>NC_064842.1:5015000-7515000 GCF_024166365.1 Elephas maximus indicus
TAAGGAGAGTCAAAAACAGGAGCAGGATATACAATGTGTGGCTAATTGCCTTCATGAACAACTGCCTCCTTTGCCATGACACCAGAAAAACAGGGTAGTGCCCAGCGACCATTACTGAAGATTTTGATTAAGGATTCTATAGAAGAATTCTGATCAAAAGGGGGAAAATGCAGACCAGAATTTTAAATTCTCATAGACTCCAAACTTTTTGGAGCCATGGAGGCTGGATGAACAGCAGAAACTATTGTCCTGAGATAATCTTCAAAACTTAAACCAAAAATATCCCCTGAAGTCTTCTTAAAACCTAACAATAATTTAGTCTAACTAGTAAAAAATGTCTGACTTGAGTGGCTCGGGAAGACAAAGTAAACTGTTATAATGAAACGTGCGAAGACCTGGAGTTAGAAATCCAAAACGGAAGAACATACTCTGGATTTCTCAAGCTGAAAGAACTGAAGAAAAAATTCAAGCCTTGAGCTGCAATACTGAAGGATTCTATGGCCAAAATATTAAATGGCCAGGAAGCATCAAAGGAAGATGGAAGAAATACACAGATTCACTGTACAAAAAAGAATTGGTTGACATTCAACCATTTCAGCAGGTTGCATGTAATCAAGAATTGGTGGTACTGAAGGAAGAGGTCCAAGCCGCACCGGAGGGACTGCTGGAAAACAAGTCTCCAGGAATCGATGGAATGCCAGTTGAGATGTTTCAACAAATGGATGAAATGCTGGAACTGCTCACTCATCCATGCCAAGGAATTTGGAAGCCATCTACCTGGCCAACTGACTAGAAGAGATCTATATCTGGGCCAATTCCAAAGAAACGTGATCCAACAGAATGTAGAAATTTTCAACCAACATCATTAATATCACACAAATACAATCTTCCTGAAGACAATTCAAAACAGGCTGCAGCAGTACATCGACAGGGAACTGCCAGAAGTTCAAGCCAGATTCAGGAGAGAGCATGAAATGAGGATTATCACTGCTGATATCAGATGGATCTTGGCTGAAAGCAGAGAATACCAGAAAGATGTTTGCCTGTGTTTTATTGACCATACAAAGGTGTTGGGCTCTATGGATCAAAACAAATTATGAATAACATTGTGAAGAATGAGAATTCCTGCAAATTTAATTGCGCTCATGCAAAACTTGTACATAGACCAAGAAGCAGTCGTTTGAACAGGACAAGGGGATATCGCATGGTTTAAAATCAAGAAAGCTGTGTGTCACAGCTGTATCCTTTCGCCATTCTTATTCAATCTGTATACTGAGCAAATAATCTTAGAAGCTGGACAATATGAAGAAGAAGGGGGTATCAGGATTGAAAGAAGACTCATTAACAACCTGCTTTATGCAATCCTGATGTCCCGTTCTTTTTCATATAGTCCAGCTTCTCAGATTATTTGCTCATACTACAGATTGAATGGTGAAAGGATACAACCCTGATGCATACTTTTCCAGACTTTAACCCACGCTCCTGGTGGAAATAAATTACAAGCAGAAGGGTGTGCTGATGCTGAGTACAGCTAAGGGGCAGACTGCTGCTTACTGGCCTGATGTCTCACAGCCCCACATCTACACTTCTCTCCTGTCTTGTACTGCTGAGCCTATGAGCCTACAAACTGCGTATCCAACTCTTGCTATTTGCCTTCCTCTTAGGTTTTACCATTGAGAAGTACTGCTAGGAGGGCAGAAGCAAGAAGAAAGACAATACTTCCAGCTTCTAGATCCAGGAGTTAAGGCCTTTGCAGCTGGTTGCTACGTCAACAGAGAGCCAAAGCAAGTGTGGACTCAAGCAGGAAGCAGAAGCACCTCTTAGGTAGTTTCAGCACCTGGAGCAATGCATCTCATTGGTGCTTTACCTCCAGTTGGGGTAGCACCTCAGATGGTTCCAGCACAGGGGCAGCAGAGGCAGGCTCTTGGGTTCAGGCTAGGGAACTCAGCAGCCCCAGTAATCATTATTTATGTTCTCCTAGCACCCATGACTTTCACTGGTAACCCAGTGGTTAAAGCACTCGGCTGCTAACCAAAAGGTTGGGGGTTTGAACCCACCAGCCTCTCCTTGAGAGAAAAATCTGGCAGTCTGCTTCCATAAAGATTACAGCCTTGGAAACCCTATGGGGCAGTTCTACTCTGACCTGCAGGGTCACCAGGAGTCGAAATTTAACTTAATGGCAGTAGGTTTGGTTTTCTGAGTACTTATGCCTTTCTCTTTTTTTCTTTAGCCATTCCAACACCTTTATAACTAACTTCTTGTATCAAAAAGCCTCTGTTTTAAATAACTGGCACTTTTTCTGTTTTACCGACTAGATCTTGATTAAAACATCCTCTCATGATTAAAACTTTCCTTTATTTAAATAAGTTAATGCTTTTTGTAAAGTCACTGGTATGCTCCATTTTCTTTTTTGAAGATGACTTGGTCCAGTTTATCTTTCTGAAGCAGGCCCATTTCCCTTATTTCCACATTTTGGGGGAAGAGTCTTTGTTTTACCATGACAGACCACTGAAGGATCCACAACAAGTTGTGGTCACTGGCATCTGTTCTTTATCTCAAATGTGACCATCTATGGACACTCTAAGGATACGTAAAGAAAGTATTTAATTTAATGCCATTTAATACTTGACACACAAAAGTGCAAGTGAATTAAAACTTAGACAAGAAAGATATGTAGCGAAAAACCAATACATGGAAAACTTGAGAAGAAAAAAATGGATACAAGCACAGTAATGATAATGATAAAAGAAATACTATGTTCCAGGCACTCTGCTAAGCAATCGTCTAATCCTCACAAACAAATCTTATGTACACGCAACGTGCTGCAGAGGCTCTTGTACTGTGAGACCCTGAAATACCATCTTCTTGCCCTGCTTTTCAACTGAAACAGAAAGTTCTCAAATTAATATTTCCCTTTTCGTACATAACTGGGGAACAGAGCATTTCTTTTATGCTAGGATTATGTGCCTAAAGCTCATCCCTTAAGTACAAACTTTAAAAATCTTCACCATTTTTGAGGGAAATCTTTCTAGCAAGCACTACACACATACCCGTCTTCTCACACAGAATGTAATAAATACAATTGGACCATTGTGTGATGACTCGGGACGTGCACTATGGACATCAAAGTATTTTCTGTAATCCAGTAATACTCTCAGCGACTTTATACATTTTTGTGTCTACTTTTTGAGTTCTTCTCTATTCCCCTCAGTGACTTTCTCTCGAAAGTTAGTTGTTTTGTCTACCCGACTCTAGCAAGTCAACTCCAGCAGCCTATGTTGAGAAACTAGATAGCCATGATATCTATCTACAACTGTGGATAAAGACAAAGTAGAGAGTTACGGAAAGAAGAGCATGAAGTAAGATGTTGTTATTGTTGGCTGCCATTGACTCAGCTCCAACTCTGGAGGCCTTACCTGTAACAGAGCAAAGCGTTGCCTGGACCTTTGCCATCTTCGTGATCGTTGGTATGTTTGAGTCCATTTGTTGTGGCTATTGTATTGCCGACCAACCTAGAGGGCTTACCTTCCAGCACTATATCAGACAATATTCTGTTGTGATCCATTTCATTGGCTAATTTTCAGGGGTAGATTACCAGGCCTCCGTCCTAGTTTGTCTTAGTCCGGAAGCTCCACTGAAACCTGTCCACCATGGGTACCCTGCTAGTATTTAAAAGTTGGTGGCTTAGCTTCCCACAGCACAATGACACACAAGCCACCAGAGTACAACAAACTGACAAACGGGTAGTAGAGGGGAAGGTGAGCACACGACAAAAGAGTAGACAACTAAATTAAGTTATATTTGTGACAGTGGATTCAACTGCTCAGAAACTTTGTAATATCCCATATGTATCAGAATTGAGAGGTGGATGAGACTGAAGTCTAACTCCTGTGTGAGATCTCTTTCATACACACACACACAGAGCTGACCAGGATTTTGTGAGTTAATGTAATTTCACAGTATATGTAGGAGGGGCTAAAGAATCAATTGTAAGACTAATTTTAGGACCTTTGAGTCATTCTTGACAATCTCGTCTACTTCATAAAAAATACACCACTCTAAATCCATCACCAAACCCTGCATGGGCTTAAGCATAAAAATGATTGTGAAGATGGCTCAGGACCTGGTAGTGTTTCATTCTGTTGTACATAGGGTCACTATGAGTTGGAACTGACTTGATGGCACCTAACAACAAGAACAGTAACTAAATATTATAAAATTATTTTTGAAAAATAACCTGCTGGGTTTAGTGAATCTGGTTTTCTTTTAGTAGTAAGCTGTTCCATCAGTCAGCTTTTAATGAGGAGGCGCTATGTGGCAGGCATTGTGCTATCTGCGGGGATAGAGAAGTTATCAAGACAGCCTGGGCCCTGCCTTTCTAAAGCTTTCAATCCCCGTAGAAGACAGACTTTACATGAATAACTATCAATAATTATGTGTGTGTTTAGCTCAAAAGGAAAACCAGATGGAATAAAAGGAAAAATGGGAGAGGAGGTTGGTTTAGGGAAGTAAGGATGAGAAACGACTGTTAATCTGAACTTGGTACTTGGGGCTTCTTTATCCAGAGGAAAAATGCCAAAAACCATTATTTGATTAATTACAACAAATAAAGATTTCGCAGAAATTCACGGAAAGCTTTTCAGTGAGACACCAATAAGTTGATAACCTTAAAATTTTAGATATCAAAGACAAACAATCTATATCTAGAACCTTTGAACACAGCCCTCCTCTTCCTTACTGGTAAGATGTCTATTGTGACAAAACAAATTCAGACAAAATGGATTTTTTATTTGCTTGCTGAAGTGTTTTTGACATTCTTAGAACCTGAGAAAGCATTTTTAAATTATCTCTAACCACCACCTCCCCGCCCCAATTCTGTGTGTAAGTGTGAATTAAATGAGATTTAAGAGTCAGTCAGGGTCCTGGCAGGAACCTGGAGGAAGGGCTGAAACTGTAAGACAGGAGTCGTCATCTTTGGCAGAGGAATGCGGGCTCTGAACCCAGAGCCAGAGAGAAAGGGAACCAAGAAGAGTAAGTTCCCAGACTCCACTCTCCTCCGACCCTCTCATCTCTTGCTGCTGCTGCCCATGGACAAACCAACAGGAAGCCAGAGAGAGAGGAAGCCCACTTATGAACGCCGTAAAGGTCAGCCTTATAGCACACACAGCTCAGTGAGGAAGAGCAAGAGTGGATCTGAGGGGCAAAAGAAACACACCCAGCATAAACAATTATATTTTATTGTATTGTACTCTACTGTATTGTATTACATTGCATTTTTTCATGCTTTCTCTTGATTATTCTCTTCTAATAAATAGTAAGGGATCTATAATAAAATAAAGCAATATTGTGCTATGTGGTAAAGGGGCTCAGGTCATTTTAATCCAGTTCAAAAAATTCTGGTCTTCAATGGATAATCCACAAAACGAATGGTTAATTCCCATTGGCAATCTAAGTTAAGCAGTTTCAAGTTTATCACCTTTCTCTTTCTATAATGAAAGAATTGTTAAGGTGTTTAATTTTCAGAGGGAAGCTGGATCATAATTGTCCATAAAGCCCATCCACTGGGATCTCTATCTTTGTGCCTCTTCATCACGTTATGTCAAATTGTATTTCCTAAAGTGCTCAGTAGGTTGTCATATATAACCAAGGAAATTCAATACAAGTACAATACAATGTAAATTCAATACAAGGTATCTCTATTTACACTGAAGAATTCCGTTTACTGTAAGAATGAAACAACAATGCTTTAGTGTGTCATAAAAATCACGTGCCTAGTGAATATAGACGCTCCAAACATATTTGTTTGTTTTTTCCTGTGCAGTATGGTAATATGAATATCAACTGACGGTTTCCCCCCAAGGTTTGGATGATGATTGAATGTGGCAGATATCTCCCTATGTGAATACTTGATCCTTCAATTAAAAAGGAAAAGAGAGAACAGCTTTCACATGGTGGAATAATGCCTTATTACTGCTACGCTCTCCTAAAAACGGAATAGACGGAATCTGAAAAAGATTGTGCTTGGGAAATTCTACCTGACAAACTGACGGGAGGTGTTTCATAAAAGCTACACAAGGCTTGCTCAAAACTGTCAAGCAGTTTTCCTTTGTGATTCACTAAACTCTATAATCCATTTCTCCTCTTAAAACTGAGCAGTTCCAGAAATAGGACCACGTTTTGACTGTTTAAAAATAAACAACTATTTCAAAAAAAAAAAACCTTGTAAAAAAACCAATTATTTCTTCAAACCCAGAGAAACATCAGAGCAGTGATCGCAGGAATTTTGAATATCGGTACTGAGAACAAGACATTGAACAAGTACCTGCAACTTAAAAAAAAAAAAAACTTTTTTAACACACCTAGATGGAATTCTATCTAATGAGCATTTCTGCAAGAAGGAGGAGTCAGAATGGTGCAGTGAATAGAACGGTGAGTTTTTGAGTCATTCAAACATTGCTCTGTGCTCCGCTCTTACTTACCAGCTATCTGACCTTGAGTAAGTAAGTCGCTTAATACTTGTAAATCTAAATTTTCACGTCTGTAAAGTTCGAATAGCAATACCTATATCATGGGCTAGTTATGATAATTAAATTAAAACCCTTGTCTCAGGGCCTGGTACATAGCTATAAATTGTAATTGCTATTATGAGTAGTAGTAGTGGTAGTAACAGAAAATCACATACTATGCATGGTTGGAATACTTAGTTAGCATTTATACTTGTAGCTTCACATACATACATACATTATAAAAATTTATTTCTGTCCATCATCTGTTAATGTGAAGAACAACACACAGAGAGTGTGTACAAAAGATCAACAGTTAATAGGTTTCTCTACCACCCATTCTTAAAATAACACGTACTCAATAGTGAACTGAGATCTTTCAGCAGCGTTCTATTGTCTTCATAGTACTATCAACAAAACAAAACAAAAACACCAAACCATTTGTCACTGAGTCGATTCTGACTCATAGTGACCCTCTAGGACAGGGTAGAACTTTCCCTTAAGGTTTCTAAGACTGTAAATCTTTATGGCAGCAGTGGGAGAAGCTAGTGGGTTCAGACTGTTGACCATTTGGTTACCAGCTAAGCACTTAACCACTGTATCACCAGGGTTCCTATCGTCAGTTAACATTAACTCACCCAACAGTTGTTTAACGCCTATCTGCTCTGGGACAGTCACCCTGCTAGGTGCTGAGACAAGAGCAGGAAATGAGGCTCATACAATCCCTGCCCTCACACATCTCACAGTCTAGCAGGGAAACTCTTTGGGGTAAATTCACTTAGATAGAGTTAGAGGGTAGTGACAAGTAATTATGAGTGTTAAACAAGGTTGAGAATTCCATATTCTATATTTCAGCTAGTGTCTTTTAAAATACCAATTACCCTAGAGTAATAATAACTTTAGAAAAAAAAATAATAACTTTAGAGCAACGCTAAAAATATTACAATTGATAAGGAGGGCTAAATTTGGCATAGTCAGATAGCTGGGCTGATTTTAGCAGGTGTGAGGAGCAAAATGTATTTCAAGATTCTAAGACCTGAGCTTCTGAAAGGGAAAGGAAATACAGCCATGAGAGTTCAGAAGCTCCAAATGTGTAGTTCTAATTATGCAGTAGTAATCCACACAACACAGGTCACAGATTTATTATATGGTAATCCTTTGTGACGGCTAATGGCGTTTCAAGGGAGTCAAAGTTCTACACAACATGGGGTCCTCATCCACCCTGGACCAAAAAATAACTGTTTTCACATGAAGAGCTTTTAAAATCCAGCTCCAAACTGCAGCCTGCAAAGAACACCTTCTCCAGAGGGAACAGGGATCAAAGGGTCCCAATTAGAGAAACACAAAGCTGGAGTGTCACGCTAGTTTTGGGAGGTACATGAAGCAAAAGTCTAGAATTAAGCAGGAGATATTTGAAGGAAAGCAAAGCCTTAGGTGTAAATCAAATGATGATGACTCAGTGTTTAAAGACTGAACTTGGCAGAGACTAAGGCAATTCATAGCAAGGATTATTTGTTAAGAGCAAAATCATGGAAACTTAAATGTCCATCAATAAAAGACGGGTCAGACAAAGTGTGGCTTCACCCAGTGGGATTCTGTATCTCTATGAGACAGAACAAGCTTGTGCTACCTTTACTACCATCGGAAGGTGTCTCTGCCATGCTGCTCAGTGAAAAATGCAGGTTTCTATGGCAGTACGAGTAGTATGATCTCATTCTTGTTTAATAAATGTATATTTTAGATGCATCACTTCATATGATTATTGACCAGCACTTTTCTAACTGAGCGCTACTATATGTCAGGCACTATTCTAGAAGCTGCTGTTACAACACTGAACAAAAGAGACCAAAACAGGGAAAATTCCCTGTGCATACGAAGCAGGCCCTGAAGCAAGGAGTGAACATTCCAGCACAGACCCTGTGGAGCAGGACCAGGCTGGGAGGCAGAGAAGACAACCCAAACCAGGAGGCCTGCTGGTTCAGGAGCATCCGAAAGCCTGCTCCCTTAGCCATACTGGTTAAGGGTTAAACCCACCAGCCGCCCTAGAGCGCCTCCTACTCCTGGCAGCCCCGTGAGTGTCCGAGTGGAAACGTCGTCTCCACGGGGTTTTCAACGGCTGATGTTTCAGAAGCAGGTCACCAGGGCTTCCTTCTGCAGTGCCTCTGGGTGAACTTGAACCCCCAACCTTTCAGTTAACAGCGGAGAACTCCTGTTAAAGATCACCAATTGCTTAATGGGCAAGAACTGGAAATTTGTATCAGAACCTTTTTATACCTTTCTTATTTTATCACATATGGGCACGTATTAGAAAATACACACAATTATTACTACAGAAAGTAGGTTTAATTTTTCTCAACAGTGAAATAACCCATCTAGGAGCATAACTAACTAATGGAGCCACATTTTGGAGCCTAGAACGTGCAAAATCAGGCAAGCCGCACCTGCTGTGGAAGATTACAGTCTAAATGCTTGCACAGCCCCGACCAGCTGCATCTCAATGAAGGCGCATATAGAAAAAAAAAAAAGTTCCCAAATACTAGGAGCTTTCCTCAGGGAACCTGTCCTCCAGGCACTTGGCCCCCTGTGCACACCTCTGCTTTGTGATTATTTGTTTATATGGGTTTTCCCCGAAGGGACTCTGAGACCCTTAAATCAAGGATTGGACTTAATTCATCTTGGTTTCTCCAACATATATAAGAGTGGCTGACACTTAGTAATTGTTCAAAGATAAAGGTGCATGAATAAATTCAGCATTTTGGCAATAACAAAAGCAGTGACCGATTCTGATTCAGAAGATCTAGGGTGAAGCCCTAGAATCTACTTCTTCAATCAGTGCCCCCAGGATGGTCCTAGTGATCAAGTACGCTTGGGAAACATCATCTTAAGTCACTTGAAAGGGTTTCTTTAGTAACACAGGGATGAAACCCACTGTATTCTCTAAATCCACTGTTCTGCAGAATATTCAAAAAATAAAACAACATAGAGTGTAATCTGGAACTGGTTCCGTTAAATGGAACTGGGCATCGAACTGGGCCCATTATTCTGGGGAAGAATATTAAAGGTTCCCAAAACATTTGCAGGATCCACACTCTCAAGTGAAAACCCAAACCCAGCACCCCCACAGCCACAGGTGAACGCATGTCTTTCAGAAACGTACGTGTAACTACTGTTACCTTCTTGGCTGGTATCACCAGAGAGCCAATGCTCTTTGATATACATATCATGGATCAAATGCAATTTTCACAAGACACAACTAAATCTAGTAAATATTATGGGTACTAACCAAAAGTACAACATCGTGTTAGGGTCTGTGACAGAAAGGAAAAATAAATGATTCATGGTCCCTACCATATGGTAGGAATGTTAGATGTGTACCTAAAAAACTCTGAGCCCCAGCTGAATGAAGCAAGTAAAATTATGAAGCCATAGAGAAGGAAAGTTTGACTTAAACTAAGGAAGAGTGGAAAAACTTTATTGCATAAGAGGTCTACATTCAGCCTTGAGGGACAAGTTGGATTTCTACAAGTAAAGATGGAGAGAAGATAGGAGTTATTAACCCTGATTTCACAAACAAGGAAACTGGTATAAGTGGAGTTCAGTAAAGTTCCCAGAGAAATATAGTTATATATACATATGTCAAAGACGAGATATAACTCTAGGCCAATTTGACTCTACACCCATGTTTTTCACCTTACATTAATACCACAAATATGCTAGGGTGATTAGAAAGCACGGTGTGTTACAGGGCTGTGTAAATGGGGGGTCAAATAAGTTGGAATGACAGACTGAAGAATTTGGACTTTATTCTTTAAGTGTTTGTGGAGAGAGGCAGATGCTTTGAAAATGGACAGAGATACAAGACATTTCCAATATGTAGATTATCCTTTGCCAGACAGCAGACAATGGAAACCAAACAATGGAAAATTTCTGGGAAGTAAAGAGAGAAGTAGTGGAGGGAAGTTGCCCTTTTTTTTTTTTTTTTTTTAATTAAAGCTAGTACTTGTAAGGAAACCCTGGTGGCGCAGTGGTTAAGTGCTATGGCTGCTAACCAAAGGGTCAGTAGTTCGAATCTACCAGGCGCTCCTTGGAAACTCTATGGGGCAATTCTACTCTGTCTTACAGGGTCACTATGAGTCAGAATCGACTCGATGGCAGTGGGCTTTTTTTTTTTAGTACTTGTAAAATATCTCACCACTGTGCACGTGCACACACACACACACACACACACATACACGATTCTGCTTTGATTAAACACAGGTTTGGAATATAATGGAACCTTGTCATAAATCTCCCAAATCTCTCAGATGCTTCTTGCTCAATGAATATATTTTAAAACTGCTTTTAAGTGCATAAATCACAATTAGCAAAGATTCTTTGAAAGGTGGAAAGAATTTCTCTAGTCAGTCTTGGATTCAAAATCAGTTGTAATCCCAGTCGCAACTACCAGTTAGGATGAAGGGAAGAACTCTACTGTACGAATCACACGATGGCATTTAACAGCAATCCAACTGGGATAAATCATTTGTGTTTTCATTGTCCCATGTGGACTAGATTTCTTTGTGGGTTAGGAAGTGTGACAGGATTTTTGACTGCTTAATATCAAGTAGACATCCATTTATTTTTTATTAGGAAGTTTGTAATCGTACGCGGATAACTTCAGTAGCAGAGACAATCATTCACTCTAATTATCAGAGCTCCCTCCATTACCTCAAATATGTCTATTGCATTTGCCAAAAGTTTAATTAAAATGAGATGACTGGAATAATTATATCATAGTAAACATAAGACAAACTAATAAAACTGCAGTTTTGTTTTTTTTCATTCTTGTTGGCTATGCTCAAAGAGGCTATTTCAGTTCTCAGTAATGAGTTACTTTAAACGGTTTCTATGATACTAAAAGTCTTCTTGATGTTTGTCTCAAAGAGGAACAAAACAACATCACAAAATTCTCTATCAATGTGGAACAATGGCACTGTGTTGTGTGACTCTTAAAGATATTCCCAATAAATGAATAAATCCACTTCTCCCCAAAATCATTATAAATACAGTATAACAAACTTTTCTTTTTGAAAAGTTCAACTGCCTAGCTTAATTCTCTCAACTGTACAAAGATGCTCGGAAAGACACATAATCCATTTTAATTAAGTGTTGTTTAAAAACTGCAGGCTGAAATACTTACAGTGTATTAAAAAATAGAGTTCCAATGACCTTTTTAAAGATAAAAAAATAAATAAAATAAATTTATTAAATCAAAAGCTTGTGAGACACAGTGTTTACATGAACTTTCCACTTCTGTACGTCTTCAAGAATAACGGCTATTAAAAGCAGAAGTCATTGAAAACACGTGGATCTCACAGAGGCATTTGTTGGGAAACCGCATCTGTTCTCACCTTTCCTGAAGCACCTTCAACAGTGAGATGCAGTACACAAGAACTATCAAAAGGGAGCACTTTTGAGCCACCAAAATTGTGTGTTAGCCTAAAAACCACAATCTCCCAACTACAGACAATGATAGTATCTCAGGTATTTTATGTGCTAAAATGATCATTAAAAATGAAGCACCACATATAAGCTGCCATTTAGAATATTAATTTACCTTTACTAATCATCTTTTTAACTTGAGGCCGGAGGAGTTCACTTACCATTCGGGTACTCAGGCTCGGTCCAGGAGATGTTGAAGGAGTCAGGTGAGTAAGAGCGCGCCCGGGGGGCCGGCACCCCTTCCGGAGTGCTCTCGTCCGTGTAGGCTTCGCTGACGTCACTCACGGTGCACCCACCGCCCGTGCAAGCCTACACCGAGATGAAAAACCCGGTGTCACTCTGGTCCCAAAGTTTAGGGGAACACTGAAGAAAGGAAACTCACAGGGAGAATTCAAATAATGCTCTTTTTAACACTCCCTGCCGCCGCCCCCCACCAATCAATTTTATTTCAATGCTGGGTTTGACATTTAATTCACTCGCTTTTTAGGACATGAGACCGCCAACTCCAATCATTAGAAAATAACCCAGAATGTATGAATTATACATGTATCCTAAGTCGGATACTGACAGGGTGAATAAAAACCAAAAAACCAAACCCACTGTCCTGGGTCGCGGTTGGGACTCATAGTGACCCTACAGGAGGGTAGAAGAGCCCCACAGAGTTTCCAAGGAGCACCTGGTGGATTCACTGCCAACTTTTTGGTTAGCAGCCATACTTCCTAACCAATATGCCACCAGGGTTTCCCAAAGGTTCCTGTAGTCAAGAAACTCACACACACACACGCACAGAGTCACACACACACACACACACATATACACCTTCACACACACAGTCACCCTATGAGAAAAGTTCTGGGGACATGATGAAGACTACTTCAGGATTAAACAAATGATTTCTGGGAAAAAAAAAAGACATAGCAAAAATAATTGCCTTTTTATTCTATGATATGACCAATATATTAATAATATAACACAAGGTGAAATTGAATAAAACAATGTCTCATAAATCAATCAATACAAAGCAATTGTTAAGTGACTGCTTAATGGATAAAACAGTCAACTCATTTACTTAGCTGCCAGAGATGGGCTTCAGCACATGACTGAGAAACTGAGTATGATCACAGAAACCCCCTGCTTCCTAAACCCAGCAATGGCAGCATGAATCTTAAAGATACTCAGAAATCTCTGTAAGTCCACGCCCGGCATAAACTGAAAATACTCCAAAAGAAATGGCTAAGTGTATCAAGAAAGTATGTTGCTATGTAACCTATCGGATAAGCATTTCTCCAGGAAATTGAGACACACACAAGGGTTTTCCAGCCTAGATCTGCCAACAAATATTGCAATTATACCCTTCTATAACTTTTGTAACAATGGTATTTTAAAACCACACTTAAGCTTTGTTCAGCATTTCCTTAGGCTACAGCTTTAATTTAAACAATGAAATTTAAAAATCTTTCAAAGAGCACACAATTTTATCAAAATCAATAGGAAAATTAAGCAAAATCATAGGACAATGTAAAAAAGCAGACAGTTATTTAGTCCATTTTCATGGACAATAATTACTAACATAGCAATTAAAAACGATAAAGTATTTCTCAGGGCTCACCCCCTGCTTTTAAGTTTGATACTGTGAAAATGATACTTAAAGCAGGAGATATTTCTTTCTCCCAAAGATGGAAGGTTGAGTGGTTGTTTGATAGATTTTTTTTTTTTATTGAAGTACTGTACTATTTTGCAACATTATTGCAAATGATTGCAAATTCCTCATAGTACATATAAATAACCAAATACGTGGTCAATAACGGTGGAGATCAATCTCACTTTCTGTTTTAAGAATGCAGCATTGGCTTGTGTCTTTGGGATGACGTCTCATCAGCTTCAGTGAGTTTCAGATGGGTTAAACTGTGGCCTGGGCATTAAACTGCCTTAAGATTGGGGACCTAATTAACCCCTGTGGGTTTCCTCTAATTCTCGGCTGTGGCACGTGCATATATATATGTAGGAGATAAACCATGCTCCTCCTGAGAATGGAATCTTTGCAAATAAAGAAGAATCAATTGAGCGTGTGGCCCTGACTCAAAGCTCTAGGACGTGCCCTCTGGTAGCCTGGGAAATAACTACCTGATGATTAAAATAGAGAAATTAAAAAAAAAAAAAATTTCATATGTGCTGAAAGTTCATCAGAAAACCTGGCAGGAAAAAAGGTCACATGGGACAACTAAATTATCAAAGGAAAATGGTCAAAAGAGCATTTTTTCCAATTATCACAAAGAGATAAAATCTGTCCCCTTGCATTTTCAAGATTTTGTTTTGTCTTAGGGGAAGAACTTGATGTAGCGTCTTGTTGTTACATTCACAGCACACCAGAATTTAATTCTGAGAGTCTCTTTGCCATTTTTTTTTCCTCATTCACATGTAATTTCCCTTACTGTCTCTCCCCAAGGAAATACATAATCATATATTTTTGTAAACAAACTGAATTAAAATTTACTTTGTTTTGAGAATTTTCTGATGCCTTCTGGGATAAATGAAGACATCCTCTGGCTACTTCTTTGAGCAGTACCATCAGAGATAGCTAAACTAGTCACTTGACAAAGAGGTATCTTAAAAATCCAAGGAGTTTGTGAGACTTTATTTTTTTTTTTTTTAAATAACAAAATTTCCTGCAAAAATATTTCATTTTGATGTGTCCGCATTTTTCTGTGTACATTTCTAGTGGCTAAGTGAACAGCATAATGTCCTAGTTTCTTCAATGAAGAAATAAATGTTCTTCACATTGTTTCCGACTGGTCTGATCTCACTAATATCTAAATGGAATTGAACCAATCAGTATCTGGCTTGACCTCCCAGCACCAGAGGCCACTGCATGCAAGGCAGCTGAAAGCTGATTAAAATTCTGGTTTGGAAAAACTAAACAAAATAGTGGGATTGATTAAAGACGGCTTTTTGAAACTGCAAGGTCTTTGAAAGCCTCTGAGCCATTAAAATAAGATGTTTTAACCTAGCTCCTCTAACTTTCGTCAATTACAGCCTTTAAAAAAAAATTCACAGGCAAAGTCATAACACTGCCCTGAAATGATAACTTCTGACCAAATACGGGATTTGAGTTTGATACAATGAAAAGCATAACTAATAAAACTATATCTGCTGTTTTTGAAACCATCACTGTTAGGGAGCTCCCAAACTAGTATTCTCCTTTCCAGTAGTTGGTTTTCAGGTACATAGGGACTAAGGTTGTTGAGAATACAGCGTATTTGAAAGCATGAAGGAAAACAACCAAGCCACGTTATCCCTACATGATCTTTTGAAAAATTAAGCTCGTCATTTCCGAGAATATTTCCGGGAAATATACGTGATACCTAAAGTTCATCAAGTGGCAAATGTCCAGCAGTAATATAAAAACTGTAATACTGTGTCTATACTGATAGCTGTCTGTGCTAATAGCTCTTTATTTAATTGCTAATGTATTATTTTTATTGTGATTGCCATAGTTAGCTATGGTCAAGTCAGTTCCAACTCATGGCAACCTTACGTATAAAAGAACACAGCTCCACGCAGCCCTGCTCTCTTCACCATCATTGGTGTGTTTAACTCCCTTGTTGCAGATACTTGATTAGTAGCTACCAAATCCAGCCTATCTTTTGTTGAGTGTAGCAACACGCTATACCATACAAACAATGTTTACTTTGGAACCACACAAAGTCCCCAACTCAGACACTTCCCAGCAAATTATCTAATCCGTATCAGAAGTCGCAGATTCTTTATGAAATAAATGGACTTAAAAAAAAAAAAAAAATGAACCAAACCCGTTGCCGTCAAGTCGAATTTCGACTCATAGCAACCCTATAGGACAGGGTGGAACTGCCCTACACGGTTTCCAAAGAGCAGATGGTGGATTCTACTCTGTATTTGTTGATTCTTTCAACAATTGTGTGTGGAGCATCCCGTTTCTACCAGGGACTATGAGTGGCCTAGGAAATAGAATTTTGAAAGATGCAACCTCTGCAATTCAGGAGTTTATAATCCAGTTCATTTGGGAAAATTCAGTGAAGTCACATGAATAACAAACCTATTACAAGCCTGCGGTAGTGAATCTTAGTGGTTCAGCTCTCCAAGTATCTTCCTCTATTCAAAGGCTGCTTCAGCGGGTTGTTATCTGCAGGTTTTGTTTTTCTAGCACTTAGTCAACATGCTGAGACAATCTGTAAAGGCAACCCTGCCTGACTGAGAACCTGGTCTCCATCTACTAATCGAATGACCTTGAAAGCCAGTTATTATATTGAAACTGTGAAATACACAATAATTTCTCAATTAACCGGGAAGAACTTAAAATTTTCTGGTTCTTTAATTTACTGGTTAACAGAGTTAAGCAAAAAAAAACTTTTAGTTAAATACTCCCTGAAAACATGTGGGTATATTTTCTGCCCTCATAAATGCAGCGAAATTGAAGATAACAGTGTGCACGTTTCTTTCTCCAGCAAGAGGTAAGGCAAGGGCTCCCACGGCTTCACGACACCCAGCGGCAACATCAGTCAGTGGCTGACAGACCACGTTCGACTCCACAGAGTATTTAGCATCATAGAATTTTAGGGCTCAAAGAGACATTAAAAATTATTTAGTTCAGTGTGCTAATTTGAGGCTTGAAGAAAATAAAACTCAGTTTGGTTAAGTGAATTTGCCTCAGGACACACAGTTAGTGGCAAAAGCTAAAAGAAAGCCCAGGGGAGCAGACTCCCGGTCTAGAGGTATTTCTTTTTCAAGGTATTACAGATTTATAAAATATAGGAGATTGAGGTAAATTTTAATTGACTGCCCAGCATAACCTAAACTTTGCCTTGGGAGTAGAACTTTGTTCCTTCTCATTTGCCTCCTCCTGGTAAAAAACCGAGAATACAGTAATTTCTGTTTAATTTTGGCTGTTTCTCGGAGATTGAGGCTTTCCTTGACTTTGATATTACTCTTGTTTTGAAAATAATGAGGATTTCTGCATTGGCTTTTGAAAATCAAGTTAATACACTTCTTTACTTCTTGGGTAATAAAAATGTAGATAATCAAAAATACTGGTTATTAAACTTACATGCTGTGCCTCACACCTAGGCACATGGAGTCAGTTTTCAGTAGGAGTTTTCACGTGGCCTGATTGCCCTTGTTTGCAGTTTGAAGTCAGCCAGTTAGCGGTAGTTGAATGCCGCTTATTTTCTCGTGGTATAATATTTAGAGCATTCAAGAGCATGTTAAGTAAAATGAATGCATACAGAGTGTCTGCATAAATGTAAATTTATTCATAATCAAGAGCAGAATATTTTCTATGGCATTTATTAAAGTGAATATCCTTATATAGGCATCACTGTAAAATGAAGAGTATGTTTAAAACAAATAGGGACACAATCTTATGTTTATATTCAGTTATTCTCAGATGTGCTATTAAACTTAAAAAAAAATTATATTTCATCAAAAAACAAAAGAACCACTGAGTATAAATTCCACAGGAATATCAAGGTCTTTAAAAAGACCTTTGTGTAAGAGTGCTATTTTGCATTAAAAATGCTATTGTCTGTCTACAGAAACCCCTAAACTATGCTGATTCTGGGTTTTATTAAGTGACTTTTTTTTTGAGATAGAAATGTAACATAAGCCAGAATATAATAACAATCAAGAATATTTGGGCGTCATTGAAACCTTCACTTAGAAATGTCAGATCCAAATTTTCACACTGTGCATTCTTTTTCAATGAAACGCAAGGTCACAGGGAAATAACCTTATTAATCCCAACATTTTAGAAAAAGCTTTCAACAATTAGGGCATTCTACAAATAATAATAATAATAAAAAGATAATTCCTGATAAAACCAAACGAGATTTGGGAAAACCTACTGACTCAGATTGTTATTCTATCATTTTACATAATGTGTAATTAACACATAGGTAATGGATCAACATAATCTATATTTAGGATGCGAAGTGAGTTTTCAGTGTAAACATCATCATTTGAGTTTTTCTTTCCCTCTTTTCTTCTTTTTTAAGTAAGCGAGAGAGGAAAGATGGATAAAGCGCAGGGGAACAAGGAGGAATGACCGGGGACAAAGTGACAGAGAAGTAAAGTGAACCTACCTCCAGCTTGATGAGATATTTATTACCAGGGAAAAGGTGTGGTAGCATGTGATCCTGGAAAAGTTCTGTGCTGTTATAGATGACATTCCAAACTGTAAAATCATGCGTGCAATTTGAAATATACAATATATAGCGCTCCAGAATTCCATTTATTTTCCTTGGTTGTTGCCACCTAGGAATGGAGGAATATAGCATTATTATCATTATTCATTCAAGTCAAAACTGAAATGTGCAGAATTTTTTTAAGAACACATAGAAACTTGGATTTGTGCCACAGTAGAAAGCACTCTAAAAGCTCAATAGCGATTCATAAAGAAAAAACAAGCATTTACTAAATGCCTACTCTGAATAAAAAAAAAAAAAACCTGCTGCCATCGAGTCAATTCTGACTTATAGCAACCCTATAGGACAGAGTAGAACTGCCCCATAGGGTTTCCAAAGAGCAGCTGGTAGATTCAAACCGTCAGCCTTTTTGTTAGCAGTCTAGCTCTTAACCACTATGCCACCAGGGTTTCCTACTTTGAGTAGTATAAAGAAAATAGGACATACTCCCTGCCTCTTTTTACTTATAATTTTAATTATCTACAAATACAAAAAGGAGCCCTGCTGGCACAGTTGTTAAGCATTCGGCTGCTAACCATAAGTTGGCAGTTCGAACCCACCTAGCCGCTCTGTGGGGGAAAGGTCTGAGGATCTGTTTCTGTAAAGCCCAGTTATGGGGGCAGTTATACTTTGTCATATGGGGGGTTGCTATGAGTCAGGATAGACTCGACAGCACCCAAGAAAGTGCACATAAACGCACACGAGTGAGAGCTTGATTTTGAAGTTAACGTGTACGATAAAATGTGGCAGAAGTACAATTTCTAAGAACTTACATGAAATGGGAGAGAGTTATAACAATGCAATTGTCTTGAAATATTCAGTAATCTAACATACAGCTGATATGCGTAATTACAGAATCCAGTAAAGCTGTCTTAGAGGGACTGAGGTAGCCAGGTAACACTTCTTGAATGAGGTGACACGTTGACTAAATACAAAGATTTTATACTTAATATATGGATTGGATTTGGGTAGGAGAAAGACGAATGCAGAGTTTTGCAGATAACCAAAATGGATTAGAACGTGCAGGTGAGAATAAGTGGGACAGCCATGGAACAGACAGGGAACTGGTATATTAAGAAATACATACCAACACCAAACCCATTGCTCTCAAGTCGATTCCGACTCACAGTGACCCTACAGGGCAGGGTAGAACTGCCCCACAGGGTTTTCAAGGAGCGGCTGATGAATTTGAACTGCTGACCTTTTGGTTAGCAGCCACAGCACTTAACTACAGACTAGTGGGAAATCTTGTTGGATAAGTAATGTGGGCTTGGCTTTGGGGCACACTAAAAGCCAATAGGAGAGTTTAGACTTGGAAGAATGGGGTCATAAATCATAGTGTTTTCCAGCTTGAATTAATGACATAATCCACTCGGTCAAAACTCATTTTACAGATGAGAAAACTGAGACTGAGAGAAATGAATGAACAAGTATTAATTGTATCAAAAGTATTAATTGGTGATGAGGCCAAGGTTTAAAGAGAGGTCTTGTAAATTTTGGTTCGATGTTACAATACACCTTCTCCTTCATACATTAGGAAATGGGCAAGAATCAGTCATTTCAGAAATAATCTGACCATGCCTATATTTGAAAGTTCTTTTTTGAATTCAGCTGCAAGGGGAACAAGAAGGTCCTGGTTTATACTTAAAAACAAAGCTATATATACAGAGAGCATATATATATATACATATTCTTTAATTCCAAAATCTTACACTCAATGTGCCACATATTAGGAGCTCAAAGTACCCATGCTAGTGGTCAGTTTTTCCTTTATTGATGTTTGCACAGAATCTGTGCACATACGTAGCTCGGCCTGATTGCATAAAGACAAAATGGAAATTAAGTTGGCAAGTGATAATCAAAGGTTCCCAGAACCACTGAACTAATCATTTCTGTGCATTTAATCACAATAAAATTAATTTTATGTCACAGCCCTTCTCCTGATTGAACTCACTGGGATTCTCGCATGAACCAGCGTGTGAGAAAGAAGCATTTCTACTTACTGGATATATATAGTCGTAGAATCCAGGACAGTCAAAGTCGGTGATTCTACATGATCCGGCGGCAGCTGTGCCGTGTACAGGGTGACCCAGGAGCTGTTTGCGCATCCCACGTGGGTGCACGCACTCAGCAGAAACTGGTGGGGTGTAAATACTGCTAGATCTAGTGGTGGGGGAACAAGAATTTATTTATCATTATACTTTTTATTCAGTCAACCTCATTCCTCTATATTCCTACTTCTTAGAACTGTTAAAGTAAAATTTAAAATAAAAATAAATCAAGGGCAGTGAAAATAGTAATAAAATATAGGTTGTTTTCTCCCTTAAATATACTCTAAAAAACCAAACCCATTGCCATCGAGCCAATTCCGACTCATAGTGACCCTCTAGGACAGAGAACCACCCCATATTGTTGGTCCTGCAACCTTTTGGTTAGTAGCCAAGCTATGAGTCGGAATCTAGTCTTCGGAATCGACTTGACAGCGATGAGTTTAAATATACTGTGGTCACGTCTAAATAAGCAAGTGTCAGTCAAACTCTTCTTCATTTTAACAATTTGGCTGTTCTCTTGATGTCTGTATGGTTAAGAGCTCAGCTCCTGACCAAAAGATCAACAGTTCGAATCCACCCGTTGCCCTTTGGAAACCCTACGGGGCGGTTCTACTTTGTCCTACAGGGTCACTATGAGTTGGAATTGACTTGAAGACAACAGGTTTGCTTTTTTTTGTGTGACCAGGTAAACTGTTTTCTGAGTTTCATCTTAGTTCAATGGCTCTGTTAAAAAATAAATGAGACATTCAAATTATTTTTAAAGCACATTTGAAGACAACAGGAGTTGCTTTTGAAATGCAAACTCATGACACCTAACAGTGACTTTGCACTTGTAATTCCCTTTATCAGAGTTTGAGTTTTCTCCTTGTCCACCTGACCAATTATTATTGGACCTTCAAGTTGTCCAGGCTCAGGACAAACATCAGTTTCTTTTAAAGATGTCCCTGACACTCCCTGCTCAGGATCCCTGGCACAAGCTGGAGCTATCATCCTCTCCTCTGTCCACCACTATACTTTGCACACACCTTTAGCTTAGCATTTACAACGGTGTGCCATAATTATCTGTATACAAGACTATCTCAACCATTAGACTGAACGCCTTGAAAGAAGGAATCGTGCGATATTCTCTTCGCATTCTTAGCATCTAGCACAGAGGCTGGCACGTTGAAGGTTTTTAATATATGCGTTAAAAATGAATAATTAATGAAGGAGATGATCTAGATACATTTGAGCTAGGTATGAAAGATGACCAAGGGTGTACCCTAGGCAGAAATAATCTCTTCCTCTGCTGAATTCCCCTTAGCACTTTGTACCTATTTAGCATCCTAATGGATACCATATTCCCTTGGATTAGAACAAATTAATTTGTAATTTATCAATTCAATTCTGAAATTCTCTGAACACTTAATTTATAAAGGTACTCAATAATTATTTTATTGAGTGACTCTAACTAAAGTTAAGTAAACTTGATCAAGATTTAAACGTTGCTCATGCTTTTACAGTATCAGAAATAATTATTTTCTATAATGTTTTTAAAAGAAATTAGTCACAACCTAAGTAACACACATTCTTAAATCTCATTAACCTTGAATCATTGCAATTTCATGTTTAAAAGATTAATGAAATGCAACCTAATTCAGGCAAATAGATTTGGCATTGCACTGATAGCAGAGGTAAACCAAGAAAAGAACATTTTGATTTTCATGTGAAGTAAAGTCAATTGGTAAAACATGTAGGTAAGCAAAAGATACTTTTACAGTAAAATTAGTCACTCTAGAACAAAAAATCAAGGAAAGATTCGACCTTTTTGAATAAAGCTCATGTTTTTATAGATTTCATGCCACAAATATACACTACTGCCAAATTGAGGTTGGGTACCCCCAAACAGTGTGGTCAGAAGATATATTGCAGAATACGTACGTATTATCCCTAGAATACTTAAGGCATTGTGAAGTTTACAGGTTAGAAAGATGTTTCCTTTTAGAAGATAGAATGGTTTTAAATTGAATATCTGGCATCATGTTATATATTAAATGGTGTTTCCCAAACACGTGTTAAAATGTAATCTTGTTTGGAAATATGAGTTTCTTTGTTATGTTAATTAGATCATACTTGAGTAAAGTGGGCTCTAAATCTAATCACTTCTGAGCTACAAAAAAAGCAAATTAGACACACAGATATGCACACACAGGGGGAGGCAGACACCATGTAAGGATCGTCTATAAGCCAAGGAACCAAGGAATGGCCAACAATGTCTTACAATGAAAGCATGGACATGGCCAAGACCCTGATTTGGACTTCTAGTCTCCACAACCATGAGAAAATAGATCTCTGATCTTTAAATCCGCCCATCTGTATTTGTGTTACAGCAGTACTGGGAAATTAAGACATAGGGTATAAAGACTCTAGAACAAAAAACCATCACCACCAAGTCGATACTGACTCATAGCGACCCTACGGGACAGTGTAGAACTGCCCCATAGGGTTTCCAAATGATGGATTCGAACTGTCGACATTTTTTTTAGCAGCCAAATGCTGAACCACTGCACCACCAGTGCTCCATAAATTTGCTAATGCTATATAATATATAATATGAAATCTGCTATGGAAACCATAGAGTACAATAAGAAAATTCAGGGGTGCTGGGTAATTTTAAAAGTCAAGAGTCAGGGAAGGCTTCGCTGATAAGGTGACATTTTGTGCAATGACTTAAAGGGGGTGAGGGTAAAAGGAGTGAGGCTCTGGGCGGCTGGAGGATCATTTCAGGAGAGGGAATAGGCAGAGCAGAGTCTTGGCAAGAGAAACATGCCTGGCATGTTTGAGAAACAGCAAGGAGGCCAAAGTGGCTGAAGCAGGGCAAAGAAGGTAGAAAGATGTAAAAGATTAACATTGGATGTTTAATGAAAGGCTAGATCATGTGGGCCTGGCGATCATTGTAAGAATTTTCATTTTTGCTCTGAAGGATCCTATTTAAGAAGTCACTGAAGGATTTTGAACAGAGCTGTGGCATGACCTGACACAGATTGTAGGACTATCATCCTGGATGTTGGGTGGAGTACAGACTTGTGGCAAGAACACAAGTATGGAGTCCACTTAAGAGGCTATTGTAATAAACAAGTGACCAGAGGCAGTAAGAAGTGGGTGAATTCTGGACATATCTTAAAGGAAAAGCTAATAGTATTTTCCAGCACCTTGTAGGTCTGCCAAAGTTGACCTCAAGGTTATTGAGCTGAACAAAGGAAAAGATGAAGTAACCACTAATTTGACTAAGGAAGACCACAAGCAAAACAGATTTTGAAGGGGAAGATAAAGAAGCCACGTGTTAAACACGGTAAGTTTGAGATGTTAATTAGACATCCAAGGGCAGATGTCAGTTAGGTCATTTAAGTACAAGTCTGGAATTCTGGGAAAAGATCCTGGCTTGAGATACAATTTTAGAAACCATCATCATATAGATGGTATTTAAAGCAGAAGAAAACACAAGTGGAGTATGTGTAAACAGAAAAGAGATAAAAAGACTAAAAAAACTCTGAGGTACCCAACATTAAGATGGCAGGGAGAAAAGCAGGAAGCAACCAAGGAGACAGAGAAAGAATGACCAGTAAGTTATGAGGAAAGCAAAGTGAACGTGGTGTCTAGAAAGTCAAATGAATGAAGTGTTTAAGTGTCAATAAGATAAGGACTAAAAATCGACCATTGGGTTTAGTAATGTGGCAGTCACTGATAATTTTGCAAAGGAAGTTTCAGTGAAGTTGTGAGCATCAAATCCTGATTGAAGTGGACTTACGGGGGAACGGGAGAAGAGGAATTAGAGAAGGTGAATATAAACAACTTTTTCAAGAAGTTTTGTAATGGAGAAAAGCAGAGACATGAAGTAAGAGCTAGAAGGAAAGTGGAGTCAAGAGAAGAATTTTTTTTTTTTTAAATAATTTAAATGGAGAGAAAAAATAAGTTGTATGCTGATGGGAATGATCCAATAGAGAAAGGAAAGTTGATAATGGATGAAAGAGAGGAAAGGTTTGCAGGTACTTTGTCCTTGAATATGTGAGAGAATGGAATCATAGTACAAACGTGGAGAGGTTGGACTTAGCAGGAGTCAGGGCAGATAATCCGCAGTAACAGGACAGAAGGAAGTCTAAATGGTTAAGCACGCAACTACCAAACAAAAGGTTGGCACATCAAACCCACCCAGAAGTGCCTTAGAAGAGAGGCCTGGCAATCTGCTTCCAAAAGGTCACAGTCTTGTAAACTCTGTGGAGCAGTTCTACTCTGTACACCTGAGATTGCCAGGAGTCAGAATCAACTCGACAGCAATCAACAACCGCAACAGGAGGGAAGGTAGGCTAAATGGGTGTCAGTGCTGGTAGGTGGATCGATGTGATGATGGGAGTTTATGGAGGTTCTCTTCTACCTGCTTCAATTTTCTCAGTGAAGAAAGACGCAAGATGACCAACTCACAGGGAGTTTTTGACTCCCCACAGTGACACCTGCAGTGGAGTCCCACTTTCATCCTTTTAGAATGAAATGTACTGAGGTAATGTGATCCTCCACCACCAGCCTGTCAGTTTGCTGTACTGTGGTGGCTTGTATACTGCTATGATGCTGGAAGATACGCCTCTGATATTTCAAATACCAGCAAGGTCACCCATGATGGACAGGTTTCAATAGTATTTCAGGACTTAGAAAGACTAGGAAGGGCTGGCAATCTACTTGCAAAAATTAGCCAATAAAAATCCCGTGGATCACAACAGAATATTATCCTATATAGTGCTGGAAGATGGGCTCCCTAGGTTAGAAGGCACTACACAATAGCCGCAACAGCAGACTCAAACATACCAATGATCATAAAGATATGGCCCAGAACTGGGCAACGTTTCGTTCTCCAAGAGTCAGAGCCGACGTGAATGAAACTAACAACGAGATCCTACTTGACCCAATACCTGCCTCCATCTCCTCATTCCTTCCGTACACTAGACATATTTCTGTCCCTTTAACAGTACATCTTGCACTTCTGGGCCTTTGCAAATGCTGTTCCTTCTAACTAAAATGTATTTTCTCTTTCTTCATACTTGGCTGGCTTTTTCTCATCCTTTGGGCTGATCTGTCTCTTCTGAGTGGTCTTCCCTGATCGTAAACTAAGGTGGTTATTGCTGTTATATCACCTTGATTGTTTCCTTATCATAATTACCAAAATAAATTCCCTTGTCATTTATTTCTTGACTTCATATCCCTCCAGAAGAATGTATACTCCTTGAGTGCAAAGATACTTTCTATCGTGTTCAAAGTGGTATCTCCAGGATTAGCGTAATGTCTAATTGCATACTTTATTCATTGAATACATGAGTGGGAAAGACTAGGTGGAGACCTCTGTGCCCCTCACCAGATTGCCAACTGTTTCTCAGAAATAGAACAATGCCTAAGAATCTCTAAGATTTACTAAGAAACTATGAGTACAATTTTCATAACAATGGTGGAGGCTGTAATTGTGAGATAAAGGGAATTCATCATTAAAAAAAGAAAAAGGTAAAGTTGTACTTATCTTAAAGCCATAATTCTCAAACACAATTTTTCATAAAAGAGGAACACCAAAATGCTAAGTGTTCATCTCAGAGCGGGAGCATACAGACTTTTTTTTGTTTGGTTACATACATTTTTCAAAATTTCTCTGACATACATTTACATTGTGGATGGAGAAAAAGTCATCAAAGAATAATATCAGTGCATTGTCTAAGAGAATGTATGTCCAAGACTTAATTAACACATGCCTTGTTAGACCTTCTGTGTCCCATTTCTCCTTTCCTCAATGACTTCAGCATTCGTTCAGTTTTCTTTTCAATCATAACCTCATTGTTGGCAACTTCAACATCCTCAATAATGACTCATCTCTGAATTTGGCTTCACCTTAGCTTCCTCAAATGCAATGTCCTTGAGAGTTACTTCATGTCGCCAACATTCAGCATAGTTACACTCAACATTTGATCATCTTTGGAACTACTCCCAAGATTCTTAGTCTAAAATCTGCCTTCCCTGACCACAAGCTGGATAGCTGGTTCAGCTCCCTCTGTCTTCTTCCATCTTTCACATCTTTGCAATCACTCTTTTGCCACCACACCATCCAGAATATCAGAAACATTTGTATTTCCCATGCTATGATCTTTGACCATCCATTTCACAGCCACATTTTCCAGGTCTCTGGAGTTCTTCATCTCCTCTACAGTGTCTGCTATCCCAATTCCCAGCTCTGGGTAAATCTCATCATATTTTTCTAATACTTCTCCTATCTTGAAGATGGTTCTGAGAAACATCACTGAACATACTGAAAGAGTTTACCATAGTCTTAGGTTTTCTGTTCTGAACTGGACACTAGGAGCTACTCAGCAATAACTGACTTGTTCTCTTGCTTCACCCTTCACTGTACTGAACTTTTGTTTCACCTCTCCTGGTTTTTCCAAGTCTCTGGAGGAGCTGATTGGGATTCAGAATTGGAGCTCTCAGTTATAGCTCCCTCTTCTAAATTCCTATGACACTTCTTAGTGTCTGTGCCACAGGGGCAGAAATTAATATGGTTGTCATGTTAACCTTCTTTTTTTTGTAATTTCCTTGTAGTGTCTGACCTCTCTCTCTCCCCTGACTTCATATCTTTCGGTCATTTAAATTCTGATTTCATTATCTAAAAAACGAATGTGACTGGTCAGGAAGCAGAAAGAGCAAGAGAAGCCTCCCGGGCAGAACCACTGGGGGAACTGGACTCAGTGATCGATAAGGACGGATGAAAGGAGGAAGAAATGCGGAAGCTCTCAGAGAGAGAAGCCCTGACCTTGGTTTCCAAGGCAGAGTCAAGGAAGGGGGCAAAATCCCAGCAAAATAAAATCCTTTGTGTATAGGTAACTAGAGTCACAGAAAACTTTGGAAGATTTCAGTGCCCAAGCGTGACACCGAAGCAATGACGAGAGCCATCGCATCTGAAGAAACTGTCTCCAATGTGATCCCTTTGACCAGAGAAGGAGTATGTCTTGGACACACTCCAAACGCTGTGATACAATGTAAGATGCTTGAAGCTTTCACATCATTGGGGGTAACACGGGGATCCCTCAAAGTGACTGTAATTCATTTACTACTAAGATGTACGGTAGTGAAGTCAGAAATTGTGTTATAGAAAAAAACCCATCACTCTTCTGTCAGTTTGTTGTGCTGTGGTGGCTTGCGTGTTGATGTGATGCTGGAAGCTATGCCATTGGTATCTCAAATACCAGCAGGGTCACCCACGGTGGACAGGTTTCAGCAGAATTTCCAGACTAAGAGATGCTTGGAAGAAAGGCCTACTACGACTTCCAAAAATAGCCAATGAAAACATTATGAATCACAAGAGAATACTGTTCAACTTGCTTGCTTTGGACTTGCCATCAGGATGGATCAGTCGCTGGGGGAAATATAATGTTTGGTAAAGTTGAGGAGCAGCACGAGGGAGGAGACCCTTAGTGAGGTGGACTAGCACAAGAGCTTCAAAGATGAACTCGAACATGCGTGTGATTGTGAGGATAATGCAGGACCAGGAGACATTTTATTCAGTTGTTCATCAGGTCATCATGAGTCAGAATGACTCTTGGGCAGCTATCTATCTACCTATCTATCTTTGTGTCTATCTATTTATCTTTCTCTCTATCTATCCATCTATCATCTATCAAAAATAAAGACATAGATGTACATAGAGCTAGAGATGTGTCTTTTAGACCAAGATTTACAAATTGCTACATGGTCATTTGGCACCTCATCTATGCTTATGATGATCTCACAGCCAATATTTTCAAGACTTGTCCAGAATTCAGTTTTGTTCCCATTGTTTTTTGTTTTATTTTGTTTTTTTTTAGATAAGCTAATTCACAAGAGAAAATGAATTATTTGTTAGGACAGATTTCTGGCTCAGGAAATCTGATTGCTATCTATGACAGAAATTGAGAATTTTCTGAAAACTATAAACTCAAGAGTACAAAGAAAGTCAGTCTGATTAAAAAAGCTTTTTAGACTACCAAGTCATTTTTACACCTGTACTGTCCACCCCAAAGTGGAATATTCTAAATGTATTACCATAAGAAGATGAAGTGTCACTAGTGTTCACTAAATAATGAGGCATAAAAAAAAAAGAGGATGGAACTTAACATGACACATGGCAGAGGAAGCTGCACAGGGGGCCTGATGGGGGAAATCCTTGGTGAAATGGAAGGATATGAGTGTGAAAGACAAAAAAGAAAATTGGAAGAGAAAAGAGGAGGCGGTATCAGGTATGTGTGGGGTGGGGGGAAGGAGCAGTGGCTACGGTGAAAAAGGAAAGAATGGAATGCAAGATTACAAAGAAAAATGTAAATAACAAAAATAAATGACAGCAAGTGTTACAGGTGAAAAAAAGGCTAAGGTATTCTGTGGCAATGAAGCCAAAAACAAAGCCACCAAGTTAAAATTTCAAACAGAGAAATATAACGGAAACTCTCCCCGCCCGGCATAACGTAGCCAATTTGGTACTACGCTTCCACAGATGTGATTAATCCCTTCAAGGGCAACGTAATGGATCAGTGGATTCAAACAATTGCAGGTATGTACACAAATCTGAGCTGAGTAAATGGAGGGTGGGAGAACCCTGAAAACAGAAGGCCACAGTTTGTCAGAGCCCCTTGGCAACAACATCTTGTTTTCCATTTGCTTGATTACATCATTTGCATAAGATCAAACACAGGGAGTTGCGGACAGGGAAAAACAGATCACTGTAATATGCATTAGAAATGGGTCCACCGGCATTACTCTAAGACATGTTACAAGGAAATGCATCCCAGTGCATGGAAACCTCACCGATTACTGTCAAGCAAACTATAATTTACAATACTGGCCATGAATTATACACTATTTTACGATTGATTTCATGCTGTTGTTCAGAGAATTTCATTGATCTCAATTTACAAAATGAACCAATAAGTAGGCAACGATTTTCTTTGAACTCCTGGTGTAAACTGAGGAATTTATATCTTCTTATATATATATATATATTTTTTTTTATATTGTTCCTCCCATTAAAAATATTAAAAAGCAGTTCTTGCTTCTTTCTTATATAATGTTTGCCATCTGGTTCTTTTTCAGTTTTTTTGGTGGTGTTCCCTAATACCATTTCCTAAATGAAAAATTCCGTACTTTTCTGACTTTCCTCTCTCCTCTCCATCTTTCCCACAAATCACCACTTGGATGTTTAAGAATTTTAGAACAATTTAGGCAGCTGCTGACGGCATCTCCTGTCATTTGGTATTCTAACCTGGGAAGCACTGCTAGGTTATGGTTCAGTGAGAACCCACCTTATATGGCAGACCTAAGCAGTGGTGTGGTTTTCAGAAGCCTGGAAAGCAGTAGCTATGCCAGAGCGCACGTGGAATGTCAGGTTGCATTCATCTCTGCCATTGTATAGTCCTTGCCCCACAATTGCTTGCTCAGCCTTTTGATTCCAGAAAAAATCAGATTCTGACCTTATAATTAATAAAAATAGAGGCTTTATTTAACCTGATCAGCATTACTCTTCTCATCATAGAAACCTTAACTTCTAACATGCTTCTGTTGAGCCATGTGAGCAATTAACCACCACCAATATCCAATCCTGTATTTTCAAACCAGTTGGCAGAGCTGGAGTCACCATGACCTGGTAAGGACCCATATATAAAACTGCACCCGCGAAATGTTTCATTGTGGAGCGCTGGTGGTGCAGTGGATAAGAGCTCAGCTGCTAATCAAAGTGGGTGGCCCGCCTACTAAGAGCACATTTGGATGAGAACTGGAGAGCAAACTTCTTGGCACTGGGGGTAGAGGTTGGCAGTCTTAGAAGAAGGGAACAAATCTGGGGGCCCTGATGATTCAGATATATCTGAGTACTTGGGGAAACTCGGAAAATGGCCCAGCAGAAGCCCGTCTGTTGAGGACTAAGAAGCATTTTGAAGAATTCACCCTAAGAAGGACCACGGCCTGATGTCTTGGTTCACAGAAGAGATCTAAGCTTCACGTTTCTTTACTCAGATTTGTCTTCTAGTTAAGAGTAAAAACAAAATAAACTGCTGTGTTAATTTCTTTAAGGTACTGGAATGCACTTAGTACTCCTCTAGGACTCACCTAAGAAAGAGTTACACAAAAAAGATGGCCATTCTCCCACTACTTTTACTACAGCCACATTTGGCCTTGGTATCAGAAGGAAGATAATCATGGTCAATGCATAATGAAAGAGGATCTAATTGAACAGCCTTGGTGCCCACCTGGCCTGGTAGAGCTAAGGTGGCACAGATGGAGCGTTAGTTGCAGAGTAGCAGTCCCCCAATGCCCAGGGAGAATGGCATTTAACTAGAACAGGGCCGTGGAGATGCCCAGTAGAGTCCCTATGTCACTTGGCCAATGGGTATCAGGCTTGATCCTAAGTGCACATGAGAAAACCATATGGATTTCTCAGAAATGCATGAGGATTACATTGCAGGAGGAAGCAATCATCCAGCAGCAGGTGAGAGCAATGAGTCAGTTAAATATAAGCATTAGAACTAATGAAATGCACGTGTATTTTCAGATTAGTGGGATCTGAGAAAACCTGAGATAAATCAGTCTATCTACCTATCTATCTATCTAATCAATTTCAGAGTATAGCCAATGGGCACATACTACCTCAAACCTTGTGCTTCAGAACTCTGTGTGTTTCACAGGAGAATGTCTTCATAGCATGGATTCAGAAGGAAAGGAAAGTGAAAATTGGTACAGTTTATAGGTGATAAAAGGGGCAAAAGAACTGGGTTTCTTTCTCCCTTTTGCATAACTCCAAACCATCTTTCTCCCTTTTCCCTCAAAACCTGTTCAAAACAAACAAAAGACCAAGTCAAAAAAATCAAAATGATAAAAGAGTAAGATATGGTCATTGACCTTGAGGACAGAAAAAAACACTTCATTTGGATAATAAGGCATAAATATACATACTAACTATGTTTTCCAAGCTGCACTGAAGGCGTTGGCAAAAAACAAGGCTCCAGAAATTGGCAGAATACCAATTGAGATGTTTAAACAAATGGATGCAATGCTGCAACTGCTCACTCATCGATGCCAAGAAATTTGAAAGACAGCTTCCTGTCCAACCAACAGGAAGAGATCTATATGTATGCCTATTCCCAAGAAAGCTGATCCAACCGAATGCAGAAATTATCAAACAATATCATTAATATCACATGGGAGCAAAATTTTCCTGAAGATCTTTCAAAAGAGGCTGCAGCAGTATATCAACAGGGAACTTCCAGAAATTCAAGCCAGATTTAGAAGAGGACGTGGAGCCAGGGATATCATTGCTGATGTCAAATGGATCCTGGCTGAAAGGAGATATTCCAGAAAGATGTTTACCTGTGTTTTATTGACTATGCTAAGGCATTCGACTGTGTGAATCATAACAAATTATGGATAACATTGTGGAGAATGGGAATTCCAGATCACTTAATTGTGCTCATGAGGACTCTGTACACAGATCAAGAGGCAATTGTTCGAACAGAATGAGGGGATACTGCATGGTTTAAAGTCGGAAAGGTGTGCATCAGGGTTGTATCCTTTCACCATACTTACTCAATCTGTATGCTGAGCAAATAATCCAAGAAGCTGGACTACATGAAGAAGAACAGGGCATCAGGATTGGAGGAAGGCTTATTAACAACCTGCAATACGCAGATGACACAGCCTTGCTTGCTGAAAGTGAAGAGGACTTGAAGCACTTACTGATGAAGATCAAATACCATAGCCTTCAGTATGGATGACACTTCAACCAAAGAAAACAAAAATCTTCACAACTGGGCCAATAAGCAACATCAGGATAAACGGAGAAAAGATTGAAGTTGTCAAGGATTTCATTTTACTTGGATCCACAATCAACAACCATGGAAGCAGCAGTCAAGAAATCAAAAGATGCATTACATTGGGCAAATCTGCTACAAAAGAACTCTTTAAAAGTGTTGAAAAGCAAAAATGTCCCCTTGAAGACTAAGTTATGCCTGACTGAAGCCATGGTATTTTCATTTGCATCACATACATGTGAAAGCTGGACAATGAAAAAAGAAGCAGAAGAAGACGTTTTTGAATTGTGGTGCTGGCAAAGAATATTGAATATACCATGGACTGCCAAAAGAATGAACAAATCTGTCTTGAAAGAAGTACAACCAGAATGCTCCTTGGAAGCAAGGATGGCGAGACTGTGTCTCACATACTTTGGACATGTTGTCAGGAGGGATCAGTCCCTGGAGAAGGGCATCATGCTTAGTAAAGTAGAAGGTCAGCGAAAAAGAGGAAGACCTACAATGAGATGGATTGACAAAGTGGCTGCAACAATGGGCTCAAGCATAGCAATGATGACACCTAACAACAACAACAACAATTTTATGCAATTTTATGAGAAGTCTATGGATGGTATAAACAGTTAAGTGCTCAGCTTCTAACAGAGGTTGGCAGTTCAAAATCACCCAGAGGCACCTCGAAATGAAGAGCTAGTAATCTACTTCGGAAAGATCACAGCCATTGAAAACCTTATGGAACACAGTTCAACTCTGAAACACATGGGATTGCCATGAGTCAACATCAACTCAACAGCAACTGGTATATTTAACAAAAGTTAGGAAATATGGTATCACAATACAAATGCAAAATAATTTATATGAATTGAGGATTGTGGCTATACCCAAGGAGCCCTGGTGTGGAGCGGTTAAAGCTGTTGGCAGCTAACTCAGAGGTCAGTGGTTCAAACCAGCAGCCACCCTGAGGAAGAAATATGCAGCAGTCAGCTTCAGTAAGGATTTACAGCCTTGGAAACCCTATCGTGTCACTGTGAGCTGGAATAGACTCAACAGCAATGAGTTTGGTTTGATTTGGCTCCATCCAAATGCCTCTGAAGTTTATATTAACTTTGCACTTAGATTTAAATAATTTAAAATAATACCTGACATTAAGTCATATTATTTAAATCTTTTTTAATTAAAAATAACATTAATAAAAGTGATCCTGCCTTTATTTATACATGACTTTATATTTTCCTACTTATGTCAGTAGATCCTTAGGTGGTACAAATGATTTGCGCTCGACTGCTAACCTAAAAGTTGGCAGTTCAAACTCACCCACTGTACTCTGCCTGACGATCTACTTCCATTAAAATTGCAGCCAAGAAAACCCTATGGAGCAGTTCTACTCTGTAACTCGTGGAGTCACCATAAACTGGAATCAACTTGAGGGCAACCGTCTTAGGCAGGGTTCTCTAGAGAAGCAAAACCAGTAAAGTGTATAAATATATACAGAGAGAGATTTATATCAAAGACATGGCTCACACAATTGTAGAGCCTGAAACATCCCAAATCCGTGGATTAGGACAGAGGCTTCTCCTCATTCACAGAAGAACCCAAGATCAGCAGGTCAGAAAGAAGGGCTCTGCTCACAGTCTGTGAAGGACGATGAATCCCAAAATTGGCAGATATGCTGATAGCTCAAGCCTCAAGAACCAGAGGTCAGACAAACAGGAGGCAGCCACAGGATCCAGAATGAGCAAAAAAGCCAGAACATCTGCTTATATTCAGATGCAGGCCACACCCCCAAGGAAACTCCCTTTCATCTGATTGGCTAGTTGCAGCAGACTCCATCACAGGAGTGATCACATATAAACACTGAGAAACATGGCCTAGCCAAGTTGATACACAGTCTTAGCCATCTCAGCAACTAGCAACAGTTATGGCATTAAACTAGTTCTTTAGATCTGGAGTCCATATGCAGGTACATAGCAAACTAATTAAACTAGAAAATTCTGTACAGTAGAAACAAGTAAAAAATAAAGAGCAAAATCTCCCTCATATCTCCAAGTCACAGTTCTCCTTAAGGTATTAAACACTGGGAAAAGAGACGCTGATGCAAATTGAAAATTATTATGATGGATTTCACTGATAAAGGTGGTGCTAGATGTATCTGAATTTTTCCTTTCATTTTTTTAAAAGTGGTTGCTATTGTGGAAAGTGAAGACCAATTACAAACCCTTCTACAGGCAGCACAGCTTTAAACACCGCTGAATGGCATTATGGTGTGGGGGAAAACAAATAAAAGATAAGATAATAAATCAGCAAACCTGGATGTTAGGGTCACTAGAAGCCGGAATAGACTCAACGGCGAGGGGTTTGGTTTTTTGGTTTGGATGTTACAATCCTGACTCGTATAACCAAAAAAAAAAGACAAACTCATTGCCATGAGTCGAATCTGACTCATAGTGATCCTAAGGACAGACTAGAACTGCCCAATAGGGTTTCTAAGGAGTGGCTGGTGGATTCAAACTGCTGGCCTTTTTGGTGGCAGCTGAGCTCTTAACCATTGCGCCATCAGGGCTCCCTGATTTGCATGAACATTGGTACACTGCTAAAAAGTTTTAGGCCCCAGTTTCCTCATTTGTTAAAAATAAATAAATAAAAGAAGAAAAGAAAAAGTACGTCATTTGTCACATCCATACCTATAGATACTGTGAAGTTAATATAAGACAAATAGCTATAAAAGTGCTTTATGCATTACACGGTTGTACTGGCTTGAAGAGAAAGTTCCCCCAAAATTCAAGTTCTTCCGAGAAACTCTGGATGTGACCTCATTTGGAAATAGGGTTGTCGTAGATGTAATTAGTTAAATTAAGATAAAGTCTTATTGGTAACATCCCAATGACATCTGGAGTTCAGGTAATAATAAAAACAGACAAACAAATAAACTAACTAATCCCTAGGATTAAAAAAAAAAAAATGTCTTACTGGATTAAGGAAGGGGTGGTACCTTAATCCAGTATGACTGGTGTCCTTATAAAAAGATGAGAGGTACAGAGATAGAGACACCGGGAGAACGACATGCGATAACAGAAGCAGACGTTGGAGTAATGGCGCCTACAAACTAAGAAACGCCCAAGGATTCCCAGAAGCACCAGAAGCTAAGAGAAAATCATGGCACAGGTTCTCCTGCAGAGCATTCAGAGAGAGCAAGACCCTGCTGACACCCTGGTTTTGAACTCTTAGCCTCTAAAACTGAGAGAATAAGTTTGTGTTCTTTTAAGCGATGCAGTTTGTGGTAATTTGTTTTGGAAGCCCTAGAAACTAGTCCAACAGAAAAGAGATAACAAGTTAAACCATTATCAAAAACCATGATCAAAAAGCTAGTTGATTCTTGTTATTTAAATGTCACTCCATTAATTAATGTTCATAAATAATGGGAATAATATACTTTTAAAATGTTGACTCTGGAATTATGCCAAGCTCAGGCTACATTATTTTCAGCTAAATTCAAAACATATAGTCGATGTCTTGTGAAAGAATTCATATTTATTTGGCTTAACACACACATTCAGAAATAGCTTTTTTTAAAAAAATCACTGTTGTATTTGTTCACTCCATAAATATTTATTGGTCATCTGTTATATGCATCTATTATGCGTTTTATGTGCTGAGATATAGCTGATAACAAGACATGTACAAGATATTCTCAGACATTTCTCTTGAATTACATATCATTCTGGTTTATGTTTTCCAAAATTCACAGATGCCATGTTATATCTACTAGAGCTACTTATTATATACCAATGATTCCAATCCGATTTAATTTATACAGCTTCAGTAAATTACAATATAAAATGGTAAATGATTTGAGAAGAACATTTGTGCAAAATTACAAATTATGGTGTATCACCTTTGATGGTGACTGAGCTACTTACAATAAAAACTAATTTAGGGAAGAATTGAAATTTCACTGATTAATAACAAATTAGAATGAGGATGTTAGCAACAAAATACTTAGAGGCACAAAATCCAAGATAATGTATTAGCATTAATATTTTACTATTGGCCAAAAAAAGAGTCATCATTATATTCTACAGTAAATCACACACAAAAAACAAATTGAGAGTATTGATAAAATATGACTCATGCTACTCTACCCATCAAAAAGAAAAAATAATATGAAACTGTTTAACTTGTTTTAGACCTGACATTTCTCTGTCTCTTTATATTTGATGTATAGCCCCATCATCACTGAAATTATAATGAATTCTTCTTCTTAAACTTTTTATGATAGTAATTCTAAAAGATGTTTATTTTCTACATTACAATCTGAATGTTTCCTTAAAAGCTTTGATTCATGTTTGATTAATGTTAGCATATATGAGCTAATTTTATTTACAGCATATCTTTTTAAATAGTGTATTTATCTACAGTGATCAAGTGGAATACAGCTGTCATTAAAGCAAAATAATATTAAAAAAAAAAAAATGAAAGCCAAGCTTCAATTTGTAAAAAACGTTTTCCAGAGAAAGACCCTGATAGATGCTGTGTTTGAGAGATGTTTATTCAAAAGTTTGTTTGAGCTCAGTTTATGCTAAAGGTATGTAGCTTTATGTAAACCATTCATTTGATTTATATTTTAAAAACTGACCTTAGCTTTATAGCAATGATTCAGCTGAGGGGGAAATCTTTTAAAATTATCTATACAGTTTTTTCCACACCCAGAGTTCCTATCTAATAGAATTTATGACCTGTATCCTCTTGAATTTTGCATAATAGAGCTACACAAGTGGCAGAAAGCGACTTTCTAATCTTCCCACAAGAAATAGATATTCCAATATTTGCATATTTGGTAGTAGATCCCTAGGAGATGCTGGCTTTGTATACACTTCCACAATAGGGAAAAGAAAACATAGCGAGGGTAATACAAGAATACCGTCATTGCAAAATAGCCTTTAAAAGTTGGAATAGATGTGACAAATTTCTCTAAATTCTATTGAAATTTTTTTTCGAAACTTTTTTCCTGCTGCTCAAGGTTTGTTGAGACTGGAAAGAATCATAAACATGGAGATGGGACAAAGAAAGCAGGGTGTCTTTTTCTAGGTCTTGAGACGTTCACTAACACTCATTAGAAGCTTCCCATTTCATTTTTAAAATATGCACCAACCATGTGGTTGTGATTACATGAAATTTATTCACATAACCACTTTGAATGTTAAAAATACAAGACCAATTTTTTACTTACTTTAGTATAAATAAATAAGTCATATCTGTAGCCATGGGATGGTGCCTCTCAGAGGTTTTGCACAAGTTGTGTGCACATAAGCTTTATTATAGTCTTTTAAGTAAGCATGCAAAGCAGAAAAATAAGAAGCAGATGTCTACCCGATGAATGTCAAGCATTGGGAAACATGTCACTCTTCTGATACTGATTGGCTTAGGTCTGGCTGTCAGTTTCAAATAAATTACCCTGTCTCTGAGCCTCTCTACCAGCCTGATATTCTGGGCAATTCTCCACATGATAACGTCTAGTTCTCACGTGAATGGGAAAATTGATTCCTTCTTTCCTTCATCTTGAGAACATTATTTATTGTTCTAGTCTCTGCCATTTCCTTGCCCATGTCCGCAGGAAGAAAGATGAAAGATGACATTCCTGCCCTCAATGTGCTCAGAATCTAGAAAGTGAGAAAGACAACCAGTAAACCACTAATGCTAGTGGAGTATGGTAAACCATATGAGAGAGGGGTACATAGACAAGAAAAGTATACATCACACATGTCAGTATGCACCAATCAGTCTGTCATGGATTGAATTGTGTCCCCCCAAAATACACATTAACTTGGCTAGGCCATGATTCCCAGTATTATTGTTTTCCACCATGTTGTCATCTGATGTGATTTTCCTATGTGTTGTAAATCCTACCTCTATGATGTTCAGGAAGCAGGATTAGAGGTAGTTATGTTAATGAGGCAGGACTCAATCTACAAGATTAGGTTGTGTCTTAAACCAATCTCTTTTGAGATATAATAGAGAAGCACACAGAGACATGGGGAACTCATACCACCAAAAAACCAGAGCCAGGAGAATAATATGTCCTTTGGATTCAGGTCCCTGTGCTGAGAAACTCCTCAACCAGGGAAAACTGATAACAAGGACCTTCTCCAGAGCTGACAGAAAGAGAAAGCCTTCCCCTGGAGCTAGCAGGCACCTTGCATTCAGACTTCTAGCCTCCTAGAGTGTGGGAGAATAAATTTCTCTTTGTTAAAGTCAGCCACTTATGATATTTCTGTTTTAGTAGCACTAGATAACCAAGACACAGTCCTTGATCAAACATTGCCATATGGGAATAAACAGCCCTGCCTGATTATAATATCCCCCAAAAAGATGCATGGATGAATGGAATACATGAATGAATGAGCAAACTACAAATCAGAATTCTTGAAAGTATTTTCTTCTAGTGTCCTTAGGCTTTACTCCCATGTACTCTTCGAAAGGCCATATATATAATATAAATATGTCTTTAATTTTCACTACCTCCATGCACAACTGTGTGCAACCATTACAAAGTGTATCTACCATTTCTCTGAGGGCATTAGAAGGATGTGTTATTCTTTAATGTCCACAGTTAATTGGAGCAGGATGGTGCCAGGTCATGTAGCAGGAGAGTCATAAGAATTCCAGTTTATGTTGCATGACTTTTCTTTACTGATTTTGAAGAAATGGTCTTTCTCTTATCAATACTACACTCTGTAGACCTATAATTTGTACATTTATCTCCTCGATTTATGAGTGCATAATATTAGACAGTCCCCATTTAAAATCAGTAGACTTGCTTTAAATTTTAAAAACTAAAGCTAAATTTTGACTAAGAGACACTACTTGACATGTTGTCTTTAAGAATACATTGATAATGTGATGAAGATGTCATTGTTATATTAATATTTAGACACCACGGAATATTATTAGTAGTTTAATGGAATTTCCCATCTTATTTTACTTTAAACATCTAGTTGAGATTTGAGAGTTAGAACATTAGACTGGAAATCAAAATATCAAAATTCTGGCTCTGGCTAGCTTTAAAATTCCCAGCAAATCACTTAAGCTTTCAGAGTCTCTATTTTCTCATCTGCCAAATGGGAACAAAGTTGTTTAACATTTATACAGAATTGGGTAACTTAAAGACTCAAAAGAGATAGTGTGTCATGGACTGAATTGTGCCCCTTCAAAATATCTGTCAGCTTGGCTAGGTCATGATTCCCAGTATTGGATGATTTTCTACCATTTTGTCATCTGATGTGATTTCTCTAAGTGTCGTAAATCCTATGACTATGATGTAATGCAATGGTTTAGGTGCAGTTATATTGATGAAATCTACAAGATTAGATAGTGTCTTAAGCTAATCTCTTTTGAGATATGAAAGAGAGAAGAGAGCAGAGAGACATGAGAACTTCATACCACCAAGAAAGCAGTGCCGGGAGCAGTGCACGTCCTTTGGACGTGGAGTGTCGTCTGTGCTGAGATGCTCCAAGACCAAGAGAAGACTGATGACAAAGACCTTCCCCCAGAGCTGACAGAGAAAGAAAGCCTTCCCCTGGAGCCGGAACCCTGAATTCGGACTTCTAGCCTACTGAACTGTGAAAGAATAAATTTCTCTTTGTTAAAGCCATCCACTTGTGGTATTTCTGTTACAGCAGCGCTAGATAACTAAGACATGGTGTATGTGAAAACAGTTTCAAATAGAAACTATCAATGAAAACATCAGGAAATATTTACCTGCTCTTTAGGGTGAGAAGAAGTTTCTAATTTTTTCTAAGGAAGAAACGATGAAGGAAAATACTTCTAGGTTTGACTACAATTTTAAGCAAAAGTATCTTCATGCTAAAAACCACCATAAACAGGGTAAAAAAATACATATGACAAAAATAGAAAAATAGCTGAAATATAGGTTTCATGCAGAGGGTAAACATCCTTAGTGTATGCTGCAAAATAGGAGGAAAAGGAATACATCATTTTAAATAATACATAGAAACATTTGGAGAATTAATTTTAAGGAATTATAAATGCACACAAAGATCTACATGCAAAGATTATTGAGAATACAGTGTTATTTATAATAGATAAAATATGGAAATAAGGATTTGGTAAAATACATTATTAAATATTACTTGAAAAAAATATGCGGCCACTTAACCATGATTTAGAAAATAATTTACGGATCTGGTAATATGCTCACTATGTGTTCATAAGTGATAAAAGGCTGTAAAACTGTAAGTTTCCAATGATTTGTGTATATCTGTGCATTACCAAAAAAAGATCAGAAGATTGTAAATGTATAAGCCAAAATTTAATCAGTGATTATCTCTCGTAGGTGAGATTGTCAGCCTTTTTTCCTTCATCTTTCACAAATTTTCTTAAATATTCACAATATGCCATTTATAGTAATTTTGTTTTTACAGTACACTTATATTTCAATGGGTAATACCTATGGCTGGTACAAAATTCAAAAGATATAAAAGAGTTTACATGAAAATTAAGTCTTTCTCCACCCTTGTTTCCCAATCACCCAGTTCCCTTCCAGGAGCTGGTCAATCATTAAATTCTTATGTGTACTTCCAGAGACAGCTTACATAATATACAAATATACAAATGTTAGCATAGGATGGAACACACAACTCTGCACCTTGTTTTTTTGTTGTTGTTGTTGTTTCACTTTGAAGATATTACCCTATTGGTAAAGATCTATATATATAAACCCATTGCCATCGGGTCAATTCCAACTCATAGTGACCCTGTAGGTCAGAGTAGAACTGCCCCATAGAGTTTCCACGGAGCACCTGGTGGATTTGAACTGCTGACCTTTTGGTTAGCAGCTGTAGCACTTAACCATTATGCCACCAGGGTATGTATATAAAAATATATAGATTATGGTATGTATCCAAACCAAACCCACGTCCATCAAGTTGATTTTGACTCAAAGGGGCCCTATAGGACAGAGTAGAACTGCCTCATAGGGGTTCCAAGGCTGTAAATCTTTACGGAAACAGACTGTCACATCTTTCTCTTGCAGAGCAGCTGGTGGGTTCGAACCACTGACCTTTCGATTAGCAGCCAAGTACTTCAACCATTGCACCACTAGGGCATTGTGTGTGTATATACATTATATGTATATATATATATATATATAAACACACACACATATATATAATGTGTGTGTGTTAATGATCAGAAAAAAACAATAACTTTAGAATAATCTCAAGCACAATAAAACATAAAATTCTGCAAGATGGTTGGGATCCTACACTGTACTATAGAATAAACTATTTTGAGGTTACTTTTATTAGTGCTATACAGGCACTAGATTTAAACTAGCTGACTGAAGCAAAAGATAAGACAATTGACAAGTCAGAACTTGCAGGTTCCGTGAAGTTTATCACCACCTTCGGCAATCAGCTTAGTGCTCAGAAAATAGAAGATGATATTTTTAAATATGTGTATTGAATATATAAGAATGAATGGAGACCCAGCATTTAAACTGTTCAGACTTGAGTACAAAGCTGACACCATAGGTGTACCGCATTGTTAGTGGTGTTAGAAGGCCTGGGAGGATGTCCTAGTGCAGATAATAAAAGCCAAAAGGAATGAATGACGTTCCTTCAATACAAAAAAGGTGTAGACAGATTCTAAAAATTGATTTATTATTTTAGAAATGAAGCCATACACTGACAGATTTGTGGATTTCAAACAAGGGAGAAAAATAAACCCAGAAAAGAAGAGATTCAATTTTAAGAAAACAGATAAATTTTCAGGGAAACTCTCAAAAGGGAAAACAGAGGTAGACAGCAGAGATTAATGATGCCCAAAAATACAGTTCATCAAACTCGTTCACAAAAAAATGATATAAAAATGCAACTGAGGCATTATTGACAGTAAGATTCTGATATTTGCACGTTTAACACATGAGCCAAATTTTAGAATTACAAGGGTCAATATTTGGGTGGTGCCCTAGCGCATGATGGTTTCTCCAGGGGTCGTATCTTTCTTTCCCCTCTTTTAGTAACCGAATCCTGCCCCTGCGGGCCAAAAGTTGGGCTTAGGATTCAGGGTGGGCCAATCAGGATCCTCCCTCAGTATTCTTCCATCTGAAGCTAGTGGAGCGGTTTCACCACTGTGAGCCTATGAGTTCAGCTTGCCGATGACCGTGGCCTCCAGCCCAAGGAGCAAGCCCACATGCTGCAGCGGAGAATGGAATCATTGTACAGAAAAGCAACATTGAAGTAGTTGAATTTCTACCACTTGCAACTTAAAGAGCCAAAACTCAGGACTACTGTATTTTTACACAAATAATGCTCCCCTTTTGCGTTTACCACCCCTGCCCTCCCCTTACAAGGCACCCTCACAAATGCTGCCATGACAATCCTCTTTCACGTATTTTTTTTTAATCGTGCTTTAAGTGAAAGTTTACAAATCAAGTCAGTCTCTCATACAAAACCTTATATACACCTTGCTATATACTCCTAGTTGCTCTCCCCATAATGAGACAGTACACTCCTTCTTTCCACCCTGTACTTCCCACGTTTCTGTAAAATGAAAAAATTTAACACAGCACGCTTACGAAAATATTTCACAGGGTGAGGGCATGGCTAGCAAACAAATGCAGAAGGCATGTGTTGTTTTCGTTAAAAATATGGTAATGGCTATATTTACTTGGCTAAATCAAGAAGGAATCATAATCATTGCTTTTGAAGCATGCAAACTTTTGCCAAGAACAAAATCAAATATATTCTAAAAGACATTTCGAAGTTTAGATAGTTGTTAAGTACTTAGGTGAACCACAAAAAAAAACTTCCTTTCTAGTTTCATCTTTAAGTCACTCCTTGACTTAAAGAAGTAACCTAAACTTTCCTGTGTGTGTGTGTGTGTGTGTGTGTGTGTGTGTGTGTTTTAAATCTGTGATACAGGACATCATTTTGAAAATATGGAAATATGAAGGGAATTTACTCCTTTAGAGAACTGAAGGATTCCTAGACTGTCTAAGAATGACATATATTGACAAGAGAAAGATGCAGGAGAAAAAGTCATTTGAATTTAATTTCTATCTCTTTTTCTTATTGTATACTGAATACAAGTAAATTCCTCTAATTTTTCTGATATCTGTGTACTGTGTACTTCCTCATATCGTTTGCAGCTTTAGAGGTTTTATTCTTTTTCTGTCTTTATTTTGAGATAAAGGGAAGCCAAATAACCTGAGAATCCAGGATCTGTCAATTGTGGCATTCTCCTTTAGTTTGCTGAATTTCTAAATAGAATAGAAAGACAAAGATTCTAAAGGTTATCCAGATGTGGTTTTATAATGATGTCACTAGGCTTTAGTCCATAATCAAGGCCCCTAAAAATATACAGTTTTAGGCTTAGTATCTGCAACAAGGATAATGGAAATATCCACCAAGGGTAAGTACTTGAGCAGATTGTGTCATCAGGAAATATTTAAACACTATTTAAAAGGATTTAAAATAAGCAGATTTTACTTAACACTGACTAATGCACAGAAATATAATACAATAGAGCTGTTAACAAATAAACATAATGCTTTCCATCCTCTCCCCCTCACTCTTTCGCCATCTGTGTCGTTAAGTCCAATTAACTGCTTGCTTGCATAAAGTTCTAACTCATGTACGTGTGTGTCCTTTGATTTAATGTCTATTATGACAGCATGGCTCTACAGATGCAGCCTTGTCTCTTTCAAGTAATTTTATTTTTCAATCATTTGTTTTCTCAAACACTGATTGGTTCATGCTATACCTTACTGAAAATCCTTCAGTGGTTCTCCTCTGCATTACAACAAGTTCAAAAGTCTCAACATACCATTAGCGTCTTTCATAGTTTGACTCCTACTTTGCCTCTAAGGAGCCCTTGTGGTGCAATGGTCAAGGGCTTGGCTGCTAACTGAAGAGTTGGTGGTTCGAATCATCTACCACCGGCTCCTCAGAAGAAAGACCTGATGGTCTGATTCCATAGGCTACAGCCTAGAAAGCCCTACGGGGGTCACTGAATCTGAACTGACTCGCTTGCCTCTAACTAGTCCTGATTACTTACCAGGTACCCGGCCCTATTAAAGTGTGCCTGATTTCATTTTCTTGAAAAGTGCATCCATTCAAGGCTCTGTGTCTTTGAATATTCTTCTCTTGTCCTTACACTTGCTTTTCCTTCAGTTTTGAAATTCTAAAGTCCAGCTCAAATTCCCTTCCTCTGCAAGGCTTTATTTTCCGGATTGAACTGACCATGTCTTTCTTTGTTCTCACGCCTGTTACAAAACTTACCACAAACTGGCCAGCAATTTATTTAGCTGCATATATTTCTATTTAAGCAACTGAACTGGGAATGATTTGAGTGAAAATGACAATATCTCAGTAAAAAATGTAACTTCAGCCTCCCATGTAGTAACTTGTACAGAGCAGATGCTGAACAAACACTTGCTGGATTAAATTGAATACATAGTTTAAAGGCATGCTTGAAGAGAATTTTTACAACAAGAGTCTTTATCATAATTATTGTAACAATTTCATTGTTATTTCTACTTCTAATATCATGCGCTTGTTGATTATTTACTATTTTCACAGAAGACGTGTGAGCTCCATACTAATCATTTTTGCATGCATTATCTCATTTAATTCTCACACTAAGTATCTCAAGTAGATAGCTGTTTTCACTTTACCAGGAAATCAAGGTTTAGCAAGGTCACACAGCAGGTAAGATGCACACCTGAGTGATTCTATTCTACCTCTGATCCCTGTGGTAGGCAGAATTCCAGGAATGGCTTCCAATGACCCTCACTCTTGTCCATCTTCTCCCCTTTGAGTGTAGATGGAACCTGGGAATATGATGAGATACCTCTACTGTCATTATCTTACCTTATACAGAATAAGAGCTGATCCTGGTAGGCACAACCTAATCACACAAGTGTTTTATAATCAGAGATTTTTCTCTGGCTACTGGCAGAAGTAGTCAAGGAGATCTGTAGCATGAGAGGGATTCAAAGCAAGAGAGGTTCTCTGTTGCTGAGATGGACATGACCATGGGGTGGACCTGGCAGTGGCCTCCAGAGGCTGACACTAGCCCTCAGCTGACAGCCAGCAAGAAAAGGGGACCTCAGCCCAATCACGGCAAGGCACTGAATTCTGCCAACAAGCTGATGAGTTAAGAAGCAGATTCTTTCCCAGAGCCTCCGGATGAGGGGCCAAACCATTTGACACCTTGATTTTAGCCTTGTGAGACTCTAACTAGAGAACCTAGGAGAGTCCATTCAAACTTTTGGCCTACAGAAACGTAAGCTAATAAATGGCTCTTGTTTTAAGTTTTGAAGTTTGCGGTAATATGTTTCATGACAACAAAATGAATACAAAACCAACCTCTTAATTTTTTCATATACTGTAATTGTTCATTCTTTTATTATATTATTCCTTGGTTATTCAACTAATATTTTTTAAGTGTCAATTTTGGGCTAGCGTTCTAGTGTTTCCAAGAAGTCAAAAACATATCAACAGAATCTATGATTCAATTTTTGTAAAGAATTGAACATTCTAATAATAGTATTTGAGGCAAAGATAACTTTTATACCTACTTCTTTTGATGGCACAGGTATTAAGCGCTTGACTGCTAACCAAAAAAGTTGACTGTTTGAACCCACCAGCTACTACATGGAAGAAAGATATAGCTTTCAAGAAGATTACAGCCTTGGAAACCATATGAAGTCAGTTCTATCTGTCTTACAGGGTTTCTATGAGTTGGAATTGACTGGAAGGCAATGGGTTTGGGTTTTTTCCCCCTGGTTTTTGTGATAAACTTATGAAAGTTAGAATCAAGTAAATGGAGTCATTCCGTTATTGTCTCCATATTGCTTGGCCCTGTAGTTTTTCATTCCTTCTGTTTTTGAGATTTTTTGTTTGCTTGCTTGTATTTTTGTTTGTTTTGGTGAACACATGGCCATATAAAATCACTTTCAGTCATACTTCAAGCATATGCTAATCTCTACCATATCATGTTTGACCCTGATATTGAAAGAAACAAATGCAGATGTTGACAAAAAGTATTTGTTTTGATAAGCTCTGAATGTTAATGTTTAAGGGCAAAATGTGAACCATGCATTTAAGCCTGCCTAGAAAATCTGCAGTTAAAAAGGCTGGTCACAGTAGTGAATAAAGCACTCCAGAACAAATCCCCAGACAGCTCCTTTCCTTATTTGTTTCCCTATTCTCATTGCTCTGCATAGATGGAGTCACTTTCAATTAACTAGAGAGCTAGTCCTGTACCCAGTGAGTCTATGGCAGTAAGGAGGCAAAGGAAGTGAATAAATAGCAGTCTGTGAAGGTGAAGGTGAAGGTGAGGAAGGCAAGACTGAGAGGGTATGTGGGGTGTGGGATTCAGAAAAGATATGTTTTTACTGCTTGTTGCTTTTTCCCACATTTAAGAGACTTGAGCCTACACAAATGCTGAGAGAAAGAGTTAGTACAGGAAGAGAGATAAACACACAGGAAGAGTGAGGCTAACTGATCCAGAAGCCCTCACCAAGACAGGAGCAGATGGGAGCCAGAGGAGGACTACCCCTACGCAGGGAAAGAACACCTCTTCTTGGTTCCTACAGGAAGCAGGGAAGTGTGGATTCTGATACAGGAAGTGGTTCAACGGCAACAAGCTGATGAATCCCATCTGAGTGCTTCAAATTGAAGTGGGAAGCAAAGTCATCTGCTGAGATTCAGCACTTGCTGAATTGCTGACAATGACTGCAGAGCCTACAATGGTGAAGGGGAGACAAAGTAGACTAGGAACATATAGGAAGATGGCAGAAGAGCATTTAGAAGCCTATCGGAGATTAGAGAACATCTAACAACAGAATGCGCAATCTGTGTGCTTATCAAATTTCCTACAGCAGAGCTCAGGTTTAAGCACGAGAAACACAGATGGTTGGATTGATCTAGATTTGATAGGTTTCCTCTTCAATATTTTGGAATAATAACATTCCAAGTTGTTGTTGTTAGGTGCTGTAGAAGTCGGTTCCGACTCACAGCGACCCTACAGGACAGAGTAGAAGTGTTTTCCAAGGAGTGGTTGGTGGATTTGAACTGCTTACCTTTTAGTTAGCAGCTGAGCTCTTAACCACTATACCACCAGGGCTCCGACATTCCAAGAGAGTTGAGAAAGCTAAAAAGAAAGGATTTCAAGTTCTATACTATGGAACTAGGCTAGGAGGGATGGAAAAACAGGGTCTAAAAAGGAAGAAGTACTATGGGGTAAGGAACTGGGAGTTTCAGAAAAGAACAGAAATATTTTTAGTATGAGTAAATGAATGAAAAAGGTGGACAAATCAGTGTTTGATGTTGGGTAGTAGGATATTTGTACTTAGTATGTTAGATATGGAACATTTGCAGGTGGTGGCAAGGACCACCTACAGTGAGCCGGAATCAACTCAACAGCAACAGGTTTTCTTTTTTGGCAAGGACCAGGATATTGAAATGAGGGCAAATGACTCAAGAGGGAGTAGAGTTCTCTATAGAGGAGAAGGTAAAGGATCTGAAATGCCGAGGTGTAGATTCGATTACTTACACAAATATTGGAACTACCCAGGATGTTTCAAGACAGGAGGATAAGGAAGGGAGCGGATCTTGGTGCTTAAGTCTTCAGCGAATCAGGGAGCAGGGTCCGACATTAGTAAAAATGAGCAAAATTGAAAAAAGAACTTCCTATATCAAAGAGCATGGCTCTTAAAGGATCAGTGGGCATTAAAAGAGGGTAGAAAACCCATGATCCATAACGGGGTGTGTATGGTAAAAGAGCAGTGGTAAGAAGGATGCGATCCTATCCCCTTGATTTTTGAGATGGATGTGAAGTCAAAGAATGATTTTCATCCACTTACAATTCAAAGAACTGATGGATAAAATTGGGAAGAATGGGAATTCCAGAACACTTCATTGTGCTCAGGAGGAACCTTTATGTAGATCAAGAGGCAGTTGTTCGGACAGAACAAGGGGATATTGATTGGTTTAAAGTCAGGAAAACTGTGTGTCAGGGTTGTACCATTTCACCGTACCTATTCAATCTGTATGCTGAGCAAATAATAGGAGAAGCTGGACTATATGGAGAAGAACGGGGCATCAGGATTGGAGGAAGACTCATTAACAACCTGCCTTATGCAGATGATACAACCTTGCTTGCTGAAAGTGAAGAGGACTTGAAGCACTTACTAATGAAGATCAAAGACCACAGCCTTCCGTATGGATTGCACCTCAACATAAAGAAAACAAAATCCTCACAACTGGACCAATGAGCAACATCATAATAAACAGAGAAAAGATTGAAGTTGTCCAGGATTTCGTTTTACTTGGATCCACAATCAACAGCCATGGAAGCAGTAGTCATGAAATCAAAAGATGCATTGCATTGGATAAATCTGCTGCAAAGGACCTCTTTCAAGTGTTGAAGAGCAAAGATGTGATCTTGAAGACTAAGGTGCGCCTGACCCAAGCCATGGTATTTTCAACCACATCATATGCATGTGAAAGCTGGACAATGAATAAGGAAGACCAAAGAAGAATTGATGCCTTTGAATTGTGGTGCTGGCGACGAATATTGAATACACCATGGACTGCCAAAAGAACTAACAAATCCGTCTCGGAAGAAGTACAACCAGAATGCTCCTTAGAAGCAAAGATGGCGAGACTGCATCTTATATACTTTGGACATGTTGTCAGGACAGATGAGTCCCTGGAGAAGGACATCATGCTTGGCAGAGTACAGGGTCAACGGAAAAGAGGAAGATCCTCAACAAGGTAGATTGAAACAGAGAGTACAACCATGAGCTCAAGCATAATAACGATTGTAAGGATGGCTCAGGACTGGGCAGTGTTTCGTTCTGTTGTGCGTAGGGTCACTATGAGTCAGAACCGACTCGACGGCACCTAACAACAACAACAACAACTACCACCACATCTTTTTCTTGCAGAGTGGCTGGTGGGTTCGAAGAACTGCCCTTTCAGGTAGAAGCCAAGTGTTTAACCTCTGTGCCACCAGGGCTCCTGGAGTACATGATCCAAACCAAAACCAAACCCAGTGCAGTCGAGTCAATTCCGACTCATAGCGACTGTATAGGACAGAGTAGAACTGCCCAATAGACTTTCCAAGGAGCACCTGGTGGATTTGAACTGCCGACCCTTTGGTTAGCAGCCGTTAATATTCAATAAGTGAATGAATGATTCCAGAAAGAACTGTTTTATCTCTTCTATAAGTAATTTTTGTTACTATCATAAGGTGAATCAGTTTTTAAACTGATGTTGGGTAGATGTGTTATCCCATCTAATTTTTTTTTTAATAGATATTTGAGGGAAGTTTGAGCATGTTATTATTTATTGCATCAAATTCTCAACCACACATAGTTTAGCCAAAAAGAAATATCTGATGCATATGGGATAATTAAATGAAAAATTCTAAGAAGCTACAGGAACAGCCTACCTCATTAAAATTGTTTATGAAGTGCAGCATATTAATTACAGTCTGAATCATGCATTGGGATTTGTTATTTACTCTAATACATTAGGAAACCCTGGTAGTGATCATTTACTGATTCTCAGTGGTTTTCTTTTTCAATACAATTCAATTTATTTCAACACCATTCCATACAATTTTATTAAATGCCAATCAGATTCTTATTCCTATGGTAGGTATAGTTGGGATTATGAAAATAAGTAATGACATAATGTCTGCATTCAATGTACTTATATTCTCGTTCTGAATCAAGATTTAATCCTTTAAAATAATTTAATATTGCAAGACAGAGTATATTCAAGTGGCAATTGTGTAGAGAGTGATAAGGAAGACGGTGTGAATCAAAAGAAGATAAAGGAATTGATCCAGGTCATTAAACATGTATAAGATTTTGATGGTGGTAGATAGGGCTAGAGGTATGGAGAATAACATAAATGATATTTGACAGAAGGAAATGAACAAAGTGATCAACCTGATCAATTGCAAAGTAAACACTAGGGAGAACTATAATGTTGTTGTTGTTAGGTGCCATCGAGTCAATTCCGACTCATAGCAACCCAATGCAACAGAAGGAAACACTGCCCCATCCTGTCCCATCCTTAAAATTGTTGCTATGCTTGAGCCCATTGTTGCAGCCACTGTGTCAATCCATCTCATTGAGGGTCTTCCTCCTTTTCCCGACCCTGTACTTTACCAAGGATGATCCTTGTCCAGGGACTCCTCCTGACAAACATGTCCAAAGTATGTAAGATGCAGTCTCGCCATCCTTGCTTCTAAGGAGCATTCTGGCTGTACTTCTTCTAAGACAGATTTGTTCACTCTTTTGGAAGTCCATTGTATATTCAATACTCTTCGTCAACACCACAATTCAAAGGTGTTAATTCTTCTTCAATTTTTCTTATTCATTGTCCAGCTTTCACATGCATATGAGGCGATTGAAAACACCATGCCTTGGGTCATGCACACCTTAGTCTTCTAGGTGACATCTTTGCTTCTTAACACTTTAAAGTGATCTCTTGCGGCTGGCCGATTTGCCCAATGCAATGTGTCTTTTGAGTTCTCAACTGCTGCTTCCATGAGTGTTGATTGTGAATCCAAGTAAAATGAAATCCTTGACAACCTCAATCTTTTCCGTGTTTATTATGATGAGGCTTATTGGTCCAGTTGTGAGGATTTTTGTTTTCTTTATGTTGAGGTGTAATCCATAATGAAAGCTATGGTCTTTGATCTTCATCTGTAAGTGCTTCAAGTCCTCCTCACTTTCAGCAAGCAAGGTTGTGTCATCTGCATATTGCACGTTGTTAATGAGTCTTCCTCCAATCCTGATGCCCCGTTCTTCTTCATGTAGTCCAGCTTCTTGGGTTATTGCTCAGCATACAGATTGAATAAGTATGGTGAAAGGATACAACCCTGACCCACACCTTTCCTGACTTTCAACCATGCAGTATCCTCTTTTGTTCGAACGACTGCTTCTTGACCCATGTGCAGATTCCTCATGAGCACAATTAAGTGTTCCGGAATTATCATTCTCCATAATGTTATCCATAATTTGTTATGATCCACACAGTCGAATGCCTTAGCACAGTCAATAGAACACACGTAAACATCTTTCGGGAATTTTCTGCTTTCAGCCAGGATCCATCTGACATCAGCAATGGTATCCCTGGTTCCATGTCCTCTTCAAAATCTGGCTTGAATTTCCCTGTCAATATACTGCTCCATCTGCTTTTGAATGATCTACAGCAAAATTTTGCTTGCATGTAATATTAATGATATTGTTCAATAATTTCTGCACTCTGTTATATCACCTTTCTTGGGAATGGGCATAAATATGGATCTCTTCCAGTTGGTTGGCCAGGTAGGTGTCTTCCAAATTTCTTGGCATTTAAGACTGAACACTTCCAGTGTACCTCCTTTTGTTGAAACATCTCAATTGGTATTTGGTCAATTCACGGAGCCTTGTTTTTCCCCAATGCCTTCAGTGCAGCTTGGACTTCTTCCTTCGGTACCATTGGTTCCTGATCATATGCTACCTCCTGAAGTGGCTGAACATTGACCAACTCTTTTTGGTATAGCGACTCTGTGTATTCCTTCCATCTTCTTTTGGTGCTTCCTGCATTGTATAATATTTTCCCGGTAGAATCCTTCAGTATTACATCAGGAGGCTTGAATTTTTTCTTTAGCTCTTTCAGCTTGAGAAATGCTGAGCGTGTTCTTCCCTTTTGGTTTTCCATCTCTAGGTCTTTGCACATGTCATCATAATACTTTACTTTGTCTTCTCGAGCCACCCTTTGAAATCAGTTCTTTTACTTCATCAGTTTTCCCTTTTGCTTTAGCTACTCGAATTTCAAGGGCAAGTTTCAGAGTGGGTCTTTTCTTTCTGTCCTGTGTTTTTAATGACCTCTTATTTTCCTCATGTAAGATGTCCTTGATGTCATTTCACAACTCTTCTGGTCTGCACTCAGTAGTGTCCAAAATGTCAAATCTATTCTTGCAATGTTCTCTAAATTCAGGTGGGATATACTCAAGATCATAATTTGGCTCTCGTGGGCCTGTTCTAACTTTCTTCAGTTTCAACCTGAACTTGCATATAAGCATTTGACAGTCTGATCTGCTGTTGGCCCCTGGCCTTGTTCTAACTGATGATATTGAGCTTTTACATGGTCTCTTTCCACAGACGTTGTCAATTTGTTTCCTGTGTAGTCCATCTGGCAAGGTCCACGTGTAGAGTCACTGTTTATGTTGGTGAAAAAGGGTATTTGCAATGAATAAGTCATTGGTATTGCAAAATTCTATCATGCAATCTCCAGCATTGTTTCTATTACCAAGGCCATATTTTCCAACTACTGATCCTTCTTCGTTTCCAACTTTCCCATTCCAATCACCAGTATCACGACCACACGTTTGATCAATTTCAGACTGCAGAAGCTGATAAAAATCTTCAATTTTTTTATCTTTGACCTTAGTGGTTGGTGAGTAAATTTGAATAATAGTTATATTAACTGGTCCTCCTTGTAGGCATGTGGAAATTATCCTATCACCGACAGCACTGTACTTCAGGATAGATCTTGAAATGCTCTTTTTGACGATGAATGTAACACCATTCCTCTTCAAGTTATCATTCCCAGCATAGTAGACCATTTGATTGTCTGATTCAAAATGGCCAATACCAGTCGATTTCAGCTCACTAATGCCTAGGATATTGATCTTTATGCATTCCATTTCATTTTTGACAATTTCCAATTTTCCTAGATTCATACTTCATACATTCCAGGTTCTGATAATTAATGGGTGTTTGCAGTTTTTTCTTCTCAGTTTGAGTCATGCCACATCAGCAGATGAAAATCCCAAAAGCTTGACTCCATCCACGTCGTTCAGGTCAACTCTATGTTGAGGAGACAGCCCTTCGCCAGTCATCTTTTGAGTGCCTTCCAACCCGGGCGGCTTATCTTCTGGCACTGTATCAGACAGTGTTCCGCTGCTTTTCATAAGGTTTTCACTGCCTAACTCTTTTCAGAAGTAGAACACCAGGTCCCTCTTCCTAGTGTGTCTTATTCTGGAAGCTCAGCTGAAACATACATACCTATACTTCACTAAAATAGGCTAATGTACTACATACTGTTAGTTAATATGTTTTGTTTGTAACACCTTTCCACATTATTAAATATTATTTCCACTTTTAAATTATTAAGCTCTTCCACATTATTAAATACTTTTCTACAACATCACAAACAGTGGTCATGAAATATTCTGTTGTTGAATATTAAGGATCTTTTTAACACTTTTTTGTTGATGTACACATGCCAGTGAATTTCATGTGTTAAATTCTAATTGCACGGATATAGCATTTCAAAAATAATTCGTCAGATTTGGACTCAGAGGAAGAAGAAGACATTTCACATTACAAATCCTCCACCGGCTTTCTGGGAGCCAGGACTTCAGCTTTTGACATTGTCTTAGCAAATTCCTGGGTAGTGTGCTCAGGATACAGGCATGGGAATACAGATGACTGTTTCACTGATTCACTCTCCCTCCTACATGCTCTGAAAGAAGCCAATCAGTAAAGTGTACATACTGTTTGGTTCCATTTATATGAAGCACAAAAATAGCAAAACAAACACATGCTGTTACCAGTAGGATAGTGGTCACCCTGGTCGGGAAATAGGACTTGAGGACACAAATTGGGGGACTGTTCAGTCTCTTGACTGGGATTCTGGTTCCATGGATGTGTTCAGTTTATAAAAATTCATCAAGCTGTGCACTTATGACATGTTCACTTTCCTGTATGAACTTATAATCTGTTAAAAAGGTTAAAAAGTAAATTAAAAATAATGACAGCTCCCAAAATACTCAAAACAGTAGACAGCCTCTATTTATAAAGCTCTAAAAGGCAAAAAAAAAAAATTTTTTTTTTAAAGGAGACATTACTTTTTTCAGAATTTAACTCCACTCCTTTTCTAACTGGATGTTATTCCCACTATTCCACTGAAATCCTTTTCGAGTACATTAAAAAAACAAAAAAAACCACCCATTGCCGTCAAGTTGATTCCGACTCACAGCAACTCTATAAAATAGAGTAGAACTGCCCCATATGGTTTCCAAGGAGTACCTGGTGGATACGAACTGCCAGCCATTTTGGTTAGCAGTTGTAGCTTTTAACCGCTACACAACCAGGGTTTCCTTTGAGTACATAGCACTTTCTAACCATTTAAAAGCATAATTTGTATCAATTAGGTTAACAGGTCACAAGTAATATTTGAACACAAGTCTTAAAATATAAATTTAAATATATTTTATTTCTTCATGTACTGGTACACTGTGTTGTATGGTTGAGTCAATTCCGACTCATGGCAACCCTACAGGACAGAGTAGAACTGCCCCCACAGGGTTTCCAAGGCTGTGGTCTTTAGGAAAGCAGACCGCCTCATCTTTCTCCCAAAGAGTGTGGCTGGTAGGTTCAAACCACCAACCTTTCAGTTAGCAGCCAAATGCTTAACCACTGTGCCACCAGGGCTCCTTTTTGGTACACTGTAGAAGAGTCCAAAAGTGAGAATGTCAGTTTGGTTGTGTGCTGAGAGTGAACTACAACTGATATTTTAATGTTCTGGGAAGGTCACTTCATCGCATCTCACCTTTTGTTAGTAAGAAAACATGGCTCTTTACGGTAAAGCACCCATTCTGCATTAACTCAAGACTGGCATCTAGCTAAGTTTTGAGCAACTATTTTGGAGTTTTTGGTTATAGAGTTAGTAGCGCAGTAGCTTGGTCTCTGAAGGTTCTAGCTTCATTCCTAGCTTAGACTTATTTCTTATTCTCTTTAAGGATTCTTAGACTTGGTATAATTCAATGCTCTATGTCTATGACATTCAAAGGAAACAAGGTAAGACTTAGTTTGTTATAGAGGAGCGTGGTGACTCATCGATGAGTTCACTGACTTCCCTGAAAAACCCACACACCCTCTGCCTTATGAATACTCAGCCTTATGGATTAGAATGCAAGCATATTAACAGAAGCCCCCTCGCTGAAACTGCTTTATGTAAAGGAGTGATTTGATGCACTGCCTTGTAGTACTCAAAAATGCAAAATTAAAGAAAATATCTAGGATAAAGTAACATTTTATTTTGCTGAGAAAGAATCGATTGGAAACCATCAGTAGGAACAAATATAATTTAGTTCAAATTTGTAGAGTTGATAGGGTTCCTTATAACACTTGGTTAGAAGTACTTGACCTCTAAATGCCCTTTATTGTGCCATAAGCAGTACAGCTTCTTCTATAATAAATTTCTCATTGTAAGACTTAAGTGTTCGGAAGGTTCAAGGTGACTATTTCTATTTTGTTATTTATACATAATTCTTTTTGACCTTGACAGATACGATAATAAGGCAGAAGTTTTAGCACTTTTAGTTGGTTAAAGATATAAATACTTATTGTCCATCTGATTTTACAGAAATCCATCCTCTTTTCTTCCCTCTTTTATGTCCCTGCCCCTCTCCCTCCCTCCTTCCCTTTCCTTGTTCCTCTCCTTTCTGTTTCTTCTTCCACCCCCTCTCTCACTCACTCATATGATTCTTGCATCACTATTACCCACATCTACTGCCTTGGTCTTCACATCAGAAGCCCAGGTCCTGATGCCGAGTGGTGGGAAGATGCTACCTAGGGTGCCAGGGGTCAGCCATGCTTATTCGACCATAAGAATATAAAGATTTATTAGATAATACACTTCAAAATATTCGTGTGCTATGGTTTGATGTCTTTTTTTTTTCTGTAGAGGCCCTATTGGTTTTCCCTTCTTTTGAGTCCTAGTAGTTATAAGAAGTAATGTTTAACCAAGGACAGTTTATATACTAACAAATACTGTTCTGAGGTATCACCATTCTGTCCTTACCAGGTAACACAACTCACACAAACCTCCTTGTCAAGTTTGTACCATATTTCTCCCGATTACTACCGTTTTGGGATCCTTGTTTCTAAAAACTTTGTAGGTTTGCTGAAACATTTCACACACTTCTTTGTGATTGCTGGTTTCTGGTAGGGTGCTCATTTAAAATAAGAATGATCTGGTTGGCTACAGCTTGGATAGTTCTCATCAATCAGGATGCTATCTGGCCTGAACTTTCCAACGATCCCAGTATACTGAACAATTCCACAAAGGTTTCTTCTTCTACCTGTTCATGAACATACGGCATACACACATCTTAAATGGCCCTCGGTAGCCCTGCTAGTGATAGCAACATAGCTCCTTCAATCTTCCCATAATGTTTTTAATCATAAGCTTTAAAGCACAATTGTTTTTACCTTGAAATTCTTAAAAATCTGTTATAGGACAGAAATAAGAGATTAATGGAGATCTTGCAAAAAAGATAAATGATACCACCAGAATACCACAAAACTGGGGGAAAAATTAATTGAACCTATGCTTTTGATAAATATTTATTTTTTGCAGAAGAAAAATGCATACTAGTTTAAGCTGTCATTATACTAACCTACATCCTATTTTTCATATTATTAGTAATACATAATGTGGTAGTTTATATTCAAAAATAAAACTAGAATGTATATACCTCATGTGTTTATCCAGAAATACACCAAGGTTACTATGGTTACGAAAAATCCATTACCTTTGAATACAAAATGAAAAAGTTTGACTTAAAGTGTGTGCTATTTATTATAGCACACATCAACAGCCTTTGGGAGGTTCTCTAACTGGATTCATTTTTCAGTGTCAGAACTGACCCACCACGCTACTGGCTTATGGCCTATGCGAGGCAAAAAATTTGAACTGTATGCATTTTTAAATATATTTTGCACTAACTCAAGGTGCAGCAATGCCTTTGACTTTTAATGTTTCATATTTAAGAGAAAGAAGAAAAAAACTGAAACCACCTAGATGCTAAGTGGCATCTGAATTGAAATGCATTTGCTTGTACCTGTATCCACCATGGCAGCAAGATCCATCAGCTAAACAAAAAGGAAAAATGTAGGTTCTATTAGAAACTTAAAAGGAAAGTACAAATAGAGTATGAATGAGAAAAAAAATGTTGACACCTTGAACGCTGAGGAAGGGTCATTAAGTCAAGTTGCTAAGAAAGTTTTTGATAGTAAAGAAGGCAAAGAAGTTTAAACAGTTCAAGAGACTGTAACCAGGAGAAACAAGACATGAAACACAGCTCTTGAAGAAGTTTAAAAATTATTCTTTACCCCAATTAAATATCTGCTCATTAAGACTGTGACCAGATAAATCCGAGAAAAAACGACAAACCATTAATGATCATATAGAAAAGTATTCAGTATAACGAGCAGTTAAAGAAATACAAATCAAAACAAGATAGTATCGTCACTTATAAAATTATCATAGATTTAACAATATAATATCCACTGCTGATGAACCTTTCTGGAAAACAATAATATACATCAAATATTCTGTAAAAGTTTATCGTCTCTGACTTAACTGCCCTCCTAGGAATCTAACAAAGATTTATGCATTTTGAAATTTGACACAGCATTATTTAAAATAAAGATAAGTTAGAAATTATTGGATTGTTGCAATGGTTAAATGCAGGAAAGTGCCTCCATATGATGGAATACGATGCTTTTATCAAAAACATTTCACAGTATTTTTAAAACGTTTGATGATACAGGGATATATTCATAATATAATAAGGGGATATAGAAAAATTCAATATTATACATAGGTTGTTGCTCAGTTATGTTAAAGTGAACAAAATACTAGAAGGGACAGCATCAAATGTTAAGAGTTTCTATCTGGATGGTGAGACTACGGGGTAGTAGATGTTGATATAATTTAAATTATCTTCAATAAGCATGTTATTTTTAAAATTAAAATATTATTTCCTTAACCTATCAGACCGCATCTTCCACTTCTCAGTCTTCGAATGAAGAGACATTTTGGTACTGCAGAGATCCATCTTAGCAGGCCTAATCTCCCACTATGACTGAAAGCACCAGCCCTCACAAACGGAAATTCCACGCACAAACCACACAGCATGGAAAGGATATTAGGTCACAAGTACCCCAACGCAGGGACAAGCCTTGTGAACGAATAGCATCATGGATGATATTATGATGAAGCACGGTGTGGACTCAACCTGCCTGTAAATGCCAAAACTCCTCCCACTGGTACAGCTGTTCCCTCCACCTGCCTTCTCCCAGCAGACGTCAGACAGACAGAGCTGCCTTCCTATCAGTCTTTCTGTGAGTCTTAGTGGACAGGCTAATTTCGAAGACGTAAATGAAACGCATTTGATATACATCACAAGAATAAAATCTTAAAGCCAAAAGGGATCATAGAAGTCATTTTCTTCAACCTCTGGCAGTGAGAGACTCTCTGGAGAGCCGGCTTTCACTGAAGCGAGAAAAATAGAAAGAGCACTTGCTTTAGGGGCTCTGTGGTTTGCACCCAGGCTCCCAAGTGAAACCCCTTGGAGCCATTTTTTGGGGAGTAAGGGGAGTTCATAAAGTGAACAAAAAATTTCCTCACCTGTCTCCTTTCAGAGTTGTGGTGAGAAAAAAAAGAAAAGAAAAGCATGGATCTTGGTGCTAGTCAGGTTTGGATTTGAATAGGTTCCACCAATCACTAACTAGAATTTTTTGGCTTCTTTGGGCCTCAGTTTTGCTAGCTGTGAATTTAGAACAATTATATATACATATACACGTTGTTGTTAGGTGCCATCTAGTTGATTCTGACTCATAGTGACCTCATGTAACAGAATAGAATTATCCCATAGGATTTCCTAGGCTTTAATGTTTATGTGAACTGATCTCTAGGCCTTTCTCCCATAGAGCCACTGGGTGGGCTAAAACCTCCAACGTTTCCATTACCAGCCGAGTGCTTAACCGTTGCAGCACCACCACATATATATATATGTATGTTATATACGTAGTATGTATATATGTACATATATACATATACACTGAATGTTATCCATAATGTTAGCACTACAAAATGCTCATTTATCACTATTCTATATCACGATAATTTATATACATATATTTTAAAATGCAACACATTTGTGCTTGACTTGTTTTGCAAACATTCTCAAAAGTGTGGCTACCTGACATATTATCAGTGTTGAGCAGAGCAGGGTGATAATATACTTAATTAATTATATGAAACCCACTTTGATTAGAGAAAAAGATGTATCTGATTAGTAGATAGGGTTCACTAACTTTGTTCAGTGTAATCGATATTACTGTCATGGAATGCTAAGAAACTGGAAAAAAACTTTATGGATTTTATTTGGTGAATGAAGAAAATATACTCTCCTCTAATCTCTTTGGGGGTAAAATGAAGAGATCCTAATACTCAGTAATTCTCAAAATTTGGAGTACACAGAAGTCACCCAGGGTTCTAATGTGGAAATGCATTCTCCTGGGCCCATTCCTGCAGATTCTCATCTGCAGTTTTTCACAAAGACTTCTCGTCGTCTGGGTGGAGACGAACCACAGACCACACCTGAAGAAGCTCTGCCATAGGCCTGAAAACCCTCAAGATCTGCGGCTTCCCAATCTGGTTCATCTCCAGAATCACTTGGGAAAGTATTTTCCAAAACGTAAATTTCGAGGTTTCTGCCCAGAGAAACTGAATCAAATTTTCAAATGTGTGTTCAGGAATCTACATGTTTAAAAATGTATTCCTGATGATTCTGAGGGTTCCCTGGACCGTGGTGTTGTGCGCTGCACATGCACCCCACTGAGGGAGCATCTTACTGCTAGGGAATAGTGGTGGGCTTTTTTTTTTTTTAACAAGATATTATATAGAATTTATTTTCAGTCTTTATTAAAATGGCTTTAGTGTTTGCTTATCCATTTTCACCAAAATACAATAGTGCTGAACGCTTTTAACCCACTGTTGCAGCTTTGCTCAATTTCTCATCTGAGCATTGTCCAAACGATCGTTGAAGTAAAGCCTTCCTCCCTACAGCCTGAATGTTTCTGCATCCCTTTTGATTAGATGTTGCCCGATTTCCTCTGTGTAACCCAACATGTCAGCAAGGATTGACACCTTCCTCTGAACCCCACCTTAACGTTCTCAGCTCAGCTTCTCTCCTAACTGACCAGTATTGCTGTCCCAACACACTTCATGTCTCCAGCCATTTGAGAATGAGAGCAACCAGGGATATAGTTCCTTCTGAGAAGCCAAGAAAGCCACATAGGAAGATGGTTATGGGTGATATCAGAGATATGTTCCTTAAAAATCCACATAAAAGATTGGAAACCTTTCAAGAACCTACTACTACCACTTTAGCTAGAGAAGATGGTTGTGAGCACTTTTTAAATATTACACTTTTTTTTTCCATATTATATCTGGGACACCTAGCGTATTAATCCATTATGGTAACATCTGCCACAATCTTTCACTGCAGATTATATATTCATACAAAACACAGAATTTAGTATTTTTTTGTAGCTAGCATTAGAAATTGATGTCACTTTCCCTCCTGCCCTCCTTACACGGCTCTTGTTCTGTCTCTGTACAGTGTCACCTCATAAAGCATTCTGCACATTTGGAATTACTCAGGGCCCGAGGTTCGGAACCCGCCGTCAGCAGCACCACTTCCCTGTGGACCACGTAAGCATCCATTTCTACAATGGAAGGGAGAGTAGTTTCTTTTTCCTGCTTGCTGTCATTTCTTCTCTCTCTCTCTCTTTTCTTTATTGCTACTTCTTTCCCTTTTACTTCTCCCTCCATCGGTTACCCTTAGCTACTTTCTTTTGTTGTTCCCGGAAGTCTTCTGACTTCATTCATTCATGTATCCAACACTGTGTGTTCTGTGCCAACTCAGTGATAATGAACAAGCAGAAATGACCATGCCTTTACGAAGCTTACGGCCTAGAAAGGCAAACCCGCCAATAAGCATGTAGCTTCACTCAACACAATGCAAAAAAGATGGGAGAGGCAACAAGGTATTCCATGACAATACAGGGGACAAATAAAATTCAGACTCATAGAGTCAGAGAAGGCTTCTTAGAGGAAATGTCTGTTGGGCCAAAAAAAACCAGTTGCTATCAAGTTGATTCCGACTCATGGTGACCCCATGTGTGTCAGAGTAGAACAGTGCTCCACAGGGTTTGCGATGGCTGATTTTTTGAGATCATCACTCTTCACAGCACTTTTTGGTGGACTGGGACCTTCAGCCCTTTGATTAGTAGCTAAGTGTGTTAATCTTTTGCACCACCCAGGGACTCCATGTTGGACCTAACGGGTGTGACTTCCCATCATGCACTATGATGTATTTTGGTCCTTCAGAAATCCTTCATGTATTAACTATCAATACTAATACATTGTGTAAAGTTCATACCATGGAGTATTTTCATTTTTTTCTGATATAATACTTCTGTGGTCTATAAAAGTTTTAGTTAAAATAATTGCTTCAGATTATTGTTAGGGAGAGATTAATATCCTTTTCAATTTATCACAAATTCTATATTCTACAGGAAATAATAATTAGAGATTCTGTTTACTGTTGTCGTTGTCGTTAGGTGCCGTCGAGTTGGTTGTGATTCATAGTGGCCCTATGCACAACAGAACGAAACACTGCCCGGTCCTGAGCCATCCTTATAATCGTTGTTATGCTTGAGTCCATTGTTGCAGACACTGTGTTAATCCACCTTGTTGAGGGTCTTCCTTTTTTGCGCTGACACTGTACTCTGACAAGCATGATGTCCTTCTCCAGGGACTGATCCCTCCTGACAACATGTCCAAAGTATGTAAGATGCAGTCTCGCCATCCTTGCCTCTAAGGAGCATTCTGGCTGCACTTCTTCCAAGACAGATTTGTTCGTTCTTTTGGCAGTCCGTGGTATATTCAATATTCTTTGCCAACACCACAATTCAAAGGCATCAACTCTTCTTCGGTTTTCCTTATTCATTGTCCGGCTTTCACATGCATATGATGTGATTGAAAATACCATGGCTTGGGTCAGGTGCACCTTAGTCTTCAGGGTGACATCTTTGCTCCTCAACACTTTGAAGAGGTCCTTTGCAGCAGATTTGCCCAGTGCTATGCGTCTTTTGATTTCTTGACTACTGCTTCCATGGCTGTTGATTGTGGATCCAAGGAGAATGAAATCCTTGACAACTTCAATCTTTTCTCTGTTTATCACGATGTTGCTCATTGGGCCAGTTGTGAGGATTTTCAGTTTACTAAGTGCTAATAATGTTTCATATATGGCTCTAATTCTCTGTGAAATTCTGAAAATCATAGTTATTCCTATTTTATAGTTGTAGAAACTAAGTCTCAGAGAAGTCAAGTAACTTATTTAGGCCACACTCTCTTCAAAATAGCCAGAATGTTTGGTTTGGTATCAAAGCCTACCACTCACAGGCTCTGCAACCTTGAGGAAGTTACTTAACTGTCTATGCCTCCATTTCTTCATTTGTAAAACGGGAGTAACAATGATATCTATTTTGTAGGATACGTGCTACAGGATTCTTCCCAAACATGATGAATAAAATGTAAAAGTAATAGTTCCTGTCCTTTTTAGGTTCTTAGACTAGAGAGGAGACAAAAAAATAAAAGCCCTGAAAATGCAATTGGATGAATGCCACACAACTGTCCTCAAACGGCTCAGACATTATCTGTATGTGTCCCCATGAACTGTGAGCACCAGGAGAGGAGGAACAGTGTCTGGCTGGTTCCCTGTCATAACCTTATACCTGGCATTAATGTGAATGAGTGAATGCATGAATAATTAATCCTGTCTCTGGCTCTAGCTTGTTGTGACCTTTCATAAGGAAGTTAATATCTCTATGCCTCCACTTTGTCATCAATCAATTTTTGATTAATAATGCCTAACCTAATAGCCAAACATAGTATACAAAAGCAATGCAAACCACATAAATGCTCCAAGTACTTTACAAATAAAAACACTGCACAGACACCAGACAACATACATACCGTAAGCCTCTGTGTTTAGAAAGTTTTTCAACAATTTACTTGATTTCATTTTAGTATCTAGTTACACCTTATAACTTGATCTGGACACACATAATATGTTTTATCTCGAAGGGTCTAAAACTCAGATTACACAGAGTCATACTTCTGAGTCTTAAGACTAGTCCACATTGGTGAGGTTTTTGAAAGCACGTAGCCCACGCCTGGGACAGTGGGATTTATTTGACATGACATGACTGAGTCAATCAGGAGCTATGAGAATGACTGGGTACTACACTGGGTCCCAGTTTTGATCCTGTGGTCATCTGGAGGCAGAGTTATGTGTTGAACTCTCTCTGCTTCAAGTATTTTCAAGATCAACTCCGGACATGGGTAACAGTGTATTAGTGGAAGGACTTGGGTAAGATGTGGTGGGCTCGGCAGTAGAGAAAACGAGTAAGACAGCCTGGGTAGAGGGAGCTGGGAGACAACATGATCCCTCAGCTATTTTTTAAGCTTTGGGCTGCACCATAAATCTAATGTGACCATAAAGATCATAGAACTGAACTGAAGGAGATGAAAATAAGTAACCCACTCTCAGAAATCAAGTTCTCAGATACTCTGGTAAGTGTAGAAGTCTTACCTGTGACTGCGTAGTTCTCCGCGCTGCCTGAATAGATTACCATCCCATCCATGTATAAAGAGTACTGAGTTATAATGCCGTTGGCTTGTTTGGGTGGTTTCCAGGAGACTAACAAAGAATTGGGAAAAGATTTGGCTACTGGTGGCTGAACCTCTTGTGGGGCTGCGGAAAAAAAGATTTATGAAGTCTAGTTTTAGTTTACTTTTCTAATTCAAACTTTTCAGGCCCAAACCAATAAATCATGGAATAAGCCTGAAATCCCATGAATGAAAATGTTCCTGATTCGTGGGCAGCTTGTCAGTAATTGCTTCAGGAACAGTGCTAAATAACTGTCCTGAATTTATGAGAATTTGCATCAGTGATGGATGGGGAGTACTTAAAATAGTTCGGTTGATTGATGTTTGCGTTACCTCATCGGAAGTATTATTAACCCATACTGTCTACATGGAGCTGTGCCTATTAAAGCAAATTAAGCAGATAGAGATCCTGCCCTCTAGAAGCTTTTGATCTAAGATGGGAAACTTTGGTGAGTTTGGTTCATAAAACCCACTGCCATCGAGTCGATTCCAACTCATAGAAACCCTATAGGACAGGTTAGAACCGCCCCATAGGGGTTCCAAGGCTATAAGTCTTTATGAAAGCAGACTGCCACATCTTTCTTCTGCAGTGTGGCTGGTGGGTTCGAACCACCGACATTTTTGGTTAGTAGCCCAGTGCTTAACCACTGCACCACCAGAGCTCCTGTGGTTCATAATAGGTACAAAAAAAATCCCATACATAAGTATAGAAATAGCTAGGAAATATAAAAAGAATTTAATAAATTATATGTGAAAGCTAAATTGTGTGTAAGTTAAAAAAAAAAAAAACCTATTTTCTATAGTGTTCAGTGAATTGGAGTCACAGAAACTAATAGTTTTTTTAAAAAATTGACCCTAAAATTCTTGTCATTTGGTAAATCAGGGATTTGCCGCTAGTTGCTGTCAAGTCTATTCAAACTCATGGCGACCCCATGGGTGCAGAGTAGAACTGGTCCATAGGGTTTTCAATGGCTGTGACCTTTCAGAAGTAGATTGCCCCGCCTGTCTTCTGACATACCTCTGGGTGGGTTCGAACCACTAACCTTTAGGTTAATAGTCAGGTGCTTTACTGTTTGTGCCACCCGGGGACTCCAAATTAGGTGTAACTTCCTGGAAAGGCTAGAAGTTTGCGGATGAGTGGAGATCCCTCTGGGGCACAGCTGTCAGAAGCACCAGGCAAAGCCTGGACAGGGAAGGTAGTGGATGTTGGGAAAATAATGACAGACATGGGACAATCTGGTCAATTTTGAGACTGGCTGAAAGTACTTGTATAAAGAGATGTTGACCACGGCAGTTAGTGATGACACATTAAGAAAGACGGTGCTTTTGTCAGTAACCTAAACACCAAAACCAAACCCGCTGCCGTCGAGTCGATTCCAACTCATGGTGGCCCTATATGACAGAGTAGAACTGCCCCATAGAGTTTCCAAAGAGTGCCTGGTGAATTCAAACTGCTGACCTTTATGGTTAGCAGCCGTAGCACTTAACCACTACGCCATCAGGGTTTCCATCAGTAACTTAGGCGGGGAGAATGTTGAGAAAATCCTGAGGCAGATCACTGATGGCACAGTCCAGGCGAGGGGAGTTTACTTAGGTCTGTGCAAAGCACTGAGCAGACAGGCTCCCAGGAAGGATTTTAGGAAATCCCCTCTCCTGTCACAGGCTCCTCATATGGCCTGTGCCTCACTTTCTCCTCTATATCTTCTGTGCATGTGGTGCTTGCTAACGGATTTAAAAAAGGGAGAAAGAGAAGGGAATAGACAGACACTGGAAAAAGAGAAAGGCTAGCTAACTCCTTTCTCCTGAAAACCAAGCTTTTAAATCTCCTCAGTAACTTTAAAACTAGATAGCATAAGAAATATGTAATTCCTTTCCTCCAGGAGAGAGAAACATTAAACAACAACGCTTCAAATGTCTTGAAAGCTGTTATTTCTTGAAGTGATGCGAGCTGATGCTTGAGTAAAGCTTTCACTTTGGAGTGCTAAAATGTTTTCTCTTTCTCACTGCCTTCCGAACATACGCTTTCTGAAACATTAATTTATGCCAACAGTTTGTAAGCTCCAAGTACGATAAAAGTGAGACTGAAGTCGGAAGGAACCGAGCAGTGATTAATAAACGCCTCAACTGGCATTTGGAGGTTCCATCATACAGAAATAATTGTTGCCTACTCTGGTGTTTAGCAGTTAAAAGACACCATGGAAATCAACCGTTTGATTCTCAATTTCATACTGTGCCATACAATCAATTCTTTTTAGTCAGACTGTCTCTAGATTTACTTCTGAGCCGTAGTAAAATGAGGAAGCTTTCATTAATCTTTCAGATGCTTCATATTAATGACAAGACTCTTGCATGAACAATGTAACAGCAATTAAAAAGCCCATTAATCTGCATTACAGCTATTAAAGATGCATGTCATTAAAGGGTATGGAGTTTGATTCATTTTCGCACCCCCCAAAAAATGGAGCAATTATGGCCTGGCAATGCACTTTGTCATCAAATTAGGTTGGGGTTTTCCAGCAAATGGCCTTGCAGCATTTAGCTCTTCTCCTATTTTATTATTCATGACTGAAATGTGGAAGTCAAGACCTTTGAAATTACTTTACCTTCTTGTGGAGTAGAGATGTTCAAAGCATGTGAGCTCTCAGTGCAGCCCGCCAAAGTGCAGGCACTTAGGGTCACCATGTAGTTTTTGAAGGGTAGCAAGCCTGTCAATATGCCTGTAAGAAAAGAAGTTTACGTGTTTACAGTAAGCAGCTATGGAGAACATCATGTGTGAGGGAGAGAGAGAGACAGGGAGAGAGAGACCAAGAGATAGAACATGAAAACATACACCTCCCTCATTCATTTCCTGCCAGTGTGCTGTGTGAAGGATGGGGAGAACAGAGGGAAGAAGCTGTGAGACCCACATATTTGTTAAGACAGCTCTAAAAGAGCATTTTCCCCAACGCATTGCTCAGTGCCTTGCCGGATTTCCCCTCCCTGAAATGGGGGTCTGTGGACACACTGTGTGTGAAGCGCGGCACGATGTATCTCCCCGGTAGACAGGATGCACGTTAGCCCATTTCTGTACCCCAGAACTCCTGCAGAAACAAAGCTATTTAATTTTCTCCAACTTCACATTTTTTCAACCTGATTTGACTAGAGAGCCCTTTTCATGAGGCGTCTATTACCTCACGTCAGGAGACGGTACTCCAAAGAGTGGCTTCATTATATTAACTCTAGGATTCACATATACAAACTATTTGTTTATGTCACAGCTAACAAATATGCAAATTCACAGGGTTGAACAATTAGCAAATTAGATAATTATGCTTTTGTACTTCTACTTGCAAAATTATTAGTTTATTTAATTAAGACACCTGTCTTGAAGGGAAGCATTGCGCATGGAAGTGTGGAATTAACCTGGCTCAGTGCTAATATACGAGATTTGCTTAGCAATTAAATGTACCTGTAGAAATGAAAAGACCTTTTGTTTACTGGCTTTCATAATCAAGGCAAAAAGCTCTTTATTTAGATAATCTTGTGAATTAAAGAAATAGCAAAAATATAATTTGTACATTTGCTTACCATTGTTTTCCACTGCAGACACTATTCAGGACTGTCTTTAATCCTAACCACACAGATTATCATCATTTTATGAAAAGATGGCCCCATTCATGACATCCTTTTATTGATTAAACCTTCAATAGCCTCCCAAAACCCAAAACCATTGCTATCAAGTCAATTCCGACTCATAGCGACCGTACAAGACAGAGTAGAACTGCCCTATAAGGTTTCCAAGGAGCACCTGGTGGATTTGAACTGCTGGCCTTTTGGTTAGCAGCCTTAGTTCTTAACCACTATGCTGCCAGCGTTTCCTAGAGAATGTATTATTGTTTTAAGGTACCAATATTGGTGACCAATTGCATAATTCATACACAAATTTTAATACACATGGTTCCCTCCCCAAAAGAAAATTTTAAAGTTTAGAAGAGCAAAGAGCCAGGAAACAAAGACCATGGGCCATTGTTTGCTTTGGCACCACATTCCCTCCATCCCTAGTGCTGCCTGAAAGTCCATTCCAGCAGCCCCCCAGGGCCACCCTGTGCAACCAAACCCTCTCTGCCACACTTCTGCAGGAAAATATCCACCCCCTTGGCAACACTGTCTCAGCTCACGGCCAAAGAAGACACCAAGCCAGTGAACTAATTTGCATACATGTGTGACCTTCTTATGCCAAATTCAGATAGCTCTAATTTCAAACCCCCCTCGTGTCATCATCTTCTGCTTCTCTTGTTCTTGCTACTGTGATCGCCCTTTCCTTTCGGATCTTTCAGATCAGGACCCACAGTCTGAGTTCACGTTTTCTTAAGAGGCTGTTTCTCCTTCCGCTAAACATCATAAAAGAAAGCTTACATTACCACATCCACGTCCTCATCACATAATAACCTTTTCAATTTCTTTTTCAAGAAGCAGGTGAGGATAGTGGGAAAGAACACTAATGTGTGACCTAGAATGCTTGGGTTCAAATAATTCTGCTGCTGACTGGCTGTATGGACTTGGGCAAGTTGTTCAGAGTTCTCCGACTTAATTTTCGCATCTGTAAGTGGATGATACTAGTGTCTATCTTTAAGGAGTAGAGTGATCAACGACATCAGGATAAACAGAAAAAATTGGAGTTGTCCACCATTTCATTCCACTTGGTTCAACACTAATGTCCATGCAAGCAGCAGTCACGAAATCAAATGATGCATTGTATTGGGCAAATCTGCTGCAAAAGACCACTTTAAAGTTCTGAAAAGCAAAGATGTCACTAGATGACTAATGTGCACCTGACCCAAGCCATGGTCTTTCTAATCGCCTCATATGTAGGAGAAAGCTGGACAATGAAAAAGGGAGACAGAAGAAAAATTAATGCATTTGAACTGCGATGTTGATGAAGGATACTAAATATACTCTGGACTGCCAGAAGAACAAACAAATCAGACCTAGAAGAAATACAATCAGAATGCTCCTTAGAAGTGCGGATGGCAAGATTTCAACTTGCTTACTTCGGACACGTCATCAGGAAAGACCAATCACTAGAAAAGGACATCATGTTTGGAAAAGTAGAGGGTCAGTGAGAACAAGGGAGATCCACAATAGCCACAAGGGACTCAAACACACCAGTGATCATGAAGATGGCACAGCACCTGGCAACATTTTGTTCTGTTATATGTAAGATCACCATGAGTCACAGCTGACTCAACGACAACGAACAACAACATTTTAAGGAGAGGTTTCACAGTCCTCATCTGTAATATCTTAACCACTGGTGGTGCAGTGGTTAAGAGCTCAGCTGCTAACCAAAAGGTTGACAGTTCAAATCCACCACCCACTCCTTGGAAACCCTATGGGGCAGTTCTACTCTGTTCCATACGGTCACTATGAGTCGGAATCAACTCGATAGCAATGGGCAATGGATTTGTTTCATTTTTTTGGTTTTAACTCAGTGGGTTATTATCAATAAAAATAAGTTTAGGTACGTCGAGTGCTTACTCAGCACAGAGCTATATAAGTAAAGCTCTTGAACACAGAGCTAAGTTCTAGCTACATTATTATCGCAGCCCAGCTTCTGCCTCACTATGATACTAAATTATTTTTCTGTCTTAAAGATCACTGTGATCCCTTAAATACCATATCCAGGAACCCTCCCTTGGTCCTTATTCCTTTGTATTTTTTAGAACTTGACCTCCCTCAGCTTCCTTCTATGTCATTGAACGATCCTGAGTTCTGCTCCTCAACTGCCGGGAGCTCCTTTCTTTTTTGGCCACCTTATCTTCCTCTCACAGTTCCTTAAATAGTTTTTGCTTCACAAGGTTGTGTCCTCAGGATTCTTTCTTTTTCTAAACACTTGCCTTTGGTAAGCTCATCGAGCCTCATCTCTCAATGATCACTTTTATATCTACAGACTTCACAGCTCTCTCCAGCTCCAGTTCTGATTTTCTACCTGCAAGCCATGTACCCCCATCTGGATGTCCCACTGGCATTTCACAGCCAACAGGTTCCAAGGCAGACTCAGTGTCCTAAACTAGTCCCTAAATTCCTTCTTCACATTTCAGTTAATGCCACCACCATGATCCCACAATTGCAGGCTCTAAACAGATGTCATCTTAAAATACATGCTAGCCATAATATCCTTAGAAAAATCTTTGGCATTTGACATATATTTCCTATTGTCAAGTTGGAATCTATATTGCAAGAGTCTAAATAAGACATCTTGTATGTCTGAATCAGTACAATGCTAGACAAACAAGAAATGTATCAACCCTGAGGGAATGAAACTTTTAACCTTACAGAGAGCAAGAAAATCATCTTGGGATAGGAGCTGAGCTCTCTTTGTTCGTTCGCTAAACCTACGTGACATATGCGAAAGCATTGCCTGTTACAGATGGGCATGACTTATCTGTGGCACAGGAATATTGTGTCCAAAAAGATACAGAGGTTGTATAGAGCTTGATGGTCTGCAATCTTAAGTAAGAAGATTCTTTATACATCCAGGTGGTATTACCATTAAGAAACAACGTAAAGGCAGTGCTATTGTTTTGCCGGCTGGCCACAAAATGCCCTATCCTAAGACATTATTTTTTTGCAAATCATAACTGAAGTTCAACGTTGGGATTGGGACTGTTACATTAACTTCTCAGGGAAGATAATAATATGTACACTTTAAGAAGGCTCACTCAAATACAGAGCTCACTAAATGAGCTTTGGTGTTTTATTCAACCTTTCTTGCCTTCGCTAAAGGAGTTATTTTGTGTGTATATGTGTATCATGAAACTCCTTTGCTGTTTTTCCCCTTAAACCTCAAGTACCTTAAAAACAGGTAATACTCCTCTCAGTAAGCTTGCTTTCTTTAGCTTTGTGCTGTGGTGAAGAGGTTTACCAAATTGTATTTCATAGAAAAATTCTGAGATTCTTAAAGAAAGATGTTGCAGAGAAACTAGATCAACTTTCAGGCCATTTATCAAAGTGCTCACATATCCCGTTTCAAGGCAGGTGAAACAATAATAAATACTGAGAAATGAGAACTGCAAAACAGAGAACAGAAAAGAAGAAAGTCCATATTTTGGCTCTTGCCAACTTTGAATTCAGATGAAAGTTTTGGGTAGTTTATAAATCATATTTTCAAAAACAAAAAACATGCTGTACTTTCTGAGACTGGGATGGCTTTTCTTGTCTATTTTCCCAAGAGATCTTGCTCAAATTGTTGTGTCTCAGAGACAAAGTTTGTCTAACCATCTGAATAATTTTCCCTCAACACTGGTCAGTCAAGGTATTATCTAATTCAACAAAAAGAACACTGCAATGATTCAGCGTTTTCTCTCCTTTGGTCAGGTAATAATAAAGGTTCAGGTAGGGGAAGAGGCTGGTCAGCCAAATGGATGTCACTAAGTTGGAAAAACTTCCACAGCATCCTATTTTCTCCTGGAGCGTGTGATTTGTGTTCTCTGATTTTCAGGATGGAGAGTTTACCTGGATGGATTCAAGTTGATGGTTATAACAAGTAGAGACCACTGAGTGACTGTCCTGAAGTCTCGCTTTAAGTGCCAGAGTCCTACTAAGATTAATATTCCCCAGAGGAAAAAAAAAAAGAAATAGTACTACTATGATGATGAGTCATCATGAAAAGCATTTATCAATTTTTCTTCTACACATCTGTGAGAAAAGTGTTATGGAATACAGCTGGTCTTTAGAACACTTCTAATCTAAGAAGATAACAGTGCCATAAGGACTGTAATGATAAGGGAAATACAGAGAGACACGCGTAAAGCAGAAGACTGCATACTTGCCAAGCAGACAAGGGCATTTATAGAACACAGAATTCCTAGTCTAAGATAATAACCAAAAAACCAAGCTGTTGCCATCAAGTTGATTCTGACTCATAGTAACTCTGTAGGACAGAGTAGAACTGCCCCATGGGGTTTCTAAGGCGGTAGTCTTTACGGAAACAGATTTCCATATATTTCTCCCATGGAGCTAGTGGGGGGGGGGGTTCAAACTGCTGACCTTTCAGTTAGCAGCCAAGCACTTAATCACTGGGCCACAGGGCTCCTAGTCTAAGGTAATAAACCAAAACCCATTGCTGTCGAGTCAATTCCGGCTCATAGCGACCCTATAGGACAGAGTGGAACTGCCTCACAGAGTTTCCAAGGAGAACCTGGTGGATTTGAACTGCCGACCTTTTTGGTTAGCAAACGTAGCTCTTAGCCACTACGCCCCCAGGGTTTCCAGTCTCAGGTAATAGAAGGCCTATATTTAATTATGGAGCCCTGGTGGCACGATGGTTAAGCACTTGGCTGCTAAATAAAACGGTGATGGTTTCAATCCACCATGGACTCTGTGGGAGAAAAGACCTGATTATCTGCTAACATGAAGATGACAGCCTAGGAAGCCCTATGGAGCAGTTCCACTCTGTCATATAGGGTCACTATGAGTCAGAGTCGACTCAATGGCATACAACAACAGCATACGTAATTAAAGACAAAAAAAAAAATGATAGTCATTGAAAGTGTACTTCAGTATTAAATTTTAAAAAAAATTACTGGGAAAAATACAGTATTATATGTTTATAAAGGAATCTTAGGCAGAAAATGTCATATGGATTCTGTCTCCATAAAAAATCTTAATAAGAGAAAATGGGATTTTTATTGTTGTTGGTTGTTGCTGAGTCCATTCCAACTCACGGTGACCCATGCGTGCAGCGTAGAACTGCTCCATAGGGCTTTCAGGGCTGTGACTTTTCAGAAGCAGATTGCTAGACCTGTCTTTCACGTGCTTCTGGCTGGATTTGAACCACCAACCTCTTGGCTAGTAGTTGAGTGCTTAACCATTTGTGCTTCTCCCCTTTAAGAAAGTTGAGGTGTTCATAAAAAAGCAGTGTATCTGACAGTAAGAACTTCAAAAGGTTGGCGTGGGTGTGCGTCTCCTTCTTTGGGAGACTGCACAGAGAAGTCTTTTCTCCTTTGAATTATTAAGGGAGTGTCCCCGCCACAGGCAGGCCAGATGACCTCCGTTTCCACCACAAAGCTCTGTGAAATCAGAAAATGGTCACCAACTATGTCAGGAAGCTTGCGGATCCCTTTTGATAATGGAAGAGGGCGAACTGAGAAAACATTCAATAAGCATAAAGTAAGCATTATTGATGTCTTAAAAGTGTTAGTGTCCCATGAAACACAGGCGTGCTGGTATCTCTATTAAAATCATTGGCATCAGCAGGTCCAGAACCCTCACTGCTAAGCGATAATGCATTTTGCATTAATGCTTAACATTGAGAAACCCTGACATGCCCCACCAAGGGAGTTGGAAGTAAAGTAAGTATATTCCCTTTGAATTGCAGCCCTGTGAGCCTCAGTGGGTACAGAAAGCCTGGATTGGAAGAGCAGGGTTGGGGACTTGATTTAAGGGAAGAAAGCACACCTCGGTACAAAATTCAGAAGCCCCAGTGCACATGGCATCAGGCTGTGTGCTCTGGGGATTTCTACCCTGTAGAGGGCAAGGTCCTTATCTTAGAGAATCTTGCAATTTAAATCCCTTACAATGATTTGGGCAACTCCCTCTTTATTTGCGCTATTTTCCAGCAACTAAAACTATGGTTTACCCAAAACTAGGCACTTAATGGTTGATGGACTTTTCATGCGGACTTTTTATTCTCTTAGCTTCACTTAGTGCCTCCCTCACTGGAAGAGAGCCCCACTCCCACTCTGCCCCTTCCAGGGAGCAATCGAAGGAACAAATATTGTTTCTTTTGACTGATAGGTTATTATCTCCAACACTTTCTTTCCTTTGCTGTATTCTCAAGTTTCAAAGGAGCCAAAAAGAAATATTCATAATTGGAGGCAGCCAGACCACCTAAGAGAAAATCACTGTGGAGCTGACACCAGCTGTGTAAGCTTTTGTGTCTCTAATAGGACTCAGTATGCTGAGAAGCAGTAAAACCACCCAGAATGAGCCTGCTTTGTCGTGGAAATGTTTTGATTAACTCCTCTGACTAGATGCAGACAAGTATAAATGCTCTGCCTGGGGACGGAGCCTGAGACACAAACCAAAATGGCATCCTTTTTAAACCCAAACACATTTTGGAGAAGCACAAAAGGACACAGTTCATATTTACCTACCTCAGCAGACTCCTCCTCCCACCCCCACCCCCCAGCTGCCAGCCTAGGTGTTTGGCCAGCATCCACCGTAATCTGTTCTCCTTCATTATGTTAATCTGTGGGCGGAAAGATTTCTGTCATCTTCGAATCGCTTGTACAGCAATGGTAAACACCTTGGCCTGTCTGTAATTGGACAGGTGTCTGTATTGATGTCACCCAGCTTTTAATTCAATTAAAGAGCTGGCTGCTCTGTTCTCATTACCCACTCATTTCCGTTGCACTTTTCATCTGGCGGTGAAATCTGCACACAGCAATTGCCTACCCAGAGTCCGAAGTCAGCAGTCCCATCATAAAGATCATGCAGGCTATTTTAAATGGATCTGAAAATCCAACAGTATTTTTATGTCAGCAAAGGCATTTGGAATAATATGGAGAATTTGTTATCTCTCACACTTTTTTCTTTGCCTTTAAATTCTATGTTGTCTAAATGGTGTCCTCTACCTATTGGTCAGTAATTAGGGGCAGTCACAGCAAACTGAAAAGGCTGTTTCTAGCTTCTTCTCCCCTGGGCTTTCCTCCATCTCAGGAGAGCTCATCAGAGCACAATGCTGTCATTTATTTGCTGGCATTTCACATTTGGATCAAGAGAGCGAGGATGGGCAAGAGAAGGCACTTCTTAAGAGGACCATCTGGTGAGGGATACCGCACAGGCTGTGCTGCTACTACTACCTGGACCCAGGATAGAAGAGCCCACATTTACAAGAAAACCAGGCAGGGGAAGGAGAGCAAAAAAGAAAGGAGAACTTTTGGGCCCAGAGCTCAGCTGCGGTGCTGATGAATTCTAATTTTTTTTTTAATTCTAATTTAATTTTTAAGTACACATTCTAGAGTAAGTTTTGAGCTGCAAGCCAACCCAGTGGATGGATGAAAGAGAGTAAACCAATCCAATGTGCTATGCTCTCTGCCCATAGAGGAAGCTCTGAAAGTAAATTAAATTTCTAACACAGACATTTTGACACAGCGACCCCATGAAACTGAATGATGCCATGTATTAGATATAGATGAAAATTTAACGGTCTAACAGGGATCTGGAAACACACCCGGAATGCACCTCTTCTTGTCTGCCATTGTCCGGAGGGGCGGGATATGTTGTTGCTTTGGGGCTTTTTGGGTAACTTTTTTTTCCCAAAAATAAGGATTCCTCATATTTATAAAACGCAAGTCAATTTTCATTTTAACCAAAAGGTGGAACGGTAAACACACTTGCCTCAAACCTACGGTAATTCTATGGAAACTTTCCAGCTAATTCTATCCCTTTAATTATCTTCAGATGGATTTTCTGACCTCGTTCGTAACTTCTAGCAGGAGTGCAGAAAATCATGTGCCTTGGATCAAAGGCCCCACAGATTTAGATGCTTACGAATAGGAAAAATAACAATAATTTTTATTCTTTTATTTTCTTTATAAAATACAGGTCTAATTCTGGTCTTAAAGAATGTGTCAAAGAGTGATTTAAACGGAACCTAAAGCATTATCCGGTTAAGATTCTCTCAGCAGGTTTATGTCTAACCTCACATGTTTTAAACGATGCTTGAGTGGTAGAATTACCAGGGTCTTTATCCTTTTCATTCTGCTTCTGCAAAAGGCTTGAAGCCCCATACTCTTGTTAACTCTTTATCTAATATGAAGAGCTGACATCAAAATCCTTGGAACACTCCAAGAAAATATCAGATCTAACTAAGCAGAGAGGCAGGCGGGGAGATGGGAGGGAAAGAAAAGAAAGAGAAACCAAAATCATGCCTTGTTGTTCAGTGTCCCAGGCCCTCTGCTAAGACCTCCGATAGACAGAGTTATCCCATTACCAGAGCAGGCGGCTGTTGCACAATGTGAAATATGGTGCTTACGGCCATACATTGGGGAACCAGGAGATCTGAGATCAGAACCTATGTCTTCTGACTCCAGGATTATTGTTCTCATTTAACCTAAACTCCTGTTCCACGAGAGGAAAAAAGACATGTTGGAGAAATGTTATTAAGAATAATAATAGCTTACTTTTTAGAGCAAATAACTCCCTTAAAGTGTGCCTTAAAATGTGGTAAGAAGTCCCTACTTATTACTAAAACCTAGTGTGTACAAACAGGAAGTAGCATGCTTATCCCCCCCACCAAATGAGCAAGTATCTATGCCTGTAATACTGCTTTCCCCAAAAAACTGCTTCCTGAGAAAGCCTGTGTGTGGCTGGTGTGTGTGTGTGTATTGCTGAGTACAACACTGAACTTTTATTTATTTCTATATAAATATGTAGATTGCAGATATATTAAATATGGCACATATATATCAATACAAATATAAAATGATCATAAAAACCAAAAAACTTGAAAATTTGGGGTGATTATTCCTTTTCTTTATAAACTGATAACCTTGCAGTATTCATACTGGATACGATAGCATTATGGACATGCCTGGTTAATAATCACTCTACAGCAAAAGTTAGATACTGCCATCATTTCTAATCGCGTACAACACGTTCCCAAAAGGAAATCCAAGTTCTGCAATGCAAATTCTTACTGCACAAAAACAAGATGGCTAACTTGTAGACGAGTCTATCTGACGACTCCACAATGCACGAGTAGTTCAGGGCATATTATGTATTCAGGAGAGTTAGAGCTATTAACACACCCACACTGCATTGCCTGATGAAATCCGTCTACATTAGCTAAGCAGGAACAGTACGTCATTTCTATTTTTACTATTTATGTCATAGGCCATATTTTTGTCCTGTGGTTTTTTTTTTTTTCAGACCAAATTCTTTATAGATTTACATTTAAAGAAATAGTTTGTAATAAACTACAAATATGAGATATCAATTTATGGAGTACTATAAAAACTGACGAAGGTTTCCTCAACATTCATCTTTTAATAATACCATCAAAGTGAACGTTTTTCATTTACTTCTGATGTTTGCCTCTTGTGGCAGAGATTACTAATTGCCCCCTCATTATATATTCTCTTCCTCCTCAGCAAAAGAAAATAATTTTTAGCTAGGCAAATGGACACTTTGAATAAGGACACTTCCCAGCATTCTGTAGGATATAAGCAGAGGTGGAGGAAAAACTTCAGAAAAATGTCTTTAAAGAGAATGGGCATATCCTTCATCAACCTTCCTCCTTCTTGCTGGATGGAAACCAGATTGATGGCTGCAACTCAAGCATCCCTCTTGGACCAGAGGCAGAGTCCTTATCCCTAAGGATGGCATAGCAAAAACATGATGCTCCTGGGTCCCTGACACTATGAAGCCCAGCATTGATTAACTGTGAGTATCTCTTACCAGAGAGAGAAAACCTTCATCGTGTTAAAGTCCATGTTATTTCGTCTTTTCTCACAGTACAACGAATTAAAAAGTGACAAACCCATCACTACTTTTTTCCCCCTGTAAAACTCAATTTTTGAAATAACATAAGTTAGAGATAGTGCTTGGGCTCTATTTTGCTGGTATAAAAGCAGATTACAAAGGCAGGGTCTAGTACTAACCTGGGATACAGCAGATAATGGTTTCTTGAATAAAAGAATATTTTCTGCTCTGTATAATTATCAGCATTGCAGCAGTATCAGATTCCATTATTTTTAATTGCAAATATATAGTGCTTGGGTTACATTATGAGGTACAAGTTTTTGGAACCAATCTTTGGATTCTATTCACAACATCAGCATTTTTTTTTTCCATTGGGAAAATATGGATTGAGTTCCAAATTTGCATTCAAGTTGAGATAGTTCTATGCATTATTTCACAAAATTACAAAGCCATGGCACTGAAGAGATTTTAGTAAGAACAAGTAGTTCAATACTCCATCCAGCTCAGCAGGAGAGAACAACATTAACATCCCATTAGCCACAAGGTTATTAGGAAAAAGCTGAAGTCATTCCTTTATCCATTCTTTCCTCCATTACCTTAAGAAAACCGCATCGTTCGACTACTTTGAGCAAGGTACTGAACAACACTTAAATATAAAACATGATCTTGTCCTCCAGGAGCTTACTGTTTCATGAAGAAGTGACATGGGCACACAAAGAGCACCCACAGGCAGTTTAACAATTGTGGAGTGAGAATTCTCAGTTGAATTAAAAAAAAAAAATACATGGCATTTTTATCATAGTCATCTGTAACAGATTTCTCAAGTATAATTATAATACATTATTTATAATTTATATATAAGTATATATGTGACTGTATACCTGGCATGGAGCTCTGGTGCCACAGTGGTTAAGAGCTACAGCTGCCAACCACAAGGTTGGCAGTTTGAATCTACCAGCTGCTTCTTCGAAAATGGGACAGTTCTACTCTGCCCTATAGAGTCGCTGAGTCAGAATCAACTTAATGGTAACAGGGCTATACCTGGCACAGTAAAGGCAGTCCATTGTCCCAGACCCCAGCCCCACCCAGATCCTCTCATATGGGTTTCTAGGGCAGGATACAACAGATCAGTGTCTTACTTTCTTACTGATGGACAGATGGCAAGGGGTGAGTTCCAAAGTCAGGCAGAAGGCAAAGATCACTTATGATTTAAATTCCCCCTGACAACTCCTGTATGGCCCATAAAGGACCGTACGTGTGGTTTAGCAGGTGCCTCTAACTCTTCATTAATCAGTGATTCCCTGGGGCTCTTGGTTCTTCATTCTCCCACCCAACACTCAACAGCAAGTTTCACTTTTTTGTCAGTGGTTGGGAAATTCTAAGGTTATTCACACATTTTTCCAGCTGAAAGGCATTGACAGTTTCAGGACTGGACATCATCCTTTCTCTGTGACATTCCTGTAAAAACTTTTTTTTTTCCTCTTTTCTCCATGCCTTCCTCATTTCCAGGAGGTATTAACCAGCTGCTGTCTAGGTGACTGCGACTCAGGGTGACCACATGTGTGTCAGAGTAGAACTGTGCTCCACAGGGTTTTCAATAGCTGGTTTTTCAGAAGTAGACCATCAGGCCTTCCTTCTGAGGTGCCTCTGGGTGGACTCGAACCTCCAACCTTTCAGTTAGCAGCCAAGTGCCTTCACTGTTTCTACCACCCAGGGAGGTCACCATGGTGTATAATTAAAATAATTATAATTTAAATACATGTGGATGAGACTTCACTAAGAGATTACAACTACATCACACGCGTTGAGGTATACTGATCTTGCTTTCTCCGACCCTAATACACACACTGCGATTTAGAAGGCTGTTTGTTTTGTTTCTCATCTAGACAGTGTGTCTTTCTGCTCTGTGTTCTGTGGACCAGCAGCATGGGCATTCCTCTGGGGGCTTGTTAGAAATGCAGAGTCTCAGGCTACCTCCCCAGAACTACTGACTCAAAATCTGCCGCTTAACAACATGCCCAGGTAATTTTCATCTCTTTTCTACCAGAAACTTTCAGAAGTATTGCCCTAAAGGATTAGAGACCCCACTTAACCTCTATATTCTTCACCCTCCCCTAGCACTTTTCTGGCCACAAAATCAATGCAGTGGAAACAGGGAGCAAGAAAAGGAAAAAATTAGGGATAAATTCAAGCCCACAGGTGAGCCTGGTCCCTTCTCACCTGGTCATTCCTCCTACACCAGTGTTTCTCAGCATGTGATCCATGGACCTTCTGCGAGAGAATCCACTGGAGTTTTGGTAAAATGCAGAATCCTAAATCCTAGCCCAAGTATACAGAATCTTGAGTGTGGGGCCCAAGAATCTGCATTTTATAAGCAACTTAGGTGACTCTTATGACCAATGGAGTTGAGAATCACCAATTATGACTACCAGCTGTAGAAGAGGGGAAAAAAACAGATTTTCATTGTGTGACTCACTTTCTTCAGGTAGAAGATTAAAATCCATTGTATATGAGGACTGAGTTACTATCAATTTCATTATAAATTAAAATGTCTTATTTCTACATAAATTTAGATTTATTTGGGTCATTTGAAAGATTATTACTATTGGCTCACCTGCTAAACTACAGTGAATAATAAATATCATCATCTGAGGAAGGAATGTAATTCTTAGACTTCAACTCAATATAATGCAACAAAATAAAATTATTTTCTGGGTACCAACTATAGTACTAGCATTATACCAGGTACTATAACTACATTGATAATTAAGTCTACATGTTTAAGCATCTTAAGGGAAAAAAAAAAAACATATAGATACAAATTCTTGAATCCATGCATTCTTGACATAATTTCAAATCAACTGTAAAGCCACTTTCTGAGCAGCTCTCAGACTGAGGGAAATGCCAGCACTGTCTCCCTGGGTAGTAGCTTTGCATGTTAACCGGCTGGAGGGGAAATCAGCAAGAGCTGGGCAGAGTTAATTGGAGCCCTTTGCAACAAGACTAAAGATACACTGGATGGTAACGGCAGGGCCTTCTACCCTGAGGCTCCAGATGAGGGAAGGGACTTTCAAGAACTCCCTGCTCTGACCCTTGGCCTTGGGAGGGCACAGAACCCAGACCCTGCGGCCCAAGGGGGCCCATTTGCTCCTGAGTGAGGCTGTTAACCCTTGGACTCTCCACCACTGCTGGGATTTACCTCATTTAATCCTCTTGAAACCAGATTTGAGAATGGTAAATATTCCATTTCACTATTCTTCTAGTTCTCTTTGTTATTATTCACTTTTAATCATTTTCCTTTTTTTTTCTTCCCTTTTTGGTTTCCTGAATCTGACCGGAATTTCCCACTCCTTTCCAGTAATCATCTCACTTAGTTGCCATGTGATGTTCTTTTGCTATTTTCATCTACTTACTTTCAATATTCTATTATTTTTATGTATATATTTATCTCTTTTTGACTGAAATTTTTAAGTTTCCGTTGAAGGGTGGAAGTTGTCCGAAGAATTTCTGCGTCAAGTTGAGACTTAATCACTGGCATCAAACTCCTCACTTTAGCGGGGCCTGCCCGTCTGGACGGCACACCAGGACTAACTGGGGAGTTTTTGAAAACACCCAGGCCCAGCTGGGCTGCATTCTAGGCCCGCTAAATCCGATCTTGTGGGCGGGGCCCAGCATCCGCTTTTTTTTTTTTTCCCAAAGCTCCTCAGGTGTGCACCCATGGTTGATAACTGGACCTTATCCGAATCCCAATGAAAAACCAAAGGCTTAAAAAATACCTGGAAGGAAATCAGGCAAAGACACACCGACTGCTTAAAGGACAGTCCAGGACCAACCTAACCCCCAGCTGGGTGCAAAATGTGGGGAGCTCTCTCTCACCCCTTCTGCTTCCCCAGCACTGGGGGTACAGGAGCGGAGGCTGCTGAATGGCTGCGAGGTAACGCAAATGTACCCCAACTGATCTCTTCAGACTCCCAGGGGATGTTTTATTAACGGCAACCAGGTGTCCAGTAAAATGGTTAGAAAATAATGGAACTTTCCTGAGCAAACAGCATTTTGAAGATAAGTTTAGGGATAGGAGGAACTTTGGAGGCCCGGGTTGGCATTTAGTAGATGGAAAAAAAAAAAAAATCTGTCCTTCAAAGGAGGGAAAGAACATAGCCTTCAAATTAGGGAAGACTAGGGAGGGTTTACTTCAGAAAACCTGTAAAATTTAAAAATCATCCATTTCATGCTAGTCATAAGATATAAAATACCCTGGAATTCATTAAACAAGAGTTGGAAGATAAGTGTAAACAACAGCAGAAGAAAAATCAGAGTATGGAGAGGTAGACAGACATCACAGTGAGCTGGGCGTGATGAGGAACAAATGCTGATCAAACAAAAGCCAGAAATTGCAGAATTCTAAAAAATCCCCCAGAAAGCTCAAAGAGCAGAATTATCAGTACCAAAAAAAAAAAAAAAAAAAAAAAAAGCCCAGAAAATAAAAATAATTATGAGACAATAACCTAAATTTCAGAGACTGAATAGTATAAAGATAACTATCAATTCATTGATCATTTACTCTGTGCCTGCTCCTGAGCAAATGCACAGGCAATTCTCTTCAACCCTCACAATTCTATAACATAAATACTGTTTTATGCCCAATCTATATATGAGGAAACTTTGATAAAGGAATATGTTTTTAAATTTGTCTGAGGTTCTGTAGATAAAAAGTGGCATAGCTGGGATTTGAACCTAGATTGACCTGACTCTAGAAGCTGTCTTCTGGACTAAAATAAGGTCAAACTAGCAAATAATATGCAATGTTGAAGGCACCGTTTCTCATCAGAAGTAACATTTAAATACACAATAGCAAACTTCCCAAGCTGAAAATAGACCCGTATCTGAAGAATAAAAGAGTATATATATATATATATATACAAAAACCCAGTGCCGTCAATATATAGTATATAACAGACAAAATTAATAAAAAGAAACCAACACATTTTTAATAAGATTTTTGAGCTGAATTGGTAACGAACTACGTCAGCAAAGCGAAATTCCTTGGGCATCTGGTGTCAACATTGTTTCATTAAAAGAAATAACACTCTAACAACCAACATTAATTTAAACATTAAAATCTCAACACAAGGTACCTCACAAATGCTAATGTAGGCGGCCTTTGTAATCAACAGCAAAGCTACTCATGATTTTCTTTATCCATTATTCTCTCTTGGTACCTTGTTGCCTCAACCAAGTGGGAAAGCAATTGTCACCAACCAACTTCCACACCCCTAACATCTCCACCAAATCGGCCTCCTGGCTCCCTACTTTCTCATACCTCCCATCTCACCTTCTGGGATTCTTTTTTCTTTATTGTGGAATTCTGACTTTGGAAATTTTCTAAGTTGGCCATGATGCCTCTCAGTTCACCGCCCCCCAACACCCATTATCCTGACTCAGCACACTAAGAGTCCACCTGGCAGCACCTTTAAGATTATCTTCTTGCCTGCTGATTTCAGAATTATGGGCAGCAGATATACTTTTAAAATCCCTTGGGGTGGGGGCGGGGAGTTAAAGAATTTATAGTCCACACTGAAAATAACAGAACATAAATGAAAAAGCAAAAAAGCACTGAAAAACAAACACACAAAAAGAGGAACAAACAAAATTGCAATGCATAAAATATAGATGCAGAAATGAGAGCAATTACATCAATTATAAAAATAAATTTGAATGAGTTAAAATACAAGGAATCTTGAAGTGGAATATAAAACTAAATCAAACTAGATTCTATCCACGGAGATATACCTAAAATATTGTGACTCCGAGGGTTACAATTTTACAATGTAATTGTAAAGGTAATAAGAAAAAGAAAAATGCAAACAAAAAGTGAACGTCTCAGAGAGAAACTGTCAAAATCACATTAAGAGTTGAAATTTTTTCCTTAGTTTTTGACGGATTAGTATATAAAATATATCCAGATTGGGTATATAAAAATAAATAACAGTGGCTCTCTAATTTTCTTCTTTGTATACATAATTCATAGGCTCGACATGCCCTACAGTAACATCTAACAATATGCTGTACTGATTCTCAATTTGGGGGTGCACTCCTCTGGGGAGGTGTCCTTCAGAGTCTTGGGAGAGGCTGGAATAATTTAAAAAGCCTCCATACCCCCAGTTTATTGTCACTATATATTATCTATAAGGCATATGTAATATAAACAAATATTACTCTACCCTGAATGGAAAGTTTTTTTTTTTTTTTCAAATCACCCTTAGAAAATTAGCAAATTAAGAAAAGATATGTTATATATAAACTATTTTTTAAATTTATACATTAAAATAAAACAAGTCAAAATTTAAAAAAATGACAAGCTTGGATAGGTTGCAGCATATAAGGCAAACATGGCTATAATATTCTTCATACGTAAAGAGATACTTTAAATCAATAAGAAAATTGTGAATCCCCCAGTGGAAAAAGTGATAATGAACCTAGCTAGATATTTCACAAAAGAAGGGCAAATGGCCAATAAACACTGAAAATACTTAATCTTTCTAATAATCAAATAAATTCAAATTAAAACAATATTCTGAGATATTTTGCCATTCAAATTTCCAAAGTTTTTTTCTTTTTTATTGTAAAACTTGGTGTTGGCTAGGATGAAATGAAATATGCAATCTTGCATTCTGCTTGCCACTGAGTGTATAATTTGTACAACCTTCTGTCAAGTATTTGGCAATATAAACATGACAATCCTTTGTGGAGAGGTTACCATATGATAAGCACTGCACTACACACTTTACAGACATCTGAGAGCTAACATTTATAAAGCACATTCCATGTGTCAGGCATTGTCCTGTGTGCCTTATGTATGCATTAATTCATTTATTCCTCACAGCTACCCTATGTGGTAGGTATATTTCATTCTCATTTTTCACCTATTGTGAAACTGAAGCACAGAGGTTAATTGACTTGTCCAAGGTTACACAGCTAAAAAGAGGCAGAGCTACAACATCGTATCAGTTAATATTTTAATATCCTTCTAATGTAAATAATATTCTCCAATTTAACATGTTAGCACATAAAAGGAAGACCCATGAGGATAAGTAACTTCTCCAAAGTCACAGAGAAGATGCGTGGCAGAGGTTCATATTGATGTCTGTTTGATTTCAAAATCTAAGACTATATAGTGTGTTTTAAGAGCCTTTGACCCAGTTGTTCTATTTCTAGGGGTTTGTCCAACAATCATAGTCAAGAATTCCTCCAAAATGTACATGCTGACATTTTTATCATATTTTACCAGCAAAGGTTGGAAACCCAGGAAATGATGGGAGACTGATAAGAGGAGATTGGGAGAGAAGCAATCGTAAGATTTTGAGGAGAGGGACGTAGTCTCTGCTTGCTCTGTGGGATAGACTGGTGGCAGAAGGGGAGCTAAAAAAAGCTAAGAGAGAAAAGAGTATTAGAGCATTCCAAGAAAGAGATGGCAGTGGCTTGGCCTGCACGGTGGACGAGGGATAATGTGGATGAACTCAACATATACTTTGGAAAGTGAATTGAGCAATGTGGAGGTGAGGTACGAAGACGTTGAAAAGTCTAGGATAACACTCTGGTTTTAATGACTTGGTGGCCGGAGTTATCATTTACTGATACTGGAAATACAGGAGAAACAGAAGTTAAGGTTTGAGTATGGTAACTTTAGAGCCTGTGAGACATCCAACTGGAAATGTCGGTGTATCTGAAGGTCTGCTGAAAGATGAGACATGCATTTAGGAGTCAATGGGGAAGGCACAGGACCAGGCAGTGCTTCATTCTGTTGTACCTAGGGTCACTGTGAGTCGGAACCAACTCAATGGCACCTAACAACAACCACAACAGTATACACACAGAGCGCAGTAGTAGTTCAGTGGTAGAATTCTCACATTCCGTGTGGGAGACCCGGGTTAGATTCCTGGCCAAAGCACCTCAGCACAACCACCACCTGTCTGTCAGTGGAGGCTTGTGTGTTGCTATGATGCTAAGCAGGTTTCAGTACAGCTTTCAGACTAAGATAGACTAGGAAGAAAGGCCTAGTCAGTGACCTATTTCCGAAAAATCAGCCAGTGAAAACCGTTAGGATCACAGTGGTCCAATCCCATTGTACATGGAATTGCCATAAATCAGGGGCCGACTGGGAGGCAGCTGACAACAACAGCAGCACTTATATGGTATTTAATGCTATTGGTATTCACGACGTATCCTGGAGGAAGACTATTTTAAAAAAAAGTGAAAGAGAGAGAGAAGAGGGCCCAGGCCTAAACTCTGAGGCTCTTCAAAATGTAATGTAAAGCTTCAGAAGAAGGAGTCAGCAAAAGAAACTAAAAAAAGGGTTCCGAATGCCAGGAGGCAAATAGGAAAGTCATGGAAGTGAAGAAATGTTTCAAGAGATGATAAGAATTATTTTGTGTAGACTGCTGTTGAGCAGGGACGGTGAAGCCTGTAAAGCATTCTTTGGATACGTCAACATGGATGCTGTTGACACCCTTCTCAAGAGAAGTGAGCAGCCGCCAGACCAGGTGAAGAAATGGGACAATATGCCTACACGTCTCTCGAGAAACAAGGCTGGGAAGAAGACAGAGGGAGAAATAGCTGGAGAAGAATAGAATTTAGATAAAAGGAAGATTTGTTAATTGGTTTGGGGTGTGTGTGTGTATGTGTGTGTGTGTGCGTGCATGTGCGTGTTTTAAAACAGGAGATTGTAGAGAGAGTTTAAATGGCCACGGGGAAGAATCCAGTAGGGCAGTGGTCCTCGAACTTCAGTGAACGTCAGAATCAACTGACGGCTTGTTCAAATACTGATTGCTAAACTCCACCCTCTGAGTTTCTAATTCTTGGGCCCAGCAACTTCTCAGATTAAGCTGTTGCTGCTGGGCCTGGGGCCTCCCTTTGTGAACCATGGCAGGAGAAAGGGAGAGAGGTTAAACACGCAATTGAGGGGAAGATAAGCTGGAGTCAAGAGCATTTGTGAAGAGTTTAGTTTAGATAGAACGAGGAAAGTTCTTTAATAACAGGAAGGGAAAAGAGAGAAAAGTAAAAACTAATAATGAAAATGATAATGATAGCAATTGGCTACTATATGCCAGAAGTGGTTCTAAGGGTTTTTATTAACACATTTAATTTTAATAATAATGCTATCAGGCAGGAAAATGCAATTAAAGCGTGTATATTTGGTAGTAGGAAGGTGACAGAATCCCTATATGACAGGTTCTGTTTTCTCTATGGTGTCTACAACGATCTGATATATAAGACCATCAGTGGAGTGTGGGATGAGGAAGAGAGAGGTTAGCATTTGGGTAGTTCAGGGAAATACAAAATATTTAACATGGAGAATGGGAGAAGGAGCTTGTTATAGAAATATGGTTAAGATTGGTGTCATTACTGAGTTCCTTTTGAAGCTGAGAATTGCAATATTTTAGTGAGAATTGCGATATTTTGGAAACTCTCTGGGGCAGTTCTACTCTGCCCTATAGGGTCGCTATGAGTCGGAATTGACTTGATGGCAGCGGGGGAGCGGGGGAGTGATCAACTGCTTGAATTTTTCCAGCCTGCTTAGCTCCTGTGTACGCCTAGAACAAAGGCAAACCATGGACGTAATCTAGGTTGAGTTTTTATCAGGTGAGTAAAACAGAAAAGCAAAGGAAGAGGGTGAATTTTATTTTTGATTGATTGTATAGTTGGATTGTAGATTTTAAAGAATCTATCAACAGAAGTAAAGGCTTGAGGGGTTGATTGAAGAAAGATGTTGGAAAGACTGTAAAAGCCATGTGATTTTTTAATTTATAAAAAAATTTTTTGATAGAGAAAAAATTTTTTCTATCAAATTTTGTTGATGTCATTTACCTTTTTTTGGCCAAAGGCTTAAATTTGACGTTCCATTTCAATGTGCTTCTATGTGCCGTGACACTGAAACATGCTGCCTTACAAGTGTATGTCTCTGTGTGGAACACGTCAGTGTGTGTGAGTGTGCGCCCCTCTAACCGTTCTGCATGGCACGCCACGCCGTGCAAAACCGATTCACTGACTTGCGTGTCAAACTGCTGGTGCCCTGATACTCCTCCACCTTGAAATAATTAGGTTTAATCGGCAATTTTACAATAATAAACAGTGGTGTGAACTTGGACTAGTCCCAAAGAGTAAATTTCCATGGTGAAATAGGTAAGCTGGTCCTGTATGTACACATACAAAACCAAACCAAACCCACTGCTGTCGAGTTGATTCTGACTCATAGCGACCCTACATAAAAAAAGGTGCTTGTGGAGTGTTAACTGGCTATAGCCACATATGACCTAAACTTTTGTGATGGAAAGAATGTCAACCTTGTAGCTGTCCATGAAAGTCCATGAATACTGCAGACTTACCATTCTTATCCTAGGGAGATACAGGCTTTCACCACCTTTAAATGATCAAACGGTCATTGTTGCTGTTGTTGTTGATATATATATACATACAGAGCCCTGGTGGTGCAGTGGTTAAGAGCTATGGCTGCTAACCAAAAGGTCAGCAGTTCAAATCCACCAGCAGCTCCTTGGAAACCCTATGGGGCAGTTCTACTCTGTCCTATAGTGTCACCATGAGTCAGAATCAACTGGATGACAACAGGTATGTATATGTACACACATATGCAAATGTATGTGTATGTGTATATGTATGTACGTGTACATATAAATGTATATGTATGTGTTTTTTTATTAGAAGCCCCTGTGGCATAGTGGTTAAGAGCTCAGCTGCTAACCAAGAGGTGGGCAGTTCAAATTCACCAGCCACTCCTTGGAAACCCTATGGGGCACATTATGGATTGAATTATGTCCCCCCGAAAAATATCTGTATCAATATGGCTGGGCCATGATTCCCAGTATTGTGTGATTTCCCTGTATGTTGTAAACTCTGCCTGTATGATGTTATAATGAAGGAGGATGGGCGGCAGTTGTGTTAGTGAGGTAGGACTCAATCTACAAGATTGGATTGTGTCTTGAGGCAATCTCTTGAGATATAAAAGAAAGAAGCAAGCAGAGAGACAAGGGACCTCATACCACCAAGAAAGCAACACCAGGAGCATAGTGCTCCTGGACCCCAGGTTCTGGCAGAAGATTGATGAGCAGGCCGACAGAGAGAGAAAGCCTTCCGCTGGAGCTGACACCCTGAATTTGGACTTTTAGGCTACTTTACTGTGAAGAAACAAATTTCTCTTAGTTAAAGTCATCCACTTGTGATATTTCTGTTCCAGCAGCACTAGATGACTAAGACAGGGCAGTTCCACTCATAGGGTCACTCTGAGTCAGAACCAACTCGACGGTACCTAACAACAATGACAACACATGTGTAGTATATATTGTATATATATATTAATATATTTGGGAGGGAAGCTGGAAGAAAAATTTTATCTAAAAAATAAAAAAGAAATTTGATAGAGTTTTCGGCATTAAGGAATCTGCTTTACCTGTGAGGGTGCTGGTGTTGAGCAACTCCGTACTGGCTGAGGGCACAAGGGATGTTTTGCGATCGTCCTCACTGTATGCTTTCAGGATGTACTTCTCAATTATACCTCTAACCACAACAGGTTTATCCCAGGTCACCTCAATGCTATATCCGTTTATGCTGCGGCCTCTTGAGGGAGTTGGCACGTTTTGTGGAGCTGTGAAAGAATGAAATAGAAAATAGAGAAAATGGCAGCTCAGAGAAGGCAACTGCCCCTATTCTTCAGTTTTAATGGCCGCAGTAAATCAGACTCAACCATTAGCATAAATACAATTTATTAGAGTTGTAACTTTTCGGCATTGATTTAATATGACTGCACATCTTGAGCCATTCAGCTTAAGCTATATTTCAAAACCATCAAAACTCCATCGACATAACATTCTTTCAAGTCTACTCCAGGTTTTCCAAAAACATTTAATGTATCCGACATGTTTAAACATCACTCATAAAGAAGGAGGTGGATGGTAGGCAGATAACAAGTTCAAGCAATATAATGATGTACCCCTTTGAAGCAAGATAATTAGACTGTTATTATACATGGTGGTTTGACACTTTTATATCTTCAATGTATTAGCCAAAAAATACCACAAACGTGATTGTGTTGTACTTGAATTTCTGGTTCCATATTCCAAATTCAATTGTTTTTCAAATGAATTTTTAAAAAGCAAAGTTCTACCAGATCTGATCTATGGGATACGTTCCTCGCTGCATTTTGGGGGCTGGAGGAGGTGGTGCTCCTGAGGTTGTACAAAATCTTTTTCCAAGACATTTTCTTCAGAGTATCTCAAAAAAAAAAATAAAAATAATTTTTTTTTTTTTTTTTTTTATCTCAAAACAATAACCCAGAACAAGATGGCCGACAGGAACTGCAAAGCCTCACACACAAGCCGGGCTCCCTCATTTAAAAAAATCCATAACCTTTAACTATTTATTAGATGTTTCCCCAGTTCTGATCAGTAACAACTTCATCATAGCTGACTGCACTGGGGACACCAAGAAGAAGCCCAAGGAACTCTGTGGCAGAATGAAGAACGAGCGACCTGCCCCCACTCGTCGTGTGCTTCTGAGGCTCCTCGATGGAGCTTGCTCTGGCTTTCCCACATCAAATATCCTCCTTCTCTGACTCTACTGTTTGGACCCACAACACAGGACAGCTTGGGGGATAACAAAGTGAGCACAAAGGATGAGGGGAATCAACGAAGTGGAGAACCACTGTCTGTGCACATAACACACCACAGGCGCCTACAAGACACTGCTGCAGCCACACAATGGAGTGGCGAAAAAATGGACAACAGGAGCGATGTTGATGTTATTAGCCCTGAAATGTGGTGCGAGGCAAAGTGCAGTACTAACAGATGGTCTTCTCATAAGGGACAAAGCAAAACTGACTCAAAAATAATGAAATAGTGCAATTATTCTCTACCCCATGGGAGCATGTAACTGCTCAGTGTTGTGGTCAGATTGTAAATACGAATTTATGGCGTAAGACTTTGTTGTCAGATCATTGCTATAAATTCAGACCTCTATCTGCATACTTTTTCAGTGCTACTCGAAATGGAGACTCTTAAGCTATGCAAGAAATGAAATTTCAAGCCACGTTGCTGAATCATCCTCAAAGCAGATTTCATAGTGTACTTGTTAAAAAAGTAAAGGAGTGTGACATAGGGGCAGAGAACACGCCAGTACCAAACGAACGTTTTATATTAGAGCTTTGTCCTAGCTTTGAAGTTAAAAAACATTTTAAGATATCATTCAGCTTCTACTTGTCTATGAATAGATGATAATTTAAAACATTCCGGAAAAGTGCCACAATGTTCCTCTTCTGGAAAATCTCTAGAGAGCCCTGAAAATAATTCTTAATTCCCTAACTCAAAGCCCTAGTGGCCCCGTGGTTAAGCACTTGGCCACTAAGCAAAAGGTCAGTGGTTTGAAACTACCAGTGTCCCTGCCCGAGAAAAGACCTAGTGATCTGCTGCCTTAAAGATCACTGCCTAGGAAACCCTATGGAGCAGTTCTACTCTATCATATAGGGTTGCTATGAGTGGGAATCAACTAGATGGCACACAACAACAGCATCTCAGTATTTAATTAAGAAGTTTTTAGATTAAGAACATTCCTTAAAGTTTTCCTGGGCTGGTAACCCACTGTTGATAATAAATATGAGAAAGGATTTTGATGAAAAGCACATCTTTAGACCAATTGTGACTTGCTAAGGGTTAGCTTTCTTCAAGAAGCATAACTGGCAACCACTTGGAAATATGTTTGCCTTTCTGACAAATATTTGACCGAAAATAGTAGAGGGCTACTAACTCTCAAAGATCTTCATGATGAACACCTTCCTGTGATAGCATTATGTTAAAAGATTTTATGGTCAGAGCGAGAAGTATAAAACGTAAGTCAGTTGCCTGAGGTTAGATCTAATGTATTCTATATCCCAGTTCTCTCTTGTCCAACTCAAAAAAAAAAAATTAGACAAATCAGCAGTTCCCTCCCAGCTCTATCCTGGGAGAGTCATTTAAGATCCTAATAGTCAATACCACGGCAAACATCTGCCATGATGTGATAAAAGACACAGCTGCTTCCGACGAGGGTACAGGTTTCAAATGTAACTTTCTGCAAGAAAGGACCACCTTCATCTAGTGGTAATCTGGCCTCAGCTTCTTGGGGTCTACACAGTCTGTAAGGTTGCCCTGTCTTTAGAAGTATAGCCATAGGCATGCCCCTATTAAATCCTAGGGAAAACTTGACCCTCCTTTTGCATTCTACGAGGAAAGAATCGAGCTTAAGCAAATCCCAGATTAAAAAAAAAAAGCACTGATCTACCAAGCATTTTAGCCATTTTCAGATGCATTTGCAAACCAAGGCATGTTCTGTCACAAGATTATAGAACTACGACGACCTCAGGGTGATAGCCTCGGCTTTTTTATGCATGCACAGACATGGATGCACGAACACACGCATGTGTGTGCACATATACATTGTAAGATAAAGAGCATTTACCTGCTCCTGTGGTACGCCCCCGACTCCAGTCACTGTATACTGAACCTCCTTCGTGTGAGGCTTTCACTCGATACAGGTATTCTTTAATGGAAATAATAAGTAGAGATATTAAAACATTGCTCCTATAGACCCAGTAGTGGGCTGGTGGGGAGGGCAAAGGGGATGTGTAGGAGGCATGTAACGTTGGATTTGGAGGACGTCCACATTACCTGTAAAAGGCTGGAGACCACTCTCATAGACACTCTGCTCCATTCCCTTGTAAACCAGGATGGAGTCATCTCCCCTGCAGTTAACAGCACTGTCAGTTGATAGGCACCCATCCAGATTGACTCTGACAGCACTGCTGGACACAGACGCCAAGCTAACGACAGCACCACGTGTAAATTTAACATCCTTCATGCAGCCACCGAAACCTAGCAAACAGTAAGGGATTAGTAACACATAAAGGGCTTGAGTCATTAATTACCGATCATTTTTGTCCTCTGCAGTACTACGTTTTGATGGGGTGGGGGTGGGGTTTACATACAATTGTTAAACTTTCAAGTCTTGTTTGGGAAATTCTTTACACTTTTTTTTTATTGGGTTGAAATATTGCAATGAGATATCCATTTCTGTTACTTTGAGAAAAAAAAACACGTTGATAATTATAATTCAACTTTTGGTACGGAGAAGCATTTATTTTACCTCTTCGGGTCTACCTTCCCAGTCTGTTTCTTCTCATAAAATAAAATGTAGACAATTATAAATTATGTATATAATGCAAATGTCAATTCTGGGAAGTGAAATAACCTATAAAAGTCAGTGTTTCTCAAGTGCCAAAAAAGGATATTTGAATTAACATGATTATTCAACAAGCTCATTGAGGAAAAACACACTTTGAGCGTTTTATGCAGGATACCAGGTATGACAATAGTCTCAAAATATACTAGGCTTCTGAGACAGTGGCATGAAAGGCAGAGTAATTATTTCAGAGGGATAGAATTTACGTCCAGTTAAATAAGTGTGCAGAAGAGCTATCGCTGTGTTCTACCATTTTCACCAAGCTCCATAGTCTTGAATACACAAAATGGTCACCAGTTTCCCATTCACGTCAGTGTGAAGGGGACCAGCATTCAGCCTGGGCAACAGTGGCTCCCTGGGGCTCTGAAAGAAGGTACATTCTACACAGTTGACTCGACAACGGCCGCAGTGTAGTGCAGTTCTGTTACGTTTAACAGAGAGTGTGAATGACGTGGATTTGGAGCGTTCCCTACTTCTTCGTAAGAGAACCACAGGGCATCCAGCGGGCCAGGGAAGAGCAGAGATCAGCTCAATGAGGCCTGACAGTACTCCGCTCGGGAAACCGCACAGAAGTGTGATAGATAGAAGGGACAAATAGGGCTGAGTTTGGGGTTGCTGCAGCACACACATACTCCTTCTGAACAAAACACTGTCATGTTTGAAAAGGCCCCAAACACCTGATTAGCTCTTTTCATCATCAAAGCACATCAGCAGGAAATGAAAATATAAGACAACGCAACGTTTAACGGTAAAGTCAGCTCATTGTAACAGTGACCGTTTTGTTCTATTCAGCATTTACATGATGTCTTATAGCACGTTAGGTTGCAGCCAATTTCCTTCTCAATGTCTTTTGCTGTTATTCACATTCAGTTAGGTCCACCTGAACAATACCACTGGTCTATATTTGACACACAGTAGACACCCAATAAGTTTGGTGAATTGAATGGAAAGCAATGAAGCTCAATATAAAACATATGCTTGAAAAGTCAGAAGCTAAGAATTCTAACTTCTTTACCAGCAGTCATTTTCTGATGGCACACAGCTGAGTTACCAGACTTCCCTGTACCCTAACTTCTCTACCAACAAAATGAGAACATTGCAAGTGGATCTTTGAAAGAACAGGGCATGTCAGTACTGTTATATGTCAAAAGTAAAATTCACGAGGTGGCTTTTTAAATTTGGGACAGGCCATGGAGACAGTCTTCCTTTACTTCAGAGATAAATAAAAAGGTCCACAGAGCTCTAGGTGACGTTCGTAAGTACTAATCCTCCTTAGGAAGGGGTACTCTGGCCTGGGTCTTGGGGGAGAAGGTGCCTGAGCCCTGTGTTGCTTCCTCACTGTGCTGTCCTCAGCACCAGGAAGCCAGAGAGGGAGATCAGATGAGGCTTGTACCATTCTTCCAACTTCCCACCCAGAAACATCCCCCCCAAAATAATAATTGGAAATGGATAGTGGTGATGGCTGTACAACGTGGCCAACGTAATCAATGTCACTGAAATGTACACATGAAAATGGTTCAGACAACACATATTTGTTATATATACATATATATTACCACAATAAAAAAAATTGTTTTGAACAGAATGTGAGAAGGAAAAGAGAAGAAAATGTATGTCTGTGGGAGGGAGCGCCAAGGCTGTTCCCTTTCTAGCTCCTCTGCCTTTGTGAAGAGCAACAAAAGACACACCTTGCTCCTGGCCTTCGATTTATTAAAAGGTGGCCCAGGCAACTCCTGTCTGCAGGTGAGATGAGAAGGAAGAGGGGGACAGGAGCTAGTTGAAGAGACACGGGGAATACAGGGTAGAGAGGAGGAATGTGCTGTCTCATTAGGGGGAGAGCAGCTAGGAGTACATTGCAAGGTGTGTGTAACTTTTGCACAAGAGACTGACTTGATTTGAAAACTTTCACTTAAAGCACAATAAATAAAAAAAAAAAAGTGGCCCCGAGCTCTCAGTTGACTGATCAGAAACTCAGTAGTCGTTCCTCTGGAAGAGGCTGTCCTGTACCAGGCACCAGGCTTGGCTTCAGCCCCACGGGAACCCTCTCAGCTGGCTGCTTTGGGTAGAACATAACCTGTGGGCCCACATGCCTGACCCAGCCCTTCCCAACCTAGACCCAAGTGACAGTCCTAAGATGGACTCTGATGAGCTGAGGTGATACATTTCCAGCAAATTGTGTTGCCCAGTGTTTCCAAGACAAAGAGGAAAATCCATTTTGCATTTGAGTCAAAGGAAGATTGTAATATTAAAGGACAAGAAAAAATAGTGTTAATATCACAGTATAGAGCCTCGGGGTGGGGGCGGACCCGGCTAATTAAGAGTCATACAAAAGGAAGCAGAAAGATTTTTAAGACCATTGATAACCAATTGGAAAAATACATCCTGTGCACGTGATTCATCTTAATTGCAATTTACCACATGTACACAGTGCCTCTGCACTGCAGTCTTCTTAGTATCCATCCGTGTTTCTCGAAGCGTCTGAGTCAGAGTCCTAGGTGACGGCGTCGGAAAAGCTGCGTTTCTAACACCTTCTCCAGGTGATTAGTACGCATCTTGAACAGTAATAATAACAGTAATTTTATTGAGTTCTTGCTATATTCCAGCTGCTACACGTCAATACTTTGTCAGTGTTTTGAGAAGCAGTGATTCGGAAGACAGTGACGTGATAAAAATTTAGTATTACCCATAAATAAAATCTCTCAGTGTCATAGATTTAGCATTTTGTAGGCTAAATTATCCTCCGTGGGTCTTTGGTGATGTTTAAACTTCTCTAATCCTCATCTTACAACTCCAGTTTTAGGCAGGTCCCTATAGCTGGAATGATCATATTAACGGATTTGGGTGTCCTTTGAAAAGCACAAAGCTTGATACGCAGAGTTTTGTTTTTTATTTTTGTTCTTTTTTTCCTCCCTCCCTGATGTAAACAAGATCAAGTAGTCTCCTGCATACAAAGGGTTTGCAAGCTCTTTCTAATTTCAGAAACCTGAAATCCTGGAGAAGCCCTTATAAGAATGTAATATTTTTAGCTGCTGTTACATCTTAAGTGCCTTGAAAATGTCATTACTGTCCTACACCCCAGTTATTCATTAACTCCATGCTAGTACCCTTCTGAAAGTCTCAGAGTTTCCCATATATTTTCTATTCAAAGGCATTTAAATCTTTATGTACTTACCAAATAGGCAATGACTTTCCTGGAAATTTTAACCATTCAAGGTACAGAATTTTTTAAATATGTAGAGAACATTTTCTACATGGGAGCATGCTTGGTCACGTGCTGGAATTTTCTGTACTTGTTATCACTTTATAAAGAAATGATTGGCCAATGCCCATAAAAGAGAATACTGGATTGTAATAAAGAAAGTGCTTCTACACCAGCCTGACTGAGACCAAGTCCTAGGCTTGCTGGCTGCTTACTTGCCGTGTGACCTTGGGCACGTTACTTTCCCCTCTATTCTTACACATCTGTCCAATGGGGATGAAAATAATAACACCAAACGCACGGGCTCCTTCCGAAGAGTTGACTCTCTTACTCTCAACTAAAGCTTTCAGAACCATGCCTTTTTTATATTAATAATTTACCTGATTATATTCAAACTTATATGAGTTTAAATGCCTGCTTTAGTTATAAGTAAAGCATTTTTCCTTTGTCTGATGGTTATTAATAAGCAACAATGCATGGATTGTCCACAGGTATATTTGGAACTCAACTAAACCAATTCTTACGTCCTTTACCCCATGAGAACTCAATTGAAAAAAACGTAGAGACACGTAGTATTTGTGTCAGACAAAAGAAAACAGTGAATTTACTTGCCATGCTCCCTAGTTGTATACACCAGCTTATTCTTATGTGAACTCCAGATAATGATCACTATCCAAAAGAACTAGTACCACATACATTTGCAAAGAAAACATGAAAAATGTATTATTTACATATTTATATATATTAATTACAATTATATTTGATGAAGACATGTTAGAGTAAATATATTGATTATAAAATAGGCATAGTAGTATACTTTTAAGGGTGAGAGACAAAACTATTTGAAAAAGTGCCCTGCAGTTTTTTTCTATTTTAAGGACTTAAAAATAATTCTCTCTCTCAAAAAAAAAGGAAGGGCTGGGTACTGCCTTCAGCCTGACTCTATTGCTGTACTGACGCACAGAACCACCAAAATCTAGAAGGGCCAGATATGTATTAATTTGTGAATTCCTCCAGGTGGAGTTTACCTTGTTCATAACTCAGGTATCTGTAAGTGTCCTGCAGCTCCTGTGGGATCCCTCCAACATAGACTGGGGAGTTCACCATGAGAGGCTGAGCCCTGGACTGTAACACACGCTCTGTCAGTTCATTCATGCTTGCCAAGATGACTGAGCCTTCCTTTTTCATAATCACTTTCTTCCACTTGCCATCACAATAGGACAGCCCCAGCTGAAGATCCACTTGTGTCAAGGTAAAACTGGTATTTAACAGGAAACTCAATATTCCACTCCTCAGCTCCACCTGTATTTCAAATTAAAAAAGAAAACGGGTGTATGAAGACTGCAGAATCAGAGTTTGGAAGAGAGCAAAAGGTCAATTTCTTGAAGGAAAGCAAGAAATTTTGCTGAAAGCACTCTATAAAAAAATGTTCCACTTCATTCTAAATGGAACTGCAGTAACATGTAATAGAGTACTTCACAAGCTTGTAACTGACACAGAGAAGGTTGTATTGAGTCAAACAAATTTTTGCCCAGTATTGATTACATTATGTGATGCAATATTGTGTTACCCTAAACACTGTTTTGGGGGCAACATAGTTAAAAAATTAAACTCTACTCTAGGTGGCTGAATAATTGAAGAGAAAAGAACAGCTTGAACTATGACTATTTTTTTTCTAGTTTTAGAAAATGAGAAAATACTACTTCATGTATCAATTTAATTTGGGGGGGAAATATGACAAAACAATAAAAAAATGAAATGCCAAGCTTGATTAAGCTTATTTTAACTGGTTGGTGAACACAATTTCAAGTCTGTAAGATGTATTTCAATTCGATATTTCAGCTTTTTATTGTTTTAAATCTCTGAATAACATAATTGCTTTTATGAGTATTCTTTTAGATTAATGTGCCATTTTCTAATGTGAACATATTTTATTCAAATTCTCATGGTAAAGGAAATGCCTCCATATGTTTTCCTTCAAAATGTTACACAATAATCTTTTTTCTTACCATGTTCTTATTTTGTTAGAAGTCAAATAAACATGTAAAAATTTTGATATACATCATGTCAAATGGGAAACCCTTGTGGCATAGTGGTTAGGTGCTACAATTGCTAACCAAAAGGTTGGCAGTTTGAATCCACCAGGCATTCCTTGGAAGCTCGATGGGGCAGCTCTACTCTGTCCTATAGGGTTGCTATGAGTCAAATGAGGTAATGCCAGAGAAAAATTACTTTTTATGTAAACATTATTGTAAAGTATATGAGGTAAGCAGTTGTTCATTCGTTTATCCATTCATTCAATTAATACTGAGCCCCTGCTATGTTCTATTCATCTGCTGCTCTAAAATACACATTGCTCTCAAATACCCCACTCTCCAATAGCAGAGGCAAACATGGGGGAATACCGCAACCAAGACAGGGATGGGGTACAATGGGAGCAGAGAAACGGTATGTCCTTTGTTCCCTGGGAATTGGGAAAGGTGTGAAGCAAGGTTTTGGAAGTATGTGAGATCCATGGAGGACCCTCTGAGCGGGGGGATTAACATGTATGAGGGCATGGGGACATGTAAGAGCTCATTGGGTTTGTGAAAAAGTACTAAGTTAGGTAAGACAAAGGGTACATATGGAAAGGGGGTGAATCAGAAAGTGTCTTGCAGGTATATAAAGGCCCGATTTTGGAAGACTTTGAGCGATACGGGGAAAAAGTTCATTTTTCTCTTGTAAGCAATAAAAATTTGAAATAGAGGAATGAAATAATCAACTTTCATTGTAACAATAGTGGTGATTAGTATACAGTGAGCATTTGCTATATTTCAGACCCTGAACCAACTACTTTACATTAATCATCTCTAACCTTCACAACAATTCTACAAGTAGGTATTCTTTCTTTTTCATGTGTGAAGAAACTAAGGTTCTAAGTAGTTAAGTGTATTTATTTCCAGAGAGTGTGTAGGCAATAGTAGAACCAATTTTTTTTTTTTCAATTGTGCTTTAGGTGACAGTTTACAGAGCAAATTAGTTTCTCATTAAACAATTAATACAGAAATTGTTTTGCGACTTTGGTTGCCAACCCCGTGATGTGTCAACACTCTCTCCCTCTCCACCCCAGGTTCCCTGTATGCATTTGTCTAGTTTTCCTGTTCCTTCCTGCCTTCTGTCTTTGCTTTAGGCTGGCGTGCCCATGAGTTTCGTATACATGATTGAACTACGACGCACAGCAGAACTAAATTTTAAATCTATATCTGTCTGATACCAAAGCCCATATTCTTTGCACAATTATCTTGCTCTAAAAGTTCACTCTCACATTCATAAGTAGTACATACTGGAAATAAAATTTGGACTGAAATCGAAGGAACCTACTAGAAAATAAGGACAATTGTGAAAAAATAATGAAAGCCTAAAATAATGATAACAATGGAGATGACAGAGAAAACTCAATTTAAGAGATATTTTACAAAGCAACTCATCAGGAAAGTCACTGGAAAGTTGAATGTTTGAGATGAATTAAAAAGAAATCAAAGACATCCATAAAATCTTCCTTGGGCAATTAAAGGGGCATTTCACCATCATCATAGTACAAAAAGCATTAGAAGAAATATTGGATATTGTTGTTATTGTCTATATATAAACATTGTTTATAAGAAAAAAATAAAATACCTGTAAACTATCCAGGAGGAACTGAGGTTTTTTAACATAAAAATACCTATACTTGGGATGTGTCAGTAAAATGGAGAAAGCTGATGATGAGATAAGCAAGATTATATGATTGGTGTAAAAAAGAGTGGAAAGAATATAGAATCTTTGGCAAGACCAATTGTTTTAAGGTGAAGGTAGAGTAGAAGTAGTTCTTTAAGTTGGAAAAGAAAATAGAGAAGCCAGAAGGATTTAATAAGCATCAAGGGAAACCAGTATTTTAGGAAGTCAGTAGGGAAGAATATTTTAAGAAAAAAAGGAGACTGACACAAGAAGATCAAATAAGATAAGAGCTGAAAATTACCCACTAGATTGGGAAGCATGACTATAAAATTGGTTTGCAGCGGAGCTGTAGGGGCAGGAACTGCATCTACAGTTTTGAGGACTGAAGTGGGACGAGAAAATGAAATAACAAGAGTAATCACTTTCAGTGCACATGGCTGTAAGGGAAGGAAAATACAGCAGAGAGGGTTTTTTCTAAGTAAAATAAACAAACAAATAAGATGAATGAAGCTCAACCATTTCACATGCTGAGGGGAAGAGTCAAGGGAGAAAGAACAGTTGAACTACAAAGAGGGGGTAATTTGTAGAACAAGGTCTTGCAGGAGGAGGAATAGAATCTAAAATAAAAGAGAATGATTGACTTTGGCTGTCAGCATGGAAACTGTACTTTTTTCCCTCTGAGTCAGGACAGAATGAAGCCAGGCTTGATTCAGATATGGTAAAGTTTGCAGGTAGAAAGGTTAGAAGCTGAGGAGATACATTTGTTTCTACTGTGAGAGTGAAGGACGATCTAAAGACTTTAAAGTTGTGGAGTTTGCCAGATCCTGAGAGTCCACATTCTCTTTTGTTCACTTTCCACATCTATTCTGTCCACAAATCCTATAAACAATACATATTATTGAATGAAAACCTGGTGACACCAAAATTCAGAGCCTCACTAATCATCTTGCCTGTGTATGTTCTCCTATAGTGCTCAACTATCTAGCTATTGCAACTGAAGAGTAGATGACTGGAGTGATCCAGGATTGCGGAGTTGAAGAAATAAGTTCAGGGCATTGGTATAAATATGGTTGAAGAGCTGTATTCTTACCTATATAAGGTAGTAAGCAAGTAAGTTAAAGAGAAAGTGAGCTAATATCCAATGGTTTCAATAGAGAGAGAAATGAGAGGGCGAGAGAGCTGAAAGGGTATAAAGTTAGGTTTTAAGGTTTGAGATGGTAGCTGTGTAACATTCTGAGTGATAACAAGCTCAGGGGATGGTCATACATATTGAAGTTACTCAGAATAACCAGAAGAGATGATGTTGAGAGGTAATCTGTGAGAAGCCTGAGTCCTCAGATATGGAAGACTAGAATGTCAGCTTTATGAAGGTCTACTTCCTGTGCCCTGATGGTGCAGTGGTTAAGAGCTTGGATGCTAACCAAAATGTTGGCAGTTCAAATCCACCAGCAGCCCCTTGGAAACTGTATGCAGCAGTTCTACTCTGTTCTATAGGGCCACTAGGAGTTGGAATCCACTCTATGGCAATGGGTTACTTCCTCCACAGCTGTATGGGAAGTGCCTAAAGAGACAGCCTGTCTTAGAGGAGGTACAACCAGGATGCTCCTTAGAGGCAAGGATGGCGAGCCTGCATCTTACATACTTTGGACACGTTGTCAGGAGGGATCAGTCCCTGGAGAATGACATCGTGTTTGATAAAGTAGAGGGTCAGCGAAAAAGAGAAAGACCATCAAGGAGACGGACTGACACGGTGGCTGCAACAATGGGCTCAAGCATAACAACAATTGAAAGCATGGCACAGGACTGGGCAGTGTTTCATTCTGTGGTACATAGGGTCACTATGAGCTGGAACTGGCTGAACAGCACTTAACAACAACAAAGAGAAAGCCTAGCACATAGTAGGCACTCAATATATATTTGTCTAAAAGTAATGATTTTTAAATAGCTATTAGAGCTACCTAAATCAACATTGTTATTTATTACAATGGAACTTTATCACATTTCAAAAGGCAATGAATAGAGAAACACAGAAGTCTGAAGGGTGGTACAGCAGGACCTGAGAGCTTTCAACGGAGACGTATGTTTCTCAAGAAGAGGAGCCAATTGATGACTACCTTTACATCCTCCACAGGGTTCATGCACAGGTAGATGATGACAGAATGTTTGACGAGGGTGGCCGTGACATACATTCATTCACACGTGCATTCATTCACTCACTCAACAGTATTTATTGGGTACTTAATTAGTGTCAAGTATTGAGTCAGGTGCTGAGGATACAACTGTAAAGAAGACAGCCATGGTCCCTGAACTCACAGAAATTATACTGAGTGGGGAGGACAGCAACAAACAAGGGGAGATATAAATACATTAAATAAGTAGAAATTTTAATAAGCCTTATAAAGGGATAAATTGCCATTTATCTTATCAGCAAAATTGACTTTATATAATCTAAAAATGTACAAAATCGATGAAATGAAAACATCTTGGAATCCTAAAACACCATCAAAACGAAGTTGGGTTGGCTTAATTCCTTACTTTGTAGTCTGTTTTGGTAGAATTAAAATTTTAACAGTAATAATTGTCATTTTGAAAAATCATCATGATCCTAAAACATAAACTGACAGAATTCCAAAACTCCACAATTAATTGAGGGGAAAAAATGAACATAAAAATAAATCTGCAAAGAAACCTCAACTGAGTATAATCTTAGCACATGCTTTATATATATTTAAGTTGGGTCTGACATTTTAGTGTAAATTTACTTTAATTAACATACAGCAAGAAAATCAGGTCCATCTTTGTTGTAAACAAAAAGAAGTAATCCATTCAGTTGGTCGGTTCTGAACTTAAAGGAAATCTCAAAGTCCATTCCGCCATGAAATATATATGAATGAAGCTCCAGGAACCCTTTAAAGAAGAGAGTGTACATGTTAGTATGTCTAATGTAATATCAAGGAGCCCTAGTGGCACGGTGGTTAAGCACTCTGCTGCTAACTGAAAGGTTGGTGGTTCAAACTCACCAAGCCATTACTCAGGAGAAAAGACCTGGTGACCTGCTCCTGTAAAGGTTAAGCCCTAGGAAACACCACAGGCAGTTCTACCCTGTTACATTAAAATCATCTCAGCTGCACCTGAGAACAATGTAATATCACCACCATCCTAAGAGTGTTATACGACTCTAAAACGTATAGTCTTATTGAGTAAATCTCACAATGGAAGATGCAAATCAGTGTTAAGATATCCTCTTGTAATTGCACAGAAGTGGCAGAATGAGTTGATACACCTGTTACATTGGCTAAGAGGAACTTAGCCAAGAAGGAGAAAAGAGCGGTGAAAAAGTGCACAGATTATGATACTGTTCAGATTTGTGTTCCAAAGGCAGTTTAAGCAACATAATAACTAAACAACTTACTTATAAATGTAGGAGGCAGAGGTGGGCTTTTATTTGAAGAACAAGGCCTGCCTACCAACCCATCATATTCCTTTCCATGGCCTCATCTTGGGTGGCTGCCAAGGCAGAGACTTTGAGTGGGGAGATGTGCCATGGACACCACACCACACCTTTTTGCTGAAGCCTTTGAAACAATGGCAGGGACGGTGATTATATTCTCAGATCTCTCTCAACGGCCTATTTAACCGTTACAGAGCTAAAATTTCACTTTTCGGAATATTGTTCAGCTATGGAATGGAGCCCCGTTAGCACAGTGGTTAAGAATCACAGCAAGCTATGGATGCGAACCGAAAGGTCTGCAATTCAAATCCACCGGCTGCTCTTTGGAAATCCTACGGCACAGTTCTACTCTATCCTAAGGGTCGCTATGAGATAGAATCAACTTGATGGCAACAGGATTTTGGTTTTTAAAATGGCATAAGTAGGTCTTTGTGGATTAAGCTGGTAAACAAAACTTTAAATCATCTTTCTAAGCAAGATGGCATTCTGATATCCAAACAACATACTTACAGACAGACCTTTGTGACACCAACTCAAGCAAACCGAGAACTGTCATGGGTCACCAGAGATCTCACCCATGAGCATATATTTATGAGTTTTACAATTTATATTATATATGCAGACTTTGAGAATATACTTATTTGCATCAAGCCATAACTAGGTATTTCTGTGTATACCAGGTCCATAGGAGGTCCAAGTAACTGGACTAGGGAAATTGAACTTCGCCAAGTGTGAACATACATGCTAAGCAACCACTGATGTCTATTTTAGGAACTCACCCGATCCTAGGAACTGGGCTCCCTCTTTTAATGTAGTAGGGCATCCCTCCCAGCTGTTATACACATTAACTTGCTCTTCAGAACTCTGCCACTCCAGGGGTTCCCAGATGACCGAGGGATTGTAATTCTTCATAAAAAGCACATCCTTGAGACAGCCCACAAAACCCTTTTGAATTATCTCTGCAAGAGTTGATAGATACCAAGAAATATGTATTTTTAAAGATTCTTTTCCAGTAATCTTACATGCCCTTAGAATCAATGAACTAGAGAACAGTTCTCACCGCCCGTATACTATAATAAACACCACCTCATTTTTTTTTTTCATCAGCTAAGGTAACTGGTGACCATTTACAAGGTGCAGCCCTGGTTCACACATCATATCTGCAGAAACAGAGGTTTATGAGAAAATCCTGATTTTGCAGTATAACCAAGAATATTGCCTTATGCAGCTAACCAGGAAACTGTTATCTGCCACTAATTTTAAAAATAAAAGTGTTATAACAACTTTTAAAAAGGAAAAGATTTGAAGGAAATTTTTCTGTTAAATTGTACTTTATAGTTAACTCATCATCATGAATCATTCTGTTGCTTGAGTGATTAATAATTTCATATTTAGGATTCAATATTTAGTATAATATTGAACTGAATTTCAGAACTCTCCAGAACAGAGAGATTTAGGGCTTATTCATATAGCAAATAGGGTTATATTAAGGGTAAGGGAGGAAGAAACTGAGCTAATAAGACAGTGAGAGAGGGCAAAAAAAAAAAAAAAAAATAGAAAGGGAGAGAGGGCCCCCTGAGGAGCAAGCACCCGACTGGCTGTTCAGGTAATATTTCATAAGGGTAATATCTTTATGTATAGGCCCAAAGCTTGGTTCTCAGCTTTTGTGTTGATGACTTGATTCTAGGGAAGTTATTCAGCAGCAATCTAGCTGTTACAAGGCCAACACACATGGCAAATTGTTTACTTATAACGGAGACACGCCCACTCTAGGAAGTGTACTTGTATCAGGGTATTCTCTCCTTCTGTTACCTGGACCCGCCATAGCCCACAAGTCTGCTTAATGGGCAAAGAAGTAGGACAAAGGCTGTGAATGTGAGTGAGCGTACATGTGAGGCTGCGTGTGCATCTGTGTGAATGGTTTAGAGAGGGTTCTCTACCAGTCTAAGGTAAAAGAATGAAAACCCTCTCTACTCTAGAGGCATTTCTAACCAGTCTTTAGGATTTGGAAGTATCCCTCGCCAAGGTGCGATGAAAATTTTTTCTTCTTTTGATCTGCATCTTGATTCCCTGAAGACCACAATCCTTGAACAAATTATAATTAACTAGGTCCATTAAGTTAGTTACATTTTAACATCCTGGAAGAAACCTGGGGCATCATATTATTCTTGATGAAGACGCCCTAGCTAGAATCATTGGCAAGACATTGGAAGGGTGAACTTTTTCTGAATGAGGTTAATTTTATTCATATTTGTTTTTATTAGTGTAGAGTGCATTTTTGTTCTCTTGTCCTAAAATTATGGGAAATACTTTGTCCATACCTCAATTATAGCATTTATGGCATTGGGCTGGAGGTATTTGCTTATATTTTTGTATCTTCCATTACGCAAAGACCATGTTTTATTCATTTATGAGTATGCAGGGACTGGTTTCCGGAAACCCTGGTGGTGTAGTGGTTAAGTGCTACGGCTGCTAACCAAAAGGTCGGCAGTTCGAATCCGCCAGGTGCTCCTTGGAAACTCTATGGGGCAGTTCTACTCTGTCCTGTAGGGTTGCTATGAGTCAGAATCGACTCAACGGCATGGGGTTTGGTTTTTTTGGAGGGCCTGGTTTAGTACCCCACACAGTCAGCGCTCAGGGGACCTTGCTCACTCCATTTGAAGTGTAAATCAAGCTCACAGTTTTTCATTTCTGGGTTGTTTATATTTAAAATTCTTAGAAAAGTCTGTGTAAAAGACAAGGTCCTGAATAGGACACCTTTGACTGAAATTAGTATAATTCAATGCAGCAAAAGTTCAATGAACTCCTCTTATACATGAAATACCGGGCACTGACAGTAAATACAAGTAACACATGGTCCCTTTAGCAAAGAAGAAACCTAAAGGAAAAATTTAAACATAATTATATAGGAGATATAGCTTGAGAGCGAAAACAATAGTATTATTCATATTCTAAAATAATATAAATTGATTATTTTCTAAATTTTAGTGACAATACACAATTCTATACCTTTACCAAACTCACCAAGATCCTTCCTGAGGATGGTGTAGCCTTGTGGCAGCCCTCCAACAAAAACTCCTGTGTTATCTCCAATAACAGTACTGCCATTCAGGGTGCCCGAGGAACCTGTGCAAAGGAGGTGAGATCCAATTTCAGGAGGATAATCTATTTCCACAAATTTAGCAAAGGATAAAACCCATCCCTGGGCCTTTGGGACACTGTTCTCCCTTAGTTATCCTCTTATCTCAATGGCTGTTCCTGCTTACTTTTCTTCCTCATTGCTATATGTCTTGATGCTGGAATGGCCTAGACCTCCTCCCTTCTCAGAGCTCTTCTCTTCTCTAGTTACATTGAATCCCCAGGTGCTCCTGAGTGATAAATAGCAGGCTAGGTGCTAGTGCAAACAACCAGGAGTTAAGATCCAGAAGGTGCCTTGGACCTGGCTGTGTTAAGATTTCTAAGCCTGACATGACATATATGGTAAACTTCCAGCTTCGGGCCTGGCACCTGTTGTTTCCTTGACCTAAATAATTTTTCCCTTGATATTTGCGTGGTTTTCTCTTTCACACCTTCAGATCTCTGCTCAAATGTCGTCTTATCATAGAAGCCTTCTGTAACAATCACCCACATTCACACATGCACACGCACACACATTCACACACAGATACACACAGATGCACACACATACACACACACCTTTCCCTCTATCCTGCTTTACTGTTCTCTTCTCAGAATTTACTTCCACCTGATACTTGTCTGATATTTCTTCATTCTATCTCTTCCCTTCTCCCCTAAAAGTAAGTTTTGCAAAAGCTGTTTGCTCTTTGCACCCAGAGGGCCTAGAAGAATATCTGGCACATAATAGGTGGTCATTTAAATTATATATTTCATGAATGAATTAATGAAACATGCATCATCATACAGATACTGTAACTAATTTATAATTACATGAAGATGGCAGATAGGGTGGACTGGAAAGAATACTAAGAATTGCAAAAGCAGAGTATGTGTCTTAAGAATGCTGCTACCAGCTGCATAAATTGGGAATATTCTATTTACCTTTTCTGAGCTTTGTTGTCCTCATCTCTACAAGGCAGATAACCACTGCTTTACTTTACTGCATTTGCCTTCCGAAGGTCAAAAGTAACATGAGAGAAGAGAAGTAAAAATCCCTTGCAAATTGCAGAACACTATCAAAGACACAAGATTGCTACTGGTACGTTTGCTCTTATGTTTGCTTTCCTAGAGCCCGGCATGGATGAGAAACTGCCTGTCAGGCATCATTGTAGAAGCACCCAGAAGGCAAATTCAACAGCAATTTAGATGAAATTGAGTGGAGATGAAGGGGAAAGAAGAGACATGGAAATATAAACGACAGAAAAGTATGGCAACACCAACGTATCAATAGAACCATTTATACATCAAGTAAGTTCTTACCTGTGTACTGCCCATCAAGAGTGATTTGGCCGACAGCCTGATGCCGAATAGCAATTATTTCATGCCATTTGCCATCACTATATTGTTTATCATTATCATTGGTTGTTGTAACTTCCACTGAAGATCCCTTAAGGGGAAAAGTAAAGAAATAAGTATAAATAAAACTGTGCACGTGTTTATTATAAACAATTTTCCAATTTTCACATTATGATCCTGTTGCAAACATGTATAAGTTTCAAATAGAACTCAAAGTTAAAGTTGATCTTTAGCATCATTCTGGCTTTTCTGCAATGTGCTTCTATGAACACCGCAGTGGCCAAATCTAAAAAGAACTTCTCTTTGGAATCAGATCTCTTCCAAAGACACTTGCATTTTGAGTACCTATATTCATCAGAAAGGTAATGGGTTTCCTACTGCAGAATTTTTCATTTTAATTTTCATGGCAGAAATAGAAAAATTTTAAACTAATAAAATATCCAAAATTTATCCCAAAAGATAGGAAATTGTCAGGCTAGTAAGTTTCTCTGACTTTCACTGAGTTACTAATAACAAGGAGGAATGAGATCCATGACAAATATTAGCCAGTTACTAGTAAATTGAACATAAGTATGGGGTTCAACTTAGTACACAGTGCTCTATAGTCTAAAACCTAACAGTTACAGCTTGAGCTGAGGTAACAGCATTATAGTTTAAAATGAGTTCCTTAGTGTAATAATTGTCTCCCTAAACTACTGTCTCCTTTGCCATGAGGCCAGAAGAAATGGAGGAGTGCTTGGCTACCATCGCTGATTTTTTATCAAGGACTTAATAGATAGATCCTCATCAAAAGGAGAAAAATGTGGAACAGAATTTCTAATTCTCACGGAAACCAGACTTATTGGATCCATGGAGACCAGCTGAACCCCCAAATCTATTGCCCAGAAAACAATTTTAATCGTTGAACCAAAACTATCCCATAAAGTCATTTTTAAACTAAACAACAGTTTAGCTCAATAAATAATAATAAAGAAAAGCTCTCCTTGAGTATTGCACTCTTAAAGAATTATGTATATGAAATCAAAATGACAACAGTAATCCTAAACAACTTAAACAACAATCCTAAATGACCTGCCATATGCAGATGACACAACCTTGCTTGCTGAAAGTGAAGAGAACTTAAAGTACTTACTGATAAAGATCAAAGACTACTGCCTTCAGTATGGATTCTACCTCAACATAAAGAAAACAAAAATCCCCACAACTGGATTAAATAAGCAACATAATGATAAACGGAGAAAAATTGCCAAGGATTTCATTTTACTTGGATCTACAATTAGCACCCATGGAAGCAGCAGTCGAGAAATTAAACAATGTACTGCACTGGGCAAATCTGCTGCAAAGACCTCTTCAAAAAGCAAAGATATGGCCTTGAGAACTAAGGTGCGCCTGACCCAAGCCATGGTATTTTCAGTCACCTCATATGCATATGAAAGCTGAGCAATGAGTAAGGGAGACCAAAGAAAAATTGATGCCTTAAATTATGGTGTTGGGGAAGAATATTGAATATACCATGGTCTGCCAGAAAAACAATCAATCTGTCTTAGATGAAGTATAGCCCAAATGCTCCTTAGAAGCAAGGACGGCAAGACTTTGTCTCACGTACTTTGGACATGTTATCAGGAGGGATCAGTCCCTGGACAAGGACATCATGCTTAGTGAAGTGGTCAGCGAAAAAGTGGGAGACCCTCAAGGAGATGGATTGACACAGTGCCTGCCACAATGGGCTCAAACATAGCAATCATTGTGAGGATGGCACAGGACCAGGCAGTGTTTCGTTCTGTTATACATGGAGTCGCTATAAGTTGGAACTGACTCAACAGCACCTAACAATAACAATTCTAAAGCACAGATGAGAACTTTAAGGTGGAAAGAATCTGTGTAAAGAGTGATGAAGCAATATGGGCAGAGACAGCGAGAATGATGACACAATGTGAAGGATATGACTTTTGTCATTGAACTGCACATGTAAAAACAGTTAAATGGCTGTATGTTTTTTGTATATATTTTCACCAAAAAAAAAAAAAAAAAAGAGTTCCTTAGTGGATAAGACCTAGGAAATGGCAGACACCAAGAAAAGAGATTAACGAAAAGGAGGTGAGTGTAAAGAAGCAGAGAAAAAGAAATAGAAGAGAAACCTCCCATCTTAATATGTATATTCAAGTGACCACTTTTCAGTCCAATATGATTAGACAGGGAATTGCTAGAAAGTCAAGCTGGATTCAGAAGAGGACGTGGAACCAGGAATATCATTGTGATGTCAGACAGATCCTGGCTAAAAGCAGAGAATACCAGAAAGATGTTTACCTGTGTTTTATTGACTATGCAAAGGCATTGGACTGTGTGGATCATAATAAATTATGGATAACATTACGAAGAATGGGAATTCCAGAACACTTCATTGTGGTCATGATGAACCTGTACATAGATCAAGAGGCAGTAGTCCGAACTGAACAAGGGGATACTGTGTAGTTTAAAGTCAGGAAATGTGTGTGTCAGGGTTGTATCCTTTCACCATACCTATTCAATCTGTATGTGGAGCAAATAATCCAAGAAGGTGGACTACATGAAGAAGACCATGGCATCAGGATTGGAGGAAGGCTCATTAACAACCTGCATAATGGAGATGACACAACCTTGCTTGCTGAAAGAGAAGAGGATTGAGCACTTACTGATGAAGATCAAATACTACAGCATTCAATATGGATTACACCTCAACATAAAGAAAACAAAAGTCCTCACAACTGGACCAAAAAGACACATCATGATAAATGGAGAAAAGACTGAAGTTGTCAAGGATATCTTTTTACTTGAATTCTCAATCAATACTCATGGAAGTAGCAGTCAAGAAATCAAAAGATGCATTGCATTGGACAAGTTGGCTGCAAAAGACCTCTTTGAAGTATGGAAGAGCAAAGATGTCACCTTGAAGACTAAGGTGCGCCTGACCCAAGCCATGGTGTTTTCAATCGCCTCATATGCATGCGAAACCTGGATGATGAATAAGGAAGACCAAAGAATTGATGTCTTTGAATTCTGGTGATGGCAAAGAATATTGAGTATACCATGGACTGTCAGAAAAATGAACAAATCTGTCTTGAAAGAAGTACAACCAGAATGCTCCTTAGAAGCAAGGATGGCGAGATTACATCTCACATATATTGGACATGTTATCAGAAGAAATCAGTCCCTGGGGAAGGACATCATGCTTGGTAAAGTAGAGGGTCAGCGAAAAAGAGGAAGATCCTCAAAGAGATGGACTGACACAGTGACTGCAACAATGGGCTCAAACATAGCAATGATTGTGAGGATGGTGCAGGACCGGACAGTGCTTCAGTCTGTTGTACAAAGGGTCGCTAAGAGTCAGAACCAACTAGGCAGCACCTAACAGCAACAACAACAAACTTTTTCAATGTTAATAAACAAGAAGACTACACAAAAGATAGTTCAGTTTTGCCACATCATCACTTAATACTACTACTGATAAAGAAGAAACAATCAGAAAATATCTCTGCACCTTCTAGATGAAAATCTAGACTTTTAGAAAATAAGTTTAGTTCTAAATAAAGTTGATTTCTTTAGCAATAATGAACATTATTGCAACAAAAAATATTAAAAACTAAAAATAAGGTTAGGTAAAATATATTTTTAAATTACCTGGAATACTTCACCAAACTCTTCAAAATTTTTCTATACCGTTTTTGTTTATAAGCCGGTATCTATTAAGCAGACATAAAGAGATTTGCAAAAATATAAAACAATGCCCCTTTTCTCCCTAATTTTTTTTGTTTGGGAAAATATAGTTATTTTCTTATAAAGTACAGTTGGTCCTCTGTATCTTTGTGTCCTGTATCTGTGGATTCAACCGACCACAGATTGAAAATTTCAGGAAGAAAAAATGTTATGTTGTTCTTGACATGTACTATATAGTTAGGCCTAGGATAACTGCCTCTGTACTGGACAGGCACAGACTTTCTTCTTGTCATTATTCCCTAAACAATGCAGTATAACAACTATTTATATAGCATTTACATTGTATTAGGTATTATAAGTAATTCAGAAATGATTTAAAGTATATGGGAGAATGAGCGCAGGTTATACACAAATATGACACCATTTTATATAAGGGACTTGAGCATCCAAGGATTTTGGGATCTGTGGGGTTTGTGGAACCAATCCCCCCAGATACCAAGGAATGACTGTATTATGTTAAAATACAAAAGGCTTATGTTTTTTATCATTGTTAGTTTTTAATATTGATGTTATTTTTGGTGAAAATATACACAGCAGATCATACATCCATTCAACAGTTTCTACAGTACAGTTCAGTGACATTGGTTACATTCTTCATGTTATGTCACCATAATTGTTATACAGTTTTTTAAAAAGAGAAAACTATAACTATCTGATGTATTACAGCTAAAGTTTTACATAACAAAAAATGCAGTGTTAATCATACCATTTTAAGTTAAACATTTCTGTTTATATTTCCCTAAAATTGCTTCAGTGACATAACATGTCCATTCTATGTAACTAATTGGCTCCCATGGGGCCTCACACAGGGCATGACAACAAGTGTGACATACAGAATTTTATGTCACCAAAAGACAGTTTGTAATTTTCTGTGAGTATGAGTGGTCTGCTTCTCACACGGACAATATCACGACTTTTACAGAGAACTCATTTAGCTAGAAAGTCCATTTTCTAGTCCTTGAATTTTTGTAAGTTGACTTTCTTTGTATCTCTTTCTTTTATGTGCTCTATTTTATTTTCTTCAACCCTATTTCAACATTTTAATATTTTACAAACACACACTTCATTATCGTAGTTTAATAATTAAAACCAGAACTGGTGTCGTGCCCAATTAATGTGCCCTGGTAGCTTGCCCATTAGTTTTTCCATTAGTGAATTCAACAATACTAATGGGATTACTAGCATGGGATGCTAATTGGGCGTGACATAAGAAACTGGCTTACTTCTTAGCATACCCTTGCTAATGATGAAATTAATGAGCATTTTATTAAATGCTGTCTCATCAAAGTGTACTTAGTTAGCGTTAAAATTGTTACAAATGATGCTGCATTGAAAAGATCAGGTGCCTGAGTAAGTGGTTCTTCATATTATGTTTGGCAACAATCTGAAGCGTTAATAGTTCTCTACATCAGAAATCACATTTATTGGAGACAAATTCAAGTACATAATGTACAGGCTCGGTGTGCCAAACTAGGTTTATATTTAGAGAAACTTGGAATATTATTTGATGATTATGTTATGGCTATTTATCCCACCAATGTTGAAAGAATAATTCTGTGATCAATTCTGTTGTCATCTTTGCAGATTTGTTTTGTTTATTTCCAATTTGGAAACTATCAGACATGATAAATAGATGTTATTCAGAATGGAACCAGAAATTTATATGAATTTCCTATTAATGTTACTGAGCAGAAAATATATAAATGGTAACATGGGTCATTACTGGTCAGTAAAATATAATCTGACCAACTGTATTCAAAATTGAAATTAACCAAATAAATAATGGGCAGATTATAGCCAAGTGTTAGATTTAACAAAAAACACAGCAACTAAATATTGGAGTAACTTCCATATTGTGTTTCTTAACAATGGTTCCAAGTGAATAGTCCGTAAAGTAGAAACACATTTTTAATTTGAAATATTATTAAGAATATTTTCCCTTCCCCTAAATATGTATTCAGTGGAATGTATTGGCTGGAAACCAACATGTTTCTACATCTATGGCCTCTACTTAGGGTTACATTGTTATCTAAGAAATTCATGACTCAAGGATTTAAAAAAACGAAGTGCACAAAGACTTCAAATTACTGTTAAACTATGTAGCCTGTATCTTTTAAAATTCCTTGATAATGATGTTTTCACAATTCAAAATTTGATTACTTTTAATGGATTTGGGAACAGTAATTCAAAAACAATCATTTTATTTTTTTCTGATGTGTCAAAGTACTGAACAAACAAAACAAATAAGAACTAAACTGGTTAATAACCATGAAAGAGCTGTAACTTTTATTCCAGAAAATGGGTAATTTTCTTCAACTATGAGTAGTGGTATTTTACCAATAGTTGTTAAGTCTGTCAGTATGTCAACAGAAATTTATTTCTTGAGCATCTATTGTATTCCAAGAACTGTGCTAAAGCCAGTCAGACTGCCCTCACTGGATTGTATAGCCTAATAAGAAAGACACATTATAAGAAAATAATTACTTCCTTGAAAAGTACAATAGGGTTTCACTAGATAATTTTCTCCTCATTTGAAGGCAAAAACAGAAGAATCTAGCTTAAAATTGCCAGATGGGACCTGAAGTATTGGAATTATAAATAATTGTAATGCCAGTGGGAGGTTTATAAAACAAATGTCCATATTTCCTTAAACCTGGGGTAGCACTATCATTGTTTAAGAAGTTTCATTCTTACCCCTACCCAGAAGGAAGAAAATCAATGGAAGAATACTAAAAATTCTCCCCATTCCTCAGTTTCAACTAATTCTTTGTGTGGAAATGCATGGGGTCTTCATTATAAAGTTAGCAAACACAACCAGTTAAGTTTAATTGGAGCATAAATTCCTTGGAAGTAAAAAAGGACACGGTCTTTGCTAGCTTGAGCTCATTGTTTCATACCTAGATAGCGTCAAGACCATTACACATGAGCATTTAGTATAATATATCTGATCAAGTTTTCTCAAATACATCCTAAGGCAATCTGCTCAACCAATACCTTACTATCTTTCAAATAAGTTACTCTCATTTCCCTGAAAACACAGTCTACTTTGGCTTTATGGAGAGACATTATTATCCCAGACACAAACTCAACTGCCAGGCATCATTAAACCCTCCCCATACCCCATCCCCAGCTTTTTAATGTAAAAATATTTTTAGCACTTGGTTGGGACCTACCAAGTATATACAGAGGTTAGGATTTTGGTATAGAGGGCAGGGACAGAGCAGCTGTGAAAGCTAATGTCAGTGATGTAGAAGGGTAAGGGGCAAAAATGATTGGCAATGACCTATGAATGCTTCCCTGAACTCTGTTATCATAGCTTATGCCAGTTGCCTATCCGATATCTGTAAAGCTGATGACAAAGATGACATTGAAAGGCTTTTCAGACAACCATTCTCTGGACCACAATGATAATACTGTGGCTGACTAAAGTATTGTTTGACCCTTTTACCCTCCCATTCTTCAGAGTGTTAAGGGATCATCACATCCTTTAAAAAGCAAAACAATACCCACACCAGAAGAGAACTGGTGCTTCAGAACTGACAAAATCAATTTTGGATTAATTCTCTAAAATATTTGCCACATATGCTTGGATTGTGTATGACTGTGTGTATATGAAAGACAGAGACTGTTAAATATTCAAAATCTTCGATGACCAGTTTTCTAATTACAAATGTAGCTGTGTAGCTCTGGGGTGAAAGGAAACCCAGAGAGACACTTGCAGAAACTGCGATGGACATTCGTGTTGGGGTGGCCAGTTGCAAGTGTGAAGGGGCAGGTAGCCACCATGGTACATAATCTTGGATCATGCTTGTGTCTGCTCTGTCCAAGTCCAGCAGAGACTGTGTGCTCCAAAATCATCAGAAAGGCTGGCCCAGATGGGGGAATGACAGGGATGGCATGATGTTTGTTTCTAATTTCTGCATTCCTTGTGCATCTCTGCCTAGCACGGTATCTGGAATACGACACATTCTTAGCAAAAATTTCGTGCAGTGAAATAAACTAAATTCTGCACCAGTTCTACCACTAAATCACTGTGTGACCTCGTTGATCCACTTATCTCTCCAGCCTTAGTGTCTTCTGTAAGGCCAGGATGAGAACAAAAGTGGCTACGTCAGGAATGATGATTAACATGAGCCCACTTTGTATACTTTAAAAGCTCCATAAATAAGGCTAAAGATTAAAGGTTTTTCTCCATATGGCTTCTTCTCAAATATCTCCAGATATTAACAGGTTGAAGGGGAAAAACAGAGCCAGAGTCTTCTTTCTCATTGATATTCATCTATTTTATAGTTCTGGTTCCTTTTTTTTTTTTTTTTATAATTTAGTATTATTTATTCTCTTTTCACCTCATTAAACTGGGTGTTCTGCAGAACTTTTTCATTCTACTAGTAGCTAACTTCTTTTTTTTCCAAAATTTAAAATCAAACATTTGTTGTCTATTTTATGAAAACAAGATAGCAACCGGTCCTATTTCCCTACTGCTGTCCTCCTCACTTCACTAAGTTGATACTTCAGAAACTTTCCCTTCACTCATTTTTCTTTCTCCTTCAGCTTTTAGTAATTTTACTGCCAAACAATTATTACTCTTTTCCCTTGTGGAATGTCTCTTCTATGCCAAAGATTCTTATTTGGAACTTGTAAAACACATTTATAGTTATTCTGTCATTAAATATTTAAGTTTACCTTAATATTGCTAAGTTTATTATTCACCATCGCTGCTCGTCTTTATATTTCTAATTCATGTTTCCTTTGGTTAGAAGCCTTGCTAAAATATTTTCCTCTAATATGGTGCATGGATGGTATTTTCTCTAAATAACTGGATATCACTAAAGTATCTTTCTGTCATGTTGAAAATCACTGTAGCATTGTAGCTAAAATCATGATCTTTAGAGCTTGATTATCTGGGTTTAATTCATGGCTTGGTCACTTATTAACTGTGTGATCTTGGAAAATTAATTCTTCCATGACTCAGGTTCCTCACCTGTAAAATAAGAATAATAAGAGCACCTATTTCACAGAGCTATTGTGAAGGTTAAATGAGTGTATATGTGTGTGTGTCTTTATGTATAGAAAGAGCAATCAGTATAATGCCTGGCACATAGAGGTCTTATAGAAGTATTAAAAAAAAAAAAATCTGTTGCCATCGAGTCAATTCCGACTCATAGCAACCCTGTAGAAGTGTTAGTTTTGCTTAATTTTGATTGGCACTTAATGAATCCTTTCAATCACTTTACAGTAAAATCTTCCTAAAATCAGACATTTCTCCTATTTTATATTTAATATTTTCTCTAAATATTTTTATTGTGCATGTGATTTGTTTTCCTCCTGAAAATCTTCTTAATATCTGTGGTATCCTTCATCTTATTTTTATCTTTTTCTATGTTTTCCATACTTTGAGAGATTTCTTCCTCTTGATGTTCCGGCCTACGCATCTGGGGCTCAACAGTGTCTCTCCTCTACTTCACCTACTGAATTTTTTCAAAGGAAAAATTTTATTTCCAATTCTGTAATTGTGTGCTGATTTTCTGCCCAGTCCCTGTCTTCCTTGCCTTGTGATACGGCTTCTGATTCCCCTTTCTCTCTGGCTACCAGATCACGGTAGGTGGGATGCTATTGCCAACTCACTACTCACCTGTTAGCATCCCTTAAGAAGCTGCAATCCCAGGGGACACTCACAAGTCCCTGTGCCTGAGGGCCTGCAGTTTACTGGCCAGGGAGTTAACAGGCTCTTGTCAAGATAGCAGGCAAGAACATTCCACCCCTGTTCTCTCCAGCTGCCATCATTGGCTCTCCCAGCTTCACAAGCAGCAAGTACTCAGCCAGCCTCTTGAATTCCCCTGAGGGAAGCATGAAAGGATATTGGGAGACACTTGGTCTATTAGGCCAAGGTGAGTGGGTCTCCAGGATGCATGAAGTTGAGATCCTCACCCAAAATCAAAATCCACTGCCATCAAGTAGGTCCCGACCCATAGCAACTCACAGTTCAACAGAGTAGAAATACTGCATAGAGTTTCCAATGCTGAACTCTTTATGGAAGAAAACTGCCACACCTTTTCCACGATTCTCACCCAGGGCTCTTAAACTGTGATCCCATACAGTGCTTGGATATAGATGGCAAAGTTGTGCCAGCTTTACCAATATAATGGAAGACATTTATTTGGCAAGCATAACTGATGATGTAGATCAGTAATTTTAAGTCAAAGAATTTAATCTCTTTGAGAAGATAAATAAGCCTTATTTACCTCTCAACTCCTCACAGACCCAACACAGGACCCAATATTGAAATGCTTACTATATATGTTTAACTAAAGTGAAGACACCTGTTCAATGGTTTCTCATTTCCCTTAAGAATCCTTATATTCGTTCATTGTTTTTATTATTAACTGCTGTTGACTTGGTCCCTGGCTCACGGTGACTCCACACACAACAGAACAAAATGCTGCCCATCTCCATGATTGGCTGGGGATTGGACAGTTGTGATCCACAGCGTTTTTATTGACTGATTTTTGCAAGTAGATTGCCAGGCCTTACTTCATAGACCACCTTAGTCTGGGAGATCTGCTGAAACCTGCTCAGCATCAGAGCAATACACAAGGCCTCCACTGACAGATGGGTGGTGGCGGTATAAGAGGTACATTGGTTGGAAGTCAAACCTGGGTCTCCCTCATGGAAGGTGAGAGTTCTACCACTGAACCACCAATGTAGTTGCTTAAAAGGCCCTAAATGGCTTGGTCTCTACCCAGCTTTTCAATCTACCACTTTCCTCCTTATTCCCTAGTCTCCTGCCTTGGTAGGTTTATCTAAACATATTAAACATGCCATGCTCTTATCTACATTCAGAACTTAACACTGTTTGCTCTACCTGGAAACTTTATTCCCAGCACCTTCTCTCATACCCCATCAACATTACCATTGTCCTGCCTCCACCCCAAACACATGTCCTCATATGTAGACACATGCTATGGCCAACCCAACTTTTATTCATTGTTCTGAATCTCAGTTAAACATTACACTTTCAGAGAGTTTGGCAATTCAGACAAGAAAGAGCCTTTATTTTATGCTCCCATAACACATAATATCCTATATTTCTCTTTTGTGACATTCACAAATATCTAAATTCTTTTCTGTATCCTTTCCAGGTTGTTATTTTCATAAAGACATAGTCATATTTGACTTTAAAACTATTGTAGTCTGCATCACCCAAAACAATAGTGCCTGATAGGCACTTCTCTATTTGCGTAAATAAATAATGAATAAAGATATAATATTTGCCCTCAAGGAAAAAAAATACACCTACTAAAATTTACTGAAAAGTTTTGATCTTCATTGTAAGGTAAGGAATGAATTGTTAGGCATGTAAACCATAGAGTCAGACCATGTGGGTCTGCAAGTTAGCTTTGCTGCTTTAGCTGTAGGCAAGTCGCGTTACTTTTGTACGTTTCTTTTCTTCCCTGGTATAAGAGGGATAATTACAGCACTTACTTCATAATTTGTGGTACCATTCAATGTGAAAACATAAGCACTTACCTCCATACTTGGCACCTAATAAACTCTCAAAAATAACAACTCCTAAGATTATTTATTTACCTGAGGATCGAAAAGAAAATACGGACGCCCGTTCTTCAGCTGCAGTGCGACATACTCCGCCTGATTGTCAGGAGATGCTGCAAAGACAATCAAACCTTCGGGCACCCTCGCTCGGAAGCTGGCCTTAATGCCTGGTGAGACAAATGTCATCAGCAAATCAGCGCTGGCATCTTGATGGTTCTTCCTGATAAAGGTACATTTGCTTTCATTATTATTTATGATGTAGTGAGTACGGTCAGAAAATTACACACAGCAATGTGCTGCGGTGAGCCCAGCCATTTGGCTTTAAATACATCCCATGAGGAAAGCCAACCTGTACTTAGAACTCAAGCCTGCGCTGTTGTGGAGTTTAAACTTTTGCAAACTCATGACCATATGTTTGGCAACCAATGTCACAAAACAATGTGTGAATTAATTGTTCAATGAGAAACTAATTTGCTCTGTAAAATTTCACGTAATGCACAATTAAAAAAAAAAACTCATGAAATTAAAAAGCCTGTTGTCAACCCAAAATTGGGCATTGATATGAAAATATTATCAGAGTCACAAAAATAAATACTTTATTGTTAAACGAGGGGGCCTCGTTTAACAATTTATGAGACTTCAAGACTCAGTTCAGTAATAAGTGCTGAAAACTGGAAAGATCCACCATGAAATGGCCCATAGAACTACTTTCCTGGAACGGCATCCTATAATTGACTGGCTTACAGCCTTCAGAATCTCAGTCTCCAATGACCTTTGCAACTACCTACCACCGCCTCCCTAAACATACAATACAATGCATCAAACTCTTCCCAGCTCAGGAAGGAGGCACAACTTGGGAGAGTCCTATAAATGCCTTATCGTCCCACCACGTGGCTCCACCTCCATTCTACCTGGAACCTCACTTCCTCATCACATACTATGCAGCTCTTCCTGTGTGTAATGCATGTTACTTGGATTGAAATGGACAAAGAAATATAAGAGACTGTTCTGTATATGCCTGAACAGACAAGTCATGTTGTGAGATTCATATAACAGCTAAAGAACATACATGATAATAACAGCTTAAAACACAATATTATATAATTAACAAATAATGATTTGAGTAGTAATACAGTCACTAAGAGTTATGAAAATTTGGAGGCGGAGCCAAGATGGCGGACTAGGCAGACGCTACCTCGGATCCCTCTTACAACAAAGACACGGAAAAACAAGTGAATCGATCACATACATAACAATCTACGAACCCTGAACAACAAACACAGATTTAGAGACGGAGAACGAACTAATACGGGGAAGCAGCGATTGTTTCCAGAGCCTGGAGCCAGCATACCAGTCAGCGGATTTTCTGGAAAAACTAGTTTCCCAGTGATGGCTCGGAGACAACAATCCATATCAAACCACTTAAAGAAGCAGACCGTGACAGCTTCTCCAACTCCCCAAACAAAAGAATCAAAATCTTTCCCAAATGAAGATACAATTTTGGAATTATCAGATACAGAATATAAAAAACTAATTTACAGAATGCTTAATGATATCACAAATGAAATTAGGATATCTGCAGAAAAAGCCAAGGAACACACTGATAAAACTGTTGAAGAACTCAAAAAGATTATTCAAGAACATACTGGAAAAATTAATAAGTTGCAAGAATCCATAGAGAGACAACATGTAGAAATCCAAAAGATTAACAATAAAATAACAGAATTAGACAACACACTAGGAAGTCAGAGGAGCAGACTCGAGCAATTAGAATGCAGACTGGGACATCTGGAGGACCAGGGAATCAACACCAACATAGCTGAAAAAAAATCAGATAAAAGAATTAAAAAAAATGAAGAAACCCTAAGAATTATGTGGGACTCTATCAAGAAGGATAACCTGCGGGTGATTGGAGTCCCAGAACAGGGAGGGGGGACAGAAAACACAGAGAAAATAGTTGAAGAACTTCTGACAGAAAACTTCCCTGACATCATGAAAAACGAAAGGATATCTATCCAAGATGCTCATCGAACCCCATTTAAGATTGATCCAAAAAGAAAAACACCAAGACATATTATCATCAAACTCACCAAAACCAAAGATAAACAGAAAATTTTAAAAGCAGCCAGGGAGAAAAGAAAGGTTTCCTTCAAGGGAGAATCAATAAGAATATGTTCTGACTACTCAGCAGAAACCATGCAGGCAAGAAGGGAATGGGACGACATATACAGAACACTGAAGGAGAAGAACTGCCAACCAAGGATCATATATCCAGCAAAACTCTCTCTGAAATATGAAGGCGAAATTAAGATATTTACAGACAAACACAAGTTTAGAGAATTTGCAAAAACCAAACCAAAGCTACAAGAAATACTAAAGGATATTGTTTGGTCAGAGAACCAATAATATCAGATATCAGCACAACACAAGGTCACAAAACAGAACGTCCTGATATCAACTCAAATAGGGAAATCACAAAAACAAACAAATTAAGATTAATTAAAAAAAAATACACATAACAGGGAATCATGGAAGTCAATAGGTAAAAGATCACAATAATCAAAAAGAGGGACTAAATACAGGAGGCATTGAACTGCCATATGGAGAGTGATACAAGGCGATATAGAACAATACAAGTTAGGTTTTTACTTAGAAAAATAGGGGTATATAATGAGGTAACCACAAAAAGGTATAACAACTCTATAACTCAAGACAAAAACCAAGAAAAACGTAACGACTCAACTAACATAAAGTCAAACACTATGAAAGTGAGGATCTCACAATTTACTAAGAAAAACGCCTCAGCACAAAAAAGTATGTGGAAAAATGAAATTGTCAACAACACACATAAAAAGGCATCAAAATGACAGCACTAAAAACTTATTTATCTATAATTACCCTGAATGTAAATGGACTAAATGCACCAATAAAGAGACAGAGAGTCACAGACTGGATAAAGAAACACGATCCATCTATATGCTGCCTACAAGAGACACACCTTAGACTTAGAGACACAAACAAACTAAAACTCAAAGGATGGAAAAAAGTATATCAAGCAAACAATAAGCAAAAAAGAAGAGGAGTAGCAATATTAATTTCTGACAAAATAGACTTTAGACTTAAATCCACCACAAAGGATAAAGAAGGACACTATATAATGATAAAAGGGACAATTGATCAGGAAGACATAACCATATTAAATATTTACGCACCCAATGACAGGGCTGCAAGATATATAAATCAAATTTTAACAGAACTGAAAAGCGAGTTAGATACCTCCACAATTATAGTAGGAGACTTCAACACACCCCTTTCGGAGAAGGACAGGACATCCAGTAAGAAGCTCAACAGAGACACGGAAGATCTAATTACAACAATCAACCAACTTGACCTCATTGACTTATACAGAACTCTCCACCCAACTGCTGCAAAATATACTTTTTTTTCTAGCGCACATGGAACATTCTCTAGAATAGACCACATATTAGGTCATAAAACAAACCTTTGCAGAGTCCAAAACATCGAAATATTACAAAGCATCTTCTCAGACCACAAGGCAATAAAACTAGAGATCAATAACAGAAGAACGAGGGAAAAGAAATCAAATACTTGGAAAATGAACAATACCCTCCTGAAAAAAGACTGGGTTATAGAAGACATCAAGGAGGGAATAAGGAAATTCATAGACAGCAACGAGAATGAAAATACTTCCTATCAAAACCTCTGGGACACAGCAAAAGCAGTGCTCAGAGGTCAATTTATATCAATAAATGCACACATACAAAAAGAAGAAAGAGCCAAAATCAGAGAACTGTCCCTACAACTTGAACAAATAGAAAGTGAGCAACAAAAGAATCCATCAGGCACCAGAAGAAAACAAATAATAAAAATTAGAGCTGAACTAAATGAATTAGAGAACAGAAAAACAATTGAAAGAATTAACAAAGCCAAAAGCTGGTTCTTTGAAAAAATTAACAAAATTGATAAACCATTGGCTAGACTGACTAAAGAAATACAGGAAAGGAAACAAATAACCCGAATAAGAAATGAGAAGGACCACATCACAACAGAACCAAATGAAATTAAAAGAATCATTTCAGATTATTATGAAAAATTGTACTCTAACAAATTTGAAAACCTAGAAGAAATGGATGAATTCCTTGAAAAACACTACCTACCTAAACTAACACATTCAGAAGCAGAACAAGTAAATAGACCCATAACAAAAAAAGAGATTGAAACGGTAATCAAAAAACTCCCAACAAAAAAAAGTCCTGGCCCGGACGGCTTCACTGCAGAGTTCTACCAAATTTTCAGAGAAGAGTTAACACCACTACTACTAAAGGTATTCCAAAGCATAGAAAATGACGGAATACTACCCAACTCATTCTATGAAGCCACCATCTCCCTGATACCAAAACCAGGTAAAGACATTACAAAAAAAGAAAATTATAGACCTATATCCCTCATGAACATTGATGCAAAAATCCTCAACAAAATTCTAGCCAATAGAATCCAACAACACATCAAAAAAATAATTCACCCTGATCAAGTGGGATTTATACCAGGTATGCAAGGCTGGTTTAATATCAGAAAAACCATTAATGTAATCCATCACATAAATAAAACAAAAGACAAAAACCACATGATCTTATCAATTGATGCAGAAAAGGCATTTGACAAAGTCCAACACCCATTTATGATAAAAACTCTTACCAAAATAGGAATTGAAGGAAAATTCCTCAACATAATAAAGGGCATCTATGCAAAGCCAACAGCCAATATCACTCTAAATGGAGAGAACCTGAAAGCATTTCCCTTGAGAACGGGAACCAGACAAGGATGCCCTTTATCACCGCTCTTATTCAACATCGTGTTGGAAGTCTTAGCCAGGGCAATCAGGCTAGACAAAGAAATAAAAGGTATCCGGATTGGCAAGGAAGAAGTAAAGTTATCACTATTTGCAGATGACATGATTATATACACAGAAAACCCTAAGGAATCCTCCAGAAAACTACTGAAACTAATAGAAGAGTTTGGCAGAGTCTCAGGTTATAAAATAAACATACAAAAATCACTTGGATTCCTCTACATCAACAAAAAGAACACCGAAGAGGAAATAACCAAATCAATACCATTCACGGTAGCCCCCAAGAAGATAAGATACTTAGGAATAAATCTTACCAAGGATGTAAAAGACCTATACAAAGAAAACTACAAAGCTCTACTACAAGAAATTCAAAAGGACATACTTAAGTGGAAAAACATACCTTGCTCATGGATAGGAAGACTTAACATAGTAAAAATGTCTATTCTACCAAAAGCCATCTATACATTTAACGCACTTCCGATCCAAATTCCAATGTCATATTTTAAGGGGATAGAGAAACAAATCACCAATTTCATATGGAAGGGAAAAAAGCCCCGGATAAGCAAAGCACTACTGAAAAAGAAGAAGAAAGTGGGAGGCCTCACCTTACCTGACTTCAGAACCTATTATACAGCCACAGTAGTCAAAACAGCCTGGTATTGGTACAACAACAGACACATAGACCAATGGAACAGAATTGAGAACCCAGACATAGATCCATCCACGTATGAGCAGCTGATATTTGACAAAGGACCAGTGTCAATTAACTGGGGAAAAGACAGCCTTTTTAACAAATGGTGCTGGCATAACTGGATATCCATTTGCAAAAAAATGAAACAGGACCCATACCTCACACCATGCACAAAAACTAACTCCAAGTGGATCAAAGACCTAAACATAAAGACTAAAACGATAAAGATCATGGAAGAAAAAATTGGGACAACCCTAGGAGCCCTAATACAAGGTATAAACAGAATACAAAACATTACCAAAAATGATGAAGAGAAACCCGATAATTGGGAGCTCCTAAAAATCAAACACCTATGCTCATCTAAAGACTTCACCAAAAGAGTAAAAAGACCACCTACAGATTGGGAAAGAATTTTCAGCTATGACATCTCCGACCAGCGCCTGATCTCTAAAATCTACATGATTCTGTCAAAACTCAACCACAAAAAGACAAACAACCCAATCAAGAAGTGGGCAAAGGATATGAACACACATTTCTCTAAAGAAGATATTCAGGCAGCCAACAGATACATGAGAAAATGCTCTCGATCATTAGCCATTAGAGAAATGCAAATTAAAACTACGATGAGATTCCATCTCACACCAGCAAGGCTGGCATTAATCCAAAAAACACAAAATAATAAATGTTGGAGAGGCTGCGGAGAGATTGGAACTCTCATACACTGCTGGTGGGAATGTAAAATGGTACAACCACTTTGGAAATCTATCTGGCGTTATCTTAAACAGTTAGAAATAGAACTACCATACAACCCAGAAATCCCACTCCTCGGAATATACCCTAGAGATACAAGAGCCTTCATACAAACAGATATATGCACACCCATGTTTATTGCAGCTCTGTTTACAATAGCAAAAAGTTGGAAGCAACCAAGGTGTCCATCAACGGATGAATGGGTAAATAAATTGTGGTATATTCACACAATGGAATACTACGCATCGATAAAGAACAGTGACGAATCTCTGAAACATTTCATAACATGGAGGAACCTGGAAGGCATTATGCTGAGCGAAATGAGTCAGAGGCAAAAGGACAAATACTGTATAAGACCACTATTATAAGATCTTGAGAAATAGTAAACCTGAGAAGAACACATACTTTTGTGGTTACGAGGGGGGGAGGGAGGGAGGGTGGGAGAGGGTTTTTTTATTGATTAATCAGTAGATAAGAACTGCTTTAGGTGAAGGGAAAGACAACACTCAATACATGGAAGGTCAGCTCAATTGGACTGGACCAAAAGCAAAGAAGTTTCCGGGATAAAATGAATGCTTCAAAGCTCAGCGGAGCAAGCGCGGGGGTCTGGGGAACATGGTTTGCGGGGACTTATAAGTCAATTGGCAAAATAATTCTATTATGAAATCATTCTGCATCCCACTTTGAAATGTGGCGTCTGGGGTCTTAAATGCTAACAAGCAGCCATCTAAGATGCAGCAATTGGTCTCAACCCACCTGGAGCAAAGGAAAATGAAGAACACCAAGCCCACATGACAACTAAGAGCCCAAGAGACAGAAAGGGCCACATGAACCAGAGACCTACATCATCCTGAGACCAGAAGAACTAGTTGGTGCCCGGCCACAATCGATGACTGCCCTGACAGGGAGCTCAGCAGAGGACCCCTGAGGGAGCAGGAGAGCAGTGGGATGCAGACCCCAAATTCTCATAAGAAGACCAAACTTAATGGTCTGACTGAGACTGGAGGAATCCCGGCGGTCATGCTCTCCAGACCTTCTGTTGACACAGGACAGGAACCATCCCTGAAGACAACTCATCAGACATGAAAGGGACTGGTCAGCGGGTGGGAGAGAGACGCTGATGAAGAGTGAGCTAATTATATCAGGTGTACACTTGAGATTGTGTTGGCAACTCTTGTCTGGAGGGGGGATGGGAGGATAGAGAGAGAGGGAAGCCGGCAAAATTGTCAAGAAAGGAGAGACTGAAAGGGCTGACTCAAGACGGGGAGAGTAAGTGGGAGTAGGGAGTGAGATGTATGTAAACTTATATGTGACAGACTGATTGGATTTGTAAACGTTCACTTGAAGCTTAATAAAAGTTATTATAAAAAAAAAAAAAAAAAAAAAAAAAAAAAAAAGAGTTATGAAAATTTGAAGGAAAGAAAATTCCCTTGAGACTGTGTTGGTTACCAAAGGTCCTATATTGCTGTTTTCAGCTGCCATTCAGTCAGCCCTCAACTCGTGGTGACCCCATGCAGAATGGCTCCCTTGTGATAATGAGGTTTTCATTGGCTAATTTTCAGAAGTAGTTTACCAGGCCTTTCTTCCTAGACATTCATTGGCTGGGAATCAAACTCGGGTCTCCAGCATGGAAGGTGAGAATTCTAACACTGGACCACCATTTCCCCCAGGTTCTATACAGATGGGAGAATTTAAGCTGGGTTGAATAGACTGCAACCCTTTTATCTTTCCATCTCTAGTCCTTAGCACAATGTCTAGGTGTACTTAGTAAATATTTTGAGAGCCTGGATGAGGAGAAAGCAGGTGACAGGTGTATTAAAGGTAAGGGAGAAGTTTTAGCAAAGGCTTGGAGATGAGAAAACAAGATATTTTGTCATTTATTCAATACACATTATGGACATTAACATTTGTTGAGTGTCCTGCTAAACAATTCAGAAGAAAAACTAACAAGCCAGTCCCTGACATTAAGTTCTAGTTGAGTGAAAAGACAACTAAAAAAGAAAAAAAAAAAACTAATTGGGTGTGATAAGTGGTATAAAAAATATAGAGATACATAAAAGATATAATTTGGCCCAAACAGATGAAAGAAGGCTTTACAGAGAACATGATGCATGAGCTTGTTTTCAGAGAACGGGGCCTGCAGGGGAAATTTTACAAAAGTCTGCAGGTATGGAAAGTACCGAGGAAAGCTGCGTGGGAAGGAGGGAGGTAAGAGTCTAGAAATAGGCAAGACCACATTTCAGCCGGTATGCCAGAGAAAAAAAATGGCTTGAGAAGTTTGTGTTAGAAGTATCTTTAGAGTGTTGTTTCTTCAATACCAGCAAAAGCTAGCCTAGGACACGGGCTTCAAGCTTTCCAAAGGTGGAGCTCAAATTTGTCCCGGCCTTCATAGCTTCTGCATCTTCATCTTCTATGTTTTATGCTCTTGGCCCTACTTTGAACACAATTTTTCTACTCATTTTGATATCTCAGTGCTGCACACTCTCTGATTCTCTTACTCCTGCCCCACTTGGATGTATGTTCTTGCTGTTAGACTCAGCCTGCTCCCTCCTGGCACCTCTCTTATGCCACAGAATAGGATTGTTAGCCTCTGCAAGACACTCTTTGGTATTCAAGCTAATCTGAACCCTTGATACTAGTTTTATTGCTTTCATATTCCCCTATAAGTGAACAGAAAAGGTTGGGCCACCAATCTGGAATTTATCTCATTGGTAAACGAAAGACATTAAAATTTGAGTGAGAGGAGGATGGACTGCGTACATTTTAGAAGACTCATTAACACATGTAGGTAATAAGGCGACAGCGTGAGGCAAGCAAGAGAAAAAGAGTTCAAGAAGGTCAATTTTTTCCACCAATTGCTGAGAGAAAGGTGGCATTATTAACAAACAGAAGTGTCAGATGAGGGAGGAAATTTGGGGTTGGGGGATATAAGTTCAGTTTTTGGCACAACTGAGTTTCTGTTTAATGATGTAGAAAAGTCTGTCCATCATCTGGAAAGAGAGAATTAAGTCTCAGGAGAGAAGATGGTGAAAAAAAAACAATTTGGAAATCCCCTGTTACAAATCTATGCCACTGAGAGACAAAATGCAGAAAAAGAAAATCAAAGAACTTTTGGGAGAAATGCCCACATTTGAGAAAAGGAAAACATAGCAGCAATAGTAAAATAAGAACAATCAGGTTAATGTCTAAAAGGGAAGCCTAGATTGGAGAGAGCTTTAAGACGACCAGGTTAGTTAACAGTATAAACAATTTCTATAGGTCAAGAATAATCAGAACTGAATAAGAGCTCATGGAGCTGGTAAGTAGGAATCATTAGACAAAATCTTTTGCCATCGAGTAGAATGGCCAGAGTCCAAACTGTCGGGTGAGAAGGATTGAAGAGATAGATAACTAGGAACTGAGTGTATAATATACATTTGAAAAATCTGATAGCGAAGGAGATGGGAGACATAGAAAAAAATTATTAGGGTAAGACCAGTCAGGTGAAAGACGAAGACATCTGCCAGTAAAAGCTGAGCCAAAAGATACAGCCAAACCTTGGTCTATAATCTGACCAGAGAAGAATTCTATCTCTACCAACTTGTTTCTTCTCTTAAACTTTTCTTCTACTGGTTCAGTATAGCTCTCTCCTTTCTGTCTTATCTTTTTGTCACCATTTCTTGACCTACAATTAAAACTATTATTTTAAAAGTAAATAGTTCTGGGCTATTTAATAAAGCAGCTATAACTCTGGACATGAAGCAGCAAGTCTCTCCTGCCCATGTGGTGGAGGTATCAATGCGGCAGCAAAAGAGGAGAGATAAAGCAAGGATTTGAGGGAGGGAATAAATCAATAATTGTTTCTCCAGGAACATAATTCTTTGTCCTTAACTCAAGAGAAATTTGGTGAATCAAATAAAATAAGAGCAATAATTACAAGTATATTTAGCCAAGTTATAGTTGGAAATGAATAAAAAAATATTATATGCCATTGAATGAATATGTAAGTACATGTGTTTTTCAACAAAGCATATAATTTACAAGTTTCTAACACTTATTCATCAAAGAAATGCAATTTCAGCCCAATTAAAATATAATACTTTACACAGATCAAGAGAAATTCCTTGTGAGAAGAAAGGTTTTGGTAAAAGACAATTGTATTTGATGATGTATGGTAGATTTCCCCCAGCTTTTTCAAATGATTCAGTCTTGTCGTTTTTCTCTTTACATCACCAAGTAGTCAATGATTGTCTTTTGTACGGACTCTATGAGGAAATTAGAAACGCACACCCTATGGAAACCTCATGTTTTTGACGATTAGTTCATTATTACTGTGCCCATTGCCATTGAGTCAATTCCTACTCACAGCAACCCTATGGGACAGAGGGTTTCCAAGGATCAGCTGGAGGATTTGAAATGTCGATCTTTTGGTTGGCAGCCATAGCTCTTAACCACTGTGCCACCAGGGCTCTTATTATTGCTATATATTAAAAAAAAAAAAAAAAAACGCTGCCATCAAGTCAATTCCAACTCATAGCAACCCTATAGGACAGAGTAGAACTGCCCTATAGGGTTTCCAAGGAGCACCTGGTGGCTTCAAATTGCCAACTTTTTGATTAGCAGGCATAGCTCTTAACCACTATGCCACCAAGTTTTCCATTATTATTGCTATAAAGAAAAAAAAGTTAAATCTTATCTATTGAACCATATTCCTTAAATCGTGTAATTAATTATTTAAATGTTCAAATGAATATATTTAAATGTAGACATATCAATCTTTTTAATGAATATTTAAAGCTTTTAAAAGAAAACATTAATGAATTCACCATGAGGCACAGCAGTAAAATGTGTTATTGTTCAAAATTATTGACACTCCCTTTTCCTGTAAGAACGTTATGTTTTTATATATCCTTACCCATTGCCTTTAGGGTCAGCCATGTGACTTGTGTTAGCCAAAGGAATGTACGCAGACATGAGGTACCACGTGGGGGCAGAAGTTTTAAATACAGCTGTATGATTGAACTTGACCTCCTGCTCTTCCTCTCTGCCTCACTCATGCACCTTACTCCTGAGTCCAAGAATAAAAAGACATATGGGGCAAAGCCAAATAATTCCAAAATATTTTTTGCATTGAATGTTTGCCTTAAGCTACAGTGCTGACTAAACTGAATAGAAGTGAAAAAATATATATATTTCTCATCTGGTAAAATTTAAATTTTGCTAAAAATATCCAGACAGAGGAAACATCCTAAACCTCAATCATTTCTCTCAACTGTTTGGAAAAATCATAGAAAATTTCTTCTAACTCAATGTTTATTTATTCTTTCAACAAATATTTAAGAAGAGCATGCTTCATGTGACCATTATTCTAGGCTTTTGCTATAGATCGGAGTATGAAATAGATGTCCACCCGTGGGCTAAAACTTCCAGAATCAGAAATCAAAGAGATGGATGAGAACATTCAACTTTCCTGTAGGTATGACTTCAATTTAAAAAAAGTTTTAGTGGTAAAAGTAATACAGCTACAGGGCCTTGGGATAAGCAAAAAGTTGTTAAACAGTAGCTAAAACTATAACACAAAGGGAAAAGTTGATAAATTAGATGGTATCAGAAGTAAGAACTTTTGTGTAACAAAGGCACCCATAAGGAATGAAAAGACAACCAACAGAATAGGAGAATCTATTTGCAAAAATGGATGCATACCCAGAATATATAAAGAATGACCACTAATCGATAAGGAAAAGACAATGCGATAGGAAAATGACCAAAAGCCTCCTCAAAAAGACAATGTTCAAATTACCAATGATCAAATATATGAAAAAGATGCTCAACATCAATAGTCATGAGAAATGCAATACCACGGAACACCCCCAGATGGCTAAAATGAAACAGAAAATACAGAGTGTAATCAAAGATGTAGAGCAACTGGAACGCTCATAAGGAGCTTACCTAAAAACCAAAAACCAAACCTAGTGCCGTCGAGTCGATTCTGACTCATAGTGACCCTATAGGAGAGAGTAGAACTGCCCCATAGAGTTTCCAAGGAGAGCCTGGCGGATTTGAACTGCCAACCCTTTGGTTAGCAGCCATAGCACTTAACCACTACGCCACCAGGGTTTCACCCCCATAAGGAGCTTATAGGAGTGTAAATGGGTACAACCACTTTGTTTTATCAAGTTATGCAGATACTTCTAAATATATGTACACCTTTTGATCCTGCTATTCCACTCCTAGGTGTATTAAAAAAAAAAAGGTATATACACACCAAAAATACATAGGTTCAAAAGATATACATTTGTGTTTACAGCAGTTCTTTTCAGTATAATATCAACTACAATTATTATCAACTGAAGTCCATATGTTTACATCTAGGCTCACTCTGTTATACAGTTGTATGGAAATGCATGTCATGTATCTGCCATTACAACATCATGCAGAATCATTTCATGGCCCTAAAAATCCCCTGTGATTCACTATTCATCCCTCCCAAACTTCTCCAGGGCCCTAGCACACGATGATCGTCTTACTGTTATACCTTTTCCAGAATACTGTACAATTGAAAGGCTGCAGCATGTAAGCTATTCAGGCTGCCTTCTTTCACCTAGCATTACACATTTAAGGTTCTTCCATATTTTTTCGTGGCTTGATGGTTCAGTTCTTTCTATCACTGAATAACATTCCATCATATGTACGTACCACAGATTGTTTATCCATTTACCTTTAGAAGGATGTCTTGGCTGCTTCTGGCTTTTGATATTTGTGAGTAAAGCTGCTATAAAAATCCATGTGCAGGTATTTTTGTAGACATACATTTACAGCACAACTACAGTATCTAGGGTCACAATTGTTGGATGGTATGGTTAAGTCTATGTTTAGCTTTGTAAGAAACTGTCAAACTGTCTTACGAAATGGCTGCACCATTTTGCACTCCCACTAGCAACGAATGTTTCAGTTACCTCACATTTTCTCCAGCATTTGAAATTTTAAGTTTTTTAATTTTAGCCATTTTAATAGTTGTGCAGTAGTTTCACATTATTGTTTTAATGTGCAATTCTCTAACGACATATGATGTTGAGCATCTTTTCATTTATTTTCTTTTTTAAATATAATTTATTTACATAATTATTTATATACACAGCAGAAAATACACCCATTCAACAGCATCTACATGTACAATTCAGTGACAGTTATTACATTCTTCAAGCTGTGCAACCATTCTGGGTTGTTCCTCCCCCTTAAAGATAAATTCACTGCCCTTAAGTTTCCTATCTAATCTTTCAAGTCACTATTGTCATTTGATCCTATATAGATAGATCTTAAAAGAGCACAGTGCTCAAGGCAGACATTCTTTACTAGTTAAGCTAACCTATTGCTTGATTTTAAGAAGACTTCAGGGGGATATTTTTGGTTTAAGGTTTAAAGATTATCTCAGGACAGTAGTTTCATTGGCCATTTGTTCATTTTCCATCCGCATATCTTCTTTAGTGAGGGTCTGTTCAGATCTTTTGTCCATCTTTTAATTGTTGTTTTTGTTGTTTTCTGATGCCATCAAGTCAGGTTCAACTCATGGCAGCCCTACGTACAATAGAAAGAAACACTGCCTGGTCCTGCACCATCCTCACAATTGTCCTTATGCTTGAGCCCATTGTTGCAACCACTGCGTCACTCCATCTCATTGAGGGTCTTCCTCTTTTTTGCTGACCCTCTACTTTACCAAGCATGGTATCCTTCCCCAAGGATTGATCCGTCCAAATAACATATTTAAAGTATGTGAGAAGAAGTCTTACCATCCTTGCTTCTAAAGAGCATTCTGGGTGTACTTCTAAGATAGATTCATTTGTTCTTTTGGCAGTTCATGGTATATTCAATATTCTTTGCCAACACCACAATTCAAAGGGGTCAATTCTTCTTCGGTCTTCCTTGTTCATTGTCCAGCCTTCACATGCATATGAGACGATTGAAAACACCATGGCTTGGGTCAGACCCACCTTAGTCTCCCAGGTGACATCTTTGCTTTTGAGCACTTTAAAGAGGTCTTTTGCAGCAGATTTGCCCAGTGCAATGCATCTTTTGATTTCTTGACTGCTGCTTCTGTGAGTGTTGATTGTGGATCCAAGTAAAATGATATCCTCGACAACTTCAATGTTTTCTTTATCATGACATTGCTTATTGGTCCAGTTGTGAGAATTTTTGTTTCCTTTATGTTGAGGTGTAATCCATACTGAAGGCTGTAGTGTTTGATCTCCATCAGTAAGTGCTTCAAGTCCTCTTCGCTTTCAGCAAGAAAGGTTGTGTATCTGCATAATGCAGCTTGTTTCTCTAACTGGAGGGCTCCCTTTAGTATTTCTTGTGATTTTGATTTGGTTTTTGCAATTCCCTAAACTTCTTTATCTGGAAATGTCCTAATTTTGCCTTCATATTTGAGAGAGAGTTTTGCTGGATGTATAACTCTTTGCTGGCAATTTTTTCTCCTTCAAGCCTTTATATATGTCATCCCCTTGCCTGCATGGTTTCTGCTGAGTAGTCAGAGTTTATTCTTATTGGCTCTCTTTTGTAGGTGACTCTTTGTTTATCCCTAGCTGCTCTTAAAATTCTCTCTCCAACTTTGGTTTTGGTAAGTTTGATTATAATATGTCTTGGTGACTTTCTTTTGGGATCTACCTTGTATGGGGTTCGATGAGCATCTTGGATAGCTATCTTCTCATCTTTCATGGTATCAGAGAAGTTTTCTGTCAACAAATCTTCAGCAACTCTCTCTGTATTTTCTGTTATGCCCCGTGTTCTGGTAATCCAATCACTTGTAGGTTATTTCTCCTGATAGAGTCCCATATAATTCTTAGGGTTTCTTCATTTTTTTAATTCTTTTATCTGATTTTTGCTCAAATATCTTGGTGTCAAGTTCTTTATCTTCAATCTCACTAATTCTGACTTCCACTGCTTCAATTCTGCTCCTATAACTTTCTATTTAGTTGTCTAATTCTGAAATTTTATTGTTAATCTTCTGACTTTGTTGACTGTCTCTCTATGGATTTTTATAGCCTATTAGATTTGTCATTGTGTTCTTCTCTAATCTTCTTAAGTTCCTTGAATGCTATGTCTGTGCATTCCTTGGCTTGTTCTGTATTTCGCCTGATCTCCTTCCTGACCTCTTGAAGAGTTCTGTATATTAATCTTTTGTATTCTACCTCTGTTGGTTCCAGGAAGTTCTCTTCATCTGGAAGACTTCTTGATTCTTTTTGAGGGGAGCTTGCTGAAGCCATCATGGTCTGCCTGTTTATGTGATTTTATATCGACTGTTGTCTCTGAGCCATCAATAAGTTATCATACTTATTTATTTTATGTTTGGTTACTGTGTCCTAGCTTCTTGTTTTGATACGCCCAAATAGGTTTCTACAGTAAGGTAGTTTGATTCTTGGCACCTCTGAAGCTCTAACGTTCTGTCACCAGCTGGCTAGAGCTGTTACTAGGTATATGAGCCCAAGAGTCCATTTATTTTTCTTGTATGGATTCAGCTCAGGTGTCCAGGTAGTTGGTCACCAAGTATGTGGTGCAGGTTCTCACCTACAGTCTTAGACAAGCAGGCGTGATTGGCGTAGGCACAAGTATCTGGCTGCAGTAGGGGGTCATGCCCTGAGCAAGGCAGGGGACTGACAACTGCCCCTGAGTGTCTGTGAAGAAAGCCTGTCCCTGTTCCCTAGGGCACCTAGGTGGGTGGGTTTTGCAGTGAGACTATGGACACACAATGTTCTTAGCTAAAAGGACTGGGGGACACCACTTATCCTTGGACCCCTGTTAAGAGTGGCTAGGCTGTGTGGGTGAAGCTACCAGTCCTCAGGCCCCTGATGTGGGTAGGTGAGGACCCTGCTTAATATGTGGAGTGATGTCAAACATCATGAACCTGCCTTCCCGCCATATGGCTGAAACTGTTGAATTCAGACTTCAGGTATATACCTATGCTGTTGAAATGGGCCCACACAGGTCTGTGCAGGGGTGAACAGCATTCAAAGTCCATGGATTGCTTATGCCTGTGCTTAGGCAAAAGAGCTGTTTCTGCCCTGAGTTCCCATTTTAGGGGAGCCGGCAGATTATTTTTTTCCGTTTGTTAATTTTTTGCTTCTCCAAAGCCAGGAGGATGGCTCAGGGTGCACAACAGGTCTTACTCCCAGCCCAGGGACAGTGACTATCACTGAAGCTGGCTTGGGACCCAGAGCAGAGTGGGAAGGGGTCATTTAAAAGGGAAAGAGTTTTTTCCGGAGGGGTGTTTTACAGTCTGTGCAGTAGATTAGACACAAGTGCTTATGCCAAGAGCACCACTTTCTGCTGACCCTGGAGGTGTGAGTGAACTCCCCACCGCTCGGTCTCTCTCGATGCGGAAAATGCATCCTGAACGCCACCGCTTGTCTCACTGTGCTTGCGCTATGCCAGTGCACCAAGCCTGTAGGGTGCCATTTCCCACCAGGTCAGATCCGGCAACTCCTTGCTGCTTCTGAACCATCTCTCCCTCCCCCTGCCACTCAGTCCGATTCCTCAACTTCGCCTTTGATATTCAGGGCACCTAGATTATCAAATATAATCAATTTACTTGTTCTTTTGGGACTTTGTTGTAAGAGGGACCACCGGAAGCATCTGACTACTCTGCCATCATGGCCCTGCCCCCTGCATAAAGCAGGTTATTAATGAGTCTTCCTCCAATCCTGATGCCATGTTCTACTTCATATAGTCCAGCATAAGGAATTGTTTAATTAAGTTGTTAGTTTTCTTATCGTTGAGTTTTAACAATTCTTTGTATAGTTTGGATGTACATCCTTTATCAGAAAGGTATTTTGCAAGTGGAGCCCTGGTGGCACAGTGGTTAAGCGCTGGGCTGCTAACTGAAAGGTCAGAGGTTCAAACCCACTGGCCACTCCGTGGGAGAAAGATGTGGCAGTCAGCTTCCATAAAGATTCGAAGCCCTTGGAAACCCTATGGGGTGGTTCTACTCTGTCCTGTAGGGATGCTATGAGTCAGGATCGACTCAACGGCAATGAATTTTTTGTTTGGTTTTTATTTTGCAAATATTTTCTCCCAGTCTGTGGTTAGTCTTTTCATTCTCTTAGCAGTATTTCTTATAGAGCAGCTATTTTTAATTTTTAAAAAGTCCAACTTATCCATGTTCTTCTTCCATGAATTACGCTTTTGGCATTGCATCTAAGAACTCATTGCCAAACTGAAGGCTACCTAAAGCCAAAAACCAAACCCAGTGCTTTAGAGTCGATTCTGACTCATAGCGACCCTATAGGACAGAGTAGAGCTGCCCCATAGAGTTTCCAAAGAGTGCCTGGAGGATTCAAACTGCCGACCCTTTAGTTAGCAGCCATAGCACTTAACCACTATGCCACCAGGGTTTCCAGGTTTTTTTTTTCCCCCTATGTTATCTTCTAGAAATGCTATAGTTTTGCATTTTACATTTAGGTCTACGGACCATTATGAGTTAGTTTTTGTTGAAGGTGGAAGGTCTGGGTCTAAATACATAGTTTTGCATATGCGTGTCCAATTGTTTCAGCAACATTTGTTATAATAACTGCCTTTTCTCCACTGAACACCTCTTGCCAATGATCAGTTGACTATATTTGTGTAGATTTATTTCTGGGCTCTCTATTCTGTTCCATTGATCTATTTTTTTATCCTTTCACTGATATCATGCTGTCTGGATTATTGTAGCTTTATAGTATGCCTTGAAGTCAGGAAGTGTCAGTCCTCTGACTTTGTTCTTCAGGGTTATGTCTGCTATTCTGAGCCTTTTCTCCTTTCAGTATAAAATTTAGAATCAGCTTGGCAATATTCACAAATAACTCGCTTGGATTTTTACTTGGATTGTGCTAAATAGATAGATCAAGTTTGGAAGAATTACATTTTAACGATATTGAATCTCCAAGGCATGAACACAGAGTATTTCTCCATTTATTTAGATTTTTTATTTCTTTCTCCAGTTTTGTAGCTTTTTTCACGTAGAATCTGCACATATTTTGTTAGATTTATACCAAAGTATTTAATTTTCTCATGCTAATGGAAATTGTGTTACATTTTTAACTTCAAATTTCAACAGTTCATTGATGGCATATAAAAAAGCAATTGACTTTTATAAATTATACTGTGTCTTGTAACCTTGCTATAATTGCTTATTAATCCCTTGAGTATTTTTGTCAATTCTTTAGAATTTTCTACACAGACAGTTTTCTATATGACATCTGCAAACAAAAGTGATTTTCTTCCTTCCCAATCTGTATACCATTTTTTTCTTGTCTTAATGCATTAGCTATAAATTCCAGTATGATGTTTAATAGGAGTGATGAAAGACACATTATAGGAGTGATGAAAGACACATTCTTTCCTTGTCACCAAATTTTTTTTTTAATCATAAACAGATATTGGATTTTGTCAAGTGCTTTTCCCACATCTATTGATATGATCACATAATTTTTCTTTGTTAGTCTGTTGACATGATGGATTATATTATGATATTTGAATGGCGAACCATCCTTGCATACCTGAAATAATTCCCACTTGGTCGTGATGTATAATTCCTTTTATATATTGTAAGATTCAGTTTGCTAAATTTTTGTGGAGATTTTTGGCATATATATTCACAAGAGATTTTGTTCTGTAGTATTCTTTTTTTGTGATGTCTTTTTTTTTGGTTTTGATATTAGGTAGTAGATTAATGCTGTGCTCATAGAATGAGTTAAGAAGTGTTCCTTCTACTTCTATTTTGAGGACGCAATTATAGGGAATTGGTGTCATTTCTTCCTTAAAAGTTTGGTAGATTTCATCAGTGACATCATCTGTGCCTGGTACTTTCTTTTTCAGAAGGTTATTGATTCAATCTCTTTAATAGATATGCCTATTCAAATTATCTGTTTATCCTTGTGTGAGTTTCGATAGCTTGTGTCTTTAAAGGAATTGGTCCATTTCATCTAGGTTATCAAATTTGCGGGCATAGAGTTAGTTGTTCATAATATTTCTTAACATCTTTTTAAAGTCCCTGGGATTAGTAGTGATGATGCTTCTTTCATTTCTGATACTGGTAATTTGTGTCGTCTCTCTTTTTTTCTCGATTAATCTGACTAGAATTTTCTCATTTTTGTCAAAGTTTTCAAGGAAACAACTTTGGCTATATTGATTTTCTCTATTGATTTTGTTTTCAGTTTCACTGATTTCTATGCCAATTTTTAATATTTCTTTTCTTCTGTTTGTCATTGTTTAAATTCACAAAGGTGTAAATTGCTCTTCTTTATTTTCCTGAGATGGAAGCTCAGATGACTGATTTTAGTTCTTTCTCTTCTAAAATATACACTTGATGCTATAAATTTCCCCCTAAGCACTGCTTTTGCTGCATTCCACAACTTTTGATAAGTTGTATTTTCATTTTAATTTGGTTCAATCTCTTTTTTTTTTTTAATTTCTCTAAGACGTTTTCTTTGATCTATGTGTTATCTTAGAATGTTAGAATGTGTGGTATTTAATCTCCAAATATTTTGGGATAATTTTTAGATATCTTTCTGTTATTAATTTCTAGTTTAATTATTTTATGGGCTGAGGAGATGCTTTATACAATTACTATTCTTTTAAGTTTGTTAAGGTGCATTTTCCTGCCCAGAATGTGGTCTATCTTTGTGAATGTTCCATGTGAGTTTGAGAAGAATGTATATTTCGCTGTTGTTGGATGAAACAGTCTATAAATGTCAATTAGATCCAGTTGATTGATGACACTGTTCAGTTTAATTATATCCTCACTGATTTTCTGGCTGCTGAATGTGTGAATTACTGATATAGGCAAACTGAAGTCTCCAATTATAATGGATTTGTGTTTCTCTTTGCAGTCTCACTGGTTTTTGTCTCACATATTTTGATGCTCTGTTTTTTCCACACATACACATTAAGGACTGTTAGGCCTTCTTGGAAATTTGACTCCTTAATCATTATGAAATGCCCCTCTTTATCCCTGATAATTTTCCTTGTTCTGAAGTTCTTCTCTGTCTGAAATTAACACAGCTACCTCAGCTCTCTTTTGATTAGTGTTGGTATGGAATATTTTTCTTCATCCCTTTACTTTCAATCTATGTGTGTTTTTATATTTAAAGTGGGTTTCTTTTTAAAAAATAATATTTTATTGAGTTTTCAGTGAAAGTTTACACAGTAAGTTAGGTTCCCATTTGACAAGTTCCACACAAATTGCTCAGCAACATTAGTTACATTTATCACAATGCGTCAACATGCTCTTTCACTGTATTGTGTTTGTTCCATTTCCAGTACTCTTGTTTCCCTGCCCACTTATCTTCTCATCTTTGCTTTTGAGTAATTGTTGACCTTTTGGTCTCATACTGGTGGTTTTTAAGTAGGGCTTCAATCTTACGGGTAATATCCTTTATTTTGCGTGCACTCTGCTGTTTAGCTAAAAGGTTATTTCAGGGGATAGGCTGAATTCTATGTTTAAAGAGTGCCTCAGGGCAATAGTCTCAAGGAGTCCTCTGTTCTCTACTGTCCTGGTTTGTCTGGCTATTTTTTTTTTTAATTAAGAATTTGAGTTCTGTTCCATATTTTTCTCCCATCTATTCAGGACCAACTATTATGACCCCAATCAGAACGGTCAGTGGTGGTAGCTGCACACCATCTAATTTTTCTGGTATCAGGGTAGATGAGGTCATGGCTTGTGTAGACGTGTTTCTTCTCTGAGATTTTGGTTACCTTCTTACAGTTTTGCCCCTGATGAGTAGACACTTGTATTTGTGTCTTAGATGGCAGCTCACAAGCTTTTAAGACCCCAGGCACTACTCACTTCACTGGGATGCAGATTATGGTTTTTGTGAACTATGTAATGCCAACTGACTGAGTTGTCCCATAACATTGTGGTCCTAAGCCTTCAAACTCAGAAAATCAATCTTGGAAGGTGTTTGGTTATGTCTGAGAAGTATCTGTATTTGTGTCTTCAATTAACATATGAGCCTGCACCCAAATATTTGTATTTCCACATACTTTTTTTTTATGGATACTTTTATCTGTGCTCATGTATATACACACCTGTACCTACCCATACAACAATTTGCCTATACTCATTCATAGAAACCCTAGAGGATACAGTAGAATTACCCCGTAGGGTTTCCAAGGAGTGGTGGGTGGATTTGAACTCCCAGCCTTTTGGTTAGCAGTTGTAGTTCTTAACTACTGTGCCACCAGGGCTCTATCCATATGTGCTCAAACACTCGCTTTTACTTTGGTTGTGCTGGGTTCGCTCCACTCACATTCAGTGCCACTTTTCCCACCATCAAAAATAACAACTCTCTAATGTATTATTTTTTTTATCATATAATTCCCCACCCCCCACTTTCTCTTCCCGATCCCACCAATGAACAATGGTCTCTCTATATTTATCTATTCCGGTATTCTTAGAGGGATCATACAATATTTGTCCTTATATGCTTGACTTATTTCACTTAGCATTATGCCCTCCAAGTCCAACCATGTTACAATATGTTTCGTGGACTCATCATCTTCTTTAAGATTGTGTAGTATTCCATTGTATGTAAGTACCACAATTTGCTTACCATTCATCCATTGATGGCACTTTGACTGTTTCCACTTATTTGCTATGGTGAAAAAAACAGTAATGAACATAGTGTGCACATGTCTGTTCATGTCATTATTTTTAGGTTTCTAGGAATGGGATTGCTGGATCATAGGGTCTATTTCTAGTTTTTTGAGAAAGTGCCATATCATTTTCCATAGTGACCGTACTGTTTTACAGTCCCACAAGAAATGGACAAGTGTTCCAAACTCCTTACATCCCTGCAACATTTGTCATTATCCTGTTTTTGCTTTTTTTTTTTTTAAAATTTAAATCAGTGCCATTTTAGCTGGAGTAAGATAGTATCTCATTGCAGTTTTGATTTACATCTCTCTAATGGCTATTGGGAAACCCCGGTGGCATAATGGTTAAGTGCTACAGCTGCTAACCAAAAGGTCAGCAGTTTGAATCTACCAGGCGCTCCTTGGAAACTCTATGGGGCAGTTCTACTCTGTCCTATAGGGTCGCTATGAGTCGGAATCAACTCGATGGAACAGGTTTAATGGCTATTGATTGTGAACATCTTTTCATATGTGTTCTTGACTGCTTGGATGTCCTCTTTGGCGATGATTCTGTTCATGTCCTTTGCCCGTTTCGTGATTGGGTTGTTTGTCTTTCTGTTGTTGAGTTTTTGCTGTTTTCTATAGATTTTAGAGATTAGACCCTTATCGAATAAGTCATTTCCAAAGATTTTTCCCAGTCTGTAGTTTGTCTATTTACTCTTTTAATAGTCTTTTGTTTTGATGAGCATAAGTTTTTAAGTTTTTAATTTTTATGAGGTCCCATTTATCTATTCATGCATTTGTTGTAATATTTGTTATCCTATTTTCACAAAAGATTAAGGCTCATAATTATCTCCCTAAGTTTTCTTACAGGAATTTTATGGTTTTAGATTTTAGGTCTTTGATCTATGTTAAGTTAGTTTTTTTGTATGGTGTGAGGTATGGGTCCTGTTTCATTTTTCTGCAGGTGGATATCCCATTTTGCCAGGAGCATTTATTAAAGAGACTGTTTCTGCCCCACTGAATGGACTTTGACCCCTCGTGGAAAATCAGTTGTCCACAGATGTCTAAGTTTAATTCTGAGTTCTCAATTCTATCCCACTAGTCTATGTGTCTATTGTTGAACAAATACCAGGCTGTTTTGATTACAATGGCTGTACAGTATATTTTGATATTGGGGAGTGTGAGGTTGCCTGCTTTTTTCTTTCTCTTCAATATTGCTTTGGCTTTTCAGGGTTTCTTTTCCTTTCCACATGAAATTGGTCATTAGTTTTTCCATTTCAGCAAAGAATGTTGTTGGGGTTTGTATCAGGATTGCAATGTATCTGTAGACCACTTTAGGTAAAATTGACATTTTCACTATATTAAGTCTTCCAATCCATGAGCAAGGGATATTGTCATAGGTTGAATTGTGTCCTCCAAAAATATCTGTCAACTTAGCTGAGACATGAGTCCCAGAGTTGTGTGATTGTCCACCATTTTATGTGTTTTCCCTATGTGTTGTAAATCCTATCACTATGATGAAATGAGATGAATTAGTGGCAGTTATACTGATGAGATATACAAGATTAGATAGTGTCTTAAGTCAATCTCTTTGAGATACAAAAGAGAGAGGCGAGCAGAGAGACGGGGACCTCATACTAGCAAGAAAGCAACGCCAGGAGCAGAGTGTGTCCTTTGGACCTGAGGTTCCTGTGCTGAGATGCTCCCAGACCAAGGGAGATGGGTGCATCACAAGGACCTTCCTCCAGAGCCGACAGAGAGAGAAAGCCTTCCCCTGGAGCTGATGTCCTGAACTTGGACTTGTAGCCTATTAGACTAAAAAAAAAAAAAAGACTACTAGAGAATAAATTTCTCTTTGTTAAAGCCATCCACTTGAGGTATTTCTGTTCCAGCAGCACTAGATAACTAAGACAGATGTCTTTCCATTTTTGTAGGTCTCTCTTAGTCTCTTGTAGTAATGTTTTTATAATTTTCATTGTATAAGTCTTTTATGTCCCTGGTTAGGTTAATTCCTATTAATTTTATCGATTTGGAGCTATTGTAAACAATATCGTTTTCTTGATTTCTTTTTCAGAGTAGTTTTTGATAATGTAGAGGAACCCAACTAATTTTTGTGTGCTGATCCTGTACTCTGAAACATTGCTAAGTTCTTCTATTCCAGCGGTTTTGTGGAATAGTTAGGGTCTTCTATGTATAGGATCTGAAACCCTGGTGGCATACTGGTTAAGTGCTATAGCTGCTAACCAAAAGGTTGGCAGTTCGAATCCACCATGCTCTCCTTGAAAACTCTATGGGGCAGTTCTACTCTGTTATATAGGGTCGCTATGAGTTGGTGTCGACTCGATGGCAACAGGTTTTTTTTTTTTTTTTAATGTATAGGATCATGTCATCTGCTAATGTAGTTTTACTTCCTCTTTCAAATTTGGATAAGTTTATTTCTCTTTTTTTATCTTATTACCCTGGCTAGTTCTTCCAATACAATGTTGAATAAGAGTGCAATAATGGACATCCTTGTCTCACTCTCATCCTCAAAGGAAAGGCTTTCAGTCTTTCTCTGTTGAGTATACTGTTGGCTGTTGATTCTGTAGGTATGCTTTTAATTATGTTGAGAAATTTCCCTTCTATTCCTATTTTGCTGAGGGTTTTTTATCAGGAAAGTGTGTTGAATTTTATTGAACGTCTTTTCTGCATCAGTTAATATGATCATATCATTCTTTTCTTCTGTTTTATTTATGTGCTGGATTATGTTGATTGATTTTTTAATGTTGAACCACCCATGTAATACTGCTATGAAGCCCAATTGATCATGGTGTACAGTTTTTTCAATATATCACTGAAGTCTGTTGGCTAGAATTTTGTTGAAAAATTTTGCATCTATTTCCTAAGTGACATTGGTCTGCAATTTACTTTTTTGTGATGCCGTTGCCTGGCTTAGGTATCAGGGTTATGCCGGCTTCATAGAAAGAGTTCAGTAGTGTTCCTTCCTTTTCTATGCTTTTTAAGAGACTGAGTAGATTTTCTGTAATGGGTATGTTCAAATTTTCTACCTCAGTGTTAGTTTGGGTAGGTAGTGTGTTTCTAGGAATCACCCATTTCATCTAGATTTTCAAATTTGTTTCATAGTAATCAGTTATGATCTTTAACTCTATTGGATTGGTTATAATGTCACCAATTTCATTTTTTATTTAGTTGCTTTCTTCTGCTTTTTTTTTTGTATATCCAGCAGGTAGTTTGTGTATTTTATTGATCCTTTCAAAGAATCATCTGGTTTTGTTGATTCTTACTGTTGTTTTTCTATTTCATTTATTTCTGCTCTGATCTTTATTATTTCCTTTTTCTGGTAGCTTTTGGCCTCTTTTGCTCTTCCTTTCTTCTTTTTCTATTTGTTGAAGTCAGTTTAAGTTAATGATTTTGGATCTTTCTCCTTTTATAATGTAGGCATTTATTGCTACAAACTTGCCTCTGAGTACAGCTTTTGCTGTGTCCCAAAGGTTTTGATATGTTGTTTTCATTTTTGTTTAATTCTAGGAATTTTTTTAACTTCACTTTTTTATTTTTTCTACAACCCAGTAGGTTTTTAGTAGTGTACTTCTTACTTTTCATGTATTTAATTTTTTTCCCTTATTTTTCCTGTTGTTGATTTGTAGCTTCATATCATTGTGGTCAGAGAAGATGCTTTTTATGATTTTAATCTTCTAAAATTTGCTGAGAATTGTTTTGTGTCCTAGCATATGGCCTCTTCTGGAAAATGATCCACGTGTGCTGGTGAAGAATGAGTATGGTTCTGATGCTGGTTGGGGTGTTCTATATATGGTCATTAGGTCCAATTGCCTTGTGATTTTATTTAAGTTCTCAGTGTTCTTAGTGATCTTCTTTTTAGATGTTCTGTCTAAAATGGAAAGTGGTGGTGTTCAACTCCCCTCCTATTATTGTGGAGTTGTCTATTTCTCCTTTCATATTAGTCAGTATTTGTTTCATGTATTTGGGTGCATTCCTGTTAGACGCACACATGTTTATAATTGTTATGTCTTCTTGCTGTAGTGACCCTTTTATTATTATGTAATGTCCTTCTTTATTCCTTGTACTAGATTTTGATTTAAAGCCTATTTTATCTGATATGAGTATGCCCCCCACTTCTCTTTTTTGTTTACAGGTTGCATGGAATATTTTTTCTTAGTAGTTTTATTTTTAGTCTGTTTGTGTCTTGACGTCTAAGGTGTGTTTCTTGAAGACAGAGAAAGGATGAATCACTTTTTTTTTTTTTTTAATACCCATCCTACCACTCTCTGCCTTTTGCATGGGATGTTTAGACCATTTAGATTTGGGATTATTGCTGAAAATGAATTGTCTACCACACTCATTTTGCTATTTCATTTTTGAGTGTTTCACATCTTTGTTTTTTTATTCTGATTTTTCTGTTTTTGTTTGAATTTGGCTGCTTTCTTGTGATAAGCCTTTTTACTATGATCCTTCTTTTCTTATGAGTGTTTCTTCTGGGTGCTTTATTAGTGGTTACCATATAAGTTACACTACACAACTTACAACTGCAACAACATTTAACACATGGACAACAGTTAACATACAACCTTAACTTAATTCCTGATATGCTCCTCCTTCCCCCATTTCTCTTGGTGTGTCTCCATTAACACTAATATACAACCAATATTTGATAAGTTTACTTTGTATATATTTCTTAAAAACTTGATGTTGTATCATTTGCAGGATTTAATTATTGAGTTTATTCCTGAAAATACAAAGTACTTGGTACTTACGATTGTCTGTGTTGTGCCTTTTTGGAGATCTCCCTTGCTCTCTTATTTTTTTTCCGTGTATAGGTATGAATATATATTTAATGCTTTTGCCTTTTCATTTGGAGTACTCCCTTGAGTAATTCTTGCAGAGCTGGTCTGGTAGTGGCAAATACCCAGACCTTCTGTATGTTTGGGAATGTCTTGATTTCCCCCTAGTGTCTGAATGACAACTTTGATAGGTAAAGAATTCTAGAGTGGTAGGCTTCGGGCCAACATGGCACAATAGACAGAAACACTGTGCTGTCCTTCTACAGCAAAGACCCAAAAAACTAAGTAAAACAGAAACAAAAGCCATTCCTGGAACCTGAAGTGCCAAATGAAGTGATAAAGAACGCAGCCAAGCACCGAATACAATAAGAAACTGACAGAGGACAGAGTGAGGAGACATATGTGCAGAAGGCCCCATCACTAAGGCAGCACGGATCTGCCATCTTTGACTCCTGTTGGGGATTAGCAAACAGGGAGCACAGGAAAGCAGCTTCACAGAACTCCCAGCATGAGACAGTGCATCCAGTAACCAGCATACACACTTTCATACCCCCCATTCTCTCCCCACTGCTCTACCTTTGAGCTTGCTGGCTGGCTGCAGTGGCTTGGCCAGCCAGGAAGTGCAGCATCCATGCCTCTTGTATTCACCCCATTCATGTCAGGGATCGGAGGACAGAGAGTACAGGAAAGCAGGTTTACAAAGTCCCCAGCAGGACATGGAGCACCCACTGGACCTGCCCTGCTGAACCATATCTGATTGACTGGCCCTACCCATTGGAAAAGGAGGTGAATGCACAAAGAATGCACAGCCTGCCTGCTCAGAAATAAAAAAAATAAAATAAAACAAAAAAGCAGGATGAAACAAACAAATCTACAATCAAGAAACAAAGAAAATAACAACTCAATATCCCAAAGACAGCAGACAATATCAAAACATATTAAAAAACAGGACACAATGGCTTCAGTAGGCATCCAAAATAAGACACCAGATGACTTTCCAGTAGAAGGAAAGGCACTAGAACTACCTAACATGGAATTCAAATCTCTAATATTCAGGGCAATCCAAGTTTGAAGCAAAAAGCAGACAAAAATGAAAAACAATGGACAAATTTATGGAAAAGGCAGACAAATTCATGGAAAATACAGACAAAAATGGAACAATTCAGGAACAAAATGTCAAAATAAACTCATAACTAGAATCATTCAAAAACAGTTAGAAATCCAAAAGATAAAAAAGATTTCAGAAATGGATAGCATCATAGAAGGGCTGAGGAGCTGGTTTGAAATGATGAAAGGCAGGATCAGCAAAATTGAAGACAAACACTTGGATATAACTCTGTTTGAGGAAAAATCGGAAAAAAGAACAAAGAAAAAGAAAAAAACTCTGAGAATTATGTGGGATACAGTCAAAAGCAAAAATTTGCCAGTGATCAGAGTTCCAGAATAGGGAGAGAAAAAGGAAAACACAGAGAAGACTATTGAAGAATTGCTGAGAAAAAACCTCCCTAATATCATGAATGATGAAAAGCTGACCATCCAAGAAGCTCAACGAACCCCACATAGGATAGACCCCAAAAGAAAAACACCAAAGCATATCATAATCACACTCACTAAAACCAAAGACAAAGAAAAAATCCTGCAAGCAGCTCAAGAAAAACAAAAAGCTCTCATTATTCAGCAGAAACCATGCAGGCAAGAAGGCAATGGGATGACATACATAAAACCTTAAAAGAAAAAAAAATTGCCAACCAAAAATAATATATCCTCCAAAACTTTTGCTCAAATATGATGATGAAATTAGGACATTTCCAGATAAACAGAAATTAAGGGAATATGTAAAAACCAAACCAAACTTACAAGAATTATTGAAGGGAGTCCTTCAGTCTGAAGTCTGATAACAAACAACATCAGACCACAGACTGAATCTAGGAGGCAAGATTGTACAAGCAAGATACCAACGCAGGAAATGAACTCTCAAGGAGTATCCAAAACCAAAACAACTGTAACAGGGAACTAGACAGGTTAATCTGTAATTGACATCAACGTCAGAACAATAAAAGAGAGAATAAATGATACAGACATAGAACTTTCTAGTGGAGAGGAAGGCAAGACAATACCAAGCAAAAACAGACTGGTTCAAACCTAGGAAGATAAGGGTAAATTTCAAGGTAACCACAAAGAAAGTTAACAAACCTACTCATCAAAACAAAGAAGAAAACATAAAGTCTCAGTAAAAACAAAATCTATAAAAACAAAAGAAACGAAAAAGTAATCCACAAACAAAAGGAGCTCAGCACAGGAGACTAAGAGTAACAAGAAAATGTTAGCACCACAAAAAAAAAGGCACTACAAAATGGCAGCAATAAATTCACACCAATCAATAATTACACTGAATGTAAATGGCCTAAACACACCCATAAAAAGATGCAGAGTGACAGAATGGATTTAAAAAACAGGATCCACCAATATGCTGTCTACAAGAGACACACCTTAGAAACAAAGACATAATTTTATTAAAAATCAAAGGATGGAAAAATATATCAAGCAAATAGCTACCAAAAAAGAGCAGGAGTAGCAATACTAATCTCAGACAAGATACACTTTAAAGCAAAATACACCATAAAAAGACAAAAAGGAACATTATGTAATGACTAAAGGGACAATCCATCATGAAGACTTAACCATAACAAACATATACATACCCAATGACAGGGCTCCAAAATACATAAAACAAACTCTAACAGCACTGAAAACAGAAATCGACAGTTCCACAATAACAGTAGGAGACATCAACACACAACTCTCAGTAAAGGACAGAACATCTAGAAAGAAACTCAGCAAAGGTACAGAAGAGCTAAAGAACATAATCAGCTAAATTGATCTCATAGACACATATATAGAACACTCCACCCAACAGCTGCAAAGTGCACATTCTTTTCCAATGTACATGGAATGTTCTCCAGAATAGACTACATCCTAGGCCACAGGGCAACCCTCAACAAAATCCAAAACACTGAGATAATACAAAGTATCTTCTCTGACCACAATGCCATCAAAGTAGAAATTAACAATAAGGAGAGCAAGGGAAAAAAAATCAATTACATGGAAACTGAATAACGCCCTGCTTAAAAACCACTGGGTAAGGGAAGAAATCAAAGATGGAATCAAAAGTTTCCTAGAATCGAATGAGAATGAACACACTTCATACCAAAACCCTTGGGACACAGCAAGGGCAGTCCTCAGAGGTCAATTTATAGCACTAGATGAACATATCAAAAAATAAGGGACAAAATCAAAACATTAGTTACACAACTGGAACAAACAGAAAGAGAACAGAAAAAGAAGCCTGCAGCCACCAGAAGAAAGGAAATAATAAAGATCAGAGCAGAAATAAAGGAGAGAATAGAAAAACAATAGAAAGGATCAACAAAATCAGAAGTTTGTTCTTTGAAAGGATCAACAAAATTGACAAACTTCTGACCAAATTGACAAAAGAAAAACAGGAGAGAACACAAATAACTCAAATAAGAAATGAAATGGGGGGGCATTACAACAGACCCAACTGAAATAAAAAGGATCATAACAGAGGATTATGAAAAACTGCAACAAATTTGAAAACCTAGAGGAAATGGACAAATTTCTAGAGACACACTACCTACTCAAACTAACACAAAATGGTGTTGAAAATCTGAACAGACCCATAACAAGAGAAGAGATTGAGAAGGTAATAGTAATAATTTTTAAAAAATTCCCAACCAAAAAAAGCCCTGGCCTAGATGGCTTCACTGGAGAATGCTACCAAACACTCAGAGAAGAGATTACACAAGTACTACTCAAACTATTTCAGAACACAGAAAAGGAAGAGATACTTCCAAATTCATTCTATAAAGCCAGCATAACCCTGATACCAAAACCAGGCAAAGACACCAGAAAAAAAGAAAATTACAGACCAATAACCAAAACCAAACCCACTGCTGTCAAGTCGATTCCAACTCATAGCGACTGTATAGGACAGAGTAGAACTGCCCCATAGAGTTTCCGAGGAGTGCCTGGCAGATTCAAACTGCTGACCTCTTGGTTAGCAGCCATAGCACTTGACCACTACACCACCAGGGTTTTCTACAGACCAATATCTCTCATGAATATAGATGTAAAAACCCTCAACAAAATTCTAGCCAATAGATTTCAGCATCATATCGAAAAAATAATACAACATGACCAAGTAGGATTCATACCAGGTATGCAAGAATGGTTCAACATTAGAAAATCAATCAACATAATCCACCACATAAATAAAAGGAAAGAAAAGAATCATATGATCATCTCAATCGACGCAGAAAAGGCATTTGACAAAGTCCAACACCCATTCCTGATAAAAACTCTCAATAAAATAGGTATAGAAGAGAATTTTCTCAACATAATAAAGGGCATCTATGCAAAACCAATGGCCAACATCATTCTCAATGGAGAGAGCTGAAAACATTCCCCTTGAGAACAGGAACAAGACAAAGATTCCCTTTATCACCACTCCTATTTAACATTGCATTGGAAGTCTTAGCTAGAGCAATAACGGAAGAAACAGATATAAAGGGCATCCAAATTGGTAATGAAAAAGTTAAACTCTCCCTATTGTGGATGATATGAATACTATACTTAGAAAATCCAAAAGACTCCATGAGAAAACTATTGGAACTAATAGATTCACCAGAGTAGCAGGATACAAGATCAACATACAAGAATCAGTTCAATTCCTATACACCAATAGAGAGAACAATGAAAAGGAAATCAGGAAATCAATAACTTTTATAACAGCAACTAAAAAAATAAAATAAGTGGGAATAAATCTAACCAGGGATGTAAAAGACCTATACAAAGTAAACTACAAAGCATTACTGCAAGAAACCAAAAGAGATCTACATAAATGGAAATAATACCATGCTCATGGATAGGTAGACTCAGCATTGTGAAAATGACAATTCTACCCAAAGCAATTTACAAATACAATGCAATACTGATAGAAATACCAATAACATTCTTTAAAGTGATAGAAAAACTTATCATTAACTTTATATGGAAAGGGAAGAGGCCTCAGATAAGTAAAGCACTACTGAAGATGAAGAATAAAGTAGGAGGACTTGCACTACCTGACCTCAGAACCTACTCTACAGCTACTGTAGTCAAAACTGCCTGGTACTGGTACAACAGATACATTGAGCAATGGAACAGAATTGAGAACCCGGATGTAAATCCGTCCATCTATGGTCATCTGATCTTTAACAAAGGCCCAACCAAAGTCCATCAAATGGGGAAAAGACAGTCTTTTTAACAAATTGTGCTTGCAAAACTGGATGTCCATCTGCAAAAAAATAAAAAAGGACCCATGCCTCACACCATATACAAAAACTAACTCAAAATGGATCAAAGATGTAAATATAAAGCCAAAAACTATGAAGTTCATAGAAGAAAAAATAGGATCGACACTAGAGGCCCTAATACATGGCATTAACAGGATACAAATCACAACCACCAACACACAGGCTTCAGAGGATAAGCTAGATAACTGGGATCTTCTAAAAATTAAACACTTACGCTCATCAAAAGATTTCACCAAAAGAGTAAAAAGAGAACCTATAAACTGGGAAAGAACTTTTGGCTATTACAAATCAGACAAAGGTCTAATCTTTAAAATCGACAAGAAAATCTAATACCTGTACAACAAAAAGACAAATCATCCAATTAAAAAATGGACAAAGGATATGAACAGACACTTCACGAAAGAAGACATTCAAGTGGCCAACAGACACATGAGGAAATGGTCAGGATCTCTAGCCATTAGAGAAATACAAATCAAAACCACAATGAGATACCACCCCACCCTGGCATTGCTGGAACGAATCAATAAAACAGAAAACAAATGTTGGAAGAGGCTGCGGGGAGATCAGAACTCTTACGCACTGCTGGTGGGAATGCAAAATGAAACAACCGTTTTGGAAAACAATTTGATGTTTCCTCAGAAAGTTAGAAATAGAGATACCACGTGATCAAGCAATCCCACTTCTAGGAATATATCCTAGAGAAATAAGAGTTGTCACATGAGTAGATATATATACACCCACGTTCATTGCAGCATTGTTCACAATAGGAAAAGATGGAAACAACCTAGATGTCCATCAACAGATGAATGGATAAACAAACTGTGATACATATACACCACAAAGTATTAAGCAACGCTAAAGAACAACAATGAATCTGTGAAGCATCACATAACATGGATGTATCTGGACAATATTATGCTGAGTGAAATAAGTCAATCACAAAAGGACAAGTATTGTATGAGACCACTACTGTAAAAATTCATGAAAAGGTTTACATACAAAAAGAAACAATCTTTGATGGTTACGACAGTGGGGAGGGTGGGGATGGAAAAACACTTAATAGACAATAGAAAAGAAAAAAAAAAGAATTCTTGCTTGGCAGTTGTTTTTGTTCAGTATTTTATATATGTCGCTCTTGAGTTTCTGGGAAGAAATTCACACTGATTCTTAGGAAAACCCCTCTTATATTGTGTTTTCCTCTTGCTGCTTTCAGAATTCTCTTCTCGTCTTGGTTTTCAAGAATTTTATTAGGATATGGAACACAGTTGATCTTTTTGTGTTTCTTCTAATTGGAGTTTGTGTAGTTCATGTATTTACAGGCTTGATTGTTCAGATCTGGGAAATTCTCATTATTCTCTCAGAAAATTGTTTCTGTGCCTTTATTGTTGTCATGGTGCTCTGGGATTCCAATAATTCTAGTGTTAGATTTCTTAATCGAATCCCACATTTCCTTTTAGGTTTGTTTGCTTTTCTTTGTTCTTTTGTTTCTCTTGGGACTTGATAAGTTCAATTATTTTGTCTTCTAGTTCATTTATTCTATCTTCTCTCTGTTTGACTCTATTGTTGAGTGTGTCTCTTGCTTTTTTCTATTTAATTGCTTTATTCTTCAGTTCCAGTAGTTCTCTTTTCTTCTTTTTTTGTTTGTTTTATGTTTTCAATTTCCTTGTTGTCTCTCATTTTGTTCCTTCATTTATTTCTTAATCTCCACTACTTTGTTTTCTGCTTTCTTGAAACATAAAGATTGTGTTAGATCTTAGAGGAGACAATTATATTGACAATAATAATTATTTCTTCAAATTCTAAGTTTCCTGATTCCTATGTATTATCTTCCCCCACGTTCTTGTTAGTTTGTTGTACTGCAGAGTCTTGCATGTTGCTATGATGCTGGAAGCTATGCCACTGGTATTCAGATGCCAGCAGGGTCACCCATGGCAGATAGATTTCAGCTGAGATTTCAAGACTAAGACAAACTAGGAAGAAGGACCTGGAAATCTACTTCTGAAAAGAATTAGCCAGAGAAAACCTCATAAATAGCAGTGGAACATTGTCTGATGTACTGCCAGAAGATGAGCCCCCCAGGTTGGAAGGCACTCAAAAATAGAGTCAGCTTTAATGATGCGGATGAAGTCCAGCTTTCAGGACCTTCATTTGCTGATGTGGCATAACTCAAAATGAGAAGGAACAGCTGTAAAATTCCATTAATAATCAGAACATGGAAAGTACGAAGTATGAATCTAGGAAAATTGGAAATCACCAAAAATGAAATGGAATGCATAAACATAGATCTCCTAGGCATTAGTGAGCTGAAATGGACTGGTATTGGCCACTTTGAATTGGGCAATCACATGGTCTACTATGCCGGGAATGACAACGTGAAGAGGAATGGTGTTGTATTCATTGCCAAAAGAAGAACATTTCAAGATCTCTCCTGAAGTACAATGCTGTCAGTAATAGGATAATATCCACACACCTACAAGGAAGGCCAGTTAAATGACTACTATTCAAATTTACCCACCAACCACTAAGGCCAAAGATGAAGAAATTAAAGATTTTTACCAGCTTCTGCAGTCTGAAATTAATCTAACGGGAAAGCTGGAAACAAAGAAGGATCAGTATTTGGAAAATATGGGCTTGGTGATAGAAACAATCCCAGAGATCCTATGATAGAATTTTGCAAGACTAACAACTTCATTATAAATACCCTTTTTCACCAAAATAAATGGCAACTATACAAATGGACCTCACCAGAAGGAATATACAGGAATCAAATTGACTACATCTGTGGAAAGAGACGATAGAAAAGCTCAATGTCATCAGTCAGAAAAAGGTCAGGGGTCAATTGTGGGACAGACTATCAACTGCTCATATGCAAGTTCAGGTTGAAAAAGTTCAGGTTGAAGATGGAGAAAATTAGAACAAGTCAATGAGAGCCAAAGTACAACCTTCAGTATACCCCACCTGAATTTAGAGACCATCTCAAGAGTAGATTTGATACGTTGAACACTAATGACTGACTAATAACCGAAGACCAGATGAGTCGTGGAATGACATCAAGGACATCATACATGAAGAAGGCAAGAGGTCATTAAAAAGACAGGAAAGAAAGAAAAGACCAAAATGGGTGTCAGAAGAGCCTCTGAAACTTGCTGTTGAACATCGAGCAGCTAAAGCAAAAGGAAGAAATGATGAAGTAAATGAGCTAAACAGAAGATTTCAAAGCGTGGCTTGAGAAGACAGTATTATAATGACATGTGCAAAGAGCAAGAGATGGAAAACCAAAAGGGAAGAACATGTTCAGTATTTCTCAAGCTGAAAGAACTGAAGAAAAAATTCAAGCCGTGAGTTGTAATACTAAAGGATTCTATGGGGAAAAATATTAAATGAAGTAGGAGGCATCAAAAGAAGAAGGAAGGAGTACACAGAATCATTATACCAAAAAGAATTGGTTTACTTTCAACTGTTTCAAAAGGTAGCATATGATCAGGAACCAGAGGTACTGAAGGAAGAAGTCTAAGCTGCACTGAAGGCATTGGTGAAAAACAAGGCTCCAGGAACTGACGGAACGTCAGTTGAGATGCTTCAACAAAGAGATGCAGCACTGGAAGTGCTCACTCATCTATATCAAGAAATTTGGAAAACAGCTACCTGGACGGCTGCCTGGAAGAGATCCATATTTATGCCCATTCCCAAAACAGGTGGTCCAACTGAATGTGGAAATTATTGAAGAATATCATTAGTATCACACAAACAAAACTTTTCTGAAGATCATTCAAAAGTGGTTGTAGCAGTACATCAACAGGGAACTTCCAGAAGTTCAGGCCGGATTCAGAAGAGGACATGGAACCAGGGATATCATTGCTGATGTCAGATGGATCCTGGCTGAAAGCAGAGAATACCAGAAAAATGCTTACATGTGTTTTGTTGATTATGCAAAGGCATTCGACTGTGTGGATCATAACAAATTATGGATAACACTGTGGAGAATGGGAATTCCAGAACACTTAATTGTGCTCATGAAGAATCTGTATGTAGATCAAGAGGTAGTTGTTCAGATAGAACAAGGGAATACTGCGTGGTTTAAAGTCAGGAAAGGTGTGTTTCAGGGTTATGTCCTCTCACTGTAACTATTCAGTCTGTATGCTGAGCAAATAATCTGGGAGCTAGATTATATGAAGAAGAAAAGGGTATCAGGATTGGAGGAAGACTCATTAACAACCTGCGTTATGCAGATGACACAACCTTCCTTGCTGAAAGTGAAGAGGACTTGAAGCCCTCACAGATAAAGATCAAAGACCACAGCCTTCACCATGGATTACACCTCAAAATAAAGAAAACAAAATTCTCACAACTGGACCAATAAGCAACATTATGATAAATGAAGAAAAGTTGAAGTTGTCAAGGATTTCATTTTACTTGGATCCACAATCAACACTGATGGAAGCAGCAGTCAAGAATCAAATGACATATTGCATTGGGCAAATCTACTGCAAAGGAACTCTTTAAAGTGTTGAAAAGCAAGGATGACACCTTGAAGGCTAAGGTGTGCCTGACCCAAGCCATGGTGTTTTCAATCGCCTCATGTACATTTGAAAGTTGGACAATGAATAAGGAAGACTGAAGAACTGACAGCTTTGGATTGTGGTGTTGACAAAGAATATTGAATATACCATGGACTGCCAAAAGAACAAACAAATCTCTTTTGGAAGAAGTACAACCAGAATGCTCCTTAGAAGGAAGGATGGCGAGAGTGCATCTTATATACTTTGGACATGTTGTCAGGAGGCATCAGTCCCTGGAGAAGGATCTCACGCTTGGTAAAGTACAGGGTCAGTGGAAAAGACGAAGGCCTCAACGAGATGGACTGACCCAGTGGCTGAAACAATGGGCTCAAGCTTAAAAAGGATTGTGGGCATGGCGCAGGACTGGGCAGTGTTTTGTTCTGTTGTGCACAGGGTCGCTCTGAGTTGGAACCAACTGGATGGCACCTAAAAACATTTACTATCTTATTGCATTGATAGGACCTCAGTGATAGATTTTTATATTATTTTTAAAACTATCATATTTTTCTTGGGTATCATATTTTTCTCAGTACTGATACTGCATTTCTTCCTCTGCTTATTTGTTTAATTGTCTAGCTATCTTTATGCTCAATATTTTTGTAAAGAAAGTTCTGAAAATCTCTTGGTAGTAGTATGTCAGTGTTTTCTAAATCTGTCTTTTATACAGATGACTATGATCTCCTCATAGTAATCCTTCAAAAATTTCTAACAGTTTTGAAGTCGGAGATTCACTCTTACACTTAAATGATAAGGGTAGACCTTTTCTCTCTTTAGGAATAGATGTTAATTCACAGGTTGAGAAAAGTCAATCAGATATTACATGAAGTAAAAAACAACTAATACTAGTTAACTTTTAGCCAGAATAAAAAAATAATTATGAAAACAACTTACTTTAAAAAATAGAAATTAAGAAGTGCACAATAACAATATTATCTCACAGCCTTGGAAAACCTACGGAGCAGTCCTACTCTGCACACATGGAGTCACAGTGAGTCAGAATCAACTCTACGGCAGCCAATGACAACCTGGCCATTGCTTTCACCAAAACATGTCTTTTCAGAAAAGTAAAGGTAAACAAGAACGGCATTGCACTAACTCTCAGACAGCCCGCCCCGTAGCAGAAGGGGCAGACATACACACATGAGTAAAAACAACAGAAAAGCAGTAAAAGCGGGATATATAATTTAGGAATTAAATATGGCAAAATAATCATTTCTGTTTAAATGAAGGCAGAGTAAAAAACAATCGCAGAACCTATAATGACTGAGCTGGATTTTGGAGGATGAAGTATATTTAGCAGACGGACAATGAAGTGAAGTGCATTAGAGAAGGTTCAACAGCGCTGACAGAAGTTCTGTGTCCTTTATTTTATAAAAGGGCTGATATTTTTGTCCACTTCCCAATTTGCTTCCTGAGTCTCTTAGCTTCCTCAACATAGTATAACACCTCCTTCTTTCCTTGTAACTCTTAGAAATACGGGGAGGTATAGAAAGAAATAAAGCTATTGTCTTAGTCATCTAGTGCTGCTATAACCGAAATACCACAAGTGGATGGCTTTAGCAAAGAGAAATTTATTCTCTCACAGTCTAGCAGCCTACAAGTCCAAATTCAGGGCATCACTTTCCAGGGGAAGGTTTCCCTCTCTGTCGGCTCTGGAGGAAGGTCCTTGTCATAAGTCTTTCCTTAGTCTGGGAGCATCTCGGGTGCAGGAGCCTCAGGTCTAAAGGAGGCGCTCTGCTCCTGGCCCTGCTTTCTTGGTAGTATGAGGTCCTGACTCTCTGCTTGCTTCTCTTTCCTTTTATCTCTTGTAAGATAAAAGGTAGTGCAGGCATAGACCAATGGAACAGAATTGAGAACCCAGGTATAAATCCATCCACATATGAACAGCTGATATGTGACAAAGGCCCAGTGTCAGTTAATTGGGGAAAAGATAGTCTTTTTAACAAATGGTGCTGGCATAACTGGATATCCATTTGCAAAAAAAATGAAACAGGACCCATACCTCACACCATGCACAAAAACTAACTCCAAGTGGATCAAAGACCTAAACATAAAGACTAAAATGATAAAGATCATGGAAGAAAAAATAGGGACAACGTTAGGAGCCCTAATGCAAGGCATAAACAGAATACAAAACATTACCAAAAATGATGAACAGAAACCAGATACCTGGGAGCTCCTAAAAATCAAACACCTATGCTCATCTAAAGACTTCACCAAAAGAGTAAAAAGACCACCTATAGATTGGGAAAGAATTTTCAGTTATGACATCTCCGACCAGCACCTGATCTCTAAAATCTATATGATTCTGTTAAAACTCAACCACAAAAAGACAAACAACCCAATCAAGAAGTGGGCAAAGGATATGAACACACACTTCACTAAAGAAGACATTGAGGCAGCTAACAGATACATGAGAAAATGCTCTCGATCATTAGCCATTAGAGAAATGCAAATTAAAACTACGATGAGATTCTATCGCACTCCAACAAGGTTGGCATTAATCCAAAAAACACAAAATAATAGATGTTGGAGAGGCTGTGGAGAGATTGGAACTCTTATACACTGCTGGTGGGAATGTAAAATGGTACAACCACTTTGGAAATCTATCTGGCATTTTCTTAAAAAGTTAGAAATAGAACTACCATACAACCCAGAAATCCCACTCCTCGGAATATACCCTAGAGAAATAAGAGCCTTCACACAAACAGATATATGCGCACCCATGTTTACTGCAGCTCTGTTTACAATAGCAAAAAGCTGGAAGCAACCAAGGTGTCCATCAACGGATGAATGGTTAAATAAATTGTGGTATATTCACACAATGGAATACTACGCATCGATAAAGAGCAGTGTCGAATCTGTCAAACATTTCATAACATGGAGGAACCTGAAAGGCATTATGCTGAGCGAAATTAGTCAGAGGCAAAAGGACAAATATTGTATAAGACCTCTAGTATAAGATCTTGAGAAATAGTATAAACTGAGAAGAACACATACTTTTGTGGTTACAAGGCGGGGAGGGAGGGAGGGAGGGAGAGGGTTATTTACTGATTAGTTAGTAGATAAGAACTATTTTAGGTGAAGGGAAGGACAATACTCAATACATGGAAGGTCAGCTCAAATGGACTGGACCAAAAGCAAAGAAGTTTCCCGGATAAACTGAATGCTTCAAAGGCCAGTGGAGCAAAGGCGGGGGTTTGGGGACTATGGCTTAAGGGAACTTCTAAGTCAATTGGCAAAATAATACTATTATGAAATCATTCTGCATCCCACTTTGAAATGTGGCGTCTGGGGTCTTAAATGCTAACAAGCGGCCATCTAGATGCATCAATGGGTCTCAACCCACCTGGATCAAAGGAGAATGAAGAACAAGAACACCAAGGTCACACGACAACTATGAGCCCAAGAGACAGAAAGGGCCACATGAACCAGAGTCTTACATCATCCTGAGACCAGAAGAACTAGATGCTGCCTGGCCACAACCGATGACTGCCCTGACAGGGAGCACAACAGAGAACCCCTGAGGGAGCAGGACATCAGTGGGATGCAGATCCCAAATTCTCATAAAAAGACCAGACTTAATGGTCTGACTGAGACTAGAGGAATCCCGGCAGTCATGGTCCTTAAACCTTCTGTTGGCCCAGAACAGGAACCATTCCCAAAGACAACTCATCAGACATGGAAGGGACTGGACAATGGGTTGGAGAGAGATGCTGGTGAAGAGTGAGCTACTTGTATCAGGTGGACGCTTGAGACTGTGTTGGCATCTCCTGTCTGGAGGGGAGATAAGAGGGTAGAGAGGGTTAGAAACTGGCAAAATTGTCATGAAAGGAGAGACTGGAAGGGCTGACTAGGGGGAGAGTAAGTGGGAGTATGGAGTAAGGTGTATATAAGCTCATATGTGACAGACTGACTTGTAAACATTCACTTAAAGCTCAATAAAAATTATTAAAAAAAAAAAAAAAGGTAGTGCAGGCCACACCCCAGGGAAACTCCCTTTACATTGGATCAGGGATGTGACCTTAATAAGGGTGTTACAATCTCACCCTAATCTTCTTTAACATAAAATTACAATCACAAAATGGAGGACAACCACTCAATACTGGGAATCATGGCCCAGTGAAATTGATACACACATTTTGGGGGGGGACAAAATTCAATCCATGACAGCTATCTAAGGCCAAGTGACAGATGCAGAGAAACGTTCATGGAAAAGAAGAAACTGTAATATACAAGAGGGCGTTCTCTACAAGTTTTCCATAGTAGTACTACCATCAATCTTTCATTTTCTTTTAACTTTAAAAACTACCTGATAGAATTTAGCTTTTGCATGCTGCCTAATGCTCCTCTTTGCATCTTAGAGGGAAGTATCAAAACCAAATGTTGAGGTAAGTCTTAAAGGTATCAGAATCTGGAGTTATCACTAAACTCTCCTTCAGGTACATAACACAATAAAATCTACTGACCCCAATGATAAGGAAATGACAGACAGTACATTTTCAAACACTGCTAGGAACCAAATGAAATATACTGGTATCATCTGAAGCAAAGTGTTCATTATCCTGGATCTAAGAACCATGTTGTTTAATTCATATTTAACAGAAAATTCCAAAAGTCCAATCAGAAAGATGTGACCTTTTTTAATTAAAAAATAATCTATCGTAGACAAGAGATGGTTTACTGGACTAAAGGTTAAATTGGTCAAAGATACAAATAGCTGTGAAGAAACAACACAAATAAAACAAGTCAATACAATAGCCAAGATACATTTTTTTTCAGGAAATGAAATGTGATATGCAGGATGGATTCCCAATGCATTAGCTCCCAAAATTAAAAAAAAATAAAAATCTTCACATAAAATTACTGTTACGTAGATATGTTCTTATTCTTGCTCTCATAAAGATAGCAGAAACCCGTCAGTTTCATTATCTAATATCCCTTCTATTTCATTCCCACTCAACCCAATTGCTTGGAGATGAATTTCTAGCTGCCTCTATAGTACATCAGGGAATGTAAAGTTCAGCTTCTTACAGAGGCAACTCTGGCTACATCGTTCAACTTGAATTATGCAGATTAGTTTCTAGATTGGAAAAGCTTTTTAATTTTACTCACTGCCATTAGGTGGTGCTAGAAATGTCTCCATTCATAAAATATTTATGGCTAACCAGCTCTATAAATACATAAATAACAAAAGCTTCATTGAGTATACTTGACAAAAGAACAACTGAAAATTGTCCTGAAAATATTATAAATGGTCTGGAATTAATCCCCAAATGGCTCACTCTTGATTAGAATACCAATGTTTCATAAATCTTACTTATTTAAATATACATTATTTCTTAAAATTTTTTATTAAATTTTTTTCAGCTACTGACCACGAAAGTGCTTTGGGAACACTAGATCTGTGTGCTAAAAAATTACATTGGAAGAATAGATTAGGAGAAAAAATAGGGAAATATAAGAGAAAGAACGGAAAATAAAATACTCTTTAAAAGAATGGAATTCTTAGGGAGTTTTAGTGTATAGAAAATCTTACGAAACTGTAATTAATCCTAATCTTTATAAAACGAAGAATGTTCTCTTTAATCTTTTAAAATAAGGCTCCTTTGCCTCCGAGGAACAATAAAAACAGACTGTGACCATTCTTTGTTGTTGGCTGCGTCTGACTCAGGGTGACCCCACACCCAAGAGAAGGAAACACTGTCCAGTTGTACACCATCCCCACAATCATCAGTCAGGGAGCAGACTGTTGTGATCCTTAGGGTTTTCCCTTGCTGGTTTTTGGAAGCAGATTGGCAGGCTTTTTTTCCTGGAAAAATTCCACTGACACTTATCTATCATCACAGCCACACTCAAGCCTCTACTGACAGATGGGTGGTGGCTGTGTTTGAGGTGCCTTGGCCTGGAATGGAACCAGGGCCTTCCGCCTAAAAGACGAGAATTCCATCACTGAACACCACTGCCCCTTGCCCTTTCTTTGCAATCTCCAAACAGGAAAGAACTACAGCAGCAACACCCACCAGGTTCTAGTTGGGTGTTGCTCCTTTCGGAACAAGCCTATGCAGGGCTCTCATTGCCTGAGCAGAAGAGGCCTCCAGTCGCTCGTCTGTAAACGGAGGTATTGGACGGGACAACCTCTAGAATCATTAGTTACGAATCCACAAATTAATCAAGCGGGATTTTTATCTGACTGCTTTTTTATTTGTGAGTCCATTGCAAGAGACTTCTGAAGTTGCTTAAACTTTCTTTCCATATCTTATGCATAACTTTACAACCATTTTCAGGCAAAATATTTCTAGCATTTGGAGATTTGTGAGATGCTATTTACATAGATTAAAACTGGAATCTTATTCTAGTTTCAATTCGCATTTTGAGTTGAACTTTTTCCTTATAATTCTTCGTTTGGGTATTACCAGAATTCTTTGCCATTTTTTTAAAGTTGGGTTGTTTGTTTTTATTATTGATTTGTGTGTTTTCTTTATATATTAAGGTACTATTTCATTGTCATATATGTAGCAATTTTTTTAATAGATTATCTTTTCAATGTCATTTAAAAAATGATTTTAGTTTTCACGTTTTCAAATCTAATTTTTTTTTTCAATAATGGTGTCTTCCTTTGCTTTTTTACTTAGGTTTCCCCACCTCAAAAGTTATTATTTATTTATATTTTTGCATTCATTTCCTGTTTGTTTTTTTTTTTTAGTTAAAATATATTCCATTTGTCATTTATTTTGGCATGTAGTATGGGAAAATAATATACCCTGATTTGCCTCCAGATATTTAAACCTTTACTGAATAATGCATCCCATGACGTGCAGACTTTGCTCTGATTCTGTATCTGTGGCATCATGAACAATGGCTGCCACGTAACAGGTGCTCAAAAATATTTGCTGAATGAATCTTTAATGATGGAATCCCACCTTCACCATATTAGAATGTATGCTCTAAAGTCAATTTCTGTGCTTTCTATTTTATTTCAATGGTATCTTTTTTGTAATGGTAGAATACCATATTATTATTAGATCATAATATTTCCAGGGTCTGACAACATAGTCCTCCTCTTAACAGTCTTCTTTCCTGTTTCGTAACTACTCCTTAACTCATTCATTTTTAAAAATATTAACATTAAAATAATTTTTACACGTTTTTGTTTTCCTTAAATAAATTCTGAACATGTCTTATTAAGTTTATACTAACCCAAACCCAAACCCACTGCTGTTGAGCTGATTCCAGCTTATAGAGACCCTACAGAACAGAGTGGAACTGCCTCATAGGGTTTCCAAGACTGTAATCTTTACAGAAGCAGACTGCCACATCTTTCTCCCACAGAGCAGCTGGTGGGTTCAAACTGTCAGCGTTTCAGTTAGCAGCCAAGCACTTAACCTAGTTTATACTAAACCCAGCCCAGTGCCGTCGAGTTGATTCTGACTCATAGCAAACCTATAGGACAGAATAGAACTGCCCCAAGGAGTTTCCAAGGAGCGCCTGGTGGATTTGAACTGCCAACCCTTTGGTTGTTTACACTAGGTATTATATATTTTGTTGTCATTATGAATGAAATCATTTTCAGATTGGTTATTGGTAAGTCATAGAAGAAATATTCATTTTTGTGTATTTATTTTTAACTAATCATCTTATTGTCATTTTCCTCTTTTTATGGGACATACACTTATATTTTCTGAAAAGAATTATAATTTTTGTCTACTTCTTTCCAGTAGTCATATCTCTTATTTCTGTCTTAACACATAGGCTATGTTTTACAGAATGATGTTAAAAAATAGTAGCGATGGTAAGCATTTATTAAGGGTCCTGACTTAGTAGTTTTTTAATCATTAAGAAAAATGTTAAGTGTTGGTTTGTCTATCATCTTAGGTAACCAGGCCTCTAGTCCATTCTTCACATGTTTTCATTCCTTTTCACAGCATATATTGCTTGAGTTGCTATTCTGTAGAAAGTAGACAATGCTAACCATAACTAAGGGGCATTCCAAATTTTTAGTAAACTTTATGATAACCGAGGGAGAAGGGGTAGCCAGAGAATGTTTCCTGGAAGAAGAAACCCTTTAGGTGAGTGGTAAACCATAGAGAAATGGAATTCCCCACAGGGGGAAACACCTATGCAAACATTCCATTATCAAGAGCCAAACCACAAGTCATAGGTTGTAAAATGCACAGAGAAGACGTCAGAGGATCCCCTCTTCTAAATGTCTTTGGCTTTAACCACAAACATATAAGCCTGTATTTGCATGAAATTTTAGGTTAGAGAAATAGATCGGTAACCTGCAAAAGCCGGAAACTGTGTAAGGCAGAAACCTGTCAAAGAAGGAAAACACAAGTATTTTTTGCTAAAACGAGTGATAAAAAAGTGGTAAGACTGCACCCTGTCAAAGGCAGAAAACTTGTGAGACCTGGAAAAACAAGGCACCCGTGTCAAGTTCCAGCTCTCACCGGTTCCACTGTGCGCACACACACACACACACACACGCACACACACACACGAAGAAACATTGACACCAGGTTAATTCTGACATAGGGACCCTACAGGACAGAGGAGAACTGCCCCATAGGGTTTGGTTTCCAAGACTGTAATCTGTACGAAAGCAGACTGCCACATCTTCCTCCTGCAGAGCAGCTTGAGGGGGTTGGAACTACTGACCTTTTTCGGTTACCTGCTGAGTATTTAACCACTGAGAAAGCAGGACACCTCGTCTCTCTCTCTCTCTCTCTCAATATATATATATATATACACACATATGAGATATAAATAAGATACTTCTGTATATATATACAAATACATATACATATATATTTTTTCAGATTAATCTCCCAACTCGTCCTTGCACATCAAGATAGTTCTATAATCATTAACTCAAATCAAGATTTCTCAAGAAAGACATAAGTATATTATGAGAAAAGTACTATTCTTAATTAAAATGATGTCACCAACATTCAATAGCTGTAAATTTTCCTCCCTCCTTTTTTATATATATATTTATTTATATATACATACTTTCAATTATAATCACAGCCCTGGCGGCACAGTGGTTAAGAGCTCAGCTGATAACCAAAAGGTTGGCAGTTTGAATCCACCAGCTGCTCTTTGGAAATGCTATGGCACAGTTCTATGAGTCATAACCAACTTGACAGCAATGGGTTTATATACTTTAATTTATAATTACCCTCATGGCTACAATATTTCATCTATTATATAAATACACTCCACTTTGAGTTCACTGTAAAACTATTGTGTCTTGGATCAAAGGCATGATAGGCTAAAACACGAACTCATTGCCATAATGACAACTGGATTGTGAATTTTAATCTATTTAAAATACTTGCTTATCTGAAAAAGCAAAATATAGAGAATTCAGCATACATTTTGATTTTCTGAAATAAACAATTTCTGTTTTATGTGGAAATCTTATAAAACATCTACCAATTTTACAAGTTACTCTAGCGAATGAAGTGTTTTAAGTTAAACAAAGGTAAAATGTTTAAACGAAGGTAAAATGTTAGGAAAATAGCCTTTAATAAAGTGGAACTCTTCTTATTTAACATATCAGTTCTACTTTCATGTTTTATAACTCAAAGAGGATCTAAGAGCATGTATATGAAATCCATACACACAGTTGCACATTTACATACATATACATATGTGTATATATTTTATGGAATTGCGTTTATATTGACTCGTGTCAAATAAAAGGAATTTCAAAATTTATTTTAAAATACTAAGTATTTTTTTTAAGTATACTAGAACATACTGTTTTATTTTATAAAACAGCATTGTAAAATAACAATCATTAGTATAACTTCTGAGTTACCTTAACCTTGAAATTATTACAGCAGTTTTCATGTAAAGTCTGATGGCTGGAGTTGTATTCAGTGACTGAAAGCCGCATTACAGAAACCTGTTTTGGGGGATTCCACGTCAAAGCCCTCTCTACTAGCAACCTAAGTGGATCCCAAGCAGTTAGAATCCACTCCTTTGGAACAAACCAGATTACCGGCAATGGAATAAAAGAAAGACTTTTGTCGTCACACTTTTAAATAATATACTGGTAGCTCAAAATGAACTCAAACATGTACTCCTAATTCACACTGTACAATCTGATGATAACGTTATTGTTATTTCAGGGTTCTTGTATGGGTGAACACATTAAGAGTAAGGAAATCCAAAATGAAGGAGCTGACTAAACTTTCAACACTGTGATAAAAGAAAAATCCCAAGGGATTAGGGGCCTCCTACAGACCAATACATGATCACACATCTAATGTTGAGTGTGCTGGAAAAATTGTATCATACTGCCTTTAATGTACACAATTGGAAGAATGGGAATGGTCTTGAAGGTCCATGGAAGCCAACTTAGCACGACCATGAAAGCGACCAAGCCCGTGGCCGTTTCACCCACATCCACCCCATTTTATCTTGCTTGTCAGAAGTAGCGCTAGGAGAATGCTATTGGTTGTCCAGAGTCTTTGGTATTCTTCTGCAGACTGGGTAACTATAGTTTGATAAAGATCAAGTGTATTACTAAAATGGCATTTTGGGAAATCTCCAGAGAGAAAGGATATTTTACCAAGAAGGACCAGTCTCCACTTTCCACTTCAAGAAATATCTAAGCCATAAATGTGGCCAGTTTGCAGTATTTATTCTTTATTATTTCCAAAGATGTGTTTTGAAAATACTAGGCTTCCAATAAATGCTTGTTGGAAGAAAAAAAGAATAAATCCCGTAATCATTTCAGTAGCGCAGGTCATTGTGTAATCATTTATGGTAGCAAAACAAATCTTTACATGTAACTCTGCACATTTTTTTGCTGTAACTTAATTCCATTTTCTTTAATTCACATGATTATGGGAATTGAGAGAAACAGACCTGTGTGATAAGAACGCATATATTTGAATTCAGTTTTTAATTTACTTCTAATACTTTGCTTTCATGACACTAAAATATTAAGTAAGTTTAATTCAGTAAAAAATAAGCCAAATGTGTTTAAAAAATAAGAAAAATGTTTACCTTTGTGCTGAGTCGGAATCGACTCGACAGCAGTGGGTTTGTGTAGATAAACTTATTTATGAACTAACTTTTTATGTTTTAGTCGGTTACTTGTATCCTCTCTTAATTAAACCACTAAAATATACTAACCACTTTTGGAGGAAGTGTCAGGAAGGGAGATAAGGGTGTAAAAAGTAATTGACAGATCCCTGGCTTTCGCTCCCTCCCTCCCTTCCCTTCTTTCTTTATTTCGCTCTCTCTCTCTCAAAAGTCTTATGCCATCTTGTTAGGACATATCTTTAGTGAAAGTTCAAAGAAAGAGGAATTTGTTTTTTGGCTTGGTAGTTAAAAAATCGATGTTAGAGCTAGACTACCTAAAAAACCTAGGCACCACTTAATTTATGTGTGACCTTGGACAGGTCAGTTAACCTTTCTCTGCTTTATTTCCTCATTTATAAAATGGGGACAGTGAAAGTTTCTTCCCTCACATGGTTGTTAGGAGAATGAAACGAGTTAATGCAAAAACTACGTTGAATCATCTGATCCTATATAAACACTAAACCAAAACCAAACTCGTTGCTATCAAATGGATTCTGACTCATACCAACCCTAAAGGATATAGTAGAACTGCCCCATAGAGTTTCCAAGGCTGTAAAGATGTCACCTTGAAGACTAAGGTGCGCCTGACCCAAGCCATGGTATTTTCAATCACATCATATGCATGTCAAAGCTGGACAATGAATAAGGAAGACCAAAGAAGAACTGACCCATTTGAACTGTGGCGTTGGCGAAGAATATTGAATATACCATGGACTGCCAAAAGAAGGAACAAATGTGTCTTAGAATAAGTATAGCCAGAATGCTCCTTGGAGGCAAGGATGGCGAGACTGCGTCTTACATATTTTGGACATGTTGTCAGGAGGGATCAGTCCCCGGAAAAGGACATCATGCTTGGCAGAGTACAGGGTCATTGGAAAAGAGGAAGACCCTCAACCAGGTGGATTGACACAGTAGCTGCAGCAATGAGCTCAAGCATAACAACGATTGTAAGCATGGCGCAGGACTTGGCAGTGTTTCGTTCTGTTGTGCATAGGGTCGCTATGAGTCTGAACCGACTCGATGGCATGAACAACTTAACAACAACAATCTTTTATAGAAGCAGACTGCCATACCTTCCACAGAGCAGCTGGTGGATTTGAACTGCCTACTTTTAGGTTAGCAGCCAAGCATTTAATCGCTGTGCCACCAGGGCTTTTTATATAAATACTAGATATTATGTTTATTATTAAGGCCTACTGATGATGCCTGCTTTCAGAGGTCCTCAGTTTGGTGTAACTAACAAAGGACCTGATGACATCTTTGCTTTTACCCATTACAGGACATGAAGCTTGCATTTTGTCTCTGTTTCTGGATCCTCTTTTTGAAATAAGTCAAAAACTGGTATGTTCCAATAGAATTTAGTTGTTTAGATTTGTAGGTTTCAGTTGGCTAGCATAATATAATATTATATGGATTATATACAAAGACCAGATTTCCAAAGCAGTATGTTCGCTATATATGTTGCTTCAAATTTCGACTACAATTTAATTTCTAATATGTGAACTTCGGTGAAAGAAGACATATTTGAATTAAGTGAAATATTCTGCTTGCAAGATTTTAAAAGAATTTTACAGAAATTTTGACAAGGTTTCTAGTTAAACAAAATGAACGTTATTTTCTCACATTTACAGAGGCTCTTCTCATTGCAAACAGAATATATTCTGAGAGTTTGTTGCAAATCCATTAGTTCCCAAAATAGCATATTTTACGCAAATAACATGCACCTTCTACATTTGTTTTTGCCAATTGCACCTTCCCCCTGTCAGGTATTTTCATAAGCGTCACCGCTATGCCACTTTTTTTTACGTGTTGCTGAAAAAAAATTAGCATAGTGTGCTTGCGATCGCTGGGGGAGGGCACAGTTGGCAAACAAACGTAGAAGGTGAGTGTTATTTGCATAAAAATACGGTAGTCTTGATAGAAACCATTAACAGCGCCAACTGTTGGTAGCAGGTAATGTTGATTGCTTTTGTTCCATGGTGCAGAGTTTTGTTGGTATCTGTTGAAGTGCTTAACTTGAGATGAGTTTTTCTCCTACAAAACGGCTCTTTCCAAGTGCAGGCACAATTATGGACTTACTTTGCCAGCTCAAGGCCTAGCCAAGAGCCAGGTACATAGTATCTATTCAAATAATTGTTTTAATTGAAAAAAAAATCACAGACATTTTTCTACTATACATTTAGAATAAAACAAGTATGAGAGAGCTTATACATTAATTTTTTGGTATTTCAAGATTTCCGGACCTAAAAATGCAAGTTTTGTTTCAGATATTATAAATAACTCTTGACATTTGATTACAAGATTGAGAAACAAGTCATTGTAAAGCTGATGACAGCCAATAAAACATAATTCTGTTGATAGGGGTGTTTCCCCAATTACTGATCTGTCAAAGTACTTCAGTATGACTACATGAGAGAGCAAGAACAACAAGCAAAACCTTTACAGTTTTACCTTCCAAACCACTATTGAATATTCCATTATTTAGCATGTAATATTTAATAAATCGTTTTGTTAACGTATATGTTAAATGACAGGATCTTATAAATTATTTAAACATTTATTTAAGATAGGAATACAATGAGAAGAAGAGATAACTTGCAACTTTCACATAATTAGGAAAAAATGCTTTAATTATTTGGCATAGTCAATAACGCACACTAGCTTCAGAACAGGAATGTGTAAGGTACTGGTCAAAGATTGGTATAATTTAAAAATGTTTTCAATGAAAGACTAATAATTTTTCGTAAAAGCTTTGCCAAAAAGTTAACCAGGTTAAACTAAAAGGTTGAATGAACTTAGTTTTAGTAAGGATAAATATATGAATAAATTAATAAATAGGAAAGTGGAGAATATACTATTTTATGCTCTAAATTTTAGAAGTAAAGGAAATCACCTTGATTTAAATTTTGCTGGGTTTTTTTGTTCTCTTTCAAACAAGTAATTTGATACTTGTTTTTATTTTATTTTTTTATTTTTTTGCCACCCCATTATACTCACCACTGGTAAAACAAACAGGACATTTTAGCTTTAATCTTCTTACTACATAACCCAAATAACTTCAGTCATGTTTGCATTAATGCTGCATTAATCATGTTGTTGCGTATTAATGAGTTTTCAGGCTATGCTAATTACTGTCATAGATTCTGCAGCAGCCCATTAAATATACAAATTACAGAATTAAAGAGCCAGAGCTCTTCGTGATTAATCTCTAAATGGAGAAAAACTAATGATGTCTGTACAAAGTTTCTCTCTACTTTTGGCTGAGTGAGCCCAGTGAACAATCAATTAGACTATTTGAGGAATAAGAAACTCATGTATTCCACAATTTTGTAAAGGTACTTCAATGAAACAATGGAGATTGCTTTATATTTCATAAAAATTCTGCAACCTTGACCTGTCTGTTGCCCTAAATGTTGGTTATCTTGTTCTTCAATATGGAACATAATTTGAAATAGGCCAAGTTCATACTAAACCTATCCCAGTGAGGATCTGAAGCACTAAAGGACTCAATGAAAAGTTATTTTCACCTAAAAGAAATAATCCCTGAAAGGACCCAAGCACAAAAATCATAATGAAAATGTAGGGTTGCCACAAGACCAAAACCATTATACCTTGTTAACCTAGAAGATGTCTGCATCATATCTTGGAGCAAAGCTGCCCAGTATAGCAGATCAAATCTGGAATGGAAGGCAGATTCGGAACTAAACATTTTTACATGGGTGGGCAGGTCTTCCCAATACCCAGCTGCAAACCCATAGAGAAACTGTAGTTCCTAATGGTATGGGCAGGACATTGCAATGACCTGTCACTCAAAAGGTGCATAGATACAACAGAGGGGCATAGGCTAAAGAAAGAGAGTAGAGTAGGGCCAGAATGGAGGGTTTGGGCAGACAGACAAGCACAACAATGATCATACAAGCACAGGTGAAACTTGGAAGGCAAAACAACCTAGCATACTTTGGCACAAGGAATATGTGAGTAGCAGATATCTAGAGTCCAAGGATGAATGCCAAGGTAGACTTTAGTCTGGGGACACAGCCTGGTAACAGCGAGTCAGCAAAAGAGGTTCTAGATCCTGGGCAGGTTTCTAGGAGCATAGAGTCCCCCCTCCCTGCAAAAAAAATTAGAGTAGTTGGTATGGTCTTGGGAAGGTGCTAGGAAGCCCTTAGCCAAAAGTGTGACACAAAGTCAAGGCCAGATTCTGGGAGTCTGAAAGCAGGAGTCTGACTCTCCCCAACAAAGGCAGCAACGGCCCCAGGGAACAGGATCCGCTGAGTGTCAGGTGGGGCTTAAGTGACTCCAGCCCCGTGAGGAAGAGGACTATAGAGTACAGGAATCCGAGTCTGATAATCTGTTGCTTTGCACCTAAACTACAGAACATCGACATTTATCAAGGTCAAATGTGCTAATGTAGAAAAAAAATGTAGTAAGATGTCATAATCTTAGATGTGAAAAAAAAACAGAAGTTTAGACTCATTTGATAGAGTGAAGTCACTGAAAACTCACAAGAGGGAGGTGGCAGCACTGAGCTGAGTACTTTATAAATGATGTTTTATTTCTCACATTTTATTTACCCTCATTTTACAGATGAGAAAACTGAGGCACTCCTACCAAAAAGAAGGAACATTTTTTTTAATCTTTCCTTCTTTCTTTCCATAAGTAAGCACAAGAGCTCCACAACTTTGCTGAAGTGAATACAGTACAATATCAATAAAGAAATAGAGAAGGTAAAGAGTGAACTCTTGTGTACATGCATGAAACCAGTTGCCATCAAGTTGATTCTGACTCAGGGCAACCCCATTTGTGTCAGAGTAGAAGTGTGCCCCATAGGCTGGTTTTTTAGAAGGAGATGGCCACGACTTTCCTTCCAGGTACCTCTGGGTGAACTCGAATCTTCAACCTTTTGGTTAGCAGTGAGCGTGTTAACAGTTTGCTCCACCCAGGGACTTCTTGCACGTAGTCAGTCCTGTTAAACTGAACTAAACAATTACTGACCATATTCATTAGCCAATTGATGAACTTTATCTTCAGTGTATGTTCAAGTAAACCTACAGACTTCTGACTCTAGAGCATTTCCAAGGCCTGTAGGAGGTGCGCTATTTTAAACCCTATAAACAACCAATTACAGGTTTATTGAGTTGTTTTCATTGTTTCTATTTTCAAAGATTTTTGGTCACACGTTTTTCCTTTTTCTTTCATTATTGGAAGTCTTTGAAAAACAGAAACAGTTACCATGTTTCTGTGCTACTTGTTTCCAGACCAGTTGCTACAGTGCTATATAAAACAATATACACAGTAGAAATTCAATCAATGTTGCTGATTTATAAACCCAAGTGCAAAATTATTAAAGACCAAGATTCAAACCCAGGAACGCTCATCTTACCCCCCGCCCCTGCCCCAACACACACACACAATAAGAGCTGGCGTGTGGCAGCCCGGCTAAATACGAGTCCAATGCCTATGAAAGATATTTTCCCCTGCTGTAAGGGCATGTCTTGTACAGAACAGAAATTGGTCATATATTTTTTTTCTTACAGAGAAGCAGTACAGTGACCCCATAGTCCTACACTCATCTCCTACATTAATGACTCCACAGCTATAAGCCAGACTTGACTAAGTTCTATAAAGAAAACCTTCACAATATTCCAGATTTCCTTACCCGCACAAAGGTAAGACATCAATCCGAGGTGTTCCAAGTGTCTTTTAGACTGAATTGCTGATGTTCTGTGTAGTAATTTCAATAGAAACCTTTTGTTGCTTTAGCAGCAATTGTATAAACACAATGTTGCCCAGGCAGAAAGTAATTAAATTGATAGAGGAAAGAAACATGACTTGAACTGGATAAAATACAAATACATCAAAATTAAAGTCAGTGTAATGAGCTGAAACACTGCAAATTTAGAAAACATCACATTAGCCGACGTAGCACACCCCTCTCTGGCAGCCTCCAAGCCGAAAGAAAACACAAGAAGTGGGAAATCCTGCAGCAAGCAAGGAAGCGTATTGATTAGATACTGCATCTACTGGACAGGAGAATAACTTTAAAAAGACAAACAAAAAGGCTAATGAATGGGCCACAGGAATACAACAGGCCAAAGTAGAAATATAGCAAGAAAAAGATGAAGAGGGGGAAAAAAAAAAACAAAAAAACTCCAGATAGAAATACAACAAGACAAAGCAAAATCTCAGCAAAAAAAAAATAGAGTAATAAAGTCAGAAGCTCGGCAAGAAATGCAAGTCATGGCAGAAATATAAGATCAAGATAAGAACATATTCAACCTTACACAAAGTTTTAAATCAGAACAACAAACTCAGCAACAAATCTGCCAAATGTTAATGATTCAAACAAGGAGGAAATAATTGAAAGTAAGAAATATACCGCATCTCACTGCGTCATGGTCCCAGTGCCGCACCCCTAATTATTGTTGACATGGTGACCTTCTCCTGAAGAGACACACAAAAACTCAGTTTAATTAAGGGCTACCAGTGTAGAGAAGGGTTTTTCCTGTCTCTACTGAGAGGTTGTGGAGAGTAGCGTCTCACTTATCTGGCCTCCTCAGAGAATAAGGCTTCTCACATATGGAAGTCTCCAGTTAACAGAGGTTTATTCCTTCGAAAACAAAATTTATAAAATGTATTGCACATATCCTTGCTTTCTAGAGTAAAGCAAATATTCTTTAATCTTTCTGCTTTTAAAATGGTTGCAGATGGCCAACTGTTTTTAGACTGTCTTGAATGAGAATGGTATCTTCAGGAGATCTTGTGTCTCAGTATCAAAATGGGTTGAGGTATGTAAGAACTAAAGATATCTATGGTTTCTGAGGGTTTCTTTCTCTTCCTTTGCTATCATGCCATCTGCTTATCTTTAAAACAAAAATAAAATCATAGATTCTGTTGGCCATAAAGATCATTAAACATCATCTAGTCCTCAAGCCATGTTTCCAACCCATCTTCTTAGTATCAGCAAAGCCCATACTGGCTCCCTTTTCTCTATGCTTGGTGCTGTTAGCATCGTTCTGGAAAAACAAAAGTTAGAATGATCTCTAAAGTAAGAGTAAAGAGGGTGAGAGCATTCAGAAACTTATAAGAGCTCTGAAGAGTAAAATGAATAAAGAATAACATCCTTAGCAGTGTATAAATTTTGGTACAGGAGCTCTTAATACGCATTTTGAATTTGCAGTGGCCTTTTGCCCCTTGCTACCCTTTCCAACCATATTCCAAAGAGTTAAAGTTGCTGGAAAAGTAGCTTCTAGATAAACACACTGTTCTCTTACTAGTTATTTTTAGTAGTGGCTCCACCTCTTTAATCCTGTTGCTGTGAGAAACACATTTCAGGACAAAGAGACAAAGAGACATGGTGGAAGATCTGACTACCAATGGAGACTGCCCAAGGCCCTGACATCTCAATACATCACTGTGAATGTTTTGGCCTCTGTATTACCATTTGGAGAATGAGGCGTGGGTCTAGTTGATCTCTTCCACAAAAGGCCTTCCAGCTCTATGCACTCTGTGGTTGGGCGATGCTTGGGGCATAATTCACTTAGGTGTTTGGCACTATGGAGACATCATCTCTAAGGACAGCCTACGTCCTTCATCATCACAAGACAGCTGCCTACTTAACTAAAGCACATGATGGGCTAGGTTAATTTTAGCAGCTTTAGAAATTCACAGTTTAAAAATTTTGTTTTGATACCTTTTCTTCCTGGCAAATTAGAAATGCAATATAAAGGCAGAACATATATATCCACATCATTTCAGAAGAGTTCGTTTGACTGTCCTGCTGACTGCTTGAAGGCTCATCCATTTATGGAACCAAAGCCATGTATGCACACTGAGCACTTAACAGAGAGTGTCCTCCCCACCCCCGCCCCAGTTAACAGCTGTTGAGCCTTTGCTATGCATCAGATATTATTCCAAGAGCGTGGATTCCATCACTAATCCCCACAATAACTATTTTATCCCCACACTATGCAAAAGGAAACAGAGGCCGAGAGAGTTTACGTCTAACTGAAATAGAAGTTATTTTTAAATAAGTCTACAAGAAAGGGTTCCTATATCTGAAAATGGAGCCCTGGTGGTGCAACGGTTAAGAGCTTGGCTGCTAACCAAAAGGTCGGCAGTTCAAATCCACCAGCTGCTCCTTGGAAATCCATGGGGCAGTTCTATTCTGTCTTTTAGGGTCTCTATGAGTCAAGAACAACTTGACGGCAATGGATTTTTGTTTTTACTTTTAATATCTAGAAACAAAAATAATGCCATGTAACAATAATATGTTTGAATTTGATTAAACAAATTTTCTTAAAGTTGAGTCTTCATTCCAGGCAGTATTTCAGTTGTCCAATTTATGGGGATTGTTCTTGTTTATGAAACTGTCGTTTCTACTATAATAACTCAAAGGCATATACCCCACTGCCGTCCAGTCAAATTCCAACTCACAGCGACCCTATAGGACGCAGTAGAACTGTCCCATAGGGTTTCCAAGGCTGTAAATCTTTACGGAAACAGGCCGCCACATCTTTTTCCCCTGGAGCAGCTGGTGAGTTCGAACCGCCAGCCCTTTGGCTAGCAGCCGAGTGCCACCAGGTCCCCTGCACAAAGGCATATAGGAGATGCAATTCATGACTGGTTGGCTGGAATAACCTCCAGTTGTGTAACGTATGTTTGGTAAAGGTGATTCCGTAATAGTTAATAGCTTTTGCGAGAGCAATGGTTGTAAATAGCACTGCACAGGAGTAAGTGCAGCCTTTCTCAGGTGTAACTATCCTAGCTACAGGGGGTATGTCTCCCTAAAGGCTTTTGGCACTAAGAAATATTTAAAATGGCTTAGGCCTCTCAACAGTCCGAATTGTTACTGTGGACTTCTTCTCTGAAACGGGAAGTCACAGCAAACTACTGACAGTGTATATAAAAGCAACAAACGAGCGGGGTCAACAGAGAAAAAAATACAGACAAGACTTGATTTCTCCTTAATGGTATCAGAACGGCAATTCCCTTTTTGCAGTATTGGCCAAGCCCTTTTCATAAAGGATCTATTGGATAACTGCGATGTAGACGAAGAGGGTTTACTTGCAGGAAAGGACTGCAAGTGTCCTGGGCACCCCACTAGAATACATTTTCTCAGAGTGAGTTTGAAAGGAAAGGTCACATAATGTCAAATTATATATATGTATCCATTGAGATGTCTATTATTGGATCCACTTCGCTGTCTTGGCCAGCTTTGGCAGTTATTTCTCTTCTTTATCCGATTTGTTTCATGGGAAAACTCTCAGCACAATGTTACCACCTCTATTGCTGGCATTTATACAGAGGCCTTGCTAATATCCATCTGTGCTGCAAGCCACTTACAAAACAATAAAGGCGATTCTGGAAAATTACCCAAATGATATATATATCATTTCACAATCTAGAACTAAAAGAATCCAAGCAAAGAATCATTGAGCCTAAAAATCAATGAGCAAAGAGTAAGCATCAAGTAATTCAAATTAAATGCTTTTGTAGCAAAACTGTCAATTACCCTGCATTCCTTTATTAATTTTCCTTTTATTCATTGGCTGATCTCTGCTTCTTTCCTTGGAGCCATTATAGAGTACCAGCATGGCAGAAGAACAATTGGAAAATAACTGCCAACTATATTTGCTATCTATATTCTAAGAAAAAAATGCTGATTCAGAAGTGAGTGTATTTTTAAACCTTCTGTAGTTGTCAACTCAGAAGATCCAACTCAGGACGAATAACCTCAGGGACTCTGGAAATTTTTGAGAGCTTCACTGTAACCTGAAAATGAAATATTTAATGCTGATAACTTTGGGGCCAAGAACTTGAACAGCACACTGAACAGAATCTGATGAACTGACTGTTAGAAGGAGAATGCTGATAGGTTTTACTGGAGTGCATACAGGTGCCTTATAATTAAAAGATCTTTTTCCAGTTTTAGTCTTGATTTTTCTTGATGAGATATTGCCTAGTTAAAAGCTAACTAAATACCTACATGTGCTCAGAACTACATTATGTCCTTTTTCACCTGATTTATTTGATCCTAAAAACCATTCTGTGACTTAGATGTTGTTCTCCTTACTTTAAAAATTAATACCCTGAAGCTCAAAGTGTTTGAATCTAAAGGTATTAAGGGTAGACGTGAATTCACGTCTTCTGACCCAAGTCTGACTATAAGACGTTCTATAAAATAATTGGGTATTACGAAATCAGTGGACAAGTGCAATTTTGAGATTGAAGTATGAACTTTGTAAAAATTACCTCCTACTCTTTCCCTCCAAAATGACGCATATTTTAGCCAAACTGATCTGTTTGTTATTTCTCAAACTTGCCCTGTGATTTCTTACCTCAACATCTTTATCCATGTTGGTCTCTCTACCTGAATACCATGCTGAATCCATTTCAATCTTTTAAAATTTTATTTGCTTTTCAAGTGCTACTTTCTTTCTAAAGCCTCTTTTGGCCATTCTAATTGGGTATAATTTACTGTTAACAGTAATAAACATGTTTGCTTGTTATACGTGAGTTACGCTTCAGATGCCTTACACATATTTATTTAATCCTCACAGTAGCTCTCTCAGACAGGCATGGTTATGACCATCATCATCACCATTTTACACCTGACAGAACTGAAGCCCAGGAGGTTAAGTGAGTTATAAAATGTCACAGATCTAGTAAGGTGGTATAATTGGGATTGGAGTTCAAACCAGGGATATGAATCCAGGTGCTCTATGATCTAGGCCCATAACCACTATACATGCTGTGTCTCATTTCTTTGACTGTGATATGATACTTATCTTATTCTTCTTTTACCACTTCTTCTCCTCAACTCTTTGCGAGAGGAAGCATTGTCTGGCTTCCCTTTCTAGGCCCTTGACCAGGGAACACCATCTTCTCAAAGAAAAGAAGAAATAAATTTTACTTTTCACTCTCTCTCATACTTAGGATATTTTCCTTTATTACAATTATTCATTCAATTGCTTTTTCATACTGCAAACACCGTGAAGGCCAGAAATACGTCTTAGCAATATTTGAAGCCTTTAAACGGTTAACGTACTCGGCTGCTAACCGAAAGGTTGGAGGTTTAAGTCCACATAGAGGTGTCTCGGAAAAAAGCCTGGCTATCTACTTCCAAAAAAATCGACCATAGCCTGTGGAACACTGTTCTCTGACACACTGGGATTGCTATGTGTTGGAATCTACTGGAGAGCACCTGGTTTGTTATGGGTTTTTTGTTTGTTTATTTGTTTTAACACACAGAGTATCAGCAACTGGTTTGTTTGGGGGGGTTGTTTGTTTTAATACACAAAGTACCTAACAATTTCTCTGTAGCTTTTAATGAAATTGGATTACTTTGGGAAATAAGGGTCAAGCACTCCAGCAGAGCCAGCCCTAGGGCAACCATCACTGTGGCAACATCTGTTTCTCACTTGCTTTTTTTGACCCTTGCTCACCACCTTTCTACCACTCTCAGTTCCTAGCCTTGGCTATCAAGGATAACCAGATTCACAGCATGGTTAGAGCCAAAAGGGAAGACAGCCACTATCTAGTTCAACATCTGATTGAAGAAGCAAACATAACTTCCCATAATATTCCTAGTCCAGTGGTAAGCACTCAACTGCTAACTGAAGGGTTGGCGGTTCAAAGCCACCCAGTGGTTCCACATGAAAAAGACCTGGTGATCTGCTCCTGAAAATATTAAAAAAAAAAAAAAAGAAAAGAAAATCCTTTGCCATTGAGTGAATTCCAACTCATAGCGACCCTGTAGGGAAGAGTAGAACTGCCCCATAGAGTTTCCAGGAAGCACCTGGTGGATTCAAACTGCTGACCTTTTGGTTAGCAGATGAACTCTTAACCACTATGCCACCAGAGTTTCCTGTAAAGATTACAGCCTAGCAAACCCTATGGGGCAGTTCTACTCTGTCACACGGAGTCGCTATGAGTCAAAATCAACTCAAAGGTGCCCAACAACAACAACAGTGGTCTTGTTACAACACCACACTGTACGAAGTTGACCTTGCTGGTCTGGAAACTCTCATTATGGTCTTCCACTTGGAAATTCTCTCCCTAGGGATGCACGGCACTTCAAATCATCTTTCCATCTCCCCATAATGAAAGCTAGCTCCCGACTGCTTATAAACCCAGAAAGAGCAGAATGTTTAATCCCTGTTAAGAGGTTAAAGACAAAAGCTTAACATGTTTTCTCTCTCAGTGGGATAAGAATACATTTTTAATAGGAAAAAAAAATCTTCATCCTCAAATACCCAAAAAGTTGACATGTGGAACCTTGCTGAGTGCAGTGCTAAAAGGAGTGCAATGGCAGGGAGGGAAGATATGGAAAAAGAGCTCTAATCCAAGAAGTTCAGAAAATACCTGTTCTTAGATAGTCACAAATAACCCGGGAAATCTAAACCACCACCATGAACAACAACAGAAACCTGGCTAAATTGGTTCAGCCCCGTGTTTTCTAAATTTATTTGCACACATTAAACATATTTTGCATTCAGACTACTGTTCCATGGAACAGTAGTTATGGAAAGACCAAATACTCTTTAGGCTAGATATTTGGTGTTAAGGAGATCTCCTCCGTCGTCCATTAAAATCACACTCAACGGAGAATTCTCAAATTCTGTCTACCCACAAGGCTGGCTAAACTTGGTGAACTCAGACAAAAGAGACATAGGTGGATGTCTTCAGAGATGGGGTTTGTGACAGGACTCAAAATTGAGAATCTGTATTAAGCACAACCGTGCAAGGCTCAGAAAACCAGAGTTTTAGATGTATGGCTCCTTCTTTGGGATGGATGACTGCTGATCACTTTCTCCAGCTGAAGAATTAGAAGTTGAGGGAGGAGAGAGCATACAGTTTAGGGCCACATACCTTCGCTGGAGATCAGACACGGAAATATAAGGCATTGTTTCTTTCCTATTTGATGCGCAGAAACCCAGTATGTCATTAACTTAAAATAGAATTAAATTAGCACATAGGTCTTTTTCTTTTCTTTTCTCTTCACCTCTTTGGTAAAATAAAAATAAAAGCCTGTTCTTTTAAAACTTTATGTTGATTTTCAAATTATTGCTTAAAATATGAGTGATTACCATGTATATGTCTGACTAATTCTGAATGATGATAATCACGAAATCTCTTCTCCTCTTTTAGTGAATTCACTGATAGCTTAATTTCCTTTTTCTTTTCCCTTTCACAGAATTGTGGATATATGGAACGGTGAATATTATGATTGATTACAATATTTGTATTATAATGAATCAGGTGATTGGATCTATCATGCTGCCTATAGGAAAGCTGCCCTGTGTTGTGTCCTGCCTTGCCAGTAAACCCTAATACAGAGTTATTTTAACTCCTGGAAATACTGAGAGCTATAAAAGATTAAAAACAACACCTGTTTTCTATTCTTTATAAACACAACTCTTTTGATTCTCTATTTATAAGACTTAAATGTAAATATAAATTCAGGGATTCATTGCAAACCAAAGAAAACTGTATGGAACATAAAATACCTCCCATAATTTTTTCTATCTTTAATAAAAATGAAGAGAAATAATACATAAAATTTAATACAAGAGCAAATTCACAAATAAACACACACACACAAACAAAAAATATATTCCAATGGACATAGTCAAAAGAAATGTGGAAATTAGGAAGACAAATTTAAGAAACAATATCAATTAATTAATACAGAAATGACAGAAACATTCTAGGTAGAAGAACAAGGCAGGCAATGCTCATTTTAAAGAAATAAAACAGAAACCCCTGAAATTCCAGTTGAGCTAACTATTATTCAGTTTAATAAAGGTATTTAAAGATGATAAACATAGTACATTTGGGTTCATATAAAACCAATTTTGTCAAACCAGCTTAAAGTCTCTCTTTGAAGGAGAAATAATAACTAGATAAAAATGATCTACCAGGAAGACAAGCTGTTCATACTACATTTCTTTCATTATTATTGTTGCCGTTGTGTGTCACCAATTCAGTTCCGACTTAGAGCTACTTTAAAGGACAGAGTAGAACGGCCCAATAGGGTTTCCGAGGAGTGGCTGGTGGATTCAAACCGCCAACTTTTTGGTTAGCTGCTGAACTTTTAACCACTGCACCACCAGGGCTCCTCTTTAGTTTAATGCAATTCAGTGTCAGCATTTACCACTGAAAAAAGGCATTTTATCCTTAAAATGGATTCTATTGCCTTCAGAAATAGCCAAACATGTCCAAAACTACTACCAGACTTTATGTAATTAAAAATATGATGTATTTATATGAACTCTAAAATAGGGGTGTCCATAATGGGAAGTCTTATACAGAGCTATATTAAAGTGAGCTGAAGGGTGATAGTCACATGCCAGTAGCACAAAGGCACATGGCTTTAAGATCATCTAGTGTAACTATAGTTTTTTGGCCAGCAAATGTTGAATTCTCAAACTGGTGGGTCACAATCTAGCCATCAAGATACCTGTAGCTGAATCAAAGAAAGTATTGAGAAGATAGAAATAATACTAGTATACCACTGGTACTGTTACGTAACAAAAGCAGTCAACCACCAGTATATACTTTTAACCTGAGACATATAGGTTCAAAGCCCACCTCTACAATTTATTACCTGTATGACTTTGAGCAAGTTACTTATCTCCTCTAAAACATTTGATGTGGGTGTTAAATGGAAAAAGTACAAGTATATTGTCCAGAGGGAATAAAGGAAGCTAGTATATTTAGCAGATTTCAAGGATTAAGAAAGCTGTAGTCTATGTCCAATGCCTGGCTGCCATATTACCTCAGCTCCTTCTCTATACCAATTCAATTTCACACTTGCTATGATTTCCAACCTCAATCGCAATAAACTCATGCTAAATAAATGATCACCTATTATCACCATCATCAACAACAAAAACATTACAGAAAAATAGAGCTAGAGGGTGAACTTTATGACCATTTACTATAAGTCCCACATTGTACAGTTAGGGAAACTGCTCCAAATGGAAAAATGACTACTGTTAACGACTGGCTCCTTTCTGCTGGGCTTGTACACGTAAGAATATAATCCCAGCACATGATTGGCACATATTCAATAGCTTATTCATCGATTGTTTAGTAAGATTAAATGATACATGCATCTCAATACGTTAAGCCTTATCAATGTAAGCAACCATGAATAGTAAAAAAATAAAATAAAGGGTTAGAAATTTTGCTTATTAAGATTCTGCATTTATACTCTAAAATTAATCTTTTTGTATATTGAACAGTGAGATTCTATCAAAACTATAACTAATGATTATGCCGTAGTATATTCATGAAAAATATCAAGTTATACATGAACTCCACCACTTTTTATAGTTCATATGATTACTTTGTCATATTGTAATACCTGTGAAGATGATTTTGTATTTTTAATTGGTATCAAACAACTCAGTTGTACATTACTCTTGTCAGAAAGTCACATTGAGGAATGTTGAATGATGGCTCAACTTGGTGAATTGTAGTTGTTGTTAGTTGCTATTGAGTTGAGTTTGACTCATGGTGGCCCCAAGTGTTTAACCTTTTCAAGACCTTGTTATTTCCTGCTTTGAATTTTTTTTTTTTTTTTTTTTTTTTGGATACCACCTGTTTTCATTAATAGAAGCATGCCAAGCCATGGAGTGTGTTTAAATTTTTGGTTGGTAATAGAGATTTTAAGAAATATTATTTGAGAATACATGGATCCCTCAAACCTCAGAGAGTTCTTGGGCACCAGGATTGGTGGGTACACATCTGTCCTACTGGTGGCAGAATTTTTGCAGCACACATACAAACCCAAACCCACCAAAAGCCAAACCTGTTGCCGAGGAGTCAATTCCAACTCATACCAACCCAATGTGACAGAGTAGAACTGCCCCATAGGGTTTCCAAGGGGTGCCTAGTGGATTTGAACTACTGACCTTTTTGTTAGCAGCAGTAGCTCTTAACTGCTAAGCCAGCAGGGTTTCCAAACCCACCAGGGCTCCCTAACTATCACAAAGAAACCTTAAATATGCTTACAAGTCTTACCTAGTCAAAAGAGATAAAATTTTTACCCAATCACACTTCCTGGATGCACTTCCTGGATGCACTACCTCACATTTAAGGCTGACACCCCAGCTATTTTGCTTCAGTGAACATTTCTTTCACCTTTCACCATTACACAAGTCTCCACTGGAGGGCAGGAAGGACTTTCAGCAGGAAAGGAGAGTTCCAAGAAACTCCAGAGCCGGAAAAAGTAGATAAGATTCCATGTGTCTCAGGGTTCATGAAAGTGATGAAGTAGAACCGCTCTATAGAGTTTTCGAGGCTGCAACCTTTTGGAAGCAGACTGCCAGGCTTGTCTTCCAAGGCCTCTGGGAGGGTTCAAGCCAGCTAGTAGTCCAGCACTTAACTGCTTATACTACCCAGGGACTAAAATCAGCGGGAGTTGATAATAAAGATATTGGCTACACGCTCGTAATATATGAACCCAAACATTCAGAGAGAAACATAAAAATTTAAAACTATGTCTTATTTTAAGAATATAAGAAACCTCTTAAAATAAACTGTACAACTAATTATATTGCATTTTCCAGGATGAATTTCAGGAAAACAGCACACAATCTAGGATTAATGCTAGTTATTACAGTTCTTGACAAGTCATCCCAGTGTTTCAGCTACCAATACTGTTCCATGCTGTGTTTACAAATACAAGAAAATGTTTAATTTACAATTTTGTATTAAATAAATTGAATATAAGGAACTATTTAGGGTTGTTTTATTCCTCTTATTGATTAGATTATCTTTTTCTGTATCAAACCAATCTTTTACTTCCTCTTCATTTCTACATGATTATAAGAATAAAAAGTAAGTTGTGTCAAGTGCTGCCATAAGTACCAAAAGATATAAGAACAATGTTTTGTACAACCAGTTATTTTTTACTTTGGAATGTTAAAAACCTCATGTTGTTGTTGTTAGGTGCCGTCGAGTCGGTTCCGACTCATAGCAACCCTACGCACAACAGAACGAAATACTGCCCAGTCCTGCGCCATCCTTACAATCGTTGTTATGCTTGAGCTCATTGTTGCAGCCACTGTGTCAATGCACCTCTTTGAGGGTCTTCCTCTTTTCCGCTGACCCTGTACTCTGCCAAGCAGATGTCCTTCTCCAGGGACTCATCCCTCCTGAAAACATGTTCAAAGTATGTAAGACGCAGTCTCACCATCCTTGTCTCTAAGGAGCATTCTGGCCGCACTTCCTCCAAGACAGATTTGTTCCTTCTTTTGGCAGTCCATCGTATATTCAATATTCTTCGCCAACACCACAATTCAAAGGCATCAACTCTTCTTCGGTCTTTCTTATTCATTGTCCAGCTTTCACATGCATATGATGTGAATGAAAATAACATGGCGTGGGTCAGGTGCACCTTAGTCTTCAGGGTGACATCTTTGCTCTTCAACACTTTGAAGAGGTCCTTTGCAGCAGATTTACCCAATGCAATGCGTCTTTTGATTTCTTGACTGCTGCTTCCATGGCTATTGATTGTGGATCCAAGTAAAATGAAATCCTTGACAACTTCAATCTTTCCTCCATTTATCATGATGTTGCTCATTGGTCCAGTAGTGAGGATTTTTCTTTTCTTTATGTTGAGGTGTAATCCATACTGAAGGCTGTGGTCTTTAATCTTCATTAGTAAGTGCTTCAAGTCCTCTTCACTTTCAGCAAGAAAGGCTGTGTCATCTGCATCATGCAGGTTGTTGATGAGTCTTCCTCCAATCCTGATGCCCCGTTCTTCTTCATATAGTCCAGCTTCTCGGATTATTTGCTCAGCATACAGATTGAATATATATGGCAAAAGGATACAATCCTGAAGTACACCTACCCTGACTTTAAACCACTCAATATCCCCTTGTTCTGTCCAAACAACTGCCTCTTGATCTGTGTAAAGGTTCCTCATGAGCACAATTAAGTGTTCTAGAATTCCCATTCTTTGCAGTGTTATCCATAGTTTGTTATGATCCACACAGTTGAATGCCTTTGCCTAGTCAATAAAACACAGGTAAACATCCTTCCGGTATTCTCTGCTTTCAGCCAGGACCCATCTGACATCAGCAATGATATCCCTGGTTCCACATCCTCTCCTGAAACCAGCCTGAATTTCTGGCAGTTCCCTGTGGATATACTGCTGCAGCCATTTTTGAATGATCTTCAACAAAATTTTGCTTGTTTGTGATATTAATGATATTGTTCTATAATTTCCACATTCAGTTGGATCACCTTTCTTGGGAATAGGCATAAATATGGATCTCTTCCAATCAGTTGGCCAGGAAGCTGTCTTCCATATTTCTTGGCATAAACGAGTGAGCACCTCCAGGGCTGCATCTGTTTGTTGAAACATCTCAGTTGATATTCCATCAATTCCTGGAGCCTTGTTTTTCACCAATGCCTTCAGAGCAGCTTGGACTTCTTCCTTCAGTACCATTGGTTCCTGATCCTACGCCATCTCTTGAAATGGTTGAATATTGCCTAATTCTTTTTGGTATAATGACTCTGTGTATTCATTCTATCTTCTTTTGATGCTTCCTGTGTCATTTAATATTTTCCCCATGGAATCCTTCACTATTGCAACTCGAGCCTTGAATTTTTTCTTCAGTTCCTTCAGCTTGAGAAACACTGAGTGTGTTTTCCCTTTTGGTTTTCCATCTCCAGCTCTTTGCACATGTCATTATAATACTTTATTTTGTCTTCTCAAGAGGCCCTTTGAATTCTTCTGTTCAGTTCTTTTACTTCATCAATTCTTCCTTTTGCTTTAGCTGCTCGATGCTCAGGAGCAAGTTTCAGAGTCTCCTCTGACATCCATCTTGGCCTTTTGTTTCTTTCCTGTCTTTTCAGTGACCTCTTGCTTTCTTCATAGATGATGTTCTTGAAGTCATTCCACAAGTCATCTGGTCTGTGGTCACTAGTGTTCAATGTGTCAAATCTGTTCTTCAGATGGTCTCTAAATTCAGGTGGGATATACTCAAGGTCATATTTTGGCTCTCATGTACTTGATCTGATTTTCTTCAGTTTCAGCTTGAACTTGCATATGAGCAATTGATGGTCTGTTCCACAGTCAGCCCCTGGCTTTGGTCTGACTGATGATATTGAGTTTTTCCATCGTCTCTTTCCACAGATGTAGTCAATTTGATTTCTGTGTGTTCCATCTGGCAAGGTCCATGTGTACAGTTGCTGTTTATGTTGGTGAAAGAAGGTATTTGCAATGAAGTCTTTGGTCTTGCAAAATTCTATCATTCGATCTCCGGCATTGTTTCTATCACCAAGGCCATATTTTGCAACTACTGATCCTTCTTCTTTGTTTCCAAGCATTCCAATCACCAATAATTATGAATGCATCTTGATTGCACATTCGATCAATTTCAGGCTGCAGCAGCTGATAAAAATCTATTTCTTCATCTTTGGCCCTAGTGGTTGGTGCATAAATTTGAATCATAGTCATATTAACTGGTCTTCCTTGTAGGCGTATGGATATTATCCTGTCACTGACAGCGTTGTACTTCAGGATAAATCTTGAAACATTCTTTTTGACCATGAATGCAACACCATTCCTCTTCAAGTTGTCATTCCCAGCATAGTAGACTATATGATTGTCTGATTCAAAATGGCCAATACTAGTCCATTTCAGCTCACTAATGCCTAGGATATCGATGTTTATACGTTCCATTTCATTTTTGACAATTTCCAATTTTCCTAGATTCATACTTCATGCATTCCAGGTTCTGATTAATGTTTGCAGCTGTTTCTCTCATTTTGAGTGGTGCCACATCAGCAAATGAAAGTCCCAAAAGCTGTACTCCATCCACGTCATTAAGGTCAACTCTACTTTGAGGAGGCAGCTCTTCCCCAGTCATCTTTTGAGTGCCTTCCAACCTGGGGGGCTCATCTTCCAGCAATATCAGACAATGTTCCGGTGCTATTCACAAGGTTTTCACTGGCTAGTGCTTTTCATAAGTAGGCTGCCAGGTCCTTCTTCCTAATCTGTCTTAGTCTGGAAGCTCAGCTGAAACCTGTCCTCCATGGGTGACCCTGCTAGTATCTGAATACCGGTGGCCTAACTTCCATCATCACAGCAACACACAAGCCCCCACAGTACGACAAACTGACAGACAGGTGGGGGAAAACCTCATGTGTATATATACACATACACACATCTATGTACATATATTTTATCACATATGTTTGAAAAACAAAGTATTATTTGATACAGAGTGTGCCAGTAGAAATTAACACAACTTATTTTTATTAGACTGTGTGTGTATAGGATAAATGACTCAAAGGGAGCGTAAAGAAACTAGACTTAAGAACTATAATGCATAAAAAATGAATAAAAAGTGCTCCTCACAACCCACAACCTCAACTTCTTAGAATTGTTAACCCAATGCTTACAAAACCCTTTGTGCATATAAAATACGTTTCTTTGAACTGGTAAATTATGAACACTGGGAGATATGAGAAGGGCAGACTGCTGGAAGAAGTTTAAATAATATCTATTTTGTCCTATTCATTTTGCTTATGGTGTTTCATTCAAGATAAGAAATTATATGTTTATACAATCCAATGGCCATCAGTTTACTATAACAATCTTTCTAACTCAAGCTAAGTTTTCACATGTGGGCAACTTTTATATGGTTGGTTTATATCAATTAAATATAACATTTAAGATTAAAAAAAAAAAAACCCACGAACTGCTTTAATATAATCGGAAGTCAAATCCACAAATAAAATTTATGTGAAATCTTTGTAGGTTTATTCTAGTTTCTTTTAAATAATTTCCAAAAGCAAGACAAAATGTGATTGTATCTGAATACAAACCGTATGTAAAAATTAATCTCATGGTGTTGCCAGATTTTAAGTGTTTTGAAAACAGAATACATCACTCATCTTTTTTTCCTGTTGTTTACGATAATGGCTATTATACAGTGGTGGTGTAGTTAGCTGACATGGGGTTGGCCCCTCAACTCATGGCAACCCCACGCACAACTGAACAAGCAAAGAGCTGCCTAATCCTCCACCATGATCAGTTCAGATTGGACCAGTATGATTCATGTGGTTCTTAAAAAATAATTGTTCAATCACCAAGGACACAAGGTGATTACAAGCCCAAGAGACAGAAAGGGCCACATGAGCCAGAGACTACATCATCCTGAGACCAGAAGAACTAGATGGTGCCCGGCTACAACCGATGACTGCCCTGACAGGGAACACAACAAAGAACCCCTGAGGGAGCAGGAGAGCTGTAGGACGCAGACCCCAAATTCTCATAAGACCAGACTTAATGATCTGACTGAGACTAGAAGAACCCCAGTGGTCATGGCCCCCAGACCTTCTTTTGGCCCAGGACAGGAACCATTCCCAAAGCCAACTCTTCAGACATGGATTAGACTGGACAATGGGTTGGAGAGAGATGTTGCTGAGGAATGAGCTTCTTGGATCAGGTGGACACTTGAGGCTATGTTGGCATCTCCTGCCTGGAGGGGAGATGAGAGGGTGGAGGGGGTTAGAAGCTGATGAAATGGACACGAAAAGAGAGAGTGGAGGGAGAGGGCGGGCTGTCTCATTAGCGGAGAGTAATTGGGAGTATGTAGCAAGGTGTATATGGGTTTTTGTGTGAGAGACTGACTTTATTTGTAAACTCTCACTTAAAGCACAATAAAAATTATTTAAAAAAATTGTTCAAGTGAGCCAATCAACACTTTGTATTGCTTAAAAATGCAGCATTCAGTCAAATAAGACAAAACACACGCACACACACACACACGCAGCATGTTAGGAAGCTTGCAAAAGTAAAACAGAATCAGTTATCATTGTCTTAGGTTGAAGAACCACTACTGCTCCGTAGCCAGTGCAGATATTGCTCCAGCTGTAGCCCTTTTTCATGGATGATGAGCTTCAATTAATTTTATCATGCACTTCCCTGAGGCCACAGGGAGAAGATCCTGCCACAGTGTTTTTTCTGCCTTTTATTTTTCCTGGCATTTTCCAGCATACTGAGTCCTCTCTTTTGGCTCATCTTTGCTTTTTATTGACCTTTTTATTGACTTCTAGCTGATCACTTGATGGACTTTTAATTTTTATTCGACTCTGCTCTAGCAATAACATCTAGTAGATGTTATATAACCTATTTTCTTCCTGCCTCTAACTCAGGGTGGAACACCCTTCTCTGATGAAATGAGTAAGTCCAGCGTCAGAACAATCATGGGCCCAGAAAGATTTCAGGAAGGCAATATGAGGTCTGAATGGCAGAAGGAAAAAACAGAAAGGAAACCAAAACAGCTGATGAATTCTCTTGGTTAAAATTCATTATGAATTAACTTTTAAAAATATACATGGTTTTCTCTTGCTAAATTGAGCCTACAGTTTTCATGGTCCCCACCCCCACACCGCAGTCTATTTTTGACCCATCTTATTGCCTATTTACGTTCATCCAATTATTCTCAACCACTTTATTCCTTCTTCATCTTCTCAGCTTCAGTATTTCCCCTAATTACCAACTCCTGAGGAATATCAGCCAAGGTCAGAAGGCAAGTGTAGGAATCCCACCACATTCTGTCCATTTTACTGAGAATGAACTCTCAACTTGCCTGGAATTGCTCTCATGGGCTTACATTTGCCCATGTCACCACTTTGGAACAAAATTCATCTCCCATACCCCAGGCACAGGCTGTTAAAAATCTTGCAGCTATAATGGACCCTTGAGTCACAGCTGACCCAAGGTGTTGAAATCTTTTCTCTCCAACTTAAAAAGATAAAAATTCATTTTCTTTCCTTCTAGTACCAAGACTACATTGTATTTACTATTAACTTACAGATGGTCCAATATGTTTGATGATAATACTATTAAAAATCAGAGTTTTATCACCTGAAAAACAGACAAAGCAAGACCCTGACTTAGAATAGACCATCATGTTGGTGTTTACTTAGTCTCCCTAAAATGTACTTCTAAATAGATTCAGTTCAGTGAATTCAAACCTATCAGCCAGATTTTTTATAATATGATCCTGCTGTTCAGTAGTTCTCCCGAGTTCTAATTTACATGAACACTGATTTTCTGATCTCATGCCTTACCTAAAAAAGCTCTGCAGAGTCATGCCAATCTGTACTTTGCCCAGCTTCTGCAGTTTCTCTGTGTCCCCTGACCACACCATTGCACTGGCTCCACCTGGGTTCTAACCTAGGATTCTTCAGAGCATGAATGGGAACTGCTTTTCTTTGGGGGGAAACTATGCCAGCATTAAAACCTAGCGTTAAGTAAACACAGCACACACGCACAGATACAGTTAAGGGTAATTAACTTACTTTATGAAAAATTCAACCTAAAATTCCTTCAAAGAAAGGACTGTTCTAAGTGTATTTGAAATAACACGGTAATACCTCTAATCCTTATCAAAAGTGGTCAAAGACAATTTGACTTTCTCAATATGAGGTTTCAAATTTAATGAATTTACAACACTTTTCAGAAATATAGTATTTTCTTTTTGGTGAAAGAAGAAAGAACCTGCACAGAGTTTTGCTCACCTTAGGGAGCCTCAGTGGATTGCAGTTCCCAGGAAGGCAGGACTTTGTCTGTGCTGCCCCTAGTGGTATTCACAGTGCCGGCACAGAGAAAAAAAAAAACCAAACCTGTTGCCATGGAGTCGATTCCGACTCAGAGCGACCCTATAGGACAGAGCACTGCCCCATAGTTTCCAAGGAGTGCCTGGTGGATTTGAACTGCTGGCCTTTTGGTTAGCAGCCCTAGAACTTAACTGCTATGCCTCCAGGGTTTCCAAAGAGTAGATGCTCAATAATTCTATCTGAGTGGATAGATGAGTTACTTACATGGAATACTGCACTACCTAGACTTCTCCAGATCCTGGGTTGTGCCTTATTTGCCTAACATAGTTAGGTTTCAAAACAGTACTTGATACTTGGTCATTCAATAAATATGTGTTAAAAAAAATGAAGCTTTCATCTATGGCTGGACCTATGCATGTGGCCATCATAAGGCTTGTTGCCCTTAACCCCCCTCACACAGAATTGCAACTTGCTCTCACTCTTTCAGTTCTGAGATTAGGTCTAGAGGGCCTCTGAGAACGCAGACTCACTTTCCTAGTGAGAGCAAGAAAAGCCCAGGAACATGTTGCAACCATGACATTCTATCAGAGTGACATCTGTCAGATTAGCCTACTGGCCAGATCAGAGGCTGGAAGGGATGGAGCACAAGACAGGTACATTTTAGCTTAAGACAGGGAGGCAACTGCCCTGAGGTACCAAGGCAATCAGATGGAAGAGCAGGCCCTGGGGAAGAGCTTCAAGAAGAGGTACAAGCAGCCTGGGTGGACATAACAACCTCAGACTCTTGAGACAGGGGTCCAGAACTGGACTTGGAGATGCTGAGGGCATATTGCCTACTTCAGGTTTTCCTGCTTCCACTTAGAGGTTTCATCGGTATCAACGAAGGTCTTTTCTCCACAGATGAAATAGAACTGTTCCCTTAGGAGATTCATCTCTTTGCATTTTAAACTTGGTGACTAACTTAAAAACTTAGGGGGCGGGGAGGGAGAAGCAGCTGAGATCCCATGTACTCAAACTACCATTTTCGTTTTCCGTCCACCTTCAAAATTTGGTGACTAGATTTTACTTGGTGTGCTGAAAAAGTAAGACATGGAGTATATTATGCAACTTCCTGCAAGTCTAATTAAGATTCTTACCATTCTGAACCTTCAATACACGCCCGTTAATCTAAGAGGAAAACAAAAATTAGATTCTTTCAACATTATGCACAGGGGGGCCATTAAGCTTTTCTGTCTCCTCTCAGTTGGCCTCCGTGCTGCAGTCTTCCTGCTGGAATGCTGGGGAGTATTGCAAACTCTGTGGGGGAGGCTGGCACCCTACTGAGCTTCACAGGAATCGAAAGAGGCTGAAATTTTCCCTAAAAATCCTCCATTCTCCAGCAAGCTTAGCATACTAAGAGCCTCTCAATACAGTCTGCCTCCTGGTTTATGTCTCTACAATTTGTGTGCATGGTTCAGGAAACAATACAACCTGTCTTCTTAAACTCCATGACTTTCTTGGCAGCCAAGCAAATGGTCTTCCCTCGGTAACATTTTGGCCTCGGCTACCTCCCGTCCTTTAGAAAACAGTTCTTTTTATACAAAGTATCCTACTTGTCTGCAAATCTGTCTTTGAGTTCCTTCAGGGCAAGGACCATGACTTTTTAGCTTTGTAACAGGATCTCTCTGCCATACAATAAATAATATATATAAATGTGTGCACGTGTGTCTATACTTTTAAGAAATTAATAATTACATTAAGGAACAGCCAGTTACTGCCAAGCTGATTCTGACTCATGGCAACCCATGGAACTGTGCTCCATAGGGTTTTCAGTGGGTTTTCATAGGGTTTTCACAGCAGATCACCAGCCCTTTCCTCTGAGTTGCGTCTGGATGGACTCACCACCAACCTGAAACGTTTTCAGGATTATTATATACCATACTCTTAACCTCTTGCTCACCTCCCAGCCATAGTATACAATTATAAGTCTTTATTCATCCATCCATTCATCACTCACTCCACAAACCATGACCAAATACCTACATTACCAAAAATAACACAAAACCCAACACTGCCAAGTCTATTCCAACTCACAGTGATCCTACAGGACAGAATATCTACATTAGACTCGGTAAGTTTTAAATGCTAACAGTAAGGCATTGGCCTTGATCTCAGGAATCTGAAATTAGGAAAAAAAAGGGGGGGGGCGGTGGCAGGCTGAAAATGAAACAAAAAGAATTATTAAAATAAAACTGCAGCATGCCAAAACAACACTCACTTCCCCTTACTCAAAATTAAGATAGAGTTGACATTTGAATGGACCAAGATGCTTTCACATTTGTTTTCTTATTTTCCCAGAGGTTACTGCGAATTTCTTTCTATAGACGAAAAATATGAATATCACAAAAGGTGAAACGGAAATATCCCCACTACTAGGTAATGGCAGAAGGCAGAATCTCGCCACGTCAAGCTAACTCTAGGGGCTGTTTTGGGTTTGGCATTGATCTGTCAAATCTTAATCTAAGGTGTTGAATCTACTTCACAATAGTAAAGAGCAGAAGACAAAAGATATAGATAAAACTAATAAAGTTCACTCCTATTTATTGTTCCTTTACTTAAAAATGAAATTACTAGTTGGTTTTCAGTTTCTGTACCTCCCAGTTCTCTCCTGAGGTAACGAATATGAAAAAAGAAAACCCAGGAGGCATACCTGGCACCTTAACCCAGACACAGTACCCAGTGCCTTAGACACCGTGAAAGAAACTCACCGAACAACAGTTCCCCACAATGAAAATCCTGTCACAAATGAAAAGGCATCAAGGTACCATGGGAAATACACGACAAATAACGTGCATATCTGAGTTCTGCCCTGGTGGCGCAGTGGTTAAGAGCTAAGGCTGCTAACCAAAAGGTCCGCAGTTGGAATCCACCAGCCACCCCTTGAGCCCCTTGAGAATCCTATAAAGCAGTTCTACTCTGTCCTGTGGGGTTACTATATGAGTCAGATTCAACTTGACGGCAAAGAGGTTGGTTGGGTCGGTAGTATGGTTGCCTGGTCCTAGAACTTGGCTAGTTTTACCTAACCTGAAAAACAAACAAACAAAACAACAGTAACAACGTTAAACATCTCTGAAATTCCATTTCTTCAGCTGTAAAACTAGTTGATACTCTCCCTAACTATTTCCTAAGCTTGTTGGGAGATCAGTAAAACCATATATGTGAAGGTATTTTAAAATATGCTAACGTTTTATGCAAATGAAAGCATTTAATTATTAACCCCCTGCTTTCAGACCTGATTTGTTTTCAGTCTTACAATCTTATGCCAATTCTAACTTGATTTAGTCTCTACAGTTTAATTATACTTGGAATCATAAAATTTTAAATATTTAAATGTAACCTAATTTAGTCTAATATTTAACCTGAATTTCCCCCTCTGTGTTTTAAACCCATTACTTCTTGACGCGTCTTTGTTGACTGATGAGAAAAATGGGTCCCGCTCCTCTTCATAACGCCTGTTTATGCCTCTGTAAACAGTTTCCATGTGCCCCCTCTATCTTCTCTCCTCAAGATTAAACATCCTCAGGTCTCTCAACCTTTTCTTACAGGCCTCATTTTCAAGGCCCTTCATCATTTTTTGTTGCTCTCTTTTGAAATCTCTGCCAAATTTGTCTGTGTTTCAAAAAGTGTGCCACCCCAAGTGGACCATGGTGCCCCTATCAAGGACTGAGGATCGTCAATTGGAGTCCAATAATCTCCTTATTTATTTTATCCTTGACAATTCTGCTAATACAACACAAGGTAGCAGTTGCTTTTTTCTTCTTCCTTCCCCCTCCCCCTGCCCCCAACAGCAGCACACTACTGACTTTTTCTCAGATGTTAACCAGCAAAAATTATGGTTCTTGGGGACAAGAATTAGTAAAACTAATTTACTCATCTTTCTTTTAGCCACATTACCTAGGGCAGCATTTCATAAATATTAAAAGTGCTTAATAATGTGGAGTGGGTCAATGAATTTAACTTGTACCTACCATTTTTTTTTTTTTTTTTTTTTCAGTTTATGACTGAAAAACTCTGGAGTGGAAAATCCAAGGCATACCCAATAAAATTAGTCCTTTTTAAAAATTTTTTATTGTGCCTTGGTGGAAGTTTGCAGCTCAAGTTAAAATGTACACACATATTGTTTTGTGACATTAGTTGCAATCCCCACAATGTGACAGACACTCTCCCTTCCCCCTCAGGTTCCCTGTATCCATTCAACTAGTTTCTGTCCCTTCCTACCTTCTCATCCTGCCTCTGGACGGAAGCCACCTATTTGATCTCCTGTATCTGACTGAACTAAGAAGCACACTATTCACATGTATTATTTTTTTGTTTTATAGTCCAGTCCAATCTTTGTCTGAAGAGTGGGCTTCGGGAATGGTTTTAGTTCTGGGTTAACAGAGCGTCCAGGGGCCATAGCTTCAGGGTTTCTCCAGTCTCTGCCAGGCCATTAAGTTTCATCTTTTTACATGAATCTGAGTTCTGCTCCACACTTTTCTCCTGCTCTATCCGGGACTCTCTGTAGTGTTCCCTGCCAGGGTGGCCATTGGTGGTAGCCAGGCACCATTTAGTTCTTCTGGTCTCGTGCTGGTGGAGTCTCTGGTTTACGTGGTCCTTTAATCTCTTGGGCTAATATTTTTCTTGTGTCTTTGGTTTTCTTCATTCTCCTTTGCTCCAAGTGGGATGGGACCAATTGACTCATTTTAGATGGCCACTTGCAAGCTTTTAAGACCCCAGATGCCACTCACCAAAGTGGGATCCAGAACATTTGCTTAACAAACTTTGTTATGCCAATTGACTTAGAAGTCCCCCAAAACCATGGTCCCCAGGCCCTAGCCCCAGCTACTCTGTCCCTAAAAGTGTTTGAATGTGTCCAGGAAACTTCTTAGCTTTTGCTTTGGTCCAGCTGTCCTGACTTCCCCTGTGTTGTGTGTCCTTCTTTCCTTCACCGAAGTTGATCCTTGTCTAATATCTAGTTAGTGAATTCCCCTCCCCCTCCCCATCCACACTCATAACCATCAAAGAACACTTTCTTCTGTGTATAAACTTTTTCTTGAGTTCTTAATATAGTAGTCTCATACAGTATTTGTCCTTTCGTGACTAATTTCACTCAGCAAAATGCCTTCCAGACTCATCCATGTTGTGAGATGTTTTGTGGATTCATCATTGTTCTTTATCGTCGCATAGTATTCCACTGTGTGTATGTACCATGATTTGTTTATTCATTCGTCAGTTGATGGGCACCTAGGTTGTTTCCACCTTTTTGCTATTGTGAACAATGCTGCAATGAACATGGGTGTGCATATGTCTATTCATGTGACGACTCTTATTTCTCTAGGATATATTTCTAGGAGTGGGATTGCTGGATTGTATGGTATTTCTATTTCTAGCTTTTTAAGGAAGTACCAAATTGTTTTCCAAAGTGGTTATACCATTTTACATTCCCACCAACAGTGCATAGGTGTTCCAATCTCTCCGCAGCCTCTCCAACGTTTATTATTTTGTGTTTTTTGGATTAGTACCAGCCTTGTTAGGGTGAGATGGTATCTCACTGTAGCTTTAATTTGCATTTCTCTCATGGCTAATGATCGTGAGCATTTCCTCATGTATCTGTTAGCCACCTAAATGTCTTCTTTAGTGAAGTACCTGTTCATATCCTTTGCCCTTTTTAAAATTGGATTTTTTGTCTTTTTGTTGTGGAGGTGTGGCAGTATCTTGTAGATTTTAGAGACCAGGCCCTTATCAGATATGTCGTAGCCAAAATTTTTTTCCCAGTCTGTAGGTTGTCTTTTTACTCTTTTAGTGAAGTCTTCTGATGAGCATAAGTATTTGATTTTTAGGAGCTCCCAGTTATCTGGTTTCTCTTCTGATGTTCGTGCACTGTTAGTCACGGTTTGCATACTATTCATGCCATGCATCACAGCTCCTTAAAATCAGTCCTCCAAAAGTAATTAATTATAATGGTTTGGGTAGAAGAAGGTTTTACTGAATTTATATTTGCATAATATTATATCTGTTTGTTTAGCATGATATTGACTCTGGAAGCTTCATCAGAATACCAGAAACATGAACCATGAAACTAATGACCAATTAACTTAAAATCAATTACTGGATGTATGTGATAGATGACCTTATGGAAGTTAGCTGGACTGTCAAATTTGCTTAATATTTGATTTTCCAGGACCAAATCTAGAGAAAATATGAAATGATTTGGCAAGGTCAATGAATACAACACAGGAAGCCTTGATCTCTTGTATCTGCTGAGCAGAAAACAAACTCTACTTGCTGTTTTCACTGTCAAAATACAAGCCAGGAACCCAGTAGTTACATCAGGATTTCATTTTGAGGGAACTACTAAATGAAAAATGGGTGGGTAGTAAATGAAAGCAAATACCACAATATTGTGCAGATCAAGAGATTGGATTTGAAGGTATCTGAGGTAGTGATGATACTCTTTTATCCTCCGAGTATTATGAACATTTTATCTTATCAGACTGGCTAAGAATCTGTTGCCTCAATGCTACACAGTGAGAAAATATCAAGTGTATCAGTAATCTCCCTCAGCTTTCAGATGAGAAACAACCAATAGTTTAAATACAGCCCTTTGGAGGTGAGAAAGAAAGAGCAAGGGATTCTCCTAGAAGAAATTATGCATCCCACTATATATTTATTTTTAAATACTTGGAAAACATGTCTTTAGCATGGCTTTTCATTGCAAACATAAATATCCAAACTAACTGAAACACATTTCAGCAAAACTTTAAGAATATCATTGGCTAACATAATTAAATCTCTAAAAATGAAACCCTAGAAATTATGATTGTTTAGTTATCAACTATGCATTGAAATTTATATTATATTAGGAATTTGGGGAAGGGCCTAAAATTATGAAATACAATTTTAAAATAATTCAGTCAAGTAGCAGGACATAGAAATATACAAATGATAAAATCCAACTACCTGTTTTCAGTTGTTAGCGTACCTGACTGCTGGGCAACATTTTATACTGGTGACTATTGCCTAACTCATGAAATTTGTTCTTTGACTTTCGGGCGGGTGCTTTACCTACATACCTGGCTGTTCCCTCTTGGTTGTTTTTACTATTTATTCCTGAACTCCTTGTGACCCACACACCCACCCCACCAGGGTCTATCATTGACCCCGAGTCATTTAACTGGCCCTCATTGCTTCAAATCCCAACCAAATGCTGGTAGCTTCTTTTTAAGAGTCTTAATCTATGGTTGCATTTTCAGACTCAAGTTACCTTAGGCAAAGGGAGGAATTTATTGTCTAAAAGTAATAGTGTATTTTGGAACTCAAGACCAGGAACACAGCCCAGGCTGTCTGTCTGTCTGTCTCTTTTCCAGCAGTACACTTTCTCTCTGCTTCTCATTTCAACTAGTATATACACTATATTCAAGAGACATAACAGAGACCGGCTGGTTAGTTATGAATGCCAATTCCAAATTCCTGGGAGCCCCTGATCAGTCCAGTCTAGATCAGCGCTTCATACTTGTCCTAACTATGATCAGTGGGGCAAGGGCACATGGTCAAAGCAGGTGACCAAGGCTGTGGGAGGGGCAATGTGGAGAGAGGGGGCATTACATGCTACAACAATCCCCTAAAGGAGGTCTGAAACACCTGACAAATCTATGTCTACAGCCCAGGTCATTTTCTTTATGCTTCAGTTTTATCCAGTATTTGAGGATTTTTGTTGTTGCTGTCGGTTTCTTGGTTTTGACTATAGCTCGCTATTGGGCAGAAACACAGCATTACAGCACTAGAGTGGATAAGAGCAGTCAAACAGCCATGGATTCCGTCCTGTTGGACCAGTGAGAGAAGGAAACACGTTTACCTGACTCCAGCTATATCCTCATGGTCCAACGGAGTATTCAGTGCATAATAGGCACTAACAACAACAACAAAGCACACAGATAAATTAATCTCTTTGGAAAACAACCAACAGATACTGCTGGGGTCTTTCCTGAGATGTGGTTTTTAAAAAGCTTTCATTTTATAGATGCAGCTGAGGTTACTCCTCCTAAAGGTGTTACTTTGCACAAGCCCACATAACGGAGATAACGTTGCATATTAGATACAAAGGGGGCAGGGGGAGAAAACTCAAAATAGGATGCTTGCTGAAAGTTTTTAATGAGGCATTAACAGCTCTGTAAATTAAGGTTCTAATTTGCAAGGTTTTATGAAGTAAACAAGGAGAGAACAACATCAGACATAGGCTGCTGTTCCATGCCTCCACTCAACACGTTTTAAGTGAGTGTCAAATCGATTTTGCAATCCTTAATTATATTTCTCTAATTTTTTTCCATTGAATTTATATGCAGAAGAAATCAGTTTCCAGCAAACTCTTTTCCTCAGTTAAACTTAATAACATAGCATATTAACACCAATTATGTGAGCTATGAAAAATACATTGCAAAGGTACAACATCAGAGAAAGAGCTGGTCAAAAATGTATATTTCACATTTTTACTGATAAAATGCCTTCTTATTGTGAAATAACTGAAAAACACACAAAGACTTTTCTGTTTATACAAATTCCAGTCTTGATATGAATGAGATCATACAGCCCCAGAAAAATGTTACTTTATTAAAATCATACAAGATGTTTGCTGTCAGCATAGTTTTGTGAAATTTATTTTCCTATGATTTATAATATATATAATGTATTATATATATTATAATATATATTATATATAATATAATACTTATTATATATTATAATAAATCTGTCTTCAAAGAAGTACAACCAGAATGCTCCTTAGAAGCAGAGATAACGTTGCACATTAGATACAAAGCACCTAACGACAACAATAACATACATATCTTTGTCTATATCTATGTCTATGTCTATATCTATAATTGCCATCAAATTGATTCTGACTCACAGTGACCCTGCAGGACAGTGTAAAGCTACTCCATGGAGTTTCCAAGGCTATAATCTTTACAGAAGCAGACTGCAACATCTCCCTCCCTCAGAGCAGCTGGTGGATTCCAACTGCTGACCTTTCAGCTAGCAATCCCATGCTTAATCACTGCACCACCAGGGCTACTGTGTAACATATTAAACCAAAACCAAACCTGTTGCCGTCGAGTTGAGTCCAGCTCATAGCGACCCTATAGGACAGAGTAGAATTGTCCCATAGGGTTTCCAAGGAGTGGCTGGAAGATTTGAACTGCCAACATTTTGGTTAGCAATTGAGCTCTTAGCCACTGCGCCACCAGGGCTCCTTATAATTTATGTTGTCTGTTGCTGTTAGGTGCTGTCATGCCTGTTCTGACTCATAGCGACCCTGTGTACAACAGAATGAAACACTGCCAGGTCCTGCAACATCCTCACAATCGTTGCTATGCTTGAGCCCACTGATGCAGCCACTGTGTCCATCTATCTCTTTGCGGGTCTTTTCTTTTTCACTGACTGTCTACTTTACCAAGCATGATCTCCTTCTCCAGGGACTGATCTCTCCTGATGAATATGTCCAAAGTATGTGAGATGAAGTCTCACCATCCTTGTTTCTAAGAAGCATTCTGGCTGGACTTCTTCGAAGACAGATATAATGTATAATGAGTATCAATTCCTTTCAGGTGAAAGCTGGGGTATGGAGCCTAAAGTACACACCAATGCTTAAGGCTCTTATTATATTCAGAGGAGTTCAGGACCAGTGAATTAAATAATATAAAAATTGGTTGATTCTTCTCTCCAAACAGACTTAAAGCAATTTGTTCCTCATGGTGTATGTTAGTGGTTCTCATACTTGAGCTTTGCAAGAGCTACCTGGAAAAGGTTTTTATAAAATCAACCTTATTGAGGTACAATTTATATGCAATAGGCTGCATTCATTTAACCCTTTCAAAACTCAATTATTTTCTACTTTGAATTTTTTGTTGACATTATGTGTTTTCGGTAGCGGAGTAAATGCTGTGTCATTGTTTAAATTTTTGGTGGTAATATAAATTTTGGAAACCCTGGTGGTGTAGTGGTTAAGTGCTATGGCTGCTAACCAAAGGGTTGGCAGTTTGAATCCGCCAGGCACTCTTTGGAAACTCTATGGGGCAGTTCTATTCTGTCCTATAGGGTCGCTATGAGTTGGAATTGACTCGACGGCACCGGGTTTTTGGTTTTAATATAAATTTTGAGAAATATTATGTGAAAATACACTAAAATACATGATTTCTGGAAGCCCAACTGGTCCACTGATCTTGGGTAGCAGGCTTTATTGTGGGACACCTTCCATTTGGGTATAGGGAGCACCTCTGATTTTGCCTAAAACCCCAGGTATTTTGCTTCAATGAACAAATCTAGTGACAGGTATGTAAAACCACTACACTGAAAACTGCAAAATGTTACTGTGAGCAATTAAGGAAGGCCTAAGTAAATGCAGAGATATACCATGTTTACGGATTTGAATACTTAATATTGTTAGCAAAAACTTGTTAGCAAGTTTTCTTACTTTGCTCTGTAGAGTCAATGTAGTCCCAGTCAAAATTCCACAAATTTTTTTATTGTGTGTGTGAAAATTGGGAAGCCTAAAATATATACGGAAAAGGAAAGGACAGTAGCGCAGTTGTGGTTATACTGAAGAAGTACAAAGCTGGAAGATTTATGTTTCCACCTGTGAAGACTACAAGGCTACAGTAGGTAAGCCAGTATAGTATTGGCATGTCGTTGTTAGGTGCTGTCACGTTGGACTCACAGGGACCCCATTCACAACAGAGTAAAACCCGCCCAGTCCTGCACCTTCCACACAATTGTTGCTATGTTCGATTGAGATAGGGTTTACTCTTTCAATTTTTGGAAATGTATGTGCAACTTCGGTATTATTTCTACTATAAATGTTTGACAGAATACACCAACGAAGTCACCTGGGCCTGGAGTTTTCTTTTTGTAAAGAACCTAGTTATGGATTCAGTTACTTACCAGGACCATATAGATTTTTTTCTGGCCAGTTTTAGTAATTTCTTCCCAAAGGACTTCTCTAATTTATCTAAGTTGTCAATGTTGGCATTACATTGTTCACAATATATATTTTTTATATATCTGTTGGACTTTGAGTAGATATCCCTTTTTCATTCCCGACAGTAGTAATTTGTGTTTCTCCGCTATTGCTAGCAATTGTTTTTTCACCTTTTCTAAGAATCAGTTACTGGCTTTGTTTATTTTCTCTATGACATTTCTGTTTTCTATCCCACTGATTTTTTTTTAATTTATTTTGTGCAGTTGTTGAGAATATACACAGAAAAACATACACCAATTCAACCATTTCTGTGTGTACAATTCAGTAACACTGATTACATACTTCAAGTTGTACAACCATTCTTGCCTTCCTTTTCTGAATTTTCCTCCCCCATTAACATAAACTCACTGACCCCTAAAGTTTGTCCCTTTGATCCCATATGGATAGTTCTTAAACAAGTATAATGCTCAAGGCAGACATTTCTTACTAGTTAAGCTAAACTACTTTTTGGTTTTAAGAAGGCTTCAGGGGATATTTTTGGTTTAAGGTTTAAGGATTATCTCAGGCAATCTTCAGGCAATAGTTTCAGGGGTTCTGGAGCCTCCATGGCTCCAGAAAGTCTGAAGTCCATTATAATTGGAAACTCTGTTCTGCATTTTCTCCATTTTGATCAAGTTTCTTCTATATACTCTTTGATCAAAATGTTCAGTAATTGTAGCCAGGCACCATCCAGTTCTTCTGGTCTCACAAAAGGACAAATATAAGCTCATTGATTTTTGCTTTTATTTTTATCATTTCCTTCTCTCAAATTTTATGGTTTGATTTGTTGTTTTTATTTTTCTGGTTTCTTGCTGAGTTGGAAACTTAGATCACTGATTTTTAACTATTCTCTTTCTCTAGTACATACATTCAAATCTTCAAAAGTTTCTCTAAGCACAGATTTTACTGCAAAATGCAAGTTTTTATATACAGAATTTTACTTAACATTACGCTCAAAACATTTTCTAATTTCCATTATGATTTCTTTTTGACCCACAGATATTTTCCAATCTAGTTATCTTTCCATTATTAAGTTATAGTTTAATTCAATAGTTGTCAGAGAGAATATAGTGCATTAAACCAATTCTAGAAAATTTATGAGACCTGATTCATGGCCCAGATTATTATCTAATTTGGAAAATTTCCCACGTGAACTTCTAAACCGTGTATTATGCAGTTGCTGGCATGTCCTATGCTCTACTACAAATAAAACTGGTTATTCATGTTACAATATTCTACATGTACGCTAATGTTCGCCTACTTTTTTCTATCAATTATTTGGTGGGGATTTATATCCACAACAATGAATGGGGATTTGCCTATTTTTCTGTTTATTCTGTCAATTTTGTTTCATATATTTTGAAGATACAAGCTGCACAAAAACTTAGGATTGCTTTCCTAACTATTAAATTGGATCCTTTTGTCATTATGAAATGTTGTTCGTTGTCCCTAATGATACTTAAGTGTCTTAAAGTCTACTTTGTCTCATATTCGTGTATCTTATTCCATTCTTTTACTTTCAAAATTTCTGTCTTTAATTAAAGTATGTCTCTTTAAAAAAAAACTCTAATTTTTTAAATTCAGTTGGACAATCTTTGGCCTTATTTGGATACATCATTTATATCTCACCTAATTATTGATAGAGCTGGGTTTATGTATTAAATAGTGCTATTTGTTTTTATACATCACACTAGCTCTTTGTTCCTCTCTTTCTTTTCCCCAATCATATGCTTATTTATTATTCATTGTTTCTTTACTATTAGTTTTTCTTTTGCTTGTAACTTCTTTTATTACTCTTTTAGTATTTACCTTAGATAGTACAATATGAATCCTTGACTTATTACGGCCTACTTTAAATTAAAAGCTCTTCAACTTCCCCAACTTTGCAAGAATTGTATTATAGCTCAACTCTTCATAATGCTCTCCCATCATTTGTGACAAGGCAAATGTTGTATATTTTTCTCTCACATGTGTTATAAATTTCACAATACACTGTTATTTTTATTGCTTTTATCATAATGTTAATATCTCTTGACCCACAATTATTTCTTTCTGAAGGCCTTCATTGTTTCCTGAAGTTCTGTGCTTCCACATGGGATCTTTTCTAAGGCCTGATGAACTTCTTTTAGTATTTCTTATAGTGTTGGTCTATAGACAGCAACTTTTGTTTTAATGGAAACATTTTATTTTATTTTTGACAGGTATTTTCCCAGGATATAGAAATCTCAAGTGGTGATTTTTGTTAACTTTAACATTTTAAAGGCATCATTCCATTATATTCTGACCTTCGTACTTTTTGTGGAAAAATCAGGCATCAGTCTTATTTTTGCTCCTTTTAAGGTGCTGAGTCTTCTGGCCCTACCCAGCCACTTTTGAGATTTTTTTTTCTTGTCTTTTATGTTAAATAAGTTGACTATGATATATCTAGATGTGGTTTTGCCTCTATTTATCCTGATTAAGGTTTTCTAAGCTTTGTGAAACTGTGTGTTAACATTACCCACTGCTGTTGAGTCAATTCTGACTCAGCGACCCTGTAGGACAGGGTAGAACTGCCCCACAGGATTTCCAACGCTGTAAATATTTACAGAAGCAGACTGCCACATCTTTCTTCCACAGAGCAGCTGGTGGGCTTGAGCTGCCAACTTTGGGTCAGCCACTGAGTGCTTTAACCACTGTACCACCAGGGCTATATATTATATATATACACACATATGTTTGATGAGTTCTTAGCTATTATTTATACCAATACGCCTCTGTCCCATTCTCTCTTCTTTTTTTCTGGAACTTCAAATATGTGTATTTCTCTTATAATCTGTTCTTTTTTGTCCTTGTTCATTTTTTTCCCCTCTCTGTGCTTGATTGTATATAGTCCGTTGATGGGCTCTTAATTTCATATATATATATTTAATTTGCAATACTACTGCATTGTCTTTTTCATTCTTTTATGGATTTCATTTTTGTGTTGACCTTCCTCTACCTTTTCATCTTTTCTGTCCATCTAGTCCTTTATTTTAATTAGAACACTAATTGAAATTATTTTGAAGTCCTGTTGGCTAACTCTAGTATCTGGGTCATCTCTGTTTGTGCCTCTACTGACTCCTTACACTTTATTATTGCTCACTTTGTGGGTGATACACCAAAACCAAGAACCAAGCCCCACGCTGTCGAGTCGATTCCGACTCATAGTGACCCTATACGACAGAGTAGAATTGCCCCACAGAGTTTCCAAGGAGCGCCAGGTGGATTTGAACTGCCGTCCTTTGGTTAGCAGATGTAGCACTGAACTACTAGGCCACCAGGGTTTCCGGATGATACATGGATACACATAAAGGCTGTGGATTATTTTATTATCTACTAACTAGACTAAAGTTTTGTTTACTTAGTGACTTTACCCGATCACTTTGACATTACACAGGCTTGGCTCAGGCTTTCTTAGGGCAGATCGGCCTTAGTTTCGTCAATATTCCGGAAAGCTGTAGCCCTTACTCCTAGAGCAGGACGCTCGCCCATTGTGTGTGGACTTTCTGGAGACTCAGTGAAAACTCAGGATGTTCCCTAAGGACTCTCTACTTGAGTCCAAACTCCCAGCATCTTTCTCCCTAACTCTCTGCTGCCTCTATTACTTGAGTATTACTTGAGGATCTTCCTTTTTTTTTTTTGCTTCGTTTATCTTAGCATCTATAGGGTCGCTATGAGTCGGAATCGACTCAAGGGCACTGGGTTTTTTGGGTTTTTTTTTTTGTTTTGGTTATTCAGTCCTATTTTATGCCATCTCTAGTAATTTTGAATTGTGCCACCAGGGAATTAGTAACAAAACAGAAAGAAAATCAAAGATAAATAAAAGCCTCAACTAAATGGTTTTCTTTATTTCTGGGACCTTGATTCTTTAAGTCTTGGTAGCCCTAGTTACTTACTAAGGCCTTTAAAAAACTATATTTTTAAAAAATTATATTCAACTTCTATTGTTTTTCTCTACAGGAGGCTTTTTTGATGTAAGTTTCATAGCTGAAGTCAGAAGTCACAACCTTATTTAATTATGTTCTTGATATATGCAATAATAATTATGTGTTTGACATATGCAATTATTTTTTTTGACATATACAACTATTGTAATTATTTAATTATGTGTTTGATATATGTAATTATTGTAAATTATTTTAAATTGTATGTTTGATGCATATCTTCACTGCAAAACTCAAAGCTCCCTGAGGTCAGGGACTGTGCCTGTTTTGTTCAATATCCTTTCTCCTACATCAACCACAGCTAATGGCAAATGGGATAAAATTGAGAAATATCTGTATATTAACTGAACGAATGCTTAAGGTCCTTCATTTAAGGAGAGAAGTACCTCCCCCCTAAAAATAGAACCAAAAATCTTGGAAATATTTTGCAGACAATCAAGGGGGAAACCTAGTGAGAAATATTTAGTTTCTTCATTTTTTTTTTCCTCTAACGACATAATTGTATCAGTATTGTTTAGAGACACATAGGGTAGGAATTAAGAAAAGTCCATTGTTTTGAAAATCACTGGCGATCATGAAGAATGCCCTTGCAATAAGGAAGTGGGAGAAGAACAATCCAGGTGAGAACAGATGGAGGAGAGATCGGTAGATAGGAGGCGCCGAAAGAGTCTTCTTTTTCAAGAGAAGAAAAGGAGTTTGGTTTACAGGTGTGTATTAAATTTAGAGATGGCCACTAGAAGTGCAGAAATGAGATGCAGAACTTCCAAGCCTCTAGAGAAAGAAGAAAGGCAAGTAAGAAAACAAAGGTCAGGAGTTCATAGATTGAGTGAAATGAACAATGAGAAAGATGTGTAGTAGAGAAAAAAAGAGAGGTCATAAAAGAGTATCCTTTTTTTTTTTTTTTACAAGATATCTGTGGTTTGGGCACATAAAGTCCATGTCTGAAACGGGAAGGCACATAATTCAAACTCCTGAATTAACGAATGTCAGCCATAAGTGGGTACATAATAATGGTGGTTATGATCTTGCAGCTAATTCTTCAGTGATTCCTGCCCTGAAACCTCCCAACGATCCATTTTACAGATGAAGAAATCGTGCCACAGACCCAGGAATACACTTGTGCAAAGTCGCACACCAGCAACTTGTGGGATAAGGATTTTAAACTCGGGGAGTATGACTCCAGAACCCACACTCCTTAACAAACACCCACGCAGCCTCCCGAGCTAGAAAGCCAACGTCAATACCTTCATTGCCCTTGAAGTAGAATTCAATCAGTCTGATGCTGTTAATCCACCCATAGCATTGATCACCGTTGTTTATAAAGCACTTTCCAGATTAAAAGTGCTTTTTATTGTGCTGTATATGTTTGTTATGACTGTCATCTTAAACCTATTGCAATAAGCCCTAATGATATGTATAGGTAAAAGTGTCAAAATGTTCATTAGCCTCAAAATTTAATAAGCCTACGGAGATCCTCTATCTAAGGAATGTGTAAGAACGTAATTTCCGACAACCAGTTATTTGACAGCTACGGCTATGCAGAAAATTCTGGATATAGACGGCAGTCTAGCTATGAAAACTGACATCAAACTAACTTCACCAGCAACCAAAGACCATTAATAAAAATTACTTTTTGTCTCTAGTACTCTATAGCTCATAAAGTACTTTCTTACGCATTTAAATCTTAGGCTAATAAAAACTACATACATAGAGTTACCGCTTTAAGCTATCAATACCTTTAAAAAAGGTAGCTTTCACTATTGTGTAATATATTCTAATGAATAAGGTGATCACCACTCTGACAGATAAACTTCCTTATCGATTTTCCTTTTTCTATCACTCATTTAGTCAATTTTTCATTCCACAAACATTTACTGAACATGTGGTATGTGTCCTATGCTGTGAAGGCATAAATGATAAAATTGTGAAGGAGACAATCACAGTTTCAGTCTAGTTGGGAAAATGGATAAGTAAACAAGCAATTCCAATAAAGTGTTGTAAAGGGTATAATGGGGGAAATTATTGGTTTCTGTGCTGGGACATAGGAGGAAGCTCCATCCCGGACTTTTTGCGGAGTGGGCCAGGGAGGGGCCCAAAGGCTCTTTGGAGGAACAGGTAAGCTCACACCTTAACAATGAGTAGGGATTAGCCAAGTGAAGTGGCAGAGGACGACTTGGAGGTAGAAAGGGGATTCTAGGCCAAGGCATGAAACCGTTCAAAGATATGGGCATTTTTCTCTTCAGAAGAAGGAGACTATTGGCAGAGCTAACAATGAAGGGGGAGGCTGCAGTGGATAGTTTCAAGAGAGTTATCAGAGGAGGAAGGGCCACCGGAGGAATAATTGATGGGTGTGAGGAAGAGAGCAAGAAGTGGTATTTAAGGACAATTTCCAGATTTCTGTCTCAGGCAATTGGTAATATTCAATGTGGATGATAAACAGAATAAGAAAGAGTTTTCAAGGGAAGAAAGTCAGGAAAAGAAGGGGCTGAGGAGTGGTGCATGGGTTGTTTGTTTTAAAATTTCTGCCTGTATTGGATTTCATTAAATCATTCATTCCTATAACTGTCCCACAAATCCTTACCGTTCCCTTTTGAAGTTCCCCTTGAACCTCCTTGTTTGTCTTCAATCCACATCATTAGAAATTTCTCCATACCTGACATAGGCCCCTCTCGCATTTCTGTTAGCCTTGGAGCTTTCAGCGGAGCCGATCCTTTAGCACCTAGCAGAATTTTTTCGGTGTTTTTGAGGTTGCATTTGCTATGTCTCATACTCCGATCTAGATTTCTGATCTCTATTATAACCTGGTGGGACCATGGACATATATGCAGATGTTATGTGGTGCTTGACTGTGAATATAACTGTACATCTTTAAAAACAAGTCCTGGTAGTGAAATGGTTAAGTGCTCAGCTGATAACCAAAAGGTTGGTAGTTCAAACCCACCCAGCTACTCTGAGGCAGAAACACCTGGCAACCTACTCCTATGAAGATTACAGCCTAGGAGACCCTATAGGGGCAGTTCTACACTGTCTCATGGGGTCACTACAGCCTAGGAAACCCTATGGGGCAGTTCTACACTGTCTCATGGGGTCGCTACAGCCTAGGAAACCCTATGGGGCAGTTCTACACTGTCTCATGGGGTCGCTACAGCCTAGGAAACCCTATAGGGGCAGCTCTAAACTGTCTCATGGGGTCACTATGAGTTGAGATCAACTCAACAGCACCTAACGACAACATCCATCTTCCAATGTTCTTAATTTTTTTTTCTGAGTAATATATACAAAATATTTCATTAAATTAAAAAAGCAATCAATTTCATAGGTGCTAATTTCATTAATGATGTTGACTGTTATGATTCTTTCCTGCTCCGAGTTCCTCTTTGTACCCAGACAAGTTGTATGAAAAAAAGAACTAAAATTAATCTGTTATAATGATGCGGAATGTTCCTAATAGATGGCAGAATTATTTTTGGCAATGAAGTCTTTACGAAAATTCCAGATGACTGATATATTGGAAGAAAAAGGCAGTAGACAATTTGAGTAGGGTAAATTTAAAACTTTAGAGAAAACTCAAGAACATAGTGGAAAGCACGATTACACCTCAACATAAAGAAAACAAAAACCCTCACAACTGAACCAATAAAAAAACGTCATGATAAATGGAGAAAAGATTGTCAAAGATTTCATTTTACTTGGCTCCATAATCAATACCAATGGAAGCAGCGGTCAAGAAATCAAACAATGCATTGCACTGATCATTGAAACAACAACACTAAGTGCGGTAAAAACTAAGCAATCTTAATTTTTATTCCTTAATATAAAAAAAAAAATTTTTTTTTTTTTTTTTTTTAATATCCTAGTTTACCATGGGTTAGCATGACTTCTGGCATTTTAGGAAGATAGACATTTGGATTCTTTTCCCTCTGTGTTCACACAGATGAGTTCAACTAGACCTTCTCGTATCTTCTGACTCTGTCACAAATGGACACACGCCAGGGCCTGGGCACTGACCCTGAAAGCCATTTCTCCTTTCTTTGCTCCCAAGTTCTGTGTTCTTACTCTTTTATTTTTCTTTATCATCACAGCCTATTCATTAAACTGCTAGGCCACATAGCAGATTCAGATACAGTATTTGTTTTTCAGCAACCAGGGGTAAAATCTAGCACCAGAGTTAAAATAAAATTTGTGTTTTAAATCTGTCTTGAAACGACTTGTGGTTTTCTTACCATATTTAAAAAAAAAAAAATAGCACTTTCTGGCAAAATTATTTGCTCCTACTCAGAGGAAAACAAACACTAGGACACAAGGGTATTGAAGGTCAGAACTAACATGCTTTTACTAATTAGTCTGTATAAAGAAGTTTGCCCTACTCGCACCTTCACGCAACTACTTACGATCAGTTTCCTTTTAATGAAGTGTTGAAATGTCCCAATTCACTAAAGATAATAAAATAGTAATAAAGCTTTAAGGTCACAGATCAAAAAATATAAAAGATATGCTTTTAAAGAATATCGATCTTGGGGGGTTACACTTTTGTTTCCATACATTGGTAATTAAGTGCATTTCTGTGTCCTGAAGTCTTTTAGTTCAGCCATTTTGGGGAAGGTAAGAGAACGAGGCACAAATGTAAGATGACCGTTTAGTGTCCTTGAACAACATTGTTACGAAGGAACTGTGCAGAGTTCTCATCTGAAAGACATGCGACACCAGTAATCACATTCTCATGAAGACAAATAAAAGGGAATTGCATCCAGGTGCTCACGGAAGCTCCTCTCCCGGGTGGTTTGCCACAAAGATCTCCCCAGAGGCGCTTCCTGGTTTCTGGGCAGGGTCGCCAGTAAGGTAGTTTAAAAGGCTGGTGTGATTGGCATCTGGATACCACAATAGTCAAACCTTCCCCCAAATGCCCACGGACCTGTTTTCACTAAAAGGAAAAAAAAGGTGACAAGGAGAGAGGGTCACCTTTGGAATGCCAGTCTGAGCAGTTTTGTAGCTGCTGTTTTTACCAGGCTCCCTTTGGACTAGTAGTATTATATGGAAAGAAAGAAATTCTTTCTGTAAATCATGTGGCTTTACCCTACATTCCCGAAAAAAAAAAAAAAATGAGTATTATTTCCTTCTGTAATGACGCAATTATGTTCCCTTACTGATGCATTGGAGCCCTAGTGGTGTAGTGGTTAAGCATGCGGCTGCTAACCAAAGGGTCGGTGGCTCAAACCCACCAGCTGCTCCACGGGAGAAAGATGCGGCAGTCTGTTTCTGTAACGATTTACACCCTTGGAAACCCTATGGGCAGTTCTACCCTCTCCTATAGGGTCGCTATGAGTTGGAGTCGACTCGACGGCACCCTCGTGTAAGGAAAAGAATGCTGCATTTGCCACTCCTGTTTTGGAATAAGTAAGTCCAGTGACCCCTGTGTAACCAGGGGAATATTTCAATACAGGAGTTTGCATGATGGTCCAGTTAGAAGATTATAAAATTATGTTGAATTGGTTGCTTCGTTGCATCCTTTGATAGAACCCAAGATCCCTTTTGTACTGATAATTCTTCTCATGTACCTGAGCTCTTCAGTTCAGTAAAGGACAAGAGTAAATTTGTGTTAATCTTAAACTGTAAACGTAATATTACATGAAATAATCGTAAGCAAACAATTATTTAAAAATCTAGGTGTTTTTAAACTCACAGTCTCTGATGTGGATTTGGCAAATTCAGAATTGTAGAGGGTAGACGCAATGGCCATCTAATACAACCCTCAATTTTATAGATGAGCGAGATTAGACACATGGACAAGCAGTTTGTCCAATATCTCAATTCTGGGTAGATTAATTTCCCCATTTTCCATAACAAAACTAAGTATCATATTTTAATACAAAATATTGCATATTACTCACACCCCAGGAATTACATTCGTACAAACATAGCCTTTGTAACAACAAATGAATTAATAAAATGTAGATTTTATAAATTGTAGAAGACTCTTATTTAGAAACGCTCCTATCACATAGTAGATGCTCAATAAATACTTGTGGAATGAATAAAAGCTAATAAAAAAATAGCTAAGGTTTAATGAAGGCACTCTGGTGAAACAGCAATTAAGCACTTGGCTGCTGAACAAAACACTGGCCGTTCAAACCTACCCAGCAGCTCTGTGGAAAAAGACGTGGCAATCTGCTCCTGTAAAGATCACAGCCTAGGAAACCCCAGTCCTACTCAGTCACATGGGGCTGCTGTGAGTCAGGGTCAACTGGACAGCACCCAACAATCACAATGTTTAATGGGTGCTAAGTAATCTGTGTGGCAGGCACTGTGTAAAGTTCATTAGGTGGGCTGCCTCCTTTAATCCTCACCTGCCTGCTGGATCCCAATACTATACCAATTTTAAAAAAGAAAACAAAGGTACCGAAAGAATAAGTGGTTTGTCTGATTGCATTCCTCTAATGAACACTGGAAGTCCCTGGATGATACAAATGGTTAATGTAATTGACTGCTAACTGAAAGGCTGGAGGTTCGAGTCTTCTCAGACATGGCTTAGAAGAAAGCCCTGGAGAGCTACTTCCAAAAAACCAGCCATTAAAAATCCTATTGAGTGCAGTTCTACTCTCAAACATGTTGGGTCACTGTAAGTCAGAACTGACTCGATAGCAACAGTTTTTTGTTTTTTTTTTAGATAAATACTGAGACCTGAGTTTAAAGCTTACAGTTAGCCTGCTTTCAAAGCTCTTGTTCTTAGTCAAATGGGGGAGTTAATACATGGTAGTAAACTTATACTATGATGTAAATGATTGATAATACACCCTTCCTAGAGATTTATTTTTTGAAGAACACTTGTATCATATAGGCAAAGAGAGCAGAAACAGGTCCTAAAATAACCTTCATCTGGCTCTTTATTCTGCCCTAAAGTCGATCTTGACAGAGTTCACTTAGAAAACTAAGCTTCATAATTTACAACATTAAACGGCATGTTAAAGTATATATTCTTACGTTTGTATTGTTTTCATTATATTGTGTAAAGTAAAAAGAATTAAAGCAAATATGGGAAGGGGGTGAGTTATATAAGCGATTCATTTCTCTTCCTGCAATACTATGCTATATTGAGACTTTCAGCATGTTGCCCATGACCATGGAGCATGTAATCAATTCATCTCCAAATCCCGTCATTGGTGGCAGAAATCTGACTTACTGCGCACACACAAAGCATGTGCACAATATTTATCATTGTGGGTTAACTGATAGCTCCACATTTTGTTATAGTTTAGGAACAATCAGGAACACTATAGTTTTTATGTAATTATTAACTTGCTCACTTTTTAAACATAATTAGCCATGTCAGAACTTTCTAGGACTTGTTCATTGTATTTGCCTGAGAATATAAACACTGTTTAAAGTATAAAGAAACACGAATTGGAAGCACTGTTTGGCAGGTATCACTTCAGCCCACTTAACATAATTTCATTTAGATCTTACACACCTAGCTTATAATAACACTTTGAATTAACTGTTAGGGAAAGAAACTGATTCTCCTTGATCTACTGAAAAGCTCCCAGATGCCTTTGGGATATAAATAACTAAGTAATGCCAACGCTGCTTACTGTTTGCTACCTGGAAAGCTAGCAACTGCGAGACAAACCAAAAAGGTGAGCAGTGTTGGGTAAAGAATATTTAGTTATCATTATTTCACCTCCCATCCCCATTTACAGGTTTTATATGCTTCTTACGCCATAACTTCTAAAACACTGTCTGCTCCTTTCTCCTCTGTGGAAGAAAACAAGCCTTCGAATCAGTTGCCTACAGTTCGCATTCCAACCTGAAATTCAGTAGCTGTGGCACCTTGGGGCCACTTACTGGAGCCTCATTGCCTCCCATGCATTGAGGGTAAGTAAAATACCTATCTCACGAGGTTGTAGAAGGATTGAATGAGATCATTTATGACTAAACCAAATGTAAGATGTTAGTTACACTCTTAACCTCTCTACATAGAAAAGATGCAAGTTTAATGAAAGTTCTTTACTTGGTTTTATAAATCTATCTTAGCTGATTAATTAGGTAAAGTTAGTTAAACTATGATTCAATAAAATCATGGACTCAACCAAACCTGGCAATTGAGCCAAAGAACCGAACCAAGAACTTGATGTTGACCTGGCTACCTTACAAATTGAAGGGAACCTTAAGTGTAAGACGAAACTGCTAATAAAAAGGCACCAATACCCGGGGGCGTGTCAGCTCAGGAAGAAATCTTCTTCTCTGGGAATCACCAAAGCTCCAGGGAGTAGTTGAAGCCAAAATCATGATCTCTCTGCCTTGTCCTTCAAATGATGTGTGCTCTGAGCACATTTTCTGTGCATCTGGAGGCTTCGTTACAGACAGAAGGATCCTGCTTCGTGAGGCCGCTGTTAACAGCCTAACTTTTTTAAAGAGGAATTTGGAAAACTTCCCAGACGCTACATCTGCCCCTAGCCTTTGCACCTCAGAGTATAATGCCGGCCAGGGAGGGAGCGAGGACGACTAAATTTATTAACGGTGGACGGGCCACTCTATCTTTCACTGCAACAACAGTAGGTGATCCCATCAAAAATCTGTCTGCTGGCTAGCCAGCAAATCCAAGCTGCCATCCTTTACAGCAGCTACACCCAGCTGAATGGAAACAAATGCTGTTTCCTCGAAGAATCGTATCACAAGCCAAATGCTGGACCAGGGAGGTAGTTGCTATTTGCACGTGGGAAAATGTATGTATATATATATATTTTTTTTAATCCACATATTCTTTTTTTATATCTCTCCTTTTTTTTTTTATTTAAGAATATTAAATAGACATCAAACGTTTTAGGGGAGTTCAATGGTTGAATTAGCCACTATTCACTGATGGTCTTGATCTGCTGGGCAAGTAACGACGTATGCGTTAATCTTAACATAGCTCAGCTAGAACCGAATCACAGTTCATCCCAGATATACATCAACAGCCAGCCTCACCCGAAAGCAAACTATTCACTATTTTAGGTAAAAATAAGACAATGATATTTGAGCTACACTTTGTAGCTCAAATTCCATTTTATTGCCCTCAATATACTCAATATGTTAAAGAATAGCCATTTTTTACAAAATGACTTTCTCACTGATTATATTAATATTTTTAGGAGAATAATATATATCTTCTATGATATAATAATATATATCTCACATATATGTTAATATGTATCATACATTTAAAAGTTAACAAAGATTAGAAATAGCCAGTTTTCTGTATCTATGCTGAAACAGTGCTTTTCAGGCCTTGTAACCTGTAGAGGTAAATGCATCCCAGAGTATCGCAGTGCCAGCACCTGAGAGGGCCAGGAGTCAGGTGATGGCTGAGACACGGGGCGCGCGAATGCAGGGTTGGATCCTGTCTTTATTTCAAACTTTGACACTTTCTTCATCGTGGATTGTTTTTGCATTGATTTTTTTTTTTTTAAATATTGCATTAACAATATCATTTACCTGGATTTTACTGAGTTTTCCGGTACCTCTAAATTTTGCACACAAGGCAATTGCCTCCCACACCCCACCCTAGTCCTGGCCCATATGCTTTCCATGATATTAGTTCCTCCCATATGCTTTCAACAAAACATGGGGTATTAATAATTATTACACTAAAAAAAATTACACCAAGTAAGTGTTAGAAATGCTTAGCTAAAACGCGTTAGTTTTTTTGTTCCAATTCTCCTTGGAGGCTTTAATAACCTCATGTGCACTGAGAATCTCCAGTATTATCCAATATTTCTCAAACTCATTTCCCCAAGGAACCCTTTTTTCCAAATAGCAGTGATTAACATTCTGGGGACGTTTTGGTAAATAGTGTCCTAGAGTCATCTTAAACCCATCCTTTGATCCAATAAGGCTGCCTTTTCACGTCTTTATATTTCTTTCCTCCGCTTACCCCACATTTTTCCCAGAAAACAGAAAAGATGAATATATTGATACAATCAGACTAAATTTATGAAAAGGCTTAGTATAAACAGGCATAGTAAAATTTCAGTGTAAAGGGATACCAAAAAGATAGGAAACACAGTGGGGCTCAGCGTCTCTTAAATGAAGCAACATCAAACACACTTACCAGTAAAGTCTGTGTTGACTGGCAGAGTGGAGCTGGGAAATTTATAATACCCATTCCCTACGAAACGAATTCCTTTCATCATCGTGGCCGTAGGAGCTGCTAGAGACGACTCTCTCCGTTCCAGCTGGTATACAGGAGAGGGCCCATTTAGTTCTTCAGGTGGAAGCCACCTAAGATGAATGGTTGTGCTGTTGATTCCTTCCACAAGAGGAGGCCTCAGTCGGGCTGGTGCTAAATATCAGAAAACACTTGTTACATTCAAAAATGTGGTTTCTATGAGAGACAGATATTCACATAGATGTACACATTTAAAAACAAAAACAGTTGCTGTTCAGTTGATTCTGACTCATGGGAACCCCAGGTGTGTCAGAGGAGAACCGTGCTCTGTTGATTCTGACTCATGGGGACCCCAGGTGTGTCAGAGGAGTACTGTGCTCTGTTGATTCTGACTCATGGGAACCCCAGGTGTGTCAGAGGAGAACTGTGCTCCGTAAGGTTTTCAGAGGCTGACTTTTCCGATTACTAGGGCTTTCCTCAGGTGCCTCTGAGTGGCCCAAACCTCCAACCTTTTGGTTAGCAGCTGAGCATGTTAGCCATTTGCACTATCCAGGGAGGCCAATGTACACATAAAATCGTGCTTATCACACTCAATACCAAATCAGTATGGTCTCAAGTATTTTTATGGTTCTAGGAATTGAAAGGAGGCCTGGTAGCATAGTGGTTAAGAGCTCGGCTGCTATCCAAAAGGTCGGCAGTTTGAATCTATCAGCCACTCCTTGGAAACTCTATGGGACAGTTCTACTCTGTCCTATAGGGTCTGCATGAGTTTGAATAAACTTGATGGCAAAAGAGTTTAGCAATTGAAACTATGATACAGACTTTCTTTTGTGACCAAACTGAATTTACACTGACAGTTCTACTCTGACACACGCAGTTGCTAGGAGTCAGAATCTAGTCACCAGCACCCAAAACAACAAATTCTTCACATAAAACTTTTGCAATTAAGTGATTTTTTAAAATCTCAAATAATTTGTCTCTACTTTCTTGCTAAATAACAGATTTCATATATTACGTATACCAGATGCTGTTGGAGCCCCACACGGGTTTTTACCAAGCAGGTGCCCCACACCCAGCTGTTGGGCCTGTTGGTCTCTCTGGCTCCTAGCTGCCCCCCTCTCTGGTGAATTCCCCTTGGCTGAGTGGGAGCTGCCTCACCCAGGAGCTGTAGGATGCCCAGGGGAATCTGCAGCCAGAGACTAACACTGACCACAGAGGCAGAGTCCCTTTCTTAATGTGGCATCAACTCTGAGGTGCAGTTCCCAGAGGCCGAGCAGGGAATAGAATGATTGAAATGGGGTAGCTGGGGAGACAAGAGGGAGCGTGGAGTCTGAGAAGAACTGGGTGGGATGAAGTGTTGGTTATGTCTTCCAGCCAATGGGTGATGCAAGCATGATGACCCAAGATTGCCAAATGTTATAGTTTACTTAAAAAAAAAAGTCATTTTCAGTGAAATTTTCTGATTTTTAGAGCTCAATAGGTGATTAAAACAAAACAGACCAAGATTCTGATTCTGAAGGTCAAGCAAAGCACCTGCACGATGGAATAAGCCCGTGAGCTCATCACTGTGCAAGCTCTGGTGCGGGAAGAATGGCCTCCGTTCAGCCTCTCGGCCTTGCAGCAGCAGAGAGCATGCCTGCCCCTGAGGGGACCACACCACCCATGGTGATCTGAGTCTTGGGGCAGTAAGTGCCCCGTGCCCTTGCCACACACTGGGGCTTTGGTATGTGCTGAGGTCTGGGGATACTGGTAATTCTTTGGAAGTGGGAAAGCCCAGGAATGACAGGGATTAAGTTTTCCCTACAACTCGTTGGAAAGGGGGATCAGAGTGACAACTGAGTTATTAAAAGTGAAGTTTTGTTTTCTTTTGATTTTTTTTCTTGCAGAATGGACTTTGTGAGTCTCTTAAATAAAGCAGTGTCAAACACACTTACCGGTAAAGCCTGAGCTTCATACCCACACTAAGTGTGGGTAGGGAAAAAGGAAGGCAGGAGAAGAATTGATGCATTTAAGCTGGGGTGTTGGCAAAGGATACTGAATATATGTGGACTGCCAAAAAAATTAAAAAACCTAATAAATCAATCTTGGAAGAAGTATAGCCAGGAGGGTGCTTCCTGCGTACTTTGGACACGTGATCAGGAAAGACCAATTGCTAGAAAAGGATGTCATGTTTGGGGAAGCAGAGGGCCAAGGAAAACCCTCAATGAGATGGACTGACACAATAGTCATAACAATGGACTCGAAGATACCAACTATCGGGCATATAACGCAGGACCAGGCAACATTTGGTTCTGTTATACACAAGGTAACCATGAGTTGGAACCAAGAGCAACCAGCCACAACTGCGTGTGTCAGCTGGCTATGAGATTGAAAAGTGAAGAAAGGAAAAAAATGTCATAATCACCAAGTCTATTTATTAAGGGCCCAGACAAAGGCTTTGGGGTTTTAATCTACATTTTGTCAACAGAGACTCACACGAACACAGTGTCATTGCCTGTTCCAATAAACGTAAATTAAAATGATATGAATACAAGGAGTGATAGCCTTAAACTATGGAAGGAAATTCACTTTAAAACAGCATAGAACAATTGCAATTTATTACTTCCTAGAAATTCTGGCCAATTTTCCAAAGAGAAACAATTACTTGTGATTCTCTTTTAACTTTTAGTAAAGAAGAGAAGGCATTCAGCAAAAAGTTCATCAACTTAGTAAGATAATTAACAATTTTCTTCTTCTGCCACTGCAATCCATGTGGTATTTTTACATATGTATATATATATATATATATATATATGAGTCTTTAAATTATAGGCATGATTTCCCTTAGTATTTCTTGCCAAAAATTTGTTAAATGGTGGGTTCACAAAGATTTCACTTTACAAACTATGATCCCTCTACAAAGTAACCCAAAACAAAATAAAAGGCTAAGCCATCCAGAAATTTCTTCTCCTGCTAAGTTTTTCTTCAGAGTTTGAAATTTTAGGCTTTTTTAAAATAAAATATTCAGCAGGCCATTTTCGGCGAGGAGCTGAACTGTGGAAGGGTTATTATCAAAGATTATTTAACCCCAGGCTCGGAGAACAATGGAAGACCAATTACGTAATTTTTTATTGTCTAAAAGTTGCTACTTAGAAACACAAAAGAGAAATTTTGAGCTTATCTGGTTTGGCTTCTATATTCTATTTAAGATTACCTTTTTTTAGTCTTTTTCTTTTTTTTTTTTTTTTTTAGTCTTCTGGAAAACAGGGACCTGGACTTCAGTTTGAAAAATACCATTTAGCCCAGAGATATCCAACAGAATTTTCTGTAAGGACAGTTCTAGATCCTCACTGTCTAATACAGTAGCCACTAGCCTCATATGGCTATTGAGCACTTGAAATGTATCTTGTGAGACTAAGGAAGGAAATATTCAATTTAATTTACTTTGATTTAAATCCAAACAGCCATGCACAGCTCATGGCCACCTCATTCGCCAGCACAGGCATGGATAAATACAAAATCACAAATTATACATATGTGGTGTGTTGAAAATAGGATTACCATGCTAACTAAATATTTAGAAACAGTATACATCAGCCACCTGTACTTCTTAGTAACTGAAGAATTTCATTATTTTTTAAAAACAACCTCTTCCTTGAGGTCCAGTTTGTTTGGAGTTTGGCACACCTCTGCTTTCTTCCAATTACCAGCCAAATAGGAACAATGATAAAGTTTTGTACCACCCCGGAATTCAGTTCTCTCCCCAATGACAGCATAACCCAAGAACACTTCTTAATCAGAGATAAAATTCAGTCAAACAAATAAAACAAAAGGAATAGTAACAGCTCATTTTTTTTCAAATACCTCCTAAAAATGGGCACAGGAGTCCCTGGGTGGCAAACCGTTAAACACTTGACTAATGACCAAAAGGTTGTCAGTTCGAACCCACTCAGAGGAACTTGGAAGAAAGGCCTGGTGGTTTGCTTCTGAAAGTTCACAGCTTTGAAAACCCTATGGGGTGCATTTTTACTCTATACACATGGGATCACCATTAGTTGGATCTACTTGATGACAACTGATTAAAAGTGGGTGCACACAATTATTTATCTATTTTGACAAAATGATCATAATAAATAAGGGCACTTTAGACTGAGAGTCCACTCAAATCGGTAGTGGCTGTCTGAATTCTAATGGGCAGTAGAGCACTTCATTTAAATTCACAGGGGAACTATTCCACCAAATGATTAAGACTATTCTTAGAAAGTCAGCTCCAGAGAATGAGTGGAAATAGAGTATATTATTAATATTCTTGCTTAAAAAAAAAGGAAGGAAAGAAGGAAGAGAAGAAGGGAGGGAGGGAAGGAAAGAGAGATGAAGGAAGGGAGGGAGGGAGGGAGGGAGGGAGGGAGGGAGGGAGGGAGGGAGGGAGGGAGGGAGGGAGGGAGGGAGGAAGGAAGGAAGGAAGGAAGGAAGGAAGGAAGGAAGGAAGGAAGGAAGGAAGGAAGGAAGGAAGGAAGGAAGGAAGGAAGGAAGGAAGGAAGGAAGGAAGGAAGGAAGGAAGGAAGGAAGGAAGGAAGGAAGGAAGGAAGGAAGGAGAGAGAAAAAAGGCAAATTCTAGCTGGTGTGTGGTAGAGTTTCATGTTAAGGAATCAACCCAGCCTCTTTCAAACAGTGAGCACCCTATGGGCTCATTCTCTCCAGCATTCATTCCTCTAAAACCAGAAGGGGGAATTAAGTGAGGTTGTCAATCGATTAAACTAGACTGGTCACCACTAGAACGATGAGAAGAAAAATCATAGACACTCCTGAAGTGTTAGACACACACAATCACTGAGAGAGAGAATAAGGAATTATATGTCAGGTTACTGAAGTGAGGGATTATTGGTACAAATAAATACGATGTATAAAATTGTATTAATTACAAAAGGGAAAATTAAGAGACAACATAAAATAACAGAAAGTACTATACACTTTTGGAGATATTTCACTGTTTAATTTCTAACTCCACACAATTTTAGAAAATCACTTAACTTATATTTGCCTCAGTTTTCCCAACTACAAAATGAGTATAAAGTGTCAGTGAAAAGCTTGACAACAGCTTTTTCAAGCCATGTACGTAATTGCTTTAGGTTTTGTTGTTGTTGTTAGTTGCAATCGAGTTGGCTCTGACTCGTGACGACTTTACATACAACAGAACAAAACTTTGCCTGGTCCTGCACCATCTTTCTGAGCTTTGATATGTGAGAGTGCCTTCTGACCTGAAAGGCTCATCTTCCAGCACTGTATGGGACTACATTCTGCTGTGATCCATAGGTTTTCATTGGCTACTTTTTGGAAGGAGATCACCGAGCCTTTCTCCCAACTATGTCTTAGTCTGGAAGCGCCACTGAAATCTGTCTGCCATGGGCAACCCTGCTGTTATTTGAAATACTAGTGGCAAAGCTTCCAGTATTATTATAACACACACGCTACCACACTGCAATAAACTCACATACAGGTGGTGGCTTTAGGTTTTACAAAATAAATTTCTACAATAATAGGAGGCCCTATTATTATTGGCCAATAATTCATCTTTCAAATTGCATACTATCAAAAGACACAATTCATCTACTTTGAAAATCTACCCATATTTACTTTAAAAATCCTCCCGTAAATATAAAACATGACGTGGGTCTTCAACATCCATCACTTCAAAGAGTTACAACGTAAAAAGTCTGTTTTCACTCAGAATAAGATTACAATGTTCTTGTATTCTTTGCAATTTTACTGTAATCCAACTTTTAGCCTGTATTTTCCATTTATAAGAATTACATTAAAAAACTCTCTGATAACATACATTCTTTATTCATAATTTATGACTTTATAATCTGATTAATAGCATATCATAATGCATACATTTACTCTTGGAAAATTTATGTAGTGTAATGTTTTGAGCATCATAGAGCAAGAACTGGATACTAAATGAGCAGAAGCTCTTGCTGATGCACAGCGCTTTAAAACCGCAGCCTCTTCATTTGTTTTCAAAGAGGTGTTTACTGTCTGTGAAGACTACACGGCTGTGTTAGAGTCTTCAACATCATCACCTTTCTAACTGAAAAAAGAAACCCAGGAATGAACAGTGTTTTCATGTTTCACGGGTATGTGGAGAAGGGACTAAAAAAGACATGCTTGTCAGTAGAAAATTATTTTGACTTTTTCTCAGCAAGGTAAACTGTCAAAGGAAATGCAAAGTACCGAATACTGCTAGGATGAAAGTCCTGCAAAGGGCACTGTGAATGGGACACAAGAAAGAAGTGTGCCCCATTTTGCAACTGCACTGATGAAGCTGCTCACCAATCAGTCCCCAGTGGAGAAAGGATTCTCCACACAAGCCCTCAGAGACCACTCGACATTGTTGTGATGGTTAATGGTATGTGTCAACTTGCCCAGGCGACGATTCTCAGTGGCTTGGCAGGTGCTGAATTGGTTGCTCTTCCATAATGAAATATAATATAATCACTTTCCATGATGTGGTACGATGCAATCAGCCAAACTTCTCAGCCAATCTTTCTCTCTCTCTCTCTGTTGTCTTCTTTTTCCAGTTACAGAATCGATAGTGGTTTAAAATCAGGAAAGGCATGGTTCAGGGTGGTATCGTTTCACTATGCTTATTCAGTTTCTATGCTCAGAAACAATCCGAGAAAGCTGGACTATATGAAGAAGAACGGGACATCAGGATTGGAGGAAGACTCACTAACAACCTGCATTATGCAGATGACACAACCTTGCTTGCTGAAAGTGAAGAGGACTTGAAGCACTTACTGATGAAGATCAAAGACCGTAGCCTTCAGTATGGATTGCACCTCAACATAAAGAAAACAAAAATCCTCACAACTAAATCAATAAGCAACATCATGAAAAATGGAGAAAAGATGGAAGTTATCGAGGATTTCATTTTTTTGAAATCACAATCAACACCCATGCAAGCAGCAGTCAAGAAATCAAACAACGTATTGCATTGGGCAAATCTGCTGCAAAAGAACTCTTTAAAGTGCTAAAAAGCAAAACGATGTCACTTTAAGGACTAAGGTGTGCCTGACCCAAAGCATAGTATTTTTGAAGGCCTCAAACAAATGCAAAAGCTGGACAATGACTAGGGAAGACTGAAGAAGAATTGATGCCTTTGAATTACGGTGTTGATGAAGAATATTGAATATACCATGGACTGCCAGAAAAATGAACAAATCTGTCTTGGAAGAAGTACAACCAGAATGCTCCTTGGAAGCAAGGATGGTGAGACTGTGTCTCACATACTTTGGACATGTTGTCAGGAGGGACCAGTCCCTGGAGCAGGGCATCATGCTTGGTAAAGTAGAGGGTCAGTGAAAAAGAGGAAGACCCTCAATGAGATGGAGTGACACAATGGGCTCAAACATAGCAATTGTGAGGATGGCACAGGATTGGGCAGTGTTTCGTTCTATTGTACATTGGGTTGCTATGACCCGAGAGCACCTAGCAAGCAAAGAGAATAGATTGTTAAAAAGCAACTGTCTTAGTCTGGGTTCTCTAAAGCAGCAAAGACAGTGATATATTTCGCTCCTTTAGAGTACCCAGATCAAGATGGTTGCCTTTTAACCATCTAATTCTCTAGCTGGGGGGAAACAACACAAAAGATTTTCTCACTTTGTTCTGTGTTTACTAATCCTCTTCAGAAGAGGTCAGGTCTAGTGGAAAGTGATCTGGAAAGGACAGAATTTAGGTTCTAGACTGGCTTTTTAAGTCCCTCGTTACAGAATATTAGTCTATCCATTATCGGGTCTCTGTTTCTCACTTTCCTCTTTTGTTAAAGGCATGACAGACAGAAGTATGTCTAAGACCCCTTCCAGTTCTAAAATTTTTGAACATTTTAAAGCAGTGCTTCTCAATTAGTGAATCACGATGAGGTAGGTACTGGACATAATGAGCCCCTCAGCCCTCCAGGAAGCCAGCCTGAGCCCCTCTGGCTGATCCCCTTCAGCTTTGAGTCACCTTGTTTCTTTACCCAGTATGGCATTTAAATATTATGATTTTCCCACGTGTCCTGTGACATAACAAAAGCTAGAAAGCACCGCTTTTAGAGAACTTAGAGGAATCACCTCCTTGGTGAACAAGCACTAACTGAACCAGCTATCATTCTGGCGGTCATCAATAACGTGCACATAACCAGTATCCTGCACAAGAAGGAAGAGGATCCATTATTTCTGAGCTGCACATCTAGAAGCAATGATGGCAGCAACCACTGTTCCCTAAAATCCCCCATTAATAAAAGGTAGTTGGTTGGACTGTAATTATGGCATTCCTGCTACCCAAACTTGAAGCTTTTATGTGGCTTATGCAATTAACTACTTAAATGCATCGTAACACTTGCTTCTCTGACAGCAAAGTATTGATTTTTTAATCATTTTCAAGTCTCCTCCAGCACAAATAAATGTACTACAGTTACAGTTAATGCACTGTGTACATGCATTAAACGCCGCGTGACACAATGTATTATTTTGTGATATATAGAATTGAAGTCTGGCTTCTCAGAAAGCAGCATCGCTGATCTCACACTCGTATTAAAACTACCATTGTCCTTGATACTCCCAAATCTCTAACTTTCTTTTTCATAGAACACTTAGGCTTCAAAAAAAGGGGAGGGGAGCTGAATATAAATCTTTTTTATATGTCAACGGGGGAGGGATTAAAAGTTATCTAACATGGAAGATACAGTTGTATTCTCTCACAGGTGTCACTGTGGGACACACAGCAACCTTGTTGGGATGGATTTTTGCCTGTTTAACTTCTTTCCTTGCACATCTGTCAAAATGTATTGCATACTGTAGGCTCTCTGATTCAGGCACTTTTTAGACATTTGAATTGTTTCATTTTAATACCTTAATATATGATACATATTTAATACATTGCAAAGCTGTAACAGTGTTTTCTAAAGTGTGGTTTCCACATGCCATTTCTGCACAGCAAAAAAGCCAATCACATTCCAATCGTGTTCCTGCTGAAGTCCCAGCTAAGGACAGATCTGGAGACAGAGGTCATTACGTTCTTCACGACTGAGCCTTTTTTTCCTTGGGCGCATCCATGCACTCAGCATTCAAGTTGGTGAGTAAAAAGCAGTTAATTTTGTTTTGTTAGAAATAATATCATTTTAGTTTTAGAATCTAAGACAGATGCCAGCATTTCACTCTGAACAGATGGTAATTCCATCTAATAGTGCATCTCTGTATTAGTAAGGTCTGTTGTGTATACAAACAGTAATAAACACTAGGTAAGGATCAAAATAAATTTTAATTGTTGACATTAAATTCTGGCAGCCACAGTTCTGAGGCTGCAACATTCCTTTTTCAAGCCTGTCAGGTTTAGTAATGCAGCAAAAGCTTTTCCAAAAGCTGCCAGATCCCAGTTCCAATAAAAACAGGTTTGCATACTGTCAATTGCCGGCCTTCACCAGGATACCTGTCTTCACACACGGAAATTCTTCTTCAGAAGTTACATGGAATTTTCGCTCCCAACTGGGTGATGGTCTATCATAGTTTTCTTTGGAATGCTTGGGAAGGATTGAACATTTAATTAAGAGGTTAGAATAAAATGTTATAACTGATCGTTAGTTACATTAGGGGTCTTGGTATTATAGTTACTCTTTCACTCTGCTAAGTAAGGGTTTTCTGTTGAATTCATTTTCTTCTATTTGTAAATCTGGATATTCCTGAGCTTCTCTTGAAATTGACATCATCCCTTTCATTTTGTTTGCTTTGCCCGAGTCTGAAGGATTTCCCTGACAACCACAGCTACCATCAGCTATGTTTTCTATTGGATTTGCTGTGGCATCAAATGAGCGAACACGCACTGAGTTAGTTCCTATACTGCCTCCAGGATCTAGTGTTACAAATAGTGGCCGCTATTTATTTTGGGATGCTGCCATGTAAAAAAAAAAAAAATTCATAGAAAAAAAAAAACACTTTGGCATTCAGGTGACTTCAATAACAAACATGCTTTGCAATCATATTTCTTTAAAAAATGGATGTTTTTTTTTTTTAATCATGAAAAATATATTGCTTCCACCATATGGGACAACCAACGACTCACCAACCGATTTAAGACGCGGCATATTGAGCTGACCATATGTTACAGAGCTGTTGAATGGCTGAGTGATTCATGCCCGTCACATTCTAGTATATCAATTAAAGCTCCTTGAAGTCTGCATGATTTGTGTCTCTGTTATTAAACCCTGCTAATTCATCCCACTTACACATCTGTTGTAAATCTCTAGGAGTGCTGCATGATTCATGGCAATCTGTGAGCATGCTACAGCAAATTCTTCTCCTTGTAATTAACAGTAAATTGTTTTACTGCCATGCAATGAATTCTTCAGTTATATTGCAAATGAACTCCTAAATGTGCGGTTCTTTCCTAAGAGCTGACTTATATCATTAGGCAATTAAAAAGTATTGCTAGGAACCAAAAGCTTTTAATCAAGAGAAATACAACTTAAACACTGCTTAAGAGCCACGGAAATTTGACATGTTGGTTGAAAGTGTAAAATAATTTCTGCCGAGAGAGCAAAACAAACAAACAAACAGAAAAAACTTCATGCATCCAGGATTTCACTGACGCTGAGACCCAGGAACCAACCGTTGCCTGAAAAGATTTGGTAACACAACTTTGCACAGATACTGTTTATCTTCGAAGTTACTATCTGTCATTACCAAATTTCTCAGATGGCTTTACATTGCTTCAATTCAAACAGTGCCTTTATTCTTGAAATAAATAATTGGATAATTAGCCAAGTTGAATCATCAGAGGATTCCAGGGCTGTTCAAGTGTTCTTGTCAAAGGTGAGGCTAAGCCATTTCAGCTCGCCTCGGCAGTTCTTCCAAGAGGCTTTGATTTTTTTCCCCCACTTTCTTGGCAGCAGCCTCAGATTCATGAGTCCATACATCAAGTCAGTAGTTTAACAACAAATGGAATTAAATTCAAAGAAGGGAAAGTAATTGAAGGACGGCAACAAAAGTGTTTGGTAATGTGCTTTTTAATATGGCGTGCCACATTTGCATGATAATTTTTCCTTTTTAGCATGGAGCAGAAAGTGACTGGCTTAATGAGGGATTATTCAAGACAGGAAGGAACAAAATGCATTCATAACTAAGAACAAAGATTGTATTATGAAACAAAACCAGGCAACCTCAGAGAAGTAACTAGATGATTGGTTTATGCATTATGAATAAAAAGGTAGAAAAATATTTATATTAGTATTCACTAACAACTATATATACAAGATTGTTGTAATTAAAATTATAAATTAACATATTAAGAGTGCTTGTTTAATCACTGGGTCCTATTCTCAACGAAAAGACTTATGTACATGCATGCAAAACAACGTGTGTTTTCAACCCAGCAGCAAACAGCCTATACATTTTACTTGGGATCCACAAAGAAAACTTAATGCATCACCAATTACTTGTTTAATGGAGGACCGGCAGCTCTAAGCTTGGAGTGTGGAGGTCAGTTTATGTATGACCAGCAGAGAAAATGATCACACTGTTGCTCCAGGGATGGATTTCCAAATGGAATTTCTCTCAAGAAAGGTTTAATTAAACAGGTCTTCATTCGCAAATGGAGGAAATGTACAAATTTCCTAGATTAAAAGGGTAATCTTAAAGGAAAGTATGTCAAGGTTGCTAAAGAGGCTTAGTCTATCAGCTCATGACTCTCATACACCTAGAAGCTGCTCCAAAGCTACTAATGACACTGCCTGAGGACTTGGCAGTGGAGAGAGTCACAGCTTCTCCTGGGAGGGAAAATAACCCCCCTCGGTGAAGTTCTCAGACTTAGTCATGGGCACCCAAACTGAAGGAGTGGTAATGCAATATTCTAGATGAAATGTCACCAATTATCATCATATATTTAATTTAAGAACATTTAATCAAAAGACATTATTATTATTTTTTTAAATCAAAAGACAGACAATTATAATTCTCAAACATTTAAATGAAATCTAGCCAGATAAATCTTTACAAGCACCATTTTAATTTTTGCTACTGAGGTTTAAGTAGGAAACATATGTTTTCATGATTCAATGCTCCTAAAAGGCTAAATACAACTTTCAATTTCTGATGCTCTTTTTCAGAAATGTTGAACGGTCACTGGCCTGTTTTTGATCTCTGATCATGAACTCAAATCACTATATTAGACATAAGAGTTAAATTTCCCACAAATCCACTGGAACTCGTTGGAGTAATGTACACCTTCCAAATGCAATTTTATTACTGGAAGAAACAGCAGGAAGACTCATAAAGCTGCAGATCCACTTTTATCTCTTTCCTTTACCATAGCTTTTGACCATTCAAACGCAGTACCCTTCTCATTGCTTATTTCTATGACTTAATGTCTGTGAGTTCCCTAAGAACCTTAGGGAAGACCTTTTTTTCTGGGGCGGGGGGAGGAAACTTATTCATCTACTGAGATTAAAGGAGGCAAGAGGGATATTGGATCTATAGCTGGTGGACTTTTCTGTGTATTCACGAGAGAACAAGTTCATTCTCACTGATCGGAAAATCTCTGAAAACTGGATTTTATGATAAACCAAACACCAAGCAAAATTTATTTTTCTCTTACTTTTGTCTTGTAAGCGACTTTATTTTCTGCTTGGTAGATGAAGAATCAGATAGTCCTGGCAAAATATATTAATGGATTAAGAAATAAATATTTTTTTCCCCAGAAAAACACCTAAAAATTTTATACCTTCAGAAAAGAAAAGGTTGACATCAAAGCAAAGCTTAATGTGTTTTTTTTTGTTTGTTTTTTGATGGAAATTAGGTAAAAGAAAAATTTTGGCAAGGAAAAAACAATCGCTTGTTAGAAACTTAACATTACATCTTCTCCTGCAGTCTCTTCTCTTCTAGCTTCTTCCCTGAACATGCTAACTAAAGTGAGCCCCAGAGGGTCCCCACAGTGACTCCATATTCCATTCGCTTCACATCTCTGTCTCTTTCCTTACAGCATATAACACTACAAACAACATTCTAGAATATTCTAGAAATTCTCTGTTCCTTTGACTTTCTGATACTGTTCTCTCCAAGTTCACTTCCTAACTGACCATTTCGTTTCCTTTATTCCTCCTTTCTGTCCTCTGAAAATGTAAACATTCTCTCCTATGTTCTCATTAAACTCTTTGTATATTCTCAGCCTTCACCAATTCATCATCGCCCATAGTTTCACCCCCATTTATATGAAGAAAAAAAAAAATATGAAGATGACTCCAAAACCTAAAACATTCTTAAGCTCCAGATGTATAATTTCAGCTGCTGGCTGGGTGTAAGCACCATGGATGTGTTTCTATAAAATGGTCAAAGCTGAACTTGTGGGTTTATTTCTCCCATATGTTCTTCCTTCATCTTTCCCATTTTATTTAATTTTAGCACTCCTAAAATTTATTTTCACAATAAAATCTCAGTTTCAGTAATCTCCACTATTACATTTATGTTATAACAATGTTACAAGGTTACAAAACCGAAGTTACAGGGTAAACTTCCTAAATTCCAAATCCTGGTCGTCTAGCTTATATTTTCCCCTAAATATGCAAATGAACCCTTATTTTAAAGAATCAATTAATTTGTACATATCATGGCTTTAGATAACACGAGAAGTTTCCAGGTTTTATTTTTCAATGATAAAAAGATAGAGCTACAACTCAGAGGGCACAGTTTAGTTTTTCTTCACAGCCTTTCTTGTGGGTAAAAACCAAAACACCCATTGTGTACTGCACAGGATAGAACTGCCTCATAGGGTTTCCAAGGAGTTGCTGGTGGATTCAAACTGCCAACGTTTTGGTTAGTAGCTGAGCTCTTAACCACTTTACCAGTGGCCTTAAATCCTCTTCTGCATAACTAAGATGAGAGCAGCAAAGAGCACACCCATTCGGTGTCTTCTACGAAACAGGAGCGCTTTACCGCAACCAGTGAAGATAATACTAGCGCAGATGTTGTCACGGGTGCACACAGCAGGGAGGACTCTGTTCTGTAGACATTTCTCCTACTTTTCTCTTTCTTTCTGTAGGATCCATCTAGACTCCTAAGGACAGGCAGGCCTCCTTTCAGTTGCTTTCATCTGCTTGTGTCTATGAAAAGGCAGGCTGGATCTCATTGAAAGAGTACCTTTGCTGCTAAGCGTGCTAGAAGGCACAGCAGAGGAGGGGCAGATGGATGGACTGTAGTGTGCAGACTAAAGTATAGAAGACTTGGGTGGAAGTGATGTCGCGGGAAACCTAAGTTAGACAGACCCAAGGAAGTAAACTACGAATGTTGAGTAAAAGCCAGAGGGAGACAGATTTTGGATCAACAGGAGAAATCACTTTTTAAAATAAATCACTTTTTAAAAGATGGTACGGAGCCCCTGGGTGGTGCAAACAGTTAACGAGCTTGGCTGTTAGCCAAAAACTTGGAAGTTCAAGGCCATACAGAGGCTCCTTGGAAGAAAGGCCTAATGATCTATTCCCCCAAAGCCAGCCATTGAAAACCCTATGGAGTACAGTCCTTCTGACAATATGGGGCTGCCATGAGTTGGAATCATGTCGATGACAACTGGTACTAGTAAAGGTGGCGTGGATTCACCTGGGAACTATCATTTCCCCGACCACAGAAAGTATCAAGCATAGGTTGGACAAATAACTGCTGGGAATGTTACAAAGAATATTTGATGACTTTTCAGTGTTTTTTCAACCCTGAAAAGCCATGATTCTAGTTCTGCTCAGTCATGTGGCTGGGGTTCCCCGATCCTCTGCTGTGCCTCTGTCCAATTTTCACCTGTGTCAATTCTTTGTTTTCACTTTCTCCAGATTGCAAGTCTGATTACTCTTTTAATTTTTGTTCACTAGTCCCAAATCCTGTCATTTTCCTTAAAAGAAACACTGAGTCTTTCTCTGTTATCCATATTCAGTGACCGTTTAATAATAAATGAGTAAGTAGATAGTCTTATAGGAAAACAGTGTTTTACACAAGACATTCCATAATAGATACATACATCTGATATATATATTAGATAGACAATGAAGTGTGATTTTTTTGCAATTTGGAGCCCTCATTAATGGAAAGTTGAAGAAATAAAATTAGCTGGACAAGATAATTTGAGCTAAACAAGTTTTCAAGAACTTAAAAAAAAAGTCCCTATAGAACTGGACCAGTGAAGACATTCAGGAAGAGGTCTAGAGAATATTTTTAAGGCTGATCAATACCTGTAATCTATCTAGGAGTCTTTTAACCTCCTTAACGTCTGACACGTCCTTAAGGAGCACCAGGACATTCAGCCTTGTTGGACTGCCAACACAAAAACTTTCATTTGAAAATATACTAAATGCTAAGTAGTCGGGTTATGCAAACACTAATAGTACATGTGATCAGGTTTTTATATAACTAGTAGTTATCTAAGTGAAGTAAGAGACAACTTAACAACCTATTTCATAAGACCATACTTGGTAACAAGTCTTTTATTTAAATTTTATAAACCTACTAGCTTCTTATTCATACTAGATAAACTAATAAGTAAGTAACTATCTATTAAAGGCAAAATAGACTACCAAGGAAACCCAGTAATTCCTGGATGTCTGCCTTTAACCCCTGGGGCAGGAATGGGTGGACGTAATCCCACAGAAAATGTCAGGACCGAGGAAAGAGGTATCCCAATTGCCTCATAGGGAGCCTCGTAAACACGTGGCCAGGACTAGGATGGTGGCTGAGCCCTACAACCCACTTTGCATCTAATTAAAGCTCTTATTATATCACAGCTGTGACTCACAGTTCCTTGGCTCCTCTTAGACTTAGTTCTTTTTATTTAAAATTTCAAGGTAGGTAGTAATCAGGGTTAGTGGAGGAGCAGGAAAAAGCAAAAAAGACAAACGTTAAGCCTAAAGCAGTGCGGGTGGTGAGCTTTATTGGTGTGTGTTTATAGATACCCAACACATTTGTCATGTCCATTAGAACTTGCTTACCTGCTGCTGAAGTCCGCCCTGCTCCAGGAGCACTAGTCACACAGCCCACTGAATTGCAGAGAGAAATGGTGAAATCATACATCCTATAAGGTTTCAGTCCTTTTACAACATAAGACAGTTCTTGGGATTTAGCAGTGTACAATACCTTCAAGGCGAAAGAAAAAAAAAATCAGATAATACACAATATGCATAAAAAATAAATCTTGGCGGTCAAAGTTCCATGAATACAGACAGTGGCAATTATTGCCAACTACTATTAGGAAAAGGAATTTTTTTTTTCCAGAAGACTCAACAAGCCAGTATTTAATTGATAATTGTACAATCACACTGTTTTATGAGGTAATAATCCAGTTCCTGAGTGGATAAATGAGGAAACCAAGTTATTGCCTCATAAAGCAGCGTGGTGGTATGGTTATTGTCACCAATGGTAGAGAAAAAGGATGGTGACATTGTCATTGCTATTGTGAAAAATCTGAACAAAACCATAGGGCTCGGCCAAAAGGATGACGGGGCAGTAATGCCCACACGCTAGTTGATGGAGCTAGTACAGAAAGATGTCACCATGTTAAATAGATACTATCCTTCTCTTAAAAAAAAAAAAAAAGCCATGGTGGGGGGAAGAAGCACATTACTGAGCATCCGCATGAGGTCAACTCTTAATTATCTTTCTTATAAAATGAGCCTAAACAAATTAGATCAAACAGTTGTATTTTCTGAAATACTGTCTTTATTGTACAATGTCAAGTGAAAATAACAGATCTGAGCAAAGGAGAATGAGAGGAACTCCAGAGTTCATAAACAAGTAATTAACAAACCAACACTAGGAGTTGGTCCTGTCATTATAACCAGAATTGATCAAAAGTAAATTTTGCTTAGGCTGCGGATGCAAAGGCCAGTGCAGGTATGAAGAAAAAGAAAAAAAAAATTGTCATGAAAATGGGAAGTATGCCACAAAGCACACGTACGAAAACTGTATTTTTTCAAAATACTTATATACATTTACGTCAAATAATCCTCCATAAATATAAACACAGGTAACTGTAAAGGTTGCAACATTTAGAGTAATTTTCTAGATCGCTTCCCTTTAGGAGTACCATAAAATTCATTTGGAATGATTGCCTGGATATCGACTTTAAAATTTCATAAGCTAAATGAGTACTTCTATGAAGCACTGTGATTGGAATACAGAATATATTGTTTACACAAAACATTTTTCCAAAATAAAGGTGGTTTCAAACATTCTAAAAACCCAGAAATAATTAAGACTTTTGTATCAGTTTCTAACAATTGCATTTAGAACTCAAACATCAAAGACCTAATTATTAATTCTGTATCTCTCTAATTCTAAAATGATTATTGAACTACTGAGGATATAAATGTTTTTCTTCTGTGCAAGATGATTCAAAAATTTCTAAGAAAAATAAAACCTTGAAATGAGTTAAATTTACTGAGTAAAACCCAAACCAAACCCGTCGAAGTTGCTGTTGAGTCGATTCCGACTCGTAGCGACCCTATAGTAGTCCTATAAAACGTATCATGTAGAATAAGTCTGATGGTACTTATATAATTTTTTAGAAACTGAAATTGGTTTAAGGATAAAATATAACATTAAAATGCTTTAGTTTTAATGCTGTATTTATTTTAGGAAGTTGAATCATTTTTAAAGCAAGTCATACTTTATAGCAAGAACATATAATAAAATATAATTAGAAATAGAAAGTACAGACTGTTACTAATTTTGATGGATTTTTGCTTCTCTACATATGGTTATTTTTTACATATGGTTGTTATGTTACATGATTAAAAAAAAATCATAATTTGCCCCAGAACTCTTGGCATATAAAATTATCACTTAGATAAACTTTTCTTTCTCGTGTACATACAGTCATTTTACATGTCTTAAAGGATTTATCTAATTTAAAATTTCCATGGGATAAATCTTTAAAGGGGTGGGAAGAACTCTACAGAAGCTTGAAATCCTATGCTGATATTATCACCACTTCTGTATATTTTCCCTGCCACATTCTTAGGCAAAGATTCCTTAAGAGTTATTTTTGCAGTAGGCATTATTCAGAAATTTTGGCTATTTTATTTACCAAGATTATAACAAGATACACTCAGTTCAGTCCAGATACAAATTTAACTACTGAGACGGTGAAAATTTTTACCATTTCCTGCCACTTTTGATTTAACTTCTTTGAATATATGATTAGGTGAATAGATACTTGGGTGGGTGAGAGAATGAGCAAGAGCAAGCAGGCGAGAGAGAAACAATGAAGTATATATCCTCTAATTCAGCTGCAAGGAAAGGACTTTTCAACAAACAAACAAACGTTATTTCCCTGCCCCATTAAATGATAGCTACTTTATAAAGTGCAAGATCATCCATTCCCCAAAATAATAAGAGTTAATAATGAAATGCTAAAAAATGTTTATCAGCTCTTTCAGCTCCACACCAACCATATAGGAAAGTAGAAATGGTTTTCCCATTTTACAGATGAGGAAAGTCTGAGGTACAGAGATGTGTGATATGGCAAGGAATGGGACGTGAGATACAAACTCGAACAAGTTGATTTTCAAGGCTGTTCTTATAAGCTCTGAGGTTTTTTTGTTTGTTTGTATATATGTGTGTGTGTGTTTTAGGATAGAATAACTACTATATTGCAAGTAATAGCTGTTTCAAAATTGTGTTTTACAAAAAAAGAATAGCTTACAAAGCAAAAGAATAGCCAAACAACAACAAAACAGAATTTCAAGGATAAACATGGCATAAAACAAGACAACTAAAGACCAAAGGCAGAAGTTCTAACCGTAAATTTACTTTAAGGCCCTTAGCATGCTGAATTAGTAGACTTAGTTGGTTAAAAGATATGTACTATACTAGCTTTTTTTTTTTTTTTTTGTAGCTAGCTATGTTTTCATTACATGAGATATTTGCAAATTAATCAGCATTTATATCCATACTAATAGAAAAGTATACCAAGAAATCATAAATTATTCATGGAATCTTTTGCTTCTTCTAATATAAAAAATAAAATTATGCATTTTATATATATGATATACATTCTCTGTTCACTGAAATGGCTTAGAAACAATGGCAAACCCATTGCCAACATTATTCCTAGTGCACAGATTATGATCATTCCCTCTTTCTCACTAAAAGAAATCAGGGATTCTTAAAGAAATGGCTAGTTCCAAGTCTGGGCAGGATGTATACAAAATGGGTTTGGACATCTTATCGTTATCAGATAGCAAGGAAGCTGTCAAAGATGACTGAAGTTAATATATCTAAGGACTCCCACTTTCAAACATGAGACAATTGACCCTTCAAAATTGATAAAAGTTACAATTGATTGAAGTTCATCAAATTTTGTTAAAATTCATGGGTTATCAATGATATTTTAAAAAAGGTCACCTTTGTAGGATAATAGAGAACCAATTCCTTATCTTGAAAACTGGTATGTAAAAAGGAAAGAATGAAATATTTTCCCTATGAACAAAACCATGGGTAATCAAAGAGAAAAGCAAATATCTATTTTTAACTGTTCTAACATCTGGATCTTTGCAACCTCAATGAATGGATATAGACATTAAGCATCAAGGACTAAAATCACAAAAAGAGAGACAATCAGATTTCATTTGTTTTCTGAGTCTTGCCAAACACCAATGACACCCTTACAAAAGGAATTGATCTGCAGTTTGACCCAGCTGTCAGTTTGAAGGAAATACAGATGCCAGAGGAATATGTTGAATTGCACCATAAGTGTGTAATCAGCAAAATCCAGAATATGGAAAGCTCTACAAGTCAACCAACCTGGGTTCTTCTACAAGGATACTGTAAGAAAGGACTAGAAAGGATGGTACAGACTGAAAAAGACTTAGAGAGTATATCAAATTTTAAGCAATGCACAAGAATAAATTACAATAACTACAGATGCACTATAGATGTAAAAGTTAAGAAAACACAAGAAATTTGTTATTATTTAAAAGTCAGGATAAGGATTACTTATGGGGCAGGGAGAGGGTTGTGACTGGGATGAGGCACATGGGAGGGTTTCTGGGTGGCTGGCAAAATTTTATCTCTTGACCTAGATGGTCTTTCTTTATAATAATTCATTAAACTCTACATTTGAGTTATGTGGTTACTTTTTACTTGTATTTATTAATAAAAAAAGGTTTTTTAAAACTCAGAGAAGAGACAGGAAGACAATAGGAGCAGATAAAATTGGATGAAGGGATGGTCTAAGATGGAATTAAAAATTTAGAAGGGGTGAAAAAAGAACTATTGCATAAAAAAAGACAAAATTAGAGCACTAGAGTTAATAGTGTAGAAAACACTGCAAAGGAGGTAGGAGCTAGAAATAAGAAAAATAAAGAAAATAAAAAATAAATGAATAAAGATTTAAAAAGAAAAATGATAGCTACAGGAGACAAAAAAAAATCCAACATATACATAATTGGCATCCCATAAAAAGAATAAAGATTTAAAAAGAATTAAAGGAAAAAAAAAAGGATAGCTTTAGAAGCTATAAACCAAAAACCAAACCCATTGCCGTCAAGTCAATTCCAACTCATAGCGACCCTATACAACAGAGTAGAATTACCCTACAGGGTTTCCAAGGAGTGGCTAATGGATTCAAACTGCCATCCTTTTGATTAGCAGCCAAATGCTTAATCTGTGTGCCAGGAAAAAGAAATAATGTATATCCATAGTTGATGTTTCTGAGGACGAAATTAAACCAAAGGAAATAAGACAATCACTTAAGTTATAGCTCAAGAAAACTTCCTGAAATAACGGATGATTTGAATCTACATATTAAGTGGGAGCCTTTTGTGCCACGGAAAATTAACCCAGCACAGTCAAGTTATGTTCTAATAGTTTAACTGAGTTTCAAAGATTAAAAACAAACAAAAAAACTAATGAGGCAGTCAGGCTTGATAGTCAAGTGTATTTTGAAGAGAAAAATCAAGATGGCCTCACGCTTCTTCACAGCAATGTTCCACACCAGGGGCTGTGAAGCAACATTTATAACATCACCAAAAGGCCCCAGGGGGAGGGAGGAGATGTGTGTGAACCATGTGGCTCCACACTAACAATCACGAAAATAGAAGTCATCAGAGACTATTACCCTTATGAGCACTTATTTAGAAAATCCTGAGAGAAAAATTTCATCCAAGAGGCAATTTAGAGAAACTATGTCAAAAGGACTCATGTGAACATTGAATATAATAACCATAAAGCTTAAACTATAATAAACATAGGGATTAGCAAAAAAGAACATAAATGTTGTTATAAATGTTATATATCTTGATAAATAAAAATTATTTAAAATTTAACAGGAAGGGTAAGGTAGAAACAAAAGATGAAAGCTACAGTATGTATGATTCTTTCAGTTGAAATACCTAGGAGCTAAAGATGTTATCTGAATCAAATAAATCAACTTATAAGTAAATACATGTAACAGTGTAAAGGTGAATATCCAAAAATATAAGTATTATTGACTAAGGTCAACTAGTGAAGGATATGGAGCAGAAATGAGAGGAAGAGAGGAATTTTATTGTTTCTCATAATAAATAATAAATACTTTTTAAATAAAAATTAGAAAACTAATACTTTCAAAATAAAGAAGTAGAGGGACAGTGGTATTATATAAAGCGGTAGTTTTAAAGGTAATAATTGAAGAGATGCTGTAATGCACTGCCCACATACCCATAAGGACGCAGGCATTCATTCCCCCAACTGCCATGAGTATTGGCTTTTGATAACTCACATCACTGTCCTACTCCATGAATTGCCTGTGGCTAAAAGGAGTTGTCTTGCCCAGTATCATAGCCCCTCCCTAGGGGCAGCCCACATTCCATGGGAGTAATATGGGAGTAAACTGGTCTGGTCCTTTGCCCCAACTTGAGCAACGTTATAGGGTCATTTCAGTTCCAGAGCTATGCACGGGATTAGCTGAGGCTGTTTTCACTATTGCATCACAATTCAGCTTCTTACTTTGCACAATCCTGCCTTTCTTGCTATTTTACAGTTGTTTTTTCTGAGAGCAACTCCCCGGTAAACCTCCTGCATTCAATACTCTACCAAAGAATCTGTTTCTTGGGAAAACTGACTAAAGACCAGAGGCACCAGGAGTGGCCCTAGGAAAAAAAAAAAAAAAAAAGGCAGGGCTAAATGGTACTTTGGAGTTGGGTCACATAGGAGCTGTCTGGTAATGAGGGCCTCATCACCGGTATGAGGTAGAGTACTGATGTCCTAGTGATGCAATTGTTCAACTTTCACTAGTGCTGAACTGGGATGGATTACCAGTGGGTTACCACTGGTTTGGGGGAACTAGTAATTATAAAGACTACTTTGAGGAAACTAGTAATTATAAGAATTATGGAATCAGATGGCTCTTGCTGGGTTCTGCCAGACATATTAAGTTACAATGTCAGGTGGGCCCAACAGAAATTCATCACAAAATGGAGCTGGGTATTTGAGGTTGGGCATAAGAAAGCCAGGAGGCACAGTATGTTGTACAAGCAGATGGTCCCAGCCCCACCTCCAAGTTATCAACGACTATTGTACTAGTGGCTCAATCTCAGCTCATACCTGTGGCCCATAGGAGGTCCCCCACGGGCTGACAGGGTAAAAGAAAGCAGACCTGGTTCACAGACCAGCTGTCTTGGGATGTGGGTGCAAGCCAGACTTGGATGGCCATTGCTCTACAGTCCCGCTCAGGGACAGACCTGAAAAGACCGGTGAGACGAAGTCCTCTTAGTGTGCAGAGCTTCAGGCAGCACATCTGGTCATCCATTTTCTGTGAAATTAGAAGTATGCCAACAGATATATACCTGGACCATATGGCAAAGGCTTGGCTGTACTGGTCAAGGTGAAAGAATAAATATTGGATGATCAGGAACAAGGAAGTCTGCGGAAGAAGGATGTGGCCAGATTCACGGGAGTAAGCGTGAGCTGGGGAGACCTTTGAATCTCATGTTAGTGCTCACAGAAGAGCACCTCCTTAGAGGGGTTGCTAAATAGCCAAGAAGACAGAATGACTCACCCAGTTGACATCAACTAGCCTCTGTCATTGGCCAACTCTGTGATAGTAAAATGGGCTATTGGATTCATCAGTCACAAGCATAAACTGGAGGGGCAAGAGTCTCTTATCCTCCATAATTGTTAGGTGTGTCCAATGAGTTAGTCCATGTACACAGTAATGCCTCAGTAATGGTTAACTATGATTATTATTCTCATCAATGCTACTCAAAGTATAAATTACTAACAGGCAATATGTAACCGTGAATACAAAACCTTAAACATGTTCATAACTTTTCTTATCGGCTGTGATAAATTCCATACTTCAGAACTTTTTCTAAGGAAATAGAAATATGCAAAATGTACTATAAGATGCTCTTATCAATGTTGCTTACATTCCCAAAAGATTAAACAGAATATAAATATCAACTGATTGTTGATTGGCTAAATGCATTATTTCACATCCAAAAAATATGAAAGTGTGCAGCTACTGGAAGTCAGCTTCTTGTAAGATATTTAAGAATATATGTTAAATGGAAAAGGCAGGCCTTATGAAACAAAATTATACCAGCTTTGTTTCAACACATGTTTATATTTGAAAAAAATATAAAATCATGTAGAATATACAGTGAAACCTGTGAGAGCTGGAACTCAGTGGGACTGCCTTGTTTTTCCGAGTCTCACAAGTTTTCTGCTTTTGATAGGGTGCAGTCACCACGTTTCTATCACTCTCTATTTGGTGGAAAATACTGGAGTTTTCCTTCTCTGACAGGTTTCCACCCTACATAGGTTCTGGCTTTCACAGGTTTTACTGTCTTATGTTAAGTAACAAAATGCACCATCTAAATGAATATAGAGAGAAAATTCTGTCACAGAGTTCTGTAAACTCAAAAAAATGACAAAATGAGGCCATAACTGAATTCTGGAAAGACATTGGTTGAAAATAACAATACCTGTGAAGATGCCACTGGACTAGATTGCTGAGGTGACTGTTTGGAAATCATATTGACGTTATACCCCACAACTTCTCCCCTTGTGACGTTATCTGTGGGCTTCTCCCAGGAGACGTTGAGAGCATGTGGTGAAAGAGGGAAGACTGAAGGCGGGATCATGAATACAGGCACTATCAACGACAAAGACAAAATAATGAACGCTGTACTAAAAGTTCTAAGACTGAATTCACAAATGTATTCTTTTTTCTGAAATACCCTTTACCTTATAAAATATTCTGAGTTTTAAAAATCAAAGAATATAGTGGTGTATATAAGAGGTATTCACTTTTTTTATATTATTTGCAAGGATGTTCTCCATCTTCATATTACCAGCAAGGATTCTTTCCATTTAAAAAATAAAAACCCTACAGGAACTTGCTGATGTTCATAAAGATAGTTATGAACATTTATGTGGATAATTGAGCAGGAAACTGTAGGTCTTACGAAGTATTTGAAAGGAGAACTCACAAAAACAGAGTATGTCTCAGTCTACAAAATTCAGGACAAGGCATAGTGATGTGGGTTTCTTGTGTAAAGAAATACTTCAATAGGGTAAAAACAGTACCGTTCAGAAACTGGCAAATCCGACATGATCTAAATAACCCCAAAGAAAATTTTTGAAGCTTTCAATAAGTCTTGATTGAAATGTTCAGGGTACATACACACATATATTTCCCCCTGCCACCCTTGAGATCTTAACATGGAATTTAAATGTGCTAACTAAAGGTGTATTATCAAAGGACCTCATCACACTTCCATTAGCCAGTGACCCATAAGATTATGAGGGTCCAGTATCACAATTTCACCCATTACTTTTCATTCTTGACCTTGATTTTCCCCTTCCGGAATGCCATGCCTCATCACTTGTGCTATCGTGGCACTATCATTTGACCAAGATGGCTGGAAGTCGTTAATAGCTGCTCCAGCACAATGCACATTTTATTCATGAAATGGTTCCCTTGGACATCAACTAAAACTACCTTCATCCTCCACATCCTAACAAATTTAGATCAGGACTTCGGTTTCTTTGGATAGCCATACGTTCAAAGTATAAAAGAACATATTTTTTTTTTCTTAAAGGCTCATCAAATTTGAAATATTTTTGACTTAAAGATTAAGGTGGAGGATTAAAAAATCTTGTCTGCCTTAGTGATGATATCTGAAGAAAATTTTAAAAATCTGCCCTCCTTCCTTACCATATTGCCAACTGCTCATAAATACCCTTGTGTTTTACAGGTTTTGATGTCTAGAATTCCGTCATTATGTACCATTGAGTACATAACTATGCATTTTGAATGAGAAATAAAAACAAAAGCATATATATGAAATTAGTAAATACTGTCTCTTTCACTGAACGCAAACTGTGCTAAATCTGAGTAAGATGATGCGTGCGGCTCACCCAATTCTGCTCTTTACCAGTAACAAGTCTCTAGTTTTGGCAAACATTCCCCAAAAGACTATAACTATAGTTAAGTCATCCCTCCCTCCAACCCTTCAAGTAATAGCTAAATCGTTTGCTTTTGTTGCCCCTAAAACTTACTTTGAGTACTTTATGACTTTGAGTTATTTATGTAATCAACTCATATATTAAAAATTTCCACAGCTTATGGAAGCACTTGTAATTTTTGTTTTTCAAAATGTCCTTTAGCACTGTTGAATTTAGTTTGAGGCAATATTTGCCTTCAGGAGTTTTAAGAGTTCAAAGCATTGCTCTTTACCTGATTCTCCTGTTCTTTCTGACGTCCAAGCAGAAGACACACTACCGGCCATATTCACAGCTAAGACTCTAAACCCATAGTTGGTGTATGGCTCCAAGCCAGTGATATCTGTGGTTGTTTGAGGAGGCTGTAATGCATTTCCGTTGGCCGATTCTGTAAATGGGTGAGGACTGAGCCAGCCACTGTTTGTAAACACTCTACTTTCTGCAGACCTGCTTTCTCCATTAGAACTCAATCTTTTCATGTACAGCTCATATCTTATAATTATTCCTGGAAAAGTGAAACAGTGAACCAAGTGAACAAAGGGCTATTTTGGGGAGAGGTGGGAATAGGTATAGGCCAGTCAAAGAGTGCTGGCTTTTCATTCTTCTTCTGACTGGATCACCTGCCCATTTCCTTAGTAACCTAGCGAGGTACTTTTGAAAGACAACAAACTGAAGCATATGTGAATTATGAAATACTACTAAGAGGCACATTTGTGGGAAAACAAGTCAAAAGCAGAACTGTACAAACAGAAAATAACTATATGGATTGGTAAATTCAGTATTTTTCAGGATGGATGGTCATAGTTCCTACTAAGAATAGCTAGTCATTTGGGGGAATTTGATCATCATAACTCCAATTTAAAAAATATTTTAAAATTTGGGGATTAAAATTTGACTATCTCTGTGAGTTGGAATCGATTCGACGGCAGCGGTTTTGGGTTTGGTTTGATTTAGCCTAAGTTCTGTTAACATAAATATTGGATAAATTAGATATTGAATTTCTATCTAGTTTTACCAAGTAGCTTAAAAAGCCTCAGTAGGTTTTTCTCTTAATATTTGTGTGATATTAAATTACTAAAAATCTGTGAATGTGTGTTGGGCCCATATAACCAAGGGTTCAATCGTATGAACACAAAAATTAACTTAATGGAGTCAGCTAACCTACATACATTTTTAAAAATTATTTTACATCCTATTCTTGCTTAAAAGAGAAAATTTACTCTTTATGGGTGCCCTAACTTGTGACACAGTCAAATATAATGCATTTCATAAGTAAGTGTCAAATTATAAACATCACTTGTGTGGTGGCAGATGTCATTAAGAGCAAAGATAATACTAGCCTTTTAAGGGGCAATTTAATTGAATGGAATTTTTTATTAGATTAAAAGAAATATACTTGTTCCACAAACCAGGATAAATAGTGTATCTTTAGAAAGTCTCAATTATCATATCCTGCAGCTATTACCATGACTACAATTGCCAGACTCTCAGGGTGCAATTTCAAATTCCTAGTTTCCCATTCACATTTTTTGCCCAAGAAGTGGAAATCTGGGCCTTGAATGCCTACCATTTGGTTCCGACGGTGGCGCCCATTCTACGTGAAGTTCCGTGGAACTGGTCTTCTGTAGCAGAGGGGGGCTCAGCCCTTGGGGAGGAGCCTGGGCTGTGGTCACTGTAATGGGCAAGCTATGCAGACAGCCCCCACTAGTACATGCCTGCAGAGAGAAGCGGTAGGTGGTGAATGGAGCCAGATTCCGGATGGTAGCTGAGGTTTCACGACCTTCGTAGGGAGAACACTGCTGGCTGCCTTCTAAAGGAGAACAGGATAAAATATATTTTTCTATAGGACCAGATTCATTTGAGGGTGCAGTCCACGTGAGTTTCACAGAATCTGAGCTAATAGGGATGATGCAGCTTAAGTTCAAGCTTCCCTGTGGGACCCCCGATTTTGTCCTATAAGTGACAGCTGCACTCCTTGTTGAACCATGCACATTGGTGGTCTCGATGTAATAGGAATATGAGGTATAAGGAGACAGGGCGGTGTCTAAGAAGTACTGAATATCTGAAATAAAAAAAAGAAGAAAATAGTTACAGTCTACAAATTGAGATCGTTTCTAATTGCTTTCCTACTATATAATTTAACTACATAAACTATACCAACCCATTGTTTTGAATAACAGTATGGTTTATCTATTTTTTTTTAAATAATGTATATACTGGTTACTTTTATTATGCAGTATAAAGTAAAAAAGAAGCGCCATTTGTGATAAAGAATGTTTAGAAGTTGCTTAAGCTTTGGTTTCCTCCTTCTACAATGGAGTGCCTTTAATAGGAGGGTTAGGAGAACTTTCCTGTAGTTCTTTGATATAGAAATGACCATTTTTCTTCCATGTTCATCTTTTTTTTGTCAAACACAAATACACCAGACCGGGGTTCAGCAAACTACAGTTCACAGGTCAAATCTGTCCCCGGCCAGTGTTTTCACTGGAACTTTCCCTGAATTTCTGACCTATGGAAGCTGTGTTGAGATTGTTTGTTATTGTTTTCAGCCACTCATTTTTTGAGACATTCATTATCAGCAATGGAGAATTCAGAAAAGAGAAGTCATGGGTTAGTGGGACTCCCTTCCATGAAGGATTGTGAGGACAGAGAGGAAAATAGAAGAGGTTTAAAAAAATGGTAGGAAATGGAAATGATCAAGCGTGTGCCTGAATCTCTCCATCCTCTAAAGAGGCCATACGCACAAATGCCAGAGCGGCTGTTATCCTTCCTCCTTTCTAATAGGACTCTGGGTAGGTACCAGTTATGAAGGGGAGCCCAATAGCAATATGAAGAACCCAGGATGTTTAAGGGACCTTCATAGTGGAATAATGGAATAGTGAAGCAACGAGTGAATTCTCAAATGGTGAGGTTGTTGCCTTGAGAGCCAGTGGGCATACTGTGGAGCCTCTGTAGCTGTGGCAAGGTAACTCTGCATCTTCGTGTGGGCCAAAATTGGATGAAGGACATGAGAACAATTATCTCAGAAAGTTCTCAGTAGAATTCATGAAGCCCTAACCAAGCTTAGAGTTACTATATGTTCAGCAACTTCACATATTCTCACGGCATAAACTTTGGACACAAGAAGATGGTGAACACGTGTTCATTCTTGGCTTGGTTGGGTCTTCATGAACATCATTTTAGCCTCACTTAGGCTCTTGCTATTGCTGAGAACTTTCTGAGATACTCAATTATCATCATGAAAACTAAACTGGAGTACACACTAGTAGACAGGTTCCAAATGTCATTGTACTAGAATGCTAGACTCATTATGCTTTCAATTTTCTTTTCTTTTAAACTTTTTAAATTTTTTATCACTGTATTTTTTAAAAATAATTTTTATTGTGCTTTAAGTAAAAGTTTACAAATCAAGTCAGATTGAATATAATGCTTTTATACGAAAAGACACACAAGCCAAAAACAAAATTACTGTTTGAACAAAACATTTTACAACCAAAAAAAAAAAAACAGCAACATAAAATTCCTCTCTACAGACGCTAATAACGATAACCACGTACACGGGTTAATCTCTTTCCAAACATATGTTTATTATAAATAACTAAAAAATATTTCTTACTGATATCTAATTCTTATCTCCTGTATTAATGAGTTGCTTTTTTATTGTGAAAACAAACCAGGGGACTGTTATCTTCTGAGAACACAAGAAATCTGGGAAAGCCCAGATTCATTCTCTCCTAATTCCCTACCTTTCCTGTACCACAAAATTGGAATGGCTTGAGGGGCAGGATAGAGTTAATATTCAGTTTTCAAAGAAATGTACAGAGCAGGCTTCATAAATGGGGTAGAAGTGAAAGAATATTACGGGATCTTAGATTTACCTGGAAGTAGAAGAAAGTCAGCTAGCCACGAGTCTCCATGGCTACCCATACATACCTCAACACAACCCTCATCACAACTTATCTTAGCAGCTTGAGGAATTGTCTTTCTTCCCCACTAGGGTCAACGTTCTGACAAGGCAGGGGTCATGCCCTCCTTACTCCCCCCTGTATTTAGAGTGCAAAGCAGATCATAGGATTGCAATAAATATTTGTTGAATCAGTCAGTGAAAACCATGAATGAAATGCACTCTGCCTGTTTGGGAAGAGTGATAGACTGCACTAGCAAGACCGATCTATTGGTAGTAGTTGGCAAATCATTTCATTCTATCATTCAAATGGCGACTGCATTGGTTTGAAACACGTGCATTGAACATCACAGTTGGTGCTCGTCATACAGTATTGGTGTCATAACTGGGAAATGAGGGAAAGTCCTCTGTCCGTAACAGGCAGGGAATAGTTGCAATTGCATGTATTCCTGGCACATGATAGCAATTTCAATGGATATTTATTAGAATAAATTAAACTTACTCTCTGTATTCCATATAAGACTGTTCAAAACATTCCACAAAATTGAAAAAAAAAATTGAATAAACTTTGAAGCCTAAAAAATGATAGAAAACATACTACTTAACATGTCAAAAGTCAAAACCTAACAGGCAAAAACAAATATCAATGCTAACTATTCCAAGAGGCTGCCTGGCATTAGTTTAACTAGAAACGGGAAGAAATACAAGGTGTTGAAAATTAAAAGACGCTCCACACTTACTGGAGGCTTGTAGCTTTTGAGAAATGTAATACAATCCCGATAGATCAGACTCTACAAGAGGAATCTACTTGGTAAGAAATTAGAATGGTAATATAATCAGGATGGGAATATATATTATTTGGTAGAAATATTGTATGAAGTAATTTATAGTATGAACAGAGTAAAAGCATTTGAAATGATATAAATTGGATGCCCATTAATGCTGTCATAAAGAAAAATGATGGTGGGTGAGGGTTTAAAAGACTACTTATCTCAAGCTGCTTTCTTTCTTTGCTTAGGATAATAATTATCTCCCTTAATTCTGAGTTTCAAAATAAGCTCTATAACCACAAACTTTCGTAATTTTAGGGCAACATTCACAACTCTTTGGCTCAGCACAAATTTGTGATCTTGACTGATACCCACACTGGTCTGTGGCATGCCCCATCATGTACCATGCAGCAAACGTACACAGAATTGCTTGAGTTGCCTGAATGTACTTTATTTTCAGACACAGCTCCACGCCTTTTCACACACGGTTTCTGTCATGAGGACCACTCTTCCTCCACAACATTATCTGGCTAGTTCAGCTTACACGTCACCTCCTTATTGTGAAACTTTGGGTGGTTCTCAATCATTAACACTACCACCACACAGATGTGATTGCCTGTTCTCACAGCCCCTACCAGTGCTTTCTTAAGGAGCCCTGGTGGTGCAGTGGTTAAGGGCTCAGCTGCTAACTGAGAGATTGGAGGTTTGAACCCACCAGCTGCTCCATGGGAAGAAAATGTGGCAACCCGCTTCTATAAAGATTACAGCCTTGGAAACTATATGGGCCTGTTCTACCCTGTCCTATAGGGTAGCCATGAGTCAGAATTGACTCAATGGGACACAGCAACAAAAACAACAACCTCCGGGTCAACATGTAATATACTATATTGTAATTTTTTGTTTGCTTATGTATATCTCCTCTCAAGTATGAGATTGAGTTTACTTAGCTATCTCCCCTCTCAATATCTATACTTTCCCTCTTTATATATCTAGTAGATGGTACAGTTCTTAGTCGGTAATAAGCACTGAATAAAATATTATTGAATGAATGGATCAATGAATTTATTTTCTACTCATATCTGGTCAGTTTTTCTAGGAGATAATATTAAGAATATTAAGAAGACTTATAGAAACAATTGCTTATCACCTTCTCTTTTGCTTTCTTTCTCATCCTCTCCCTACCTTTTTTCTCTTTTTTTTTTTTCCCTCTCAGAAGTACTGCTGCATTGATCCCTTGATATATTGTGGGATGATAAAATGATAATGAAAACAAAAGTAGAAGTGAATAATAAAGGTAGAAATGAAACTTAGGGTTCATGAAAGTATAGTGTTGTCTAATACTCTAAACTTAAGCTATGTTAATGTCTCTAAGTGATGTAAGCAATGGTCATATGTAGAAATGATCATCCTCTAGTTTTCCCAGTTGGACAATATTCCATGATCCATAGGGTTTTCATTGGCTAATTTTCAGAAGCAGATTGCCAGTCCCTTCTTCCTAGGTTGCCTTAGTCTAGAAGCTCTGCTGAAACCTGTCCACCATGGGTGACTTTGCTGGTATTTGAAATGCTGGTGGTATCCAGCTTGAAAGCAACAACACACAAGCCACCACAGTATGACAAACTGTCAAAGGGGTGGAAGATGAGTCCCCTAGGTTAAAAGGCTCTCAAAGAACACAGCGGCAACAACAATGGACTTGGACATACCAATGATCATAAAGATGGTGCGGGATTAGGTAACATTTCATTCTGTTGTACATAGAGTCACCATGAGTTGGAACCAACTTGTTGGCAACTAACAGCAAGTTTCTTTGTGGAAGGATTTCCCTAGAATAACATTTAAAGGCTGTCTCCCCACTCATGACATTCTAAAAGAAGAGTGACTTATCTGGTAGAGAATTTAAAAAAAGATGCAAAGGACGCTCAGATCAGCCTATTGCTTCTTCTGTCTCCTCATCTGCTTACCTGCAGGAGAGGAGGTATATTCTCCAACACTCATGACAGGCTTTTATCAGTAGTCAAGATGATTTTTATTTTTAATTTCCATCTGCCTGACCCCAATGCCTAGTTCATCTTTTGTTCCAAAGTCAAATAGGAAAAGAACAATATAATTTACTGATAATAAAACCCTAAACCCTAAAACCCAACACTAACAAAAGAGCACTATTTCTATGAGAGCCATTCTCTCACACCTATGACACATAAAATGATTTCCCATAGACAAATGAGATTGAGATTACAGCAGAGATATGTGATTTCCAATATGCTAACTTGACTTCTACAACTTTTTCTTCTTCTGAAAGCAAATGAAAATACAAGTGAAATTTTATTTAGGAATATCATTGTATACACCTTGTTTTGAAAAGGCTAATTGCTCACAGACTTCAAAATTATTCCACCATTTTTAATGTGATATATGTAAATAACAAGCAACTGGCAAGCTTTATAAGTGATGTTATATTGTGCTCCTAAGTTGGAAATCACCGTCCTAGAGAATCCCATAGTGCACCAGAGAGCTAGTAAAAGTTCTTGTTCTAACAAGGAATTCTATAATGGTCTCGACCAAATGATCAAGCTTGCTTGGAAGACAACACTATTAATTTTCTTTGAAAAGTTCAATGATTCTCCATCTGTAATTCCAAATGCCTTTATTTAACCCAAAGATTTGTGTTCATCCAGCTGGAATATAAGTAGTGTTTCCTTTTCATAATACACATGCTATCCACAGACTGGAAACAGAGTAATAAACATGAGAGTATTATTAGAATGATACGAAGTTCTGATGGCATTAACCAATTGCTCTTACCGCTCAAATGCCATCATGCAGATAATTTTCACATCATTAATTACAGAGATTGTCAAGAAATGCCAGAAGTGGCATTTTTTATGAAAAATAAGGTTTCAGGAAATAATACCTTGTGTAATAGGATTATATAAATGTCTGATTAATGAATGAACACACATTTATTGTGTAAGAAACTGTTATTTGGATTCGGTATTGGCTTAATCATGAAAAAGGGCAAGAGCATTGTATTCACATGGAATATTGTGTAAAATAAATCACAATAGCTTATGATGGAAAACATGTTTCTGGATTTAAGGACAGCATTGAGGTTTCAAGTTTAATTTTGCTATTGAACTAAGCTGTATCGAAAATAGGGTGACCACAATTCATAGCATCAGAGATAATTCAACCAGTAGTACTATCGTTTTAAAAATCACTTTTAATATTTTTATAACTCTCTCTCTTCCTCTACCGCAAAAGTTTAAGTTTCAGGACACCTGGATCATGCTGATATTTGGAAGAAAATAAACATTCTAGTAGCAGGTTTCTAGGATACTTTGCCAACATGGCAGATGTAGACAGATGTTCATTTCCCTCTGCAATCTGCAACATGAAGTTCAGAATTTTCATTAACTTTATGAAGACTTGGACTATTAAGTAGACATTTAGAGTTAAGAGAAAATGATGGACATAATAAGCTAGGTGTAAGTCCTGTGGAATTAGGTGCAAAATATAACCTACTTTAACATAGACATAATAAAACTCTATGCTGTGCAGAAGTTTGAAAGCCAACCAATATTTTAAAACAAGGTATCCTCCTAACGATTTGTTTTGAGGATGTTTATAGGATTGCAGTATTTTGACATAGTTTTACACACTGTTCTAACTAATTATGGATGGAAAACTAGAATTTTGGAAAACTAGGCTGCCAACCAAAAGGTTGGCAGCTCAAATCTACCAGCGCTCTTTGGAAACCCTATTGGGCAGTTCTACTCTGTCCTATAGGGTCACTACGAGTCGGAATTGATTTGACAGCAACAGGTTTGGTTTTTTGGTTTTGGGTATTAAACAAATAGCAAAAAAATGGAAACTTGATTAAAAATCACTGTTCCAACGTTTCTTAAACCAGCTTGTAGCTAAACAAGACAAGGGGCAAAACTCAGAGGAAGGCAGGACTGGAAGGGTATAAAAACATCATTTTGTCTTCAGGGAAACTGTATGTAAAACATATGAGTAAATATTTTTAAAGACAATGGGCCTCATCAGTTTGATTTCTACGAGCTCCTTTAAAATTTTCACAAAAGTTACAGGCGCAAAGACAGGCTTCATGCTTTGTTCACGTTCTTCTCTTAAATTAAGCTTATGTTGTTGTGTTCTATCTTTGTGAAAACAGTAATATGTGAAAACATAAAATTACATTATTTGTTTAAATGTTACTGTGATTCAAACTGAAAAAAAAATTAACCTTTTTAACCTGGGAATTTTAAAATTTTAACCCATTATAATAGAAATATTTGATAAATTTCCTATAATCGCTATACCCAGAGAAAACTACAGATAATTGTTTGTTGTCTTTCAGTATTTTTATACATTTTAAATTAAAATATTAATTCTTCACTGATTATTTTAATACATTTTGATTGCCTTAAACAATGTCATTCACATTTCCATGTTTTTAAAATATAAACTATGATATAATTTTACAATCATACCCCACGGTTTATTTAACAACATGTTGTTACGAGATACTGTTGAGTCGCTTTCGAGTCATTGCAACCCCATGTGACAGAGTAGAGCTGACCCACATGGTTTTCTAGGCTGCAGTCTTTATGGGAGCAGATCAGCAGGTCTTTTCTCCCACGAAGCCACTGTGTGGGCTCAAACCTCTGACCTTTGGGTTAGCAGCCGAGTGCTTAAGTGTTGCAGCACCAGGGTTCCTTCTTTAACAACATATCAGGATTCTATTCTGCCATACACCATAACTTACTGAAATTTTTTCCCATTGCTCAATATCCACATGGTTTCCAATATTTCACTATGAAAAATGACATAGGCACAGGCATTTTTTTGTGATTTTTTGTCTATTTATGAGTATTTACTTGAAAAAAATTCCTTAGTGTAGATTTATTGAGTCAAGTGGTAAAGCAAAATGGTGAGGTTTTTCATATACTTTAACAATTTAACCCCCCCAAAAAGTTTTATCAGTGAACCCACAGAAACACCCCAATACTTTATGAAAATGCAACTTTCCCATGTCTTTATCAACACTGGATAGGATCATTTTTTCCTAACCTTTGAGAATTTGGTATTACCTGGTATCTTATTTTTATTGCATTTCTTTGATTACTAGTGAGATCTGTAATTCTCTCTCTGCTTAGAACATTCCTTGTTGACAGAGAAACCATGACAATATTTATCCTCAGTGTGAAAGAAATTATCCAATGTATCAATTGCCAGAATACTATATCTTTCCATTCCCCAAGCCCGTAAACTCACTGTATGGGTATTGATCTTCAGTTGTGTAGATTTCAAAATCATCCCTGAATAAACTGTAAGAAAGCCAGGGAGCATTTGGAGAGTCAGGTGGACTCCAGGAAAGATTGATAGCTGAAGAGCTTTGAACTTGTCCTCTGGGTGGAGGTTGCTGGGATGGAGCTAGATTACAATGGAGAGAGCATTCATTAGCCAAGGCAATCAATAAACACACAAGTAAACTGAAGCAAGATATCTAGCAAAGAGGTCTTTCTGATTCAGAATTACTTTACCAAGAAGACATGCGGTTTACCAAGACATTAATAAACAAAAAGAATGCAGCAAGAGTTCTCTAAAACAGAGCTTTTAACTATGAACGTAAAACAAATTCGTAGCTCAAAACAGTTGACAGAAATATAGTTGAGGGGAAAAACACAGAAGTTTGCATTAAGCAATTCTTTCTTTTTCTCCTTTTGAGAAATTATCCAAGGATGTATAACATTTACTTTCAACTTAGTTAACTTGAACAGTTGACATGAATACATTCCTTTGAAACTCGAAATTTTTAGATTTTTTAAGAGGATGTTTTCCATTCCACTAAGCACAATGGCTCTTCTTGCCTCACAAAGCACATTGTACAAGAAAGTAAAATATTTGGTGGTATGAGTAGTCTAAATATTAGCAAGAAAGAATTTTAATATACTATGTGAATACACAGGCCCCTGTTAAAAGTGTTTTTAAGATGTGATATAATTGCCTCCATCAAGCATGTAAGAACATGTAGGTCACTACTTAAAGATATTTTGTGAGTATATATACATAACATGAAAATATTGTCTCTTATTACTATAAATTTCTCCTTGGTCTCCCTTTCCTTGAGAGCAAGCTTTCTTTTTTCTTTTTCTTTTTCAGAATACGCTAAGGTGAAGGGGAAAAACAATGTCTAGCTGTTTTGTAAGGGCAATCAACCACCAGCTTATTTACCCTCTTCTTGCTCAATACTGCATTCATTTGAAGAAGTATATCCTCATCAGATTTTCTCTTTTTCTCATAAGCTAGGAACAGTATAGGTTATTATGTTACATTATTTTTTTAATCAATGATCCTTTTGCAAAGAAAATTTAAATCATGTACAGAAACGAACCAATTGATGAGGTAATCATCAATATTTTTATGTGAAGTATCTGCAGTTATGGGTGACTCCATCAGAGACTTGGAAGAAAAGAGATAAAGCACTCAAATTGGGTAATTTAGAGGAGCTTAATAAAGGGGCAGACCAAGTATAAGGAAACCAAAAATAATGACGCAGCACTCTGGGGTATGATAACAGTAAAGCTCTTTTACTGTTTATGTGGGGGTTCCTCAAGACCACCCCTAAGTTCAATGATTATCTAGGAGGAATTCACAAGAGTCAGCATATAGTTATATTCATGGCTAAGCATTATTACAGCAAAAAGTTTCAGAGCTCAACCAAGAAAGACAAAAGGTGAATGGGGCAAAGTGCTGGGGAAACCAGGCACAAGCTTCCAAAGATCCACTTCCAGTGAGGTCCCAAGGATGTGCAAAATTCCCCAGCGATGAGTTGTAACAACATGTGTGAAATGTTGCCACCCAGGGAAACTCATTACAAGTCAGCATTCATGGCTTTTATTGGGGCCTGTTCACATAGGCAGCCCCTGCCTGGCACATGCCAAAATCCCAGACTCCCAGAATGGAATGGAGCCATGCACTCAGCATGAACCAAATAGTTTTTATAAAAGTTTAGGCACATCAAGCCACTCTTCTCCAAGTTCCCAGGTGCCAGCCAAGGTTCAGCCTTGTAAACCAGCCTTTCTAAAGAGAAGCAGTCAGGCCTGCTGTGTTAACTCTTTTCTGCACACTTCCCTGAGCCTGAAGGAACGTACATAGGAACATCTGCCAGAACCCAAGGACATAGAGGGCTGTATGAAGAGCATCACCTGACAAGAGCTGTGGCCCCTTGTTGGAAGATGCAGCTAGCTCAAGGCCTAGAGGGAACGGAACATAGATTAAATATCCTGACTTCGCCTTCCTCTGGTGTCCCAGATGGCTGGAGGGTCCCTCCTAGTAGATGAACCCAACTGAAAGGCAGAGGGCCAGGGAGCCTGATGCTGCAGACTCTATAGAATCTTGGGGGACAGAGCTGAGTAGAGAAGGATGGATATTGTGTATACTTGGCAAAGACCATTAACTAAATGCTATTGCTAGTTCATCCATATTCATGCGTCATACACTTTATTTTAAAGACCATAATATAGCACAATAATCACATTTTAAGAAAACTTTAATAAGAAAATATTTCAAGAGTACTGACTTTGAAATATATAAAATCGCATATCCTGTATTATGTATAGGTCTCCTAAAGACAATGGTTCTGATCCTATGGCACACCATATTTACATCACATTTCTAAAGAAAAATATTCAAGCTAGGTACTCTCACTGTTCACCTTTCATCTGTTTCTTTCTTCTTTGAGTTCGCATTGTTATATTAAAGTTCTAACTGTCCAAATGCCTATTTAAACATAAGGCAAGGGGTAAGAATCAAGGTAACACATGCAAATACAATGACTTACAAGAAGTACCTTATATTTTTGAAATCAGGGATTTGCCATATTGGATATGGTGGCTTTGAAAGATTGCACACTGGCTACATTTGATCCTTTCAGTGGGTTTTAATTCAAGCTTCTAAACATTGTTGTTGGAGCCATGAGGATTCATAAGCTGCCCCATTTACAGGCTTCTCAAAGAGCCTGCAATCCATGTCAATTTAGTATTTTTTTCTGAGTTTTAATGATTAGATCTAAAACTCTGCATGTTATCAGGATTATAAAAGATTTCAGAGTTAGTGAAATCATAACTGATCCTTGGACTACTTTCTAAGAAAGTGAAATAGTTTTTGGATGACTAAAAGAGAAAAATGTTTCAGTTCCATTCAAAAAGTGCAGCCAATGATTTGCATTACTTGAACATTTCCTAGGCAACACAGTTCTTCACACACAGGCTCTTTTAAAATGTTTGAAGCTGATTGCTTGTTATGACTGTCTCTAACCACAATCTTGTCTGACTTCACGATATAAATGAATAGTACCTGTTTGGCATTTAAATGAGAATTTTCATAGACCTGAAGTGTTAGACGGTTCAGCACCAGTATGTGCAGAGTTCAAGGGAATTTGGGGGATCAAGAAAAGAAATATGACTGTGATATAGCTTGGCACAAACAAACCATTTACAGGAGCTGATATATTGGAAGCCATGCAAAGGGGCGGTCCCTCATAGCAGGGGCTCTTCCAGAGGCAAGCAGCACAGGAAGTCACCAGAAAGGGAAGAGTGTATGAAAAACCCAGGAGAAGAGGAGAAGCTGGCGGGGGGGGGCGGGGGTGGTGGTGGTGGTGGTTGTGTACACCTTATGTGATGCCCTCCTGCAGCAAGGCAGAGAGTCTGGGTCAGAGAGCTCTAAAGAACAGCAGCATCCTAGGGTCCTTATAACTATGGGGTTTTTATCTTATCTAGGGCTACTAGATGTTGGGCACAGTTTCATGGGGTACGTGAAGCAGACACGCTATAAGTGGCTAAAAAATCTGCCTATCTGGGCTATTTTTCAAACACTTTGATATATTCAAGTTCGGGTTTGGTATCAGGGGACTTTTTTAGATTAACATGACTCAGCTTTCTATGAAAAAGTAAGTTGAGGTCAATACACAGAGGCCATTTTTGACTTATATATATAACGCAATCTAAGAACAAATATGAAATCCTGGGCATGAGATATCTTGAACCCAGTCATTAGGTGCTCAAATTAGAATTTTGAGAAATTATTCACACATTCATTCATCAAAATTTCCAGAGAGGCCTATATAATGTATTTAGTCCCTTCTGTTCTACCTTCTAGTTTGTCCTATACTGCCTGGGATCTTAAAAGCTTGCAGGTGGCCCTCCAAGGCACAAAAATTCATCTCTAGTCCCCTGCAGCAATGGAGGAAGAATGAGAGTTAGGGATAAGAGAAGGATATAGAACGTGTGGCTAATTGCCTTTATGAAGAGCTGCTTGGTTTCTAAAGAAGAATCCTGATCAAAAGGGGGGAAATGCAGAATAAAGTTTCAAATTATAATGGACTCCAGACTTTCTGGAACCATGCAAACTAGATGAACCCATGAAACTTTTGCTCTGAGATAATCTTTAAACTTTAAACCAAAAATATCCCCTGAAGTTTTCTTAAAACCAAACAATAGTTTAGCTTAACTAGTAAAAATGTGATTACGATGAATATAAAAAAGCAATTTCAATAGGGAAATAGAGGCTATAGATAGACTAGCTGCCAGAATTGAACAGTACAATAACAGAAATGGAAACTTCACTAAATGGACTCAGTGGTAGATTTGAGATGGCAGAATAAAAAAGCAGCAAACTCAAAAACAGAACAATAGAAAGAACTTAAAAATACAGCAATAGAGTTTTTCCAATGCAAAGCACAGAGAGAAAAAAAGAAAGAAAATGAACAGAGCCTCACAGACCTGTAAGAAATGTCAAATGTATGAAAATATGTGTAATGGGAGTCCCAGAGAATAGAGAACACAGAGAAAGGGGCATAAAAAAGATTTAAAGATATATTGGTCCAAACATCCCACATTTTATATAAAACATTAATCTACAATTCTAAGAAGCACAACCCCCATGCATCTGTCAGTTTGTTGTACTGTGGGGGCTTGTGTGCTGCTGTGATTCTGGAAGCTACGCCACAGGTATTCAAATACCAGCAGGGACACTCATGGCAGACAGGTTTCAGCTGTGCTTCCAGACTAAGACAGAGTAGAAAGAAAGAAAGTGATCAAACATGCAATTAGGATGCTCTGATAATTACCAGTGATTAGAATGCAAAAGTTGGACACAAAGAATAAGGACAGGTAGTTGGAAAATATGGCCTTGGTGACAGAAACGATGCTGCAGATCATATGAGAGAATTTTGCAAGTCCAACAACCTCTCCATTGCAAATACCATTTTTCATCAACATAAATGGCAACTATAAACATGGGCCTCACCAGATGGAATACACAGGAATTAAATCGACTACATCTGTGGAAAGAGACAATGGAAAAACTCAATATCATCAGGTAGAACAAGGCCAGGGGCCGACTACAGATCAGACCATCAATTACTTTTATGCAAGTTCAAGTTGAAACTGAAGAAAATTGGGATAAATCCATGAGACCCAAAGTACAACCTTGAGTTTATCCCACCTGAATTTAGAGGCCACCTCATGAATAGATTTGATGCACTGAACACTAACGACCAAAGACCAGAAGAGTTGTGGAATGACATCAAGGACATCATACATGAAGAAAGCAAGAGGTCATTAAAAAGACAGAAGAGAAAGAAAAGACCTAACTGGATGCCAGAAAAGACTCTGAAACTTGCTCTTGAACGTCAAGTAGCTAAAGCAAAAGGAAAAAATGATGAAGTAAAAGAGCAGAACAAAAAATGTCAAAGAGCTGCTTGAGAAGAGAAAGTAAAGTATTATGATGTCATGTGCAGAGACCTGGAGATAGAATATCAAAAGGGAAGATCACACTCAGCATTTCTCCAGCTGAAAGAACTAAAGAAAAATTCAAGCCTCGAGTTGCAATTTGAAGGAATCTATGGAAAAATACTAAACAATGCAGGAAGCATCAAAAGAAGATGGAAGGAATACAGAGCCAATATACTAAAAAGAATTGGTGGACATTCAATCATTTCAGGAGGTAACATATGATCAGGAACCGACGGTATTGAAAGAAGTCCAAGCTGCACTGAAGTCATTGACGAAAAACAAGGCTCCAGGAATTGATGGAATATCAACTGAGATGTTTCATTGAATGGATGCAGCACTGGAAGTACTCACTCATTCATGCCAAGAAATTTGGAAGACAGCTACCTGGCCAACTGACTGGAAGAGATCCATATTTATGCCTATTCCCAAGAAAGGTGATACAACCAAATGCAGAAATTATTAAACAATATCATTAAAATCACATGCAAGTAAAGTTTTGCTATAGATCATTCCAAAGTGGCTGCACCAGTATATCGACAGGGACTTGCCAGAAATTCCAGCAGGATTTAGAAAAGGACATGGAACCAGGGATATCATTGCTGATGTCAGATGGATCCTGGCTGAAAGGAGAGAATATCAGAAAGATGTTTATCTGTGTTCTATTGACTATGCAAAGGCATCCAACTGTGTCGATCGTAACAAATTATGGATAGCATTGCAGAGAATGGGAATTCCAGAACATTCAATTTTGCTCCTGAGGAATCTGTACATGGATCAAGAGGCAGTTGTTCGAACAGAACAAGGGAATATTGCATGGTTTAAAGTCAGGAAAAGTGCGTTTCAGGGTTGTATCCTTTCACCATACCTATTCAGTCTGTATGCTGGGCAAATAATCCAAAAAGCGGGACTATATGAAGCATGGAGCATCAGGATTGGAGGAAGACTCAGTAACAACCTGTGATATGCAGATGACACAACCTTGCTGACTAAAACTGAAAAGGACTCGAAGGGCTTACCGATGAAGATCAAAGATCACAGCCTTCAGTATGGATTATGCCTCAACATAAAGAAAACAAAAATCTTCACAACTGGACCAATGAACAGCATCATGATAAATGGAGAAGAGACTGAGGTTGTCAAAGATTCATTTTACTGGGACCCACAATCAACACCCATGGAAGCAGCAGTCAAGAAATCAAAAGATGCATTGCATTGAGCAAATCAGCTGCAAGAGATCTCTTTAAAGTGTTAAAAAGCAAAGATGTCACCTTGAGGACTAAGGTGTGCCTGATCCAAGCCATGGTGTTTTCAATCACCTCATATGCATGCAAAAGCTGGACAATGGATAAGGAAGGCCGAACAAGAATTGATGCTTTTGAACTGTGGTGTTGGCGAAGAATATTGAATATACCATGGACTGCCAAAAGAACAAACAAATCTGTCTTAGAAGAAGTACAACCCGAATGCTCCCTAGAAGGAAGGATTGCAAAACTATGTTATCAGGAGGAGAAGGACATCATGCTTGGTAAAGTAGAGGGTCAGAGAAAAAGAGGAAGACCCTCAACAAGATAGACTGACATAGTGGCTTCAACAATGGGCTCAAGCATAGCAACAATTGTGAGGATGGCACAGTAGCAGACAGTGTGTCATTTTGCTGTGCATAGGGTCACTATGAGTCGGAACTGACTGGATGGCACCTAACAACAACAGTAACAACGACAAAAACAAAGAAGCACAAAGAGCCCAAGCAGGAAAATCACAAAAAGATCCATACCGAAACACATCATTACAAAGCAGATGAAAAGACAAAGAGAAAATCTTGAAAACAGTAAGAGAAAAACAACATATATGTATGGAGGAATAAAAATAAAATTAAAGGCTGACTTCACATTAAAAACAAAGCCGGCCAGAATGCAAACAAGAATTGTATATCCAGAAAAACTACAATCAGAAATTAAGATGTTCTCAGGTAATTAAAAAAAAAAAAACCTGACAGAATTTATTGCTAGTAGACCAGCCCTACAAGGAATACTAAATGAAATCCTTTAGGCTGAAAGAAAATGATGCCAAGAGTAAATGCAATCCATGGGAAGGAAATAGAAGCACCTGATAAGGTAAACATGTGGTTAAATACTAAAGACTGTTGGTGTGATTTCTTATTCTGTTTTCTTGTCTCAAATTATTTAAAAAATATAATGTTGTATCAAGAAGTAATTATAAATATAAGAGAATTATATTGAGTTTAGAATACACACACACACACAAAATAATAACACACAGACAAGGGAGAAGAAGGAGCTATACTAAAGTATAGCTTTCATACATTACTGGAATTAAATAAGCGTAAACATGAAGTAGAAAGGACAAGCAGAGACACATATTCAACTCTTAGAGTAACCACTAATAAAATAAAATGCATAAAAAGTCAACAGAGTATGGTCAACTCATTTCAGGAGGGTGCCAAGACCATCCATCAGGGAATGAATTGTATTTTCAACAAATGGTGTTAAAACAAGTGGATAGACTCATGTGCAAGAATGAAATTGGACCCTCACCTCACACCATGTATAAAAATTAATTCAAAATGAAATCACAGGAGAACTTTGAGGAAGAGGGTCACATGAGCAGGTCTAAGGTCCTGGTCCTCTCCACACAAACACCAAGAAAAGCAACTAGAAATCTGTACTCACCCCTGTAAGAACCCTGAAAAAGTAGGCAAAAATGGCAACAAGGAGCCACAAACTGAAATCAAGTAGGACAAAATTTATACTTGATATTAGCCAAAAAAACAAAGAAATGATATAAAGATAAACAAGGGCAAAATTTAAATTGTAGAAAATCCAATGTATCCACTTTCCCTACTTCTTCCCCTCTAGTGCTCACTCTTCTAAACTGGCAGAAAGAACAAAACTTTGGTATGCCTGAATCTGAGCTCTCAAAAAGTAAGAGAGACAGCAGTGAGCAAAGACTGAAAGCTGGGTCCCTATAAGACTTTCTTGCATAAATTAGCACTTTTAAAGCACCATGTCTGTGGGGAGTTGAAAAAGCTAACACATTGTAATAGTCAAATAGCCTGGATTCAACAAAAAATCACAAAACACAAAAAGAAACTGAAAATGATTGATGATTCAAAAGAACAGGAAAAAGGGAGAGAAATTAACACTATAGAAGTCCTGATAATGAACAATTGAGAACTCAAACCAATAACATTAAATAAATTCAAAGAACCAAAGAAAAACACAGACAAAGGGCTAAAGGAAATCCAAAAAATGATGCATAAACAAAATAAGAATATAAATAAAAAGATAAATAAATAAAATATAAAGCCAATGAATAAATAGAAACCAAACAGAAATACTAGAACTAAAAAATGCAAAGACTAAACGAAAAACACATTGGAAGGGATCAACAGCAGATTTGAGCTGTCAGATGAAAGAATCAGTGAACTATAAAAAAAAAAGTAATTGAAATCATGAATTTTGATGAGCAACAAGAAAGGAGGATTAAGAAAGCTGAGTATAGCCTAAAGGAAATATGGGTAACCATCAATGAAATCACATACGCATAACAGGAATCCCTGAAAGAGAAATAGTCAGAAAGAATATTCAAAAAATAATGGCAGAAAGCTTTCCAAATGTGACAAAGGACAGATTCAAGAAGACCAACAAAATCCAAATTGGATAAATCCAAAAAGATCTACATTGAGACATATATAATACAGCTCTCAAAAACTAAAGATAAAGAGAGAACCCTGAAAGCAGTAAGGGAGAGGTGAATTGTTACATAAAAAGGATTCCAAATAAGGTTAAATGCCAGGTTATCCTCAGAAAGCGTGGAGGCTAGAAGGCAGTGGAAAGACATACTTAAAGTGCTGAAAGAAAAGAACTGTCGAGAATTCTCTACCCAACAAAACTGTCCTTCAAGAATGAGGGCAAAATTAAAACATTTCCAGATAAACAAAAGCTAGGGTGGCTGTTACCACTAGATATGTCTTACAGAAATGGTAAAGGGAGTCCTTTAGACGGAAAAGAAAGGACACTACATAAAAACTTTAAAATACATACAGGAAAAAGAAAAGTTCTCCATTATAGGTAATTTCATGAGCAAATATAAAGGCCAGATTTCAAGTATTTAATTCTAGTTATGTCCATCATGTTTTAAAGTGGCAAATGCATAAAAAATAAGTATAAATTATGTTACGGTACTCATGATGTATAAAGATATAATAGGTGACAACAATAACATAAATGGGGGAAAGGGACCATATAGGAATATAATTTTGTATGTTATTGTTTATTTTTTATTGTGCTTTAGGTAGAAGTTTACAGCTCATGTTAGTTTCTCATACATTTATACACACATTATTATGTGACCCTAATAGCTATCCCTATAATGTGACAACACATTCCTCCTTTCCACCCTGGATTTCCCATGTCCATTCAACCAGTGCCCCACTTTTTGCCTTCTCATCCCACCTCTGGACAGGAGCTGCCCAGTTAGACCTAACTTTAAGAGTTAAACTATAAAGTTCTTAGAAGCAAGCATATACTTAAATATGCATGACCTTGGATTTGTCAGTGGATTGGTAGACATGACACCAAAAGCATGAATAACAATAGAAAAAATAGATAATTTGGACTTTACCAGCATTAAAAACATTTATGCTTTAAAGGTCACTGTCAAAAAAGTAAAGAAACAGCCCACTGAATGGGATAAAATATTTGCAGAAAATATTTGTCATATATTTAATAAGGTACTTGTATCTAGAATATATAAAGAACTCTTACAACTCAACCTTTTTTAGAGAGCAGGAAAATGATATAAGTCAGGTACTCAGATCTACACAAAGAAGGAAGACTATCAGCAAAGGAATAAATGAAGGTAAAATAAACCTTTATCTTTCTTATTCTTAATTGATCTAATAGATAACAGTTTGTTCAAAATAACAACAATGCATTGCGTTATCATAGCATACAAAATCCATTACTGTCAAGTCAATTCTGACTCATAGCAACCCTACAGGACAGAGTAGAACTGCCTCAGTGGGGTTTCCAAGGGGCACCTGGTAGATTTGAACTACCGACCTTCTGGTTAGCAGCCGTAGCACTTAACCACTACGCCACCAGGGTTTCCACATCATAGCATATAGATAAGTGAAATGAAGGTCAGCACAGCTATAAAGGATGGGAGGAAGGAATGGGAATATGCTGTTATATGGTACCTGTACTACCTGTGAAGCAGGATAGTTTTACTTGAAGGTGGACTTACATTAGTTGTAAATGTATATTGCAAGCCCTAAGGCTACCACCAAAACAAATTTAAAAAGAAATACAATTAATGGGCTAAGAGAGGAGAGTGGGTGGGCCCACGTAAAGCGCAAGCAAAATCTGAAAACCTAGAAACAGAGGGTCAGATTGAAAAAACAAAAAGATGAAGAAATACAGAGCAAGTGCAACAGATAGAAAATAGTTGCTGACATGGCAGAGATTCATCAAATTATATCAGTAATCACTTTAAATGTGAATGGTCTATATACAACACTTAAAAGACAGAGATTGGGGGGGCGGAGCCAAGATGGCAGACTAGGCAGACGCTACCTCGGATCCCTCTTACGACAAAGACACGGAAAAACAAGTGAATCGATCACATACATAACAATCTACGAACCCTGAACAACAAACACAGATTTAGAGACGGAGAACGAACTAATACGGGGAAGCAGCGATTGTTTCCAGAGCCTGGAGCCCGCGTACCAGTCAGGTACAGCACAAGCACAGAGAGCTGCTCCACCCCCCTGAACTAACCCTGGGAGGGAGACCAGCCGGTTCCGCAGGCGGCGTGGGACGCAGCCGGTAGGAGAAGTCCCCGGGAGGCAGTGACTGGTCTTGGAGCAGGAAGAGCAGCGTCCCAGCCGGGGAACCGTCTCACCGGGATTTGGACAGGACGCAGGTACAGCATAAACACGGAGAGCTGCTCCACCCCCCTGAACTAACCCCGGGAAGGGGCCCAGCAGGGTGGCGCGGGCGGCGTGGGACGCAGACGATAGGAGAAGTCCCCGGGAGGCAGCGACTGGTATTGGAGCGGGGAGAACTGCGTCCCAGCCGGGACACTCGGTCATGGCACAAGCAGGGGGAGCTGCTCTACCCATCTGAACTAACCCCGGGAGGGGGCCCACCTGGTTCGCGGGGGCGGCACGGCCACGTGGCTGGAGGGACGAGAAGCCCCCGGGAGGCAGCGACTGATTTTGGAGTCGAGAGTGCACCGTCCCAGTAGGGGAGCCTTGACGCTGGGCATGGGGCTGGAAGCGGAGGATCTGACCGTGACTTCAGCGGGCCAGACCCCCCGGGGGCAATCTCCACACAGCCAGCACACATAGGCGATGCGCCCCACGGGAATCTCAGATATAATAGTCATTCCAAGCAAGACAAGCAACTCTGGCTATATTCTGAGGTACTACTCTCCTATCTCTCTGTTCCCTCCCCCACCCTCCCCAGGCGGCTTCATTAACATCCGAATAGCCTGAGCCAGAGTGAGAACTCTGTTAGGGGTCTGACTGCATTTTTTTTTTAGCGGATTTTCTGGAAAAACTAGTTTCCCAGTGATGGCTCGGAGACAACAATCCATATCAAACCACTTAAAGAAGCAGACCATGACAGCTTCTCCAACCCCCCAAACAAAAGAATCAAAATCTTTCCCAAATGAAGATACAATCCTGGAATTATCAGATACAGAATATAAAAAACTAATTTACAGAATGCTTAAAGATATCACAAATGAAATTAGGATAACTGCAGAAAAAGCCAAGGAACACACCGATAAAACTGTTGAAGAACTCAAAAAGATTATTCAAGAACATAGTGGAAAAATTAATAAGTTGCAAGAATCCATAGAGAGACAACATTTAGAAATCCAAAAGATTAACAATAAAATTACAGAATTAGACAACGCAATAGGAAGTCAGAGGAGCAGACTCGAGGAATTAGAATGCAGACTGGGACATCTGGAGGACCAGGGAATCAACACCAACATAGCTGAAAAAAAATCAGATAAAAGAATTAAAAAAAATGAAGAAACCCTAAGAATTATGTGGGACTCTATCAAGAAGGATAACCTGCGGATGATTGGAGTCCCAGAACAGGGAGGGGGGACAGAAAACACAGAGAAAATAGTTGAAGATCTCCTGACAGAAAACTTCCCTGACATCATGAAAGACGAAAGGATATCTATCCAAGATGCTCATCGAACCCCATTTAAGATTGATCCAAAAAGAAAAACACCAAGACACATTATCATCAAACTCACCAAAACCAAAGATAAACAGAAAATTTTAAAAGCAGCCAGGGAGAAAAGAAAGGTTTCCTTCAAGGGAGAATCAATAAGAATATGTTCTGACTACTCAGCAGAAACCATGCAGGCAAGAAGGGAATGGGACGACATATACAGAGCACTGAAGGAGAAAAACTGCCAGCCAAGGATCATATATCCAGCAAAACTCTCTCTGAAATATGAAGGCGAAATTAAGATATTTACAGACAAACACAAGTTTAGAGAATTTGCAAAAACCAAACCAAAGCTACAAGAAATACTAAAGGATATTGTTTGGTCAGAGAACCAATGATATCAGATACCAGCACAACACAAGGTCACAAAACAGAACGTCCTGATATCAACTCAAATAGGGAAATCACAAAAACAAACAAATTAAGATTAATTAAAAAAAAAAAATACACATAACAGGGAATCATGGAAGTCAATAGGTAAAAGATCACAATAATCAAAAAGAGGGACTAAATACAGGAGGCATTGAACTGCCAGATGGAGAGTGATACAAGGCAATATAGAACAATACAAGTTAGGTTTTTACTTAGAAAAATAGGGGTAAATAATAAGGTAACCACAAAAAGGTATAACAACTCTATAACTGAAGATAAAAGCCAAGAAAAACGTTAACGACTCAACTAACATAAAGTCAAACACTATGAAAATGAGGATCTCACAATTTACTAAGAAAAACGCCTCAGCACAAAAAAGTATGTGGAAAAATGAAATTGTCAACAACACACATAAAAAGGCATCAAAATGACAGCACTAAAAACTTATTTATCTATAATTACCCTGAATGTAAATGGACTAAATGCACCAATAAAGAGACACAGAGTCACAGACTGGATAAAGAAACAAGATCCATCAATATGCTGCCTACAAGAGACACACCTTAGACTTAGAGACACAAACAAACTAAAACTCAAAGGATGGAAAAAAGTATATCAAGCAAACAATAAGCAAAAAAGAAGAGGAGTAGCAATATTAATTTCTGACAAAATAGACTTTAGACTTAAATCCACCACAAAGGATAAAGAAGGACACTATATAATGATAAAAGGGACAATTGAGCAGGAAGACATAACCATATTAAATATTTATGCACCCAATGACAGGGCTGCAAGATATATAAATCAAATTTTAACAGAATTGAAAAGTGAGATAGATACCTCCACAATTATAGTAGGAGACTTCAACACACCACTTTCGGAGAAGGACAGGACATCCAGTAAGAAACTCAATAGAGACACGGAAGATCTAATTACAACAATCAACCAACTTGACCTCATTGACTTATACAGAACTCTCCACCCAACTGCTGCAAAATATACTTTTTTTTCTAGCGCACATGGAACATTCTCTAGAATAGACCACATATTAGGTCATAAAACAAACCTTTGCAGAGTCCAAAATATCGAAATATTACAAAGCACCTTCTCAGACCACAAGGCGATAAAACTAGAGATCAATAACAGAAAAACTAGGGAAAAGAAATCAAATACTTGGAAAATGAACAATACCCTCCTGAAAAAAGACTGGGTTATAGAAGACATCAAGGAGGGAATAAGGAAATTCATAGAAAGCAACGAGAATGAAAATACTTCCTATCAAAACCTCTGGGACACAGCAAAAGCAGTGCTCAGAGGCCAATTTGTATCGATAAATGCACACATACAAAAAGAAGAAAGAGCCAAAAGCAGAGAACTGTCCCTACAACTTGAACAAATAGAAACTGAGCAACAAAAGAATCCATCAGGCACCAGAAGAAAACAAATAATAAAAATTAGAGCTGAACTAAATGAATTAGAGAACAGAAAAACAATTGAAAGAATTAACAAAGCCAAAAGCTGGTTCTTGGAAAAAATTAACAAAATTGATAAACCATTGGCTAGACTGACTAAAGAAATACAGGAAAGGAAACAAATAACCCGAATAAGAAATGAGAAGGACCACATCACAACAGAACCAAATGAAATTAAAAGAATCATTTCAGATTATTATGAAAAATTGTACTCTAACAAATTTGAAAAACTAGAAGAAATGGATGAATTCCTGGAAAAACACTACCTACCTAAACTAACACATTCAGAAGTAGAACGACTAAATAGACCCATAACAAAAAAAGATTGAAACGGTAATCAAAAAACTCCCAACAAAAAAAAGCCCTGGCCCCGACGGCTTCACTGCAGAGTTCTACCAAACTTTCAGAGAAGAGTTAACACCACTACTACTGAAGGTATTCCAAAGCATAGAAAATGACGGAATACTACCCAACTCATTCTATGAAGCCACCATCTCCCTGATACCAAAACCTGGTAAAGACATTACAAAAAAAGAAAATTATAGACCTATATCCCTCATGAACATTGATGCAAAAATCCTCAACAAAATTCTAGCCAATAGAATCCAACAACACATCAAAAAAATAATTCACCCTGATCAAGTGGGATTTATACCAGGTATGCAAGGCTGGTTTAATATCAGAAAAACCATTAATGTAATCCATCACATAAATAAGACAAAAACCACATGATCTTATCAATTGATGCAGAAAAGGCATTTGACAAAGTCCAACACCCATTTATGATAAAAACTCTTACCAAAATAGGAATTGAAGGAAAATTCCTCAACATAATAAAGGGCATCTATGCAAAGCCAACAGCCAATATCACTCTAAATGGAGAGAACCTGAAAGCATTTCCCTTGAGAAAGGGAACCAGACAAGGATGCCCTTTATCACCGCTCTTATTCAACATCGTGCTAGAAGTCCTAGCCAGGGCAATTAGGCTAGAAAAAGAAATAAAAGGTATCCGGATTGGCAAGGAAGAAGTAAAGTTATCACTATTTGCAGATGACATGATTATATACACAGAAAACCCTAAGGAATCCTCCAGAAAACTACTGAAACTAATAGAAGAGTTTGGCAGAGTCTCAGGTTATAAAATAAACATACAAAAATCACTTGGATTCCTCTACATCAACAAAAAGAACACCGAAGAGGAAATAACCAAATCAATACCATTCACAGTAGCCCCCAAGAAGATAAGATACTTAGGAATAAATCTTACCAAGGATGTAAAAGACCTATACAAAGAAAACTACAAAGCTCTAATACAAGAAATTAAAAAGGACATACTTAAGTGGAAAAACATACCTTGCTCATGGATAGGAAGACTTAACATAGTAAAAATGTCTATTCTACCAAAAGCCATCTATACATTTAACGCACTTCCGATCCAAATTCCAATGTCATATTTTAAGGGGATAGAGAAACAAATCACCAATTTCATATGGAAGGGAAAGAAGCCCCGGATAAGCAAAGCACTACTGAAAAAGAAGAAGAAAGTGGGAGGCCTCACTTTACCTGACTTCAGAACCTATTACACAGCCACAGTAGTCAAAACAACCTGGTACTGGTACAACAACAGGCACATAGACCAATGGAACAGAATTGAGAACCCAGACATAGATCCATCCACGTATGAGCAGCTGATATTTGACAAAGGACCAGTGTCAAATAATTGGGGAAAAGAAAGCCTTTTTAACAAATGGTGCTGGCATAACTGGATATCCATTTGCGAAAAAATGAAACAGGACCCATACCTCACACCATGCACAAAAACTAACTCCAAGTGGATCAAAGACCTAAACATAAAGACTAAAACGATAAAGATCGTGGAAGGAAAAATAGGGACAACCCTAGGAGCCCTAATACAAGGCATAAACAGAATACAAAACATTACCAAAAATGATGAAGAGAAACCCGATAACTGGGAGCTCCTAAAAATCAAACACCTATGCTCATCTAAAGACTTCTCCAAAAGAGTAAAAAGACCACCTACAGATTGGGAAAGAATTTTCAGCTATGACATCTCCGACCAGCGCCTGATCTCTAAAATCTACATGATTCTGTCAAAACTCAACCACAAAAAGACAAACAACCCAATCAAGAAGTGGGCAAAGGATATGAACACACATTTCACTAAAGAAGATATTCAGGCAGCCAACAGATACATGAGAAAATGCTCTCGATCATTAGCCATTAGAGAAATGCAAATTAAAACTACGATGAGATTCCATCTCACTCCAGCAAGGCTGGCATTAATCCAAAAAACACAAAATAATAAATGTTGGAGAGGCTGCGGAGAGATTGGAACTCTCAAACACTGCTGGTGGGATTGTAAAATGGTACAACCACTTTGGAAATCTATCTGGCGTTATCTTAAACAGTTAGAAATAGAACTACCATACAACCCTGAAATCCCACTCCTGGGAATATACCCTAGAGATACAAGAGCCTTCATACAAACAGATATATGCACACCCATGTTTATTGCAGCTCTGTTTACAATAGCAAAAAGTTGGAAGCAACCAAGGTGTCCATCAATGGATGAATGGGTAAATAAATTGTGGTATATTCACACAATGGAATACTACGCTTTGATAAAGAACAGTGACGAATCTCTGAAACATTTCATAACATGGAGGAACCTGGAAGGCATTATGCTGAGCGAAATTAGTCGGAGGCAAAAGGACAAATATTGTATAAGACCACTATTATAAGATCTTGAGAAATAGTAAACCTGAGAAGAACACATACTTTTCTGGTTACGAGGGGGGGAGGGAGGGAGGGTGGGAGAGGGTTCTTTTATTGATTAATTAGTAGATAAGAACTGCTTTAGGTGAAGGGAAAGACAACACTCAATACATGGAAGGTCAGCTCAATTGGACTGGACCAAAAGCAAAGAAGTTTCCGGGATAAAATGAATGCTTCAAAGGTCAGCGGAGCAAGGGCGGGGGTCTGGGGAACATGGTTTGCGGGGACTTCTAAGTCAATTGGCAAAATAATTCTATTATGAAATCATTCTGCATCTCACTTTGAAATGTGGCGTCTGGGGTCTTAAATGCTAACAAGCGGCCATCTAAGATGCATCAATTGGTCTCAACCCACCTGGAGCAAAGGAAAATGAAGAACACCAAGGCCACACGACAACTAAGAGCCCAAGAGACAGAAAGGGCCACATGAACCAGAGACCTACATCATCCTGAGACCAGAAGAACTAGTTGGTGCCCGGCCACAATCGATGACTGCCCTGACAGGGAGCACAGCAGAGGACCCCTGAGGGAGCAGGAGATCAGTGGGATACAGACCCCAAATTCTCACAAAAAGACCAACTTAATGGTCTGACTGAGACTAGAGGAATCCCGGCGGCCATGCTCCCCAGACCTTCTGTTGGCACAGGACAGGAACCATCCCCGAAGACAACTCATCAGACATGAAAGGGACTGGTCAGCGGGTGGGAGAGTGACGCTGATGAAGAGTGAGCTAATTATATCAGGTGGACACTTGAGATTGTGTTGGCAACTCTTGTCTGGAGAGGGGATGGGAGGATAGAGAGAGAGGGAAGCCGGCAAAATTGTCAAGAAAGGAGAGACTGAAAGGGCTGACTCAAGAGGGGGAGAGCAAGTGGGAGTAGGGAGTGAGATGTATGTAAACTTATATGTGACAGACTGATTGGATTTGTAAACGTTCACTTGAAGCTTAATAAAAGTTACTAAAAAAAAAAAGACAGAGATTGCCACTACACGCCCACTAGATGGCTATAAGGAAACACAGCCAATGCCAAGTGTTGCTGAAGATACAGAGAAACCGGATCTCTCAGATATTGCTGGTCAGAATGTAAAATGGTATAGCCGTGTTGGAAAATAGTTTGGTACATCAAGGAGACATAAAAACATTTCTCCACCCAAAGATTTGTGCCCATATGTTCATGGAAGAATTATTCATAACAGCCAAACACCAGACACAAGCTACAGAGCCCTGGTGGCATAACGATTAAGCCCTTGGCTACTAATTGAAAAGGGTGGTGGTTTGAACCATCCTTCATCTTCTCTGTGGGAGAAAGACCTGGCGATCTGCTCCTGTAAAGGTTAAAAAAAAAAAAAAGGTTACAGCCTAGAAAACCCTATGCGGTAATTCTATTTTGTCACATGGGGTTCCTATGAGTTGAAATTGACTGGACTGTACCAAACAAGAAGAAATTATCTATATGTCTATCAACCAATCAATAAAGGAACAAATTGCAATACATCAAGAAAATGGAATACTACCCAGCAATTAAAAGGAACAAACTACTGAGACACGCTAAATGAAAGAAACCAGACACAAAGTGCTAATTATTGTATGATCTTATTTATATGAAATTTCTAGATAAGGTAAAATTGCAGCACCAAAAAAACAACTGGTTGTTTGGGGTTAGAAGCGGGGTGGGAATTGACTAAAAATGGGCACAAGGAGACCTTTTTTTGAAGGATAGAAGTATTCCATAACTGGATTATATGATGTTCACACAACTAGAAGTTTACTAAAATTCATCAAACTGTATACTTAAAATGGATGCACTTATGTAAAGTCTATCTCAATAAAGCGGTTTTTTAAAAAGAGCTGTAAGAGGCTCTGATAACAGAGATAACGGAAAATATGAACGATGAAAAGATGGATAAATAACCAAAGATAAACAAAAGTGAGAATAGTGCCAAGAACACTTAAACACACATGAGCTACGGCTGCTTAAAAGCAGATTTTACACGCGCATATATCTGTGTCTATATATGAATCTCTGTATGTGTGTGCATTTTTTTTTTTCAAGTTTTTACCTGAAATTTACGGCAAACTGGCATGTCATTCAGTAGAAGAGCATAAAGACACCAGAGCTATTTAATTTCTATTTTGTTTTGTCTCTCCTATCAAGGAAAAAGCTGCCATTTTTGAAAATGTGAAACAAATATTGATAGGAAAGAAATAAATCACATGAATTAGTGAGCCTATTATAAGAAACTGTCTAACTACTTCATTTGAATTCAAGTTTCCTGGACTCTGGCAATTATATCCTAGAATTCCCAACCCACTCCTGCCCTTACTGCCCCCTCCCAAAAAAAATCACAGATGATATTGCTAAACTATAGTCAATGGCCTCTGTGGAAGGAGAAATAATAATAATGGTTATAATTCCATGGTTCCAAAATTGTGTGGAGGGGCCCCATGAGATATTTTAAATTTTCAAGGAAAATATAGATCCCTGACTTCTGCTGGAAAAAAAAGTAAAATACTCGCCGAGGTAGTTCACAGTTTCAGCAATAGATAGCAGAACTTTCCTTCCAATGGCATATCTTTGTGAAGCTGGGTTCTCAACTGTTACCAGGATAAAAAGCAAGTACAATGTGAAAACCAAGGTGGATAAGGAAATAAAGCCAGCTCATTTCAGGGGCAGCCCAAAGGTTAACACTTACTGCTCCCCTCATTCACTCTCTTATATTATCAGTAGGTCCATCACTCATGCAGACTATGGGTTGAGTGCCTTTGAAGTCAGAAATTCTGTTTAATTTTTTTGTAATGAACTACTTCTGCTAATGCTGAACTTTTAGCTTTTCACATTAAAAAAAAAAAGCCTAATTGCCATCAAGTTGATTCCAACTCACAGCGACCCAACAGGACAGAACAGAACTGCCCCATAGAGTTTCCAAGGAACACCGGGTGGATTTGAACTGCCAACCTTTTGGTTAGCAGCCATAGCTCTTAACCACTACGCCACCAGGGTTTCCAAAACTTTTCACATGATGTGTTATAAATGGTTGCTAAACACAAACCTAAAACAGCAGCAGCAACAACTACAAAAATCAGCTGAAACAATGTGTTCAATACTAAGCATCACCATTTTTAAGGGATAAAAAATGAAAAAGAACATTTCCAGGAAAGATTAGTTAGAAATGCAGAAGTTTTTGAAATTACGACAAATCAGAAGCATTTGGAAAGACCACAAATGATTATCCCAGAGAAGGAAAGACAAATATAATAGTAAACATCGCCTACTACTAAGAAATATAGGTGAAGTTCCAAGTGACCAGACTATTCAGCTTTGCCTGGGGCATAATTCCTAGACTGTGTCTCATGTGCAAAAATTAGAGCAGATGCCAATATTTCCACACAAAATTAGTGGTAGAACCAACCAGGAGTAGCTAAAATTTGGTATGTGGTATATAATGCTGCCACAATTCTATTGTAAATCATTTTCTCCAACTCACATTCAAAAGGAATATGCTAGATTTTACGTTGCACACTGATCAATCAATTATATAGCTAATCAATGAATGACAAACATTAATTACACACCTAACCAAATATAAATTTGTGTTTAGGTTGTGTTTATACTCAAAGGCAATTATCATATTCCTTTTCCCAAGAGAAGCATACATCTTAGACTTTTCATTCAGAGATGGCATATACTGAAATCCAGAATGAAACACAATACTGAAGAAAGACTACACTGGTACAAAATCTGAAGACATCACGTTAACCACTAACTACACCCTGCCTTCCATTACTCAAAATCTAGTACAATTGCTGTGGAGACAATATTCTGTTTCTTAGTTCTCTCTCTCCCCTAAATGTACAAAGCACAGTTCCAGGCATGCTGCTTTTGATGACCTGTCTTGACTTGTGGTATTTCCTAGCGTTGTGACTCATGACAGTCTCAGGGCACCCCAAGGAGAATGTGCATTGTACAATATGCTGTAGAGGGCTCCTTACCACATGTTCCCCAGCAGGCATTTCTTAGGAATTCTAAAAAAGGTAAGGATATACTATCTTAATGTAAATATAACAATTCTTCAATATGTAATGAAATGGTAGGACTGCAGGTGATCTCTTTTTTTTTTTAATTGTGCTTTAAGTGAAAGTTTATGGTTCACATTAGTTTCTCATACAAAAATTTATACACACATTGTTATGTGACCCTAGTTGCCATCCCTATAATGTGAGAGCACACTCCTCCTTTCCATCCCAGATTTCTCACGTCCATTCAACCAGCTCCTGTCCCCTTCTGCCTTCTCATCTCGTCTCCAGACAGGAGCTGCTCATTTAGTCTCATGTATCTACTTGTAAGAAGCACACTCTTCATGAGTATCATTTTATGTCTTATAGTCCAATCTAATCTTTGTCTGAAGAGTCGGCTTCAGGAATGGTTGTAGTTTTGGGCTAACAAAGAGTCTGGGGGCCACGTCTTCTGGGGTCCCTCCAATCTCAGTCAGACCATTAAGTTTGCTCTTTTTACTGGAATTTGAGTTCTACACCCCACTTTTCTCCTGCTCCATCAGGGACACTCTGTTGTGTTCCCTCTCAGGGCAGTCATTAGTGGTAGCTGGGCACCATCTAGTTCTTCTGGTCTCAGGCTGATGGAGTCTCTGGTTTATGTGGCCCTTTCTGTCCCTTGGGCTAATATTTTCTTTGTGTCTTTGGGGTTCTTTGTTCTCCTTCGCTCCAGGGGGGTTGGGACCAATTGATACATCTTAGATGGCTGCTTACTAGCTTTTAAGACCCCAGGTACAACTCACCAAAATGGGACGCAGCACATTTTCTTAATAAATTTTGTTATGTCAATTGACCTAGATGTCCCCTGAAACCATGGTCCCCACACCCCTGCAGATGATCTTGAGTGGACCATTCGAAGCACTGGAGAATGGTTTTGAGATGAGACAGTGAAAAGAAACTAATACATAATTTTTTGCTTCAAGAAACTAAAAATATCAATGTGAAACATGTTTAAACAACCAATACGACTTAAGGTAGAAGGAAATGAATATCAAATATTGGAACAAGTAATATTCTGAGATAAATAAAGGTAATAATACTAGCTATAAAAACAATAAACAACAAATAGTAGCAGAGTGCCCACATGATTTGGGGGATGGTAAGGATACACAAACTCACAATAAATAAGAATAAATCTTTCATTTGTCACAGAAAATTGACTGAAAATATCCTTGTGTGGTAGAGTTACCAACCATCTCAGTTGGCCAGAGATTTTTCTTTTTTTTTTTTTTGCACTCTAAATCCCATGTCCTAGGGAAGCCAGGAGTTTGGTCACTCTATTGGTGATTTCATTCCAAGAAACCTTTGTAAATTTCCCACTATTAAAATAATCATGTTTTCAATGATTTAATCAAGGAAATAACACAAATTTCATTTAGTATAATTTTTTTTTTTGTAATTTCTCACCTAAATTTCCTGCATTGTGCCTAAGCCTTTCTGATGTGTTCTAGGTGGAGAAAGAAAACAAGATAGTCTTTTCTGTACGATGCTCCTCATCTGCCAACACTGGGCCAGAGTTCACTTACTTTTGCTGCAACCCAATAGATTGTTGACATCCAAATGGCTTGCACTGGGAACACACGTGTCACACTTTGAGCCAGTGACAAATCGTTTACAGAAACAGTGGCCCGTGACCGAGTGACAGGTTTCATTCAATGCTCCTGAGAGATGACAATTGCAAGGCTGACATCTGAAAACAAGACAAATACGCCATCAAAGGGAAGACCATTTTGATTAACAATTCATAGTATAAGTTATACCTGTCAATAGCATCGAGGAGTAAGATGGCCCCTGTTTTACCCAATATATTGAGAAGGGTGCTCAAGCTGAACAAATAAACACAAAATAAAATAAAGCAAAACAGGAAAAACTCTGCTCGGGGTAAAACCCGTATGATGTCTTCTGTTTGTAAGCTAAGTAATGGTGAAAAGTAATCATATTTACTATTTTGAATACCTGTTATTCCATTAAAAATATTGTAAATTTTGTTTTCTCGAAAAAGCAGTCCTCCTATCAACTAAAAATTTAGATTAAATACCCATAAAATGACCTTTTGAAGAAACTATCCCGTTGTGAAATCGAAAACTGGGGATGGTAACCATTGTTTTCACTAAGAAATCTTGAAATTCTGTATTTTCATTTTGTAAAGACTAAATTGCAGTGGGGTTTTTTTAAGTTGCACTAAGAAGATAATATAAAGTTTGAAGAAGACACGTTCAAAAGCTATCAATGCCTTAATGTAGATTGTATTTTCATTTTCTATTTCATGCACTAACCCCATTTATTCAGAATGGTTGGGGAAGACAGTATTATTCTGATTTATGAAGAATGTTAATGATACAAATATAATGAGATAACTTCATTCTGACTTAGATTTATTGGACCCAAAGTTGCCTATAAAAATCACCGTCCGGGCATTTTGCCGTGATAGAAACTGAAGCCTGTTTCCTCAGAGTGAATTAGTCACACACTTGGCCTACGCCAGTGGCCTCGATTAGGACGAGCAGTTCTGGCACAGTAATGCATTAGAGAAGCAAAAGCAGCACCTGTGAGAAGACCACTCACCTTTAAATGGGTGCGTGGCACATTTTAAGCAGCATTAAGTGGACTCACCTAGATTTTCTCATAAAGATGCTGGATGGAGAGAGTTACTTTACCCCACTGCCACTTCTACTGTGCGATCTCTTGGGTAATCATTCAACACCCTTAAAAAGGCCGATAAAAGCTAAGGCTGCCAAATCAGCTGCAAATTTGTTTTATGGACTAATATCCCCTTGGGAATAAATAAAGTACAGTTTCTCTTGAAAACCACTGTGCTGTAGTTTGCCCTTTTTATGGTCACGATAAAAGGATGTTTTCCCCCACAGACAACTATATTCAATCTTCCATCTATAGACATTGCATCAGAACTCCACTTCAAATAGACATTTTGTTTGGGCTACTTAATGCATAAGGCCTGAAGAATATTATACGTTGAAATTAAAATGGAATTATAGAAGCAACAAAATATTTGATTTACTCTTAATTTCATTATATCCTATTACTTAGAGCATATTGTTTATAGGTGTTTAATGTAATATTGGTGAACATAAATACTAAGAGACAAGCATCTTTCAATGCATATATATGTATATATTTCTAACTGCACCACTCATGAATAAGTGTCTGTCAAGCATTTCAGTTTTTATTACTGTTCACTCATGAGATAATCACATTTATTTTATATACAGTACATTTACAGTAAAAGTTTCCAGTGTATAACAAAATTCTTTTCTTGATGTAGTTCTAGGACCCTACAGGACAGAGTAAACTGCCCCATAGAGGTTCCAAGGAGCAGCTGGCGAATTCGAACTGCTGACCTTTTGGTTAGCAGCCAAGCTCTTAACCACTGTGTCACCAGGGCTCCAACAGTTTCCAGTGTATAACGCAATTCCTTTCTTGATGTAGTTCTATTTTCTTCCAGCCAGCTGCTACACACAAAACTCTAAGTCAGCTCTGTCAATATCCATAGGATCTTAAATTCTGAATCCAAATGGAATATGTAAGTAATTTCTTAGGGTAAGTATACCATGTTCTTAGTAATTAAATGTGACTATTTCTGATTTGAGGAAACCCATCGAAACGCCGTCCTATAGGGTCACTACAAGTCAAAATCAACTCAACGGCAATGGCTTCCTGAGTTTATGTTCTTTATTCTAGGCTTTGTTATATCCAACTTATCTGACTTGTTATAATTGCTTGACCTTAGTAAGAGAGAATTTTGCCTAAATGAAGTTCATAGGAGGAGACTTTTCAGAATAATGTAGTTTGTTTCTAGCCCAAAGGACACTGGGGATAATTTTGCAATTAAAGTTTAAGTCAAATTATTCCTGTAAATTTCTCAGCCACTCAAATATAATTTAAAACACTTCCTAGACTCTTTAGCAAATAAGCTACAAGTTTGATATCATTTTCTAAGTGATCGCTCCTCAAGAGCACCTCCTAAATGAAATACATTTTGCATTTATTAAAACAAAATTATACATAATAAAGGGAAAGGCATTTCAAGCATAGAAAGAGAAATACCAGACTAAGATGAATTGTGATATTGATTGTGCCAGGATAAGTGGTTTTTGTAATATTAATATAAAGAAACCTTTATTACACTGACTCTCCAGGTACAGACATAGCGTCTTCTACAATCTGTTTAAAATCTTCATTTTTCATCCTTATGGGAAAAGCTCACTTGCTAAATGGATTTCATAAAGAGTAATCTGTCAAGATGTATATAGATAAACAATTTGTGATGTTTATTGACCAGTTCATTATGGTAAACAAAAGAGAGGCAGAGCATTGCTAATCTCCACCAGTGCTCTGGCCTTCGAGCTCTGCTGGGCCCCTTATGTAATTCAGTGTTTACTGGATACAATCGGAAAGAAGTTAATTGGCCTCTGTCTTTTAAATCGCAAATCTCATATATTTTTCTTCCCAGGGAGTTTATTCCAGTTGTACAAACAGTAAGAGAAAGAGTTACCTTATTTACTATTATTGTAGAAACACCACTGTTAGGGAAGGAAATATGTTTCGGTAACGTTATTTCATTGTCAGAAACCTCAGCATCTGAAAGAGTGATGCTGTAGGAGGTTCAGGGATACGTTCCACGATGTAGATCACATTATTGGCATTGCTCTTTGGACCCCTCTTCTGTCTGGGGCCTCAAATCATGGGTATCATCAAATTGACTTAACTACTGATTAAAATAAATAACATTAATTAAGGACCAAGTATGTGCCAAGACTGGAATAAGCATCAAGGAAATAAGAGGAATATTACTGAGATGTTCCTGTCCTCAAGTAGCTCATCCTCTAGTGAGAAAGAAAAACATAAAAACCAATCATTATAACACAGTATGAGAGGAGCACTTATGAAGATGCAGCAGAGTCTACGGGGGCAGAGAAAAGGGCAAAGACATAGTCTTGTGGCAGGAGAGGCGATGGAAAAAGGAGCATTGAAAAAGAATTCTTGGAGGAGATGCTTGAGCTGAATATTGAAAGATGAGTAGGAAGAAGGCAGGCCAGTCAAGGAGGAGACAGAACAAACAACACGACAGTGTAAGAAACCATAAGGAGTTCTGAATTTCTGGATGCAAATTTCAGAATGGGGAGTGGTGCTAAGTCAAGCTGGAGAGGTAAGTGAAGGTAAGACATTTTAAGACCTGATGTGCATTGTCAAGAGCTTGAACTTTACATGGTACGCACAGTGAAGAGGCACATACAGAGTTTCGCACCGGCAAATAGCTCTGGCTTAGTATTTATATGGATGGAGATAAGGTAGACATGGCTCAAGACAGTGAGGACAAGTAGCTCTTGTGATAGCAGTCCTTCTAAGGAGATGATAAGGCACCAAATCAGGGCAGTGGTAAGAAGTGATGAAAAGACTTATGAAATGTTTAGTAAATAGAATTGGTAGGATGTGGTGAAATACTGAAAAGAGAAGAGAAGGAGGGCATAGAGTTTCTCCCAGGTTTCTAATGAAGTGACTGGTGGATGATGGTGACAACATGAAGAACAGTGGAGGAAGAGATCTCAAATTGTTGAGGGGTTTGGGACAAATATTATTAATGATTATTGATGAACAAAAGAGCAAAGTGGCTTCAAGGCAAATTGAAGAAATTTGACAAAGCGATTTCTTCCATGTGCACACAGAAAGGGTTTTCTAAATGTTACTGAATAAACAAGTGAGCAAAGCACTGGGAAGGCTCGATTAGAATAGGACACCATATACTAATCGAAGTGTGACAACATACTTCTACTGACGACTTAGCTCCTTTGAACCCTTTTGGATTGGTGTAACAGTGCCCCCTGGCCAACCTTGACCCCAAGGAATGAATGGCTCTCTCCTTAAGGGCTGGCCTGCTCTGACTCCCTGTGGCCAGAGGAGTTTTAAGTCCAACTCTCTGGTGCAAGATTCAGTGAGAGCTAGAGTGTCCTCTGGAGGAGTTTGGCTTTCCCCTGACTAAGATCACATTTCATCTGTGCCCTCCATTGGAGGGCTGTCTCATCGTGGGTCTTAGTTTTTCATTCCTCATAGCCTATTAAAATCACCTGGATTCTTTTGGAACTGGTATCAAAATTACAGGAGAGACGAGATTCGGGGTTTGGGCATTGTTAATTCCTTCCTTCCAGGTGAGACAATGCCAGTCTTACTTCCTCTCCCATAAGTCATAAGAGCTATGTCTTTTGGCTGCACAATAAGGAGGCTCCATCTTCTGGATGAAGCGTTCCAGCACACCAATATGGAGACTCATAAAAGCTGGACCTGGGGAGTCACTCACCTGCATCCAGGCAATAGTGACATCCGAGGCCAGGGAGGGACATTCCTGTCATCTAGGGAAGAGCTTGCTTAACATGGTCCTGTATGTGAGAGCCCTACCTCTTCTTCCTTTATGGACATCCCATCTAATCACAGAAAGTATAGAACATGTGCCACATTTTATTCACCAAGACCAAATACTTGAAAGAAATAATTCCAGAAGAGTCACTATATTAACAATATCACACATATTTAGATCTAGAAGAAGTCCTTTCCTTAACCCCCACATTATATTAACATAATACTTTGAGATATGATAGAAGATTCAAACTTTTTAAAGTTCCCTTGGGTATAAGAGAGATTACACTTACCCCTATGATTCCAGAGGAAGAAATAAGCTAGACAAGCAAGTTATAGGAATGTGACTTTTTGCTAAATATGAAGAACAATTTACTATCTTCATCAGAATTAGAGTTATTTGAAGTAAGCATGAGCTGCTTCATGAGTTCTTTTTAGTTCCAGGTTTTTGAGCAGAAGCTGAATGACCATTTGCCAGTTATTCTGAAAAGGTCATTTATGCAAAGGAATGTATAGGGTCAAATTTAAATAAATTACCTTTAAGGTTCCTACAAAGTTTAAAACGGTATGATTGTATGATGCTTAATGAGAGTAAGTAACTTGCCCAAGGTAACAGTATAATCTTGTACAGGGGTGAACAAACTTTATCTATAAAAGGCCAGATAGTAAATATTGTAGGCTTTTGGGGCCTTATGGACTATGCTGCAATTCAACTCTGCCATTATAGTATAAATACAGCTGTAGACATATGTAAAAGAAGGAACATTGTTGTGTTTCAATAAAACTTTATTTACAAAAACAAGTATCAGGCGAGGTGTGGCACACGGATTAAGTTGAAGATCTTGAAACAGGAAGATTATCCTGGATTACCTGGGTGGGCACAATGTAATCACAAAGGGCTTTATGAGAGGAAGGCCAAACCAAAAACCAAACCCAGTGCCATCAAGTCAATACCGACTCAGAGGAAGGCAGGATGGTCCAAGTCAGAGAGAGAAGATGCAAGGATGGAAGCAGACATCAGAGGAGATGCTATGCTTCTGGCCATGGAGATGAAGGAAGGAGCTATGAGCCAAGGGATATGTGTGGCTCTGAAAACTGGAAAAGGCAAGACATGGATTCTCTCTTAGAGTCTATAGAAGAAACACTAGCCTGCCAACACACTCATTTTAATTTCAGCCCAGTGAAATGAATTTCAGACTTTCGATCTCCAGAACTGTAGGATAATAAATTCACATTGCTTTAAGCCATTACATTTGCAGCAATTTGTGGCATTAGGAAACTAACATACCTGGTCTGGTGGAAAAACCAGAATTGGAACCTACATATCCTGAAGCCTAACATTGTGTTATTTTTATGACAACACAGTGAATAAACGCTACTAATATACAAAAACTGGCATTTCTTACAGGACCATATATAATCAATATTAAGAAAGAACATATGGTCTTGTGGCCATGGTAGATTGTAAAAATGACCACAGTTCTTCACCTCTTCCTCCATGCAGATCCTTGGTAACATGACTATATCATTCATTCCATCCAAAGGGTATCATTCATTACATCCAAAGGTGGAATCTACTTCCCCATTCCTTGACTCATAACTTGCTTTGGCCAATAGAATAAGACTGAAGTAACACTGTGCTGGAACCCTGCTGGTGCCCAAAAGGCTGGTGGCTTAAGTCCATCCTGAAGCACCTTGGAAGAAGGGCTTCATGATCTACTTCCCAAAAATCAGCCACTGAAAACCCTATGGACAGAGTTCTACTGATAGACATGGAGTCACCACGAGTAGGAATTGATTCTGTGGCAACTGCCAGTTCCATGCACAGGCCTCAAGTGTCCTTACACGCTTCTTCTCTCTTTTGTGGCACTCTGCCACCACCCTGTGAACAAGCCCCAGCTAGACTGCCAGATGATGAGACATGTGACCCATTCCCTGCCACCCTAGATGACAGCCGGCTGCCTAACAAAGGATTGCTGTGGAGCGGGAATCCTGAGACACACTTGAACATGCAACATTCCCCAACTTTTCCATTATCACACCCTGAAACAAAACGTGTAGACAAGAAAGTTGTAAGTTTTCTTTGAGGGCACCGATCTGGTTCTCAGAGAAAAGGCCAGTTGAGATCAATGGGAACGTGCACATAAAGAGATTCCAGGATCAAGTCTGTAACGTGGTGTTCAAATGCAGGTTTGCGGCAAAACTAAAAGTCACTCTGGTCACAGAGGAATTTTCCTTTATGACATGTTTTAGAAGTCTGAGACTGTAAATTTCCTAGCCAATCTAGATCCTGGTTCCCTACCACCCAAGGGAAGTGACTGTTCATTGTGTGTCAGCTGGTATATAAGGAGGTAAGTAGGGATATTCCTCACATCTCAAAGCTTAAAACAAAGTAAAACATAGCTAATGTAGGTAGAGAGGACAGGTCGTTAGGAAGACACCTCCAAGGGGTTGTGACACGTGTTATGTAAGAAAAGCGGCAGGGGCACCGGGAGAGCAGAGGGAGTCCTGGGGGCCGTGGAAAGGAGGAATCACAGCAGTTACAGGTCAACTTGAGGGCAGCGCCAGTGAGTGCAGTGTGTCAAATATAGGTCTCAACTACCAAATGAGGCGAACTGAATGTGGCCCGTTTTTGTCTCATTGTTTTTGGGTTAGACAAATACAATATGCTTTTTTGCTTTATCGATTTTTCAGTGGGCATACTGTTTTTGCTTCATTGTTTTCAATACTGATTAACTCCTGTTTGCTTTATGTGTCAGAGGTAAGTAAAATGACTTTTGCTCTTGGATGAGTTTTTTGTTTGTTCTTTTTTTTAAAATACATGCCCCCTTTTATGACAGGTGACTTTTGAGGAGTGAACTACTTGGATGGACATAAGCAATGATTTTCCAGCTTCTTAAGACAAAGTTACTGTTGTGTTTTGGTGAACTTTTCTTGTTATTGTTGTTCCTTAGAGTCAGGGGCAATTATATTTTATTTATTTTGCCCTTGGGAGTACAAAATAAGTGTAGAAAATAAGCCAAAAGAAAAATATAGCAAACATAGGCGTACATTACAAAGAGAGCACGGAGAAGGGTAAGGGATGTGGGTGAATTTCCTGAAGGGACTGAATAAGTTTCAGTGACTCCATAAATAGAAAAGGCAGATAAGGAACTCAATTTATTTTTCAAATCAATGAAGAAATGCAATGATACTTGTATCTTTTCCTTGCTTAACAATAAAAGACATAATCTATTGCAGAATTGTGGGAATTAAGGAAATAATTTTATATTTCTAAGCACCTACCACAGTGCCTGGGGCAGCATAGTTTCAATTGATTTTTTTTTTTCTTATTTTAAAATTTTTATTATCAGGGCATAAATAGTTATTTTCTGATAAAACATGTCTGTATAAATTCAGATGATGGGTGAACTTTTTTCTTTAAGAAACAAAAAAAACTCCTTTACCAAACGGAATCCCATATGTTTTAGTCATCTTTCTACACATTTCCAAAATAGCAGATGTTAGTATATATACCATAATAACCACAAGTCGACAAAGAGATTTCAATATCATTCAAGAAAGGAATGGAACACATAAAAAAGAGAAAATCCGCTTTTATCATTTCCCAATGATGAGCAAAAGTATGAACTCAAGCAATTCTCATTGTCACATTTTGAAATATCTCTCTCTCTCTGGCCTTCCGTGCTATGAAATTTCCTCTCTAATGATTATTGATGTTAAAGTGAAAAGAGACGGCAGTGGAATAGAACGATCAACTCAAAACACAAGCAGTCCCTGTGACTAAGTCTGCCAGAGACAAATTCTGCTGATTTCCTTGGGTCCCCTATGGTCACGGGAGGTTTTATTCCTTCTGTTCATTTCTGAGAAGTTACATTTAATGGTGGGTCTTGCCTTCAGTAGATCTTTCCAGCAGCAGTCTATGAACCAGAGGCAATCCTACCCAAGACCGAGAGGATCCTCAGCCTCGCTCACGCGTGAGTGGTACAGACTTGGATACTGTAGTCAGGTAGTCCCTGACATAGGACGTATGCAAGTTATGAGGAACCGCACTTATGACCACCTGTTTTTTGGAAACCCTGGTGGTGTAGTGGTTAAGAACTATGGCTGCTATCCTAAAGGTCAGTAGTTCAAATCCACCAGGCATTCCTTAGAAACCCTATGGGGTAGTTCTACTCTGTCCTATAGGGTTGCTATGAGTCAGAATCAACTCGATGGCAATGGGTTTGATTTTTTTTTGAGGGGAGGGGTACATCTTCCTGGGAGAAAGTTAAGGGAAAAAGCATGCAGAAGGTTTGGAAAAAAATTGGTGAGTTATGTGAACACATCCCAAGCATCTGATCAGGATAATTTGATGATAGAGACTGCTGGAAAAATTGTTCATATGGCAAGAGTGCTGAATTTAGAACTTGATATCACTGATATGAACAGCTCATAGATCACGAATGTGATGGCCGATGTTATGTGCCAACTTGATTAGGCTATGATTCTCAGTGGTTTGGTAGACATTGGACTGATTGTTCTTCCATAAGTAATATAATGTAATTGTCATGATATGATCTGATATGATCAGCCGATCAGCTATAAGGGGAGTTTCCTTGAAGGAGTGGCCTGCATCCAATACATATGGATGTTCTGGCAAAGCTCATTAGCTTGCTATCAATCCTGTACCCAATTCCTCAGCATCTGACCTCCAGTTCTTGTTCTTGGGACTTAAGCCAGCAGCCGCCACCTGACCTGCAGGTTTTGAGATTTGCCAGCTCCTGCAGCCATGGGAGTCAGGATAAGCCTCCAGCCTGATGCCCGATCCATGGATTTGGGACTTCCCAGCCTTCACAACTGCATGAGCCATTTCCTTGAGATAAATCCCTCTCTCTCTCTCTAATAAATATGCTTCACTGGTTTTGCTTCTCTAGAGAAAGAACCCATCCTAAGGCAACAATGAAGGGGAACTGACAGATCAGGACTTAATGGATTTTGAAGAGCAAACAAATTTGAAGAAAGAAATAATGGGGAAGAGGGAGAAGTTGTCAAAAAATTTTGCAGTGAAAAAATTAACTGAAATTTTTTCTAAACTAAATCAGGGGCTTCAGTTGTTTGAAAACATGGACCCAAATACTGATCGCTTTGCTGAAGCCCATAGGCAGATTCAGGAAGCAGTGAGGTGTTACCTCAAAATATATGAAGTGAAAAAGACAAGGACTGTACTGACAACTCTCCCTAATTTTCTGACTAGAAATCCTATCCCATTCCCAGGGATAATCCAGATGATCCAGAACCTTCCACAAGTGTAGTAATTACCACAAATGATAAAATGCCAATGTTGTCCAACTCTTCATTGTCAGAGTACGTTTTTATGATTTTTTATGTAAGTACGTATTAAAATATATCTATAATTTTATATGCAATGTTTCCAACATCTAAAGACAAATAAAGATCAGATTTATAAAAATACTGATTAAAAAAAAAGGCAATAATATTGAAAATTAAAACAAAAAAAGAGGTATTGGACTTCTGTCAGAACTGACTTATGACAGAGCTACCAGAATAGAACCGCGTGGTAAGTTGGGGACTACCTGTATTTTCCTTCTGCATCACAAATATCCCATTAATATAGCCGACAGAACGAATTCTCTTTTACGTGACTTTCCTCATAGGCCCCAAAATAAAAACTTCTTGCCATCTTATGCTGTCATTACTTATCTTGGTGAAAGGGGTGTAAACTTTCAAATAACTCTTCAAGCTACTGGTCAGTTAAATACAGGCTCGTAGCCCATGGTAAGGATCTGAATAGACAATGTTATATCTGAGCATGATTAACATGGACGTGGTGACTGAAGTCATGGACGCAGCTGTATAAATTGAATGGGCAGATTAAAGAGGACTAACCATCAAAAGAGAGAGAGAGAAAAATTCAGCAAAGTAGAATGTTGAAGGTCAAAGAAAGAGAGAATTTTAAAAAATAAGGAAGAGGGTAAAATAATTGGCAAGCTGAAAAACTCATGAGATGCAGTCATAAACCAATTTTACCTTCGTCTTTCACCGACCCTTTAAATGTATTGGAAAAAATAAATCCAGTTGCCATCAAGTTGATTCCAACTCATGGCAAACTCATACGTGTTAGGGAAGAATTGCACTTCATAGAATTTTCAATGGCTGATTTTTTTGAAATTAGATCACTAGATCTGTCTTCTGAGGCACCTCTGGGTGAACTCAAACTTTCAAATTTTAGTTAGCTGCTGAGTGCTGTAACTATTTGCACAACCCAGAGACTCCTAAATGTGTTAAGTGGAGCTAATCCCATCTTCCACCTGGATACAAACTGAGTCAGTCAATTGGCTTTTCTAGTCTTTCTCATGCAATAAAAAGCCCTGTAGTTACTTTAGTCTCAAAACATAGTCTCAACTGAGACAAATAACGTCTAGTCCAGCATATTACTCAACATTCCAATCTTTATTTAAAAGACAGACATTTTAATTAACAGACTTCTCCTCCTTTTTTTTTTTTTTAGCAAGCATGTGATGAAGGCATCGAGTCTACACTCAGAGAAAGTCTTTTTTGCACTTAGCTCCTTCTTATGTACAGGCTGGAGGAAAAGTAAAAACTCACTGGATTAGCACTACCCAAAGGTGGCTCTGCTCTCTCTGGCCTCGCATACCTATAAACTACCCAAAGGTGGCTCTGCTCTTTCTGGCCTCACATATCTATAAAGCTGATTTTTTTTTTTTTTACTATAAATGATACTTCCGTGATTTATTCATTGATCTTAGGTATCTCTCACCTATAATTTTAGTGTGTCCAAATAGCTCTCTATTCCTGTCGGTTGTCTACTAATTCTGTAGCCTATAGCAGACTCATCTTTTTTCTCTACTTAGGCATCTTTAGCCTTCCAGGTGACCCTATTGTGCAGGCACTAGGACAACCCCAAGTTGTCTCTCTTCGTTGTGTTCCTCATCTGTTCCCTGAAAAATAACTCTTTTTCTTGCCTTTTAGCTAGCCGATTCAAACCCAGGCAGACTATCTCTCCTCACTTAGATTTGTTGGGTAAAAGATAGATTTCAGTCCACTGGCTCCCCCAATTGCAAGAGACATATGTGACTCCTCAGGGGATCTAATAAGACCCTCTCATTATATGTAATTGGTAAGCACTACTCGTCCCTTTTTCTCCCTCCAGGGAAGCCCTCATCTCTAAATCTGTCTTTTCCTTAACCCATTTCTATTGGCTGTGAACCCATTGCTATCAAATCGATTCCAAGTCATAGTGGCCCTATAAGACAGGGTAGAACTGCCCCATAGACTTTCCAAGGTTGTAAATACTTACAAGAGCAGACTGCCACATCTTTCTCCCACAGAGCAGCTGGTGGCTTTGAACCGCCAACCTGTCAGTTAGTAGTTGAACGCTGAAACAACTTCACCACCAGGGCTCCTTCTATTGGTTATACCTGGTTATATATTTTACCTGATTATATATCTCATCCTTAATTTGGATGAGAGTATTAAGAATCATCAGTGCAGTTCTTAACTATCTTCCTTTTACAAGTTCTACAAAATAGTCCATCTCACAACTCATTTTGGTATCTGATAAGTATTGCCTTTGGTAAAAACTCCCATTTTCATGTTCTTTTACGGTTGTTTGTGCAGGATGTACATTTAAGAGGGAATTGTGCTTTTAGTAAGTTCATCAAAAACATTTGATAAAGCAGTTTAATAAGCTAGAAAGTACAGAAACTGAGTTGTCATGGCTGAGTTACGGTGGCTGAGGAATGAATTGGAAGTAAAGAAAGAGAAGCAGCAGAAAAAAATACTCTGTGTAAAAGTCATTGTTGTAGTTAGGTACCATCAAGTCGGTTTTGACTCATAGCAACCCTAAGTTCAACAGAATGAAACACTGCCCAGTCCTTCGCCATTCTCACAATCGTTGTTATGCTCGAGCCCATTGTTGCAGCCACTGTGTCAGTCCATCTCATTGATGGTCTTCCTCTTTTTCATTGACCCTCTACTTTACCAAGCAAGTGTGTTAGTAAGTGAATAAACAGTGAGAGATTAGGCAGCCACTTTTAGAGCTCATGACGCAGAGCACGGTCAAGGTAGGGGCGTTTAGGATGGTGATGAAGTGCATATGTAGACAGGTATAAAATACAGTGAAGAGAGATTTAAGTTAAAATAAAGGGGAGATTTGATGCAGTACAGTTTAGAGGGAGGAAGAGGAGAAGGAAGGGAAGGAGCAAGAGGAGAAAAGGAAGGGATAACATCAAGAACACACAGAGGTTACTTTTAGAAAAAATATGTATATATTCTTCTAAGACTAGATAAAAATTTAAGAATGTGTGACAATGTAGATAAATTAGAGGTGGAAAGAAGGTAATCCAGAGAGCTCTATTTTGTCTGTGGAGCAGGGGGCTAGATTATCTGTAGAGATCAAGGGCAGGGAATTGAAGAAAGAGATTGGCAACAATTTAAAAGAGTAAGAGAAAGTAAAGTAAGGAGTAGACACATGACAATGCTTCTAATCAGCACAGGCAACTGGTCTTCCTCCAAGCCCTTGCAGGTTTAGGGTAGGGCAGGGAGATCCTCACTGAAGATGACTTACAGTGCACTGGAAAAGAAAGATCTTGATAGCAAGTAGATTACTGGAAAGAGTCAGAATTAAAATGGTTTTCCACCAGAATATGTGTAGAAGGCAATAAAGTTAAGAGTGGGGCTAATCAAAAGGGGACAAAGTAGGGATAATGTACTAGAGATTTAAGAGACATCCAAGAGTGGGTTATGTGGTTGTTTGGAGAAGACAGTATTGGAAAGATGAGATATGTTCACAGATTGCATTTCTGGGAATAGGAAGATTTAAATGGTAGAGAAGTCCCATGTGATAATAAGACCCAGAGAGTGGTCATGGAAATGGACTGGGAATTAAATGAGTGAGGAGGCCAAAAAACTGTATCGGCAGGTGTGAAAGTCATTCAAGATAACAGCAAGTGTTGACGAAGAGAGGGGAAATACCATCTGCTTATGTTCTCAGTGAGTGCAGACCTGGAAATCTGAAGATAAGAACAATGAAGATGGAAGAAAAACAGTTCAGTTTCAAAGGACAATCTGTAATTTTTAAAAGGTAGTTCCCTACCTGACTCAGTGTAATGATGAGTCAACTAATATATAAAGGTAACCACCTTTATTTATGTAAAACTTATCATGGATCTTTTTACTCTGAACCCACACTTACTCTGGACCTTTCACCCTGGTTTAGCATCTACCCAGCCTCTCTCGTTTTGGCGTATCTCCTAGATTCACACCTGCTCCCATCCCTTTATTTGCCTGAATTTTACTTCTTGAGTTTAACCTCATCACTCTATAATAATGCATCTTGCACCTATTCCTTCGGTTCTTCCCATTCTCCATCAGTTTAGATTAACATCCAACCCATCCTTTACCCTAGAGGGTACAATTCCAGTGCTAGCCAGGCCGACAGCAAAGTGAAAGGCCATAAAACATGATTCCGTAAAAGCAATTCTTGGTCCTGAATTAAGTTGGGGTGAGGAGTATGGGAAGCCCCGGTGGTGCCTTGGTTAAAGCATTTGGCTGCTAACCAAAAGGTTGGCAGTTCAAACCCACCAGCCCTGCCATGGGAGAAAGATATGTCAGTTTGCTTCCATAAAGATTTATAGCGTTGGAAACCCTGTGGGGCAGTTCTACTCTGCCCTATGGGGTCATTATGAATCGGAATCGACTCCATGGCAGTGGGTTTGGTTTTGGGGGGAGTAGAGTATGGAGGCAAGGGGAGAGGAACAATCATGAGCAAAGAAAGAGTACGGTAAAGATTAGCCTTGAATTTAATCACGCAGAAGGCTAGAGGACGTGGCGTGATGGAAGGAATCAGGTTAAGTGAAAGTTAAGTGAAAAAGCTGACACTATTAAACATCTCTTGGTCACTGAACAGGCGTTTTGGCAGTTACCCTAGGAAGAATAACAAGGGGTATCGGTAGAGGGCAAACAGGAAAGAAACGTACAAAATGCCAGAGGGGGCATGGGCATTCCAAGGAAGACAGGAGGTTGGAGACAATGACTTTTTCTTGGACTGTAAGTGTGGCCAGAACTATGGAAAATAGGAAATTTAAAGAGAGAGGTGGCCAGGAGTGAAACAAACCAACCCTGAGTCCCAGTTGGTCAATTTATGGGAAGTTCTTTCAATAAAAAGTATATACAGGAGAAAGTACATGTGATAATTGGTACAATTTTACTATCAAAATCCTAACAATGATTTTTATTTAACATTTACTGTGCCATTTTTTTTTTTCTGTATTCATTCGGATTTAGATCTCTGTAAAAAAGACTATCAATGCTCTCAGACTACCAGGGCAATTTTTGTGTGGTAACTAGGAAAGAGAACAGCATGAATAAGAAAAAATAGATATATGTAAAAAGTACAAAAATTGTTTTAATAAATATTACTTTCTAAAGTTTTTTTTTTTATCAAATTGAATTTTAAAAGGAAGCCAAAATGAACTATCTTGTGTTCTTTTTCAATAATTTACTCTGTCATTCTGTCCACACTCTAATGGAAGTGCTAATGAGGGGTGGAACGGCCAAAAGGTGGACAGCAGGGGAAAAATGAGTTAAAAAGAGCCCAGATAATCCCAAACTTTTGAATAATTAGCAATTATATTTATAAACACACATATATATTTTGAGCATCAAATTTGATGGACTTTATTACGTATGTTCTGAGCTTAGCACACAGTTCTAATTGCTTGAGGATGGGAACACCAAAGAATTCATAGATATTGTTTTGTTTAATCTCCCCTAACCCTGGAAACCCTGGTGGTATAGCAGTTAAGAGCTAGAGCTGCTAACCAATAGGTTAGCAGTTCAAATTCACCAGGAACTCCTTGGAAACGCTGTGAGGCAGTTCTACCCTGTCCTATAGAGTTGCTATGAGTCAGAATTGACTCAACGGATATGGGTTTGGTTTTGGGTGGGTCACCTTAGACAAGTTTATAATTAGATCCAAGGGAAAAAACAAAGCACATGGAATTGCCATAATAGCACATCTTTAGATATATGGCACTAAACACAAGTTCATAAAGGTAAATGCCCACAGAAATGCAGGAAATGAGTAGAAAATTTTAAAAACGTGCAACTTTGGAAAGTGGTTAGTTTACTTTCAGAATGTACTTTATACACTGAAAAAAACTTCATATCACTGAATACAAAGATGTGTTTTTCATCTGCCAGTCTTCAAATTGAAATTAAAAAGGTAAGGAAAATATAAATGGGTGAAATAAATAAGCAAACAACCAAGGCAGCAATAAATTCAGGGGCCATGTAGAATAAAACATACAGATACAAATGCTAGTTATCCTCTCCCTTATACGGTGTGTGTGTGTGTGTTTCTACAGGTATTTCTTCACCTGTCCTTCTTCCCATCCAGATTGTAAGCTCTTTGAGGGAAAATGATTTTATCCTGAGTTTGTATTTCTGCTCATCATTGAGAAAAGATAAAATTGGGTTTTCTCTTTTCTGTGTGTGCCATTCCTTTCTTGAACAATACCAAAATCTCCCTGTTGACTTCTGGCTGTTAATGGATGTCCTATATCCTTAGACCCCAGTATATGTACATGTTTCTTTTATAGCAACTTACTTAGTAGGCAATAACCAAGGGAAATATTCAAAGATTACCATTACGTTTTACAGATTAAAATATATTTTAATCTAGATTAAAATATTTTTATCAAAGAACAAAAAATATATCAACAAACTAAAGAGGACACTTTTTATAGAAGACATTGTTGCTTCAAGTGCTGACAAAAATCATTGTTATCAAAGATAATTGCAGATATAAATAATATTTAACAGTTTTTATAAGTCTTTACCTTCCAGTCTGAGGATCAAATCCAAAGTAATGGTCCTTGCAATGGTCACAACCTTGCCCAGCAATGGAAGCATCTTGGCAGACACACTGACCAGTTAGGCTATTACAGATTTGACTAACTGCACCAGTCACATGGCATGAGCATGGTAGGCAATCAGTGACATTGCCTGGGGAAATATAAAAACCTGGAAATAAAGAAATGAAAAGTTATACATATATATTTTTTTAATCCAATTTTTTTTTTCTCTAAAAGATAGTATTTTGCTTATATAGAAAAACAGGACACTACATTGCAGGACTACCAACTCCTAACACAAATGTGGTCATAGCTGTCCTTCACTAATACGTCAGTTGTGACCACAGAAAGAGGGAGCCAATAATTTAGGTTGCGCTTGGGTGTCACACAGATCCCTAAAATTCGGTGTAATTAACACTTACTTTATGACCTTTCCACTAAAAACCGATCCTCCTCGAATCATGTCCTTTTCAGCAAAAGTCACCACCAGCCATTCAGTTGCTCAGGCTGGAACCTTGAAACATCTTTTGTAGAGTTGTCAGTTAAAACACAGGGTAAAATACAGAAATTTGAATTTCTGATACAGAATGATTTTTTAATTATAAGTATGTCCCATGCAATATTTGCTCATACTAAAAAAATATTGTTATATGAAATTCAAATTTAACTGATATTCTGTATTTTGCTAGATCTGGCAACCCCTGGGTCCTCCACTTCTCTCCACTCCCTACTTCTAACTAGAAACCAAGATTTATGGATACTGCCACTTCAGAACATTAAACCCTTCACGCCTTCATCCCTTCTGCTACCTCCCTGGTTAAAGCCACCATCGACTTTTTATAGCTAACACTATGTACCAGAGACAATGGTTAGGGTTTTCCATTTATTATCTCATTACTTCTTGCAGCAACACTGATAGTGTAGGTATTATTACTATATCCATTATACAGATAAGAAAACAGAGGGTTAGAAAGGTTAACTAACTTTTCTAAGTTGATAGAGTTAACGAATAGCATAAGCCAAGTTCAAACCCAGGCAACCCAACCCCAGAAACTGTCTCATCTGTTGGTGCCCCCAACTGTCTACTTCCAACCTATTCTTCATAGAGTAGCTAGGACAAATTTTTTCAAGTTAAATTCTGAACATCTCTTTCCTCTATTTACAATGATTTGATGTTTTCCTGCTTCCTTTAGGAAAAAAAAAAAATCCAAATCCGTAGCATGGCATCCAGTCTTACAGCTGGGTTCTACATACGTCTGTAGCTCCATCTCACTGCTCATCCCCAACTCAGTTCAATCCACTCATACGTCTTCCTATTCTTGAGGCCTAAGGCCCTTTGCACAGGCTGTTCTATCCACTCGAATGGTTTTGACCCTACCTCTTTGTTCTACTTAGATGATTCCTACTTGTCTCAGGTCTTAGCTTAAGTATGACTTCCTCGAGTCACCTGCCTCAGGTATGCCTGTTATGGCACATAGCATTCTGTTTATTTTCTTTGGAGTCCTCATGAAAACTATAATCAATCTCACTTCTACCAGGCTGTAACCTCCATGAGGGCAGGCACTTCACCTGCCTAATCCACCATCATTAGCACGATGCTTAGCACACAGTAAGTACTCCATAAATATTTGATGACTTAATCAAAAATGGGCCAAATTATCAAACAGGCATTGAGCCCCACAAGTACTATATAAAACTAAAACAGAATTGAGGTTTTAGATTAATTATAGAACTCATTTTTTTTCTTATGGAAAAAGGAAACAAAATATGATTAAAAATATATATACATGTTAGTTAAAATCTCTTGGATCCAGAAGACGAAAGTCAAGCTATAAAATTAGAAAGGCATTAGACATTTGAATGAAGCAGCAAGCGTAAGAGGAAGAAAAGTTTACTGGTGTTGTGTAATCTGTATGTTTGTGCATATGTTTAGGTACACACACATGCACACACATATATATGGGTACATACAGGCACATACTTCAAGCTGTAAGGAATTCTACTGAAACAAATTTGGGAGTGAGATCTCATAAGATTTCTAATGAATAAAATTATGACAAATGAAAATGAATTGTTCGATTATTAAGATCACTAATTTAAAGTGTATAAAATATCAGTGCTATTGGAAGAGAGAACTAGAGCACAGAGTGAATCATTCTGTGTTATCTCTTCTCTGGGGGGAAGGCAACTGGGTACTCTAAAACACATTTGAGGCTCTAGTTGAAAACAAGTCACTCTTTCACGGCTACCAGTTAGTTTGGGTTTTTTCTTCTCCCAAAAAAAAAACACGCATTACCGAGTTGATTCTGACTCATTGCGACCCTACAGGACAGAAGAGAACTGCCCCATAGATTCGAACTGCCGACCTTTTGGTTAGCAACCCAACTCTTAACCACCATGCCACCAGGGCTCCTTTTCTTCTCCTAGGATCTGCTTACTTGCTCTTAGAAAGTTTAAAGAGCAATAAATTTTTTTTTTAAAGTATTCAGTGAAAAGAAAAGGAAGAGACTCAAAATCCTTGCCATTCACCTGGAACACCTTGACTAACACGGTCAGTTTTTGTATAGTAATTTACAACTAGATCGTGTTATTTGCTTTTTTGCATCCCCTGACACCAATATGTCTTATGTGTGCTTCCAGGAGGAGAGTGTGGCCAAAGTTATATGATCAAAGTCACAGATTTAGAAGGTTTCTATTTTGGGTTCAAGACCACTGTGGCTGTGATGCTATGTATTTTTCTTCCTGTGAAGATACCTGGGTCCTTTAATTCACAGTGATGGCATCATGAGCATCCTAAGAGCTCTCCAATTTGGATAAATTACCTATTAGCACAGACACTTAGAAGCCGAATTAGTTTAGACTTACTGTGATAATTTTGAGCCACAGAGAATTCTGGCACAATTAGGGTTGATTTTTGTAGGAGATTATTGATTAGATAAGTCTGTAAAGAATGAAAGAAAGTATGTTTTGGTGCAGAAGGTTGGCTAGTCCAAGTTTGGGACAGCAAAGTATGTCAGGGAAAACAGAGGGATGTAAAGGATGGTGGGGAAAAAACGGTGTTAAACAAAGCACTTAGGGAGGCTGAAACCTGGAGGTAGGGCTTCAGGGAAAAGACTACACTGGCATTTGCCTTGGGGTTAAGTCCCCTCTTCCTCTCAAGAGCATGACTGTAAAGGTCAATCCCACCAGTGTTTCCGTTGTCCTCTTTTTAAGCAGGTCTAATTAGGATGACTCAGGTAACTTCCTCCTCAGTGATTACTACTTGCCTTACCTGAATGTGCTTAATTCTAGACCATTACGTCTCCTTTTATGAGTCCCAACTATAGAAAACAACATTTCCCCTTCCCTCCTGCCTTAACTTCAACTCCTGAGTGTAGCTTAAAGAGCACCGACCTTAATTTATTTTCTTTCACTCAATACTTTCCTGATCTTCCTCCATTAGCTTCACTTCACGTTCCACATCTTAGCATCTGTATCGTTGTAGCTGGTCTTTTTGAGATTTCTTTCCGAAAACAACTCTGTGCCACATTCTTAAGCATGGTCATTACAGCGACATTATTACCTTGCAATCTGTGGTGCTGTGAGTTCACACACAGATAGCACAAATCAGCCCACTAAAGTTTATTATTTCCCCCAGTTTTATGTCACCTAACCCTGGTCCCAATTGAGACAAGTCTCAAGTGGAAAACAACGTGCTATATGGCTAAAGCAGGGTTACCATATCATTAAACAACGTTGCTTTATGTGGGAGGAGGCTTACAAAATCCTTAGAGTTCAGAGCTATTAGCAAGGCGGCTGGTACTATTTCCTGTAGTGGCTATTTGCACAGCACAGTACCTGTCCTGGCATAAAAGAAGAGACCATTTCCTAGCAATGTCCCTCCTGAGGGCCATGAACCACGAGGCTATACCAAGGTCTTGAAATGGGAGAGAGAAAACAAGTTTAACCTCTAGGCTTTATTCAGAAAAGGAGGGCAGAGGGAAGCTAAGCACTAATTATAAGCCATTTAGAAGAAACTACTCGCACCCTAAGGTAGAGAATGGACACGCTATTAGGGGAAGGTTTCGGGAGGCATTTCCAGCTCACTATACCTGCAGCAAAGGGCTATTTTAGTAAAGGTTTTACAAATAAATGTTTTCAGAATGAAACGCAGTAGACAAAGTTAAACTTTTCTAATTAGAAAAATAATCATTTTCCTCCATTGTTTGTTTTCCTATAAAAATAATGCTAAAATTATTAATGATAGAGTTGACCAGATTTCAATCAAATTAATATTATTCAACCCAAGATAAAATTCCTCTTATTTGAAAAAAATTAAAAACTGTTTTTCAGTGAACTTAGATATGCTTTATGTGGTATAGCAGCTCTGCTCCAATTCCTTCTTCCTGAATTGCTAGACCCTCTGAGGAGCTTTCCAACTCCTATTTAATTTTAAAACCCAGCTCAGAAATCCCTTTCTCCATGGTGTTCTCCATGCCCCCTGTCCTTCAAGAGTTAATCAATCCCTTCATAGTACTGCTTCTATACATTGTACATTTCCAGTTTGCATTTATCACACTGTGTTACATTTACATTCGAATCAACTTCCTTTCCTAGACCATAATGCCTTAATGTATTTGTGACTGTATAACCCATACACAACTGGACCAATAAGCAACATCATGATGAACAGAAAAGATTGATGTTGTCAAGGATTTCATTTTACTTGGATCTGCAATCAATGCCCGTGGAAGCGGCAGTCAAGAAATCAAAAGATGCATTGCATTGGGCAAATCTGCTGCAAAAGACCTCCTTAAAGTGTTAAAAACCAAAGATGCCACCTTGAAGATTGAGGTGTGCCTGACCCAAGCCATGGTGTTTTCAATTGTCTCATATGCGTGCAAAAGCTGGACAATGAATAAGGAAAACTGAAGAAGAACTGACACCTTTGAATTATGGTGTTGGCAAAGAATATTGAATATACCACAGACTGCCAAGTGAATGAACAAATCTGTCTTGGAAGAAGTACAGCCAAAGTGCTCCTTAGAAGCAAGCACGGCGAGACTCCATCTCACATACTTTGGACATGTTATCAGGAGGGACCAGTCCCTGGAGAAGGACATTATGCTTGGTAAAGTAGAGGGCCAATGAAAAAGAGTAAGACCCTCAATGAGATGAACTGACACAGTGGCTGCAACCATGGGTTCAAGCATAACAACAACTGTGAAGATGGACCGGGCAGTGTTTCCTTCTCTTGTACATGGGGTCGCTATGAGTCGGAACTAATTCAACGGCACCTAACAGCAACAACATCATATCCCATACCAACACAGTCCCTGGTGCACAGTATTCAACAGATGTTCACTGAAAAAACCTACAGATGAACGATACTGACTGATGGCTGAGTGAACAGGTGAGTGGATGGATGGATGAATACCTGTTACTTCTTTAAAAACGTGGTCATTTCTTTAACACTGGAAAGGAAAATGGTACTCATCAATCTGTGAGTCATGACAGTGACTGGTCAGAATGCTCTGGCCTGTCAAGGAGCATGGCAGGGAGTGTAAATGAATCAGGCACAATAAATTTAATAAGTAACACTTGGCATATCAACAGATGGAACAAATCTACAAAAAAGTAAATGTCACCCCAAAACCATGCCTCCTGTTCTTGGAACAAAGTGTATAATAACATGCTCATATAAGGGAAAGCATTCTATTGGTCACCTTCATTTTAAAGAAAACCAAATTCTCCTACTTAAGTGACAGACTATCCACGTGTGGTGATTAACATTATGTGTCAATTTGGCTGTGCTATGATTCTCAGTTTGGCAGACATTGGACTGATTTTTTTTTGCATAATATAATTCAATGTAATCACCTCCATGATGAGATCTGATATGGTGTAATTACCTCCATGATGAAATCTGATGGGATCAGACAATTAGTTAAGAGTTTCCTTGGGGGGTGTGGCCTGCCTCCAATACATAAATGGATGTTCCAGCAAGGCTCACTGTGGCTCTGCATCCTGCATCCAACTTGTCATCAACTGACCTCCAGTTCTCGGGATGTCAGTCAGCAGCCTGCTGCCTGACCTGCAGATTTTGGGATTCGCCAGCTCCCGCAGCACTGTGAGCAAGAAGTCAGCTGTCTGATCTGCCAATTTTGGCTTCATCAGCCCCTGCAATCACGTGAGTCAGGAGATGCCTCCAGCCTGACCCATGGATTTGAGACTTGCCAGCCTCCACAATTGTGTGAGTCATTTCCCTGAATTAAATCTCTCTGTATTTATGCATATATGTTTCACTGGGTTTGCTTCTCTAGAGGACCTAGCCTAATATGCCATGGAAAGCTCCTATAAGTATATTCTCTAAGAATTAAATCCAGGAGCAACAACAAATATAAATAAAAACAACTCTGTAATTACATCAGTGAGATCATAAAGCATACATACATATGTGTATTCACACTCCACAGGAAAATTCTTATATGCCCTGTTCCCATATTTCTCCATCTTGGTATTTTTCATATGTATGCTCCAAAGTCTTACTCCTATGCCATTCCAAGCATCTTTAAAATTTCTTCAACTTAGTCCCTGGAAAAAATCACATTTCTAGATCCCCCATTTCAGCTTTTCATTATCTGATCACTGTAGTCTCCCAGGAGCCCTGGTGGCACAGTGGTTAAGAGCTGGGCTGCTAGCGTCACTCTGAGTTGGGAATTGACTCAGTAGCAATGGGTTTGGTTTGCGGATAGCCTCCCAAGACTCTGTCAATTTTCATGTTATGCCTATTACTTAGATTCTGCACAACAAACAGGATATCTCAGGAGCTGAAGCCGTACGACAGTGTCGTGGTTGAGATAGGCTTGAGGGGAGGGGAAGAGCTATAAACACTGAGAACAGTGTCAGTTTTAACCCTCCTTCAAATATTTAGTAAGTGAATATTTATGAAAATTTATTGAGATATTCAGAAAAGTTCCACTCTTTCAGAGTGCAAGTTACAGGGGTCAGATGAAGCTGGATTTCTCCCACTGTAAATGGGAATAATACTGGAACCTCCACCATAGAAATATTGTGTACAGTAAGTCCCTCGGTTACAAACACCTGACTTACAAACAACTCATACTTGCTCTTTAATGTTATATAAAGTTGGCCTTACTTTGAAAAGATTGAACCAATCTACTCACAACAAATTCTTTTTTTTCTTTTTTACTCGCAACAAATTGTTTACCACAATCACCTTCCTTGCTGCATGTGCATTTTTTAAATCACTGAAAAGGCTTCGAGCCTTTTCTTGCACTATAGTAAGGCTAAAATAAGAACCTTATGCCTCTGTTCCAACTTACCTACAAATTTGACTTATACGCACAGTCAGGAACGGATGGTTAGTAACCTGGGGACTACTTGCATATTAAACTGGACAAGGCTAACCAAAATGTCAGCGGTTCAAATCCACCAGCTGCTCTGTGAGAGAAAAGACCTGGCAGTGTCCTCCCATAAAGATTACAGCCTAGAAAACCCTATGGGGCAGCTCTACTCTGTCCTATAGGGTTGCTATGAACTGAAATCAACTTGACCGCACACAATAACAACAACATGCAGGTAAATTCATATTACGGTGCCTGGCTCAGAGAAGACTCAGCGTATATTATCTATTATCATCACTGTAATTGTTACTAGGAATTTTCCATGAAAGTGGTATTTTCCGAAAGTTAAAAAAAAAATGACTTGTCAGTGGCTTTTTTTTTTTTTTTTTCCAGATGCGCCTAGGACTGTGGTTTTAATTTCCTGTGAAGGGACTCCTTTCTGCTGGGTTTATGAAGGAAGAGATGCCTATTCTGAGATTCAGGTCTTTCTGTGAAAAAACAAGACAAGACGTGTCAATCTAGAAAATTGTTTCACCAAACACTTAGACGTGTGGCATAATCGGATTTCAACTCCGATGTGCTGATTTTTAATGGAATATCAGCCCCTAACTCCAATTCCTTTGGCAGGGTCTTACATGCAATTCAGGTTTAGGAGCTCATTACTTAACGGATATGATATGCTTCTTATTGAAAAAAAAATGCTTTATTTTCTAACAGTCTGTATGAATTATTAAACAAAATTCAAAGTAAAAACCAAAGGGAAGTAGAAGGAATTGTTCCATTAGTACAAAAAGTGTCACGCAAAGCTGTTTTCATTTTAAATTAGCCTTGATTTTATTCCATAGTTGCAGAGTCCTTAGGAAACCCCCTCTGCCTCTAGTCCTCAAGGACAGGGGTGGGTCGCTGGCTCGGGATGCCCTGACAACCTTCCCTGCCTTTCTCGGCCTGGCCTCTGATTGACTGCCTGCTGCTGAACATCCCGAGGTCATCCAGCGTGGAAACAGGACCCGCAAAACATATTTAGTGCTCTATTTATTAGTGTGGCTATGTGTACATTCATATATGGACACACACTCCAAATAATTTTAAATTAAGGCATTTTAAAAATACTTAATGGAGGTTAAGCGGCATTTTTAACCTCTGTTCAAGTTATTGAATGGCATATTAAAACCAATGTGGCTCTAACGTACCTTCTAATGTGCACTGCTGCTTTAACAAATTGCCTATAAATTTTAGTTGAATTAAGCCTATTCCTTGTACATTCATAGTAAGGTTAGGTTAATAATACATGAGGCTTCATTACATGCACCTTCCTTAATAATGGTTTTTAAGAAAGTGGGACAAGGATCTGCGTGGGGTAGTGTAGGATGGTCCAAGAATATTTACAATCACGGATGAAATAAGAAGGCAGAACTCCTTAGGCTTGCTAGTCCACCCCCTGAGGCCCCATACTTCTGCCTCTGTGCCCCACAGGTCACATGCACCAGCACAGTGTTTCCCCTGTACATGTGAACCAGGTCTCTCAGATGTGCTTAAACAAGGAGAACGAAGGCTTCAGATGGCAGCAACGCATTGTAACATGCACGTGCAGAGCTGGTCACTGTGAAGCATGTGCTTATGATAAAGATACTTTAGGATAAGGGTTCTTTTTCAACCTGAGTTTCATTGGAAGAGATAACAAAGCCAGAAAACAAAAATTCAAAGTATAGTTTCTGACGCTAGAAGAATGCAGCTACCACTCACCCAGTAAAAGGGAGGGAAGATCGCAAGCACACTTAGACACTTACATACATGAGTATAACATATCTTGTTTTGTTAAAAATTTATATTTGGTACTTTCCTCCTCTGCAGGGTAGAACATCACACCTTCCCTATGTGTGGTTAAAGGAACACTCACAGACCTTCACCAGAAAGAAGAGAAGCCATTCAGGTTGTTTTTGTTTAATTATTAAGTAATCCACTAAATACATACAGAGCGCTTACTATGTAGGTACTGCTGTGCATTCCTGAGGTAGAGCACTGAGCAAATCTGAGGAACTGCAACGAGACTTGTTGCCTGGAGAGGAATAAATGATCCAAAGACTCAAAGGCTACGAGAGCACAAGGTCATGGAGATGATGGCCCCTGTGGGCCTTTAGAGTCCATTCTATGACGGGTAGCCAGTGGAGGGCGGGGTCACTGTGGGCCTTTAGAGTCCATTCTATGACGGGTAGCCAGTGGAGGGCGGGGTCACTGTGGGCCTTTAGAGTCCATTCTATGACGGGTAGCCAGTGGAGGGCGGGGTCATGACCTGGCTGAACCTTCAGCAGTATCACCTTGGCTGCATGTTGAAAATGACTGCAGAAGGGAGAGGAAAGGAAGGGGAAGTTGAGGAGGCTATGCTGATGGTCCAGGAGAAAGGCACAAAAGGCTTGAACCAGGATGGTGTAAGTCAGGGTGGTGAAAAGTGGTCAGATTCTGGATATATTTAAAAGTCAAACCAAGAGGATTCCTTTTGATAGAAGAAACAAAGGTTGTAGGAATGGTTCCAAAGATTAGGTCTGAGAAACTTACAACATAGAAAATGGTGGAACAGCATTTTCAGCTAAGTGTGAACAACGTTTCCCTCCTGAAATCTCCAAAAATTAAATGGAAAAGAAAAAAAAACAGAAGAGGAGATGACATCTGATGACAATTGTCTACAAGCAAAAGCTAAGCATTTGCAGTGGAGAACACGACCATCAGCTACTTGATCCAGGTTGTATAAAGGGTACAAACTGAAGACTGCAGAGACTTCTGGAGTCAGGTGTTGGGTGTAGTTGACCCCTTCTCCAACCAGGAGATCGTCCCTCTCCCATCTTTGGGGAAAACAGGAAGTTTTCCTTTAAAAGTTAAACCAGAGAGGATTTGGATTCAGGAACGCCAGGCATAACCGGGTACAGCAGTGAAGTGCCACAATGAACCCAGGGATTATCTGTGTGTTTGTCAGCACCCTGTGCTAATTTTGTACAGCAACATGTTAAAAAAAAAAATGGCATAGTGCTGCTTGCGAAATACCTGGGGGTGGGGGGGAGGTGCGGTTGACTAAGAAACATAGAAGGCAGGAGATATTTGCAAAAAATAGTGTGTGTGTGTGTATCAGAGAACAAAAAAGATCTCTTAAAAATTAAAAACACGACAGCCCAAGTAAAAAATTGAATAGAAGGACCATAGGTCAAAGTCTGGTAAAGCTCCCTCCCTGCTCCTCATGTAGAAAATGTAAAAAGAAAACATGTGAAAGAAAGTGATAGGATGGATCAAGGAGACCCTGAGAAAGCAGAGGGAAGGAAATTGTCAGACATGATTCAAGAGAATTCTCCTGGAATATAAGGACAGTAGTCCATAGACTGAAAAGCCCGCTGAGGGCCCAGAACAAATAATAAACAGCACATCTTCATCAAATGTCCTCAAACCAAGGATGTAGAGATGGTAGAAGCTTCCATAAATTTAAAGGGAAAAAAAAAAACCACCCCATAGTTTATACAAAAAAATTTAAAAAATAATAAATAAGAACCAGATTGGTACTGCCAGAGGATAATGATGTAATAATTTAAAATTTTATGAGTGAAAATGATTCCATACAGAGGTAAAATTTCAAATGGCTATGAGGGTGGAATAAAGACAATTTGAGATATTCAGAATTTAAACTGTATATGCATACTTCCCTCCTTGTACCCTTTTTCAGAAGCTGCTAAAGGGTGCGCTCCATCAAATCAGCAAACAAACTGAGAAAAAAGACCACATGGGAGTCAGGAAACAAGGGCTTCAGCACAGAAGCAGATGAAGGAAATCCTCTAGCCTAGGATACAGCTGTACAACAGAACCACAGGGCAACCATCCCCCATCAGACCAGGAGGGTCACAGGCTATGATCCCCCTGGAGAGTGATACACCCCTCTCCCCAGGGGTGTGGCAGGGACTGACAGATTTCTCTTGGAGAACTTTGGGTACTAGAAATTTCTCACGAGTTCCTAAAAAACTTAGCAAGGGCAAATTTTTCAAGAAAGGAAATAGAATCAAAGCATATTATATGGTATAGCTGGGAAACAGATTTATATAGTCATATAAGGTATTCTTTGAATATTTGTTTAACCCCAAAATAAAAAAATATTAAAAGTGATTGCTGAGCAGGGGGTGTAAGGGGCTGAATGCTCATCTTTTGTGGTGGAAAGACAAGAAACAACAGCTGAATTTTAAAAATCAAGATAGAACACTAATGTACATTATTCAGAAACACAGAAGTAAAAGCCAGAAGAAACATCTAAAGGAGCTGAGAAAGGCTGCCCTGGGCATGGAGACCTCTGGGAGGAGGGCAAGGCAGGGACTGCTGTTTTACATTATTGTGTTGTTGTTGTTGGATGCCCTCAATTCACTTTCAACTCATAGGGCCCCCATATGATGGAGTAGTAGGGTTTCCTACTCTGTAAACTTGACAGGAAAGGGCTCTGGTGGCACGATGGTTAAGCATTGGTGCTAATTGAAACCCAGCACTTGAAACCCACCAGCTGCTCCAAGGAAGAAAAGACCTGGTGATCTGCTCCCACAAAGACTGTTGTTGTTGTTTTGTGGTGTCCAGTCCATTCCAGCTCACGCAACACTGTAGGACAGAGTGGAACTGTCCCATAGGCTTTTCTAGTCTGTAATCTTTATAGAAGTAGATTGCCACACCTTTCTCCCTTGGAGACGCTGGTGGGTTTGAACAGCAGGCCTCTTAGTTAGCAGCCAAGCACTTAACCATTGCACCACCAGGGCACCCTCCATAAGGATTATGGGATATGAAACCATACAGGGCAGTTCAGCTCCATCCCACAGGGTCACTACGAGTCAGAATCAACTCAACCCCACACAACAACAACCTTTATGGGAGCAGACTGCCAGGTCTTTCCTCCACAGGAGCAGCTGGTGGGTGTGAACCACGGACCTGTCCACTAGCAGCTGAGCACTTCAACACTAAACCACCAGGGAGGGCACCTTACAAGCCCTGAAATACTAATTGATTTTTTAAATGATGTGTTTGTAGATTTTAATGAAAATACATACTAAATACAAAAGAAAATTACTGGAAAGTCCCAGTCTTTCTTCACATACCCTCCCTCTGGTCTCCCCTCTCACCTTTTGGGTCCCTCTCTTTTGGGGATCCATCTGATATAGTTTTGATTTGTTTTACTTTCAGGAAAATAATCTCTCAGTGGCTATGTGCTTAAGGGCTGATGTCACAAACTCCTTTCCAAAAGTTTATGTCAAAATGTTCTCTCTCTAATGGAGGATATAGAATGAGGCTCACCACACAGGGGACATTTAGGTCAAATGGCATAATAAAATCTATTAAGAAAACATTCTGCATCCCATTTTGGAGAGTGACATCTGGGGTCTTAAAGTGGCCATCTAAGATGCAACAATTGGTTCAACCCAGATGGAGCAAAGGAGAATGAAGAACACCAAAGACACAAGGTAAGTACAAGCCCAAGAGTCAGAATGGGCCACATAAATTGGAGGCTACATCAGCCTGAGACCAGAAGAACTAGATGGTGCCCAGCTACCAACCGATGACTGCAATGACAGGGAGCACAACAAAGGATCCCTGAAGAAGCAGGAGAGCAGTGGGATGCAGACCTCAAATTTTCATAAAAAGACCAGACTTAATGGTCTGACTGAGACTGGAGGGACCCCGGAGGCCATAGTCCCCAGACCTTCTGTTAGCCCAAGACAGGAACCATCCCCAAAGCCAATTCTTCAGGCAGTGATTGGATTGGACTATAAGACAGAAAATGGTACTGGTGAGGAGTGGGCTTCTTATATCAAGTAGACACATGAGACTATGTGTGCAGCTCCTGTCTGGAGGACAGATGTGATGGCTGATGGGGACAGAAGATAGCTGAATGGACACGGAAACAGGGTGGAGAGAAGGAATGTGCTGTCTCGTTAGGGGGAGAGCAACTAGGAGTATACAGCAAGGTGTATATAAGGTTTTGTACGAGAAACTGACTTGATTTATAAACTTTCACTTAAAGCACAATAAAAATAAAGAATGAAGCTCACCACAAATGATGAAAATAATTATCGTATTTATCATACTTAAAGCATTACTGCATTTTATTTATTTGTATGTTTGTCTTATTTCCCTTATTAGATTTTCAATATCTTGAGGGCTAGAATTACTTTATTCAACTTGCATAGATTCAGTAATAATATAATTCCTTACACATTGCAGGCATTTAGCAACTGGTTTGTTCAATTGAAGACACTGGGAAATAGTCAGGAGTTTTAACTATAGCAGCTCATTGGGCTTCTTTTTCCTTAATCAGGTACTCAGAATTTTAAATGACAAAAACAAAAATAACAGAAAAGTAAGTCCTTATGTATTTTTTAAAATAACACAAAGAAGAAGTTGAAGTTTCCTCCATTTTGAGCCTCTTTACTTTTCGATTCCAATCAATAGTCAATGTGCCTGCACTGTGTAGAGTACAAAGTTGGCTATCCAGCTCACCATTCTGGAATTTTTAAGCTTTCAGAAGCATTGTAGGCATTGATGTGGAATGGGAGAATAGATAAAGTCTATTTGGAAACCACAATTATATCTTGGGCTCTCAGCAACAGAAAAACCCAACCAAGTAGAGGCAAGGATCCAAAGGTTATCACTACCTAAATTTATATTATGTATTTGTAAATTGATTTATTGTCAGTCTCTCCATCAGGATATAGACTCAAGTATTGTTCACTGCTGCAAATAAAATGTTCTTTATTAGATTGTGAAATCAACAGTACCCACATGGAAAAGATTTCTCAATAATAGAAATGTTGATCTACATAAATATAACTGCACCGTCCAACAAAAGATAACACTCCTGATCTATTCCCTTGCGCAGCCACCACCCTTCAGCCAGTAGAAGCTTGGGTGTTTCTACGATGCTGAACAGGTTTCAAGGGAGCTTCCATACTAAGACTAGGAAGAAAGGTCTGATAATCTACTTCCAAAAATCAGCCATTGAAAACCGTACAGGTCACAACTGTCTGACCCACAGCTGATCATGGGGCTGATGAAGGACCAGGCAGCATTTCCTTCGGTTGTACTTGGGGTCGCCATGATGGGGAGCCTACTTTACGACAGCTAACAACAACAACATACTTAGATCCTTCTAGGTTTCTTAACTCTAATCTTAGGGCGATATCTCAAGAGGAACACTGACAAACTATAGCTTATCCTAGAAAAGGAGAGTGACTCAAAGAGCAGAGGGTCTGTAAGTCAGGGGTGTAAGAAACAGCTGAAGAAATGGAGAAGGTTTCCTCATGGAGCTAGCTCCTCAGGGCTCAAGAGGACTTGATGATCCTTGTCTAATTTTTAATAGCTCTTTTTTTTTTTCCAGTTGTTAAAAGAAGATTTTATGTTAAGTTAAGCACTTTAATAATCCTTTTACCATCGAGTCAATTCTAACTCATAGAGACCCTACTAGATGGAGTAAAACCACCCCATCATGTTTCCAAGGGTGTAATCTTTATGGAAGCAGACTGTCACATCTTTCTCCCCTGGAGGTAGGTTCAAACTGCCGACCTTTCAGTCAGCCACTAAGCACTTCAACCACTGTGTCACCAAAAACCAAAAAAAAAAAAAAAACAAGTCCGTTGCCATTGAGTTGGTTCCAATTCATAGCAACCCTATAGGACAGAGTAGAACTGCCCCATAGGGTTTCCAAGGAGCAGCTGGTGGATCTGAACTGCCAACCCTTTGGTTAGCAGCAGAGCTCTTAACCACTGTGCAACCAGGGCTCCACTGCATCACCAAGGCTTCTTAATTTAATATTGGCAAGCCTCAGTTATGAAATAAGTCTGAATGGCTGGGGTTCATTTCAACTATCCCCACAAAAATAGCAATACAAACATGCTGGATAATCTTGACTAATAAATCATTATATCTATTTTTTATGTTGGATAGTGATACATAAGCAATCATATTGCGGATAAATTTTTTAGAAGCCTGAAAGCAGGAACAAAGAGGAATCACCTAATACGCTATAATGAAAGGAAAGCCACTCTGCACTGAAAACACAGCACATTCTCTCTTACCTGGTTGACACTGATTGCACCTTCTTCCTTGACGATTAGGCAGACACAGGCACTGGCCACTGATTGGGTCACAAATGGTCCCAGGCAGTGTCCCCAAGGAGTCACACTTACACATCTGGCAGCCTTGGAAACTGCCAATGGTCAAATTGTACCTGTGAGGCTTACACTGATTACAGTGAAGACCCGTCACCCCGAGTTTGCAAGGACATTGTCCTGTCGATTTCTCACACAGCACAGAGCCGTTTACGGTCCCTGTCTGATCGCAGTTGCAAGGCAGGCAGAGGAAAGAATTATTTTGCTGCCGTAGGTGGAAGTATCCCTCCAAACACTCACTGCACTGTCTTCCTCCAAAGTTGGGCTTACAGGTGCACTGCCCTGTTTTAGCATTGCAGACCGTCCCAGAGAGGGTTCCAGCCATATCACAGTCACAGCTCTTACAAGTGGTGACGTCCAGTCTGTAGAAGTTTTCTCTGCAGGTGTCACACTGAAGTCCTTTGGCTTCTTTTTTGCACTTGCACTGCCCAGAAAGGGGATGGCAGAACCTGTTCACAGAGCCATGGGGGTTACACTGGCATGGCTCACATCCGGCATCGTTCCAACTTGTGAGAAACTTAAATCCAAAATCGCAGTGATCACACCTAAGCCCTAAAGATCAAATGTGTTTAAGAACAAGTGAGGATGGGAAAATGATTGAATTCAACACCTCAAAAGAGCTGAACCACAAACAATGCTAGTGGAGACATTTCATGCAAACACAAAACGCTGCTTTCTGACAAGCAACACCACAGAAGCCTACCCGGTCACCCAGAGTACAACGGCAATACTTAATTTAGCATTCATATAAAACTTTGTTTGCAGTGTGCTTTATAAAAATTTAATTAGTTATTTATTACTTAATGCAAAAATGCTAGCCCAATTGTTCCTTCTGTTACATACACTGGAGCTCTTTTCCTCTTTAGCAAATATTAAAACTATCTTAAAAAAATAGTCATTTAAAAATAGAGAATGAAATGTATTTTCAGAGCCATACAGAAGAAATGCACATATTACCCCAGTAGTTATTCTCCCCAATCAGAATTCACTGTAATTGTTTAATAAAACATTAAGCTGATAACTACTTTTTGTGACAACAGTGTGTCTACTTACTTCTGAATATCACACATTTAACTAATTAACATAAATAAAACTTATCCAGAGTAATTTTTATTTTAATGCTTTTATGTGCTCCTATCTTTTATCATTTTCAATTAGTATAAATTATGCTCTCCTTGGCTTATAAGGCAATCATGCTGCTTGTCATACTGTGTGATTCAGAACGTACCCCTTCAACCACTAAGTAAATTACGCTGTTTATATTACTTCCGTGCAAAGGCATACATGGGCACATTTTACCAACAGAGAAAAATGTTTTATCACCTAAACTTAAATCTCTGGCACCTGAGGTTAGTCTCAAAAAGGGTATTACATGGCAAAGAAGTCCAAAAAATGGGGTAGTAAAAGTTCAGATGCAAGATGTTTCTCATAGGTGGTCTTCACACGTCTGCGAATTTAAATAACTCACTGCGTGGGTTTCAATCAATTGCAACATTCCTTTTAAGCCATAATAACTATTTTAAAAAATGAAGCCTAAAATAACAGTCAAAAACCACAATCAGGAACGCATATGTAGGAAAGCTTTTCTTAAGCTGGAAGGAAATGCATAGTATCTATGTAGATATATGGATAAAAATTCAAGAACTCCAATGGAAGGCAAGCTACTTGAACAGTGATGGATGACTCACCTAAGGCATATCATTTAATTTCAATAAGGAAAATAAAAAAGGACCACTATTGCTGCAAATTTTAAAAATAAATGTATTGTTAACAAGAATTATGACTCATTTTAAACTATTAAAATTGGTCTACATGGATTCATATCATATCAGTTTTAAAAATATGCGCAGTGCTTATTTGAATATGCCATACATATTCCTGACAGGTAATCTATTCCTGACGATGCCGAGAAGGCCTACGGGGCATCACACTCGGTGTTAACAAGTCTAGGCAAGTTAGCACACTTGGCATTTAATTCACATTCTTTTCCCTTTTTATTCTAGATGAATGACCTACTTTAATAAAATTATTGGTGCTAATGTATTTTTACTGGTGATAGAATCATTAGTAAGATTTCACGGTTTTGTTAACTCTAACAGTTTGCTTTGTGAAGCATATACAATATATGTGTATTTTCTGTTTGTTTTATCTCACATTAACAAGGTAAAATTGAATACGTTTACTTGATAATTGCATTAGGAAAAGAGATACACATATCAAGTTATATTTTTTTTATAAAAATACTGCATTTGCAGAAATAACCCTAAAAATAATACTAAATGGTGATTTGTTGTTACTGTTGTTATTATAGGGTCGCTATGAGTCAGAATCGACTCGACAGCACTGGGTTACTAGCTCAGGTTGTTGTTAGATGCCGTTGAGTCGGTTCCAACTCGTAGCAACCCTATAGGACAGGGTATAGCTGAACCACAGGGTTTCTAAGGAGCGGCTCGTGGATTTCAACTACCAAGCTTTTGGTTAGCTGCCAAGCTCTTAACCATTAGGCCACCAAGGCTCCTAATGGTGATTTAGTTGTCATAAAATATATAGCTATATTTTCCCACAAACATTACCTAGATCAACCAAAAAAATTAGGTAAATGGAAGGAAGGAAAGTCATAACAAATTCCAAATAAGCAGTAAATTTTTATTTTCTGCTTCCTGTCTGAAACCTAACCAACAAAGGAACACTCCCATTGATACCCAAAAGTAACAGTGTCACTGTCTTTAAGTTTTGTGCTCACATCTTGAATTTAAAATATATCAAACATTAAAGAACAAAAGATGCCACAGAAATAGAATTCCAAGGTCTTAGAATTCAGTCAGCATCCCAGTAACACACAAAGGTGGGAATCTCTTCATAAGTTAGTGATCCTTTGTCTCTGAAAAAGTTAGTTTTTGTAAACTTGAAAAGAACAAGGGACAGTTTTATCCGAGATTTTGGTGTGATCTTTCTTTACACCAGAGAACTCTTGGGTAATACCATTAAGTGCACCCATTTTCTTTCTTTTCAATTAATTAAGTTGAAATGCTTGATTAGCTAGAATTGCATAAAAAGAAGTATCTACATGTACATACATGTGTATATGAAACATAAGGAATAAACCTCAGAGTATAGCACACAAAGAAAAAGGTATTCACAATGATAGGTGTCTAGCTACCTACCTATCGTTCTGAATACCTTTTTCTTTGTGTGCTGTACTCTGAGGTTTATTCCTTATGTTTCTATGTGTATCTATGTCTATGCGTTTGTGTGTGTGTGCAAGCCATGCACACACTTATCACTGCCAGGCATGTTTTTATTATTGTGAAGCTTGGGTCAGTATTAGAAAAACCATGGAGGACTTGGTGTCTCGAATGACAACAGAAAGGCAAAGGTCTTTTTTAAACTTCCTCTGTGAGCCAAGACTTGTTCAGTTACAATACAGGGCTCACTTCATCAGGAAACTTGCCTCTTATAATATTCTCATACATCAAAATTTCAAAGTGCATTATGTACAGAGTGCGTTTTGGGCACTTGATAAATTTTGTCCTTATGTGGCTGTGGTTCCCCTCAAAAATGTTGGATGTAATAAATTGCTATAATCAAATCTAATTTCTGAAAAATACCTGTGGGAGTAACAAACAAAAAAGCGCGTCTTATATAAAAAAATGATAAATAACACCAAAGGTAGCTGTTTATTATAATCAGCCTGGCACTGAATTATAAAATTAAAATTATGTAGCCCTTTATAACTAACCCTAGCAATATATATGATCTGTGGAATTATGTTGACTTATTTTGCATTTCATAAGAACAGTTCAAAGAAATATAATAGAAAAAAAAATGAAAAGATTTATCACAAAGGACCCTTTAGCAAAAAAGTTTTTTTTTAAAAAATCCATTTATTTTCATCTGTTAAGAGAACTAACATGAAAATGATCTGGTTAGAACTCATTAAGTGTAAAACATTTTGAAAAAGTGCTAATTTTCTAAAAGAAACATCTATGCAGTAGGCAAATTATATTTTTCTATGACTTATGGGACCATGTGAACTAATGCATCTACAGAATAAAGAAACTTCTAAAGGGTTGATTAAGCTCAGCTTCAAGGTGTAGTTTGATAGAATTATTAATTTAATCTTTTTTAGACAGTTAATTTCATTCAAATTGTTTTTCCCCCCCCACAGGCTGCCTTGAGCAAGGAAATTTACTTTACTCTTGATTTATGAAATCAAATACAGAATTTTATTCCAGTTGGTAATAGAGATATGAATGTAAACTTCTGCATTGCACATACCTATAACATTTGCTTTGCACTTGCACTGGCCTGAATTTTGGTGACAGGTAATATCTCCATCCACTGTCCCAGAGGTATTACAGTTGCAGGGGCTACAGCCCTCAGGATCCAACTCCTGAAGATTGTAGAATCCATCCTGGCAGTGACTGCACCGTCTGCCAGACACGTGTCTCTTACAATTACACTGGCCTCCAATCTAGAGGAGATACAACATTTTGTAGAATGATGAACGTATCTATTTTTAGATGATTTGCTCATTAGGTACAAGGCAGAGAAGGAAGGAGAAAAAAAAAATCTTTAAATGTTAAACAGACAAGAAGATAATAAGGTATTTTTCCTACTGATACAAACACAGGAGGCTTAAGCAAGGTGAATATATAGAACCGAAAGAAAATAAACCCCATAGAAGTCAGTCATATATAACTAAAAGAGAAACGTGCGATTAAGCATTAAGTTCTGTACAAAGAAGTCAAAATACAAATATGGAGAGCCCGAAAATGGCAAAGAGGCAGCAGTTAATTGAGTCTTTACAACTCCACCTCTCAGTTTGTTCCTCTCACTTACTCTCTCATTCATTCAAACTTGTTTTAAACATGCCAGGTGTTTAAATTAAGGACAAATCTTTCTATAATAATGTGGTCCTATTAGTGGGAGAAAGACATGGCAGTCTGCTTCTGGAAAGATTTACAGCCTTGGAAACCCTCTGGGACAGTTCTACTCTGTCCTAAAGGGTTGCTGTGACTCAGAATCGACTCCCCAGCAGTGGGTTTTTGGTATGAAGATATCATGATGTTTCCAAGGTTTAAAATACAGTTCTTGATTAATGACATTACTTACGCCTCCTGATACAGACCAAAAGATGCTGTTTTAACACTCCTTTTTAAAAATTTTTGATTTTATTTATAGATCTTTTATGTTATTATTTAAAACCTGAAGTACATTTAGCTGATTCACATTGTGATAAGAATGCAAAACCTCGACGTGTTTTACAGCACTGTCAAAAATCACGGCTGAAAAGTGTTTCCTCTTCAACCTACTGTTTTTAGAAGAATAAAACAAAATACGTAAAATACATATAAAAATACATAATATATACAATGCACACCTCCCATAAACATAGATAATACCATGTTAAGTAAAGATAACTAAGAGCTAAAACCCTTCACGGAGGGACACAGGCATGTCAAATGTGAAATAAACATGAAAAATTCCCTGATAACTCAGGTCTCTTCACACAAGGCAAGTGGATACAGACATGAAATCTCTTACAGGCTGTCCTCACCCTCATCTCATGTACTTGGACTGACCAGCTCCTGTAGAGGCAGGGTAATCAGACTGGGAACTAGCCTATTGGTGGAAAGGCACTGTTTGATTTAAGTTTGATCTCAAGGATACTAAAAAAAATCACACGGCTGGGATTCAGTTACAAAGATGGAGAGAAGAGATCAGGATTTCTAAGACAAAGAAATCTATCACTGCTTCATTCTTCCTCATCTGAGAAACAGGGACTTTCTGGAATCATTCAAGGCAAAATATGATGATTGATATGGAAACACCTAAGACTCTGAAGAATAAAGGGTTAGTCATGAACCCAATGTAGTGGGGATGGTAATAAGCCTCAATATCACAGATATGTGTAAGTCTGGAAGGACACACCTAGGCCTCTGTGAATCATCTCCTTGGGCCTGGCTTTGTTCCTCACCCCACTCTTTCCCAGCCCCATTGGAAACTAGGTCATTATTCAAAATCAGGATTTGATTTGGGCTGAAAAAATAAATGGTATGAGAGTGAAAAAAAAAAATTTTTTTTATATTAAGTACAACACCTCAAATTCATCACCAGATCATTTAGTAACTTATTTTTTGGCTTTTGGTTCACTTGTATTAGCCTTGTTCTCTAAACAGATGGCAAGCCCCTTCAGGGATATGACATAATATTAAATTTCTGTCAAAGAATAACCTCATGCTTTCCCCACATGGGAAGTATATTTATACAAATGGCAAGAGCAAGAAAGAGTGGAAAAGGTAAAGAGAAATAAAGTATATTCTCTGCCCAAACTTTATCCTTCATGTACTTCATAATATTCTCATTTAAATATCACGCTTGTATTAACTAGAGCCTTCTTGCCTCTTGGAATCTAGATTGACTGCCCTGATTGCATTCCTGTGGAAGGACAAAAGTGGCCTTTAAGTTCATGAGAATGCCATGTGTACTGATATCCTCGCAGTCATACTGACCCTACACTTCTGCCTTTTCCATTTTGAAATCTTGTACCCTGACAGCGCTGTCCTATATCACCCCAGAGGTGACACCTGACCAGTGCCTCGATTTCAAAACACGGACTCTTGTTTGTTTGTTTGTTTTAATGAATTCATTATACTTTACTAAAGATTTGCGGTGAAAAGGGGTAGGAGCTTTATTCTACAATTCCCAGTACCTCTTTTGTGTCCCTATAACTAGAAATTCTCCTAGGCTTCCACACTCAAATTAGCCACCATTGCTGTGGCTTCTCTCTCCCGTCTCCTTAAAAAAAAAAAAAAAAAATTTTTTTTTACTCTGCCCTAATTCATGTCTGGGCATCCTTAGGTAGCACAAAAGGATAACATGCTTGGGGGCTAGCCGAAAGGCTGGCAGTTCAATGCCACCCAGAGGCACCTCAGAAAAAAGGCCTAGCTATTTCTGAAAAATCAGCCACTGAAAATCCTGTGCAGCACAGTTCTGCTCTGACATACACGGGGTCGCTCCGAGTCAGCATGAACTCGGCAGCAACTGGTTTTAATGCAAGCCTACGTCTTCTGTTTAGCCTGACTTTAAGGGACTTTCTCACACAGAATATCTTAAAAATGGCCATTATTGCCTTGATTCCTGCTGACACCTGTTTTATCATTTTTTTTTTTTTCAGTAAAAATAAATCTCTCCATATGAGAAACTCTGCTGCAAAATAAGGTAATACTATTTTCCTTCATTCCGTTAAACTAAAATTTTCTGTTACATATACGGATTATAACTTCTCTATATCACCCATATCTTAAAATATGATTTAAAAACAATTGATATGAGGTCTTATAATTTTATAAAGTGGGTTTACTTTATTCAGTTCCTCAAAATTCACCTGAAAACACAAAGTTTACTTCTGCACGCTCGGGTGTAGATTCTCTTTTTTTTTTAATGTGAGAAAATATAGATCATACTCTAGGACCAATTCCTGAGAAAGAGAGGTCCACCTCCCTTTAAAAACGTGCTTCCAGGAGTCGGACACAGTGCTTCTCTGGCTCTGTGACATTTGGTAGAATCCTTTCAAAATAACTCTAAGTTGACTTATTGAGCATGAAACATAATTTTTATGCCAGGAAAGAAGGACCTTTATTCATCACCCTGACTCCTTCATACCAGAGGAAGGAAGTACCCTCCCCATGAGCTCCAGTTAGAAACTAGGAAATAACTTTGATTAGCCTGGCTTGGGTCCTATGCCAATCTCTTCTTTTTCTTGTTTCTTACGGTGGAAGGAAGCTGAGATCACTGATTTGGGACATTTCTTCTTTTCTAACAGAGGTATTTAGTGCTATTAATTTCGTACTAAGTAAGTATTGCTATAATGGCATCCCACAAGATTTGAGATGCTGTGTTTTCTCTTTCATTCAGTTCAAAATGCTAATTTCCATTTTCATTTCTTGTTGGACCCTTGGGTTATTTAGAAGTGTGTTCTTTAGTTTCCAAATATTTGGGGATATTCCAAGAGTATTATCTTCTTGATTTCTAATTCAATTATGGTCAGATAACATACTTCGTGTGATTTGAATTCTTTTAAATATATTGACGCTTGTTTTACAGCCCAGAATGTGGTCTATTTTGGTAGATGTTTCCTGTGGCCTCAAAAAATATGTGTATTCTTTTGTTGCTGTGTGAATGTTTTATAAATGTCAAGTAGGTCAAATTCGTTGATAGTGTTGAGCAAATCTATATACTTACTGATTTTTTGTCAGTTTGTTCTATTAATTATCGAGAAGGAGAATTGAAATACGTGACTGTAATTGTGGATTTTTCTATTTCTCCTTTCAGTTCTCTCAGTTTTTTCTTTGAATACTTTGAAGTTCTGCTATTAAGCGCAAAATGTTAAGGATTTTTATGTCCTCTTGATTAATTGACCCACTTTTCAATATGAAATAACTTTCTTTATCCCAGATAATATTTTCACCATAAAATCTATATTTTCTGGTATTAATAAAATTCCTCCAGGTTTCTTATGATTAGCGTTTGCTTGGTATGTCTTTTTCCACCCCTTTATGCTTAACCTATAAGTATCTTATATTTGAAATATGTTTTTTAAAGGCAGCATGTAGTCTTGCTTCAGAATCTAATTTGCCAATCTCTGACATTTAATTGGGGTATTTAGACCATTAAATTTAACATGATTATTGATATACCCATTGCTGTCAAGTCGATTCCAACTCATAGCAACCCTACAGGACAGAGTAGAGCTGCCCCATAGGGTTTCCAAGGAGCAGCTGGTGGATTTGAATTGATGACTTTTTGGTTAGCAGCCAAGCTCTTAACCACTGTACCACGAGGGCTCCAATTATTGATATAAAATGATATAAAAAAATTTTTTTGTTGTTAGGTTTAAATCTGTCACCCTCTTGTTGTCTGTTTTCCCCATATGTTTTTTGTTCCTGTTTCCTGCCTGATTTTGTATTATTTTATATTTTTATGATTCCATTTAATCTCCATTGTTGGCTTTTAGCTATAATTCTTTGTTTTATTATTTTTGCCATTGCTTTGATGTCTATAGTGTACATCTCTAACTTACTTAAGTCTGCATTTAAATGATAAAATAGTTCACATATAGTATAAGAACCTTACAATAATATGCTTCTTTTTCTCACCTCCTGACCATTGTACTATTGCTGTAAAGATACTACTTGTACATATGCTATAATTCCTTTACTAAAGTCTCATTTTTTAAAAATCAGTCCATTATCTTTTAAAAAGAATTCAATCATTAGAAAAACATATATTTGTCCACGAAGTTACAGTTTTTTGAGTTCTTCATTTCTTTACGTAGATTGATTTTTTCATCAGGTATATTTTACTTCTGGTTGGAGGACTTTACGCTTTTTTATGGTGCAAGTCTGCCTATGGTAAACTTCTATTTTTAGCATTGTTAAAATGAATTTATTTCACCCTCACTTCAGAAAGATATTTTTGCTAGGGATAGAATTCCAGGTTCATTTTTTAATTTATTTATCTCCTGTATTTTAAACATGTTCCTCTGACATCTTGCTTGCATTGTTTCTGACAGAAAATGTGCTGTAATTCTTGCATTTCCTCTATGATGCTGTTTGTCTCCAGCTGCTTTTAATATTTTTTATATCATTAAAGAGAAAACTATCTAGTTTTGAGCAACTCAGTTTGATGTGTCTTTTTGCAATTTTCTTCATGTTTTTTCAAGCTTCTTGAGTCTGTGGTTTTCTAGTTTTTATTATACAGTATTTAGAATTTTTTTGCTATTTTTTCTTCAAATAATTTTTCTCCCCCCAATCCTCCTCACCTCTCTTTTGAGGACTGCAATGAAACACATATCAAGACTTTTTAAGTTGTCCCACAGTTCACTAATGCTATCTTAATTTTTTCTAATTTCTCTTTTCTCTTTGTGTTTCATTTGTATAGGTTATATTGCTATGTCTTCAACAGTAATCAACTGATTAATTTTTTTCTACAATGTGTAATCTATTATTGACTTTATCCAGTGTATTTTTTCATTTCAAACATTGTGTTTTCAATCTGTGTAATTTGATATGTATCTTTTTTGTAACTTCAAAGTCTCTATTTAACCTTTTGAACACCTGAAATACAGTTATAATATCTGTTTTAAAGCAAGTGCTGGACATTGTGAATTCTATCTTGTTGGGTGCCAGATATATTATTTGTTCCTATAAATATTCTTGAGCTTTGTCCAGGATGCAGTTCAGTTACTTGGAAATAGATATTTTTAAGTCTTGCTTTTAAGATTTATTAGGTAGTACTGGAGCCCTGGTGGCACAGTGGATACGAGCTTGGCTGCAAACCAAAAGGTCAACAGTTCAAATCCACCAATTACTCCTTGGAAACTGTGGGGCAGTACTACTCTGTCCTATAGGGTCGCTACGGGTTGGAACTGACTCGATGGCAACGGGTTTGGTTTTGGGGTTGGAGCAGTGATCAGTCTAGGCATAGTCCTCCCTATGGAGGCAAGATGCTTTTGTGTTCTCTATTTAATATCCCATGAATCATGAGGTATTTCCAGTCTGGTGAGCTGAAACAGGCACTATTCTTTGCATGAGTGCCAAGCACTGTTACTTTTAATCCCTTGGGTTGTTCTTTCCCCAGCCTCACACACACGTAATTGATACTTGAGGAGGACACTCTGCAGATATCTGGAATTATCTTTCTGTGCTTCTTTCTCCTCTCTGCCCCAAACTCTCATCTCCATATCCTCAACTCAGAGAATCCATTGGACCCACCTGAGTTCTCTCTTTCTGCACCCTAGCCTGGAAATTCTCTTCAAGCAGGAAGCTGGGGCAATTGTAGGATTGTTTCATTTTTTTCCTGCTTCTCAGGGATCACTATTCTTCATTGCTGGTCTTCAATGTTTCATATATATTGTCCACATTTTGGTTGTTTAGATGGGAGGATAAATTCAGGTTCGATTATTCCATTTCTTTGGAAGTCTAAGTCTCAAAAAGGTGTTTTTTCTAGACCTGATAAAACAGCTATAAGTTGACTTTAAGGGAAAACCATATGATGAAATCCAGAGAGAATTTTAATTACCTTCATCATAGATGGAGTTGCACTGAGAAATGTTTATTAGGGTGTTTAACTTAAGCTCCATGATCTGAACACAAACCAGACTGAGTGTCAGACAAGCTCTACAGAGACATCTCTGCTTATTATATTGGAAAAAGGGACCACATGGGTTAAAAACAACACTATCTTCTTAAGCTGGGTAGAGATCAGGAATAATTCTGAATACCCCACAGTGCAATGACAGCCCCCCACAACAAAAATTTATCCAGCCCAATATGTCAGTGCTGAGGTTGAGAAAGCATAAGAAAAATGGGCTAAGAGTCTATATAGAAAGTCATCAGACATTCAGATGTCCTTTGGAACCTCACACAACCAGGTGAACCACTACTCCGTTGTGACACCAGAGTTTTTTATTTTTAAGAAAGATTAAAACTAACACTCCCCATCCTGTGCATAACCAATAGTCAGTGAATGAGTGAGATGCAGAATAGAAATAGGAGGATGGGAAGATTAAGTGAATAGTGTATATACCAAGATCGGAACCTGCCCCCATTCTCTTTCCCCTATACCCCCATCTGGAAAGCCAGCAGCCAGACTTACTTCCCTTAAATAATAAACAGATGGATTCTCCTACAGAAAAACTAAAAAGCTACAGAGATAACCTCTGGGACTTATATCTGAGCTCCCCATGGCTACAAAGAAAATCTCTCTTTCTGCTCATACTCACAAAAGTAAAGCACATTTTGGAAATGTTTTACCATCTCAGTATTGAATAGAATAGGCAGCAAGGATTTGTCAGGCATCTATGCAAAATTTCCAACATGAAAGACAGAGAACAATAATTAATACAAAGAAGAAGAAATTCAGAGGGGGGGAAAACACATTGCAAGGAATAGAAAAAATACCAACCAAATACAAGTAAATAAATAAATAACCCTATTATTGTCTCCAGAAAGGTAAGGTAAAAGTTGATTCCATTAAAAAAAAAAAAATTGTAATAAATTCCTTGAGAAAAAAAAATCTGTGAAGGAAAGAGCTCTTGAAAATTAAAAATGCAATAGCCAAAACAACCTCAATAAGAGGGTTGGAAGAGAAAGTTGAGCAAATTCCTCAAAATGAATAATGAGGGAGGGAGGGAGGAAGGAAGGAAGGAGCCCACTGGATTTCCAGAAGGGGAAAAAACAAGCAAACAACAACCAAAAAAACGCTTTCTTTATGGCTTCCTCTGTCATCTTCTGGGCATGACCCCAACATTTCAAAAAAAAAACACAAATGGCCAAAACACGTAAGAACAAATATGCCCAACAACATACTGGAAAAATGGTTACGTGTCCATCTGTAACATCCATAAAAGTTGAAAATAATATTCAACACTTTACAAGGTTAATTATGAGAAGAATGTACTCATATGTTACCACTGGAAGTGTGACTAGGTTACAAATAAAATATATCTTCCGAAAAAAGTTTGGAACCCTTCATTCACATTTCCTATTTCTAAAAGTTTTTCCCAAAGCAAAGATCTATACTTTATCCAGGGATACGGTCTAGAAACCATGAGCAAAAGCACTCTGTCCCCTGCCCTGAGAGCTGTCACATTCCGGGTGTCTCCTCAACTTAAAAAAAAAAAAAATTTTTTTTTTTCAACTAAGTTGTGTAAATTCCTTAGTTGTGTAAATTCCTTATTATGGATTATGTACCGTCTTTATTAGTCACAGTGTACCGTGAAGTACTTCAAACAAGCTAAATCTAAGGAGGCCTTTGTCTACTATTGATAAAATGAGCATAATATCTACCTCCTAGACCTGTCATCAGTATTAACTAAGGCTATTATGTACAAGGGTTTACCATATCTCTGGAACACAGTAAGTGCTTGTTAAAGATGAAGTATAATCACTACTCTGCATATTCCACACTGTTATTGGATAAATGGTGGATAGTAAAACGGGTCAGATTGATAGTCAAACTTTTTTCAATCTTTCTCAGGTCCCTGAGTGATGTGAATGATTTGCACTTGGCTGTTAACCTAAAGGTCGGCAGTTTGAACCCACCCAACGGCACTGTTGAAGAAAAGCCTGGAGGTATGCTTCCCAAAAGATTACAGCTGAGAAAACCCTATTGGTCAGTTTTAGTCAGTAGCACATGCAATCACCGTAAGTGACTTGATGAAACAGGTTTGGTTTGCTTTTGGTTTAAAGTACTTGAGAGGCACCTGCGAAGCAAAGAGACCAGTCATTTGCACCCTGGACAGGATTCTGAAATCTTTGAGTGTTCCTTCTCCCCTCTCATTCCCCATCAGCTACATGGCCTCTGTTCTGTTCTCAGAGCACACCAGGAATGCTCCCACGTTGGGGTGTTTGCAAAGGCTTCTCCCTCTGCCTTGCCCCTTCCTCCGGATTTCCACATAACTAACTCTCTCACCTCCTTCAGGTCTCAAATCAAATGTTACCTTCTCCATGAGACCAATGATGAACGCATATCTAAAATTGCAATTCTCTTTCTTCAAAAGGCACTCCTGAGAGTTTTTGCATTTATTATTACCCTTCCCTCCACTCCCCAGCCCATATTACAATGTAAGCTCCACAGTGGTAGGGGTTTTATCCTGTTTAATACTTTGTTAAATAAATGCACGCATTCTCATTTTACAGAAGAAGAAACTGTTCCTTAGGAAGATCAAGTTACTTTTTCAAAAGTCATACAGCTGGTATGTGGCCTAATTCTCAAATCCATGCTCATAAGCAGTTTGCTAAATTCACTCCCTTTGTGATAAGCTACAAATCTAATAGCATATTAGGAAGATTGTTAGACTCAAGAAAGGTTAGCGATGGAGTGTAACTGTAAATATTCAAAGCACTTTGAAAGAGTCAGGAAAGCGGTCCGGGTGTTGTTGGTGAATTGCTTTGAAGCACACTGACGTTCACTATTGGTTGCTAGATATAGCCTTGGGACCACACCCAGAACCTCTCCATTTTGGACAATAATGTGGAAGTCTTCTCTCCCAGGCTGTGGAGCAGTGATGGATATGCACAGCCATTGTGTGAAAGCTGACACAATGGATTTGGTGGGGACATTAGTGGCAACAGAGAAGAGTAAGTCCCTGCAACAATTACCCTGGTCATCATTCTCACCTTTCCTCTGCACTGAGACATGGGATTCTATCAGGGTACAATAATCCATATGTGATTTTTCATGTGTATGGAAATGGTACTGTTGTGCTTAAAGAAAATATGAAGCATGATTTCAATATTAACAAGCTGGGTGAGCACAGTATTGATCAGAGGTGCTCTATACACCAGGCACTACATTTTAAGTAATTTGAAGCCACACTTTCAAAACAGCAGAAATAGAAATATATGTCTTCCTAAGCACTCACTTGGCTGGTGGTAGAGAAAATCTAATGCTCTATAGATGACATCTTCTCACTGAACTCACTAAAAGCCAATGAGGTAATGGTGATATTGTCAAAGTAAGATTTTTGAAAGTAGACTCAAGAATTTAAGAACAGGAAATCTGCCCTGGAAATTAAATTGGATTTGGAGGGTTTTATTTGAACAGAAAAGAAATATGAGAGCCAAAAAGAAATCTTTTAATCAATGAGAATATTCGTCACAATATTCTTTTTTTTTTTTTGAAGAGAGAACATTATAGACTTTTATAGAGATTCTTTAACTCCTACTCATCCCTGTTGGGGACTTCATCATTCATGTTGTTATTCAATAAAAGTTTGATCATCTACTACCATGAGGCATGCACCCTGTGAATTTTATAAGGTTATATTATACTTCAATACCTTTCAGCTTCTATCACTTCTGCCCTCAGAATATCATTATCCAGAAATTATATACAGAATGATTTCCATGAGTCTGCTCCTCTCTCCTAGCCCATTTAATAAATGCTATCAACTTGATTTCTTCCACTCCAATTCTGATAATGATATTCTGGCATTACAAATATGCAGTGTTGATAGTGAAATGCTCTAGGTGCAAGAAATAAGGGGGTGCATTTTCTGTTAAAAAAAATTGAAATCAATAGTAAAACTATTTTACTTGAAATACAACCAGGATGCTCCTTAAAAGTAATGATGGCAAGACTTTGGGCCTCTTAATTTGGATACATCACCAGAAAAGACCAATCTCTAGATAGAGACTCAATGGTTGGTAAAGTAGAAGGTCAGCAAAAATGAGAAGAAACCCTCAGTGAGGTGGATGGACATAACAGGCACAATAATAGACTCAAATATACCAATGATCATTAAGATGGCACAGATGGGGTAGTGCTTCATTCAGTTATACTTAAGGTCACCATGAGTCTGAGCTGCCTCAACGCCAACTGACAACAACAGGAAACAGCTCTCAAGACTGTTGGTGATACCCCTCCCTAACGTGCTAGAACACTGCCACCACTCCCTCCTGAACTGGTACAGCACAGCGTCTCTCCCATTCTCAGAGAGAGAGAGATTCAATAGCTCCTAACTAATGAAGTCCAATTCCACGATGTAGCTTCAACATTCCTCTCCAGTCTCACCTAACGTTGCTACTATACCTAAGTGACGGCTCTGGAACTTCTATAACAAAGACTAGGTGGCAGCAATCTGGCTGGAAGGGCTGCTCAAGGATTTGCCTTATAGCTGCATTTGCATATCAGTATACTGTTCTTACATCACAAGATGATAAGCCTGTTTTGAATGTCTTAGAGGAAGATGATGATGGAAAAAGGAGAGTGATTATGGGGGAATGGGAGACTTGATGCCCACCAAGAAACTTTTTATTTTCCTCCACCCATACACTAAAATGTTTTCTGCAAATGATTATAGCTTTACTTCTTTTTTCTTGATTTTCATGTTGCCCTATATTGGACCTTTGTTACAATTTTTTACAGAAGTAGTAAGAACAACGATGCTTGTCTTGTTCCTGATCTTAGGGGAAAAAACACAATGCTTATTGTTAAGTATGTTAGTTGTAGATTATTTGCCCTTTATCAATTGAGGGAGTCTTCTTCTATTTTTAGTATGCAGACAGCTTTTATTATAAAAGTGTTTTGAATTTTTTTCAACAGCTTTACAGCATCTATCCAGAATATTACATGAAATTTATCTTTTATTCTGTTTATGTGGTTATTACAGTCATTGATTTTCAAATGTTAAACCAACCTTGCATTCCTGGTATAAACCGAAATCAGTCATGACATATAATAACCCTTATTATATATACTACTGGATTCAATTTGCTGATATGTCATTAAGGAATTTTATACCTATATTCATATGGAATATTGGTATGTGCTTTTCTAGGTTTGGAGATTAAGGTTATATAGCACTCACAAAGTTAGTTGGGAAGTATTTGCTTCTCCTCAGTTTTCTGAAAGAGCTTATGTAGGACTGATATGATTTATTCCTTTATGTTTTCATAGAAGTCTGAAGCTTTCTTTGTTGAAATCTTTTTGATCATGAATTTAATGTCTTTAATCAACATGGAGCTATTTAGTTTTCTATTTCTTCTATGTTAGTTTTGTACTCATTTGCCCATTTCATGTAAAATGTCAAATTTATTAGCAGAGAGTTGTACATTATGTTGCATTATTATTCTTTAGATGTTCACAAAATATGCAGTGATGTCTCCCTTTTTTTCCTAATATTATCATATATATTTTCTCTCCTTTTTATTGGTCAGTCTCACTAGGGGTTCATCAATTTTTTTTAATTTTTTCAAAGAACCAACTTTTGAGTTTATTTTCACTATTGTTTGTCCAATGTCCATTATACTAATTTTCATGTTATTTTTATTATTTTCCTTCTCCTATTTACTTTGAGTTTGGTTTGATTTTTTTTCCCCCCTTTCCTATCACTTTTTTTTTTTTTTTCCTATCACTAGTCTGGCTCAGACAACAATTAGCTTCATTCTAATGCTTGGCTGCAAATTTTTGATAGAGTCATTTTGCCACTCATCCCCACTTATCTCTACTGCCTGTCTTTCCAGATCTATAAAAGTCTTAAACTCCCACAAAAGATCTGTGATTGGTGGGAATAGAAAATACTGTGTTAGTATGGGGGCCTAGTGGCACAGTAGTTAAGCATTTGCCTGCTAACCAAGAGATCAGCAGTTCGAACCCCCCAGCCACTTCTTGGAAGCCCTACAGGGCAGTTCTACTCTGTCCTATAGAGTCTCTATGAGTAGGAATCGACTTGACGGCAACAGGTTTTTAGTTTTGTGTTAGTGTAGTAGAAGACTGTGCTCATTAGGTGAAGGGTGGAGAAAAAGAAAGGCATCAATGAGTGAAATAAGTTGGAGAAAAGGGAGAAATGGAAGCCATAATGTAGAAGAACAAGCAACAAAAGAGATTGGGTTTATAGTGTTCCGTGTATTCTATGTGTTCAAGGCAAGTTAGATAGTAAAAGTCAAAAAAAAAAAAAAAAATGCAGAGGATTCAAGGACAATGGTTACATGGCCACAGAGTTCTTGAATCTCTGAATTCCAACATCAAAATAGAACTAAATAGCAAAGCCAAAAAGTCTAGGAATAATAACAATAATAAAAAAAAAAATCTAGGTGTCTAGGTATCTCCAGAAATGTTCAGAGAGAAGTAGGAACACACCACCAGCAGTCACAAGGCCTGCATGGTCTCAGCATCTGTGTGGAAGAAAGCAGAGAGAAATAATAGGGCATCTGACTTTTCAAAGACCTGAAAACTGGAGAGCCTAAAGTACAGCAGGCCAATTTGAGAACAGGGAGTTGAAACTGGGGTTTTGCTGATAAATTACTGATTGATTGCAAGAGTTCTGCAGTGGACAAAAAGTGAACATGAAACTACCATATGACCCAGCAATTCTGCTCCCAAGTATATACCCAAAGGGCTTAAAAGCAGTGACTCAAACAGACACATACCGATGTCCATTGCAGCAATCCACAATAGTCAAAAGGTGGAAAAATCCTAAACGTCCATCAACGGATGGATGAATAAGCAAAATGTGGTGCATACACAGAAAAAAAAAAAAAAAGGAGAATATTATTCCATCATAAAAAGAATGAAGACCAGGTGGATGCCACAACATGAATGACCCTTGAGAGCATTATGCTGAGTCAAATCAGTAAATAGCAAAAGGACAACTATTACATGATCTCATTTATATGACATATCTGCAACAGATAAATTTACAAAGACCAAAGCTTTATCAGTAGTTACTAGGGGTGGGTGGGAGGGGAGAGAGGGAGTCATTGTTTAGGAAGCAGTGAATTTCTGTTTACGGTGATGGAAAATACAGCAGTGGTCACAGTGACGGTTGCAGAATTGATTGTCTAAATTGTACGTGTGAAAAACGCTGAATTGGAAAATATTGTGTTTATATATATATTTATGACAATAAAAAAAAAAGAAAGAAATTTACAGTGAAAACTAAAGGGATTGGAGTAGTTCAGCCTCTATGAACTCTGAAAACTGACCCACTAGGGCATACTTCCAGGGCAAAACCCCAGAGTTAGAAGAAACTATTGAGAATAGATGGACAGAATAAATTGTTACGATAAACAATAAGATATGCTAAAAAGTAGAAGTCCTGACGTTAGCATGGATTTGTCAATGGCAATGAAAAAAATTAAATCTTTACATAGTTCATTTAAAAATAGTGGATAGTAAACAATATATTTCAGGAAGGTTAAATTTAATTTTTCAGCTCCCAAATGTTTATTTTATTCACCATTATATATGCTTTTGCCTAGCCCAGTGTAGCATCCACATATTTTTTAATTAATTGATTTAATAAATTATTTAAAATTAATCAAAATATGTTTAGGGTAAATTGTTAAAATGTTATGAGAGTTACAAAAATCACTATATTCTACTTACTTTTCTTAGGGAGTTATTTATGACTCCTTGAATAGCTTTTTAGAGAATAATAACTGCCCCAAATTGGTCTCCATTTAAGTAAAAGAAAAACATAAAATATTCATAGTTTTAAAATATTTGTTTCAAAAGACTATAAATGCCATTTTTAAACACTGAAACAAATTTAAATATGCAAATCTATATTCAACATACGTTCAGTGCATTCTCAGGTTGAACCCTCCAATTGCCCAAATCAAATAACTTATCACCCAGACCTACAGAATTAAGTCCTGAAAGGTTGAGCCAAGGAATCTTCATTTTTCAAAAAAGTCCTGTTAACAATCCGTACAAACACTAAAGTCTGAGAACTACTGCTTTAAGTACTTGCTACCTGTTCTTTCACCACTAAGTCAAGTGATTTCCTAGAAAACTCCATCTTACTCTTTTTTCTTCTAGCTTACCATGCATCTCATCAAGTTATTTGTAGATATAACACTGAATATCAGAGAAACATAACCTCTATGAACTGGACCAATACTGGAGTATTTTCCTACTCAGCACCTGAACATAAATCTGGAAATAGTCTGGTTTCAGCAATGCTTTTTGTTTGTTTGTTTATGAACTATCTAATCACTTGCAGCAATGCTGGTGCATAAAAGTAACAACAACATACGTGGAGAGAGAGACACAGTGCGGAGACTGCTTAGCGCTAATATGTGGAGCTTGAGAATTACTACACTTTTCTAGCATAGATACAACAACTTCTTTTCCTAAGCTTCTCCCTCTCTGGAGAAGAAAAGTCCACGTTAATGTAACAGGCTACCTTTGTAAGGTACTCATTCCACTTCAAAAATAAATTAATGAATCTGCAGTGGTTTCTGCCACATGTAAATATCAGGAGCAGGAGAATGCCGGGTGAATAATGTACACTGTAATGTTTGTTTCCATTTAAGTGTTTTCTGATACTGCTCTTTATCATCTCACTCAGCTGTCGAAAATACTCATTTGAGAAGAAAAGCTTCTACATTGGTGTAAAACCCAGCTGTCTTTTCTTTTCCATTCCATAACGCCTGTCATTTGTCAGACTGGGATATTTTTACAGCTCCCCTTCACCCCCTGCCAAAGGCATTTCTGAGAAACCACTTTCCAAACTTACCGACCATAATCTCTAAGGAGTAGGTAACAAGGTAAGGTTCTGAAGCTTGCTCAGATGAAGCAGTAGTAGGAACCGAATACATTTTTTCTCAATCTTTTGAGTGTTAAAGACGGAAAGAATGTAAAGAGTTTCCCCACATACTGCTCTTCCCAGCAATAGTTACAAACTTGAATGGTTTGAAGAGGAAGAAACACAATTATAGGTCTTCTCGTTCTTAAAAGGGTATAATTGCATACAGCAGCATTTTTTTTTTCTTTTCTTACTCCCTTTTTTTTTTGGCTGTCTTAGGTCTCTTTTGCTCAGAAATTACAAGCTGTTTAACTTGTAAAAGATGTATGTAATATATGTCACCACGTTAAATTAGAGCATTTCATAAATGTCATCTGAATGGCACAACTATGCAGTATGGTCTTATAATTGGCTGCAAAATTAATATAACGGTTATTAACAAAATGGTGCTTTGATTTTATCCAAATCAAAGATCTCTCTGTAGCATTAAAAAAAATCTCCAACATGACTAAATGTTTTATGTTAATGTCTCATAGAAATGCAGTTTTAGAAAAGTTAACTTCTTTGGTTTGATGATCTTTTTTTGTTTTCAATCACCTCATATGTATGTGAAAGCTGGACAATGAATAAGGAACACCAAAGAACAGATGCCTTTGAATTACGGTGTTGGCCAAGAATATTGAATATACTATGGACTGTCAGAAAAACAAACAGATTTGTCTTAGAAGAAGTATAGCTGGAATGCTCATTAGAGTCAAGGATGGTGACACTTTGTCTCACATACTTTGAACATGTTATCAGGAGGGATCAGTCCCTGGAGAAGGACATCATGCTTGTTAAAGTGAGGGTCAATGAAAAAGAGGAAGGCTCCCAATGAGATGGATTAAACAGTGGCTGCAACAATAGCATAGCAACGACTGTGAGGGATGGCACAGGACAGAGCAGTGTTTCGTTCTGTTGTACATAGGGTTGTTATGAGTTAGAACAGACTAGAAGGCACCTAACAACAACAACAGCCCTTGGTATGGGAAGCCCTGGTAGTTCTTGCCTTTCATATGGAAGACCTGGGTTCAATTCCTGGTCGATGTGCTCCCTTTCCAATCATCACATATCTGTCAGTGGAGACTTGAATGTTGAATGTTGCTATAATGCTGAGTAAGTTTTAGCGGAGCTTCTAGACTAAGTCAAACTAGGAAGAAAGGCCTGGAGATCTACTTAGCATTTGGGTCACACAAAATATAAGGTAATATTTTTTCTAGAAAATTCATAAGGTGACTTTTGGACATGTAGTGATAATTAATGACAGATATTTAATTCTGAGCATATGAGAAAGCATCGATGAACTGAAGAACAACTATATTCTGCTCCATTTTTTAAAGTAATTCCCTTAAATTATCACCAGACAGAGCAATTAATTGTCATGAATAGGGTTCTTATTCCTTATGATTCCATCTTCCATAGGTTGGACCTGGAAATACTTCCTTCACTGATGTCTTTCCATTTCACCTACTTCATTTCAATCCCTAGTCTCCTGCCTTATTCATAAGTTTGTTAATGCCTCTTTATCATTCCTCTCTGTTCTAGCTCTATGCAGCAGTCTACGGATGGCTTACTGAGCATTGCAGTCAACCATTCTCTTTGTTTATGTAATTACAACTATATTTTCAGTTTTCAGCCAACTTTTAGACTTTCTTTTTAATTTTTTTTTTTTTTCAATTTTTAAAAAGTGGCTCAGGTTATGTCCTCTAATTTCAAAGACAGGGTTTAAGGAACCATTCAACCCTAATTTAACAGAAGTGCAGTGGCGTGGAAAACTTAGAAAACCATTTGATTTTAAGATGAGACTAAGAGGACGGAAAAGAGTAAGCCCATGCCTGGCCAGGGGTATACATGTGTGTATACCCATACCGCCCAGCACACACACATCCACATCCAGCTTCCTTAGTCTGTCATGTATCTTTGATAGACAAAGGTCTAGCTCCTTAGTTGTTACAGAGTGGTCCACAGACCAGCAGTAATGTCATCATCTGGGAGCTTGGAGATATGTAGAATCAGGCCCTACCACAGATCTCCTGAATCAGAATCTGCATTTTTAAAAGACACCTGGAATATTCACATACACTTTAAAAGTCTGTGAAGCACTTCTCCGGCGGACCTACACATTGACTGTTGTGGCTGGACCCTCATGGTTTCCTCAGAGCTAGTTCCAAGAACCCAGCCAAGTAAGAGGGAGAGAAAGTAAGAGGCACGGGAGAAAACTGCAAGCAAGTAAGCACTCAACTAATATTTATTGAATGCCTTCAATGCTAATCAGCTGTATGCTAAGGACTCTCACTTCAGTCTCCTCACTTCATCACCGTAGAATCTTCTGTGGAGGTGGCTACAGCAACACCAGAACACCAGAAGACCTATGAAAGGGCAGGGCCAGCAGAGGGGCAGGTTGGAGCCAGAGAGTTTGCTCCCACTTTGAGTCAGAAGTAGACTGGGATCTCCAGATATGCATTTTAAATGTGGGTTCTAGGCCCTTCTCTGTATACCTCAGGGTACAGCCAAGTGTTAATCAGCCTGGGACTTCAGGTGGTTCATTTGGACCTAAACCTCACTAGATGAAAAAAAGGGGAAGTGTGGCCAAGCTCCAAACTCAGGACACATGACAAACAACTCCTGCACTGAGTTCAAAGGAAACAAGAAGGAAGCACATTAGCATGCTGGGAAACTCTCATGACAGGTACTTGGAGTAACAGCTACTCCTATTCATAAGACGGTAGACAGTCAGAATCCACCAGCCACTCCGTGGAAACCCTAGGGGGCAGTTCTACTCTGTACCAGAGGGTCACTATGAGTCAGAATTGACTCAACAGAAATGTTTTTTTCCTTTTTTTCTTAATTCATAAGATAAATGGACTTCTCCATAAACCCAGAACCAAAACCCATTGCCGTCAAGTTGATCCCAACTCATAGCAACCCAGTAGTTCTTCTCCATAGTGCAATGGTTTTTTTTTTTTTTTGGTTTGTAATCCACCAGGCGCTCCTTGGAAACTCCGTGGGGCAGTTCTACTCTGTCCTATAGGGTCGCTATGAGTCAGAATCAACTCGACGGCCCTGGGTTTGGTTGGGTTTTTTTTTTTTAGATACCTTTTGGATCTGATGAAAATACTGAAAGCTCTCCCCTCAAAAAGATACAGACACTCCTCCAAAAATTTTAGAGAGGTACACTGATGCTCTAAAACTCATCCATGTAACGCTAGGGGTCCAGAGACTCTATATTAAGAACCCCTCAATAATAACTCCTCTTCATTTTCCTCTCTATCATTGATGTTAATATTATTATTGTGCTTTAAATGTTCTTGGTGTCTTGCCTTTGGCGTTAGCGTTTTTAGGTTCAGTGACTCAGAGCATGACTTCATGCCATTCTCAAGATCTTGGCATTCATATAAGAAAGAATTACAGCTTTCTTATAGAAGACTAAGGCAAAAATGCCATATCTTATGAGATTGGATTGAGCTTCAAATGACAACTGCCAAAGGGAAAGTTCCCTTCCAGAACACAGAGCACACAGCACAGGCAGTCAGGCCATTTGGGGCTGGCTTGATTCCTGAGATATAACAAAATGAATCTTGAACTACTGCCTAATTTCCTTGTATGCTCCCTAATATTATTAAGGATTACAACTGCATAAATCTATAAAATGTCCTTGAAATCAATTTTAAAGTTTATAATTCGGACATTATTAACAACTTTTTTAGCATGTATTCTGTTATCCTATTGAAAATGACAGTAAGCATTTTTAGAAATCTTTTAATACATTATTTAGGCAAGGTATACTTGAGACAGAATTTCAACATGTAACAATAATATATACACTTTGTCTCTGTGCTTAAAGCACAAGAAAATGAGAAGAATTAAGACCATTTGTATATATAAAACCAAAAATTTTAAGGAGCCCTGGTGGCACAGTGGTTAAGAGCTCAGCTGCTGACCAAAATGTTGACAATTCAAATTCATCAGCCACTCCTTGGAATCCCTATGCGGCAGTTCTACGCTGTCCTAGAGGGTTGCTCTGAGTTGGAATCAACTCAACAGCAACGGATTTGGGTGCATATACTTAAAGGAAATTATCATTTGACACCATCAGAGACCAACAGATTCCTTATTTTGACTTCAATTATTTCTTTGCTTCATAATTATCTGTCATTTCTTATATTTAGTATTGTCTACTGTCTTGAACTTCTTTTTATTTTACATATTAAATATTATATTACGGGTGATTCCCTCACATGTCTGTCAGTTTGTCATACTGTGTGGGCTTGCGTGTTCCTGTGATGCTGGAAGCTATGCCACCGGTATTCAGATACCAGCAGGGTCACCCATGGAGGACAGGTTTCAGCTGAGCTTCCAGACTGACACAAACTAGGAAGAAGAACCCAGCAGTCTACTTCTGAAAATCATCAGCCAGTGAAAACCTTATGAATAGCAACAAAACATTGTCTGAGATAGTGCCCCCAGGTTGGAAGGCACTCAAAAGATGACTGGGGAAGAGTTACCTCCTCAAAGTGAGTTGACCTTAATGATATGGATGGAGTCAAGTTTTCAAGACCTTCATTTGCTGATGTTGCATGACTCAAAATAAGAAGAAAGAGCTGCAAACATCCATTAATTATCAGAACCTGGAATGTATGAAGTACGAATCTAGGAAAGTTAGAAATCATCAAAAATGAAATAGAATGCATAAACATCGATCTCCTAGGCATTAGTGAGCTGAAATGGACTGGTATTAGCCATTTAGAATCAAACAATCAGATGATCTACTATGCTGGGAATAACAACTTTAAGAAGAATGGTGTTGCATTTATTGTCAAAAAGAACACTTGAAGATCTATCCTGAAGTACAATGCTGTCAGTAATAGGATAATATCCACATGCCTACAAAGAAGACCAGTTAGTACAACTATAATTCAAATTTACACATCAACCACTAAGGCCACAAAAAAAAAAAAATAAAAAAGGCCACAGATGAAGAAATTGAAGATTTTTACCAATTTCTTCAGTCTGAAATTGATCAAACATGCAATCAGGATGCATTGATAATTACTGGTGATTGGAATGAAAAAGTTGAAAACAAAGAAGAAGGATTGGTAGTTGGAAAATACGACCTTGGTGATAGAAACGGTGCCTGAGATCACATGATAGAATTTTGCAAGATCAACAACTTCTTTATTGAAAATACCTTTTTTCACCAACATAAATGGCAACTATACACATGGACCTTGCCAGATGGCATACACTGGAATCAAATCAACTATGTCTGTGGAAAGAGACAATGGAAAAGCTCAATATCATCAGTCAGAACAAGGCCAGGGGCTGATTTCAGAACAGACAATCAGTTGCTCATACTCAAGTTCAAGTTGAAACTAAAGAAAATTAGAACAAGTCAACGAGAGCCGAGTACAACCTTGAGTATATCCCACCTGAATTTAGAGGCCATCTCGAGAATAGATTTGATGCATTGAACAGTAATCACAAAAGACTAGACAAGTTGTGGAATGACATCAAGGACATCACACATGAAGAAAGCAAAAGATCACTAAAATGACAAGAAAAAAAGACCAAAAGGGACATCAGAAGAGACTCTGAAACTTTCTTTTGAATGCTGAGTAGCTAAAGCAAAAGGAAGAAATGATAAAGTAAAAGAACTGAATAGAAGATTTCCAAGGGTAGCTTGAGAAGACAAAGTATTATAATGACATGCCCAAAGAGCTGGAGATAGAAAACCAAAATGGAAGAATAAACTCAGCATTTCTCAAACTGAGAGAATTGAAGAAAAAATGCAACCCTCGAGTTGCAATAGTAAAGAATTCCACAGAAAAAATATTAAATGACGCACAAAGCATCAAAAGATGATCGACAGAATACACAGTCATTATGCCAAATAGAATTGGTCGACGTTCAACCATTTCAAGAGGTGCCATATGATCAGGAACCAATGGTACTGAAGGAAGAGAAGGCACTGGCAAAAAACAAGTCTCCAGGAACTAACAGAATACCAATGAGATGTTTCAACAAATGGATGCAGCACTGGAAGTGCTCACTCATCTATGCCAGGAGGTTTGGAAGACAGTTACCTGTCCAACTCAATGTAAAAGATCCATATTTATGCCTATTCCCAAGAAAGGTGGTCCAATTGAATGCAGAAATTATAGAACAATATCATTAATATCACATGCAAGCAAAATTTTGCTGAAGATCATTCAAAAACAGCTGCAGCAGTATATCGACAGGGAACTGCCAGCAATTCAGGCCAGTTTCAGAAGAGGACATGGAACCAGGGTTATCATTGCTGATGTCAGATGGATCCTGGCTGAAAGCAGAGAATACCAGGAGGATGTTTACCTATGTTTTATTGACTATGCAAAGGCATTCAACTGTGTGGATCATAACAAATTATGGATAACATTGCGAAGAATGGGAATTCCATAACACTTAATTGTGCTCTTGAGGAGCCTTTACATAGATCCAAGAGGCAGTTGTTCATACACAGCGAGGGGATACTGATTGGTTTAAAGTCAGGAAAGGCGTGTGTCAGGGTTGTATTCTTTCACCATACCTATTTAATCTGTATGCTGAGCAAATAATATGAGAACCTGGACTACATGAAGAAGAATGGGCCACAGGATTGGAGGAAGACTCACTAACGACCTGCATTATGCAGATGACACAACCTTGCTTGCTGAAAGTGAAAAGGACCTGAAACACTTACTAATGAAGATCAAAGACCACAGCCTTCAGTATGGACTGCACCTCAACATAAAGAAAACAAAAATCTTCACAACTGGACCAATGAGCAACATCATGATAAGTGGAGAAAAGATTGGAGTTGTCAAGGATTTCATTTTACCTGGATCCACAATCAACAGCCATGGAAGCAGCGGTCAAGAAATCAAAAGATGCATTGCATTGGGTAAATCTGCTGCAAAGGACCTCTTTAAAGTGCTGAAGAGCAAAGATGTCACCTTAAAGACTAAGGTGCGCCTGACCTAAGCCATGGTATTTTCAATCACATCATATGCATGTGAAAGCTGGACAATGAATAAGGAAGACTGAAGAATTGACGCCTTTGAATCGTGGTGTTGGCGAAGAATGTTGACTATACATACCATGGACTGCCAAAAGAACGAACAAATCTTTCTTGGAAGAAGTACAGCCAGAATGCGCCTCAGAAGCAAGGATGGCAAGACTGCGTCTTACATACCTTGGACATGTCAGGAGGGATCAGTCCCTGGAGAAGGACATCATGCTTGGCAGAGTACAGGGTCAATGGAAAAGAGGAAGACCCTCAAGCAGGTGGATTGACACAGTGGCTGCAGCAATGAGCTCAAGCACATCAACGATTTTAAGGATGGCTCAGGACCAGGCAGTGTTTCGTTCTGTTGTGCATAGGGTCACTATCAGTCAGAACCAACTCAATGGCACCTAACAACAACAACAACAACATATCTGGGTTCTCTTTTCTGTTCCATTTATCTGTGGGTCTACCCCTTGTCCATGCCACACAATATAATAAGCCTTGAAATCAGGTAGAGTAATTCCTCCCACTTTAGTCTTTGTTTTCAAAACTGCCTTAACAACTCTAAACTTTAGCTATTCCAAAATTTCCATATACAGTTTAGAATAATATTTTCTGCATATCCAAAAAAAGCTTTCTAGGATTTACATAGGAATTTCCTACTAAAACATGTGTATCAATTGGTGGGAGAATTACATTTTTACTGTTTTCTTCCATTTACGTTGATTTTCTTTGCTTTCTTTCATCAGCGTTTTGTCCTTTCCAGTCTACAAATTTTGCACGTTTTGTTAGATTTACACCTATCTCATTATTTGAGCAATAGTAAATGGTATCGTATTTTTAATTTTGGTGTCCATGCATTCATTGCCAGCATAGAAATACAATTGGTTTTTGTATGTTCATCTTCTGTCTCAAAACCTTGCTGAACTCACTTACTTGTTCTAGGAGTTTCTTTGTTCATTTGTTTTTATTTTTTGTTTTGTTTTGTTTTTGTATATTCCTTGGGATTTTCTAAATAGACCATCATGTAATCTGAAGATAGGGACAGTTTTATTTCTTCCTTTCCAATCAGTGTGCCTTTTATTCCTTTTTCTTGCCTTACTATTTTGGCCAGAACTTGCTGTACGTGTTGAATACCAGTGATGAAGTGGACATTCTTGGCTCCTTCCAATTTTAGGAGAAAGTAATATCTTCCATGGAATCCACTGAATGGCAACAGGTTTGTTTGTTTGTTTTTAGCTGTAGATATTTTTTATAGTTGCTTTTTTTCAAGTTAAGGAACTCCTTCTCTATACCTAGTTTTCTTTGAAGGTTTACCATGAATGGGTGTTGAATTTTGTCAAATACTATTTCTACACCAATTATTATGATCATGTGATATTTTTCCTTTATGTTGCTAATATAATGGATCATATTGATTTTCAAATACTAAACAAGCATTGCATCCCTGGAATAAAACCAAGTTGGCGTTTGTGTATAAAAACCCGTTGCCGTCAAATCAATTCCAACTCATAGTGATCCTACAGGACTGAGTAGAACTGCCCCACAGGGTTCCCAAGTAGGTGGATTTGAGTTGCTTACCTTTTAGTTAGCAGCTGAGCTCTTAACCACCGTGCCACCAGGGCTCCTGCCTTTGCGTATAATTCTTTGAATATATTTCTGAATTCTATTTGCTAAAATTTTAAGAATTCGTGTATCTATATTTATGCAGGATATTGGTTTACGGTTTTGTTTTTGTGTGCTGTCTTTGGTTTTGATATCTGGGTAATACTAACTTCATAAAATAAGCTGAGAAGCATTCCTTACTCTTCTGTTTTCTGAAAGAGAGTGTACGGAACTGGTGTCTATTCTTCTTTAAAGGTTTGGTAGAATTCTACAATGAAGACATTTGTGCCTGGAGATTTCTTTTTCAGGGGGTTTTTAATTACAGTTCAGTTTCCTTGAATAGTTGTAGGAGTATTCATATTATCTACACTATGTTGGGTTGTTTGTGGCAATTTGTACTTTTTGAGGAAGTGTGCAAATGTAAGTTTTAAATGTATGTGTGTAAAGTTATTAGAAGTCTTCTCTTATTATCTTTTTGATATCTGCAAGATCTTTGAGCTATTTACTGTTTCATGTCTACCATTAGTAATTTATGATTTCTCTCTTTTTTTTTTGTTTTTGTTTTTGGTCATTCTTGCTAGAGGCTTGTGAATTTTATTGATCTTTGCAATGATCCAGAAAGACATTACATAATGTCTTTCTCTGTGGCAGGAAATTTTCTTTGCTCTGCAGTACACATTATCTGATACCAATACACCCAGTTTTGCTTTCTTTTGATTATTTTTTACACAGTATAAATTTTTTCCCATCCTTTTATGTTCAATTTATATATATCATTATATTTGAAGTGAGTGTCTTGAAGAGAGCAAATAGTGGGTCATTTTTTTTTTTTTTCTTCCATTCGGCCAATTTGTCTTTTAATTGGTTTAGGTCATTTGCATTTACTGTTATTATTGATGTATTAAGGCTTAAGTCTGCCATTTTATTTTTTATTATTTGTTTGTTCTCTGTTTTTCATTTCTGCATTTCCTTTTGCCATCCTTTCTATGGTTTACTTGAACATTTTTTAGAATTTCATTTTGATTTCTCTGTAGTGCTTTTAAGTGTATCTCTCTTTGTATAGATTTTTTATAGTTGCTGCAGGTCTCATATATATACATCAAAGTCTGCTGATTTTAGTATTTTTCCATTTTTGAGTAAAATACAAAAACTTTACCTCCCTTTACATCTGTTTACTCTCTGTCATTTTTAATATAATTGTCTTAAATATTATCTCTAATATTTACAAACTGCATTAGGCAGTGATAATTTTTGCTTATACCATTAAACATAATAAGAAAAATCAAGAGGTATTGTATTTACTAATAATTTAACTTATTGTAATGTTTCTTCTTCCCAGATATTTTAAGATTTCTCATTTATCATTTCCTCTCTGTTGGGAGAAGTTCCTTTAGCCAATCTCTCAGGTAGTTTTGCTGGAGACAAATCTTACTTTTTCTTCATCTGAGAATGTTATGATGTCCTCTTCATTTCCAAAAGACATTTTCACTGAATATAGAATTTAGTGTTGCAAATTCTCTTTCAGCCCTTCACAAATGTCATGCCACTTCCTTCTGACCCCCATGATTATTGATGAGAAATCTGCTGTCATTGGAAATGTTTTCTCCCATAGGTAATGTATTCTTTCTCTCTGGTTGCTTTTAAGATTTTTCTTTGTCTTTAGTTTTCAGAAGTTTGACGATGCTGTGTTTGAACTGAATTTCTTTGGGTTCACACTGTTAAGGGTTCACTTAGCTTTTTAATCTGTAGGTTTAGAGTCCCCTCCCCCTCCCCGGTAAAAAAAAAAAAATTTGGAAATTTTCAGCCATTATTTCTTCAAATTCTTTTTTCACCTTTACCCTCTTCCTCCTTTTTCTGGGACTCTGGTGACATAAAACTTAGGTTTTTTTGCTCATTTTCTATGTCTTTGTCTTTTTGTCTTGTGTTCTATAAAATTTCCTCAGCTTTATATTTCAAGGTTCAAACTTGGTTTTAAACAATGCAAATTTTTTTTTTAATTATCATTATATTTAAAATTTCCAATTTTCTCTGGCTGCTTTTAGGTAGAATCCTTATGATTTAATGGTTTTTATATCCCTTTGAACCTCAATTTATACTAAGTGGAATCGTTTTTAAGTTTTCTTTTGTTCTCTAAATTATTTCTTCCAAGATCAGTTGCTCTCTTCATTCATCTTAATTTCTCTATTTTGTACTGTTGACTTCATAAACAGATAGTAATAATAGGTTATATTATATTTAAGAATTAAGATCTAAGTTACATTTTTGCATTAGTAATTCAATTAATTGGTATAGGTAAAATTTCCTTTCAATTCTTTAGTTTTATTTCTCCAATAGATTTCTCTCTGCATTGAGTGGGCTGACCATAGACTGTAAATGGGTAGGTATTTTCAGTTACCAGTTTTCATTTAGGGGTTATAAGTATGGAGCCCTGGTGGCTCAAAGTTTAAGTGCTCAGCTGCTGAGAGGTTGGCAGTTTGAACCCACCAGCAGCTCCAGAGGAGAAAAGTCCTGGTGATCTGCTCCCATAAAGATTACAGCCTAGGAAACCCTATGGGGCAGTTCTATTTTTCATATAGGATTACTATGAGTTGGAATCCACTCGACAGCATGCAACAATTCAAGTATGGAGCAGGTGGACATACTGCAGACACTTTCAATTGTCAAAAAAAGAAGGGATTTTTTTCTCTGGCTATAGAGGATTTTTGTGCAGGTTCCTCCTGGGCAGAGCTTCTAGATTTCAGAGGATGTCTATGTGGGTTGATGACATTAAGGGCAAAAGAGGCTCCAACCTTCTCAGATGCCTTTGTCCTGGGTATAATCATCCATAATCCCACCCAAGAATTAGATGTTTCTCATGGGAGGCAGGGAAAGATATCCTGAACCAGTATTGTGCTGGAGCAGCTTTTCCTGGCTCATGAGAAATTACGCATACCTCTTCCCAACTCCACGATCAGTGCCATCTGATTGGTAACTTGAAATTGGCCGTGGTCAGGCTTTTTTTTTTTCTCCCTCACATACCCAGCTGTTAAACCTATACATCTTTCCAATTTTCAGCACTATCCAAAATTGTCTCCTACTCTAATGAAATGGACTTGAAAAAAAAATCTAATTGAGTTCAGACATATAAAGTTTTACCTCCTACACATCTGAGTTTTGGGTTTGAGAGACATACACTTTAGTTCATATGGGTTATGACATGTAAATGAGACTTTGGGAGGTAGAACTTTAGTTCACAATCTCTCAGTACAATAACCAAAGTTATCTGACCTTAGATCTTCAGGGACAAAAATGGTTCTTTAGATGAAAATTTTGCATACTGTTCAAATTATTATAGTTACCATTTTAAATGAGCATCTGACTATGAGATCAGTGCTCAGACAGAATCTCTCTTCATTCATTCAACATTTATTCACAAATAGGTATTGGGTGTTTATGTGACTGTTCATGGTGGACAAGGAGACAGAAGGCAAGTAAACAGATAAAGATAATGTCAGACAACGATATAAAGACTAACAAAAATAACATGGTGCGACGTGAAAGACAGTGACCTGGGAATGTTCTGTAACTGTGTGGCCAGTGAGATACCTTTGAATTGAGACTTGAATGACAAGCAAAAGACAGCCATGCTGAAAATTCAGGGGAGATGTGTAGAGATGAGATGTGCAAGGACGCAGTCAGATTTTACTAATCGATATGCATAAATTGTAATATGATTTTCTGGGAAAATAGGCCTCAATATTGTAAAATAAAAACAGTAGAAACTGTCTTTGTTAAGTATTCTCCTACTTTTCAGCTCTCCAATGAAGCATATAATGTTCTCCTATTAACATACTGGAGCCCTGGTGGTGCAGTGGTTAAGAGCTTGGCTGCTAACCAAAAGGTACACAGTTCAAATCCACCAGCCACACCTTGGAAACGCTATGGGGCAGTTCTACTCTGTCTTCTAGGGTCGCTATTGACTCAGTGGCAGTGGGTTTGGTTTTTTTTGGTTTATTAACATACTACGATTACTTTGAAGGTTTAAAATGAGTATTTTGGCCTAGTTATTGTTGGGATTTTTTTATTAAAGCAGTTTTTATTAATGCATGCTAAAAGTTATATGACAAATATATCTTGCCTTGAATTGGTTATCTTCAAATGATAGCTTTAATAATTTTTTTTTTTTTTTCCTTAACTGAGTTGTGGTTTATGCTCCTGGCCTCTGTATTCTCAATTGTTTACCAGAAATTACATAATTATTAAAGATTACTATAATCATTGGATTCATTTTTTTTACAATAAATTTGCTCATCTATTTTCACAGTTTTCACTTACTAGAGTAGGTAAAAAGCTCCAGCTGAAGATATGTTTAAATACAAAGCTGCTTTTCTGACCCAGGTTACTTAGAATTTGTGTTCATGTTGGTCAGATATCTACCTTTGTGATGTTGCCAAAAAATATGTATTATAATCATAAAAATCCATTGCACTTCTGAGCTACAGAAAATATTAGAATAACAAATTTAGAAGCAGAGCTATCAATGTCCATTTGGATCAATGGGTCAGAAACCTTTGCTATACTATCTTCTATGAAATTTAGAAAAAAAGACTGTTCTTGTTTAATTAATATCACCTGTTAATATTAATTCACCAATAACTCCAAGACATGTACTTAATTGACCTCCTAATTTACCTGGAACCCTTTGCCCCTCATTTTTTTTTCACCTTTGTGAAATTAAAAAGAAAATGAACCTTTATTAAAAAGAACCACCTAAGTAGCCTAAAGCAGCCATCTCTTTGAAATGCACACATAGAGTAACCCTCCCCACAAAAAATTAGCTGCCATCAAGTTGACCCTGACGCGTGGTGACCCCATGAGTGTCAGAGTAGAACCATGCTCCGCAGAGTTTTCAATGGCTGGATTTTCAGAAGTAGATCACCAGGCCTTTCTTCCAAGGCAAGTCTGTGTGAACTCAAACCTCTTTCAGTCAGTAGCCAAGAGCATTAACTGCACCACCTAGGGACTCCAGACACAGTACCTCCCTATAAACACAGTCGTCAATTCCACGGGTAGAGCATGTCCTAAATTAGCCTCTGACAGAGGGGACAATTTCTTACCTTGAATGCAGAGAAGAGCTCACCTGATCACAAACGAGGCTGCTGTTTCTAGTGCCCACTGTATCACAATCGCAGGGTTTGCAAACATCGATGGCTGAAGGATCAGCGTCAACTTGTCGGAAGAAGTAATCCTTACACAGCTCACAGTTCCTTCCTGCATCAGGGAAAGGCGATGCGTTATGACTCCCAATTCATTCAAATCAGCTGCATCATTCAAAATTAAAGCCTGTATTCCTCTGAGAGAATTCCGTAATTTTCGGGACGTCCATTTTAATGCACCTTTCATCTCTACCTGCCAATTCAGTGACCCAGGGCATATGAAACAATGAACCTGTTACAAACTGTGCTTTACTTCATTAAACTCCCATCTGTTATTTAACAGCACACTTCTAAAAAGCTGTGCTTTGTAAGGACCGGTACATTTTAAAAGTTTGTTTCTAAACTTAGAAGTTTTCTCGATTTCAAGGACCAGGCACTTAATCTAAACTAAATATGAGAAATTTCTATATATATGGAAGATGATAGTTATGTAGTTAGAAGCAAGAAGGTATGTAGCCCTAATAATTTTTTTTTTCCAGAATGGAGGCTGCCCTTAATACAATTTATTATTCTAATAATAAAATGATTAAAACAAACACATGTGTTAGTGCTTATGGCCATTATTCTTTTATTTCAAATATGAAAATAGAAATGGATATTTAAATATATCAAGTAAATTTCATGTTGATTATTGGAATAGCCTGGCATATTTGGTATATTGGGTAATCCCTACAGTTTACAATTTCTAAATTAGAAATTGTCCCATACCATTTTACATAAGAGAAAAACTAAGCTATGGGGAGTTTCTAAAGTGAGTCTGGGTAGTATGTAAGGCCACTGAAATAAAACTCAAGGCTTTCAGTTACACATTAAACATCACGCTCTCTGCTCATAGAGTGCTGAAATTGGCCCAATATTAGAAGACTACTAAAACAACTTAATCAAGCAAAAACTCACATCCTGATGAATATTGGCTGTGGCCTAATTAAAAATTAAATGGATTTATAATATTTCTAGAAAATTTCCTATTTACATATGCTGATGGCTCCCAAATCTATATCTCCAATCTAGATTTGCCTCCTTTATTTATTATTTAATGAATATTTATTGAATGATTACTACGTTCCAAACACCATGCTAAGTGCTGGGGAACACAGTAGTGAGCAAAATACACATTATGCCTTTCTCATGGAGCTTTCTCACAATCTAGCTGGTAAAATGAATCTCAATTTAATAGTAACAGGAATAAATACACATTCACAAACTGTGACAAACATAAGGTGCCAGGAGAGGATACGGATGGTCCTGACCTTTTCTGAAGCATCACTAAAGGCTTTCCTTGAAGAAGGGGCTTCATATCTGTGTAACCCACTGCCCACAAGAGAGTTCTCCTATGTATCATGGAAACACAGAGAACATGTTCAAAACAGAACCTGTCATCTGCTCCTCTAAGTCTTATCTTCTTCCTGTGTTTCCTATCTTCGCAACTTGACCTTCTTATTCAAGCTGAATGTTACAGGCATCAGTCTTGACTGCTCCACCTTCCTTTCTTATATCCTACAACCAGTTGCTCACAATATGCTGCTACTTTTCCATCCTAAGTATCTCTTGAATCCTCATCCTTCTAGCCTCCCTTTTCTTAAATGTAGTTGAGCATCATTTCTCAGTAGACTATTGCAGTATCCTCCTATCTGGTCTTCCCAAACCACTGCTGGCATTCTCCAATCCATTCTCCACTCTACAGCCAGAATGATATTTTAAAAGAACAAAACTGATTGTGTCCATTTCCTGTATAAACCACTTTAGTAGCATCTCATCAACCTTAGGATAAAAGCCAAACTCTTTATCACGCGTTTCATGGCTTCTAAACCCGTGTGGTCTGGCCCCAGCTTTCTTCCCTGTCATCTTTTCCTACCACCAGCCATTTGCTCTTCTTTCAGTTTTTCAAGGGTACCATGTTTCTCTCTCCTCCAGGCCGTTGAAAAACCTGCTCCTCTTGCTGGAAACCTTTGTCCATGCCCCCAATTCCCTCCCCCCTCACTCTGTCACCTGGCTAACTCCTGCTGTACTTGCCAGGACTCAGCACTTCTTGTGCAACTTTGTAATTGTTTCTGTAATCATGTGCCTTTCCCACTATGCAGTCATCCTTACAAAGACGGGAAAATTCATTATCTTGTTCATCTTTATATCTCCAGCACTTAGCCAAGTTCTGGTGACATATTGGGTTATCAGTAATTATCTAATAAATTCATTCATTCAGGATACAGAGTAGCACATTTTTAAACCCTTCAGCATGGGGCCATTATATTTTTCAGATGTAGATGTTATCAATTTCTGCTCTTAAAATACTGGCCTTTCCTAAAATATCAATTTTCAGTGACTAGATAAAATGCTTATAGTTTTAGAAGAAGACTATGATTATCATCTTCTCCATTTAATTGTTTTTTTTTAATAAGAAAAATGCTAGATTCCCAGCGTCCATGCAAATTTGAATGGATATAAACATCTCCATATGAGAATAAGAATGTAATAAAAGACAAGGGTAACACCTAAGGAAAATTATTTTAAGGATATGTGTGTTCAAACTAAACAGTCCTGAGTTATCCAAAATATATTCATGGTTTATTCAAGTGATGTGAATCCTTAAAAATAAATTTCCTGAAATCATACAGTCTAAGACTATTTTTTTTTTTTTAAGACTAGGCTTCTAGTTCTGAAAACTACTTAATGCTTTGAGATAATGAAGATTTGGGGAACTAACTTTGATTTTCACACTTAACAACTTGAAAGGGCTTTCCTAAATAAGATAGCAATGATTTAAAATAGAACGTATTGTATATATATAAAAGCACTTGGCCTCAAAGGCCAAGTCAGCAACTTATGTTATTTACTATTTACCTGTAGTGTTATGCTCACAATCATCACAAACCCCTCCACCCCCTCTGCGGTGCTCAGCCGGGAAAGGGTCCACTGAAATGTCATAATGGCAGCTCCTGGAGTGGCTGTTGCATTGACAGGGTTTACAATTGAAGGCGTGAACTTGATCACCTTGGCGGAAAGGCTTGTCATTATACAGAGGCAAACAGCGATCACACTAGAACAATAAAAAAAATAAAGCTGTAAATTTATTTTCTATTTATTTGTACGTCAGATGCTTGCACTAGATTTAAAGATTATATCAAAGAGTTAAAAGCCAGCAACCTTTTTTTAAAAATCTTTTATAAATCAGAAATCAACATATTACAAGCAGTCCTTACTTTGCATGGTGGTGTGGGCTCAAAAAAGTGACCATGCAAGCTGAAATTGTACAAAGCTATTGGAATAATTCATTGGAAAAATTATGATTATTCCACAATCTTTAAAAAAAAATTGTCAAAACAATGAAAACTCCCTGTCAGTTATAAGTGTAAAGGGAAATAGAAAGACGAAAACTCACATTTATTTAGTAGCCTGTTATTTACAGCATTAGAAATTTTGAAAACCAAAGTACTGTATTTCTTTATAAAAACTCATCAAGAGTAATATGAATGGTGCTTGCTTTCTTCTCATCCTAGAGCTATGATACCAAATGAGCATCTTTGTCTACCTTGCCAAATAGCCATACTCGTTTTTGAGTTTAGATTAGATGCTGATATTTCAACCTGTGTGCTTTCAATAGGAAGCCCTGGTGGCGTAGTGGTTAGGTGCTATGGCTGCTAACCAAAGGATCGGCAGTTCAAATCTGCCAGGCCCTCCTTGGAAAGTCTATGGGACAGTTCTACTCCATGCTAGAGGGTCACTATGAGTCAGAACCAACTCGACGCCAACTGGTTTGGGGTTTTTTTGGTGCTTTCAATGTGAAATATCTCCGAGTTGTTGTTCTCATCAGGTACTGTCAAGTAGGTTCTGACTCATAGCAACCCTATGTACAAGAGGATGAAACACTGCCCAGTCCTGCACCATCCTCACAATCGTTGTTATGCTTCAGCCTATTATTGCAGCCACTGTGTCAATACGTCTTGTTGAGGGTCTTCCTCTTTTTTGCTAACTCTCCACTTTCCTCTAGTTAAAGTGTTTTGTTCTGTTTTCCTTTTTCATTAAAGTTACACACAAATTGTTTTGTGACATTGGTTGCAAACCCTGCGATGTGTCAGCACCCTCTCCCTTTCCTTTTCCACCCTAGGTGCTTCATGTCCATACCCCCAGTTTTCCTGTCCCTTCCTACCTTCTCATCTTTGCTGTTGGGCAGGTGGTGTCCATTTGGTCTCGTATACTTGATTGAACTAAGAAACATATTCCTCACGTTTAATTGAAGTTTTTGATGTCATCACTTCCTCTGGGATACTTTCACCTTGTTCATCACACCCACTTCCCTCATTTAGCATAAGTTTTTCTTCAACAAGTTACTATGGCTGCATATGTAGAGTCTCTCCAACAGCAATGCTGTGATCAATTATTTCTTCTATAATTCCATTTACATTCAATTTGTTTCACTTTCAGTACTTACTTTCTTTGTAGCACTTTCATCTTCAGTGGCTAATTTCCTTTTTTCAAATACTAATTTTTTTTTAATGTCATATCACTTTATCACTGAGAGACATGAAGCCAGCACAACTACACGCTTTTCTGTCTGTGAATGAACTGAATACCAGATGTACAGTGAACAGTCACCAACAGACTTTAAACATGTAACCTGTTTGGTCGCTGATCATGATGTTCATCTGTCGTTTACACAGCGATTTGTAGGCTGACGAGAAAGCAGCCAAGTTTGTATTTCATGCAATTACTCCCAGTTAATACAATGTGGTAACTGAAATTTGAACCATGTTGTTGGGAAACTGGTGTTATTTAATGAAACTATGATAAACTACTTTAATTACGAATTAAAGGAATGCAAAATAAAGTTTCAAAAAGTATCCTATATATTCACAATAATGGCCTTTTGCTCTTTGCTTTTTATTAACATTGTTAAAAACTATTTTGATATTGGGACAACAAAGAACATTCCCTTGTTCTATCTTCTGTAACAAGTATTTAGTATTTTAGACCAGTTTATTTGACATATTTCATATTCATTATTTGATCAAACTGTAGTCAAAAGAATAATTTGATCATTTTTGTCAGTGTTTATCCTTCTTGTTCATGGTTGAACAAATTCTTCCCTTAATATTTTAAAGGCAGAAGGAAGGAATAACTCAATTGTCAAGAGTGTTATTATTTAGTGGTATTCTGAAACTTATAGTTTGGAAAAAAAGTGAGTTTTTCTACTTAGTTGAACAGAAAAAGAAAAGGAAAAAAAAGAGAAGGATGAGAACATAAACATTGGGTCACAATTTTCACATCAGATAATGCTACATCCTAATAATTAGTAAAGAATGCACATTTACATTTTGGTCAATTTAAGAAAGCTAATACATTCTGAGGATTCTAACCCCCTGCAATCATTTCTAAGCTCTTACTTAGGCATGGAAAATTGTACCTCTCCTTTTCTCCTATGGCACCCCATTAATACGTTGACCTTGGTCCTAATACTTTGAAATGAAATGATTGGTTAATTTATGTGTATCTTCTAGGAAATGCAAGCTATTGACTTTTATACTCCCTGTGTCATTAGCACATAGGAGCTTAATGTGCAATTGCTAAACTGTTAGCTGAAAATTCACATCTAAAGGTAACATTAATGTCTAAAAAAAGTCATTCTTTAGAGAATTTAGGGAGAGAGGACAGATGGAAACAATTCATAAATAGGTAATGTCTTCAGAATTGCCTATTACAAAATGATTTACAACAAACCACTTACAAATATAAAATTAAACCCCTTTTGGTAAAATCAAGACATGCAGCAATCATACTGTCAACTATAGGTCTTTGGAGAAAACATTTTAAAATTGGGAAAATAGACTTCTCTGAGTTTCCTATCACCAGCAATAACCATGTGCAAATCAAATTTATTTCACAGAATCAAGAGTTAGAGATAATACATAGGCTCGAAGTCAGATCTTAGACCAACTTTTGGTGCTACCACTTACTAACTGAAATGACAACGGTGAAAATTTATATGAAATGTGTACTTTCTATGTGCTAGCCACTGTACTGTTGTTGCTAGGTGCCCTCATGTCAGTTCTAATTCATAGTGATCCTATGTACAACAGAAGGAAATACTGCCTGGTCCTGTGCCATCCTCACAATTGTTGCTATGTTTTGAGCCTATTATTGCAGCCACTGTGTCAGTCCATTTCATTGAAGTTCTTCCTCTTCTTCACTGCTACTGTACTTCAAATTATGGTGTTGGTGAAGAATATTGACTATACCATGGACTGTCAGAAGAACGAACAAATCTGTCTTGGAAGAAGTACAGCCAAAATAATCCTTAGAAGCAAGGATGGCGAGACTTTGTCTCATATACTTTGGACATGTTATGTGGAGGGACCAGTCCCTGGAGAAGGACATCATGCTTGGTAAAGTTAGAGAGCCCTGTATTAGGCACAGAAAATAGATTATTTCACTGGATACTCTAGCTCTTAGGGTCATATAGTATTCCACATTTGATTTCTGTTCCTTGATTTGCTAGTCCTGTGTCTGTAATTAATTTTACCTCTTTAAGCCTTATTTTTCTTATCTGTAACATGGGGTTAATAACACTTGCCTCATAGGGTTATTGCAAGGATCAAGCCCTTGGCAGAGTGCCTGTCATGTAGTAGAACCAGTTGCTATCAAGTAGACTCCAACTTATGGTGGCCCCGTGTGTGTCAGAGTAGAACCATGCTCCAGACGGTTTTCAATGGCAGATTTTTTAGAAGTAGCTCACGAGGCCTTTATTCTGAGGAGCCTCTGAATAAACTCAAATCACCAACCTTTTGGTTAGCAGCCCAGAAAGTTAACCATCTGTGCCATCCCAAGGCTCCAACACATAGTAAGTCATCAGCAAACATTGCCTGCTACTTTTATTATTAGATTAGAAACTGTGGACTAAAGAGGTTAGGTACATGAACAATATAATTGGACAGTTAGTCTTTGAGTCCACTTTATGAATTTCATTTCTTCATCTCTAAAAGGAAGATAAAAATGTAACTCAGTATCTAATACATTATCTCTCAATATAATGTGAGAATAAGCAATAATATTTAAATAACGCCAGCACAGGGCCTGGCATACATTGCGCATTTGAAATATGGTAATTACAAGACGGGGAGGAAGATGAAAGGAGGAGGGGTAAAAGTGCAACGGGGGTGTTGATCGCAAGTTTCAGTGGCACCAGCAGTGTGTAAGACTGTCCCTATGCAAAATATCGCCAATAGCCCTTAGTGGAGGACTCTCTGACGATAAAAGTATGGGTCCGTGTTCTGCTTTAGAGGTGGTGTCCTACAGAGTAAAACAAGGAGCAACTTATAACCAAAATTTATAGTCAAAATTCATTTCTTGTGAGTTTTATCATCTGCAGCTATAACTGTCTTCTCCAGCCAGCCTTTGTTGGCATAGATTAGTGAGCACCTCCAGTGCTGCATCCATTTGTTGAAACATGTCAACTGGTATTCCATCAATTCCTGGAGCCTTGTTTTTCACCAATGCCTTCACTGCAGCTTGGACTTTTTCCTTCAGTACCATTGGCTCTTCATCATACGCACCTCCTGAAATGGCTGAACATTGACACATCCTTTTTAGCACAGTGCTTCTATAGATTCCTTCAATCTTCCTTTGATGCTTCATGCTTCATTCAATATTTTCCCCTTAGAATCCTTCAATATTGCAACTCAAAGCTTGAATTTTTTCTTCAGTTTTTTCAGCTTGAGAAATGCCAAGTGTGTTCTTCCCTTTTGGTTTTCTAACTTCAGGTCTTTGCATATTTCATTATAATATTTTACTTTGTCTTCTCTAGCTGCCCTTTGAAATCTTCTGTTCAGCTCGTTGACTTCATCTTTTCTTCTGTTCACTTTAGCTGCTCTGTGTTCAAGAAAAAGTTTCAGAGTCTCTTCTAACAACCATTTTAGTGTTTTCTTTCCTGTCCTTTTAATGACCTTTTGCTTTCTTCATGTATGATGTCCTTGATGTCATCCTACAACCCATCTGGTCTTCAGACATTAGAGTTCAATGTGCCAAATCTTTTATTGAGATGTTCTCTAAACTTAACAGGGATATACTGAAAGTTGTACTTGGGCTCTTGTGGACTTGTTTTAATTTTCTTCAGCTTCAACTTGAACTTGCATATGAGTAATTGATGGTCTGTTCCACAGTCAGCCTCTGGCCTTGTTCTGACTGATGATATAGAGCTTCTCTATCATCTCTTTCCACAGATGTAGTGGATTTAATTCCTGTGTATTCTATCCAGCAAGGTCCGCGTGGATAGTTGCCATTTGTGTTGCTGAAAAAACATACTTCCAATGCGTAAGTCATTGGTCTTGCAAAGTTCTATCATGTGATCTCCCACATCATTTCTATCACCAAGGCCATATTTTTTGACTCCCAATTCTTCTTCTTTGTTTCCAACTTTCACATTCCAATCACCAATAATTATCAGTGCATCTTGATTGCATGTTTGGTTAATTTCAGACTTCAGAAGTTGGTAAAAATCTTTAATTTCTTCATCTTTGGCATTACTGATTGGTACATAAATGTGACTAATAGTCATATTAACTGGTCTTCCTTGTAGGCATATGGATATTATCCCATCAAGGATAGCACTGAATTTCAGGATAGATCTTAAATTTTTTTTTTTTTAATAATGAATGCAATGCCATTCCTCTTCAGTTCGTAATTTCCAGAATAATAGATCATGATTGTCTGATTCAAAATAGCCAATACCAGTCCATTTCAGGTCACTAATGCCTAGGATATTGATCTTCAAGCATTCCATTTCATTTTTGACAACCTTCAATTTTCCTTGATTAATACTTTGCACATTCCATCTTCCAATTATTAATGGATGTTTGTAGCTGTTTTTCTCATTTTGAGTCATGTCACATCAGCAAATAATGAACAACCTGTGATATGCAGATGATACAACTTTGCTTGCTGAAAGTGAAGAGAACTTGAAGCACTTACTGATGAAGATCAAAGACTACAGCCTTCAGTATGGATTACACCTTAACAACGAAAACAAGCCTCACAGGTGGACCAATAAGTAACATCATGATAAATGCAGAAAATATTTAAGTTGTCAATGATTTCATTTTACTTGAATACACAATCAACACCCATGGAAGCAGCAGTCAAGAAATCAAACGACATATTGCATTTGGCAAATCTGCTGCAAAAGACCTCTTTAAAGTGTTAAAAATCAAAGAGGTCACTTTGAGGACTAAAGTACATCTAATCCAAGCCATGGTATTTTCGGTCACCTCATGTACATTGAGAAAACTGGACAATGAATAAGGAAGACCAAAGAAGAATTGATGCAGTTGAATTATGATGTTGGTGAAGAATATTGAATGTACTATGGACTGCTAGAAAAGCAAACAAATATGTCTTGGAAAAAGTACAGCCAGAATGCTCCTTGGAAGGGAGGATGGTGAGACTTCATCTCATGTACTTTGGACACACTATCAGGAAGGGACAGTCTCTGGAGAAGATCATACCTGGTAAAGTAGAGGGTCAGTGAAAAAGAGGAAAACTCTCAGTGATAGGGATTAACACAGTGGCTGCAATAATGGGTTCAAATATAGCAATGATTGTGAGGATGCTGTGGGACCGGGCAGTGCTTCATTCTGTCGTACGAAGGGTCACTATGATCAAAACCCTACTCGATGGCACCTAACAACAACAACAACTGTAACTGCAGAGGAGCCTTACGTACACTTACTCTGACTTTTTAGAGGCCATCGGAACTCATTAAGTTAAAACTATTCCCTCTTCTAGTAACCCTAAGTATGGGGAGATATAGTCTAATTGGATAAATGGTAGAAAAGAAGAAAACTCACTTTCCAACTTCCTGGATTTCAAGTAGAGAAATGAGCTCATTAATTCTCTTCCCCAGGTCAATTAGTAGTAAAATTAACCTCATTCTCAATTTTTAAAACACTCCATCCCACTGCAAAACTTTATTCAAATGTAAAATTTTGCTACAATGCCCTAAACCTATTTTTCATTGCATTTCCAAGTACTCTTACTGAAGGTTTTCCTCGTCTGATAGTGGTGTTTTTATTATTCGGGTTGTGCTTTCTTGAATAAAAGCTTGGTGGAAATGATGATGTGGAACCTGTGGTCCTGTCACACTGATTACATTCGCACTTTGTCTTCCGCGAAGCAACTGCTGGCTGTTTGAGTTTGGGATCTTGCCTCCATGTGTGAGTGGAACACATCCAGCAAAAATATTCCTTTTGATATTTCTATAAAAACAACTTTGTTGCTTTTTTATTATCCAAAAGAAAAAAATCTCATCTGAGAAGTAACAATAGGCCTACCTGAATTCATCTTTTTATCCTGCATCAGCCTAAAAGCCATTAACAAAAAGCCTCATTGTAAACAAGACTGGACCAAATACTGTACGAAAGCGCCAAAGACATCATCCTGGCTTCTTTCAAGTTTAACATCAAAGAGACATTTGCCACTGACTTAACGGGAGTGCTTTGAGACCACCAACTATTTGTTTCTGAAAATGACTGGACTTACAGAAATACTTATAATATTTTATCTTTTTCAGAAGAAAACAATTATAGCTATCATTTTTCAAGTCTCAAATTGGAATTTTTCTATTAAAAAAAAAGTATAATACCATTCTGCAAGTGTTAGAGAAAGGCCCAGTACAGACACTACTCCTAGGAGGGCAGGTTATCCAGGAGTCCCCTGGTGGCTCAGACAGTTAAGTGCTCAACGGCTAGCCAAAAGACTGGCAGTTCGTACCCACCTAGAGGTGCCTTGGAATACAGGCCTGGTAATCTGCACCTAATAACCACAGTGACAACAATCAGGAGCGACACGTGTGCATTCCAACGGATCCAGCAATCTTCCTGAGGTTTCAGCTAAGTACACTTTTAAAGCTATTTGAGGATATTTTATAATAGGATACTTGTAACAGTGAAGAAAGTAAATGCCCAAAAGTAAGGAATTGGTTAAATATATTTTCAATGGGACATGATGCAAGTATTTATAAATATGAGTATATAAAAGCATTTATAATACAGTTTGTATTTAAATGCAAGCAAAAATAATATGCAGAATATAATCCTATTTTCTAGATAAAGCCAGATATATCTATGTATACAGACGTAGGGATACGATTTATTGATAACAATAATAAAACATCTGAAAGGATACAAACTGAGAGTATTTGCTGAGGTTACCTACGGTGGTGGTTTACAGACGACTTATATTTTTTGTAAGAATTTTTTTCCACAGTATGCATTTATTACCAGTGTAAACAATTGAGGGCAAACGCTCCTTGGAAACTCTATGGGGCAGTTCTACTCTGTCCTATAGGGTCGCTATGAGTTGGAATCGACTCAACGGCACCGGGTTTTTTTTAAAGTGCAACTGCACGGATGGTTACAAGAAAATCATACATCAATTGCATCCTGCACATGTAACACTTCATTTAGAAAATCTAACAAAATTAAAATGCTCGAGTGTAAATTACACACAGATCAGTAAGACACCACAGAGACAATGATTCCCTCAGTACAGTGTAGGCTGGAAGAGTTCATGAATCATCAGTAAACAGAGTACGATTTTTAAAAGATACAAATATTTTAAAACAATTAGGTTAATATATAGAAGCAAGGATTATGAGAGATGACAGCTTAACTTTCTGTATTAAAATTTTATTTATACCATACAAAATTAAATCACACCCTGTCCTATATTTTGGCCTTTGATCTTAAGGACAGTGCTGGTCATTATCATTTTGCGTGGTTTCCAAAGGCAAATAAGAGAGAAGGAATATTTTGTAGCTATCCTTAGATTATAAAGTGTCATCAAACTATTAAATTTTTGATCTCATAATTGTGTTTCTTCACAATCCCTTTCAGACAATCCAAGGAGAACCATGACAAAATGGAAGAAATATCCGTAATTGGTAAATACATTATGAGCAAATTTTTTAATTCTCACAATTTCCTTCTATCTTTTCTATCAGTGACTTTCAGAGTCACATTTAAGATCTAAAAATATTTTTAAATCTTTCATTTGATGCAGCTCTGGAACCAGATGGATTTCTACTTAATGTTTTCCCAGTTTCCAGCCGATCATTTGTCACTTTCAATGATGCTTCACTCTCTTCTGCAACAACTGGATACCCCCTGATATGTCCCTGGACGCTCAAATTATAAGATTCGACAACAGCTCTATCAGGGCTGAGGACCCTCTTCACTGGTTCATTTAACTGCTTCCATTTTGATAGCTTCTTATCAAGTCCACTAAGATACAGCCAAACACTCTGACATGTTCAGGTAGGAAAATCATAGAACAATCATTGAATCTAGAAGACACTGATGATTTTTTTTTTATTACATTATATTCTAATCATACAATGACATTCCTCTCCTTTGGAGCATTAAACAGGAATACATTGTTCTTTTGTTACTATTAAAGACCAGCAAAGACAGTGTTTCAAAGATAATCACAAGCCTGAAGTATTGTTCTCAGCCCTACCCCCACCAGTATCCATTTTCATCCATTACTTCTTAATACCCTCCAATCAGCAGAGAAAGTACAAAATTATATTAAGGAAAATTTAAGGTAATTTAACTACAGCAGCAACTCATTTATCCAGTCACTTACCCAACAATCTTAAATGCCCAGTATTCTGACTCGAGGGCACTGGTTTTTTTTTTTTTTTTTTAATATATCTTTGAATAAAGGAAGAAGAATGTCTTCTTAGCCAAAGATAAGCAAAGTCCGTGAGAAGGTTGGTTGGGGTGAGTAGAATCTTCCTACAAGTTACCCAGAGGGGAGCCTTTAGCATCCAACAAACTCAGTGTCTATTGAAACTTACGTTTATAATCATGACCACAAGTCATCAAAAACGACTCAACTTGTCTTCAAAATTCATAGGCTAAGAAAACTGAAAGGTGAACAATTGGTTTTTGAGCAATTTCAAAACTTTGATTAATATTTTCTAAAAATGTTTATTTTAAAAAGTTTTACCTGGAAAATTTATAAGACATGTTTAATAAATTAAATAATGTTATTTTGTCTTAAGTCTAGTACACACTAACCCAAAAATCAAACCCACTGCCATTGAGTAGATTCCGACTCATAGAGACCCTATATAGGGTTGCCAAGGCTGTAAATCTTTACGGAAACAGACCGTCACATCTTTCTCCTGAGGAGCAGCTTGTGGGTTCAAACCACTGACATTTTAGTTAACACCAAGTGCTTAACCACTGTACCACCAGGGCTCCTTACTAAGTACTAAAAAAAAAAAGTACTAGACAGGCTAAGATTCTAGAGGTCCAAAGGACAATTCTGAGTGCTGCCTTATTTTATTGTTTACAGAGAAAACAGCATTTTTTCTATACTTTTGAAATCATTGCAATTGCCATAGAATTTTATAACAATTCGTTTCCTTATCTGTTTACAGACTCCGAGTTTCTTCATGCAGGAACCAGACTTTATTGACCTTATAAATCATTAACACTGTATATAATATATAAAACTTTATAATTGCTCAATAAATGTTTATTGAATGGGCGATGAATGAACAAATGAATGCATGAGTGAACGAATGATGTAACAAGAGCTCATTTCTGTTCAATTTCTTCATTAAAGGACAGTTCTAGCAAAAAAAAAAAAAAAGAGAGACAGAGAGAGGAAATTATTTCCCTTTATACGCTCAACAGTTAAATTTCTTCCTGGGAAGTGTATTTCCACGCAGTAAGAATAGCTAATACATGTCATGTCAGGCGTGTCTTATAGTAAGTATTAGCTGCCTGAATCTTTACAACAAACTGTCAACTAGGAGTTGCTGTTGCCTCCATTTTAGAAACCTGAGGACTAGGGAGATTTAGTAACTTTTCCAAGTTACTAAATCTAGAATGTAAAACTAAAAAAAAAAAAAAACTAGCATGGAAAAATTTCTAAGGATAGAAATTTTTGTTATTTTTTATTCATTACTATATCCTCAGTGCCTAGAATAAGCTGTAGCACATAGTAGGCATTTAATTTATATATTATCTAAGTGTTCTCCACAGCCCTCCCTCCTAATCATTGCCCTATACTGGCTCCAGAAATAGAAAAATGATCGCTGAGGGAGGGAGAAGCTGAGTGGATTCACTGTGGCTAAGTGTCCAGCTTTACCTTCTGCTCAGAGTGCAAATTGGATAGTTGTAGTTGTCGTGTGCTTTGTAGTCGATTCCAACTCAAAGCAGCCCTACAGAGCCCTAGAAACCCGGCGATGAGGTCTCTCTACCTCCCAGGTGAACAGTTCAGAGACATGTAGGGATTATGTGGAAAGAGGAGAAAGACAATCTGCTTCAGTGAGAGACTATAACGTGCTCACTTTTCAGAGGTGAGTATATAGCACTTCTTACTGAACTAAATAAAAGTGGTAATTTGTTCACCTGACCCCAAACAGTCTCAACAAACTGGAGAACCTCTGACTGAAATCTGCAAATTGCTCCTTTCCCATCAATAGAAGCCAGCCAGGAGTGTTACACATTTTGAGAGCCTAAATCTCTAATAATAATCTAATAATAATAACTGTCCTTGGGCTCAAGGCTTCCTCTTTCTTTTAGATTGCAGCAGCTCAATTGTAATTCAAATGATCCAGTCTTGGTGTAATGCCTTTTATCTACTGGATAGCTAAGTTGTCATTGCCAACCTCAAAACTTCAGTGTGCTCATGTATTGGCTTTCCAGTAGAAGCATCCCAGGTAGCTCTGCCGTTCAAATCCCAAAGGCGGTGTCAGACAAGCTTGTTCATTTATAATCAATGATAGGTCTTGGGGGTGAAATTTATAGGAAAGTATATATTAAAAAAAAAAATCCCACCTGCAAAGAGAACCTAAACAGCAAAGAGCTCATTGCTTTGCATATGGCCCCATAAAAACCCATTGCCTTCCAGTCGATGCCAACCCACAGTGAACCTATAGGACAGAGTAGAACTGCCCCATAGGGTTTCCAAGGCTTCAATCTTTACAGGAGCAGACTGTCACGTTTTTCTCCCACAGAGTGGCTGGTGGGGTCGAACCGTCCACCTCTCAGTTAGCATCCAAGCACTTAACCACTGTGCCACCAGGGCTCCTTTTGCATATGACAGGTGATCAAAATGTGTTTGATGAATGGATGAGTGCATGAATGAATGACCTAAAAGGCCCTTTACAGTTGTGATGCTACAGGACTGTGCCTTCCTGTGACTAGCATTAAATTGAAGAGGAACATCAAAGGTTTAAAGGTAAATGCAGTAACATCTTCCCTACGGATTTTACCTATAGGTTATTATGTAATTTCAATTAGCACACCCAAAAACAATTACTAGGCTTCCCCATTGAGAAGACAGGAATGACCACGTATTTATCCTTCAATGACGTATTCCTTTCTCAGTAATTATCTCCCCCCAGTCGGAAATTCTCACATAAAGTGTCCACAGATACAATGTTACCTGTTCTGTAGGTATTAAAATTTATAGCAAAAATTAAATAGCTACCAACACCATTGAACAATACCGATCTGACACAGGTGACAGTACAATGACCATGAACACTTAACATGCATAACTTATTTGACATTTCAACTATTGACATGTGGTAGCTACTTGTAGAAATTTTCTAAGTCGTACAATGCCTAATCTGTACCTTAAAAGGCAAAATGAAGTGGAGGATTAGAAACTAATCAGATACAAATTTTTAATAACACGTGAAACACAACCTACATTTGCAAAAAATAGGAGACAGTAGCCAGAATTATCTGAATAAGTGGTTCCGTTCTATACGTTGTTTCTATATAAATATAGCCAACGATCTAGGTATTTTTAAGCCTGGGAGTTTCTGACTGTGAATACAGACCTACCCATGTCCAGTAGCTCAAGGAGACAGAATCATCTCCTTGCATGGGGAGCCCTGAAGCCTTATTCATTAATTTTGAATACTGCCTCTTGTTTGGTATTTGATTTCTCCTTTGACCTGCCTGCCCTTCTTATCCCCTCTTCCTCTTTAATTATGGGACTTGTTTCAGGTACTAAATAGAAAAATCACACATGGGACACACCAGGTTCCCTCGAGGGCCCAGAAACTTGTTCAAGTTTGTAGGTAGTGACTGAGCTAAATCAATTTTATTTTATTGCAACCACAATAATTTAACCCTATGGATATAATCCAGGAAAATATATATTACATCTGCATAGGAAAACCTGCACTGTTTCATCAAGAAACAACAGAGTAATGGAGAAAAAAATAGATTTGTTATATTAAAATGTTCTTGACACGCAACTTATCAAGTAAGTCTGGATAATATATTACGAAGCACAACGCATGATCTCTGTCTTTTAGTTGTAAAGGATCCTCGAAACTTAATCAGCTGACGTAAAAGGGAAATTGTAATTATATTCGGATATGAAGCCATGCTAGATTGGAAATGTTATATAGTATTAGACATGAGTACTATATTATATTAGTAAAGAAAAAATCATTTCATTAGTACTGCTCCATGTAAATTTTTCTTTTAAGACTTAAAATGCCTATGATATTTATATTATTTGTTAATTACTAATTGTCAGCTGAGTCATTTGTGTGCACTAAAGTCATCTCCGTTTATTACAGTAATTAGTGCCTGCCAGGGAATCTTTTCTGAATTTCACAAATGAAGGCCCTTCAATATTTTCAAATACTTGCATCTGTAATCAAGACGTAATGGCTATACTCTAGCGTAATGCTCTGTGCGTACAGGACATTTGATAAATATTTGCTGAAGGAATAAAGCTAGCGAATGATCGATCTTCACAACTAACTACAATCATACACTAATCATGAATTTAGCAATGGCTACGCCAGGCTGAAAGGAGTCCCCTCCACTCAGATTTAGCCCCAGCATGAATGCTTAACATAGACGACAGGTTCCTGATAGATGTATAAATCATGTTTTTAGGGAAACGAAATTGAAATATTTAAGACATACACAAATTATAAAAAATAAAACAGCAAAGGCCACCAAACTTAAAAAATAAAACATGCCACACAATATAACTACACCAAGAATAGCTGAATTTAGGAGTATTAATTCACAAACATTCTTGATATTTTCACTTTATATTTATGTATTACTTAAAAAAAACAAAAGCAAACCCATTGCTGTCGAGTCCGTTCTGACTCATAGCGACTCATAGGACAGAGTAGAACTGCTTCATAGGGTTTCCAAGGAGCGGCTGGTGGATCTGAGCTGCCAACCTTTTGGTTAGCAGTCAAGCTCTTAACTACCATGCCACCAGGGCTCCATGTATGACTTAGTATCATAGTATTGTTTCTGTATGTTTTTAAAATGTACATAAATGGCATACTATATGTATTATTCTGCAACTTTCTTTTTGCACTCATAACTGAAAGGTTCAGTCATGTCGATGCCATAGCTGTATTCATTCCTATCAACTGCTGTATTCTAGTTAGATATTTACGAATTGTTTTGCACAGTGGTGGCACCTCATACCAGTCATATGAATCTCTATTAATTCACAATTTGCCAGCACCTGAAAATTTCAGACTTCTAAACTTTAGCCAGCCTGATGGGTATCAAATGCTACTTCATAGTCTTTATGAGTTTACTGATACCCGCTGAAGTTGCCACTGTTTTCGTATGCACATTGGCTGTTTGGGCTGCCTTTTCTTACTATCCTCTATGAGTTGTCCAATTCTTTTGTCCATTTTTCAATTGGGTTGTTTGACTTAAAGGGTACCCTGTCAGTTAAACGTGTTATGTTTTAGATATTTTCTCCCAGTCTTTAGTTTTTTTCTTTCTGTAAAATTATATCTTTTGATGGTCATACGTTCTCACTGTAGCAGCATTTATCAGTTTCTGCCTTTATAATTTGTGCTTCTTGTATCCAGAAGTCATAAACAAATATTATATTTTCCCTGCAAAAAAATTAGGCTTTTATTTTACATTTAGATGTATATTTTGCCGAGAAGTGATGTTTATGGTATAAGTTACTAATTCAGCCTTTCATATGAAAAATACTATTTATTAAATAGCCCACTGTTTCCCGCATTGATATGAAATGCCCCCTTTTCACTAAGATTCCACCAATGTGTGTTTCTCTGTCTGGGGACTCTATGGTTCTATTGATCTATTCCTGAACACTTGAACCAATATCTTACTGTCTTAACTATTATATACTCAAGAATAATAACACTTGCTATCTGGTAGTGTAAGACTCTGCCATGCCTTACCTTTTTCACATTTCTTTGTTATTTTTGCCTCCCTAATCATCACTTTGTTAGAATCAACTTGTTAAGTTACATTAAAAAATTATTTTGAAATTTGATTGGAATGGAATTGAATTTATATTATGACTGGGGAGAAATGACATTTTTATGATATTAAATCTTCTTCTCCATGAACATGATGTCTCTGTCCAGTTATCTATCTTTTAATGTAATTTTTAATAGTTTTTTCTCCATGTACATTTTTGGTAGATTTATTTTTAGACATGATTATAATTGGTATTCCTTTTAAATTAAATTTTTTGTTCATTATACTGGTATATAAGAGGCAATTCATTTCCTTATATCAATCCTGTATCCACGGGCAGTGGTGATTCACTGGTAGAATTCTCGCCTTCCACGCAGGAGATCCCGGTTCAATACCCAGCCAGTGCATCTTGAGCGCTGTCACCACTCGTCTGTCAGTGGAGGCTTGGGGGTTGCTATGATGCTGAACAGATGTCAGTGGAGCCTCCAGACTAAGATAGACTAGGAAGAAAGGCCTGGAGATCCTCTTCTGAAAATAAGCCAATGAACACCCTATGGAGCTCAAACGTCTGCTCACATTTTTCATGGGGCCACCATAAATGGGGGGCTGATTCGGCAGAGCTCACTCCAACAATGTTCTATATCCACCACCTTACTGAAATCTCCTACTAATATTTGATGATTTGCCCAAATATTTTCGTGTATTTTCTATGAATTAACCATCTTGTCTTCAGATACTGACAGTATGGTTTTTTTCTTTTTAATTCTTTAACTTTTCACTTTTTGTTATCACATTGAGCTGGCTAGAACCTCATGTTCGATGTTGAATAATAGACTTGTTACCTTATTCCTAATTTTAATGGGAATGCTTCAATCGATCCACCAGTAAGTTCACTGTTGTTTCTAGAAGTTTGCAGAGGCTCTTTACCAGGTTAAGAAAAGTTTTCTTCAATTCAGAATGTGCTGAGACTATTCACCCAGATGAGTGTTAAGTTTTATCAACTGCTGTTTTCTAAATCTGTTGAAATGATCATGGGTTTTTCCTCCTTTCATTTATTAGTTTGGTGAATTACATTAATGAATTTATTAAATCACACTTGCGTTCCTGATATAAGTCCAATTTGGTAACAATGTACTGTTGTCTTTGTATGTGGCTAGACTTGGTTTGCTATTCTTTTATTCAAGATTTTTTATGATTATGTTTACATGTGAGACTGGCCTATAAATTTCAGTTTTTGTACTGTCCTTGTTTGGTTCTGTTTCCTTGGCTCAGTTCAAAATAAAATCATGAGTCCTCAGGGAAAACCTTTTTTCATTCCTTGACCCCAAGCCTCTGTTGACAGGAAGCAAGAGAGTGCTCTGGAATCTTACACCACAGGAGTAAGACCACCCTCTTTCATGACTTCATTTGCAGAGACCAGGAAAGAGTCCCATAATTGTGCTTGCCCTAGGCAAGGTTCCCTTCCCTCCTCATCCTCACAGGTACTCACCAGTGTTTTACTGGAGACTTTCAGAACCTGCCTTATTATGCCTTTTATTACTGTTGTATATCTGATACCACACGGAGTCCAGGATTCCTGTCCTTCCTAATCACCATACTCCAATTCCCAGACTGCTTTTTCACTTCACATTTCTAATCTGACTTGACCCTATCTCTTGAAGCTCTTCCACTTTGCTTTCTAGAATTCAGGATCAGTCATCAGCAAAATCAAATTTTTCTCTGAATGTGTCCTTGCCCCTCTTGCCCTTCTTGCCCTGTGATACCAGCCTCCCAGCTGCTTCCCCCGCAGCTCTCTAGCTATGCATACCTTCTGTGCATACCACTAGCATAAGCGTCCTCTTTGTTCCTCACTGATGCTTCTGGAGAGTTTTCTCTTCCTCTTCCCTTTCAACTCCAGCTCGTACCTCATATCATCCGGCTGCATCACCTCTTCTTGCTGAGGTTAACTAATGACCCCAGGGTTCTTCCCTTCAGGATTTTATAGCCCCACTCATTGTCGGGGCTTCTAGCACAACTCTTGTGGTTATAATTTTTGTGGCTTTCTACTACCCATATACATGTTCCTTTAACACCTTGTTCCTTTAAGATCTTTCATTTCAGGCCCTTGACCACTTCTCCTCCAAACTCTTTTCTCTACCTATAACATGGACGTCTTCAATAACTTATTATACTCAATAACTCCAAACCTTCATGATCTCAATTACAAACATCCTTCTATCCTACCACTTCTGCTGTGTTTTCAGTTCCACCCTCAGGATTTCCGGTTCATCAATCCCTCCACCCCACAGGGACCTACATTCTATTGATTCTATCATCTCTGTTCTTCAGCACACCCTCCCAAATCCCTCTCCCCTCTTCCACAGTCCTCACTTCTCTCGTTACTCAGTGTCAATTCTACGATCATTATGATAATCAATACTTTGCATACAAACTCAATTCCCTTCCCTATTTATTGCATCCCAACCATGGTTCAACCAACCTCAACATTTCTTTAAATACTACAGCCACACAACTGAATTTTGTTTAAAAAAAAATGCAAACCAATCTCACTTCAGTTTAATGACTTCAAACCTCAAGTGAGCTCGTAATGTTACCCAACTACCATAGTTCTCTTCCTTAAAGCCATTTGCTTTACAGGTAGTCCTCAACCTACGACAGGGTCCTGTTCAGGTGACTCTGTCATGAATCAGTTCTGATGTAAGTCGAATACCTCTTCTTTTTTTTTTTAAGTTTTCATAGCCTGATATACAGCAGTGTTTTGACAGTAAGTCATAACATTGAACATCCACAAGTGAACATCTGAGAATGATAACTTCAGCAAATTATGCACTGCAATATTGTATGTACTGTATTTTGACGCAAATAATGCATGCCTTCTACGGTTGTCTGCCAAGTGTGCCCTTGTCCCATGATGTATTTTCATAAGTGCTGCTATGCCAATTTTTTACATGCTGCCGTAAAAAAATTAGTATAACACATTTACAAATATGCGTCAAGAAGAGAGGGTGCAGCTGGCAAACAAAGGTAGAAGGTGTGCATTATTGGCATAAAAATATGGTAGTACATAGCACTGATGATAAGATGTGCAAAACCACCACCACAACAAAAGCCAGCTGGCAGTGAGTGTGTTTCATTGTAATTTGAATATTGTAAGTTGGGGACTACCTGGGTATTCTATACCTTCTCCTCCCTTGCGGGCTTCAAAGACCTCCTTCCCTATTTTCACCTTCCATCTTGTTCCCTATGTTCCTAAGAAAATAGAAGAAATCAGCAGGTTCCTTCCACAATCTTACACCACCACGTCTATTCACTATGCAAGCACAGTGCCCATATACTCTGTTTTCTCTCTTGTTGCAATGATGCGTCCATCATCCTTTCTAAACCCAAACCCTCACCTTGTATAACAGATCCAATCCTTTCCAGCTTACTCAAGGAAAGTACAGCAGCACTTTCTCCTCTCTTTCTCTTAACATCATAAAGTTCCCCCTGTACAGAATTATTTCCACCAGCTAAGAGCCTGGTGTATTCCATTTCAAACAAACAAGTCTTTCTTCAGCCCACTTTGGTTCTTTGACTACTACAGTGGTCCCTTTTACAGAAAAGCTGTCTATATTAACTCTCTTTAATGCTTCTCTTCCTTTCTCTCTTAAATCCATCACTCCATTGAAACTGTCCTTAACAAGGTCACTAATGATCTTCACATTCTTAAATCCAATGATCACTTCACGGTCCCAATCTTACTCTATTATCCACATTACCTGACAGAGTTGTTCACTTCCTCCTCCTTGAAATGCTTTCTTCACTTGACTTCCTGGTTACCAAGTCTCCTGGTTTTCTTTCTACCTCACTGGGCACTCTCAATCTCCTACATTGTTTTTTCTTCATTTCCTCAATTTTTTATATTGAGACAGCCCCAGGATTCAGTATTGGACCACTTATTTTCTCTATCTTTTCTGTGTCTGCAATCCCTTCCTTGGTGATCTCATATAGTCTCAAGGTTTTAAATATCATCATAGCCATTACTTCCAAATTGTTACCTCCAGCAAAATCTCTCATGTGACCTCACATATAAAAAGACAAGAACAGGCAAACGTATAGAGACCAAAGTTTACCAGGTTACCAGGCCTGAGAGGGAGTGGGAAGGGGAGAGTTACTGTTTATGGAGCACTGAATTTTGATTTATGATGAGGGAGAAATCACATTGATTAAAAATAAGGCTGCATAGCTGAATAACAGACGTGCTGTCAGTAAGTTGTACATCTGAAAAAGGTGAAATGGCAAAAGCTGTGTGATAGATATATTTACAACAACAAAAAGAGCAGCTGCTGTTTTCGTACAACCAAACATCTAATGGGATTTGATTTCTTGGTTTGGAAGTATAGGGTAATGGTTTTATGGGACATTCCAGTTAATTGGCCTAATATTGCGTTTACTGCTTCTGTTTTACCTCCTGGTTCATTGCGAAGTACCTGGGGTCTTAACACTTGCAAGCGGCTCCTCAAGGTACAATAATTGCTCTCTATTCATCTGGAGCAACAGAGAAGGAAGGAGAATCAGGAATAGAAAGAGGGAATAAAATATATGGCTAATTGCCTTGTGGGCAAAAGGCTCCTTTGCCATGAGATCAGAAGAACTGGATGGTGACCAACTACCATTAGTGAACATTTGGATCAAAGAGTCTATAGAAAAATCCTGATCAAAAGGGAGAACATGCAGAACAGAATTCCAAATCCTCATGGAATCCCCAGGCTTTCTGGGGGCATGGGAGGCTGAATGAACCCCCAGAACTACTGCCCTGAGATAATCTTTAAACCTTAAGCCAAAAATATTCCCTGAAGTCTTCTTACAACTAAACAATATTGGAGCTGAATACGTAAAGAATGTCTACTGTCTATGTGGAATCAAATTGACGATAGCAACTGGAAAGATGAGCTAGGAAGCTTAGGAGCAGTGAGTTTATGTTACTGGGGGACAAACAATTTGGAAAAAGAGAATGAGAATGGATGTACAACTTGAAGAATGTAATCAATGTCACTGAATCGTACAAATAGAAATTGTTGAACTGGTGTATATTCTGCTGTGTATAGGCTCAATGACAATAACAATGAAAATTATTTACAAAAACCTCTCCCTTGAATCCAAACATGCATGTAACTCTATTTTGATTTCTAATTGCTCGTCTAAAACTACTCCTGGTCTTTCTCACCCTCCCCAAACTTGTTTCATGTCCAGCCTTTCCCATCTCAGAAAATGTCAGCTGCATCCTTCCAGTTGGTTAGGCCAAAATCCTTGGAGTCATCCTTTTATGGCCTACAACTCACATTTAATCCATCAATAAATCCTATTCAGAGTCCTCTATATTCAGAGTTCATCAATACCACTAATAGCCTAAATCAGAATATCCTCATGCCTGGATTACTACGGAAGCTTCTTTACTTTAAATGCTCAAAAGAGCAGCTAGAATATTTTTCTTAAAATAACAATCTTGTGAAAATATAAGTGAAATCATGTCACTTTTATGCATAACACCGTCAGATGAATTCCTGTCTCATTAAGAGTAAAAGCCAGTGTTCTTAAAATGGTCCAGAAAGCCCTATTTGTTCTGAGGGGTCCCTCCTCTGTTTGGTATCAATTTAGGTATTTTTCAATATTGCATTTAATACTATTTACTTGAATATTTTTGTGGTACCCCCTTAAATTTTGTGCTGGAGTTACTCTCTTAACCTAATCCAGGCCCTGTTCTAACAAATGCTAAACACTGTTTTTATTTCAGTTTGAGAAGTTCTTACTTCCGACAAGTTTAGCACATTTACATTTGTTTACGGTTACTGATATATTTGGAATTTACCCTTTCTATTTTATTTACTCTATTTTTTCTTTTCCACCTCCTTTTTTGTCTTATGTTAGAATTAGAAAGTTGTTTTTAATTTCGTTTTACCCTCTATAGTTTGGGAAGCACATAACATTTCCTCCCTTTTGATGTGTTATCCCTTAAAATAAAAATACTTGCTTAAAGTCTGAAATTATTCCACTATTTTCCTGAATAACCTTCAGTCTTTTTAAATACAATCATCCCTGTCTGTCTTAGATGCTATTTTTAATGACCATTTTATTGTTACCTTATTTTTTCACACTCCCATATATAAAATAATTATTACTGTTTAAAACAGTCTATGTTTATCTATATTTGTCTACATATTTACTGGTTTATTTCTCACTATTCCTTCTTGCATATCAGGCCCTTTTTTACTGGGATCATTTTATTTCTTCCTGGAATATATCCTTTAAAATTTTTCTTAGTGATAATCTACTGGTGTTAAACTTTTGTTGGACTAAAATGTATCTTTTTCCCCTTGTTTTAAATTGATAGTCTAGTGTCTTAGTCTTATAGTGCTGCTGTAAAAGAAATACCACAAGTGGATGGCTTTAACCAAGAGAAATGTATTCTCTCACAATCTAGCAGGTTACAAGTCCAAATTCAGGGTGTCAGCTCCAGGGGAAGGCTTTCTTTGTCTCTCTGTCAGCTCTGGAGGAAGATTCCTTGTCATCAATCTTCCCCTGGCTGAGGAGCTTCTCAGGCACGGGGACCCCAGGTCCAAAGGACACGGTCTGCTCCCGGTGCTGCTTCCTTGGTGGTATGAGATCCCCAACTCTCTGCCCGCTTCCCTTTCCTTTTATCTCTTGCATTTCAAAGGCATTATTGTACTGCCTTCTGCTTCCATTGTGGCTGTTGAGAAATCTACTATCAGTTACTTCTTGTAAATAATTTGCCTTTTCTCTCTGGCTTCATTTAGGATCTACTTTTGGTCTTTGGTGATTAGCAGATTTATTATCATGTACTTAGCCATGTATTTTTTTTCTTTTCTTTTTTAGCCTACTTGACATTCTGAGGAATCATGTTTTTTCTCAACTCTGAAAAGTTCTTTACCCCTGTGTCTTCAATTATTGCCTTATTTTCATTATCTTTATTTGCTTCTTCTGTAAGGCTGTCTCAACTTATCCTCCATGCTTTTACCCTCTTTTTCATATTTTCGATTTATTTATGTGCATACCTACCTCAGGGAAAAATCTGTGCAAATAATTTAAAAAAATTAACATCATCATCAAGTGTCAGAGAGGAAATGAAAGTCTTGACCTTGACCCACTAAATGTACATCTAATATGGATTCTATAAGGTGAACTACCTGACTGCTAGGTACACGAATATGAATTAATTCACTAGAGTTACAAAAATTATAATATAACATGAAATACTTTTAGAGTGAAATATGCCTTTGACAAAACAGAAAAAAATAAGTAGTGGTAAAGCTTGATGTGTAATATAAACACGACGCAAACCAGTGTTGATGACTCATACTTTTGGACTTCAGTATTCTAAAGAAATACACTCTCTGAAATAACAGGAAGTGTTCATTTTCATAATAAGCACTGCAGAGTGTGCTGTTGGCACCATTCAAGTTACTGAATGGTAAGAAGGTTTATTCTATAAAATGTGTTTAAGCTGGCTCTTCTATTTGTAATACTAACAAAAATGCATACTGATAGTTTGATGTAGTTAATTCATAAGAGCCATGATTAATGTTATAAAAGGGTCACAGATCAGAGCCAAAGAATAAGAGCACCGCTTATGGTTACTAATAAATTGCTCTGTGAAGGCTTGGCCACCCATGCAGGTAGTGATGTCACAAAATGATGAAAGAATAGCTAAGTGGCCAAAAAAGTGCCAGTGCTTGGCTGAGGCACCAAAGATTTCATCACTCTTGGCATACAGCCCCTGAGAGGTGAGTGTAGCCACTAAAGGGAAATGAAAAATCATAAGGATGCAAGTTTTAAACGGACACCACTTTTCTTAACACTAGACACTACGGACACTTGAACTTTTAGAACAAGTAAAGAAAGCACATCATTTCTTAGATAAGACGTGAAGAAGAGTAATAGGTACAGTATAGGGCTATGCACTCATGTTTGTTGACATTCACTGTGGACACCCAAGCTTATAATTCCTGGGTACTATTCTGTACCTAAAACTTAACACATTTTTTTATAGTTATAATAGACTACCTGATCAGGTGGACCAGAGGTACTTTACTGCAACAAAGCTAGTAATACCAGTAGCTAGAAAACGTTTTTTCTTAATGAGGATTTAAAAGCCTGTGTACTAAAGATTTACCCATTGCCACTGAGTCAAGTCTGACTGATAGAGACCATATTGAATATTTCCATGTGATGCCCAAAAGCAGATTGGTGGTTTCCCAGAATGGGGGTTGGGCTGCAAAAGGGTGCAAGAGAATTTGGGGGAAAGGGAAACATTCTAGATTTTGAATGGGGCGGTGAGTACACAGGGGTATACGCTTGTCAAAACTCATCAAACTATACATTTTAAAATTAGTACATTTTATCGTATACAAATCACGCTTCAAGGAAGTCACTTTAAGTACGAAAAGGCTAGTTTTGTAAAACGTTACCATTAGGAGAAACTGGGTGAAGACAGCACGTGATCCCTTCGTGTTATTTCTTATAACTGCAATGTGAATCTACAATTATCTCAAAATAAAAACGTTCATTAAAAAGAAAACAAGAAAAACTTTATACAAGTAACAGTGATTATCTGTTAGTCGAATAAAACGCATCATTTAAGAGAACAGCTGTGTTTCTAATTCGTGGGATAGCTAATGATACGTGCATGTTCGGTGCTGTGTAATCCTGAATTCTACTTGGAAACATTCAACTATGCGTGAAAACTGCTGAATAATATCAAGGCTTTTGCCCTAAATCAATCCCAAAATGGGCTCAGAAGATTAATCATTCACTGTTTCAGTCTTTCCTGGGGAAGAAATGTACAAAGTATTCTAAAATTATGCTCTATTGATGAAATATGCTATGATTGTCTATGTTATGCATCATACATTAAAAGAACTCAAAATTGTCAATAAAAATTCCAAAATGTGTCAGAGTTCCTAGTCCAATAGTACTGAGGAGAATCACCGAATTGCTCTATGGAAAATGGTTTAGGTTATCAAAAAAGGTAATGGGACTCTTAAGAAAAAAGTAGTGAGGCTTTCGATTTATCTCAGCATCAACAACGTCTTTGATAATAGATTATCTTGAGTCCTTTTCGTTATTTGCTAGTTTTAATTTTTTCTCAAGCTGCTCTCAGGATTCTTTGTCTTTGGCTTTATCAAATGTAATTATAATATGCCTTGGTGATTTTCTTTTGAGGTCTATTCTATATAGGGTTCATCGAGCTTCTTGGATGGTCAGCTTTTCATCTTTTATGATATTAGGGAGTTCCTGTCAGCAATTCTTCAATGATCCTCTCTGTGTTTTCCATTTTCTCCCCCTGTTCTGGAACTCTAATCGCTCGTAATTTTTTGCTTTTGATTGTATCCCACATTATTCTCAGGGTTTCTTCATTTTTTCTTCGTTCTTTTTTCTTATTTTTCCTCAAAAAAAGTGATAGCCAAGTATTTGTCTTCAATTTCACTGATCCTGTCTTCCATTGTTTCAGACTTGCTCCTCACACCTTCTGTGACACTGTCCATTTCTGAAATCTTGTTATCTTTTGGATTTCTAATTATTGTTTTTGTAAGACTTCTAGTTGTAAATGTATTTAGACATTTTGTTCCTGTATTATTTTTCTGAATTGTTCCATTGTTTTTTCTGTATTTCCAGGATTTTGTCTGCCTTTTCCATGAATTTGTCTATTTTTTCCTCATTTTTACCTGTTTTTTGCTTCACCTCTTGGATAGCTCTGAATATTTGAGATTTGAATTCCCTATCAGGTAGTTTTAGTGCCTTTTCTTCTACTGGAAAGTCATCCGGTGTTTTATTTTGATGTCTACTGGAACCATCCTGTCCTGTTTTTTTGTTGTTGTTGTTTGTTTTGGTATTGTCTGTGATCTTCAGGACATTCAGTAATTATTTTCTTTGTTTACTGATTATAGATTTGTTTGTTTTATCCTTTTTTGTTTTGTTTTATTTCGTAATGTCTAAGCAGGTGGGCTGTGTGTTCTTTGTTGTTTGCTCATCTATGGGCATGATACCTTTCACCTCCTTGTCCAATGGGCAGGGCCCGTTACTCAGCTATGGTGCAGCAGGGTAGGTCCGGGAAGGCAAGGGACTGGGATGGGCTGTTTATGGCACATACTGGGGCCGACGGGGTGGGCTGAGTGTCAGTGCAGGGCAGGTTCTGGAAGGCTGTGCCTGTGCTGCTCAGGGGTGTGATGTTCAGCACATGGTGCAGATAGGCAGGAGGAAGGGAGGAAGTCGTGATGTGTGGCACTAAGTGGGTATGAAAAAGGATAGAAAGAAGAGGGAGAAACAGGAGCCAAAATAAAAAGTGCAGGGGAAAGAAAGGCGGGGGGTGGAAAGCGTGCACTGCCATTTACTGGGTGCTCTATCTCCTGCTGGGAGCTCTGTGAAGCTGCTTTCCCATACCCTCTGTCTGTTGATCTCTGACAGGAGTCCAATATGGCGAATCTGTGCTGCATTAGCTGATGAGGGACCTCTGTTCCGTATTTCTCCTCACTCTTTGTTCTCTGTCAGTTTCTTATTCCATTCGGTGCTTGGATGAGTTCTTTATCTCTTCATTTGATGCTTAGGGTTCCAGGATTGACGTTTGTCTCTGTTTTACTTAGTTTTTCAGGTCTTTGCTGTGGAGGGATGGCATGATGTTTCTGTCTATAGGCCTCACTAGTTTTTTATTTTTTTATAGAAAGACAAAAGAAACAGGAGTAGCAGTGGTTGGAGCTATGGCAAAAGCCAGCTGGTCTTTCTATACCCAGAATAACTTACATATTCTAGCTACTAGTACAAATTTCCATCTATTAACAATCTTTGATTTATAAGGTTCACAAGCTCATATGCCTTTGAAGACTAGTTAGGTGACATACATAAATGAGGACACCCAGATGTAAGGCTATAAACCCCCATAAAACCAAACCCATTGCCACTGAGTCGACTCCTGCTCAGAACGGCATATAAAAAACAGAGTAAAATTGTCCCATAGGGTTTCCAAAGCTACAAATCTTTGCAGAAGCAGACTGCCACTTCCTTCTCCCACAGAGTGGCTGGTGGGATGGAACTGCCGACCTTTCAGTTAGCTGCCAGAAGCTATAGATAGTGGCATATATGGTGGCAAACTGAAGAGGGACACTGCCCTAAAGAGGTAACTGCTGTCCTGAGTTAGCTGTTGCCATAAAAGAAAAGGGGCACACTGTTGGATTTCCTTCTGGTTATTCAAGAGAAGCCAGACATTAAAGCAAAACAAAAAATAAACCCCCGGTTGAAAATTACATTATAATTTGTTTAGATCCCATTCCCACCTGTGAACCACCATTTTGTGACACCAACTTTTTAAACTACTGAGGAAAATTCCCTAGAATGGCTACCCGTATGAACAGACTTCTGAATTTATCATTCTATTCCTCTCTTCTCACTTTATTCATTCTCACTTCTGCTAAAAACACGTTCTCAGAGAAATGACAATTGCCAAGAACTGGCATATTCTCAAGGCTGACGTTTTCTACTGTTTGCCAAATGGGTGTAATATAATTCACAAAAGCTCTGTTTATTGAGTAATATTATTAATGGTTAGCATAATACTGTGAAATTGAAGACATTCTTTTTGGATTATGTCCAGGTCTTTAAAAAGAACCATTGGTTCCAATAGGAAATGAATGGCTTATATTAAGACTTATTATTTTAAAAGTGCAACAATGTGAAAAGCATTTGAATAGGTGCATTTTAAAATCAGCTTACAACAAATTTTCTCAGACACATAAGTCCCCACATATATTATAGTTTGAGCTACAGCAAAAAGAGAAAGTAATGTTTATGAATGCTTTTATAAAATCATTTTTCATTTTCATTGTTGAAAATATCATAGGACTGAAAAATCATTCAACTTAACACAGTCTATTGACTTTTCCCCTTCAGCTGAATTTGCCAAACTTTGCTAAGTGAATATTTGTTGCTTTTTTTATTTATGGATAAATTAATGAATTATCAAAATATGTCAAGGAGGAAAATAACACAAAAGTCTACTTTTTCATTTGTGTTTTCAAAAGGCACTTACTGTCTAAATCAGAAGCATTAAAATGTATTCCAAACTGAAATTAGAGTCAATTATTTCTCTACTTCATAAGCCAACAGTCACCACCTGAGACCAAGTCTGAAAATCCCAACTTGACTTTTGAAACCAATCACGAGCCTTGATTCATTTAATGGCTCTATTTTTAAGGGGAAGCATAAAATCATCCAAGAATCATAAAATATCAAACACTTAGCCGTGAGCAATTAAAGAGAGAGAGAAAGAAAAAAAAATAGGACATCGAGGGAGAGAGAGAAACAGAGAGACAGAGAGAACAGTCACCATAAAGCAAGAGAAGCTCAGAAAATAAGACATGATGTGAAAGTATTAGCCAGACCTTAGTTCACGTATACTAGGTACATTCGGAATAAGTTGTCCTGTTCATCCTAGAGCATTTTTTAATTAGGTGCTTAGTGGGTTTTTATATTTTTAGGAGGGAGAGGTAGTTTAATGAAAAGATCTGCAGGTGGTACAAATGGTTTGTGCTTCACTACTAACCTAAGGGTTAGTGGTTCAAACCTACCCAGAGGTACCATGGGGCCCTGGTGGTGCAGTGGTTAAGAGCTCAGCTGCTAACCAAAAGGTCGGCAGTTTGAATCCAACTCCTTAGAAACCCTATGGGCAGTTCTAGTCTTTCCTATAGGGTTGCTATGAGTCAGAATCGACTCAGCAGCAATGGGTAGAGTCATACGATGGAAGGAAAGCCGTAGGAGAACAACCCACTAAGATTGCAGCCAAGAAAGCCCTGTGAAGCTGTTCTATTCTGTAGAAGTGTCCACCTTAAAGGATTAAACAGAAGACACTAGGAAAAAAAAACTACAGTTAGACATCATCTTAATTTTAAAATCTAGAACAAAGCTAATTGGCAAAAACTAAATCCAAAAAAAAAAAAAATCTAAAAATGCATATACATCCAATAAAGGCTCCATAAAGAATGAATCAAATTAATCCAATTAATTTCTTTTATGTGACAATATGATAGGCCATACAAACACATTAAAGTCAATACTTTTAAAAATATTTTTCCTCATGACGTATTCATCGGACCAAATTCAAGACTTTAGACGGAATTAAAAAAAAAAAAAGTAAAAAGACAAGGATCTTTCCTTCAAAAGAATTATTAGCTAGGATGAAGACTAAACATATAAATAAAAAGATCAGTGATACAAAGCAGTGATGTGGGGAATATACTCAAAGGGATGTCTGAACGAGGACATACAAGTTCCAGCTGAGGCACATACAAAGAAAGATGGTTGGAACCAAGTCAGACTCTGCTGAAACCGAGCAGCAGGGCGACATCAGGCAGTGCACCGGAGCAGACCTGCATTTTAGAAAATGTCCTTGTCATTGAACTATGCACACTAATGTCACAATTAGACCAGATGAAGAATCTCAGAAGACAAACATGGAATTCACAAAAACCTTAACAGATAATTTCTAAAATAAAGATGTCCCGTAATATCCTAAAACAAACCGCGCAGAGAAGTGAAGTGACTAACTAAATCCAGGTACAACAGGGCAAGGTCTAGGAGGCAGGGAAGTTCACAAGTTATACAGGAGTCTAAGAAACAGTGTGCTATTTTAAAAGTTAAGATAGAGTAACATATGAACCCATGTTTATGTAACAAAAGATACAAATATACCTTTGGATAACTGCTTTTTAGAATGACAGTAATTCTATGATAGAGTTCACTGCATTTGCAATTTTTAATTTTAATAGATAGGGTCCAATTATCCACTAAAAATACCGTACCAATGTGCAATCCCATTAATGATGTGTAAAACATTTGTATTCTCAGAAGCCGTAAATGTTATCAATTTTTAAATTTTTTGCTAACAGAATAGATAAAAAACAATATTTTATTGGAATTTGCCTTTTCCTGATTAAAAGTGAAATTGGGGATTCTTTTCATGTGTTTATTGATTCCAATTATTTCTTTCTTTGCAAATTGTTTATATTTTTTGCTCTTTTTGATTAGGTTGTTTTTATTATTATCTTGTAAGTATTCTTTGTTTATTAAGGATTTAACTTTTCACCTGCTAATACAATGTAAATGTTTTCTATCAGTCCATAGCTTATCATTATGCTTTAGTTATCTTAGGAAACTCTGGTGGCGTAGTGGTTAAGTGCTACAGCTGCTAACCAAATGGTCGGCAGTTCAAATCCACCAGGTGCTCCTGGGAAACTCTAACAGGCAGTTCTACTCTGTCCTATAGGGTTTTTGTGAGTCAGAATTGACTTGACGGCACTGAGTTTGGTTTTTGGTTTGGTTAGTTATCTTAGTCCTTATACTGTACAGAATTCTAAATATTTACATGACACAATAGATCCATAATTTCCGTCATGGGTCTTAATCTGTTTGTTTTCATTTGTTCTGCTTCTTCGAATCTTTATTTTAATAGATTTACCATTATTTTCATATTTAACATCTGTAAGCCACTAGGATTTTTGTACATGCCATGAGGTGGGATTCTAACTTCATTTTTCTTTTGCCCCAAACACCATTTACTGGATGCTCCATACAACATACTTTTATTATCGGTACCACTGTTACTACTGTTGTACCCTCTTTCATATCAGCTACTGCTAATTTTGATGCTGGACATGAATGTCAACAAATATCCCTCAATATTTTTTCCACTTGCCTCTTATTCCTGAAGATACAGCTAAATTTCAACCTCAACTATGAAGCTTCATCTGACCACTATAGACAAGCTAAAGTAACACAATTTCGAAGTCATTTTACTACAGATTTCCAAAATGAATTACTGATATTATCATTAAGATAAACCTGGTGGGGGAAAATCCTTAATGATTTCCCTGCGTCTTTCTTAACAAACAAACAATGCTTATATATTGTCTAGACAACTTTATACAGACACCCTTTAGATATAGGAATCAGGCCATTTTTTATTTAGTATCATGCTATCCAAACACCTTAAACATTATCTTTTATAAAATATGATAGTGCTGACGAAAGAAAAACAAATAAAACCTCAGGGTTTAATTTCAGTCACAATTGCTCTGATCGAACTTATTTTAAAAATAAACTTTTCAGCTTTATCAATGGCTGTTATTTTTCTTGAGAAAAAAAGTTCTCTGAAATAGCTGACATTTTAGGTTTATATTAATTTATGTTTATGCCTAGAAGCTATGCTAAAATTAAGTTTACAGAATTTATTGTTGCTACCTTTTATTTTAGATTTCCATGCATAAAACAGAGAACTCACATGAAATCCTTCCGTGAAGCTTTCCTGAGAGCAGAGGCATCTGTATGGCTGGCTCGTTGTATCACAGGTATCAGCATGTCCATAGCACTGACATCTGTGAACACAAGCACCAGACAAGTTCTGAGAAACACCAACTCAACTGTGAATGTATTTAAGGTGGTGCAGTGGTTAAGAGCTCAGTTGCTAACCAAAAGCTCAGCAGTTCGAATCCACCAGCTCCTCCTTGGAAACCCTATGGGGCAGTTCTACTCTGTCCTATAGGGTTACTATGATTTGGAATCGACTCAATGGCAATGAGTATTGTTTTTTTCTTTTTTAAATGAATATGTACACTATGTGAATCCACAAAGGGGGAAATTATATTTGAACAAAATAAAAATCAGTTTCTCTTTAATCATGTGGATATTCAGAAAGATTTTTTATGAATGCTGAAGTACTGGAATCAGGGCCATCAACATCTAAACCACACTGGAAATTATTCGATATAATATTTGATAATATGGGATATTATTAATTTTAAAACACAAAATTCTTAATGACTTCTGAAGTATTAGAATGAGTGTCATCAATATCCAAATCACACCGTATTGTGAAGGTCATTTTCAAGCCTACAAGGAAAGAAGGAAAACAGGGCAGTTTGTTTACACCTATTTCAGCCATGTGGCAATGGTTGAAGTACCACAAGGTGAGGCATTTACTGGAACTATTCAAAGATAAGAATATAAAGTTCAGAATAAACTTTAGAAAGAATTTAACAGATTTCAAGTTTTTTGGCTCTTTTTTCCAAAATTAGATGGTGAATATTTGTTAGTATTACTTTCTCCACTTACTCTGTTCTTAAATAATGCATACGTATTGCTATTGTACATCGAGTTGTAAGAAGTTGGAACCGACTCAGTGATACCTAACGATAATAACAACATTACAGTTGTGATCGGCTATTAAATATGTGGAAACCCTGGTGGTGTAGTGGTTAAGTGCTATGGCTGCTAACCAAAAGGTCAGCAGTTCGAATCCGCCAGGCGCTCCTTGGAAACTCTATGGGGCAGTTCTACTCTGTCCTATAGGGTCACTATGAGTCAGAATCGACTTGATGGCAGTGGGGGTTTTTGGGGTATTAAATATGTAATTTATTCACAAGGCATATCAGTCTTCTATTACTACCCCATTCTAAATATAGGCCATACATGGGCTGTTACTATATTAGATAGTATACAGCCTACTAGTTTTCCGGATATCCTTTTTCTTTTTTTAAATATCGTGAGCCTTGTTTCCAGTTATGGTCATATAATTATAAGTTACTTAGAGTACATCAGATTTTTCCTCTAAAGTAAAACAAATATGCCCCATAGAACGGTGAACTCAGGGAGACCAAGCGCCATATTTACAAAATATCCTGCTGTATCTGGTACAATAGTTGCAACTCCAAATCTTGCTTCTTTGCTTGGCTTTCAAGAATATTTGAAAATATAGCTCCAGAACAATCCACGCAAAATATCTGGTAAATTATTTTAGATTCAGGATATCATAATTTCTAAACTCAAAAGCTTTTAAAAATTGATTCCACAGCAAGGCGATATTATATACATGAAAGACTCATATATAAGTTCCAAAAACAAAATCCTAGAGTAGGAAATCATTTGAAAACATGAAGCTGGGCAGATCTTCCCTTAGGGATATACCCAAGACAATGTAAAGCAAGGACTCAAAAAGATACTTGTACACCAATGTGTACAAGTACATTATTCACAATAGCCAAAGTGTAGAAACCATCAAAACGTCTATTAACAGTTGAATGGATAAACAAAATGTGGCATTATTTCTTATAAAATTATAATATGTGCTACAACATGGATGAATCCTGAAAACAGCATACTAAGCAATATAAGCCAGAAAGAAAAGCACAAATATTATATAATTCCATTTATATGAAATATTTTATCTAGAATAGACAAATACACAGAGACGTAAAGTAGATTAGAGAGGGGAGGGAACAGAGAGAAATGAGGAATTATTGCTAAAAGAATACAGAGTGTCCATTTGGGGTGATGAAAAAGTTTTGGAAATAGTGGTAATGGTTGCACAACACTGTGAATGTAAGTAATGCCACTGAAATGTACGGTTAAAAATGGTTAATGTGGTAGAATTTATGCTTTGTGAACTCGATCACAATAAAATTAAAAAAAAAACTTGAAGACAGAAATCTGACTTGTTCTAAAACAATGTATTTCTAAATATGGCAAAAACTTTGCCGTAAACAAAATTCATAGTGAAACTCACACGCCAGTCGAAATCTTAGTAACGAGCCCTACCTCCCACTGATGGTGATTTCATCCACCGCATAGTATCTGTGTCGGAGGTTGACGGCAGTCTCAGTGGTATAGTACTGTCCATAGAAATCGAACCTTATTTGTGTGGCTTTTACAAACTCTTGAAGAGATGGGGTGTTGTAGAAGTCATTGTATCCAGGACGATGATTTGGTCCTGGTGTCAGGATGCTAAATGTAACATTCCCACGGGAATATGGAGTGAAACTGTTGATGACAGAAATTTGAAATAATGAAAATCTATTCACATTTCTGGCAAAACAGAAGACACAACTTTTGAGACATTCCAACACAATATCAGAAAGAGCTTAAACTCTTCATTCTGGAAAGCAAACATATTTCCTGTATCTCATAAACTATACAATAATAAGAGAAAGACATTTTAAGACATTTCCTTGAAGGCATAATGAAAAGTCTATTAATATAGATAATAACTTGCTAAACAATCTGAAAATCAGATTTCAAAGCCCCAGTGAGATTTGTAAATAAGAGACACTTCCAAGTCTTATACAAGAACTTTAAACAAAGCTTAGAACTCAACATAGAGAGAAGACTCAGAAGAATACACTTCAGGAAAGCTGATGGTGGAGGGAGGCCTCTCCTAGCCTCGTGAGCTGGCTTACATATAGATTACTACTAACTCATTCATCTACTAAAATTCACTCCTGAATGCCTTAAAAGATAATTGTTCTTAAAACATTCATACTTGGGAAGCTGAAGACAGTTGACAGAATCAGGATTTTCCAAACCTCCATTGTTTCTCATTCCAAAAACACTGCAATTTCTAGCAAAATATTGCCAGTCTTCCCAATCTAGGCTGTCTTCTTTCTTCCTTTGAATTCTTATTGCTGCTGGTTGTGGACTAAAAAACTGAATGATAATATAAAACACCTGAAAATGGATAAGTGAATTATTGCAATTGAAATTTTAAGTTTGACCCATCCGTATAAAGCAAACTATGGAATTTTTAAATTCAAATATAAGGGCTCATTTTATCATAATTATAATTACCAAATATTTATTGGACATCCAAAAACTTCAGAGCCCTCCAGTAAAAGCAACACATTCTATCATTGCATATCGGTCCCTTATTTCAAGAGTTTTGTAAATCAAGGTTCAAATTAATATTCAGCTTGATATAAACACATGAACAAAGAGTTCCATGAAACAATTGCCACATACATTCTTTTCAAGTAATTATTGAGAACAAGCACCTCAGCTTTTACTGCTTTGTGTTATTTAACAACAGAAAGTAATAGTTTTAACATTCATAAGTATGATTTTGATACAAAACTCTTAAAATTTAGGCCACGTATATCTTCTTTCCGATATTTTTATTCCAGCATTATAACGGTGTGGTTCTACTTTGCTGTTGGTGTGTGCCATGGAGTTGATTCCAACTCATAGTGACCCTACAGGACAGAGTAGAACTGCCCTATAGGGCTTCCTAGGCTGTAATCTTTACGGGAGCAGGTTGCCAGGTCTTTCCTCCCACGGATAACCACTGGTGGGTTCAAACCACTGACCTTTTGGTTAGCAGAGAAGAGCTTAACTATTGTGCCACCAGGGATTCTTAGTCAGGTAACATTCAATTGCCTAATTCAGTTTTCTCCTCAGTGTTTCTAATTACCTGATACTGTCCATTTTCCAAATCTATAGAAATAGTTACTCCTTGATCAAGCTGAGTAATGTTTGTAAACACACGTGAAACCCAGGAAGTACCAATATCGTTATCATTGACAAAAGAGAGAGGACGGGCTTGGGGGTTCAGCCTTGACACTCGGTTCTCAGTTGTGTCTTCTGCACCATTAGGAATGCAGTACCGCTGCTGCAAAGGATGGATCCGAGGGTGGCTGCCAGGACAGCGGCACTCTGACTGGATGTGCACTCTGAGCAGATCTCCAGAAAACACTTCCAGAATCTCTCTGTGGGGGCCAAAAGGAAGACTGTAAGGACAAGTAGTTCAACAATGACAGAACTTCCAAGAGTTGTTGTTATAATAAGTATCACTGTTTTAATATTTTGATGAGTATCCATTCAGCTTTAATAATTTTCTAAACAGAACGTAAAATCAAACTTGTTCCTAGCCAAATATGTGTATTCATTTTCCTAAAAGAAATATCAAAAGCAGCAAATTCTTAACGGTTAATTTAAGCATCACAAGCGCTTTCTGGTTCCTAAGAATTTATTTAAATATCACAATATTTTAATGTGCTTATCTGTGATAACACAGAAAGATAACATTCACTTAGGTTAACTTAATTTACCATTAAGAGTGAATGAAAATATATTGGAAATAGTGACAGTTTATTATTATTATCCTATTTTTTTTTTATATATAGAATTTCTAGTCCATCCATGGGAAAGAAGGATGGGAAAGAAGGAAGCAAGCATTATTTTATCTGCTTCCCTTTTGGGTGAAGGAACTGAGGCCAAGGCCATTTGTCAATGGTTTCCTGTGACTCATCAGTACAAATTTTGGCATCCTAAAATGCTTCAATGGCTTCAGATCATGTGGCAGCTGCCAAAAGTCAAAGAAGAATGCCAAGTCCAAGCAGATATATTTAATTTTTCCATTAAGGGCAATGAAACTGTTCTAGATCAGAATTAGTCATTCTATTTATAGGCATTCTTTCACATAACACCTTTCCAGACGTTTCATGTAGGTCAACACCAGTAACTCAAGTCTGCCTGGAGAAACCAGGCTTCTTCTTTCACGCTCCAGTGAAGGAATGGAAGGGTTGGGCAGCTTTCCTATTCATGAAGTCTCATGAAGTCCCATCTTCTCTTTTCAAATATCATCAATATTTTTCAATTGGTACAAAGTTTTGAAAGGGATCAAAAGTGACTAAACCAAACCAAACCTGCAACCAAACCTGTTGCCATCAATTTGATTTCAATTCATAGTGACCCTGTAAGACAGAGTAGAATTGCCCCATAGGGTTTCCAAGGACAGCTAGTGAATTCGAACTGCCAATCTTTTGGTTAGCAGCTGAGCCCTTAACCACTGTGCAACCAAGGCTCCAAAAGTGACTAGTATGAAATCATCACCCCCAGGAAAACTTCCCAAAGAATTACTGCAACATTGTCCTCCAAAATATTAGAGAAAGATGATCCAAAAAGCAGTAAGGCTAATGGCAATAAATATCCCCAATATGTGTTCCAGTGTTAAAACACCTTTTTACCCAGGTGTCTCTTGATTATGGAGGCTAAAGAGAGAGAATGTTTATGGAGCTAACGGACATGCTGCTGACCATAGCAACACCTCAGGAGTAATGCTTCTTAAATTAACAAGAGCTAATTCTGTTATTTGGAAATCCACTACAATAACCTCCCTTGAAAAAATATGAATAAATGTCTTTTTGGTCTTCAACAGGAGTAAATAAGATCAGCTCATCTATGCAAGTTATCCACACCCTGAAATCATCAGTCAAGGAAGGAACTTCAGAGGACATCGCAAGCAGCATTCCACTTGAACCATTCTGAACAGAATGGAAATCTATGTACCTCTGAGAATCCTAGGAGGAATTTCCCACCTACTCTCAGGATGAGGAAATACTTCATTAAACCTAGTCCCAGTCTCTATAATTATTTGTTCACTGGAAATAGAAAAATACATATATAACAATAATTCAAGTTATTCATTCTTCTTGTCTCCAAGTCTAATAGCCCAGTCCCCTGAGACTTTTCTCATATGTCAAAATAATTAATCATTTTCATTTGTCTACATTCTCTAGTAGTTATAAATCCAACAAAGCAATTTTAAAAAGCAAATATAGCAGTTTCTTAAGTATTAGACATTACTTCACATAGAACATTTAAACCACTGCATACCAAATTCTATAATACAACTTCTTCAGATATCATGTTTTTCTTGGAGAAAATCTTTTGTAAATAATGTTTCATACTACAAGGAGTTACCTGATAGAGTAGCACTAGTGAATAACAGCCATAGACTAAGCCAAAGCAAACACTGTAAGCATTAATTAGGTGATGTTTGCCAAATGCTGTAAAGATGAAAAATGCTGTAATCGCCAAACTACTCTTCTTTAAGTGAAATCAGCATTTATCTTTACGCTATCCTTACACATCTGCTTACCTGTTTGTAAGTGCCACTTGGTATAATCGAAAATCTTGCATTCGCCCAACAAACTGCTGTAAACCTGCAAAATACATTTATGTATATAACACAAGAAGTCTCCATTTACCAAGCAACGGCTGACAAAGACTCAAATGCTTAAAAGCTATAAAACATTAAAAGGCATTCATATTACAGCCCTTTCAAGGTCTCACATACCCACATGTATTTTTCTAATTCCACATCAGTGACAATAACAATCATAGCCATCTCTGTAGTCATTGAAAGATTTATGTTCCAGTAGATATTTTGGCCGGCCTATTTACTGACCTAACCTGTGGCCTTTCTCCAGAAGATCCTTGCCAAAATCCAATTTCTCTCTAGTTTATAAACGCATAAATCTGTCATCTCATCAGCCATAAATTTGATTGTCGGAAGGGAAAGAAGCCCCGGATAAGCAAAGCACTACTGAAAAAGAAGAAGAAAGTGGGAGGCCTCACTTTACCTGACTTCAGAACCTATTATACAGCCACAGTAGTCAAAACAGCCTGGTACTGGTACAACAACAGGCACATAGACCAATGGAACAGAATTGAGAACCCAGACATAGATCCATCCACGTATGAGCAGCTGATATTTGACAAAGGACCAGTGTCAATTAATTGGGGAAAAGGTAGCCTTTTTAACAAATGGTGCTGGCATAACTGGATATCCATTTGCAAAAAAATGAAACAGGACCCATACCTCACACCATGCACAAAAACTAACTCCAAGTGGATCAAAGACCTAAACATAAAGACTAAAACGATAAAGATCATGGAAGAAAAAATTGGGACAACCCTAGGAGCCCTAATACAAGGTATAAACAGAATACAAAACATTACCAAAAATGATGAAGAGAAACCCGATAACTGGGAGCTCCTAAAAATCAAACACCTATGCTCATCTAAAGACTTCTCCAAAAGAGTAAAAAGACCACCTACAGACTGGGAAAGAATTTTCAGCTATGACATCTCAGACCAGTGCCTGATCTCTAAAATCTACATGATTCTGTCAAAACTCAACCACAAAAAGACAAACAACCCAATCAAGAAGTGGGCAAAGGATATGAACACACATTTCACTAAAGAAGATATTCAGGCAGCCAATAGATACATGAGAAAATGCTCTCGATCATTAGCCATTAGAGAAATGCAAATTAAAACTACGATGAGATTCCATCTCATACCAGCAAGGCTGGCATTAATCCAAAAAACACAAAATAATAAATGTTGGAGAGGCTGCGGAGAGATTGGAACTCTCATACACTGCTGGTGGGAATGTAAAATGGTACAACCACTTTGGAAATCTATCTGGCGTTATCTTAAACAGTTAGAAATAGAACTACCATACAACCCAGAAATCCCACTCCTAGGAATATACCCTAGAGATACAAGAGCCTTCATACAAACAGATATATGCACACCCATGTTTACTGCAGCTCTGTTTACAATAGCAAAAAGTTGGAAGCAACCAAGGTGTCCATCAACGGAAGAATGGGTAAATAAATTGTGGTATATTCACACAATGGAATACTACGCATCGATAAAGAACAGTGACGAATCTCTGAAACATTTCATAACATGGAGGAACCTGGAAGGCATTATGCTGAGCGAAATTAGTCAGAGGCAAAAGGACAAATATTGTATAAGACCACTATTATAAGATCTTGAGAAATAGTAAACCTGAGAAGAACACATACTTTTGTGGTTACGAGGGGGGGAGGGAGGGAGGGTGGGAAAGGGTTTTTTTATTGATTAATCAGTAGATAAGAACTGCTTTAGGTGAAGGGAAAGACAACACTCAATACATGGAAGGTCAGCTCAATTGGACTGGACCAAAAGCAAAGAAGTTTCCGGGATAAAATGAATGCTTCAAAGGTCAGCGGAGCAAGGGCGGGGGTCTGGGGAACATGGTTTAAGGGGACTTCTAAGTCAGTTGGCAAAATAATTCTATTATGAAAACATTCTGCATCCCACTTTGAAATGTGGCGTCTGGGGTCTTAAATGCTAACAAGCGGCCATCTAAGATGCATCAATTGGTCTCAACCACCTGGAGCAAAGGAAAATGACGAACACCAAGGCCACACGACAACTAAGAGCCCAAGAGACAGAAAGGGCCACATGAACCAGAGACCTACATCATCCTGAGACCAGAAGAACTAGTTGGTGCCCGGCCACAATCGATGACTGCCCTGACAGGGAGCACAGCAGAGGACCCCTGAAGGAGCAGGAGATCAGTGGGATACAGACCCCAAATTCTCATAAAAAGACCAAACTTAATGGTCTGACTGAGACTAGAGGAATCCCGGCGGCCATGCTCCCCAGACCTTCTGTTGGCACAGGACAGGAACCATCCCCGAAGACAACTCATCAGACATGAAAGGGACTGGTCAGCGGGTAGGAGAGTGACGCTGATGAAGAGCGAGCTAATTATATCAGGTGGACACTTGAGATTGTGTTGGCAACTCTTGCCTGGAGAGGGGATGGGAGGATAGAGAGAGAGGGAAGCTGGCAAAATTGTCAAGAAAGGAGAGACTGAAAGGGCTGACTCAAGAGGGGGAGGGCAAGTGGGAGTAGGGAGTGAGATGTATGTAAACTTATATGTGACAGACTGATTGGATTTGTAAACGTTCACTTGAAGCTTAATAAAAGTTATTAAAAAAAAAAATTTGATTGTCATCCACTTTCAATTACAATTTTCAGGGCATTTGTACTGCCAAGAAGAAGGCTCTTCACCCTCACATTCCACCTGTCTTATCTCCAAGCTCCAGAGTATCTGTCCTCTCTAAACTTACAGAGTCTTTTCTGTCTGGTCTAGGAAATCTCCAAAACATGAGGATAAATTGAAAACCTACTTTGTGTGGGTTCTTAGTTATTCACATATTTTAATGACACCCCAGATCAGTCTCAAAATATCATCAACTCATGAGATTCTTCAAAAACAAGCTAGGGCCAAAGACCAACTTGCATTTAAAAAAAAAGTGAGATTTCTAGGCCTAGGTAGACAGCAACCTTAATCCGGAAAACACTCATTCATTTAGAAAATATTTATTTAGAATTTACTAAGACAGATAAACCCAAGAGTTTGGAACAGAAAAAAAGAATACAGCTACTACCTCTAAGCCTTTTATTACGTTTTTAATAAAGAGAAAAAACTTGATAAAAAGGCAAATTTCTAGATAAAGAAAGTTTGGACCATGATACATAAAAGAGGATGGAGTCTAAGGTATGAGCCCAATCAATAATTAAAGAAAAAGCAAATTTGGAGCAATGTTCAATTCACCAATGACCATCTCCCCAAATGTGTGTGTGTGTTCTTTGTTTAACTATTTAGTTTTCATTTTGCTACATAACAAGGTCTTAAAGAATACTTGATCCATCATTACTGTAGTTCCTTGATGCTGATACGAAGGAAACTGGGGTAGAGGGAGACTATGTCTGATAAATAAAAGATGGAGGGGAGAATTAGCACAAGGAATAGCCTAGGCGATTCAGAAGCAGGAAGAGACTAAGGACCAGAGGAGAGTGAAACCGAGTGGCATAAAAGTATGTGTGCATATGAAAATTTGGTATTAAAGGATACATTAAATAAAATAACAAAGAATATTTCATACATGACTATTTCTTCATGAGAATGAATATTTTCAAATGACATATTCTAAGAAAAAATATCTAGGACTTCCCTCTCTGCCCCTTGGTTGTGATCTTCAGCACACCATCAGCCCCTGGGTCACAGGAAGACAGCATTCTGTGCAGCCCCCTGCTTGCTGGTCCTCTAAGGAGAGTTCCTGTACTCTACCTGTCCAAAAACAGGAAACTAGGAGAAATGCAAACTAATTATCCCTTGAAGTGCTATTATGAAGACAAAGAAAATAAAAGAACCTACTAAAACTTTGTAGAACTCTTGAGATTTATGGCACAAATTGCTTCAAACTTTACAATAAGTTAAGAGAAACAAGAAAAAGTAGAAAATTGTTCATTCAGTAAGCTGGCAACCAAGGCAACTTGGCTTGTAGTAAATTAACCTAGAACCAGAATCTAAAGCTAAACAAAGCAGGTATTGGTATGAGGTAGCCATACCATTCTTGGAGATATAAAGGATGAAGGGCCATTGCTGGCCCCTCTCCCTCTAGTTCTCCTTCACACCCCATACTTCAGTTCAACTGAGTGAAATGTGTAGTGCCTTCCATCTGCCAAGCTCTCTTAGTCCTAGGGTTTTGCACATGATTTTATCTCTTCAAATACTCCTGACTCACCCTAGCCCCTTAAAGTTAATTTTTCTACTTTAAAATATTTCCTGTGGGAAATTTTCCATGACTCAACATAACCCTATGAGCTCCTGTAACATTTTGTACTTATCATTCTGTACTACAAATATCTATTTATTTCTCTTGCTTATTAAAGATTAAAGTGTATTAGCCAAAATTCCCTGGCAAGACACAGAAAACAGTAATGCGCGTCCTGTTCACTGTTCTATCCCAAATGCACAGTCAAGTCTCTTGCACATTGTAAATGGTTCAATAAATATTTAAGAAGGAAAAAAAGGAGGGAGGGGGAGTTGTACAGTAGATTTAGGGAAGTAATAAAGATCTGTAACGCCTGTTACAGAAAATGAGTGAGGAAGTTGACCCAGTAAAAATTCAGTGATCCTCAAGAAGTGTTTCCAGGGTTATCAGAAATCAGATATTTTAACTTTGCATTGACACAAGTCTGCAAGCTAACTGATTTCCCCAAATATGACGGCAACTCCAGAGATGCCAAGTGATTAAAGGGATCCAGGGTTGAGGATTTTGGGGCAGGGTATATCAAAACAAGGTGAATAGGGTGGCAACTATAGAGTAGTTGAACTGATGTACCAAAGTGGACAAGAATGTGGAACAGATAGGAGGTGACAGACCAGGAGAAAAGAGAGGAATCCATAATATTGAAATAGCAATTTGTTACATATATATATTTATCACAATTTAAAAAAAGAAAGAGGGAGAGAGAGAAGACAGGTTATTGATTATCTCAATGATGTCAAAGAAGAGTGTGGTAGAAATGAATTAGCCAGATATTTGAAACAAGTTTTGCGTTTGCCTAAGCATTGACTGGGGACACATGGAAGCTGGGCAACACTAACCCCGCTTCTGGCAGCACTGACTAAAGGAATAATGTAGACGTTCCGGCCACAATCAAAACATGCTCTACCATCAACGGATCCCTAAAAAATGGAAAGGCTTCATCTCTTAGTTTTGCTAATATAATGCGTTATCAAAGTGAAAAAACAAATTTTTGCATCATGTATTACAAGTTGCCTAACTTTTCTTTTTCAGTACAAACATATTCCTAAAATGTTTTAAATAAGATATTTAGGGAAATGTTTTAACTTAAAGAACACAGAAAACACAGATCATAATAAATGGGATAATCACAAATAATTTTAAAAGAACTAATATGACTGTTTTTTGGAGGGGAAGGGGTTAATATTACTGGACTACACAAAAAATGATGAGCACTGTTATTAGATTAAAGCCTGGATATAGTTTTAGTTTTAAATTGTCAGGGTAGTGTCGTTCTTCTATGCATTCATTCATTGAACAAACATTTATTGGGTGCCTATTATGCCCAGTGGTTAAGAGCTACAATGAGTTACAGCTGCCAACCAAAAGGTCGGCAGTTCAAATCCACCAGCCACTCCTTGACTCTGTCCCATAGGGTTGCTATGAGTTGGAATCAACTTGACAGCAATGGTAACAGATTATTATATGCCAGGGGTGCCAAGAATACATCAGTTAACAAAGAAGGCAAAAATCTTTGCCTTTATGGAGCATGCATTTAAGCATAAATATGAACATAATAAATGAGTAAATTATACAGTATTCTAGAACATGAAAAACAGAAAGAAAAATTTGAGCAGATTGGAGGGCCCGACTGGAATTAATTTGGAATGGTATGTTCAAGAGAGGCCTCGCTGAGGAGTGGTATTCAGAGGGGAAAGGGAGTGAACCGTGTATCTGCCTAGAAGCAGAGTAGTCCAGGCAGAAGTCAATGAGAGCACACACTAGCAAGCTAGAGTATGCCAGCGTGTTACAGGAACTACAAGGAACCAGCACACCGAAGCAAAATAGGAGAGTGGGGGGCTACTGAAGGATTAAGTCAGACGAGGAGCTGGTTGAGGTGTGTGCAAATCGTAAAAAGCCTTATAGTCTACTGAAAACACTTTGTGTTTTAAAGACTTTAGTTTTCATTCTGAGTGACACGAGGAGTCATTGGAAGGTTTTGAATAGAGTAGTGACAGGACCTCGGGTTTACTCACAAGTGTTGAGAACAGAATGTGGGAGGACAAAGGCTGAAGCAGGGAGATCAGTTAGGAGGTTATTACACTGGTCCAGTAAAACCTGATGTGGTCAGACCAGGGCGGCAGAAGTAGAGGTATACAGTTAAATGCTGATAAATCAGAATGCATGTCCTATAGTTTAATAAAGGAAGGCTCTGCTGCAGAGGGATAATGAAATCTATTTTATCATCTATAAAATAAAAGGGCTAGCTTTTATGGCCTTTAAAAACCATTTTAGTTTTAAATTTCAGAGTCTGAACATAGAACAATCACAGCCACAGAATTCATATGTGAAGGAAGGTCAATTAAAAAAAAAGAGAGAGAGAAAGTGAGAAATTTCTCTAAACACATATAGTTATTGTGAACCACCCATTCCAAACAAGAGAATTACGATTTTTCAGTGGGAATGCCATAAAATATTTCAAGGACACAGTCATAGGGATATATTTTACTCATTTCTTTGATAGTTGCCAAATTTTTAACAATGTATGTTCGTTGGACTAAAAATTCCATAAAGATATTCTTCTTTAAAAATATTCACATGGCAAATGGGTCTAAATTATATAAACTGATTGAGGAAGTAGACATGACTCATACCAGAAAGACCTCATAGTTGTCTGGTCATAAAATAGACAGGTAATGACTGGGAAGAAGCTGTACTGCGTTACAACTGAGTGGTACATCAAAATTAGTTACGTGAGAAAACTCAGTAAATAAGCAAACCTATAAATCAGGGTAAAAATAGGTTTGCAATAAGGCTGATAAACTAAAATTTTCATACAAAATGTAAGTAAGAAATAAAATTATCTCTATTCAAAAATAAAATGATTGTCTATATAGAAAATGCCAGTGAATCTACAGAAAGTTACTACAACTAATAAGGGAGTTTAGTGATTTCAGTATACAAGTTCAATAAACAAAAGTCAATTGAATTTCTATTTACTAGCAATGAACCATTGGAAGTTAAATTTTTTTAAATAATAGCATTTACATTAACACTAAAACCATGAAATATTAGTTTAAATCTTACAAAACAAGCCAGAGCCTGTAGGTGAAAACTGCAAAATACTGATGAAAGAAATCACAGGATTTCATTAGGAATGACAGAGTTAGGACAACTGAAAACCCTCTCTATCATAAAAACAAAAAGAACATTGGTAAAAGTTATCAAAATAAACTTTTTTCAGAACTCTGGAAATTAACCAAAGACTTTCAACAATCTAAGGAGTGTTTACTTAGAAAATGGCTGAATATTTATAAGAAGAGCAAGCTATGTGGCATTTCAATTTGCACTATTTCCATTCCCCTTTCCACCTCTCCATGGTAGCACTGAAAACAATCTGAAATCACAGTGAAAAAAAGTAGGTTAGCAGCCACTGGAGAGGTCAGAATGGGATTGGTGCTATTTCAAAGCCCCATTCTTAGAGAGTTGTCATTATTTGACCTGTTTAGGGATATGCTGAAAAACCTCACTTGCAAGACTTGTTTTTATTTAACTTGAATAAAAGCTCCCCTAGTGCAAACAGACTTTTACCAGCAGTGTTTGTTGAAAATGATCAATGGCAACTGCTTAACATTGCAGTTGCTGGTGGTGGCAATAACAGGAAAAACAACAAACTAACCTTAAAAACTTAAAGGAAAAGCCAAGTAATGATATATCCATAAATATCCATAGGATGTTTTAAAAAGCTCTAACATATTCCTGAAAATCTAGAAGGCCATGCAAATTCAGAGCATTACACACATGCCCCGGGGATATGTCAGCCTCAAGAAAGATCTCTGAAGTTTGTAACCTCTTATCTCTGGTTGATCTTGGGCTCTTCACAAGCAGAAAGTGTAGGCTAAGATAGAACTGCTTGGCTGGGTGTTAAAGACATGCCACAACATGTATACAATTTATTACTTAAAATACCCAGTTTTCAACAAAAAAATTATGAAACACGCTAAGAAACAAGAAAGTCTGGCCCATACACAAGAAGAAAAAGCAGTCAATAAGAAAGGTGCCTGAGGAAGTCCAGACATTGAACTTACTAGACAGACTTTAAATCAGCTATTTAAAATATGTTCAAAAAACTAAAGAAAGCCATGTCTAAAGAGCGTAAGGAAAGTATGAGTACGATATCTCACCTAATAGAGACTAAGAAGAAAGAAAGAGAAATTATTAAAAAGGACCAAAAACGAAAATGGATAATGGTGATGGCTGAACAACATGATAAACATAATTATGTCACTGAACTATACATGTAAAGATGGCCAAAATCTCAAAATTATTGTTACATATATATTCACCACAATAAAAAAAAAAAATATATATATAAATTCTGGACATGAAAAGTATAGTAATTATAATGAAAAAATCCTTACAGCAGTCTGACAGAATATTTTAGTGGACAGAATAAAGAATCAGCAAACTTAAAGACAGGTCAATTGAGATTATGCAATCTGAGTAGTAGAAAGAAAAAAGGATACAGAAAAATAAACATTCTCAGAGACCTGTGGGCCACTATCAAGCAAGTATATCAACATAAGGATAATGGAAGTCCCAGAAGCAGAACAAAGAGCAAGAAGGACATAAATAATATTTAAAGAAATAATGGCTAAAAATTTCCCAAATTTGATGAAAAACATTAATGGATATATTAATGGATAAACTCATAGAGACATATGATAGTCAAACTAGTGACAGACAAAAAGAAAATCTTAAAAACTGCAAGAGAGAAATACCTATAACATACAAAGTATCATCAGTAAGATTAAAAGCAGATTTTTCATCAGACACCATGGAAGCCGGAAGGCACTGGGATAGCATATTCACAGCACTAAAAGAAAAAGACTTTCAATTAAAATTTATTTTCCAGGAAACTATCCTTTAAAACTTAAGAACAAATCAAGACATTCACAGAGAGACAAAAACTGACAGAAATCATCACGAGTGGACATGCTCCACAAGAAATACTAAAGGAAATTCTTGAGGCTGAAATGAAAGGACACTAGACAGTAAATCAAGTCCACATGAAGAAATAAAGTGCAGCAGTAAAGACAACTACCTAGGTAAAAATAAAAAAGAACACAAATTTATTTTTTAATAATTCTTTTTTCCTATATCTGATTTAAATAACAACTGCTTATAGCAATAATTATAAACATATGTTGATATGCAGATAATGTATACAGATGGAATTTGTATGACAATAATAGCACAAAGGAAGGAGGAGGGAACAAAGCTACATGGGGCAAAACTTTTGTATACTATTGATATTAAAAAAAAACTAAAAAAAAAGTTGGTATTAATTCAAACTAGATTATTATGAATCAGCACATTAATTGTAATCCCCACAGATTATTTATTTACAATCTCTTGATGATATTTATACACATAAATGCATCTAACACTAAAAACTGCAAAAACTGACAAAAGTGAAGGAAGAAATAGACAATTCAACAGTAACAGTGGACATGTCCATATAGCACTTCCAATAATGGAACAAACACCTAGACGGATAATAAGCAAGAAAATAGAAGACTTGAACATTACAAATCAACTAGACCTAACAGACATGTGTAGAACCCTTCACCAAATAACAGCAGAAAATACACTCTTCTCAAGTACACATGGAACATTCTTCAGGATAAGCCATATAATAGACCATAAAACAAGTCTCCATAAATTCAAAAGGACTGAAATGATACAAAGTATGTTCTCAAACTACAATAGAATAAAATCAAAAATAAATAAGAAAAGGAAATTTGAGAGATTAACAAACATGTGAAAACCAACCAAGACATTCCTAATAACCAATAGGCCAAAGAAGAAATTACAAGAAAAATCAGAAAATATTTTAAGATGAATAAAAATGAATACACAAGATATTGAACCTTATGAGATACAGGGAAAGCAGTGCTCAGAGAGGAATTTATAACTCTAAACACCTGCATTAAAAAAGAAAGTTATCAAATCAATAACTTATTCTTCCATCTTAAGAAACCAAAAAAAAAAAAAAAAGTAAACTAAACTAAGCTTAAATCAAGCACAAAGAAGGAAATGACAATGGTTAGAGCAAGCATAAATGAAATAGAGAATAGAAAAAACTAATAGGGAAACTCAATAAGATCAAAAGCTGGTTGTGTGAATTGATCAATATTGAAAAACTTTTGGCTAAACTGACCAAGAAAAGAGATGGCTCAAATTACTAAAATCATGAAAAAAAGAGGGGACACTACGACTGACATTACAAACACAAAAATGATTATAAGTTAATCCTATGAACAATCCATGGCGACAATTACATAACATATAAAATGGAAAAATTCCTAGAAAGACACAAATTGCCAAAAGTGACTCAAGAAGAAATGGAAAATCTGAATAGACCTACAACAAGAGATATATTAGTAACATTAAACTGCTCCCCCCACGCACACCAAAAAAAAAATCCAGGACCAAATAGCTTCACTGGTGAATTCTACCAAACATTTAAAGAAGAGTGAACACCAATCCTTCTGAAGCACACTGAAAAAAATAGAAGACCAAGAGTCACTTCCCAACTCATTCTATGAGTCAGTATTACCCTGATAAACAAACCAACAGGGAGGACAGAGACATTACAACAGAATACTACAGACCAATATACTTTATTAATATTGATGCAAAAATCTTCAACAAAATACTAGTGAACCAAATCCAGCAACCATAAAAAGGATTACACACCAAGCTCAAGAATGTAAGGTTGGTTCAACATATGAAAATCAATCAAATAATATACAATAATAATAGAATAAAGGGCAAAAAAAGTGGTCATGTTCTTAGGCTGAGTTCTCTAGAGAGGCAAAACCAGTAAAGCATATAAATACATATATAGAGAGATTTATGTCCAGGAAATGGCTCACATGGTTGTAGAGGCTGGAACATCCCAAGTCCATGGATCAGTATAGAGGCTTCTCCTGAATCACAAAGCTGCAGAGGCTGGTGAATCCAAGATTGGCAGATCAGAGAAAAGGGCTCTTGTTCACAGGCTGTGAATATATACTAATCACAAGATTGATAGGCAAGATCAGAAGTCTTCTCCTGATTCACATAGCTGCAGGGGCTGGTGAACGCAAGGATCAGCAGGTTGGAGAGCAAGACTTTTGCTCATAGGCTGTGAAGATCGACGAATCCCAAGATTGGCAAGCCAGATGAACAGGAGCCAGCCACAGGATCCAGAACAAGCAAAAGCCAGAATGCCCACTTATATTCAGTGCAGGCCACACACCCAAGGAAACTCCCTTTCAACTGATTGGCTACTCACAGAAGATTCCATCATGGGGGTGATCACATATCAAATCACACAAGGCAGTGGTCATAATATTATATGACTACCAAAACACTGAGAATCATGGCCCAGCCAAGTTGACACACAATCTCGACCGTCTCAATAGAAAAAGAATTTGACAAAACCCAACACTCTTTCATGATAAAAACATTCAACGAACTATGGACAAAGGAAAATTCATCTAATAAAGGGAATCACTGAAAAACCAACGGTTAACTTCATATTGAATGGTGAAAGACTGAATGCTTTCCCCCTAAGATCAGGAACAAAACAACAATGTTCCATTTTACCACTTCTTTCAACATTGTTCTTGAGGTACTAGCCAGGTTAATAAGGCAAGAAAAAGAAAGGGTTTCCATATTGGAAAGGAAGTAAAACTATCTCTTGTATACAAAAATACTGTATACAGAAAATCCTAAGAGATTTCCAAAAAACTATTCAAACTAATGAACGAGTTCAGCGAGGTTGCAAGGTTCAAGATCAAAATACAAAAATTAACTGCACATATCTATACATTAGCTATGAACAATCCAAAATTGAAAGTTAAAAAAAAAAATTCATTTACAATTACATTGAAAAGAATAAAATACTTCAGAATAGAATTAACCTCCCAAAAAGTACAAGACAGTTATAGTGAAAACTACAAAACATCACTGAAATTAAAAAAGGCCTAAATAAATGGGAACATATCTCATGATCATGGATAGAAAGACTTAATATCGTTAAGATGGCAACACTCCCCCAGACTGATCTATAGATTTAACTCAATCCCCATCAAAATTTCAGCTGCGATTTTGTGTATAAAATGGCAAACTGATGTTAAAATTCATGTGAAAATGCAAGGGACCCAGATTAGCCAAAATAACCTTGAAAAAAGAAGAAATAGGTAGGTAGGGGAATTCAAATTTTCTGATCTCAAACTTACTTCAAAATTGTACTAATTAAGACAGTGTGGTACTGGCATAAGGACAGACATACAGATCAACAGAATAGGACTAAGAGTCCAGAAATAAACTCTTATATTTATAATCAGTTGATCTTTGGTAAATGTGAAAAAATTATTCAATGAGTAAAGAATATAGTCTTTTCAATAAATTGTGCTGAGGAAAATGGACATCCACATGAAAAAGAATGAAGTTAGACCGCCTATTTCACACCACATACAAAATTAACAAAATGGAACAAAAACCTAAATTTAAGATATTTTTATATTTTTTTAAAGATCTTAGAAGAAAACATAGGCATACATCTTCATGTACTTGGATTAGGCAATGATTTCTTAGCTGCAACACCAAAAGCAGAAGCAACGAAAGAGAAGAATAGGTAAATTGGACTTGATCAAAATAAAAAACTGTATACTTAAAATGACACCATCAACAGAGTGAAAAATAATCCACAGAATGGGTGAAATTATTTTGAATCATAAGGAACTTGTATCCAAAATACATAAAGGATCCTTACACCTTAACAATAAAAAGACAAATAACTCAATGTAAAAATGAGAAAATATTTGAACAGACATTTCTCCAAAGAAGATACAAAAATGACCAGTAGCACATGAAAAGATACTCAACATCATTACTCACTAGGGAAATGAAATAAAAACCACAATGAGATACCACTTAACACCCATTAAGCCAAAAAAAATCCATAACCAGCACGCTGCACTGCCTCTCACTGTAAGTTGCAACCACCATTTATTGTTTCCCACATAAGCAGTAAGGTGCTTTTGATATCTCATTACCTTTCTGTGGAATGCTTTTTCCCTTTCTCTCTGCAGGGCAAAAGTCTCCTAAAACCTTTCATTAAAAAACAAAACAAATTTGTTGCCATCAAGTCAATTCCAACTCATAGCGACCCTATAGGACAGAGCAGAACTGCCCCATAGGGTTTCCAAGGAGCAGCTGGTTGGTTTGATAGCAAAACTATAATATTTCTAGAACAAATCATAGGAAAATTCTTTGTGACCTTGACTTAGGGAAAGATTTGTTAGATACAACAACAAAAGCACAATCCATACAAGAAGAAGTAAAATTGTGGCATCGAATTGGATAACCTTGACAGATTTCCCTAGGAAAACCCCTGATAAATTGACCCAGGTTTCCTTATGAATAAAGTGGAAGTTGAAAGCTCTGAGCAGCCCTATGGACATCAGATACCCATCATCCATAGCCCCAGACAGTAGGAATGAGAAATATCAGAATAAAGCAGTGCCCAGCAATAGCAGCCAGAGAACCAATACGGATCTTAGGGTATACATCAAAGTATTCTTCACCTTTATACACTTGAGGAAGAAAGTATGGCTTTTAAATCATGGCACAGTGCTTGAAGTGCCGGACTGCTAACTGCAAGGTTGGCAGTTCGAAACCAGCAGCAGCTCCACAGGAGAAAGATGGGGCAGGCTGCTTCCATAGAGAAGCCCTGGAAACCCTATGGGGTTGCCATGAGTTAGAATCCGTCCGATGGCAGTGGATTTGGTCTCGTTTTTTATAATAATGACAACAAAGATAGCTAATAATTACGGCTTATTAAGTAGCAGGCCCTGTCTTAAGCACTTCACTTGATCTTCCCCCTAAAAAACTATGAGAGAGATATTCTCTTTATCCTAATTTCACAAATGAGGAAACTGAATCATAGCGATAGTAAGAAACTTGGCCAAGGAAACACAGGTCATAAATGGTAGAATCAGGACATGTTTTCAAACACTGTCAGAGAAAGGAAAATAAGCCCACCCTCACTCACAGCCATAGATGCAAAAATTAGGTATTAAACCAAATCTGCTATATTTTGAAAAATACATCATAATCAAATAGAAAACCCTAAACAATCAGTAATAAATGGGAAAATCCTTAAGGCGGTACAGCAAATATCTTATTTAAAGGTAACAAAACTCAGAAGCAGTTCCATTAAAGTAATGACAAGTCAAGGATAGCTGCTCTCACTGTTTCTATTCACTGCTGTTACAGGAAGAGCTAGCTACCACCATAAAACAAGGAAAAGAAGTAAAATATGTAAGGATTGGAGAGAAAGAAAGAAAACTACTATTTGTAAATTACTTAGTTTTCTACATAGACATTGCAAATATTTCCATAGGTAAAATATTAGAATTAGTAAGAGTTCCAAAAAGGTGCTGGAGATAAGAATAATACAAAAATGCATAACATTCTTTATACCAGCAACAAACATAAAGTGCAATTTAATAACAGATACTAGTTAGTCCCTGTGTTACAAACGAGATCCGCCCCTAAGTGTGTCTTTAAGGTGACTTTGTAGGTAAGCCCAAACAGGTGCATTCAGCTCTTATTTAGCTTTAGTGCAAGAAAAGGCTCAGAGTCTTTTCAATGATTTGAAAACTTTACATGCAACAAGCAAAGGTGATTGTGATGAAGAATTTGTTGCGAGTAGGGGTTCGCTTAATGGTTTCAAAGTGAGGGTGAATTTATATAACATTAAAGGGTAAGTTCGAATCTACCAGCCCTCCTTGGAAACCCTATGAGGCAGTTCTACTCTGTCCTATAGGGTCACCATGAGTTGGAATTGACTCAACAGCAACAGGTTCGGTTTTTCAGGTTTACGAGCTGTCTGGAAGTCAGACGTTCCTAACCTGGGGACTTACTCTGTTTACAAAAGTACCAAAACTTGAAATACCTAGGAATAAATAAATATAATAAAAAAATAAAGGGTATAATTATTGCTTATTAAGTAGCAAACCCTGTTCTTTTATACATAAAATTGTGCATTTATTGAAAGACATAAGAGAAGACCTAAATAAATAGAACAACATACCATGATCATGTACGTATGGGAAAACTCAGGATAATAACAACATTAATTCTCCCTGAAATGTTACATAAATTTAATTCAACTCCAATAAAAAATATCAATAGGAATTTCATGAAAGCTGATCCTAAAATTCATTTGGAAGAGCAAGGCCTAAAAATAATTATTTTGAAGGAGAATAGCAAGAAAGAACTCACCTTGCAAGTTATCAAAACTTAACCAAATGCTGAAGTTTTTGGCAAGAGGTTTGTCAAGCTGGTTTCTGAAACAGATGTTACCCGTACTGTCATACGAATGGGCTTTGGGACATGATAGAGGAAGTTTTAAAAATCAGTGAGGAAGTGATGGGGCATCAGTAAAAATGGCTGGGACAAGTATGCATCAATAAAGAAAAAGCTAAAATTAGATCTCTACCTCACATTTTACACAAATATTAATGTAATAAAAAATAGTAGACTATATTTATTACATCAGCATAAGGAAGAGCCTCTAGAACAAGAAGTTCTCTTAAGAGGGGCAGTAAAATTTGGAAGTGGGCAGTGGTGACAGTGGCACACGTTGAGCACGATTTCTGTCACTGAATTACACACGCAAAACTGTTGCAATGGCAAAAGCTTTGGTAGATACAGATACCACAATAAAAACAGTCATAAAATAGCTGCTATTATTTTACTTACCAGTATTAGAATTTAAAAAGTTTGTGTAGCCGATAAAAAGCTAAAAAGTCAACCCACTAAAGGAAATATTTTCGTAATCAATGTAACTGATAAGAGTCTTAGAATGCAAATGATATCTGCTATAAATCAATAACAAAAGTAAATAATGCAATAGAAAATCTACGTAAGTATATATTCAAGCAATCTACAGAAGAGAAAATTTGAATGCCAAATAAACATAAATATTTTGTTTTTTTATTGTACTAGTTATTACAGAAGCTAAAATAAAAATAAGAAACTACTTCACATCCACGGTATTGGCAAAATTAATAAGACTGTAAACCCAAAATGTTGATGACAACACAGGCAAATGAGATTTCTTATATGTTGTTGGTGGGAATGCAAATGGTTTAACCATTTTACATAACACTGGCAATGTGTCAAAGTGGAAGATGAACGTACAGAAATTCTCACCAATGTGCACAAAAAGAGACAGTATTTAATTGTAGAATTTTATATATTATACAAAGAGAAAACAACATTAACTCTTGACATGGAACCAAATTAATAATCGATGCAGGTCCTGGGTGGTACAGATGGTTTGCACTTGACTGCTAACCTCTAAGTTGGTAGTTGAAATCCACCCTGTTGCACTGCAGAAGATAGTGGCCTGGTGATCTGTTTCCATAAAAGATTATAGCCAGGAAAACCCTCTGCAGCAGTTCTACTCTGTAATGCGTGGGGTCGCCATGAGCTGGAATCAATTCAACAACACGCTTGGGGTTTTGTTTTTATGCTTTTTTCTTAAATAAATAAAATGAATGTTAATATAGCAGCTAAAATGAATAAACTAGAATTAAAAATGGATAATTCTCAAAAATAATTTTTAATGAAATAAGCTAGTTGAAAATATACTGTGGTATATTTTAACCACATAAAGATAATAAGACATATTATCTACAGATAACAACGTATTCGTTGAACCATTTGACATAACGAACGTTTGATCATTTTTTACCTACAAAAAAAAAGGCAATTTTATATGCATCAACATAATAATAAAAAGTTTTAAAAAACACACATGAAAATGATAAATGTAAATACAGAATGGGGGAAGGGGATCTTTAACGTCCACAATCTTTTAAGTTTATTTAAATACATTTTGAAATTTCCAAGCCATAAATCCGCATTACCTGAAAATAATCACTGATGTCAGAAAACAGAACACTTCTAAGTTCTTTTGGAAAGTTCAATGCTACTGTAAATGCTAAATTAAAATAAATGGAAATAGCAACAGATTAAGGTATTAAGACAAGCTCTGTCCCTGTTAACCAAAAAATTTTGGAATTAAAACTAGAAGTAAAGTAATGGGTTACACAGATAGCTTCAAGAAGAGAAATCCACACACAGGTTACGAAGAATTGAAAATAATTTCTGGTTACGTTTTCAGAAAAAAAATCTGGTATGATATCAAGCTATCTGAGAATCCTCACTGTTGAAAATAACAAAGCTTAAAAGATGGAGCATTTTGACAATCTGTTAATAGGCTCACATTTGTAAGAAACAAACTCACAATGTGGTACAATAAACAACACATTTGTCTCCGTTCAACCAAGGCTTAGGTAATGGTTTTTCATCATTTCTATCAAGAATTCAAATTGAAATTAAAATTATGCACGATGGGGTCGGGTTAATTACCTGGTCTATTTACTTCAGTATGACACTAAAGAGAACATTTTATTCTGAAAGAAATTAATAAAACAAATGATGAAAACCCAGAACTTCAAAATATGATGGCTGTAGAATGGACAGCTAAAGCACTTTGCTTATTTATGTTTTAATTTAATGCTCACTCTAACAGGGCTTCATTCCAAAAATACTGGAGTACGTTCCCTGTTTTTGTTATTGTTCAGGTTAATGCCACTTTTAAGCATCAATAGAAAAGAATGAGTACAGACTCTGGTTGTCACTGCACCACAGAAGGAACAAGATACAAAGGAAATTATTGCAGATGACAAGAACACAAAGCACAACCATTCAATACACAGTCGTATATAATTAATATATACATTACTACACAGTACATATACAACTATAAAATTCCTTGAGTTGACATAAATTTTAAAATCTGCCTTCAAAAACCAATAGTATCAGTGAAAAGTGTTACCTTGAAGAATTGACAGATGGGTACAAAGTATTCAAAAGCAATCAAAAACCAGTAGAGAGCAGAAACTTACTCTATCCTAACTTCATCCAACTCTTTCCTTCTTCTTTTCAGGGGCAGCTGCTGCACTCAAAGCACCTTTTGCCTCACCATTTAATTTCATTTTAAATTATATGCAGTCTCTTTTTTACCACCATCACTATATGAAACTGTACTCTTGATGGTCATTGTCATGGATTGAATTGTGCCCCCCAAAAATGTGTGACATCTTAGCTAGGCCATAATTCCCAGTATTGTGTGATTGTCCACTATTTTGTCATTTGATGTGATTTTCCTATGTGTTGTAAATCCTACCTCTATGATGTTAATGAGGCAGGATTACAGACAGTTATGTTAATGAGGTAGGGCTCAGTCTACAAGATTAGGTTGTATTTTGAGTCAATCTCTTTTGAGATATAAAAGAGAGAAGCAAGCAGAGAGGAGAGGAACCTCATACCACCAAGAATGAAGAACCAGGAGAGAAGCTTGTCCTTTGGACCTGGGGTCCCTGTGCTGAAAAGCTCCTAGACCAGGGAAAGATTGATGATAAGGACCTTCCCCTAGAGATGACAGAAAGAGAAAGCCTTCCCCTGGAGCTGGCACCCTGAATTCAGACTTCTAGCCTCCTAGGCTGTAAGAGAATAAATACTACATGTGGTATTTCTGTTATAGCAGCACTAGATAACTAAGAGAGTCGTACTGTGTGTGATTTTCAGTTTTACAACTTCTCATTTTCCTTGATACTCTGATGCTTGTTCTTACTGAAAAACTTCTTGAAATTTCTCTTGTTTGGCTTCCACTGTCTTGACCTTTCTTGACCGGTGTCTCCTCCAGTGCCTCTCTTTCTTATCCTCATTCCCCAGCCTGCTATCTGCAGCTCTGCACCCTTCTTTCCCCTTTCTCTCCTTCAAGAATTTCATCTGCTTTTAGAACTTCAAAAATAACCCCTATGAAGAATACTCTCATCTCTATGTCATTGTTGTTTTTCTTAGTTGCTGTTGAGTGAATTCCAACTCATGGCAACCCCGTGTGTAGAACTGCTCCACAGGGTTTTCAAGGCTGTGACCTTTGGGAAGTAGATCACCAGGCCTGTCTTCCATTGTGCCTCTGGGTGGGTTTGAACCTCCAACTTTTCTGCTAGTAGTTTCTACCGCCCAGAGACTCCTCTATATCATTAGCCCTTAAATCAATCTTCAAAGCTAGTCTCCTATCCCAAAAGACATTTTTGCCATTTTTACTTGGATATTCCTTTACTATCTAAAATAATGAAACAACTAATTGGCGCTCACTCCTTTCTCCCTGTCTCTTTTTCCCCTTCCCCTCACCTCTCCCTCCTCCCCATTTCCTTTCCTTCACTTTCCCTCTCACATTCCTGCACCATCTCTCTTTCTCTCTCTCTGTCTCACAGATGCACACAAAACCCTAACTCCTCTATTTCTCTTCATGCTGTATCTAGGAATAATCTTTGAGTCCTTCCACTTCTTCAATCACAACGCCTGCTAGAGATGAAGCTGAAAAACTGATTCAAGCTGAAAAGACTTGTACCCACTGAACTCTCCCCTCCACATCCACCCATCCATTTATTTATCCAGTAAATATTTACTGAAAAGATGCCATGTGACACGCACTCTTCTAGGCTCTTGGGATCTTGGGATACCTTAGTGAACAATGCAAACAAACAAACAAAAATCTATGCCTTCATATGTCTTATATTCTAGATGGAAAAACAGACACACACAGTAACAATAATAAGTAAATAATATAATATGTTAAACCAAACCCAATGCTGTTGAGTCTATTCCTACTCATAGCGACCCTATAGGACAGAGCAGAACTGCCCCACAGAGTTTCCGAGGAGCACTTGGCTGATTCGAACTGCCGACTCTGGTTAGCAGTTAGAAGATGATAAATACTATGGAAAAAATAGAGTAGCAAATGAGGTCCAGAAGTGCAGAGTTGGTGTTTGAAATTTTAAACAGGTAGTAGGGAGGACTTTCCCCCATTCGTCTGTCATTTTGTTGTCCTGGGGGGCTTGTGTGTTGCTGTAATGCTGGAAGCTATGCCACCGATATTCAAATACCAGCAGGGTCACCCATAGTGGACAGATTTCAGCTGAGCTTCCACACTAAGACAGACTAGGAAGAAGGACCTGGTAGTCTACTTTTGAAAAGATTTAGCCAGTGAAAGCCTTATGAATAGCAGCATAACATTGATATAGTGCTGGAAGATGAGCTCCCCAGGTTGGAAGGCACTCAAAAGACGACTGGGGAAGAGCTGCCTCCTCAAAGTATAGTCGACCTTAATAACATGGATGGAGACAAACTTTTGGGACCTTCATTTGCTGATGTGGCACGACTCAAAAGGAGAAGAAAGAGCTGCAAATACCCACTAATAATCAGAACCTGGAAAGTACAAAATATGAATCCAGGAAAATTGGAAATCATCAAATATGAAATGGAACACATAAAGATCAATATCCTAGGCATTAGTGAACTGAAATGGACTGACACTGGTCATTTTGAATCAGACAATCATATGGTCTGCTACTTTTCAATCACATCAGAATGCATGTGAAAGCTGGACAATGAATAAGGAAGACCAAATAAGAATTGACACCTTTGACACCTGGGTTAGTAAAAGCTAGCAAGCGGCTATCTAAGATGCATTAATTGGTCTCAACCCACCTGGAGCAAAGGAGAATGAAGAACACCAAGGACACAAGGAAAATATGAGCCCAAGAGAAGGAAAGGGCCACATAAACCAGAGAGACTCGATCAGCCTTAGACCAGAAGAACTAGATGGTGCCCAGCTACCACCAATGACTGACTGCCCTACAGGAAACACAACTCCTGATGGAGCAGGAGAAAAGTGGGATGCAAACCTCAAATTCTAGTATAAAGACCAGACTTAATGGTCTGACTGAGACTGGAAGGTTATGGCCCCCAGACTCTCTGTTAGCCCAAAACTAAAACCATTCCTGAATCCAACACTTCAGACAAAGATTAGACTGGACTATATGATATAAAATGATACTGGGGAGGGGTGTGACTCTTAGCTCAAGTAGACACATGAGACTATGTGGGCAGTTCCTGTCTGGAGATGAGATGAGAAGGCAGAGGGTGACAGGAGCTCGTTGAATGGACACAGGAAATACAGAGTCAAGAGAAGGAGTGTGCTATCACATTGTAGGAAGAGCAACTTGGGTCATATAACAATGTGTATATAAGTTTTTGTATGATAAACGGACAAATTGTAAACTTTCACTTAAAGCACAATTTAAAAAATAAAAGAATTGATGCCTTTAAATTGCAGTGTTGGCAAGGAATGCTGAAGATACCTTGGAGTGCCAAAAGAACTAACAAATCTGTCTTGGAAAAAGTACAGCCAAAACGCTGGTTAGAAGCAAAGATGGTGAGACTGTGTCTGACATACTTTGGACATGTTGTCAGGAGGGATCAGTCCCTGGAGAAGGACATCATGCTTGGTAAAGAACAGGGTCAGCAGAAAAGAGGAAAACCCTCAATGAGATGGATTGACACAGTGGCTGCAACAAGGGGCTCAAGCATAACGATTGTGAGTATGGCGAAGGACCAGGCAGTGTTTTATCTGTGGTACGTCGGGTTGCTATGAGTAGGAACCGACTCGATGGCACCTAACAATAACAACATAGATGTGTAGGTTTATCTCTGGACTCTCAATTCTGTTCCATTGGTTATATGTCTATTGTTGTACCAGTACCAGGTTGTTTTGATTACTGCAGATGTATAGTGTATTTTAAAATCAGGAAGTGTGAATCCTTCTACTTTGTTCTTCTCTTCAAACATTGCTTTAACTGTTCAGGACCTCTTGCCATTCCATATAAAGTTGAAAATTGGTTTTTCTATTTCCATAAAGAAGGCTGTTGGAATTTTGATCAAGATTGCACTGAATCTATAGCTCACTTTGGGTAGTATTAACATCTTAACAATCTCCAAACCATGAACATAGAACATCTTTCCATTTATTTAAGTCTTCTTTAATCTCTTTCAGCAGTGTTTTATAGTTTTAATAGAAAAAGTCCTTCATGACTGGTTAGATTTATTCCTAGGCGTTTTATCCTCTTAGATGTTATTGTAAATGGAATTGTTTCCTAATTTCCCTTTCAGATTTCTCATTGCTGGTGTATGGAAACTCAACTGATTTTTGTTTGTTGATCTTGTATCCTGCAACTTCACTAAATTACTCAATTAGCTCTAGAAGTTTTCTTGTGGACTCTTTGGGATTTCCTACATACAGGATCTTAAAAAAAAAAAATCTGGAAATAGAGATAATTTTACTTCTTTTTTTGTCTTATTGCTCTAGCTAGGTCTCCTAAAACAATATTGAATAGAAATAGTAAGAGTGGGCATTCTTGTCTTGTTCTCAATTTCAAGTGGAAAATTCTCAGTTTTTCTCCATTAAGCATAATGTTGAAAAATATATGCCCTGAATCATATTGAAGAGTTTCCCTTCTATTCCAGTCTTCTTAGGGTTTTCGTCAATAAAGGATGTTGGATTTTATCAAACACTTTTTCTACATCCACACAGATGATCATGTGGCTCTCTTCCTTTGTTCTATTGATGTGGTATATTATGACTACATTTTAGGTTATAATGCAAGTCTTGATAAATTTAAAAGATTGAAATTATACAAAGCATTTTCTCTGACCACAACTGAGTAAAGATAGAAATCAGAGCAGAAAAAAAAAAAAAAAAACCTGGGAAATACACTAAAAAAACATAGGGAAATTCAACAGCACATTATTAAATGGTGTCAAGGAAGAAATCAAAAGAGAAATAAAAAACTTCTTAAAGTCCAGTGAAAGCACAACATAGCACAACGTATGCTTGTGGGATGCAGCGAAGACAGTACTGAGAGAGAAACTGACAGCATTAGAAAAGAAGAAAGATCTCAGAACAGCAGCCTAACTCGGCCACACCACGAACCGGAAGGAGAAGCGGAAACTAAGCCTCAGCCCAACCACACCACGAACCGGAAAGAGAAGCGGAAACTAAGCCTCAACCCAACCACACCACGAACCGGAAAGAGAAGCGGAAACTAAGCCTCAACCCAACCACACCACGAACCGGAAGGAGAAGCGGAAACTAAGCCTCAACCCAACCACACCACGAACCGGAAGGAGAAGCGGAAACTAAGCCTCAACCCAACCACACCACGAACCGGAAGGAGAAGCGGAAACTAAGCCTCAACCCAACCACACCACGAACCGGAAGGAGAAGCGGAAACTAAGCCTCAACCCAACCACACCACGAACCGGAAGGAGAAGCGGAAACTAAGCCTCAACCCAACCACACCACGAACCGGAAGGAGAAGCGGAAACTAAGCCTCAACCCAACCACACCACGAACCGGAAGGAGAAGCGGAAACTAAGCCTCAGCCTCTCAGGAGGAAGAAATAACAAAGGTCAGAGCAGAAATAAATAAAATCAAAAACAGAGAAACAATAAAGAGAATCGATGAAACCAGAAATTGGTTCTTTGTAAAGACCAATAAAATTGACAAAACTTCAGCTAGACTGACAAAGGAAAAAAAGAGAAAAGATGCAAAAAGCCAAAATAAGAAATGAAAAAGGGACATTAAAACTGACCTATCAGAAATAGAGTTATGAGAGAATATTGTGAACAACTGCATGGCAACAAACTGGATAACCTAGATGACATCAACATATTCTTAGAAGCACACAAGCTGTCCAAACTGACTGAAGAGGGAACAGACAGTCTCAACAGATCTATAACAAGTAAAGAGATCGAATCAGTAATCAGAAAACTCCCAACCAAAAAAAAAAGTCCTGGACCAGATGGTTTCACTGGGAAACTCTACCAAAGTAGAAAGAACTGATACCAATACCATTTAAGATCTTCCAAAAGATGGAGAAGGAAAGACTATTCCCTAATTCACTCTATGAAGCAAACATAACTCTGATGCCCAAACCAGAGAAAGACACCACAAGAAAAGGAAACTGCAGGCCAATATCTGTTATGAACATAGATACAAAAATCTTCAACTCAATATTAGTGAACAGAATTCAAAAGCATATTAAACGAGTCATATACCATGACCAAGTGGGATTTATTCCAGGAATGCAGGGACAGTTCAACTTCAGAAAATCAAAATTAAAATATTTTTCATTTCTATTATAAAATAACATAACCAATTGCCATCGAGTCAAACTGCACACAATATCCAAAACAAATTTGAAAGTCAAACTTACTTGTAATCCCACTCATAGAGAGTAACACTATTAACATTCTGAATAATGTTTTGCCGTATATCCTTCTAGACTATAAAATAATGGCCCTTTTCTTCCCTGTGTATTCACTTTCATAGGTATTTGACAAAAGTTTATTGATTCATTAACAACCAATGACCTTCTTAAGAAAGTGGTACATATATTTGAATGCATAATGTAGAAATCTCAGCCCTTGATAGGAAATTAGAACTCTGTTGATAAGTGAGTTCAGAAATAGCCCTCATTTAAAAAAAAAAAAGTCTTGATTTACAGGATTCTTTATTTTTAAATCTGAAATTTGGAGGTATATTGTAGTATATCACCACAAATACATCAGGGACACCCCATTCCTACATTTCTGCTATCACAACTCCCTTAGGGTATATGCCCAATTTGAAACATTAACATAAATCTACAGCTGGAGAAGAATGTTCTCAAAGGAACTGATTCATATTGTTTGAGATGAATGCAATTACAACAGCAACAAGAAGGTGTTTCTACCAGTATATTTAAAAATCAGCCTGAACACATCAGGGTATCTCATTAATGTATATACACAAAGGTTCAGTAAGAGGTATTCATTTGGTCCATTGTTTAATTACCTAGAGGCAGCAAAGACAAAGCTTGCAGCAGCAGAATTGGAAAAATATTTTCCTAGGAAGTTATGGTTAGTGATAAAACCCAAAGAAGCAGCTCTATTGTAGCCAACACTCATGTTGTTGCTTCCTGGGTGTAGAAACAGGGAACCAAGTTAAGGTTAACCAGAGAAAGGAAGAGAAGCCACGTCTTGAATTGCTATAGAGCCTCGTTTCTCCGTTTGCTATGCCAGTACTTGAGCCAGTGTCTGTTCCAAAGTAGAGACAGCCGGTCCAGCACTGCGCGAGAGCACCTTTAACTCTGCTCACGGTGATCTCTCGCACAATTACCTCTTGAGAATGAAATCTTCATGGAGATAGACAAAAATATGGAGGACAGTGACTTAATTTTTTGATTAAAAAAAAAGGAAGTGAGAGAAAGAAAATGATTTATAATAAGTCCGAAGGAACATTCTGTACCTATCTCTTTTCTGATTAGAGAGGTGGCGTGGAGCCTGGCTCATTAGGCAGAAGTAATGAGCCAGTCTACATGCCATCTCTAATTAGAGAAAAGATACAGTAGGTACAACTGTACCTATAAATTGATAGAATAAAGATAGAAATTATTTTAAAATATCTTTTTCCTCCTATAGCTCTCAGATGCCCTGGACTTAAAGGAGAAAATTATAATAAAAACTAAATAACATTTAAAATAAATCCCTTTTAAAGTATGTGTTTTCCAATCATGGGTCAAATTTATTTTTACACAGTTTAAAAACAAATACCATCTTCAGTACTTATAAAGTATGAATCCAACATTTAGCATACTAAAGTAGAAAAGAAGCAAGTCATTTCAACCAGAGTGCTTAGCAGACAAATTTATGACATTACTGAATACTTTGAGCAACATTTGGTGCAATAAAACACTTTTAGAAGTACTAATGGGGATTAAATATTGAAATAAGGCTTACAAGATTTAATGTCTTATTAAAAAATTCTGCATGTAGAGTACATTATAAAATTTTTCAATAAACTAATTACCTCAAACCAAGTTTCTAAATGTATAGATTCTTTAAAATATTGCCTCTTCATATAATTTTAGCTTTTTATCTAAGAGTATATACAAATTAAAGTAATATAGCCTTTTATAGACATGTCCTCTTTTTATCCCTACAACAGTCCAATGAAAGATAGTCTTATCCCTCTTTCATAATAAAAAAAAAAATATGTTCAAAGAGGTTAATAATAGCTGCCACTTACTGCATACTTACTATATGAAAAGTAATATGTTCTAAATATACATTATGTCATATACTCCCTATAAAGCCCATTGCCACTGGGCTGATTCCAGCTCATAGTGGCCCTATATGACAGAGTAAAGCTGCCCCATAGGGTTTCCAAGGCTGTAATCTTTATGGAAGCAGACTGTCACATCTTTCTTCTGTGAGCTGCTGGTGGGTTCAAACCACTGACCTTCTGGTTAGCAGCTGAGCACTTAACCAGCACTACCAAATAAACCTCAAAGTAGAACAGATTAATAAGTATAAAAGTACAAAGTATTTATAGTCCCCCAAAATGTAGAATTTCTAATAAAACCAAGAGCTCTAATTAAAAGGCAGAGATTCTTAAACTAGATTTAAAAAAACCCAGCCAACTATATACTGCCTCAAAGTGAGGCACCTTAAATATAAAGAAATAAATATGTTGAAAATAAAAGGATGCAAAAATATGCAAACACTGAGCATGAGAAAGTCTGTGTGGCTACTCAGGATCAGACAGAGCCAACTTCAAAACAGTAAGCGTTACTAGAGATAAGGAGTGATGTTTCATTTTGATAAATGTCAGTTCGTCAGGAGGACATAAGAATCCTAAATGTGTATGCACCAAATAACAGAGCTGCAAAACACATGAAGAAAAATGGATAAAACTGAAGGAAGACTTGATAGATTCTAAACTGTAGTGGAAGTAGCTGGGAGACAACTAGGAAAAAAAACAAAACTGTGAAGATAAGGATGATTTGAAAAGTGCAATCAAATTTACAGAACACCACACTAAACAACTACAGAACATATATGATTTTTAAGTACACATGGACCATTTGCTAAAATAGACCATAGATAAACCAGGGATTAACAAATGTTTTCTGTAAAGGGCCAGATAGCATATATTTTAGGCTTCTTAGGCCATATATAGTCTCTGTTTGAACTACTCAACTCGGCTGTTGTGGCATAAAAGCAGCCATATACGATACATAATAAACAGGCACAGCTGGGTTCCAATAAAACTTTATTTATAAAAACAGAACACAGGCCAGATTGGCCTTCAGGGTTGTTATGGATTGAATTGTGTCCCCAAAACATGTGTGTTAACTTGGCTAGTATTGTGCAGTTGTCCACCATTTCGTGATCTGATGTGATTATCCTATGTGTTGCAAATCTAACCTCTACAATGTTAATGAGGCAGAATTAGAGGCAGCTATTTTTTTTTTTATGTTAATGAGGCAGGACTCAATCCTCAGGGTTAGGTTATATCTTGAGTCAATCTCTTTTGAGATATAAAATAGAGAATAAAGCAGAGGGGAGAGGGACCTCACACCACCAAGAAAGAAGCACAGGGAGCAGAGGGCATCCTTTGAACCTGGGGTCCCTTCACTGAGAAGCTCCTAGACCAGGGGAAAATTGATGACAAGGACCTTCCCCTAGAATCAATAGAGGCAGGAAGCTTTCCCTGGGAATTAGCACTCTGAATTTGAGCTTCTAGCCTCCTAAACTGTGAGAGAAAAATTTCTGTTTGGTAAAGCCACTCACTTGAGGTATTTCTGTTATAGCAGCACTAGGGGACTAAGACAAAGCTGTAGTATGCTGACCTTATTCTACAGCATTAAAAATTATTAAAACCAAAAAACCCAATGCCGCCAAGTTGATTCCAACTCATAGTGACACTATAGGACAGGGTAGAACCACCTCATAAGGTTTCCAGAGCTGTGATCTTTACGACAGCAGACTGCCACATCTTTCTGGTGGGTTCGAACTGCTGGCCTTTCAGTTAGCAGCCAGGCACTTAACCACTGTGCCATCAGGGCTCCATCCAAAATTATTAAATTCATAATTAAAAACTTTTCCACAAAATGGCTTCACAGGTGAATTCTTTCAGTCATTTAATAAAATAATAATACCAATTTTATACAAACTTTGTCAGAAAATAGAAAAAAAGAAAATATTTTCCTACTTGTCTTAACCCAGTGCCATCAAGTCGATTCCGACTCATAGCGACCCTATAGGACAGGGTAGAACTGCCCCATAGAGCTTCCAAGGAGCGCCTGGCAGATTTGAACTGCTGACCCTTTGGTTAGCAGCTGTAGCACTTACTACTTGTCTTAAAAAAATATATAACTTTAATTACTTTTATACCAAACTCTGACAAGAAAATTGTAGACTAATCTCTCTGATGAACAGCTACAAGAATAATAAAATATTAGCAAATCAAATCTAGAAATAAATAAAGAATAATATATTGTGACCATGTCAGATTTATTCCAGAAATTCATGTAGGTTTACCATTCAGAAAATCAATCAAAATAATTCATGATTTTAATGGAGATAAATCACATGATAATCTCAATAGACAGAAATAAAGTATCTAAAAAAAAATTAAACCTCCATTCATGACAAGAGCTTTCTACAAAATAAGAATAGAAAGGAGTTTATTAATCTGACAAAGTTTTTTTTAAAAAACCACCTGGAGCAAACATCATTCCTAACAGTAAACAGTTGAACACTTATAACCTGACTATGGGACCAAGATAAGGTGGTCCACTATCACCTTTCATAATTTTGTTCTGGAGATTTCTGCCATTGCAATAAGAGCTCCTCCCATCCCATCTTAGTTATCTAGTGCTGCTAGAAAGAAATACCACAAGTGGATGGCTTTAGCAAACAGAAATTTATTTCCTCACAGTCTCATAGGCTAGAAGTCCAAATTCAAGGTGTCAGCTCCAGGGGAAGGCTTTCCCTCCCTGCCGGCTCTGGAGGAAGGTCCTTGTCATAAATCTTTCCCTGGACTCGGAGCTTCTCTGTGAGGGAATCAGGGGTCCAAAGGACACGCTCTGCTCCCAGCACTACTTTCTTGGTGGTATGAGATCCCCAACTCTCAGCTTGCTTCCTTTTCCTCTTATCTCTTGTAAGATAAAAGATGATGCAGGCCACACCCAGGGAAACTCCTGTTACACTGGATCAGGCATGTAACCTTAGTAAGGGTATTACAATTCCACCCTAATCCTCTTTGCATAAAATTACAATCACAAAATGGAGGACAACCATACAATATTGGGAATCATGGCCTAACCAAGTTGACACATATTTTGGGGGGACACAATTCAATCCATGACACATTCTCAAATAAAAAAGGAAATAAAAGTTATAAGGACTTGGATGGTTTTAAAACATGTCATTAAATCTTTGTTACTCCTTTCATGTAATTCCCCTCTCCTTGAATATGGACCATCACAGTGACATGTTTGTAATCAACAGAATGTGGCATAAGTGGTGTTGTGTGATATCTGAGACTGGATAGGGAAATGGTAATAACAGCTTCCATGGGCTCTCCTTCAAGACACACACCTGGAGAGCCAGGAGCTGATATGTAAGCAATCTGGCTGCCCCAATCCACCATGGTGGAGAGAACCAGAAAGACCACACAGAACTAGAGAAAGAAGGCTGAAGAGCCTCCAGGTGCTCAAGCCCCATCTGTCCAAGCCTCCCACTGAGTTTTCCCCACTGAGGTGCCAGCTTGTGAGCCTTCAGCTGATTCCAGCCTTCAGCCTTTAAATCACACCCAATGGCCCTACACAGAAGAGTCAACCCAAATGCAGGTATGTGAGCATAATAAATGTTGTTCTTTTATACCATTAAGTTTAGGAATGGTTCGTGAAACAGTAACAGGTCACCCAAACCAAAAGTAACAGATAACCAGAACAAAGATGTGAGAAAATAAAACTGTTAATGTTCACAAATGATAGGATTGTGTAACTATTAGAAATACTAAGTGAATTTAGCAAGGTCACGGCATAAAAAAATTACCAACAAAGATGTCAGAATAATTCTAACCAATGTGAGTGAGACTGCTTTATAGAACACTGCTGGGAGAAATTAAGGAAGATCTAAATAAATAAAGGGACATGCTATGTTCACGGATGGAGAACTCAATGTAGTTTAGGTGCCTCTTCTCCCAAAATTGACTTTATGATTTAAATCCCAGCAGAATGGTTGTGAAAATTGAAAAACTGCTTTTAAAATTCATAGAGAGCCAAGATAATCTTAAAAAAATTTGAAGAACATAGACTGCCAGATATCAAGACTATTATGACACTACAGTAATTAAAACTACGCTTTGAACCAAGTACAGAAAAATACATCGTTAGAGCAAAACAAAGTCCATCAACAGGCCCATCTTCACATTCACATGTATGTGATTTATGACCAAGGTATCACTGCATAGTAGTGGAGAAATGATAATCTGGTTAAAAAAAAATTCTGGGTCATTTATATATTTAGGAGGAAAAAAAATGAATTTTTCCTCTACCTCGTACCATAACCAAAAACCAATGCTACATAAAACGTAGACCTAAACCTGAGAGGTAAAATAATAAAGCCAGAATAAAATGCAGACAAGCATCTTCATAACATGAGGGTCGGCAAAATCTCCTAAACAGGACACAAAAGCACTCACTACAGAATAATTAATAAATGGTACTTCATTAAAAATAAAAATTTCTGTTCATCAAATGATACCATTAAGGAAATGAAGATACAAGCCATAGACCAGGAGACAACTTGCAGTCCAGGTATCTGACAAATAACTTGTAGTTAAAATATTGAAGAGCTTCTATGAATCAGGAAAAAAAAAAAAAGACAAACTACCCAAACAAAAAATTTACAAGACACATGTATAGTACTTTGCAAAAGAACATATTCACTTGATCGATAAGCACATGAAAAGAATTTCAATACCAGTCATCATCAGAAGACTGCACCACACAGCCACAAGAATGGCAACTAGCAACAGCAGCAATAACAAATGGAAATATTAAGTGTTGCTTAAAAAAAAAGTTGTTATTGAGTTGAATATGACTCATAGTGACACTATAGGACAGAGTAGGGCTGCCTCATTGGGTTTCCAAGGAGCAGCTGGTGGGTTCACACTGCTGACCTTTTGGTTAGCAGCTGAGCTCTTAACCACTGCACCACCTGGGCTCCAAGTGTTGACAAGAATGTGGAATAACTGGAATTCTCAAATATTGCGGGTTGGAACACTTGGAAAGCTGCTCAGAATTACTTCCTACAGGTAAAGATATAGCTACACACAATGTGGATAAATCTCACAGCCGTAACACTGAGCCAAAGGATCCAGACACAAAACAGCATCTACTGTACAATTTAATTTACACGAGAGGTAAGAGTTTTAATCTACAGCCACAGAGGTCAGAACAGTGATGACCTTTAGAGTGGGTATTCACTAGGAAAGAGTCTTTGGGGTTTTGGAAATGTCCTATAACTTTTTCTGGATAATAATTACACAGGTGAATACATATATAAAAATTCATCAAGCTGTACCCTTAATATGCACTATGCTGTGTTCATGTTGTGCCACAATTAAAAGATTTTAAATAATATTTTTAAATTTCAATGACACAAATTAACAGGTCATTAAAAACAAGAAAATATGTGCAAATATATGATTTAAATTATTAGTATTCTTAAAATTGTTGAGATTTTATAAATAAATAAGAAGAAATAGAGTATGAATACTGACACACAATATGAACAGGGAATTAAAACATGAAATACCAATGACCGAGATATGTCCAAAGCTACTCAAGATGGTTAATTTTATTTGTCAACTGGGCTAGGCTATAGTACGAGTTTTTTTTTTTTTTTTGTCAAATGCTAATTGAAATGTTGCTGTGAAATATTTACATGTGATTAGAATTTAAATCTGTTGGTCTTAAGTAGATTACTCTCCATGATTTGGGTGGGTTTTTTTTTTTTTTTCATCCAACTAGTTGAAGGCCTTAAGAGAAAAACTAAAGGTTTCCCAAAGGATAATTCTGCCTCCGTATTATAAACAGATATCCTGCTAGAATTCCTCTGTCTCCCCCCACCTAACTTACCAGTTTGGGACACAAGACACAAGACTGTTGGAATTTCTAGACTGTACCTGACCTATGAGTTTTGGACTTTCCAGCCGCCACAATCACGTAAGTCACTTCCTTAAAATCAATCAAGCTCTCTCTCGATATATATACATATCTACACACCCTTATACATATATAATACACACACACATATAGACATTATCAGAAGGGATCAGTCCCTGGAGACGGACATCATGCTTGGTAAACTGGAGGGTCACGGAAGAAGAGGAAGGCCCTCGATGAGATGGATTGACACAGTGGCTGCAACAATGGGCTCAAGAGTAACAACGACAGTAAGGATGGCTCAGGACCAGGCAGTGTCTCATTCTGTTATACAGAGGGTCGCTGTGAGTCGGAGTTGACTCCACGACCCTGACGACAACCACAACAACATATATATATGTTTATCCCTGAGTGCCAACAGTTTGCACCCCATTACTAACCGAAAGTTAGCAGATACATAGATATATGCACATGTGTATATATAACGTCTTACTGGCTCCGTTTCTCCAGAGAATCCTGATGTGAAGACACTTTCACTAATATTCAAATCTAAGAGAGCACACAACAATGTTTCACTCAGCAAAGAGGAGTGCGGGAAAAAGAGCAGATAATTTTTAAGGTTAGCGAGTGTTTAAGTAAACAAATCCTTGCTTATATTTTTTATAAGGTTATAAATTTTTACAACCTTCCTGGAGTTAACCTATTGGTATGCTTTAGGATAATCTTTCTAATGCATATTAAAATATAAAATAACTATACACTTCCACCCAGCTATTCAATTTCTATGGATTTATATTAGGAAAATAACTATAATATCAATAATAAAATATCATATGTAAAAAAGGAGCCCTAGTGGTGCAGTCTATGAGTCGGAATCAACTCGACGGCACTGGGTGGTGGGTTAGTGGTGCAGTGATTAAACGCTCAGCTGCTAACCAAAAGGTTGGTGGTTCAAAGCCACCAGCTGCTCTGTGGGAGAAAGATGTGGCAGTCTGCTTCTGTAAAGATTTACAGCTGGAAAACTCTATAGGGCAATTCTACTCTGTCCTGTAGGGTCACTATGGGTTGGAATTGACTTAACAACAATGGGTTACATGTATAAAAAATAAGATGAAATCCTTGACAACTTCAATCTTTTCTCCATTTATCATGATGTTGCTTATTGGCCCAGTTGCAAAGATTTTTGTTTTCTTTATGCTGAGGTGTAATCCATCCTGAAGGCTGTGGTCTTTAATCTTCGTCATTAAGTGCTTCAAGTCCTCTTCACTTTCAGCAAAGAAGGTTGTGTCATCTGCATATTGTACGTTGTTAATGAGTCTTCCTCCAATCCTGATGCCCCATTCATTCTTCTTCGTATAGTCCAGCTTCTCAGATTATTTGTTCAGCATACAGATTGAATAGGTATGGTGAAAGGACAAAATGGCACTATAAGATATTGTAAAAATGGCATAGGGGCAATGTCTGACCTCCTTCAACCCCACAAGGGGGAAGGAGAACCAAGATCAACAGCACAAGGCTTACTCCCACGAGGGGAGCCCAGACAAGCTGCCTCTCTCTGCTATCTTTACTAATTCTGACACCAGCTGTCCCTTCACAGCACTCTCTACTTCTCTGCTGGGTTTGATAATTCATTGCAATGGCCACGAAGAACTCACAGACCATACTCATGATTGCGGGATTTATGAGTGGAGTAACAGTTAGAAGTAAAGCCTCAGGAACACTCAGGATACAGCTCTTCCATCAGCACAGCCTCTTCCCAACTGTACTCACAGGCACGCCTCTCCCTAGCCGTAGGCCTCTCCCCAAGGGCACTCAGTTTTCCCTCTCCAAGGGTCAGGTCAGGAAGATCACCACGCAGTCTCCTGCTGCCGAGTCTCTCCTGCTGGTCTCTACTTCCTTGGTAGTGGTGGGCTCTTCTTTCTGCTCCGGAATTGGCTCCCTCTTAAGGCAAAACTGACCAATCCCCTTTGTGGGCCACGATTATCTTATTTGCATAGCCCCTCTCAACCACCTGGGTGAGAGTTACAAGACCACGGTGAGAAAGGCCATTCTAAGTAATTCAACACACCGCAGATACTACTATCACTGTCATTATCATCATTCTTATTTTAGAGCTGGAATAACTTCAGTTTACAGGCATTAAAAAGTTACCTCAGGTCACATGGATAGGAAGTAGGGAGTTGGAATTTGAACTCAATTTGAACCCTAGGGTCTTAGGAGCTATGGAATCAGATAATTGCTCAGACTCGTATGTATGTGCATACCAGAAGGATAGATGATAGATAGGCAGATGGACAGACAGATAGATAGAAGGAATTACAGATATGGACATTCAATTATATGTAGGTATATAGCTTTTTTCTATTAAATTATTGCTAATGATGCTGAGACATTAGAAATAACCTAACCATTCTTTAGCAGGAGCTTGTTTGTAGCTGAGTGACGAAACTATATACAATTGTACACAGTGCAGCCATTTTAAATGGGAAAAGTATATTTACATGAGAAGTTATATTGACATGGAATGCTGTCCGTAATATCTGGAGGGCAAGTGTTTATTTTCAGAAGGCTCAGAGAAAGCGTACGTATTATAATTTCATTTTTGGAAAATACTATTTTTATATTCACATCTCTAGTTATAACTTATTGCCATTGAGTCAATCCTGACTGATAGTGACCCTATAGGACAGAGCAGAATTGCCCCGTAGGGTTTCCAAGGCTGTAAATCTTTACGGAAGCAGACTGCCACGTCTTTTTATCTGCGGAGTGGCTGGTGGCTTCAAGCTGCTGACCTTGTGGTTAGCAGCTGAGCAGTTAACCACTGCACTGCTAGGGCTCTTTATCTCTGGAAGGGTGTAAAAAGTGCACTTTGTCTATCTCTGAAGATAGAAATACAGAAAATACTTCCTAGTTTACACAGTTCTGTATTGTTTGGATTTTTTTAATAATGAGCTCATAGTATTTAATAATTTAAAATAACTTTTCCATCTTAAAATGTAGGTATCTTACAGATCATGGTGCTAGACTTTGCAAGATAATTCTAATTTCAACCTCTGATCTTTTCAGGATATACAAAAAAAAACCTGTTGCCATCGAGTTGATTCCAACTCACAGCAACCCTATAGGACAGAGTAGAACTGCCCCATAGGATTTTCAAGGAGCACCTGGTGGATTTGAACAGCTGACCTCTTGGTCAGCAGCCAAACTCTTAACCACTACACCACCATGGTTTCTTTTTAGGATACAGTGTATATTATCTTCTTAAACAATATGCCCTATTTTTAGGGTGGGAAAACATGAACACCATAGATACAGTTAATTATATGTTTGAACATTATTTCTCAGTTTCTATCTAACACTTTTAAGTACGACTTAACTATAGCTCTTACATTAAAACACAAATAAATGAAAGAAAATACAGTGTATTACATATTGTCCTTGCTTAAAAAATTTATTGTGATAGAGAAGTCTTAGTTTTAAAGCTCTCCTGAATATTTTTTAAATATTGTTTGATAGTATTTTTACTAACAATGTAATTGGATGAAATAAATAATATTGCGAAGTTAGAGCCTTACCATTTAAATTCTGTCCTATTCGAATGGTACCAGAGGCAGGATTGGTAATGGAACCGCTCAGAGTTCTTGCCTCAAAAGCTTTGCTGCCCTCCTCCAAACCGTTGGTGAAGAAGCTGATTTTTGTCTGATCCACCTGTAAGAAATTATCACCATTACTATTTTAATTGCACAAACTTTCATTTTAGGATGACCGCATCTGAGCTGTCTTTCTTAATCCCCTACTTGTCTACTTTCTTCAGCTGGGAAGAGTGGAAACAAATTTTACTTTAATGGATCAATGATGTATCTGTGTTTTTCTAAATCCAAATATTCTGGTTTTGTGCTTTGACGGTGTTGTAGATTCAATTGTGTGCCCCCAAAATATGTGTCGGAATCCTAATCCCTATGCCTGTTGATGTAATCCCACTTGGGAACAGGATTTTCTTTGTTATGTTAATGAGTCCATGTTATTTTTTAGGTAGAAAAAGATTAGGAACAGAGGAATAAAAAAATCTGTTGTTACCGAGTTGATTCTGACTCATAACGACCCTGAAGGACAGAGTAGACCTGCCCCACAGGGTCTCCAAGGAGCAGCTGGTGGATTTGAACTGCCAACCTTTTGACCAGCAGCCATAGCTCTTAACTACTACACCACCAGGGCTCTGGGTAGTCACAGACATACAGAATTATTTGTCCCGTATACTTCACAGCTTAGCCTGCTATGAGTTCATAAATTTTTTCAGGTTATACTATTTTTAGGTATTCATTAAATTTGTTATAGTCAGATTGGGAAATAAATCAGAAACAAATAAAACAGAAAGAAATATGCAAAACCAGATACACTAAAAAAGTATTAAAAAAAATTGCCATCAAGTCAATTTGACTCATAGCAACCCTATACATGTGGATATAATTCAATTTAAGTTTCTGGTACGAGATACTTTTTGTAATATTTACTTTTTGAGGTGTTGGTATCCAGTTAGTGAATTTTCAGCTGTAGTTCCACACTTTAGAATAACTAAGAAACTTGCCAAGTCTATTTCAGGATAATTAAATCATGCAACCTAACAACAATCTACACAAGGGGTCAGCAAACTTTTTCTGTAAACAGCCAGAGAATAAATATCTTTTCTTTATGGGCCAAACAGTTTGACTTTGCCAGCCAAATGGTCTCTGTCACAGCTATTGGACTTATGCCACTGTTGTGCAGTCATAGGCAATACTGAAACAAATGGGCACACCTAGGTTCCAATAAAACTTTATTTTAAAAACAAGCAGCCAACCAGATCTGGCCTGTGGGTCTTATTTTGAAGACCCATGGATTGCACCATAAAAAGCTACCAAATTTTTGTTTGCATGATAAAAAAAAAAAAACCTGTTGCCATTGAGTGGATTCCAACTCATAGCGATCCTATAGGACAGAGTAGAACTGCCCCATAGGGTTTCCAAGGAGCACCTGGTTAGCAGCCGTAGCTCTTAACCAGTAGGCCACCAGGGTTTCCATTTGCAGGATATGATCCCTAAAGTACCCAATTTAATTCAATCAAACTTCTACGTAGAGTACCTCACTCCCGGTATTTATACAAAATCTTCAGTGACCGCATATATTTCTGAATAAACTGATCAGCTACTTGGACATCACCTTAATCTATATAAAAAGTTCTCCTGCTCAAGGGTTTTTAAATGAAATGTGAAAGCAATGCCTGCCCCCCTGATCAATAAATGTGCTGGCACGGCAAACAAAAGGCTAAGTGGAAAAAGAGTGATGTAGTATCTTACTACTGGAAGGTTTAATGCTCAACATTTTATTTTAAAAATATATCAAATCATAGCCTTCAAAATGCTATTCCTATTTAAGTCCTTTCAATAATTGGTAAAGATAAATACCTGTTCTCAGGTATGCAAACGATTGTCTTAGGAATATCTTTCAATAAGCTCCCTCCCCCGCCCAAAAGAAAAACAACTCTGGAAGTTAACATCACATTGTTTGGTAATATTCATTCTACAGAAAGTTACCAATGTGGCTTTTCTCCATTCTGATCAACCTGTTTTCATTTTAACCTTGTTCTTTCTTAAATCCACTGGCCCAGAGTTGCATTTTCTTTAATTTTCAAACAAAGCTTTAAAACATAAAATCACACACCCACTCCTCATAGACTTGGATACATACCTCTCTGCTGGGTGGCAGGGCTGCAGTTTTTTCTTTTTCTTTTTTTTTTTTGCATCCCATTTTTTACAGCCTGTTACTGTCATTTGCTGGTTGACTGTTATCATTATAAAAGATACAGGCTTTTCTACTTTGTTATTTGTAGCATTATCTCATGTTTTACAACATCTTTGCGCAACATGCAGGCACATGAAATATAACTAGGGAAAAGTTCGCGGTGGTATTAACGCATAAAAAAGAATGTGGTTCCATCTCCACTGTCTTTACCCAGCCCAAACCTGATGAACAGCCAATTTTCCTTTATCACATTAGCACAGCCATGAGGGAAACACGTTTGTTCTAGTCAGCTACACTAAAGATACTATTACCAATCTAACATATACATGTTTTATATCAGCAGTATTCTCAGAGCAGGAGAGAACCAACAATATATTAACACTAGCATGACAGTTTATTTAAGAAAAGAAAATTGTCTCTGTAAAGGGACAGAAGTTAGAAATGTATGGCTGAAGCTCAGTGTCACTGGTCTAATAAAGGTAATAATTCTTAGGCTTTCTTTATAGCAGGTAACACTCCCCTGACAGTTGTGTCATATCATTCAAATAAAAATGTTGTCTTTTACAAGTTTAAGTGCACCTTTATTTTGAGTCAGATAGAAAGCATGCTTTTGATTTTCTGTATTCACTGTATTATATCTGTAGTCAAGAGTTCAAGACCTCTTTTTTTTTTTTATCAACTCATCACATATTTGCTTAGTAGAAGGATTCTGTGTCACTTGAAGTGAATTCCAGAAGGATGTTTTCACTTTGTTGGTACTTAAAACATGATGAACGATGACCCCAAGCCACTCTTCCACTGTCCCCACCCCTACCAAGCACCTTTCTAGAAATAAGATTAAATCTTCTTTGGTTTCCTGTACCATATATTCCAAGATTCTCTGAACTATTTTACAATTCTGATCCGGGGCCCCATCACACTGAAACGGTGAAGACTCAGGTGGCTTTCTGCAATAGCTCATTCTGATGGTCCCCTTGCCAGTTATTCAGGGGGATAGGAATATATATGATGGAATTTCTGATTTGTGAAAAGAATGCCTTCTGCTAAAGTAAACTTCCCACCCACTCATTCTCAACCCCTATGAGAATTACAGGCACTTGAACGTGTTTATTGGTGTAGCTTGAATGAATGAATTAGCAGTAGCAACTGTAGAAAAGGCTAGAAATCCCTTCATCCAAAGACATATTGGAAAGAAGATATGGGGGAGAAGGTCACCCTCAAGCCTTCATTCTCATAGAGTTTCATATTGCATTCTAATTGTTTTTATTGTTATTATTATTGGTTAATTTCTTTTGTCTCTGTGATAGGTTGTACTGATCCTTTGAACTGAAAGAGAGTATAAGATTGAAAACGAAGAACTCCAGACATGCCTGATTTAAAAACCAGCTGCCATCAAGTAGATTCCAACTCATGGTGATCCCATGAGTGTCAGAGGAGAACTGTGTTCCACAGGGTTTTCAACGGCTGATTTTTTTGGAAGTAGATCGCTAGGTCCACTTTCTGAGGTGTTTCTGGGTGGACTTGAACCTCCAAATTTTCCATTAGCAACAGAGCACAATAACAAATTGCACCACCCAGGGTCTCTATGCCTGATTAGTGGGGGGTATATTCAAAAGTCCAGAATGTCACACATTAGCTGAACAGCTGCCAAGGAAAAAATAAAATCAAGTCCACCTAGATAGAGGGAAGCTCAGGATCACCTCTTCCATCGAAATGTCAAATCTTTTGTTATTCTGCTCTTGCCGGCTACCAACAACCAAAAGAAAATGCTGACTCAGGCTAGAAAACAAACAGGCAGAGTAAACTGTGCTGGCTTCCTCACTGGAGAAATGGTTTTTCCATTCCTATGTCTTTCTAGTTTAAATTTAATTTAATAAAGCATCAACCTAGTACTCACAGTGATCCTATGCATTACACCAAGAAAAGAAAGTCCTGATCCTTTCTCTCAAAGAACTTGTATTATGAAAACTATGGAATAGTAGTGTTAGGATAACTATAAATGATAACAGGTGTTTTTAACTTAAGTACTGGATCTTAATGAAGTTAATGAAGTCATATCTTTCTCAGGGGGTTTCTCTAAGGTGTTATGTGTATATACATATATATATGATATCCATATTCACTGTTATGTGTGTTATATGACGTATTTTCAGACGTTCTTTGTGGGAATTTCTTCCCCATAACCAATTTAGAAGTCTCACAAGAACAGCAGTTTCAGTTAAAAATGGGCCTCATTTTTAAGCAAAGGCATTTTTAACTGTTTTGAATAACAAGTTTTTAAATAAATTTAACATAAGTGATCTGGGAATATTTCTTAAATTCAAATTTAGCCTGGAAAAATGGTGGTGGACAATACAAATATAGAGGACAGCATCTTCAATGCTAAGGAACTCAAACAATAAAATCACCATGACATGAATCAGAAGGTAACACTTTGTGGAGGAAAAAATCTTGGACTATTTGAATCAGAAATTGTTCTGAAATAGAAATTCCTATTACTAGATTAAAGAAGGATTTGCATATTCTACTATTCTATGGATAACTTTTAATTTTTAAGCATAAGTGAGGCCATTCATTCTTTAGACATCATAAGACTATGTTAAAATCTCACATGTGTGTTGTAATGCCCCTGCCTGAGAACATGTGGGATGTCCCCCTACCGCTTACTATTCCGAACCGAAGGTAGTCTGAAGCTTTTCCTCAATCACCCCATCCAATTTTATTTCTAACCATTCATCAACAGCCAACCTCCAGTCTAACTGGTGAGCTCTCCTCACTGTCTGCTGATGACAGAATGCTCAATCGCTTCTCCATTTTTTGTTCAAGCTATTTTCCACATGGTAATAATCTTGCTACTAACTTTCATTGATCTAGACTTTAGCATTGATTTCATAAATTCTTTGTCAACTACTTCAGCATCGTGTGAGTAGTTTGCATTTATTGAGATATCAGCATATCAAGCACTATTCTAAAATTTTATGCTTATTCATTCTTTTTATCCTTACAACATCCCAAGGCAAGATTTGCTATTATCTCATTTTAAAGAGAATCACAGAGAATCAAAAATAAATAAATAAATAAGTCAAGGTCACATAGAAGGCACACTGGTTCTAGAACCTGTTTTAGCCACTCAGTTTTAATTAGTTGTTTACATCCAGTTAGCATTTAGAAATAGTCTCATTGACCATCTAGTTTATCAAACCTATCCAATGATTCTCTTCCATCACTCTATCTAGTGATGACTCAGCCTTTGTGTGAACACCTCCCTCAGTGAGAAGGGCAACAACTCCTGCCTCCATGCGTTAATCACTTGGTGTACGTTCAGCGCTGTGTAGAACACTTATATTATCTCACTGGCTTCTCAGACTGTCCCTGTGCAGCTTTGTTATCCACACGCTACAGACGAGGGCCTGGAGCCTTAGCTGCTCCAGTATTCTGCCTCCACAGACCTGTAAATCTTTTCATCTTTCAACAGATTTTACTATGACAGGCAACTGAGCTGAAGGTATCTCATTATAACTTCTGTTCATAGGCCCCTGCTCTAACTCTTGGGCTCACACAGCACATAATTAATCTTGCTTCTATGTAAGAGTTTACACAAATGTAAAGAAAGCTATCATTCCACTGCTAAGTCTCCTTCAGTATAGATATGGTGAGTTTTTGCAATGATCTATACATGACATAGTTTTGAGTTTCTCTGCTTAAAATGTGGCTCCAGAAACACTACCATCTCTGAATGTGGTTTGACCTGTCACGTTGGAGCAGAAATGTCGTCTTAACACAACCCAAAATTACATGCTAGATTTTTAGCAATGACATCATGCAGCTAAAACTAATAAATCATGTTCAGGTGACTCTGCACTAAAATACTAAGGCTCTTTTTAAACCCACATAACGGCGAAGTCGCGTCTCCCCCGTCCTGCACACGTGCAGTTAGTTTTGTGGACCCAAGGGCGAGAATTTATATTTATCCATGTTATATTTCATCCTGTTAGATTCAGCCCATTGCTCCAGGCTGTCAAAATCTTTTTGGATCCTATGTCTGTCATCCAACATATTTACCATCCCTCCAAGATTTGTGTCATTTGCAAATTTGATGAGCACGCCCTAGTGCTGGGCACAAGCTCAATAAATACCAACTGATTGATTGACTAATTGACATCCCCAAAATAAAACCAGCAACACAAGCTACACTGTACTGCAACTCTAAGCAATAAAGAAAAGGCACCATTTTGTAACAGATTAAATGTGTCATACCGGTACTCTTTTATGTACTTTGCAATGGCCTTGTTTACTAACATTGGGTCTGATATGACTACAAATAAACTCTCCAGCCTATCAAATAGTCTCTACCTATTGGCTAGAAACCCTGGTGGCATAGTGGTTAAGTGCTTCGGCTACTAACCAAAGGGTCAGTAATTCGAATCTGCCAGGCGCTCCCTGGAAACTCTGTGGGGCAGTTCTACTCTGTCCTATGGGGTCACTATGAGTTGGAATCGACTCCACGGCACTGAGTTTGATTTTTGAGTTTTTATCTATTGTCTATTATACAAACACAACAAAACAAGGAATTGAGACAATTATTCAGGCAAGATTTCTTTGGCAGAAATTAATCACAGGGGCTACACAGAACAATTTGGAATGGGTATGGCCACTCTACCAGTTTCATTCACTGAATAATTGCTTAAATCTTCATTTTCTTGGTCTATATAAAAGATGTCATGGGCATATAACTTCATACACAAATATGCTACTCAAAGATTTTACTTTCTTTTTGTTTGTTTTTATTTTGCATTTGCCATGAGCTCACATATTCTATTTTGACACCAGCCCCTCCTCCTGTACCCCTCCTTGCTCTCACACTTTTGTTTTTTCCTCTCGGGGCACCTCAGACAGGCCAGGCCCTTGAAGTGATCCACGAAAAAAGCCTAAGTGCATTACATTGCCACCCCAGGCATAATCCTCTGGATTTGCCGTTCTCCCCTTGATATCTATTAACCCCCTCCATATCCTGCAGCCTCCCACAGACAAGCCCCCAACTGAATCAATCTCTAAAAACTTGACATAGGCATGATAGCAGCTTTCTCTCTCCTATCTTGACTGGGTATGAAATTCTCCTGGCTATTTCTTCCCAAACTATTAAATTACTCTCTCTACTTCAAAGAAAGCTATGAATTTACACATATATGGGATGAAAAATCTGCCAATGGTCTAATTTATTGTTGATTTCTTAGGTAACAGGAATAGAGTCAGCCCTCTTCTGTAGAAACTGCCTAGGAACATGTCATGCAAAATTGCACACCTAAGACTGCTTTGGGTGCAAGAATGATCACGGTCATCTACACTCTTAGTTATCTCAATAAATCTTTGCTGCCTTTTTCTAATTTTATCTGTAGAGAGGAGATAATTTCCAAAAGATGACCAGAATTAGCCGTAAAACACCTTTCATATTTTATACTCCAATGATCAAGAGGTCATTTATTTGTTACAGCTGCATTTTCCTCTGCTTAGAAGTCAGTCAACTTCTTGTTTGGTCTCCCCTGTTTAGGGAGAAAATTGTTCGTCATACCCTTCACTAAAAACCAACACGTTATCTGAAAATGGTCCCATTGTTTGAATGTTTAATGAGCACATAGGATGTAAAAATGAATAAAACAGTCTTTTTCTTCAAGGAATTTGAAAACTGTAATGAAAATAGGCATTAGAAAGTAATTTCAAGGCAAGGTGATATATGCAATAAAATAACTGTGAATAAGGTGCTTCGGGAAAAGGAGAAACAGAAAAATTTTCCTAACATCTGCTCTTCCAAAGACTTCCCCATTCTCTCCTCCCCACTATTGCAGTATTCCTCAAACAAGATGCCTCTACTTGCTTTGTCCATTTTCTTTTTCTGCTTCCTCTGTAATGCATTCCAAGTAGTCAGTTTTAGTTTTTATTACTTTTATATTAAAATATTACTCTTCATAAATATATATTCATATATATTACTCTTTATATATAAAGAGTTGCAGATGGAAAACCAAATGGGTAGAACACGCTCAGCATTTCTCAAGCTGAAAGAACTGAAGAAAAAATTCAAGCCTCGAGTTGCAATAGTGAAGGATTCTACAGGGAAAATATTAAACGATACAGGAAGCATCAAAAGAAGATGGAAGGAATACACAGAGTCATTATATCAAAAAGAATTAGTCGATGCTCAACCATTTCAAGAGGTGGCATATGATCAGGAACCAATGGTACTGAAGGAAGAAGTCCAAGCTGCTCTGAAGGCATTGGAGAAAAACATGGCTCCAGGAATCAATGGAGTATCAATTGAGATGTTTCAACAAACAGATGCAGCACTGGAGGTGCTCACTAGTCTATGCTAAGAAATATGGAAGATAGCTTCCTGGCCAACTGACTGGAAGAGATCCATACTTATGCCTATTTCCAAGAATGGTGATCCAACCAAATGTGGAAATTATAGAACAATATCATTAATATCACATGCAAGCAAAATTTTGCTGAAGATCATTCAAAACCAGCTGCAGCAGTATATCAACAGGGAACTGTCAGAAATTCAGGCTGGTTTCAGAAGAGGACGTGGAACCAGAGATAATCATTGCTGACGTCAGATGGATCCTGGCTGAAAGCAGAGAATACCAGAAGGATGTTTACCTGTTTTTTATTGACTGTGCAAAGGCATTCAACTGTGTGGATCATAACAAATTATGGATAACATTGCAAAGAATGGGAATTCCAGAACACTTAATCGTGCTCATGAGGAACCTTTACACAGAACAAGAGGCAGTTGTTCAGACAGAACAAGGGGATACTGATTGGTTTAAAGTCAGGAAAGGTGTGCATCACGGTTGTGTTCTTTCATCATACCTATTCAATCTGTATGCTGAGCAAATAATACAAGAAGCTGGACTATATGAAGAAGAACAGGGCATCAGGATTGGAGGAAGACTCTTTAACAACCTGTGTTATGCAGATGACACAACCTTGTTTGATGAAAGTGAAGAGGACCTGAAGCACTTACTAATGAAGATCAAAGACCACAGACTTCAGTATGGAATATACCTCAACATAAAGAAAACAAAAATCCTCACAACTGGACCAATGAGCAATATCATGATAAATGGAGAAAAGATTGAAGTTGTCAAGGATTTGATTTTACTTGGATCCACAATCAACAGCCATGGAAGCAGCAGTCAAGAAATCAAAAGACACATTGCGTTGGGTAAATGTCCTGCAAAGGACCTCTTCAAAGAGTTGAAGAGCAAAGATGTCACCTTGAAGGCTAAGGTGCGCCTGACCCAAGCCATGGTATTTTCATTCACATTATATGCATGTGAAAGCTGGTCAATGAATAAGGAAGACCGAAGAAGAGTTGACGCCTTTGAATTGTGGTGTTGTGAAGAATATTGAATATACCATGGACTGCCAAAAGAACGAACAAATCTGTTTTAGAAGAAGTACAACCAGAATGCTCCTTAGAAGCAAGGATGGCCAGGCTGCATCTTACATACTTTGGAGATGTTGTCAGGAGGGATCAGTCCCTGGAGAAGGACATCATGCTTTGCAGAGTACAGGGTCAGTGGAAAAGAGGAAAACCCTCAAAGTGGTCGATTCACACAGTGGCTGTAGCAATGAGCTCAAGCAAAACAACGACTGTAAGGATGGCTCAGGACAGGGCGGTGTTTCATTCTGTTGTGCACGGGGTCGCTATGAGTCGGAACCAGCTCAATGGCACCTAACGACAACATATATAAAACAGAAAAGTTGCAAGAATAGTACAAAGAATTTTTTTCAGAATCATTTGAGATTAAGTTGCTGATGCTGTTGTTGTTGTCAGGTGCCATCCAGTCGGTTCCAACCCATAACAACCCTATGTACAACAGAATGAAACACTGCTCAGTTCTGTGCCATCCACACAATCACTGCTATGTTTAAGCCCATTGTTGCAGCCACTGTATCAATCTATCTCATAGAGGGTCTTCCTCTTTTTCACTGACCCTCTACTTTACCAAGCATGATGTCATTCTCCAGGGACTGGTCCTTCCTAATAACATGTCCAAAGTATGTGAGACGAAGTCTCACCATCTTTGTTTGTAAGGAGCATTTTGGCTGTACTTCTCCCAGACAGATTTGTTCATTCTTCTGGCAGTCCATGGTATACTCAGTATACTTTGCCAACACCATAATTCACAGGCATCAATTCTTCACTCTTCCTTATTCACGGTCCAGCTTTCATATGCAGGTGAGGCAATTGAAAATACCATTGCTTGGGTTGGAGCACCTTATTCCTCAAAGTGACGTCTTTGCTTTTCAATACTTTAAAGTGGTCTTTTGCAGCAGATTAACCCATTGCGATATGTTGTTTGATTTCTTGACATAAAGATTCATTATTCGCAAATACTTTAGTGTGTATTTAATACAAATAAAAAGCATTATCCTACATAACCACAATACAACCATGAAAATTAAGAAATTAACACTGATACACAACTACTATCTAATCCCCAGGTGCCATTCATGTTTGTCCACTTGTCCCGATAATTTCGTTCAGAGAAAACAAATTGAGTCCAGAATCACAAGTTGCATTTTGTTGTCCTGACTTAGATCTCCTTTGATCTGGAACAGTTCTTCAGTCTTTCTTTGGCTTTCATGATCTTGACACTATTGACAATGACTACAGGCTAGATATTTTGTAGATTGCTTCTCAACTTCGGTTTATCTAAATTGTCCTCACGATTAGATTCAGATTTTGCTATTTTTCTGCTGCATCCTATCACATTTAACATACTTTCTATTTGTCCCATTATTGATGACATTAACAGTAATCATTTAGATTAAATTGGCATCTGCCGGGCTTCTCCCCTCTAAAAATACAATTTTTCCCTTTTCAATTAATAAGCATCTTGTAAGCAGACACTTTGAGACTGTGTAAGTATCCTGTTCCTTATTAAACTTTCAATGTATGCATTTATTTATTTATTTATGGACTCAAGAATGCCTATTTTATCAGTGGAATATAATCTATTACTATCAGTATGTATTTTGATGTTTAAATTATTCTACATTTGAATCGTGGAAGTCCCATAAAGGTGGATTCTCCATCACTTTGATATATCCTCATAGTTCTTTGATTATTTTCCTGCTTTTTGACACAATATGTTTCAGGCTCATTTTATACATTCTCTGCCCTAACCCTGGAATCAGCCATTTCTCCAAGGAACCCTGGTTCCTTCTACAGATGAATGGTATTTAGAAACAAAGATTTGGTGCTAAGTATACTCATGCTATTTGGATGTTACTGCTCCCAGGCCTTCCCTCCCAATGGACAGAGCTAGAGAATAGATAGATACATACTATATATATATATACACATATATATACACTTACATGCATTATTTGGATATGTGGATACTTACACAGTTTCATTATATAGTTCTCTAAGTACACACATTTAAATTTATATTCACACACATTTATATATATATATATATATATATATATATATATATGTTTTGTTGTTGAGGTGCCACCATATATATACGTTGTTGTTATTAGGTGCTGTTGAGTCGGTTCTGACTATGCACAACAGAACAAAACCCTGCCTGGTCCTGCACCGTCCTCACAATCGTTGTTATGCTTGAGCCCATTGTTGCAGTCATCTCTTTGAGGGTCTTCCTCTTTTTTCACTGACCCTGTACTTTACCAAACATGATGTCCTTCTCCAGGGACTGATCCCTCCTGACAACATGTCCAAAGTATGTAAGATGTAGTCTGGCCATCCCTGCTTCTAAGGAGCATCCTGGCTTGTACTTCTTCCAAGGTGAATTTGTTCATTCTTCTGGCAGTCCATGGCATATTCAATATGCTTCACCAACACCACAATTCACAGGTATCAATTTTTCTTCTGTCTTCCTTATTCATTGACCAGTTTTCACATATATACGAGGCAATTGAAAACACCATGGTTTGTGTCAGGCGCACCTTAGTCTTCAAGGTGACATCTTTGTTTTTCAACACTTTCAAGAGATCTTTCACAGCAGATTTGCCCAGTGCAATACATCTTTTGATTTCTTGACTGTTGCTTCCATGGATGTTGATTGTGGATCCAAGTAAAATTAAATCCTTGACAACTTCAACCTTTTCTCCCTTTGCCATGATGTTGCTTATCAGTCCAGTTGTGAGGATTTTTGTTTTCTTTATGCTGAGGTGTATTCCATACTGAAGACTGTGGTCTTTGATCTTCATCGGTAAGTGCCTCGAGTCTTCTTCACTTTCAGCAAGCAAGGTTGTATCATCTGCATAATGCAGGTTGTCAGTGAGCCTTCTTCCAACCCAGATGCCCAGTTCATCTTCATATAGTCCAGCTTCTTGGATTATTTGGTCAGCATACAGATTGAATAGGTACTGTGAAAGGATACAACTCTCACGCACACCTTTCCTGACTTTAAACCATGCAGTGTCTCCTTGTTCTGTTCAAATGACTGCCTCTTGACTCATGTACAAATTCCTCATAAGCACACTTAAGTGTTCCAGAACTCCCATGCTCCACAATGTTATCCATAATTTGTTATGATCCACACAGTAGAATGCCTTAGCATAGTCAATAAAAACACAAGTAAACATCTTTCTGGTATTTTCTGCTTTTAGCCAGGACCCATCTGACATCTGCAATGATATCCCTCATTCCACATCCTCTTCTAAATCCAACTTGAATTTCTGGCAGTTCCCTGTTGATATACTGCTGCAGCCACTTTTTAATTATCCTCCCCCAAATTTTGCTTGCATGTGGTATTAATGATATTGTTCGATAATTTCCACATTTGGTTGGATCACCTTTCTTGGGAATAGGCATAAATGTGGATCTCTTCCAGTCAGTTGGCCAGGTAGCTGTCTTCCAAATTTCTTGGCATAGATAAGTGAGCACTTCCAGTGCTGCACCTGTTTGTTGAAACATCTCAATTGGTATTCTGTCAATTCCCGGAGCCTTGTTTTTCACCAATGCCTTCAGTGCAGTTTAGATTTCTTCTTTCAGTACCATCATTTCCTTGTCATATGTTACCTCCTGAAATAGTTGAATGTAAACCAATTCTTTTTGGTATAGTGACTCTCTGTATTCCTTCCATCTTCTTTTGATGCTTCCTAGGTCATTTAATATTTTCCCTGTAAAATCCTTTCGGATTGCAACTTGAGGCTTGAATTTTTTCTTCATTCTTTCAGCTTGAGAAATGTGGAGTGTGTTCTTCATTTCTGGTTTTCTATCTCCAGGTCTTTGCACATGTCATCATAATACTTTACTTTGTCTTCAGGAGCCACCATTTGAAATCTTCTGTTCAGCTCTTTTACTTCATCATTTCTTCATTTTGCTTGAGCTACTTGACGTTCAAGGGCAAGTTTCAGAGTCTCTTCTTACATTCTTTTAGGTCTTTTCTTTCTCTCTTTTCTTTTTAAAGACCTCTTGCTTTCCTCATGTCTGATCTTTGGTCATTAGTGTTCGACGTGTCACATCTATTCTTGAGATAGTTTCTAAATTCAGTTGGCATGTGCTCAAGGTCCTACTTTAGCTCTCTTGGGCTTGTTCTAATATTCTTCAGTTTCAACTTGAACTTGTATAGGAGTAATTGATGGTTTAAACTGCAGTCGGCCCCTGGCCTTGTTCTGACTGATGATATTGAGCTTTTCCATCATCTCTTTCCACAGATATAGTCGATTTGATTCCTGTGTGTTCCATCTGGTGAGGTCCCTGTGTATAGTCACTGTTTATGTTGGTGGAAAAAGGTATTTGCAGTGAAGAAGTTGTTGGTCTCACAAAATTCAATCGTGTTATCTTCAGCATCATTTCTATGACCAAGGCTGTATTTTCCAACTACTGATTCTTCTTTGTTTCCAACTTTCACATTCCAATCACCAGTAATTATCAATACATCCTTATTGCATGTTAGATCAATTTCAGACTGCAGAAATTGGTAAAAACCTTGAATTTCACCTTTGGCTTTAGTGGTTGATGTGTAAATTTGAATAATAGTTGTATTAATAATTGGTCTTCCTTGTACGTGTATGGATATTAATCTATCACTGGCAGCGTTGTACTTCAGGATAGACTTGAAATGTTCTTTCTGACGATAAATGCAACGTCATTCCTCTTCCAGTTCTCATTTCTGGCATAGTAGACCATATGATTGTCTGATTCAAAAATGACCAATACCAGTCCATTTCAGCTCACTAATGCCTAGGATATCTGTCTTTATGGGTTCCATTTCATTTTTGACGATTTCCAATTTCCCTAGATTCATACTTCATACATTCCATGTTCTGACTATTAATGGATGTTTGCAGCTATTTCTTCTCGTTTTGAGTCATGACACATCAGCAAATGAAGGTGCCAAAAACTTGACTCCATCCACTTCATTAAGGTCGACTCTATCTTGAGGAGGTAGCTCTTCCCCAGTCGTATTTTGAGTGTCTTCCAATCTGAGGGGCTTATCTTCATGCACTATATCAGACAATGTTCCTCTGCTATTCAAAAGGTTTTCACAGACTAATTCTTTTCAAAAGTAAACCACGGAGTCCTTCTTCCTAGTCTGTCTTAGTCTGGAAGCTCAGCTGCAACCTGTCTGCCATGGGTGACCCTGCTGGTATTTGAATACAGGTGGCATAGCTTCCAGCGTCACAGCTACACACAAGCCCCCACAGTATGACAGTGTGTATATGTGTGTGTATGTATATACATAAATATATATGAGATTACACCAATAACTTCAATCCTAATCCAACACCACAGAGTTTCATTTAGTTTTCTCTCTTTCCATATTTGGATTCCCTTCTGTGAAAAGGAGAAATCTGGCTCCTACTACCTTCAATATATTATTTATTTGATTAATTTTTCTGTACTTAACCAATCTCCAGTCAACACAGCCTCTCTCCTCCCAAAGATGCCTCTTCATTACACTCAGATCCCAACCCATGTATCAGGCTACTCTCCCACATAAAGGCTATCCTCACACTGCTCAAGCCACAGTACCCCAATAGTTAAGATCCTATGCCCCACACCACCAACACTGTTTTTATCAAGATCACCAATGATTGCACGATGCTAAATGCAGGTAATAAATTCTGAGCTTTCATCCCATTCAAATCAGTGGCACTATTTCACACAGCTGATTATTCCCTCCTCAGGAAATATATTTTAATCTGATTTTCAGTATACTAAACTCTCCCAATTTTCCTTTTACCCCTCAGACTACTCCTTCTCAGTCTCCTTTGCCAGTTCCTCTTCCTTTCTTGGGTTGATAAATATTGATCTTGTGTGTATAAATATTGAAGTACTCCAGAGTTCTGTTCTTGGGCCTTTTCTCTTTTCTACCTATGAATACTCCCTTCATAATATCATGTTATCTCATGGTTTTAAATACCATCCTTATGCTGGTCACTTCCAAATTACTATGTCCAACTCAGACTTCTAATCTATATCCCTATGTCAGTGTTCCCATTCCACATCTCTTCTTCTAAGTCTAACAGGTGTTTCAAACACAAATGTTCTAAAATAGAGTATTGATATTACCCCCCAAATCTGCTTCTTCCACAGCCTTCCGTACCTTGGAACATTGCAGATCTGTTCTTCCAGGGTGCAGAATTTCAATCAGAAATCCTTGGGATCCTCCTTGATTTCTCTCTATTTCTCTCATCCATTCCATGAGAAAATCCTGAGGCCCTACTTTCAAAATACATCCAGATTCCAGTCACTGCTCACAACTTTCCCTGCTACTACCCTGGTCCAAGCCACCATCACCTCTCCCATAGATTTTTGCAATGGTTTCTCAGCTGCTCCCTGCTCAACTCAATCCATGTTCTCAATACAACAGCCCAAAGAATCATGCTAACACATAAGGAGATCATTTTACTCCTTTGCTCAAAGTCCTCCAACGAATTCCTACCCTGGATAAAAGTCAAAGTTCTACAAAGTCTGACACAATCTGGCCCCTTGTTACCTATTATGGACTGAATTGTGTCCTCCAAAATATGTGTTATATTCCCAGCCCTTGTACCAGTGGAGCTGACCTGTTTCGAAATATAGGTAGTAGCCAATTTACAATGGTGTTCCATTCCAATGACTGTGTTGTAAGTTAATTCTGACCAACGTCAAATACCTCAATTTTTTTTCTCATTGCCTTTTATTATCAGTATCTTTAAATCTTTGTCTTTGTGGTTGGAAACATTACATACAAACAACTGGAAGTGAACATCTGAGAATGATAACATCAGCAAATTAGGCACTGCGACACTGTATGTAGTACCTATTACTAACTATAAGATGCACACACAAAAAAAAAAATCACTCAAACACATTGTAAGTCAAGGACTACCCAGAGTGTTCTTCTTCTTTTATGTTAGTGGAAGTGTAGGATAGATCTTAAGCTTAATCACTTCTGAGTTATAAAAAATACCAGAATAGACAGAGATACATACACAGGGGAAGACAGATGTCATATGAGAATGGTTTACAAGCCAAAGAACACCATGAAATCCTGTCATGGATTGAATTGTATCTCCCAAAAATATGTGTATCAATTTGGCTAGGCCATGATTCCCGGTATTGTGTGACTGTCCACCATTTTGTCATCTGATGTGATTTTCCTACGTGTTGTAAATCCTACCTCTATGATGTTAACGTGCATGTGAAAGCTCAATGATAAAGAAGGAAGACCAAAGAATTGACGCCTTTGAATTGTGGTGTTGGGGAAGAATATTGAATATACCATGAACTGACAAAAGAATGAACAAATCTGTCTTAGAAGAAGTACAGCCAGAATGCTCTTTAGAAACAAGGATGGTGAGACTACATCTCACCTACTTTGGTCATGTTGTCAGAGGGATAAGTCCCTGGAGAAGGACATCATGTTTGGTAAAGTAGAGGGTCAGTGAAAAAGAGGAAGACCCTCAATGAGATGGACTGACACAGTGGCTGCAACAATGGGCTTAAGCATAACAACGATTCTGAGGATGGCACAGGACTGGGTAGTGTTTCATTCTGTTGTACATAGGGTCACGTCACTGTGAAACAAATGGCCTGATGGCTCCTAAGAACAACAACAACAATGATGTGAATGAGGTGGGATTAGTGGCAGTTACGTTAAAGGGCAGGACTCAGTCTAAAAAACTGGATTGTGTCTTGAGCCAATCTCTTCTGAGATATAAAAAAGAGAAGCCAGTAGAGAGAGAGGAGGAGGACCTCACACCAGCAAGAAAGCAGTGCTGGGGGCAGAGTGCATCTTTTGGACCTGGGGTTCCCGCGTGGCAGAGCTCCTAGTCCAGGGGAAGACTAATGGCAAGGATCTTCCTCCAGAGCAGACAGAGAAAGGCTTCCCCTGGAGCTGGTGCCCTGAATTTGAACTTCTGGCCTACTAGACTGTGAGAGAATAAACTTCTGTTTGTATTTCTGTTACAGCAGCACTAGATGACTGAAACAAATCCCAAGGAAGTAAGGGGATCCCCAGGGCTACCAACAAGGAAGGAATCAGCATGACAGAAACCCTGATTTGGACTTTTAGCCTCCAGAACTGTGAGAAAATAAATGGTTGTCATTTAAAGTCACCAACCTGTGGTATTTGTGTTGCAGTAGCACTAGGAGCCCAAGTGGCGCAGTGGTTAAGTTCTTGGCTGCTAACAAAAGGTCAGCAGTTGGAATTCACCAAACACTCCTTGGAAACCCTGTGGGGCAGATTTACTCTGTCCTATTTGGAATCAACTGGACAGCAACAGGTTTGGTTTTTAGGTAACTAAGACGTCATATCTGTGACATCCCCTGGTGCTTTCTCTTCTAGTTACACCGCCCTCCTTGTTGTTCCTCAAACATTGCAGGCCCTTAGATGTCCCAAGGTCTCTGCAGCTTTTATCCGCTTTCTTTGATATTCCTACAGACATCCACTAGCTTATTCCCTCATCGATGTTCTTAGGTATTTCCTCGAATGTCATCTCAGTAAAACCTCTCTTATCTCTTGTCTACCCCATGTAAAATTGTGACCCCCAAATCTTTGCTAACCTCTTTCCCTATCAAATGTGCTCTCTTTATCCACAACTACTGCTTTGTATATCTCATTTATTAGGTTTCTTCATTGTTAGTCTCCTTTCCCTGCCTGCAATGCAAACTCTGTGAGAGGTCCATTTGTTTTTGTTTTCAGCTTTTGCTGTTGTGTTCACTGTTGTATCTCTAATCCCTGGAACAATCACTAGCAATTACTAGGCTGTCATTTAATCTTCATTGAATGAATGAAGCTCCATCTAAACTAACTCTGAAGGTTAATGGGAGTTATCAAGGTATGGAATTAGTAAGGTACGGAAGTGGCAGAGGGTAGGAAAAAAGTGAGTTGTAGGGAAGGAGAAAAATGCAAGAATCAAGCAAATGTGAAAACAGTTATGAAGTTACCACAAGTCTATTTATGCTGCTCAATCCCTATTCTTTTAAGATTCCTTCATTTTAACGTGTTGAATTAAGCTCACTTTTCCCCAAATCTTCTCCAGTTTTTTTTTAAATCTCTTTTAATCATAGTGATAAAATTGCATATCACTAATTCATATTATGCCTGAAGGCGGAGAATAAAAATGAACATTGGATTTCTATTTCTACTTTCAGGATGTAAGTCAAAGCCCTGCCAAGAGATGCGAACTCCCTGCCAGCCCATCAATCAGGTCCTCATCACGTAGATAGAGACCAGAAAATCATTCTGTGTATAGCCCAAAAACTTAACCTGTTGCCAGTACTCAATTGACATCTCAACAGTCCTGAGCAGTAATTTGGAAGTGGAAATGGAGTCCCACCATGTAAAGAAAGCAGAGTTCAAATGCCTACTAACACTATGCATGAGTTACTTTGGCTAAAATCTTAAACAGGGACCGGAGGTGTACCAGCTAGATTTATATTCATAAAATCAGACATGGATTATTTACAGATTTTATATTCTTCGAGGAAATGTATGCTTTCCCATAAGTACATATCATTTGGCCATTGTGTGTCCTCTTAGATTTTTTTCACCTTTAGTAGACAGCACTGAGCAAAATTTAATAAAAATACATCTAAGAAGCTAAATGAAGAAGAGTTGTTTTTGGCCAAAGGAAAAAGGTAAATCCTTTTAGCTTCCTTCAGAGAGCTGTATCTTGAAATCTAATGGGAATTGCTTTATTTTTTTTTTAAAGACACTGTAGAATTGTGAATAAAGTTCTCACGGCGACTTCTGCTTAAAGGTGGTGCTCTCTGCTCTAACTCTATAAGATATTAATCATCAGAGGAGTTTTTTGTTTTTTCTCAATTGGTAATAGAGAAGCAAACACATTCAATTTGGTTTGCACACACACACACACAAAAAAAACCAACAGTTGCAAATAGTCATTTTTTTAGGGTTGGGAATATATCAGTCTTAAAAACAAAAGTAGCTATTTATGGGTCAAATGTAGAACATTCAGCAAATATCCTCCTTTCTTTTATCCCCTCATAACAAATAACTGACCTTGTGTCATCGATTTGGACAAAATAAATTATTGCTTTCACTGTCACCTGAGGAACTTCATGCTGGCAACTGGATTACCTGATTTGAGTGGTGCTCTTAAAAATAATATTCATTTTTGTCTTTTTATAATTCATATTTACTCAGTCCAAATCTTACATATTTTTTCCCAAGCCATTTCCCCCCAGGTAAGCAACAGTTGTCAAAAAAATCTCTAAATTTGGTGGACTTGTGTATTCTGAATACTTCTTTGCAAAGCCTCGACTAGCCTTCCCCAAAGGTTTACAGGCCTCAGAAGTGTGAGATCAGGGATAACAATACCTGGTGGGGGAAATGTTTTCCACACTGGTTTCACTTAATAATGAGTTTATCAGTGCATTCAGTATACATTTTTAATGAGAGCAAATCAAGAATAAAGGTTGACTTTAAAGGGTGAAACAAAAGTCACGAGTGAAAATAAGTAGGGTTGGAATATCTAACATAAAAAATAAGCGTATTATCCACTGTCCCTCACATAAGATACTGATAAAGAAGGCAAAATCCTCACAACTGGACCAAATAAGCAGAAACCCTGGTGGCACAGTTGTTAAGAGCCATAGCTGTTAACCAAAAGGTTGGCAGTTCGAATCCACCAGGATCTCCTTAGAAACTCTATGGGGGCAGTTCTACCCTGTCCTATAGCGTCGCTATGAGTCAAAATCAACTCAATGGCAACAGGTTTGTTTTTGTTTTGGTTTGTTTTTGTTTTGGTTTGTTTTTGTTTTGTTTTGTTTTTGACCAATAAGCAACAACATGATAAATGGAGAAAAGATTGAAGTTGTCAAGGATTTCATTTTACTTGGATCCACAATCAATGCCCATGGAAGCAGCAGTCAAAAAATCAAAGATGCATCGCACTGGGCAAATCTGCCGCAAAAGACCTCTTTAAGGTGTTGAAAAGCAAAGATGTCACCTTGAAAACTAAGATATGCCTGGCCCAAGCCATGGTATTTTCAATCACCTCATATGCATGTGAAAAGTGGACAACGAATAAAGGAGCCCAAAGAAGAATTGATGCTGGTGAATTATGGTGTTAGCAAAGAATATTGAACACACCACGGACTGCCAGAAGAAAAAACAGGTATGTCTTGGAAGGTATACACCCGGAGTGCTCCTTGGAAGTGAGGACGGCGAGCCTTCGTCTCACGTACTTTGGACATGTTATCAGGAAGGACCAGTCCCTGGAGAAGGACATCATGCATGGTAAAGTAGAGGGTCAGTGAAAAAGAGGAAGACCCTCAGTGAGACAGACTGATACAGTGGCTGCAACAACGAGCGCAACATAACAATTGTGAGGATTGGTGCAGGATGGGGTAGTGTTTTGTTCTGTTGCATACAGGGTCACTATGTGTCGGAACCAACTCAAGGGCACCTAATAACTCACATAGACTGTTCGAGGTATTTCACTGATACATTGTATCTCATAATACTTTTAACAATGGACATTTGTGAAAAATTCTAACTTTCTCCTATATAAATATAAATAGATGCAGTTTACCTCTAAAAAAAAAAACCCAAACCCACTGTCATCAACCCGATTCTGACACTCATAGACACCCCATAGGGTTTCCCAGGCTGTAAATCTATACAGAAGCAGACTAGCACACCTTTCTCTCACAGAGCCCCTGGTTGTTTCAAACTAAGGACCTTTTGGTTAGCAGTCAAGCGCTTTAACCACTGTGCCATGAGGTTAGTTTACTCCTACCTTCCACAAATTCACCTTTGAGTTATAATATTTGAGTACTCAACAAAAACTGAGATCTCAGGACTTAGAAGCCTTTCTCTAATACAGGTTATAGGGATGAAGGAATATAGGGTTAGCTGAGTCTTCACCGTCACTCAGATGTTAGCTTATATACTGCCAGTTCAGAGCGCTCTTTAATGCCCACAAAAACTTAGTCATCTACTAACTTTCTATCATTTACCTTATTTTAATTCTTTAGATGCTACTTCACTCTCAATATATTTCTTGCTCATTTAGTTTTCTCTCCCCACCCATTCCTCAGCATATACACTGTTAAGGATTGAATTGTAGCCCCCCAGAAAGATATGTTAAAGTCCTAATCCCTGTACCTGTGAAGATTACCTTGTTTAGAAATCGGGTCTTTGAAGATGTTATCAGTTAGGTTAACATGAGGTCATATTGGAGTAGGGTGGGTCCTAATTCTATATGTGGATTTCCTTGTCAAAGAGAAGGGAATACTCAGAGAGAGAGAGAGGTAGGACTGCCATGTGGCAATGGAGACAGATGAAGCTGCAAGCCAAGGAATGCCAAGGTTTGGCCAGAGCCGCAAGAAGCTGAGAGAGGCATGGGACAGCTTCCAGAACCTTCAGAATGAACCAATAACGCCAATACCCTGGTTTGGATCTCTAGCTCCAAAGAATGTGAGACAGTAAATTTCTGTTCTTTAAAGCCATAGAATTTATGGTATTTTGTTATGACAACTCTAGGAAGCTGATAACACACACACACTCACTCTCACACACTCTCACTCTCACACACTCACTCATACACTCATACACTCACTGTCACACTCACACACACTTTCACATGCCCTCGCACACACATATACTCACTCTCAAACACACAGTCACACTCACTCACATACACATTCACTCTTACACACTCACATCACACACTCTCACATTCACGCACACATTCACATTCACACACACACTCACATATGCACTCACACATGTACTCACACATACACTCACACACTGAACACTCACACACATACACTCACTCTCACACTCACATTCACTCTCATACACTCACACACACACACACAAATTCACATAAACTCACACACAATCACATACACTCACTCTCACACTTACACATATACTCTCACATACACACACTCACAGTCTCACACTCACACAATAGTCACACACATTCACTCTCACACACTCACACACACACTCATTCTCTCACACTCTTACATTCACTCTCACACACACACACACTCACACATACCCACACATTCAGTCACATACACTCACACACACACACATTCATTCTCACAAACTCTTACATACTCACACACATTCACTCATACACACACTCACATAGACTTATTCACTCACACACACACATACACACTCACACACTCACTCTCACACACTCACACACATGTTATCATCATTATCTCTAAGTAAGCTTGTTCACTACATTCGTACTAGCACCTAGAACAAGGCCCTTTGGATTAAAAGACACATGTCTTTTTGCAACTCTAACATAACTCTATTATTTCTGTGATCATTTTTCCCATGCATTCTCTGTGCTCATATCTTGTGAAAGCCCTATTAAATAAATGTTGGGTGTATGAATATGTTTCCATGTACCCTGGACTGGATCAGATAACTGTGGGTCAGCCATAAGCTATGCAGTCCAACTCATTTCCTGAGCATGGGGACTCTCTCATCCTGGCTACCTCACCCTGCCTTCTCATGGCCCAAAGCCTACACCCTGTGCTCCATCCAGCCTGAGGTCAAATGCCTCTGCTGCCTGGTGCCTGATACAGGGAAGACAGAGAAGCCCACCTCGACTGTCACCCAGATGCTGTCTGCTAAGCCACGCCCTGCAGCCCCACAGTCTTTCAGCTGTGTGCTTGCAGCACCCACAACTCCGTGTTCCCCTGGTGTAACATTTCTCTCCTGTGTGCACTTTGGGCTGTAGTTTCCATCACTTATGTGATTCCATCTGCTTTCTGGTTTCATGGATCCCTAAGAAAATTTCATAATAATCATATTCTTTTCTGTATCTTACAGGAGTATCATTTTTGGTCAGCTGCTGGTGTGTTTCAGCAGACTGAACTCTGTAGACCCCTTTCTCCAGCAAAAATCAACAAAGAGGTCTTATAAACTAACTGTAAAAAATGAATATACAGGTACTGCCTACGTACCTTATTCACAACGCACTTGAAGTCTTCTCTAAACTTCTCTTCACCATTACGCGTTCACACTACCAGGAATCAGTGTCTAAGTCATTTATACCATTTGACCAGCGAGATGACAGCACCTTGTCAACAGATTTCCCAAAGATTTTTCTGAGGAGCTAGAGACTCGCAAGGGGGAGAAAGAGTCATTCCATCTGAATCCAACCATTACACCAATTGACCTGCAGGCTAGAAAGGATCCATTTCTCCAAGGAAAATAAAACAATTGAAAAGCTTGAGTATCCAATCAAACAAATTACATTCATGTCCCCAGAGGGCTCACCACTTGTACACTAACCAGAGTTTAGGGGGATTACATATTTTAATGGACAAGCTCAGCACAGACACTGCAAAAGAGCAGAAAACAAAACAAAACTGAAATATAATTGAACAAAAGATCCATGTGGCATAAAAACTCATCAGATCCTATATGAAGTTATATTTTATATGAGCTTGAATTCAAGTATTATCATCCATATTTAAAACTTAGATATTTATTGAATTAAAGGGAGGAATTAATCAGGAATTCCAGTTTTATTTCAGGTTTTCATTAATGTTCTGCAAGAGGGGTTAATCGTCTGTTAATAAACTCTGCAGGTGATACTAAATTGATAGGCATTGCGAAAGCAACTGAGAAACAAGACAAAAGAAAATGCCAGAGGTTAGATATTGGGCAGGAACTGAGAGAGATGGAAGGTCATTCAGAACACACATTTTAAATGGCATCTCTCTCCAAATAGCTCCAATTGTTTATGAGTGTTACTATCACTACCTTGTACTGGGAAGCAACACTGCTCAGGGCACCATGAAGAATACACAGCTAGAATCATGAAAAATCAGAGATGAGAAACACCAAATACAGAAGAAAAAAAAAGTTCTAGGGGATGAGACAGGAGGCAAGTGTTTGTGTGTGCTTTTCCTTGATATGAAAAGTTAAGGAGGTGTGTATTATGTGGAAAGAAATTCCACTTATCTTCTGGGTTGTAACAGAGTTACGACAGATGGGAAAAAAAGCAGAATTACTAGTTTAGCTACAGTGTTTTGTTGTTGTTGTTGTTTTAACTGCTTAGAGAAAAGAGATGCTCTTCCAGCATCATTGGAAGAGATACCCATTATGGGCAAGAGAATTTTATTCAGGATAAAGAACGAGAGGACTTAGAAAGAATTCGGAAAAATTGTAAATGTTTACCTATCATTAAAAATATATCTTGAGTTTTTTATTCCATCACCTTTTACACTTCTTTTCAATATCAACATCATTTGCCAAAGTCACTCAAAACGTCCGTTTACATACATACATACATACATATATATATATATAGTATTAAACACACACTATGCAACAGACACTTTGTTATGTTCTGGGTATATATAAATGAATTAAGTATTTCCCTTCGATAAATTCAAAATCTACCTAATGCAATGTGAGAAATGTCCTATACCCAACATGGAAAAACAAAATGCTATAGGAGCAGAGAGGAGAAAAGGGGAGAGGGAGTAGGAGTTAGCGTGCTATTACAAAAGAAGCTGTATTGTGTGGTCACTGAACTATGTATACAGAAGAAACGGAGGTTAAGGGAGAGAGGAAGACAGGTGCCAGGTAGAAGACACAGCGCAAATGAAGGCGAGGAGAAGAGCATGGATGAAGCCCATGATGGACAGTGTTTGGAGAGCCATGAAAGCACAGGGTACATAGGACGATAAGGCTACTAATGTACATCCTACAGGCTTTCGAAGGGTGTTGAAAGCCATGCTAAGGAAAGGAGACCACATAAATATATTATGGTGAGAATACAGTTTACTTAAGCAGAGGAAGGATATAAACACATTAGTATTTCAGAAAGGAAACAGTTTTCACTGCGGAGGTTGCATTGGAGACAGAAGTAACTAGAGATACTGGAAAAAAAAAACAGTTAAAAATGCATTACAGTATACAAAAGTTAATGAAGGCTCCTCCTCCTAGCTATTACTTATAAGCCACGTTCTAAAGAACTTTGTTCAAAACTCTAGGGTCATCTCTACTGCTCCTCTAATTTCCAAATTAGTAAGGAAGTTCTCTCCGTTTCCCCACGAATTTACCTCATAAATATGCTTTTCCCCTTAGTTTTCTCTTGCGAGATATTCAATCTATTATACTTCTTATCTGGATTCTTTCAGCAGTTTCCAAACTTATTTTTCTGTTTTCCAGCTCACATTATTCCAACATTGGATGATGTCATCATACACTCATTCAACAATATTAACTGGGATTTGACCACACTTAGGCAGTACACTAAGCCCTGAAAGGAACAACAGTAAATAATTCAAAGTCCTTGACTAAAGAGTCTAGTGTAGGATACCAGTAAACAATATTGTGTAAATTGCTGAGATTTCACAGAAGGGCAGAGTGCATCTCATTCAGATTTGAGGTAGGAAAAAGCTTCCTGAGGAATCTGATGCCCACATAAAAAGACCAGGCTTAATGGTGTGACAGAGACTGGAGGAATCCCAAAACTACAGCCCCCATATGCACTGTTAACACAGAACTGAAACCATTCCCAAAGCCCATTCTTCAGAGAAAGATTTGACAGGGCTATAAAAAAAAAAAAAAAAAAATTTTTTTTTTATAAATTAAAAAAGTAATACATGCGAGGAACGTGCTTCTTAGTTCAACCAGATATAAGAGACCAAATGGGCAGCTCCTGTCCAAAAGCTGGATGAGAGGGCAGGAAGGGACAGGAACTGGTCGAATGGACACAGTGAACCCGGGATGGAAATGGGGAGTGTGCTGTCATATTGTGGGGATTGCAACTGATGTCAGAAAACAACACGTGTAAAAATTTTTGTATGAGAAATTAACTTGAGCTGTAAATTTTCTCCTGAAGCACAACAATAATAATAAAAAGAATTAGATGCCAAATGAGTTAAAGAAGAACCAGGACTAAGCTGAATAGATAGTAGGGAAGAGTATTCCTGGCAGAAGAAAGAACATGTGCAGTTACACAGATGTGAGAAAGCCCGATGCAACTGGAGAATAGGTAGTTAACCACTACTAGAATGAAAAGTACCACAGGGAAGCTTTAGAGGACACGAAACTGTGCTATTGTCAGAACTAAGTCATTCAGGTCTTTGCTCTAAGCTAACAAATCTTAAACACTTCAAAAGAATAATACTCAAATTTTAAAAGATCATGGGCAACGGTGTGGCCATATAAATTTAGGAATTATAGATTTTGTAACTGTGAGTACAAAAATGGTGGTAGGAGTCATGGCTGTGAGTGAGGTCTCCCAGGGAAAATGTGTAGACTGTCAAAAGCGTAGTGTTAGTCTCGGAGCCATGAAAATACCAAAATACAGAGCATGAGTAGAAGAAGGACAGCCCTTGAAAAAGAAGCTTGAGGTTACTGGAATAAATCAATAAAGTATGTTATTAGTCACTAGCGTTAATGCCTTATCTCTTCCACTAAATGCCTTTGGACTAAGTTCTATTTAACTCATTCCGCCACTTCCAAAACCTCTACACATTGCCTCACACGTAGTAAGTGTTCAATTTGATAAATAAATTAAATGTTACAGCAGTTACAAATAGCTCAGAGACAATGAATAGAAGTTATCAAAAAGAAAAATAACTCCTGACTGTGTTTATGCTCTTCAGCTTTCTGAGGAGAGCTTAAACCCTGGCTCCACTATATCGGACTCTGGGAAGGGTATCGTACAGCTACTTCAAAATCCCGAGAGGTTATGAAGGTGTTATGAAGTAAGATAAGAGCAATTACTTTTAAGAATATGATTTAATTAGCTTGTACAAAAAGAAAAACAATACGAGCTATGAAGAATCTAGAGTATGTAAAGTTTATATTTCTATTAAAGCAGTATAATTTTAAAAAGGCAAAAAAAAAATTAAGCTAAATACCAGAAACACTTATAAAACTAGTATCAATTTGATAAAGAAATTGATTATAAGGAAAATGGTCAAAGGCTTATTACTTACAATACCTAAATTTGGTTTTCCTAAACCATAGAATATTCTATTTCAATGACAATGACATTGAGGCTATCAAAAGGAACAAGGAAATCCATTTTCACAATTTAGTATGATGTAGCTGATGAAAAAAGTCTTCACTTGAGATAAAAATTTCCCTGCTTGAAATACCCCGTGCAAGTTAAGCGATCTAATACCAATATTGTGGCATTTAGACGTAATTTCTTCAGAGACTGAACATTTGTAATTATTACACAAGAAAAATCTGAGTGTAGACGTTGTTTTAATAGAGTCCATAGTCTGCAGTGATCCAAAATGCTTTACAAATTAATGAGGTGGATGTTGGCAGTGCAGTGACTTCAGGAGGCAAACACGGGATTTATTAAGCACTCAGTAATACCTTTTATAGATCCTCAAATGCTAAAATCTATTTTATAGCAACATTTCCAAAATGTGCCACAGGGTCTTTAATGCCCTGTGCCACCAGAGACAGAAATAAAGGACCTTATTTTAACATTTAACCTGAGAAAACATCCCCATCACCCTCTGCTCCCTGGTCCCTTCTCCCATTATCACGTTTCTGAATTAAGTATGAGGCAAAAGTATGAGTATGTGGGAATTCTACTGAAATATCTGGTTGGATAGCATCAGGCTTTCCCCACCCTCTAACCTTCTCTTCTGTCCATACCTCCTGAGAATCGAGTGTGTCTCACACAGTAACAGCATTATTGAAGAGAAGGGTGGGTGGAGTCCCTGCCCAGCCCCAAATCCACTGCCTTCAGTCAATTCCTACTCAGAGCAACCCCACAGGGTTTCCAAGGCTCTGCAGAAGCAGACCACCACATCTTTCTCCCATGGAGCAGCTGGTGGTTTCCAACCACTGACCTTTCCATTAGCAGTCAATCCCTTTAACCACTGCAGCACCAGGGCGCTTTTGACCTAGCCCAGAACTGACTATATTCCGCCACAACCCAGTTACCTGGATACTGAAATTTAAAAGCAACAGGCTCCATAAGCTTAAGTCAGTGAGTTTAATTACAACCATCATTTTGTGGGAAAAAAAAAAAAACACTGCCGAAGAGTCAATTCCGACTCATAGCAACCCTATAGGGGAGAGTACAACTGCCCCATATGGTTTCCAAAGAGTGGCTGGTGGACTCGAACTGCTGACCTTTTGATTAGCAGCCCAGCTCTTAACCACCATGCCACCAGGGCTTCAAAAGGTGTCTCCAAATTGAGAAAGCAATGGAAGGAGGACATGGCAAGGAAAAATAAGTGCATGGCAATTGAGAGGGCAGTAAAACAGACACGGCAACCACTCACACAGCATTTCTTCAAGGGGCAAATTTACCAGACAGAATGTTTCTAATTATAATAACAGAACTTCACATTTTTAATCTTGAATCTTTTACTTACGTAGGAGTACATTCTTAACCTGAGATTCATTACCTTCTTAACCTGCTTTCCCCATTTACGTAATTTCCGTTAATTTCTAAAAGGGATTTACATAGGTGTACTTCTTCTGTAGCTGGGCGTGTTTTAATGTCCTGCCTTCCTGGATACCCATTTAGAAGCAATGCTGAAGAATCCCATCTTCAAGGATCTTGTCTTTCACGGAAACCAACTAATCGTGTTTGTTTTGTGGACACCGCTTTTTTTGTTATTGCTAAAAAAAAATAGGAACCAATTAATTTTGCTGTTTTTGTAGTATAGTACTTCAGTTTGTTTTAATTTTCTACTCTTTGTATTTTTTTTAACTTAGAATGAAAATTGCAAAGACACAAAAAAATTCCAAAATGATGTAAGACTCAGAAGATGAATTTTTATTGTGAACACAGTGAACAAGAAAACATCACTTTTAACATAAAAGCAGCTTTCTACACATGTCATGAGGCATTTGCACAGGGCCTTGTTCTCAGTCAGAGCAAAAGATGCAAATGCCGTGTTAACAGAGAGAAAAATCAAAGAGCGACACGGGAGGACCAGCCAGAGCTGCAATTTATCTGCATAACGCTTGACAGTCCAGTGGGAACTTCTAAGCTGCTGACCCGCTTGCTGCAGCTTCTGCCAAGGAAGCTCCTGCTGCTTTTTCTGTAGGGAAATTTCTGCCGTTTGTAGCTTATTATGCAGGCCCTTCCTTGCATCCCAATAGGTAGTCTTCAAACAATTAAAGGGAGATTGAAACAATCATATTTAAAGGCAAATCCATTTTAATTTTATGTGACAAATTTTCACAAAGCTACATAGAATTGCAGTACATGGAAAAGAATATAAAAAGTACTGGCAGAAGCAGGAAAAAAAAAAAAGGATCTAAGAGCTCAATTCCTGAACATTTAGCGTAAGTGAAAGGAGGGAGAGGTTCTCCTATTAAGTTGACCAATTTACAATTGTATCCTTCAATAAAAAAAAAAAAACTCCATTGCTGTCGAGTCGATTCCAACTTATCGTGACCCTATAGGACAGAGCAGAACTGCCCCATAGAGTTTCCAAGGAGAGCCTGGTGGATCTGAACTGCTGACCTGTTGGTTAGCACCAGTAGCACTTACCCACTATGCCACCAAGCTTTCCATCCATCAATATAAAAACTTTAAGTCCTAAGACCTTTCTCTCTCCTAATTTCCATACACATAAGAATAATGTTGGAAGAAAGAGGGGGAAAAAGGATAAAATAAAACCCTGTGAACATCCTCTAAGCAGTAAATAAATAAACGCCATTGCTTATCTCTTGCACTTTGAAACTCAACAGTTATTTACCGTGGAGTGAGCTATTTACCAAGGAGAGGAATGACAAACTGCTTTTTAAAGGAAGTAAGGACTAACTTTTTTTTAAGGACTAAAGTAGTCATTCTACGAAAAAGACGTTTGCCCCCACCTACTTCTATCCACAGTATATGATCCTCTACGTCCAACCACTTGCACAGCATTTCTTCAAGGGATAAATTTACTGCACAGAATTTTTCTAATTATAATAACACAATTTAAAATTTTTAATCTTGAATCTTACTTATACTTAAGTAGGAACACATTCTTAACCTGATATTCTTTGCCTTCTTAACCTACTTTCTTCTCCGTTTATATAATTTCCATTAATTTCTAAAGGAGATTTACATGCAAAAACATTTACAGCTAATAGAACAGAAAGTAGATACACATCTTAAATAATTAGCCTATTTTCTTGAATACAAATACTAGCTACTTTCTACTGAAGAAAGTAGGATATTTCTAAAGGTACCATAATCTTGCCTCAAACACATTTTTCTTTCCAGAGAACAGAATTTCCATATATCTTCCCTTCAGAATCATTGGAGATGATTTAGTTTTTATTTTAAAATATAGCCAAGCATTTCCACTAATGCTCAGGTATCAGGTAGACAAAATAATAGGGGCTTACATTTACATCTTGCTTCTCAACTGTCAGTACATTTACTAGCTGTCAGTAAGAGAGAAAAAAAAAAAAGACTGTCAGCTTTAAGAAAGAGAAAGTATGCCAGCAAATGCAGAGAAAATTATTTTGAAAAACATTTTACCAACTTTAGCATGAGTTTCTTTCCTGTGTGAAATGTATAACTACATAATTTGAATTGTCTGATGTCTTAAAATGGTAGATTCTAGAAAAGATGGAAATGCATGAGTAAAATGAATTTGCTTTGAAATCACTATTTCCAAACCATGTTTAGGCTGATGCAAACACACCTGCCATTCACCTAGTCAAATAAGGGGATTGCAAAGCTTTGCAGTGTTATTTGTATAGAATAGGAGACTTAGGCTCAGGTTATTAGGTCTATATAGCTCTTGAGTTCGCCAACCAAAATCTTAATGACTTTAGCAGAAAATAATACCATAATGATGAATGAATTCGCACTATAATTGTACCTCTTCCTGAACATAAATTTCCAGCCTTGATTGTTTTCCCAATTTTGATAGCAGAAATGGCAGCAAATATTTTATTTTATAATGCATTTGGTTATATGCATTTTGTAGTTAATGAACACATTTCAGAATATGCTATTTAAATTATATTCATCTTAAAAGGTTAAATGTTCTTGAAATGAAGAATTCTATACCTAGATTTTGAAAAGTTCTAATAGGACCTAAATAATTCACAAAAGATAAAATAAATGATATGGCAAGTGAATGTGGACATGTTTCCTTGGTGCTCGTACTCACACACCGAATGTCGAAGATGTGAAGTTTATCAGAGCTGTAAGAATTCTCCCATAACTTGGGCATTTTCCTGCATTACAGGCTTCAATTGCTCATCAAGGGGACCCTTTAATATTAATCACTACATATCTGACTTAATGAAATTAAAGCCGGATGGCTGCAAGTTATTTTCATTAAAATAATGAAATCGAATCATTACAGCATTCTGTCCAGTGATAACAAGTGGACTCATGAGCACATCAGCTGTGAATATATTTAAATATAGATTTACAGGTGCAGTATAAGGAAAGGTAAAAACAGGCTATGAAATAAACATTAGGCATCAACTCCAAGCTCACTGTCAAGAGTACGCCGAGCTTCTAACCACAGAGTTCAGCTGAAGGTAACTATCTGTCAAACGTAATCTGTGCAGGTGAATATGCTCAAGCCGGTGCTATGAATCAACCAGAATTGCTTTGGTCTTATTGACATTCGATTGCAAGAAGTTGCAGCTCATGCAGCCCAGTAGACAGCCTGACAACACCAAGAGTGCTTCCAGTGACAGAAAGCTTTAAATACAGATGCAACTATCATCAAAATACTCATGGAACTAGACTTTATGATCCTTCACAGCAGTTTTTGAAATCGGTCAGTCAGTCATCAACCGGTCATAGATGCCCCAGGACCTCATCGCATTGCTCTGGCGTCTGCCAGCTTTCTCGGTTAACCAACCATTATTAATCCTTAAAAATAGAATGAATATAGATTTGATTGACAGGGAAAGTCTGTCTGGACTAGTATAAGAGTTTCTTTTTCATTCTGCTTAACCCCCCTCTTCACTCCACGTATCTGCCTTTCATCTCTTCTTCCATTGGAGACTTGCCCCCAATGCATCTTAATCAGTAATAACCAGGCACGCACGAAGAAATCCAGAGGGTCAATTTTAAACAATGCCTCACAGATATTTTTTGACATGTATCGAGTTTGCATAAGCACAGCATTAAACCAAGAGAACTAAGGTGAGCGAGGTTAAGTGACTTGCCGAGAGCTGTCTCCCCTTGGGCACTGTGACCTCACAAACAGATCCTGCTCATGCCTATATGCTTTTTAAAATGCTTTTTACCTGGTCTTAATCCTACATTGAACAAACTTTCCCTCCAAATATCTTCTATCTGAGCATACATTTAACCTAGAAAAATGTGTTGAGTTCCAAGCTGTTTGTGGCGTTCTCCTCAGCTCTGTTAAATATACTCAACTGCTCTGTGCCTGAATAGCTTCATCTGTTCCTTCTTTAAAACACAGGTAATGAAATCATATGACTAAGACCCCTGAGTCCTTAAGAAACCAATAGACATAGATGGATAGATTGATACTTTAATCTTTTAAGTTTTATGTAAATATGGTCCTTTCCCTCTAAGAGCTTACAGTCAAAGACAATTTGCACTATTAGGACAAACCTGTACACAACCTAAGGTCAAGTACATAGATTTCTGCATTCGAATGCATCCAGAGTGTGACAGTTTCCTGGACTTTCACATAAGCCCTTTCTTTAGCAACATCCTTTATCTTCTCTTGGGGAATCTCTATCACTTCCCTCAAGACTTACCTTGAACTTTGAAGGTACATGGAAATAAACTGTGATGCAATGTTTAAAAAAAAGAGGGGACACAAAATTATATACGTAGTGAGGATACAGTATGGTTATATGGTTATAACTACAAAATTAATATTGTTGCAAAAAATATTTGAAGGAGCTCGTTGGGTTTATATTTATTTCTCCCAAATTTCAATTTTTTTGTAACTTTAAAGATTGTTTTCGATCTTGTTTTACGCAAAAATTAATCTCAAAAATCTCTATCCAGCCTTACATTGATATTTATTTCTTCTCTCTTATGTATAGCTTCTTGAGGACAGAGGTCATGGATTCACTATCTTCAGTAACTCGAGACATCTTAAAAAGTATTGTGTATATAAAAAAAAATTGCCATCTAATTGTGACTTAGAATGACCCTATAGGACAGAGTAGAACTGCCCCGTAGGGTTTCCAAGGATGTAACCTTTACGGAAGTAGATTGCTACATCTTTCTCTCACGGAGAGGCTGCTGGATTCGAACTGCCGACCTTTCGGTTAGCAGCCGAGCACTAAAGCACTGTGCCACTGGGGCTCCTTTTCATGTACATAGTAGATGTCTATTGTCTTTTACATTAATAAAGGTAAAATACTTCTTTAAAGCAAGGAGGCTTGACCTCTTTTCTAGAAAAAAATGGCCATACAGATTCTTTGATTATATGCAACATCAGAAGGAACAATTGGCCAATTCTGGCTTTAGCACAAGATCTTCCATTAAGCAAATTACACTCTGGATTTGATCAAGTCTGTTATTACCATATTGCCAAAGAATAGTGAATAAAAAATACCGTCCTCTATGCGGTAAAAATAAAGTTCTTTTCAATAAAACGCAAATCAAAATCCCAGGAAATTATTTAGTGGATATCAACAAACTAATTCTAAAGTTCACATGGAAAGGCAATAAGACACAGAGGAGCCAACACAGTAGTGAAGAAGAATGAGTTGGAGGACTGACGCTACCCAACTTTAAGACTTTCAGGAAGATAACACTGGAAAAAACTGTAGGTGACCATGGGCTAGGTGATGATTTTTTGATATAACACCAAAGCACGATCCATAAAAAAAAAAAATGTGTAAACTGGACTTCATTAAATTTAATAACTTCTGCTCTGTGAAAGACTCTGTTAAGAGAATGAAAAGGCAAGCCATAGATTGGGAGAAAGTGTCTTCAAAACACATATCTGGTAAAAGATTTGTAGCTGAAATACACAAATAACTCCAAAACTCAACAAAAAGAAAACAAACAACCCAATTAAAAACAAGGCAAAAATTCTGAACAAATATCTCACCAGAGAGGATATACAGATAGCAAATAAACATATAGAAAGATGTTTAACATCATGTGTCATTAGACAATTTCAAATTAAAGCACTAAACACCTATTAAAATAACTAAAATCCAAAGCAGTGACAGCATCAAATGCTGGCAACTATGTTGAGAAACAGCAACTCCCATTCATTGCTGATTGGAAACCAAATGGTAGAGTTCAAGAAATATGAATAAGAATATGCAAAACAAAGTAAAAATTAAATAAAGTATAAGTAAAATAACTTGGACTCTAGGGGCCTACCGTCAGAAGACATAAACAGGATTGTATATCTAAGGTCATAGTTGTTTTAAGTTGTTTCAGATGTTTATTTATGAAGCTAAAAAATCTTTTGGCTTTCGATTTTTTTTCATTTGCTTATATAGAAATAGCAGTTACAAATATTAATGGATCAAAAACTTGTGGTTGTAAAACACTGAAAATTAAACAGTATCTCACAGGTCTTGTGGTTCTAGTAAGTTCACTTCAGCCGCTCCCTGCCAATTACAGCTGAAAATACTTAACAAAATACAAAAAGCAACTACCCGAGAACTCTAAAAAGCAAACCAAAGCAAAGAGATTGTGGAGGGGAGTCAAAATCAGGTGAATTAAAACCTTTGGTTTTGTACAAGACACTGTTCAAAGAGTAAGAAGACAAGCCACAGACTGGGAGAATATTTGCAAAGAGGTATCTGATAAAGAACTTGTATCCGGAATATATAAAGTCACTAAAATTCTGTAATAACAAAACAAAAACCCCAATTTTTTAAAATGGGCAAAAAATTTGAATAGACACTTCACCAAAGAAGATATATGGAGGAAAAACAAGCATATTTTAATATCGATATCATCAATTATCAGGAAAATGCAAAAAAAAAAAAAATCCCCCACAGTGAAAAACCACTGTACATCTATCAGAAGAATGGCTTTAGGGAAAAAAAAAATCATACCAAGTGCTGGCAGGGATGCGAAGCAACTGTAATCTTAGATTTTGCTTTCGAAACTTCGAAATGGAACAGTCGCTTTGGCAAACAGTTTGGCAGTTTCTTGTCAATTTAAACATACACCTACATATGACCCAGGAATCCTACTCTGACATTCGTGCAGAAAACATGTCAGTGTTTCAGAGGGGCTGGGGCTGAGGACAAGGGGAGTGACTATAAAAAGGGAAGCACAAGAGATATTTGGAGGTCACAGAACTGTTCCATATACTGAGCGGTGGTTACACAATTGATACGTGTTCATCAAAACTAACAGAACTACACACCTAAAAGAGTAAATTTTACTTCATGTAAGTAAAATTCTTAAGTGAATAAAAATTTTAGAAAGGCCAAAAGCATCATATAAGTACTATGGTTTTATTTTGCCCTTCCAAAATCTGACTGGAATGGATAACTTAGAAATGTCACGTCATCAGCAAATGTCTCTCAATTTTCAATTTGTAGACAGTTTATGTAACCAATTTAAGGCCCTAATAATTGTCAAGACAGTTTGAAGTGTAATCATCTGATCTCAAAGCAAAACACCAGATCACCCCAAAATTCATCTGCGGTTTCTGCAACATTCTTTCCCTTTTCAAATCACAAACTATTTACTGAACTCATTGTCTTTTCATAAAAGTGAGATTTTTTTTTTCTCTCAAGCATAATATTCCTGATGATAAAAATTCTATGCATTTTCTTTGAATAGAATTTTTAACAATCAACTAAGTTTTACTTTCTTTAATTTGGATTCTATTTTAAATCAAAATATACATTTTGAGTAATTCAGCATTATTGATCCTCACAAATCATAGTGCTGAAACACAGAAAAATGCATTTGTCTTTTAAATTCTTTTTGATGTTGTTAGGTGCCATCGAGTCAGTTCCAACTCATAGCAACCCTACGTACAACAGGACGAAACTATGCCCACCCAGTCCTGCACCATCCTCACAATCCTTGCTGTTTGAGCCCACTGTTGTAGCCACTGTGTCCACCCATCTCGTTGAGTGTCTTTCTTTTTCACTGACCTTCCACTGTACCAAGCATAATGTCCTTCTCCAGGGACTGGTCTCTCCTGATAACATGTCCAACGTACATAAGATAAAGTGTCTCACCATTCTCCCTTCTGAGGAGCATCCTGGCTGTACTTCTTCCAAGAAAGATTTGTTCATTCTTCTGGCAGTCCATGTTATATTCAATATTCTTCATTAACAACATAATTCAAAGGCATTAATTCTTCCTCAGTCTTCCTTATTCATTGTTCAGCTTTCACACGGATATGAGGTGACTGAAAATATTATGGCTTGGGTCAGGCACACCTTAGTCCTCAAGGTGACATCTTCGCTTTTTAACATTTTAAAGACATCTTTTGCAACAGATTTGCCCAATGCAATACGTCATTTGATTTCTTGACACCTGCTTCCATGGGCATTCATTGTGGATCCAAATAAAATGAAATCCTTGACAACTTCAATCTTTTCTGCATTTATCATGATGTTGTTTATCAGTCCAGTTGTGAGAATTTTTGTTTTCTTATGTTTAGGGGTAACATATATTGACAGCTGTGGTCTTTGATCTTCATCAGTAAGCGCTTCAAGTCCTCTCTCACTTTCAGCAAGCAAGGCTGTGTCATCTGCATATTGCAGGTTGTTAATGAGTCTTCCTCCAACACTGATGCTGCACTCTTCTTCATATAGTCTGGCGTCTCAGATTATTCGCTCAACATACAGATGGAATAAGTATGATGAAAGTGTACAACCCTGATAAACATCTTTTTAATTCTTTACTGTTCTTAAAGTCATGTCATTAATTCAGAATTCTCATTAACTACTTTCAGAAATTACATATGGCCTTGTAGAACTTCCTTTTTGCCTATTTTATGCTTTGATCAGCTTTTCTCAATTAAATATGGACAACCTTAAATCCAAGCCTTTTCTGTACAGGTGTCATGCCACAACTTACAAATCTCAAAAAAAAAAAAAAAACTGGGAAAATTATAAGGAAATCAAAAATCTGAGATTGAGACTCTAACACAATTGCTCTTAACCAGGACATTTAGTCCCTAAGGAGCTATTTGGCAATGTTTGGAGATATTTTTGATCACCAGACAGAGATGCAGGTGGGTGAGGATGAGGGGTTTGCTACTGGCATCTAGTGAACAGAGGCCTGGGGTGCTGCTGAACCTCCTGCAAAGGAAAGCCCCCACAACAAAGAATCATCCAGTCCAAAACATCACAAGAGCTAAGACTTAGAAATTCTGCTCCCAAGCAAGTAACTTATACTAATAAAAATGTAAGTACAAACAAAATCAAAACTTGGGGCAATTTCCCAGGATTTCACGTATTCTGTTTCAACTACTCCATGGTTCTACGTGCACACATGAGTAGATCTGTCACCTTTTTCAATACCAAGACGCAGTAATGGTGCTTTTTCCTATCACTTCTTACACAGAGAAATATGGCTGGACAAGCATAAGAGATACACCAAAAGTTGGTAATAGAAAGAAATGTAATATGACTTAAGAAAACAGAAGGCCACAAAAGGGATCCCAAAATGAGTCAAAGTCCAGAGAAATCTTGAATCAAAGACATCCTGTATGGGAGCACAGTTCTGGTTTTTAACGTCTAAAGCTTGGTAAAGCAAACCTAATGTATTCTCATTTGCACTAAATCTAAAATTCTCAGTGGATTTTTTTATGATTTTGTTTGAAATATTGTCTAAATGAGTATTTATTTATTCACAAACATCTTCCATGGGAGTGTCCATTGTACATTTAAAACTGAATAACCTATAGTTGATGCTCCGTTACACACGTGTGAATGATTTGGATAGTATATCTAGTAGGTCACAACAAAAATTAACTCAGTTCATAATTATGGATGCTAATTTGGATAAACTCTCACTAATTAATAGAAAAATTTATCCTTGATACTTATTTTAACGATGATCAAGCATTGCTTATTATTTTAATTGCTACATGCCCCAGTTACACATGGTACAAGTGAATGTCAAACTGCATACATTAACACTAGAAATTCCTAGTCATGAGACCTGCAAATAAATGGACGACAATGGGTTTCACATCATAATGACTCTACTTTCCCCTAGTCACAAGCCAAATCAGACATAAACCATGGTGACGGTAACTGTAACATGAAAGGAGACACATCTTGAGAGTTCACCCACAGCTTTTTCAACACCTAAAGTTGCTTCAAAAAGACACACCTGCCAAAATTAATTGCAACAAAATGTAATAATGCACAAATCATATTATCTCCCCTAAATCTATCTCCATGTTTGATACAAAACATGACCAATTCCTCTTTCCCTGAAATGTTCATGGCCATGTAAATTAGCTAAAATGTTGACAGGTTGATGCCAAGTTCAATGTTGCCCTTGCATCAAAACTATATTCCTAATTGAAAATTAATCTTCTACTTTCCTACATGAAAGGAATGGTCCTCTGCCAGCAATAGGATATGCAATAATGACAGGCACTAAAAGACACAGCTTGTTAACCTATCTAGCTATTATACATATATACCGTGTGGTGTTTGATTCAGGAACAGTTTCAATCTGGCTTTTAGCTTTAATTTTGACAAAATATTTGCTGGAAAATGTTTAGGGAATCCACAAATATTCATTTATAAATCTCTCATAAGCATATTTACAATGAACCAGGACACCTGAATGTCAGTGCAATGTATGTCAATTTTTTTTCTCTGTAAGGTCCGGCTGCTAACCAAGAGGTTGGAAGTTCAAATCCGCCAGGCATTCCTTGGAAACTCTATGGGGCAGTTCTACTCTGTCTTATAGGGTCACTATGAGTTGGAATCGACTCGACAGCAGTGGGTGGGTGGGTTAAGGTCATGTCTAGGTTTGTCAGAATTAAATTTGCAATATTTGATCAGCGTATATTCTCCCTCTTTTTTTCTCCTTTATCTAATTCATCTGGCAAAGAATTTTTTCTATTGCCTCTTTTAACCAGTGTGCTTCAGATGTAATAAAGACGTTATAATCAGCAGCCATTTAAAAAATGCTAGAGAAGGTCCTTTTTAAACACATGTGATTTCTGGTTCCAGTAAAGATGGAGTAGCCCTATTCCTCTTAGGTCCCCTCTCTTACAACTAAAAAACCCTGAGCATAACACAACAAACAGCTACAGGACAGCTCTGAGAAGTGGAAAGAAGGCAACGAACAACTCAGAGATTTCAGGACTTGGGGAACAACATGGTGATAAATAACCTTAGGTTTCCTTATTGCCTCCCACGTATCTAGGACAGGGCATTTCAGAAACCCCCAACTTAGAACTGCCAACAGGCACAGGCAAAATAAGAACCAAGAAAAACCTCTTTCCCCTAGACAAAGGACCAGGAAAACGGTGGCTTAACACCACAAAGTAAAGAACAAGCTTGGCATTTCTCAAGCTGAAAGAACTATGGGAAAAATTCAAGCAATACTGAAGAATTCTACAGGGAAAACATTAAACAACGCGGGAAGCATCAAAAGAAGATGGAAGGAATACACGGAGTCACTGTAACAAAAATAATTGGTCAATGTTCAATCATTTCAGGAAGCAGCATATGATCAAGGACCAACGGTACTAAAGGAAGAAGTCCAAAATGCAGTAAAGGCATTCCTGAAAAACAAGGCTCCAGGAAATGACAGAATACAAACTGAGATGTTTGAGCAAATGGAAGCGACGCTGGTAGCACTATCTATGCCAAGAAATTTGGAAGACATCTACCTGGCCAAACAACTGGAAGCGATCCGTATTTGCACCCACTCCAAAGAAAAGTGATCCAACAGAATATGGAAATTATCAAATAATATTACTAATATCATAAAAAAACATAAAATTTTGCTGAAGATCATCCAAAAGTGGCTGCAGCAGTATATCCACAAGGAATTGCCAGAAATTCAAGCTGGATTCAGGAGAGGATGTGGAATCTGTGATATCATTGCTGATGTAAGAAAGTCGTGGCTGAAAGCAGAAAATACCAGAAAGATGTTTACCTGTGTTTTATTGACTATGCAAAGGCATTCAACTGTGTGGATCATAACAAATTACGGATAACATGGCAAAGAATGGGAATTCCAGAACACTAAATCGTGCTCCTGTAGAACCTGTACATAGACCAAGAGGCAGTCATTTGAACAAAGCAAGGGGATACCACATGGTTGATATTTAGAAAAGGTGTGCATTAAGGTTGTATCCTTTTACCATATTTATTCAATCTGTATGCTGAACATCAGGAATGGAGGAAAACTTATTAACAACCTGTGATGTGCAGATGATACAATCTTGCTTGCTGAAAACAAAGAGGATTTGAAGCACTTACTGATGAAAATCAACGACTACAGTCTTCAGTATGGACTACAACTTAACGTAAAGAAAACAAAAATCCTCACAGCTGGGCCAATAAGCAACATCATGATAAATGCAGAAAAGATTTAAGTTGTCAAGGATTTCATTTTATTTGGATCTGCAATCAATGCCCATGGAAACAGTCGTCAAGAAATCAAACAACATATTGCATTGGGCAAATCTGCTGCAAAAGACCTCTTTAAGGTGTTAAAAAATGAAGATGTCGCTTTGAGGACTAGGGTGCACCTGACCCAAGCCATGGCATTTTCAATCAGCTCATATGCATGCAAAAGCGGGACAATGAATACGGAAGACCAAAGAAGAAAGGATGCCTTTGAACACGGGGTTGGAGAAGAACAATGACTACACCACAGACCACCAGAAGAATGAAGAAATCTGTCTTAGAAGAAGTACAACCAGAATGCTCCTTAGAAGCAAAGGGATGGCAGGACATTATCTCACATACTTTGCGCATGTTATCAGGAGGGACTTATCCCTGGAGAAGGACATCATGTCTGGTAAAGCAGAGGGTTAGTGAAGGAGAGGAAGACCCTGAAGGAGATGGATTGACACAATGGCTGCAACAATGGGCTGAAACATAACAATGATTGTGAGGATGGCACAGGACTGGGCAATGTTTCATTCTGCTGGACACAGGGTTGCTATGAGTTGGAACTAATTCAATGGCACCTAACAGCAACAACTGTGCTACTATAAAATCTTTTTGACAATTCTGCCCTACTCTAACCAAACACCCATGGAAAAACCATACACACACTCTCTCTCTCTCTCTCTCTTATGGTTCCAGCAGGGCCAATCAGGGACCTGATCTTCTACCCCATTCTCCTTCACTGCAGAAATAAGCTACAATGCTCCAATCTCCCCACCCAGTGGTACTGAGAGGCCCAAGCTGGGAGCTAATCTTCCACTACCCCTAGAAAGAAAACAGGCAGTATTCCAATTCCTCTGTTGGATTGTGCTGACAGGACAAACAGCTGGTCTTCCATCCCACACTCAGTGGAAACAGGCCACTGTAGAAGTAGTTTCAGCAGAGTAAAGTAGGGAGCTTATTTTCCATTCCTTGCTCAATGGAAGCAGGTGGTGCTTAAGTTTCCCTGTCAAGGTAGTGTCCATGAGGCAAGTGGTGATCTGATCCTCCAACCCCCATTGGCAGAAGTAGGCAGTGCTCCATTACTCCACCAAGGTAGCATCATCCAGGCCCATCAGGGAGCTGAACCTCCACCACCACCCACCCAAAAGTGGCAGCAGTAAGACTTAAAGAGGTGGTTCAAAGCAGGGCTAGTTTGTAGTTTACTTTCCTCCCACCTCTGAAGTCAGCAGGGCTCAGTTGGGAGCTGAAACTCCATGCTCACCTAGTAGCAACAGGACTGAATAAGGTGGTGTGCTGCAGGGTTAATTTAACTCTGGTTCTCAACTAAGGAACCAGAATCTAGTGCAGAGCTGGGCTCCCCACCCCATCGGTATTGATGAGACTAAAGGAGATGGTATGAGATAAGGCTAGCCAATATTCCACTTTCCCCTCCCCTTCCTTGTGAATGAGATCCAGTGGGGAGGTGTCTTAGGCCGGGTTCTCTAGAGAAGCAAAACCAGTCAATTGTATACATATATGTATAAAAAGAGATATTTATATCAAGGAAATGCCTCATGCAGTTGTAAAGGCTGGAACATCCCAAGTCCGTGGGTCAGGCTAGAGGCTTCTGCTGATTCATGTAGCCACAACAGCTGATGAACTCAAGATCATCAGGTCAGATAGCAGGGCTGTGGCTCACAGGCTGTGAAGATCGATGAATCCCAAGATCAGCAGGTAAGACAACAGGTAAGCTGCTAGCTCAAGTCCCAAGAACTGGAGATCAGACAAACAGGAGCAAGCTGTAGGATACAGAGTGAACAAAAGCCCACAAGCCTTGCCAGAAAGTCCACCTATGTAGGCCCTATCTCCAAGGAAACTCTCTTTGAACTAATTAGCTACTCACAACAGATCTCATCATGGAGGTGATCACATTATATCAAATCTCATTATAGATGTGATCACATCATCATACGACTGCCAAACTACATCCCAACTGCCAAACCACTGGGAATCATGGCCCAGCCAATTTGACACACGACCTTAACAATCACAGGAGGTGAGCCTCCATTTCCACCTGGCATAAATGAGACAGAACGAGGGGGTGGGAGGGAGGGTTAGTTGACACTGCAATCCCCCGAGTCTCTGGTGTCAACACGGACCATCAGGAATCTGAGCTTCTATTTCACCCTGTGGCAACAAGTGAATCTGCACTCTGCTTTCCCATACCTCATGGCAGTGGAGCTTAGTGGGGAATTAAGAATACATCACAAACTTGGAGAAACAAGGTGGTGCCAACTGGTGGCCCCATGTTCATCGGGAAAGTGGCAACAGAGACACAGATGGAGCTAAACTTCTATTCTACCCATCTATGATAAGGCAGTGTGAGTCAGTGCTCCACTTTTTCTGGACTGGTGTTGGTGGGGCAACTGGGAAGAGGAACAAACACATCCACCAGCCATTGTGGTACACCTCACAATAAGACAGCTTGCTAAAAAGACAACTAAATTGAATTCAGAGTCTCATAATTTCTAAAATCTCCAGGTTACTTTCAAAAATCACTTGTCACAACAAGAACTAGAAAAATCACAACTTGAATGAGAAAAGACAATCAACAGATGCCATCACAGGGAAGAACAGATGTTGGAATAAAAAAAAAAAGTACACGTTGGAAAGGAAGAAATAAAACACAATTGTCTATGTAGAAAATTCCGACAAATCTACAAAAGAACTTCCAGAACTAATAAGAAAGTGCACAAAGGTTGCAGGATACAGAAGCAACTCACAAAAAGTGCATTTTTACATATTAACAATGAACATTTGGAAACCAAAACTTAAAATGCAAAACCAATTACAACTGTTCCAAGGAAAATAAAACACTTGTATAAAAACAACAAAACATGTACAGAATCTGTATGTTGAAAATTACAAAATGCCCATGAAAGAAATCAAAGATCTAAATAAATGAAGAGACCAACCATGCTCAGGTATTGGAATACTTGACAGTAAAGATGGCAATTCTCCCATACTCATCTCTAAATGTAATTCCCACCCAAACCCCGATAAGCGATTTTGGAGAAACAGACAAGCTTATTCTAAACTTTACATGGAAAGGCACTGGTTTTGACACAGGTAAAACAGTTTTGAAGAAGAAGAATGTATGAGGAGTTACTCTAGCAGATACTAAGACTCATAGTAATTGAAACACCGTATAGACATGTATGTCAAAACAGAACAGAAAACCTAGAAATAAACCCACACAGATCGGCCCAAATGATTTTGAAAAAACTGTGCCAAAGTATTCAAAGGAGAAAGGATAGCCTTTTCCACAAATGTTGCAAGAGCAATTAGACTTCCACTGGTAAAAAAAAAAAAGAAAGAAAATAAACCTCAATCTAAACCTCATTCCTTACACAAAAATTAGCTCAAAAGGGAACACACACTTCTGGCCTCTGGTCCTACATTAAAGTTATCACTCCAATCCTTACAAAAAAAAAGCTAAAAAACTGAAAATTGACAATTCACGTTAGAGGCCATTATGCTAATACCAAAATCAGCCAAAGAAATTGCTGGGAAGGAAAATCATAGACCATTAATATACATGGTCATTAATTGTTAATACACATGCAAAAATGCTCAATAAGATATCGGCAACTCAAATCCTACAACATATAAAAGGAATTCTTCACCACAACCAATTGAGATTTACTCCAGGTATTCGAGGCTGGTTCAACATGTAAAATTCAATTAATGTAATTCCTCATATCAATAGGCTAAAGAAGAAAAATCCTATGGTGATATCAATATATACAGGGGAAAAAAAAAACCCTTTAACAAAATCAAAAACCCATTCATGGCAAAAACTCTCAGCAAACTAGAAAAAAACTAGGGAGAGGGGAAATTCCTCAACTCGATAAAGAACATCTACAAAAAACCTGCAGCTATAGTCACACTTAATGGTGAAAAATCAGATGCTTTAGCTCTAAAACTGGGAAAAAAACAGGAATGTTCCTTCTTATTACCCCTATTCAACATTATACTAGAAGTCCTAACTAATGCAGTAAGACAAGAAAAGGAAATAGAAGGCATAGAGATTGAGAAAAAATAAAACTTTGTTTTTAGATGTCATGATTGTTTATGTAAAAAAAATCCCGAAGAATCAACAAAAACAAAAAACCTCATGGAACTACTAAGCAGTTACAATAAGGATAAAGGTTAATATATAAAAGCCTATTGCTTTCCTGTATAGCATCAACAAAAAATTGGAATTTGAAATAAAAAATACAATACCATATACATTAGCGAAATATTTACATGCAAATCTAACATATTGGAAAAAATTAATTCAAAATGGACCACAGACCTAAATATTAAATGTAAAATTATACATCTTCCAAAAAATAACATAGGAGAAAAATCTAGGTGACCTCGGTTTTGGCAATGAGTTTTAAAACACGATATCTAAAGTACAACACAAAAAAGAAAACATTGATAAATTGTACTTCATTAAAATTAAAAACTTCTGCTCTGCGAACCATGCTGCTAAGGGAATGTAAAGTCAAGCCACAGACTGGTAGAAAACATTTGCATAACATACATCTGATTAAGGGCTTGCATCCAAGTTATACAAAGAATTCTAGGTACAGAAAATAAGCAATGCAATTAAAAATAGGGAAAATATTTGAACAGACGCTTTGCCAAAAAAGAAATACAAATAGAAAATAGGTAAATGAAAAGATGGTAAACATCATATGCCATTACAGAATTAAAAATTAAAACGACAAAGAGATACCACTAAAAACCTACTGTTGTTGTTGTTAGGTGCCATCAAGTCGGTTATGATTCACAGCGGCTGTGAGTACTATAGAACAAAACACTGCCCAGACCTGTGCCATCTCACAATCGTTGTTACGCTTGAGCCCATTGTTGCAGCCACTGTGTCAGTTCATCTTATTGAGGGTCCTCCTCTTTTCCCCTGACGCTTTACTTTACCAAGCATAATGTCCTTCTCTAGGGACTGATTCCTCCTGATGACATGTCCAAAGTATGTAAGATGTAGTCTGGCCATCCTTCCTTCTAAGAAGCATTCTGGTTGTACTTCCTCCAGGACAGATTTGTTCATTCTTTTAGCAGTCCCTGGTATAGGGACTGGCAACACAATTCAAAGGTGTCAATTCTTCTATGGTTTTCTTTATTCATTGTCCAGCTTTTACATGCATGTGAACGACTGAAAATACCATGGCTTGGGTCAGGCGCACCTTAGTCTTCAAGGTGACATCTTTGCTCTTCAACACTTTAAAGAGGTCTTTTGTAGCAGATTTGCCATGTGTCTTTTGATTTCTTGACTGCTGCTTCCGTGAGTGTTGATTGTAGATACAAGTAAAATGAAATCCTTGACAACTCCAATCTTTTCCCCTTTTATCATGATGTTGCTTATTGGTCCAGTCGTGAGGATTTTTGTTTTACGTTCAGGTGTAATCCATACTGAAGGCTGTGGTCTTTGATCTTCATCAGAAAGTCCTTCAAGTCCTCTTCACTTTCAGCAAGCAAGGTTGTGTCATCTGCATATCACAGGTTGTCAATGAGTCTTCCTCCAATCCTGATGCCCTGTTCTCCATATACTCCAGCTTCTCAAATTATTTGCTCAGCATACAGATCGAATAGGTATGGTGAAAGGATACAACCCTGACACACACCTTTCCTAACTTTAAACCACGCAGTATCCCCTTGTGTTCAAACAACTGCCTCTTCATCTATGTACAGGTTCCTCATGAGCACAATTAAGTCTTCTGGAATTCCCATTCTCCGAAATGTTATTCATAATTTGTTATGATCCACACGGTCAAATGCTTTTCCGTAGTCAATAAAACACAGGTAAACAGCTTTCTCGTCTTCTCTGCTTTCAGCCAGAATCCATCTTACATCAGCAATGATATCCCTGGTTCCAAGTCCTATTCTGAATCCAGCCTGAATTTCTGGCAGATCGATCCCTGTTGTTACACTGCTGCAGTGGCTTTTGAATGATCTTCAGCAAAATTACTACGACCCTACTAAAAAAAAAAAAAATGACCCTACTAGAATGGCTAAAATCTAAAACACTGACAACATCACTTGCTGGTGAGGATGTGGAGTGACAGGAGCCCACCTTCACTGATGACTGAAATTCAAAATGGCAGTCGCTTCGCATGACAGTCTTGCAAGTTTCTTTCAAAGCTAAACACTGGCCTACCATATGATCTAGCAGTTATGTTCCTAGCTATTTACTCAAATGAACTGAAATCATAAATCAACCCAAAAATCTCCACACAAATGTTTATAGAAGTTTTATTTATATTTGTCAAAAAATGGAAGCAACCAAAATGCTCTTTAACAGGTGAATGGATAAACAAACTGTTACGTATGGTGCATATGGAATATTATTCAGTAATAAAAAGAAATGAGCTATCAAGACAAAAAAGGCATGGAAGAATCTTAAATGCATACTACTAAGTGTAAGAAGACGGTCAAAATAGCTACATACTAGATCATTCTAACTGCATGACATTGTGGAAAAGGCAAAACTGTAGCGACCGTAAAAAGATCAGTGAATTCCTGGGTATCAGGGGAGGGGGACGAGAGAGGAATATGATACTGCGCAGACAATGAGATTAAGCATTCTTCAAAAACCGTAGAACACAAAGAGTGAACCCTACTATAAATTATGGGCTTTAGTTAATAACAATGCCTCAGTATTGGTTAATCAATTATGAGGAATGTAGCACAGGAAAGTGAGATGTGCTTACAAGGAGAATTAGCACACCGGGGAAAGGGGATATACGGGGCTCTGACTTTCTGCTCTAAAAAATAAAGTGTACTTTAAGAATGGAATACAGATTTAAATATAAAACATGAAACTATAAAACTTCTAGAAAAAAATAGGAGAAATCAGGATTTAGGACTGGCAATGTGTGTGTAGGCTTGAAGAGTGTCCAAAAAGATAAAATGACCAGAATTCAAGACAGTAAACCATCAACCCCAGTTCAGATGAGTCAGGGGCGACTGCATAAAGACAGTGGGTTGTGAATTAACTCTTGAAAGTCTGATACATTTGATAGGTGGAGAAGAGGAGGCAGGAAGGAATTCTATGCAGGAGGAATAGGTGAGCAATGCCTGGGAGATGAAAACAGCCAAGGGGGTCATGAAGGGCAGGTGTCTGAGTGTTTTGGAAAGAAATGTATCATGCGTTAGTTGAAAGCAGTCAGATAAAAAAGGCTGAAAAAAGTAGCTTAGAGGTTTACAAATGGCTACACAATTAGTTATTTTTTCCCACAGACAATCCATGTTTTTTCACCTACTCTTAGTCCAGTTTATCTAGTAACTGTTACCAAACATTAGTGTATACCCGATATAAATGTATACACCAAAAAAAAAGTTTTATTTCACTAATGCGTGTGAAATGATCATACGACATTATTCACCCACATCCCACATTTCAATGTTTAACTTTCACATTCTGGATGTCATCAATCTACTGGTGGTTCAGGAGCAGAATTTTCACATTCCACGTGGAAGACCCGGGTTCGATTCCCAGCCAATGCTTCTCATAAGCAGCCGCTTGTCTTCCAATACAGGCTTGTGTGTTAAACAAACTTAAATGAAGCTCCTACATGAAGACAGCCTAGGAAGAAAATCTGGTGATCTACTTCCAAAAGCCACCCAACCAAAAACCTATGGATCACTATGGTCCAATCCACAACCGATTAGGGGGTGGCTCAGGACAAGTCAGCTTTTAGTCCCATGTGCATGGGGCCACCATGAGTGAGGGCTGACGAGGTGGCAGCTAATACCTTTCTTATGGAAATGCCTCCAATCAAAACTAAGGCAAGCCTTGACTAAATTAACATTTACACTTGGAAATTGATATCTGAACAAGAATTTAGAAATTATCTTTGCTAGAAAATGGCTGATTACCAACCAATAGCTAAAAAGTACAATATATACAAATATCACAGTACACATTTATCAACTATGCTGCTAAACTAGAGAACTGCTGTAAAAGGAAGAGTATTTTCCAGTGCCCACTTACTCCTTTCAACAATCTCTAGGCCTAAAAAATGCCACTATGGTAATTCTGTCAGATTTGTAACGGTTACAGTTTGACAGCAGTGCTTTTTAAAACATATATTATCTAATGAAATTGCCATTTATATTATATTATTTTCACCTAAAAGCCAAGTATAACAAGACTTAGTTTTTTGTTTTTTGTTTTTTTTGTGGTTAGCCATTTTTGTGCCCAAAGGGCTAACTGATGACTTCAGTTATATACGAACAATTTCCACTGAAGTCGGAAAGAACAGCGTCTATATAGCCCAGGGCAGAATTTGGCCTATGGTATGTATCCCTCGGTAATTGAATGGAGAATATGGCTTTATTTAAACATGAACTTGGATAGTTTTATTTTCCCACACTGCTTCCCTGGGTATCTCTCTCTCTAAATGCAACACTTAAAAGTATTCCAAGCAGTTATAGTGTCCTGAATGCATAATGAGGGTGTATGTTCAAGACACCACGTTAGATGTCTACAAGTCAAAGGAAGAATTTTTTTTTTTTTAGAAAAAAAAAAACCCAAGAATGAAAAGATTTTAAGAGGTTAGCTAGTCTTCCCATTATCTAACTACAAGTGGCGAAAAATTATTAAACTTTTAAAAATTGTATATATAATATGTGCATATATGCAATAACCCCTTATTTCAGATATAGCAATTTCATTCTGCTTTCTAGAGATTACATGAAATAACCCCTGAAAATTTTAACTGAATATTCTAAAAGTACAAAAAAAAAATTGGATCTTTTTTGTTTATACTTAGTGTTCAATCATTCTCAACCTGCAGAGGGACAGAAAGAGAGGAAGGGAGGGAGAGAGAGAGGGAGAAAATGGGATTGAAAGAAGGAAAGAGTGAGTAAATCAGTCAATCATGGGCCCTGCCCCAGCCCAAAAGAGCCACAATGGGTTCTGGTCATATTTCTTAAATTTTCTCAGTGGCTCTAATGATTTCTGTAGTTGAAAATCATTGTCCTGAGCTGAAGTTCAGTTCATGTGTGCTGAGTATCAAAAATCAGATTTTCCTCCAGCTTTCTATGGGGGTAAACGAAATCACTATTCATGCAGTTATGCGAGCTGGAAAGCTGTGGTTCACTGACATCTTTCTTTCCCTTAACCTCCACATTCCTTCTGTCAACTAAGCCTTTGGTTTGAATTCCTAAGCAGTGCCAAAGCTGACCACTTCTTTTCAAATCTGCTCTTGCCATCACAGTCCAAGTTACACTTACTTCCCGCTTGGACCACCAGTTACACTTACTTCCCGCTTGGACCACCAGTGCCAGCTGAGTCAATTCCGGCTCACGGTGACTCACAGGTCAGAGCAGAACTGTGATCCACGAGGTTTCAGTTGGCTGGTTTTCAGAAGTAAATCACTAGAACTTTTTCTGAGGCACCTCTCGGTAGGCTTTAACCACCCACCTTTCAGTAGGCAGACAAGCATGTTAACTGTTTGTACAACCCAGAGACTACTTGGACCACATGAATACCCTAAAGCCCCCTTATATCCATTCTTGTCCTCATATAAACTGGTCTCCTTCACTACAACCAAAGTGATCTTTATGAAAAGATAATCTAATCTGCCCATGTCACGCATTTTCTCTCCTTTCCCTGCTCCCTACTTAAAACACTTTGATAGAGTTCCATTAAAAAATTCTTAACGTGGACAATCATGTTCTTTAGACACAGCCTCTCACCATAGTTCTGGTATCATTTCACACTGCACTCCTCCTTGCTTGCCGCACTCCAGCGACACTTACCACACTATCTGCAATACATTGTTTTCATTGAAAGCCACTGGCAGGTGGTGTTTGCTGTGCATGCCTGGATGTTCTTCCCTGCTCTCTTTGCCTACTGACTCCTACTTACTCTTCAGAACACATATCTAATATAATTCCTTCAAGAAAGCCTTCCTTGACCACAGTGACTTGATCAAATGGTTGTTTATCTCATGCACTTATCACAATTATAATTTGGATTTTACTAGGGTGATTATTTGATAGTCTTTTCCTCCCAGCAGACTGTAAGTGCCATCACGGCAGGAACTCACAGATTATAAACTGCCGTATCAGCCATTATTTTCTTTACACAGTCACATTTATGGTATAAACTAAATGTCAGGTTTACACGTGTTTCCAATTTTTAAAGGGGATGGTAACATTTGGAGAAGTTATGCAATCTTCCCAGAGTTGCACAAGTACTGAGTAAAAGGGCAAAAGTTAAAGCCTTAACTTCTGACTAAATATTGTTCTTAAAGTCACATTTAACAATGCACAGAGAACAACTATTGGTCTCTACTCAACTGGAGCAAAAGAGAATGAAGGAAACCAAAGACTCAAAGAACAAACTAGTCCACACAACTAATAGACCACAAAAATAACAGCTTTTTCAAGCCTGAGACCATAAGAACTAGATAGCGCCCAACTACCACTACCAACCATTCTGAACAGGGATACAACAGAAGGCCTTGGATAAAATAGAAGAAAAATGTAGAACAAAACTCAAATTCCTTCCTGAGGTTCACCCTTCAGCCAAAGACTAGACCAGCCTATAAAACAATAATACTCGTAGTTCAACCAGATATACAAAACTAAACGGGCACCAGCCCAGGGGTAAGGACAAGAAGGCAGAAGGGAACAGAAAAGCTGGAAGAATGGAAATGAGGAACCCAAGGTCAACAAAGGGAAAGTGTTGACACATCGCAGGGTTGGCAATCAATGTCACAAAACAATATGTGTATTAACTGTTCAGTGAAAAACTAATTTGCTCTGTAAACCTTCACTTAAAGCACAATAAAAAGTCAAAGAAAAAAATGATAAAAAACTGAAAATAGGATTACCATATGACCTAGCAATTTCACTCCTAGGTATATACCCAAAAGACTTGGAAGCAGAGAGAGACTCAGAGACTTTCACATCAATGATCATTGCAGTACTATTCACAACAGCCAAAAGGTGGAAACAACCTAAATGCCCATCAGCAGATGAATGGATAAACAAAATGTGGTGCATACATACAGTGGAATAGTACTCGGCCAGTAGGAGAAATGAAGTCTTGACACTTGCTACAATATGGACGGAGCTTGAGGATACTATGCTGAGTGAAATAAGTCAAACACAAAAGGACAGATATTGTATGACCTCACTTACATAAAAAGACATGAAAAGGCAAATATATACAGACCAAAGTTTATTAGTGGTTATCAGGGGTGGGACGAAGGGGTAAAGGGGGTTAACAATGATGGAGAAATCACATTGATTAAGGGTACAGTTGCAGAGCTGATCAACATAACTGCTGTCGATAAGTTGTACACCTGTAAAAAGTTGAACTGGCAAAAGCTGTGTGATAGATATATTTACAACAATGACAATAAAAAAAAAAAAAAGTAACTGCTGAGGCTGTTTATGTACAAGCAAACATCTCATGGGATTTGATCCCTTGGTTTTTTGAAGGTTTAGGGTCATGGTTTCATGGGACATTGCAGTTATTGGCCTAATAACGTGCTTAGTGCTTTTTTCTGTTCTGTCTCCTAGTTCACTGCATAGTGTTAGAGGTCTTAAAAGCTTGCAGTTGGCCATCCAAGGCACAATTGGTCTCCCTCCGCCTGGAGCAACAGAGGAAGAAAGAGAGTCAAGAATAGAAGGATAAGGAATGTGCGGTTAATTGCCTCCATGAATAACTGCCTCCTTTGCCATGAGGCTGGAGAACCGGATGGTGCACAGCTGTTATTGAATATTTTGATTTAGGATTCTATAGAAGAACCCTGATCAAAAGGGAAAAATTCAGGATGGATTTCAAATTCTCATGGACTGTAGACTTTCTGGAGCCACGGGGGCTAGATGAGTCCCTGAAACTATTGCTCTGAGATAATCTTTAAAATTTAAACCAAAAATATCCCGATGCCTTCTTAAAATCAAACAATAAACAATAGTTTAGTTTAAATAGTAAAAAATGCCAGCTGTGAGCATTATTCTCTTTTAAGAACTACTATATGGGATCAATGAGACAAAAGCAACCTGAATGATTAGATAGGAACCTCAGAGGGCAGTGAGTTTATGTTAACAGGGAAGGAACAACTCAGAAAAGGACGGTAAGAATGTTTGTACAACTCAGAGAATGTTATCAATGCCACCGAATTGCACATGTAGAAACAGTTAAGTCAATGTATGTTTTGCTGTGTATATTCTCAACAATGACAAAATCTAAAAATTAAAAAAAAAAAAATCAAATTCTTAAAAAAAAGGTCAGACTTACTGGACCAATAGAGATTAGAGGAACCTCCAAGATTATCACCCTAAGATATCCTTTGGAATTTGAACTGAAGCCTCTCCCAGAGGTCATCTTTCAGCCAAATAATAGATTGCCTTATAAAATAAACGATATTGCCTGTGAGTACTGTGCACCCTTCAACAACTATATCTCAATTATATGAGACTACATGGTCAACATTTACCCTAAAGCAAAGGTGAGAAGGCAAGAGGGGCAGGGAAACTAGATTAATGGGAACAGAGCAAGCAGAATGGAAAGAATGAGAATGCTGACACATTACGAAAAATGTAACCAACGTCACACAACAATTTGTATAAAAATTGTTAAATGGGAACCTAATTTGCTGGGTACCTTGCTTGCGGAAAGTGAAGAGCACTTGAAGCACTTCCTGATGAAGGTCAAAGATTACAGCCTTCAGTATGGATTACACTTCAACATAAAAAAACAAAAGTCCTCACAACTGCAACAAAAGTAACATCATGATAAACGGCGAAAAGATAGGAGTTGTCGAGAATTTCATCTTACTTGAATCCACCCTCAATGCCCATGGAAGTAGCAGTCAAGAAATCAAATGATTTACTGCATTGGGCAAATCTGCTACAAAAGACCTCTTTAAAGTGCCAAACAGCAAAAATGTCACTTTGAGGACTAAGGTGCACCTGACCCAAGCCATAGTATTTTCCTGTCGATTTTTTTTTTTTTTAATTTTTATTGTGCTCTATAGGGTTGCTATGAGTCGGAATTGACTCGACGGCAGTGGGTTTTGGTTTTGAGTGAAAGTTTACAGTTCGAGTTAGTCTCTCACACAAAAATTTATACACACCTTGCTTTTTTTTGCTATATACTCCTAAGTAGAGACAGCACACTCCTTCCTTCCACTCACTGTTTTCATGTTCATTCCGCCAGCTTCTGACCCCCTCCACCCTCCCACCTCCCCTCCAGACATGAGATGCCAACATAGTCTCATATGTCTACTTGATCCAAGAAGCTCAGTCTTCACCAGTATCATTTTCTATCCCATTGTCCAGTCCAATCCATGTCTGAAGAGTTGGCATTGGGAATGGTTCCTGTCTTGGGTTAATAGAAGGTTTGGGGACCATGACCACCGGGGTCCTTCTAGTTTCAGTCAGAACATTAAGTCTGGTCTTTTTACGAGAATTTGGGGTCTGCATCTTTTTTTTATCCCACTGCTTTCCTGTTCCCTCAGGGGTTCTCTGTTGTGTTCCCTGTCAAGGCAGTCATCGGTTGTAGCCAGGCACCATCTAGTTCTTCTGGTCTCAGGGTGATGTAGTCTCTGGTTACGTGGCCCTTTCTGACTCTTGGGCTGGTAATCACCTTGTGTCTTTGGTGTTCTTCATTCTCCTTTGCTCCAGGTGGTCTGAGGCCAATTGATGCATCTTAGATGGCCGCTTGCTAGCGTTTAAGGCCCCAGATGCCACTCTCCAAAGTGGGATGCAGAATGTTTTCTTAATAGATTTTATTATGCCAATTGACTTAGGTATCTCCTGAAACCACAGTCCCCAAACCCCAACCCCTGCTACGGTGGGCTTCGAAGCATTCAGTTTATTCAGGAAACTTCTTTGCTTTTGGTTTAGTTGCCCTAGTATTTTCAATCAGCTCATATGCCTGCAAAAGCTGGACAACAAATAAGCAAGACCAGAGAGGAAGTGATGCCTTTGAGGCACGGTATCAGTGAAGAATATTTAATGTATCATAGACTGCCAGAAGAATGAACAAATCTATCTGGGAAGAAGTACAGCCAGAATGCTCCTTAGAAACAAAGATGGTGAGACTTCCTATCACATACTTTGAACATGTTATGAGGAGGGACCAGTCCCTGGAGAAGAACATCATGCTCAGTAAAGTAGAAGGTCAGCAAAAAAGAGGAAGACCCTCAACGAGATGGACTGACACAGTGACTGCAACAATGGGCTCAAGTATAACGATTGTGAAGATGGCTCAGGACCAGGCAGAGTTTCGTTCTGTTGTACATAGATAGGGTTGCTCACAGCACCTAACAACAAATTTGTTGTGTAAACTTTTACCTAAAACACAATAAAATATTATTTAACAAACGTACAAAGAATAATTTTTACTTGCATAGTTTTATCTGTCTCTAAAAAATTTTTTTTAGTTTTTATAATCAAGTAGAATCTCTTCTTGTCCACATTTTATAACAAAGCTTGGCTTTATATGGCTTGGATCAGGTGATCAGGAGAGCTTAAAAAGAATATTCTTTAAGTCACTGTAGTCTTATATGGGGCAAAACTTCATTTAAAAAATATATTTTATTCTCCATTTAAACCACTTGTGCCAATACAAAATATAGTTGCAAAGTATATTGATTTTAATTATTTGTACAAATCCTGTAAATACATGAAGGATTATAATTATTTTCCACTACGTCATTTCAGTTCTTGTTGCTTCTTTTTTTTTTTTTTTGGTCCAGAAAACTCTGCAAACTAATCACTCCTTAGATCTTCACACTAAACTAGGTTCATGGTATTGTATTATTTGTAGTTTAAGGTCAAAGTTGAGATTCTGTGTATTTAGACAGGCAGTTTAACCTTCCTAAGCCTCATTTTTCTCATCTATCAGTAACAATATAAGCCAATGTCATACAAATATCTGAACAGTAAGCATATACAATGTTTAATACATAATCAGTGTGCAGTCCTGGCAGCTATTATCATCGTTTTTAACTGATTGTCCTGAAAAGCTTCAATTAAATTCTCTTGCCCTTTAGTTAGTTTTGAACAACCCAGAACTACCCTGCTAACTCAGCAGAGACTCAGTTGGCTACAGGGCTTCTAACCAGTTTGTTCCAGTTTAAACCCCTGCTGAGAATTTGCATTTCTTCTCTTTTTATTGTAGTTTAGGTGCAAGTTTACAGAGCCAGTTAGTTTCCCATTCAACAATTTATACAGCTTATTTTGTGACATTGGTTGCGAATACTTGAATGTGTCAGCACTCTCCCCTCTTCCTCCCTGGGTTCCCTGTGTCCCTTTGCCCAGCTTTCCTGCCCCTATTGTCCTTCTAAATGTTGCTTTTGGACGAATGCTGTCCTTTAGGTCTCGTATAGTTGATTGTTCTGAGGTGTACATTCCTTACTGGTGTTACTGTTCATTTTATAGACCTGGCCACTGTATGGCTATAATGGGATCTCTGGGAGTGATTTCTGCTCCAAGTTTGAAGAGTGTTGAAGGGCCATAGTCTCAGGGGCTCCACCAGTCTCTATCAGGCCAGTAAATCTGGTCTTATTTATGAGTTTGACTTTTGTTCTACATTTCTTTCCCACTCTGCCCATGACCTACTATTGTGGTCCCAGTCACACTGGTCGGTAGTGGTAAGTGGGCATCATCTAGTTCTTCTGGTCTCAGGAGAGTGGAGGCCGTGGTTCATGTGGTCCATTAGCCCTTTGGACTAATTGTTTCCTTGAGTCTTTGGTTTTCCTCACTCTTCTTTACTGAAGACAGGAGGAGACCAGTTGTTTTATCTTAGACGGCCACTCGCAAGCTTTTAAGACCTCAATTGCTACTCACCAAGGTAGGGTGTAGAACATTGTCTATATGGATTATGATATGCCATTTGACCTAGATGTCCCCAAAGACTATGGTCCCTGGCCCTCAATACCAGTCTCTCAGTCCCAGGAGGTATATGATGATGGCTAAGAAGTTCTCATGACTGCATCCCCTGTGCACACTATTGCATGCATGGGTATATTTGCAGCATGTACACATATATATATGCATGTGGGTATACTGCCATATGCGCTCCCACCCCTGCTCGGTGTACATATATACCTATGTATCCACTCGTACGTTATTGTATGTTATTACTGTTGTTGCAAGATTATATATGTATTAGTATTTACTGTCCTTGCCTTTTACTCATGCATACCACCTGGGGAATCTTGCTAAAACGTAGATTCTGATTCTGTGTATCTGAGATGAAAATGCAAATTCTCAGCAGGGGTTCGAATCAAAACAAACCAGTTGGAAGCCTCGGTTAGCTGTACACAAACAGAAGCCTTTGCACAAATAAACAATGTTTAACACACTCACCACACACAAATAATTACAATCGCAAACTGCAACAGCATAGTCAAGCAATGAAGATGATTAAAAGAACAACATGGATTGAGATTCTCTTGGAATGGGAGTTGGAGGTGGTCTTTCCATAGGAATTCCAGGACATGGAACATACTAAACTGAGCTGGGAAGCTTCCTTAAGACTGCATAGACGTATTATGTTCCCTCAATCAACAGGGACATGGAAATACCTTTACAAAGTGTGTACATGGGCATACATTCCAGAGATTAATTGAGAAACTCGGTTTATCCATTCTAACAAATGGTTGTCAAATTGCATTTTCTTTTTCTCCAGAACTATCAATAGTTTTCCTTTCTCAGATTGAATATATAAATCCAAAGACCATATTTCATGAACTAACTATGGTTATGAAGCTCCTTCATCTATCGATTTCGAACCTTTATTTACCCATGTATTTCTTCTTTCATTGTATCAGATTTGAACAACCACTCTTTTTCACCCTATGTGTAGCCAGAACCATCTGTGGCTCTTGTATTGTCAATGTATCAAGGAGCCCTGGAAATAGTATTAAAAAATGTTATCAACCCCTACTGCTAAATCATTTCTTTGTTCCACAGTTGCAATATTTTATCAGCTTCAAATTGTAGTAATTGTTTTACTGCATTTCAGAATAATTTCTAGGAGGGTGATTGTACTGATAATTCTTTGGCGATCTTTTCCTATTAAAGGTGCAGAACTGCTTCAGGGAAAAACTATTTTAACAGGGAGTTGCGAGGTTTTATTATTAAATTATATGCAACTAAATGGTAACAGGGAGGTCTAGTGGCTCAGTGTTTAAAGGCTCAGCTACTAACCAAAAGGTCAGCTGTTCGAACCCACCAGCTGCTCCACAGCACTAAAGATGTGGCAGTCTACTTCCATAAAGATTACAGCCTTGGGAACCCTATGCAGCAGTTCTCCTCTGTCCTATAGGGTCTCTAGGAGTCGCAATCAACTCCACAGCAGTGGGATTGGTCTTGGTTTAAATGCTAACATACTTCTAGCTTGTTTTACCTACCAATCTGTAAAAAAATGCTAAAGTAAAATCCTTTTATGTACTTAAAAAAAAAAAACTTTTTTTGCAAAGAAAACAGAAGATCTCTTGCAGGAACTACAGAGTGTGCTGATTCAATATGAAAACTAAGCTTGAAAAATCAGTTAATGTTATCAGTGTTCCCTATTTGATAATAAAAAGTCTGAATTGATTTTTTCCAGTTTTAGTACAAAAAAAGACATAACGAATTTCAGCTTGATATAATTTGAAATAGCCAATATATTAAATCCCAAACTGAAATTTAAATTGGCAATTGTGTCAGATCCAAGTCCCCAAATGAATATTAATTTAAGAACTAATCATCTTCCAACAGGTTGAAGCTTCAAAAAGCTAGTTATGGAATAAAAGCTATTAGATCCATTACCATAACAATATTGGGTATTCTTTGTTTAGGAGACTAGAGCACTAACGTTCAGTATTTCTGGCTATTCTTGGCATCGTTTTGCCCAGGGATTTATTTATTTAAAAAGAATTTTTTTCTGCATATTAAATATTAGAATCCCTATTTTACAGATGGGAAACTTGATACTGAGTGACCTATCTGTGTTAAAGTATAAGGTCAAATCTGTTCATTAATGTTGTATCACCAGGCTATACTAAGTTAAACTCTGATTTTTGAGCAGGTTCATTGCATAGAAGTGAATACATATTTTAGTTTTATACATACATTAAAAAACAAAGAAAGAAACAAAAAAACCCACATTCACTGCTGTCAAGTCAGTGCCAGCTGATAACGACCTATAGGGCAGAGAGCTGCCCCATAGGGTTTCCAAGGCTATAATCTTTACAGAAGCAGGCTGCCACATCTTTCTTCCCCGGAGCCACCGGTGGGTTCGAACCACCAACCTTTCAGTTAGCAGCTGAATGCTTAACCACTGCACCACCAGGGATTCTGTACACAGACCTTAAATGCACTCTTTGATATGTGGCTGTGTCGGTGGGTAGGTGAGAACATGCAAACACATTAGGTACAGATTTACAGTTTAAAACTTGACTAAACCAGACGAAAGGCTACGTGTTCCATCCTATGCCTCGTATGATTTGTGTTGTTGTTGCTGTGTGCCATCCAGTTCATTCTGACTCATAGCAACCCTATATGACAGAGTAGAACTACCCCATAGGGTTTCCTAGGCTGAAATCTTTATGGCAGCAGATCGCCTGGTCTTTTCTCCTGAGGAGAGGCTGGGTGTGTTCAAAACATCAACCTTTAAGCCGAGCGCTTAAGCATTGAGCCACCAGGGCTCCTTAGTTCTCCTGTAGTGCTCAGCAATCTGGCTACTGCAACTGAAAAGTTACATGATAGAAGTCCCTGATCTGCAAAAGCAAACAGAGCTTGGAGGCACTTCAGAACAGTGCAACGATGAGTAAGTAACGTTTCATATGAAAATAAGTTATTTGCAGTTAACAGAAAGTAACAAGCTGCACTTTTCCCTGGACTGGCTGTAAAATCTACCCAAAAAATGCTTCTCAGCAAGTACCGGACACCATGCTGACACATAAAAAAATAAATAAAAATAAGCCTGGTTCTGCCAGTACCTATCTAGATACCTCATCAGCTTTCTACACTTCAGTAAACTGCGCCTCACTCCAGTCCACTTAGCTTTTCATGTAGAATTCAAAGGGGCCTCATTTTGTTCATCTTGTCCAATCCTCCTGTTACAGAAATGGGGAAACTGAGTCAAGTGACTTTCTCAAGCCTACAGAATGGCCTTACCTGCCTGACTCAGAATTCCTAACTCCTAATCTCTTGCTCGGAGTCCTGGTTGCACAGTGGTTAAGAGCTCGGCTGCTAACCACAAGGTCAGCAGTTCGATTCCACCAGCCACTCCTTGGAAACTCTATAGGGCAGTTCTGCTCTGTCCTGTAGGGTCACTGTGAGTCAGAATCAACTCAGTGGCAAAAGGTTTGGTCTGGTTTTTAATCTCTTTCTTTTCTCAATACGTTTTACAACTCTTGAGGAATCAGTACACGCCTTATAAAACATCTATAATATAAATTTCTATAAATTTCATAACATTCGAAATGTATTCAGACTGGTATCCAACGTAAAGGAACCTTATGTAGATCCTCATCTTAGGGTAAATAATTGCTCTTTAATTTTCACTTGAATGAACAGAGACTCTCACATCGAGCATTTACGTGTTGCTGTCCAGTCAATTCCAACTCACAGCGACCCTATAGGACGGAGTAGGGTGGCCTCCTAGAGTTTCCAAGGAGTGTCTGGTGGATTTAAACTGCCGACCTTTTGGTTAGCAGCCATAGCACTTAACCACTTAAACCAAAAAAACCAAACCCAGTGCTGTCGAGTCGATTCCAACTCATAGCAACCCTATAGGATAGAGTAGAACTGCCCCATAGAGTTTCCAAGGAGCGCCTGGTGGATTCAAACTGCTGACCCTTTGGTTAGCAGCCGTAGCACTTAACCACTATGCCACCAGGGTTTCCTTAACCACTTAGGTACCCTTAAAACATTCAATAAGTGTTAGTTGAATAAATGACTCATCTGAATGATTTTTCCAATGTTTTACAGTTAGAGTTTTAGTATAAAGTGTAGAATACTAAAAAAAAAGTTATTCAAAAAAATAAAGGAATTGCACAACTTTGAAAGGACAAGTTTTCTCTCGATAGTCAAACAGTTACGATGTAAAGCAGCCTCATTAAATCATAAGTACTTTAACCTTTTCTTGAAAGAAGAGGAAGATTTAAAGATTTATAAAAAAATTTTGCCTAAACTGGGAAATGACTCATATTTGACATGTATTGAAATGATAATGCTGATTTCAATAGGTGCTCCAAAAGCATCTTACTCCCAGGAGAGTAATTCAGGAACAGTTACCTCTCTGCATTTAGATTTTAAACTTTGTTTGTGAGGATTTTAATGTACTACTGCCTGCTACAACACAGCACAGTCTCACAGGTAAGGCAAAATAAAAAGGCAACTGAAAAAGGAAATGTTTTTTTTTAAATAATTGTTGACCGCAAAATGTGCAGCAAACATATCTATTTGACATCTTCTGCAGATTCCCGTTCTTGGCAGTTCCTATTTCCCCATCTTTAGCATTATAGCTCAATTCTTCTGTGGCAAAATGGACAAGTTTGCGATCTAGAACAAGTAGGTCCCACAGCCACTAGCTACTGAGAAAATGGGAGGTAAGCACTGGATTGAAACCACCTGTGCCCCAGTCAGGGCCTTGTACGAGGCTGAGCTACACCTTTGGACATCCCCTGAGGCCTGGTGGCAAGGAAACCCTGCTCTCTGCCAGCTGCACTCGCTAAACTCAGGCGCTAACTGAAATCCCTCAGTCGATACTGCATTGCACACCAACTGAATATTCCTTTGTCAGTGGTTTTCTCTCTGCATTTGTATCTATATTTAAATTTTCTTCCCTTCCTCCTTTGGTGCACTGCTTTGCCAAAACATGGCAGAATTGCACAGTTACAATCAGGCAAAACAGAGATAGTTGCAAAGGGTATTTACATTACCAACAACAATACCTATGCTGAAAATGACTTTAAAGCCAAATAACAACTCTCAAGGCTCTCTGAGGATGTCTGCTCACCAACCGCCTCAGGGAAAAAACAATGTGAGAAATCAAAGGTAAGTTTCATAAAATGAATGGGGGTGCAAATCTCCTCTAGTGGAAACAGGGTTTGCATGGACCACTGTTTGGACACTCAAGAGACAGCATGCACCGGGAACTACCAAACCCTGCACGTCTGGTATGAGAGGAAGGGGAGGCTTTTGGCTGCCTTGGGCCATTCCAGTGCCCTGAAGAAACAAAGAGACAAACTCTGCCTCTGTTCCGGGACTATAAATACCACACATCTCACAGCTCTCTCAAACTGCGGTTGACAAGTCAAGTAATAAGGTAAGACCTCTGAGTGCCTGAAGTGTAAAGTTCATTAGTTCTAAGGTCAGCATTTTAAGGCAACAGCCAAATTTCATTCACGTCATCAGATGCTATGTGAGAAAGACAGTTGTAAAAAACCAAGCAGCGGATTTAATACTGCCATGACAGCAAGAGAGGCCTCACACATTTTTGAACAAAATGTACTAGCCAAGTAAAACAGAAATTTCCCCAGGATATTGTTATTCCAAATACCTTTATATTTAAGCTTCTATGGGAGTTTTTACAGCTATTTTGAGGAGAAAATGCTAGTATATCAACAGAAGCATCATTAGATTATTTAAATATTTTTCTTCTTTGGTTGTCGCTTACACGTACGTGAAATCCAAGAGACACTGCTTCCAATCTGTGGGTAGCTGCCATTTAAAGGAGAGAAAGGGAGACAGACCCTTGTGTTTAACCAAATGTTAAATACTTTTCATTTTACTCACCTGCACACTCAGATGAATCCATTTCTTCACAAGAATTCTCCCCAGTGTCATTACTTTTATTGGAGGCTGCAAACCGTTTACTGTGCGGTAATAAAACATGGTCTCTTTCTCAGATATTGTGAGTTTGAACACAATCTGCCCATCCACTGCCTTTTCTATAACACACCTTAGGAAGCAACCAGAAAAGAGAGAAAAGGTCAGCATCCAACCAAAAGACATACTAGGGCACCGCATATAGTGGCGGTCAAATGACCCAAATTCCACTCAAAATGGAGCACAATGAATAAGGGCCTGAATCCCATCATATTCAAAGAAAGCTTTCTGGCAATGAAGAAGCCCTTTTATTTAAATTAAAAGAAAAAAAATAGGATTCTTACTTACAATACATTCCCCAGAGCCTCAGCACCCTTCATTAGGGATTCATGACAGAAACTAAAGCGGCAAATCATTCTGCAAAACTAACATTTAGCCCATTGGCTCATTAGTTCCTTTGCTATTTCTTTCACAGGAAATGGTACAACACACGACATCCCGCTTGGGTACTGGGTCGTCAGTGCACATCCTTCCTTTTCTTCTCATATGAAGAGAATGTAGCGCCCATGGAAAGCTCAAAACTGCTAGCCCCGTGGTCTGACTCACTCTCTTTAGTTCCCACGATGAAATGGAGAATGGACAGTTACAGCCTCTACTTGCCCCTTCCTCAGCCGGCCAGAAGCCACAGCTGTGTCCGTAAGATGACTGGCTACCTATCCATGACCACAAAGCCCAACTGAGGCACTGACAGAATGCTAATGATCTCGCAGGAAAGGTCATTCTATCTACTAAGAACATGGTGAAAGTATATTTTGATAAAACAGAGGATTTTTTTTTTTTTTAAAGTTGTAGGTCTAGATTTAGGTCAGTTTTCAAATTATTAAAAAATCACTTTTGACCTTGTCACAATGGCACACCCTTAAGACTCCTTCAAATAGGCATATAACATCATTTTTTATGTTTTAATCTATGTTATGGATGGAACTGTGAATCCCCAAGATATTTGAAGTCCTAACCTCTGGTACCTGAATGTGACCTTCTTTGGAAATAGGGTCTTTGAAGATGTTATCAGTTAACTTGAGGTCATACCGGAGTGGGTTGGACCTTAATGCAGTATGAGTGATGTCCTTACAAAAGAGAAGAGACACAGACACACAGGGAAGGCGCCACAGGAAGGCGGAGGCAGAGACTGGAGTGACCTACAAGCCAAGCAACGCCATCACCAGAAGCTGGGAAAGACGCAGGAGCAGATTCTACCCCAGAGACCTCAGAAAGAACTAACATGGTCAATAACCTGACTCCTAGTCTCCAGAACTGCGAGAAAATAAATTTCTGTTTTTATAAACCACCCAATTTCTGTGACTCTGTCAGAGCTGCTCCAGGAAACCAATACAACTTATATTCACTTGAATTTATTTTTTACTAATTACAACATCATCCATTTCTGGCTACTATGTGCCCTCTAAGCAGAAACAGATGTGAACCCAAATTACACTCCTCTCTATCACATTTCAACTTCACAAGTCGTCTTTTGAGCAGGAGAGAGAATCTTATGAATGGATCCCGAGTGGATGGTTCCCAAAGATCCGCTGTTTAAAGACAAATATCGCCGACAACAGCCATAAACACCTCCCCAAATCACTAGCTATAAACACGCACAGCAGTCTGGCTCTCACAGACAAGAACCCACGAAGGTGATGCGTCCCAGGAGGAGAATTTCATTAGTACTCGGGTAGCCTGGACCTCCCTCCTCCTGTTGGCCTCCCACTCAGCTCAGGCGTCAACTCCTCCCATGATGATGCCTGATCCTGGCACCTTCTCCCACTCAAGGCTTTAAAGGGGCCTTGTGCTCACTTAACACGCTGTGCTCCCTCTCTATAACATCAGCCCATCTGTCTTCCCTGTTAGAATGGGGAGTCATTGCTTACAGGGGCACTGCTTCTGTGTGGGGTGATGTAAATTAAAGCTCTTGAGGATGGATAGCAGTGATGCTTACACAACATGGCAAATGCCATTACTGCCACTGAACTATTCACTTAAAAATAGTGAAAATGGCAAAATTTTTTGTTATTTATATTTTAACACAATAATTTTTCTTTTTTTCTTTAATGATGAGTTACTGATTGAATTGAGGAAGTAACATCAAAGAGCAAAGACCGGCTCAGCCAAAATTATTGCTAAAGATATTTTAAAGTATTTTCTAAAGGGAGCACTCTTGACAAGTCTCCTCACTTGCATCTACTATTTCCCTGATTGGAGAACACTCAATAGTTTCTATTCTTCTATATTTTCTGATAAAGTTATCAGAGTAAGTATCCTGTTTTAACTTAGGTGGATAGGTTTAATTGATATGAAGTTTTTACATAAAGTGGAAATAAAGGTTTTATATAAATTCTGCTGTGCATTCTTTTTTTAACCCTTCTGTAGCTGGATATGTCTAAGTCCCTGCAATGAAAGAGTTCTCTTTATCCCCTGACTTCAGAGCTTAATCAATCTAAGAAGAGTCTACTTCTCTTCATTTTTCTTGAGTTTAAATCTACAAGTGAGAATCTGACCATTATTCAAGAACATATTTACCAACTGCAGACTTATTTCCCCTAGCTTACTGAAAATGCATTTCTTAATATGTTATTGATTCTCCTCCTTGCTATTTTGTTTGCTTGTAAACATACTAGCTTTGGTAGATAATGAATGTGAGGGGAAGGCAGGTAGCAAAATATTTAGGAACTGGATTTATTCTGCTCCTGAATAAACAATAATTGGATAATCCATGTTTTATTTGTTTTACTTATCTAGTGCAAACACCCTGAAATTCCCCCAATTCCCATGGGTATTTTAGTTTTGAGAATGGAAACGACCTTGATACATGGAAATCTCAAAAACATAAACCAGGCGCTACCACCTCTATAAATACCCTCTCTCTTATTTATACAAAATGATGCCAATAGAAGATGAATTTGGTACGGAGGTGTCCCTGTGAGCTTCGGGAAAAACAAAAAAAAATTATCCTACCCATATATTTGTCAAGAGACAAATTCTTAAGACTCTTTGGATCCTAGTTACATAAACTAAGTAAGCTAAATTTACTGGAATTTCAAACAGGGTTTTCTTTTAGGGGAGATACAGAAATAGGGATAATGGCTCGTGATTATTCTCACTCCAAATTTAAAACAAAATGAAAATATGCCAACTTTCACTTGTCAAATTGAAACTAAACACCAAAGACATTGAAGTCATATTTGCTTACAAGATTATAAGATTTTTCTGGTTTGTTTCACAAGCTTATAGACATTCAGCCAAGATTTTCAAACAGAAGAAAACATCACAAGCACAAGGGCCAAAGCCCTACGGGAAGATAAAAGATAAGCAAAAAAATGCCCCCAAACTGTCTTATTATAATTTCTTGGATTAGCTCTACACATTTAAAGGAAACATTGTACTAGATATAAGCTTGAGAAAAGACTACAGAAAGAAAAAACGATTAAAGAAACAAAAAACAATGATGATAAGGTAGTTAAGCCTTACACAGAGGCACTCCCTGTAAGGTAGGGCCACCTGTATCACCTGTACCTGATTTAGGGTAACTTGTTGGCTGCAAACTGTAACTGGAAACAAATGGCTTAGCCATGTGTTCCAGGCTAAAACCTCGAGATAAAAGAAGGAACACTCAAAAAGCATAAGAGCAAAGTATAGAGTCAATGAAAATTACTTTTCCAAATCAACATACGTGTTTTACAGCCTCAAAGGAAGATCCCCAGGTAGGCTGAATTTTTAAAAAATGGTAAGAAACCAGAGGGTAACTAAGGTAACACAGGGGGCGCTGAGGAGCAGTCTCTGCTGGCCATTGCATTCCCATCTCCAGCTAGGAGAGGTCATTCAGCAATTTAAAGCTAATCGCTGTACGTAGGCCCCTGAAAGAACCCCGATCCACACTCACTGAGGGCATTTCTACCGTGTCAACAGCATGGAAACTTTTTTGGATCTCTCATGCTTCCCCACACATTTCCTGACTAATTGGAAAATGAAAACACCCCAAGGGAAAGAGACGAAAGCTGTTTTTCCAGAGATTGAGTGTTACTCATTTACCCCTTTATTAAACTCGTATTACTGAACATGTTCCCTGTGTCAAACATTTTTTCTTGGGAAAATAATGATGAATAAAACACAGTTGTAGCCCTCAGAGAACTATCTACCTAATAAAGATTTTATACTCTTGTGGGCAGAGGTTGTTTATATAAACCATGATGAGGACTTTGAAAATACCAGTTATTTATATTACTAGTGCCCGTGCTTATGCTAAGCCTGGTCGTGTCTCTGAAGGCTAAAACCCAAGTTTAGCTAAGTATTAAGAAAGAAATGAGTCAGCCTGCAATGAAACTATTCCCACACAATGTTTTTTGATGGTTCATTTCATCTATAGAAATAAAATAAAAATTTAAAAAGCCAAGACCATTGCCATGGAGTCGATTCCGACTCATTGCAACCCTAGAAGACAGAGAAGAACTGCCCCATGGGGTTTCCAAGAAGCAGCTGGTGGATTCGAACTGCTGGCCGTTTGTTTAGCAGCCAAGCTCTTAACCACTGTGCCACCAGGGCTCCATAGAAATAAACAAAAATAATTTTTAGAGAAAAAAAAAAAAATGGGGGGTTCCAAACCCAGATAGGAAAGACTAAGGTAGGAGTAGGAGCCTGGTGGAGCAGTGGTTAAAGTGCTCTACTGCTAACTGCAGGGTCAGTGGTTCGAACCCACCAGCTGCCCCACACGAGAAAGATGTGGCAGTCTGCTTCCACAACGATTATAGCCTTGGAAACCCTGTGAGGCAGTTCTGCTCTGTCCCACAGGGTCACAGTGAGTCGGAATTGACTAGCCGGCAACAGGTTAATGTAGGCAGGGACCTTGAGTCACATGCATCCTGAAGTGTTAGCCTTCATTTCTGTTTGGAATGCAAGTTGCACGAATCTTCATGACTACTTGATTTTCCAGGGCCCTTTTTTTTTTTAGGTCTTCTTAGTGAAGCTTGCACCCCCGCTACTACTTACATTACGCCTTCTTCCTCAGGTTTCAACCACACGGCTAAAGTAAACGATGCCGCCAGCCTTGGAGGAGGAGGAGAAGAGAAGCAATTCTTGTGATTTCCGAAAATAAAACTCGGAGACTTGCTCGGGGAGCTGGGAGGCAGGCCGTGCTGGTCTGCCGTGATGCAGCCCCGGAGGCCTGCTGAGAGCAGGGCCGTGTAGGTGGGGGACGAAGACCTGAACGGGCAGTCCTGAACGCACAACCTCTGGCTACAGAACCGAACGCTCTCAGCCTCCACCGAGCTGTGACAGAAGGTGCTTCGGTCTGGTAGTCCACACGTTGCTTGGCTTGGCACAACTGAAACGTTCTTGAAAGCCCCGACATTCTCCAGCCTTGGGAAAAGACCCCGTGAGGCAGCCAATGGTAAGGACGCAAAACAGGCAAAGATCAATGTTTCAATGACCTGAAACCAGAAGCCGAAGCCCAGGGAAAGAGCCAGGCAATTCATGTTTACAAAAAAACCCTCTCCTCCTGATAAAGTATTCCTAAATAAATAATAAGGCCCGAGCAGCTGGCCAGCAACACTCTAAGGCAGGGCGCTTCAAGCAACGTTCAGAGACTCCATCTTCGGGCAACTGCAGACACGTTTTCACAGGGAGGTAACACCAAGGGCACTCTGAGCAGCGGCCAAGACATGAGCAGCAGCTGGTAACTGTGAATCGAAACACAGGAGTGTCACAGAAGAGCTGGGCCGTCTTTAAAACTTAAGTTGATCCCCTGACAAAGAGACATTATTGAGCCTCTCAAAAAGACATTTCCAACTGCATTGTTTAAAGAGCAGAACCGTCATTCTTTGGGCAAATGTCTTGATTGCCTTGGGTAAGCCAAGCACTGTAAAAGCCCACAGGACACCCACTTGTGCAGTGTGTCTCACTCGCCACACGGTCACCCCCCAGGGGATTAGCACCACCTACTCTACTTAACAAGGTAAAGGACTGAACAGACTTTCCTTACACACGCACCCTATGCTGTAACACAGAGCTAACTTGCAGATGCCCGAAGTAAAGCTGGCAAAGCGCTCCGGGCCTTTCCCCCTCACCCCAGCATGTACGGCAACTTTAAGCTCACGGTAAAGCTGATTAGGAGCTCAGTGCCATCTGTCTGCCCTCTGCTTCCTATTTTGCAAAGGTTTGTATCGGTGCTTCCTCAGATGACTGCGTATCTGTAGGTTAAATATGGACCCCTAATACTGTGCCAGTAATCGTATGGGTAGGTAAGCTGAGTTACCATTTTTTTATTGCATGTCAGTCAGTCCCCCCAGTGTGACAAATGGGTCGTCAACAGGACTGTGGTCCCTCGTTGCCTGGCAACACGGCAGGAACCCAGGTTACTCTTAGCAGATAGGCCTCAGCAGAGGGATGCTGAGAGGAGGACTTGGACAAGCAGGTAAAACAGTCCGCACAGCAAACCCCTGGTTACCTGAAACTCAGAGCGAAGTCCGCTTGTTGGCCCGCGTGGAACTGGGAGCCCCAAGCTTCCAGGCGGGGACCTCGGCCAGTGGGAGGGGCCTGGATGGGGTCACGCATGCGTAATTTTAAAGCAGCAGTACACCTCACCCTCTAATCCCGGGCTGCCCCCCTCTTCCTGTCTACTCCCGTGCGCCTAAATCCATGTCATTCCCTAATCAAGATGACCTGCCACTAGCAGACAGGAATGCAATGAGTAATTGCCAAAGCTCTTTCTTTTTTCTGAGGTATAATTGGGATTATGCCCCCTTAATACGTTGACAGGCAAGCTGGGTGGCACAAACGGTTAGGTGCTAGATGACCCGACAAAAGTTCGGCAGTTTGAACACACCCAGAGAAGCCCTGGAAGAAAGGTCGGTCGCAGCCATTGGAAACCATATGTAGCAGTTCTGCACTACACAGGACGTTGCCATGAGTTGAGATCAACTCCACACCGACTAACAGTAGCAGCACTATATCGAGGTCCTACTAGCTTGGTAAGGCGCAGCAGTTAAGCACTCAGGTGCTAACCGAAAGGTCAGGGGTTCAAACCCACCAGCTGCTCAGCGGGAGAAAGAGGTGGCAGTCCACTTCCCAAAAAATTACAGCCTTGGAAACCTTATGGGGCAGTTCTACACTGTCCTATGGGTTCGATGGCAATGGGTTTGGTTTTTGTTTGGGTTTACTAGCTTGGTGCACGGATGGAAGCTTCTGCTGACCCTTCAGTTGTTACTGACGGCTCACCCTTGGATACTCTCCTAAACACATACACCTCTTTAGATTATGAGAAACATCTGATGATACCTCTAAACGTTGGGTTTGGAAGATCAGGGATATTAATTACGCTACAGAAAAAAATGATATTGCTAAATCGAATCGAAGGCAGTTTTTTTTTTTTAAAATATGAATATGGGAGCGGTGACATGGGCGTGTTTGTAGTCAATTCGATGCCCTCTCTATTACATCCAAACCCCTCTTTTTCCCTCCTCTCTGTGATATCTCATCCTAAACCAAAACCAAACCAAACCTACTGCCATCGAGCCAATTCTGACTCATAGCGATCTCATCCTAGATGAGGCATATTCTAAACCAATGTACTTTTAGCCTTGCATTTTTATCTTAAAAATGGAAAACTTGTTTGGGAAGCAAAGATTGTGGCTTTGTTTTGTATAAATTAACCTATTTATAGAAATGAGAGAGAGTGGTTTCATGGTGGTTCTGGTTAGTAAAGCAGTCAGAAACAACCCAAAATATCTTCTGATTTCCTTTCATTTCTTTTCCCTGAGAGACCCAGAAACTGCAGCCCTTTTATACATCAACTTTATCAGTTGTAACCAGGCGCTTCCAGAGGAAACTCTTTTTTTTTTTAACCTTTTGTCAAATTATCCCATTCTGTACATATTGAGTATTACATTCTTGCAAGGACAGTTTTTGCTATTTCATTTGTTTTTAGTTAAAAAGAAATTTTAATGTAAAATGGGCTAGTGTGTAAGGGAAAACATGTTTGGAAATAGTTACATATATGACAGAAGGAATTTAACAAATGGATTATTTAAACCAGCTACAGAACATGCATCCGACCTGTTTTCAAAGAAGCGATTCAGGGACTGTGTGTCTTTATGCCCGGGACATATTAGCACTAACTTTAACATTCAGTTGTGGTGTTTAGTGTACCTGTTTTCTCAACACCCTGGACATAAGAAATCTTCTACCACACTGCAACTCTGCTTTGTAGGAGGGAGTCATGACTCAAAACAGACAGTCTGAGATTAGGGACTCTGCTCCACATTTAGAAACTCTTCCTCTAATTTTCAGACAATGGATTAACATGCCCCTCAACTTTTGCAATTCATTCCTATCAATCTTGAGGGCACATCTGGTAAACAAATTGGGCACCGACAGTTCCACCATCCCTGTAAGCACCTGCAAAATAAATCTAGGGGCAAAAAAAGAAGAAAGTTAAAGTGTACAAGGAGAAAGTTTGTAGCAGTGAGCTTTTTTTTTAAGGCACGTATCAGTTAACTGTTGCTGCACAACAAGCCACCCCAAGACATAGTGGTCTAAAACAACAAACATTGCATTATGTCCTCTACATCTGCAGATTCACCGGGCAGTCTTTTCTGGGGCTGGATGGTCTGATTTGGCCTCACTCTGTCATCTAGGAGCCCTGGTGGCTCCGTGGTTAAGTGTTAGGCTGCTCACCAAAAGGTCAGCGGTCCAAATACACCAGCAGCTCCTTGGTAACCCTACGGGGCAGTTCTACTCTGACCTATAGGGTCACTATGAGTCAGAATCATCTCAATGGCAATGGCTTGTTTTTTTTCTTTTGTTTGTTTTGGTTTGGTTTGTTTTGGTTTTGGTTTTCTCTCATCTAGCAGTTGGCTTGATATCAACTGGATGAGTCATGGATGGGTGGTCACCCTGGGCTTATTTTGATGGTACCAGAAAAACTCCTGTGAACCAAAGATAAGAGGTCTCGGTGTGCAAGGTCTTTCAAGCCTCTGCTTGCATCACATTTGCTCATGCGCATAGCGCACAGTAAGTCACGCGACCAATTCAAGGGCCCAGATTCAAGGGCTGTGAAATTGTCTCCACTTCTCAAAGAAGGAATGGTAAAGTCCCAACGCAAAGTGCCCCATATGCAGGGATGGAAGGAATGGGCAGCTCTCTTTCAATTTTTTTTTAGTGGTATAGATATCACGTCACTTCGAATCAGAATTTCCTTGTTCCAAAGATGTGAAGGAAATGCCCTGTTAGTTAGGTAACTGTAAATAAGTTCCTTCTGCTTATTCTGGAGAAGCTTACTGGAAGTTAAGGTTTGTTTCTCGAGAGGTATCCTCTATCCTTGGTCCTTTTGATATTCATGGATTTACTATTAAAACTGACTAATCTCTACATAACAGTGCAGGTACAACAAACATTAAATACAAAAATTAGTGCATAAACTACAGGTTCAAAGGATTGCATATACAAGAAAATATTATGGGTGATTCATGAGGAGTTGAATTCTTAGACAAATTGGACAAATTCCTAAAAGAATATCTGTAATCTAAACAGATTCAAGAAGAAATGCAGGTCAGAATAACCCAAATATCCGTCAACAGTAGAATGCGTAGGTAAATTGTGGTACGTTCATGTACTGAAATGTTCCAACACAATGAAAACGATGAGCTACTGTTACATGCAACAACATGGATAAATCTCATAGACATGACAGTGCATGAAAGCCAGACACACGAAGAGCATACAGTCACCTTACACGAAGTTCAGACACAGACAAAGCTAACCTATGGTAACGGAAGTCAGAACAACGGTTACCTCCAAGGCAGAGGATCTAATGGCAGTGGGTTCAAAGAAGCCTACCAGAGTGCTGGCAATACTTTGTATTGTGATTTGGGTGGTGGTTACACTGGTAGATACATGTGTAAAAAATTCGTCAGGCTGTATGGGTGCGCTTATGTAAGTTACACTCACTAAAAAAGGAAAGGAAAACAAGTAATTTTTTAAAAAGAAATAGAAAACTTTAAGAATTCTATTGATTAAACAAATTATCGACAATTACATTTTTTCCCACAAGGAAAACAATGAGCCCAGAGAGTTGTGCAAATTAGTTATACCTTACATTCTGGGAAAACTGTAATTCCAATTTTTACACACACTTCTTGCAAATGGAGTATAAGAGAGATTATTCCCCAACTTATGTTATGAGACTACTATAACCTTGGTAATAAAAATAGACAGGAGAATCTGAGAAAGAAAAATTGCAGGTCCTTCTCACTCACGAATATAAATACAAAAAGTGTTGTAAACAAAACATAAGCAACTGAACCCAGAGAAGTATAAAGATGGTAAATCTCCTGACAAGCTGGGTTTATTCCATAAATGCAAAATTGGTTTAATTGGAAAATATATTAATGTAATGCACTATAAAAATGGGTTAAGGGACAAAATCCATATGGTTATCTCAGATGCATATAATTTTCTGAAATATTCACTGTTTATCTAGGACCAAAATACTTAACAAAATAGAAATAGAAGGAAACTTCCTTAACTTGATATAAGCCATTTACAAAAATTACTTACATCATAAATAATAACAATAAACATAATATAATAATCAGCATTTTTTTAAACCAAGAGTAGGGCAAGGACACCCACTATCACTGCTTTTATTCAATATTCTACTAGCCAGGACATTAAAATAAGGAAAATATCACCCTTCAGCCAAAAATTAGATAGGCCCATAAAACAAACAATAGTAACAGGAAGCCAAAGTCGCAAAACAATATGTGTATTAATTTTTCAGTGAGAAATTCATTTGCTCTGTAAACCTTCATCTAAAGCTCAATTTAAAAAAATTAATAAGGAAAATAAATTCTAAAGTATAAGTATTGGAAAATAATTGTTCAAAACTGATACAGTGCTCTAGATAAAACAATCTAAAGACAAATGATTCAAACTAGGTATCTGGAGAGGAGGCACACATGATTAGTGCAGTTCACCTGTTTTACTTGGCTCTCTTTTTTTCCAGTCACGTATTCCTTGACCCCTTGTCAGGTTAGAGGTGCCCATGTGACTTTCTTTAGCTAATGAATGGCAAGAAGTGACATGCACCGATGCCGGGGTAACGCTACAACCACCATGTGCAATATTCTGTGCTCTTCCTTTCATTCTGCCATGACCAGATGGCAGCTGCTCTGCCAGCCTCTTTTGGAGATCGACAGCATGTGGATCATGGTCTCCCCTGCTGACCCCTGTGGACACATAGAATTTGGGAGAAATAAACTTTCATTGTACTAGGGAATTGAAATTTTGGGTTTCTTTGTGACTGCAGAATAACCTAATGTGACCTGCATGATACCAAGATAATAGGCAAAGCCCAACTGCAAATCTCTATTTCAGTTAGAGGATGGAGAAAATAAATTAGAAAATGTAATTAACCCAAAAATACTATTTACATTATAAGATGCCTAGGGAGAAGTCTTAGAAATGTATTGCCTCTATGAAAAAAAAAAAAAAAGTTTATTGAATAGCTTTCAAAGATGTAAAATTAAAAAAAGGAGAGCTGTACCATGTTCTTGGATTGGATCAGGTTTTCACAAAGTAATCTATTAATCAATGTTCTCAGATTGGATCAAGTTTTCACATAGTAATCTATTAATCAAAGGAGCTCTGGTGGCACAGTGGTTAACACACTTGATTGCTCCCTGAAAATTCAAGGTTCGAACCACCAACCGCTCAACTGGAGAAAGATGCAGTCTGCTTCGTAAAGATTCCAGCCTTGGAAATACCATGGGGCAGTTCTACTCTGTCCTGTAGGGTTGCTATGAGTTGGAATCAATTTGACAGAAAGAGGTTTCGTTTTTGGTTTGATAATCTATTAATCCAATGCAATTCTGTAAAATCACAACAGAGCTAATCGTGGAAATAGACAGATTTATTCTAAAATGTATAAGGAAAAGCAATCAGCCAAAAGTAGTAACCAAAGCATTCCTGCGTTAGAAGAAGGTGAGGAACACCTGTTAATAGCTATCAAAACGCATATTAAAGCCATGTTAATTAAGACAGTGTAGTATTAATGAAGAGACAAAGAATTCAACAGAAAAAAAATGAGCGATAAGAAAAGACTCACACTCAAATACAGGACTTAACATTTGTCCTTGCATATTATTAGGAAAAGGAAGGGCAAGTCAACAAATCTTGTAAGCAAAATTAATTACCTTTATTGCAAAAGAAAATGAAACTGGATCCCTACCTCTTACCGGACACAAAACTAATTCCAGATAGATTGAGGTCTTATCTGTAAGAAGCAAAATTTTAAAATGTCTAGAAATTATGCAAGATAGTTCAATGATTTTGAAGTAGGACCAGATTTCTCAAATAGACACAAGGAGCACAAAATATAAAAGAGAAATAAATGCCATTACATTAAAATTAAGAACTTCTGTTCATCAAAAAACTCTATAAGAAACAAATCACTGATTTCATATGGAAAGGAAAGAACCCCCGGATAAGCAAAACATTACTGAAAAAGAAGAAAGTGGGAGGCCTCACCCTACCTGATTTCAGAACCTATTATATAGCTACAGTAGTCAAAACAGCCTGGTACTGGTACAACAACAGGCACATAGACCAATGGAACAGAGTTGAGAACCCAGATATAAATCCATCCACGTATGAGCAGCTGATATTTGACAAAGGACCAGTGTCAGTCAATTGGGGAAATAATAGTCTTTTTAACAAATGGTGCTGGCATACCTGGATATCCATTTGCAAAAGAATGAAACAGGACCCATACCTCACACCATGCACAAAAACTAACTCCAAGTGGATCAAAGACCTAAACATAAAGACTAAAACGATAAAGATCATGGAAGAAAAAATAGGATCTACCCTAGGAGCCCTAATACAGGGCATAAACAGAATACAAAACATTACCAAAAATGATGAAGAGAAACCAGATAACTGGGAGCTCCTAAAAATCAAACACCTATGCTCATCTAAAGACTTCACCAAAAGAGTAAAAAGACCACCTACAGACTGGGAAAGAATATTCATCTATGACATCTCAGACCAGCGCCTGACCTCTAAAATCTACATGATTCTGTCAAAACTCAACCACAAAAAGACAAACAACCCAATCAAGAAGTGGGCAAAGGATATGAACACACATTTCACTAAGGAAGATATTCAGGCAGCCAACAGATACATGAGAAAATGTTCTCGATCTTTAGCCATTAGAGAAATGCAAATTAAAACTATGATGAGATTCCATCTCACACCAACTAGACTGGCATTAATCCAAAAAACACAAAATAATAAATGTTGGAGAGGCTGCGGAGAGATTGGAACTCTCATACACTGCTGGTGGGATTGTAAAACGGTACAACCACTTTGGAAATCCATCTGGCGTTATCTTAAACAGTTAGAAATAGAACTACCATACAACCCAGAAATCCCACTCCTCGGAATATACCCTAAAGATACAAGAGCCTTCACACAAACAGATATATGCACACCCATGTTTATTGCAGCTCTGTTTACAATAGCAAAAAGCTGGAAGCAACCAAGATGTCCGTCAACGGACGAATGGGTAAATAAATTGTGGTATATTCACACAATGGAATACTACGCATCGATAAAGAACAGTGACGAATCTCTGAAACATTTCATAACGTGGAGGAATCTGGAAGGCATTATGCTGAGCGAAATGAGTCAGTTGCAAAAGGACAAATATTGTATAAGACCACTATTATAAGATCTTGAGAAATAGAAAAAACGGAGAAGAACACATACTTATGTGGTTACAAAGGGGGGAGGGAGGGAGGGAGGGAGAGGGCTTTTTATTGATCAATCTGTAGATAAGAACTGCTTTGGGTGAAGGGAAAGACAACACTCAATACAAGGAAGGTCAGCCTAATTGGACTGGATTAAAAGCAAAGAGGTTTCCAGGATAAAATGAAAGCTTCAAAGGTCAGCGGAGCAGGGGCTGGGGTCTGGGGAACTTGGTTTGAGGGGACTTCTAAGTCAATGGGCAAAATAATTCTATTATGAAAACACTCTGCATCCCACTTTGAATTGTGGCGCCTGGGGTCCTAAATGCCAACAAGCGGCCATCTAAGATACATCAATTGGTCTCAACCCACCTGGAGCAAAGGCAAAGGAAGAACACCAAGGTCACACAACAACTAAGAACCCAAGAGACAGAAAGGACCACTTGAACCAGAGACCTACATTATCCTGAGACCAGAAGAACTAGTTGGTGCCCGGCCACAATCGATGTCTGCCCTGTCAGGGAGCACAACAGACAACTCCTGAGGGAGCAGGAGACCAATGGGATACAGACCCCAAATTCTTATTAAAAGACCACACCTAATGGTATGATTGCGACGAGAGGAATCCCGGAGACAATGCTCCCCAGAACTTCTGATGGCACAGGACAGGAACCATCCCCGAAGACAAATCATCAGGCGTGAAAAGGACTGGTCAGTGGCGGGGAGAGAGATGCTGATGAAGAGTGAGCTAATTAAATCAGCTGGACACGGGAGAGTGTGTTGGCAACTCTTGACTGGAGGGGGGATGGGAAGATAGAGAGAGAGGGAAGATGGCAAAATTGGCACAAAACGAGAGACTGTGGCGGCTGACTCAATAGGGGGAGAGCAAGTGGGAGAAGGGAGTAAGATGTATGTAAACCTACATGTGACAGACTGATTGGAATGGTAAATGTTCACTTGAAGCTTAATAAAAATTAAAAAAACTCTATAAGGTAAAAATAAAAACCACAACACGAGAAAATATATTTGCTATACAGGTAACAAAAGAATGCATAAAGAACTTCTACACATTAAAAGACAAATACTTTCATTTAAAAAAATATGAATGATATGAACAAGTATTTCATAGAAGAGGAAACATAAGGATGAATAATCTTAGAGAAAACACCCTTATCAGCAAGCAGGGAAAGGCAAATTAAAACCACACTGAGATCATACACACACTTACTGTTGTAGTTGGATGCGCTCAGTCAATTCTCACTCATAGTGACCCCATGTGGCAGAGTAGTCCTGTTTCTAGGGTTTTCTAGGGTGTAACCTTTATAGAAGCAGATTGCCACGTCTTTCTCCCACGGAGCCGTTGGGTGAGTTCAGCCACCAACCTTTTGATTAGCAGCCAAGCACTCAGCCCTTTGCTACCAGAGGTCCTTTTTATTTTAAATTAGGACAATAGAAACTGTTGCGGAGGGTAAGTAGCAACAGAAACTCTTAATATTTCTGATGGGAGGGTAAGTTGATCCAAACACTTTAAATAACGACTTGGCATATCTAGAAAGGTTGAAGCTCCATCTATCCCAAGAAACAGCAGGTTGACTCTCATGCATATTCATCAGAAAACCAGGATGTATGTTCAGCATGTTAGAAGCAGCTGTTTTTGGTAATGCCAGAAAACTGGAAACTATTCCATATCTGTGACCGCCATCTACCGATAAATTATTGACATCTTTCTTGCACAACCAGTTCTGCTGTTTGTTGCTCTCTTTCCCATATATATATATTTTTTATTCCTTCTGTGGTTTCTCATTTCTCTTGTGATTTGTGGCTTTCTGTGTTACAGGCTGGCTATTTAGACAGTGATCCAACCAATTATAGCATGCTTCTCCTGCCACAAGTTAAAATGGGCATCACCATGCATTCAGCATAATATTCTTTTGTAGGGTTTTTTGTTTTGTTTACCTTTTCAGCAGAGCTCATGGAATCTGAGAACTCCTAGCATGTATCATCATTTTGTGCTTTTGTGTTTTTTTTTTTCCTATTACATCCTTATTTACTCTTCTTCATGTTTGAAAACTCCAAATGGCTAGTTCTGAGAGGACAAGACTGACTTCAAGTTACCACAGACATCCCAGTGCCGTACACTGAGCATTTAGTGTGTAGCAGGCACAGTATACATGCTCTATCCATGTGTGTGTATACGTACGGAGCCCCGGTGGCCCAGTGGGTAGGTGCTCTGCTGCTAACTAAAAGGTCAGTGGTTCCAACGCACCAGCCACTCTGCGTGAGACAGATGTGGCAGTCTGCTTCTGTAAAGATCTGCAGCCTTGGAAACTCTATGGGCAGTTCTACTCTGTCCTTTATGGTCACTATGAGTCAGAATTGACTCGATGGCAGTGGGTTTGGCTTTTTTTTTTTTTTTTTTTAACGTATGTATACACATATAACTTCATATCTTCACTGTAACTCTAGGGGGAAAACAATTGTCATCCAGTAGATTCTGACTCCACGGCAACCCCGTGTGTGTCAGAATAGAACTGTGTCCCGTGGGGTTTCCAGTAGTTGACTTTTCAGTAGATCGCCAGGCCTTTTTTCTGAGGTGCCTCTGGGTGGACAGAAATCTCCAAGCTTCCAGTTAGCAGCAGAGGATGTGAACTGTTTGCACCACTCAGGAGCTCCGCAACTCTGGAAAGTGAGGATTATTGTCCTCGTTTCACAAATTTGGAAATTGAGGCTTGAAAGCATTTCATTCATCTCTGCATCTCTAGACTTGCACGGTCTCTGCCACGTGGGAGATGCTCCAACAATGCCTTTGAAACGGCAAGTCCTACTCAGAGTGTAACCACAGCACCAACGCCAAGTGTGACTGGGACACAGAGCTATCGAGCTCAGGCTGCGACCTGGGGCTGGGCGGCTGTCAACCTGCAGGCTGGGACCAGGTTTATAAACAAAATAGGAGCTCTAGGTCAGGCTGGGGCGTCATTAGCAAAAGTTAAAATTCGGGAAATGAATAGCCAGTAAGGAAGGCAGGAGAGAGAGTACTAGAAGCAAATTTACTGAGCTGCTTCAGATAACAGAACAACAAGGAGTTTAACCACCAGGATCTGCAGGTTTCTCCTGAAACTGCAGAGAAAGGTGAGATAAGGCCCAGCCCAGAATTACAGATAACTAGGCTCCTGGGATTTAAATGTGTGTCAAGGTGTATTTAATGATGTGAGAAAAAAAATTGCTTTCTTCCCTCCCCTGCCCTATACATTTTCTCTCTCTTTGAAAATCACAGAGGTAATGTGTGATTGCTATTAAAAAAAAAAAAAAAAGTTTTAAGCCATGTGGAGAGACAAAATTGAAGACACCATCCGTCTCCCACCGCGAGCTATTCATTATACCTCTACTGTTAGAACTTTGATCTTTTTGTAAAAAAAAAAATAAATAAAATATGTATATTCTAAACAAAACAGATTCCACATTCTGAAAATTTTTAACAAAATGCTTCCTTTTTGGAAATTATCGTCCATTTTCTTTTGCAATATTCTGAACCAATACAGTTCCTTCAATGCTTAAGATTCAGATGCTAAATTATTTTTTTTCTCGGTGAACTGCAATAATTCACACATGATTTGATGTCAGAATTCTTGCTGACTAAGGCTGCTAATACCACAAGGTACTAAAAAATAAACCAAAGAAATGAGATGCCAGAACCTACTATAGAGCTACGGTAGTCAAAAAGCCTGGTACCGGTACAACAGATACCTTGACCAGTGGAACAGAATTGAGAACCCAGATGTAAATCAATCCACCTACGGTCACCTGATCATCAACAAGGTCCTAAATCCCATCAAATCGGGAAAAGACAGTCTTTTTAAAAAATGGTGCTTGCAGAACTGGATGTTCACCTGCAAAAAAATGAAACATGACCTGTACCTCACACCATACACAAAAACTAATTCGAAGTGGATCAGAAACCTAAACATAAAACCCAAAACTATAAAGGTCATAGAAGAAAAAATAGGATCAACGCTAGAGGCCCTGATACACAGCATTTACAGGACACAAACCATAACTAACAACACACAAGCTCCAGAAGATAAGCTAGATAACTGGGATCTTCTGAAAATTTGACGGCACCGGGTTTGTTTTCTGAAAATTAAACACTTAAGCTCATCAAAGAGTTCACCAAAAGAGTAAAAAGAGAACCTACAGGCTGGCTGGGCGGGGGGGCCTTCTGGCTATTACAAAGCCAACAAAAGTGTAATCTCTAAAATCTACAAGAAAATCCAACACCTCTACAACAAATAGACAAATAATCCAGTTAAAAAATGGACCAAGGAAATGCACAGGTGCTTCACCAAAGAAGGCATTCGAGCAGCTAACAGACACACGAGGAAATGCTCAGGATCACTGGCCATGGGAGAAACGCCAATCAAACTCACAGTGAGATCCGACTCAGTCTGGCCTCGCTGGCCTGAATCGAAAAAGCAGAAAGTAGCAAATGTTGGAGAGGCTGCATGGAGATCGGAACTCTAACACGTTGCTGGTGGGAATGCAAAATGGTACAACCATTTTGGAAAATAATATGGTGCTTCCTCAGAAAGCTAGAAATAGAAATACAATATGATCCAGCAATCCCACTCCTAGGAATATATCCTAAAGAAATAAGAGCTGTCACATGAATAGACTTATGCACACTTATTGCAGCATCGTTTACAATAACAAAAAGATGAAAGCAACCTAGATGCCCATCAACAGGAGAACGGATAAACAAACTATGATACGTACACACAATGGAGTATTATGCAACAACATATATGCATACCAATCTTTGATGGTTATGAGGGAGGGGAGTGGTGGAGATGGAAAAACACTAAATAGACAATAAATAAGCGGTAACTTTGGTGAAGGGTAAGACAGCACACAATACTGGGGAAGCCAGCACAACTTGTCCAAGCAGGGTCATGGAAGCTCCACAGACACATCCAAACTCCTCGAGAGACCAAATTACTGGGCTGAGGGTTGTGGGGACCATGGTCTCGGGGAACATCTAGCTCAATTGGCATAACATAGCTTACAAAGAAAATGTTCTATATTCTACTTTGGTGGCTAGCGTCTGGGGTCTTAAAAGCCTGAGTGGCCATCTCAGATACTCCACTGGTCTCACTCCTTCAGGAGCAAGGGAGAATGAGGAAAACTAAAGACACAAGAGAAAGATTAGTCCAAAGGACTAATGGACCACAACTACCACAGCTTCCACCAGACTGAGTCCAATACAACAAGAGGGTACCTGGATACCACCACTGACTGCTCTGACAGGGATCACAATAGAGGGTCCCAGACAGAGCTGGAGAGAAATGTAGAATAAAATTCTAACTCACAAAAAAGACCAGACTTACTGGCCTGCCAGAGATTGGAGAAACCCTGAGAGTATGGCCCTGGACACCCTTTTTAGCTCAGTAATGAAGTCACTCCTGAGGTTCACCCTTCAGCCAAAGATTAGACAGGCCCATAAAGCAAAATGAGAGTAAAGGGGCACACCAGCCCAGGGGCAAGGACTAGAAGGCAGGAGGAGACAGGAAAGCTGGGAATAGGGAACCCAAGGTCGTGAAGGGAGAGTGTGGACATGTCATGGGGTTGTTAACCAATGTCATAAAACAATATGTGTCCTAACTGTTTAATGAGAAGCTAGTTTGTTCTGTAAACCTTCATCTAAAGTACAATAAAAGAATAAAGTACAAAAAAGAAAAACGAGATGCAAGTAAAAGTGAGACATCACTCACAGGTGAAAGTTTCAAGAGCCAGTGCTCAGGTCACCACCTGCCTTGCTGTGGCCATCGTACTGAGATGGGGCATCCATCATCCAGGTCCCTGAATGACTGCAACACCCGGGACGGCCAGCTGACTTACAATGACAAACAGATAGCATGAGCGACATGTAGCATGAGCAAGAAATAAGCCCGTTTTGTTTTAAAGATTTAGGGTTTTTTGTTATGAGAATATAGACTATGCTTTTGATACACAGTGCCACATTGGTGGTTCAGTGCCACATTGGTGGTTCAGTGTAGAACAGAATTCTCTCCTTGCATGAGGGAGACCCAGGTTCAACTCCTTGCCAATGCACCTTACGCAAAGCCACCAATCACCTGTCCGTGGAGGTTTGCATGTTGCTGTGATGCTGAACAGGTTTCAGTGGAGCTTCCAGGCTAAGACAGACTAGTTAGAATGACCTGCAAATCTACTTCAGAAAAGCAGCCAATGAAAACCCTATGGAGCACAATGGTCTGATCCACAACTCATCATAAGAATAGTAAAGAACTTGGCAGTGTTTAGATCAATAATGGGTGGGGTCACCATGAGACAGGTGCCTACTGGATGGGCAGCTAAGAACAACAACAATTGATACACAGAGTCTGCAATCCAACTAGAAAGTCCGCTTCATGTCCTTATACACCTCCATCTGCACTAGAAAAAGTGCTCACAATCCTCTCAAATATACTTGGGAATGAGGTTGGAGCACTCAAGGGACAACTAAAAGTCGAGGGTATTTCTAGATAGGGGAGAAAGCAGACAGCATTTAAAGTGACAGGACCAACATAAGTGAAGACACTGAATTTGGAATAAGATTGTGTTACACTGAAGATCAAAGACCAGAGCCCCAGTATAGATTCCACCTCAGCATAAAGAAAACAAAAATCCTCACCACTGGACCAATAAGCAAAATAAATGGAGAAAAGATTGAAGTTGTCAAGGATTTTATTTTACTTGGATCCGCAAACAACATTCAAGGAAGTAGCAGTCAAGAAGTCCAACGGCGCATTGAACTGGGCAAATCTGCTGTAAAAGATTTCCTTATAGTGTTAAAAAGCAAGGGTGTCACTTTAAGGACTAAGGAGCGCTTGACCCAAACCATGGTATTTTCAGCCTCCTCATATACATGCAAAAGCTGGACAGTGAATAAGGAAGACCAGAGAAGAATTGATACCTTTGAATTATGATACTGGAGAAGAATATTGGATATACCATGGTCTGCCAAAAGAATGAACAGATCTGTCTGGGAAGAAGTACAGCCAGAATGCTCCCTGGAAGCAAGGATGGTGAGACTTTGTCTCACATAATTTGGGCATGTTATCAGGTGGGACCAGTCCCTGGAGAAGTATATTACAGTTGGTAAAGAAGAGGGTCAGCGAGAAAGAGGAAGACCCTCGATGAGATGAACTGACACAGTGGTTGCAACAATGGGCTCAAGCGTAACAACAATTGTGAGGATGGCGCAGGACCAGGCAGTGTTTCATTCTGTTGTACATAAGGTCGCTACGAGTCGAACCGACTCGACGGCACCTAACGACAGCAACGTTCATGAGTCACACATATGTCCTTTAGAGAAATGCAATTCAGCCATCTAATCTGGAATTTATCGGATTTCCAGAGCTTTCTGAAAATTTTCAAGGCACTAGAAAATATATTATATGTAACTTTTGAGAGCTTCAGAAGTCTTTTTAATTCAATACCTAGGTCCTAACTGTTCTCATTCTATTGCTTTGAGCAAAATTGTTGACCACAAAAAAAAAAAACTGAGCACACACTCTTACATTTTGTAAATTGATGACCCAAGAATTGTATCTGTTTGGGGCATAAAAGCTTTGCCTTGATAATGTCAGGTTAGGCTGGGATAGGAGGAGAACTTGATACCATTGATGGTGTGTGGCAGGCCATCTAATGCCTGCCCTTTCTTTCTCCTCAGCCTGGGCAGGGGCCCAGACTGAGCCTGGCAGGTGAATTCAAGAGCAGCTTTCTAGGTCTGAGCCTGGCAGTGAAATAATAGCTGCGAAGCGGGATGGGACAGGTAGAGGCTGGCAACTGAATGGCTGGTGAGCAGGATAAAGAGGTGGGTGTGGGGCTGAAAATGGAAATGACACTAAGGGAGAAGGACCACAGGCAGGCAGGCAGAGCTGAGCTTGGGCCAGGAAGTCGGCAATAATTAAAGGTGAAGTTTCCACAAGGAGCTACACTGCTAGGCAAGCCTTGGCCCTTCTTTCACAAAGTGTGGAAACACTGCATTGTCTGAAAACCCATGGCTGTGTGATTTAGAAGTGTTTTGGAGACCAAAAAACCAAAAACCCAGTGCTGTCAAGTCGAGTCCGACTCATAGCGACCTTATAGGATAGGGTAGAACTGCCCCACAGAGTTTCCAAGGAGCGCCTGGTGGATTCAAACTGCTGACCCTTTGGTTAGCAGCCATAGCACTTAACCACTAGGCCACCAGGGCTTCCAGAAAGTGCCATTATATTGGGTAAGGAAGCGTGAAGAATCCTCTCTCCAGTATTCAGGGGACAGAGAAGTAAGCAGGGAAGTGGTAAATTTAGTCTTAGAAACTCCATCTATAATATACTTATGTAGTTTATTAATATGATCTTTAGGTTCAGAAGTCTGAAGAGAAACACTATAATAAGACAAAAGATTAAGAGGATAAAATTCCAATAAAATGCATCTGCACTACAGTTTCTAAAACATATGTAAACACAACTATCTTTCTCAGTAAAACTAAGAGAAATGTTCGAAAAAGAAGACATCAAACGGAAAAGAAAGTTACATGTGAGAGATGTGACATGACGCCCAGTGCTAATGGAACTGATTATGGAGAGCACGGTCCGGGTTTCCTGAGGATCAAGGGTTCTGTACCTCGTGCCCTAAACTGGGAACACACCAGATTACTATAGAAAACAAAATGTTCACAAACATGAATAAACATTGATAGGGCACGCACACAGGATCGCCTGAGAAGAAACCCTGGGAATGGCAAATGTAAGGAGTAAAGAACAGTTTTGAATGAGTTCTTGATAAGATTGAAGTTACTGGTAATAAGGGAATCACTTCATGTAGGAGCAAATGAATCCCCTGAAGTTTTAACCTAAAGCACCACTGTAGGGGGTTATAAAATTCTTTCTACTTGGATTAATGCTCTCTATTCCAGTTGCAGCTTGCAATGAGAATGTAATAAAGTGTAACCTCCCTTGACAACCCCTGGTGGTGCAGTGGTTAAGAGCTCAGCTGTTAACCAAAACTGGTTAGGAGCTCAGCTGTTAACCAAAAGTTTGGCAGTTTGAATCCACCAGCTGCTCCTTGAAAACCTTATGGCACAGTTCTACTCTGTCCTACAGGGTCTCTATGAGTTGGAATCAACTCGAAGGCAATGGGTTTCGTTTTTGGTTTTGGTCACTTGGCAAGACACTATGACCACATACATCCAAGAGTACAGAAAAGCTGCAGAAGCAGGAACTGGGATGTCCCCAGGTCTTGGCAGAAGTGCGGGCTGACACTCCTGTCTTAAACAACTCACTGATTTCAGTTTCCTCATTCTTCTCTCTCTCTCCTTCTGTTATAAACACAAAGTTTTCCAACATGTTTTAACAAGCCACAAGGAGATGAAAAATTAGAATTATAATGTCTAATGTATTCTTTTTGGTTTAATAACACTTTTCCTATATTATGAAACTAACACATGATCAGTACTATGACATCACACAAGTTTCAATGGAGCTTCCAGACTAAGATGGAGTAGGAAAAAAGGCCTGGAAACCTACTTCTGAAAGTCAGTCTATGGAAACCCTATGGATCACAAGGGAACATTGTTTCATTGCAACCAGTCGTGGGGGTGGCCTAGGACCTAGTCACAACTCGTTGGGGGTCACCATGAGTCAGGGGACCATTAATGGCAGAAAGCAAAAACAACGTAGAACATTTTTAAGCATAAAATTATTGGAAGAAAAAGCACCACCAAGATTGTCACAATTAACACACTGCTACATCTTCTTCCAGTCTTTTTTTTTTTTTCTGTGTCTTTGCAATAAAACTGGGTAAATTTTTTTCAGGGTTTTTTTTTTTTTTTAATTTAACTGTGTTTTAAACTATTATAGCAATGCCATAAGAAACATTTTTGTCCCCATTTCTGCTAATTGTTCAAGATTAAATTTCTAAGAGGGGTGACATGGTCAAAAACTATGGACATTTTAAAGGTCATATTGTTCAATTGCTTTTATTTGTTAGTGAAATTGAATAGAGGGAATAAAGTGAGAGGGTGGGGTGGAGATGCTTTTGAAGGCCTAAAAAAGTTCTGTTTCTTGATTTTGATGCTGGTTACATGGAATGTTCAATTTGCATAAAATACACTTCTGATGAGTACACTTTATATACATGTGTCATAATTCAACGAAACGAACTCTGTTGCCATCAAGGTGATTTCGACTCATGGTGACCCCATGTGTCATAGAGGACAGCTGCTCGGTAGGGTTTTCTTGGCTTTATGGGAGAAGATTGCCAGGTCTTCCTTTTGTGGCACCACTGGGCGGGCTTGAACAGCCAAACATTAGTGGCCCAGCACAATCTATTTGCCCCACCCACCAAAAAAAAAAACAAAAAAACCCACTGCCACTGAGTCCCTGTGTCTCATAGTAACCATATAGGACAGAGTAGAACTGCCCCAAAGGGCTTCCAAGGCTGTGGTCTTTATGGAAGCCGACTGCCACGTCTTTCTCCTGCAGAGCCACTGGTGGGTTTGAACCACCGATCTTTTGGTTAGCAGCCGAGTGCTTAACCACTGCACCACCAAAGCTCCTCCTATTCCCAAATGGGGTAATTTAGAAGTGCAAGTGTTAAGATTTCAACATAACTTTTTGGGAGGACACAATTCAATCCACAACAATTATTTCAGGCTTGATTTTTAAGACGATTTATATCCACTACATTCTATCAGGTTCTTTTTGTTTTGTTTTGTATTTAATAAGGAGCATCTACTGTAAGGCAAACTGATGAAGAACGTTAAGATTCAGGGATGAGCAGGCCTACTTGGCGTGCCTACCTCATACAGATGCCGCCCCCAGCGTTAGATGGTCTTTCCAAGAGTGAGCTTATCCACTGTTCCGTAAGATGGGGAAGCCTTGCATTGTATGCAGAAACCAAGCTAAACAGGCTGCTGCTTCCTCAAGCTGCTCCAATTCCAGAGTTTCTCTCTCATTCCTCCTTGGGCGTCCCAGTCTCTCAGTTGCTGCAGACCTACAAAATGGCACACCTAGCTGGTCTAGAATTTTCCTCACTAATTATCAACTCAACGGCATACAACAACAACAATTATGTCTCTGGCCTGGCCTAGATAAGAGATTTCAGAGTACACCAACTTCAGAAAGATAATTTACAGGAGAAAAATAATATATACTAGTGGTGCAACCCTTCTGAAATACTAACTGGTTATTTTTCCACAAAATTTGCTTCCCTCACATCCCCTCCTTCCCAAGTATCCAAGTTGTTAGTTCATTGTATCAGGAGTGCTAAAGCGCCTCAGGAATAAAGAGCTCCCTCAAATCAAACCAAACCCACTGCTCTCGATTCCGACTCATGGCCGCCTCATGTGTGTCAAAGTAGAACTGTACTCCATAGGGCTTCCAACGGCTGAATTTTCAAGAGTAGATTGCCCAGCCTTTCTTCTGAGTCAACTCTGGGTGGATTCGAACCACCAGTCTTTCAGCTGGTAGCCAAGCGCATTAACTGTTTGCACTACGTAGGTCCTCCAAAGCGCTGCCTAGACAGACATAAAATGTTGGTGAGCAGGGGGATGAGATTGTAAAGGATAGAGCTCTTTGCGATTCCTTCCCAAATCCTCCTACCTATGCTAGCTTGGGCACAGGCTGTGAAGTGGTTGGGGGAGAGATGGGAGGAAGTCACTGACAGCTTGTAACTCAGAGGGCTAGGAAGGGGATGTATCCTACACTCTGACTTACTGAGATTGTTTCGTGGAATCCAAGAGCATAAATCTGTGACCTGTTCCTGAAGAAGGCCCTTCAAGAAGGTGGTAAGCTCTCAGGCAGGAAGGGGTACAGAGTGAGTTTAGGCAGAGCACGGTCAAAGACAGCCTGGCCCTGAAGCAGTGGGCTATTTCCCACAGCCCAAAGTATGGCACAGAAAGGGGCAAACAGGGAGGTCTCTCAGCAACACTCTTGAATCAAGAGCCAAGGAAGTGACTGAATGATGACCGTCTCAGTACACCAGATGCTTCCCTAGCCATTGTCTCATTACAGGGCAAATTTCCCTAAACTTGGTTTTAATCTTGAGCTAAAATTAAATTAAGACAAACTAAAGTATGTTTCTTGAGTACCTGAATTGCAGATTGTGACAGTATAGTATACATTTTGTTCATAAATATATCAAGCCTCTCAGGCTCCCACTAGCATAAGAATAACAGGTGAGAGAAATTTAGAAAATTAATGTTTCATGAGCATTTTGTAAGTGCCAAGACTTGTGCTAAATGTTTTATGTGCATTATTTTATTGATTTATTTTACATCCATTATTTTATTGATTCTAGAAACAAAAAAATAAACAGTCTACTAGAGATAACTACATTATCCCTGTTTCTACAAGTGAAAAAGCTGAGGCTCACAGAAATAACCTTCCGAAGGTATCTAGCTGGTAAATGATAGAGTTAGAATTCCAACCTAGGGACTCTCTTCTGAGGCTCACAGACCTGGGCTACAACATTTCTGGTCAAATTCACCACTCCCATCTAAGAACAGCATCTGGTTAAGCTCTTTCTTCGAGAGCTCTCATTTCATCATTACTCTGATACAATAAGCAACTCACTCTCTTAACTACATCAAGAATACTGTGACCATTAATATCTTCACACCTTCTAAAGTCTTACACGAAATAAAATCTCGCTTACTGTTAACAACCTCCGTTCTTCCTATCTCTTTCTCACTCCCCTCCTTCTATTGATCTGACCTCAGGAGCCCAAGAAGACTGTCAATCTTTGCATCCTTCTTTATCATCCCAGGCTAGCCTTCCTCACTCCCCGCCCTCAAATTTAGTATCAATCACTTGAACAGTGTCCTAAAGACATTGTTGCTCCTATGTCTGTCCTGCTCGCCCTGCCCAGACCCCAACTCAGAAGCAGCCTTCTCTTTGCCCATACGAACTAAGGGTTGCTAGAGAAAGTCACCTTGGCTCTATGGTTTACTGTCACTATAACTCTACATCCCAGAGGGACCTTGACTACTGCCCCACAACGTTTATACTGGGCATTAGCCAGCTTCCTCTCGCATTTCCCATGCAACAATTCACCACTGAGGTCTTCAAGTACTCTCAATCCTCTCTCATGTAGGATTTCACCTCATGCAGCACTGAGAAAATGGTGCCATGAATGGCAGTCTCCCATCCTTCCAGGCTCCCTCTTCTTTCATTAAAAAGAAAAAAAAAAACATGGAATAGATTCCTACTTTTAGCAATCCTATAGAGCATAGAACTGCTCCATAGGGTTCCCAAGGAGCAGCTGGTGGATCCAAACTGCCAGCCTTTTGGTTAGCAGCCGTAGCTCGCCAGAGCTGTTAACCACTGCTCCACCTTCCTTCATGCCTACCCTTATTCTCAGAGAAGAGAACTGTCTCACTTTGCTCTTTATTTTTAAAATCTGAATTTCTTCTTTTCTAGACTTTGTTCGTTGAGATGTGTACTTTTAAAAATGTTATCTTCAGCATCATCTCCTCTGGAGAACATGGTCTCCTATTGATCAAATCTGCCAACGTATTTTCATTCTCTCTTCTGACTTGCAACATCTGTAGAATTTAGCAGTTACCTTTTGCTCCTTTTTGAAAAACTTTTCTCCTTTGACTTCCAGATGTCTTCATTTCTGTCTTATGTGAACCCTTTTCTGTCTCTTCCAGGTTTTTCACTTATCCTCTCCCTAAGAATTATTCCATATTTCTTTATTGGTCCTTGCTGCAAAATTAGAACTATCTGGGGTGCATTTTTAAAACACGAGGCTGAGGCCCTATCCCAGGCCAGTTAAATGGGGATGTCTTGGCATCAGGGTTTGTTAAACATTCCCAAGGCGATTCTACTGAACAGCCAGGAGTGGAGACCCAACTGATTTCCAAAAGTCAGTGATGCCTACCTGTATGCGCATCACCCAGGGCAGGGTGAGTCCTGAAGTGCAACTTCTCAAGGTCTTCCTTCCAGGCATTTTGATGCAATAGCATTTGAATGGGGCCTGTCAATTTACAATTCTAATAAGTGCGGCTGTCTTTAAGGGCCCCAGATGGTTCTCACAAAGCTCTGCTCAAGAGGCACCCTGTGAGAATTTCATCCATTTTCTTTCTTTTAGAATAGATTCTAAAAGCCTTCTAAGCACCTCTACCTGGATGTCGCAAGGAAAAGAAAGGTTGCTATTGAGTCATTCCGCCTCATAGTGACACTATAGGACAGAGTGGAACTGCGCCATAGGGTTTCCGAGATCGGAATCTGCGGAACCGACTGCCAAGTCTTTCTCCCACGAGGCAGCTGGTGGGTTTTAACCAACAACCTTTCGATTAGCAGCTGAGCACTTTAACCACTGTGCCATCAGGGCTCTGTCCTAGATGTCACCAAAACCAGAAAACCAAACCCATTGCTGTGGAGTCGATTCCAACTCACAGGGACCCTGTAGGATAGAGTAGAACCGCCCCATAGTGTTTCCAAGGAGAGGCTGGTGGGTTTGAACCACTGACCTTTCAGTTAGCAGCTGAGCTCTTAGCCACTGCGCCACCAGGTCACCTTCCTGAATGTCATAGTCACCTTAAATTTTCATGCATAAAATAATTCCCTTCTCCCTGCCACCAAAAACAGCAACCAAAATAAAAACCCAACACCCTTCCATTGATTCTGACTCACGTGTTACAGGATAGAACTGCGCTCCGTAGGCGTTTTTGGCCATATTCTTTACTGAAGCAGCTGCCAGGCCTTTCTCCTGTGACATCACTGAGTGGATTCGAACCACCAAGCTTTTGGTTAGCAGACAAGTACAAACTATGCCCCCAAAAGACCCTCTTCTGGTCACCCCTCTCCCAAATTCCATGGCTTGTCTTATATTTCTGCTCTCTGATAATGGCATCAGTATCTCTCTGTGTCTCAAGGAAGAAATCTTCAAGCCAACATCTTTCCTTCTTTCCCAATTCTTCAATGGTATTGATCAATACATCCCTTTGAACTCACATAAGAAATAATCTTCCAAAACATCTTCTTCCTCCTATTTGTTCAAAATTTAATTAATTATCTTTTGCCGAAACTGTCTCTACTACCTCATAACTCTTTTCTCTGCCTCAAGTTTCTCTTCGTTGTTGCCAGAATGAGTTTCTATTAATCAAATCCATACTAGGTAATAATGACTAACACCCAGTTAACTGCCTGTACATACCGGATACTGATCTAAGAACTGTGGCTGTTGAATTCATTCACTCCTTACACCAGGGCTTTGCCCTAAGTACTATTATTATCTCCATTTACAGATGAGAGAAAGATGTTAAAAAACTTCTCCAGGTGACACACCTGGTCAGTGGCAGAGCTGGGGAATTCAGGTTCTGGCACACGTGCTCTTAATCACTTCATTATACTGATGTCTGATCACATTGTTCTCCATCTTTAAGATCTTGGCTTGTTCTTCATTACCTACAGAATAAAACAGAGATGCTTCAGGATGCCATTCTAGGCTGTTGAGATCCTCTCCATCTCGTGACTTCTCCAACTTTACCTCTTGCCCTGCTCCCTCTGTGCTCTGGCCACAGTGAGACTCACAACGTTCCCTTACCCCCACCAACCCCTCTCAGGGCTCTGCCACGTCATGGCCACATCCGCTCTGCCTACAGTTACCCGTGCATTCCTTCGTCCCACCCTCCCTCTGACCAAGCAATGCCTACTCATCCTTAAAAAGACAGTCCATCTATTACTAATCCCTTAAAAATGTTGCAGTTTTCAGTCAACAGCTACAAGTTTATTTTGTTTCATTAGCTTTGAACTGCTCAACAAGAAGCACTACATATTATTCATATTAAAGCCTTGACCTTGGAATAGTGCCTTATAAGAAATCATCAATAAATATTTATTGATTATTTGGTAAGTAGGCAGGTAGATTGCATGCATAACAGAACGAATGAAACTATTTACATCCAGGATATGTAAAGAACTCTTACACTCAATAAGACCAAAAAAAAAAAAAAACTATTTTAAAAATGGAGAAAAATTTGAACAAGCACTTCAACAAAAAATCTATACGTACAGCAAATAAGGACATAAAAAGATGCTCGACTTCATTAGCCATTAGGAAATGCAAAATCGAAGCGCAGTGAGATACAACTACACATCTGTAAGAATGGATAAAATGTAAAAGAGAGAACGCCAAGTGCTGACAATGATAAGAAACAACTGAACAACCTCCTACAAAATGGTAGTGCCACTTCTGAAACTCAGTTTGCAGCTTCTGATACAGTTAGGCACTCTCCAAATAACTCAGAGATGCCACTCCTTGAGAATTTAAAAACCTATTTCCACACAAAGGCTTTTGTTAGTAGCAGCTTTACTCATAATAGCCCCAACGTGGCAACAACCCAAATGTCCATAAAGTGGTGAGTGGATAAACAAATTGTAGCACCTCCATACAATGGGATACAACTCAGCAGTGGAAAAGACCCAACCGTTAACACCTGCCATGTGGATGAATCTCAAAAACGTTGTACTAAGTGGCGGAATCCAGAAGCAAAAGTTAAAACTATACAGACGGAAATTAATTTGGTGACCACGGTCTACGCTTGAGGGAAAAGGAATAACTACACAGGGTAAGAGGGAAACTCGGGGGCAATGGAAATACTCTAGTCTTCATCCTGATGGGAGCCCTGCTGGCACAGTGGTTAAGAGCTACAGCTGCTAACCCAAAGGCTGGCAGTTCGATTGAGATGGTGGTTATAGCATTGTCTGTATTTGTCAAAATTCATTGAACTGTACATTTATAAAGAATGAATTTTACTATATGTGGATAAACCTGACTCAAAACAATCAATACATAAATGAGAGGATAATTCATGTGTCAGAGCTGGATTCAGATTCTAGCTCTTGCAGTTTTTACCAGTTTTGCCAGTTGCCATCAACTTGACTCCAATTCATGGAGGTGCCTTGGAAGAAAGTCCTGGCAACCTACTTCTGTAAAATCAGCCACAGAAGATCCTATGGAACACAGCTCTACTCTGACATACATGGGGTCACCACTCCTCTTACACTTAATAGCTGCATAACCTTGAGCAAGGTCATGGAATAATGATAATAATATCTACTTCACAGGGTTGTTGGGAAGGCTAAATGAGATAATGTATGTAAAAGTGTTTAGTTGGTGCCTGGCACATAGTAGGTTCTCCTTAGAATTAGCTGCTATTCTTCCTTTTCATATGTAAGTGTAAGTAAATGGAGTATCGAATCATGGAGGAAAGATGGAAATAAAGATGATTTAAAAGAACAAGAGTTTTGGCTCTGAGCTGCACTGATCATCAGGGTTCTGGCAAAATAGGGGCATCCCTGGGTGTTACGAACAGTTAAGCGCTCAAATACTAGCCAAAAGGTTGGCAGTTCTAACCTACTGGAGTCACCCCAGGAGACAAGCCTGGTGATCTGCTTTTGAAAGGTCAGAGCTTTGAAAACACTATGGAGCAGTTCTACTCTGCACTCATGGGGTCTCCACAAGTCGGAATTAACTCAAAAAAAAACTGGCAACAACAACAACAAAGCACAATAGATGTCTCTCCTGGTTTCACTCTTTCTCATTCTGCATAAAAGCAAAACTCTTCTCAGCAAATCACTAACTATCCCAAATGGATCTCGCACCGACTCAGGGACAGAAATATTGCTTCCTCCGAGGCTGTTCATGACCTTGCAGCCATCTTGACTGGCCATCTCACCTCTTCCAGCTGAAGCCCCTGCTGTTATTCAATTAAGCCCGGATGCCAGACCTGAGGCTCCCAAATGAGAGTCCCAGCCCACATCTCCTGTAGGCACGGCATGAAGCTCACGCAGGCAGAGCAGAGCGACTAACAGTTGGGTTTCGACTTTTCTGGTTCACCCTGCACCGCAGGCAAAAAGCAACATTCCTTTGGGTTTGCACAGTATGCTGGATGGAGTAAGTCATTTAGTCCCATAAGGTAAATAAGATCACATTTTAAATGGAACTCATTAAATACATTCATAAAAACAATTTAGATGTTTCAGTCACACCACAAAGCCTTTATGAACTCACAAAGCAGTACCGTTTTACTGATTGCCAGTTTTAAGTAATAACTAACATTACATCTTCCTAAATATTTCAGAGATTTAAGGAGAAACAAAAAGGATGATATGTATGGTTGGTGTAGATCCCATGTCTAAAGGAAAAAAACCAGCAAAGGAATCTGTAGTTGTAAAAAAGAGTTTTTTAAACACATACAGGTTATTTCATCTATAAGCACATATAGGCCAATGTTTCCATAAATCTCTTGCCTTCTTTCATACATAGGCAGAAATATTTCCTCATCAAGGGTTCCATGGCATTTTGGAAATACCTCTAGGATGCCACCACACAGCGACTTGATGGCACAGTTTCTCCCAAGGGTCTTGAGAGATAATGAGCATTAGAAGAGGGGTCAGAATGGCACTCTGGGTAAGGGTCTGGCTCTGAAGTCCAACAAGCTTGGTCTCTGATCTCAGTTCTGCTACTTTCTAGATGTGGCGAATTACTTCACTTTTTCCGTCCTTCATTTTTCGGCATCGTTGGGAAGATCAACTGAGAAATGTAAGTGCCCAGTAAATGGTAACCACAGACACCACTGAAATCGTGCTTTTGTCTTTGGAGCATTCGATCTTGTAAATGACTCTGTTTTCCTCTTTGCTTTGCTCTGGGAAGCTTACAGACCAATTTTCTCATTTTTTCTGATCACCGCAACTGTGTGGACCCAAACGGTACACATCTCCGGCTGCTAATTTTATCCTTGGCCTCCTTGATTATCACTTCGCTGCCCATGTTTTTCTTTCTCTTGAAGTCTCCCAGTTATCTATGTTTACTTTTGTAAAAGCGTGTGAGTGTGTGTGTGTGTGCACGTGTGTCACTTCAAATCTTTCGTGGAATACACGGACTATTAGTGAGTTAGTAAATGAATGAATGAATAAATAAATTTAAAAAATTAAACCTAGTGTAAATAAATAATCATGCTTATCTAATTATATTATCATTACTTTGTGTTGTCTCCACAGTGAGCTGTGAACTCTTCAAGGGAAAGCGACAGGTTTTATTCACTATTGTATTCTTAGCCCTTAGTATAGTTCCTAAGGAATAAACCAACCAAATTCACCGCCACTGAGTCAGTTTCTACTCAGAGCGAGCCCATAGGGTTTCCAAGGCTGTAAATCTCTATGGAAGCAGACTGCCACATCTTTCTCCCACAAAGCAGCTAAAGAATAGATGGTATTTTTATCTTGACCACTAAGGAATCTGGTTAATTTTTATAAAAAGAGAAGAAAATCTCATGAATTTTATAGAAAATATTAATACATGTAGTCTGTTCACATTAAGAATACCTCAGGGTGAAATAAAACAGATGATCCCAGGGTCACACAGGAAATGAAGAGAGGATATGAGTCCATAGCTTGACCATCTGTTATGGTTTGGGTTGTGTCCCCCAGAATGATATGTTTAAGCCCTAACCCCCAGTACCTGTGATGTGACCTTCTTTGGAAACAGGATGTTTAAGGATACCATCAAGATAGGATTAGGTCATTAGGGTCGACTCATTCAACATGACTGGTGTTCTTATAAAAAGAGAAGAAGAGAAACAGAGAAGTTCACACAGGGAGAACACAGTTCGCAATGGAGGCAGAGATGGGAGAGATACATCTGTAAGACAAGGGACACCAAGCGTTACGGCAACACTGAAAGCCAAGAGAGGAGCATGGAGCAGGCTCTCCCCTGGATCCTTCAGACAGAGTGTGACCCTGCAGACACCTTGTATTGGGACTTGTGGCCTCCTGAACTGTGAGATAATAAACTTCTGTTGTCTAAAGCCACCCAGTTTGTGATAATTTATTATAGTAGCCATGTTCTTGTTGTTACAACTAATATAGGCCCATGTGACAGAGTAGAACTGACCCACAGGGTTATCTAAGCTGTAATCGTTATGGGAGCAGATTGCCAGGTTTTTCTCCTGTGAAGGCACTGGTTGGGTTCAAACCCCGAACCCTTCTTTTAGTACCCGGACACTTAACCATTGCTCTACCATGGGCTGTTTATGGTAGCCATAGGAAACTAATAAACCGCCCAAAGTTCTTTCCTTCCGTACTTTAGTATATTAACTCTACATTTATAGACACCAAAAAACCAATCCCTTGCTGTCAAGTTGATTTCGACTCCTAGCGATCCTATAGGACAGAGTAGAACTGCCCCATAGGGTTTCCAAGGAGCAGCAGGTGGATTCAAACTGCCAGCCTTCTGGTTAGCAGCCAAGCTCTTAACCACTGCGCCACCAGGGCTCCATATTTATGGACAGGGCAACATATATTCTGATGTTAAAGAAAACCATAAAACCACCTATTTAATCAGCCTTAGAAAGTCAGTGGGTGCTTACGCTGGAGGAACTTAGACATTTAGTCCTCATTTCACAAACAAGCTCAAAATTCAACTAATGCTTTTAATAGAATCTAAATAGCTATCATTTGTCTTGGGGAGGGATAATAAATTAATGGTGTAAGCAGCAACCAGATTTATATATACATTAATGTCCTAATTTATAAAAACAAATTTGTGTGGTAAGGGAAAAAAAAAAAGTGCAATGCATTTCTTAATTTGTTCCCATGATCTCATTTACCTTATTAGTATTTGTTATTATTTGTAAAATTAATTGATTTCCCTTTCGCGCCACACTTTCCCTGATTTTCTAGAAGGGGCAGCAGCTGCTTTCTGGGTCCTGACAGACACAGTGGGCTGAAGCTGACTGAAATGCTGACTAATGACCTAGTGCTGGGAAGTGCTGTGAGTTCCCCTCAACACTCTGTCAAATGGCCTGGAGAACCTCGGCCAGACAGATCCTGCTATGCTCAGCGTGAACCGACAATTTGTGCTCAGTTGTGTCGGAATTGGTGATCTGGTCAAGTGCCCACTTGGGGATTAAGTTTGACTCATCTGGTTTCTATGAGTAGTAGATCCATCCCAGTAGAGAAAGAGTCTCCAAAAGAAAGAAAAAGAAACTTGAAAAGTTCTGATCTCTCAGGATTTGGGTGGATGCTGTCACCTCCTCCTCTTTCCTCTTCATTTTGGAAAATAATCTTGTTCAATATTTTTCAAGGTTTCTGCCCGATTTGAGAAGAATACCTGCATCATTGCTATTACTTTGAAAGTTAGTGTACAGCGCAAAGTGTTCACTGGGCATTAGCAAATAAAAGTGAAGATAATTTTAACGTAAAAAAATAATAGGCCATCTTTCTCAAAATTATCACAAAGCACCATTGCACCCTAAATATTCATTAAGCCAAGTTCAACAGCACAAATCACATTCAGTCAACAGCCAATAAAGCATAATAATTGAAAATTCCAAACTGACTGAAAAAAAACAAACTACTTTTAGTGTTTCCCATACTTAACATTCCTCTAAGCGTCTCAGTGATAGACTAGGAAAGAGCCAGTCCGCTTCTTCGTGGGCTGTTGTTTTGTACTCTCCCTTTTAGTCTGTTTCTATTTCCTCTGACCCTTCTGTGTACTCAATGATTCAGAACGTCACGCTCACATCTTTTCCTCTTTTCAAATGTCATGTATAATCTAATGACTCCTAAAGCCACATCCCAAGCCCCTACCTTTCCTGTGAATTCCAGGCCTGTGGACCTAACAACTTCCAAGACATCTCTATCTGAAACCTATGCAGGTTCCTTACGGGCCACTTGTCTGAATCAATTACTCAGCCAATCATCTTCAGCCCCCCACCCCCAATATTCAGTGAGTCAACACTATCTATGGACTCTGCTTTACATCTTGCTCTTTCTCTCACTTAGCACTATGTTTGCCTTAGAGGAAAATTTCCCTCAATAGCTTTTTGCCAAACAATTGCAACTGCTGCTTAAATAATCTTCCTGGCCCTAGTCCCTCCATCATCTAGTCAACAAACTCTTCCATCCCATCTATGTATCTGATGTCACTAACCTGTTTAAAAGTTCTTCAGTGACCTCTCCCTCTCTGTAAGAAAAGACTTATGACCTCACCCTAATAGTCATTCCATCCATCTTTCCATGCATTCGTCCTTCCATTCATATACTCAACAAATATTCATTAACCCCTACTGCAAAGCAGGTACTATTTGTATCCAACATGCAATCGTGTGTAAAGTACAAGTCCACGCCTCCGCCGAGCCCTAGACGTTAACCTGCTAAGCGTCATCTCCACCCTTTCCCCTCACTCCATGCAGCCTATGCTTCATTTGCCCCAAACATCTCAGAGTTCCCTAATGTTATATAAAGGAGCCAAAGATGGCCCTGAGTGTTGGTTCCAAGTTGTTTACTTCTTCGTATCAAGCTGAAGCCCCATAGCTCAAAAAATACCTGCTGGTAACAAACTCAAATTTGTGCATATCCAATCATTAATAAAATAGCCCAAATACACAGATTTTTAGTCACTTACAGCCTGTCTAAAGACCACTGGTGGTGCAGTGGTTAAAGCACTCAGTTGCTAACAGAAATGTTGACAGTTTGAACCCACCACCCAGTCTGCTTCCATAAAGATTTACAGCCTTGGAAATCCTATGGGGCAGTTCTACTCTGTCCTATAGGGTCTCTATAAGTCGGAATCCACTCATGGCAATGGGTTGGGTTTTAAAGCCTATCTGTCTTACACAGCACTCCAAACTGCACTCAACATCTGCTAGCCCTAGATAAGATAAAACCCTGTGGTTATAAGGACCTTAGGATGCTGCTGTCCTTCGGAGTTCTCTGGCCCAGGGTTTGTACGCTCTCTTACGCTTTTGGTGGCTTCCTGCACCACTACCTCTTACAGACCTCCTGCTTTGGAGACCACCCTTTCCTTGTGGCTGTCAATACATAGGCTTCGATGAACGTCTCCAGCAAAGCTATCTTGTGGTCTAATTTTTTTCCTTGGTCAGTCCCAAATTCCCTCAAACTCATTTTGTACCTTTAAATATTTGTACTTGTAAATATTTCACACATGATGGCTTCTCTATTTTAAAACAACCTTCTCTTTTCTTTGCTGCATTGTAATTTCCTAAACATACTTACAGACCAAATTCAGGTGTTGCCTCTTCTGAGACACATTCTCTGGCTCTCCCAGAAAGGTAGACTGCTCCTTCAGAGGTGCCACTGGCATTTTGTTCTTGTGATAGACATCTTCAGTTAGCAAATCTTAATTCAACATGGAAAACATAGCTGATGATTGACTGTAGTTTCTCTTTGTTTGTTCTTTTTGTGCTAGATGATTGACTGTAGTTTCTCTGTTTGTTCTTTTTCTTCTTTTCCTTTTTTTCTTATTCTCAGAAACTCACACAATGTCCACCAAACATTAAATGCATGCCAGTTAAAAAAAAATAAAAATTTCTAGTCCCACTTTATAAATGTAAAACAGTTTGGTGAAATGAATTGTCTACTTCAAGACAAGAACAAACGACAAATTAAAACGAATCTTACTCGCATCTCTTCTGGACCGTTTCAAGTAGTGTTACTATCGCCATGACCAATTAAAAGGTGGATAAATAACCTAAACAGAAAATCTGTGATGGGTGAATGTATTCATTGGTTTCAGAGCAAAAAGGCAGCATGTTTTTCTCATGTGCACAATTTTGATATGTTCTAGGAAAATTGTGTCCCCTCCAAAATATGTTGCCCCTGTACCAGTATGTGAACTTGTCTGTATAGAGGGCCTTTCTTTGAATATGTTATCAATTCATTTAATGAGATCATACAGGAGGGAGCAGGGTGGGCCCAAATCCCTCTGAGTGGTGTTTTTTTCTAAAAGGAGAGAACAGACAGGGAGACGGACACACGGGAGAAGACAGACGCCATGTGAAGAAGCATCTGAAAGCCAAGGAATGTCAGGAAACGCCCAGGGCCACCAAAGGCTAGAAGAGACGAGGAATGGTTTTTTCCACGAGTGGATGGAGAAGGCATGGTCCTGCCAAGACCTTGAATTTGTACTTCTAGCCTCCAGAATGGTCATACAATAAATGTCTATCTTTAAAGCCACCCACTTTGTGGTATTTTGTTATGGCAGCCCCAGCCATCTAAGACAGTGAACTTCCACGTAATTGGTTCTCATCAGTTAAGGACTTTGTAAGCACCTCTCTAATTACACTTTAAGATGTAAGTGTGAAAAATGACCTCTTTTGACCTTATCGACAGTAGCTGTCTTATTCTCAACCTGCCACTTCTTGAAAGAACACTGATTTTTACCGATGACCACTATTCATGTAGTTTAGAATAGATGTCTTCTGAGCCTCCCATTGTAACTCAGGAGACTGAGAAGGTATAGCAGCTTCTTCTACTCAACCTCTCCTCTGCTCCTCCCCACCATCATCCCTTTCCAAGGTGTGCGTGGAAAAGCTGACTGATAACATTCTGTGTTCTTTGCCAGTAGCTGGTCTATTATGATCTAAACCTGGGATTCTTCTCTCTGAGGGGTGGAAGTCCCATGAGCACCTATTGCTACATCGCTCAAATATCAGCAGCCAGGGATTCTGAAGCAGCACGAGTGAAGGAGCAGGAACAGTCTCTTGTGGGGCATTTGTTTCATGCTAAGCCGTGAAGCCAAAGTCTTCCTGGCTGCTTTTCATACACGGATTCATTCTTTGCTAAAAAGAGATGGCATAAGGCTTAGTGGGTATACAAGGACTCAAGCTGTTGGATTGTATAGACAGCAGGAAGGTATTTTGTCAGCATTTGAGATTTCCTTTTAGAATGTGATCAGACGTTCATATCCACATGCAGACTTCCATTTTCATCAGGAACATGCATATTGCGTATTCAACTGTCTAGACACAGGGCAGGCACTGTTCATAGAGATAGAGCTATACACTGTAGGTGCAAGTCGGGTGAAAAGAAATCCCCCTGTCCAAAAAAAAAAAAAAAATGTACCAGAAGGGAAAGCAAACAAGTGCTACAAAAAGCAAATACAATTTGAAACCAGCACTGCTGAGGTGTGAATCTTATTTCTGGCTGCATGGTATAAAGCCAACAAAATTTCTGGTACTATGGACCTGGGTGATTGTTTTAAAAAAGGTGGGTACAAATTCTATCATAAAACACTACTATTTGGTTCCTGAATGTTCCTGTTTGCTGCCTTCGTTCAGTTACCCTAACAAAAACCTTTTGGTTGATTATGAGTGAGTCAGATTTCTATACCGGCTTATTTTTAACATCTAATCCCAATGTAGTCAAGGCTGCTTTTGTGGAGAAATGTGCTTGAATGTCATGTCACAACCTTTGCTCAGAATTAACTCATCAGTATCATGTTATATACCTATAATATTTAATGTCGAAATTACATATATTTCTTTGTGTACTTTTTATACCTTCCTGTGGAATAAAAGAAGGAGGTTTGGTGGTGAAGTGGTGAAGCGCTTGGCTGTTAACTGAAAGGTCAGCAGTTAGAACCCACCAGCTAGCTGTTCCGAGGGAGAAAGATATGGCAGCCTGCTTCTGTAAAGATTTACATCCTTGGAAACCCTATGGGGGCAGCATTACCTGTCCTAGACAGTCACCATGAGTCAGAACCGACTGGACAGCAATGAGCTTGGGTTTTGGAGGTATGTAATAGAAGAATATTTTCATCGAATACCTTTCTAAGTCAGTGACTATCTCTTTAACACCTTGGGAAACATGGAATTTAAACTTGATCATCTGAAAACCCTGGTGGTGTAGTGGTTAAGTGCTACGGCTGCTAACCAAAAGGTCGGCAGTTTGAATCCACCAGGCGCTCCATGGAAACTCTATCGGGCAGTTCTACTCTGCCCTATAGGGTCACTATGAGTCGGAATCGACTCAATGGCAGTGGGTTTTTTTTGGTTTTCATTTGTGTAATGGTGACTCCCCCTTAGCATTCCCACCCCTGCACGTGCTACTGAGTGGGAGGAGAGAACGGCGATGGCATGGTTCAAACTTAGCTGGACCCCAGGTGCATAAGGTGACTCTCTCCTCTTCTATTTTTACACCACATGGAAAATTACTGCTATAGGATAGTATTCAGGCTTTTATTCCACCTTCATAACTCTCGCTATGCACAACGTATCTCTTAGCTCTCACTAAAACAACACATCTTTTATCATTGTTGTTGTTAGATGCTGTTGAGTGAGCCTCGACTCATGATGACCCCATGCACAACAGAACGAAATCCTGCCTGGTCTTACTTCATCCCCATGATCGGTTTTGGATAGGACCTTTTTTTTTTTTTTTCTTGTCATCTACAGGATTTTCATTGGCTGATTTTCAGAATTAGATCACTAGGCCTTTATTCCTAGTCCATCTTAGTCTGAAAGCTTTCCTGAAACCTGTTCAGCATCCTAGCAACAGGCAAGCCTCCACCGGTAGGCAAGTGACGGCTGCACATGAAGTACTTTGGCTGGGACTCAAACCTGATCTCCCACATGGAAGGCGAGAATTCTACCACGGAAACACCGGTGTCCTCCTTTCATTGTTAGTACCTAATAATCATCTTCTAAGTAAGCTACTAACTGTATAAAAGTAGGACTGCTAGTTGCTTTCTTCACTGCTATACCTCCAGTATCTAGAACCATGATGGAACAAAGAATTATACAAGCACATCAAAAAATATTTGAAAAATGTATAAGTTGAAAATAAACAAGAGTAAATTGTTTAGCTATTTGAGCCTCCATTTACACGTTATTATTTATTAAACTGTTAATAATTACAGCACTGGGTGTACTGGGGTGGGTTAATAATTTTAGGAAATTTTGGAACCAGATGCTACGTCACCAACAAATTAAATTTAAATAATTGAATGAACTTTAAATGGGCTAGCAGAATACAGTCCAGAACTTACAAAGAGAGAGAGAAACAATCCTGCAGCTTGTGGTCAAACAATACAGCCGGAGCAGGACCTTTATTGGAGACCTGTGCAAAACATGATGAATGTAATTAATGTCACTGAATTGTACACGTAAAAAAATGGTGAGATGGTAAATGCTGTTAGATATATATTTACCACAATTTTTTTAATGGAAATTAAAGAAGAGACAGCTAACGAGGGGCTCACTATCAATGGCACTGGCTGAGATTTGGGAAGGCAAAAATTAAAACATGGGGAGTGAGATGACTCTTGGAAGTGTTAACTGACGGGACACACCAGCCTCCTTCCCAGCTCCAGACTCTGTTTAACTTAACCCTCTCCTATTTCAGGACCACCCAAAGTTCTAGGGAAATCCTCTCACTGGAATCATAGGACAAAACTGCCATAATCTTTGCTGGAATTTCAAAGTGCTTAGTCCAGGTGTACATACCTTTCCTATAAGAAAAGATTTGTAACAATATGCAATCATACAGAACAAATTTTGTATTGTTCTACCCCATCTCCAAACCCCACTCTCACCCCAAGCTAGGAAAAAGTATATGATCTTCCTCCCAGGAGGGACAGGGAGAAAAGTTAAGGGAGGAAAGGACCCCGGAGAAGTTGACCACCTAAAAGTAGGCAGGCCTTGAGGTCATGTAGGTGGAATCCAGTAAAGTAAATGAGATCTTATTCTGGAATCCAGTAGCAACAGTAGATGCCGGGGTACTAACCAGGGGCAGCTTTAGGCAGAGAAGATAGGAAACAATAACCCCCCCAACTCTCCTACACCGTACCCCGCCCCTGCAAATCTCCAGAGCCCCAGAGTACACAAGATGATTTTCCCAACTTTCCCATGCCCCCTGAGGTGTTACAGAAGAGCTGAGATGCAGTCAATGTTAAAAACAGAGCCTTGAGTTTAGGACAGGCAAGCTACTGAGCATACGGTAGAAGACTGGAGGCCAGGCAGAACTGTGGACATCTCAGCCAATGGCAGTGTGGACAGACACTTCTGCATGATCCACGATGCTATGGTGGTCCTGAGAACTGCAGACTGTTCATGGGGTTAGAATAAACAGGATCTTGAATTGATGGAGTTAAAATCTAAAATGACTGAAAAACCCAGAACTGGTCATATTCTGCCATCAGGAGTGATGGGGACTCAAGATAGAGATCTGCGGCTTTAGGGATAAAGTTTCGTGCTACGGCTAGGAAGCATTCATCTCTATCAGCCTATTTTTTAACTCAGTTTGGCAAACTACACACTGGTCATGACAAGCAGAAGTGTAACTCAGCAATCTTTAAATTGTCATGAATACCTGAGACGAGATAAATACAGGTTTAATGCATTCTGTCTAACTTGAAGCCAGCTAAAATAAAGGAAGTGGCAGAATACATTGTAGACACAGATGCGACCAATAATTTCCTTGAAAATACAGTTAAAATCATTATTAATGTTTTATGTTGGATGAAAATATTGCATTACTATCTATACTTACCTGCTCCTCACTACACTGTTACCAGGAAGGAAGGGGAGATTGCTGTCCCACCATGTTAGGACAGGTATTTTAAATTTGTGCACACTGAGTCATTCCCTTACTTTAACAGAAATATTTTTTCACAAGCTGGGGCAATGATTAAGGAATGCAGGATAAGGGGCAGGGGTTTGGGGACCATGGTTTCAGGGGACATCTAGGTCAACTGGCATAATAAAATCTATTAAGAAAACATTCTGCATCCCACTTTGGTGAGTGGCATCTGGGGTCTTAAATACTAGCAAGTGGCCATCGAAGATGCATCAGTTGGTCTCATCTCACCTGGAGCAAAGGAGAATGAAGAACACCAAAGATACAAGGTAATTATGAGCCCAAAAGACATAAAGAGCCACATAATCAGAGACTACATTAGCCTGAGACCAGAAAAACTAGATGGTGACCGGCTACAACCAATGACTGCCCTGACAGGGAACACAACAGAGAATCCTGAAGGAGCAGAACAGTGGGATGCAGACCTCAAATTCTGGTAAAAAGGCCAGACTTAATGGTCTGACTGAGACTAGAAGGACCCAGGAAGTCATGGTCCCCAGACCTTCTGTTAGCCCAAGACATGGACCATTCCCAAAGCCAACTCTTCAGACAGGGTTTGGACTGGACTAGGGGATAGAAAATGATACCGGTGAGGAGTGAGCTTCTTGCCTCAAGTAGACATATGAGACTATGTGGGCAGCTCCTGTCTGGAGGGGAGATGAGAAGGCAGAGGGGGTCAGAAGCTGGCTGAATAGACACAGAAATAGAGGGTGGAGAGAAGGAGTGTGCTGTCTTACTAGGGGGAGAGCAACTAGGAGTACATAGCAAGGTGTATATAAATTTTTGCATGAGAAATTGACTTGATTTGTAAATTTTCACTTAAAGCACACACAGACACACAAAAATAAGGAATTCAGGATAATCAGGGAAAAAAAAGGCAAATTTACCAATCCATAAAGGAGACATATACTTGGTTTTGATGTACGTATTACTATCACTCTATTTATTTTTATCATTATCATTATTATTCAAGAGGGCAAGAGCGTAGACACTGGAGTGAAATCCAAGCTCATCCATTTACTAGCTGTGTGGCTCTACAGCAAGTTGCTCAACCTCTGTTTCAGCTTTCCCACCGCTAAAATGGGGATTTTCCTCCCTTTTCAGGGGTGGTAGGATGATCAAATGAGGAAGAACGTAACCAAACACTGAGAACCTAGTCTGGCACATATCATACTGTCTTCCTTTACATTTATTGTTACTGGTAGTAATTTTGGTGCCATTTAAACGTAATATGGGAGTCCCTAGGTGGCACAAATAGTTAGGCGCTGGATTACTTGCCAAAAGGTTAGCAGTTCAAACCCACTCAGAGGCGCCTTGGAAGTCAGAGCACAGCCTTGAAAACCCTATGGAGCAGTTCTCCTCTACGCAGGGGGTCACCCTGAGTCAGAACCGACTGTGTGGCAACTAAAAGCAACAAATTTAATCCGATATTTTACAATTCAAAAGATACACACACACACGCTTATCTAGTTTAATCTTCATAACAGTCATGAGCAGCAAGTGCTGTGGGTGAGGATTTTTAGGAAAGAAGACTGAGGTCAGGAGAGGTCAAGGGAACTCTCTAGGGAGCGAGGGCTCCTGAGGTCAGGGGAGGTCAAGGGAACTCTCTAGGGAGCGAGGGCTCCTGAGGTCAGGGGAGGTCAAGGGAACTCTCTAGGGAGCGAGGGCTCCTGAGGTCAGGGGAGGTCAAGGGAACTCTCTAGGGAGCGAGGGCTCCTGAGGTCAGGGGAGGTCAAGGGAACTCTCTAGGGAGGGAGGGCTCCTGAGGTCAGGGGAGGTCAAGGGAACTCTCTAGGGAGCGAGGGCTCCTGAGGTCAGGGGAGGTCAAGGGAACTCTCTAGGGAGCGAGGGCTCCTGAACGCAAGCCAGGGCTCTTGCGACAATATTTGCCTGTCTCAGCTACACTTGACATGGATCGTTCTCCTTCTAGGAAGACACTGGTGACCCTAAAGAGCGTTAGCACCACTTTAGCCAGAGACACATCACATGTGCAGTGTCGGAAACAGCAACAATGTCAGAGTCAGAAGCAGGCGAAACAGGGTGCACAGGAAGACGTGGTGGGGGCCCAGGTCCCTGAAGGAAGAGGCCAGCCCCCAGGACTGACATCTATCCAAGCTGGCTGTCTCTAAGGGGCCACCTGTGGGGAGGTCCAGTGTACACAAAGCAACTCCCATTTGGAGGACTAAAAGGCTGAACAAAGAGACACCTTGGTAGTCTTGGCAAGGAAAGATCTCTCCAATCATTGTAAGTGGTAGTGGGTAACATTTACAGTGACCTTATTTTTCAACAAATGACTGGAAGTCATGAGGCACCTGAGTATATTTATATCAACAATGGAAGAGAACATGTGAAATAGGAACTTTCCAGAGATTTAATATGTGTGGCCATGGAATGGACTTGGGGTACCATGGTGTGCATAACACAGAACACTTACATCAGCTGATCACTGTCCTCTTTTGAGACAGTGCAGCCTTAGCAATGGCAAATCAAAGGAATGGCTGTTTCAAAAGCGCACATCCTAATTTCTTCATCACTCTTTTGTTCTCTCTCAGTCTGTCTTTCTGTCTGTCTCTTTGTCTCTGTCTTATTCCAGGAAAATTTGACCGAAAGATTCACTGGATCTTTTATGTTATTAATGCCCAGGTAATAACTGTACAAAACAACAATAAGCTAAACATTTGAGATTAGGTACTTGTTACGCTTGAAAGACAAAATATGAAATTTAAAACAGCTATACAAGTAAGAGCAAATCACAGCGCTTTGAAATGCCCGAGGTTAAAAATCTGTCGGCTCAAAGAAATATGGAGGCCAATAGTTGCAGAGATGGTGCTGGAAGGCAATGGAAATAATCCTCACAATGAGCTAATAGAGCCTTTCCATATTAACATAAGTGATATTTAAAAACTGAAACATTAATCCACAGTAAGCAGAAGCTCCGGTATTAATGGAGCACAAAAACAGAAAAAAAAAATGGTATTGTGCTATTTAATCTCAAAAATGGTTTAATGACCCTTATCTGATGATAAAAACAGCACAAGCCACTGTATTAGATAAATAGGACATTAAAAATACTGCTAACTGGTAAGCAGCTTGAAAATATCCAAATTGATGTATTTTTAAATCATATTTAATAGTCACTGAAGGAATATTAAAGAGATGTCCTGCATGTGGCTATGACATTGGCAAACATCAACATGTAAAAAGAAAGTTAAAAAGAAACATGGAATAACAGCTAGGAAAACAATTCACAGAGTGAAAGTTAAGAATTTGGTTAATTTAGTTAAATTTTAGTAGTTGCTGCTCCAAATGCATCCATCCTCAGGCCAACAGAAATGTTATGCACTACAGTACATTCTTACTGGATAATCACCCTGCCTACTGCTACACACACAGTTAAGGGCTTTTCTCTAGAATTTGGTTATTTTTATCTTGAAAGTCAAGTCTTCCGTTGGACTGGAGAGAGCTTAAGAAACCTTCTACAACACGCCATACTTGAAGCCACCAACAGCTCTTTTCCCTGCCTCTTGTCTTGTTGGTAAGAATCCTGTTTGCTGATAAATAATCACCTTTAGACCTTCAGTATTTGAGTATGTGGAGGTGGATTTTGGAGATGATTCTACCTGCCTCTCCTAAGTGCCCCTTCTTAAAGTACTCATACAATGGAGAACACTTCAGCCTGGAGTCAACTTATGAGATGTGGGATCCCTCAGGGTCGCCTTCTCTAACTTGTAAACTGGAGCTAGCTGTGATGCCTCCCAAGGTGGCTCCATGATAAGAGAGACAGTCTTGGGCCTCACAGGCAACATGCTCAGTAAATATTATTTGTGTACTTCTCACACTGTATCAATAGTTCATAAGCTTTACCAACCGACTCCAGCCCCACAGTTTAGCCTCCCACTGATGACCATCTGGGAACACCCCAATTTGGGCCGTGGTTCATCAAACTGATCCCCTGGTATTGCAGTAGTGCATTTAAATACGCATGTTAAATCAATAGTGTTTGGAAATACAAGAGAACTTTTTCAGAGATAGTCTCAAAGAGCCAAGTTATTACCCCAAAAGAGTTGTCTCCATCCCAATAGCAAAATTAGGATTGCTAGACAACCTCAGTGCCATAGCAATGATAAGCTGTGGCCCAAAAGGGAGGGATGAACAATGTTAGTTGGTTGAGGCCTGAGCCAACCCCAATGGCCACACTTCGTTATGTTTTGACCTTTCGGTTGGGCTCTGAAGATAGATCCCACTGGCTGATAGTTGTTGCGGATTGAAAAGGGATCTGGGGGAAAAAAAGGGGAAGAATTCCCTCAATGGCATTCAAAGACAGAACAATTAGATACAAATTTCCCCTGTTGCTTACCTTATACAACACACAGTGGTCTTTTCTCTCTCTGTTTATCATGTTCTAACCTTTTGAACTGTAATTTGGAGAAACTGACAGAATATAACCTTTGTTAATAAAAATGTGTTGTTCTGTTTTGTTTTCTCCAGGAAGCTGAATGTTTCCTTATATGCTCTCACATGAGGTAGCCATCTTTATGAATTCATTTTCCAGTTGGGGAATGGAAATGAAACCTGGAAGAAAGGTAATCTCGGCTCCTGACTCCTAAGTCTGCCATCACTTCTCTGAGCTCTGGCCCTTCTTCTCCGTTCTCTTCTATAAGGGCTGCCAGTGCACTGTGTGGACGCCACCCCCGAGGAAGCCGCACGTGGCATTTATGAAAGCCAGCACTGGTATATGGGATTGCTCATCCTTTTCCTTAGGAGCTCCTCAATACCTCATCGTCATCAACACAATGTTACTGAGCATTTACCATACTGCAGGTACAGCTCTGAAATCAGTATGTGTGAAGGTACTGAAAGAATATAGGACCATACAGAACACCAGCCAGTCAACAAATTTGACTACCTACACATTCCTACAACTACACCCTGAAATTATATACTACAATAAATGCAGCCACCATGATATCCAACTGCAAGTTTTGTGAACCCAGTTTTTAATTTTGTAATCAGTCTCATAATCTGCTCCATCATGTGAGTTTATCTGTTTCCTCCATTCTTGTTCAAATCCTTTTTGGAATACAGTAGGTTATAAAGAAATAATTTTACTTTATTTTGCAAATCAACATTATCCCATATAATACCCTCAGCAAAAGAGGGAAGGTATTGGGTTGTCCGGCAAATAATAACTGGGTGCGACTCTCAGCAAGGTGGGTAACAGTGATGGTGGGGCAACATGATGAATATAATTAATGCCACGGATTGTACATGTGAAGGATGCGAAAACGGCAAATGTTTTCCACTTGTATTTACCACAATTAAAAAGAAAAGAAAGGAAAGGAATGACTGTTCTACTCTATGGACAGGACGGTTGGACGCTTTCTTTCTTAACTGACAATTACAGATACGACACATCAAGAGAGTACGTCATAAAGGTCAGGACTTATCTGACCCACCAAATATATTTGTTTGGGAAAATATAAATGACAAATCGACCTTCCGATTAATAGCCACCATACTGGTAAAGTACAAATCACTTTTAACAGCCACATTACTTAGTAAAGAGGAGCTTGCTAACTGCTCTTTAATTAAGTACACTTAATGACCTTAAGGGGATTAGTAGTCTTGTCTGATAATCAATAAGCATGGCGAGATTGCTGCCTCATAAACTGGGGTGGGAGAACCAAATTAATCTGCAAAGATTAGTTCCCCCTAATTTGTTGTTTCTTACTGTTTGATTCCATCCAATAGTTAAGAAACTCATAATCACAGGCAAGAAGATACCAGTAATTCTTTTGTTCTGAAGATGTACATTTATTATAGCAAACATCATTAAAAAAAATAGTGCCAAAGCCTCAAGTGACACACTATAGGCTTTCACCCACCCGTCATTCCTTGAATAAGGCTCAGATAAAGTTTTCCCCGCCCTATGGGATAAGGGATGCTGAATGGGTTATAACTAGCTATGCCACTGTAAGTCTCCGTTTCTTTGTTTGCAAAATGAGTGCTTACACTGGCCTCTAAAGACCTTTCCAGTTCCTACATTTTATATTTTAAATAGATAACAATTAGAGATTTATTTTGATATTTATCTTTTTTTTTTTTTTTTTAGTGGCAGAGCAGCCTAGTGCAATCAGAATCTAAATTTCTGGGCTGTCTCCCTTCTTCCTTTGCCCCTGCACACTCAGCAAAAGTAAATCGAGTGGGCAAGAAAAATATTGGAAAGGAATTCTCAAGGAAAAACAAGGCAAGAAAAACAAATAAATAAAAAATGTGCACAGTGTCTGATGCAGAGGGAATCCCTGGGTGGTTCAGATGGTTAACATGCTCACTGTGCACCAAAAGGTTGGAGGTTTGAGTCTACCCAGAGGTGCATTGGAAGAAAACCCTGGCAATCTACTACGAAAAATTAGTCACTGAAAACTCCATGGAGCACAAGTCTACTCGACACAGATAGGGCATCCACGAGTCAGAATCCGCTCCATAGCAACGGGTTCACCTGACGCAGCCTGGACCAACGAGGAGGAGAAAGCTCTTGGTGGAGTTTGGGAACAACACATTTGAAGCCACGGTTGCTTTGTTCAATACTCAGTTCTTCTATTTACAAGCTACATGACCTCAGGCAAATTGTTCTTCCCTCCTCAACCAAAATGGATGTCCGAAGAGGCTTTGAAGCTTGCCCTCGAATATAGCATAGTTAAAGCCAATGGGAGAAACAATAAAGTAAAAGAGGTAAACAGAAAATTTGAAACGGCAGCTTGAGAAGACAAGTAAAGTGTTATAACGAAATGTGCAAAGACCTAGAGTTAGAAAATCAAAAGGGAAGAACATGCTCAGCATTTTTCAAGCTGAAACAACTGAAGAAAAAAATTCAAGCCTTGAGTTGCAATACTGAAGGATTCTACAGGGAAAATATTAAACCGTGCAGGAAGCTCAAAAGAAGATGGAAGGAATATACAGAGTCACTGTACCAAAGAGACTTGGTTGACTTTCAACCATTTCAGGAGGTAGCATATGATCAAGAATCCATAGTATTGGAGGAAGAAATACAAGCAGCACTGAAGGCAATGGTGTAAAAACAAGGCTCTAGGAACTGGCAGAAAGCAAATTGAGATGTTTCAACAAACCGGCGCAATGCTGGAAGCACTCACTTGTCTATGGCAAGAAATTTGGAAGACAGCTACCTGGCCAATCAACAGGAAGAGATCCGTTTGTGCCCATTTCAAAGAAAGGCGATTCAACAGATTGTGGAAACTATTGAACAATATCATTAATATCGCATGCAAGTAAAACTTTGCTGAAGATCATTCAAAAATGGTTGCAGCTATATGTCTACAGATAAGGGCCTGAAATTCAAGCCAGGTTCAGAAGAGGGCATGGAACGAGGGATATCACTGCTGATGTCAGATGCATCTTGACCAAAAGCAAAGAATACCACAAAGATGTTTGTTGTTGTTGTAAGGTGCCATCAAGTCAGTTCAGACTCATAGCAACCCTATGCACAACAAAGTGAAACACTGCCCGGTCCTGTGCCATCCTTACAATCATTGTCATGCTTGAGCTCATTGTTGCAGCCACTGTGTCAATCCACCTTGTTGGGGGTTTTCCTCTTTTCCGCTGACCCTGTACTTTGGCAAGCATGATGTCCTCCTCCAGAGACTGATCCCTCCTGACAACGTGTCCAAAGTATGTAAGATGCAGTCTCGCCATCCTTGCTTTTAAGGAGTATTCTGGTTGTACTTCTTCCAAGACAGGTTTATTTGTTCTTTTGGCAGTCCATGGTATATTCAATATTTTTTGCCAGTGCCACAATTCAAAGGCGTCAATTCTTCTTCCGTCTTCCTTATTCCCTATTCATTTTCCAGCTTTCACATGCATATGATGCGATTGAAAACACCAGACACATGGGGGACAAAGATGTTTACCTGTATTTTATTGACTATGCAAAGGCAATCGACTGCGTGGATCATAACAATTTATGGATAACATTGCGAAGAATGGGAATTCTGGAACACTTAATTGCCATCGTGAGGAACAATCTGCAATACGCAGATGACACGACTTTGCTTGCTGAAAGTGAGGAGTCTTCCTCCAATCCTGATGTCGCATTCTTCTTCATATAGTCCATCTTCTCATATTATTTGCTCAGCATACAGATTGAATAAGTATGTTGAAAGGATACAACCCTGACCCACACTTTTCCTAAATTTAAACCACTCAGTATCCCATTGTTCTGTTCCAACGACTGCCTCTTTATCTATGTACAGGCTCCACTCGATTAAGTGTTCTAGAATTCCCATTAATCTGGATTAGTTTATTAGTAGCAAGTTAGGCCCAACAAGACACAAATGGAAAATAGAGAAGGTTCAGAGGACAAGGCTTCCTCTGGGGAAGAAACTTGGAATAAGCTGGTGGTTACCGTGAGGCAAGCAGTGAGGATGGCTCAAAATGGAGTTTTCCAGAAGAGTTGATGCCTTTGAATTATGGTGTTGGCGAAGAATATTGAACATACCATGGACTGCCAGAAGAAGGGACAAATCTGTCTTGCAAGAAGTACAGCCAGAATGTTCCTTAGAAGCAGGGATGGGGAGACTTCATCTCACTACTTCGGACATGTTCTCAGGGTGGACCAGTCCCTGGAGAAGGACAACATGCTTGGTAAAGTAGGGGGTCAGTGAAAAAGAGGAAGATCCTCAGTGAGATGGAGGGACACAGTGGCTGCAACAGCAATGGACTGTAAGGATGGTGCAGGACCAGGCAGTGTTTCCTTCTGTTGTACATAGGGTCACTGTGAGTTGGAACCGACTCAGTGTCACCCAACAACAAACAGGCATCAAACACAGGATATTTCGTAGCCCTGCTCTGGACTAGTTCTGTGCCTGAACAAGGATATGTAATCAGAGAACAATTATGATGATGTTATTAATTTACTAGTCAATTTGCTAATTTTTACTCACAATATTCACATTTTCATTTCTGCTTCTTACTCACAGAAAAATTTTTCCTGAGCATTTCTCAAGTTGGTGTGGATCATGTTTTCTCACGATGGCCTTGGAGGAGACAATGATGGAAGTGCTGACCTGAGGCATGTGAGGAGGATGGCTCGGGTCCCATCTCTCTGTTGAATGTGTCGCTAAACCTCTTTGGAATCACTTTGCAGATGCCTTCTGCCATGGGTTATGAGCTGGGGGCCAGGCTTGTGAAACTCTCTGCAAAGAGCATTCTTTTTACGTTTTTATTGCCTACAAAACGCCAGGAAAGTTTCCAAGTAAGAGCAATCACTGTTAAAGAAAATAGGACCTAAAATAAACTGTTATTACCTGCAAAACAGCTGTATTTCCTTTTCATTCCAGAGACGCACATAAACCCTCTGTATTCTCTGACATGAGGAAACGTAATAGAACTTTTATTTCTGTAAACACTAGATATTTGTTCTTTGATAGGTAGTATCAGGTGCTGTGCAAAGTGAGACAGACTGAGGTCCAATCCTAGCTCTGCCTCTTAGTACGTACGTGACTTTAGGTAAGTTATTTCATCTCTACAAGCTACGGTTTCCTAGTTGGCAAAGTGGGAACAAAAATAGCATCTATCTCGTAGGGTCTTAAGTATTAAAAAAAAAAAGTATTAAATGAAATAAAATCAGGAAAATGTTAAATATAGCATGTCAGAAGCACCAAGTAAAATAGTAACTAAATGATAGCTATTATGTCAAAGTGTTCCCTGGGTGGCGTAAATGGTTCGCACTCAACTACTAACCTAAAGGTTGGTGGTTCAAGCCCACCCAGCAGTGCTGTGGAAGATAGGCTCAGTGATCTGCTTCCATAAAGACTGCAGTCAAGAAAACCCAACGGAGCAGACCTACTCTGTAACACTTAGGGGAGCCACGAGTTGGAATTGTGTGTGTGGGGGTTTTTTTAATGTCAAAACTTCCCTGGTGAATGGCTGTCTCGCATATTCTTTATAATATCTAAGGAGATCTAATGAGTTATCTAAAAAGATAACAATATTTTTAATCGTATACTCTTTTTTTCCCCTCTATTTTAACCCATTGCTTTCCCTAAATGCTTCTTTGAATACCATGAATCATTTCTCAGCACCTATTCTATAAACAAGACACCCCTGGTGGAGCAGTGGTGAAAGCTCTCAGCTGCCAACCAGAAAAGGTCGGAGGTTCAAACCCACCAGCTGCTCCGCAGGAGAGTGATGTGGCAGTCTGCTTCTGTAAAGATCACAGCCCTGGAAACCCTATAGGGTCACTATGTGTCGGAATCAACTAGATGGCAATGGATCTGATTTTTGGGGGGATTATTCTATAAATGTATTCCTCACATATTCCGAATCATGATTTCACAGCTGGGAGAAAACTCATGTATAATTTAACACAACTCCCTTTTTTTGTAAATGATGGAACTAAGCATAAAAAGTGACAAGACTTGTGCAAAATCACAGGTATGACCGTCAACAAAACTCCAGATATTCTGGGCCCCCATCTAGTGCTCTTAGTCAGTAAAACTCGTTGAATTTGAAGGTAACTCTCATCCTCTCCAGGCACTGTCCTCTGACACAAGTTCTCTCAATTGTTTCTTATTTGTCACTATAGTCTTTTTTATGATACTTGCTTAGCACTTTCCAGATTCTCTGGTCTTTTTTATATCCAGAAATTGGAAAGTAGTTGAATTAAAGATGTATATGAAAGAAACAAAACTTTCCCCTTCATTTTTGTAATTTCCTTTATTTTCATTTTGAGTGACTCATTCATCTATTCATCCATTCATTCATTCTTGGAGGCAACTCGTCATGATGGAAAAAACACAGACTTTAGAGTCATGTAGACCTAGAGACCAGTCGCAGTCTCTTGTACTTGCTTTCTGAGTGACAATCCTTCTTCCTCTGTTTCCTAACCTACCCAGTGGCGGTAACACCAGAGACCCTGCCACACAGGTCCTGGGCAGATTCGTGGAGATCTCGGATATAAAGGAACTGACACTTGATAACTGTTAATTTCCTTTCTCTTTTCTTAATTTTCTGTTTATAGACACAAACTCCCCTTTTTTGTGATTAAATTTTTGCCTCACCCCATTTTGATAAAGGCCCAAGAGTATGGGTTTGATGTAGGAATTTTTATACATTCGTTACATCATTACAAAAATAAAGAGACCAAATTTTGAAAACCATTTCCAAAGGAAGTTTATAGCCTGAAATAACCAATTAAATTCCTCTCCAGTCCCACAGGGGAGTTTGCAGAGTGTACCCAGATGAATAGATGATGATAGAATTATTTTCAGGAAAAATATCTCTACTTTTTAACCAGAGTTAAATGAATATAAAACTTAAACTAAAGAGAAGAGAATGGGCAAAAGGATGAGAAAAAATTCCCCAACCATAAACAGCATCTGGCAGAAGGAAAAGAGTAACAAGTCCAGATGGTACCCAGCTCTGACACAGACCAGAGAATGCTCTGTGGACAGAAATGTCACATAGTTTTTGTGTGAGAAGCATTTGTATTGGGCAAATCTGCTGCAAAAGACCTCCTTAAAGTGTTGAAAAGCAGGGATGTTGTCTTGAGTACTAAGGTGCACCTGACCCAAGCCATGATATTTTCAACCACCTTTTATGGATGTGAACACTGGACAATGAGTAAGGGAGACTGAAGAAGAATTGATGCCTTTGAATTACAGCGTTGGCAAAGAATATTAACTATACCATGGACTGCCAGAATAACGAAAGAGTCTGTCTTGGAAAAAATACAGTCAGAGTGCTCCTTGGAAGTGAAGATGGCGTGGGGGGGGGGGGGGGAGAACTAGAATTTAGTCAATATTCTAATAATGAAGATTGCTTTAGAGAACGGTTAAAGGGTTTGCCTGCCAAACAAAAGGTTGGAGGTTTGAGTTCACCCAGAGGCACTTTGGAAGAAAGACCTGGCCATCTAATCCTGAAAAATCAGATATTGAAAACCTTACAGGGCACAGTTCTACTCTGACACATGTGAGTAGCAGTTGACTTGATGACAACTGGTAGTAGTAATAGTAGTATTCACTACTTTATGTCTGTTCTTTCCCATAAAACATGTTGTAAGGCAGTTTTAGGGTGGGCAATTTACATTGGGAGTATCTCAGTGTTATTGGGGGCTGAAAGAACCAATCAGAAAGACAGGTATCCATGGCACCCAGCTGGTTTGCATGCTATCAAATGTGGTTTAAAGTACAACTGGGAGATCAGCAATTTGCCTCTAAGACTGTATTTGGTACTTGGCTCTAAGATCGCCTGTATCAATTTATTCCTCCTCCCATCCACTCTCTTCTCAGGGAAGCTAACAGCTAGTTGCTCTCAGTCCAAATATGTCTTATTCAGGGAAGTTGGATTTGGCTCTCACTTTTCTCTCCTTAGCAGCCAGTTCTGCCTCTCTGGAAGGACTAGTCAGAGTTTGAATCATTCCCTCAAAGCCAGTCCTCCCTCTAAGCCAGAACTGCACAAATGTAGGGAATATGCCTGTTTTTTTACATTCTACCCCAGGGATTACCCCAGTGCCCACAACATCATGGACTCAAAGTACACTTCTTCAGCCTGCGAAAGGCATTGCTCTAGGCACTGGTCGTATAGTGTTACAGGTTGAATTGTGTCCCTGGAAAAGGTATCTCAAAATCCTAATCCCTGTACCTCTGAATGTGACCTTGTTTGGGAAAAAAGAGTGTCTTTGAAGATATTATCAGTTTAGTTGACAAGGTCATACCAGAGTACAGTCAGTCCCGATCCCATATGACTGGGGTCTTACAAAAGAGACAGACATAGACACACACACACACACAGCGGGGAGGCATCATAGGAAGATACGTCCACAAAGGGCAAAGGGACACCAAGGATTGCCAGCAGCTAGAAGAGAGGAGAGAGGTACAGAACTGTTTCTCTCTCAGAACCCTCAGAAGGAATCAAAGCAGCTGATACCCTGCTTTGGGCTTCTAGCCTCCAGAACTGTATGACAATAAATATCTGTTCTTTAAAACCACCCACTTGGTGACACTTTGTTATGGCAACTCTAGGAAGCTAAGACATACAGTGATAAGCAAAACAGATAACAACCTGCTTCCTGGAACCTACCTTCTGTGTGCGGAGGCAGGCAATAAACGAAATAAGTAAGTAAGGTATTCTACGTAAAAATGTTTGATAGTAATGACTGCGGTTCAAATCCACCATCTACTCCATGGGAGAAAGATGTGGCAATCTGCTTCCGTAAAGATTACAGCCTTGGAAACCCTATGGGGCAATTCTACTCTGTCCTATAGGGTCACTATCAGTTGGAATTTACTCGAAAGTAATGGATTTGGTTTTGATTTTGGACAAGGAACTTTCATTAAACTTGATGGTGAATGCCAAAAGCTTTTCTTTGAGATAGGAAATAAGGAAAGGATGCCAGCATCACCAGTTTTATTCAGTATAGCATGGAGGTATTCCAAAGCCAAAAACCTCTTGCCATCAAGTGGATTCAAACTCATAGCAACCCTATAGGACAGAGTAGAACTGCCCCATAGGGTTTCCAAGGAGCAGCTGGTAGATTCAAACTGTCGACCTTTTGGTTAGCAGCCGAGCTGGAGGTATTAGGCAATATAATAAGACAAATGCAAGAAGTAAAAGTTATAAGGGTTGAAAGGAGAGACACACGAAGTTGTTATTTGTGGATTATGTATTTGAGTATATAGAAAGTCCAAAAAAATCCAAAGATAAAATGTTTGCATTAATAGATGAGTTTATTCAGGTGGGTGGATGTAAAATGAATACACAAAATCAATTATAACTCTATATATCAGCCACAAAGAGAACATGAAATAAAAAAATACTAACTAAATACATATACTCTTTTCACTAGCAGAAGACTTTAAATATGTACAATATGTATGCCATAAGATTCTTTTAAAGGTGATATTTTATAAAAGCATCAAAAATTTCAAGAAACCTAAATAGAATAAAAATAAAATGGAGGGGTATAACATGCTCATGAATTGGAAGACTTATAGTATAGATGTCAATCTCCACAAATTGATGCACAGACTCAGAGCCATCCCAACGAAAATTCAACGTGTATGTGTGTAAATTAACAAGATTATTATAAAATATATATATATATTATGTAGAAATGGTAAAAGCCAAGATACACAGGAAGAAGAGAACAGTGAAGAGAAATTGCTCTATCAGATATCAAACGTTCTTATAAGTATTTTCGGAAGCAATTCAGAGTGTATGGGATTGGAACATACAGGTTGAAAATTGGGTAAACAGGAGAGCCCAGAAACATACCTGTGTGTGTCTGAGGTGACACTGAAGAGCGGTAGAGAAAGGTCGGTCTTGTCAAGAAAGCAGGTTTAGATACTTGGGTGGCCGTACAGAAAAACGAAAAGAGAATAAACTTGACCTCTACTTCATGTCATACACAAAATTCAATTACAGGTAGTTTGAAGACCTAAAAGAGAAAGGCAAAATAATGCAACTTTTAGAAGATAGTACTTGAAAGTAATTTTCATAATTTAAAAGGAGTTATTTTTTTTTTAAAACAGGGCATTAAAAGTACTAACTACAAAGAAAACTGTAAAGAACTCCTTCTTCAAAAGTTATCATTAAGAGAGTGAAAATACAAGCCACAGAGTTAAAGTTATTTGATATACATATAACTGACAAAAGAGTCATACCCAGAATATATTAAAAAAAAAAAAAAAAAGCCCATGAATGAAAAATTACAGAGCCCCAGAAATGTGAGAGGACCATCGATATAAACAGAATCTTCATAAAAGAAGACCTCCAAATGGCTCATAAAAGTATGAAAAAGTGATTAATACCATTAGTCACCAGGGAAATGAAAATAAAAACCATAATAAAAATGCCACCACCCAGTCATCAGAATGACTAAAACGTTGAAGTATGTAACACCATGTGGATTTATGGAAACGCTCCCAAGCTTCTTGTGGGCAAATACATTGGTACGACTAGTTTGGAAAATAGTTTATGACTGTCTTAGTTACCTAGTGATGCCATAACAAAAACACCAGACAGAGGTGGATTTAAAGAACAAAAATTGTATTTTCTCACAGTTTTGGAGGCTAGAAGTTCAAATTCAGGGCATTGACATGGTTAGGCGCTCTCTCTCTCTCTCTCTCTCTGTTGTTTCTAGGGGAAGATCCTTGTCTCTTTCAGCTTCTGTAGTCCCAGTCATTTTTGGCTTTCCTTGGCTGCTTGTAACTATATTGTCAGATAGCCTCTATTTTCCCCCGGTGTGTCTCTCCCCATCTGTCTTCCCTTTTTTTAAGGCACAGCTCTGCAAGGATTAGGTTTAGGACCACACCACTCGGGTATGACTCCATTAACATAACAAAAGAAAACCTCTATTTCTAAACAGGGTCACAATCACAGGTACAGGGGTGAGGACTTCGACATATCTTTTGGGGGGATACAATTCATAAAAAGAATTATCTACTAAAACTGAGCCTACAGAGACCCGATGACACTGCACTGCTACTCTTTGAAATATATTAACAGAAATGTATGTATGTACAGGTCAGGTGATATACAAACAAATAAATTAACAGTAGCATTAATTTTACTAATGAAAAGACTGTATATTACTTAGATGCCCATCATTTGGAAAATTAATAGTACTATAAATCCCGAAGATAAACAAACTACTGCTAAACAACACACAGACGAATCTCTCAAAGATAATGTTGGTTGAAAGAAGCCAGACACAAAATACCATGCACTGTATAATTCAGCATGTATACATATCAAAAGCAAGCAAAAACTGAAAATATGTGGAAGCGGCTTTGAGACAAGAACAGTGGGGAAACTGCTATAGAAGGCTGAAAAAAACATGTTATAGAGGCTAGAAAAATGACAAACCATGTTATACACACGCAACACATGTGGTGTAAGATTTGCCTCAAGTAACTTGGAAACAAGAAAATAAAACTAGTAAATGTATGTATGGACTTGGAGAAATTGGTTTGCAGTATGAATGCTAGCAACATGAGTTAATTGTTCTTAAAGTTGAATCTTACACATATTGAAAAATATTCACAATGATCTAAAGAATACCTATATATGAAATTTAAAATATTAAAATAATTGCGAGAATATATTTTTTTTTAACTTTGAAACCATATGGGGGAAATAGATAAATTTGATTCTATCAAAATTAATAATTTTTAGTCAACAGAGACAAAGGTTAAATAGATGGGTAATGGACGAGGAGAAGATATTTACAAAAACTGAAACTGACACAGGATCAATATCTAGACTACATAGGAACTGCTAAAAATGAACAATAAAATTATAGGAACCCCCCCCCCAAAAAAAGGAGCAAAGGATATGAAGTCAATTCACAGAAAGGGAAGCTGATTAGGTTTAAGGATAAGATGTTCAGCCCTACTAGCAATCAGAGGTGTGTAAATCAAAACTGTAAGTACTGTTTTTAAATAATTGAGCTGGTAAAAATGTAAGAGCAAGATAAAACTATGTGCTGCTGAAGATGTAGACAAAATAAAATCCAAGCACACAGCCAGCTGGCGGGAGTTCCAACTGATCTAATTCTGTAGATGATTTCTGCAGTGAAAATGAACATATAAATGGCCTCTGACCCAGCAACCCTACTCCTGGGCATATGTCCCAAAAAAATAATCACATGGGTTCATAAGAGAAAACCTCCAAAGATGTTCATGGTAGCATTATTGATTGTATTAAGGAGTTGAAAATAACGTTATCGTTCATCATAAGGGGAACCGATAAAATGTAACATGTGCCTTCGATGCATAATATAGAGAAAATCTCATGCAGCACGGGTCTTAAAATTCTAGCATAAGGTAATAAAAAATAATAAAAAAAAAAACAGAATAAGATAGTCAACATGGTCTTTTTCTGTATATTAAATTTCTTACACACACAAGCTGACATATTTTTTTCAAAGATGTAAAAAAAGATTTATGGTGAAGGAAGGCAACGGAAGTGAGAGGAGGGGACAAAGATGGCATGCCTTGATCTAAACAGTAGAATTCATCAACCCTGTGTTCCTCAGGTCCATTGTAAGGAAAAAGGATGGATTATCTATTATTCAATTTCAAGAAACTCTTATCCACACGGCTAGTCTTCAAGATAATAGGTTCAGGAGTCAGCCAAACTAGATCCACACTTAGCTGAGTTATGTACTGACTCTACCAGTACATAACTTTAACAAGTCTAAGCCTCCTTTTCCTCACCTGTAAAATGGGGATATTAACAACATTCATCTCCTAACATTGTTGGGGATAAGAAAGTTTATAATGCAAGTAAAGACTTAGTCCAGTGCCCAGCACACGGTAGGTCTGTAACTGGCTCCTGGGCAGACCTGCATCGCTCTACCCACAGACTCCCTGATCTTGAGCTATGTCAGGGCTGTTCACTCCCAAGATGCTCCTCAAAGCAGCTGCTACACATCTGGATCCAAAAATACCTACAGCTTTCCCTGCTGTGACGACTTCTCCCAGTCTCAGATTCTCCTGTAGCTAGTCTCTAATGGAGGAACAAAAAAAAGAACAAGCATTTATGTATTTTTGCCATATTTAATTTTATTAGGTACAAGATGTTTCTAAACTATCCAGTTTAATCCACGTAACAAACCCTTTCACAGGTTTTACTTAGACTTATGTACAGCAAAGCTTAGTGGCAGAGCTAGGACTTGAACCCATGTATGACTGACTTGCAGTCCTGCGTGTAGCTAGTATGAAAGTGCTATTTCTCTGTATCTATTTCCCCAGTCTATTTCAGCACCCCCACATCTTATTAAGTCCAAACAAGTAAGCAATGCACCATAGAATTCTCTGTATGTAAAAATATCCCAATCACCAAACATCCATTTACTTTTTACCCCGCCCAGAAACTACTATCAAGTCCATACTTATTTCTGTGGAGGAAGGGATTTTTTCTGTATGCACATACACTTAAAAATATAGGCTGTGTATGTTTTGATTTATAAATAAAAGTAATATTTTAGGGCTATTCAGTTCCCTTTGTTCACCTAAGGAAGACAAGGGCAAAAGAAACGTCTAGCAGAGGAAAAGGATTATAGAGAGATCATTACAAAAGTATCTGTGGGGTATTTATGAACATTGTTGCTGCCGTTTCGTGCCCTCAACTCGATTCTGACTCACAGCGTCCCTACGTGACAGAGTGCAACTGCCCCATAGGGTTTCCCAGGCTGTAATCTTTATGGGAGCAGATCGCCAGGTCTTTTTCCCCTGCGGAGCTGCTGGATGGGTTTGAACTGCCGACCTTTGGTTAGCAGCTAAGCACTTAACCACTGTGCCACCAGGACTTCTTTTTAACATTAAAAAAAAACCCAGTGCCATCGATCAGTATTTTTCATCTGTAAGGACATGAAATCACGTTTTTAAGGGGAAAAGCCAACACTTGCATAGCTATAAAACTCATTTTGGAAATTGCTTTTAGGAGTTTAGTTTTCTATGGAGTTTTTTTTTTTTTTTAAATAGCAGAGAGTCCTTCACTTCCCAACCAAACTGTGAAATTGGACTGAGCATGGCAGATTGAATTGGAGTGTGAATAGAGCGATTTTCAATGCTTCCGCTAGTCTGCAATGTTTTCCTGGGAGCCTTTTCAGCACCCCTTCCCAACAGTTTGTTTGCATTTCCTAAAACCAGCTCTCGGAAGTTCAGCCCCACTTAGGAAACGCACAGACCACTATTATTTTCATAAAGGTAACAGGCTTTTTTTTTTTTTCTCTAACAGAACCAAGTCCAGTTTTAATTTGACTTCATGCAACAAAATTTTAGAAACTGCACTATGGGCCAAGGCAAAATTACCTAAACCATTCCACCTACTCCAGAATACTGTTTGCAGTTCTTTTGGAAGAAAACACTTGAAAAGGTGTATTAGGAGCATTTCCATTCAGCCTTGGGCTTTGGGGCAATGTTGTTTATTTATCATTTTGTGCTATGTCTTTTACATTGGTGTTTTTAAAAAAAAATTATACATGCACACACACACACACAGAGACCCATTTTGCTTACGATCTTAAATTTAAAAGCAGTTCTTATTGGGAGCAAAGTTTCTCATGCCCCAAATGTTGTGGTATGTTGTGGCAATGCATTAGTATATTGGGACATCTTTTTTGAAGGTCGTACAATTGATGGAATAGTTCATTATCAATCTGGCCGGCATCTGCAATGAAATGGAGTCCTCTGGCTTTTAGGCCGGGGACTCAGTATGTAAATCTCTTGTGTGGGTGCATCACATTCCTGCCGCTATGGTGTCACCTACAGCAATTTTTCTGCTAATAAACAAATTTGAACTAGCCAGGAATCCTAAATTTTCAGACTAGTTATTTATCTGAAACATACTCCAGAGAAATCATAATGCAGCTCTGCTCTGAATTTAATTTAAACAGGAACAGGCAAAACCAATCTCTATGGAGGACATTTGACAAAAATAAAATATTTCTCCCAGCGGGTGAGCTGGTAGCGATTGTATTGTTGCAACCCAAGCTCACGTTTCAGTAGGTCATTACCATCATAACAAGCCCTTGGACCAACTGGCATGGACATGCAACATTGAACTCCTGATGGGCACATTATTTCAGACCTTTAACTTCATGGAGAACAAGACAAATACTCCTGGGAAAGGAGGATTATATTTTGAAATTCCTTTCTTTTCTATTTTGTTTCATAATAAGGTGCCGGGTGCAATCAATCTGCTGCTACTTGTTTCATCTTGTTTTTTCCATACTACCAATGAGAGCCAGAAGCCAGGGTTAGATTTGTAAGGGTTGTTAACAGCTTGGGTGTTAACCAGAAGGTCAGCAGTTCAAAACCATAACCCTCTCCTTGGAAACCCTAAGGGGCAGTTCTACTTTGTCCTATAGGGTCGCTATGAGTTGGAATCCACTCCATGGCAACTGATTTTTGTTCTTTTTTTTTGGTTAGAAACACTGACGTAAACACTTCGAAATCCATTGGACTATGGAAGCATCCATTCTGTGTGTCAGCCATAGGGGATGGAAAAAAAAACCTTAAGCATTTCACTCTTGCCTTATAGAGTTTAAACATGAATTAATTTTTGTAACAAGCAAAATGTTCCTCAGGTTTTTTCATAGGTCCAAGAGTGAAATAGCCCATCAATCTGATCTCATTTCTACCTCTTACCTAAATCAACAGTTGAGGCTATACAGGAAAGAGAAGTCATCCCAAGAGTTCAAATTTTTCTAATTTTTTTGTCCTTTTCTATTCGTGGGTATTTTGAACCACACCTAAATTAGTTTTAAAGCACGTTAAAGGCCAAATAAATATTGGATAATAAGGGGGGAAAGAATTGTAAGGGATTCAACAAACAGGTGTGTGAGCAGTCATCTCCATTTTTTATGGGGCATAACCAGGAGATTCATTTTTATAGGGTTGCTATGAGGCACTGGCACACACACACACAACCAGGAGATGTGGCTTGGGAGTCATCAAACACAGAAAGTCTCCCAAGTGCACTGAGGACAGGATGGGAAGGGGGAGACCGGCAGTAGCATCAGGAGAATTGGAGCTCAGGCAATCCAGGGGCTTGGTGATTAAAATAAAAGGTAAGTTCTTTTGCCTTGATACTTAAAAAAAAAAAAGAAAAAAAGTGCTTGAAGCTCACAAAAATTCAGAGTCAAGGCATGAAAAGGTTTTTTTCATTTTTCTTCCTATAAGGATATCTCTGGTTTATTTGAGCAAAGTATATAAATTTAAAACAGTGTTTTCCCTAACTTGTCTTCCCAGGAGAATCACCTGGGATCTTTTCAAACATCCCAAAGCACGGGCCACATCTCAGGTCAACGAACGCACAGCCTCTGTGAAGGTCCGCAGGCCTTAGCAATTTGTGGCACCCCCTAGGTGGTTCCAATGTGCAGACAAGCTGGGAACAAGTGATTTTTTTTTTTTTTCATCACTTATGAACGTGGTAGAAACAAAAGTGATCCCCTTAAAACAAACACTGAATCCACTTTTGTCAGAGCTACATGTTGTTTACATATTGAGAAACACGACAGACTAAAATGTCAAAAACCTGTTTGGATATTCGATTTTACACCCAAGGTGTCCGTGGTATTTTAGCACTAGAAGAAAGTAGCTCTGTAATGGTTCTTACTTTTAAGGATCAGCAACCGAATTCCGGCATTTAAGTTCTTTAAATTATTAAAAGCATGTGTGTACTGTATATGTGTATATATGCCTCTCTTTGGGAAATTACACGCACGATTTTCCTTTTTTAGGTTTTGTATCTTGCATTGGGTTCTGCAATTTTAAAATACCAGAAGTAAAACATGTTGGATTCTGCATTGAGCCGGTGCACGTGGAGGATAGTAAAATAGGAAGAGACCACCCTGAGCTATCTTGTCAGCTCAAGCATCCTAGTGATTTAGGTAATCTCATGCCCCTAAAACCGATTCCGTTTAGTAGCCTTCTTGTCATCGGCTTGCTTCTCTGGAGAACCAGCCACTTCTGAAAGGTGAGAAATATGGTGGGCAAACACAATGACAAAACACTCTCCAGATAGCCAGAGAAGCCAAGAAAGCACGTATTAACACTTCGGTGATGGGTCCATGAGGGCCCCACGGAAGCTCAGCTTGACCCTGAGCAGCGAGGGCTGTAACCTTTCCAAGTGCAGAAGGCAAGGGGAGGCCGTCTGCTGTCAGCGGCGCTGTTTAACCCTCTTGAATTTGCAGACAGCTCCCCCTTTTTTCCCCTTCGTCTTAAAAGGCACACCAATCTACAAGCTGCTCCGCTGTGGACTTCCCATTCAGGAAATCTGGCCAGCAACTCCACAGCGGCTTCACCGAGCCTGCAGCCTGCAGACAAGCTCAGTGCAAGCACGTGGTTTAATTGTTGACGGAGGGCAATAATAGGTATCACCAGCAGGTTTTAATACGATCTTAAAATAGAGGGAAAGTTTGCTGTTGTGACATTGACAGAGAGACGCGATGATTTTGAGTAACGCACGATGATGGGGAGATGCTTTGAGATTAAATAAGAGCTATATAAAGGCTTGTCAGAAGGAATTCTAATGTGCCATCAGACACTTTGCATACTCTTAAATATGCAAAATGTCTCTTGGCACCCTAGAATTCCTTCTGACAAGCCTTTATATAGCTCTTATTTAGCTTCCTACTTTATTTTTAGGAAGCAGGTACTCAGAGAGCCTCTCTGAATGAAGCAACAAAGGGCAACTGGTCCTTTGGTGGGGAGGGCGAAAGAAACACAAACACACAAGAGCGCTCAAAAGTGGAAGCTTGTTTAATATTGCTCTACCATCATCCTGAAAGGTATAATAATCTGAGTTACACATCTGAACTGATTGGAGTTACAGAATCATATCTCCTTTTTGCATTTAACAATATATACAATATAAAATAAATACATTTACACAAATGGACATTTGCTGGAGCACACAGTATGGTACACGTCACAAAAATATACAATTGATTGCTTTACAGATGTGAAGCCCATCTACAGCTATAGACATGGTTTTATTATTATTATTATTATTTTACTACTGGCTATAATGCAACTCCTGGATTATTATAAGCAGTTTAAATTTTTTGTCCTTTTATGATCTTTGCACATAAGATTGCCATAAAATGTCTTCCTAGGCAGGTAAACAGAGACACTTAAATAATTAAAATACAATCACCAACACCCATTTTCTCTTCTCTAAGAAAAATAGCAGTTTTAAATTTTTTATATCTTTTATGTTATCATTTAAATGCAAAATAGTGGAATAAATACAACAATCTGATCTGACTGAAACACAAGTGGTAACTACAGGGAGTCACACAATCGTATTGCTTTAAATAAGAATAAACCTAAAAGAAGCAAAATTAAAATGAAAACCGCATGGCTAAAACATACACCTTTATTTAAAACTTTGCAAAACTTCACATTAAGTAAATGGTCTTGCCTGAAACTTGAGAAAAAACAGACCTCACTCGAGGTATCAGATGAGATCTACCCAAAAGTCTGTGCAATTCTTTGAGATCTAGATTTTCGTTTTGTTTCCTATTTGTGAGATCCTTGTTCTTTTGTAACGCTGAGAATCACTTAACACTGAAAACGAAATAAAAAAGGTACCTCGTTCTTTCAGCATATCTCCATTTCATATATTCAGTTGGTTCATTCTTATTTCTGAAGCCCAAGTACTTTAATGTGATACAGTGAAAACAAGGTATAGATTGTATATAATTTATTTTTATATAGTGTAGTTGAATAGTAGCAACTTAAACCCTGCACAAACTTTCTGGAAAATAATCTTTTGAAACACTTACATATATAAATAATCTTATAGAATCAGCACCTTTTTTTTTTTCCCAGGAGTTGTATTTTGTTGTTGTTGTTGTTATTTTTAAAGGGATGTGCCAATTTCTGAACTCCTATCACAGCTATAAATTTCAAGTTATTGACCATCTGAATGAATTGCTAAGGATGATTTATCTAGAATCACACTACAGACACTTCTCTACTGAGAAACCACAATCTACTATATAATCCCATATAGCTAATGATAGATACACAGTATTCCTAGCACGAGGGTGATGGACCATCAACCCAAGGTATTTTGTTTAAAGCACACGAAGTAGCAATTGTTTTGGAAACGTGTCTGCACCAAAAAGTTTTGCAACAACACAGAGCGAGTTAATAACAACGTCTGAGAGATGACTGAGTGAAAGCCATATATACAGCATTTAAAAATTAGACTTATCTATATTCTCGAAATATTCAAAGTTTTATTTCTAAGCTATACATTGGTATTCTATAATAAACCATTAGAGAAATTATTCCTTGTTTTGAAAATATTATTATGATTTTGATGTGTATCTGTTCGTAATGAATACTTGTTTGGAGTTTCAATCTCTTAATCATTATCAGGAAGAACCTTATTACTGATAAGGAATAGAATATACTACTGTAGTCTCCTGAGGAATTGTACATCCAATATTGTCTCTAATTCTACCCTGTGTCTAAAAGCACACACCACAAGAATCCAAACACCACAAGAAGAACAAGACAACAGTCTTTGAATGCAACATAAAATTCAGAAAAGCACAGCAAACATGAAACATTGAAAAGCTGAACTACGTTTCTTTTGTTTGTTAGGATTACAATTTTAATTACATCTGTGTACATAGAATAAGACTGTTCACACAGTACGGGGAGCAGCTACTAACACCGGTCCATTGGTGTAGCACTTCATGGAGGTTACTGTTTATTGGGTGTTCAGCGACTGTAGATTGGGGGGCATCTAACTGATTTCGTCATTAGATTACACCTCTTAACAGCCTGGAACCTGACTGACTTTCATGCTGTGACAATACTGGTTGAAAAGCACATATATTGGCTTAGCTCTTGGTAAAAAACTGCAGAGTAATTTGAACAAACATTTCAAAATGATAAAAAAAAAAGATACAAAAACTTATATAGACTGGGTTTTAGAATTTGGTCAGGCGTCTGCTGTCTTTGATCATTTTTTTTCCCCGCAAATTCTGGCATTTGCCTTATTGCCTCTTACACGAATACTGGCTCACAGCTCCTTCTGGGAAAGGTCTGTAACTTTGCGAACAGGCAGGATCTCATTCCTAAGCACCGCGGCAGCTGGAAATACATGGCAACCGGACCTCCCAGGTAGAGAGGTGCGCTCCTGATCATTCTACGGATCTGTATTCCATACGCAGTGCTTCTACACGCGACTATTCGGAGCCACTGTAGGTGTAATCTAATCCTTTGTTGTCAGTGAACGTTCAGATAAACCGGAGCTCAGGTTAAGATTATGATGTTTGGGACCAGACTGGCACACAACATAAATTGCATCCGTGATAATATGCACCTTCCCTTCAACTATTGCTTGAGTAAGTTAAATTCTCATATTAATAAATGGCTGAAAAGTGGTAAAGCTGGTACAAAAAAATCTCCATTTGTAAGAAGAAACAAAACATTTTTTTTAAAAATCTTCCTTCAGGATTCATTTGTCTTTCATTATTGTTCATAATTGTCCAAAGCCAGCACAAAATTGCAGTATTCTTATTTCTCTTTAGTATTGCATGAATGAATAAAGCTTAAACTATTCCCTGAAAAAGTTACATAGTAGCTAAACTAACAAATACCTGGAAGACTTGAAAAAACAATTAAGGAATCAAATGGCTGTAACTGATCTAGATGGAAAAGCAATGATAAGACGCAGCCAATGCAACGTTGCTTAAGTTGTCTAATTAGAGGCTGCTCCCGTGAAATCTAACACTGCACTCAGTCAATTCGTTTAGGTTGCACTGTACTTTTAGGTACGTCGGTTCTCTCTCTTTGATTCCTTAGTCATTGGGGACGTTGTGGTTCACAATAAGTTCACTGGTATCCATATTTGGATCTTCATCCTTTGGCAGGGCTGGCTTCCATCTCTCTTCAGTTAGAGACCTTTTTTACAAGTTCAGCAGCAGAAGGAAGGGAAAGGAAGGGAAGGAAAAGGGAAGAACATTTCCTTATAACTAAAACTATTTCAAATTTAGAAGAAACAGGGAGGATGAGAGAAAGGAGAGGGAGGAGTGGAAGAAGGAAGCAGAGAAGAAAGGAAGGAAGGAAGGGAAGGAGGGAGGGAGGAAGGAAGACGGAAGGAAGAAAAGAGGGAAATGAGGGTGAGATAAATGAAGAAAGCTAAGAAATGAGGAAGAGAGGGAAGAGAGGAGGGAGAAAAAAAGTAAAGAGGAAGAGAAATGAGAAAAGAAGATGGGAGACAAGGGAGAAGGAAGCTCATCAGGAAGAAAAGGAGAAATCTGAAAGCTGCTTCATAGTCTTGCTGCTAAATCAGTGCAGTCTTTGCTGATTTCGATGTTGATAACTAGACGCTAAAGTTCCTCGACATCACTTGGGTTTAATTTTCCCTTTTTCAGCGTGCAGAACGGGAAGGCCCAGGAAGCTTTCAGTCAGACCTTGGCCTCCAGCATTTCCAGAAAAAGTTTGTGCATGGGGACTTTGCCTTCCAGTTTGATGTTGTAGAAGTGCTGCACAGCCTTGGTAGAGGTCTGCCTCAGGAGCGGCAGCGTCATCAGCATCTTGCCAGCCCGGCGGGGGTCTTCCATGTGCTGGCCAGCCTCATAATCCTGCAGAGCCTCATGTAAGACATCCTGAAGCTTCTGAACAGCCTCGACGTCTTCTATGTGCATGGAGTCTGTGAAACAAAGCAAAAAATACAAATGAGAATAATAACAAACTTTTATGATGTATGATTTACGAAAGGTAAATATTATTTTTGAACTTCTCTCTAAGCTTAAGCTAAGCTTTGCTAACCCAAAGTTTAGTGGTTTGAACCCACCAGCCACTCTGAGCTCCCCAGAAGAAAAGACCTGGCAATCTGCTCCCACAAAGTTTACAACCTAGGAAATCCTGTGGGGCAGTTCTACGCTGTTGTGTATGGTCAATGTGAATCGGCATTGACCCAATGGCACCTAACAACAACAAGTTCCTTATGTTGTAATTTGTTCAGAGTCTCACATTGCCAGAATCTCTATGCTTTTTCTCTAAAATTTCCTAAAGTATGTCACTTCCAAAACTGACTTAGAACATTAGAATTATTGGAAAGATCTATTATTTAACCTTATGTGTTTCTTCCTTCTAAGAACTGAGCAAGGGAAGGTATTCCGTAAAAGATTACAATCTTGGTTATTCATTGACCCATTCATTTATATATTCATTCATTCAAGAAACAACTGTGGAATGAGTTCTAGCTAAATGCTGTGAGATAAAGTTGTCAAAAATCCTGATTTTGTCCTCAAGATGCCCACATTTCTCAAAGAGGGAAAAAAAGTTGACCAAGATCTTCAGAATTCCACATCAATACACTGAATCTAGCGCTATGTTCAGCTGTGACCTCCAGAAATCACAATAAAATGCTATCTTTTTAGGATTCTTTAGTGCACCATTAACAGTTCGTTAAAGTATCCTCACAGGGCTTGCTTCTTTGTTAACAGCAACAACAATAAAAATGGCTTCTTGAGATTATCGAGTTCTGAAAGTGTTCACATTTGTGAAGGTGAACGTTGCCCTTAAATGACTAATTTAAAAATCTATTTCAATCAAGCAAAGAAAGGGTTAACAGATTTGCTCCAATTATTCTTGAGACATGTAAGATGTAGGGGAAAAAAAAGTTACAGCTCTAGCTCTAAAACAGACACTTAATTATATACAAGTTTGAATCATTTAGCACGTTTTATTGATTCTGATGACAGTTTATCTGTTAATTACACATAATGGAGTCTTTGGGGGATTCTTGTGTTTAATAATTCTACTTCTGTGAGAATGCAGAGCTCTAAGATATATGTAGTTAGCCTAATCTTTCACACAATTCGAATATCGGATCGCATACACAAAAAGAGAGAGGAATGTCATTTAAAATCAAGTGGCTAAACATAGAATAAAAAATATGGCAAACTAATTAAAACAGATGCATAGAGACCAGTAACATGTTATTTAAATTTCCTTGTATTTGTTTTTTTCTTTTACATGTTCTTGAATCATTTTACCACATTGTTGGAGCAGTAAACCCTGTTTACATTACATGGTTATAGACATATTCTTTCAAAATTTTTTGAATAATATGGAATACAGTTGAATGCTGATGGCATACTGGCTAAGTGCTATGGCTGCTAACCAAAAGGCTGGCAGTTCAAATCCACCAGGCGCTCTTTGGAAACTCTGTGGGGCAGTTCCACTCTGTCCTATTGGCACAATGGTTAAGAGCTACAGCTGCTAACCAAAAGGTCAGCAGTTCAAATCCCCAAGCCACTTCTTGGAAACCCTATCGGGCAGTTCTACTCTGTCCTATAGAGTCATTACAAGTTGGAATTGACTTGAGAGGAACAGGTTTGGTTTGTTTTCGTTCTTTTTTTTGGTATGCTATGCCACACTATACTAAACTGCTCAATCTAGTTTTTGCCTAGTAGAACTCAAAGAAGGAATCCTTCAAAGCTGGAAATGTTTGACAGCGGTGCCCTGGAGTAGAGCTCAAAGCACTCCCTAACACACAGCCTAGCCTTTCCCTGTGAATTGTTTCTGCCTAGGGCTTTCTCCAATCTAGTTCCTTTTAGCATGGCAATCTCATCGATTTCCTAGGGTGTCCTCTTCCAGAAACGAGCTCACATGAGTTTTGAACTTATCTAAGGGTTGGTAATGATAGTGATGGAAAGCAGTCATAGGAATGATGGTAACAGTTTGTTTCTCTTTGCACTGAAATGCTGTTTGAAGGAAACATGATGGGCACAGAGTTGTTTCTCTACATATACAAAAGACTGCAGTGAGAACCAGGTACACACAGGAAGGGAAATGATGTAGGCTTGTCCATCCTATCCTGGGACTGAAGGTCAATACTCTAAATGAAAACAGATCAGGAAAACAGAAACTGCACTCTTTACAGAAAAAAAACAAAATTAAGAAAAAACACGTTTTCCAAGCAGACCAAAATAATAAGCTGACTAAATATGTACATCATAAATACACCATTTATTAAGCACCTACACCAGGTAAGCCCTCTGGTAAGCACTTTATGAACATTGCCTCATTGCACATCCTAACTACCCTACAAGCTTTGTGGCTCTAGTTCCACTTTACAAAGAAGAAAACAAAGGTTACGAGAGTTTAGTGACTTTCCCAAGACAAACAGGTAGTAAGTGTCAGAGTCAGGCTTAAACTCCGGTTTCTCTGACTCCAATGATGCTCCCAGAATGTATAATACTGGGCACAACATTAAGTCTTTCATGAGTTGAAGTCATCCTTTGAGATTGTCTGGTTCAACCTTCATCAGGAATCTTCTCTACAACATTCCAAATGGAGACATTTCCAGTTGTATGTAGAGCGCCCTACTTTACGAAGGGACAGAATATTAGAAATGACTTCTTCATATTTTCCCCAAATCTGTCTCTAACTTCATGCTTCAGTCCTGGTTCTAACAACTGGAGCAATATTGAAACAATGTACTTCTTCCCCATAACCCACTGCTGTCCCCATGGCAGACTCTTAAAGCTGGAAGTCAGCTAGACAGCCACCGCCTCCAACCCCTCTGTCCTTTCCCACTAGTCTTGCCCAGCAGGAGATATATTATAAGATGTCACAGGAAATGAGGCGAGAACAAATAGCAGAGAGATATGCTCACAAACAGCAATTAAGACTTCAAACTCTTCTTTAAAGACTGTGATTTAGTGTGAGAGATTTAAAAATGATTTAATCAAATTACTATGATAATTTAACTTCCCATTTACAGAGAAGATTCTAACTCATCTCAGTTTTACCCATTCTCCGATCTGTTAATACTTTAAATGCAAACTCACTAAATCTGAACTATTTAATTAGACCAGGATTCAGCTGGCAGACTGCTGAAGAAAATATTCATCTCCATTAGTGATCTTCGTTCAAGTTCTGGCTCTGTAGCTTTAATCTTTGTTTTGTTCTTTTGCCTAAATTTGTAGGTTTATGCCAGACTCAACAAAACAGTTTATGTAATTATTTAGTTTTGGCTGTTGCTGGTGATTCTTTTTAATTTCATATTTTAAAAGAAATATTCCCAGCATTTGTACTAGTGGGAACCAGCTAAACTTAATACTGGGGATCAACAGCTTACGGACAAGGCTTGGCTGCACATTAACATCACCGGTGAATTGTTAAGAAAAAAACTTGGATGCTTGAATTTACCTCCAAACCAAACAAAAACCAAACCTGTCGCTGTCGAGTCCATTCTGACTCAGACCAACCTTGCAGGACAGAGTAGAATTCTCCCATAGGGTTTCTAAGGAGCAGCTGTTAGACTTGAAATGCCGACCTTTTGTTTAGCAATCAAGCTTTAAACCACTGTGCCACAAGGGCTGCGAACCCAGCCCCCCACCCCTAGAGCTATTAAATCAGAACACTTGGGATGGATCCAAGACATCAGTATTTTTTTTTTTAAATGTCGGTGATTCTATTGCCAAGCCAGGGTTGAGAACTACTAAACTAGACAATAAGACAAACAAATGCTATCCTCAATGAGTCGAGTTTTTAAAAGATAATCAAGGCTGAAATAATACATATATTTTCACCATTTGTTTAAGTTTCAAACCCTAGTAACGAAATAGAACCCTTTTGTAGCGTCCATTTTTTTTTTTTTTACTCTGTGAAGTGGAATCTTAAAGGAATATGTCCAGCACAGATCATTTATTTTGGGAGGATAGTTAAGTATCCTTATACCTGAAGCTGTAAAATTCAATGAGACTTGGAGCCATTGCAAAAGAAGATTTTATTTTTATATCTTACCTAGAATAAAACACTGCCCTTCTCTATAATGAAAGTATTAATCATTGTGGACGTGGGCAGAGCTGGGGAAGAAGCTGCCCAATCTATTGAGAATAGTGTTCAGGACTTGTTGCTCATTCTTGGCAATATTCTCTCAACGGTGTCAAATCTCATTATGGGAATAAGATTGAATATAAGAAGCAGACTAAATATATTCAGAGTCAAGTCTAGGGCCTAATATCAACCACACTAACAGTAACCTCTTCTGTGGAACACAAGGTGTTGATTTTCTTCAGTGTTTTTAAACTGCCTACGTGAAGAGGAGTAGTGAGGGCAGGGCAATGGAATTCTCTCCATAAAAGTAAGAGCAGAAAATAAGGGGCAGAAAAAGTCAGCAAAAGCCTATGCTCTAAAAGAGAATTCATGTCTCCAAATTTTTACATGCAATGTAGGAGTCTAACAGAATGATCTTCTGGTTGCGATCGGCTGAGGGGTGGGTACTGAAGGACACTGGTGGACTGCGTGGCAAGTTGGCTCTTAATTAACACAAATAACCCTTTTCTGTCAAGTCAATTCCAACTCATACCGACCCTATAGGACAGAGTAGAACTGCTCCATGGGGTTTCCAAGGCTGTAAATCTTTACGGAAGCAGGCTGCCACATCTTTCTTCCACAGATAGGCTGGTAGCTTTGAACTGCCGGCCTTTTGGTTAGTAGCTGAGTGCTTAACCACTGATCCACCAGATAGTCTTAATTTTTTTTTTTCTAAACAGCCAAATATAAAGTTTTGATTACAAAAAGGTAGACTGGATTGTAGGAAGATGGAGATCATGGTAGCAAGGTTTTTTATTCTCTCCAAATCTGTACATAAAAAGATCACACACAACAACTAAATGGTAAAACTAAAATCCCTTGGACAACATTTACAACAAAAGGAGGCGATAAGGGCTCCCCAAGAATCCCCAACAGCCACAGGCCTGGACGGCACTGGCATCTACGTGAGGGAAGCGTGGAGTCTGTGAAGGAAGGACCTGGGAACGGGAGAACTTCAATACAGCCACCAGATATTCACCAGAAAGCGGGGGGGGGGGGGGGGGGGGTGCGGCTAATGTGAGAACAGCAGATGAATCTGGGCAGGGTCTTGTCCACTCTGCAGTGGCTTAATGCAAGGAGCCCTCACATAAGGAATGCAGGAGATGGAACACCCGTACTCTCAGAGCTGACTCAACAAGGGTCCTTTCAGAGGACAGCTTCAGATCCAGGAGAAACTGTTAGGAATAAAATCAAAATAGAGCATGATAGGCAAGCTGGAGGTGAAGGAAAGAGAAAGCCCAGATAAAAATGGAGAATGAAAATCTCAACAAGCAAACCACCATATAAACAACAGACACAGGAATTCTGTGATATTAGACACCCCCCTGAACTATGCCTCCTTATTTAGGAAAACTAATGTCATGTAAAAAGAAACAACGAGCATTGAGGTCCGAATCCATAAAATTAATATTTAAAAAAAAAAAAGAATAAGGAATACAATCCCCATGGACAATAAACATGCCAGAAAGTCATTCCCATAGAACTGCTCAAAATTATAACCTTCTATTTCAAAATGGACTAAAAGACAATAAAGAAAAATAAAACAAAACCTGTTGCCATTGAGTTGATTCTGACTCATAGCGACCCTATAGGCAGAGGAGAATTGCGCCATAGGGTCTCCAAGGCTGTGATCTTTACGGAAGCAAACTGCCACATCTTTCTCCCAAGGAGTGTGGGCTGGTGATTCGAACTACCAACCTTTCAGTCAGCAGCCGGCCACTTAAACACTGAGTCACCAGGGCTTCTCACAATAAAGATAAAACACATTAAAGACAAACATAAAGTCAAACTAGAAGAACTTAAAAAAAAAAAATGAAGTAACAGAACTCAGGAAGGAATTAGAAAATATGTTTCTAGAGAATAAAGCTAAACTAGAATGACCACAAGAGCAAATAAACACAACAAAAAATTTCTTGAGAGAAGATTAAAAAGGGAAAATTAAAAAAAAATCATAAAAAACCAACTATATAAAGAGATTAAAGAAGAATTCAGGTGAAAGTAGCAAGTATTAAAGACAGGCAAAGAAGATACAGAAAAAAAGAAAGCAAGACCAGAGCATAAAACACATACTAAAATCCATAATTCAAAAAACCTGGAAAAAAAACAAACAAACTGAAACTTCATATTGAAAGAATACATGTCTGAGGATATTGACCCAGAATCACGAACACAAAAATACACCCTATTTAAATTTCTGGGTTTAAAGAAGAAAAAAAAAATTTTTTTTTTTTTTGGTGAATCTAGGGAAAAGACAGGATTTCTAAGGATTTCTTGATGAGATTATCATCAAGCTTTTAAATAGCAATGCTCTATGTTAGAAGAAATTGAAGTAATGGATTTAAGATCCTCAAGGGGAGAAAGTGGGAGTTGATAATTTTATACTCAGCAAAACTGACTTTCAAGTTATCGATATTCAAAACTCAGGGAATATTGTTCCCATGAGCCCCTCCTGAAGAAGTGATGAGAGAACCAGCTTCAGACAACCAAGCGCCTAGAGAAATTCTGATATAAGAACTAGTGGTGAATATAAAATATTTAGTTATTCTCAGAACTAGACTTAAGTGAGGGTGAAAGGAAGAGAATACTGTATTTAATCACATCAATACAGAACAACTATAAAATGTGGGGACAATGGAGAGAATATGAACAAAAAAATTTTTTTAACTATTTTCAATGATAATTTTTGTAGTAGTAGTATACTAATCTTGTTATTTTGAGACTCTTTTATGTGTAACGTAGGTTAAAGTATATAAGGATGGGATATTCTACCGTCGTCTGTGTTCTTGGAAATCAGAATTCTCAGTGTGGAAGAAAGTAGATTTGGAAGTAATGTTAAAGAGGTTAAATAAATAAAGACAAGAACCAACAATAAAAATCTATAGTACTGAATTTGAATTAACGGTATTTGTATTGACTCATGAAGCACACTTAAAAATACACGCACAGATAGTCAGAATTCTTGTGTGTGCCTGTGTGTGGGGGGCGGGGAGGTCCGAGCTCTGCCCACTGAAGAGAAAGAATGACCAACCCCGTAATCCGGCAGTGAGCACCTCTAGCACACAGACTCTGTTCTGATTCTAGGCCCTGACCAGGAAATATTTAAGAATGAGTCTGGAACATATCGGCATACCAGATACAAGCATATATTTACGATACTGGGTCAGTCAAAAAGATTCCAGAAACCTACCTGAAGGTGTTTCCACTGACCAAAAAATGGAATGACTTGAGCTTCAAAAAAGACAGTAATTGCAATACATGAGTTTATAATTACATTAAAACAACATGCTAATTGGTTACCTTTAAATTAAGATGGAACCCCGATTCTTTATCTTGAAAATTGGTAAATAAAGAGAAACAATGAACCATTTCTCTTCCTTTTGCTGTACAAATTGTACCACTGGTAACGAAATAAGAGATGAGAGAAAGCACTACTTTCATAGACTTGAATGATAAGAAATGATAAGTTTACAAATCACCATTTTGCAGCACCCAATGATTACTGGATTTAGACAATGAGCAACACTGCTAGCATCACAAAAGGAGAGATGCCCAGACATTTTGTGCCTCCCGGTGAACAACACACCATCTATAGGTACTGTAGGGATAGAACCCGAATCTGATTGAGCCTCTGGAGCCAGCTGCCAATTTGCAGGAAGTGAAAAAAGCAGAGAAGCATGACGAGCTTCTTTAACGGTATGCAGCCTGGAAAATCTGGGCTGTGGTAAACTCTACAGACCAAACTGTAAGATGATGAAAATAGGGGAGGAACTTGTAGATTAGAGGAGATTAAAAAAATAAAGCCGTAAGAAATTTTTTTTTTTTGGGTAAATGGGTGAGACTAAGCCTAGGGACAGCTGTTTAGTGATAAAATCATAAAGAAACACAAAGACGCAATGATTATAAAAGTCAATATAGGATACTTGTTACCCTCACGGCGCGGTTATAATCACTTGTGATTTAAAAATGATGACCAAGATGTAAACTACCACTTTCCATCAAAAGATGCTGTTATTCTAGAAATACTGCGTAGAAATAAAAAAGAAAACTTGCCTTTAAGCATGAAGATTCTGCTTATTCTTGAATCTCTTGGGCTCACATGGTTACAAGTTTTGGGTGAGGTCAGGCAACAATGGTTGCGATGTGAGGGACAGCTAGGCTGCTGTGAATTCTTGTTGACTTGGGCAAAAGAGAATAATCAGGATAAAAATAGTTCATAATCTTAAACTGTTTTTAACCTTCCGGTGTATAAAAACGAACGTGTTACCTTGGGGCTGATGACAATAGTTTCAAACTCTTAGACATAAAAGTCAATATAACCAATCAGAGAAAAGAATCCTATGATATAACCATACCCAAAATGCTTATAGCGATATTTCACTATATTCTCCAATAAATAGATAACAGTAATTATTAAAAAGACCCACATTATGCTGAGTGAAATAAGTCAATCACAAAAACAACAAATATTGTTTATGAGACCATTATTATAAAAACCCAAGATAAGGTTTACACACAGAAACAAAATAAAACAATCTTTTATAGTTATGAGGGAGGGGAGCGGTGGGGAAGAGAAATTACTAACTAGATAGTAAACAAGCGTTAAGGGAAAGAAAACACACAATACACGGGAAGTCAGCACAACTTGACCAAGGCAAAGCCACAGAAGCCTCCTAGACACATCCAAACACTTTGAGACACTGAATTGCTGGGGCTAGGGGCCGTGGTCTCGGGGGCCATCTAGGTCAATTGGTATAACGTAGCTCATAAAGAAAATGTTCTACATCCTACTTTGGTGAGTAGTGTCTGGGGTCTTAAAAGCTTGCAAATGGCCGTCTAAAATACATCAGTTGGTCCCAACATGTTTGCAGCAAAGGAGAATGAAGAAAACCAAAGACACAAGGAAAATATTAGTCCAAGGGACTAATGGATCACATGAACCACAGCCTCCACCAGCCTGAGCCCAGAAAAACTAGACGGTGCCCAGCTACTACCACTGGCCGTTCTGACGATAGAAGTTTCCAGACACAGTGGGAGAAAAATGTACAAGAAAATTCAAATGCACAAATAAAGCCCAGACTTACTGGTCTGACAGAGACTGGAGGAATCCCCAAGACTATGGCCCCCGGAACACCCTGATAACTCAGAACGGAAACCACTTGGGAAGTCCATCTTTTAGCCAAAGATTAGACAGGCCTATAAAACAAACAACACATGTGAGGAATGTGATTCCTAGTTCAAGCAAGTATCTGAGACCAAAGGGCAACACCTGCCCTAAAGCAAGGATGAGAACGCAGAAGAGAAAGGAAAACTGGATGAACGGACTCTGGGAACCCAGGCTAGAAAGGGAAAGGGGGAGAGTGCTGACACATTGCAGGGATTGCAACCAACATCACAAAACAATTTGTGTATAAATTTTTGAATAAGAAACGAATTTGCACTGCAAACTTTCACTTAAAACATGATAAAAATAAAAACAAAAACATTGCCACTGAGTCGATTCTGACTCACACTGATGCTATAGCACAGAGTAGAACTGCCCCATAAGGTTCCCAACGCTGTAATCTTTACGGAAGCAGACTGCCATATCTTCAATCCGCTGACCTTTCAGTTAGCAGCCGAGCACCTCATCACAGGCCTCCCACAAAATAATTATAGAACTATTGAGAATTTCCAAAATGGAAAGAATTCTAGAGATCAGTCTAACCACTTAGTGTACACATGAGAACCTTCCAACCCGTTGTTGTCAAGTCGATTCTGACTCGCAATGACCCTACAGGACAGAGAAGAACTGCCTGATAGGGTTTCCAAGGAGTGACTGGTGGATTTGAACTGCCGACCTTTTGATTAGCAGCTGAACACTTAACCACTGCTCCACCAGGGCTCCATACACATCAAAAAAAAAAAAAAATCAAAGCATACGCCAATTCAACTGTTTCTACACGTATCATTCAGCGGAACTGATTACATTCCCCAAGGTGTGCAACCCTCCTCACCCTCCTCTTCTGAGCATTTCCTCCCCCTTTAACATAAACTTACTGCCCCCTAAGGCTCATATCTAACCTTTCAAGTTGCTGTTGTCAATTTGATCCCATATAGATAGTCCTTAAAAAAGCACAATGCTCAAGAAGGACGTTTTTTTACTAGCTAAACTAAACTATGGTTTTAAGAAGACTTCGGGGGATATTTTTGATTTAAGGTTTAAAGATTATTTCAGGGGTTCACTCAACCTTCATGGCTCCAGGAAGTGTGGAGTCCATGAGAATTTGAAATTCTGTTCGGAATTTTCCCACTTTTGATCAGGATTTTTGTATGGAATCTTTTATCAAAATGTTCAGTAATGGTAGCCAGGTACCATCAAGTTCTGGTCTCATGGCAAAGGAGGAAGTTGTTCATGGAGGCAGTTAGCCACGTGTTCCATATCCTCCTTCTATTCCTGACTCTCCTTCTTCCTCTGTGGCTCCAGGTGAGTAGAGACCAATTGTTGTGCGTTGGGTGGCCATTTGCAAGCTTTTCAGACCCCAGGCACTATGCAACCAACTAGGAGGTAGAATAGAAACACTAAAAATGTTATTAGGCCAATTAACTGGGATGTCCCATGAAACCATGACCCCAAAGCCTCCAATCAAGTAACCAAATCACAGGAAGCTTTTTGTTTGTACACAAGCAGCCTCAGCAGCTGCTCCTTTTTTTTTTTTTTTCCATTGTTGTAAATATATTTATCACACTTTTGCCAATTCAAGTTTTTACAAGTGTACAACTTATTGACAGCAATTACAATAATTGGCTTTGAAACCCTACCCTTAATCAATGCAATATTTCTATCACTGTCCATCCCCCCCACCCCCTTTTCCCCTTCACTCCTACCCCTGGTAACCACTAATAAACTTTGGTCTCAATATACATTTGCGTTTTCTTGTCTTTTTATATAAGTGAGGTCATATAATATTTGTCCTTTGCGATTGACTTATTGCACTCAGCATAATGTCCTCTAGCTCCATCTATATTGTAGCATGTATGAAGATTTCATTTCTCCTACTGGCTGACTAGTATTTCATTATATATATGTACCACATTTTGTTTATCCATTCATCTATTGATGGGCATTTAGGTATTTGACAAAAATCCAATAATCAAAACATATACAAAACTTTGACAATTTAACAACAAAAAGACAAATAACCCAATCATAAAATGGGCAAAAGATCTGAACAGACATTTCACAAAACAGGACATTCAAATGGCCACCAAACATAAAAAGTTGCTCAGCATCATAGAAAAGGATGGAATACTCCCAAACTCATTCTATGAAGCCAGCATAACCCTGATACAAAACCAGGTAAAGACTCCACAAAAAAGAAAATTACAGGCCAATATCCCTCATGAACTTAGACACAAAAACCCTCAACAAAATTCTAGCCAATAGAATTAAACATATTAAAAAAATAATTCACCATGACCAAATGGGATTCATACCAGGTTTGCAAAGATGGTTCAACATTAGAAAAACAACCAATGTAATCCACCACATAAATAAAACAAAAGACAGGAACCACATGATCTTATCAATTGATACAGAAAAGGCATCTGACAAAGTCTAACACCCATTCATGATAAAAACTCTCCGCAAAATAGGAACAGAAGGAAAATTCCTAAACATTATACAGGGCATTTATACAAAGCCAACAGCCAACATCATCCTAAATGGAGAGAGAATGAAACCATTACCACTGAGAACAGGAACCAGACAAGGATGCCCTTTATCACCACTCTTATTCAACACTGTGCTGGAGGTCCTAGCCAGAGCTATAAGGCTAGATAAAGAAATAAAGGGCATCCAAATTGGCAAAGAAGAAGTAAAAGTATCTTTGTTTGCAGATGACATGATCTTATACACAGAAAAATGTAAAAAATCCTTAAGAAAACTACTGAAACTAATAGAAGAGTTCAGTAGAGGTTCAGGGCACAAGATAAACATACATAAATCAGTTAGATTCCTCTGCATCAACAAAGAGAGCAATGGGGAGGAAATCACCAAATCAACATCATTTACAATAGCCCCTAAGAAGATAAAGTACTTAGGAATAAATCTCACCAGAGTTGTAAAAGACCTATACAAAGAAATCTGCGAGACACTCCTGCAAGAAACCAAAAGAGACCTTCATAAGTGGAAAAACATACCTTGCTCATGGATAGGAAGACTCAAAATTGTAAAAATGTCTATTCTGCCCAGAGCGATCTATAAATACAATGCAATCCCGATCCAAATACCAGTGACATTTTTTAATGAGACGGCGAAACAAATACCAACTTCTAATGGAAGGGAAAGAGGCCCTGGATAAGTAACGCATTATTGAAAAAGAAGAACAAAGTGGGGGGACTCACACTACCTGACTTTAGAACATATTATACAACCACAGTAGTCAAAACAGCCTGGTACTGGTAAAAGAACAGAAATGAGAATCCAGACATAAATCCATCCACATATGAGCAACTGATATTTGACAAAGGCCCAAAGTCTGTTAAATGCAGAAAAGACAGTCTCTTTAACAAATGATGCTAGCATAACTGGATATCCATCTGCAAAAAAATGAAGCAAGGCCCATACCTCATACCATGCACAAAAACCAACTCAAAATGGATCAAAGACCTAAATATAAAATCTAAAATGATAAAGTTCATGGAAGAGAAAATAGGAACAATGCTAGGAGCCCTAATACATGGCATAAACGGTATACAAAACATTACCAGAACTGCAAAAACAGCAAAAGAGAAATTAGATAACTGGGAGCTCCTAAAAGTCAAAAATCTATACTCATCCAAAGACTTCACCAAAAGAGTAAAAAGATTACCTACAGATTGGGAAAAAGTTTTTAGCTGTGACATCTCTAATCAGCAGCTGATCTCTAAAATCTACACATTACTGCAAAAACTCAACAACAGAAAGACAAATAACCCAATTAAAAAATGGGCAAAGAATATGAACGGACATTTCACTCAAGAAGACATTCAGGTAGCTAAGAGATACATGGGGAAATGCTCACATTCATTAGCCATTAGAGAAACGCAGATCAAAACTACAATGAGATTCCACCTCACTCCAACAACAACAAAAAAAAAAAACAAGGCCGGCATTAATTAAAAAAACACAGAATAATAAATGTCGGAGAGGTTGTGGAGAGACTGGAACACTTAATACACTGCTGGTGGGAATGTAAAATGGTACAACCACTTTGGAAGTCAATTTGGTGCTTCCTTAAAAAGCTAGAAATAGAACTACCATATCATCTACCAATCCCACTCCTTGGAGTATATCGTAGAGAAGTAAGAGCCTTTACATGAACAGATATATGCACACCCATGTTCACTGCAGCACTGTTTACAATATAGCAAAATGATGGAAGCAACCAAAGTGCCCATCAACGGATGAATGGATAAATTATGGTATATTCACACAATGGAATGCTACACATCGATAAAGAACAATGCATCTGTGAAACATTTCATAACATGGAGGAACCTGGAAAGCATTATGCTGAGTGAAATTAGTCAGTTGCAAAAGGACAAATATTGTACGAGACCACTATTATAAGAACTGGAGAAATAGTTTAAACAGAGAAGAAAATATTCTTTGATGGTTACGAGGAGGGAGGGAAGGAGAGGGAGATTCACTAATTAGACAAGAACTAATTTAGGTGAAGGGATGGAGAACACACAATACAGGAGAGGTCAGCACTACTGGACTAAACCAAAAGCAAAGAAGTTTCCTGAATAAACTGAATGCTTCAAAGGCCAGAGTAGCAGGGGCGGGGGTTTGGGGACCATGGTTTCAGAGGACATCTAGGTCAATTGGCATAATAAAAACTATTAAGAAAATATTCTGCATCCCATTTTGGAAAGTGGCATCTGGGGTCTTAAACACTAGCAAGCGGCCATCTAAGATGCATCAATTGGTCTCAACCCACCTGGAGCAAAGGAGAATGAAGAACACCAAAGACACAAGGTAAGTACGAGCCCAAGAGTCAGGATGGGCCGCAAACCAGTGACTACATCAGCCTGAGACCAGAAGAACTAGATGGTGCCCAGCTACAACCGATGACTGCCATGACCGGGAGCACAACAGAGAATCCCGAAGGAGCAGGAGAGCAGTGGGATGCAGACCCCAAATTCTAGTAAAAAGACTTAACGGTCTGACTGAGACCAGAAGGACCCCAGAGGTCATGGTCCCCAGACCTTCTGTTAGCCCAAGACAGGAACCATTCTCAACACCAACTCTTCAGACAGGGATTGGACTGGACTACAAGACAGAAAATGATACTGGTGAGTTGATCAAGCAGACACATGAGACTATGTGGGCAGCTCCTGTCTGGAGGGGAAATGTGAAGGCCAAGGGGGACAGAAACTGGCTGAATGGACACAGAAACACAGGGTGGAGAGAAGGAATGTGCTGTCTCATTAGGCGGAGAGCAAGTAGGAGTATATAGCAAGGTGTATATAAGGTTTTGTATGAGAGACTGACTTGTAAACTTCCACTTAAAGCACAATAAAAATTTAAAAAAAAAAAAAGGTGCTCAGAGTCATTAGCTGTCAGAGAGACGCAAATCAAAAGCACAATGAGATACCATTTCACTTTCACTGAGATGGCTAAGATAAAAACAAATAAACAAACAAAAAAAATACCCCAGAAAATAACGAATGTTGGCAAAGATGTGAGGAAACTGGAGACTTTACCCAGCGCTGGTAGGAATGCAAACAGCTATAACCGCTGTGGAAAACAGTGCGGTAGTTCCTCAAAAAGCTAAACATAGAAGTACCATACGACCTAACAATTCCATTCCTACGTATATGCCCAAAGGACTCGAAAGCACGGACTCAGACAGGGACTTGCACACCAACGTTCACTGCAGCACTATTCGCAATAGTCCAAGAAAGGCTTTCAGATATTTGAATGTGAGATTTGCGGAATCAGTCCATGGTGCCTTGTTTCTTTGGTTATACACGTGATGATGGGGGATGCACTCCCAGTCCTGTTCTGGTTTTGTAAGTATTCCTGCAGTCACATATGACAGAAACAGAGCTACCAAAAATATGACAGCCACTATCAGGAAGCCAATTTCCTATTTCCCAAGCATAAGCACAACATTTATAATTATTGAATAAAGACAGATGTTTAAAGTAAACTGATAATTTAGATAAATGAGACAATGGCTGTTAACAGCTACAGCCATACAGGGAAAGCTAATATACCTATATAAATGACAGGAAGATAGATTTTTTTGTACAAAAAGCCACCTACGTTAATGTGAAATCCTTAAATATTAAAAAAGCACCCAGGAACTTTTTAGGGTATTTATGAACATTAAAATATTTTCATATCGATGTGTTTATGAGCAGTTTGAGAAACTTACACTGGGTCTAAGCAAGGCTGGATTGGTAGCTTTATTGCTGTCCTCCAAATAATGGCTGATAAGATGGGATACTACAACACCACACTGACAATATCAAAGAATATGACTGTCTGTGCGGTTTATTCCAAGTTCGGACGGTAGGGCCTGGGATTGGGTGAGTGAGAGAAGGCCATGTTTATATAGCATAAGAGAGGTGGCATAACTTAGAGATTAACACAGTCCTTACACTACTTACTCATTTCTCCTTTAGTATGGACTGGTATTTAATTAAAACAATTTTTTGGTGTTGAGAGTCTAAAAGAATGTCAGAATCACTTGCAGGCAATTTTGTGACATGGAGAATTTTTCCATGAAGAAGCAATGCCACTCAACTCCAAACTATGATAAGAGAAAAAGGGAGGGCTTATTAACCATTTCTGGCTTGCAACAAGAAAAACAAACTAACTCCTTCTTTAAATATTTTATAATCACCAGTCACTGCTCTAAAATAGGTCATTTCCTTCCCTAAACAGCAGGGTATGTGGGCTTAAATATTTACTTATCAAAAACATTAATGATTATACTTCTAAACAACAAAGACAGAAATGCTGCTACAAATTAGAGCAGGTGGTCAGAATTACAATACATATTCACAAAGTTTACAGCTAACAGCTAAAAAGTTTTGATAAAATTTTAGCATTACTCAGCATTTAGGATTAGTTAATGAATTTTAAATGCAATTTCGAACATAAAGTACAAGACATAAGACATACTTGCTGTATTTAAAAATACTTAACCTGATACCTGGCTGCTATAAATGTTTTAAATTAGAATCACTTTAGGAGCACCAAACAAAAAATCTTCCCAAAAGTATGGCAGCAAAATCTTTTATCTAACAATGAGAGCTTGCTACCACGTGAAGTTCATGCCAACTAATAAACTCTTAAGAAAAATTCCATCCCATGTCCCACTTTGATCTTCTAGCGAGCAGGAGGAGGGATTCTTCAAAGTTTGTAACAACAATGCCATTTTCCTAAGTAATCATATCTCACACAGAGGAGTGAAAGAGGGGTGAGTGGTATAGTGGGGTTACGTTCCCATTTAGCAGGAAATGCTAAACTCCATTATGAAGACAAATAGGAAAGTACGACTTCATTGTAGAAAACAATTTCCCTCCTATCAGTCCAAGGATTCACGCATCAATATTGTAGATGAACTGTTAATTACAAAATCAATTAAAAATTATTTCTAAAAACAGTCACGCGCCCCTGGCTCTCATGGGGGCAATTTGGGCAGTAGGTCTCATCTCACCAGGTCCGCTCCACATCACAAAGTCGTCATCCACAAGTAAGCAGAAGCAATCTGGTTTTTCATTTTTCAGCGCGGCTGAGCCCAGCCTGAGATTGATCGTCACATATGGCCCCAGAAAACAAACTGTCAATACCTTGAATGCTGCAGAATTTGAACAAATAGTCGTCCGCCCATTCAAGCCACTCATTGCATCCCATTTAACAGATTTTATTGACAGTTTCCTTCTTGTAATTAAAGGGAAAACTACTGGCCGGCAACCAAGATAAAGTTCAAAGATAGGGTCAAAACAAAAGCAGATGGAGGGGCACGGTGTGACTGTCAATGGTACACAGCATCAGAGCATGTTATTGACACGCAGGTATCTAATGATCGGCATGTCATTAAGGAGGGATCTATCCTGAACTTTATGCAAATGCTAAAAGAGACTTAAGACCACAACAAAGCATTAGGAGAGGCACAAAGGGAAAACAACAAAGCACCAACGATTTTTACTTATTACAGGTTGCTCCCTATTTTAGCACGCGGCAGTTCAAACGTAAAGAAAATTTATTCCCATAATTCTTAACCTTTGGTGCATACGTAGCGCCTTTGAGAGAACTACTCCTCCAGCAAAAATTTACTTCTAGAGAATTCTAGAAGGTGAGAAAACAGAGCCTCCTTTGATAACCAAAATTAACAATAGCACTAAATATATTTTCCCAACTGCACAATTAGCTTCTTGGAGGGGAGAAAATGTTTGTTGTGTATTCATAGTTCTCACTGATTCTGACTTGTGCATAAAACACAATGGCAGCTTCATTGTGTCCCAAGAGTATCTATTAATTCTCCTCTGACAAGAGGTTCTGCTTTGCTATGGTCCAAGCTAGTAAATGTATTAGGCGGTAAAAGTTTCACAGCTTCCAACAAGCAAGTAAAATAAAAATAATTCCCGTTACGTTTATTTCTCTTCTCACTTTTCACGAGAAAGCTAAAATGATTATAATTTTGCTGACTCTTACAGAATTTACAAACCGGGTCTAGCAAATCCCTGAAGAAAAAGTTAAAGGAAGGGGTAAAACTGACATGTTAAAATATGTAACAACGACGATGTCAATATGCCAACCTGAATTAGCAAGAGCTATAGCTTTGAGGGTGACAAATTCTTCTTTCTCCAGCTTCATGCTCTTGTATTTCTTTACCAGCTGCAGGATAGCATTATTTAGGTCGAGAAGGCCTGCTAATTTGGACTGGTCTTCATCCATTATATAATCATCTGCATAGACAAGTTCATCCTCGAAGGAAAGGGATCGGTATACGACACCAAGGATCAAAATTTCCATCCAAGCACTCTGCAGAAGACTCATCTGGTCCGCCAGGGACAGGGTGGAGAAGCCTGCATGGGAAGATGGGCAGATCAAGTTACTTCAAAGCCATAATTTCATAATGCAATATTAGTTTCACATGGTCTCTGGCTTCTGCATCAGTGCTCAAAATTATGCTAAGCTTTGATTAGAAGCTCTTAAAGTTTCCACCAGCCACTTTGCAAATGGCAAAGTCAAGTCACAAACCAGCTTCAATCTGTTGGTGTTCTCTATAGGTTGTAGAGCTACGCCTGAGGGGAAAATAACAGAGAAGTAGTTTTGTCTTTCATTGGAGAAGAAAACACCATGTAATTTTAAAATTATTCTGGCTGAAGTCTTTATAAATGTCTTACAGGAAGCCAGATTTTCAAGGACCTCATCTATAAAAACTACAATTGTTGAACGATATAAAAGTAAACGAAAGTCGAAAACCAAGGAATATCACTTAGGCCAACAGAGAGGTGCAATTTGGAAACATTTTCTGTCAGCATCGCAAGCAACAGTGAGTGATGGCTGTCCTTACAACCAAGAGAGCCATCTTAATTGGATATCTTTGGCCCCACCGATATTAAAACTTGAATGCCTTTTTAAAAACAGTGATTATTGGTATAAAATAAAGTGGACTATTTAACAGCCCAGCCCTTCCCACCAAATAGAAAAGCCACAATTCATTCTTGTTATTGTTGTTGTTGTTAGGTGTCTTAGAGTCAATTCAACTCAGTGACCCTGTGTGATAGACTAGAATTCCCACACAGGATTTCCTAGGCTGTTAATATTTACGGAAGCAGGACGCCGGGTCTTTGACCTGGGAAATTGCTGAGTGGGTTTGAACTGCCACGAGGGGTTCTTATTCTGGTTATGAACATGGTTATTTATACCGTTAAATATGGACGGAATGGAGTTTAGGGGAAAGAAGGTGAACCGAGCCAGATCCTGAAGGTAAATATTGGCTCCACTGAGCTACTACTGGATGTTTCGCCTTGAGCAAGACGATGTAATTGTACCTCAATTTTTGCATTTAGGAAGTATAAAATAATACCTACCTAAATACTAAAATGCATTCTATAACTGTAGCTATATTATATATTATTTTGTCTGAAATATTACTGCAAATCGGACTGCATTCACACATGCAAGCTTAAACCCTTCTGAGCTTGAGAGAATAGAGTAAAAAAAAAATTTTTTTAAAGAAACCCTTGCTCAATAGGGAAGGAGAAAGTAGTATAATTAAACCGACTTAGGATAAAGATCTAATATATTTATATGTCAGAGTGACCAGACCTAGATTCTAAAAAGAAGTCAGTGCAGATATCTCATTATCAGCCCGATGTTTTCCCCAAGAGTCCTAAAAAGAAATGTTTCTTAAAACTTCTCTTCCATTTTCGAGGGTATATCCAGGAATTCCAAGGGTGATGACCCACCCCCATCATTTCTGAGGGTAATGGTCCCATAATTTTAGGTCCTGCCACCAGGACGGCAATTCTACAGAAGTGCAGAGAAATTTTAATAATGCAATTTCAGGAACCTAACTGTACTCTCTTTATTCTAGACCCCATTGCCCAAATCATAATATCTCTAATATCCACTGCCTACCCCACCTTCTTAGACCACCCTTCTTAGACCCCTGCTTATGGCCACTGTTGTTCTTTGTATTCATAGCAAACTACTCATACCCCACACAATACTAAAACTACAGCACAGTGTGGACGAGAAAATAATTTCCTGTCCTGTTGGTGAAGCCTAGTGGTTTGCTGTTTTGGCAACAATAACTATAAGTGCTTAATAAAATCATCAAAAGGGATTAGTCGAGCTTTTCTTAGCGGGAGTCTGAGGGCAGGGTAAAGCATCCTTCATTGTTTATCAAGCCGCTTACATGTTACTTAACAGGGATTCTTCTGGACTGGCTGCCTACGTCTTTTCTTTTTTTTGAATTGCTGTTTTTGGTGAAATGAACAAATGCCTAATCACAAGTGGCAGAGCAAGTGATAAACGGGGATACAGAAGTGATTACCTATCTAACCTGCGTCGTTCTGGCTTTTGGTTTTGGGAATGTTGCACCCACAAAAAAACCCAGACTGTTCTTTTTCCTACTGTCTTCCAAAAAGGAAGAGGCAATGCAAATCCAAACACCTAACTCAAAAAAAAAAAAAAAAAAAAAAGAGAGAGAGACAGAGACTAAGAGGTTCTTTTGTAAATTAAACAGATGAAAAAAATAAATTATCATCTGGAAAGTTCTGAGCAAGAAGAAATGGGGCCTTTGAAATCTCCGTGGTTCTCTGGCTTCTTTTCACTCTCAAGCAGCAGTTTTTCTGCCGCAGCAGATGGACAGAGCGTGTAGCCTGAAGCGCTTCCCTTGACAGCCCTATTCTCGCTCCCAGACACTGCTGTTAGTAAATAGATTTACACATTCTCCAATCTCCACACATCTTTCTGCCGAATAATTAAAAGCAGGATGATTAGTTTATTGAGTGGAAGGAGGAACTTTTTTATTGAGGTCCATCCACGATTTTATCAGGGCCAGCACTTTTACGGTTGTCAGGAGGGTGCAGGCATCCAATTTTTCTTATCTGCCTGATTAATACAAACGCTGTTTCAGGACGCATTAATTAACAGATACAAATCTACGTTCTCATGGAGGGATCAATACGGAGAAGAAAAGAGGCATCAATGTGAATTTAGTGCTGATGATGGAGAAGGCGCTCTATCGACATTTGCGCGCACCGACTTGAAAGTTGCACAGGGCCCGCTTTGTCCCTGTGATTTACAAATTCACACTTTTTCAGCCATGACAACGTTTCACACATTTCTTTGGGGTTTAATTAAGCAAAAAGCAATAAAATTCCATTTTTTAGGTTGAGCCTACAATTTGTGTCTTCCCTGTCAATGGGTTTGTGTGTATGTGTGTATATCCTTGCAACTCCGACTCTCTTTTTCCTTTTGCTGTCAATTAAAGAACAAGAAGGCAAAGGCAGGGAAAACATTCTCATTTTTTTCTTTTTTTTTGGTCGGAGAGTGCGGGGTGATGGATATAGCACAGAAGTTTTTGACAAGTTTTCCTGATATCCTCAAGTCTATTTGAATGATTAAAGGAAGGGTAATTTTTGCAAAAACCATAAGAAAAAGGACCATCAATGCTTTACAAAATATAGTAAAAGTCTAGACTTTTATCTCTTCTTGGTTTAAAAATTGGTTTCGAGAATTTAATCCTTTACTAATGACCTCTGAGATCTGGTGTCTAACACAAAGAGATCTCCTGCCCAATGCACCAGCGGTGGTAGTGGTTGTTGGGTGTGGTCAGTTGATTCCAACTCATAACGACCCCATGTGACAGAGCAGAACTGCCCCATTGGGTTTTCTAGGCTGTAACCTTTATGGGAGCAGATCACCCTGTAGGTTTGAACCACTAACCTTTCAGTTAGCAGCTGAGCCCTTAACTGTAGTGCCACCAGGGCTCCTTGAGTAGCAGTTAGACAGACTTATTATGGGGCCATTGTGCACACCTGTTCACTAAGGCAGGTGTCATGGATTGATCTGTGTTCCCCAAAAATATCGGTCAACTTGGCTAGGCCACAATTCCTAGTATTGTGTGATTGTCCACCATTTTGTCATCTGATGTGATTTTCTTATGTGTCGTAAATCCTATCTCTGTAATGTTAATGTGGTGGGATTAGTAGCAGTTATGTTAACAGGGCAGGGCTCCATCTATAAGATTAGGGTGCATCTGAAGACAATATATTTTGAGATATAAAACAAAGAAGCGAGCAGAGAGACATGGGGACTTCATACCACCAAGAAACAAGAGCCAGGAGAAAAGCACATCTTTTGGACCTGGGGTCCCTGGGCTGAGAAGCTCCTCAACCAGGGAACACTGATGACAAGAACCTTCCCTCAAAGCCAACAGAGAGAGAGAGCCTTCCCCTGGAGCTGGTACCCTAAATTTAGACTTCTGGCCTCCTAAACTGTGAGAGAATAAATTTCTGTTTATTAAAGCCATCCACTTCTGGTATTTCTGTTATAGCAGCACTAGATAACTAAGACAGCAGGTGAATAAATTGAGAAGGTATTTTGATTCCATAATTCTTCTACCTGTTCTTTTGGAGTGCTAACTATATATCACATCTATAATGACAAACGGATTAAATAATATTTTTATCAAGAAACCTGAGCATAGTAGAAAAACCCAAATGGCCAAGGCCTAAATGAAAATGCATGTCTTAATAAGCCGAGTCTAAGGAATTTTCTAAAAGCCTGGTTGCTCATTGGGTGCACAGGCACTTGTACCAAAATGGTAATTACCTGTTTGTGCTTTTTCACAGCACTTAATGTGTTGTATAAGTACCAGGCCACACGTTAGAGGTCCTTGCCATCTATAACATCTAGCTTTCTCTGTAGGGAAACCTCTTTCCCAAGTGACATAAAATATGCTTTGCAGTCGTATTGCTTGAACTTCATGGTTTGTCCAGCCCAGGATCTTAATCTTTGGTGTGTGGCGGGTTATAGTTTTAATGTTCAGCCGTATTACAGCTTTTGAAAATACACTGTTGCCACGGCACAGTTTTTCCTTCCCCAGCCACAGACTGTTCCATGTGTATCACTGACAACTCTGATCCCTCTTCACCTCCGTCCTGGAGTCAGTGCCATTTAATGTATCTTAGGCATTCTGCGAGCAGAATGACTCTCCACCTTGACCCGCGGTTAAATAGCGTGTTTATCTGCAATGCAATGTGCTCCAAATAAACCAGATGACAGCTGGGAATAACATCATTTGAAAGGATTGAAAAGCTTCTCAAGAGGCAGGTACCCCTGAGGTAACAGGCTTGAAGAAAGCATGGTTTGTGCCAACCCTCTTACCATCTTCTTCTGGAAACATAGGAGATTGACACTGGTGCCGCGGGCACCTGTCAAGCCCCCCTTTTTTTTTTAGCCTGGTAAACTGATGCACTTTGCAGTCAACTTACAAAAAAGACTAAGCATTTGAAAGTGTGAAGGGCAAAAAATATCTGACGGCTAGCCTTCAAAACTACACTTTCATTTCAGAAAGCATAAATGTTTATTTCCTGCACGGAGTGTTGACAGAAATAGGCTGCAGCGCAGGCATCTGGGTTTAACCCCTGCTAGGCACTTTCTTCTCTGCTGCTCCCCTGAACCAGAGAGCAAGCATTTTAAATCTTCAGGGTGTCTTTTAATATCAGTTAATCATGGCATTGATTTGCCTGCTTACAGGTTTTGAACTGTAGTTTCTCTGTTCCACTAAAAATTGATGCCCCTCAACAAACAGCATATCATGCTAGAACTGTAATTACGCCGTAACGACTCACTGAGGTCACAGACGCAGAGCACTGAGAGGAGCGGGCTGAGCACAGGCTCGATCCTTTCTTTCCTACACAAACACCCTTAATAGCGACAGGAATAAGGAAGAAAAGAATAGCAGTGGCACTTAGATTTGGCCCTAGAACCAGCAAATGCATAACGCTTGCTAGAGACAAACTCAGTATTGTTAAGTCCGTCATTCTTTTTCGGAGATCGGCAGGCCTATCAGTTGTTCTATGATACACAAAACACACAGCTCTAAGCCTTCCGGGTACATTTTTTTTACTGCATATATTTCTTAAGGCCTTTTTCCCTTCTTTGTGTAAAAATGGACTTCATGAACTGGCACTCACTTGGGGCTGGAGTTAAGCAGCTACAGATGGTCAACTGCTGAAGTGAGAGCTGGATCATTACGTGGCGCTATCAGAAGCACTTCATTTAGAAATCTTCTTGAAAAAGGATGAAGAGATTGGCTGCTAGCCAAAAGGTCAGCAGTTCAAATTCACCAGCCGCTCCTTGGAAACCCTACGGGGCAGTTCCACTCTGTCCCATAGGGTTGTTACGAGTCAGAATTGACTCAATGGGAACGGGTTTGGTTTTGGGTTTGGTATGCCACTTTAGTAGTTTAGATACAATATCTACAGTGCTACTGTTTGAGTCTCTATTCTTTAGGCTCATTATGAGGCAAAGCAAAATCAAACCCATTGTTATTGCATCAATTCCAACTCATAGTGACCCCACAGAAAGGACTAGAACTGCCCCATAGGGTTTCCAAGGAGCGGCTGGTGGATTCAAACTGCTGACCTTTTGGTTAACAGCCAAACGCTTAACCACTTGCACCACCAGGACCATAAGGCAGATTTCAACAATTTAGATTCAGTCACAACTGGCTAAGTGAATTGTCAGAATAACTGGTGAAATGGGGAATAGCTTCCTTTCTTCCTGATTTGATCATGTGTTTGAACATTTGTTGATTCCATAAGAAATCTGTTTATATACTTCAAATAGGCTTTATCTAAATCTTATGAAACTACCATTTTAAAGCAGTGATTTCACTTGGACAAATGCATATTCACAAAGTCTGAGAGGCAGGACTCAGATTTAAAAATTACTTTATATCCATATGGCAGAGCTGAGCACCTTCCGTAAAATTTAGGAAATAATCTGGGGAGTTGTGACAAACCAAAGGAGGAGAGTGGAATCATAAAGGTAACATCTACCAGTGCAGGTGGAATTATCACTGTTGACTGAGCTTACAGGTGTAACTGACCACTGACCCCTTGTGCGGATTACGCAAACAGCCAAACGAGTTTACAATGAGTGCACTCATGGGCACAAAAATGAAAATATTCCCATGGCACCGGTGCAATGCTTTCTTTAGCAATTGTTTCTTGCTCCCCAGGCCAGCTTGCTAGAAAAATAAAAAGTATAACAGCAGCTAAAGAAACATATTCACAGTGACAACACAAGAAAGTCTCAAAATGACAAGGTTTTTTTTTTTTTTTTTTCCTGTGAGTGAGTGGTTTTTTAACAATTGATAGTCAACATACTTTGAAACAAAGGATTGGAGACAGGGCGGGTAGATGGAACATACGAATACAGAGAAAGTCTACATGGAGCCCACATGCACAGTCCTTCTTTGGAAGCCACTTCTCAATGACTAGAGAGGATCTGACATCTTTGCCTCAGCTTTTCCCCAACTCCCTCTACTTGGCTTCAACTTTACTTCTTCTGTCCTTTCATCTAAGCCAAGAAAAAAGAAAAAAATCATTGGGGACATGGAGGCAAGTATGGGCTGAGCTGCCTTAGTAGATGGAAATCTAATGGCTTTTATTTCCTACAACCTGTATGTTGTACTAGTTGAAAACAATAGAGTTCTTCCTGGAAAGCTCACCTTTTTGATGTGGCTGAGATCAGTTTGAAAAAAGCAAGGCAGTGTCATATTATTTCGAACTCTCAAACAAACAAACAAAAACTTATGAGAGGGCCTATTCAGTCTCACTTTGGGACTAGATAGATACTGAGTGGAGAAAAAGTACTGTTTTGAAGGCACAGTCCTGATGTGAAAGAAAAAGAACTGGTGCTTGAACTTGGCTTACTCTCCCCAGTCACTGGTAGAACTAAGTCAAAAAATGTCATAGGATGCTGAAAAGTACAGGCCAGTTGTCCAAGAAAACCAGTCCAAGCTGGGCATCAGATATGTGGGCACCACCTTCTTCAGGAAATTCCTGAAGAGTCTGCATCAAATTTGGTAAAATACTTTATTTAAATATCAAGCCTCCAAAACAAAGACATACGGAAACTATCTTGAACGTTGGGAATCTCTAAGGCTGACAGACGTTTCCACAGACACTTAAAGAATTTGTGAAAAACATTTAATGTCAAATCCCCAAGAGATAAGGGTTAACTGCCATTGAGGGATGCTACAGGAGTGAAGAAGTGCAGCCACAATGTTTCTTAGAAGCAAGGATGGAGAGACTATGTCTTATGTACTTTGGACATGTTATGGGGGCGAGGGGGTGGGGCAGTTCCTGGAGAAGGACATCATGCTTGGTAGAGGGTCAGTGAAAAAGAGGAAGGCCCTCAATGAGATGGACTGCAGAGGCTGCAACAATGGACTCAAATACAGCAATGATTGTGAGGATGGTGCAGGACTGGGCAGTGTTTCGTTCTGTTGTATATAGCGTCGCTATGAGTCAGAACTGACTAGACGGCACCTAATAACAATACATGAGCGAGGGGGTTAGTGTGCAGACATGACTTTGGGTTTGAGATCTAGATTCTAGTCCCACCTGTGCCACAACCAATAGTGTTAACTTGGGCCCATAGCGGACCTCATCTGGCAAATGTGAGATGTGAACTAGAAATGTCTGGAGGCTGTTCTCATTCTAACACTCTCTGACCCAGGGTAACAAACTGAAAACCACTTTCATGAAGCACAAGGTTACATGGGTAGCAGTGTGCACCCCAGACAAAGATCACCGGCTCTGAGTAAGAAGACCTAGAATTGGGCGCCGCCTCTGCCGACAAGTAACTGTGTGACTCTGAGGAATGACTCAACTTCTCTGGTTCCTGCTTTCTCATCTGTAAAATGAGAAGGGGGGAAAGGTGTTCCCAAAGGTTTGTTCTAGCCCTAAATTATTAGGTTCCCAATGGTTCCACCATAATGAAATTCAAATCAACTGATATTAATTCATCCATTGGAACTGATGGATGGCAATGGATTTGGTTTGGTTTATTGTAAGTGAAGCACCATGCTCAGTACCATTAAAATATACAGATATGTACATACAATCCCTGCCCTCTAAGAGTTTGCAGTCCAGTGAAAGCAGATTAGAGTGGCACAAGCAATAATCAAGAGGAGGCAAGACTGGTGTTTGATTGTACATATCCTCTTAAATATATCCATCACTCCCCCTCCTTTATCCCCTCCACAGTTTTGGCTTACTCCTTCACCATCTCTTTTGGAATATTTTTAACTGTCCCCTTACCAAAATCCTCAACTCTGGTATTTCACTCTTCCATCCTACCTGTGGATATATAAACAATCTTTTACTTATAAAATTTAAGTATGCTGTCCACTGATCAAAATGCTTTCATGGCTTCCACGTCCCCCAACAGAATAAAACTGAAATTCCCTGCCACGATATGGAATTTCTCTCACAGTTTGGTCCCTGTCTCCTTTGTCTGCCACGTTACCTGGAAAGGAAAAAAAAAAAAAAACCTCCCCAAGTAGCTCTTCTGTGGATGGGCTGACATGTTGAAAAGTGAGCTCTTTTTCCCAACGCCAACACCAAAACCTGCAGCTCCATGCCTTTCTTGTCCAGATTAATCACACCACTGTCCACCAGCTACCACTCCTAGCCCTTCACTGATCTACCACCAAGTCTTTCTTGTTCAATTTTCGGAATCTTTCTCAAAGGCACACCCTCCTTTCCATACCTATGGCCATTATCGTTGTTCTTGCGTAGCATCCAGAGGTGGATACCCACTTGTAAGTAGTGAAATATAAAAGAGGAGCTGAAAGTAAAAACATAAGCAAGAGATGCAGATCAGGGTATGAGTGGCAGTGGAAGTGAGGAAGTAGATGTGATCGTACGCTGATGATAGGTATATCTGTATTCTTCTCCTAGTGGTTTGCCATGCTGTGTGAGCTTCTACATGTGGAGACCTCCTCCGCCTCGTTCCCTTGCTGTGTCTCCAGCACGTCCATCAGTGCCTGCCACACAGTAGGTACTCGATAAATACGTGCAAAAAGAATGAATAAAGAATTCCTTTGCAGTTTATTGAATGGCTTCAAAAAATGGAAGATTAGGGATGAAATTAGTCCCCACTATGCTTCAAAAGGAGCCTGGTGGCACAGTGGTTAAGAGCTTGGCTACTAACCAAAAGAACAGTGGTTCGAATCCACCAGCTGCTCCTTGGAAACCCTAGTGGGGAGCTCTACTCTGTCCTTCAGGGTCACTATGAGTTGGAATAGACTCGACTCAAATGGGTTTGGGTTTTTGTTTTTCACCCCCCTGCCCCGAAGGAACCCTGGTAGCACAGTTGCTAACCAAAAGATCAGTGGTTTGAACCCACCAGTTCCTCCGCAGGAAAAAAGACTTCGCGATCTGGTCCTGTAAATATTACAGCCTTGGAAACCCTATGGGGAAATTCTACTCCATCATATATGGTGAGATGACTCAGAATCTATTCGATGGCAGCAGGTTTGGGTTTTTTTTTTTGCTGAAACCCCAAAATCTGAGCGCAACAAAAAAAGTTCCCTAATGTTTTTATCATTAATTCAATACATTTTATTAAGGCACCAATTATATGTAACATTCTTAGCTTATAAGTGACCATACAGAATATGAGAATTTCTTTGGAGCCACTTAAACTGTCCTTCCTAAATTTCTCAACCTCATCCAGTTCCCTCTAATTTGTAATTGAAGTTGGCATTTTCAACTTATGCCCTAACTGCTTTCTCTTGTATTTACAAAATACCTATTCACAACAGATTTAGTGATAACGGCCCAATGACTTTTTTTATTATTATTATTTACAAGTGTCTGTAGTTAATTTCTCTACTTGATCCTGTTTGTGCTGTTATTTTGACAATGTATACATTCATTCTCTCTAGCTGGGATCTCAGGGCTCTGAACTCTCAATCTGATCAAGATGGGAATGAAAACAAGTGTTCACTGCTTCTTTCTACTTGCAGGAATAAAAATGCATATGCCTACTTCTTTCTTTTTTCTTTTTTTTTTTAACAATTCTTAAGAGATTCCAAATCTGTTTTTTTTTTTTGGGTTGTTTGTTTGTTTTAAAGCCCCCCCCCCCCAAAAAAACCTGCTCATTAAGGCACTTTTCACACTTAAAAAAAAAGACAAGCAGATTGAAGAATTCTGAACTTATATCATTACAGTTTTCCTCTTCTGGAAACACAAGCAGCCAACAGAAGGCAAGGCAATCAAATGCTTTCTTAGGGCATCTCCTTCTCACTCTGTTTCAGAACAATGGCTTCTCACTAAGTAATACTCACTTGTCAGAAGTGTCTGCCCCACTGCAGCCACAGAGCAGCGCCCTGAGTAAGGTGCCGTCCTCATTTTAAAGCAGCAAATTAGACATTTACAAACGGCAGCGAAGATGGCACTTGTCTGTCCTGACCCTCCACTGTGTCTATACAAGTAGGTGTTAATGTAATTTAAATGCCATTTAGACATGTTTCAGGTTTATCAAACTGGTTTGCATATCTGTTCTCACATAATAATGTTGAAGAGGAACCCCTCTCACTTGCTATAGCAACAAGCGTAGCTGTAGACAGGAGTATGCAAATACTCCGGGCAAGCAAAGCAAGAGCTTGTCAAGTCTAAGAAGAATCAGATAGGACCTTGAGGAAATCGGGCAGGGAGCCAAAAATTTAGTTTCTTAAGTGAGGTAGGAGGTTCCCATTGTTCTGGCGTGAACTTGCTTTTCCATTTTATTGTACACACTTTCCTGAAAGTCTGGACCGATGGGCAAATTATGTTTGCTGAAAAACAAAATTTTTCATTTAAAATAGAGACGAGGGGAGATACACAAGATGAATTTTGCTAAGTAAGTTTTAGGGTCAAATATGTGCTTTTTCACTGTGCAAAGTTCTATAAACAAAGTAACATTTTATTAATAAAATTTGTCATTTGCTAGATGTTGCAGCAAGAGATAGACGTTCCTCTAATACTGTGTGGAACTGTTGAAGAAATAGTCACGACCATAATTTTTTAACAACTACAACATCAAAAAATTATTGGCATTTTAAATTTTCTTTTATAATTTCTAATGCTTGATTTTCTTAACCATGTTTCTGAACCAATAACATATTTAACATTTTTAAAAATGCATTTTTGTGACTTGCCCACAATTGAAATTTAATAACTTTTTTTTTTTTTTAGGTGAACTGCTTCTCTTGGGAACACACAACAATTAAAAGAAATGTATACATAGCAACTTAACCATGTTTGATTCCGTTGTATGGGACCCAACATAACATTCTCATATCGAAAAATCTAAAAGCCCATTCTGCACACTGGTTACACGAAGAATAAGCTACGGTAGATTTAAAAAATACACATTTTAATTTACAGGAGTAGTGCAAAGAAACAATTCAAAGGAAAAGAGAGCTGCTGGATCCATCCCAATCTGATTTTGGATTAAGCCTTTTTGTCCAAGGACACGAGGGTTCAAAGTCTCTCCCAGTGCACCTGCTGACATTAACGAAGGCAAAGTTGCCGGCTTGAAGGCTCAGGGTAACTTATCAAACAAGTCTTTTTGTCGGTATTATTTTCCCATTTATGAAGGCCACGCCTACACACACACTAAGGCTCAGAATGACATAGGCATTGTGAGAACCTGGGTCATGTCATGAGTTCACCTAAAAATCTGAAAATTTTATTCTGGCTGCCAATTACAAAAGAATAGAGTTGTGATCGTGTTCTGTACTTTCACCGAAATGACTAAGAATTGATTCTACTTGGGATCACCAAGAGAAAACCATTTGTAACTTCTATAGTAATTTTAAATAACATGCCTTCAGATCTTTTCAAATTTCTCTAATTGGACCCTTGGTATAGGCATAGAAATTCCAACCAGAGCACTAATTACTGGAGGCTCAGTGTTTGTGGTGTTAATACTGGTATATGTCCCTTTTACTAGTTACAAGTAAAGCAGGAAAAAAAGAAAAAATCCTTCAGGTGCGCCTTCCTCAGTTCTCCTAAATGGACACCATCACTCAGAGTCTTTAACGTATGCCCTAGAAGGAGGAGAGGCGGGAGAAAAAAAATCAGGAGTTCTGCATAAACGGAAGTTAAAGGATTTACAGCACAGGCCATTAAAAACAAAGTGTCATATGCATTCATGAGAGAACGCAGAAGAAATATGTTATCCATGAGATGCATGTCAGAGATATGAAATTATAGCATGCCGACCCTGAAACCCCACGTTCAAATAATATTAGAAATCCTTATTCTCTGTGCTTAAAGACCTCAGTGTAATTTCTGCTCTGGGCAGCACGGAAAAACAGTCTCTCTGAATTTCTAGCTCAGAGGGTTCGGTTTAAAGTCAGGCTCCCACACTCCTTTTCTCTGTGGCTAATGAAGATCTGTCTATGAACATTTACTCCCAAGTTCGTGGCTGGTGTTTGCTGGCTCAAGCAGAGCTAAGTCATTACGGCTTGGCTTGGCATACATTCCGCTGGGGAGGCCACCAGTTATCTTCTCATCAACAATAGAAGCAGCCCCTTCGATTCCTCGCTGCCCTCCCTTCTTCTTCTCTGCACTGTCCCCAATTTGAATAACTGGCCAAGTTAAAATGAAACAAAAACATAAAGCAACAAAGCTTTCAGAATCCCTCAACCACATGAGTGAGTGCAGGAGCATTTTCAGCAGCAGAAAGCTGCCTGTAGTGCTTACCACCAACACAGGACACACAAACCAAACGACACGAGATACACAAACCAACAAGGACTCTTTCTGAGAAGCTCTCCCATTCAAAAGTAGAAAGGAGGGGGGACACATGGCTGCAGTAAACACTCTCCCGCCATCACTGCCCTCCTGCCTAAATGCAGGTGCACTCACAGCCGTGCCTAGCAGCTCTCTGCTCTGATCTGGTGGAAAGTGGATTTATCTTTGTATCCCACCTCTCCCCGGTGCTGTGACCAGCCCTTTTCATGTCACTGCGATACTGCAAACAAACCCAGGAAATCCTGTCTTAGGTTGGTGCAAGGACATAAGCAAGAGAAGAGAAAGGGTGGTCACCGTGGCTGAATCTATTTGGAAGTTGCATGGTTTCCTAACTCGATTCGAGTAGCATTAACACTACCTCTAGAGGCAGAGACTTACTTCTGCAACAGTCCAAAATGAAAGGGGGGGACAAAAAGGAGAAAAAAAGAGCTGGCTGATTCTAATACACCTAATTAGCCATCGGCAGACTCTTAATTGCATACATTAGGATGATTCCATAGTGGAGATTAATTCTAAATATACCCAAGCAGCTGGTTAAGAGGCCATGGATTACAGTGTGGACTGTACTTTTCCACTTAATTAGATATCAAAATTAAGCAGCAACAAGCATTTTGACATAACGGGGATCCAGCCGTTGCCTGGCATCCCGGAGCTCCACTAAAGTGACCGCTAAACAGAGCCGCACAGATGGAGAGATATTAAATGCCGCACTGGAAAGTCATTCCAAATAATAAAATATCAATATTTACATTTTAATTACCCCTACCGAGAGCCGCTCTGTCATTTTCACTATTGCCGACGCAGCCAGGGGTACTGGAATGACATTGCGGCTCTGGCTGCAATGACTATTTTGTTTCCATTAAAGAATGACAAGTGTTTTAGAGGCAGTGACACTCAGTGTGCGAACAAGAATGACAGCGGATCAGAAAATTCCTATTAAGGGACTAAATGCCTCAACCAAGAATTCACTCTAGCGGCCGCTCCTCCTTGAAGCACTTAATTCTTTCCAAATTTTCTGCTGGAAGTTTATTATCGGGGACGCCCCAGGGAAGTTGTAGTCTCCCGTGAAATATTTAGATCCGTAAAACGTTATGTGATGATTGTCAATTTAAAAACAATAATACTGGATGTGAACAAATATCCAGGAGTTATGTATAAATCACAACGATGCTGGGGGGTTTCATCTTGTAATTTTCTTTCATTTAAAATGACAACACCATTGATGATGGTTCCTTGAAACATGTCTCTTTCCTATCAGGTCCACAGATGGAAGCTTGGAATGTGGCATAGCGTCATCATAATAAAACACCAGGCTTATTTTCACTGTCTTTTCGTTATTGTTTTACTGTACCCATCCATCTCAATCCGGATTTCCTTGACGTGGAAAATAAAGTAAGACTGGGTCCGAGTCTGTATGCGCAAATGCAGAAATGTGTATGCGTGCTGTTTATTTTTTCTTTAGCTTCTGTTACTATTTTTTTAAAAAATAGCAAATCCCAAGTGACTCTTACCGGTCCTCAGCAAATTTAATTACTCTTTATGGGGTCTGAAGATGAGAGTATGAAAAAAACAAAACAAAATAAAATAAAGGGCATATATTAGATATGACATGCTGCATTCACAGGATTATAAATGAAAACAGTAAAGTCTTCCTTTGGGGATGACTGTCAAAACTGTAGAGATCTTGAGAGAATTTTAATGCCTCAAGCTATGAGAGAGTGGCTAAGAGAAACTCCTTGGTCAGTATACTAGAGCAGGCAGTTAAGTGACCCCCTGTCTCAGAGCCTGCATTTATTTAATGCGTAGAGATGAACAACCATAAATGTGATAAATGGCTGCTGCAGAAGGCTGAATAGAATTTTTCCAAAAAGCGAAAAGGGAAGTTGGGGAGGAAATCTGGATCGAAACACCAAGCGGGCAGAACCTCAGCACTCTTTCGCTCGCCTTTCCTTTAAAATATCAGTTTTGAAGTTGAAATAAAAACACGATAACGGGCACGGTTGACTAATGCTTGTTTGCAAACTAGGAGATGTTTCGCTTGATGAAAGCTCTAAGCAGCCAAGCAAGTTATTTCTTGAGTGTCCCGAATGCTTTTAGGACAAGACAGCTCCCCATTCCTCAGCTACAGCACCTTTTAATTTCTGAAAGAGCCACGGTTGAAAATCTTAATTAATTGTTCCATACTGCTTCAGGATCATTATGCAATGCAATAAAGGCCGTGTAATTATGAAATTTTACAGCCATTACTGAGGCTGACGGCTCCTATTTCATCTTCAGCTGGACCCAGTGGCTTTTAGGCACTCGGCTCCCCTTTGACGAACTACGGACAGACCTCTCAGGCCCAAACAATATCCAGGCAAGGCAGCTATAACAGCTACCTACAGATGAAGCCATAGATAAAGAAAAAAGATAAAGATAAACTATAAATCCACACACACAAGTGCAGGCGTATCGCCTGGGGAGGTGCAGGCGAAAGGACGAGACACGTGGGAAAGGCGGTCGCTCCCACGAAGGCGGCCTCCTGCACCACTCTCCCATTCACTCCAGAATGGGTCGGGTTTCATAAAAGGCAGCGAAACCCAAGTGAACGTCTCATTTATTCGCCCTATCTCGAAATCAAGAGAGAGGCAAGGGACAAGAGTGCGTCATGAGCAGTGTGTTTAGTGCATTATTTAAAGGGTAGAGACTACTCAGGTGTCCAAACATCTATTTCAGTGGTGGGGGCGGAGGGGGGAACAAGGCTACGAATCGGGGGTTTATTCCCTGTGCACAGTGCTAATACAACAATCCAAAATTAGTTCTCTGAAACCAATTAAAGACTACAGCTCAGAAGTTTCTTTTTCATAGATATTAACATTTTTAAAATAACAGTTCAACGTCAACAGAAACCCATACTGAACTGTAGACAGGGAAAATCAAATCACGTTCAAAGGTAACCAGGGCATCTGTAACTCATAGGGATTCACTTTTAAAGCTGATTTTGAAATGTAAGAAATCATGTGGCCTAAGAACTGATAAACCTATGGTTTGCTTAATGTATTTCCAACATATCCCTTTTCGTCAATTCAGCAATTCCGTAGGTACTTTTAAATATAAAGTTAAATGTAAAAGGGCCATCTGGGAGGTTCATTCAACAACCCAAGGTGCTACACTCCAGGGAACATCTAGTTCAACTCTGCCTTTGGGACATGGCAGCAACTTCACGGAGCTAATGCCCTTAGTCTTTATAATGGCATCAGATTCTTGCTGGCTCGTTTCACGAAAGTGACCAGCCAGTCAGTCTGCAGCGTGGCTTATCCAGGAGAAAAGGCCTATCTGAGGGTCAATCCAATTCAGGCTGCAAGCTGAAACAATGGCCCATGCAGAGCAAGAAAGAAAACTAGCAGCATAGATGTAGGCTGCGTTTGATATTGAAGACTGGCAGGGGGGTAGGATATGCGTAAGCAGGCGGTACATGTGAAAACAAGGCAGTAATATTGGTTTCAGTGGCATTTAGTCTCTGGAAAGCACAGCCTGAGACAGACATTAAAGTAAGGATTAAGACAGAAAAACTGACTCCAGTACAATCTCTGCAACTAACTAGTTGTGTAACCTTGAGCCGGCCACGGAATTGTTCTGTTTCCTTATCTACCAAACAAGGAAGCTAGACTGGATGCTCTACTTACCCTCAAGTTCACTCCAGACTGAACGTTCCATTATTCCCTGATCTCATGGAGAAGGGGAGGCCTGTGACGGAAACATGCCAACGTGCCTCCCTACACAATGGACACCCTCTCTGCCTGAGTTCTTGTCTAGGCTGACGGTATCTTATTCTGCCAGTGTGATCTCACCTCGCACTTTTTGGAGAACTGGAGGACATAGGGTACACGGGCCCTTGACTTTCTTCTCCTCCTCATCTGGATCAGGACCAATTTTTAACACCCTCCCGCTTATTTCTGGGGGTAAAGGATTGGCACCTTCTCACCATGGAAGGCTTTTGATATGTTCTCAATCCATCTGCTCTGGCCACCTTGGAGATTTTGTTCCATCAATTATCACCCCTTTCTCTCTTTCTTGTGTTTTATTAATCTCTCCTTCTCCTCAGGCTCCATTTCTTAATCTCACTATACTGATAAAATCTTCCCTCCACACTGGCTCCCCCAACTTAATCAATCTCAACCTCTGCTCTCTCTTCTTCTCTCCAGCCCCTTCACCATCAAATTCTTGACAGACTAGTATACACACACTTCTCCACATCCTTTACTACCACTCATCCTCATTCCACTCAAGTCTGGCTTTCGTCTAGGACACTCCATCTTTCTGTGGCCACCAATGATCACTTAATTGCCAAATTCAACAGCCTCTTCTCCTTTAGAGCCTATTTGATCTCTTGGAGATTTTTAGCCCAGTCTACCCCCTCTCTTCCATCCTGAAACACTCGTCTCCTTTGGCATTCGAAACTCATCTATCTCCTGGTTTTCCTTCCTGTCAATTCTTTCCATGTGATTCTTTCAATAATCCTGTCTTGGCTTCTTCTCTACTACCTCTACCTGCTCTCCACTTCTATGGATGTCACAAGTCTGTATTTTCAGCTTACATTTCTCTCCCAAAAGAGTAAATTTTAATTTTTCAATGCCCTATTGGCCATTCCCATCAAAATATTCCATAGGCATAACATAGTTTATAAAGAAAATGTTCTATATCGACTTTGGTGTGTAGTACCTAGAGTCTTAAAAACTTGAAAGTGGCCATCTAAGATACATCTGTTGGTCTCATCATGGTCAGAGCAAAGGAGAACAAAGAAAACTAATGGCACAAGGGAAATACTAGTCCAAAGGAGTAATGGACCTCAACTACCACAGCCCCCAACAGTGTGAGCCCAGAAGAACCAGATGGTGCTCAGTTACCACCACCAACTGCTCTGAGAGGGATCACAGTAGAGGTCCTGGACAAAGTGGGAGAAAAATGTAGAAGAAAATTCAAATTCACAGAAAAGACCAGACTTACTGGTCTGATAGACTGCAAGAACCTCAAGACTATGGCCCCCAGACACCCCTTTAATTTAGAATGGAAGCTACTCCCAAAGGCTACCTTTCAGCCCACTGTTAGGCCTATAAAACAACGACACAAAGGATATCATACGTGAAGAAAGCAAGAGGTCACTAAAAAGACAGGAAAGAAAGAAAAGACCAAAATGGATGTCAGAAGGGGCTCTGAAAGTTGCTCTTGAACGTACACTGGCTAGAGTGAGAGGAAGGAATGATGAAGAAAAAGAGCTGAACAGAAGATTTCAAATGGCGGCTCCAGAAGACAAACTAAAGGATTATAATGAAATGTGCAAAGACCTGGATACAGAAAACCAAAAGGGAAGGGCACGCTCGGCATTTCTTAATCTGAAAGAACTGAATTCAAGCCTCAAGTTGCAATCTCAAAGGATTCTAAGGGGAAAATATTAAACGATGCAGGAAGCATCAAAAGAAGATAGAAGGAATACAAAGAGTCATTGTGCCAAAAAGAATTAGTCGACTTTCAACCATTTCAGGAGGTAGCATGTGATCAAGAACCAATGGTGCTGAAGGAAGAGATATAAGCCTCACTGAAGGCGCTGTCGGAAAATAAGGCTCCAGGAACTGATGAAATACTAATTGAGATGTTTCAACAAACGGATGCAGTGCTGGAGGTGCTCACTCATCTATGCCAAGAAATTTGGAAGACAGCCACCTGGCCAACCAACTGGAAGAGATCCATATTTGTACCCATTCCAAAGAAAGGTGATCCAACAGAATGCAGAAATTATTGAACAATATCATTAATATCACACAAAAGAAAAATTTTGCTGAAGATGATTCAAAAGCATTTGCAGCCGTACATCCACAAAGAACCCCCAGAAATTCAGGCCAGATTCAGAGGAGGACGTGGAACCAGGGATATCATTGCTGACGTCAGATGAATCCTGACTGAAAGCAGAGAACACCAAAAAGATGTTTACGTGTGTTTTATAGACTATGCAAAGGCATTTGACTGTGTGGATCATAGCAAATTATAGATAACATTGTGAAGAATGGGAATTCCAGAACACTTAATTGTGCCCATGAGGAACCTGTGCATAGACCAAGAGGTAGTTGTTCGAATACAGCAATGGGATACTTCCTGGTTTTAAAGTCAAGAAAGGTGTGTGTCAGGGTTGTATCCTTTCACCATACTTATTCAATCCGTACGCTGAGCAAATAATCCAAGAAGCTGGGCTATATGAGGAAGAACGGAGCATCAGGATTGGAGGAAGACTCACTAACAACCTGCGATATGCAGATGATACAACCTTACTTGCTGAAAGTAAAGAGGACTTGAAGAACTGACTGATGAAAATCAAAGGCCACAGCCTTCAGTGTGGATTGCACTTATATAAAAAAAAAATATCCTCACGACTGGACCAGTAAGCCACATCATGATAAACAGAGAAAAGATTGAAGTTGCCAAGGATTTCATTTTACTTGGATACACAATCAGCACCCATGGAAGCAGCAGTCGAGAAATCAAACATCACACTGCATTGGGCAAATCTACTTAAAAAGACTGCTTTAAAGTATTGAAAAGTAAAGATGTAACTTAGAGAACTAAGGTGCGCCTGACCCAAGCCATGGTGTTGTCAATGACCTCATACGCATGTGCAAGCTGGATGATGAATAAGGAAGACCAGAGAAGAATTTATGCCTTTGAATTTTGGTGTTGGCAAAGAATACTGAATATAGTATGGACTGCCAGAAGAACCAACAAATCTGTCTTACAAGAACTATAGCCAGAATGCTCCTTAGAAGCAAGTATTGCAAGACTTAGTGTCATGTACTTCGGACATGTTATCAGGAGGGAGCGGTCCCTGGAGAAGGACATCATGCTTGGTAAAGTGAAGGTCAACAAAAAAGAGAAAGGGCCTCAATGAGATGAAATGACATAGTGGCTGCAACAATGGGCTCAAGCATAACAATGCTTGTGAGGATGGCACAGGACTGGGCAGTGTTTTGTTTTCCTGTGCATGGAATTGCTATGAGTCGGAACTGATTCGACAGCACCTAACAACAGTAACAACCAGGTATAGGAGGTGAGTGGGAAAAATTGCCCCGAAGCAAAGCTGAGAAGGCAGGAAAACTGGACGAATGGACATGGAGAACCCAGGGTGGAAAGAGAAAGGGGGAGAGTGCCAACACATTGTGAGGATTGCATTTTGTGTATAAATTTTTGAAGGAGAAACTAATTTGCACAATAAACTTTCACCTAAAACATAATAAAATTAAAAAGAAAAAAATATTCAACTGGCAATTCATCTTAAAATGTCTAAAATTGAGCTCATTTCTCCCCAAACTTATTCCAATATATTCCCTAGAAGATCATCAAACACAGTAACAAGACAGAACGGAAATTTGGGGATTTTCTTTGGCTCTCCTTCTGTGCCCAATTTTCTGTGTGAAATATCGCTGAATTTCACCCCTTATTTCTAGTTCCACTGCCTACCTTGGTCTCTCATTATCTTTCACGTGAACCATCAGAGGCCTCCTAACTCGTGGTCTCCCTGCCTTGAGCCTCTTTCTCCCTAGAACCACATTAAGCACATATCTGACCACAGCTTCTCTGCTCTAAGGGTGTCCCTCTGTGAGGTCCACTAAACCTGTCACAATCAGAGCCCAACTTGTCTCTCTCTCCTCATTTCTTGTTAAAAACAATGTTGATAAGAACAAAAACTTGTAAAATTCAAAGAGTACCCTGCCAGGCACCATGCTAAGCCTTACCTGTTACTGAGTACCAGTGATATGCCAGGTGTTAAACATGCCCTGTGGGGCTTACATTCTACTGAGGAGAAAGGAACTAAACAAAAACACAACAGGTGGCGATAGAGTAGTGGGATGGAGAAATCATCTAGTAAACGCAGGGGCTCCAGGGATGATGGCTGGGGGAGGAGGCACTATTTTAAAGGAGGAGCGCCAAGGAAAGCCTCGCAGGTACATGACCTCTGAGTAGGGGTCTGAAGGAGGAGAGAGAGCAAGCCCTAAATCTTCGTGAGGGCGAGTTGGAGGAAACGACAAAAGCAAAGTCGCTGAGAAAGGAGCCTTCTTGTCGGGGTTCAGAGACCTCCAATGAAGCCAGTGTGGCTGCAGAGTGAGAGTAAGAGATGGGGCTGGCCAGCTAACAGCGGGGCGGAAAGGAGTAGGTCAGGAGGCCTTCAGGTCACTGTGAGAATTTTAGATTTTAATTAGAGTGAGATGAGAAGTCTGGGGAGGGGGGGAGGTGAGGGTGTTTGAGATGAAGAGGAGACAGGACTTGACCCGCATTTTGGAAAGATGGCTGGGTTCAGGGTAGGAGTGAGGCCGGTACAAGCGTTTCATTCTCACTAAAACCTTCCAGAGGAGGTAATGTTCTATCCCCACTATACACATGAGGAAACTGAGGCACAGACTCACATGAGGTCATATGGCTAAAAGAATTAGAGTTACGATCTGCACCCAGGCCATGTGAGTCCAGAACCTGGACTATAACCACCATGCAGCACTGTCTCTCTTCTTAGGTTCCAATCACCACACAAGCCATAAAGTGCTTTTCATATCTCATAGCCTTTGTGTGGAACACATTTCCCCTTTCTCTCTGCAGGGCAAAAGTCTCCTAAACCTTTCATCAAAAGCAAAACAAACCCTTTGTTGTCAAATCAATTCCGGCTCTTAGCGACCCTATAGGACAGCTGCCCCATGGGGTTTCCAAGGACCAGGGGTGAATTTGAACTGCTAACATTTTGGTTAGCAGCCAAGCTCTTAACAGCTGCGCCACCAGGGCTCCAAATCTTGCATACCCACCCTCAAGAGTTTTCTATATGCATTTTCTTAACGACCTCACGCAGGGTAATGACCCCGCTGGGGTCATTCACACTGCTTTGTCCTAATTCTATTTTCACATGTAGGTGACACTGCTGAAGAGATATCTCTCTCTTTACAGGAAACCACTTACACCCACTTTTGTATCCTCAGTGTTTGGCAAATACCAGTTTGTTCTTATATTTATTGATTTTTTTTTTTATGTATATACAGAACTTACAGGGTCTCCGGAACTTAAACAGTCATAATCGGTATCTAAGGAATAAAAACAAAGGAACAAAAAAGCTAGCAGGAAGGACAGTGGTCACAGTGTGGGCAACAGCAAAGGCAGACTGTCAGTGTCTGTGAGAAGGGCGTAAGGGCGACGCAGCTAGAGAGCTTCTCACCTATCCCCCGCACCCCGTCACCAGTCCAGCTTTCCACGCTAGGGGACTGGTCCTGTCCGCTGCGCTGCCGTGGCACAGCGAGAGGTGACTCGGGCAGCTGAGTTAGTCCTCAAGGGGAACGCAGGGTAAGTGGAAGAGTCTGAGAAGCCTGAAGAGTGTGAGAGAGAAGAAGTGGATAATGTATGCTTAGCCTAAAAAGAACAAGCTAAAACCTCTGAAAGGGACTCTAAAAACTCATTGCTGTAGGGTCGATTCTGGCACATGCTGACCCTGTAGGACAGAGAACTGCCCCCTAAGGTTTCCAAGGAGCAGCTAGTGGATTCAAACTGCTGACGTTTTGGTAAGCAGCCTGAGCTCCTAACCACTGCGCAACCAGGGCTCCTAATCACGGTCAGCGTATTCTCCGACCTAACACCGAGTTACTGCTCCGCATGCTTGGGTTTAACTCTCCGGCAAGCTGGGTGCCCAATTAACAGCAAAACTGTTCCAACGTAACTTTTTAAAGCTACATGCCCCAGTATGATGACCTTAAAGCCAAAAAAAAAAAAATCAAACCAGTTGTTGTCATCAATTCGACCCATGGTGACCCCATGTGTGTCAGAGTAGAACTATGCCCCATAGGGTTTTTAATGGCTGATTTTTTTGGAAATAGAGTGCCAGGCCTTTCTTCTGAGGCACCTCTGGGTGGACTCGAATCTCCAGCCTTTGGGTTAGCAGACAAGCTGGTTAACCATTTAGGTGTTAAACCAAAACCAAAAAACAAACCTGTTGTTGTCAACTCATAGCAATCTTATCGGACGGAGTAGAACTGCCCCACAGGGTCTCCAAGGAGCAGCTGGTGGATTCAAACTACCAACCTTTTGGCTAGCAGCCAAGCTCTTAACCACTGCACCACCAGGGCTCTAGGTTTAGGTGTTACCAGGTGTCTACTAAATGAAGTCCATAAGAGCACAGGATATAAGAGCAGGAAATGATTTTAGAAGCTATCTTACTTAAAATGTTCATTAAAAAAAACAAAACAAACTAAAATGTTCCTTTAACAGAAGAGAAGGCTGATGTTAGGAAAATAAATTACATCTCTACGTTATTAGACTCACGTCATGCCAGTTAATAGTTACTCTCATTAGCGACCCCGGGACTCAAATGTGTGTTGTTATGATACATGCTTGGAATAGATTCTGATATTTCTCAAAATATAAGTCCAACATGCTAAATACAGCCTAGGAAATGAGGATAGCCATCCTAGTTACACAAACAAGATAAAGTCTAACTGCTCATCTAAAATCTTCTGAGGGCTTGCTTCTCAGATACAAGAAAGGGAAAACTCGACACAGACGGTTTTTGCCAGACCACATGTTGTTGTTAGGTGCCGTTGAGTCAGTTCCAACTCACAGAGACCCTATGTACAACAGAATGAAACAAGGTCATCCTCACAATCGTTGTGCTTGAGCCCATTTGTTGCTGGCACTGTGTCAATCCATGTCATTGAGCGTCCTCCTCTTTTTCGCTGACCCTCTACCAAGCATAATGTCCTTCTCCAGAGACTGATCCCTCCTGATAATACAGCCAAAGTATGTGAGTCTTGCTATCCTTGCTTCTAAGGAGCATTCTGGTTGTACTTCTTCCAAGACAGATTTGTTTGTTCTTCGGGCAGTCCGTGGTATATTCACTATCCTTCACCAACACCACAATTTAAAGGCCTCAGTTCTTCTCTGGTCTTCCTTATTCATCGTCCAGCTTTCATACACATGTGATGTGATTGAAAATACCATGGCTTGGGTCAGGCGCACCTTAGTCTTCAAGGTGACACCTTTGCTTTTCAACACTTTAAAGAGGTTGTTTGCAGCAGGTTTGCCTAATGCAATGTGTCTTTTGATTTCTTGACTGCTGCTTCCATGGGTGTTGATTGTACATGTTAGATAGTGGCTAAAATGTGTTTGCTGACAGTTTCTTTATTAAAGGAACTTGAGGAATTCTTATATATAGTATAATCCTTAAACAGGAATGGAATGCCCCAGCATTACCTGAAACCACATTGTTGTTACTGTTGCTAGTTTTCCTCGAGCTGACCCCGACTCATGGCGACCCCATGTATGCAGAGTAGAACTATGCTCCATAAGGTTTTCAAGACTGTGACCTTTTGGAGCTGATTGCCAGGCCTGTCTCCTGAGGCACTTCTGGGTGCATTCAAACTGCCAGCCTTTCAGCTAGTAGTCTAGCACTTTAGCCATTTGCACCAACCAGGGACCCCTACCTTGAAAGCATTATAATCTGGTTGGTTATTAAGGATATCACCAAATGTTGTTGTCAGGTGCCATCAAGTCGGTTCTGACTCACAGCAACTCTATAAGACAGTTTAGAGCTGCGCCATAGGGTTTCCAAGGATTGGCTGGTGGATTTGAACTACTGGCCTTTTGGTTAGCAGCTGAGCTCTTAATCACTATACCACCAGGGCTCCGTATTAGCAAACAGGAATTTAAAAGAGATGATATATTTGAAAGCACCATGACAGTCACCCTTTCTAACCCCTACCTCTCTGACTTAGCCTTCCACCAACCTCCTCCCAGTCCCAGCACATTCTATTCTAACCACTCAGGCCTGTTTATACTCTTCCTGGAATACTGAAGCACACTCCTCCCTCAGGGCCTTTGCACATGCTGTCCCTCCTGTCCATTTTCCATCTTCCCCACTAGGGTTTAAACTCCACAAGAACAGGGGCTTTCTGTCACTTGCTCACTGCTACATCACTAGTTTAGCATAGCCTCGCACAGACCAGGTGCTCAATAAAAATACTTGAATGAATGAATGAAGAAATAAGTGACAGTATGCTCAGCACCTGCATTACATCATGAACTTGTAAGCTTAAAGGAAGGTGCTCAAGGTGTGCTGGTTTCTTCTCCACTTTTGGTATGGAGAAAGACCGATTACCTTGAAATGTACGAAACGCAAACAAAGATTTTTACTTCAAAAATACTTCTTGAATCTGCCCTCTAAAAAAGCACATTGAAGTGTCACTTTACTTTTTAAATAGATTAGGAAAATACTTGATGTGAAATTAAAAGGAGAAAAAAACATAATTTAACAAATTCTAGGAGATAATGTCTGACCGTGTTGCACCTAGAATCTATGCACTTTAGTATTTCTATCTTTTTTTTTAATGTATTTATTTTGTTGTTGTTGAGAATATAAGCAGCAAAATATATACCAGTCCAACAGTTAGTATTTCCATCTTGTTACATACCTAAGATAGAGGATACCTTGTGAGCCTTCTCACTTACTAACACTCCCCCTAGAATTCTGATACTCCTGTTTTTATGTATTGAGGAATCTTAGCAAAACCAATGAACTAATCATTCATATATAATGAAATGGGTGTAAACATCCACATTCTGTTCAGAGAAAGACTTAACAGATCATTCGTTGCATACGTATTTTTTTAATTTATCACACAATTTTGATTAGAACAAACAGGTATAACAACAGACTTGTTATTTAAGCCTTTAAGTGAAGACAGTGTTGGCTATAACTATAGGGTGCATTTAACTGGTTGACTGCTCAGTCCTCAGCACCACAAAGTAGGCGATCAGGCAGTCCCTGAATGTCTAAGCTCACACGAGCAAGTTGTCCATATGGGTCAACATTATGTTTAAAATAGTGATGTGTTTTCAATTTTTTTCATTTGTAGATTCCGTTTTAATGTAAATAATATTCACAAGTAATCTGGCATTGAATTATTAACGGTAAAAGTGTAGATCTAATGGTGCTACATAGAACCTTGGTTTCAGGTTTCCATAGAACAAGGCCTAGAAAGCACTTGAGTAATTGAAATATCAGAGAAACAACAGCTGTAAAAAAAAAAAAAAAGACTCATTCAAAGCCATTTATATCCCAATATGAACCTTTCTTTATTGTGGCGCTTTTACGAAGGTATGTTCTCTAGACAGATTAATTCACACTGGGCTTGATTAGGATTTTTCTCTACTTAAAATTCAACAGTTGAATTAGTTCTAAAAAAAATAAAATAAATAAAATCAAAGAGTTTACTTTTTCACTCCCATTGAAAACTGGCGGTTTTTCAAGACGCTTCTTTATAAGCCAGGAAGATGACATTTACTAATGTGGTAAACAGACAGGGAATCTCTTTTGAGGCAGACAACACTAATAAGAAAGATATGGTTCAATGTCCCAGGTATTCCTCCAAGTTTTATTAATTAGGTAGAAAGCCTTTCCCACTGGAATGGCGCAAGGTATTTATTAACACTTCAGCCCACAAATAGAATGAATGTGCAGCAAAGGAGTAATTATTAAATACACCGATCCCTTTATCAACTTGGCAGGGACAACCCGAAAGACGGTCTCTGATTATGATCTTTTTCATGATATTTTAATTGTGATTCTTAACCTGCTAAATTAAAAACTACAGAGCAATCTCACAGATCACAGACAAAGATCATATCAACTTGCAACAAAATGTCTGAATGCTCCTATCTGCTTTAATTACACCAAGAATTTAACAGGCAAATTCAATAGGATCACAGAAGGATTGAGAGCTAAATGTTATCTCTTAGCCAATGGCATTATCATCTCCCGCATGTTGTTACACATGATGGAGTGTGAACCTCTGCTTAATAAGAAGTTTGGAAATAATGATTTTTACGTAAAGGAGCCTTGTTGAGCTATTTCTGAGTCTGTTGGTTATTTTGTGATCAGCTACTCTCTATATATCCTGGCCATGAGCATAAGATAAGAAACCATAAAGAGAATCATAATGGCCTACGTCTTTCTGCTCTTAAAGAAGGTCAGGATATGGTTCACTGATTTTTTTTAAATCATAGGCAGTCCCCAGCTTACAAAGTTCCAACTTATGGACAACTCATACTTACGAACGGACTGCCATGAAGCCTATTACATTAAATATTTGAGCTGAATACATGCAATGGTTCATAATAACGAATGCATGCACTACTATGTGACTCTCCCGAAAACACTGTGTGGTTTGGAAGGAGTTCTTTAGTGTTTCATATGATAGAAAGGTAAAATACATTCTCTATACTAAGACAAACATTTGACTGACAGTAAATAAAAACCATATATACCTGTTCCAAATTACCTACAAATTTGACTTAAAGACAGACTTAGGAACGGATTTTGTTCCTAACCCCGAGGACTGCCTATATTTTATTTTGTTCACGTCTATAATCGTTTTTAGACCAAAACTCAGCCAGAATTTGTCTTAGCCAAACAATTAGTTTTTCTCAAATAGTCCATTTACTTTTATCCTGAAAGCCCTCACACCAAACCTCCTAGCCCATTCCTGAGTGCGATCCTACAGCAGATTCCTGGGGAGCTTCAACTACCATGGGTTTGGGTTTCTTCTTTATGTCTACAATTTTGTGAGCCTAACCCAGGCTTGGAAAAGTAGAGGGTCAGCAAAAAAGACGAGGACCCTCAACTAGACGAACTGACAAAGAGACTCTAACAATGGCCTCAAGCATAACAACAATTGTGAGGATGGCACAGGACCAGGCAGTATCTTGTTCTGTTGAATGTAGGGTCGCTGTGAATCAGAACTGACCCAAGGGCACCTAACAACACAGCGACAACCCAGGCCGATTATCTGGTGATGAATTAACCTAAAACATACTCCTTGGTGAGGTTTCACGAACTGGATATACTACATTCTGTGGGTGTATGGTGTATGGGGGCGGGTGTGTGTGTGTGTGTGTGAAACAGAGAGAGAGTGAGAAGGTTTTCTGATGCTACTACTAATCCTGGCTGATCAATTGCTGCCCACTCTCTACTGCTTGCAAAGGAAATCCCTTCTAATGCCCATATCCTGCTGAGCTCCATCTTTTCTCTTTCTTATAATATTTTCTATCACCCTCCAAGATGTGGAGCTTCTCACTTAATCTCTTCTGTAGGATTTAAGCCTTTGTTCCCTCCTAGGGGAATAAAAGGATGCACTTCTTTCTGATTCCTTATTAAGAAACACTTAAAAATTAGTGATAGCTCTTAAGTACCCATTTAAATGAGACAGCAACATGAAGTTAGGCAACAGAGAGCCATCTAGGCAAAGGTGGAGGATCCCTAAAGCTCTCCATCAGTTCCCAGTGTAGTGGGGGAGAGCAAAGAGACAGAGACCTATACGGAAACTTGTTCTTATTAATACTGAGAAAGCGGCTGTTTCCCTACCCGGGGTAGGACACCTTATAGCATTCATTCTGCACGTATCTTAAATTCTACTTTAATTTCTGTTTTTTCAAACTTTCAAATTTTTATATTGTTTTTCTAAATAGATTTAATCTCATTAATGACTGAGACTGCGTTTTACAACAACGGCTTCCAAAAAAAGAATCTCAGTAATACAGGACTGAATTTTTTGTTATCTACCTATTTAGCAGCTGTGATGGTGCAACGGTTAAGTGCTCAGTTGCCAATCAAGAGGTTAGTGGTTCAAATCCACCCAGGCATTCTGTGGGAAAAGTGCTGGTAATCTGCTTCCATAAACATTACAGCCAAGAAACTCCTATGGGCAGTTTTACTCAGTCACATGGGGTCACTAAGAGACAGAATCAACTTGACGGCACACAACAACAACCTATATATGTCTATCTACTTACTAATATAGCTCTAGGTTCACACTTTCGCATGGTGTACATAGGCTTGCATGTGTCATGCATGGGAAGTCTCAGTTTGATTTACACTGGTTTGAACTTAGTGCTTATTTGCACTCATACTATTCTCAGACAGGGGTACTATCCACTCTCTCTCTTCTCCTTTCAGGAGATGGGGACTGGAAATGCACACAGCTGTGTTTTGACCTTTGACTTTTAGCAGGGGAACCAAAGGATGCTCAAAGTCCTGTAAACAAAGAACTCCCCACTCAAAATGACGGCAACACGCCGCTGGAAAATACCATGAACTAAGTGCACTGGACAAATGAAACTAGAAAACACAGCAACCACACATAACAACGCACACAGGACTATTCTCAAACAATCGGAGAGATGGCGCCATGGCGGTCAGCTATCCAATCCATGAAAGTACACTTACACTATAGTTTCAGGTAGTAGTAATGTTCCCTAATTTGTTTCCACAAATATTATTATACATTCTTTTACCTGGAATTTTTTGAACTTTTCTATCACCACTGGGGGGAAAAAAGTTTGGAGGTAAAAATATAGTTACTTCTTTTGCACAAACATGCATGAACTTTCTTCTGTGTTCCTCTAATCCCTGACAGCTCTAGAAGAGCAAAGAACTCACTCTCTTGGGCCCCCAAGTTGGAGGCTCTTCTCAGCAACACAGGTTTCTATCGCATTAGGATTCCGGTGGGTTTCTAACTGTGTTTTATTATCCGAATATTACTGTCTAGTTGTTGCCTCTGGGAGGCTTGCTATTAAAATTAGCCTAGAAACACACGCCATTTCAACACGTAGCACTGCCATTATTTCCATTTATGTCCACTGACTGACTATCAAAACTACAGTAACATTTGCAGTGTGTGCTCCCAGTCTATGGCACAGAAAAATAGTGCACGCTATCAGCCAACAAACAGTTCCCTGGGTAGCACACATGGTTTGCGCTTGACTACTGACCTGAAGGATGGCAATTCAAGCCTACCCAGGAAGAAAAGTTTGGTGATCTGCTTCCGTGAAGATTACAGCCAAGAAAACCCCACGGAGCAGTTCTACTCGATAGCACACGGTTTGCCATGAGATGGAATTGTTCCGACGGCAATGTGTTTTTTTGATCAGTTCAGTAGTGCTTTAATACCATTCTAAACTTTGTAGCATTCTATGTGTACTTAACATCACACCAGTCTAACCAAGTCAGCTGCCGTCGAGTCATTCCCACTCACAGTGACACTACACGACAGAGCAGAACTGCCCTGTGGGGTTTCCAAGTGTGTAAATCTTTACGGAAGCAGACTACTACATCTTTCTCCTGCAAAGAGGCTGGTGGGTTCGAACTGCTGACCTTTCAGTTAGCAGCTGAGTGCTTCAAGCGCCTCGCCACCAGGGCTCACTTAACATCATAGACCAAAAAAACAAACCCGTTGCTGTCAAGTCAATTCCAACTCATAGTGCCCCTAAAGGACAGAGTAGAACTGCCTCATAGAGCTTCCATCATAGTGACAAGTTACCTACATATATTTAAAAAATACCAAAAAGAAAAAAATATATATACATATATATATAGTCTTACTTTTTTGTATTTATACTCAGTTCAGGTTAAAAAAGCGATACCCAGAACCCAGTGCCGTCGAGTCGATTCCGACTCATAGCAACCCTGTAGGACAGAGTAGAACTGCCCCATACAATTTCCAAGGAACGCCTGGTGGATTCAAACTGCCGACCCTTTGGTTAGCAGCCGTAGCACTTAACCACTACGCCAAAAAGTGATACGATTGGGAAAAAACAACAACAAAACAGTCTTAGAGAATTGTTTTAAATGTCAAAGTCATAGAAATTTTAATAACTTGAATTCACATATCTTGTAAAATGTGCGTAGCAATTACCTCAGCGGCTCTGTTCAGGACAGAGATTTGCACAGAGTCAAGTGTGTGAATTTGGAGAAAAACCCTTAATCTTTGGATCTTATCTTCCTCATCTGAACAATACGTGAGAGTGAACATAACCTCACAGGCTGTTGTCTACAGCAAATGCCTGCAAACGTCACATTTATTCAGAATCATTTTGTAATCTGAACATCACTATGTTTGTCACAGTCATCATTACCATTTTTACATCAACAATAAAAACGAGTCAGAACTCTAGAAGAAAGAGGCATTTCATGTAGGCGAATTTCCTTACATTAAAGTTTATCCCTTAAAACTCCAAAACATTTCTTAAAGATTTTAGTCATCTTGGTTCGTTTCCTTTAAAATGGCTACATATTTCTCTGTCTTCCTAAACGAAGTCTATTGAGTTTATGTTTAATTTCCCTGATAACTCAGGAGCCTCACCTCAGGAACCACAGGACAAGCAGAGCCCTGCGGGGATGCCTGTGAGGTTACGGAGGTCTGGGGGGCTGCCTCCAGCACCAGGCTTGTTAAGACTTGATCTGCGTTTTACATTTTTAAGTGCAGACTCTCTTAACTTTCTACTATTGTCCTCGGGATTACCTTTAGCATCAATCACCCCTCAAATTTGTTGTGAATTGGAAGAGTTAAGCTAGTTAGAATGGTATATGAAAAGAATTTAAATAACCTGAAAGCGAGGGTGGAGAGACTCCTTTAAAATTACAATACCTTCGGATGTTTCCAGAATTTGTTTTCAACTACTGTTTGGAGTGCCGGGTTTGTTGTTAAGCTGGTGCTATACTGTCTCTAGATGGGAAAACTGAGTTGAAAGACAGTGACATAAAACAGACTTAAATGGAAATTCCTGCATAAAAATATGCTTACTGTAGTTTATTGTTTTTCCTCCCAAATTATTAGAAAAACAATTTAAGGATTAGGAGGTGTCAGTACCAATTCAATTACATAGCTTCATCCCTGGTGGTGCAATGGTTAAGCGCTAGGCTGGTAACCTAAAGGTCAGCAGTTTGAACCCACCCAGCGGCTCCCACGGGAGAAAGACCCGGCGATCTGCTCCCATAAAGATTACAGTCTAGAAAACCTTATGGGGCAGTTCTACTCTGTCACATGGGGTCGCTATTAATTGGAATAGACTCATGTTTACAAATAATTGCTAAAGTATTCATGTAAAGTAACAATATTTTACATGTAATGATTTTATATAAACTTTTTTTATATGATTCAATGTGAAGCCGTGACATATGCACCCCAACTAACCATTTCTAAGAATGTCCAGATTATCATACTATCTTTAGAGTTATTCTGATATTCTCTGTATAAGTCCATTCAAAATATTTCTTCATCAGAAATTAAAATGTCTTTTAATAAAGACAGCACTTACATGAGCAATTGGAACACTTTTAATTTAAGTTTATGTTTATAAATTTTTATAAGCATTATTTATATCTAAATGCTAAGAAAATGGTTCTGTCTGATGAACAAATACGTATTTATATATTTGTTAAAATGCTTATTGCTTACTCGATGTACTATAATGGTTCTTTTTCTCACCATGATGTGTAAATATATAATTAGCGTCATGATAAATATCTCCTGTGAAATTTCCAAGCAAAGTTATTACTTCAAATGTGCCACGGCCACTTCTCAGAGTTCACTATCCTTTCTGTTGTATTTTTAAATACCAAAGGTAAAACTTCCTGCTGCCCATAAACTGCTGGTAGAAATGCACCTGGGCTGCCCAATAAATACATTGATTTTGTTACCGAAGATGGCTTCTTGTGGGGTGAAGCTGTCTCTCTAGTCATAAAGCTACCTGATTTATTTCTTCATTTATACTTTTGCAAAATCGAATGCTAAACTCAAAAGCCCCACAACTATTAAAGTTTAGGACAGATTTTCTCCAACCTCAGCACTACTGACATTTTGGGCTGAATAACTCTTGTTTTGGGGAGCTGCCCTATGCACTGTAGGACGTTTAGTAGTGTCCCTGGTCTTTATCCACTGGATGTAAGCAGCGCCCCGGAGCACCCCACCCTCCGTTGACTGTGACAATCGAAAACGTCTCCAGACATTGCCAGATGTTCCCGTGGAGGCAAAATCCGCTCCAGGAAGGACTACTGATTAGGAATGACGTAAAACATCTTTTGCTTGCTAAAGAAATGACTAGTTGTTGAGAATGAGGTAGCAACTGTCACTGAGCCTAGTGTCTGGAGCATCTTCCCAGATCTAAGTATAGCTTGGTATACACAGACTTGGCAAGAGGGCTTCCCGTATGTGCTTCATCTCTCACGGCAGTATCAAGCCTGCTTCCTGGGTGTGCGACCTGTGCAGGGCCCATGCTCGGTTTAAAGCCCCGCTGTTGCAAACTGGAAATTCTGAATAATTCTTTAACAAACCAAAAGACCAAACTCGTTGCTGTCAAGTTGATTCCGACTCAGAAGTGACCCTAAAGGACAAAGTAGTACTGCCCCACAGCGTTTCCGAGGAGCAGCTGGTGAATTTGAACTGCCGACCTTTTGGTTAGCAGCTGAGCGCTTAACCAGTGTACCACCAGGGCTCCAATTCTTTACCAAGGGGCCTTGAATTTTCATTTTGCACTGGTCTCTGCCAATTACGTAGCCCGTTCCCACCAATTATGCAGCCAGTCCTCACAATAACTATCAAGCCAATGTTATTTGGATGTATCAATGACATCTCTGTCTTGCCAGCAGATCTTTTGTGCTCAGACTAAATCATGCTGGAACTTGAAACGCTAGACTGGTCTATACAAGTCATTCAGGTTAGCACGGTGGATAACGATCTGGGATCCAAAGGATCGGAATGTAAATCTCACTCCCACTATCTTACTAGTTTGGGGATCTCAAGAAAGTTGCTTAACTTCTCTAAGCTTCAGTTTTCTCAATTATAAGATGGTATCAGTGGCAATACTTAGTGAGAGGGTAGTTCTGAAGATTAATTGATATAATGTACATAAAACAATTAGCATTGGGCCTGGCACCTAGTAAGGGCTCAAGGGATATGGCTTGACGATGATGATGGTATCGCTAAATTACCCTCTGGACTGGAAGGAGAAAACAGAGCTCAACCTCCAAAGCTTCAGCGTGCAGTCTTTGAAGGCAGACTCCCAGAGTTAAAAGTGACAATCTCTCAGACTGACTCAAACTGCCCGTTTTTTTCTAATTACCATCAACAAGATAGTCTCAGATCTAGATTTTAAAAATGCTATCGAGTGCTAAAAACCCAGCCCGGGATGTACACACCCAGGTCCTATTTTCCCAAAGAACACATCTGAATGGGCAGAACGTGCACATTTGCTGACATCACCCTACGTCTACGGTGCAAGTGTGGGTGTTAATATATTTCGTACATTAAAGATGTAAATTTTATTCTCAAGCTGGAAGTCAGGTGATTAATGCTCATAGCACAGTGATCAATTGGTGCATGCTCCACCTGTATTAATGTTTGTTTTTGTACGCGTTAGTAGCAGGAGTGTGCCAATAACACAGGTGTCTGACACAGAGCTCTGCCACGTTCCCTTTAGCCGGCAAACATTGAGATCAGTAGTTAGGTTGAATGTAGCACTGCCAATTTTTTCAATTAGATCCATTATTGATTTGATGAAAAAGCAAATTAAACAAACCATGGTGGTATGTAAATTGGTTAGGGAGAGCATAAGGCTCTGGTGCAGAGCTTCAAAGGCAGGAGCTATATGGCTTTCGTCAGCTGTAGCTCATAGGGCTTCTTGGCAATTGCTGCTGCCTGTGGGGTTCCTTGAGCTACATGGGTGGCCTGGCAGAAGTATCACCTGGGAAGACCAGGGTTGTATCTTAAAAATTCATGGCAGTTTTGCAGAAAGGACAAAAATGCTGGGGATCCACTAACTTTCATGGGTGTGGGGCTAGGGAGAGTGCAGAAGCAGCATAAACTCGTTCTCATGAAGTGTTGGTACACCTTGCCCGCCCAGATACACGGTACATAGGGCTCATCCAACCCACGTACACATGTGACGATGAAGAAGTCAATGACGCTGATCCAAAAAGTCGTCTTGACCCCTACCTCAAGGTTAAATTCGAAACCTCTTGGCCTGTCTCTAATCAGAGCTTAATTCAACTTCTCTATTACGATTTCTTAATGTTTGAAAGAATGTTCCTCAGTTTGGCTAACAAATGGGACAGAGCGATTGAAAATGGGCCTGTTTTACCTACACTATATGTTTCACAGGGAACCCTCGTGGCGCAGTGGTTAAAGCGATCAACTGTGAACCAAAAAGTCAGTGGTTCAAAACCACCAGTGGCTCCGGCTCCAAGGTAGAAAGATGTGACAGTCTGTTTCTGTAGAGATTTACAGCGTTGGAAACCCTATGGGGTCGCTATGAGTTGGAATCAACACCATAGTAGTGGGTTTGTGTTTTGGGTTTTTTTTTTTTTTTTTGGTTACATGTTTCATAATCAGAAAGAAGCTAACATTTAATTAGAACTTCTCTTTGATGCCTCCCTGTGAATGTATATGATTGCTTGCTACACTTTGTGCAAACCCAGCTGAGATGTCATCTTCTTCCGGAAGGCTTTCCTGATTCCCAAACTTAGTGCTTTCCACCATCCTGCACCTGAAGGACGCTGTGCTACGCCATCAATGCACTTAAAACACTGTGTTACAACAGCGTCTTTGCTCGTCTGTATCCTCAGCAGACTCTAAGCTTCGTGAAGGTGTGGCCTTGTCTACCCTGTTTACTTCTGCATCCCCAGGGCCTAGCACAGTGCTCCACACAGAGGGACTCAATCATTTAACAGAGTAAATCATGTGGTCCAAAATTTAATCTTGTCAACTTTAGATCAGGGCTTTTCTTATACAATATTACAGAGTTTGCCTTTCTCACTGCAAATAAGGAAATCTAGTAGGCCAAAGGATTGGCGCCGCCAAATGGTAAGCTCTAAGTTTTAAATGTAAAGAGTGGAACAAATCTGCCAAGCGAAACTACAATCAGTCAATGCCTATTTGCAGCTTCACCAAAATAAGTAGCAGGTGCACCAAGGTCATATAAATATGTTGTTCACATTCTATTTAGCAACTTACATGAGAAAGGCAAATAACTTTTGAGAAGAAGAAAGGGAAAGAACAAAAGTGATGACAGAAGCTAGGTGAGGCTAAGGTGAAACACAAAAATCAAAGGGAAGTGTTGTGAATTGTAAACATCATCGGATCAATGACTGAGAAGAGCTTTTTTATGTCAGAACTCAGACACAGTTTATGTCAAAACTCAGAAGAGAGATAAAGACGGACAACAGAGAAATGCTGGGAAGGGATGGAAAAGTATGAATGTCGGCTGCACTGAAATAATCAAATACCAGCATTTCCTCCACTTGTGGCGAGGCGATTTCTACAACTAAATAAATAAAGGGGCAAATGTCACTGTTCATCAGCAGATATTGGTTTGCCAAGTGAGAGTAACTAGTGAAAAGAGATGTTGATCAGATATTCTATCCGAACAATCATATTTCTTATCCTTTGAACTATGGCATCTTATATACATCAACATTTCAGTACTGTACCCCAACTTCGCACATTTCTTCTTCACTGGCCATAATATCAGGGCATTGAATACGTGCACATCATCACAAACAATGGCTTAAGTAAAAAGAATACATTGTCCAAACCAAGAAGCTCTCAAATTTGAAAACTTAGAAAAACAAAAAAGTTTGACTCTCAGTTTTCTCCCCAGGGAAACTATTCCATCAAAATGGATGAGGATGGTATAAATCATCTGAAGAGTTGTTGGTCGCTTTTGTTTTACTTTATTTTTACGATTGTGAGTTCATTTTCTTTTTAATAGAAAACAGAGAGGCTGGGGGCTGGCACTGCCAGCGGTTTCTGACGGGAGACAGCATATGTTTTCGGTCACACTGGCATCTGACAGCAACAGCAGTGCCGAAGTCAGTTCAAGTCCTTACATCAAAGTTTGGTTGCCATTGTGGGGATGTTGTTAGAAGTTGAAAAAAAGCAATGTCCATTTGAAGCTTGTCTGTGAACTTTGCATGAACCGCTAGGAATAATGTAGTGTGATGACAAGCCAGTTATACCTTCCACTAAATTTGCTGTCTGGAATGAACTGAAATAGTGTTTGGTTTGTGTAATTACGTCCATCTATCTTTATATTCCAGCGGCATATCGCAAATTGAAAATACTAAAAATTGACTGTTGGTTCTGATATTTAATGATTGCCAAAGACAAGACGATGATTTATTGGTTACTTACCGATGTGACACATTTGCATCTTATTAGACGGAGATTACTATTCCTTAAAATGCGGACGAGGCCTGATCATGTCTGATGGATTGATTTGATTTGCAAATGTAATCAAACTAATAAGAGGGAAAAAATGAGCAATAATGCCTTGTTTTTCAACTGGCAATCACTCCCCTGCCAACAAGGCTGATATCCCTGACTAAGCAGCCTTTACCCAGTCTTCCTGTCGCCTCAAATAAACAAAGGGATGCTAAGAGTGTGATAAAAGGATAACAAGCCAAGTGTGGATGCAACATGGAGCCCACGCCTCTGAGATGTGCTGTTGCGGGGAGAACGGAAGTGAACTGCAGGAGATATGACATGACCTTAACAATCTTGAGAAGAACTACAGCTGTGATCAGCTCTATACCCCTATACGATACCCCCACACTAAGTCACGGTAAATGAAGAACCTTTTTTTAGAGTAAAAATACTGCCATCTTCCCTGATGCAACAAAACAGGCTTTCGCTTCAAAAAAGGGATGCCTGTTCCTGAGTTAGTTTAACCATTTCAAATGCAAATGGTTTCAGAACTACAAAAAGGTGATTTGAAAAAAGCATGAAAGCCCTTTCAGGCAGATGCTGGCCCTCAACTTAGTCCACAGGGTATCACTTGTACACAGAACCCAGGGAGGAAGAGCTACAGAGCAGTAAAGGCTGGGATGCTGGGCCAGGAGGTGTGGCTGTCAGCCAGCTGAGCTAGCTCACTCTCAACACATTTCTCGAAGACTTCTGAATAAATGCAACAGAAAATTCAAAACATGTTCCTGAATGAGCTGCAGGACAATGTTCTTAAGATAAAAATGCAAGAAGCATTTAGATAATATATAAACGGAGCATCAAAATCATATAATATTGAGAGAGACAGTCTTCCAAGAAGAGCAATGTTAGCACAAGGCCCATCACGCAGCAGGGTCTCAATATATATGTTTGTTTAGGGCATGAAGGAACAGGGATTGGCCTGATACTAAAATATATTTTTGTTGGGGAATTGAATAATGTAAAGTGCATGAAAAAAATGCCAAATTGAATTTATAGGGTTTTTTTTTTTTATATAACATATTCGGATATCTCAAATACTGATAACTGATGTTCTGAATATAACCACGTCCCATTCTCAGCCCATATAAAATGTACTCAACCATATACCAATATAGTATGGTCAGATCCAAATTAAATAATAAATAATTCCACTCTCAATATATAAAATTGCCTTTGAAGTTTGAGCTAAAATTTCAAAGCAAATGCGAAGATGTTGAAACATTCACTGAGTATAATAGGTATGATACCTAACCAGATTAATTAAAATCCATGGGTTATTCACAAGCTAATTTTAGCCAAAGGTCATATACTGATCTGCCAGAGACATTGTTTTCAAAGAGTGTCTCAGTCCTTGCATAGCCACTATGTTCTGAAATGCTTTATAAATAAGGCACACCTCATGTATTCAAGCTATTTTATCATTATGTTATCTAGACCACTTAGCTCTGCATCAAGATACTTTGAGAGTTCTTCCATCAAGCAAACTCTTTGTCACTTTGGGCTGTTGGCCATGTTTCCCAATCTCAAACTTCAGTCAGGAATTTCTCTTACTATATACTCTACCATGAAATAGAAGGGTTTTGACTCATATCTATAGATTTATAATCCTTCGGAAAGGAGTCTGATCTGATTAAATGTAAATATTATATCAGGCTATATCAAAGCATAAAAAAGGAAAAGATGGATTTATTGTTTATAATTTGTGGTATATAATTTCTAAAATATACCAAAATATGTTTTCTACAAGATTTTCACTATTAGTCCATCTTAAAAAAATATATTGCCCAAATTTATAATGTAATATGATATGGAATATATATATATATATATACACATAGTAAGGAGCCAGGTGGTACAATCAATTTGTGATCAGCCTCTAACCTAAGGGTTGAGATTTTGAACCTGCCCAGCTGCTCTACGGAATAAAGGCCTGGAGAATTGCTTCTGTAAAGATTACAATCAGGAAAACCCTACCGAGCAGTTCTACTCTGTAACACATGGGGTCAATGGCAACTAACAACAACAAGGGCAACAATATAGAATAGAAATAGAGCTAAGATGAAATTTGCTAACATTTAATACTATGAATAAGGGTTTATACTCTTCACTGAAAACTATTAGTGGCAATGATAAATATCTGAAAGTTAAAAAGCATGAGTTTTAGTATCAGCTTTGTTTCTGACTAGCTTGTGACCTTAGCCCAGCCATTCAACCTTCTTGGTCTTAAGTGTCTTTATCCATCAGTGAATGTGCAAGTACAGGCATTTAACATTTGTTGAACACCTGCAATTACATGACAAAGACTGGATTAGGCGTTTTACTTACATTATCTCACTGAATTACCATAAACAACCTATTAAAAACCAAAACCAAACCCATCAAGTCAATTCCAATTCATAGCAACCACAAAGGACAGAGTAGAACTGCCTCAAGGGTTTCCAAGGAGCAGCTGGTGGATTCGGACTGCTGACCTTTAGGTTAGCATCCAAACACTTAACCACTGGCTCAGGTATTATTATCCCATGTTATACCTGAGCAAACAGAGTTTCATGGCATGTAGCAATACTAGGATTGGAAAGAGGGTTTCTAAGTCCAATGACAGTACACTACCCACTACAATACAGCGCTTCCCACCAAAACATGAAGGGCAAATGATCTGTAAGGTCTACTCTGGCTCTACCATCCCCAAACTGATATTTTGGTTAAGGGATGTCTCTTTTATATTATTCCATATGTTTATACAGGCCATCACAAAGCTTCCTCTAAGCATGTTTCTGAATCAACCAGCATACTTTAAAAAGCTTGGGAACATCAAAAAAGTCCTTTACACAGCAATTGATAAAAATAAATGTGAAAAATCTTAATTATCCACCCCCTTTTTTTTTCCACAAAAGGTTAATCTGAATAACATGCATATAGCAAACAACCTCAAGGACTGCCTTCCTCTTTTACACGTATGAATCTATGCCTAAAACATGCTGTCGCCGAGCTCTGCAACAAATCGTGAGAATAGAGCAGCTTGCTTTTCTTTTTTCTCAAGTGCTGAGCACGTCAGGAGTTAGTCTTCCCACGAGCTCCCAGCTGCTTCTTTTCCCTGCTCAGCCCAAGCCACCATGTGCTCTGCTACAAACGTGCTGACTGGCTGAGGGGCCCTGCTCTCCAGGTAATTAATCCTTTCCTATTTTTTAATGTAGGTTAAGCAGGTGTGAAGCCTCTGGAAGACGGAGAGGAGGTAGCTGCTCTTCAGAGACACCCCTGGAGTTCCAGTGCTTAATTGGCCTCAGATGACTCCCTGAAACCGGATAGGCCGGTTACTGGCCTGGACATTCAGGTATAAAGTTGTTTACTCTACGTCCAGTTGAAGAGACTGGTCTTTCCCCCTTCTTGAGTTTATAACATTAACAATTTGCAGTTAAGACTCAGTGCTCATTCTGGCAATGGAAATATAACTTTCTTACAGAAAGCAAAGTTACATGGTTAATGGAGGCCAGCAAAATTTCAGGACTAAGTTAAACTGACTACGTCGTTGTTGTTAGCCTTGTCGAGTTCCCTCGTCCCTCCGTTGTGATCCGTAGGGTTTTCACTGGCTGATTTTCAGAAGTAGATTGCCAGGCCTTCTTCCTAGTCTGTCTTAGTCTGGAAGCTCCGCTGAAATTTCCATTCAATGTCACAGCAACACACAAGCCTCCAGTGACCTAGAACCCAAGTCTCTCACATGGTAGGCATCTCTGAATTACCAACGGACGGTATTACCCACTATATTTTTCTCTTCAACTGTATTACAGTACACTCGTAGTTTTTAACTCCTGTCATAACAGCACTGAACTACAAGAGTTCTAAATGTAACAGAAAGGTGAACAACAACTCAAAGGAGATGGTGAGTGACTATATTAGCTTCATACTGGTCAATTCGTATTAGACAAGACAGAGACAAATGAACGGCGCATTTCAGCTGCGGCGGCTTTCTCTCTCCGCTTCTCCTTTCGCCATTATTCTGATGACCCCCCCAGTAGAGGAAAGGCAGCAGCCTATTGGATCTCAGGATCAGAAAGTGTCTCCTGATAGTCCTCACACCTTTAATTCCCCCTCAAGGGGCCAGAGTGAGTTCACTTGGGCTCCCTCTCCCCATTTCTCCATCCACACCAGCACCACCTCTTTTAACAGATCTAACCCACACTTTGCACCTTGAACTTGATCACTGAACCCTGGTCTAAAAATGAAGTAGGCTGTTCAGTCACATAAAGAAGACAGGCACGACTGATAATCTTGGGGGACAGCACACAGAACATCAACATTACATGGCTTTTCTACACCGAGTTTCGTGATCCAAAATTACCTCAAATTCTCCTTGTGGCGAAGAAAAAAAGCCCCATTTTTTACAACACACATGCACACACGCACATACACACACACACACTACTACATAGCTACAAGGCACTAGCACTTTGAAGTAATGTTCCGTTTTGTGTAGAGTGACTTGAGTATTTCTTTTCCAGAGTAATTAGGTCACCTCCAAGCTTTCATAAACTAATGTTGATAAGTACAATCCTGGGTTATGCAGCTGTTTTTATCTATAAAATACAATGCTTCACACCAGGAATTCTGAGTTCAGCTGAGTAATACTTACACCCTCTTCCAAAAAGAAAGCTCAGCGGTTGGTTTTTTTTTTTTTAAGAAATCACTTCTCTGTGTTTAGAAAGTGTTTTTAAATTGCTCTGTATTCTACAGAAAACTGTTTCTCTGATGCCTGAAGTCTCCAGCTGCCACACAATTTATATCTCTTTCCTCTGCTCTTTGTTTTTCAGCCATTTTCCCTGAATGTCAAAGTCAATTTAGTGCATTTCACTTTGCTGAATAAATCAGAGGCGAAATCCTTGCTAAAAGTGAAAATTTGATTTGCTAAAAGGAGCTTAGGGCAACTATTAATCAATATATCCAGAGTGTCAAAGCCAAGGCCAGGACAGACATGCATTCATTTGGAGATTGGCTGAGGCAGATAAAGGAGGACGCAGGGTAAAAAGTGCCACCAGCCCACGCAAGGGAGGTGGGATTAGGGGTGGAGACAGGGTCAAACAGGAGCAAAGGGAGAAAGGAGACAGAGCCTGCAGTGTGTACTGCTCTCCTCTCCCAAATTATTCAGTTAGACGTGGAAACAGATCTTTTAATTATTTAAGTAAATTGGATTTATACTAATTATGCCAGCTTTCATATAACAATTTTCTCACAAGACCCAAAAGTCTCTCTCATTAACTCATCGAGTAGCTTTAAGAAGAGCCTAAAATTCGGAGGTAAGTGTTCCATGAACAAACAGAAGAATCTCAGAACATAAAGATAACATGACTCGAGCCAGATCTATGGAATGTCAATGTTTTGGACATCCTGGGGTACATTCCAGGGTACTTCAGGCTTCTGAAAGATCATGACATACAGCAAACTGAATGACTGAACTCATCGTGTGAGCTAAATCATTCAAAAGAGCTCAGCAGTTACTGTGAACTTGCCAGAAAATGGTATCTTCTTTTAGTGCATAGTGTATATAGGAAACATCAACACAACACACACACATTAAAAATGCAATGTCATTTTTAAGCACTGGGTCATCTATCTCTCTGTACACTGACTCAAAACTTCTGATTTTAATCTTTTCAAAATGCAGTTCTAAACATGTCATGCTCAGTTAAAATTTTCATTGGCTCCCCCCTGCCTTCTGTATGAAATCAGATTTCCTCATCATGAAATCTGAGGTGTTTCATGATAGGACCCTTGCCTATATCTCCAACCTCATGCCATAACCGCCACCCCCCGGCCCCACTCTTTCCATACTTCCTCGTGACTCCACGTGAAGCACTATATTGTAGCATCATCGCTGGGGTGTAGCTGTCAATTCCTCTTCCTGTGTCACCCACTATACCGTGACGCTCTGAGGAGCAGGGCTGCGCTGTATTCATATGTCTCTCCCTGGTGCACAGTTGCCTGTGCGGCACAGAGCTCATTTAGTGTTCACGCAAGGAAGGATGGAGGGAGCCCAGGAAGGAGAGAAGGAAAGCGACAGAAACTGATCCAAGACTAAGTGGTGGAAGTAGTATTTTTGATGTTGGATGTGGTAGAAGGCTTTCATAACTACCTACTTCTGATCTAGTTATAACTTCCGATCAAATTCAATGCCCAGCACATCTGAACAGATCTAGGGACCCCAGCATTCAATTTTAGCAACCTGTATTTTAAGGACTTTTCCAACTATTTACATGAGCAACAAAACAGGGATTGACTTGTTTCATTAAAATTTGTGATCAGGGATATCCAGGGCATTCTATCAATCAAGCACCTTGATTTTACTGATTTAAAGTTGTGTCGTACATTTCATTTTTTTATTTACTCTCCTTTCCTTTAATCTTTCCATTGTAAATGTACAGAGACAATTTAAAGACAGGGCAAGTATGTTCCGTTCACCTAACCTTGTTACAAAATGCAGGTGGGTAATATGGAACGAATGACAAAGAACGTGGGAGGAGTAGATGAGGAGTGGGAAGAAAAACGTAATCGTTGTTGTTGTTAGGTGCCATCGAGTCAGTTCCAACTCATAGCGACCCCATGCACAACAGAACGAAACACTGCCCGGTCCTGTGCCGTCCTTACAATCGTTGTTGTGCTGGAGCCCATTGTTGCAGCCACTGTGTCAATCCATTTCATTGAGGATCTTCCTTTTTTTTGCTGACCCTCTATTTTACCAAACATGATATCCTTCTCTAGGGACTGATCCTTCCTGATAACATGTCCAAAGTAAGCGAGACGAACTGTCATCATCCTTGCTTCTAAGGTGCCTTCTGGCTGTACTTAATTAATAAAAGTAACATCATTAATGAATCTCAATTTAAGTGAACTATTCTATGTGTCTGAGTAACTTTACCAATGGTATGAGTCAAACCTCCTGACTCTCAAGTTTGCTTATCTACAAAGTGGGGATAATAAGGGAAAAAAAACACACTTATCTACAGAATTGTCATGGGCATCAAATTAAAAAGTTTGTCAATGGCAAAGAACTACATGAAAAGCAAAAAAACAAACCCGTTGCCATCAAGTTAATTCTGACTCATAATGACCTTATAGGACAGAGTAGAATTGCCCCACAGGATTTCGAAGTCTAATTTTTACAGAAGCAGACTGCCACATTTTTCTCCTGTGGAGCACCTGATGGGTTCATACCTCCGACTTTCTGGTCAGTAGTCAAGTGTTCAACCACTGTGCCACTAGAGCTCTTTTCAAAGTACTACATAAAAGAACAAAACAAACAAACAAAAAAAAAACCTGTTGCCATCAAACTGATTCCAACTCATACCGACCCTATAGGACAGAGTAGAACTGCCCCACAGGGCTTCCAAGGAGCACCTGGTGGATTGGAACTGCTGACCTTTTGGTTAGCAGCTGTAGCTGGCCATAGCTCTTAACCACTGTGCCAACAGGGCTCCAAGAACTACATTGTTGTTGTTGTTAGGTGCTGTTGAGTTGGTTCCAACTCATAGCAACCCTGTGCACAACAGAACGAAACACTGCCCGGTCCTGCGCCATCCTTACAATCGTTGTTATGCTTGAGCTCATTGTTGCAGCCACTGCGTCAATCCACCTCATTGAGGGTCTTCCTCTTTTCTGCTGGCCCTGTGCTCCGGCAAGCATGATGTCCTTCTCCAGGGACTGATCCCTCCGGACAAGAACTACACAGATGTTACTTATTTTTATATTTAAAAGTTTAACCCCATGAAAAAGGATACATATGAACAATTCAGGTCTGAACTAATGATCAGTCCAAAGATGTTATCAGACATACATGCACACACATAGGCGTGCATATTTACACAGGCATGATGTGTGATTCACGGTAGGGACCCTGTCACGTACATCTTTGATTTTTCCCACGGTGACCAGCAGAGCATTAGGTACAGTGCCTGATCATAGCTGGCTCTAAAATCCTTGAATTTTGTTCAATGATTACTATGACATTATGATTTTGCTTTGATCAGAAGTATACAGCGGCATGGCTGTGTTTGGATGACAAATGTGTGGCACAGTGGTTAAGAGCTCAGCTGCTAACCAAAAAGTTGGCAGTTTGAATCCATCAGCCGTTACCTGGAAAACCTGTGGGGCAGTTCTACTTTGTCCTATAGGATCCTTATGAGTTAGAATCAACTTGAGGGCAATAGGTTTGGGTTTGGTTTAATTCAGTGGAGTCCCTGAGTGGTGCAAATGGTTTACATGCTAGGCTGTAAAGCAAAAGGGTGGCAGTTTGAGTTCACCCAGAGGTGCCTTGAAAGAAAGCCCTGGCAATCTACTACCAAAATATCAGCCACTGAAAACCCTATGGAGCACAGTTCTACCCTGACACACATGGAGTTGCCATGAGTTGGAATGGACTCGACGGCAACTTTTTTTTTTTTAGTAATAGAGCAGAAGCAATGCTGGAATAGAGGTAAGGTGAGCACACGGAATTTGGTCTGATCACAGAGGGTGTGTTAGGTCTCAAACAGTGGTACCCACTGATGAGGAATGGTCTCCTTGAGCAACTTTAACAACATCTGGGCTGAATCTCTACCAAGAAGACCTCACAATTTCTTTGTCACACTGCTTTTCTATATCCAGCAAAGGTAGCTGCAGAAAATGAAGGACTTTTTAGGTTCTGTCTCAATTATTTTTTTCAAAACACATTTCTCAACTTCCTGGTTCCATGTCTACATCAAGATGTGACTTCTGAAACTGATGAGCTTTCAATTCTTCTAGGTTTGGTCAAGGAAGGTGAGCTACATCATTCAGACTCTAAAGATCCCACCTAGGACAGAATGAGGACAATATCCATACAATGATCCTCTTGGCTGAATAAGCCTCCCCCGCCCCTATTAAAACCATTGTTCGTTATAAACGTTTTTGTAAATGGCTTTTATGAATACTAACTTTTTGGATCACTTGGTTTTAACTGCAACAAAATGACCATCTATGAGCAGCGTCTTGGAAACTCAAATGAACACTGAATGCCCTGCTTTTAGATTATGCTTTATAATTTTCAAATTAATTTTATACATATGTGTATAATTTCTATGTGTACTTTTTCCTCATTTGATTTTCACAATATAACTAATGACCAGAGGAACTAAATAACTGACAAAAGTTTACTCAACTGAAGCTCAGGTTTTCTGATTTTACTTTCAAAATTATCCCACCCTTATAAAATCACCACTACAGCTAGACAGGTATACAGCTACCAGGTACATTAAGTACAGCCTCCAAATAATTGATAATTGAATATATTTAAAATTTAAATAGTCTTATTAAGTGCCAGGGCTTTGGGTCTTAAATTTAACTTTTCTCCACTTAACTAAAAGACGCAACTACTTCACAGTTTTGAAGTCATTAGGATACGTACACAAAAGAAATATTAGTCCTGAGAAAAGAGGCTACATTTGCCTTAAGGGACTCAGAGGGAAGTAGCAATTACAACCACACGTAAATTCAGTTATGGGACTGGATGGGGGGAAGACCTTCAGAGCCAATGGACAGTTTTGTGCTATACCTATTCTCAATCAACTAATCAATAAACGTTTATTAAGTATTTGATACAGATGGAAAACAAAGTTCTTAGGTGCCACATATACGTTGTATAACCCACCCTTAGTCGCTATGGCCTATTCTCTGCACATGGCACCACACTCACACACATGTACACATGGAAACAAGTGTGCGTTAAAATGGAAACAAACATACGGTAATTATCTCCTCATTTTTGTGCTTTTTCACATACCCTAATGATTTAATGGCGCGACCAGCTTAAGATAAGTAATGAGCATTTTTAAAATGAAACCTCCACAACTTTGGTTAGGGAATAACAATCTAAAAAAAACTGTACTCTACATAAAATACATTAGAATAAGAAACATCTTCAAGCAGGGTCATTAGCAACAAGGAGTCAAAACTAGCTTGCGTACTTTCTCACAAAATGTATACTCTAACGTACAAAGTCTTTGGCCATACTTTATAGAGTTCCGTCATTTCTAGAAAAGTCTAAATACTTCTGTTGAGAAAACTATAAAAATCCAAGTCACTGAACAATTTTGGTACCTTCTCGTAAGTGAATGTTTTTACAAAGAAAGGTTTCAGGGTAAGTAGAAAGTACCACTTTCTGCCCTTTGGATTTCTAGTTCTGGCGTGCCTAAATATACTTATAAACTGTTTTCTCACATAATCGTCCTAGTGTGGTTTTCTTTTACAGCTTAATAGTTCCTGCTTCCGCCTGGTATTAAGAAAAACTATAGCTTTTCTTTTTTTAATCATTTTGATGTCACTACAACAAACATCATTTCTAAAACTGAACTATGAGGCAAGGCCCCGAAACTTGAGCAGAGTCTTTGCTTTTCTGTGGCTGTTTAATTTGCTATGTTGGAAATAAACAAGCCTACTTGGAATTTTGCCATATTTGAGAAAGAAAAAAAATTCTTAAAACACACTCACTCACTTAATTGTTCAAATACCTTTCCATTCTTTTAAAGTAAACTCTCCGGCAAGATCCAGAAATATATTTAAGCCACTTAGATAGGTCAGCTACCATGGGTTATGCTGTCTCAAGCACGCTCTGACTAAGCACATTCCACATGTAGCTAACAAAGTTACAGTACACCAGGATATTTTAATCACCCACAAAGAACAATAATAGATCTGACTGCTGGGCTGACAATCGCCTTACCACCCCCTGTGAAACCTAGCTCTGATATCTGTGGAGCCTCCATTACTCAGGGGCCCATTCTAAAAAAGGCCAACAATGGGGAGAATGAAGCGGAGTGTGCAGTGCCTTCCTATCTACATAAAAGAGATTAGAGACGACAGCGTTCCATTTTACAGCTCAATCATATTGTGTTAGCATGCGCTTATCCGAGCGCGGACGAAATTGAAAGAGAAATAAAAAAGAGTCAGGCAGATAGGAAGCAGAAAAGCGAGGCACGAGCAATTTCCAAGGATATAAAAGGATGCTAATGGCGGGGCCCTGTCATTCTTAAAAAGGGCTATTAGGGCACCGTCATCTGTTCTCGCGCCCTTACGTTCCTTCGACTAAAGTCAAGCATTTTCTAAAGCCCTAGTGATCTTTTCCTTCTAGAGATAAAGTACGGTCATGTTTCATAACAATATACTTTTCCATTTATATGATTTATTCTGTAAGTCAACTAATTCTATTTACTGATTAAAAAGAAAATGCTCCATAAGTATTTTCTTCAACATTTTCTTTTGCTGAGTTCTTCACTTTTTATGTATCAAAAGCAAGTGTACAAAAGTACACTCCCAGCAGGGAAAGAAAGGTCTGATCTTAACTTAGACGCTAAACTTAATTTCAAAAATATATGTATGTGTATGTCCACGAGTGTGTATTATACTAACGGAGAACACATAAAAAAACAAAAGGCTTGAGTTTTAGTCTATTTAAAAAAAAAAAAAAAGACTTCACTTTCGTTTTAGCATAAGTTTTACAAAAACAATGAGTTTTCAAGTTAAGACTAACATGGGTGAAATTTCAGTTCTGATGCATTTGATTCTGAGCCCCGTTATCAGGACTGGCTCCTGTTATCAAGAACACGGCTTCGCTTTTATCGAGGCAGAGATGTGACTTCAGTCTTTTTATTCTTTCTGTCTTTGCCTCCCTGCCCCACCCTCCACGCAGCCACTGCCTGGCCCTCTGCTGCCTGGCCCTCTGCTGCCCAGCCTTCCTGAACCCACAGTACTCTTCGGTATCAGAGTACCCCTCCTTCCACCTGAAAACCCCATATGCCATACTTATTGTTGGAAAATTAAAAAGAAGTTCAGTTAATCTTTGTTTTGCTAATCTCTTTCTGAAAAGCCAAGATACTTCTTGCAACCATTTGAAACACCCTCAGGGAATCACGAGAATCTGAGCTGTGAACCATCTCTCCACAGTGATCTCTGGCATGAGCTGTGGAGAGAGATTACGTCAGTCCCCACCAATTCCAACCTCAGCTTAAGACTGAGCACATAATCGTACAGTAATTGTTTCCACCGCTGGCAATGGTGTTACTCATAGTTATTTAAAGCTACTGTCTTTACAGCAGTCACTATAACCCCTTCACTGTGACATGTTCCTTTGTAAGCTGACATTTCTACTTAGATACACAACTGGACCCATGACTGGACCACTGAGTTTTCCTTACCAGAAGGCCTCCGAAGGCGTTGTTGGCTTTAATAAGTCTTTACTATGGAAGGTCTAACATAAAGATATTTGCCTGACTTAAAAAAAACCTCTTAATTTAGGGTGACCTGGGGCAGACTTCTCTGAAATAACGAGTGGTTTGGAAATACGGTGACATAGTCTTTCCTGCACTTGTTGCTACTAATAACAACAATTTTATCACCACTATTATTTTGAAATAGTTCTTTCAAATGCAGACAACTGGGAGACTGAAACATCCTGATTGTACACCAGGAGGCAATTCTGAATGAGTGTTTTGAAGGCACCTGATACACTTGTGCAAGCCTCTTCACCTCTCTCTGCCTCAAATCTCATCTTTGAATTGAGGATAATAACTCCTGATTCCTGGGTTAGACTGGTGGTTCTCAACTGGGGGTTATTTTGTCCCCCAGGGGACATTTGGCAACGTCTGCAGATATTTTTTGGTTGTCACAACTCAGGGGTGCTACTGGCATCTGTGGGTAGAGGCCGAGAATGTTGCTGAACACCCCACAATGCACAGAAGAGTCCCCTACAACAAAGAACGACCTGGCTCCATATGTCAATAGTGCAGAGGCTGAGAAACCCTGGGTTGAATAATTGCAGATAAACGGACAGAGAGACAGACAGACAGATGCATATATATGCTATATATACAGTATACATAGACAGATAGAATGATAATTAATATAAACGACATGACATATATTATCTAAAATAGTTTTCTTGGAGGCTTCAACAAATGGTAATTTTCTTTCTTTCTGCTCTAAAACCCTTGGGTAACACTTCCCTTCCAAACAAATTTTCATACATTGTTTAAGCAAACTCTGTCTGTTCCCATTGTCACAGTTCCTAAACATCTTAGCATCTTCTAACACACCTCTTTTATTTTTGCTTTTTCTAAAGGTCACATACATGTGATTACAGCCCAGTGCAGCAGCAGCTGTGCACATGATGAAATTCTCACCCCACTTTCAGATGTAGTAATTCTTGTGCAGGCACCTTCTAAAGAACACACTCAGGCCTACCTATCTAACTAGTTTTGACTTAATTTGGGGTGCTTTATTAGCAAACGGTGTAAGACAAAGTAGCTGGTATAATACAGAGTGATGTTTAAATTAGTTTACAATTTGCCTGGCCTCATCTAGAACTGCACCGAACAAAGCCATTCAGAAATGTCAGCTGTGTTCCTAACCACTGTAACAAATTGTCGCCTGAACGCTGCACACCTAATGACTTCAAATTAGCTTCACTGCGATATCGCCTGACAGTTCATTACGACTGTTAGCAACATAGCTGGCGTATCATGACCAATAAATTGGTTTCAGTGTGGGCTGGGAAAGGGACTTCCATCAATTTGATTAAAGAAATTACTGTAGCATTCAAAGCATAAAGACAAACTAGTTTAAGGAGACAGAAATAAGTTAACTGTACCAGAAAAACATTGCTTCATCATTCAAAAACTTGTTTATAAACTACTTGCAGATCAAAGTTCAAACAAAAAATTAATCCAAGCAGAATTCTAAAAATCTTAAACTGTTATCAGGTGCATGCTTATTGATATTACAGGATGGATCAAGAAAGACGAATAATAGGACACTTTAAAAGACTAACGTTAAATTACCATTTGAGAAAATCTACCATGTCACTTTAACTTTTGCTTATTTACATACAAATTCACAGTAAATATTCCATTATAAACCAAAGCAAAGCTGTGAATGTGTACAGCAATTCAGAATAGATTGTCACCATGAACAACAAAATGAGCGATTCCTGAAAGGAAAAAGGTACAATAGACCACTGTTGGCCCAGAGAAACACTTTTTAAGGTGAAAAGAAAAAAGCAGAAATATTTCCTTTAGGAGAAAGCATAGGCATTTGAGAGAAATGGAGACTTTTTTTTTCAAAGTTACCTTCTCTTTATCCTATGTTGGCAATGGTACCTTCATAAAGAAAAAAAATAAATTAACAAAAGCCCTAGGTGGTATAGATATAGAGGTTCTGCTTCTGTTAGGATCAGCAAAGCTCTGAATTTAAATGTGATAAAAAAAAAAAAAACAAATGCAAAGTTTAAAAAAAAAATCTTAATGAGAAAAATTTGAATTTGCCTAATTCTACATCTATATCCTAGGTAATTAATGGCAACCTTCTTTTCTGTTCAGAAAATGTACCTGGAATATGCTTCGCCCATCCAATGATAACCACCAGCTCGCGGTCGGCCAGGTCACACAGTGTAGTGAGGGCTTTGATGTCACTGTCGGGGACAGTGGGGTCAGGCATGGCATAGATCTTCTCCGGCTCGGCCACCAGCAAATGTGAGACGATCTTGTTATCTGCAGGATCAGACCAGAACGCAGCAAGATCACTGGTACTATCAGCCCTTTTCTATAAACCTGAGTCTGCTTTTTGAAAAAATAATGTCAAATTGCCAGTAATAAACCCCAAATATTCCATTTACGGTTCAAGACATGTATATTAAACAGAGTTCAGTAAAACCCTCAGCAAGAAATAAGCCATTGCAGCGGTAGTAGGACGTGTTCCTTTTCTTCTTCTTTGCCCTACCTGTCTTTGCTGAATGAAGCGCCCGTCCTGCAATGACAATTTTTATAGCAAACAGATCAGGGAAGTTAGATGCTTTCTGGTTTGCTCTCGGATTCTCAGGTGGGGTTTTGGGGAGCAGATTTAAATTCTCTACAACAGCTTTAAAATAGCAATCCAGAAGTAAACCGGTGAGGTACAGAACACAGCGTGGGAGGCAGAGAACTACTAATGCTATAGTCATCAAGGGTGGGAGCGTCATTAATTGTCTTAATTCCTTTAAGGAAGAGTAAAGGTCAGAGCCCTCTGCCTGCGTGAATTACTGACTATATAACTCCATCTCCGTGGGACGCATTGAATAGGATGTCTTTGCTTCCTCCCCCTCCGCCACACTCAGCCAGCTTTCCAAATATAGCTAGTGTTGGTCTCCAGAAAAATACTGCCACTTAAATGTTACAATATTTTCTGCTCTTAGTGCCTAATTCTTTAATTCTTGATTTTCATCTGTTGTCTTTACTCTGTTTTCTGGTTCGGATTTATCTGTCTGAAATTTGTGATATATGTTTTAAAAATCCTTTGTAAAATAAACACTGGAGATAAATGGAAAGCTTCACATCAAATGTGGTTTATTGCTCAGAGGCATGTGGGAGTTTATGGAAGGGGCTGTAAAGCCTTGCCAACGGAATGATTTTTCTAGTTGGCTCTATTTTCAATTTTTATGGGTGGCTTTCGACTTTATACTTTCTTTTAAGTGAAAAGATAAGAATGGGTAAGAATAAACCAAATATTTAAATGCGCTATGGACCGCTACCCTGGAAAACCAGGGTATTAAGCGGCATCTTTGTGAATAAAGCCAAAGTTTCCACTGGAATTTACCAGATCATTCATTTCTCACTATAAATTTTCAACTTTTTTCACCCAAAATGAAAAGACTTCATATAACTTACAACTGAAAACATAGTGTTCTTTTAGACTCCTTTCGTGAAATAAGAAGCAAATTTATCCAAGCCACAATTAAGTCTTTTTCTAAGAGTTGATATTCTAAAAATGTATTAATATGGATCACAGATGAAATATAGTTATGCAAATAATCAACAGTTAACAAGTCATTGGCAGTAATATTCAATTATCATCAAACTGAATAGGCAGATTTGGGGAGGAAATATTCCCCAATACTCTATTTCCTAGAAAAAAATATGAAAAAGAGATTCCTTTCTGGTTTGCAGGATCTGCAAAGAATGACATTTGTTTCTTACATATGCTCTAGAAACAGCACCCTGTGTTTTCAGTCCCGCTCGGAAAAAGGTGCAACTTCCATTGCCCCGACAGAGGAACAAAATCTGCCGGCAACCACTGAATTTCTCAGGATTAGAAGAAAACGCAATAATAAAGGGCACAAAAATGTAACCAAAGGGTATCTTGATTCTAGTTATTTTAACACAGGAAAAAGCCTACCTATTTCACCCAAGTCAGGGCGTACTTGACTTGAGGGGTCAGAGAAATTTGGTTGAACCTTTGAAAGCCCCAGCACTCAGGAAACAGAATAGCCGGCAGCACTGTTTCTAGGTAAATCTGATTTAATGTCTCCCTAATTAGAATCAATAGAACCCAATTTACATTCCGGGGCTTTTGTAGCACACAGTCAGGTAGGGTCCAGAAATCTCCCCTGCCACCTTCTCAGCAAAGCCCAGGCACCATCTCTTGATGCTTATCTGACAGGATCTGAAAATTAAGTTTTATAAATGTTTGTTACAAAAACACACTAATTGGAAGGACTAAGGAAAATTAACACAGAGGCCTTTAGATAATGAGTAATGATTTATTAGAAGTCCTCTTTATCTTGGACAAATGGAGCTCGCTGAAATTGCTGTAATCTTCTTAAAGGTACTTGACAAGCCCCTTCCCAATTCCTCGGGTTTACAGAGAAAACTGGGGATGCTCCTCCATCGTGAGGTCTTACACGTGGGCTGGCCCTCATTTTTCTTCCAGTAGAGGAAATTATCAATGGTTTCAGTCAATGCCCGTCTAAAAATAAATAAGAAACGGGCAGTCTATATATGGTGGAATCCAGAAAGAACTAAACCTCTAACGAAATTAAGCATTAGTGTTTATTGCATTTTATTGCATTATCAGAAAGTTTTTTATTATAATGTGCAAAATCTGCTTAATGCCCTCCTGGATTGTATTTGCAGAATGCCAAACAGTTTATGTAGGCTGCGGAGAAGACGCCAGATTGGACAATCGAAGGTATAATCAACATAATGTTTTTTGGAAAGGCAAAAGGAAACCATGCCATATGTTCACTTAAGCTTTAATTTTATGTAAAACTGGTTGCTTTTCCTTTGACATAGCTGAAATGTCCTCTCATTTACAGCTCAGGGCCTGTTTTATTTGTTTAACAGATTCCCATATGCTTACATGTATGATACACAGCAGTGACCCCTCCTGGAGAAGCTGAATGAGAAGCTGGCACTTCCGTCCCTTGAAAGCAGGCGTATCAAAAATCATCCATGCCTTCTTTAGAACTATTATAGCTTCGACTTCCTCTGATGAGTGCTGATTGTGTTGTTTTAGGCAAAGACAGCTAAATGTGAGAATTACTTTCACCGCAGCACTTCTAAGTGCCTAGTCTGAACCCCCTCCGTCAGCACCCTAAAATGTTAGTTCTGTTGTATTACAGCTATTAATTGATTCTTCAAAAAATGGGATACACTTATTGCCTCAGTCTATATTCCAGCTCTTCTTAGTTAACGACAAAGAGAATGGGGCTTACATTTTAGCTATGTACCGATTGTCCTCTCAAATTGCAACCTGGCATCATAAAACCAGAGACTTTTTACAAACAATTCATGATGCCCATAAGGGTGCCTGAGATGAAACCACTAACCTATGCTTGGTAGTAGCAGGGACCATTCCTGCTTTAACCTCTTGCTAGTTAGCATGCTAACCTTCCATAGCTCCAAATTAATGAGGCCCCTAATGTATTTTCGTTGCGAGGTTGAGCAGGGAAACTTATTTAGTTAGTGAAAACTACAAAATCACTTTCTTGTGAAATCGGAAACGAAGAGCTCCAATGAACTAATGATGAAGGTATGATCCATTTTATGGACCTCTGAAAATAAGATCACCAGTAACTGCAAAATCCACACTACATAAGCTAAACACTAATGTGCTTATGCTTCCACAAAATGACTAGCTGAAAAATGGTAAAAGGGAGAAAACCAAAGAAAACTTAAAAGAAGAAGAAGAAAAAAAAAAGATAATTAGCCAAGTCGCTGTTGGTCTTCATAGGCAGTCCTTGGGAATAAAGGCACAGCCCCCAACAATGAGACGTTTCCTTAGAGTAAGGAGGGTGGGCACAGCAAAGCTGATGTACATAGAGCCAACTGGGAGGAATCCCGTGCTGGGAGCCAGACATATCTGCTGTACTTACATGGCTTTTTGGCTGGCTGAACCAGCTGAGGGTTCAGGTATGGGCTGTTCTCCGCATCTATTCTGCGCTTGTACTTCTGTCGACCTCCACGTACTCTGTCAAGACGCACCCCTTTGGAGAAAGAAAGAAAGGCACTGGCTTACTGTTTAGGTAGCTATCTTGGAGACCAGTCATATACACAGACGGTACCATCCAGGGACTCTGTGTTATTGTTGTTAGATGCCATCACGTCAGTTCCGACCCTTAGCAACCTTACGTACAGCAGAATGAAACACTGCCCAGTCCTGCAACATCCTTACTACGTTGTTATGTTTGAGCCCACTGTTGTAGCCACAGTGTCAACCCATCTCGTTGAAGGTCCTCCTCTTTTTCGCTGACCTTCTACTTTGCCAAGCATGGTGTCCTTCTCCAGGGACTGGTTCCCCCGATAATGTGTCCAAAGTATGTGAGACAAAGTCTCGCATCCTTGCTTCTAATGAACATTCTGGCTATACTTCTTCCAAGACAGATTTGTTTGTTCTTCTGGCAGTCCATGGTATATGCAATATTCTTCACCAACACCATAATTCAAAGGTGTCAATTCTTCTTTGGTCTTCCTTAGTCATTTTCCAGCTTTCACATGCATATGAGGCAATAGAAAACACCATGGCTTGGGTTTGGCGCATTTTAGTCCTTAAAGTGACATCTTTGTTTTTTTGTATTTTAAAGAAGCTTTTGTAGCAGATCTGCTCAATGAAATATGTCGTCTGATTTCCGGACTGCTGCTTCCATGGGTATTGATATCAGACAATGTTCCACTGCTATTCATTAGGTTTTGGCTGGCTAATTTTTTCAGAAGTAGGCTGTCAGCCAGAGTCTGTCTTAGTCTGGAAGCTCACTTGAGACCTGTCCACCATGGGTGACCCTGCTGTTATTTGAAATACCAGTGGCATAACTTCTAGCATCAGAGCTACACACAAGCCAGCATAGTACCACAAACTGACAGACACGTGGGGTATGTAATTGTAGGGTGTGTAAGTAGAGAGGCACCAACATGCTGCTGGAATTACACCACACAAAATTCAGTCCTGTCAGGCGAAAGGAGTGTTCCATATTAAGCAGTCACTATGTCTCAGAAGGGCAATGTTTCAGAAGGGCAATGTTATTGACGTTTTGGCACGCATTGGTTTACACTGTCAAAGGACGAAGCAAAAGGAGCTTCCCGAAGACAGGGTGCAGAAGGTTAGGATGTCAAAGGATGGCATGTTAATGAGGGAGAGGTGAAAGGCTGAATCGGAAAGTAGACAAAAGGAGACAGGCAGGGGTAAAACTTCGTCCCAAATAATGGTGCATTGGGTCAAGATTCAAAGAGGTTTTGCTGACAGTGGACTTAAAACATTAAGGGAAAAGGCAAAAAAGAAAGAAAAACATTAAAAAGGAGAAATGCTTCATTTATGTGAGGGAGCAGAGGGGTTGGGCTTATTACTAATCTGGTTTCCAGTCCCTAATTGTAAAGTTCAGGACGGGACCATGTAGTCCTTAACAAATCAGGAAAAGACTACTTGGTAGTAGGGACAGGGAGAGACTCTACTTGTAGAATTAGGTTGCTCCTTAATAGAGATAACAGTGTAACATTATACACGAATAAATTCAACCAAGTAATGCACTGTGCAATTGGACCAATAAGCAACATCATAATAATAAATGGAGAAAATATTGAAGTTGTCAAGGGTTTCATTTTACTTGGATCCAGAATCAATGCCCATGGAAGCTGCAGTCAAGAAATCAAACTATGCATTGCATTAGGCAAATCTGCTGCAAAAGACCTCACTGAAGTGTTAAAAAGCAAAGATGTCACTTTGAGGACTAAAGTGTGCCTGACCCAAGCCATGGTATTTTCAATTGCCTCATATACATGTGAAAGCTGGGCAATGAGTAAAGAAGATCAAAGAAGAATTGATGCCTTTGGATTATGGTGTTGATGAAGAATATTAAATATCACTGTGGACTACCAGAAGAACAAACAAATCTGTCTTGGAAGACGTACAGCCAGAATGCTCCTTAGAAGCGAGGATGGCAAGACTTAGTCTCGTGTACTTCGGACATGTTATCAGGAGGGACCAGAGCCTGGAGAAGGGCATTATGCTTGGTAAAGTGGAGGCCAGCAAAAAAGCAGATCCTCAAGGAAATGGATTGACACAGTGGCTGCAACCACGGGTTCAAACATAGCAATGACTGTGAGGATGGTGCAGGACCGGGCATTGTTTCCTTCCACTGTGCATAAGGTCGCTGTGAGTCAGAACCAACTCGACAGCACCTAAAAACAACAACAACAATGCATTGTACATATCTTGAAATTTCTCAAGCTGTTTAGAAAACAGATTCAATTAAAAGCATGCTCATTATTATTTTACTGAGCAGCTTCTCAGAGCTTTTCATATGCAAACAGACTCTGTAGAACTCTAATAGGGACATAAAACATATGGGATGTTTCACAAACCATTTCAAGAAAGGGTCCTCTTTTTGGGGAGTGCTTAAAAATTTTTTTTTTTTTTATCAATATCGCCTGGAACATGTCAGTTGTTGGTTATCTGAATTACGTGAAATAGTTTGAGAAATCTGTTAATCCTGAAGGTGAATTTATGTATATTCAAAGGTTAGGGATAATATTAGTCATCCAGGGGGTAAAAGAAAACACACTTTCATGCTTTCCTAATATATACTAGCTTACAGCTACTTATCTTTTAGCGATACACAAAAACATATATTTGTACATATATCTAAATAAATCCTAAATTGTCGTACAGAAACATCAGGGTATAGTTTAAATGAAATCAGGAAATAACTCCTACTGCAATTAAATTAAAAAAATTTAGGCAAACAAATATCAAAACCCAGGGAAGTTAGATACAGCTGCTTCTGCACTGAAAACAATCCTGCAGGTGGGTCACAAGGCAGTTGTATTTCCTACCCGCTAGTTCCACTATGGAAACCCTGGTGGTTAACCACTACAGGGTTAAGTAGTGGTTAACTGCTATGGCTGCTAACCAAAAGGTCAGCAGTTTGAATCCACCATGCGGTCACTGGAAACTCTATGAGGCGGTTCTACTCTGTCCTATAGGGTCACTATGAAACTTGACGGCAATGGGGGCGAGGGGGGGAGTTTCACTATACTTTGTGCTTACATTGAATTCTTTTCCTTTGTTCATCTAATTTCCAGTGTTCTAGTTTTACTGTGTTATATTTACCAAAGTCTAGTAACTTCCACTTCTTTCCCCTTTTTTCGTGTTTTATCTTTTTTTCACCTCTTCCTCTCCAAAAACTTGCTCAAAATGGTTGAATCTCCTTCTGGCTCTTTCATTAATTAGCTCTGTAAACTTTGATGAATCCCTTAAACTTATTTGTTTTTTCTAAATATAAAATGGGCATAAAGACAATATCCTCCTTGATGTTTTGTTGTAAAGATCCAGTAGTATTATATCCTGGATATTATACAAATAAGTTATCAAAATATTTTAGAAACCTTAAAATGATAAGTAAAAATAAGATGGTCATCATTATGCTGTTATTTTACTGAAATATCACTGCAATACTTTACTGAGATGTATTTTTCATCATGATCATTTATTGAAAATCTATCCCCATGGAGTCTGACAATCTACTCTGCCTCAATTCCGTAGGTAAACAGATTTGAGGTATGATAGACTGGTAAGATAATTCCAAGGATAGAAGCCAAATAGTGACACTATTTGATGTCTAACTGATTTATAGGAATATCTGGCATCCCATTCTATTTACTGCTCATCTCTGTCACTAATAATATCATGTGGATATGTGATGATATTAGGACAGCTACAGGACCTAATCCAAATTCTATTCAAGAAGGAAGAAGCTTTCCCCGAGTTTAGCTGTTAAGTACACACTACAGAGTTAAGTAGAGAATTGACAATTACCCAATTAACCTAGTAAATTTAAAAGGCTCAAATTATTTTAGAAAAAGAGAAACAAATACTTACTACGATCGGAACCTGGAAATCCAGATTTGCCATAAACAAACATCAACCTAATCCAAATATTTCCACTTAAGTTGACACAGCTCATGTCTTCACACTTTCACAATCTTAAATACAAACAATTTCTGTTTGGACTTTACTTGTAAACCAATTTTGAGAAAGTTTAAAGTCAGATTTCTCCCAGAAAATAAGACACCCACAATGTTTAATATCTGACAGGATCCGAAGTTAATTAAGGCAAATAGATTTTCTATTCATGTGGAGACTGCCATTACCTTTTTTTTTTTTCTTAATAAAAGATTTTAATAGTTGGCATTACCTACCTAACAGAACATTTCACATTGCTTCTTATTTCAAATACTGCGCGTGCCTACATAGCCACCAGGGAATTACAAATCTTATACATTGTCAGAATTTACAAAATTGGAAAGCAAGAGTAGGGCAAGGAGGAAAAAAATAAGCTTTGAGGCAAATAAACACCAACAGCAGTAAAACAGCTCAGCACAAGGTCTTCTTAGGTCAGCTAGTTTTAAGTCTATATTTTATGCTCAAATGCAAATTTTTATAATATTATATAGTCCAAAGTCAAAAGTGTTTTTCACATTTTTAATAAGCACAAAGTCAAAAGCATTTCATAGTGTAATAAAAGATCTCCCCTTCAGAAAATTACACAAGGATACCCTAGCCTACTTTCCTAAATTAAAGAGATTTATGACAGTTCCCAAATAAAGATTTGCTAAAAACATTAATTACATAGACCCACGGAATACTTAAGTATCCCATGAACAGTTAAGAAAGGTGAAAATAAAAATAATAAAAGATAGCAAATAGATAGTTGTGTTAAATAAATGTAACTGAACAATGCTCGTAACTGAGTGTTGGAGAAACGATGGAAAACAATAACTTCTGAAACAATCAGGTAAGGAGGAGGGGCACTCTCCGGAGTACTATGTGACCTCCTGATACTGCAGCTTCTGTTTTGTGTGAGAAAACTTCCCTCCTTCCCTTCGGGAACAGAGGTACCTAGCAGTGTCCTTGAATTCTCCTAAGATTTCTCTAAGGGGAAGCATCATAAACAGAGGATACAGAAAATCCTTTTGAGGAGCTGCAAGAATAGAAGCAAAGGAGGTTAGCAGCATCAGACACAGCAGCAGGAATTTTAACGGCAGCCTCTGTGATGGGGTTCTCCTCCAGGACAACACCCTGACAGTCTACCAGTTTAACCAAAAGAAGTGTGTGTTTATAGGAGTCTTGCTTGGTAAGGGGATGAGTGAAATTTACTTGTATGTTCAAACACATGCTCTAGGGAGTATCTAAGCATAGTAAATTTTTCAAGAGTACCTAAGGCAATAAAATAAACTAACCTCTAACTTCTACTGCCCCTTCTCAAAATAGACTGTAATACTGTTAAATATGGCCTCATGATTTAATCCTTTCTGACTCCTCATACCTATATCTCCTACCAAGAAATACCATCATTGTTAACTGAATAAATCAATTTCTACATGAAGTATCTTGGAATAATCTAAAACAGCAGCCAGTATTAGAAGCCACCGGTTATGGAGGGCTTATTATATGCCACGCAACAGGTTAACTGCTGTAAATATATTAACTCATTTAGTCTTTATAGGAATCCTGTGAGACAGTTATTACTTTTCATGTTTCCTATGTAACATCCTTTAAAAGTTACAGGCCACTTTAAGAGTTGATTACCTTTTAGTGGAACATACTTTGCTTTGTGTCTAAATATCCTGAATTACCATATCGAAAGATCAGAGTGCAGTTACGTGAAATCAGGTGATAACTTTAAGAGCAATTAAATAGATTTAGGCAAACAAATACCAAAAACCAGAGAAGATAGATACAGTATGAGAAACTGGAACGAGCAAGAGGGAGATCCAGGAATGAGAGTTGGGGGTTGGAAAACCTACATTCTTAAACACTACATTTATACTGCTTGTCTGCCATCAAATTCTATTTCAGAAAAGGACATTTGGGGTGTACTTCAAAAGCGGAAGGAAAGGTAGCTACAACGCCATTGATTTTTGAGGTGAACAATCTTCTCTACATGAAATGGAGCATCTGTGACAAAGCTGGCAGGATAACGGACCATGAGGAAAAATGGGATAATTTTGTATTTCCTAAGTGGAAACCCTGGTTGCGTAGTGGTTAAGAGCGGCTGCTAACCAAAAGTCAGCAGTTCAAATCCACCGGGTGCTCCTTGGAAACCCTATGGGGCAGTTCTACCCTGTCCTACAGGGTCGCTATGAGTCGGAATTGACTGGACGGCAACAGGTTTGGTGTTTTTTTTGTTTGTTTGTTTTACTCACTAAGTGATAACCCCAGAACCCAGTGCTGTCGAGTCAATTCCGACTCGTAGCGACCCTATAGGGCAGAGTAGAACTGCCCCACAGAGTTTCCAAGGAGCACCTGGTGGATTAGAAATGCCGACCCTTTGGTTCGCAGCCGTAGCACTTAACCACTATGCCACCAGGGTTTCTGGCACTAAGTGATAAAAAAAAAAAAAAAAGTGATAGGTAGATTAAATTTTTCTCACCTAGGACAGTTTGTAGTTATGCGACCATACCTCAAAATATGATAGTTATGTTCAAACCAAAACATGATAAAAAGATTCAAATACTCTGCATTTCTACTGAGGCAGGGAGCCAGAGGTATTCAATTCATTTCCTTACTCCTGGTTCCTCCTTGGAAACCCTGGTGGCTAAGAGCTACAGCTGCTAACCAAAAGGTCAGTAGTTCGAATTCACCGGGCACTACTTGGAAACCTTATGGGGCAGTTCTACTCTGTCCTAAAAGTCTTGGTTTAGGTGGTTCCTCCTTAATGTTGTTGTTGCGTGCCATCGAGTCAATTCCAGCTCAAGGCAACTCCATGTGTTACTGCATAGAAGTGCCCCATAGGATTTCCTTGGCCATAATCTTTACGGAAGCAGATCACCGGGTCTTTCTTGCACAGAGCCTCTGTGTGAGTTTGAACCACCAACCTTTCTGAACGCTTAACTGTTTATGCCACCAGGGCTCTTATATCTGTCACTGTAAATCAGACAAAGCCTATTTTGCCAGGGCCTTGGAGGCAGAGCGACATTGTCATTGGATTTTATGGCTCAGGGAGGCCTCGGCAGCGGCGTTCCCACGAGACATCCCTGGCCAAGGGTTACATTCTCTTGTGATGGAAGATCATGACAACAGTTGGGGAACTTGGGAGATGGCTGGGTAGCACGTGGAAACCCTGTGACATCTGCTGAACAAAAGAGAAAAGTCACACAGGGAGAGAAAATGCATACCCATTAGGCAAACTTTTTTCTTTTTTTAAACTAAGTCTTCAGTCACTAAAAAAAAAAAAACAGTCACTAGAAGAGATAAAAACCATGACTCACATTAAAGCCTCCTGGCTATACAGATGAATCAACAATTAGCAAGGGGGAATCCTTCCTTTGGGTCTCCTGATAGCTATCTGGACTGTTAAACACATGAGGCCCGCAACAGGAGTGCAAAGGCTTCCCTCCCTTTCAGATTCAAGTTGCAGATAAAATACATTTGTGAATTTCTGTGCTTAGGACATAACCCAACAAAGTTCCTTCTTCTTCTTCTTTTTTAAAGATATGATTGACTACTCTTGGCCGGTTCCGAGGCACATGTGATAAATCTGTAATCTGGGTTGGAGCTGAAATCTAACTGATAGAAATTCAACATAACCATGACCAAAATATTTAGCGAGAGAATTGTTGCACCAGAGGTAAAGTTACCTCATTTGAAGCATGGAGCCCTAATCTATGACACATACAAGTACAAATTAGGTCATCTGCAACAGGTGACAAGTTTTAATTGAATGTCTTCTGTCTGCAATTCTGACAAAAGGGGAATGGAAATAAATGAGTCTGGCAGGACAGCCCTGAGCCTTACAATACCCAATATCTCATTATTTTTAAACAGTTATCTATAAACTGATGCTGACAAGCCTTGAACCTTTTATTTCTGCTCAAGATGAGGTGGCTGTGAAGGTAAAAAAGAAAAAAAGAGGGCCATCCAGAACGTTACATTAAACATGCAATGCCTGCCATTATCACTTCCCCAATGTAATTAAAGGAAATCTCCGATTCACAAGGCACTATTTCTTACTTTGCTGGATGTCAGAAAGGGAGAGAGGCCAGAAAACACTTGGCCTTCATTTGGTAAACATAGGAACTGCCTTTAAAGAAAAAAAGAAAACCTGCCCTTTCCTTCTGCTGCCTGTTAAATTTTTCATAAACTATTGAAAGGGCATTTACTGTGGCCCCTGCCTACCTAACCCACATTTTGTCTTGTTCTATTTCGTCCTGGCTACTCTTCCTCTCATGCTTTTCTAAATTGTTTTCTCATGTGAACGAAGTTACGAATTAGTGGATGAAGATGTGAAATGTGGTTGGATATCAACATCAGGAAGCAATTCTACTAATTCACAATTAAACGTGACACTGGCGGCAGTAAGTTTAACACAGTAATAATAGTATAACAATGCACTGCACCCCGTGGGGCTGCTCTGTGTAAACAAAAGCACAGATATTATTTATGCAAAATTCAGTGCCCTGTGAAAATGAATTAAATATGAAATCTAACAAGCTTGTTTTCAAGTTGCTGGTTTGACTGCCACAGTCAATTCGTTCCTTTTCAAGGAGAATATAGGTAAGAAAGAAAAATAGGGAAAATGTGGCAGAGAAAGGGGCCACTGAGTCTTCACACAGGCGACCTATGAGCAAATTAAGCTCAAAAGAAAAGCTTGTCATGGATCTCGCAGAAGAAAATCTGATGTTCTGGCTAATTTTTTTAGTAGCTCACCAGGCTCAAGCAGAAATTCTGAGAGCCAAAAATAACGTACCAAACAAATGACATTTTGTAATATTTCTCTGGTGATAATCATGATTTGGCAAAGTTGAGATTCAAAATAAAGTAAATTTGGCAAAGGTGAGGTTCAAAACAAAGAACTTAATATACATTTCCGGATCAAGTGTGAAGAGAATTATACCCAGCACACTCAAGCATATAGAAATACTAAGTGAATAAATAAATTAGTTAACAACATGCTTTGTAGCCATGTACTAATCAGGGTTTTTTGTTTGTTTGTTTGATATTTCTCAACCTAGGATGTACAGAGAAAAAGATATTACTCTCTTGTCAGTTCAGTAATCCGTTTGTCATGTTTTTCTTATCGCACTAGCATATTACAAAGAGGAAAAATGAAGTTCAATAGAGATTAAATGTTAATATAAAATTACCGTATACATGCCTGACTCTCATACAAGTCAGAGATATTCTGCTGACATTGTGACACTTATTGCCTATTTCTTGTGACACTCACTTCCTGTGACACCGACAGCAATCTGTTTAACATAGAAATAGTAAAACAATGCACACCACTCTACGGGGATGCTTTGTATAAAGATGAGCACGAATATTATATACGCAAAACCCAATGCCCTGTAAAAAGGAATTAGATATGAAATCAAACAAGCTGGTGTTCAAGTTGCTGGTTTGAGGGCCACAGTCAATTCGCTTCATTCAATATAGAGGAACGCAGTGGAATGTACCGATCCGATTGAAATCTTCAGTGAACATAAACGAAAAATAATAAAGGAACCTAAAAAGGAGTTAGAGGGATACCTAAATGGGTTGATTCAGGGTCTGATATGAAGTAAATGCAATGCTTCCATCCCCTTATCAACCAATTCTATATGCCATCACTAACCCCCATCCATCTGCCAAATATGCTGCTAAAGAGTTGTGGGGAAAGTTAATGGAAAAAAAAACATTTTTTTTGAAGAGGAGAGAGCCATACGCTTTGCAGAAATTTAGAAGTGGGGAACGCAAGGACAGAAGACTCGAAGAACAGTCCTAATTACCGTGAGTCCTGAGATGATCACAATAGCACAAAGCCACTGTGGACACAATTTGAAGCCACTTACATACACCTTTCCTTCCCCAAAGTTGACAAATAGACTACTGAGGAATTTAAGACCTCATGAGAAAAACTGAGGTAGGAGAATCAAGAATAGTGGTGAAAATAAAAATGCGCTTATACATAAATTATACAGTCACTAAAACTAAGTAAAGACAAACATTAAAAGACTTTCAATGACAGACACACTAAATAAGTAATGTTTCCTGAACGATGACTTTCCATTTACAATCCTCTGATCTTGTGACTATTTTCAGAATTTCTCTACCACCTGGTTTCAAAAAGATGACTGTAAATTCAGTTTGCTTTGATGCAGACAATATGCATATGAAAAGCATTATTTTCTATAGCTGGTTTTCAAGCCAAATGTTCAATGATATTTTTATTTTACTCCTCTGAGTAGCTAGGTCTTTATAAGGAGCCACTCTAGACTCATGCTTACTTGATGTATAATGTTAAAGATTTGGGGAGAAGCATTATCCATCAGTAGATCTAAACATATCAAAATTTAAGGTCAAGGAAATTAACAATTAGCAAAGTATATACTCTGAGGATTGGAGGAAGACTTGTTAACAACCTGAGATATGAAGATGACACACCTTGCTTGCTGAAACTGAAGAGGACTTGAAGCACTTACTAATGAAGATCAAAGACCACAGCCTTCAGTATGGATTACACCTTAGTGTGAAAAAGCAAAAAAAAAAAATCCTCGCAACTGAACCAATAAGCAACATCATGATAAATGGAGAAAAGATTGAAGTTGTCAAGGATTTCATTTTACTTGCATCCACAATCATCAGCCATGGAAGCAGCAGTCAAGAAAACAAAAGACACATTGCATTGGGCAAATCTGCTGCAAAGGACCTCTTTAAAGTGTTGAAGAGCAAAGGTGTCACCCTGAAGACTAAGGTGTGCCTGAGCCAAGCCATGGTATTTTCAATCACATCAGATGCATGTGAAAGCTGGACAGTGAATAAGGAAGACCGAAGAAGAGTTGACACTTTTGAATTGTGGTGTTGGCGAAGAATATTGAATATACCATGGACTGCCGAAAGAATGAAGAAATCTGTCTTGGAACAAGTGCAGCCAGAATGTTCCTTAGAGGCAAGGATGGTGAGACTGCGTCTTACATACTTTGGACATGTTTTCAGGAGGGATGAGTCCCTGGAGAAGGACCTCATGCTTGGCAGAGTACAGGGTCAGCAGAAAAGAGGAAGGCCCTCAATGAGGTGGATTGACACAGTGGCTGCAACAATGGGCTCAAGCATAACGATGATTGTAAGGATGGCGCAGGACCAGGCAGTGTTTCGTTCTGTTGTGCATAGGGTCACTATGAGTCAGAACTGACTCGACGGCACCTAACAACAAGTATCCTGTACTTGTATCAGGTCAAGGAGTTCCTGATAGACTTCCTTGTGTATAGTTGTTTCAGGAGGGGTTAGGTGGCAAGGTGGCTACAAGGATGCTCAAAACTGTCCACAACACTAAGAGGGATCCTTAGATGTCAAGGTGGCCAGGAAAAGACTGTCATGAGAAAGCTTGGGAGGAGAAGTTGCGGTGAAGACTACAACTGTCAGTACCTCACATAGGAGGATGTAGAACTTTCCATGGAAATCTCCTTGCAGTTTCCCAAACCATAATATCTTGGTATTTCCTGTCAACTTGCAGCACGGTTAAGCCTGCTAACTGAAAGGTTGGCGGTTCTAAACCACCCAGTGGCTCCGTGGGAGAAAGGCCTGGCAATCTGCTCCCATAAAGATTACAGCCTAGGAAACCTGATAGGGGCAGTTCTACTCTGTCACATGGGGTTGCTATGAGTGGAAATTAACTCAACAGCACCTAACAAAACCAATATATTTTTTGAAACACAGCCTGGCCTAAACTCAAACTTCAAGAGATTTTATTTATTATGCATTCTCAGCCTAATTCCACACACACAAAAAAAATTGAGGGTTGAGGGCATGGTGAGAAATGATACATTAATTGAAAAAGTCTCGAACGGCCAAACATATGTGTCCAAACGATTTTGGTAAGCATTTAATTGTATGTCACTTATCATTGCATATGCACTATACATGACAAGCTCGTCACAAAAATGTGTGTAAATGAATAAATAAATAAAGTTACAATATATGTTGTAGCCATATACCAATGAGGGTGTTTTTGTTTGTTTGTCTTTCTTTTGGTCCTTCTGAACCTGGAAAGTACACACATAAATATATGTATCTCTGGTCAGTTTTCTGAGTAGTTCTTGTTTGTCATTTTTTTCTTATTGCACTAGCATATTGTAACTTTGGAAAGAAATAGAAGACTTGAAGACACCAATAAAAAGCAGAAGGTATTGGGGAAAAAAAAAGGAGTTGCTGAAAAGGTAGAACCTCAGAATTTAACTCTTCAATATTCATCTTGGACAATGTAAGAGGAAGCATTGTATGATATCCTGGGGAAATCTCAGTTAGATATTAAGAAGAATTTACTAATGAGAGTTATATTTAGATATTCAGTATTAAGCAAGAATGACCATAGGCCTCTACACTTGGGAAGTTTGACAAATGAAGAAAACCATTCGCTTTCTGAGACATTTTTATTGCTCCCTTGCCTGGAAGCAGATGAATGAGCTTGATCACGTGTTAAGCTCTCTTCCAGCTCTTAGATTCTATGAATGAAATGGTGTACTTAAAAAGATGGAATTGACCCACAGATTCAGAGTCCAACAACTGCCTTGGCAGTTGGAAGCATCTACATACTTCATGTCTTAAATCAGGAAGAACTGGAGCCAAATGGATCGCATTAATGGGCCAGAAGAGCAGAAGGCTTTCTGGCACAGGTCTTCGTGTTCCCATCACACTGACCTTGGCCAAATGCATTTCCTTTTGTTCTTGATGATAATAGAGCAAATAAAGTGCCCGTGTTTGAAAAATGCTTCTAGCTCATTACTGCATTAGGAGAAGATCAATGCCTGTTGCGCGTCGCCGTGGAGAATAAAGTATGGAAAATCATAAACAGCTTCAGATTTGTTTGCATTTTACAACATAGAAACTAGATTAAGCAAAGGAGAAGAGAACATGACCTCATAACAGATATTTTGAAAGCTAACCATTGGCTCTTCAGTTATTTAACCGAATTTCAAAAAATAAAAAGGTATTCGGCTAAATATGACCAGATTACAGTAAATACACCATGATGGTGAGTATCTCAACACCTACAGTCAACCTTTCTTGCAAAAGTTACAAATACGAACACACAATTGTAAACTGATAAGACATTATCCAATTTCTTTACCTTCCTGATAATGACTTGACCTGGTAAAAAAATTCTGTGAAAATTAATTGTTAGCAAACATTTTCCTTCCAAAGTGAGCCCACAATTATGTGCATTTATGTTAATGTTTACATCAAGAGTTGAAAACTCAGGGACCACAGGGGCTAGCCGCATGAAGGAAGAAATGCACTACCTGTTCAGAAAAAAAAAATGAGGGGTCTAAACTGTAGTGACACAGACGGAATTTGCCCCACAAAAGGACAAAATCTCTGCTCAGTGCCCCCTAGCTATTGCTGTGAGAATGGATTAGGTATTCCAGAACGTAAGTCTTGGATTTTCAAAGTCACCACTTCCAAAAGAAGCCAGCAATCTGGATCATTATTTTATAAAATCTCCAGATGTTTAAAGTTTCACACAACTTTTTGGCTAATTGTGTGCCTCTCAGGCTGACGGTTTGTAGCTTTTGGTCTATAAACTTACATAGGGCCCAGCTATTACATGGTCCCTGAGAGAAGCCACGTTTGATATTTTGCAGGATAAACTGACTGCAAGTTGGTAGCTCTTTAGAAATTATTCCTTTATTTTATCTAGGCCCTCGCATGTCAGCATGCATTAAATAACCTAACTGCTTGAGTTGTTCTATAGGTTATAACCCAACTTTCAAAATTTAAAATGCTATGTAGTAGGGTTCAGGCATAAAAGTGTGTTTTTATTAGAAATCATTTCAAACGAGAGTTAAATGTTAATCATCCAAGCCTAGAAACAGCGTCTGTCAGTTAAGAATGCTGATGTGTTTGGGTCTAAGTCCTCTTAAAGAATCTCTTGTTGGGCTCGGGTCTCCGCTGGTATTTACAGTAAATGACAGCAAAGGCTTTCTTTAGTTTCACGCATTTCATTTACTAAATGTTTTCATTTTTTCGAGAAACATCCTTCTGTGCCCTGAAATCTGTTGAAGCCGAAATCAATTCCTGAAATGTGATTGATGTGTCTCGCTTGTCACTAAAACCACACCAAATTAATCATGGGTGGGAATCAGCCAACAGAGAATTTCTCTTCCGTGGGCAGGGACTCTTTCCCCGCCAACTCCTTGCATTATATGGAAAACAGGGTCTTTAAAGCCACAGAGGATGGCGAGTGCTTCTGGGAGGGGTTAGTTTTTAAGGATACTTCCTCTTGAGTTAGTAAAAAAAAAAAAAACCACTTAACCACTACGCCAGAAGGCAGAAGTGTGAGTTAGTAAAGCCCAGAGTAAAAAGGACCAGAAGATGTTGCTAGAGAAGAAAAGTGGAAGGAAAAAAAAAAGAAATTTAATTTTAAAAGACTCTTCAATGATTAAAAAAAAAAAACCTAGAAGTTTGAAAGAAAGTGGTAAAAATCACTTGTCTATTACTTTTACAGGAAATTGAAGCACATTACAAAGAACTTAACCAGATGCCAAATAATATATTTCCAAAGGTAAAAAACATGAGCCTTTAGCAGGCCCTGACAGTTATGGACAGGTGCTAGACCAACAGAAATCACTCTCTCTCCAGCCAGGATTAGTAAAAATAGAAACTTATTAGCAACAGATGAAAGCCAATGCGTAGACCTGCTGAAATAAAGAGTCATCTACCCTATCATTCCTATTACTAATCCCAAACCACTCCAGCAACTCGTGCCTCTGACACAGCACTATTGGTTTCTTCCAATTGTACATATTTTAGGAACTCACTTTTTAAAGCCTGTCATCTCTGCTGCCATCAAGGGAGCTAGACAGGAGTCCCCTTGGAAATTGTCATCACAATGCCCTAATCAGTCAAGAGGGTTGCTACTGGGGAGTATGAGTCACCCCTCCATCTGCAGGGGCTTCAGGACTGCCGTCTCCACAGAGTCCGCACTGGCCAGGGAATTGAAAGACCATGAAAACTGAACCCAAGTGACCCATGGCTGGGCCTCCAAAGCAGCCCAGGAACATACTTAAATGTCATAATAACGTTTCCATCACAATATTTAGAGGCTGGAAAAAAGTGCAATGCTTAGATTTCAAAGAAACATTTCAGAGAATCATACCTCTTGGTTTACCCATGCATCAAAGCATGTCCTAAGGCGGACAGCACAGCCAAGAGTCCATGTGCTTTCCTTGCGGGAAACACGGAAAAGCTGTCTTCTCCTCATTCCTCTTCTCTTCCTCACCTGGCCAACCATTCTAACTACATATATATTTATTACATTACATATATACATATATATATAAGCAATGTAATAAGTGTGTATATACAAATATGTAATAAAATACATATAATAAACCATTATATATTATTTTATATTATATATTACATTACATATATTACTATATAAACCAATGTATATAAATATGCATTATATATCATATATGTTACATTATATACACACACGCATACATACCATTTGCTGTCAAGTCAACTACAGCTCATGGCAACCCAATGTGTTTCAAAGTGGAACTGTGCTCCACAGGGTTTTCAACGGCTGATCTTTCAGAAACAGGTCACCAGGCCTTTCTTCCATGGTGTCTCTGGTTGAACTCAAACCTCCAATCTTTCAGTTGGCAGTTGATCCCGTTAACTATTTGCACAACCTAGGGCATCTCTCTCTCTCTATATGTACACATTCAATTGGATAGTTCTAAAATAAATTATCTTTTTTGTAAACCAATGTAACTTCAGTTTTTAAAAGACTTACAAGTTATAAAATGGGAAAAAAATATAAATACATAAATAAACTCTTCTAAGCATACCTTGCATAGCCTGTATTCAGATTATTTTTAAAGATTTCAAATAATTTCCCAGCAAAGAAAAAACTGGTCTATCTTAGATTTTTCACATCACGTCCATATGTATTTTATTTACTTCTTAAAAAATTAAGGAAAATAAGCAAGTTACTATTAACCTAGTGTTACAGATGGGGAAAACTGACCTCGACTTTGTAATTCCCTACACATCCCACCACGGGATGATAGACTGTTGAGGGTGTGACAGAAGAATGGTGTTGAGCATATAACTGACCAGGTTTAAGATTAGTTATGTGCCCAATACTGATATGAGTTAAAATGTCTTACCAAAAATATTTAGTAAAAGCTCACTGTTAGCAAGAATAAAAATAACTGAAGTATTTTAGCTATTAAATTCTAAATAAAATGAGAGTTTGTTCATTTGTTAACACATGTTCGGCCTCAAATTAAGATAAGGTTAAACGTCAGATGAGGTAGGGAAATGATCTACAGGAAAGGCTGTTTGGTATTTTTATGTGTCCCTGGTGCTGATTAAGATCTTCTTTTTCTAGGATGAGGAAAGTTTAAAGAAACATGAGAAAATAAAGACCACAGCACAAACTCTGGAGATTTCTATTAAGCCACAGTTAGTAAACTGCCAATGTGTTATGAACCTTCATGTAAAAGTCTTCAGTGTGGGAACGTAACAAACATGGTACCATTTTCTAAATTTGAAACATATCTTGCCCATTTAAGATAACAAAGTTGAGAGATATAAATTTAGAATACATAATCTTAAAATTTCCCTCAAAATCAAAGAGTTTAACTATAGAAGACGGGAGTAAATAAACCTTAAATACTCACTGAATAAATAAGGGGCAGTTAACCTGATCTAACATCTTTGAGGAAAAAAAACAAACCTTCAAAAGCAGGATGTTATTTATTTTACACAATGCCAGAATAGATATTTGTGAACATTTATGAGTTATTTTTAAATTCTATTGAATAATACAACATGACTGGAAATACAGGATCAATTATATAAATTTCATCAATTCCAACAACTGAATGCCAATGAAAAATACATAAAAATAAAACTTTTATATTTAAAAAGTTCTTTTAAATTTTTTAAAGAAACTTCAGTAAAGCAACAATCTAGCACTTTTTATATTGCGAAATGGAAATACACCCAACAATAAACAGAAAAATGATTCCTTAAATTAAAATGCAAATCTTTATAACTTTTCCACTTTCCTGTAAGGCATAATCTTGGTTTCTGAAGCTACCTGGTGTTCAGCTTCCTTATTACGCGATGAATCTGGTATCAAAACCCAAAACAAACTTTAGTGTAGTCTTTCCAAGAATCTACAATAAAATTATTCTTAAAATATTTGAAAAATAAGGGTTTCTAAATAAAGCTTTACTGCAGGGAAAACAACTGCATTGAAAAACAATAGTGTTTTCTTTAAATCAAACCTAAAGCAAATTTATGACAAAAGGAAAAAAGTGCATTAATTCTAGCCATTACAGCAGTGTGTTAATTATTTCACAAACATCATATATAATAATTATACAACAACTAAGTGAAATAACAGAGAACTCTCCTTACGTAAACTTCTACTTGTTTAAGGAAGCTGTTAACCTAAGTAACTACTGGGCTTCCAGAACCTTCGTTTATTAGCATCTTCACAATACTTGAGATATTTTATACTGCTTGCAACGTCTGCATCTATTGTGCAATCAATACTTGCACGATTAGTGAGAGTTTAATTAATCATCACATAACTGATACTTCGGTATGAAATAGGTATTAAGAATCTCATGTTTAGCTGATAAACTGACAATGGAGGCTAAACAATCAGACATTTAATGTAAAAATTTAGAAATACATTCCCTGGAATTTTGAGCAAGAAAATCCGTTTTGAAAAAGTGTAACTCGCTGTGTCACAATCCATAATATTATTTCTATTTAATGCTTTGGACTAAAACGAAATCACATTCAAAAACCCTAGCGCACTTGGTAATAGTTAGACGATCTATACCTTGATTATAATATGTGCCCACTCTGAAATTTAAAAGAAAGCTGTAGCAATTTTATTGTAATCTGATAAAAAAACATTTGGACCTTTGGGGAAAGAGTTAATGAATTATAGATCTGAAGCCGGGTTCCATCGGTTCAGTGTGAACTTTCATTCTAACAGTTAAAGTAGGTGTCTATCAAATTGTTTATGAGGACAAATTTATGGAAAATAACCAAGAGTAAAGCTTTGTTCTTAATAAGAAACATGAATATGTATGTAATTTTAGCCAGACTAAATTAACCCAAAAATGAATAAATAAAAAAATAAGGACAATAATTGTTGTCATAAAGAAGTCTTGCCTCCCTTCCCCTCTTAAAAAAAAGCATTTCTGTTTATAGTTTCAAAAATATTCACAGTTCAAATAAAATTACTTGGAAAAGAACAAAAGAAAAAGAATCTGCGAGGAAACCATTATGGAGCAAAATACACGTATAGTTTTTCCCTTTTAATAATAAACCTTTTCTAAGCAGAGATACCCTGCAGGTGAAATACAGTGCTTGATATGAAAATAGTACATGACAATTAGCATTCATACAAGCCGTATGTTATTGCCGAGGTGTGTCCATTTCGTAAGGATGACTCTTTATTTAGAAAGGTTACGTCAAACCATGGATCCTAGTTTAACATTAGACAATGAACGCTGAAGAGTGAGATCCCATTTAAGCAACAACATTACTAATAGGAAATGTATCGTAGGTACATTGTACAAATATCTCTGTATAGATACGGCACAGTCACATCTGTGTCCCCTGGCTAACAGTCAGTCATCAATTACTGTGAACCAACGATCAATAAATGCAAAGATGATGCCTGTGGTTTCATCTTTATTTTCAACCTAATGGTTTAATTTTATAGATGTTCATCGATTACTAGGGATTGTAGAATATGAAATTAGTAGTATTTGAGTTTACTAAACTTGCAAATTCTACTGCTCTTATCTCTTCTGTCCCTTGGGCTACTGGCTCTTCTATTACCCTTCTGATAAATGAAGACCTGGAAGTGAAGAGCTACTACATTAAATAAACCAACAAACAAAAAAAGCCAAGGCAATCCATACCATTTCTATTAATAAATTTATTATTATGAATTAATCCTGGTATTGCCATATATATATACATAAAAAAATAGAATACCCATAATCTTAATGTTTTTCTGTTCCTGATATTTCAAATATGTTAACCATCTCTATTTCAAAGAATTTGGTATATAGTAAGTCATAACACTGAAGTGTATTGTTAATGTTTACAAAGCGTTTTCACATATATCATTTCATTAAATTCTTACAGTAACTCAGTGGTATACGTACAGGATTACTATCTCCAGTTTATAAGCTCAGAGAAGTTAAGCAACTTGTGATGAATATCCTAGACTTGTTTTTCTAATGCCAGGTTCTCTTTATACTATCATACAGATTACCTCCATTTTCCAAAATTCAAAGAAAGAGAGAGAGAGAATAAAAGACACAGACAGAGAGAAAGTGAGGGAAGCAGATAATTCATTTATTGATCCCCCCCCATGCCAGTACTGGGTATGTATTGGGTCCTCCTCTGAGGACTTGAAGTCAATAAGAGCAAAATAAAACACAGAAATCTAAAAGACAAGAAGTATGTACCATTAAGACTCACGCTGTCAATGTAGAAGGAGAAAAAGAAGGCAGAGTTGGAGAAAATGCCAAAATTTAAGTTCTAAAGAAGAAAAAATGGTGCTACTGACCAAGATGGGGGAATCAGAAGAGGGACCAGTCTCTGAAGAATGATAAACAAATATAGTTCTACGCTTGTGAAGTTGAGATGACATTGGGAGACCCATGAAAATATATCAAATTTGAAACTGTAGTTCAGGCAAGAGCACAGGGCTGGTGTTGTAAACTGGAATCACAACTCAGATACTTGAAAGTTAAAGTGCAGATGAGTTTTTCAGAAAGCAGAATAGAAGGGTAAGGACCAATCTCAGGAAGTATTCACAAAGAGAAGAAATAATAAGTAAGATGGGAGAAGGAAACCAGAAAGAACGGCTTAAGAAGAACTGACTATTGCATCATACAACCAACGAAGGGGAAACCACCAAAAACTGGGATTCATACAAACTTAGCAAAAAGAAGGAGAGAATAAAACTGAGGAAAAGGTAGAGCATTTGACTTAACACAATACTACTCTAAGATATAAAAAAGTTGATTATTGAAAATAATGTACATTCATATTCTTCAAAAGTTTTTTAATCAAACCGGATAAAAATATATTCAATATCACAGAACAATTATCTAAACCAGAATCCTTCTAAAGATAACCACTATTAACACTACACCTAGTGTATAATTCCATTATAATGATCATATTGATAGAAAAATATTCTATAGTATCTTACTGCTCTATTTTTTCGTATGTGTTTTTTAAAGGTAATATTTAGTGTTTCGAGTTTCTGGGTGATGCAAACGGATTAAGTACTTGACTACCAACCAGAAGGTTAGTGGATTGAACCTACCCAGAGGTGCCTCAAATAAAGGCCTGGTGATCTACTTCCAAAAACTTGAAATCTCTGTGAAGCGATTCTGCTCTGCATGAACGGGGTCATCACGGGTCAGGATCTACCTGACAGCAGCTGGTTTGATTTTTGGTATTTAGTGTTTGGGTTGCAATATATCCTTGTATTTTCTTTAACAATTGTAAAAGGACAGATGCAAGTCAAAGGAGTAGGTGTCAATACACAATGAAGCTGTAGAGAATTTCAGCAGCCTAATTATCTTCTAGAAAAACCACAAAGCTTCATGCTGTTGACACTTGTAGGATCCATGGTATGAAACTGGATTAATATTGATATTTGTCATTTTGGGTTAAATTCCAAAAAGAACCAACCTCATAAGCAATACCAATCTCAAGTACTTTGAAGTACTCTAAAGGTCATGAACTTAAAGAATGCTGGTTTATTAATAAACATACGATGGGCAAAACACTTTGGATACACTTTAAAAGAAGTTCAAACTGTCTTCTTGTTCTCTATCTGGAATTCAGGAAACATGAAGCCCAAGAAAATCCTACACCCTGTCAAATTATGTTTTACTTACAAAGAACATCCATGTGATTTCTGGGCTAAAGATGTAGCTACAGATTTTTTGAAAAAAAAAAAAAAATGAAACCAGAGGGCAGAAAATTTGGTACAATTCTGTGATTTCAAATCTGTAAATATATACAGAATTGTCTGGCTCCTCCTTGAAGAATATGGAAGAGTAACACAAAAACTATAAACCTAACCTCTTTTTACAGAAAAGAATACAGAGTAAGCAACAAGGTAGTGTCAAATTAGACTTATATACAATATCTGAAGGATGGGATAACTTAGAATCCTTCTACTGTTTCCTTCTAAAGCTTAACCTTCATTGATAGGTGACCTTTTAAAGCTTAAGTTTCACTGACACCTGACGACCACTCTGTGGTACAGTGATGTTCCATTTATGCAATCAGACAGCAACAACAAAAATTCAATAGCAATAAGCATACCTAGAATCTAGATTGTGTTTCTTAATACCGTTCTATACCACAAAGAGCCAAGGCTCCTTGGAGTAATGGCTGGTTCTAGGGCTGTGGCAGGGAAAGTACAAGATGGACCTAAATCATCTGATTGTACCCGAGAGCAAGAAAACAATCCCAGAATAATAGGGACTTGCCAATAAGTCACAAGAAGCCAAATGAAAGTGTTTTCACTGGATAAACCTGGGACAATTTGAGCATCAACATAGACAGCGTTAGAATGAATTAACAATTCATTGAATAAAATAAGAATCCATGGCTCCATACTGGCATAAACAAATGATTGAAAAAATTAATTGTGAAATGAGGAACAGGGTATTTACACAGTATCAAATAATCACCCCACAAAATACTTATCACTGATGATAGAGAAGAGGGTACCTTTATAGTAGAGAAATATGGCGGATGCTTTCGTAATTGAGCGATCCAGGATAATGTCATCAGTTACAAGATAAAGGGAAATCATGTGCTGTTGATTATGACACAATGAGACCATCACGTGTGTGATATTCCTGTCAAAGAGGTATAGCCTGAATCTGATCATGAGGGAACAGACCGACCCAATTCAATCACACTCTACTAGGTGTGTCCTCCACATAGGTGGCACAAATGGTTTGCACTCAAATACTAACCTAGACGTTGGTGGTTAGAATCCATCCACTGGCCCCAGAGAAGAAAGGCCTGGCAATCTGCTTCCATTAAGATTAGAGCCAAGAAAACCCTATGGTGTAGTTCTACTCCATAATACATGGGGTCGCCATGTGTCAGGATCGACTCAACAACAAGTTGTTGTCTCTTTTTTTTTTTTAATTTTCAAAATTGTAAAAGTCATGAAAGTCAAAGGAATAACATAAATTTAATTAAAAACCCGTATTTTGTGTCAGTGGAGAATTTCCAGTTATCTCCTGAATGTTCTTGTTTTCACTTTCTTCCTTCAATATAGCCTACCCTCTCTCCCGTCATTTATTCTCTCCTTTTTCCACATCTCTCTTTTCCCCCAGAATAAAAAAGGTCAGTGTTACCTGGAAACAATGTTACCAAAATGGCCACTGATCCTCCAACACATCTTGATTTTCTTTTTCCACATCTTGTATTTTAAGTCTATTTTAATGACACTGAAGTTAGTGCCATTTCAGGAGGGTACTGCCATGTTACTGGCACTCGTCTGCCAGTTTGTGGTACCATGGTGGCCTGCATGTTGTTATGACACTGGAAGCTATGCCACTGGTATTTCAAATACCAGCAGGGTCACCCATATGTTGGACAGGTTTCAGTGGAGCTTCCAGACTACAACAGACTAGGAAGAGAGGCCTGGCAATCTACTTCTCAAAATTAGACAAGGGAAGCTCTATGGATCATAACAGAATATTGACTGATACTGTGCCAGTAGATGAGCCCCCTAGATTGGAAGGTACTTAAAATTCAGTGGCTCCACCAAAGGACTCAAGCATACCAACAACTGAGAAGATGGCACAGGGCTGGGCAATGTTTTGTTGTGTCCTACATGGGGTCACCATGAACCAGAGTAAGCTTGCCGGCAACTAACAACAATAATAACTAGTATCTTGGTAACAACCTGCCGTAAATTTTAATGAAATTTATGTACTGCGTTTTGGTTTATGAAGCATTTCACCTAGTCTGTCTACTCTGGTTTCTTATATGCACTCTATGAGATAGGTATTTCTATGTTTCCTCTTTTAAAAATGAGGAAACTAAGGCAGACTCAATCTTTCACAAGGTTTGTGGATTGCACCAGCACTCCTGTCATTGGCACCACATGGCTGCTTTCCCTACGTACAAGCGACTGTCCACAATTCAACACTACAGAAAAGAGGAAATCAATTAGACAAAGCACCGCCACAGAAAGAAGTTGGTATTGTTCAAGTTGCTCAATGTGAACAAATAACCATCCCTAAGCCATCTCAATTAATGTATGGAACACTATAGTAATCTATCTTCTCTTCCATTGTTGCTTAGCTTTTTAACTAAAGTGGGTGGCACTTTATTGTTAATTGTGTTTTTTTAAGAAGTAAAAATAAAAAAGGAAAGAAAGAAAATGAACAAAAATCAATTATAGATCTTGGTGAATTCCATGTATTTGAGGCACAACTTTACTGTTTTAATTAAATGGAAATATAGGCCCATTGTTTTAAAGACATTAAAAAGATAATTCAAATCCTGACACTGGCCCTCCCCACACCCCAGCCCTGCCTTTTTAAACTGGAGGTCTACAACAACAAGGCCAACCACTGTCTAGAAGATGGGATTCTCATAATGGCTAAATGCAAATAACCACCGGCATTCTAATCACTCCTCTAAAAATCCAACTAATTACATGTCTGCCACTTTGTACACTTCTGTAAGGCTTGATTAGTTACCCAGTTTAATGTAATTTGATAGAGTTGGCAGATAATAAATTGAAAGGAAACTATAAATAAGTTTGAATAAGTTCCAAGTGAATAATTTTAGGATTTATTCCATACGCACTGACTGAATCTTAGTCGTACCAATCCTGAAGGTGAAGTACAAGGGAAAATTCTTATAATCGGTGCAAGAAAGCATTTGACGGTGGCATTGTGACTTCTGAGTTGCGGGACTTTAGGGACAAATCCTCGCTTGTCTGCAAAATGAGAATAGTAATAGTGCACACCTCTGAGCACCTGACGACTAAATGAGATGATGGGTGCCTGGCACAAAAATGGCTAGCTGTTATCAGTATTTATATTTGCATTTCAAATATTCTTAACTTTGCTTTAGTTTTTCAAATTCCCTCTCTTCAAGAAACTAAGCATTTTAGAGACAATAAAATTATTTACACCCCTTTGAATACTATTTCAATTTGGAACGTTTTGAGGAGAGCGAAATGTCCGTGCATGTTCATTTGCTCAAAGGCCAGGGGTCTCGTCTAGAGGGAAGACCTTTGGTAAAATGTCTTCTATCACTCCTACTCATCAAGGAGGCCCTCTCCCCCCAACCCTCTTAGCGTTCTGAAAACAGCAAATGCAATTGTACCGCTCAGCTCACGATAAAGTGAAGCTGAAGAAAGACTAGTGTCCGTTTGAATCACAGCTCTACCACTTTTTGCTGTGTGACCTTTGAACAAGTTTCTTAATACTTTTCAGTATCATTTCCTCCCTCTCCTGTAGAGCTAGAGGGAAGGTTTTTAAAAACAACATCCCTAAGATGCCTAGCTGAGTGCCCAGCACGTAGTAGACACTCAGTAAACAGTAATTCCCTAGTGGCAATCATTTTACTCTTTCCAAAGAAGGAGGAACAGGCAGAGGAAATAATTTCAGTGCAAAGAAATTAGTCTTTATTGGTGAAATCTGGGGTCAGTAGTACCTTGGTAGAAGTCGTGGTGGTACAGTGGTTAAGAGCTCGGCTGCTAACCAAAAGGTCCGCAGTTCGAATCCACCAGCCATTCCTCGGAAACCATATGGGGCAGTTTTACTCTGTCCTATAGGGTTGCTCTGGGTCAGAATCAACTCGACGGCATTGAGTTTGCTTTGGTTTGTTTCTTTTTTTTAGTACCTTGGTAACATGTACTCTGGACATGTTATCAGGAGAGACCAGTCCCTAGAGAAGGACGTCACGCTTGGTAAAGTAAAGGGACAATAAAAAAGAGGAAGACCCTCAACAAAATGGATTGACACAGTGGCTGCAACAATGGGCTCAAACACAGCAATGACTGTGAGGAAGGCGCAGATCCGGGCAGTATTTCATTCTGTTGTGCATGGGGTCCCTATGAGTCGGAATCGACTTGATGGCACCCAACAGCAACAGTACCTTGGCAGGAAGATATTTTGAGGCCTGGGGCCTTTCTAGCATCTGCCATCATCACAATAGGCAATGACTTATTCCACCTGCTGAGAGAAGACTCCGGCTGGAGGTGATGTTTCCACAAACCCCTCTAGGAAAAGTCTTGCATGCATTAGCAGAAGAATGGCAAACCTATCTGCCTCTCATTCTAAAAAAGAAGAGGGGGGCGTGGTTTTCTAGGCAAATGTCTGAAACACATGTTGTTTGGAAATTAATTAATTAAAACAAAACACTATGTAACATATTAAAATAATTTTTAATGATAGAAAATGTGGCTTTCTACCCCCAGGTTGGTATTATGATACGGGAGTGATTACTTGACATCTGCAAGTTCTCTACTCCTCATTGCACTTAGCTCTCATTGCTTTAAAGACTCACGTGAGCTGAAAATGACAGGGCCGTGATATAGAAACAAAAATACTTCAGTTTGGCACAGTTGTTATATTCCAACATAATCAATCATAATTGGAATATATTTATCTTTCCACTTGATAAAACATACCCTGGATATGCATTGCAAAGCAGGTACAAGAACCTTTTTGAAATTATTTCAGATAATTACATTTCACATTATTTAAAATATAAACTTCTAGTATAAATGTCAAACGTAAAACGCATAAAGTGTCAATTTCTCGGAAAGAGCACAGCACAGGTTTCATTTCTATTACACTTTCAGCACTTTTCCTCTATTTCTGGAGACAAATAAATTTTGAGGGAGCCTAATTAGCTGTCTATTTAAGTATAACCAGGCAAAAAAGCCGAGGGTGTTCCTGGGTGTTTTTACTCAACTTCTGATTCCTAAGAATGATGAATTTATGCTTAAACTATCTTGAAGCCCTTGGGATCAAGCGCCGATTTCATTCTCTACAATGCTGGATTTTGACGACAATAACACAAAGAAAGCATCGATGGCATTTCTTCTCCACAAAATTTTGGTAGAAAAAAATAGTAGGACATTAAAAAAAAAATGTGCAACAAGTTGGAAGTTTTTAGTAGTGTGGGGGAAAAGACAAGGGTTTATTGCCGTATTTCATATGCATTATCTTGATGCACGCTGCCCCAAAGCCAATTCAAAGAGCAATGCGGGCTTACCCACTGCTCCACTTTCCCTAGAGAAGAACGCGTGTCCTTACAAGGCTTCCCACCTGTACAAGCCCTGTCCCTGGGGCCACTTGGCTCCCTGAGAAAGCCAGGTGAAGAACAACATAAAACACGATGGCCACTGTAATATTCCCTAAATGCTCTGGGGAGCCGCCACTTCACCCTGAGTCCACAGTATGCCACTGCTGCCCAAAGTAATAAAGACTTCTGTCACTGCAAGAGCTTTTCATCTTCAGAACTCCTTCCTCCTCTCCTGATAAGACTGCCAACTCCACTCTCTGTAAATGAGCTCATGGGGACACTTTATTTTCCCTGCGTGAAAACAAAAAGGGCCACTGCCCAGCTTCAGAGATGGAGGGGGCGGTGCTCTGTCTTCAAAGTCAGAGCAGCAGGTCTGAAAGGGATTGAAGCTGACCTGGGGAGCCTCCCTCGAACAGGAAGCTCAAGCCTAGCGATTTCATTAGCTTGCTCGCCTCACTTTTATTTTACAATGCCTGAAGACTCGGGGTGGGCAGAGGGAGAGGGAGGACAGACCAGCTATCTCCACCAGCTTCTGTTTGAGAACACAGAACATTTGAGTTCACTTTGGCCAACACCACTAGCCAATATCAATGCCGCAAGTCAGTGTTAGCTGAACGTGTCACATGTGGGACAGATGGCTAAACCATCACAATGCAGTCAGTTCCCAAATAAGTGAATTGCAGTTTAGGCTGCCTCGTCCAAACAGTAACTACATTTAATTTTTTTTGCAATCAGTGGCATATGCTTGCATCTGCCTACAATATGACTAGGGCCAAATCTGGTCCGGCCGTGGCATCCTGAGTGCCAAGGTTACAGCATTCCTAGTGCTGAATTTCCGGCAAAGACCGTAGGGGGACAAGTTAGCTAATTAAGAATACGCATTGCTCTTTTGGCCTCCTTAGATACCTACACCGTTTGTGATAAAGCGAAGAGCTGCTGACCGGCTAGAGCACCTTCTCTGTTGCATTTCTAAAATGTTTGAACTTGCCCCATCGAAAAACAACAACAACAATAATAACAAATGGAACACGGAATCAGTTTTCTACTACATTGAAAAGGAATTGTTTTTATCTGTTGGTCTGATTGCATTCATCCAATTCAATTTATTCAAATGTTATGACGTTCTTGCTACATGCCAGGCACAGTACTAGGCATGGGGCAAGACACGAGCATCCCTTCCAGGGCTCACACTCTGGTGGGAGGCAGGCAGTCAGACAAATAATGACAGCCATGTGACGTTTCCTTTATAGCAATATCACAGGCAGGTCCTTAGCTCTTTCTGAGGAAGTCAAAGAGGGCACCCGGGCATGATGGACTGAAGGGGACGGAAGGGTGTTTTAGTCAGAGTGAGGAGCTGGGGCAGCAGAGCAAGAAAAAACAAGAACAGCGCTGTCCAATACACGGCCAACTATATTTAAATGTCAATTAAGTAAAATAACCTAAAATTTTAAACCCAGCTTCCCAGGTGCTCCACAGCCACCTGACGCTAGCGGCTCTCATAGTGGACAGTGCAGGCACAGAGCATTTCCATCATTGCAGGAAGTTCTATTAAACAGTGGTGACCTGGAAATGGTCAATATTGAGGAGTGTTGGGCTATGAAGTTTAAAAGGCAGGAAGGGGTCCAGTCCCTTGAGATCCTGAGAAACCACTCAAGGAAACGGGAGTTTTTAGCTTACAACACTTGGAGAGCAACTAAAGAATTTAAGTTGTGAAATAATTAGTGCAGATGAATGAGGGAAAGAGAAAATAGGTGACTTGATCTGATTTGCATTTTAGAAAGAACTTCATTCATTCAAGCTATAGTGTGGAGGCTGGCACACACGTGCGCGTTTGCGCACACACACGCACACAAATTCTCCACACATGGTACCAGCCATATATAGCTTTTCCTTTTTAGTTCAGTGAACAATATCAATAATGATAGTTAACATTTACTGAATGTTTACCGCGGACCAGGCTCCGTCTCATAGATTCCATACGTATTAACTCATTAAAAGTAAACTTAGAGAAACACGTTGATTTCTATAGGTCAATATTCCAATCTGATCCCTCATTTATATTGCTTTGGAGGATTAGAAATGAAGAACTGAGGATAGAAATAGCTATAGGAAAACATCTGGACAGGTTGAATCAATGGGTAATTCATCCTGCCAACCAAACTTAGGCCGTAAGCAGGTTATCTTCTCCCTTATCCTGGGAACTGGGGGCTGAGTGACTGTGCTTCCTCCGTGGTCTGCAAACCGATGATATGACATTCATGGGCGTGCCAGTAAAAATCTCTTGAGTTGTATTAATGTGGACTTCTCTACTTGGAACATTCAACTGAAAACCCTGAAGGAAACTGTTCATATTGAAAAGCCCAGTGAGAAACCTTAAGAAAGGCAGGGGACAATTAGAAGCGACCATGAGCAGCGAATTCTCCAGTGCCCTGAACCGCACGTAAATGGTGCACTGAGGTGGCTGGATGTCTGGCCAAATCTCAGTTCTCTTCATTTTCTTGGATAGGGTATTTTACTCATGATCATAATGGCTTAGAATCACGCTGCGTCTCACAGAAAGTTAGTGAAATCTGCTTTCTCCGTTAATGGCCACAATTTGGTCCTGGGTCAGATGGAAAAAGAGGCCTGGAGCTTACTGCCAACACTTTCCTCTAATTCACTGAGCCTGTCCACCAAGAAGCAGTAATTGAATGCCTACTGTATACTGAGAAAGTTTCTTTGCATATAAAGAACTCATGATTCTGACGCATGAAGCTTTTAATCTAGTCAGAAGAGACAGACATACATAGGAAATAATTTGACAACAAATAGTGAATACTGAAAATAATATATTATAAGCTGAATATTTGAGTGCTGGGGGACTTGGGGATTTAGGGTAAAGTGATGAGTATAGTGATAGATATGGGGTTAAGAAAAGAAAAAGAGGGGGTTGGTTGTAAGTCAGGTCATGAAAGAAGTGTATGGGGAACTCAAAATTATATAGGTTTGAATATTTAATAACAGGTCCCAGTTAAAACCCCCAAACCAATCCCATTGCCGTTGAATGGAATCCTAACTCACAGTGACCCTAAGAACAGAGTAGAACTGTCCCATGTGGTTCCCAAGGCTGTAACCCTTGCAGAGGCAGATCACCACATCTTTCTCCAGAGGATTGGCTGGTGACTTTGAACCGCTGACCTTTTTTGGTTTGCAGCTGAGCGCTTAACCATTGTGCCACCAGGGCCCCTAATAAACCACAGGGGTCTTAAAAGTCTGAAAAGAGAAATAGGTGATAAAGTACTTTAAAGCTAGTACGGGTTCACATGTCATTTTTAAAGGAAGAGAGTAAAAACACACTAGAAATGACGTGTGCTCACATTCCACAACAGAGAACTTTACACAGCGTACTGTTCTTGTAATTTCTGAAAACTCTGCTATTTACAATTCCTAATATAATTAATGGGGTGTTTATAATGCTTAATGCTGAGAATTCTCCGATCTAACTAATTTTTAAAATGAATTATTCCACTTAACAAGGGGGGAAAAAAACGCTTTCGATTTTTACCAAGAATTCCCTATTTTCAGCTATTCTCCCTTTCTTACAAAGAGCCCACTTAATAACGTTCACTCTAACAACCTCATTTATTTTCCAGAAAATTAACTCAGTCTCAACCCTGATTAATGATTTCATCTAAATGAATCAAATTAAAAATTGAAAATTATATTTCAAAAGCCAAAGGAAAAAAAAAATTGACCATTTCCAGTTAACAAATGATCCTTTCAAATATTAAAAGGTGACCATGAAGAGTGCGTGATAGTAATGAAATCTGGCTCGGGCCTGCTGCTTATCTGGAGCTCACGAAGGAGGAGAATTGAAGAAAGAACAAACACGAAGAAGGAAAGAAGGGAAGAAGGTTCTCAATGCACTTTTTTAACACTGAAATCCCTTGGGGCACAGAAGTGACTCCGACTTAGGTTTCGCCTGTAATAAAAAAAAAAAATCAGTACACCAAAATAATACGAGGTTTTCCCTGTTAATTAAAACCGGTAGGGCTGGAGATTGCTCTCAGCGTAAGGGGGTTAGGAAATCGTACACACACTAAACGGCTTCTATTAACAAAACCTAAACATGAAAGGATACTTCACGCTAAGATACCTCTTCTGCAAGCCGGAAGCAGTCCACCGGGAAAACAAGCAGCTAATTAGGGAGAAACCGTTTGTCTGACGTGTTTTCCTTTTTCCAAAATTCCACTTTTGGGGAATATGGGATTACTGTATTTATCCCAAGTCCTGGAAAGAACTTAGAGTTAAGGACCATGGAGTTTTCAGCTGGATTTCCTTATTTCATTGATTTTTGAAGATTACATTCATCAAGAGTAACCAAGGCAGAAAGAAGGACCGGCCTTGAGGCAGGTCTGCGAAATTCTAACTGTGGCGTTTTGGTTGTACACAGGCAGTCTCTTGTCTTTCTGACAAATATATTTACCCCAACCTGTCCCTTCCGAGCACAGGTTATTAAAGATAAAATAGTATCTCAAATGATGAGGGAGGAAAAGCTGCTTCTGCCTTCCTCCCAAATTCTCTGCTGGGATTTGGCTCCTGTAGGTTGTTAAGGGCCTTGGGAGACCCTGCAAAGCCTGTCAGCAAAGGCTGCAGCTGCCTATGTGGGAGTCAGCCAGGCTCAGACTGCCATATCCACCCCACAGCCACCCACGGGCTGCCCACAGGCCCCCAGACGGGCCCTATGCCAGGGGTTCTGCTCACACAATGGGCGGCTGGGTGGAAGAGCCACCATGTGCGCAGAACCTGGCAGGCAGCCAGTGGGCACCCCTGGGCCTCGATGGGGCTTCCCTCTCCAGCCTTCCGGAGCCTGTAGCTAAACCACTGGGAGGGGACTGTGGTGTCAATGCCAACATCAGAGTCAAAATAGAAACAGAAAGCATGTACCCCAAGGAAGCAGATTTTCCCAGGGAAGTATAGGCCAAAGCTGTAAAGAAGGAATCTTGAGTGTTTGGAGGGACAGTGAGTATGTTATTAAACATTCATTAACCAGTATGCATTCTTATGCATTGTTTAAGCTCCGACAGAGAAACGGGACTTCAAAGTGAATAAAAGGAGAGTGTGCTGCTATTCAAGGGAGGGACGCGGCAGGTTTGGGATTGATACGTTCAGTATCGGCTGGTCTTCAGCGGCTGCTTTCTCTTTTGTGGCGTTTCCCACGTCCCCTGTAATAGCTGTTGTGCCCACAGGTTGGAAAATTATCTCATTAATTGCCACAACAGGAGGCGGATAGTATTACCTACAATTTACGAGGGGAAATAAAGACACAGGAAGAAGTGGCGTGCATCAAAACAACGACGACAAAAAAGGACCATGGCTTTCTCTGTGTGTGTGTGTGTGTGTGTGTGGCTTCTTAACTACTATTTAGTTATCTGCCAGTCTTTCCATAACATACTTCATAAAATTACAGAATATTTAAGTACTCCAGACATCTTTAAAAAAAAAAAAAGTCTGCCCTTAAAACAGAAACGGGCCTTGGGGAGCATTATCAAAAGGCCTTCATTTAACAGATGAAAAAAATGTATGTCCACAGTGAACAGATGACTCATCCAAGGTCACATAAGCAGAGGATGAAAATTTATAAACATGTCTGACTAGATTCTCGTCTTCCCGGGTGTTGCTTAAATTCCTCATGCTTTCAAATATTGTATTTATTTTAACACACAGTCAAGGTTGTTATCCACATTAGCAAAGACAGTGCTGGCCTAAATAAAGGCTTTGCAAGGATTTTGTGACGGTTAGTGGGGAGAACAAGGAGCACCCAGCGATGCATACGTTTGATTCCTCTTCCCTTAGGTTTACCGGAGGAGGCTAAATGCTATGGACATTAGCTTGTCATGTACCTGACAAGGCTCTGTGACTATTTTAGGTACACACTTGCATTTGATATGAAACATAGTGCAAATAGAACCATCTTGGTTATCAAAGCAAATATTCCTCAATACCAAATACAATTTGTGTCTTCTGCACTTTTCAGAGAACCAGAGCCAAGTATAACAGGTGCTCATAAAATTTTGCCATGAACCATTGTGCTGGTGGTATAATGCCCTGACCTGCAACATTTGGCCCATTTTAATGCCAGACGTCCCTGGATCATCCTTCCAGGTTAAACGTTCCCAAGTGGACTGCTGATTTAATGTGGTGGGGAGAAGGCCAGCAGGGATTATTCTGAAACTGTGTAAGAAGTTTTCTGACATATTCTTTCATCAGGTTTTTCAAAATTGTGATTCAATAAATTACCTAACCAAGCAACACCTTCACAGCTTAACAGAACACTGAAGGATTTTCCTTCTGCTCAGGGTTCAGGAAATAAATGTAAACTCAATGTAAATTAATTTGTTGTTGTTGTTAGGTGCCGTCGAGTTGGTTCCGACTCATAGCGACCCTATGCACGACAGAATGAAACACTGCCTTTAAATTAATACCTGATCAACAATAACCTGACATTCCTTCCATTGCATACAAGAAGAAAATTAAGCTAAAAAAAAAAAAAAAGATCAACTGTGTCATGACTTAGTGTTAAACTACACCTCTACAGCTCCAAGGAAAATGATAGGCAGAAATAAACTGTTTGATTTTATTCCTAGGGATAGCAAAATCTGGTAATAAAGAACTCAGTTATTTTTCACTTGAATTACTAAATTCACCTGCTATCTACATTGATCAAAATAACCACATTCATTTTCTTGCCTTTATATATGATATTACCTAAAATCCCATTTTAATCCTTAAATATGCTGAATGACATTTTTTAAGGAAATTAATCCATATACTTAAAGTAACAAATATCGCTTAACTTTCACTAATATTTCCTCTTCATTTTCAATGCTATACTCTTTTACGTTTAATTTGAAGCTCTAAACTCATCTTCTATAGACAATTTTTCAAAATTTTATCTTATTTATCCATCGTCCAAAAGACTGGCATAATCCATGAATCAACCTTAACTGTCATTGAAGTTACTGTTGTTGGCTACCATCGAGTTGATTCTGACTCACAGAGACCCACCCTATAGGACACAGTAGAACTGCCCCATAGGGTTTCCTAAGCTGTAATCTTTACAGAAGCAGACTACCACATCTTTCTCCCATGGAGCGGATAGTGGGTTCGAACCGCCAACCTTTTGGTTAGCAGCTGAGCTCTTAACCATTGTGCAACCAGGGCTCCTTTTCATTGAAGTAGTGTGATAATATTTGCTACAACTTTATTTGTCTATCTACTTTATCCAGTTCAACTACTAGCTGGATAAGGGCTGATTTCCATTTAACCCTTATCATAAAAAGAAACTACTGAATGTGACAAACTCTGTGAACACTCAAAAAATTGACTGCAAATCAGTTTAAGTGCTAACAAACAACCAAAACAAAAAACAAAACTCAGTTGTTCCTTGACCTCGGTAGTTTTCAAACTGTTCTATAAAACTCTGAAATTCTCCAGAAAGAACAGAAACAAAAAGATGGGCCAGTTTGCACCGTAACGTCCTAGTCACACTTTCTAGGCCCAAGTGAGGAAATGAAGATGTAACAGGAAAAGAAATAAAATTAGAAAATTATTATTCCACCTGTGTCAGGGTCCTGTCAGGAAAACAGAAACCACACTAGCTAGGCATTCCAATAGGGAGAATTGAGTATGAAAAGCCAACTAAAGGGATGGCAAAGAACTGTAAGGGTGAAAATGGAACAGAGGCAGTTCTTACTAAAGCAGCTATTGCTTCCAGTACTGGGCATACAAAAGGAAGAGTCTGGTTCTATCAGAACCGGGAGGTCAGGGGAGAGGTTCTGTGGGGCTGAGACTCAGACCTCAGAGGAGCAGCAGCTGGGTCTTCTGAGGGTACCCAATGGGGCTGGATTTGAGAGTTGTAAAAAAAGCTAAAAATTATACCAACTGCCAATGCCATGGCAAAGAGCTTCTGGTGGGGTGATGTTGTCAGGAACAAATAAAAAAGAAGCAAAAACAAAGGTCAAATCCCTTCTTTCTTTGGCCTTGAGCCCCAGCTCCCACACCATGAAGAAGGGTGGGTTTAGAGCTTACAGAAAATAGCCTAATACAGTGCACCTAGGCTTAAGACATTTACCTGTGCTTTATCACCTCTGCTAAGGCATTTGACTGTGTAGACCATAACAAATTATGGATAACCTTTTGAAGAATGGGAATTCCAGAACACTTAATTGTGCTCATGAGGAACCTGTATGTGAATCAAGAGGCAGTCATTCGAAAAGAACAAGGGAACACTGTGTGGTTTAAAATCAGGAAACGTGTATGTCAGGATTGTGTACTTTCCCATGCTTATTCAATCTGCATGCTGAGCAAACAATCAGAGAAGCTGGACTATATGAAGAAGAATGGGGCATCAGGATTAGAGGAAGACTAACAACCTGTGATATGCAGATGACACAATCTTGCTTGCTGAAAGTGCAGAAGCTTTGAAGTACTTACTGATGAAGATCAAAGACCACAGCCTTCAGTATAGATTACACCTCAACATAAAGAAAACAAAAATCCTAACAACTGGACCAATAAGCAACATCACGATAAATGGAGAAAAGACTGAAATTGTCAGGGATTTCATTTTACTTGAATCTGCAATCGATACCCGTGAAACCAGAAGTCAAGAAATCAAACAATGTATTGCATTGGGCACATATGCTGCAAAAAACCCCTTTAAAGTGTTGAAAAGCAAAGATGTCACTTTGATGACTAGGGTGTGCCTGACCCAAGTCATGGTATTTGCAATCTCCTCATATGCATACGTAGCTGGATAATGAATAAGGAAGAATACTGAATACAGCACTGACTGCCAGAAGAACAAAAAAATCTCTCTTAGAAGAAGTACAGTCAGAATGCCCCTTAGAAGCGAGCATGGAAAGACTTCATCTCATATACTTTGAACATGTTATCAGGAGGGACCAGTCCCTGGAGAAGGACATCATGCTTGGTAAGGCAGAGGGTCAGTGAAAGAGAAGAGGATCCTCAACAAGATGGATTGACACAATGCTGCAATGATGGGTTCAAGCATAGCAAAGAATGGCACAGGACCTGGCAGTATTTTGTTCTGTTGTACATGGGGTCTCTATGAGTTGGAAGCAACTCAAAGGTACCTAACAACAACAACAACAGGCTTAAGAAAAGGACATTGATGGTTCAGTAGTAAAACTCTCTCCTTCCATGAGGGAGACCTGAGTTTGATTCCTAGCCAATGCACCTCAAGTTCAGCCACCACCCATTTATCTGTGGAGTTTGGAGGTAGCTAGAATGCTGAACAGGTTTCAGTGGAGCTGCCAGTCTAAGACAGTAAGGGGCTGACTTAACAGCAGCTAACAACAACAGGCTAAGGAGGACTTTGGTGATTAGATCATTAGCCTCACCTTCAAGAAAGAGTAACCTTCTATAAAAGTGCAGCCTATGGCATTGGAAAGGGACTGGGTCACTCTCCCGAGTCAATAATCTGATGATGATACCTAGTCTCACCCCACACCCCCATCTCCACAGTGTTTACATTCTTTTCCATGCCTATATCATCTAACCCCCACATGTCTGTAGTTTGTCATACTGTGGGGGCTTGCATGTTGCTGTGATGCTGGAAGCTATGCCACTGGTATTCAGACACCAGCAGGGTCACCCATGGAGGACAGGTTTCAGCTGAGCTTCCAGACTAAGGCAGACTAGGAAGAAGGACCCAGCAGTCTACTTCTGAAAAGTATTAGCCAGTGAAAACCTTATGAATAGCAGCAGAACATTGTCTGATATAGTGCTGGAAGATGAGCCCCCCAGGTTGGATGGCACTCAAAAGATGACTGGGGAAGAGCTGCCTCCTCAAACAAGAGTTGACCTTAATGACGTGGCTGGAGTCAAGTTTTCGGGACCTTCACTTGCTGATGTGGCGTGACTCAAAATGAGAAGAAACAGCTGCAAACATCCATTCATAATCAGAACCTGGAATGTACGAAGTATGAATCTAGGAAAATTGGAAATCATCAAAAATGAAATGGAACGCATAAAGATTGATATCCTAGGCATTAGTGAGCTGAAATGGACTGGTATTGGCCATTTTGAATCAGACAATCATATAGTCTACTATGCTGGGAATGACAACTTGAAGAGGAGTGGTGTTGCATTCATAGTCAAAAAGAACATTTCATGATCTATCCTGAAGTACAATGCTGTCAGTGATAGGATAATATCCATATGCCTACAAGGAAGACTAGTTAATACAACTATCATTCAAATTTACACACCAACCACTAAGGCCAAAGATGGAGAAATAGAAGATTTTCATCAGCTGCTGCAGTCTGAAATTCATCAAACACGCATTCATAATTACTGGAGATTCGAATGTGAACGTTGGAAACAAAGAAGAAGGATCAGTAGTTGGAAAATATGGCCTTGGTGATAGAAACAATGTCAGAGATCAAATGATAGAATTTTGTAAGACCAATGACTTCTTCATTGCAAATACTTTCTTTCACCAACATAAACGGTGACTATACACATGGACCTCGCCAGATGGAACACACAGGAACCAAACTGATTACCTTTGTGAAAAGAGATGGTAGAAAAGCTCAATATCATCAGTCAGAACAAGGCCAGGACCCAACTGTGGAACAGACCATCAATTGCTCATAAGCAAGTTCAAGCTGAAACTAAAGAAAATTGGAGTAAGTCCACAACAGCCAAAATATGACCTTGAGTATATCCCACCAGAATTTAGAGACCATCTCAAGAACAGATCTGATGCACTGAACATTTGTGACCAAAGACCAGACGAGTTGTGGAGTGACATCAAGGACAACATACATGAAGAAAGCAAGAGGTCACTGAAAAGACAAGAAAGAAAGAAAAGACCAAGATGGATGTCAGAGGAGACTCTGCAACTTGCTCACGAATGCCGAGCAGCTAAAGCAAAAGAAAGAAATGATGAAGTAAAAGAACTGAACAGAAGATTTCAAACGGCAGCTCGAAAAGAAAAAGTATTGTAATGACATGTGCAAAGAGCTGGAGATGGAAAACCAAAAGGGAAGAACACGCTCAGCGTTTCTCAAGCTGAAAGAACTGAGGGAAAAATTCAAGCCTCAAATTGCAATAGTGAAGGATTCTATGGTGAAAACATTAAATGACGTCGGAAGCATCAAAAGAAGATGGGAAGAATACAGAGTCATTATGCCAAAAAGGATCAATCAATGTTCAACCACTTCAAGAGGCAGCATATGATCAGGAACCGATGGTACTGAAGGAAGAAGACCAAGCTGCTCTGAAGGCATTGGTGAAAAACAAGGCTCCAAGAATTAATGGAATATCGATTGAGTTGTTTCCACAAATGGATGCAGCGCTGGAGGTGCTAACTTGTCTATGCTAAGAAATATGGAAGACAGCTTCCTGGCCAACTGACTGGAAGGGATCCATATTTATGCCTATTCCCAAGAAAGGTGATCCAACCAAATGTAGAAATTATAGAACGATATCATTAATATCACACAAAAGCAAAATTTTGCTGAAGATCATTCAAAAATGGCTGCAGCAGTATATTGACTGGGAACTGCAAGAAATTCTGGCTGGTTTCAGGAGAGGACGTGGAACCAGGGATATCGTTGCTGATGTCAGATGGATCCTGGCTGAAAGCAGAGAATACCAGAAGGATGTTTACCTGTGTTTTATTGACTATGCAAACGCATTTGACTGTGTGGATCATAACAAATTATGGATAATATTGCAGAGAATGGGAATTCTAGAACACTTAATTGTGCTCATGAGGAACCTTTACATAGATCAAGAGGCAGTTGTTCGGACAGAACAAGGGGATACTGATTGGTTTACAGTCAGGAAAGGTGTGCATCAGGGTTGTATCCTTTCACCATACCTATTCAATCTGTACGCCGAGCAATTAATCCGAGAAGCTGGACTATATGAAGAAGAACGGGGCATCAGGATGCAGATGACACAACCTTGCTTGCTGGAAGTGAAGAGGACTTGAAGCACTTACTAAGAAGATCAGAGACCAGAACATTTAGTATGGATTTCACCTCAGCATAAAGAAAACAAAAACCCTCACAACAATGAGCAAATCATGATAAATGGAGAAAAGATTGAAGTCATCAAGGATTTCATTTTACTTGGATCCACAATCAACAGCCATGGAAGCAGGAGTCAAGAAATCAAACGACGCATTGCATTGGGCAAATCTGCTACAAAGGACCTCTTTAAAGTGTTGAAAAGCAAAGATGTCACCTTGAAGACTAAGGTGTGCCTGACCCGAGCCATGGTATTTCCAATTGAATCATATCCTTGTGAAAGCTGGACAATGAAAAAGGAAGACTGAAGAAGAATTGACGCCTTTGAATTGTGGTGTTGGTGAAGAATATTGAATACACCATGGACTGCCAAAAGAATGAACAAATCTCTCTTGGAAGAAGTGCAACCCGAATGCTCCTGAGAAGCAAGGATGGTGAGACTGCGTCCTACGTACTTTGGACATGTTGTCAGGAAGGATCAGTTCCTAGAGAAGGGCATCATGCTTGGCAGAGTACAAGGTCAGCGGAAAAGAGAAAGACCCTTAAAGCGGTGGATTGACATAGTGGCTACAACAGTGAGCTCAAGCATAACAATGATTGTAAGGATGGCGCAGGACCAGGCAGTGTTTTGTTCTGTTGTGCATAGGGTCGCTATGAGTCGGAACCGACTCAAGAGCACCTAACAACAACAACATTATCACCTAAAATATTTATCATTGCTCCTTAATCACTTATTGTCGACATTAACCTTAGAATGACAAACAGTATTCTCATTGTACATGCTAGTTCTTTTGTATAAAATGAGAACACCTTCAGAATCTGCTGAAATCCTAGCCCTCTCGCCTTAGGGCTTCTTTGGTTTGTTGCCAGGAGGACAGGTAGCACGGGGTGGCGATTACTGTATGTGATGGAGGATCACCACATGTGATGGAGGATCACCGCATGTGATGGTGGATCACCGTATGTGATGGAGGATGACCGCATATAATGGTGGATCACTGTATGTGATGGAGGATCACCACATGTGATGGTGGATCACCGTACATGATGGAGGATCACTGCCTGTGATGGAGGATCACCGTACGTGATGGAGGATCACCGTATGTGATGGTGGATCACCGTATGTGATGGAAGATCACCGTATGTGATGGTGGATCACCGTACGTGATGGAAGATCACCGTATGTGATGGTGGATCACTGTATGTGATGGAGGATCACTGCCTGTGATGGAGGATCACCGCCTGTGATGGAGGATCACTGCACCTGATGGAGGATCGTTGCCTGTGATGGAGGATCACCATACATGATGGAGGATCACCGTACGTGATGGTGGATCACCGTATGTGATGGTGGATCACCGTATGTGATGGATGGTCACCACATGTGATGGAGGATCACTGCCTGTGATGGAGGATCATCGTATGTGATGGAAGACCACTATATGTGATGGAGGAGCACCGTACATGATGGAGGATCACTGCCTGTGATGCAGGATCACCGTATGTGATGGAGGAGCACTATATGTGATGGAGGGTCACTGCCTGTGATGGAGGATCACTATATGTGATGGAGGAGCACTGCCTGTGATGGAGGATCACCATACCTGATGGAAGACCACTATGTGTGATGGAGGAGCACTGCCTGTGATGGAGGATCACCGTACACAATGGAGGATCACTGCCTGTGATGGAGGAGCACTGTATGTGATGGGTGAACACTGTATGTGATGGAGGAGCACTGTATGTGCTGGAAGACCACTATATGTGATGGAGGATCACTATATGTGATAGCGGTAAGTACATGGGTACACATTGAGGCTGTGCTTGTGAAGAGATGCACAGCACGAAACTAGGCACAAAAAATGTAACCTAGACACAGAGTTTACACTTGAATTTGGAGCTGTTTGGTTTTCTTTTTCTATTTCTTTTTGTTTTGCTTTGCCTTTGCATTAATGTTGTTGGTCTGGTCCTTCATGTTATCTGAAAACAGAACTATGGCATGTGAACCAGTTTACCAGACAAATAGCAGCCGTAGTAAAACATCTGTTTGGAAAGAGGAAACATAAACTCATAAAATCAAATGAAGGCAATGTGATCTGTGCATTCACAAATATGAGAACACCAGACATACGGAGCAGTTTGCAAAAGATTATCAATCATTCCATTAGAAAATAAACTCATAAAATCAAATGAAGGCAATGTGATCTGTGCATTCACAAATACGAGAACACCAGACATACGGAGCAGTTTGCAAGAGATTATCCATCATTCCATTAGAAAATAAAGAGTGAAACAGATAACACTATGATCCTCACACAACAGACTAGCCAGTATCTCCACAAGACTTTAGAAAATGGTATGTGGGTGTTTCTTGGGAATGAGAATATCCACTAACATCTCCCTTGCAAAAAGATTTTTTATATATATAAAATAACAATTATATCTAAAATATCCAGATGTGCCTCTTGACACTGTCTCCAATAGTAGAGCGATTGGTGTAATACAATTAGATGAGAATAGATAAAGTAATAATAGCAGTAGGAAAGAAAATTCCATGTGCAGCTTGGGAAAGACATCGTCACCTTCTGTTCAGGCCTGCCCTCTAGTTCATTAGGGCCAAACTGATTCACTTCCTGAGGGTCAATCCTAAGAGGAAATCTCATAAAAATTTCAATGAAACTATGAAAGAGAAAAGTAAACGGAAGACTGGGTTTCATCCTTACGTGCCCAGCCTAGAAGAAAAGCAAAAAAACAATAAAGGGAGCTTAATTAAAAAAAGAAAAGAACCCGTTCTGTAGGAGCCCTTTCTGTCTTTGTAATGGCGGGAAAGCAGATTTCTTGTTTGTTTGCAAGACTTTGTTGCTCTCACTCTCCGCCTTGCTCTTTGATTCACAGAGTTTAAGTTAAAACCAGAGAAAGGTATAATACATCCAAAAACAAGATCACATCGCTAGTACAAAGCAAATCGGAAAGCGGAAATGAATGGCAGACTTGTAACAGCAGAGGTAGCTAGGCTTCTTCTTCTTTTTTTCATACTTAAAGGTGAACACCTAGCTGTTATCTTGGTGCCTGCAGACCCTCCCATTGTAGATTCAATAATACAAGAGGCTTCTTATCAGCAGCTGGGGTAACTGATGGGAGCTGTGATATGTTGAGACAATGCACTGTATTTAACTGAATTTACAGATGCCCCAACTCTGACGTGCTAGCAAACGCCAGAGACTAGTAGGAAATTCAACATGTACAATGGACTAACCCCATTTGCTCTCACACTGGGTAATGTGTTTAGTTAACTTACTCATAGCCACACTCTATCTTTTTCTCTGTGGATTCTCTGGGATATGTTTCAAATTGGCCAGAGATTAGATCTTCTTTTCAATTTTTTGTTACCGTTTTATTGCCACTTTCCTTATTATTGGCCACTCTTTCTCTCGCAGAGATAACCTAAACAAGATGGTCCCCACTAGCCCCCCCAACCCAATTATCAGATAGTCAGCAAGAAGGAAAGGGTACCAAGATTCCATAATATTAACATTAATATAACATGAGAGGAACAAAAATCGGTCACTTATTTGAAAGCAATGCTGTATTTAGCTCATTTGAAATTTAAATGTGAATTTTAATGTAGCTGATATGTAACATGTACATATAGAAAGAAGAACCCTGTGGAAGTAACATGCTGAGGTCAGTTTAAGAATTATTTTAACTCTCACTGCTTCGTCTATTTGCCAGCAAAAACAGCTGCAAGCAGACGTTTGTCTACACGAATGTGCGGTACAACAGTTGAGGGGGGCGGGAAAAGATGCCCCCAAGCTGGAGTACAGAGGATGGGAATTCATCTCTACATAAACCCACACATTGATCAGTAAGCTCTTCCAGGGAATTTCTGAAAGAGGCTGTTCATAGAGAACTCCCTTGTTACATAATAGGAAGTGACTCTGTAAGGGCCCTGGTGTCCTCAGGAAATTGCAAAGCATTTCCACATTCATGAAAGGACAGTACCTAGAAGACAGAAATCTCTAGTTTACTCTGATCACATTCAGACTCCAGAGAGAGTTGAAGATCGTTTCATCTGAATGCTGACCCCTATCCCCAAGCCCCCACGCTCACCTTGAGAAAAATGGATGGAGGTAAATGTCTAAAAAAGTGGCCACTAAGGCTGACATGTGGAGCACTCGGCTGGTAACTGAAAGGTTGGAGGCTCAAGTCCACCAAGAGGTGCCTTGGAAGAAAGGTGTGGTCATCTACTGCTGAAAAATTGGCAATTATAAACCCTGTAAAAGAGTACTGTTCTACTCTGACACACATGGGGTCGCCATCATGAGTTGGAGATGACTTGATGACGATGGGTGAAAAGACTGACATTAGAACAGGTGTGACCACGATGACCTCCGTTTTACTTGTTTACATTTACTATGTGGATGAGCAGGCATACTTTTCTTTCCATTAGCCTAACTTACATAATAAAAGTAACGAAATCCAAAGCAAGCACAACGGTCAGGAAAGGGGGACAGACTGGGCAGGTGTATGGCAATGTATGTGCTCAAAATGCTAAAGATGTTACGATATAAATCCTGTGTGTATATATTCACGCCTCCTTCTGAAATATCAGCCCCCCCAAAATAGGACCCTACCACAGAACAAGGAGTCCCTCAGTGGTACAAATGGTTAACATACTTGGCTGCTAACTGAAGGGCTGGAGGTTCGAGTCTACCCACAGATGCCTCAGAAGAAAGGCCTGGCAATCTACTGAAAAATCAGCCACTGAAAACCCTGTGGAGCACAGCTGTATTCTGACACAGATGGGGTTACCATGAGTCAGAGGCTACAGCAACTGGGTACTACAAAAGAGCCCTAATCTGATAGGTCAGAGGACCCAGGTCAGTGACGATGGCCTCAAGGTTACATTTTCTTCCCCTCCCTTCTCTACGTTCTCAACTACTACTTTTACTGGGAACATGAACTAAGTTATCAGAATTTTGCATCTAATATGACATAGCAGTACTTAAAATAGAAAAGAAACGGAAATGTGTGACTCTGAAAATCAAAAGACACATGTCTGAACGTCACGGTCCTTTCATTTGATATTTTAATTGCTGCTTTATAAAGCAAGGATGGCACCTTAGTGCCACTAAAACCACACAAAACCACTATGTAAACAAAGTCTATATAATTAACCATCCCAAAGCATTACTCCCCACAGATCAAAATTTCACTCTGGAAAGGACGGTGTGCTGGGATATCCAGGGGTACTAATGCCACTCGAAAATCAAGTTATAATCAAATAACCATGAATCAGTAAAATGCACTTTACAGGAATCATTTCTTTTTATAAAATGTTACTTCTCCTAATCTGTTCTGATTGGTATTTGCTGTATGAGTCACAGGCAAATCTTTGACCAATCTTTAATTAGTATCGCTGATGAAATATTTATTCTTTTAATTTGAATCTAGAAACCCAATAAAGCCATGTTTGCATCTTTTATCAACTTAAATATTATCCTCCTTTATTGCTTTTGTCATTACTGTAGACTCTGAAAATTTTCCCTTGAAACAATGCACCTTGCATGTATGCATGGTCGCCCTCGTTGCTTTTAGGGCAAATATTTAATGTAGGCATTCAGTCGTAAATTCATTCCAGTCTTCTTTCTGAGGGGACCACGTGTAGATTTCTTCTAAGTGTCCAGAGAGAAGAGGAGGACATTTTTAGACACCCTAAGGACTACTTAGGGGATCATAGATTTGCCAAATCATAACCTAACCCTCCCTGGAGCTCCTGGTATCCATTTCCCAGAAATGATGGGGCTGCGTGACGTCGCGGGCCCTTGTGGATGCCATGTGTGGGGTACTGTAACGCCCAGACACCGAAGTCAAAAGCCACTGTTGTATTTTTGGCTCTACTATTGATAAGCTTTTTTTTTTTTTTTTCAATTGATGAGCTGCCACCTTTAGCTTAACCTGTCTCCCTAAGTAGAGGCACTGTTAGACAGCGTCTGAGTCTGACCGTTTCAGGGACCTGAGCTCATCTGAAAGAGGCAGAAATCACCAAGCATATCATTAAAATCTAAAGAAGCAACTGGGCTGCATCTTGTTATAGAAAGTTTTTCCAATTTCCTCTAGTCCACAAAACATCTCCAAAATTAGTATATTCAGAATAATCTAGAAAAGAGAGAAAATGTCTTCTGAAAGGTACACGACTCTATGACATGTGTGTTTTCTGTAAGGAGCTCTGATGGTGCGGTAGTAAAGCATTCAGCTGCTAACTGAAAGGTCAGCGGTTCGAAACCACCAGCTGCTCCGTGGGAGAACGATGTGGCAGTCTGCTTCTGTAGGGATGGCAGCCTTAGAAACCCTACGAGACAGTTCTACTGTCCTATAGGGTCACTACGAATTGGATGGCAATCGGTATAATTTCTACGTCACTCACAGAAGTGCTGGGTACAGGAACATCTTTTTTAACGACTGGGTTCAAAATGTCTATCACCTTGCCTTTTGCATTCCTACAATCTCCAATGAAAGATTGCTGTTCGTAACAAACTGATCAAAAATGGCTGTGAGATGTTGGTAAGATTTAACGTCATAAAAGCTGTGTTTGTGAATCGATCACACTATTTACAGCACCACGGGCCTGTGCCACACACACTTTCAGAGTTACACTTACCCTACACTGACTCATGAGAGTGTCTGATTCACATCATAACACTAGATTATAGGCTTTTTTAGAGCATGGCTCACAGCTGCTTTAGTTTCTGACTGTGTACCTGAAGTCTAGCAGCGTCTGCAGCCCAGCCATTCTTCAAATGAAGAGAACCTGGGCCCTCCCCTGTGAAGCCAGCTGTCTGTGTCTCTAACCAGGTGCTGTCAAGTCGACTCCAACTCACAGCGCCCCCATGTGGGTCAGAGGAGAACTGGGCTCCACAGGATTTTCGGTGGCTCATTTTTTGGAAGAAGGTCACTAGGCCTTTCCTCTGAGGCACCTCCGGGTGGACCTGAACCTCTAATCCTTCAGTTACCAATAACATATGTTAACCGTCTGCGCCACCCAGATGGTTTTTACTGATCTTTAGAGAGACTTTGATTGGGCTACCTCTTCCCTCCTCTGGAAAATGTTACCACAGCTACTGCAATGAGCCTGCACGCCAGGTAGGCCCAGTCTCTGGTATGTCTACAGACCTCCTCCTTTCTGGGAAAAAAAAAACGCAATAACTCAGGTTACATCCTTTCGCAACACCTTTTTTTTTTTAATGAAAAAAATGCAAACTAGGGTTCCTGTTTTTTAATCAGACTTAATAAAATGAAACACTCCTTAATTAGCAGAATAATCTCAGCCTAAAAACAATTTAGAAGTAACAATTCTTTTTTGTTGTTTTGTTAAAATAATCTGCCATGAAAAAGCCAGGAGATACAAAGACAGAATTATGGTTGAGACATTAGGTTAACATATATATTATGTAAACTGACATTTCCTGTCGGAATCTTCATGAGGAGTTATTTCTGTCAGACAGAATCTTGGCCTACAATTCTATTAGGTGGTGGCTGTCAGCTTGCATTCTGCATGTTTCAATATTATTTAAAAGTACTTTTCCACATTTAATATATGATGGCTTACTGTACCTTTCCACTGACATTTATCACTTCTCAAGAGTGATCAGTCTCCACAAAAGTGAAGTTCACTGTCACAGAGGGGCCTGGCTCTCATTTACTTGCCTATCCAGTTTTTGGTACCGAGGAGAGTATACAATAACAGGTGCGCATCCGATTTAGAGGTCATGCATTTAGCAACAGAAATATAAGTTATTAAGATCGACTTGTAATCTTTAAAAACATAAAGTGCTCTTAGAGTAAAAAACAACAAAGACTGGATAATTGTACAAAATCCAACGTGTATATTTCCTTTTGCTCCAGGTTCCAGAACAATCCTAAAGACACGGCTATTTCCCAAAGCAGAATTCCTATTGTTGGCAAGATTCAACATTAAGTTTAGAAAAATATAGGCTTACAATATTCCCATCAATTAATCTCGCCCTTGCCTAATTGCCCCATCTCTGTAGTAGGTTAAGCCAATGCTGCCTTCAAGGACTGATGGCATTTCAAGAGTATTTACAGGAAATTTTCCCCCATTTATTTTAGCTTCTGAGTGATAAGACCTTTTTATTTTTTATTTTTTCTGAATCTTTTTATCAATGATCAGCAGAGGCTCTAATCATGAATGCTAGACACGGAGAAGCACTGTAGTGTAGGGGAAACGTAAGTGCCTAAAACACTGGATTTGATGTGTCCACACACGCGCGAGCGCACGCGCACACACACACACACACAGAGCTCTGCCACCTACTAGCTGTGTGACTTCAGACACTCTGAAAGCCTTAACTTCCTCATCTGTAAGGATATGAGGATAGTACATCCTACAAAAACAATTATATACATACGTGTGTGTGTTCGTGTATTTATATATTTTGTTAACAATTATTGAGTTCTTATCATGTGCAAAGGAAACCCTGATGGGGTATTGGTTAAGAGCTACGGCTGCTAACCAAAAGGTCAGTGGTTCAAATCCACCAGGTGTTCCTTGGAAACCCTATGGGGCAGTTTTTCTCTGTCCTATAGGGTTGCTTTGAGTCGGAATTGGCTGGATGGCAGCAGGTTATCATGTGCAAAGCAGTCCTCTAAGTTTTTCACAGGTATTAGCTCATCTATTCCCTACAACAATCCTTTAAGGAAAAAAAAAAAACACTATTAACCCATTTTACAGAAAAGAAAAATGAAGCACATAGAAATTAAGTAGTTGCCCAAGTTTATCCAACCAAATATGTCAGAATCAAAATCTAGCTATTATTACTGTCTCCGTGATGTGAAGTAAGATTATAACAAGCATGGCCCCCCCTCCAAAAAAAAAATGCATCTAAGACAGAGTCTGGCACACAGTAGGCACTCAATATGCATACTAGGTTCTTTTCTCTCTCTCTCTCGGTTTCTTTTCTTTTTTTCCTTTTCACATCAAATCAATAGCCAGAGATCCTTAGGGTACCCTGAAGAACTAATTCGATTGGTTGAACAGACCCTAGAAGAGAGTTAAACCAAATAACCCACTGCCCTCGAGTAGATTCTGACTCACAGCGACCCCATAGGACAGAGTAGAACTGCCCACAGGGCTTCCAAGGCTGGGGTCTTCATGGAAGCAGACGGCCACATCTTTCTCCCTCAGCACAGCTGGTGGTTTTGAGCCACCAACATTTCCTTTAGCAGCCAAGTGCTTTAACCACTGTTCCACCAGGGCTCCTTCCAGCAGGGAGTTACTAACACAAAATCTTATAAAAGTGTATTTCAGTTACAAAAATGTATAAAAGGGTAAACATAACAAAAATAACATACCTGCACAAAATTCAAGTAAGCCTCCAACAGAAGTTTCCCAGAATTATTCGTTTCAATGAATTTATCATAAATATTGATGGAACATGGACTCGGGTCACAGACATTGTGCTGGGTTTAGAAGCAATGGGGAGAGGGGGTCAGACAAAAATAAAACTTATGTCTTCCCTCAAGGTCCACTGGCGGGCTCTTTAGTAACTCATTCTAATATATTTTTGCTAGATGTATGTAAAATAAAAAATCCTATAGGAATGTAGAGTGAGAAAGAATTCTGCTGCAGGATTCAGGAAGTCTTCACAGAACAGATTTCTTCTGGGTGTGCTGAACTTGATCAGGGAAGATGAAGGTGAGAAGAGCATTCCAGGTGGACAGAATGAACAAGCAGAGATGGGGAGGCGTGAAAAGCAGGCTAGGTGCAGGTGATGGTGAGAAGAACAAGGAGGCTCACACACAGGGCACCTGAAGAAGGCTGGGGAGATCACTGAGGTTCTCACTGTGAATAGTTGTCTATACTGCCACTAGAGAGTTTGGACTTTATCCTATGCAATGCAAGAGATGGATGGGGGCAGGGGGCACTCTGGGAATACAGACAGACAGACAGACAGACAGTGGAGGTGAATTCAATAGCCCAAGTGTGAAAGGAAGGCGTCTGTACTAAAGAAGTGGCAAAGGGGATGAACAGAAAGAGCTGGATTCAAAAAGACACTCTGTAGTAGAATCCACTAAGCTATGAAAGCAGTAGGAAAGGGCCAGGTTCCAGGGTGTTTAATGGTAGTGGACAATATACTGGACGCTCTGAAGACTTATTCTTGCTCAGAAAGAAGAAAAAGGAAGGAAGTAGGTACTCAGGCAGGAAGAAAGGAAGGGAGGGAGGAAGAGGAAAGGAAGGATCCGCCTTTGAGGAAAACGTATTCTTTCAAATCTAGAACAGACTCATCTCCAGGGCCCCGTGAAATTGAAGTGGACAAGCAGATGTCGGATTATAATGAACAGCACCTCAAGAAGCTTGTTGGTGGCCCTTCAATACTTCCCAAAATATACGTCACTGTCTTCAGACTTCCTTTCTGCCTTTCTCTTTTTCCTACCTCCTCCTCTCTTTCTTGTTTCTCATCTTTAGTGCTCTTCTCTTTCCCCTCCTCTGCGGTCTTAGGCCCAAACCCATCAGCAGAGCTTAGGCCCACAAGGCAGGAAGAATCCATACAATCTGCTCCCACTTCACTGAGTCACATTAGTGTCATCCTGCTGCTAACCAAAGGGCTGGACTGGATGTTGAAGTCCACCCAGAAGTGCCTGGAAGAAAGGCCTGCTGATCTACTCCTGAAAAATCAGCCACGGAAAAGCCTGAGGAGCACAGTTCTCCTCTGACACACACGGGCTCGCCATGAGCGGAGTCGACTCCATGGCAACTTGTTTGTTTGTTTGCTTGTTTTAAACATTAGTTTCACAACCACAATATACTTTACACCGTACAGAATTCCATTATAAAAAAAATCAGGTTCTTCTAAAACTGCTTTGTGGGACTTATTTAACCTAAAAGCTCAGCTATGTTTACATCTGAGCCTGCAGCAGCACAGTGGAATAACTTAATAAATGGAAGTGGCTGAGACACCTTTATGTTTCCTATGCAAATACTGCTTAGAAAAGCCATTAATGGGAATTACGGAAGGGGAAAGCCAAGGAAACACATGGGCCAGAAAAACCAGGACAGCTGACTGGTCTGCAGAGGCCTTCCCCTCTGCTGGTCATTTTATTAGAACCATTACCAGCGAAGACATTTTCAGCTCTTCGAATTTAACTGTATATTGTCTCTGCTTTCCATGGTATCCTAAAGGGCTTTCAGGGGAATTTTTTCTTTGGTTTGTGGAGTGATTCCCTGCGGACTGGGGAAAATCTTTTGGAAATTTCTGGGTTACTGCTGGGAATTTTTCCTGAAGTAGATTCTCCTTTAGAAATCTTTTGGAAATTAAAAAACATATATATACATATATATATGAGAATGTTTATATACAAATGTATAACATTCTCCCAAGTGCCTATTTTTATGATTCACAAACATAAAATTTTAATGGTAATATCTTATAATCTTAAAATGCTGAAAGTGTTTCCACAAATTGCTGTGAAGTCCCACACTATTGCTTTACTTTAGTCTCTGCAGTAAGAAGTCATTATTTGAAAACTAAAAAACACAGAATGTGTTTTTGACAATTCATCATCACCCAATTATTTTTTTGGCAGAAGTACTGTAAACTATATTTCTTTTTCCTTTTTATTTATAAAGCTATATTATTGGTGATTCTGGGAAATACACTATGAAATAATATGGAAAGCCCCTGACAATGTTTATCCAAGAGAAAATTTGTGGGTTCAGAATAATACTTTGATCTAACGTTTATTGTGTTCAATCATGTGTCATTTATTTGGCTTCTCTACGCACACCAATTTTAACAAAACCATGTTTTACTGTTCATGTCCTCCTTAGGAAACTTCACGTTACATTAACACAGCTGACCATTCACAACGGTGACACAAAAACCCCTTCAACATTTCCCTCGGTTGCTTGTCCTACAGTCAAAATGCAGACACTAACAACAACAACAAGAGCAAAGTGTGACTGAAAGATGGTAGGTACGACTGGGAGAACTGTTTTTGGCATTCTGAGAACGATATCTTATTACATGCTCGTGAGCTTATTTTATCATTAACTTTTTAACACAATATAGTTTTCCTTCTGCTATTTCCCCAACTTGGTCGTAAACTCCCCGAGAAAGTCTTTTGGGTTGACATCTACTGTACTTCTCAGCATCTTCACAGGGCCACACTGTCCAGGTTTACCAAATTCTAAGTCTCTTCTCCCTGATTCCACGCCCTGCTTTACAAAAACACCATTTGTAGATCAAAGAGAGACGATTTATGCTTTCACCGAGCTGACGGACGATTAAGTTAAAACAGATCAGCACTGTGGTGCTTGGGCAGGTGGCTCTCACCACCGCTGTCGGCCTCAGAGCGATTAAATTGTGGCGGAGATGGAGGGCCTTCCGCTCCCATTCCCACACTCACAGATCAAACGGTGACAAATGAGATGGTACTGCTCTTGTACTGCAAAGCTACAATCTGTCAAAATCCAACATAATTTGTGACCCTCTGTGACATCCTCTTTCCCTCTTTTTTTCCTTCTGACATTTGAATACAGTGATTGTACTGGAGTCAAGTCCATTTAAGTGAATATAGTCAATTTCGTCTAAAGGAATACAGCCTGTTAGCTACAACATGGCGGCTGAACATATATCTGGTGAGTACTCTAGCGACCCTTTGTGTTAAGTGCATACCATTAACAGTGAATTCTGATTTGTTCCAAGTTATATAATTTGATATCTTGACAGCCCAGACACTTAAAGCACTACTATTTGTTTAAATGGCTTTATTTTATTGTTTAAATGTCAGTATCAAAATAAAGTAATGCATACAGTCTTGTCAGTTCTCACGCAGGGGAAAGTACTTCTGTTGAGAAGAGTCTTGAGAGAATTTGTTCTAAAAATGGACTCCAAAGTCAATTGCAGTGTCTCGTGGCTGAACCCTTAAATGACTCACGAAACATATTTACATTGCATTTTCTGTTTAGCTGGTGCATATAATAAGGCACCGAAGCATAAAAAGTAAAGGGAACATAGCATCTTAACTTACTGACGTTGACATCATTGCCGGGTTTAAGAAAAAAAAATACTGACGATGGACAAGAATTGAGAAATGCATGCTAAGACCCACTGCGCAGATAAATTAACCAATCTCTGTGTTTTAAACGTATAATCTGTGGCATTGTTGTAGGTGGCTTAGTCTTAAAGGAGGAAAATAAACACAGGATTCAAGAGGCTGACTGAGGACAGTGTCTAATGTTTTTAACTACTGGGATGGCAGGGGGAGTTGATTCTCTCATGCCTCCACTTCAGTCAGCGCTGTGTGGGACTAGAAGGCCTCTCTCCCTTCAGAATACGCGCTGTGCTTTCCACTTCAAGGCAGCTGAAGATTTTCCCAAAAGACTTCAGTGGACCACACACCTTTGGGCAAGATACCACCAACCTTTAGGGAAAGCACTCTGAAATAACTGTCTACTAAGAATAAAAGTATGTCTAGAATCTCTGAGCATTGCTTTCTTAGAGAAATAGGGTTGTACTTTAAGGCTCTTGGGCGTGAGGTATTTTTCTACTATGTAGCTCATTTAGGAAACTTTGGTGGTGTAGTGGTTAAGAGTTACAGTTGCTAACCAAAAATGTCAGTAGTTTGAACCCAGCAGGCACTCCTTCGAAACCCTATGGGGCAGTTCTACTGTGTCCCATAGGGTCACTACGAGTCGGAATTGACTCGACAGCAACAGGTTTGGTTTCTGATTTTTTTTTTTTAAAGCTCATTTTATGATCTACATAGTAGGGGTGTGCACGTTATTCTTATCCTGGTTTATTTCCTTAACTTGGGCCTTATCTGCACATAATTTAAAGGAATTGTCCCGTGCACGATGCATGATTCATACTAGTGACTATGCTTCAGAAACTCAGCTGGCTATCGGGCAGTCCCCCGTTCATGGGATTTCAGAGTAATCAGCAGGGAGGGAAAAGTCAGCTCCGTTTTTTCGCACATGGCATTGTGACATACACCAATCTACCCTCACTGTGATGGATGTTTATACCCTATCCAGGCTTTAATGCTGTCATCACCCTATTGCTGCCCATGTGTAGAAAGGGACAGTAAGCCCTTAAGGCCCACAAGCCTTGCCTATTAAAGGCAGGATCTGGATCCGAACACATTATAGGGGTCATGCATTTGCTTTCTATAGTCAGGAAAAGGCACTCCACTCCCGTAAGAGGGCTCCAGGGCTTATGGCCAGTGGCTCGATTTTGTCACGGGTGTATCAAGAGGGTTGCTGCAGTGGACGACCCAGAAGAACAGCCACTGGGTCTGGCTCCCAATAGCGTGTGCTCATGTCGTTGTGGTGGTTAGAGGCCTGTGAGTTGGCTCTGACTCATAGCAACCTTATATGTATTGTAACAGAACAAAGTGTTGTCCATAGGGATCTAGAACGCAACTGCCAAAGAGCCACCCTAACCTGCAAGGTGTGAGTGGCTTCTCTTAACACTGAATACCTACCAGGAGGTTAAAAGACTACGTTCTGCTCATAGCCAGCTGGGGGATGGGAGAACTGGCACAGAGCATGCAGGTGTGACCACGGTTCCCTTCACAATAATCCTTCCCAGGTCAAAAAGTGGCAGATTAAAATTTTTTAGAAAGGTTGACTTTTTTTTCCTTCATCTTCCTATTTCTCCATATTGTTTATAAATGTAAATCTGTTCGAAATTGTTCATTGAGCTGTACCTATTATGATGGCAAAGAGCTGTCATTCAGGGTTGCCAACTGGCCTGTGTTGTCAGTGGATTACTTATACTTTTTGTGGGTTCTGCAGGGCTCCTAGTCCTATAAGACCTTGGTGGATTTTACAGGCTGCCACAAACCACTGAGCCCATCTGTTTTCCTCACCTTCCTCTCTCTTCTCTCACTTCCCTGCCTTTGATGTAGATTCTCTATTAGACACCGGGGCGACAGGGCAGGCTTTCACCTTTGCCTGCAAACACCAGTGAAGGAGGGAGGAAGATGGCAGAAAGATTATTAACCTGAAAATCTTTCCTCTACCTCCAAGATGAGAATAAATGTCCCCTAGAGATGCCCCGAGACATGCACAGACAGCTGCTCCCCCACCATGGGACTCTTCATTCACCTCAGGTTTTCTTCTTCTTTTAATGGAATATAAGACATCTTGTCTATGTCGAGATCTTTTCAAATAACACTACTGTATTGCATCTTTCAAATGATATTTTCATAACATAAAACTCATCCAATCTGTTTCTTTTCAACATTTTCATGTTCGTTATATACTGTCAATTATATCTTAACTTCCTCACCCTAACAATTTCCCAGCATGTCATTAGATTGGCTAGCTAAAACGTCCATGTTCCCGTTTAACTTCTTGGGCAACAGAACAAAAGTGCATATGAGTGGCTGATGTTAACCAAACCAAAGGCGACTTGAGAATGTCACCAAAAGAACAGAGTGGCTGGTGACACTATTTATAAAACATAAAAAAGATGTTTCATGATATGTAGCATAAAGACCAAGCCATCTTATTGTCAAAAACCTGTTCCCTGTGCCTAATGCCCACATAAATGGCATCATCAACCCAGTATTATGAGCTGCTTTTCTTGGCCTCAAGCTAACACAGGCAAAGGAGATGAAACGTTTCCTGCTAATTGCAGGTTTTTTTAAGAAGAAAAAAAAAAAAGTGATGGGGGAGCTACATTGTGAGGAAACACGGTATCACATAGCGGAGTTCAAAAGCATCCAAATTATTCCAACATTCAGCAATGATTACATACCCTTGGACTTCAACCCAACGATCCCACTCCAAACCTACCACTGTTCAATTCTGACTCATAGCAACCCCGTAGAGTTTCCAAGGCTATAAATCTTTAGGGAAGCAGACTGCCACAACTTTTTCCCACGGAGCCGCTGGTGGTTTCAAACCACCAGACTTTTGGTTAGCATGGGATCACTTTAACCACTGTGCCGCCAGGGACCCTTGAGCCCCAGAGTAGCATTTTGATAACAAGAATGCTAAGCTCTTGGCCTTAACTCCACCCTGCACTTGTTGTTACTGAAAGGTTAATTAAATCTCTCTATTTAAGTAATGCACATATATGCCAAAATTAAACTGTAAAGCAAGAACCTGCTTGGCTAGAATAAAATTTTTTTTTTTTTTTTAACGACAATTTATAAGTACTCTGAAAATGCAAGTCACTTTCCCTCAGTTGAATGGCTAATGTAGTACAAGATTTTGTGATATCAAAACCATTGGATGTCAGGAAGATTTAAGTTCAAATCAACATGCATTTATTCTACGGTACAGCAATATGGAAGGCTGATGGCATGAATATTTTACGGTAATGCTTCAATATTAAAATCCCCATATTGAGATTCTGGAGTAACATACAAATTATATTTAACCATCAAAAAATTCGTTTAAGTACTTATTAGAGTATCAGTAATAATAGCCATTAAAGTTTTATGATCACTTAAAAGAACACTAAATAAAGACAGTTTAGCAAATGCCCTATTTACATATTTTAACAAGACTCACACAGTAATATCAAAATCACATTGAATTTGAGAGTAAAATTAAACTTGCCCTCAAAAGAGCTGATATGTTTGCTTGTTTTCTCAATAGCAGTAGAGTGAGTTGTACTAATTCATTCACTCTACCTTTGGGAAAATCTACATTATTATGTAAGATCTGACCAACAGTCAGATCAACACGTAGAAATGGTTCAACCTATGGATAAATAAGTGAACAGGTTATTCAGGGATTAAGTGTGCAAGCTTAGCCTCATTTAGCCCCACATTCTAATTCACTCAGCTAAACAGATGAACCCCTAATGTTATATGTAAATGAGTAATATTTATGTCATTACTCACACATATGCATGTACGTACATATGTGGCTCACTTCCACTTTAACATTTTTAGAATATTTTTACAAGTTCTAGTTCTTAAACATACTAGTCCTTAAGCATTTAGAATATTTGATTGATTTTCACAGCATTTTAGAATACTGATGAAAATAATTCTCAGAATTGTGGGCCTCACAATTTGCACACAAATCCAATACAGGCCATAAACCTAAAAAAATGGGTGGAATTTTTTTCTTTGCCTTATATGTTAAGGTTAGGAGTGATCACTGTAAATCCAATGAACTTGAGTGAACAGCAGGCCAATCGAAATTCTCAAAGAGAGATATATGAAGGCACTCAGGGAAGATGGGTGGCCTGGGGTCACCGACCCAGCCTGCTGAGAACAGCCATGCCATTGACACAGGTCATTTTGGTTTCCTTGAGATGTGTGATTTACTGGCAAACGCATCCGCTAGAACTCTTCAGGTTCTGTCAGAATTCAAGGCACACGGGTGTCGAATTCGTGTGCCTAGGCACCCGGCTCCACAAAATCCCATGGGGAATAAAAAAAGTCAGACCGATACATAGGTCCTTAGATCTTTTCCTTGTTCAGAGCATTTAGAAGGTTTCTATCATAGGCCATGAGAGAGACTTCCTAATATCATACAATCCTGATTTTGGGGTATGAGTATGTGTGCACGTGTGTGTGTGCGTAAGTGTGCACACGCAAGCTCACACCTGTATGCGTTCTGGGGGAGAGGGATAGTTGCAAACATTAGACATTTGTGTAAACACAAATTTACATAAAATATTGAAAAAACAATGTCTGCAGAAGTAGGATCTAAACAGACAAAGGAAAGACACCATTACAACTATTCAGGGCCATCATATTTCTCTTGTGGGTAACACGCCATCAAAATTCATTGTCCCTGCTTTTCTTTAGAGAAATGGGATTAGGGTCTCTCACCTTCGTTAGCTTTCGAAAAAGAAAAGTAGGCTTGGACAACAACTCATATGGTAGCTTTGTGAGTTTTATAGTTTGGACGGTAACATTTCTTCTACAATGCTGAAGGCAATAACAAACCAAAAGTTTTCTTATATTCTGAAATTGATATAAAATGGTGAGGGAAGACAAAAGGTCATGAAAAATAATTTGGAATGCATTATGGATCCTATTCCTGAAGCGTGTTTACCTTCCTGATCATATTTTCTGTGGTTAATACTAAAATCTGATTACATTTTTCACAACATACAATGGTTTGTTTTGTTGAAGAGTTAATAAATGCCTGGGAAGCTGATAGGATAACTAAATAATCCATGGACTACACCCAACACATGTGGCTAGCAAAAACGGTCGAATTTAATTAGAAGTGTATGGTCAGCCAAAGATATTAAAATGTTTTTAAACTGAAACGCTCAGTCAGTATAAGTGGGACAAGCCCTGAGAATACAACCCCAAGTCCGGAAGATGAAAAGCACAAAGCTTGTTTATCTCATAGTCCTTCCCAATGTTTCAAAAAGAATAATCTCTCTGGGTATTAAAAATGCATCTCAATATGTGCAAAAAAGAATTCTTCATATAATTTAGGCACGCTCCACTATATAATAGTGAATATAACTGCTTCATGTTCAAAAGCCTGGGCTCTGAAGACAATCTCTATGTTAGTATCCCAGCTATGTAACTTCCCAGATGTGTGATTCTGAACAAGACTTAGCACCTCTGTTGCTCAAGTTTCTCATCCCTAAAGTGGGTTAAAAATAGCACCTAATTCCTAGCGTTTTTGTGAGGCTATAATGACTTAATCCACATACAGTGCATATAACGCATGGTAAAAGCCAATTGTAAACCATCATAATTAACACTAGTCGTATTGGCCCACCACAGGACCAGTCTGCTAGTGTAAACAACATGCTGCCTTCAGAGAAACCTATTTGTCCATTCAGCCTATCATTCACTCATCCACTCAATTGTTCATTTTCTTGAAGAGAGTTTGAGGAAGGGCACATGACTGAACGAGTGGCAGAGATATTAAAAAAAAGAATGAGTTAGACCTACCCTTGATGATAAGTATGCATTTTGGTGGGCTGGAGTAATTATTTGAGTAACATAAGCCAATCCTCCCTTCATCTCTATTTGCTCACTTTCTATTTGGGGCGCAGCATGAATAAGGGGTTTAATCACTTATGTGTGGCCCAGGAAAAGGTTTAAGATGGCTTTTATTTGGCCGTTTTCCTTTCATCTGTGTCTACATTTACCGTTTGGAACATCTATTCTACTTAAATATTCTTCATTTCAAGAAAACGGTTCAAGGCAGAGCAGTATTTTTGAATGATGTAGAAAAGAGGGTTGATCTGAAATCTGCTATCCCTTGAGATAATGTCAATACCGACAGCATGTTTGGTCACCAGATGTCAAGATGCAGGGTGTTTTCCAATGAAGACTTCCATCCCATTTTGCTTTTATATCAGCCAATGAATATGGATAAGACCCTGGAAGCAGCCCTCGATATGTATCCACAGCAGAAACTTAATGTAAGTGGCATATAAGTGATATTTATGTATAAAATTTTGCTTACTTATTCTAGGCTAAAGCACTCAATGTACTAACCTTGACCTAGCTTATCCGGATGGGCAAAAATCCAATTTATTATCCAATTTGAAGAATTTTCTTTTCTTCATGTTTTATTGGAAAATTGTGCCTGTCTAGCTCCTGACACTACTAAAAGAAACGCCCTAGTGGTATGTGCTTAAAAGACTTTTGACAAAGAGGTACAATATCAAGGGTCATGCACGGCGATCATTTCTGTTAATTCCATAGATATAAGCAAAGGATGGCCACTGGTTGCGGGCTTGTGTTTTGTTGCTAGGTGAAGAAAGAGGAGATGGGGGAAGATCTCAAGCCATACGTACAGGGCACGTGGTGATAAAGCCACGACCCTTAGCAGATAATCCTCAGATTTCTAGTCAACTTCAGAAGTTCTCAACAATCCCACTCCCACACAGTCATCTTGAGGAAGCAGAACACAGTGGTCATCAACTACGGAAGACAAAATTTCACTCCCCAAAGTAACTTGGCTCTGCTGTTTAGAACTGTAGACTGATGGCATACGGGGATTAATGTATGGCAACAGATGGCTCCACTGATTGTCCCGACGGAGTGATTATTGCTCCCTCCAACAACATTCCAAAACCCAGTCAGGTACTGGGTCAGGTTAATGCTTCCTTTGGAATGTTACTCAAGTCCATCTCTTTCTTCCTAGTCCCACTGCCACTACTCTAGGTTGTGCCCTCCTTGTTTGACGCTTGAAATACCGGCAGCAATGTGCTCACTAGGCTGTGTACCTCTCCCTCTCTCCCTTCTTCCATCCTAGATAGATGTGCACCTGTGATGTCCCTGCACAAAAGCCTTAACTGCCTGTCTACTGTCTGCAGGATGCAGGGCACACTCCCTGGACTGGCATTCAAGCAACACCCTCCATGATCTAGGCCTTATCTGTTTCTCCATCTTTATCTCCAAATTCTGCGTTTCACAAAAACCTGTCACTAGCCAAAATGATACTTACTGTAACCTGAAAATACCATGTAAGTTGTATCTGTGAGATGCTGCTGACTACAATTACCCCTGTGAGCCAATGTTCATGCTCCTGGCCTCGGCTGTCCTGAGAACTAGCATCTCTTCAAGAACGGCAGAAGACCTACTTCTAAAGCATTCTTAAAACACTCAGATCATCGCTGACCATTCAGAAACTGAACCCGGATGGCTGGTGTCTGCCATATTTATACATGGCCTCCTCTATGCTGTTATGAATTGTTCATTTTCTTTTAGGCATTATTTGATCCTTCTCAACTAGATCACCAGCCCTTTAAGGGCACGGATTCTTTACTTCAAATTCCCTGAACATAGTAGAATGGCCTAAACATAACAAAAAATTTGCCTGGTGATGATATTAAGAAAAAAGTGCATTGTGTGTTCCTCCCTTCTATTACATATAGCCAATGGAAAACTACACACACACACACACACATATATATAGTTGTTGTTAGGTGCCACTGAGTCAATTCTGACTCATAACAACCCTGTATGACAGAGTAGAACTGCCCCATATGGTCTTCTAGATTGTAATATTTATAGGAGCAAATTGCCAGGTCTTTCACCCACAAAGCCTCTCGGTGGATTCAAGCTGTCAGCCTTTTGGTTAGCAGCCAAGCGCTTAACTGCTGTACCACCATAAGAGAGTACACATCATTGTTTCATTATTATGCCAGGCTTTTTATGTTTCTTATAAGCTCAGTTTATAAACTCGGAATTTTCCCAAAGAAGAAATTTAGATGCTGTCATTATTTAGATGCTGAGTTATTTCCCGCTAAAATATGTGTCCATTTGGGTAGGCTAGATTCCCAGTATTTTATGGTGTCCTCCATTTTGTGATCTGATGTAATTGTCCTCCATTTTGTGATGTGCTATTGGCATAGTGGTTAAGTGCTACAGCTCCTCACCAAAGGGTCAGCAGTTCGAATCCACCAGGCGCCCCTTGGAAACTCTATGGGGCAGCTCTACTCTGTCCTATAGGGTCGCTATGAATCGGAATCGACTTGACTGCACTGGGTTTGGTTTGTTTGTTTTTTTTTAGTAAATCCTAACCTCTATATGTTAATGAAGCAGGATCAGTGTGGGGTGTATCTTGAGTCACACAGTCTTACAAGTCATACCCTTACTCAAATCACACCCTTATTTAAGTCACACCCACTTTTTTTTTTTTTTCATCTTACAAGAGAGAAAAGGGAGCAGCTAGCAGAGGAATCTCACTACCACCAAGAAAGAAGAGCTGGGAGTGGAGCGTATCCTTTGGACCCAGAGTCCCTGCAGTGACAATCTGTGACAACCTCCTAGACCCAGGGGAAGACCGATGCTAAGATACATGGAGATCTTCAAGGAAGCTAGGTCCACAGATGTTGAAAGGAGACAAGAACCTTCCCCCAGAACCGAAAGAGAGAGAAAGCCTTCCCCTAGAACTGGCTCCCTGAATTCGAACTTCTGACCTCCTAAGCCACGACAGAATAAACTTCTGTTGGTGAAAGCCATCCATTTGTGGTATTTCTGTCACAGCAGCACTAGATAACCAAGACAGAAGGAGGTCAATCACTCTGGTTACAGGTTTATTTTTTCAAATACTCTACATTGATTGGAGCTTTTGAAATCTATAAATTTCATACATAAATTATTTACTAGTGTAATCTGAAAATATATAAAATTAACCCATAACCCCACTGCCGTTGAGTTGATTCTGACTCATAGTGACCATATATATATATGAGTCGGAATCGACTCAAGGGCACCGGGTTATATATAAATTACTATTCAATAAATAAATAAATTACTAGTGTATGTTGAAAGGGTATCTTAATTTTTAGATGAGATTAGCACTTTTTTAAGATATGGAAACAAAAAAGAAGGGGGATATAGTCATGTGAAGCAATCTAAATACTTCCTATAGATTATCATCATTTTAACAGTATTCTTCATTTTTTCTCTCTAGAAGTTTAAAATATTTACTTCTATATTCACAGTTCAATACATCTCATGAGTAATCTTGGAATCAGTCCAAATTATTAAACTCAAACTTTTAAGAACAAACACAAGGAAGATGTCTGCAGCACTATATAGAATAAATTTTTAAAAAACCGAAAAAGCAAAAACCCATTGCCGTCGAGTTGATTTTGACTAATAATGACCTTATAGGACAGAGTAGAACTGCCCTATAGCACGGCTGTTGGATTCAAACTGTTGGCTGATTCAAACTCTTAACCACTATGTCACCAGGGTTCCTTATATAGAATAAAAACAAAAACCAAACTGGTTGCTGTCGAATCAATTCTGACACATAGCAACCCTATAAGCTACCTTATAGGACAGAGTAGAAATGTGCCGTAGGGTTTCTAAGGAGCGTATGATGGATCTGAATTGCCGACTTTTTGGTTAGCAGACAAAGCGCCTAACCACTGCACCACTAGGACTCCTTATATAGAATATCGTTGTTGTTTGGTGCCTTCGAGTTGGTTCCGACTCATAGTGATCCTACAGGACAGAATAGAACTCCTCCGTAGGATTTCCGAGGAGCTGCTGGTGGTTTTGAACTACCAACCTTTTGGTTTGCACCAGAGCTCTTAACTACTATGCCACCAGGGCTCCTTATATAGAATAATAGCAGTACTCAAATAGGTGATATTGTTATTATCTAGCTAAATACCTGCATTCTACAAACAAAACACCCACACATCAAGACCAGAAGGTACTAATGTAAAATATTTTCTGCTCCTGCTTTTCTGGTGAAGCAGGAAAGGTACCGGCAACAAAGCTATGCTATATAGTGACTAAGAAAAATGAAGAGTTACTTTATCATCTCAGGAGGCTGCGGGGAAAGAAAGACTTCTTAAAATGAGTCAGATGCAAGTACTGACGAGAATAACGAAGCCACATACCACTGAAGACTCTCCCATGTCACACTAAACCACTGACCTTTCTAGGGGACTTTACCCTCTGAATGGCATTAAGGTCTACAGTGACTAAATATGAGAGGTCTATTAAGGGTTTGCCCGTGTTGTATACAGGCTGGAATAGGCATAAGGAGAAAAAGCTTAGGTGTGCACACACAGCAGAAGGCACAGAAACATAAACAAACATGTAACAAAGGCAAGTCTACATGGAGAGCCGGTGTTTATTGTGCTTAAAGACACATATCCACGAGGCTTAAATGCACTGTTCAAGCGAGGCCATTATTTGTCAGTTGAACTCGACAAGCCAATTCCAGATACTTGCACCAATATTATTTAGAAAAGACCTGGAACTCTCTCTTTTCCTTGAAAATATTCTTGGTTTCCACTAAGACCTGGAGCAAAGCCCTTGGGGGCACAAAGACTCTATAAGGGTCACCAAATGCTGTTCCTGGTCTCTTTCTCTCAATTGAGTGTTAGAACAAAAAAACCCTGAAGAGAAAGAAATTTCTAGAATCACGCAGACTTGCCTTTGCTCATTTCCAGTAACACTTTCGGTTTCTATTACTGTGTTCACTTATCAGTGCAAAGATGAAAAAGCATTAACAGTGTCTAATAATAGTAGACAGTTTAGAATAAAAATAATTCGAGACCTCTAAGAAACCTGTCAAAATTTCCCAGAGGTAAAAAACAGTGACCTATGGTAGACTGAGGCTGTGATCCTGGGGTCTAAGTGCTAACTCTAAAAAAGTGCCAGGGGATATTTGATGACAGATGATCAAGACGTCATTTTGATGCCCTATCTGTAACAGATACTATGCCCTGAAATGAATATTCAGCATACCCACCTTCAATACCACATAAAATTTCACACAGACACAGGAAAGAAAATGACATTCTTTCTCAGTTTAGGTTATCCTTGAATCAATACATGACCCAACCCTCATCTCTATGCCAATGCTTCTCAAATTAATATCTCTTCCCTGAAATCAGAGTGCTCCCAGTGGAAGCGGCTCCTGTGGTGGCCACAGCCACGTCTGTGAGAGGATGCTCCTAGGCGTGAACACGACTGGTTCAAGTCACCCAGCTTCCCACCCATTTCCTGAGCCTGTTTCTCTAGTATCCGTGTTGATTGCTGGTTAGCTAATATCCCGGCCATGTATACTCCTTTTTTGTTTAAGTTAACTAAAGTCTGATATCTGTTGATTGCAGTCAAGAATCCCGGCTGGTAAAATAGTATAATTAGAAAAAATGATCAAAGGATGATGAATTGATCTGGCTTCTTTTGCTTTTCTTTCTGTTTCCTCCATTAAAGAGAATGATCTTCTAAACTAGAGCAATGTGAACCTGAAAACCTACAAAATAAAATAATAAAAGAGCATCTGTGCACTTCATTAAAAGTCAAATTTCTCTGCCCAGGGAGATCACATCCCAGACTATTATCAGAAAAACATACTGATGAAACTAGAGAAGCACTTTCCCTAATCTCTGAGAAAGCTTGGGAATGGAAGAATCCTATCTGCAGGTATGAACCTGTCCAGATTTTCCAGAAAATGGGAAACAGAAACTTTTATAAGCTATGGAACCTGATGCATACCCCTTAGCAATTTTTAGAGCGAATTAGGCTCAGAGCTCTAGAAGCATGCATGCTCTCGCTTGAAAACAAACACATGATATAAACAGTAGTTGTCTACTGGTGGTGAAAATTTATTCTATTCTGCAATTGCCACATTCATTTTGTATACTGAATAGTTAATTCTTCTAAAATGGAAGGAAAAAAATTAAAAGTCAAATCATATCACATCATGAAAAGCCTCGAGCCTGTGTTGATGGGGTTATTCTCCTAATAGATGAGTGGAATACCATGGACATGTTGACAGCACTTTTAACAAGTGCTTAAAAAATCCCCATGAAAATCCTATGGACAAGACAAACATGTGGAGTAGATGATAGTAAATTTAGAAGACTGTGAGGCTGAATGATGTTAGAGATAGGTGAACTCACAGCTGGATGTCCTACCACACTCAAGTCACATGCATTAATGAACTGATGTCAGTTTGCAGGGAAGGAGAACTCCAGCGCTGGGTGAGAAGTTTTTATGGTAGGTGCCATTCAACATGAGTTATAGTGACTAGAAGAGAAAGAGTGCAGGTTTGTTATAATATTTACAAGTGATCCAAAGAAGATGCCTATGGATAATATAGGATGCCAGAATGAGTCTATAGGATTTAATTCAAGAAGCTAAAAAAAACCTAGTAAGCCCAAATGTAAAGCTCAAGATTAGGCTGAGAAACCAATTCTGTAAGTAAAGAAAAGGGGAGGCAAAACTAGATAATAATTCACAAAGAAAGAAAACGGCTGAGGCTTGGAGCTGACGAGAAGGTCAGTAGCCCCAACAATGTGGGCAGAGATGCTGCCATGGCTGGAAGACTCAGCAGATCTAGATGGGCAATGACTAGAATCATAAACATTAGCACCATGTTGTGCAGGCCTGAGAACCATACTTTTAAGAAGAACATTTACTAACCAAAAAACAATGAAAGGAGGGCAACCAAAATGAAAACTCATTGCTGTCGCGTCAATTCCAACTCACAGCCATTCTACAGGATAGAGTAGAACTGCCGCATAGGGTTTCCAAGGCTGGAATCTTTACGGAAGCAGACAGCCACATCTTTCTCCAGCGGACCGGCTGAGGGGTTCAAATAGACACTTTTTGGTTAGCAACCAAATGCTTAGCCACTGCACTACCAGGGCTCCTTTCCAGAATGTTTTTTTAAAAAAAAACGTTGCCGTGACTCATAGCAACCGTATAAGACAGAGCAGAACTGCCCCATAGAGTTACCAAGGAGCGCCTGGTGGATTTGAACTGCCAACTTTTTGGTTAGCAGCCATAGCAATGGAAGGGGCCTGAAAATTGTTCAGGGGAAGAAGAATTAAAGGTATTTAGCCTGGAGAAGAGAAATGTGAAGGGAAGGAGAAAAGGGAAAAAAAATAGCATCTGATTTTTAGAATTCTTCCATATGAAGCAGGAATGCGTAGATGTCTGTGTGGCTCCATAAGGCAGAAAGAGGATAATCAGGTGATGTTTAGGAAAGGTACTAACAGAGTTAAGTATATTAGAGAAGGAGTCAGGACAAGGACGGACAAGTAAGAGCAATGCTGTACCGTAAGTTTACTCCACGGAGCCAAAATTTCTTTTCCCCTATCTTTGTGCCCAGTGGCTCTGCCAGAGCCTGAAAGACTTCAATGATAAAAGAAAGAAAGAAAAAAAGCAGTAGTTCTGGGGTTTGCAGCCACTAATAAATACCAAAGGGCAAGGAAATCCTCCACAGCAGATTCTCCAGCCCATTTTCAAGGCACTGGTTTACAGAACTAGAATACATAATATATGATTATGAGACTATGGTTTGAAGTGAATGCTCTGTATGGATGCAAGTAATAAAAGAAAAGCCTCTACTCAATGTAAAAACAACTAGTTTGTGGCTATGGACTTTACAATGTCCTCTATAAACCTGAAAATCCCTTAATTCCTAGATGTCATTCACAACTATCATTTTCATTCACAAATGTCCTGGTCATTAATAACCCTTTCTCACCACTTCGCTCTACCTCTAGGTCCCCAGGCACCCCATCCCTCAACGGCCTTCCTTTATTTTTGGTCACATTGTGTCTTGTTCTTGCTAACCCAGTTGCCAGCTCAGCTTGTCAATGTACCTCACTCGGGTTTATTTCTACTTCCACTCTGCTCCATCTAGTGGGATGCTGATTTTTACAGCGTGTGGTGCCAGCTGAAAAAAAGGAATACTCAACTTTGCTGTGCAAAGTTAGGAAACAGACATAGGAAAACAAAATCTATATAAAGGTATAAAAACTTTTACTTTAGTTAGACAGAAGTCCTGTTTCCCAAATACATGGGAAGAAACCTAGAAATCTGATAGCCTGTCTAAGTATTATGCTCAGTATGGTCTATTCCGTCAGGAGATAAGACAGGTAAATGATATTTTTCTCTCTTATGAAAGCTTTGTTAGCATAGTCCTGTTAAAAATAAATTTTGTAATAATTGTGGAATATGCTCTAGTGATGATGAAGAAGGGTTTTATGTTTCTCAGTTTTACTGACTAATGAAAAGTTTAAAATATGAAGAAAATATAAATATTCTTGTACTATGCTTTTCATATTTTCAGAATGCGAGGTTGTGCTGGAATCATGAGGAAATTCATTCCATCACAAAGGCACGGATATATATCCTTGTGCGAGAACAGTTACTTTGCGATGCTCAGAAAAGTACGAACTGCGCTAAGCCCAGGGACTTGTGGTGTGTTTACTGCAGATCTGCACTGATTAATCTGAGTAGGATATCTTGATTGGAATGATGGCATTTTAGAGGAAGGGTCTAACAGTCTACAGCCATAAGTGTTAATTCCTGCCCTTTCTATGCTCGTAGTGAGCGCTCAGTTAGTGAATACAAATAACTCTGTTGAACTTGACAGGACCAGACACTAAAGGCTCAAGTTAAAAGTCACTTTGAAATAGATTCCCGTATCATCTTCCTTCCGGAGTTGAAAAGACCGGGAGTGAGCATGAGTCTGATTAGTATCATGATATTAATGAACATCCCTGTTTTTTAATTTGACAGGGAGAGAAAGAACAAAGAAGGAAACTGGAAAAGAAAGAATAAAATTTTATTTTCAAAGGATAACAAAGCTAGACATACCACGTTCTAATGCCAACACCCCTGGGTCATTTGCTCGTTCCCCAAGGTGTAGCCACAGTGCTTTTCCAAGGGTTTAAGAGATTGGCTGCTAACCAAAAGGCCAGCAGTTTGAATCCACCAGCTGCTCCTTGGAAACCATATGGGGCAGTTCTGCTCGGTCCAACAGGGTCACTATGAGTCAGAATTGACTCGACAGCAATGTTTTTTTTTTTTTTTTAATCCTATCCAAAACAAGAAAGATATTCAAACAACAACAATAACTTTGAAAACTCCTTATTATCTTCAGGCAAAGTTGAAAATTCTGAACTGGATTTCAAGGTCCTTCATTATCAAGTTCCTGGCTCCATTCTCATCACCCGTAACCTGCCTTCATAGGACCCAGGGTTCCTCAGCCTTGCTTGGCAACTTTCACTTCCTCAAAGGAGCAAAGCTCTCTGGGCTTCTGAGCTTTTGTACAAAGTGGCCTTTCTGTTTGCAACGTCTGCTCTCCCGTCCCCCGCCCTTCACAGTTAATGCTGCCTCTTCTGCTGGTTGAGGTTAACATCCTTACTTCAAAAACCCAGGACAGGGTTAGATGCCCCTCTGTGTGTCCCCACTGGCTCTTTCCTAACACTTAGGTAGCCTTCGTCCCATCGTGGCAGATATGCCACTTGCGTGCTATCTGCCACCTTCCCACCGCCAACCAGACAGCTGACTCTGTAAACTCCTGCCCAATGTTCATCCCCATCACCTACAAGACTGCTTGGGACAACGCACCTTTGAGGAATGAGTCAATCGAAAAAACGCAGGAATGAAAGGAAGCTTTGGAAAATATCAGCACACAAACCACTGAGCTGACAGTGGAGAGTTCAGGGTTCAGTTTTACTAAGCGTAAATGTGGAAAGAAAAAAACGTATTGTTGTTAGGTGCCGTCATGTCAGTTCCGACTCGTAGCAACTCTAGGTACAACAGAACAAAACACCGCCAGGTCCTGCACTATCCTCATGATCATCGTTATGCTTGAGCCCACTGCTGCAGCTATTGTGTCTATCCTTCTCATTGAGGGTCTTCCCTCTTTTCTGCTGACCCTCTATTTTACCAACAAAATCAAACCTGTTGTGGTTGAGTTGACTCTGACTCATAGTGCCCCTACAGGACAGAGTAGAGCTGCCCCATAGGGTTTCCAAGGAACAGACAGTGGATTCAAACTGCCAGCCTTTTGGTTAGCAGCTAATCTCTTAACCACTGCACCACCAGGGCTCGCTCGCTCTCTATGGAACATATGCGTGTGTGTATATATTATATTATATTACATTACATTTAAAACATAATGTTTAGAAATCACATCATTTGTATATAGATATAAGATACCACTTAGAGAAGCAAATTTAAGACATGGTTAGCAAGTGAAGTCAGAATGGAAGAACCCTGGAAGATAAGTAAAATTTCCTGGTGGACTTATTAGCTCCAATATCTAAGTCACTCCCTGGGGAGAATTTGGCTCTTATATAGGAATGCTAACTTTTTTTCACCAGAGCAGAGTCTAATCAAGTGTGTAAATGCTGCAATACACCAAATGGCAGAGGAAAATTAATGTCCCCCTCGTGAGTTCCTGAAGTGTCTTAGCACTGGGAAGTAACTTAGGGGCGGAACAGAGCAGGGAATATTAGAAACGGTTATGCAAAACTTATGGACAGAAATATCCTTGCTTTATGTGAAGGTTAGAACTCGATGATCTTTTTTTAGGTGCCCTTGGAATAGACACTTAGGTAAAATAGCAAGTGTTACCCACATTCAAAGGGCTCAAAGTAAGGAAAAATGCTGCTTGAATAGCATTCTCATCTCAGACATTCTAGTGAATTAATTATTCTCTTGTCCAAAAAAAAAGTCACACGTACGCACAAAAACTAAAAACTCTGGCACACCATTATAAGCAAAATTCCAGTGAAGTCACTGGGAACATTAGGGAAATAACTTGAGTTTAAAGTACATGTTGCTCTTGGACTATGAAGCCAGGATTGTACAACGAACAAACGCTGAGAAGACTGCCATGACAAAGTATTTGCTTCACGACAGCCACCCTTCTGAATTTTGGGCTTGTAGGTCATCAGGTTCTTTCATTCTCTGTGATCAGAGACTTCCAGGCCCTAAATAACAATCACAGATGATCAGCTTCAGTTAGCTTTCCTTTGCAGCACAGAATTATTACTGAGCTACAGTATGAACTTTAGAAATCCTGTCCACCTGCCCATCAAACTTTATTTTGGTAATTTTCTTTTTACTGTTAGAAAAACTAACACACACACACACACACAGACACAATTAAATCTTATAGGAAAAAGCTTCTACCTCTGCCAAATTTCAGCTGGGAACAAATTTTTACAGCCAGCTAATAAACCTGCTGAAAACAGGGGTTGATAATGGAAACCCTCCGAGCCTTTAACTACAGTGTGCCTGGCTATAATAAAAAGAATTAATGCAGTCAATTTGTACTACTGTTCACAGAACAAAAACCCTTATTTCAACCACAGTCTTTTCAACAGCTGATTGGCAGCCCTGTCCATTTCCCCTCTGCGGTGTTGTCAGGAGTCTTCAACAGGATAATGAGCCTGTCACCATATTCAAATAGCCGCGTGACAGCATGTTTTGTGAGTGTGACGTCCACTGCAAAGGGTCTGTCAAAAAGCACCTTTCAGAAAATGAAAAGAGAATGCTTTCCCGATGATAAACCTAATTTCTCCCTAGATAAAAGAGTGAGATTTTTTATCAGATTTTGTCAGTGTTGTGTTGCATTTATCTCTTCAAATGTTCCTGTTTTTTTTTTTCTTTCTTTTTAAATATGCATACATTTAGATCTGGCAGTGACGGGGGAAGATGGTGAGGATGAAACACATCTTCTGCTCCAGGAAGGTGAGTCTAACAAGTTACCAAAGACAGAGAAAAAAAAAAAAAAGGAAAATTGGATGCTTTTTCTATCACGTTAAAATCTGGCAAGAAGAGTTGGAAGTTAACTTATAGCCTCATAAACTTCCAAATGTAGAACTCGGATTCTGCATACGTCGTTCGCTAAGGGTCTGCAGCCCATTTCCAGGATAATACCCAAAGGAAGTTGTTACATTCAAACTGTGTCTCCAGGCACTTCCTCAAGGTGCAAGGAAATCCATAACCATGTTAACAGTAGAGAGAAGGTCCCTACTTCAAGGTCTGAAGTAAATTGTGTTTTGTGAATACTGGGGGAATGCGCTTTCAACACATTGAAGAATTTTGTGTGTAAATAAGATGTTAAAAAATACTATTGTTGAGGGAAAATAGTTTTTCTTCAGTTATGAAGAACTTTTTTTAAATAAAAAGCCCATTTTTGTAGAGTATTGTTAAACTTTGCACTTCTTCCCCAATGTATTCCAAATCTCAGTGTGCTCAGCATTTATTTAAAAGAAGCTTCACTGAGGGATTTCCTCAGAAGGGAGGAGTGTGTATGTGTGTGCCTATGTACATATGTAGACACACACACGTATGACATGGACATGTACATATATATACATGGTGTGCATGTATGGACACATGCAGTGGAAAGAAGGTCAAAGTCTTCACTCAGGTTTTGATAAAATTCACACACCTGTACCCAAGGAAAGCCGCGAAGCTCTCCAGCTTTGATAGTGGAAGAGGCGGAAGGACAACTGGGATGAGGAAGAAGGGGAAGACGGCCAGCAGAGAACTGTCACCCTCTCACTTCAGAGATGCTCTGAACGCAACCAAAAACAAATAAACACACCCAGGAGGTCCGAGAGGTTTCTAAGAAGGGAGTCACAGGTAACCTGTCAGTCGATTCCGACTCATAGCGACCCTACAGGACAGAGTAGAACTGCCCCGTAGAGTTTCCAAGGAGGGCCTGGTGGATTTGAACTGCCGACCTGTTGGTTAGCAGCTTTAGCACTTAACCACTACACCGAAATCACAGGTAGACACTTTAAATCCAACGCCTACTTTTTCTCAGGCTCTGTGGCAATGAAATAACCTTGTATTTTAGAAAACACACATATCCTGACCCGTACACTACCACGTGCTTTAATTCACCAATATATTCCGATATTAAACCTACTTTCCAAAAGTTTTAAAAAGATATTTTATAACATATATGAGCTGGTGTACCACTACCCTGATTTTAGGTTGTGGCTCACTGATGCTGGTCTCATTTTTAAACGGATATTTGCTCCCATTCCTCTGGTCTTATGACAATTTATGAGCCTGTAGGTGACACCAGCATTTGTGAAATATCTTTATTAGTCAAAAGCAGGGGAATCACTGGAATTCTCATCCTTACAACTTCAAATAAATATGATCCTGGTTATGTCTCACGGTGGTTGAGGTATGAATACACCAAAAGGGCCCATTAATTAAAGAAATCAACAATTTCACATTTTCGTATTACAATATATAAAGCTGATATGACAAGAGAATTTTCTTAATTAAAAATTAATATCTTTGGGGGGGAGGGGAATTTCAACTTTGCCAATAGAGTTTATTCTAAATATACTGGGGGGAGGAGGGGGGAATTAAAATTAGAAACACAAAAGATTTTATTTTTAATTTTCAGAACCATGATTCAACTTTATTAGTCAACAATTAGTGAAGCTAAAATTATTGAAGCAAAACTGCAGGGTTTCTAATTTTTTATTCCAGGGGAAGCAAAGCCAGGAAGGGCATAAAAGGGGGGTGGGACTCCCCAACATGTGTAAATATAAGCCCTGAAAGAAGATCAAAGTAACTAATTGAGAATCGGCAATAAATGTGATGGATTTTAAGTTCTTCAGCTGGAGGGAAATATTAGAAAGCCAACAAATAGAGCCGTAGACACTGGCTTTGTGCAGCACCCCACTCCTTTGCCTAAATGTTTAAACCACTGATTTATTTGGGATTTAAGGGGAATAAAATAAAATAAAATCTAAAACTAAGCCATACCCAATATACAAAGCAAATTCCAGACTCTTGAAGACTTTCATTGTCTCCGAAAGTCACTGTCGCTGCCCTAATCCCCTCATTAAAGCTAAAGAAATGCTAGGATGGCATTAAAATGAATGCAAACCATTTGCAGCAATCTCTGCTCACACCACCTCTAAATGAAGGCAGGCGCACTGCATAATCCAGGCAGCAAGAGCCTGACGGGTGGATGATTTATGCTCACAGCCAGAAGAATCGGAGGGCCTGCGGAGGAGACAGCACGAGCAAGGTGGTGGCGAGACAGATGCTCTCAGTGGGCTTGCAGGGGCTGGCAGGCTCCAGCTAGTTCAGGTGCAACCTGGACACTTCAAGCGCTGAATGCCTATCGCCGAGATTCCAACACTCCCATGTGCCATTTCCAATGTTATATGCAACGTACACAGTGAATAACCTGTGAATTCCAGGCAGGTGCTGCACACATAGCCCCTTGTACGCACAGGGGTGATATATGCATGCCCCAGCACATAAGTTAAAGCAGATTCATTTAGTCAAGTGATTATTATAATCCAGATGTAAATATTACGTAGCCTAAGGATCGCCGGTCCTGAAAATATCCAGCCAGGTCAGGCAAGGGGAGAGTGAAAAGATTTCCTAACAATTAGATCAATGTTCAAGGTTGCACAGTGGGGTTAGGAGAAACCCATCTCGGCAGAGGAGCGACATTCCTGTCAATTACATTAATTATTCTTCAGACACAAGACATGCTTTCATGATGTTTATTCTGAGAAGGCATTGGAGTACTTGAGAGAAAAATGAAGAAAGGGATGGAAAAGAGGAAGGGGTCCCTAAAGGGTTGAACCACTTTGGAGTCGATGTTTAAAACAGTTTTTCAGAATTTCTCTCAATAGCTCCTTACAATAACAATCTGGTAAAGATTATGGTATTGGTTAAAAGGGCAGATAAACCTAATTACACCTATTGACGACAAATTACTGCTGCACCGATCTCTAGCAGGAGGTATTAGCCAGCATTTAACTGGTCAGCAGTAAAGCACCAATGGACAGAGAAATTCACTTCATAGAAATACTGATTTTCCCCAGGCAGCCAGGATCTCTGATGCAAAGGGCTTCCGGCATTAGTGAAAGGAATAAGCAGCCACATATACAGGCTTCGGGTTATCCTGGATGAATGTGAGGCTACTTTCGACTACTGTGTACTATAGGGTCAAAGGTGGAGCTGCCAATGAGAATTAAAGACACAGGCATCCCTCTAATTAGACAACGGTAGTCAAAGACTTGTAAATTCCCAAGAAGCCACTTTGCAAGGCAAGAGTTACAGTGTCCTCCTGGGAAGGGGCGGGGGGAGGGGAGGGGAAGGAATATGGGAATGGGCGGTTTTCAGCTATCTACCACTAAAAGAGAATTTTTTAAAAGAACAAAATGGAATACATTGTAAGTAATTCAAAATGCCTCCAGACTTTGTAACTCTCCCTAGAGAAAAAACTAAAACAATTTGAAGTCTTCACAAACTGCATCCAAATCCCTTTTTCTAACTTCATTAAGCTCCAGTGCTTAAAAATTGTTCATAGCAAGTGCTTTAATTAGAGACGAGCCACTGCGTACAGCCCGACAGGCAGCCATCCACCCAGTAACCAGACGCCCAGAGGGAGAGTCTCTTAGCCAGTGTCACCGTGAGGCAAGGGGCAGCAGGGGGCCAGTCCACTTCCTCCTCCTTTCCCAAAAGAAAGCTGGGGGTATGAGTCAGTGGGTAATGGAGAGAGTTTGAAAACATCAATTTGGCCTCATCAGTATGCTCGCAGTTGACCATTGTATGTAGAGGAAAAGAAAAGAAAAACGTGAAAGGAAGCAAGTTTCAGAGAAGAGAGCTCAGTGAGCTATACCGTGTAAGCCTTTTCCCCCACCCCTTTCTCTCTCCTCCCTCTTATCTTTTCTTCCTTTCTCTCTTTATGCCAACCCTTCAAACCCTCCAACTCTGGGACTGAAACCATTCCAGGGGAACTGTGACACAGACACAAAATTAGCATTAAAGCATACAGGTGCTACACAGAGCTCTGGGATGCTGCCGTGTGTCTGTCCCAGGGTGGGAAGGAGGCAGGGGAGGGGAGGGAGAGGGGAACGCAGGAGAACAATCCCCACGCAGGAATAACTTATACCCTCTGTTTCCCTGGCTGCAATAATGACTTTGAGGCAGAACTTGAGGAAGCAAGTAAAGAACAGGCAGGGACCGAGCGACCTGCAACTTTAAACTCAAGTTGTCTAGAAGCTTAAAAACAAAACAAAACAAACCAAAACGGTTTTTAAGGAATAGCACAGTTATTAAATGTCCTGAGTGGAGGCAGGAGCCCTTTCTTCACCAAAGACTCAGACATTGTCTATCTTGGAACGCTAGAACGAGATGAACAAGTCAGCGTGTGCAAAAGTCACTGCAGGGAGACCCAAGTTACACCTTGGAAAATGTTAGCAAGGGTCCGGAGGAGAAGAGAGTCCACAGATTCAAGGTCATTTGTTTCTGGTCCTTGACAAACTTTTCTGCTGTCCGCCTGCCGTCCACAGAGGGGTCTCTAATTCTGGCAGGTACTGCTGACCTTGCCTGTCACCTCAGTTCTCCTACACACAGGAAAGGCCCTTAGGCCAGAGTCCTACAGAGCATTATTGGGGACCTCTGACCCCAGCGAGTCATGGAGCCGGTAGTGGGAAGACAACCCAGGCCTGCTGTGAACACAGTACTTGGTCATTTCGGAGAGAAAAAAATATATACAGAAAGATGACATTTGAGACCAAGGAGAACTGATATGTCTTCAGCTTAGTTATGCAGGTTCCTAAACATCTGGGCAGTAAAACAATAGTGATGGTAAAAATAATGGTTAATATTTGTTAAGAACCTGTGTTGGTCAGGGAGCCCTGGTGGCGCAGTGGTTAAGAGCTTGGCTGCTAACCAAAAGGTCAGCGGTTTGAATCCACCAGCTGCTCCTTGGAAGCCCCATGGTGCAGTTCTGTTCTGCCCTATAGGTTCGCTGTGAGTGAGAGTCAACTCTGCAGCAACAGGTTTGTTTTTTTTTTTTTTTTTTGGTTTTTATTGGAGAGACATTGTCCTGAAGCATTTAAAGGCATTCTTTTATTTAGTCTCCACAGCAAATGCTGTAGGATAAAACGTTATTATTTTCATCATCACTATTTTACAGGTGAAGAAACTGAGGCTTAGACACATTAAGAAACTTGCTAGCAATCAGCACCTTAACAGCAACTCAGGGTGATTAGAAAAACCCATGATCTTAAAATATGCTACATAGAACGATGTGTTTATAACACAAGCCCAAATGCACTATCTTCATTTTTCAAATAAGTTAACCCCATGACTTTGTAAGATACCACACTACCTGCTGAAGTCTTGCAATGTGAGAAGAGACTAATGATCTTTTTTTAAGTATGGTTTCCCTCCACTTCCCTCAGCCTTGAATTTCTTTAAAATACCTAGACTTAAAGAAAAATAAAAGTAAAAATAGAGAAAAAAAATCAAGTAGAGGTGCCTTAGCACTTCATGTTAGAAGACTTTTTATCTGTAATCTCTCTCACTGTGATCAAAAAGAGATGCCAGTCAAGGCCCGGCAGCTAACCTCTGCTTCCCTGGCCCATTAGCTGTTTCCCGATTTGTGCAAAGGACTCTGGTCTCCCAGGGCTGCTTAAGAGTTGGGCTGACTACAGCACTGTCTCCTTTCGGGTTTCCAGTTAAAATCAATGTATTAACCTAGGCTGCTAGTTAGGTTCTATAACTTCAAGTTAAGTACGAAAGGTGGGGAAAGAAAGAATTCCTAGCTTCAGAAGCTTGGAGCTCAAAGAGGCGAGTTCCCAAGTAGCATTAAAATAGAAACAGAATTACTTCTAAGGCTGGGGGATTTTGCTCTTTCCTACTTTAACAAAACTTTTGATGGATTTTTCCCTGCTGGAGCACATAACCAAATAGTCAAAGATTTGTGGGATAACCAGGAGATTCTCTACATTTCTTAGGCACACAGCGTTTGAATTGAATTTCCAGCTTTTTTACTTTGTCAGCATTAGCAAAGCCTTATTTTTTCTACACTGTCCCCTCCAGATCCTAATTAATGACTTCAGGGAGACTCCCAGACATATATGGAATCGTTGAAAAATTCATTTGTTCACAGATCACAAATCTGGACCTGTTGACTGCAGACCATGAAAGTGATGCTACAAACGGAAAATGAAATCATCAGACAATGCCCTGGACAGCCTCTCAGGGAGAGATTCTGGGCACTGGCAGAGTCTCTTCCGCCAACGATAGGCAATGATCGGCTCAATCATGATTCAACCATTTCTCGGGAAAGGCAGAGGTACTTCACACAGAAACCTCAAGAAATAATGTGTTCCTGCAGAGGGCTATATTTACAGAAATCAGAAAATGTTTCTGTTACTGTCTAGCCTTCTTGCTGTAGTGTGTCTACAACATGGAACGGTCTTGGAATTCCTAACAGCTTTGGTACCAAAACTGTGCTCCGAAATCGAGGTCTCCTTGCTCACGAGAGGAAGTAACAGCAGAGACCAGAGGGTTTCCATGTGACAGAAAACTACTACACTTCTTAATACTCTGGTAAGATTAACTGATTAAGAGGCAAACCAAGGACTTCATTATAAATATCAATATGACATCCGAGCTTCGGAGTCAGAGAACCCCGACCAGATCCTAGCTTTGCCATTTACTTATTGTGTGATCTTAAGCCAAAATCTTATTTATTTCTTTACTGGGCCAAGTTATTTAAAATGGATCTTAATTTCTTCATTTATATTCACTGGCCAATCAAACGTCTATGGGAAAGATAGACGAAAAACAATATCATTTCTCATTTTTTGTTTTGTTTTGTACTCAGAACACCATTTGTCAGGGTATCCAATATAAACAAAATAAAACATGAATTCTGAAATACAATTCTGTCATGGTCAGGCACATATAAAGGCAAACATAGAAGTAATTTATATATGATGACAGTCCATGATTTTTTTTTTCTAAAATCATTATTTATGGCAAATATATTCTTCACCCAAGTTATAAAAATACAGCTGAAGGCATACTGAAGAAAGCTAAAAAAGGAAAGAAAAAATGTATCAGGTATACTGTATTGAGCACCTACTATGTCATCATTATTTTGCTAGGCATCGTGAAGGAATAAAATAGAAATAGACAGAATCTCTGTTCTCAGGCTGTTTACGCTTTGGTTCATGAGATATACTAAGTATGTAATGTTGTTGATGTTGTGTGCCTTTACACTGATCCCAGCTCATAGTGACCCTAGTGGACAGAGTAATGACTACTGTAGGGATTCCAAGGCTGTAATGTTTAAGGAAGCAGATTGCCACATGTTCCTCCCGCAGGGCAGTTGGTGGGTTCAAACCACCAACTCTTCAGTTAGCAGCTGAGCACTTAACCATGGAGCCACCAGGGCTACCAAGTGAATAATGAAATACTAAAAATTAATAATAATGTCTAATATTTACAGGGCGCTTCTTATATACTGCAGTGCTGGGTGGTACAAATGGTTAACACACTCAGCTGCTAACCAAAAGGTTGGAGGTTTGAGTCCATCAACAGGTAGCTCAAAACAAAGGTCAGGCAATCTGCTTCCAAAAAATCAGCCACTGAAAACCCTGTGCAGCACAGTTCTATTCTGACATACATGAGGGCACCACTAGTCCGAACCCACTCAATGGCAACTGGTTGGCTTCTTGCATACCAGGCACTGTGCCAAGAAAGTAAATATATTAATTCAATGAATCCTCAAAACAACCCTCTGATGCACCTATAATTACTACCCTAATTTTACAGATAAGGCATAACAAGGAAAAGTAAATTGCTTGAGTTCACGTAGGTAATAAGTAGTATAGTTTGGACTGAACCCAGATTCTAACTCTGCACTGCCCAATATGTTAGCCACCAGTCAGATGTCGTCATTTAAATTAATTAAAATGGGTTAAAATTAAAAATTCAATTCTTTAGTCACATTAGACATATTTCAAGGGCTCAGTCAACAGTCACAGACTCCATTGGACTCTAGAGACCACTCTTGTAACTTTTATACTCTACCTCCCTTTATAAAAAACGTGATGTTAAAACACTAAACTATGTGAAAAGAGCATGTAAATGCCAATGAAATTCAGAAAGGGGTGGAGGGATCTATGTAATTCTATGTAATCAGGCTTATGAAGGATCATAAACCCCACAAGGGCAGGAACTCATCTGTCATGTTCCTGTTTAGTCTCTGTGTTTCATTAAATGTGGAGCCACAGTATGGAGCCATCACTCAAACACAATTTTTGGATGAGTGGATAAAGGAGGATGCGTGGATGGAAGACTTGAGATGGCTTTGAGGAATGTGTATTGTTAGGACTGATGGGTAAATAGAAAGTAGTTCCTGGGAGGGATGACCTGGCTCCAATTCTAGGAGTTACAATGAAAAAGTGTTTCTGGAGAAGCAGACAGAAATACTGACACAGATTAGACCATAAGACAAAGATCCACTTTCCTCCCAAATATTTCCAAATTATGCATGAACTGACAGTAACCTAAAACTGGCTAAGGTCATAGTAATTTCCAGTTAATTGGCTTCAAATGTACTAATGATTATGATAATGTTGACACTGAATAGACTTAACAGGTATGGAAATAAATGTCTGAAAAGAGGTGAATCCATGGGAGGTGGGGGTAGGGAGAGGGTAATTTCAGAGTTCACAAACTTAGGAATTAACCAAATGGCAACCCAGTGGAGTTGGGGAGAAACTTGACTTTTGGAGGAAATATCATCCGTCTGTCGTGGAGACTTAAAGTGTTGCTATGATGCTGACCAGGTTTCAGTGGAGCTTCCAGACTAAGGTGGACTAGGAAGGGCCTATTTTCAGAAATCAGTCAATGAAAACTCTATAGATCACAACAGTCCGCTCTGCAACTGATCATGGGGACAGCGCAGGACCAAGTAGAATTTCATCCTGCTGTGCATGGGATCACCATGAGTTGGGAGCCCTATTGGACAGCAGTTAACAACAACATTGAAACAGAAATAGAGAAAAGAAGAAGAAGAAGGAAAAAGTGTGCTTCCTACAAGTTGTATGTGAGGGAGGAATTTAATTGCGGGAAATTCATTGGAAAGTCCAGGGAGAGGCCACTAAATAAGGACTCAGATGGCCTCAAGAAAACCCTTATTTTTACAGCTGAGAACTGAGAGGTAGTCAGGAAAAATGGTCATGACTTCCTAAGGAGCAACATTTAGGCTGGAACTGGAAACTAGTACAGAAACTAGTAAGAATAAAGTTAAACTGGGACATACTAATCTCCTAATTTTTACATATTCTTCTCCTTAACGTGCCACCATCCCAAAGACACCTCAAAAATCTAGTCAAATAGTCAAGATTTACTAAGATGATGATTAAGCAGTCTATGCAGAATGGACTTAAAATAGGGAAGAAGACTGTGGCCTTAGATACATATGCATAGTCTTGGGAGAAAGGGCAGTTGCTAAGAAACCCTCCATTTGGATTTTGCCATGGGTCCCATTTCATCACACACCGTCATATGCAAAAGCAGGGTATCTTAGAACTGGCGCTATTAAAATAGTAGGAATCCTGGCCCTCTGTAATGTTTCCTGCGTCCAGAACCATCTCCATGCCACCCTCTTTAAATGGCATGCTTCACATTCATGTCAGCTTTAAAAAGCATTTAAGCTAAAGTAAGGTAAAAACCAACGTATGAGGTGGATAACCGGTTCAGGTCCATTACACCCGAAGGTCTATTATTAGTGTGCTTGGGCTGTGCAGACGATTTGGGGAAGGCTGAGCAGGAGTGGCAGGTCCCTGATATTCTAGTAGCCACAAAGCCACCCTGGCTCTCAAGCAGCACAATCTGCCGTTCACGTAAGTCTGGTCTGCCAGGAAGCCCAACGATGGACTCCCCACCAGTACCATCAGGCTCAGGGAATTTGGCTAGCACCAGGCACCTTAGACTTCTGCCAGATAATTGGCTTTGGGGACGCCGCTGACCTACTCTCCGCTGAGTAGCTTTTGTGAACCTGGAACCCAGCCTGCCTCTCATCATTGATCAACCTTGGCCAAGCCAGCTGGCTTGTTCCTGTGCAGACAGCTTGCCTTAGGGAAACTGGTTGGTGGCTCCTGAACCTACTAAGCTAGGAAGAGGCAAAACTACAGAACAATCTCTCAAGAAACAGCCAGTGCTCGCTTTCAATGGAGACAGACTTAGCAGTAAGCAAAATCGTGCACGATAACTTGCTAAATTTTGGGCAGAGTAGAATTCTGCATAGCCTTAACAAGAAAAATAATAAGTTAGGGATGGGACAAAAATCAAATAAAGCCATGGAGCATCTATTAAATGGGCCTTATTCAATGTACACCAGAATTTCTTTACGTTATATTTAAGCACAGTGTCATAAACATCAATGCCACACTGAAATATGTGTGCACTGGTGGTAAGGAAAAAAAAAAAATCTGTTGTCTGGAGGCTGGTGGGAAAAATTCTACATCAAACAGAGTCCTTTGTGGCTTAGGTGTCCCCTCCCACCCACTGCCACTTACAGCACCTCACTGGACCTTCAGGGCAGGAGCAAACGTTGAAACAGTTTTTCCCCCCTTGAGGCTAAATCCATTGGGGATTTTTTATATTCTCAACAGAATAATAATTTGGAGTACATTAGATAAATGCTGGCTTCCTATTTTCAAGTTCACAAATGGAAATAACAAATGCACACAATCAAATAAGTCACGAACTTTTAATAGTATTCCAATCAGAGCAGAAGGGAGGGAGCTAAAAGAACTATTTCCTATGATTTCAGTGTTTCTCTCTATCCTCTCAGAGGCCAGTGCAGGAAGGGCATCTTTATTCAGTTTCAATAATTCTTGGCGCTGAATTTAGTTAGTTCACATGAGAGATTCTATCTGCTTCTTTTGTAATGTTATTGCAATTTTTTAAAAATATATAAACTATATGCAAAAATTGTTTCAGAGAACCAGGCATGCACAAGAAATATGCTATAGTCTAAGGCCCAGCATAGTTTACATACAGAATCATGGACAAATCTTTAAATCATTAGTACTTCAGTTTCCTCATTTATAAAATGGATAAGAAAATAATACCCCAGGGTACACTATGGCCATGTCTCCGAAACAACTGGGGCAGATGGTGCTCAAAGTCAGTAAATTAAATTCACCCCTCTCTACAAAGGCATGACTTATAAGGAATTTGTTCTGAAGTTCACTTTCTAAAAACTGAGCCAGGGAGTAAAACTATGTCACAATGTAAAACTGTCCCCTAAGCTCCAATGCTCCAGTTCATAGATTTAAATAAGAAGTCACACACTGACAAAAACACTGTAAAGGAGAGTTCCCATGAACTGAACAGCTTGAATGTTGCTGGTGTTTATTCACACAGTTTATAACTGTCAATTTATTCCAAAGTTGATGTTGGGATCTCAAGAATTTCAGCGTTGGAAGTCACCATGAAAGATATTCTAGTGTAATCTTCGTATGACACTGAAACTTGTTCCCTACAGCATCTCCCGTAGGGATGGGAAACTTACTGCCTTCCCACACAGTTCATTCTACTCCTGGACATTAAATGGAGAACCCAAAGCACTGAAGTGAGCCCTGGCTCAAAAACAAACAAACCAAAAAAGGTTTTCTTGAGCAACGTTTTAAGAGTGCAATGTCTCATAATACCCAAGGCTTTCATATAATAATCTTTTGATATGAAACAGCTTCTGAAGGACCCCAAGGTAGATATACTCCTGGATATTCCTAAGGTTCACAAAGAAAAACTATGTTAAACAAATGCAGAGCAAAGACAGACGACTTGGAATGCCTGCTATCAAATCTAGACACCATCCTGAACTGGGAGGACTTTGGCAAGTACCATAATCTGTCTCCGAGCTTCAGTTTTTGAAACTCAGAAATGATGGGGAAATATCTGCCCCTGGGGGTCAGTGTAAGAATTAACAAAAAAATAAAAATGCAACTAAAGCACGTAGTGTGTAGCCTAATGCATACTAAGCCCTCAAGAATGCGTGTTATTAGTCTTATCTTCAAAATCTCTGCTAACCATTTTGAGACAGATTATTCAAGCTCCATATCAACTAAATGTAAAACAAAAATCGCCATCTGGTAAGGCAGTATCTGTACATGAAATAACTTTTTGTGGCAACTTAAAGACATTTGCAAATGGCTCAGTGTCAAGACAAACCTTACAAAGAAGATGCTCTTTGCTATTGCTTATAACTTGGGAGTTTTTGTTTAATACTCTGCATTAATGAGGGAGATTCTTAGGATAATATTACAGCAGAGAGTGCAAGAAATACCAGGGAGGTCAATGTGGTTCTATTAACTGTCATCTAACACAGAAATATTTTCCCTGAATACCATTAAAGCTTTCTTCTTTTCTTTGTTCTGCTTTTTGAAGGCAGTAGGAACCCACATTTCCCTACCAATAATTTCTGTTTTCAACTTGGCAGCATAATGATATTAGACTTGAGGAATAAAAAAAAATCACCTTGGCAATGTCTTCTTCACAGGTTTTTACAAAAGATATTCTGTTAGAAACGATTATACTAACCAGGCTCTTTAAGTAAGAGAAAACAAATTTGCTAATTACTAAATGGCCTGGGTAGCTTTATATTTTTTAAAGAGAACCCACCTGGGAAATGCTACCCTTTAAATGAGCATTTTATTAAAACGGAAGATGTGTGACAGAAGGGTAATTACACAAGCAAGTTGCTCTTTGCCACCCCTGCTGATAGGGTAAACCCAGAAGACGGATCTCTGAGTTCCCATTGCCATATATAAAACAAGATGCAAGCTGTGGTTTTAACAAAACAGTTCTGGGATCATTTTTCTTTACATCCTGGGGGCTCTGGGACCATGGCTCCCAAGAAACAAAACAACTGATGGGAAAGATGTAATGGCGGCTAAATGAATAAATGAATAAATGTGTAACTGGTACTCTCTCTCATATACCTGTATGTACCCACACATACACACACATTGCTTTCTCTAAACTGAACAATGGAAATATACCCTATGGATTATGATGAGACAGCTCAGAATTAATAGGCCCTCTGGACAAAGACTCCTTTAATGTGGAAGAAGAGGACTTGCTACTACCTCCATATTCCTACCATCCTTTCCAGCCAAAGATTTCCTAACCACGGGGTAAGCCCTATTAATCCATGAATCAGAGAAAAGAAAGGGCATTCCATTCTATACAAAAAAAAAAAAAAAAAGATTGCCATTGAGTCAATTTTGACTCATAGTGACCCTAAAGGACAGAGTAGAACTGCCTCACAGGGATTCCAAGGCTGTAAACCTTTACAGAAGCAGACTGCCACATCTTTCTCCCGTGGAGCGACTGGTAGGTTCGAACTGTATATCTTGCAGTTAGCGGCCAAATCCTTAACCACTGTGACACAGGGGTCCTTTTCATCCCATAGAGAATGGCAGTTCTTAATGGATTTAAGATAATTTGTCAAGTCCCTGAAAAGACAGATTTAAAGCAAGCATTACATGACCCATTTAAGAGCGTGGAAATCCACCGAAGAAGAAAAATAAAAGATGATTCCAGATCCTCACCATAAAATAAGAAGAACTAAATAAACGGAAGGAAATCCCATAATCTTAAACTGAAAGACATAATTGTTAAGGTGATAACACTCCTTAAATTGAGCTACAGATTCAATGTAATTCCTACCAGAAACCCAGCTGATTTCTTTATGGAAACTGACAAGTTGATTCTAAAATTCACATGGAATTTCAGTGAACCTACAAAAGTTGAAACAATGCTGAAAAAGAATAGTTGGAGGCCTCAAATTTCCTGATTCCAAAATTACAAAGCAAAGATAATCAAGATAATGTAGTACTAGCCCAAGAAGAGACACAAAGATCAATGAAATAGAATTGGAAATCCAGAAATAAACCCATATATGAATGGTCAACTGATTTTCAACAAAAATGCCAAGATCATTCAATGGGGAAAAACAATCTTTTCAACAAATGGTGATGGAATACCTGGATTACTGTTAGGTGTCATCGAATTAGTTCTGACTCATGGCGACCCCATGTACAACAGAATGAAACATTGCCCGGTCCTGCGCCATCCTCGTAATCATTGCTATGTTTGAGCCTACTGTTGCAGCTACTGTGTCAACCCATCTTGTTGAGGGTCTTCCTCATTTTCACTGAGGAATCACGATGTCTACTTTACCAATCATGATGTCCTTCTCCAGGGACTGGCCCCTCCTGATAACATGTCCAAAGTATGCGAGGCAAAGTCTCGCCATCCTAGCTTCTAAGGAACATTCTGGCTATACTTCTTCCAAGACAGATTTGTTCATTCTTTTGGGAGTTCATGGTATATTCAATAATTCAAATGCATCAATTCTTCTTCTGTCTTCCTTATTCATTGTCCAGTTTTCGCATGCATATGAGGGAACTGAAAGCACCATGGCTTGGGTAAGACACACCTTAGACCTCAAAGTGGTATCTGGATAATCACATGCAAAATAATGAAGCTGAACCCTTACTTTACACCGCATACAAAAATTAGCTCAAAATGGATCAAAGACCTAAATAAGAGCAAACACTACAAAACTCTTAGGAGAAAGCATAGAGGTAAATCTTCATTATCTTGGATTTGGCAAAGGATTCTTAGCTATGACACCAAAAGCACGGCAACAAAAGAAAAAAAAATAGACAAATTGGACTTAATCCAAATTAAAACATTTTTTATTTCAAAAGACACTATCAAGAAAGTGAAAAGACAACCAACAGAATGGAAGAAAATATTTGCAAATTTTATATCTAACAACGGACTTGTAACTAAAATATATAAAGAATTCTTACAATCAAAAATAAGAAGACATAACTAAAAAATGGACAAAGAAATCTTAGGGGGCAGTGAGTTTCTGTTAATGGAGGAGGAACAACTCTGAAAAGGAGGGTCAGAATGGTTACACAACTCTAAGAATATAATCAATGTCACTGAATTGTACGTGTAGACACTGTTGAATTGTAGTTTTGCTGTATATATTCTCAACAACAGCAACAAAATAAAAACTAAAAAAGAAATTTAAAAAGAAGTGGGTATTTATTGAATAAACATTTCTGCAAAGAAGATATACAAACGACCAATAACCACATGAAAAGACGACCAACATCATTAGTCATCAGAGAAATACAAATATAAGTCACAATGAAATACCACTTTACATTCATTAGGATGGCTAAAGTCAAAAGTCGAATCTCAAGTGTTGGTAAGGATGTGCAGAAATCGGGAGCATAATTTGCTGCAACTTGGAATGTAAAATGATACTGTGGCTTCGGGAAATGACCTGGTAGTTTCTCAAATTTCTAAACACTTATTACTACATGACCCAGCTACTGCACCCCTAGGTATATATACACAAGAGAAATGAAAACATATGTCCACACAGAAACTTGTACACGAATATTCACAGCAATATTATTCATAATAGCTAAAAGGTGGAAACAACACAAATGTCTGTCAGTGGACCCATGGAGAAACAATAATATGGTATAGCCATACAATGGAATAATATTTGTTCATAAAAAGGAAGGAAGTACTAAAACATGACCAAAACTTTAAAAACATGACACTACAATAATAGGTATATACAGAAAGCAACGTTCTTTGGTGGTTACTGGGGATGGGAGCAGGAGGGGAATAACTTTCTAGATAGTACACACTTGTTATTTTTGGTGATGGGAAAGGCAATACCCAATATGAGAGAGGTCTTCACCACTGCCCAAGGTAGATGAAGACACTAAGAAGTACATAAGAACAAGGGACAGTTTTGGTAAATGCTATATAACACACAACACTGCAACAACAATAATAACCAAAAATACATGTATGTGGTTAAACAGGTAGACATGTATGCACATATGTGTATATGAGTTTTTGGGGGGTGCACGTACAGGTGTATCTTAGGCATATGTATACAATGTTTATATGTGCTGCGTATATATTCACATATGTAATAAATCACATGGGGGTAAAGTTACAGATAGTTCTTAGACATAACCAAACACCTCACAGCACTGGATTACTGGTTTTGAAGGCTTGGGGCCATAGTCTCAAGGAACACCTCAGTCAATTGGTACAATATAGTTCATAAAGATAATACTCTACACATCATAGTTTGGAGAGTAGTGTCTGGGGTCTTAAAAGCTTACGAGCAGCCATCTAAGATACAACTATTGGTCTCTACTCATCTGGAACAAAAGAGAGTGAAGGAAACCAAAGGCTCAAAGAAGAAACTAGTCCACAGAACTAACAGCCCATATGAACCACAGCCTCTTCTAGCCTGAGACCAGAAGAACTAGATGGTGCCCGGCTATTCCTGCCAACCGTTATGACCAGGGACACAATAGAAGGTCCTGGACAGAAAGGGAGAAAAAAGTAGAGCAAAACTCAAATTCCTAAAAAAGGCCAAACTTACTGGAGGAACCCCTGAGACTATTGCCCTAAGTAAGATACCATTTGAACTTGAAACTGAAGCCATTCCCAATGGTCACCTTTTATCCAAACAGTAGACTGGCTTATAAAAGAAAACATTATCACCCCTGAATACTATGCTCCTTTAAATAATCAACTATATGAGACCTAACAGTCAACATTTACCCTAAAACAAAGATGAAAGGCTAGGGAAGCTAAATTAATGGAAAAAGAACAAAAAGAATGGAAATAATGACAACGTTGACACACTGTGAAAAATGTAACCAATGTCACAGAACAAGTTGGATAAAAATTGTTAAACAGGAACCTAATTTGCTGTGTAAACTTTCACCTAAAACACAATATTAAAAAAAAAAAAAAAAGCTAAGTGAAAGAAGCCAGTCACAAAAGACAACACACTATATGAGTCCATTCATACGGAAACTCAGATTAGGGAAGTCTATACAGACAGAAAGGAGATTGACGCTTGTTTAGGGTTGGGGATGGTCAGGTGGAGAGTGGAGTGATGGGGGGTGATAGCTAAAGTGTGGGGTTTCTTTTTGAGGTGGTAGAAGTATTCTAAAATTGATGATGGTGCACATAATTGTGATTATACTAAAAACCACTGAATTGTACACTCAAATGCATGAATTGTATGGTATATGAACTATATCCTGATAAAGCTCTTAGGGGGGAAAAATGATTATTTGTCGAGTCATAGATAACCTGAGCTTTTTAAGGTACTGGAGATCTACCAAGGAAGAAAAGTAAAAGATCACTCTAGATCCTCATGCTTTTTTAGGTTAACTTCTTTCCTACAGACCTATCCAAAGACAAGTTAACCCTGTTTGACCAAAACTAATGGCCCTAAACCGACTGCTCTAGGTAATGCCATTCTGACCTCCACAGTTCTTGATACAAAGTGCTTCTCCAACTTACAATCAGCCCAATACTTTAGTCTGCTCAGTTACCCTGCAAAGACTGAGCCTCACAAGTACCTGTTTTCAGTGGCCCTGTTCAGGCCCAAGTGAGAAGCCTGGTTTCCTTAGATCAGAACACAAAGGAAACATCCCGTCCTTATGAACACCTCTCACACAAACGCCTTTAGGCACAAACCCTTTTTTTAGATCCATAAACTCTACTGCTACCTTGAAATCCCCAGGATTTTTTCTCCTTTCTTCCAGGGAGCAAATTAATATTCCAGGCCATAGCTGGTCTGCTATGCTGAGGTGTCGGCAACAGACGAAAGGCTGGAGTGGGAGAGACCTCTTGTTTGGCCAATGCTGCAACACAGTTTGAAGTCACGTAGACACAGGATGGGCATGGAAATACGACACACAGCATTTTTAACCCCATTTCAACTTCTCACAATGTGACTTGGCCAAGTCACTAAAACTCTGACCCTTGAGTTCCTCCTCTGAGTAATGAGAGCCTGACATCCAGCGTCCCACTTTTCTCTGTTGGGTGGGGTTTTAAGTTGTTAATGAAGCCATAATAACCAGGTGAACTCTCCACTCTGAATGGCCACTTATTCCAAATGCCACTCCCCGACTTTTGCTTTCATTTTTTTTTTGACATCATTAAGGAGTGAGGGCTCCCCATTCTGCCGTCTTGTTTAAACTGTCTACCTGGAATCTTCATGGTTGTATTTTTTAGACTTCTAAAAAGTGGAAAATATACGTCTCTCACATTGAGCACCTCTGTAACAGAAACATACTCTAAGGAGATCAAATATTAAAACACACACACACACACATTATTGCCAATAAAACGAATAACTATAGTATTTTTTAATGACTAGTTTTTCTCCAGAGGAAGTCTTTAGAAGGCATTTAAAATTACTTAAGTTTGCTCTTCTCCTCTTCTGTGTCTGTCTATATCTGTCTGTCCGTCTGTCCATCCATCTATCTATTTTAATATAAGAACACAACTTCAAATTAATCTGACTGGTAGCAATACAGAAATCTGTGATGAGATTTCAGACATCCACAGAAATGAAACTACACTGACGGCATTTCAATATATTGACAAGAGATGTTAGGAAATGTGAGGAAATATAGAGGAAAAGATTTTCTAAACACAGGCAAAGTATACATAAGCAACACTTCTGTTTCTAAGTATTGAAATACTTACTGATTTCTCTACTGTTCTTTCAACTCTCACTTCTGTTAACTTCGAACAACAACAAAAAACGTATTTCCTGCCTTTATTAGAAAGGCAAAGAGCATCTAAAAAGCTTATTCAACTAAAATAGAATTTACAAAATAGTACAGTTCACTAGCTGCATCGATCAAATCGCAGATCCTATTGTATTTCTGATCTCACTGCTGTGCTCATCATCACCATAACGACATCTTTGTGTCACTTATTGGTATAATGTTTCTGTAGACATTATATCATTTTTTTCACAAACATCATTTTAGAATAGAAAGGATGAGAAAGACTGTTGGCTAATTGCTCCCCTATACATATGGAAATGGGGACCCAAAGTTGAATGGACTTGCCCGATATCACAGAGCTGGGTAGTGGAAAAATTAGAATAGAAGCTAAATCACAATATCTCTCCATACACATAGGAGAAGATCGCTTAGCATTTGTTGAGGTTTACTGAAACCTGTTTCCGTCCTATAATTCTTTCTCCCATTACACTCTGATATCAAAATTTCCTCCATAAAATTTAATGTGCCTGTGAGCCTAGCAGTATCCCTGGGTGGCACAAACAGTTAAGCTCTTGGCTGCTAACAGAAAGGTTGGAAGTTTGAATCCACTCAGACACACCTTGGAAGAAAGGCCTGGAGGTCTAGTTCCAAAAGATCACAGCCATTAAAAACCCTGTGGAGCACAGTTCCAGTCTGACACACGGGGCCGCCGTGAGTTGGAATCAACTCTACCATGATGGGTTGTTTTCTTTTGATGAGATTGATAGAATGCCTATGTTTCTCCCTGCACATTTTAAAATGTGTGCGATTTGTCACTTTTTTTGTTTGTTTTTGGTGGCGTATTAGTCTCCTTCGCCTCATCCTTTTCTTTTAAGACAAAGGAGTAGGTCTTCATTCCTGAATCTAAACTAGCATTAAAAGTACTGCTGTTGGTGACAACTTCTGCTTGGGTTGAAGACCATTTCTCCTTTTTTTATACTGTTGACTCTCTTCCCTTAACCTAAGGTTAGAGATTAGAGACCAGGCCTCCTCACGAAATTTCTGAGGAAATTTCCCTTATTGATGTATTTCTAGAAAAAGCTTGCAAAAGATCCCTAAAGCCATTGACATTGCCAAAAGATAGCAAATTTTATGTGAATTTGGTATGGCTCAGCAAGTCAACCTGATATGCAGATTCTAGCTCACAATATTCCCTGTTTACTATGTGCCAGAGCCTGTGTCTACGTAGCTCTCTGTTGGTCTTCAAAAAACCCTGCAAGGTAAGTTCTAGCTTCAGTCCCATATTTACAAATAAAGAGGCTGAGGCAAATGAATCTTAGAGAGGTTATAGACTTGCTTCAGGTCCATGTAACTTGCTTCAGGTCCAGGTGGTAGTTGAGCCTCCTTACTGTCTCCCACAATAAAAGCTCATGTTGATCTAGTCCTTACTCTAACTCTAGACCACCTGGTACCCCAAGCCTTTATCTTGAAGCATTTTATTGGATTTTTGCAGCAACTATTGATTTGCAAATGCTATTATCATTATCATCATTTTACAGATGAGGAAACCAAAGCTTATGAAGGTGAAGTAACCATTTCTTGAAAGCAAAGTAGGAAGTGCCCTTTGTTGGCATGAAATCACTGAGCTAATCCTCCATGCAGCCTTGATTTAGCATGCAGGCTGGCCTGGCTGGGGAATGCTATGCCGTGCACGTATACCTGAGTCTACTGATCACCTGCAAGAGTAAAACAAAAAATACCTGAGTTCCCAAGGTGAGACCCGCCATGCCCATAAATAAAAATTCTCCAATCCTTTGATCAGTGAATTCTATACCTAAATAAAATAATAACTGCTTTCATAAAATGTCTCTATTTGCCACTGACAGAGAGAGAACTGAACCAATATGTTCTGTGATAGCCTTTAAATAACTAAGGAGAGAGATCAAAATAAAAATAAATCTTGACCAGATTTATAGGTGCACCTTGATTAAAAAAAAAAACAGTTTTTGTTTTTTCCTTCAAATGAACAATACCTGGCGGAAAAAAATGAAAAGGGAATGTTCAGACCAGATATCTGGTAATAGATGAGTTTTCTTGGACATACAGTGTGGTATAAAGATGGCCCATCGTTCGTGATGCTTACTAGCAGGGCATAGCACAGAGAAAGATGAAGGGGAGTTGTCAGGATGCGAGATGTTACAACAACTTGGATTTGAACCAACTATCATTTGCTTAACTGAACTTCACAAAGTTTTGGTATGTTGTGCAATTTTGTTGTTTTCTCCAGAGACACAACCGCTTTTGTTTTGTTTTGCTTCAACTGGTAATGATTTTTTTCTTTTAATTTGAAAGTTAAAATTAAAAAGCATAGTTCATTCAGAAATAATTACAGTGCTGGCTAATGCAAGGGCATAACTTTTAAAAATTCAATGTTAATCAATGCGACACAACTGGAATTATTTACCCATCGGCCAGCGCTTCCCTTTCGTACCTCACATGTACTCAGGTATCTTTCCTAAGTGATAAACCTCAACTGGTAGAGAAGCCAGTCAATGAAGCTAAGAATTACTGTTTTTAAAAGTCTCCTTTTTCTATAAACCACCTTTTTAATGAAAACCTCTTCATCTCCCTCAGGCGGCACTCTATCTAAGAGGCATTTGGCTAGTGAAATAAAAAATACCTGTTAAAGGAAAGAAGGTTCCCATCAAAGCTGCTGAAATCTGATTTCATTTCAGATTCTAGAACTCATGTTTTTTGTTTAAATAGATTTTGCCTGTCAATTTCCAGACCTGCTGTAGCATCAGCCTATATGGACTGCTGTGGTCAAAACAGGGCTTGTAGCAGCAAATTTTATTATGGGCTGGTAATTCAATTGAACAGGTTTACGTTTGAATAGATTGACTACGTCATGGTCTCTGACAAACTGCACGGCACCCATATATTTAAGACAGTATCATTCTCTCCAGGCTTGGAAGGCAAGTCTAAACCCAAGGAGATGGCCAAACGTAATTGTGAATTTGTGTGCAGCGTGTAATGCAATATCTCACAGCATTAAGTACAAAAGAAAAAGAATATTCCGTATTTACTCATATCCATCTCATCCTTTCTATTTGAGGTGGGTGGGCGGCTTAGAGAACTGATATTGTGCCATGAAAGTGGGCACAAGGAAGTGAAAGAAAAATAAATTATTATTTGAGAATATCAGCAACAGTAGCAATTCCCTTGAAAACAGACCCTCTCAACGCTTGATAACAGCAACTAAAGAGGTGTGAATTATAGATAAGCCCTGTCCCATTTACTTCACCAAGAATGTTTAATTAAACACAGTTCCCACTCTTCAGTTACTCTTCCCACCCTCCAGGATTGCTCCTGATGAAAAACCACATTGGGGGAAATTATTTTCTCTACTTCCTCCCTAAACCTGGAAGGGGAAGATAATGACGGGCAGTGGGCAAAGAGTGAGTTAACAGAGTAGTAAAACCAAACTAATCAAAAACATCTATCTACCTGGAAATGGAGTGCCTGCCTCCAGGCACTTTAATTTTTTTTAAATAAAATTCAACTCTAGAACACATCAATTAGAAACGCTCATTGATTTACTACTTTTATAACATTTAAAAAACGATTTGACTTAAAAAAAAGATTCTTCAGCTTTCAACTGTTTGAAACCCTTCATTAAGCTTTTCTGAATGAATGTAAGTTTAGTTTAAATCTCTACAGCTCAAGTGGGTTGCAATATAATTAAGATCAAAATTCGACTGTCAATCACTTATCATTACATTCTGAAATATGTTCATTTGTTAATCTGCTGTCAGGTTTAAGGGCAATGAGTGAGATCGAGTTTTTCACTTCAGAAAAGTAGCCTACGGCCATCTTCCTAATTAAAAGAAAAAGTCTTTGCCATGTGGGTTGGGTTGTTATTGCTGAGCTTTTAATTTTTATGTTTTTCTTTGTCAGAACTGTCCTTTTGGCACTTTCATGTACGTTTTCTCTAGTAAGGGCAACCATATCTGTCTTTTTCATTGCTACATTGCTAGAGACTAGAACAGTACCTGGCACACAGGAAGACCTTAATAAATATTTAGTGAATGGATTCTAAATGTAAAACATGTTCACTGTGAAGAATCCTGACAGTGCCAACGATCATACAGTGAAACGAGAAAGAAGTAGGTCTCATTCTCAGTTTTATCCATCAGAGTAACACTGTTATCTGTCAGTAAGTACTCTTCCTTTCACTTCTCCAGGCATCCACCATCACAGCAGGTATCTACCTTCCACCTCTCTCTTAATCTCTCTCCATATAAACTTAATCATACTACTAGGCAACTTGTTTTCTTATTGTTGTTGTTTGTTTTTTACTTGACAATGTATTTTGGTCATCTTTTCATAAGACTTTAATTATGTATTTGTTTGTTTATAACTGTTTTCCAAAGTAAGAGCAAAGTTGAAGAAGAGAATAAGAACTTGAGAGGGTCTTCTTGTTCCTAGTCAAGTTGGGAGGGAGACACCTGGCTTCTGGTAAGAGGCAGAGTACAGCATGAACTCTGCATACCCAGCTAGAAGCTGGTTCACTCATCTTTCTATAACATTGTTCACAGTGAACATCTTGGAATAAGAACCAACCACAAAAGAACTATGAGATCTAGTAATGCCACACCTAATTAAAGTTCTGCTTTGTCCTTGCTGAACAAACACTTGGGTTTATATGGATTTAGGAGCTAAAAATAGGGGGTCTCCAGTAACAATGAAATGTGCAATTGTACAATCTCACGTGGTAGACCCAAGGAGCAAAGTACATTTCTATGATTTAACAGAAGCTCTATACAATTTTTCTATACAATTTTAATCATTTTAATTGTTAAATATTTAATTTATCTAATTTTCTTTCAAAATTCAATTACTGAATTTTCATTTTCTTACTTTATAAAATTATCGTATTTATTTGAAACCCTGGTGACTTTTCCGTGGAGAAGGAAAAAGTAAAATCTAAATCAGTATTTAAAATACACATGTACAAAAGCACCTACATTAAAGAGATATATTTTTTAAAAAACAACAAATTAACGTTGCAAAAAAAAAAAAAAACAAACAAAAATCTGAATGCTAGGCTTCCTGAAGAAAAGAATAATTTATCTCCAAATCTGAGCTGAATAGACATGTTGAAATTTACAAATATTTCTTGACTTGTGTAGAATAATTGAGTAGCCTCTGGCATCTTACTACCTGGATTCAATTTCTGACTCTACTTCTTATTAACTGTATGTGCTTAAACAATTTGCTTAGCACAGGATACATGTACTAAATTATTTTGTTTTTTGGTTGTTATCCCCCCTCAAGAAGCAGAGAGAAAATAATTTTAATGTCATTGTTGCAAGCTCTTTATAATAGGAAGTAAGCCCAAAAGGTAATACTGGCAAGAAACAAAGAATGCTATAAACCCAAAGATATTAAAAAAAAAAAAGTCTCTGCATGAACCTAGTAATGAGAAGAAAAGCAAAAGACAATGACAGTGACCTCTTGGTTGTCCCTAATTCCTTGCCTCCTGCAAAGGTGAAAAGCCCAGAATTGTAAAGCATACCCGGTGGGCTTAGCTGCACATCAGATACGTCCTACCTTGTCCCTCCCTGTCAATGCCAAGCAGTTAGCCACAAAGTTACAGAAAGCTCAGGTGTAAAGAGAGGGTATCCTGCCATCAGACTCAGGCTACTCACTATTACCCCATCTTTTCCTGCTTTCTCTGAAATTGTTTAGTTCCCTGTGCTCCGCCCCCCCTCCCCGCCCCGACCCCATCCCCACCCTAAAGCATGGGGCCACTGACAAAGTGCCTTACCTTCTTTCAGCATGCCCACTTTTAAACACTTCATGAAGCGGCAAGCCTGGCACGATTTGCGTCTGCGCTTTGTGATTTCACATTCGTTTGTGGCAGGGCAGCTGTATTCTATATTACCTACAACACAGAGTTTGAAGAAAAGATGCTGTTAGATTCAAAAGACCCGGAACATATTCGCATCTCAAAGGCAATACCAACTCATTACTGCCCTCGCTCTAAAAAAGTCACTTGGGATAGGATGGTGAGGAATGCCACAAACCTCCAGAGAAGCTGGATCTTCTGCCCCAACCACTGAAGACACATGGAACAATGGAAAGATACATGATGAAACTCTTCAAAAGATTAGTTCAAAAATGAGCCATTGGAACATTATGTTTATTAGAGCTGTGCACGGTAATAGTTTTCCAGCATCTCAGACCTGAGAGGAAATTTCACTGTAGATTATTTCCATAAAAATACAAACTGAAAACTGGATCTTTGTATCATGGATTCTGGATTTCTCTGGGTTTACTAATGGTCTGCTGCGTTAGGCTCACCGTCTATATGACACAGGACAGTATAAGCCTCACCAGGAAAAATGATCATCAGGCTAATTCGGGGCCCTGTGGCAAGCTCCTGGAGCCCTGGTGGCACAGCGGTTAAGTGTTCAGCTGTTAGTCAAAAGGTCAGCAGTTCAAATCCACAAGCCACTCCTTGGAAACCCTGTGGGGCAGCTGTACTCTAGCCTAAGGATCGCTATGAGTTGGAATTGACTCGATGGCAACGGGTTTGGTTTACTTTTCTTTTTTGTTGGTAAGTGCCTAGAAGGCAGGCATTGAAATGACACAACTCTTGCTACAATGCTTAGACCAGAGCGTGAGAAGACAGCTCTATGCTTGGTAAATGCCTACCGATGGTCATCACCATCATCATGGTGACATGCATTACTTTATCTGCACGATTAATTCCAAGCTCTGAAGCTCCTTGGAAATGTTACAAACAAGAATAAACTACTTTGAAGTTATATTGTTATAGTTTTTTTTTTAATATATATATTAAACTTTACATCATTCATGGTAGTACCTAGACATTTAAAATAATAAGTATGTAACCAGAAGATCCAAACTTTAAATTTTTCAATTAGTGCCAATGGCTACGCATGAGATGCGCTTTGGGGCTGCCTACTGCTTTGCAAAGATGCTGCCTTTAAAATAAACTCTCTTTCCCCTATCAGCTCTGTCACAGGGTGCTTGGAGGCCTTCCGTCACTTCCTAGCCCTTTCCCCTATCAGCTCTGTCACAGGGTGCTTGGAGGCCTTCCGTCACTTCCTAGCCCTTTCCCCTATCAGCTCTGTCACAGGGTGCTTGGAGGTCTTTCGTCACTTCCTAGCCCTTTCCCCTATCGGCTCTGTCACAGGGTGCTTGGAGGCCTTCCGTCACTTCCTAGCCCTTTCCCCTGGAGATTAAGTACATTAGTATCTTAATGAAAATGCGTTCTGTTTATTGCCCTCTTGGGAAGGGGGAGGTCATCACACCAAATGCATAAATTGTCATCAGGGACGGTCCGAGCATAATTGCAATTTTGCTGCTCCATGTTTGCAATACTCAGGGTCCATCCAAGTCCCCTGAAACAGGCGCAGATTCTAGTAATTAGCATAGAGGCTGCCTGGGACCGCAGCATTGATGAAATATTTCAGAGTTAATCACACTTTGTAAACACTGATTTATATTGACTACCTTTCTCCAGACTGATGTCTCCTCATTAAATATCACATTAGTGGATTGCAGGACTGCACAAAGACTCAACTACTCAGCAACTGCTGATTCAACAGGAAGTAATACTTAACCACGTATACCTACTGAGAACTGGTTAGGTAAGCATGGCTTAAAAAAAAAAAGTCTGTAGACGATAACTTGAGATACACCTATCAAAACTGATTAAATTAGAATTCTAGTTCAGGCATTTATAATAATCAGAGAAAATGCTTTTTAACATAAGAGAATATTAACTGCATCGACAGAAAAATATACTATCACCTTTCTCTCAGAGATATTATTGGCTCTGTACTCAGAGAAAACCAGGACAACTCAAAGGAAGCAGGCTGACTAGGTGATGGCGGAGAATAAATGGATTTGAAATCTGAACTTTAGATGAACCACTTTTCAGCGTTGGCTTTTTCTAACCATCAATGAAAATTTATTTTGCGTCATGAGAGTGTTGCTAGTAATTTTCTAGGTGTTAATTAGTATTTTACCACCAGGTTCTTCTACCCTACATGGCTTTTCCTCTACTGATCTAGAAAAGAAACAGAGGCCTTTGCTTTCTTAGCAAGGATGAACAATGACTGGTCAGCAGCCTCAGAAAGAAAAAAAAAGATTTTTCACCAAGCAGCATTTCTTTCCATTTTGGAAAAACCAGTATGAAGTAATACTCTGTTTACCCTCCAGTACTGAGGCATGAACACTAGTCCCACATATTTGGTCCAGTGCTGGAAACTTCTATCTGAATGACCCATCATCAAAAATATATATGTGAAATCATCTTTCTGTTCAAATGTGTCCCTCTTCTCCTCTGAAAATTGTATCCCCATCCTTCATATCAGCACACTTCTGACAAGAACCTAAATTAAGCACATGTGATCTCACACCTGGACTATTGCAGCTATCTCCTAACTGGGCTTTTTGCCTCCGTTCTGCTCCACTCTAATCCATCCTCCATAACCCTATCATATTCCTCGTCCTACGACTGCTTTGATCATGGCTCTATCCTAAATAGGAAAAAAAAAAAAAGATTCCTACGGCCTCCTGAATTAAGTGTAAAATATTGGGCTAGCAAACAGGATGCTCCCACAATCTAACTCTCATCTACTTTTCTAGCAATATTACAATTACTACCTTAAATACATTTTCCAAAATGACTCATTTTCTACTGTGTCCTTCAGACTTCCCTCTGAGCATGAGCTATTCTTGCCCCTCTTTTCTTGAAATTTTTTCCAAGGCTCAACGTTCAACTCAAACGCCATTCTTATCTTTCATGAAAACTTCTCAGACTCTCCCAGGAGAAAATGATTACTTGGTTCTCACATCTCTTCAGGGAGTCTCATCATATACAGTGTTTTGTCATAACTTTTCACATACACATTGTCCATCAGATAGGAAGAATCCAGGGGACAAGGACCATTTCTTATGCAGCAGAGAAATCCCCCACCAAAAAATAGTATGTAAGTACTCATAGCAACCCTACAGAACAGAGCAGAACCACCCCATAGGGTTTCCAAGGAGCCCCTGGTGGATCTGAGCTGCCATCCTTTTGTTTAGCTGCCGTAGCTCTTAACCACTATGCCACCAGGGCTTCCAACAAGTAAAATAATACACTTATAATAACTCAATATATTCTTGATGCCCCAAGGTCATTAGGAACATCAATTGTAGTGCTGTAATCTAGTAATAAGGAGCCATAGTGGCACAGTGGTTAAAGCACTTGGCTGCTAACCAAAAGGTTGGCAGTTGGAACCCACTAGCCACTCTGTGGGAAAAAGATGTGGCAGCCTGCTGCCATAAAGATTCACAGCCTTGGAAACCTTATGGGGCAGTTCTACTCTGTCCTTTTGGGTCGCTGTGAGTCAGAATCCACTTGACGGCAGTGGGTTTGGTTTAATGTAGTAATATTCACAGAGGCAGAGGAACTGAATTATCCCATTAGGAAGCTTGGAAAGCTACTCTACAAGTTTAAAACTTGATGCTATTCCCTGGAGTCACCTTTATACTAAGTAACAGTTTAGCTCAAAAAGTAAAGATTGTCACCCTGGAGTATCCTGTTCTTAAAAAAAAAATCTATGTAAGACCAAATGGACAACAGCTATTTTGAAGTAAAGATGAGAAGGCTGGAGGTCAGGGAGTTTAAGTCAACTGGGAGCGAAACAACTAGAACAGAAATAATGTGAAAGTTGGCACCAAGTGAAGAATATAACCAATGTCAACGATCAGTCTAGAAACTGCCGAATGGGAGTGAGTTTTGCTGTGTATATTTTTACCAAAAATAAAATATTTCTTTAAAAAGTAGAAGGAAAGCTAGTTAATTTTTCAAAACCTTGAAAAGTAGCTTTGACAAAAAAGGAAATGTCTGACAAAAAAGAGAGAGAAATCAAGAGAGAAACTAAAAAAGAAAAAATACAAAGTCTCCTGGGTAGTAAAGAGTGAAAAGAAAAGAAAAAAGCCGTAAGAAGCTTTAAAGGAAATAAAAGTGCACCCTGATATGAACGGGATAAGAATAAAGGGAAAATAAAGTGTGAGGAAGCAGACACATGGCACTAAAAGAGCAGAGCTATTTAATTTTTTACCCCATTATAACCCCTTTACTATTTACAAAGCATGTGCCCTCAGAAGCAGAGTCACAATTGGAGAAAACCTGTGGAGCGATATAATAGGAGCTGAATCTATGAATGACTCTTCCATAGACACTTAAGTAAAGATTTTTAAATTTCTTTGAAAAATAGAAGAGAACTCATCAAATTGCCACATGAGAGTTTTAGATCACATGTTAGGAAGTGCTCTAGGTTCCTTGCTAATCATTACATTCTATAATTCGTCAATGACAAAGAAATATAAAGGCAAGGAAATTTTTAAGAATAGTACCTTAGAATGAACTCTTGAGAAGGGGCTCCATTCTATTCATTGCTAAATCCTCAGAACTTACCAATGAGCCTGGAATTTTGTATCACATGCTGGGTTGGGATAAAGACATGTGGTCCCTGTTCATGAGGTATCCAAAGTCTTATGGAAGAGACAAACCAAACCCATTGCCATCACGTTGATTCCGACTCATGAAAACCCCATGTGTTACGGAGTAGAACTACTCCGCAGGGTTTTCTTGGCTGTAATCTTAACGGAAGCAGATCACCAGGTCTTTCCTCTATGGCATCGTTGGATGGGTTTGTACTGCCACCCTTTAGGTTAGCAGTTGATTGCAAACCATTTTTTGCCACCCAGGGAACCATATGGAGGAGCCAAGACATGTACACAAACAACAATGCAGCTTAGTGAGCACTGTAACACTGGATGCAAAGAAAGCGAGCACCTGCATACACATGCAGAGATCAGGCTTAGGAAAGTCACCAAGTTCTTCACATAGGAGGAAACGTTTGAACTGTGCTGTGAAAAAAGAATGACTACATGAGGGTAAAGGAGTCTTCTCAAAACTACAGGGAACACAACAACAGTGCAAAGATTTCACTGTGAATGCAAGGAAAGTACAGTGACCCTAAGTGTTTTCCCAAATGATACATTTTCAATTTAAGAGTAGAGAAATTGTTGACAATGAACCAGGGATCCTTCAGCCAAAGGTTCTGCTTCAATGAATTTGTCTTGACATATATGAATGATAACCTTGATTTCACCAAGTAACTCTGGTTTATATCTTGAAAAACAAATCAACAGTATTCTAAAGAAGTTATTTGCTGGAGGAAAACCTAATTTCCAAGCCCTCCCATTGAGTTACTTAGCTCCTTGTTGTTGGCTATGATCACCCATCCAACAAAGTCTTTGATCCATGTTAGAGTCTACAGAGATTCTGCCCTTGAAAAACCTTCTCTGGTACTTTTTCTATTCAAGAAGGAAAGCATTTCATCCTAAAAATGTGCTGTCCCAAGCACCTGAGTAACAGTGTTACAGCTCTTTTGGTAATGGTTCAAAGGCATTACTCCCAGAGGACCACAGGATCTCAAAGAGGTACTTGCTTTCCTTCAATTCACTAAAAGTGGAAACTAGAGAAAAATATTTCTAAAAGCAGTTGTGGGCACCCTGGAGCGTTGACACTGGACAGTCACTCTGGAGGATGCAGAAGCTATTGTTCACAGCAGAGGGTTCTCATTGCAGACACGTATTTTTCTTGGATTACAGCTTGCCATTTTCTGGAACACATTTGTTAGATAGCACCAGGGACTGAATTGGGCAGCTACTGATGACACGACTAGAATTTTCCCAGTTTTTTTCAGCAGCTGGGGAAGTCAGATCTGCTGCACAGAGAACAGAATAAACATGGAAGCTTGAGGCTTCTAAACCAGGCTGACAAGAATGATCGAGCAATTTATAATATCTCCTGGCGGCTTTTCAGAAAGTCCTGGGCTCTGATTAGTTATTTCAGAGTCTTTTGTACAATCAGTTTGCAGGCAATATAATTTTCTCACTTACCGCTTAATAGAATCTTGCAGCTAGCTGGCGGATAGAATAACAGGGTGTGTGTAAAACTCCAGCCTAGAGTGCCGGTGAGTAATTTGTACTTTCCTCTCAGTCACTTAATGGACTTTTACAGTTTGGCAGTTAAAGGGCTGAATGATGTAAATTAGCGTGGCATCGCAAAATAAAAATATATGTCAAATCTTTACTCCCGACTCATATCGTTCCCACATGGTAACGATGCATTTGGATTCATGTAGTTCTGAGAGTTGCCCTCTTTTTCATACATACAGACATCATAATTGTAAAGCCCATTTGAAGGCATCTGTATATTTCCCCCAATTGTTTTAATTTTATTAACACAACCAAATAGCTTGAGATGACCCACAGGGCATTCCAAGTGAGGTTTATCCAATGGTTTTTCAACATTAAGTGATTTAAAAATCATGGCATTTGCCTCAATACACAATTACAGAGCATTAAAAACATGCAGGCAATAATCTGAAGTATTTTGTTTTAAATATCCTAAGACATAAAAAAAAAAGAAAGAGGGAAAGAAAGAAAGCCATCACTGAATTAGCAGACTTTGTGTTCTGTACTGTGTAGTAGTAAAGGTTTATCCATTTTTACAGAGACAACTTCCCTCTCACGCCTCTTCTTTCTTTTACATATGCTCCATTTTTTCTAGCTACTTTCTGTTCATTTCATCTCAGATGGAAAATAATACTTATCTATAGCTGGAATAAGAAGCCCTGGTGGTGCAGTGGTTAAAGCAATTGAAAGGTCAGCAGTTTGAGACCACCAGCCACTCCATGAGAGAAGGGTGTAGCAGTCGGCTTCTGCAAAATTCACAGCCTTAGAAACCCTAGGGAGCAGTTCTACTCTGTCCTATAGGGTCACTAGTTAAGTAGGAATCAACTCAATGGCAATGGGCTTGGTTTTTTTTTTTTTTTTAACAGCTGGAATTATATAATATAGAATAATTTATTACGTATCTGTAGCCAAAAAAAAGGCATAATGATATCAATGTACCCATAAGTTAAGGGGGCTACTTTTTTCAAAGAATATATTCAAAATTAGATTAAAAAATGTTACCTAGGAAAACCGTAACTGTTCCCAAGAGATTATACCAAACACTTTTTGATGCTTCTTTTAGAATTTCCACTACAGTCACTTTACAAATCTGACTCATGGCGACCCCACGTGCGTCAGAGTAGAACTGTGCTCAATAGGGTTTTCAATGGCTATTTTTCAGAAGTAGATCACAAGGACTTTTTTTCTGAGGTGCCTCCAGGTAGACTTGAACCTTCAACCTTTTAGTTAGCAGCAAGTGTGTTAACCATTTGCACTACTCAGGGACTCCATAAAAAGGGAATGGGTAGGGGTCATATTACACCTCATTTTCACTCAAAGCAGCTTGTCCTCTTCATCACAAGATGTGACATCAAGTGATCTCTGTCCTTTCATGAATTTAAATGTGTCTTCAGAGGTCACAGATCTGAAGGTACCACCACTGAAGGTGTTTAGAGGCCCTAAAAGATGTTCAAAAACATGACAAGGAATGCAAGTGGTAGACTCCTGAAGGGTTGTAACCACTTCCAAAGTTTAGGCTGTGGTACCCTGAGGTGAGGAGAGGAGCGTCATATAAGTAGTCAATCTCCACCTGTGAAGTTTAGGCTGTGGTACACTGAGGTGAGGAGAGGAGGGTCACATAAGTAGTCAGTCTGTACCTCTGAACTTTAGGCTGTGGTACACTGAGGAGTGAAGAGAGGATCATGACACTAATAGTCAGTCTCCACCTCCGAAGTTCAGGCTGTGTGGTACATTGAGCAGTGAGGAGAGAAAAATCCGAAAAAACCCATTGCCATCGAGTCGATTCCGACTCATAGCGACCCTACAGGACAGAGTAGAACTGCCCCATATGGTTTCCAAGGACTGCCTGGTAGTTTTGAACCACCAACCTTTTTAGTTAGCAGCCAAACTCTTAACCACTATGCCACCAGGGTTTCCATAGTGAGGAGAGAAGCAGCCCCTTAATGGTCAGTCTCCGCTCTGAAATCTAGGTTGTGGTACACTGGGTGAGGAGAGGAGCTTCACATAAGTAGTCAGTCTCCACTCTGAAGTTCAGGCTGTGGTACACTGAGGTGTGAGGAGAGGAGCGTCACATTAATAGTCAATCTTCACTCTGAAGTTTAGGCTGTGGTACACTGAGGTGAGGGGAGGAGCGTAACATTAATAGTTGATCTCCACTCTGAACTTCAAGCTGTGGTACACTGAGGTGAGGAGAGAAGCCTCACATAAGTAGTCAGTCTCCACTCTGAAGTTCAGGCTGTGGTACACTGAGGTGAGGAGAGAAGCCTCACATAAGTAGTCAGTCTCCACTCTGAAGTTCAGGCTGTGGTACACTGAGGTGTGAGGAGAGGAGCATCACATTAATAGTCAATCTCCACTCTGAACTTCAGGCTGTGGTACACTGAGGTGAGGAGAGGAGCATCACATTAATAGCCAGTCTCTACCCTGAAGTTTAGGTTGTGGTACACTGAGGTGAGGGCAGAAGCATCACATTAATAGTCAGTCTCCACTCTGAAGTTTAGGCTGTGGTACACTGAGGTGAGGGGAGGAGCATCACATTAATAGTCAGTCTCCACCTCTGAAGTTTAGGTTGTGGTACACTGAGGTGAGAAGAGACGTCACATTAATAGTCTCCACCCTGAAGTTTAGACTGTGGTACAGTGAGGTGAGGAGAGTAGCTTCATATTAATAGTCAATCTCCACCTCTGAAGTTTAGGCTGTGGTGCCCTGAGGTGAGGGGAGGAGCGTCACATTAATAGTCTCCACCCTGAAGTTTAGGCTGTGGTACACTGAGGTGAGGAGAGGAGCGTCACATTAATAGTCAATCTCCACTCTGAAGTTTAGGCCGTGGTACACTGAGGTGAGGGGAGGAGCATCATATTAATAGTCCATCTCCACCTCTGAAGTTTAGGCTGTGGTACACTGAGGTGAGGGGAAGAGCGTCATATTAATAGTCTCCACTCTGAAGTTTAGGTTGTGGTACACTGAGGTAAGGAGAGGAGCGTCACATTAATAGTCAATCTCCACTCTGAAGTTTAGGCTGTGGTACACTGAGGTGAGGGGAGGAGCGTCACATTAATAGTCAATCTCCACTCTGAAGTTTAGGCTGTGGTACACTGAGGTGAGGGGAAGAGCGTCATATTAATAGTCTCCACTCTGAAGTTTAGGTTGTGGTACACTGAGGTAAGGAGAGGAGCGTCACATTAATAGTCAATCTCCACTCTGAAGTTTAGGCTGTGGTACACTGAGTTGAGACAGGAGCGTCAGATTAATAGTCAGTCTCCACTCTGAAGTTTAGGCTGTAGTGTAGTACACTGCGGTGGGGAAGGAGCAGCACACTAAGTTCATATAGTCAATCTGGCTCTTATCAAAGCAAAGTCTCATGTTCTAGGTCCTTGTGCTGTCCTACCACCACATAAAGAATGAGATTGGAGACAGAAGGTATAGAAAAGGTCTTTCTTACTGGATTCTTCAAAACTTTCTAGGATTAAATTCTGATAATCACAGACTTAGCATGTAAGAGCTGTAACAATATGTTGGTATAATTGCAGCATTTTCACATTAAATCTCAGGCACAGGCCCAAATGTAACAGATGATGCTTTGCCATTAAGAAAAAAAAGGGTCAGAAAGGAATCCTCAAGCAGGCAAGCTAGTAAACCCTGAGGAATGTCTAGTGACTACAGACCACACTCTTGGGTTTCCGAACTGTGTTTGGGAGAAACACCAAAGAAGCTACAGCTGGTACCAGCTTCAATCACTTCCCCGTACAATATACCTAATAGAAACAAACAAACAAAAGCTGTGGCCATTAATTCGATTTGGACTCACGGCGGCCCTACAGGACAGAGTAGAACTGCCCCATTGGGTTTCTAAGGAGAGGCTGGTGGATTTGAACTGCCGATCTTTTGGTTAGCAGCCAAACACTTAGCCACTGAGCCACTAGGTCTCCAATACTATAATTAATAATAACATTATATTTACCTGCTGTATTCAGTAGAAAATTACTTAGCAGGGGAAAAATACAGTGAAATGGGAAGGGGTTATTTAATTTTATTTTTTCCAGCTGAAAACAAAACTCCTTGCCTCAGTTTTCCCCAAAATTGTAAAATAGCCATTTCTATTTTTTTAACTCCACAATTATTGAGCATTTACTAGGCATTGTGTGTGTTCATCTCAAAGAAAAATGGCAAAGACTCTTGTATGCCCATTGTATGTCCAACCTTAGCATAATGTTGTTGTTGTGTGCCTTCGAATCCTTGCATATAGTTGAAGAAAATATCTGAGAATGAATGAGGGAGGAACAGGAGGAAAAGAGAGGGAGAAGGAAAATGGAAGACTCAGCTCCAAATTCCAGCTCTGCCATTAATTAGTTGTGTGAACTTGAACTAGTTATTTTACCTTTAATACACTTAGTTACCTAATCTGAAAAGAATAATCATACTTGTCCTACAACACTGTAAGAATTACATGAGTTAAAGGCATAAAATCATAAATAGTTTGTGGTATAAACTTTCACAAAAACACAATAAAATATTTTTTTAAATCATTTATAGTTTTGGTTCCGCCTCTGAGGAGAGAGGATAGACATTTGAAGATTCTATTGATTATTATATAGCTTGCTTCTACAACCCGAAGTCTGCAGTATGGGTTATTATAAAAACAAGCTTCCTCAGATGTATGCCAAGAAGTGAAAACAAATACGCCATTCACTCAGAGAACGGCTAAGATCTCCAGAGTACATAGCTATATTTTACAGAAACTGAGGAAGGAAGAAACATATTAACTCAAGGAGTCATTTTTCTAAGCACCAAACTATCTAAAGAAGTGAAATACTGAAACACCATCCACACGTCTCTGAACACTTGGGGTCACTACGCTGGAAGTCATAAATGACCATCACTGGGCATAATCTGATTCTAACTGAGAGTAGAGGATTTGAAATGCTCTTTGAAAATCACACCTCAGTTTTATCTCTTGCCACAGTTCCAGGTCAACTTCTACCTCTGTCTCAAACCCATCCCATTATCTGACACTCCCACTGAAATTAACTGAAGTCCCTAGAAAGCAGGGTTCTCTCCCCTGCTGGGCGGCTGCATATGCTACCTCATCATCTCCTCAGAGAAGTTCTTCCAGGCTGCATACAACTGAGCGAGGGGCCTTTCTGGGTGTAACCAGTTCCTTTCATGTTTATCTTTCACCCAGGTCCTTCTCTTAGCGCTTAACATACTTTATTAAATGTGCCTATTTACCTACCCACCTCCTGTCCCCTGTATGTTCCTCGAGGTGAGGGACCCTCCGAATCTCCTATAGCCAACAGTGTCTAGTCAAGTGAGTGACTCATGGGAAGCATTTATCATTTATCAATTTGATTTTTGGTTACCCCTGTTCTTCATTCCCCAATTTTAACGTCTAGCCCCAAATTATTTGTTAAAAAATAAGTATAGTTAACTAGACAGAAAAAAAAAAAAAAAAAGCTGATAGCAATCCACCAACAATATATCAGATGGCAGAAAGTAACACAGAATTATAGGATATTAGATTTCAAAGACTCAAAGGGAGTCCTAGGGTGGTGCTAGCAATGCTAATCGAAGGGTTAGTGGTTCAAGTTCGCCCAGAGGCACCTCGGGAGAAAGGCCCAGTGATCTACTTCTGAAAAATCAACCATTGAAAGTTCTATGGAGCACAGTTCTATTCTGACACATATGGGGTCACCATGAGTCAGAATCGACTTGATGACTGGTTACTGCTTTTTATTTGCAGAAATCAGACTGAAGCTAAGATATCCTGACATCCAGCCCAATGCTCTTTAAAATGTACCCATTAAAACTTAGGCATCAGTACCTTAGAGCCTAGTAATAATAGCAAACGCTAAGACTGCCGGGCACTATTCTAAGATATACACACACCCCCATTTTGCAGACGAGGGAATTAAAGTACAAAGAGAATAAGTAACTTATCCAGAATCACAGTTAATGTATACCAGAGCCTGGATTTGAACCCAGGAAGCCTGGATTCACAGCCTGTGCTCCTGACTACACACCATGCTGCCTAACTCTAATCTTTTAAAGGTAGTTAGCTGAATGTTGTTTAGAATAGAAATTTAAAAAAAAAAGGAAAATCCTACTTCTGCAAGGGTGCTTCGTGTCGCTGCTGTTGTGGCTATTGTTGTTGGTTGGAAAGGGCATTTTGATGCCTGACATAGAAGCATGGGGGTGACAGGATAAGGTCGAACCTTGGCATTGTCTTTTGCTGTTGTCAGGCTTCTGGCACAAGGGCAGCTGTGGGATAGGATAGGGTTGCTTTCAGAGAACGGAATCTCTCAACACCTCAAAAAAGAAATCCCTCAACTTGTCTCTGTACCACTGTCACTGATGGCCAGCTTAATTCCACAGAAACAAAACAGACCACGTCACCAAAGCAACAGGTGTCACGTTGTACACAATGCATTTTAACAATCCCAAAATAATACTATTGTTCATGACAGAAAAAAAAAAAGGGGATTGAAAATCAAGAAGTTGTTTTCTGAAATGCATTTAAAAAGAAATAATAAGTGTCTAATAAAAAAAATACTTATTAATGAAAATGATGGGGACTATAAATAACTCACCCAGTGTGTGCAGAAATTCAGTGTTTTCAGCTTTGATGTGGTAATGAACGCATACCCTATGTGATGTGTACAGCCACTTCATCTTAGGTTTTAAGCGCCTATAGCGTGGGGATCATGTCACAGTCAGCCCCACAAGACAGCTCAAAGGTGACTACTGCCACAGGAAAGAGGGTATCTCTGAGCTAGCTCTAGCCCCTATATTCACTGTGTTCAGTACCCAACAACAACTTTTACATGTTCCTTCTCTCCCTACAAAGTTTACACCACTTTGATAAGTTTACCTATTTCTCTTTTAAAACATAATCCAAATAATCCAGTGCCGTTTAAAAAAAAGCTTTGTTAACAAAATACTCCCAAAGTAAGAAATACTAATTAATTACATCTAATTCTCTGTCTTTAGATAGAAAAAGTTTCAAAGTGTCCAGTCCCCAGTGACAGCGAGAGACTGGCTCAGTAAGTCCACGTGACAAGTGTGGAGGCGTTTGGATCATACCCTACATGACAAAAGGAGCTGACTCCTAAAAGGGTATTCAGCTTCACACCAGTCTCGAGATTTTCCTTGTACTTAGAAGAAGTAAAAGCAAGTGTATCTTTTCCTAGTATTGTCCATAACCGCGTCTACTACTGAATGCTACCCATGTAGTCAGAAAATGCGTATTGGTGTCAGGTTCTTCCTTTAAGATTGAGCTCACGTATTTAACAAACATGTACACCCTCTAAAGTTAGTTCCAATCCGGGGAACGTGACACAGCTGATAATAATTGATATGCATTTAAACTGTTGTTGTCAGCTGTTGTCAAGTCAGGCCACAAACTCATGGGGACCTTTTGCACAATGAGATCAGACTGCTGTGATCCACAGGGTGTTTACTGGCTTGTTTTCACAAGTAGATTGCCAGGCCCTTCTTCCTAGTCTTTCTTAGTCTGAAAATTCTGCTAAAACCTGCTCAGTATCAAAGCAACATGCAAACTCCATTGGCAGACAGGTAGTGGCTGTGCTTGAGGTGCATTTGATGAGAACTGACCTGGGTATCCTGCACAGAAGGTGAGAATTCTACCATTGAACCACAACTGCCCTCATTAAAACTGCAGGAGGCAGTATACCATAGCACTTGTGAGCTAAGATGCTGGAGTCAATTCTGGCTCAAATCCTAGGTCTATCATTTTCTGTGTAACCTTGGGAAGTTTTTTTTTTTTAATTTGAAAGTACTTTCTTCGTGTATAAAATGGGGGTGTGTAATAACCTCTACCGCATGGAGCTACTGCGGAAATTAAATGACGTAATGTATTGAACACGCTCAGGAGAATGTGTGCTTCAGAATGAGCACTGATTAACAATAATTACAATACCGTAACTGTACTCAGGGAAGAGCTTTAGGAAGCAGCGGAGAGAGTTAAGGGGACTCCGGGGGTTGCCGGGGTGCTGGTTTTCAGGACACGAAATACTAGCCAGAGAATCTCTTCTGGCCTTGTTCTAGCAGTTCAAAAGGCAGAGGCCTGGTGTCTAAATCAAAAGGCACACTGAGAAGGACAACAAACAGACCAGCCAAAAAACCGCCACATGGACCTACTCAGAAGAGAAGGTTGTCCATTCAAAAAGGAGTAAGCGCCCCTGGGTCAGGGAAGTCAGACAGGACTGCCAGCTGGCAGGGGGAGTCAAACAGGAAGACCCCGGGAAAACAACAAATGCTCCTAACTTGTAAAGTTTATGTCTGGAGATTTTCCTCTCTGAAATGAAATCTGTACACCTGAACCGTCTGCTATGACAAGGGTTGCAGAAGGTGCCTGCCATCCCTCAGGAAGGGGGACAGAGAAGGAAAGTAGAGCTGAAATCTTAGCTGGGGAGAGTGGAGGAATCCTGTCTGATGGCTGACCAGGGCAGGCAGGGCAGAGGGACGGTCGTCTTACTCCTTTACAGGAGCAGGGGTTGGCAAACTTGCTCTTAAAAGGCCAGAGAGTGAATACTTTTGGCTTTGCTGGTCACTCAGTCTCTGTTGTGACTCCTCACCTCGTGACTATGGCAAAAGAGCAGCCACAGACAATACACGGGAGGTGTGGCTGAGTCCCAATAAAACTTTCTTTAGCAAAACAGTCTGAGGTGTGATTTGGCCCCCTGGGCTCTGGTCTAACTAAACTCTATGGACAAAAGCCTGCAATGATAAAAATGCTTTATATTTTACTAACCGTTCTTTTCTTTCTTGCTCACAACGCTTTAAGGTGGCTTTCCACAAGTACAGAAATTAAAAAAAAAAAAAAAAAATTGTGAACTGACAATATCTGAGATGAGCAAGTGCAGTAAGGAGTCAAACAGCTTCTGTTTTATGTGTCTACAACATTGTTTTCCATATAAAATATAGTCTGAAGACTCTGAGGGACAGTGAGGGCGTTCCAGAAGCAATGCGATGTTCCAGTGAGCAATGAAGATGCTTTGGAAAAAACAGAAAGTGCCATCAGGACAAAACAGTGGGCTAGATTAATTCCTTTGAAGATTTTTTTACTTAGCTCTGAGCTTCCTCAAATGGAAACTATGTAAATAATCTTGTTGTTGTTGGGTGCCCAGCAGTGGATTCCAATTTATAACAACCCCATGTGACACAGCAGAACTGCCCCATAGGGTTTTCTAGGTTGTGACCTTTATAAGGGAGCCCTGGTGGTGCAGTGGTTAAGACAGTGGCTGCTAACCAGAAGGTCAACAGTTCAAATCCACCAGCTGCTCCTGGGAAACCCTATGGGGCAGTTCTACCCTGTCCTATAGGGTTGCAATGAGTTGGAATCAAGGGCAATTTTTTTTTTTAATCTTTATAAGAGTAGATCACCAAGTCTTTTCTCTCATGGTGCCGCTGGTGGGTTAGAACCTCGGACCTTCCAGTTAGCAGCTGAGAGCTTAAAGGTGTCAGAATGGAGATCTGGGCTATGCTTTCAGATTCATTCTAAAAGTGCAGTCAGATCTGAAACTTTAAATTCTAAATTAATCAAGAGTACTAAATGCTCTTTCAGTATTACTCAAGGATGCCTTAAGTAAGTGTATACAAAGAGAGATTTCATGAAGCTTGACCAAAACAAAAATAAAACTAGATCTAATCCCAAAGAATATAAAGACTTTTTTTTTTTTTTTTTAAATACAGATCCATCCATATAACTATGGTTTATCTTTTTCTCTCCTGACTAGTGCTTATCAAAAAAGAAAAAGAAAGGACTGGATTCTAAGATGTCCTCCCTTGCCATCACAAAGCATGTGGACAATCATCTTTACACCAAAACAGGAGCAGAAATAAGTCTCTTTCTTCCTGAAACCAAGAAGAATTAAAGAGGTTGGGGACAAGATCTCAGTGGTGGCCTGGAGGTACATTTCTAGGACCCGTCTAAAACAGACAATCAGAAGCTGAGTAGAGAAATGAGCGTCCACAGATAAAAATCCAGGAACGAAGGCAGAAACCTAACATGGTGGGGCCGGAAAGCTGAACACTCTGGCTTCATATTTAGGGAATTTCTGAAAAAGAACTATAAAAAGGCAGGTGTTCTTAAGACTTCCTTCTATCTCTTTTATAAAAACCTTTAATGTCTAATTATAACTTTTCGATTATTCTTAATTCCTGGTTTTTATTTTATTTAAACAACTTAAAAAAATTTTTTTACCCGTGGACTAAAATTTCTCAAGCAAAATTCAGTCTTGAATTATTTAAAGGCTTTAAAGGCTTTTAAATATACAGGAAGAACACAGGCTCTGGGGTAAGGCTGCCTGGGTGCCAACTGCTGTCTGAGTACCTGTGACTCAAGTTCCACAGTCACTCAATGGGATAATAATAATACTAGTACCTACTGCACTGGGATGACAAAATCATTTAATAAGACAGTTAACACAAAGCACTTAGAACAATGTGTGGCACATTTTAAAATTATATCATTATTATAAATTAACAAACTATGGTATAAAAAATATAAAAGCAGGAAACCCTAGTGGCATAGTGGTTAAGTGCTATGGCTGCTAACCAAAGGGTCGGCAGTTTGAATCCACCAGGCACTCCGTGGAAACTCTATGGGGCAGTTCTACTCTGTCCTATAGGGTTGCTATGAGTCAGAATTGACTCGACAGCACTGGATCTGGGTGGTATAAAAGCATTACACTGAACCCAGGAGGTTGAAAACAACTACTTACAGTGTCCACAAATTTAACTCTTTATGGATAAACCTAAGGAGGCAAAAGAATAGAACTTCAAATTTGGTGGCTATCTGAAACCCTTCACAAATATTTCAACTTCCTTTCTTTAAAGCGTGAACTTAATTTATTTTTCAATATAAACACTAGTCCAAAACCAAATAGCTTACCCAAAATCTTTACCTAATTTTGCTTTTTCATGGAACAGTGAAGACTGTATTAGTGAACTCCAAATGACTTCAGGCTTTATATGGTTGAGATCCCATTGTCAGCAGCTTCAAAAAGAAGCAAATTAATATACTGTGTATACTTCATAGCTTCTAAGATATCATCTATGTTTATCAAGTAATATATCAGATAAATGAATTACTGCTCTGGGCTTTATTAGCTAAAGAAAAAAAAGATATCTGGTTGGAAACCCTGGTGGCATATTGGTTAAGTGCTATGGCTGCTAACCAAAGGGTCAGCAGTTCAAATCCACCAGGCGCTCCTTGGAAGCTCTATGGGGCAGTTCTACCCTGTCCTATAGGGTAGCTGTGAGTCGGAATCGACTAGACGGCACTGGGTTTGGTTTTTTTTTTTTGGTTTGTTCAATGCCCACACAACTTGCCTGACAGCTTCCAAAAAAAAAAAAAAAAAAACTTGAAGTTTAACAAAAAATGGATTCTTTTCCTCAGGATTTAACAAATCATTTTGAGATATATACTCTTACAACTTAAGCCTAATAAATAAATAAAGTGACCCACATTCACATCAATAGGAAGCTCAGAAATGGAATTTTCATCACTCCTTTTTGCTTTCTCTCCTATCCCTAGGGCAGACATTCTAACTTACTCTAACTGGATTTAGCCAAAACCAGTTTTGAGTTTACTGAAGAAAGGGCTGTGACCCTGCAGTTATTTTAAATATGTATAAAGATACATTCTGAAAATGATGCAGCACGAAGTATCATTCCTACCATTTTGTACTCAGGTATTTAATATGGTGCTCTGTTCACTGGGGGGATAGTAAAAAAAGGCAATTTAAAGGTTGTTTCTTTGAATGAAAGCGCCTTCATTGTCCTGACTTAGCTAGCTCTTGGTTAAGAAGATCATGAGGCATGACGGAAAGCCATGAGAAAGTTAAGAGGGTACTGATATCTTTGTTTGAGAGTTGATCTTGTAATCAAAGGACAGCCTCCAGCCAGGATCATCAAAACTAAACAGCCATAAGATAATAGGGAGATTAGGGTGGCATGTCCTTAGGGGAAAGTCCAGAGACTCACAGGCAAAGCATCAGCCGCCTCCATCTTCCAAGAAGTCCTATCACGTGTAAAAACCAACATGCTAAAAGGCAAGAAAGTAAACGGCATTTTAATAAGAATTATTGGATGCCATTCATAAAGTCCTTTAGCATAAGCATACAAAAATGGAAAACATTCTCGACAGTTCCTTGCTGGGAGGAGAATTAGAAGGGAATACTGAGAGGGATCCTCTATTGGACAGGTCGTAGTTGCGACAGAGGATCCCTGGGTAGTGCAAATGGTTAATGAGCTCAGCTGCTATCAGAAAGTTGGAAGTACAAGTCCACCCAGACGCACCTCAAAAGAAAGGCCTGGCAATCTACTTCTGAAAAAAAGTTAAAAAATAACTAAAAAGCTTGTCCATTTATTAATTATGACTACTGTGCTTTTATGAATTTGTGATATTACTGCTACAAATTGTCCTGTTTTAAAAATGAATGCAAAGTAATATTACACTACAGCCAGAATGCTCCTTAGAAGCAAAGATGGCAAGACTTCATCTCACATACTTTGGACGATGTTATCAGGAGGGATCACTCCCTAAAGAAGGACATCATGCTTGGTAAAGTCAGTGAAAGAGAGGAAGACCCTCAACAAGATGGACTGACACAGTGGCTGCAACAATGGGCTCAAGCGTAACAATGATTGTGAGGATGGTGCAGGACCGCGCAGTGTTTCATCCTGTTGTACACAGGGTTGCTGTGAGTCAGAACTGACTCCACGGCACCTAACAACAACAGCAACATTACCAGGGTAACTAAACACTACAACTTCTTCCCAATCATTGTGAAGTAACATAGACAGTAGGAGAGAGAATTACCCATTTTGCAAATATATTGCTACCAAAGTGAATTTTGTCTATTCAATTTGATAGTGAATTATCGTTGGACATTTTAGCATGGTATTAAAATTTCATTGCAAATTCTTCTCCTTTAATGCCATTGGCACATATGCTTTACATAGGATAGGTGTTTATCCAAGTTACCCAAGTGGAAAATATACCCTAGAAGTCAAATTTAAAATAATATGCTGATTTTAAATGACTTTCAAGATACAGTAACATAATACTGTGTATTTCATAAACATGTAGATGACACTAGCAATTCCAGTGTCCTCAAGTCAAGTGAAACAATCATCTCAAGGATAAAATTACAGTCAGGATCATTCAATTTTCTTTTTCTTGACCAAAGATCAATTGAGCAGTTTAATCTCTGAAAACAATCACTCTGATTTTGTACACACAAAAGCTCCAAATTTTTCAGTCACTCTAAATGTTGCTTTATCTTAATCTGCATTGATTCTATTTTGTGATTATGGAGCTGAAATAGATAAATAAATATATTTGTCATAGTGTTCACAGGGCTGTCCAAGGAGATTAAACAGGTTTAAACACACAAACAGTGAAGGAACTAGAAAATTCTGGCCCCTGAGGGGGGGAATTCTAAAAAATTGAGATGATGGACTAAAAAATTCATCATGGTAGAGAACTAGGCTTTAGTTTAAGTAAATGAAATGCATGCAAACCTGCCCAGGAAGTCCTCTGGAGTACAAATCTTGATCATCAATGTGGTCTACAAGGAGGATAATAAGATGGGATTTTGGTCTAACAGCTACCCAAACTATAGCCAGCAGGTCAAATCTAGCCCTGGGCCTGTTTTCGTATGAGCTCCAGTTCAGAATGGTTTTTATGTCTTTAAACAGTTTAAAAATAAAACAAAGAACATGTGACAAAGAACTTATGGGGTCTAAGTACTTAGATCTAAGATATTTACTGTGTGATTTGCTATCTGGCCCTTTACAAAATCGTTTGTTGACCACGAGCTCAACAGCCTCAGATGGGATGACAATTGAGGTCAATTCCTAAAAGTCAGAACAAACTACTGAAAATGAGTCACTGGTCATTTATGTAAAAAAAAAAAAAAAAAATGATTCCACTAAGTCAGAACTGAGAGAAATTAAATCATAAATTATGCTGTTAGGACCATTCACTCACTTAATAGATTTTCTCCATCAACAGAAGTTTGCAATACTAAATTCTGCTACCAAAAAACACTGAACCTAGCAATTAAAATAGCAGAAGTATATTTATATTCATCATATATAATTTGGCAGGATTAATACATTTTTTAAAAAATCAGACAAATTTTGCATCAAATGCAAAAAAAAGGAGAAAAGTCAATTGAACTTATAGCAAAAGCAAGTTTGGAGTTAAGGATTTTCTAGAACACATTAAAGTTTTAAAGCTGCCACTCATAATCTAGGGTAATTCTTTTTATCTATTCACTAAAAAATCAAACTTATTGCTGTCAAGCCAATTCTGACTCATAGCGACCCTATAGGACAGAGTAGAACTGCCCCAAAGAGCTTCCAAGGAGCAGCCTGTGGATTCAAACTGCCAACATTTTGGTTAATAGCCGAGCTCTCAATCCCCGCACCATCAGGGCTCCCTCTATCCACTATTTAAGCTAAAAAATAATAATAATATTTTATTATTTTCCTTTGGAAGGCTCCTGTGACGTACAAGCACTGGATATTTATTTTAAGTTGCTATTTCCTACAGTGCTGCAATCATTTTATTATAAGGCTGGAATAACATATGATGACAAAGAAAAGGAGGCATCCGGGAAAGACCCTCCAGGACTATGCCACATGCTCGAGGAAGAAGTCAGCAACTCCCAGTGCGGAAAAGAAGTTCACAGCACCACTTCCAAGAGCCACGCCATACACCTTCAGCATACGGCTTGCAGGTAAATGCCTAGTCTTAATGCCCCATGCTGAGCTCTCATCTGGGCCACTTTTAGACCCAGACAAGAAGGGTCGGTGCCTGCAGGCCCTGCACTTCAGAAGGCATCCCCTGGACAAGGAGACCATTCAAGGCGCTAAGGGGCTAAGCACAGTAGGAGCCACCCTCCTTGTACTCCATGATACCGAGTACTGGGGACCCTAGATTTCCCCAGGGACTGATGGGGCCTCTCCCCTGGGTTCCTCCTCTAGAAGGTGGACTGCCTACATGGATTCCTGGGGTGTACTTGTGATGCCTGTGCAATGACCCAGGACAGCTGTTTGGAAGGGGTGGGTGGGGCTGGACATGAGGGCAGGGATGTCTACCGTCTGCACAAGACAGGGAGGGGAGGTGGATGGTAGGGAGAGGAAGCGGTGGCTACAGGCTAAGGACGGGCTCTCCTGGTTGACTCTTTCTGACACAAGATGCCTGGGAATCTGAGAACTAAAAAGGCAAAGCGGACCACCCAGGCCATTATGAAGGTATATTTGTCAAATAAGAGAACAAAACATATTTTATTTAACAGTTTGTAATCCTGATTTATGACTTTAAAATATTTACATATATGATATGTGGGTGTCCACATGTGCTCAAGCCCCAGGCCAGGCCCCACAAATATTCGGAGGGGACTGAGTTCTCATGATGGTCACTCCTCTTTTCCACGCTGCAAAGACAAGCTACTTCTTCGTCTCATCTATCTCCCATACGGAACTTTAGTAGGAACTCGATATTTGATAAATGTTTCAAGATTCAGGCTCCCTTTCTCAATCCGTATTCCTAATTCCCCACCCATATTCACAGAAAGAGCTGTCATTGCTGCACCTAAATGTCCACTAGTATAAAAGGGCCCTGGTGAGGGTTTGCAATCAGAACAAAAGTGTGGGTAGGTGGGAGCTACGGAAGGGTACACGTCCTTCTAGTTGTGCAGCAACGACAGCTCTTTGTGTTAGAATATTTCAACTGTCCACTGCTTAAGTATCCCAGTTGTATTACCAAAGTTAATCCCTTAGGGAACACTTACTGTGGGCCAGGTACTCTGACGCCCTTCCCTCATTTAACCCTCACCAAATGAGAAAGGGAATCTCACTGCTGCTAAATGGCCAAGACGTGGACTGGTTTTTACGTGAATCCAAAACCCACGCTATAAAAACATGCTATAGATATACATAATTTCTTCTTTTTAAGTGTAGGGCAGGGGAAAGAATGCTTTATCTCCAGCACTAGAACGAACAGTTGAAATGGCTACATAACCATATGATTTAAAAAAAAAAAATCAAATTGTTTCACATTCTTATGTAGAACTGAAAATTTCAGGGGGCTTTTGTTCTGTATATTAAATAACTGAATATATACTGACTTTTTCTTCCTATAAAAATGCTTTCCTTTTCCTAACTCCTTAACCAGAGTCCAGTGAAAATCCTTAAAGAGAAGGTCCGAATTAAAAAAATAAAAAAGCTCATCTCACTTATGAATTTAGGCCAAAAGTAGAGTTAAAAAAAATAATAAATCAGAGGAATAATGATACCATAAAAAAATAAAATAAGCCAAGAAAACAACAATGAAGCCATGGCTGCCATTGTCACCCTATCGGATAACAGGGAGAACCATCAAAGCCTCTAATAAGTTTTTTGGTCAGCAAAAAAAGACCCTTGACTTTTACCTAAGTGCTGACCTAATTCAATAGTTTTTCAGTGATAACTTGGAAACAATAAATAAAATATGCCTTTCTGGTTGACTTTCACTGAAATCTATGATTAATTGCCTTTCACAACTGAAATACCACATTCAGCTTCGAAAAGAACAGTTCTCATTACTTCTCTCAAGATGTGCTCTGGTTACATGTTCTTCTGGTTCTACGTTTAAGAAGAATGTTGCCTGACTTTTCAACTTATATTTAGTACACATTTTATAACCAATCCTAAAAAGAAATTATTATAATATGAAATAAAAATTCTATAGAAACAATAACACGGCAGTCTTATAGTGACCCTACAGGACAGAGTAGAACTGCCCTATAGGGTTTCCAGGGCTGTAAATCTTTACGGCAGGAGGCTGCCACATCTTTCTCCTGGAGAGCAACTGGTAGTTTGAATCACTGACCTTTTGGTTAGCAGCCCAGCACCTAGCTACTGTGCCCACCTCCAGGGCTCCTTAAAGAGACAATATTCCACTTGAATATACAGATGCTTGTGACTGCATGTGTCTCTTTGTCCAATCAATGCGAGTGGAGCCAGGCCCTGATGAGGCAGAAGCCACACTCACATAACATCAGGGCCATTAGGGTTTCCAGACAGTGGAAAGGATTGTTCTTAAGAGGGTTGTACCATCCTTTCTCTTTCCCAGGAGAGACATGGGTGGGGCGGGGAAGACAACTCCCTGTCGAGGAGCGATTGTCTGCAATGCAGCCTGAAGGCATGAGAATGGATTCTTTGACCCCTTCAGGATCAGAAGAAAAAGAGTCTATGATGACACAATATGTTCCGGCCACTTCGAACACCTTTGGTGTTCAACCGCTACCGCTATTTGGCCACAGAAAGGAGGGGCTGTTCCAATCTTCCTTATAATTACTGCCCTAATTATTACATTATACTTTCACAATTTAATCCCTTTATTTGCCTCACTGCCTTTTTGGGGGCAAAGTGAGCACCACAGTGTGACACCTGACAATGTAGCTACTAGCAGGGCAGCCTTACTGAGTGCCTCCCAGCTGCCAGCAACAAACACAGCCAGGTGGGCAAGTCCAGAGTGTTAATCTGGACAGTGACATCTCTGTCTCCTGCTCAAAACCCCTCAAACTTGCTCTCTCCAACGTGAAGTAACACTGAGCATCATATATCAATGCCAAGAATCACCCTGTGTTTTGCTCTGCTAAGCTTTTGGTAGATTTTCAGCATTCTAAAGAATAATCATGCATAGAATTCCAATTGTTCTATTCCATTTCTCGCACAGAAAATAACTATTGCATAGCTATTGATATTTAAGTTAAATGACTTAAAAAAAAAATTTGAGAAAATGTTTTCATAGTTATTTGATCTTAGCATACTAAGGACCAAAGAACTGTATACCCCCACTGGAAAAATCTGGTCTTCTCTTAAGGCAGGAGACATTTGTATGAGAAATTCACCTAGCTCTACAAACCTTTAGAAATAAAGCTTTAATAAAGTGTTGATAAGATAAAACCCTAGCCAACAGGATCCCTTGCTCGCAGTAGGTTCTCAGTAAATATTTGTAGACTAAATGGGAGTGTTTTCCACAGGGAGAACCTCTCGCTTATATCAGTACACGCGGTACTTCTTAATTTACTCCAAAATGACCACTTACCTTTGTATGGTTAGCCCAGAGTTGAAGTTAACAAAATTAACTTAACTAATAGTTACGTTTTAGATAGATACCCGTAAGTGGAGCCCTGGTAGTGCAGTGGTGAAGAACACTGCTGCTAACCAAAAAGCTGGCAGTTGGAATCCACCAACTGCTCCTTGGAAACCCTATGGGGCAGCTCTCTGCTCTGTCCTATAGGGTCACTGTGATTTGGAATCAACTTGACCATAGATGATACAGTAATATGTTGGACAATGTCTGGTAACAACCCAAGGATGTGAGTTGGGCTTTCTTGCATTCTCAAATTCTGCACTGTTAACAAATAGGCTGAACAGATTTTTTCAAATATTAATAGTGGAACAAAGCTTTGCACATAGGCTACTTATTGTTTCAGTTTTCACACCTTATGTGTAATTTTACATTTTATTCATTCCTTAAGCATTCTATGAGGTAGGTATTAAGGTCTTCATTTATAGATGTGGATAATATACAGAAAATAAAGATCCAGTGGACTAAGAATGTTTATAATAAAATACTAATAAATTATGGCAATGATGAACCCCAAAATATGAAGATACTGCTATTAAAATGTTTAGGGAATTCATATGAACTCATTAACTTGATTTTCTGTTCCTCAGATAAGACTATGAAAGAGTTATGCTTAAATAGCTACTCTATTATGTAAGAGTCATGATGTCTTGAAAAATTATGCTAATAGGCAAACTCTTTAACTGTATACTCATCCGCCACAAACCAAGGGAGCTACGTAACAGACAACAAGAAGCCAAGTGGGAGACGGTTCAGCCCATTCCACTAAGGAGAATCGCTATCATCTTCACAGCAACTGAGTGAGAAGAGTTACATGGCCAGACACTCTTCAAAGGGAAGGGCAGAAGGCTACTCTATGCGTACATAAAAGGTTTCAGGACCACCTTTTGATATGATGTTCAAATACACTCCATAGAGTTGACCAAACATTATCCCTTTTGTACTTTAAAAACTGGTAAATCGCCAGGTTATTGAAGCTCCTGATACTGATTTCAGTGATGTCCAGCAAGAGCCCGTTAGATGACAATGTCAGTTGGCGGTGGCACATCAGCGGCCACACGGTGTAGAGCGGTGGTTCTCGAACCTCAGTGAACATCAGAATCACCGGGAAGGCTTGAAAAACACAGGCTGCTGGGCCCCACCTCCAGAAGCTATTCTCATTCCATCACAAACCAAAAAAAAACCAAACCCAGTGCCGTCGAGTCGATTCCGACTCATAGCGGCCCTATAGGACAGAGTAGAACCGCCCCGTGGAGTTTCCAAGGAGCGCCTGGCGGATTCGAACTGCTGACCCTTTGGTTCGCAGCCGTAGCACTTAACCACTACGCCACCAGGGTTTCCATCATAGGTCTTAATAATGGAAGTGGAACTAACTGATAGGGAGTGTATCTGGGGTAGCTTATTCTTTCAATCCTCTATTATCAATGTTAATCTATTTCTATTTTGTAGTTCATCAAACCAGTTGTCACTGGGTCAGCTCTGACTCATGGCAACTCCACGTGTGTCAGAGTAGACCTGTGCTCCATAGGGTTTTTACTAGCTGATTTTTTCAGAAGCAGATCACCAGGCCTTTCTTCCCAGGCACCTGTGGGTAAACTGGGACCTCCAACCATTTGGCTGGCAGCTGAGTATGTTAACTGTTTGCACCATCCAGGGACTTTATTTTGTAGTTGAAATATCATTAAGACTGTGAGACTTGACTAATAAGGATAAGAACTAGAGAGAAAAAACAAACAAAAATACAACCATCAAGCAAGGTTGGGAGGAGATAGGGCATCCCCAGGCCCAACACTAACCTTGAATTGTCCTCTTGAAGAACGCCTTGCAGGCTTCACATGACGCTACCCCATAGTGGTACCCAGAAGCGATGTCACCACACACTAAGCACAGTCTCTTGGGCATGGAGTTGAGCATGTATTCACACTTGGTCTGGGGATCTTCGACGATGGTGCTGGAGCAGTCGTCATACAGTTTCCTGACCGGCCCACTCCCTCCTAGGATAGGAGCAGAAGGGTAGAGAGGTGGCGAGTCAAGTCCGTTCTGATGGCCATTCATGGTGGAACTGTAGCTCCCGCTGGCGTCTGAGGAGCCACCAGGGCTGTGGTGATTGACGCTGTCCGTCAGGGAGGCTGGGCTGGAGGGTTCCGTCTTGATGAAGGACGAACAGCTGGAATCAATGTGTCGATCTTTGTTTGACATTCTGCAGAGAAGCCTGAAATTTGGAGATACAAACAGAGGGAGAAAGAGAAGGAGAAGAGTGTCAAACACAGAGAGCAAAAGAGGTAGAAACAAACAAAAAAAGGGCAAATAAACAGAAAGTGAAAGGGAAGGATGACAGGAGGGAAAAAACAGAAGAATTCACACGTTAAAGACATTGCTCTTTGAGTGCTTCCTAAGGGCTGGGGACCACACATCATTCATTCTCTAGTCAATATCTCTTGTTCTACAAGAGGGTAATCAGCATAAGGGCATGATGAGGTTACGTCAAAGTGCCCAGACAGGCCATAAACAAAAGCTCTAAAGGGTCCAATTCCTTTTATTTTACCTTTCTCTTCAAGAACCACTGTCAATATGTAAATCAACTCTCTGGATTCTAAATTTATCAATGGAAGAGGCAGTGGTTGGCAGAGTCCTCATCTTTTCTAAAATTTCATTTATATTCACTTTACCGTCCACGTTCTGAAGCTGCAAACATTTTATTACGAGCTGAACCAAACTCTCAAGACTAAACAGATGATTCCTCGGTTCTGTCACTGCTGTTTGTCAGCACGCTTCCATAAGCATAACTGTGTCTTTTATTGATCTGACTAAGACACAGAGGGAATATTTCCTCCGATCACTTTGTTTCTTTATTTAAATTGCTCTATTTCACAGCCATTTAGCAATATACAAGTATAAAGTTCTAGCCAGCATTAGAGATTATTTCCTAGAGCCCACAGAACTTAGCGAAATGATCACCAGCACTGACTAATAAATGCATACATGTTTGTACATGTGTGCTTTGCCATTGCTTAAGGGATGAATCAGTACAATCCATTCAAACCTTCAGTATAACTCTGGCTCCATAAATCTGACACATTATATTCAACAAAGTAGAAATGAATCAAGCTTTATTCAGAAAAATAAAATAAAATGAGATTCGTGATGGTCCCTTTCCCTTCTTTTTGTGTTTCAACATCATATCCTAAAAGGAAATATGACGAAGCATCTAATCTGACAAACTAGCTTGCTTATCTAGAAGAAACACATCACCCTCTTTCTTTGTTGGACCCATAAGTGATTGAATTTCTAAAAAGGTAATAAGATAAAAAGATATAATTGGTCCTATTTTCTTTCTGCTCAGCCATACTGCAAAACCCCTTTTAGCAAAGTCTTAAGAACCTTCTGAGAGCCTACTATAGAAAGGAGAGGTGACAGTTGAGAAAGGGACTTAGATAATTGCTTCCCAGTGGAAAGTTGATTTATGGGAATCCCACTGGGTAATGGTCATTCACTAGAATTTGAGGGAGTAGCCACAGTATAACCAAAGGGATGCAATTATCTTTTTCCCTATAAATCTAATGATATTTTATCACTGGACAAATTTCATGCCCTCATCCCTGCCCTGGTTCTCCCACTGTTTGGCATTACTTTAAAACAAAGGAAAATATGGAATTTCCTATGGGGAACGTTGACAATTGTTCCAAGAAGGCAGTCTCAAGAGCAAAGGATAGAGGAAAGAATGTGCCTCTCCACAAATACATTTCAGTTTGGAAACTGTTTTGTTTTTTCCTGCCTTTTAAAGTCAAGTGATATCAGAATACAAAGAAAGCAAGGAGGAAGAAGAAACCCACAAGAATATTGTCTTGCTTTCGACCTCCCACTTGCCTTGTCCTTTTCTCAAGAACTAGCGGAAGAAAGGTATTCCCCTCGCCAGCCTTGACCACGGCACCCTCTCCCTTCTGCATCCGCTGCCGTGTCCCGTCACTGGTAATGAGCGTTGTAATTAATAGATGGCTCTCCTTGTCCCCCAGCTTGCACTCTGGGCTAAGCACTTTCCTCAAGTCAACGTTTGAAAGAAAGCGGGTCGGCGCTGACTTACAGCAGCCCTGCGAATTCCTTTTAATTTAGAGCACTTACACCACCACTTCACTTATTACCTTATAATTACTGGACTGCTCGCACATACATTATGATCTTAGACTAGAGTTAGAAGTTATTAGGGTACTAAAACATAGCTGCTCTCCTTGCCTTGCTCTGCCACTGAATTTCTCACAGCTGTGACAATTAACTCTTTCGTCATCTGCCCTCAAGGCACCATTTTCTATTTTTTATTTATTTTTTTTCCAGAAGAGAGTTGCTGCAAGCTGCTGGATCACAAAGCATACCGTGTTCTTCCAGGCCCTCGTCTTCCCTCTCTTTTCCTGTAGCATCTATGATCACTTACACCCGATTTTCTTCCCCTCAGACTGTTACTCACGGATTTCTAAAATTTGAAAACTCTTCATTAAGGAACAGTGTCAGAAATTACCCTCCCAGTTATTTGCTGAGCCACCAAATGTGCACACGCCAAATGCATGTTGTTAAAGTCCCTGAAAATGGAGATTCTTCAGCCAGCTGTCTCATCCCAAATCTCAGCCTGTAACTTCACAATAACCTCGATGGAAGCAAGGAAATGAGTAAAAGCTGCCTGAGGAGTCCCGGGACAGGGTGATATCTTCTCCTGAACAAGATATGTCACTTGAGCTGTAAATGAATAAACTGGTTTTGCACTCTAAGTTGTATATGTTTCTTTTCAGACATGAAACTACTTCCTCAATTAATATCTTTTGCCTAGTAGAAACAATAACAGTTCCCATGTATCAAGTGCTTCTTATGTTCTAGGCATTGAGCTGGGCACTTCACAAGTATTGCCTCATTTAATCCCTAAAACAGCCTCAGATGGTACACAGTCTGCTGAAAAACCATACAGCTGACAAGTGGTGGACCTGGGATTTGAACGCAGGTCTAACTCCAAAGTTCAGAGCAGAAATGTCTTAAAACCTACAGAGAGTTTTTAACACTGCTTGGAAACCCTGGTGGTGTAGTGGTTAAGTGCTACAGCTGCTAACCATAGAGGTCGGCAGTTCAAATCCACCAGGTGCTCCTTGGAAACTCTATTGGGCAGTTCTACTCTGTCCTATAGGGTCACTATGAGTTGGAATCAACTCGACAGCAGTGGGTTTGGGTTTTTTTTTTTTACATGTTTTCTTGTTCTGTTTATAAGTCAAGTAAGCAGGGGTAGAGGTGCCACACCCTGATATATTTTGCTTTGACTTCTAAGCAATTACATCCACGCCTCCCCCATGAGGAGAAGAGGCCACCACACTGGTCACCGGCAGCTCCCTTTAAGTCACCTCCCCTGGGTTTGGAATGACACCTAAACAGAACCTTTGAAAGAACACAGTTGCCTCCTAATTACTACTTAGCTCATTACAGTGAACACTTACTAGACACCATTACATTACACCCTAAAACTATAGCGGTCTTAATTCTCTCCCTCTCTGTCTCTGAAATTCTACAGCTCTATTATTCAAGCCTGAAATATTCACAACTATCTATAAATTCAATTGTCAGCTGGTGGGTTTTATTCTAGACTTTGCTTCAATCTAAAATTAGAGGCACTAAAATTCACATTAACTCTAAGAGGAATGTAGTGAATAAGACTTTATTTCAAAAGAACACCTTTTTGTCAGGAAGAGCCATTTCCAAGATGATGGCTTTATCTGAAACCTAGAGAATAAGCCCAATTCCACATTGTGCTGTTAATACAAAAATTTTAGGTCACATTGGATTAATAAAAAATCTAAATTTAGTTAAGAATTATGAACAGAAATAACATGTGTGGGGGAACATGGGAAATATTTATTTTAAAGCCTTGTTATAGTTGCTTTTATTTTATTATTTTAAGAGAAATGATGAAAAGTACAAGCCAGCTACTTTCCAAAATCCTCCACTCAATGAACACCCTGAGCATAAACTGGAGGGATAAATGGAAATAACCACGTCAAGAACAATATTTAGTTTCTATATAAGAAACCAGACTTGAGGGATTGTGCACCCTTCTTGAGGCTACGGAAATTTCAGTGCTTTCAAAAGCATTTTCACAACAGTCTGATCCAGTCTCAAATAATTCTGGTTATCAGACTGTACTATAGGGACATGTTTTCTAGCCTAGCCTAAGGGCTAACCAAACTCACTGCCATGGAGTCAATTCCAGCTCATGGCGATCCTATAGGGCAGAGGAAAACTGCCCCATAATGTTTCCAAGGGAATTGCAGTTGCTTCAGTTTGTAGCCAAGTGATGTCTTCTGCTTCCTGGGCTAGCAGCTGTAGCTCAGGGATGGTAAAATTTAACTTTGGTGTTAGATACTAAAGATCAGAGGAATAAAATTGCTAGACTATTTAAAAATGTAATTTTTGTAAGTTAATTAACTCTGTGTGTGTGTGTGTGTGTGTGTGTGTGTGTGTGTGTGAAGAGAGAGAAAAAGGGAGATGGAGAAAGGAAAAATAAGAATCAAAATTGTTCCAGTAGGGGGCAAACAAGAAATTAATTTGTCAGTTGATAGTCAAATGATAGGATAATTAGCAAGCATCACAGGTTTGTAGAGGCTCTACCTAGATGCAGGTAAACGCATGATTTTGAATGAACGGCCATGTGTGAATTTCCATCCACCTGCAGAGATGCCCAGGGTTGTCTACTTGCACAGAAGAGACCTCAGCTTAGTGAATACACTTATCACATGTTGTTATAGCAGCAATGTTTAATGTGCTTATATATATTCAAAAACCCCCCCAAAAAAAAGCAACCCTTAAATAAATATATAAGTTCTTAGCAAATAGCTGTATTTAACCATGTGAATTTTACACAGAACTTGAACTTATTTGCCACTTTATTTCCCCACTGAAAAATGGTACATAAAATTCTTACCAAGAACATATAAGTGTAGGCCGTCTTAGACCCTCCTGATTCTTATTCTCAGGCAGGATCTTCTGAAACTTTTAGTAGACCTGTAACAGTGACGGACACCTTAACAGGCTAAATAAACGTCCGCTAAAGAAGTCACCATTTTATTTTCTTCTTTGTCATCCTTAAGGGCCAGAGAAGGTACCCATCGTCACTATGAATTCCAAAGGCTTTATAAATTAATATCCAAAGTTTTTCACAGAAGGATACTGAAGCCAGCAAACCTGCAAGTTTACCAATACCGAGAGATAAGCCTAGCCCCCAGCTTCTCAGACCCAATCTTAGAAAGTCTGCATTAGAAAGGAAGGTTATTCAGTCCCACTACCTAATTGCTACCTGTTTGAACAGGAGTAATTTGCGTGGATTGGTTGCTTTTCTACCTTCCGAAATTGCCAGGTTCAATCAATATTTAAGCATTTTGTTTGTTTTAAAACATAAAAAGCTTTTCTTAGCTAATAGTTTTGTTTTGTTTTTTTAATGCTTTTAGAAGAAAACCTCTAAGACTAACGCTGCAGCTCCCCAGGCACAGGCTTCAGAGCCTACGACCCCGGCAGCGCCTGGTGCAGCCTGAGTTACAACTTGAAGCAGCCTACTTTACAAGGAGCCTTTTCTCCCCCTGCTTCAACTAATTGCACTCTGGTAAAGTGGCAAAATGTGAATCACTTAGTAACAAAATGGGCACCAGCTGCTATTGTCAGAGAATGGTGATGCTGAAGAAAGGGAAAGCAAGCGAATGAAGTGTCATGTCAGAAATCAACGGTGCAACGTGTGATTTGAGAAAACATGACTGCTTTACAGAGACAGGGTGTCATTACGGCATCACAGTAATACGATGCTTTGACAACTGCTGGCTCTAACATATCATCATTGCATTAAGGTACACTGGCTTAGTTGAGGAAGGAAGAGAATGGGTTTTTTCTTTTAATAAGAAATATCTTAAGGTCTGCCTGGTTAACCTAACAGAGGAGATCATTAATTGTAAAGAAGAGTTGTAAATCCTGACCCGTATGTTCAGAAAGATTGAAACACACATGTACACACAGGCATATGCGCTTATGTATAATTTCAGGCCTTCTTTAACATTGAGGCCAATCTAATGGAACAGATTTCTATGTAACAGGATCACAACAATTTGGTAATGCTGCTTCCCTATTCTTTGAATAAATATCTGGTGCATTGACTCCAAAGACTTTTTCCAACTTATTCCATCAAGAACAAGAGTAAGCAAACAGCTACCCCCAAAGCTGGCACCTGCATTGCTGAAAAGAAAAAACCCATTGCCGTCGAGTATTTCAACTCATAGCAACCCTACAGGACAGAGTGCAACTTCCTCACTGGGTTTCCAGGGAGTGCCTGGTGGATTCGAACTGCCAACTTTTTGGTTAGCAGTACTGTGGAGACAAGTAAGCGGTCCCCTCAATAACATATCAGAGCCCCTTATCCAAGCCAAAAGCTCTCCAGCTCCGTAAAAAGGCTGGCTGTACATTTCCCCAAAACAGGAAATACAGGGCAAATTAATGAAAGACTTCCAATTCATTTCTGGCCAGTCACTGAAGGCAAAGTGTTCCATGAAGTCAAGCCTAATGGCTATACCATGACCAGAAAGGACCTTGCTGAAATCCTATCTGCTTTTGAGGTCCTAGAGTTTGATGACCCTTTCTTATTCATATTTGTTCTAACATTAGGGTGATTGAGCACGGAAAGTCCTGTGGCCAGGCAACCCTTCAGTCCTAGGCAAACAAGGATGGTTGGTCACCTAGCTTACGAAATCCGATGACTCCACTCTTGCCAATACTCCTAAAACAAAGACAGGGGAATGGAGAACATTCATTGCCAGCAGTGAAGGTCCAGAGGATAGCAGGAGAATGTACTAGTAGGAGTGTACAGCCCGTCTAACAAGTCCTGGGGGTGTTGCAAGCATGCATGTGATGGAAAGTGCCTGTAGATACACGGGCGTTCCATTTCCCTATTGCCATGCAAGCCAGAGGCCACTGTTCATAGCCTTGTTACATTACCCAGACTATTTAAAAAAAAAAAAAGATGTAGGGACTTGCAGTTGCTTCAGTTTGTATCGCCAAGTGATTTCTTCTGCTTCCTGGCTGATAAACTTTATTAACGGGAAAAGAAATGGTCCTGTGATATCCCTGTGTGTTGCACATTATGATTGTTGACAGTTTCTGTATTTAAGGATTCGATCTGATGCTGAGGAGCTTAGTAGGGTAATTTATCCTTAGCTTGTTTTCTTGGACCAATTTCAATCTGGAGGTGAGTTTCCCTTGTTTATCGCTCCAAATACAGTAAGTGAGCTACTGGCAAATCAATAAAACGTTAAATGCATAATAATGGTGGATAATTGCATACATGTTGTTTTGCATAACTGTCTGAGCTTTTCTTTACTGTAATGGGCACTCAAGTAATATAGCGTAGCTAGAAATCTATAAACCATACACAGTTTATATGAACCATGATTCTGCTCTAAACTCTGGCTAATCATCTACATCGGCTTTGAAGGGAACACTCCCCTCCGCTGCCAAGTCCAAATCAATTCTTATGACATTACTTTATAACTAACATGATATTTAACTGATGATAGCTATTAGCTCTTATACAGATTGCACTCAAGGATTGTAACAGGAGGGAAAAAAAATACCACTTAGTTTAAACAAACTTCTGCCATGTAATCAATATTATTGAGGCAAATTAAGTGTTTTAATAAGTGTGTATATTTGCCCTAATGCAACTTAATTAACTATATTCTCAGAACTGCTGACTACATGACACCTATGGATCTTCAAAGAGAATCTCCAGAAATGCCTAGTTAGAAATTCTGAGGCACAACAGATGGCCATACACACATTTTATCTCTTATTGCCAAGAATATTTCTGCCCTTACACAAGTTACTCTCCTGGGAACCAAAAGTCTAAGGGCAAGATGGGCTTTAGATTAGTGTACCCTAGAGTAAACCATGGAGCAATCCAGCGACCAAGTGTTGATCAGGTCACTATCCCAAGGGTAGTGTGAAATAGCTCTGGGCCAGGAGCGGGGGCCACACTGGAAGCGAAGGTTAACATGGGGTAAAAAACTACCTAAGATAAATCACCAAAAGAAGCCCACTATCATATATGCTGTATGTAACGTTTATTCGGTTTTAGAGATTTACTACGCCATGAGCAGACCTCTCTGCAGTAAGCTTTCTAGAGAAAAGAAATAGTCTCTGACTTCTACAAATCTTTGGTCTTTCAAACAGAAATATGGATCGATAAAGTTTTCTTGTGTTCAGACAATTCCATTTTCAAGCAGTCACGGAGCACCAGAAGAGAAGCCAACGCAACAGGAGGGGACTGACAGCTAAATGAAGGCCTTTTCACAGCATCTCACTAGAGAAGAAATGGACAAACCTTCAGCTTCTAGGAAGTCTAGGTACTGATCTTTACAAATTACAATGGACTATATTTTATGAAGAAAAAAAATATTTTATAGATGCTTCACACACACACACACACACACACAGAGTGATACAGTTCACAGATCAAATCCAGGTCAATGAAAGCTCAGGTGCCTGAAGTTCCCTTTCCCATTCTTCTTGCTACACTGAAATGGCCAATAAGAATGCTATCAGAATTTGATGTTGGGATATTGAGATTATAGTATGGATGTCATCCTTTACTCATTAAGGAAATGTTTTGTAAAAGTAATTGCAATTACCAGTAAACCAGCTGCCTCCACAGGGATAGGCCGTTTCACTTGGAGTAGAACTCTAAAATGTACTCTGAAACTGGGTGAATTACAGTGGTGAGAAAATGTAAATGTCGAGAGAAATTAAATTGTTTCGGGTACGTATGAAAAGTTCTGTATTAGAGGAAGATTCGTAGTAAAATCAGAGATAATAAACCACATCTTTCCCTGTTGGGCAGCAGTTAGGCTCCATTTATACTTCTAATTTAATAGCTTGGTCTGCAGTAGTTAACGTCTGGACACAAATGCAGCTGGTCTTAGGTAGGCTATGAAAGCGGAGGTTACAGTTACACCCTGTTGGTATCAGGTGCTGCCCAGCTGAAGTGAGGGGTGGGGAGGAGGCAAGGAGAAGGGGAACTCAGCTCATTATTAATCCTAAGTCTTCCCCTGTTTTCTCTTCTAAACATTACAATAAGGCAGCTGCTTGAAGAGAAGATGAAGCTATAAAACACACAAGCCACCATTTGCGTGGAGTAAATGCGAGCAAGGGGAAATAACATACACACACACACATATATTTAATCCAAGCCATGGAAATGACTAAGGATTTGTTCTGCAGCCTGATGGGATCGTAAGAAGGGCTTATGCAGCGCTGATACAGTACCCGGTGAGGCCAACAGAAGCCATCAGAGGACTTGTCACATTCAAAGGTCCAAAAACAAACCTGCTGAGAAAATTTCTAGATCTTACTTGCCATTCTGAAAAACTGCTAAAAGGAGAGTTCTCACAGCTTGCTTGAATGTCTTCTCTTCTCCTTTCCCCAGAAAACCCTGGCTTCTAGCCTGAGTCTGGCACTGTCTGATCCAAGACACCACTGGAAAGGGACCCTCAGTTTACTCACTTGTAAATTGAGAGGATTCACCTATGTGGTTCCTAAAGTAACCTGTGCTAATTTTTATTTTTTAAATATTTTACTCAAATAAAAACCACACTGGCTTGGGACTCAGACAGACCTTGAGGGCATGAACTTCCATTTCCTTGACTGTTACTAAGCTCAGTCACCACTGGGGAACACGGCTCAGTTTGTGTTTGTGTGTTTGCAGAAGGAGTAATTAACCAACTTGCTACATAACAGTGAAAGAGCAGCAACAACATTCAAGTGGGGACCCTTCCCAGAGGGCCTCAAAGTTCAGAGAGAGCAGTGATCATTTTGGGGGGTGGGGAGCAGGGACTCTTGGCTTTTCCTAGAAATGGTTCTCTTTTTGCTCATTACATTGTGGTGGGAGGCGCTGGCGGAAAGGGCAATTCCCTGCAATCAGTGTTTAAGTGAATGTTTGTCCCCGTGCGTGACACCACGCTGTCAGCAAGCAGCGGGGAGCCGTTGAGTTGTTACTACATTTGATTTGACTGCCAGTAGGAAGCTTCATTTCTACCAACTGTTAGCTCCTGGCTCAAAGAATCTTCTCTTCGTTTTTTGGTGTGATTTTTCCCTCTTCTGCTTCCTTTTCCTTGGTACGTCGTAGCCCCAATGCCATGTGGATTTGAAAGAGGCAACCTGAGTACCTGTCTCCTGGGCTTGTCAAACCCGAGGGTCTGGATGTGACAGGTACCCACAATCTGTTCAGTATTTCCAGTCTCTAGTTTAGAGTCTCTTCACCTGAAGACTGCATTTTCATTCTGATTTCCGAGATCACTACAAGGTCAACACAGACACGAAATGGTTCTGCCATGTTGTGGTTACATCTCTCTTACTCGGTGGAGTTTGTTTTACCAGATGAGCTGATATCCCTGCAGTCTTTTCTAGCCCCCAAAAGTGTTGTCACTCACCTTTTGGGGGCAATTTTGTTGAAATAATTGCTATTCTTGGTGATTGTTTCTAGCACTTTTTAAAACATTTCTTTATTCCATTACCTGGAAGTCTTTCTCCTTAAAAATAATGATTTTGATCATTAGGATTCTCAAACAGTAGCTCTGACGACAACTTTTGTCTGTGGAAAGAATCTTCTGGAAAAACGGAAGCATATGCATCAGTAAAAAGGATGGGAAAAAAAAAAAAGAAAAAAAATCCCTCAGAGATATTACGAAAATTCAGGCTAAATGGAAAAGTAATTAGCACTAAAGAGCTAAAACTGTAATTAAGAAAAATTTCATTAAAAGGAGGCAGGTGAGTCTGCTTTTCTAAATATGACAAGGTGCTGTGTAAAAATAAAATAGAAGCAGGTTTCAGTGAGTGGGCCAGGAAAGCCATGTCTTTAACCAGATCAAATTCTCGAAATTGGCTGTCAAGACAGGATTGTTTGATTTATACGCGTCTATCAAGAGCTCGAGCGGGAGAGGCAGGGAGCAGAGGCAAGCTGCTGTCTTTTCCATCCGCAAAGAACCTTTCATTCCCACAGCACCATCTGTTACCAAATCTAATTCACCTCCCCCCTTAATCTGGTTTAGTTCTGTGATACTAATTCTTCCCCAACCCTTAGGAACACAACCACAAAAAAAAAGGGGGGGGCTTTGGATTTCAGCGAGTGAGAAATGGAATATTATCAAGTTAAGGTGTTAGGACTCTGGTGACACTACTGTGGCGTGCATTCCTCCATTTAAATGTTTGCCTGGTAAAGGGATTTGTTTTTGGCCAGTACAGAGACAGGAAATTGTTCTTTTTTTTTTTTTTTCGGGGGGGTGGGGGAATGATGATATAAAAGTAAGCCAGGGACATGAAAGCAGGGATTGTCATAAAATACAATTGTTGTCAAGTTTAGTCACTTTCAGAACTGGCTATAAAATCACTTTGTCATGGTTTTCACATAGAGAAAGACTGAAATGGTATTTTTGGTAAGGAAACTGAAGAGACTGATGTATATATTTAGAAAGAGCAGAAGGGTAGGGGACAAACCTAAGAGAACTGGAAATGGAGGATGAAACTCAGGTCTATTTTCAAATTAAGAGATGTATATGGGTAAACAACCATTAACCGCTCAAACTAACACTCTATTAGCACAGACTTCTGATTCGCTGTCACTTCTCCTCTTAGCCAACATAATAACTGGCATTCACAATAATGAGGCTGCAGCGCTATAAAATTATAAAGTGCTTTCTGCATCAGAGAAAGATTAAACTATGCTCACTAAAGATTTAGTGTTAAATGTATTTTATTGCTTTCTAAATCTTTGAAAATTTGTTATCTCTAAAGGCAATGGTACATAAAGATACACAGGCGTATACTGCAAAATGAGAAGAGGTATCATGTGAATACTGAGACATTTTGATTACGCATTTAGTCAACTAGCTCACTACCTGATTCTTCTATGAACATTAAAATAATTGTCCTTTTGTTTTCTAACCCCACAGTATAAAACACTAACTGGGTTACTTGATACTAACCCCACAGTGTCAGCAAATAATTGGAGACTGTGATTAAAGAGATTTATTTTTATAGTAGGCATGATTATCACCCATAGATAAACATCTGTAGCAAAGATGTTAACAGTTAAAATCTATTGCTGAACTGGTAGTATCTCAAAACACAATCTAAGAAAAATCCTAAATCTATTATGCTTTAAGTATTTCCCATTTTACTTACAGAATCTTCTGATTAACTCTACAGATACTTTCAACTATTAGCAACAATAAAATCTTGATTTTACCAGGAGTTTATGAAAGAATGTAAATTGTTTTAGAACATTGAAACAAAACACTTGAGACCAGAGTAAGCATGCTTAGAGGCACACATACACACACACACACACACAAGAATCTATTATGTATACATCGCCTATAAAAACATCAATGGCTTCATAAACAAATACAAGTGATTAAAGATTATGAAAAGGATAAAATATAAGGTAGCATTGTTAAAATTTTCCATATTCATTAAGGATTATGCTAATTTTGACATCTCTAAGTTATATCACAACCTGTATTGTATAATTTTTAGAGTTGTGATTAAAAATATAAATTAAAGATAAAATTTTAATTTCTTTGCAGACATAAGAATGGCTAAAAGTTACCAGACTAACAAAACCCAATACTGGTGAGAATATGGAGCAACTGGACCTCACATACATTGGTGTTAGGGGTATAAAATGGTACAACTTCTTTGGAAATTCCTTAAAAAGGAAGCATACATTTACCACATCCCAACATTTCTACTTCTAGAAATTTTCTAAGAATGAAAACATATGTCCACAAAAAGAACTGTACACAAAAGTGCATCAACTGTAAATAATAGCCCTCAACTGAGAACAAATCAAATCTCCATCATTGATAAACGGATAAACAAACTGTGGTCCATACCAGCAAGAGAATCCTAGTCAACAATAAAAAGGAATGAAGGGTGATACATGCAACAACATGGCTGAACCCCAAAGACACCATGCTAAGCGAATGAAGCTAGATGCAAAAGAGGACATACTGTAAGACTGCGTTGTATGGAATTCTAGAACAAGAAAAACTAATGTAGAGTGACAGAAATCACTAGTGGTTACATGGGGCCACAGGTGGGGATTGCCTGAAGGGGACATAAGGAGACTGGTGGTTACATGTGTTATATGGGTCACAGTTGTCAAAATTCATAGCGCTGCACGCTGAAAATATGTGCATTTTGTTGTATGGAAATTTTATATCAATCAAGTTGACTTAAAAAGAAAAAAAATTGAACAATGTGCTAAACATAGCTTTTTGTTACCAGAAATGTCCACCGGTTAGTATACCCTATAAACCCGTTGCCGTCGAGTTGATTTCGACTCATAGCGACCCTACAGAACAGAGAACTGTCCCATAGGGTTTCCAAGGAGCGGCTGGTGGATTCAAACTGCCGTCCCTTTGGTTAGCAGCCATAGCACTTGGGTACTGCGCCATCTTAAATGATCAGACCTAGAAGAATCTTAATACCTAGTTCTACTTCTCACTTACGCGTAAGGACATAGCGGAGCCGGGAAATGAGATTTACTTAAAAACACCCAAAATTAGAGACAGAGCCCTGAATAAGCCCAGATTTCCATCTTTTAGATCAGCTCTCTTCTAACTTATTAATGAAGCAAAGGATGAAATCAAAATTAGACCCACAGTGAATAATATTCCACTTATTTGAATGATAAATACCTTTCTATAGTCTGTTTTTAAAAACTTATATTAAAAAAAGAAAAACTTGTTACTGTAAACATAAATTCATTCCATGCATTTGTGTGCATATTTTGGGAGTAAAGAAAGCTAACCTGACCTCATGACCCCATTTCCTCCTCCCAAAACATAACCCATGATCAAGTGGCTTTAGCAAACACGTACTGTATAAGTAGAAATGAGTCACTCAAGGTGAGCTTTAAAAGAAAAAAAGGCTTTGTTTTGTTTTTCAATAAAAAAATAGGTTTGAGAAATAAAATAAGAGAAAATTTAGGATTTAAGAAATGGAAATAAGAAAAAGAGGAAAGTCTTCTAATTAAAGAAAAAGTTGGTTCAGATATAAATGTACGCAATCAAAGTTGCAGCCACTCTGGCAATCCATTTTGTTGAGGGTCTTCCTCTTTTTCACTGACCCTCTACTTTACCAGGTAAAATATACATTTCAGGAGGAATGTATAATTTCTAAGAAGATATCAGGAAAGAAATTTTGCATAGTAACTTAGACAAATTTTAAAGTTATTTCATTACCAATTTACCCGATGGATCTCAGATAGGAAAATTTGGATGTCTTTCCAGAAAAGAAATAAATCACAGAGCACATTTCTTCTTTCCTTTAACTTTCATACACGTGAAGGTTAGTATCATTCATTACAAGCTAAGGAGGTATGAGATAATTAAACAGCTAATTCATGTATTCCTGAAGAGAGAGTTCTGCAGACTAATAAAACTGTGTATATTCCTGAAGATAAATCTGACCATGTCTACGATCTATCCCTTTCAATGGCTCCATACTCCCTAGAGAATGACAGCCAAGCCCTTAACCAATCAGACCAGATTGGGCCTCTGCTGAACTGACCCAGCCTTCCTCTTCAACCTCAAATCTCATACTCCCAGCCTTGTATTGTACTTCACATAGAGACAACACTTAACTATTTGTAATTCCCACCCAAGCAGCTTTTCACACTGTTTTTCCTTCCCTCTGGAATGCATTCCTCTTTTCTCTTTGCCCCACTATCTGGCTAGCTCCAATTCATTTGTAAAAACTCAACTGAGTTATCACTTCTCCACCAAACCTTTTCTGCCATGCCTCTCCTTTGCAGTTCCTATAATACCATAAGCCTATTGCTATAATTTGGAAACCCTGGCGGCGTAGTGGTTAAAAGCTACGGCTGCTAAGGCCGGCAGTTTGAGTCCACCAGGTGCTCCTTGGAAATGCTACGGGGCAGTTCTACTCTGTCCTATAGAGTCTCTGAGTCGGAATCAACTTGATGGCAACAGGTTGGTTGTTTTTTTGTTTTGTTTTGTTTTTATTGCTTATAACTGCATGTACACATTATTTAAATGTATACGCTTATCTTTCTGTCCCTTCAATTAGGAAGAAGGATTACGCACTGATTGTTTTGTATTCCTAAAATTTAACCCTGTGCTTGTTGAATGAATGAACAAATCATAAATTCATACAAACAAAAGAAGTCTGGACTTTAAACACTGGCACACAAATTACCTAAATTAAGATTTGTTCATACAATCTCAAGGTTCAATGACATAAAACACTAGGTATTAGAAGCTATTTACACAACAGAAAATTGCAAGGTGAAGTGATTAAATGATTGAAAGATTCTTAATTAGAAGATCTGCTTTCACGTTTACCATAACTGTTGTTTACTAACTGTGGGCTCTGACTTGTTATCTACAAGCTTTGGTTGCTGAATCTGTTAAATGGGAAGGATATCTCACAGTGTGTTGTATGAAGATTAAATATATATATATACCTTTTTTTTTTTTTTACAAAGGTAGCGTTGAACTCAGAAGAATATCAGTGAGCCAGGAAGAAAAAGGTCATTCTAAGATGAAGGAGGATGACCCAAAGAGTGGGAAAGTACAGGGCAGGCTCAGAGAATGAAGGAAGAGATAGATGGTCCTGAGGAATACCGTAGGGGATTTATAATCACCAATGGTTTCAGAAAGTGGATTATGCCAGATTGCGGAAAGTTGAAATACCACACTAAGTGGAATCGATATTATTTTGTAGGCAATTGGAAGCTGCCAAAGGTTTCTACAGAGAAAAGAGGCATGACTCAACTTGGGTTCTTATCAAATGCAGGTCTGACTGCAGTAACATCCATTCATTCCTTCCTATTACGTTTTAGGCATATATCCTGGCAAACTAAACAGATCAGGTCTCTGAACTCACAGTGTTTAAAAAGTCCAACATAAAAGCTGAGTGGGAGTGACAATATTTGAAGACAAACAGCTCATTGAGGAAGTAATTATATCTGTCCAGATAAAAGATGACTAAGACCTGAACTAAGATGATGACAATGGAAATGAAAAGAGATAAATATTATAAAACATCTTGAAAAAGATGTTTCCACACCCCTAGTGGCCCACAAATGATTAGTCCTGCTAAAATCTCATCGACAAAGTATCATTTTTTAAAAAGACATAACAAAAATAAATTAGCACCGTGTGATGGAACTGTCCTTTATCTTGACTGTGGTGATGGTCACACGAACCTACACATGTGAGAAAATTGCGTAGAACTAAATAAACACACAAATGAGTGTCTGCAAAACTGAAGAATTTGTGTGAGGCCTGTGTATTATATCCATGGTACCTTCTTGGTTGTTATATCGTATCATAATTACCCAACTGAAGGATACCATTGAAGGAAACCCTGAAAGGTACAAGAGAGTTCTCTGTATTATTTCATACAACTGTGTGTGAGTCTGTAATTATTTTAAAATTAAAAGTTAAAAAAAAATTAACATTCTCCTTAAGGGAGTGGGCTGTATTCTACTTGACTTTGTATCCCCAGAATTTTGTACAATGCTGAGTACAGTTAGTTACTTAATAAATGTATCCCTTAATATATACTTAATATATGTTTGTTGAGTAAATAAATGAATGAACCGCAAGGCATTATACCTATTGAAGGCATTTTTTTTTTTTTTACTAATATTGTTGTAAACCTTTTCACGTGAGTTTCTAGGTATGACTCTTACCTATTTATGACATTACTTTCAATGTGAAATTTATGACTCTAGATACCAGTAAGCCAAGGTCAGGCAGATGCTGGTATAGGTGGTTCTCTTTTCTGTTGCTTTCAGACAATATGGTGACTTCTCAAGATAACATTCTTAAGAAATATTGATATGATTTCACATATCCCAAAAAGATAACAAGAATTTTTCTCTTTTATGGTGGGGAAAGAAATTAGAGTCACATGTATTCCGTTAAGTCCTTAAGACAACCTTGTGAGGAAGTGGGTCTTATCTCCAATTTACAGATGAGGAAAGAGATGTGAGAGAGGCAAAACTTGAACTTTTTGTGTCAAAACTGAATGGTTAGGCACTTGACTACTAGCCAAAACGTTGGCCGAGGTGCCTCGGAAGACAGGCTGACAATCTGCTTCCAAAATGTCACCAAAAAAACCCCAAACCCAGTGCTGTCGAGTTGATTCCAACTCATAGCGACCCTATAGGACAGAGTAGAACCACCCCATAGAGTTTCCAAGGAGCGCCTGGCGCATTCGAACTGCCGACCCTTTGGTTCGCAGCCATAGCACTTAACCACTACACCACCAGCATGTCCCCAAAACGTCACAGCCTTGAAAATATTCTGCAGCACAGTCCTACTCCGTACACATGGGGTCGCCATGAGTCAGAGTTGACTCAGGGACAACTAACAACGAGGCAAATTATAGTAATGTTTTAAAATGTAAGAGAAGAAAAGAAAAACACTGAAAGCTTTCAAAGAATAATGAGGCTTTTTGCCAAAGGAAATTTTTGCAAGTTTCAGGAAAGGTTAAAAAAAAAAAAAAAAAATCCACGCAAAGTGTCAAGGTGTGTGGAAGCTCTGCAAGAAACATACGAAGTTGGAGCATTGCATCAGATGCCACGTGAAGCACCATTAATTTAACACGGGTCTGGGAAAAAATGTTAGAGATGACTGCTAGAACTACTTAGCTACAGCTGTCCATCTCGGCCAGTGACCACAAGGAGAACAAGACCAGATAGGGTAGATGACACCTACCCCTTGTTCCCTTTTGGAAGAACAGTGACTATTCTATGAATATAAACATAGTCTTCATGCAAGAACTGCCCAGCACTTCTGTGTGGAGCCACTTCAACAATAAAAAAAAAGAAAAAATTCTTTGCACAGTATTAATTACAGTAGTTCTCGCCTCAGCACGTGCTGGCTCATACTCTCAGAGACCTAAGTCCCTGCCTCCTCCATTTGTCTTAAGGCTCCTATATGACAGTTAATCTGTCCATTTTCCAGAAGGAAAACAGACAAGGCAGGGCTATGTTCTTGTCCTTAACTGAATCCTTGAAGGGGATATTGAGGGAAAATAGGAAAGGAGAAATATTAGTGCAGTCCACCTCATGAAAGGCTTGGCCAATGTCACTTAGTAGCTAAACAGATATATATGTGATTTCAAGTCTCCTCCTGGAGGACCTGTCACCATGCAAACTCTGTGCTCATAAGTAAGCTTCCCTGTTTGCTAGAAAACCACAAAACCAACAGCAAGTGAGTCATGGGCAGCGTAAACAATTAAGTGCTCAACTACTAGCCAAAAGGTTATCAGTTTGAACCCACCCAAAGGTGCCTTGTGAGACAAGCCTAGTGATCATGGCCTTGAAAACCCTATGGAGTAGTTCTGCTCTGCACACACAGGGTCTCCATGAGTTGGAATTGGCTCAACTAACGACGACAACACCAAGAGATGACCAGTGTATAAGCACGAACTTTACAGATGAGGAAACGAAGCTGGATAGTAAGAGATAACCTTAGAAACCTGCTGTCTTTGAGTCGATTCCGACTCACAGCAACCCTGTAGGACAGGGAAGAGCTGCCCAATAGGGTTTCCAAGGACTGCCCGGTGGATTCGAACTGTCAGCCTTTTGCTTAACAGCTGTAGCTCTAAACCTCTTCGCCACCAGGGTTTCCAATAACCTTACAGGATCAGTTTAAAAAAAAAAAAGTGGAAAGTCAGGTAGAAATTTGGTTCTATCACTTCAGAAACTTACATATGAAAGATGGGATAACGCCTCTCTTCCTAGCCGAAGAAACCAGCAATGATTCTGTGATTCAGGAAATTGAGGCTTAGGAAAAAAATCACCTCTTGAGAAATGGTCACTCCTATCCTGGCCTCCCCCCATGTATATATATTCTCCCCACCCTCCAAAATTCAGCTGACAGATTAGCAGACTCAGAGGATAACATTGACTGATGTTGGGAACTTTGTTCATTCATGCATCTCTCTATCAACAGAAACCTCACGAAGCTGAAGGCTGCGTGCTGAGGTCGCAGTCAGTACATAAATAAGGCCATCCCCTTATTTGCCTGCATTGCTGTATCAAATTTAAACTAGAAGATCTACTGAAATATCTGTTGCAAGAACACAAATAATGATAGTCAATGATGGTGTGTATTTGGTTGACTGTGCTGCTTACGGGGGGTTGTTACCCTAGTTGTTTCATTAGATATGAAAGCAGAAGATTTATGTTGTGGGTGATAAGGGCAAGAATGCTGTAAAAGTGAAAAAATACGGCAACAGGACGCTGTACATCACCAATGGAATAATTATTTACCTAAAAAGTTGGCATTCTTAGACTTCCAACGTAGGGTGTATGAAATTCATATATTCAAAGGAGACATCATAATGACCCGCTGGCTGGTGGTGATGGATATGTTTTTAATCCAAATGACCACAATCTTCAGTCTGCCTGTCATGGAAGGGCAGGAAAAAAAATGGAATTTTCCTTCCATAACTCTTGATGTTGATAGAGGAAAAACCTGGAAGCATGATAAGTGGCTCATTCCAATGGACAAATGGACATGAAGCTGAGAGAATGAGTGTGAATAAAAGTCATTGTACCTTAACTAATGCCAATTTCACTTGTTACACGGAAAAACAAATGGGGCCAGGGATGATTTCTGCCTCCATGTCTGGAAAGCCCAAGTTCCAACTGCAACTAAAGGCAGAAAATCTTTACCACCAGGTGAGTTCATTTACAAATTACCTCTTGCTAAAAAAGTCAGGGAAAGGCTGGTCTAGTATTGGTCTATTAACTAAAACTTACTGTGCAAACACAGCAAGACGAGTGGGGCTGCAGCGCTTTGTTGGCTAGAAAGCCTCGCCTATGGATTGCCTCCTTTGAGGTTTAAAGGAATTCCTATTTCTCATTTACAGTCTATCAGAAAAGGTATATGACCTGTATTTTTTAATTTATATAAATCCACTCAGTCAATCAGCCTGGGCTGAAACTTAATGGATGTATCAGTCATCATTCGTCCGGGGAGAGGGAAGGAGGCACCAGCATCTACCAGCCACCTCTGCTCCGTCTATTACACTCCCTCCCTCTTCCTGCCCCACCAGCGCCAGCACCTCACCTGCTGCAAGCTTGGTGGCTTGCTAAGCTGTTGTGCTTAAAGGGAGAAATCTGAGTAAAGATTAATGGAGGGAAATACAGGAAGTCTCTTTGGCTATTTCAGTTTTAAAAATCTTCATTTTCCCATCTGTGTTATGGCAACTTTATTACACATTCAGCCAAATTGACACTAACAAGATGTTCCCCTGACAAATTAATCACTTTCCAAGCATTTTATCATATAAATAAAATATTACCCCAGGAGGGTGAAATCAGCTCAATTGGTTGATTTAACCCTTCCTTCAGGAAACTCGTCTGAAACAGATTGAGGACCATTCCTCAGACACACACACACACACACACACACACTCACACTCTTAAAAATATAAGCTGGCTTTCATACTACTGGTAACAAGGCTTGTAAGGGACTCCTAATTCCAGAAGTCAGACTGTATTGTTTACCGGCTTAGATAAAAGAGAGGTGTATCTACGCTTTGTAAAAAGTAAGAGAACCTCTTCAAATATCCTTAACCTCAGGATAATCTGCTAGAAGCCATACTTTCTCTCCCTCAGCAGATGACTCAGTGTTATTTCACAACACTTCCTTCAATAATAACAATTAAATATTATATTTTTACAGTTCTATTCTTTTTTTTTTCTTACTTTAACTTTCCAGGCAGGGGAGAAACCAGACAGTGGCTCAGGTTTCTGTCTTTCCTTTGCTTTCCCTTGCTAATTTCAGAAAGTGAATCCAGCAATTATAAGTAGTAGGAGACTGATAAGTCACACATGCAAGAGAAATAGGTTCAATTCAAGCTTCCCTGACTAATCCTTATTAGGACTCATTTCGACTTCAGAATTTGTCGGTTGAGGTAAGAAGCTAATTTGGCTTTGAGAAGGGAAATCTCAGTTCTGTACTTTGCTGCTAGTGCTGCTAACAACCCCACTATTAAGGGCAGAGTTGGGGGGTTCATAAAATATTGACTGAGTGCCCACTCTCATGAAGTATATTTGTATGCTCTTCTATCCCATCATTAGACTCACACTTTAAGCAGCAGCATAAATTTCCCTGGCTCCTGAACCCGCAGTCTGCACCACACTGTCTTGCTTCCCAAAACACAAGTGCACTGTCTTTAAAATCTGCACCCAGTGTGACCCACAAACTACACCCAACAGTCTGCCATTCTGCCAGATCTTGACAGAAAAGGGTAGCAGGAAGGTTTGTGGTAGATTTTTCTTAAATTTTCCTCCTTCTGTATGCACAGATGTTGCTCCTACTGTTTACACTCCTTAGCAGATCTGTTTCCTCTCTTGCCTTAGGTTCTTTCCGACCAAATACAACCAGAATGGAATTTATATGCTTTAGGGAAGTATAGAACACTGGCATCAGGCTTGGGCCAGATGTGACACCCCAAAGCAGAACATGACGGTGCCATGCCCACAGTCTTCAGTACTTTGGTAAATGCTGTCCTCTTTACTAGCTGTGCTTTGGGGAAAGCCAAATGGTCACCATACCTCCCCACTTACAAGCACATAAAAATACCTAATATTTATTATTGCATTCCTCTTCTTACCTACGAATGGGGTACTGAAGTTCTTTATGGGAGACTATTAAGAAGCAACATGGATACTACTATTTGCTACTTATCTCATATAATTAATAACACCATAACTGCTATTAGAGAGCAGTATTTAAAGCAGCTAGCCCTCATAAATACAGCTGATTTGACTAAACTGTCAATGGCAAATTTCAAGAACCACTAAAAGGAAATTTACTTTTGAAATGTATAATGCGTTACACAAAGACTTTTATTAACAATTATTTAATTTATTTTTTGGTTCTAATTGAATCATTAGACTTTCCAATTGACTATGTAATTATCAAGTCTGCATTCCTAAAAGCAAGTAGTACTACTAATGTCCTTCTGGGTGTTTTCTTGACAAATTATGAAATTTCATTTTAAAAATTCCTGACAAATATTTGGGCACAGTTTTCCTTAAAAGATGATGTCTACATTTTTTAAATAGCACCTTCCTTCAATCAAAAAAAAAAATTAAATTAATGTCCAGATTGTGAGTTCTCTAATCTTAAGACTACAGAAAGAAATCTGTAAAACGGTAAAAAGTGATGTATCAAGTTCCGATGCATGCGTATTTACTAAGGTTCCGTTACCATTTTAAGGAAATAAACACACAGTGGACTATTGTCAAAACAGATACATGTTTATCATGATCTTAGGATAAAGTAAATCATTACATATTCCTGGCAAAATCGACACAAGACCACGATTTGACCAAATCATGTGACTTATTCAAACGTAGTATAAAACTGGCCCTGTCTGAATTAGATCTGAGCAGTCCTAATACCCATCAGAACACAGAGAGATAAAGCAATGTTCAGGAGGACTCTTGCCTCTGAAGCTCTAATGAACAACAAAATTTAAAAAAGGAGCACAACAAGTCTTGCAACTAATTGCAATAAAAGCAATTAAATCAATAAGTAAAAAGCTTAAGACTTCTGATAAAGATATATTCAAATTTTTTTCTAAAACATTTCATTATACGGGATATCTACAACAACAACAACAAAAAATCAAACCCATCGCCACTGAGTCAGTTCTGACTTATAGTGACCCTATAGGATAGAGTAGAACTGCCCATTAAGGTTTCCAAGGAGTGCCTGGTGGGCTCGTACTGCTGCCCTTTTGGTTAATAGCCATAGTACTTAACCACTACGCCACCAGGGTTTCATGGGGTATCTAAAGATCCTCAAACTAACTATTGATATTTCCTCGTCAATTAAACACAGAGTTAACTCCTGTTCCTGCAGTTAACTACCACCACTAACATGTACATATTGTTGTTAGGTACCACTGAGTTGGCTCCTACAGAAAGAGCTACTATGTACTAGAGAACGAAATACTACCAGGTCCTGTGTCATCCTCACAGTCATTGCTATGTTTGAGCCCATCGTTGCAGCCACTGTGTCAACTCATGTCTTCAGGGTCTTCCTCTTTTTCTGCTGACCCTCTGCTTTACTAAGTATGATGACCTTCTCTAGGAGCTGATCCCTTCTGATAATATGTCAAAAGTACATGAGACAAAGTATCTCCATACTTGCTTCTAAAGAGCATTGTGATATACACGTTGTTGTTGTTAGCTGCCATCACGTCAGTTCCGACTTGTAGCGACCCCATGTACAACAGAATGAAACATTGTCCGGTCCTGCTCCATCATCACAATTGTTGCTATGCCTGAGCCCATTGTTACAGCTACTGTGTAAATCCATCTCATTGAGTGTCTTCCTCTTTTTTCACTGACCATCTATTTTACCAAGCATGATGTCCTTCTCCAGGGACTGATCTCTCCTAATAACATGTCCAAAGTATGTGAGGCATGGTCTCGCCATCTTGGCTTCTAAGGAGCATTCTGATTGTACTTCTTCCAAGACAGATTTGTTTGTTCTTTTGGCAGTCCATGGTATATTCAACATTCTTCACCAACACCACAAATTCAAAGGCATCAATTCTTCTTCTGTCTTCGTTATTCACTGCTCAACGTTTGCATGTATACGAGACAACTGAAAACACTATGGCTTGGGTCAGGCCCATCTTGGTCCTCAAGGTGACATCTTTGTTTTTCAACACCTTAAAGAGGTCTTTTGCAGCAGATTTGCCCAATGTAATACGTCTTTTGATTTCTTGACTGCTACTTCCATGGGTGTTGATTGTGGATCCAACTAAAATGAAATCCTTGACAACCTCAATCTTTTTCCATTTATCATGATGCTGCTTATTGGTCCAGTTGTGAGGATTTTTGTTTTCTTTATGCTGAGGTGTAATCCATACTGAAGGCTGTGGTCTTTGATCTTCATCAGTAAGTGCTTCAAGTCCTCTTCACTTTCAGCAAGCAAGGTTGAGTCATCTGCATAAGACGGGTTGTTAATGAGTCTTCCTTGAATCCTGATGCCCCGTTTTTCTTCATATAGTCCAGCTTCTCAGATTATTTGCTCAGCATACAGACTGAATAGGTATGGTGAAAGGATACAACCCTGATGCACACCTTTCCTGACTTTAAACCATGCAGTATCCCCTTGTTCTGTTGGAACAACTGGCTCTTGATCCATGACAATTAAGTGTTCCGGAATTCCCATTCTCCTTCATGATATCCATAATTTGTTATGATTTACACAGTCGAATGAATGCCCTTGCATAGTCAATAAAATACAGGTAAACATCTTTCTGGTCTTCCCTGCTTTCAGCCAGGATCCATCTGACATCAGCAATGATATCCTTGGTTCCACATCCTCTTCTGAATCCGACCGGAATTTCTGGCAGTTCCCTGTTGATATACTGCTGCAGCCAATTTTGAATGATCCTTGGCAAAATTTTGCTTGCATGTGATATAAATGACATTCAATAATTTCCACATTTGGTTGGATCTCCTTTCTTGGGAATAGGCATAAATGTGGGTCTCTTCCAGTCAGTTGGTCAGGTAAGCTGTCTTCCAAATTTCTTGGCACAGGAGAGTGAGCACTTCCAGCACGGCAACCATTTGCTGAAACATCTCAGTTGGTATTCTGTCAATTCCCAGAACTTTGTTTCTCGTCAATGCCTTCAGTGCAGCTTGGACTTCTTCCTTCGGTATCTTTGGTTCCTGGTCATATGTTACGTCTTGAAATGGTTGAACGTTTACCAATTCTTTTTGGTACAGTGATTCTGTGTATTCCTTCCATCTTCTTTTGATGCTTGGTGGATCATTCAATATTTTCCCCCTAGAATCCTTCAGTATTGCAACTTGAGGCTTGAATTTTTTCTTCAGTTCTTTCAGCTCGAGAAATGCTAAGAGTGTTCTTCCCTTTTTGGTTTTCTATCTATAGCTCTTTGCACACGTCATGATAATACTCTGTCTTCTTGAGCACCCTTTGAAATCTTCTGTTCAGTTCTTTTACTTCATCATTTTTTCCTTTTGCTTTAGCTACTGGACATTCAAGAGTAAGTGTCAGAGTCTCTTCTGACATCCATTTAGGTCTTTTCTTTCTCTCCTTTTTTTTTTTTTTTAATGATCTCTTGCTTTTTTCATGTATGATGTCCTTCCACAACTGGTCCAGTGTTCAATGTGTCAAATCTATTCTTCAGATGGTCTCTAAATTCAGGTAGGATATACTCAAGGTTGAATTTTGGCTCTCGTGGACTTGTTCTAATTTTCTTCAGTTTCAATTTGAACTTGCATAGGAGGAACTGATAGTCTGATCCGATGGTGGCCCCTGGCCTTGTTCTGACTGATGGTATTGAGCTTTTCCATAGTTTCTTTCCACAGATATAGTTGGTTTGATTCCTGTGTATTCTATCTGCTGAGGTTGAGGTGTATAGTTGCCATTTATATTGGTGAAAAATGTATTTGCAAAGAAGTCGTTAGTCTTGCAAAATTCTATTATGCGATCTCCGGGTTTCTATCATCAAGGCTATACTTTCCAACTGCCGATCGTTCTTCTTTGTTTCCAGCTTTTGCATTCCAATCACCAGTAATTATCAGTGCATCCTGATTGCATGTTTGATCAATTTCAGACTACAGAAGTTGGTAAAAATCTTCAGTTTCTTCATCTTTGGCATTAGTAGTTGGTGCACAAGTTTTAATAAGAGTTGTATTAACTGGTCTTCCTTGTAAAACCAAAAACCAAACCCGATGTCGTCAAGTCAATTCTGACTCATAGCAAGCCTGTAGGACAGAGTAGAACTGCCCCTTAGAGTTTCCAAGGAGCACCTGGTGAATTCAAACCACCAACCTTTTGGTTAGCAGCCATAGCTCTTAACCACTACACCAGGAGGGTTTCGGGTCTTCCTCGTAGACTTGTGGATATTAACCTATCACTGACAGCGTTATACTTTCAGGACAGATCTTGATATGTTTTTTCTGACGATGAATGCAATGCCATTCCTCTTCAAATTATCGTCCCTGGCATGGTAGACCATATGATTGTCTGATTCAAAATGACCAACACCAGTCCATGTCAGCTCACTAATGCCTAGGATATCGATCATTATGCATTCCATTTCATTTTTGATGATTTCCAATTTTCCTAGATTCATATTTGGTATACCCCAGGTTCTGATTATTTATGTATGTTTGCAGCTGTTTCTTCTCATTTTGAGTCATGCCAACTCAGCAAATGAAGGTCCCAAAAGCTTGACTCCACTCATGTCATTAAGGTGGACTCTGCTTTGAGGAAGCAGCTCTTCCTCAGTCATTTTGAGTGCCTTCCAGCCTGAGGGGCTCATCTTCCCACACTATATCAGACAATGTTCTACTATACATGCTACAACCTCTAATTAAATCATGTCTCTATCAACTTTGTCCTTCTTTGCCTGTCAAGAATCGGCATTCAATCAGTATCAAACATACCCAAGTGACTAGATGAGGGATAGGCTGTCTTCCAGGAAAAGATAATTCAAGAAGAGTAAGGATCCTTGTTTCTAACTCTGAATAATTTTTTTTCTTGCTTTACTTTTATAATGGCATATTTTCAAAGCTAAGTGGGGTTTGTTTGCTATTTAGTATGGGGCCGGGAAGAGAGGGAGCCAAGATGTCAAGGGAGGAAATATAGGGTCAAAGAAGAAAGACTGTGTAAAGATGAACTCAGTGTTGCTTAGTTCACCTTAATTTTATTTAATGCCCTTAACTGGCTAAAGACAATTATCTCATTTTATTTGGAGCTGAGAAACGCAGATAAAAAAGTATCATCTCAAATACTTCTTGGAAAGAGACTGGGTATAATAAATTTCCTCGGAACGAAATAAAAATAATTTTATTTGAAAAATATTAAGTCTTCTTTTTTAAATTAGCGATGTGTTTCATTACCATCTATATTCTGTTTCAGCTACAGATGCTCCTTATTTAAACGGAAGCTAGAGCTCCACTGGCTCAGAAAGAGCAGACCAATTAAATTTACTTTGTAACTGAATGGAGTTCAAGTGGAATGCAGTGAACTAACCCTAAAGAATCTAGTCTGTTCGAGAATACAAAATGCCACATGCCTTTCTGTACATATGGCAACAAGGGAAATGTTAACAACCATATATTTTTTTCTTATGGTTTTATCATAGACTTGTCAGCTGAAGAAAAAGAAAGAACAAGTGAAATATAATATATAACAATCCATATATCTGCATTAATCTATACACCTATTCTCCCCTTACTGTCTCTCTGCCTGATATTTCATATTTCTGACAATAGCAAAAAATCTACTAACTGACTATATTTTGCACATTAATGACAAGAGTAACGATGGCTGTGATGGTTAAGGTTATGCGTCAACTTGGCTGGGCCATGATTCTTAGTGGTTTGGCAGTTAATGTAATGATGTAATTTGGCAGTTATGTAATGATGCAGACATCCTCCATTTTGTGATCTGATGTGGTCATCTTCCATTTTTGCACAATGCCAATTTTTGCATAACAGCCTGGTCTTTGAAACGTAGCCATGTCAATTAGTGAGGAGTGGGTATACAGTAAAAATGAGAGAAACAGATTTTAAAAAATCATAAAATAAGTGAAGCTCCTCTTCCCCACTCATCCTCCTCAACATGTATTACACTATAAATGATTCTAAGGAGAGAAAATAAAACACTTTGTCTAAGGCCTGGATACTCTCAATTGCATTCATAGTTTTAAGCCTTCATCGAATATTCACAATCATTTTTATACAAACTGTTCTTCCTAGACTTAAAACGACAATTCTAGCTCTGCAAACCAATCTTGCAGGCCTGGTAGCACAGTGGTTAAGCTCTTGGCTGCCAACCCAAAAGTCAACAGTTCGAACCCACCAACCAATCCACGGGAGAAAGATGTGGCTGTCTGCTTCCATAAAGATTTACAGCCTCAGAAACCATATGGAGCACATCTACTCTGTTCTATAGGGTCACTGTGAGTCAGAATTGACTCGGAGGCAGTGACTTGGTTTTTTTTGGCTTAAACCAATCTTATTAGATACAAAATGATACCAGAAAGTCTTTAAAAAACAATTTTATATAGACGTTCTATTTCATTAAAGAGTCTATTTCAGTATAAATGACTTAACTGATTCCAGTTTACAATTTCTTTAAGTATTTCTTTTGCATCAATCAAGTAATTCCTAGGACTTTTGTGCCTGTCCATGTGGTTTATCTAGAAACAGAAAACACAAAGTCATACACAAATTTCTATGTCTGAAGACTTCATATAACATTTAATATGTATCAATGTGTATGCTGAATTCAGTCACATAGTGCTTTGTACACAATAGTCACTGAAATATTTTTGACTGGCCACATATACAAATAAAATTAACAGAGAATTTTTTATTTTTTTTGTATCTAGTAGGAAAAAAAGGAGAAAGCTTATATAAATTACATTTCACTAAAAAGTCAAATATGTTCCCTGCGCACACAAAAAAATCATCCGTTTCAGAGAGGACACACAGTTGTTTGAGTTCTGCCAAATCGCTGCCTTAAAACATTATATTTCATCCATTTCACTTATGTTGAAAGTCCCCAAAGGTTCCTGACCTGAAGCTGGCCATATTTTAAGTATGAAACAGGCTGAGCGCTATTTAAATCGAGATAAAACCCACTGGTTTGTAATCTGCACGTGATCTACACATCTAAATCTTATGCAAATAGAATGCTTTCATAGGGCAGGGCCTTCCAGAGCATGGAGGATGGGGAGCACCAGGTTCTTTCAGACCCTTCCCGGCAAGTCTTCCCCTTCTTCTCTGTCTATTTATACTAGCTACCTAAATAATTCACACTGCCTGCTTTTCAGCCCGAATGTTCCTCAGCAGAGGCCTACAATCAGCGATTGCACTCTCCAGATGGACGCACGAATGCAGCAGGTGGGGCAGATGGCAAGGCGCCCTGTCTGACGCTGCCCTCCTCGGCATGGACTGCCTTTTCCTTCCAGGTACATTATCATCATCCTAACGCCGAGCGGCGTGTAGTCTGGGGGTGGGGTGGAAGGGGGGCACTGGCAGGTCCTTTACGTACACTCCTAGAAAGGGGTCCTAAAATGCCAGCTGCCCTCTTCCTCCCCACCCCCAGCCCCCCCCCCAGTAGCCCCCCAGGCTTTATGCTGTTGCTGCTTTGTTATCAGGTTTTTCTTTTTTAAGAACATGATGAAGGTTTCAGAATGCATTTTGGGACTCTGAATAAAGAAGCATGTGTCCATTTTCTGACATCCCACCTCAGCTTAATAAAAAGCAAGGAAAGGAGGATTAAAGGGAGTGACAATGGAGAAGTCAAGAGGACTACGAAAGAAAAAACTAATTTTTTTTTCAAAAATATTGTTTGGAAAACACATACAAATGAAATGAAAGCCTAAGTAAGCTGGCTCAGCTTGTGGCTGCAGCGCTCTCAGGAAGGTAAGCTGCCCTTCGCATATGCCAAGTGGAGGGAGAAAGCCATATTTTTACCGCCTTTACGTGTTGCAGAAAACATTAGCTGTGCCCAAGTTGAGAGAGTTCTTTGTCTCGTGTTTCTAGTGTCATTTCCAAAGGTGTGACGTTTCCCTTCCAGAGTTTGTAACTTTATAGTCACATTACCCCAAAAAGAAAAATTGCATTGTTTTTCACCTGCAATTGGAAGCTGGCAGCATCATGATCCCACCCTATGATGAGACAATCGGTAACGTGTGGCATAAACTTTAACTGAGCATAAACGCTTGACAAAAAAATTATCCCAAGATACTTCTGGTGTATTTCGGTTGGCAATGGCACCATGATACTGTGCTTTTAATCCCTCTATAGTCTTAACTGATGCCACTATAAATCTTATTATTACCTAACTTTACCGATCATCTCATTACAAACTTTTGAAAAGGAGAAGGGCGATAATTCTAACGGTCTAAAGCAAACCCATCTGTGTGTTCGAAAAGTAAGTAAATTAATCAAGCACCCAAATAAAACGCATCCGTTGAAGAGATGCTGCAGAGAAACTGGAGAACTGCTTTGAGTTCAGTCTTCCTTCCAGTCCTCGGGCAAATCCTAGGCTTTTGGGAACTCTACCGGGGAGTTTTGCAGGAATGCTGAACAAAGACAGTAACTGTGAGTTTATCACAAGATTATAGGCAAGGGTGCCTTACAATACCTGACTTTCAATGGCCATTTTCTTTGATTAGAATGAATTTACTAACTCAAACCTTTTCCTCAAAGTCAAACAATACAAACCTCACACCTTCAGAGTTCAAATAAATGCCCCCTGCTTTCCCTACGATCTGGGAAAGATCTTTTCTTATATGATCTTCCAAAGAATTTTTCCTCTTTCATTACCAATTTATCAAACCTTACCATATACAATTTAGAGCTTTTTAAGCTTTAATAGCAATGTTGGTTACCAAATCTTCAAGGTTTCACAAAAAAACAGGACTGGGTCCATTTTTCAGCTGAGGGGCCCCAGGGAGACCAGACTTGATTGACTCCAAGACCTCAATCATCTCTGCAATGCTTAGGACCAAAAGGCACCATTTCTACCTGTGTTCATGAGGCTAACTTGCCATAGGTTCTCCAAAGCTGAAACCAGAAAATCGGGATAGAAGCTTTAGTTGGCTTAAGTTTTATACAAAACTACTGTTCCCTCATTTCCTGAAATTATTTTCTAAAGGTGAATCCAAATTTAAATTTGAGATTTAGGTATAAGAAGGTCCCACTTTTAATTGTCTTCTATGCACTCATAATTCATTCTGTATTTTTTATAGTTTATTTCAGAATCCCAGTGCCTAGGACAGTGCCTTCCGCAAGTCAAATACTTCTGAAAGAGTGATTAAAAAAAAAAAAAAAACGCAGTTTCATGTGCTAAATTGATGACTTTAATGTTTGAAGAAATGGCAAACAAATGCATATGATCTTTTTTCTTTTTTTTCTGGATGTAACATGAGAAGGCAGTATAAGCAATTGACTGGATACCACAGAACTGGTTATAAAAAATAAACTTCAAAAATCAATTTTAAATTGATATCTTCTAAACACTATTTCATGAACTATCTTTATGCAATTCACCAGGAACCTAGTTAGTGAACATAACTGAAGGTACCTAAAAATACTAAACAGAAAGGGATGGACATTTCTTAGAAACACTGTTAGACAACTGGTAATAATTTTTTAAAGATAGTGACTCTAGATTAAAATAATTTTTATCATTTTATAGTTCATAATGATTTAGAAGTACTTGGTATACCATTTCCATGTGTGTTAAGACTGCCACAGTGAAACTGGCAGACAATATTACTTCTAAAATAAAATTAGGAGCAACGTCTTTGCAAAGAAATATAGCCCCCCACCTTTTTTTTATTTTAAAGTAAGTGTAAGCACAGTGTAAGCAAAGGAAGTGATGCAACTGAAGCCCTGATACAAAAAGTCAGAAAGGTGATGTATGTTTCAAGAGGCTGCTCAAAGAGGATGATAATTAAAATTTTGATTTTTGACACCTCAAAGTTATTCTTTTAATAAGGTGTATATGACATTCTCAAACAGATAAAACTTACTTAAATGTCTATATTTGAACATACTTTTGGAGCATCAGAAATTAGCATGATGCCATAATAACACATGCTAAAACAGTTACATCTGCATGTGCTGAGAAGACTGGGTAAGGTGTGTGTGTAATAAAATTTCTCTGACTGACTCAATTGTTATTTCCCTATTTCTGATCCATTCCTAATTATGGCCAAGCTCTGAAGTTTCAAAATACAAGTCAGTTTGAAAAAGGTAAAAAAAACATAGATACCCAAGTTTTCATATAATATATAGTATACTCTAGAATTACTATAAATTAGAAAGAGAAATGTATTTTTTTAATGCCAACTTTCTCTTTCCTAAGCAAAATATTGACAAAATAACTCAGATGCTCTAAGCTCCATGCAGTGCCCAGTTTGCTAAACAACTTGTTAAATTCATGCAGTTCTCTATATTAACTATGATTCCCCCCTCCCTGTTCTTATTCATATGTAGGTAGTGTTAATATATATATGTATATATGGTGTATAATCTCTAATATATATATACACACACACATATATATCTCTCCAAGGAAACCCTGGTGGCGTAGTGGTTAAGTGCTGTGGCTGCTAACCAAGACGTTGGCAGTTTGAATCCGCCAGGCGCTCCTTGAAAACTCTATCGGGCAGTTCTACTCTGTCTCATAGTGTCGCTATGAGTTGGAATTGACTTGACGGCAGTGGGTTTTTTAATAATCTCTAATGAAATTACCTATTTTAGTTATTTGTGGTTTATCTACCTAACTGAAAATATAAATTAAGTCACACAATGAAACACAAGAATACCCTAGAATAAACCATCAACGATATTTTTTAGAGGCGGAAAATGACAGCACACTCATCGACTTTTAACTTGTAAGCAGAGACAGTATCTTTGAAATAATAACCTATAATCCAGGTTCAAGATTTTTTGTTTTTTGTTCTTCCCTCTGAAAGTCTAAGAAGAATGTCCTACCTAAGTTCTGAGTTAACAAGAGAGAGGGCGAGAAAGAGTGTGTACACGAGGGCTGGCATGCCTTCTCTGCACCTAAACAGAGCCGTTTACATAGCCCATTGAACACTGTTTAGTAAACAAGGAGTGTACAGGACTGGCGTGGCTTCTACCTTCCAGTCCTGCTGTCCTTTTAAAAGCAAGGCGGGGGTTCTGTTTTTAGTACACACTCTGGTTCAGCGTTAATCCTGTTTTATGTTGTTCACACCTGCTGTTGACTAGCAGCCTGCTGATGGGCTGGGGTTCACGCTGCTGGGAGAAATCCCACTAACTGAGAAGCCAGACAAAAGCTACTGTACAGAGCTGGAGACAAAGCCTGATGGGAAGCAGACCCCACAAAATCTTTCCTCTCATTTGCAAATAATGCTCCGAAGTCCCCAGGTGGCCACCCAACAAGAAATGCAAGGGCTTGCGCTTTTTTGAAAGAACGAATGAACCACTGGAATGTTTCTATTTCTCAGCTCTTCATGTCTTTTGGTAAAACTAACGTAAATATGGAATAAATGTGCTAATAAGATGTATATGCCAGCCACTGCTTTCAGTCCTTTCCAAAGGAATGTGTACTTAAAATAATAATAATAGTTAATTTAAAATACCCTACAGGTAACCTCTCTCTATTCATACAATTTTACAGTCAAAATGAACAGAGACAAAAAAAAAATTCCTCTGCCATCAGTGGTCACAGTGTGACCAGGACAGTGGCTTGTGTGCTAAGACTACCCCTCCCACACACACTGCCTGTGTCTAATAGCAAACATCAAAATGGATGATTTCTTTTTTGAACTTCGTACCAGCGATAAATTAAATTCAGTGCCACAGATGGGGGGGGGCAATGCAAGACTAAGGGAAAACTCCCAGCCTGACAGTGCCACCAGTCAGAGCCACTTGCTCAGTCAAGTTCCAGTAAACGACGCCAGCCCTCCTCTCCAAAACAAGATGTAAGCTGCCATGCGCTTACCCACAGCAAGACAAACTTACCAGTCCTGGCATGACCCGAAGTCAAGACGCGCTCTGTGCTGACATTTCTGGTAGTGGCTTCGGGACCCCCGCCCCCTGCCTACCGACACAACCAACTTTCCTCCTACCTAGGAGCAGCTTCTGCCCGCAGGTGGGCACGGGAAGAGCTACTGGGCAGCACAGCGCAGCTCCGCTCTCAGCCGCACATCTGGGGGGGTCGAATGGTGGCTCTGGGATCATTTTATCACAGCTCCTAAAGCACCTTTCCTAACTGCAATAGCCAATAAAGCATCGCAGGCTTCCCTGCCAACTTGCGGAGTCCACACCTGCCTAATCCACACCGGTGCACAGATTTAATGGAGCAGAGTTTTAATACTTCTCTGGGGAAAAGCATGAAAACCCTAACTAGCATATTAAGGCTCTCTTAATGCAGGAACGTAAGTGAGGATGAAATATTTGAGGTAGCGAGATCTTTTTCCCAATCTGCTTTCAAACTCTTTAGCCTAGCCATGTGCTTTTTTTGGGGGGGTCAAGTACTTGTTGCCTGATACGATGAGAATACTCTCGTTTGTAGCACAGACTTACTCAAACGGTGAAAGATTTACAGGACTTCTCAGAGGCAGCTTAGCTACAACGGGAGAAACGAAGCAAACGCACGCCTTTTCAGTGTGTACATACTCCACACTGGGCAACTGTCTAGTGGTGTTGAATAAAAAAAGATATTGCAATATACTTGCCATAATGAAGGCTTTAAAAAAAAAGTGTTTCCCATATAATCTGATACAACCCATCATAAAACAGACAGTTATCTCTTCCAGTTTGTTTACTGAATATGAGCAGTATAGTAATAAATTCAACTATAACGTCGAACCATATGAAATCGCCGCGATTTGACCATTTCTTAACCTACAAAAACATCAATTTCATATGGTTCAATCTAAAATAATACAAATCCCATTACCTTACTTTCATGCAAAAAGCCTTGTGTTTTGTGGGGAACTTCATGTTTCCAAACTTGACTTTCCTATTCATTTTCCCTCAAAAGCCACCTCTATTTTTTTTATTAATATCAAAATGAGAGAATCTTATTTAGCCAAGTATGTTTGAAGACTTAAACCTGTTAAAATTTGGGGTACACAGGCCTTGGTAATCAAAATCTCATTGGAAGCCTTGTTTTGCATGTAAGAACACGGACATATTCCATGAGGTGTTTACTATCATGCTCACCTTTCGGAGAGACCACTTGGTGATGCCATACCACGGAAGAGCAAATTCTTCGTTCCAAGGGCTAAGACTGCACAAAGATGGGATGCAATGGAAAATCTTATCCTTGGACTAAAGGACTTGAAATATGGATTTTTTTTTTTCCCCCAGCGACTCTGTAAGTTTGCCCAGGACACCAAGTTGTCCCTGTATCAGCAGCAGTAGCAGCTTTCAGATCAAATGATACTTTGTGTTTTGCATGGAGTACTGGCGGCATGATAAATACCCTCTGATAAAAAGGGGGAAAAAGAAGCTGCAGCAGCGCGCTTGGCAAGGTGCTGTACCCGCAGCTGCCTTCCAGCGCTGCTCCAAAGCACGCCCGCTTCTGAAGAAAGTTAAGACCACCTTATTTTGATTATAGTGCTTTCCTCAGGCAGAAGTTCTTATTTCCGTTTGATTCTTAAACCATTACATTTTCAGTGATGCATTTTTATGTTTACAATTGACATCTTCATAAAAGAATGAAACCTTTGAGCAACAGCTCAGAAGCATGAAGGTTGCCTGCAGTAAGTGCTTAAATTATTTTACACCTAAATGGGGCCCAGTTGTTTTTAGTTAAAATTTAATAAACCTTAAACTGATGGTCTTTCTTCCATAGAAAGACCCAGAGTTGCAAAAACGAACTTTCCAATGAAATCTATTTTAAGGAACTATTTTTTTTTTTTTTTTAGTGCTGAACAAAGGGCTATTTAAAGCTGAACGCTTTGTCAATTCCTCAGCTTGCGAACATTCTCTTCCTCAGTCCCCACTGCTGCTGAATGTATACAACGGTGGTGCCTTGCTTAATCGAATGCTATTGATTCGAGTGTGTCACAGTGATCTCATTGAGAGTAATCAATAGTAATCCAAAATCAATCAATCTGCTCTTGCACTATCATCTATCAAATCTGAATACGCCAAAGTATGTGTAGGCGTCACATTACAAAGAAAAGAAAAGGTAGAACTGGGAACGTTAATGGCCTCTATCGAAGAGCAAAACCAATACCCCTTCTCTTAAGAGGAGGTTCTTTAAAACAGACTACTATTTGGACAAATACATTTATCTTCTCATTAAGGTATCTTAAATTTCTAATTAATCTCATTCCATTCCTGCAGGAAAAAAAATAAAATTTCTTGCATAGGATTTTGCTGGTGTAGCATAAGTGACAGAAACTTACAGATGGCCTAACTTACTGAATAACAGCGTACCAGCATTTTACGAGTCTGATAAGCTACGTTTCAAATGCCTGTCACCCATCTGCTGGAAAACAAGAGGCGTCGACTGGCATAGGACAGAACTGCATCTTCTAACATCAGAAATGATGTTTAATAGAATTGGAGTGGAAAAGGGAATACTTAATTTCTCCAGAGAATGTATGGTGTAGACGCACCTGCTTATCAAAGAACCTGCTGTTGATGCTGAAGCTTCCTTTATCAACGTATTCACCCGTAATTTAGTCAAGGTAATAAATCCTTCTGTTCATTACAGTACCCTCGAAAGCACCCTACCCATTTAACTTCAATGAAAAAAAGCACAGTGTCTAAAACATTTACTTTTGCTAATGTAAAAGTGTTGGCATTTTACTTCATTCCCGATAAGCTGGTGCCAGTAGAAGTGATTATTCTTTTCTTATTCAAAGCCTATCAGCGTTTTGAAAAGCTCTCTCAATCTTATCAGGTGTATGAACAGCGCGCTTACTGAAAACTGTGTACTACTTCTCTTTGTCTGCCAAGCTATCTGATAAACCCCCAACTAACTAACTGTATTTACACACAATCAAACATAAGTTGTATCTTCCAGGCACTGTAGCCAGATTCCAGTTTGCCATCAGTTTTTTCTGCTGTGACATTAACTTAGCAAAAATGTCAGCAGTGAGTATACCAAACTGACAACAATCAAGAAAACACTATAAAAGCACTCAACTAGAATACACAACAAACAGAGACAAAAGAAAAACAAATATGAAAAGTTGAAGGCAATCTCTTTGGAATTTAGGGGAAAATAAAATGTGCTGTGTGTGTGTGCAAATACATATAAATAACATGGACTTACCTTTTACCAAAGGAAATGATCCTTTAGCAAAACAGATGAATAGAAAACAGAAAATTAAAAAAAAAAAAAAAAAGATATTGCTGGGATTGAATGAGGGGAAAGGTATCTGTTCAGGAAAGTTTTGCAGTTGTTTTTAGAATTGAACAGGCATCGCCCCCTCCCCATATTTCAGGCTATCTACAATTGAGGCAGACAGGTTCTATAATGTAAACAAAGTAAGACAATAGATGATATCACCGAACTTACCCAATAAACTGAAGACAAGATAGAAAGCATGGCTGTCACATATGGTAAGCACATTCTAGGACAGAGTTTCCAATCATTAAAACCCTCATAAATGCTCTAGACAATAAAGTTTTGTTCACTATAAGGAAATAAAGAAATAAAAAAAATACGATTTGAGTTTTTAACCTCTTATTATTATTTTCATTCTTCAGACTTAATTAAATCATCAACCAGATTCCCTTCAGTAGGTGAGCCACCCTCTGTTTCTATTATAAATGCTTAAACCAGCTCATTGCTCATACAAACTGAGAGACACACCTAGTCATTTATGGACAGTACTCTGGAGCATGAGAGACAACAATGACTTTTCTAGACCATAAGAAAAATCTGAAATTTGCTTGAACAACTGAAGAACTACAAATTCCAGTCCCTAGGAAAGAATCCCTGGTTGAGCTTCTCTGCATACTGTGTCCATTTCTTGCTCAACTCCCTTTGCTAAATGGCTAGGAGAGAACAGAAAAAGGCAACCACACACTACCACCTGAGCCCAACTCCTACTTCTGTCTAGACTCCAAGAACAGAAGGAGGCTTCCCCTGGATATATAGAACAATAAGGTGAATTAGCAAAGTGTGTAGTATAGTACAATTTAGCTGACAGTTGCTTTTCTATCTGTGACACTATAGTACCATGACTGATGAGGCAGGTGCCATTCAAGTCTGTGCATAACAGTGATGCTTCTGTCATTTCTTAGTACCCAAAACCAACTGTACACAGCCACTTTCTTATAGAGAAAGGACACAGTTCTCATCAACCATATATATCTTCCCCTTTCCTTGGTCATGAATAGTTGGTTAAGGATACACTGTTCCTCCAAAAGATTGGATCTGTTTTAATAGTTTAATAGCTGGGAAGAAAGCATTGGCAGAGTATTCCTTCAGTTATGGAAAAATGAATACAATGTACCATGATCGTCTTACATTTTTGGAGAAGTGAACGTACTACGACGGTTTTGAATTATGGAAGGCAAAAGACAATCAGTTGGACAACCTCACACTTGAATTTTTTTCCCTTAATTTTTTCCCTCAGTCTCTATCATTTTTCATATTACCTGTTTTTGCTAATTCAGAGGCTAATTTTAGATATGATTAATACGCTTTTACAACTCTTTTCAAAAGGAAATAATTTGTTATAAATAGTGTTACATATTAACCGCCTTAAAAAGTACACCTTTAAAACATTTTAACTCACATTGTGAGTATTAAAAGGAAAGTAAATATATTTATTTAACAGCTTCTTTGTTTTTGTTTAAATTCTCAACAGCCATTAAACATTAGCAAAATCTTCCTAGAGTAAATGAAAAAGAAATTACCATGTACAAAGGTAGTCTGATTGTAGGGAGAAAAAAAAAAAAAAATAGTGTGCTTCTGCCTATTTTCTGTGCATGAGTTCTCAATTTACTTTTTTTAAATTTCAGTTTTGGCAAAATGAATAAACCAGACAAAAGAAAGCACAGGGATTTTTTCCCCCAGAAAAGGAATGCAAATTGCAACAAAAAGAAAGGTGCCCTGTTCAAAGTGGATTGCCCACATCTTCACCGAAGTATTTACTTCACACATGAGATCAACTCAAGTTCATCATTTCAGAGACTTTTTTTTTTTTTCATTCTATTGTACCTTTAAGGTAGCAGACAGATATGAATGAACTTAAGTTAGATGCTTTTTTAAATCTCAATCATGCCATCTGGATTCCTACAGTTAAGAGTTTTAAAAAGAAGTAAGCAAGCAAGCTGGTTTTCATCACACTTATGCTAGCCATCAATCTCTGGTATGATATGGGAATTTATCGGTAGCTTCCCTTTTATTTTTTTCCCTTTTATTTAGTACCATCTTAACCAACTGTTTGCAGAGAAGGTGTATGATGAAGCAAAGTTAAATTGACACGTCTGTGATATGCCTGACAGCCCTCAGTGTGCCCCATATTAATTTGTTTTCTTTGGCCAGTAAGTGCTGCCAAAGCATATTACACATAGTGCGCACTTCCAATCAAAATGATGAAAAGGGTGTATGCAATTTTGTTTCACTCACAGGGACATGAAAAGGCAGAGGAATGTACAGGACAAAGACGGACTTTTATAATTAAAATATAAATGTACCTTTAAGTTCTTTTTTAGAATGTAATCTAGTCCTTAGGTGGTCTCCCCATGAGTCTAACGCCTTAATAAGCATTTAAATGCCAAAAGCTAGTGTTTTCAATCTTTATGTTCTGCGAAAGGATTCCTTACGCCCATAGGTTGTGTTTCTGATAGTCAGTGTTGCATGCCATCTCTCTACATTCAAATGCACATACAGATCTACGCCAGTGCTGCAAATGGCCTTTAACTGACCAGTGAAAAGCCATTTTCCGTAAAACTGTAGCTTCTCTTATTGCTTTGCCTTAACGAGTTCCCTTCCAAATATATGCACATAGTCACAAATCCAAGACGGCATAGCATTCGAAGGAATCAAAACATAAAAAGTAAGTTTCCTCTAAACCTTTTAAAATACATATAGAAGTTAAAAGGGGGAGGTGTATGTATGTACACACACACACATATACAACACACACAAAAATGAAAACCTCTCAACTTAATGGTTTTGGATAACTGATTAAAAAAATGCACTTGAAAAATACTGAGAAATATCATCCAAATCAGACAGAAAGAAACACTTGGCATTTCTAGAAAGAAAAAGTGGGCAGGAAAGATGTGTTTGCTAAAATCTGAATGGAAATTATTTTTTATTATTAGAGGCTTCCTAAACCTTAGAAAGTGTAAGTCCAAAATGAACTCAAAACAAGAACAAACTGCCAGGTGAATCCTTCAAAAGCAAAATGTTGTCGCTTACAGCCCTGAGAAAATGAAAGAGTTAACTTTGATCTGGTGGATTGGCATAAAGAAACAGCAGGATTTTATTTTTTTAAATCACAATAACAAAAAATGTTGTTAAAGTGTCTACAAACAAATAAAGGTAGGAAAAGTATTTTTAGAAATTTAAACAAGAATAGGAATTAGAACAAGAATTAGAATAGAAATAACCCTTGGATAAGTGTTTTCTTTCAACATTCATTCAGATTTACTAAACAGACCTAAATTCACCTCTTAGAATACAATTAAGTAATTCTCAAATATAAGATGCACTTTATAGAAAAAAATATTTGTTAATTATAGGCATTTGCTGTTAGCAAAAAAAGCAAATGACATTTATGTAGTGCAAATAAATGAAATTCATATTTTGCATTTATTTGAAAGCTACCATGTTTTACATTAAGATATATTTATCAGCTCTGACTGTATAAGAGAAGAATGTAGCCAAGGCTAATTCAAAATTGTTTCTTGGATGTGGGCCCAAATCATTAAATTATGCATTTAATATCAGTAGTTTATTTCTTTATTTTACAGAATATTTATGATTACCAGATATTTAATTTATGAACGATAATAATTAATTTTTTATCAGAAACAAATTTACTTAACAGGTTACCTGTTACCTGTCTATTATATAGTGGTTAAACCTATTAAGCTCAAAACCAGATCTGGTTAATATCTGAAATACTAATTTCAGGTTAAAATCATGCCTTGCGAATACCTGGCAAATTACTAATTAGGAAAATGTTTGAGATTCATTTTGCTATAAAAATGTACATGAGCACTCTTAGCAGCACACCTACGTTCTCCATACATACCTCTTCTGATATATATACATATATCACATGCATACCACACACACGCACACATACACACACAGGTGTGCATCTGTCAACTGCTTTGAATTTTAAAGTATCGTATGTGTATCTATTTATTTTAAAGTAACATATGTGTATCTATTTACTTGCACCTGTACAAACCATGCATAGCCACACGGGCATGGCTATGAGAATAATAACCAAGACAAAACATACAAAATGTAGCAAGAAGAGCGTCAAGCGGCAGACATGCTTGGTGCCATCCCTGCACTATCAAATACACACGCAAGTATGATTGGAGAAAGAGAGGCTAAATATTTCACTGTCAGGGAATGTAGAGAGCTGCAATTCATTTCTATCTCATGTGCTTTAGGACAATGACAATTTAATACAAGGCCAGTGGATGTAAAAGAGATAAAAACTGAACAAACTGGGCCAGTGTAATCACACATTTTCTCCAGAGAGCTGGCTGGCGAGGGCTGGAGCTCAGAGGCACTTAAAACAGATCAACATTGTATTGTTTCGTCCATGAATTTGCTATGAAGCAAAATTCACAGTAAAGCTTATCTGCCGCCTTGACTTTAAACTTCCATTGAGATACTTCAAATGCTCTCCTCAAATTTTTCAGGGCTTGGCAGGCGAATCTGAAAAGTGTATTTAATATTAATTGGTCTAATAGAAATCACTGCTATTAACTGCCAATTGCATGACAAAGTACTGATCATAAGCCCAGATTTTTTAATTTATTCTAAGAAATACTACAAGCAAAAACCTTCCATGCTTAACATTCCTTTACCAGTAAAACAGATTTGTTGTTGTTGTTGTTTAGTCAATATGCTAAAATGAATGTGGAGGGATTTTCCACAATGGATACGGACTTGATATTGGACTTTATGCCTACCTTCAAAAAGAATGGTCTTTTCTTTGTCTGTAGTTTTTGCCGGAGTGAGGTACTGTGAAAGTATTGTTAAAAGAATCACAGAGAAGTTGCCTGCCCTCTTTGATGAATAGCATCATGTAGCTAAAATTAATTGCAAAAGTATGGCCCAGTTGATGAGATGGTCCTTATCTTTTTCCAGCACAGGAAGCCCAAGTATTTTTTCTGCTGGCTCAATATTTCACACAAAAAAGCCTAAAGTGTTATTAAGTGAGTCAAACCCAGATTCAAAGACACTAAGCAGAAATCCTAAGATCTGGTAATTTTGGAGTTAAAACTGATCTCCTGCATTATTTTATTTTTAAACCTTAATTTCTTTTCTTTTTTCACTTTAAAAAGAACAACAAAAATCTTTTCTTCTGCTTCTATTAGCATTTTTAAAAGCTGAATCACAATTACCATTCTTCATAAAATAGCCAATATATATTACAGGTCAGATTAAATCAAAGAAATATATCAGGGGCTGTCAATACAGAATTAAAAAAAAAAAAGAAGAACAATGATACCTTATTGGGGGAAAAAGCCCTGGAAAAAACGATCATCCATGCAAGAGAATTAATGGATATCCACAAGGGCTTTTCCTAATAACATGGGTTAATTACCGCTGCAACACACGAGCTCAGTAAATAAAGCAGCAGTGCCGTAAACATGCTAAGATGAGAAACCATCCCCAGAAGAACCAGCCAACACCACTGCCCTTGCCTCTGCCCAGGAAAAAGAAAGCTGTTTTCCAGCCCTTTCTGCAAAAAGAGGATTTTTAAAACTTATCACCAAACATATACAGGGTAATACATAAATACACTGACACAAAGAGCTAGCAAAACTCGGGGTGCCCCTCGTTTGCTTACCACCCCCATTCAACATTCATGCCATTAACTTAGGGACACTTTTTTTGGTGCATATTTCAAGGAGCAAATCTTATGTTACATAATACAGAGTCTGGTTATCTCAACTCTATATAGTTTGAGACATGTACAATTGTTATTTGATTTTTAAAGAAAAATGGAATTAGTCCGTTCACTTTAGTGATATGATGGGCAAGGTTGCGAGACTCTACAGCTCCAGAACACTGGCCCCTAAGTGCAGCTGCTTGTCACTGCCAGCAATTTACAAAGAAATCATGGGAAAGCCCCACCTACACCACCTACCTTTAAGGCTGCAGGTGTTTTCAAAAGATTTACTGAGAAGAAACACGAAGACAAGAAATATGGGCTCCAAGTCTGGACTTTAAGTATTCCTTCTTAGAAAAATAATCTTAAAGTATTGGTTCATGGTTCTCAGATATTATCACCCCCCTATCTTTCCTTAAAAAGATAGTATCCACTCTGATTTGGGCTTTTGCTGTTGTTACTGTATACATTTTTCTTTTCTGCCTATTTTTATTCCCTGTATTTTGAGACGTAAGTATTACTTTTGGAGAGTTACATCTCACTTTAGTTTAGCTTTTAATAAGGAGAGATGAGGCAGACAAGAAATCAAAATCCTGAAGCAAAGAGAGCGGATCATACAAAATAAAACTTGCGTAGTGCCAAGCGGCAATATTAAAACACAAATCTGTTTAATTTTCAGCATCTGGATTTCAATGATCAGGCTAAAATTTCTTAAACTGTTCTCTCCTTGTCTTGCCTGTTTTGGAGTGTTTCAATTGCCTTTCCTTCTTCCAACAGCTGTGACAACTGTTAAAACAGTCAGTAAAATTAAGTCTGCTCTGTAATCCTGTAGTCAATGTTACATTTTAATCAGAGGTTGAAAGGGATTCATGTGATGAGCACACTCATTTAGAATGATTAGACTGACACATATGTCAAAATGAGCAGATATATTATTTTCATCTATTTATGCTATCAGCTAGTGCTGCTCCTAAATGTGAAACAAGCTTTCAAGTATTATGTTCTTTAATATGCTGGCTCATTTCCTAAAAAAAATACACAGTGATAGGTTAACATTTTAGACTTCCCTAATGGTGGTCAATAAATTGTACCAATCTTTTGAACAGCCTCCAAAGCAGAAATTGTATTTTCCACTGGAACTGCATAACTCTGGTTTCATTTCTGTGTATACACACACGTGACAGGGCTTAACCCAGTACAATTACTCTGAATATTCACAGCATGTATAAAGTCTGTGGTTTATTAATTGAGACAGAGAGGCAGATGCGTTGCTTAGCATTAGATCTTTCTGTCTGTCCAGTGAACCACATAACCATCAAAACTGCAGCCAGACAATAAATCTGATTTTTTTTTTAAGATGACTTTTAATTGAGCCAAAAAGAAAGCTAGTTTGAATCTTGCGCCAAAGCCAAAAGGACATGTGTCCTGATTTCATTTAAATGCACCTACTTTAAGAGGCTTATCTAATTATTCAAATTAGCTATAAGAAGTTAAATTCAAAGGAACTACTTTAAAATGAAACCTCTGGAGGATTTTAAAAGTTTGTTTTGTTTATTTATGAGAGAAAGTTCAGAATCTGGGTGAGCGTAGATGAATGCATTTTCCTGACATGAGGACCTTCAAACTCTCCCAGTTCTTCAGCCCCAGGTGCACCAACCTTTAAACTACACTTGAGTGGGCAGTCCTACCTTTATTTATTTTTCGTTTTCATTTTCACACATTTTAAGCCTCTCTCTTCCCTTGAGTGTTTGGGAACTGATGCAAGCACAGCTTTACAATCTTGCAGTTCCTCTTAAGTCTATCTCTTGACTAATATCCTGTGTGAGTGTGTGTGTGTCTGTGTGTGCAAGAGTACGTGTGTGTACACACATACATACACTCACATACACCCATAAGCGGCCACTGAGATTGCAAGTCACTTTTCATCTTAATTACAAAGCCAAGCAAAATGCAGTCATTAAGGACAGCCAGTGGACATCTACCTATAATGCACCGCCTCACCGTCTCGAGTTTTATATTTTCTCCATAATCTATAGAGAGAAATGTTTGCCAAGAGCACCCGTTCCAGAATTATAACAGCCAGCACTACTGTAATGTGAAAGCAAAGCAATATAACTGACTCAACAGAAAGAGAGATGAATCAGTGACAGCTACGGTGATATACTAGTATTTTATCTTAACAGTGGGCTGAAATTAAGTTTACGACCTACTCATTTACACAAGAATGCCTAATTTACTCCTCCAAGCCCTCACTCGCTTCCCTCCACCTTTAGGAATCTAAGTATGTATTTCCTTGTGCATAAAGATGTTCAAAAATATGAATTAAACTGCACGTAAGAACCAAAGTACTTTTCTGTATTTTCTGGACACGGTGCACAAATACATCCACAATCTCAGCATTGTCTATTTAAAGGGAAATTGTAAAAGTCAGTACTGTTTCTTTTTTAGTACCCCCCCCTTAAATATTTATAATGTGTGAAAATCTCATGTTACTTAATGGACTGATTTGTCAGTTCAGTGCTGACTTAACGCTAACCATGCAAATAGCATTATTCTAGCCCTGGATTGCAGAGGGCTAGTTTTTAAATTGCCCTCTGAAGGAGAATTAGTAAATGTGCAATTCTGCCTCTAACTCTGCAGGGTAAGAAATGACAGGGAGCTGAAAATATCTGTCAAACTGCAAACACATAGAGGCACTCAATAGTATAAATCATTTTGAATATTGTATTTTAAAACATCTTTCCTGAGGAAAATGGGTCCTAGTAAAAGATGCATTTTAACAGTTCACTAAGCATGTGTACCAAGTGCCTATTCTTAGCACCTGAATAAGAAGTGACTGTCACACAGCTGTTTTCCTGACAGTCACTGAGCTCTGCCTCAAAGGTAACAGTGCAGTCAGAGAACAATTCTCGACTTACTGATTTAGGAGATCACCCTCCGCACAAAAGGCACAAGACAGACACCAACAAGCCCTCGTGCGCACAAAATACCCAGGGCCGTACCTGAATCAGGGTGCAAAAGATACCTTCTGTCCCCCCCGCCCCCCACACACGCACCCCCACGCCGAGTTTTAAAAAGGAAAGAAAGAAAAGGTACCTACTCTTCCTCGTAGTGCAGGGAAAAAGATTCAGGAAGGCAAAGTTCTACCGAATCCATGTGCGACCGGCAACCATTATTTGTGCACCCCAGCTATAAATCAAAGTTTCCTTGGCACAGCACAGTGCAATTAACACAAATGTTCTCCTAGTGACAAGCCTATAGGCACAGCCAGTTGGGACCAAAGCGCTCACACTCTCCTAATCAAGGACTTAAAGCCCCGATTGGAGCTTATTAATATGAAGTAAGGCTTTACATATGCAGTCCCCCCGGCCCAGGCGCGCCGCCGATTGGGGGGCCGCTGCCCAATCAGGAGGGAGGCGCTGGGAGGCTGCACCCAGCGAGCGCAGCCAGGCAGGTAGGCTGGGTGCAGAGCGGCCAGAGGGCGGCCAGGAGGGTGGGCCGAGGAGCGCCAGGGCGCGCCAGCTTTGCGCGCTCCCTGGAGCCAGTGGCCGTGCTCTTTTTCTTTTTCTTTTTCCTCCTGGGAAGCTACAAAAGCGGCATAACTAACTTAGGTCTCTAAGCACTGGAGAAATCTGTGTTTGGTTTCTAACCTCAGACCTACTTTGCCTTGAAAAGAAGAACTCACGCAGACTGAGTTAATTTGGGAAAGGACTCTGCGGAAGGTAGAGAATCAAGTTTGTCCTGCCGTTGTCTGTTTATTACCCTGTGGGCTGCTTCTTACTTAGTGCCGTCCTGGCGCATGTTTTTGTCACCGTGTCTCTTCCTCTTCCCCTGATAGATGCTGGGCGTTTGAGAAATCAAAGACCTTATTCTCAATGGCTCGGCCACGGGAACCGGGGTCCTCAGCTTTGAGGCGGAATGCAGTTTTACACAAGGACAGAAGAGGAAGTAGGGTATCAGCACAATTTAAGAGAATGCCTACGTAGATTAGATGTGTAAGTATTTCTCTACCTGCTACTGTCTCTACATTTAGACAGTGCGTAGCTTCTCAAAACAAAGGTAAACAACCGCAGGGCAAATCGGCTTCCCCAGTTTCAGGGGTGGGAGACAGAGGGCTATAGGGTAAATAGTGTATTAAATCCATCTCAATGAATTTTAACACAATAAGGACTGCATTTTGAAGGTTAAGCATTACTAAACACTGCACTGAAAGTGTTGTTGGTTACGTATTTATTTCAGTACATGCTTCCAAACTGGGAGACCGATACAGATACACTCAGCTTTCGAATCAAAGGCAGTATACATATTTGTCTCTCTAATTAACACACCCTACAGGCTTTAAACAATTAACCCAGATAAAAAAAAAAAATAGGTTTTGTAAATCATCACGCAGTCAGATCACTATAAAAACTAGTTTCAAACAGATAATAATTTATAAAACTAAGAATTTTCAATTCAAAGTGTTGAAAAATAAAAGAATATGTAAGAAGTGTTTTCCCTCCTCCAGCAGCTTATGTTTAATTTCATTACAGCATTTGCTTAGGTCTTAAACTTTTTTTTTAATTCCAGGAAATATACATTGGAATAGATAACCAGCTATTTATGGCACACACACACACACACACACACAAAACTGCTACTTTATGGAGAATGGAAGACCCACAATTCTGAAATAATTCAATTCTACAGCTTACCAACCTTTTACATCTTAAGCCTTCCATGATATAAATAGCATGATCTTCCAGGTCAAAATAAATTGGTTCAGATATTCAATGTGTTAAATTCACTAAATAAGACCTCAACTCAACATACCCTCACAAATTTTTTCGGTGCTAAAAAAAAAAAAAAAAAAACAACAACAAAATGAAACAGCCAAGTTAAAATTCAGAATATAAAAATAAAGGCAGATTTTGTCCCCCTCCCCAAGAAAAAAGCAATTTGCCTGCCATGTCTTTAACCACATTTTTTTTTTTTAAGACATGGGCCCGATTCCTTATATTTCTGGTCTAAATTCATACAAGTTTCTAGATCAGAACTCACATAGCAAAAACTGTGCCTGAGAATACTGGATAAAAGCAGGTAGTAAAAGCTTAATTACCAGTAGCATTATGCTGTCTATATTGTTAAATGTGAACTCTGCAATTAAGATGTAAATTTGGTTGTGAGCAGTGAATTAAAAGAGCTTTGAGATGTAGGAGAAAATCCAAGCATTCTGCAGACACCAAAGGGGGAAAAAGATGGGTCTATTCAATCTAAAATGAGACATGTAATCTTTTTACAATTAAAATATAAATAAAAAAGGGCATTTTGAAAAAGAAACATGATTTTTCTGAAATACAACAAAAGAATTGTGGCAGCTAAAGCTGCCTTAGAAAGACAGAGAAAAGCACCTCTGGTTCCAATGATTACTATCTTGCTTTCTGAATAAAACCGAAATTCCCAAGGTTATTAATAGATTCCACTGTACATATTTTTAAAGATATACGCCCCCCCCCCCAAAAAAAAGGTTCCTTCTTATTTTGCCCAGGGACAGTTCTTAAATATCTATCTATATATACATACACACACACACACACACACACACACATCTCAACACATCTTAACCTACTAAAAGCACCCAGACCTCACACCTGTGCAGAGTGCAGAATGGTGTACTGTGTTGTCGTGCTGTGACCGTGCTCACTGCACCTTTGAAATGGCTTTTTAAAGACAAGCTTTGTAGCCCGTTATTTACCGCTGGGCTTTAAGCTACCCGGTTTTCTAAGAGGTACCTTCTATCTTGTAGAATTGTCTTATTTCCCTGTGGCTACTTATTTGTCCTCGTAATGAACCATACAGGTTCTTTCCCGTATTTTTTAAAACCGATTGAGATTCATATTCATGTATAAATCTTTCTTTTTTCTGTGCTCACAGAGAAATGTGTACAGACACACATACGGTAGTCCCCACTGACCTTTCACTAACCATATTTCATCTACAAAAGGTGCAGTGTTCTTGAACTAGATGCTTTCTGAATGACCAGAAGTGCACTCGGTTTGTAGGGATGTGTAATATTCCCTTGGGATCAAAATGTCACCTCTACAAGTCAAGGACCTAAGATTACACCTACTGTCTTGAATCCAGTTTAACCAATTTAAAATTTAAAATAATATCTACTGCACTAAACTTCCGGGACAGCTTCCAGAATATTTTATAAACCCACAGCTCAGTCATCTCAAGAACCTTCTCTAGTCACTGAGATTTTCCCTCCTTGAAGGAGAAAGGAGTGGATGACCACAAGAAACAAACACACCATGAGTAATATTGAACTTGAACCTGTAAGAATCATAACTACAAAGAATTTTTTGGGGGGGGGTGGGGAACTAGGTAACCAATCTAGAATAAACACAAATTGCTAATCAGTCTATACACTTCACAATCTTACCACAAGGAGTCTACCGAAGGCAGGAAAAACAGAACCAAACAAAAGAAAACTCTTAGGACAGTTTCATGAAGAATATTAATAAATTAGTTAATATCAGTTTATGCATCCGGCCCTCAGTCTTTGCACAGTTTCAAGCTCTTCTTCCTTAAACAATGCGGTCACAAATATCCAAACAACTTCATTCTCAGGCCCCAACTAACCCTCAGGCAACAGGGCAGAGAATATACTTCATTTCTATTTGAAAGACTCAGAATGGAAACAAGCAAAACCCACGTGGAAACAAAAGGTAGATTTTGGTAGGTTGTATACACCAGACTTTTATTGTATCGTTTTAGTCAGAGCCATTCCCAAAACACTCTTAACAATGAATCCTTAAGTCGCTAAAAGGTACTGAGAGATGCTTAGTTTTACTATTTGTGCATATTAGTAGCTATTTTTAGTTCCCACTCCCTTTCCTGAAAAGAGGACTAATCTGTATTCAACTGTTTCAAGTTGTCACACTACTGTTGAAGCATATTTAGATTTTATATTTCACATGTGCCATTTGTTAAATATTTAAAACTAAACAAGGCATAGCAAATTTAGATTTTCAAATTGCCTCGTAAGCTACCTTCACCGTTCTTTCCTGAAAGATCAGAAAACCTTTGAAATGTTGTTTAACTTTTTGAACCATTTTCCAAGCTGTCTTTTATGTATCATGCACAGTATAATCTATCATATTACAAAAAGCAAGCCAAAACTACTACAAAGGGCTACCTTTTACTCCAAAAGAAAACCCTAAATGACATCCCTGGGAACAGGATCTTGAATGAGCAGCAAGGAGGCCTGGCCACCAGCTCCCTTCTGCCACGTGGAGCACGTTGCCCCACCCGTCGGTTCCTTGGTTCCTTGTTTCCTCGTCTGTATACACGATTCCTACTGTGCTGTCAGCCTGCTTAAGAACACACTGCTTCCACTGAGAACACACAAACTTCTTCAGAGTCAGTAGGATTACTTCATTCCACATTACCACCAAACCTCTATCAATTCATCATACCTCATTTTCTGTTGCCTTTCATTTCTAGGGCACAGGCTTTGATATTTAAATTATTGTCTCCATTGGCAAGAAGCAATTATTTCTACTGAAAATGATCGCTTCCACAGAAACACTAATAAAAATCTTTCCCTTTGACAAACCTCTTGTTCTATAAACCCATCCCATTCCCAAATTACAGAGTCCATATAAAAAAACCCATTCTCTGGGGAGCAATTGCCTCATCTCCACAGCTCACCAAACTCGTGCCTGGTATATTTGTGAGAATGAAAAAGCAGAATCAGAGTCAGAGAAAGACAGGGAAACCAATAGAAGCAATTTGCTTTCTGTTTAATTAATTCAGGTTTATTTCACTTTCGTTTTGTCAAGCTAATAATATACATGGTGAAATGTCAGTAAAAATTAAATTATAAACTACAGTAGCTCCAGTGGGAAAACTGACTTTAGTTATGTTGTATTTTCAACATACTGTCCTGATAAAACATTGAGCGCATTTTTCCGTATGCTACAAGCTTTTTGTAATCTGCGTGGCATGTCTTTAGAGCAATAGTTAACATTTTGAGATTATACATTAATAAATGAGTTGCAGTTATATTCTTTCCTGAATGTTAAGCACCACGAGCTAAATGCGAAAAACATTCAAGGTCAATGTCCCGTTTTAGACCTTTTCAGGCAGCTGAAATATTATGATAATCAAGCTTAAAATATTCCTATAGAAAGAGTAAATTAGCCTTTTCACTTGAAAGATGATTATGATAAACAATAAACCTAAGAGTGGACAAAATCCCTATTTTTAAAAACCATAAATTGTTGACTCAATCATGTGTGTGATAGTGTTGTCCAAAATAAAGGGTAGTTTAACTCTGGGGGCAGCGGACTGGCAGAGACAGAGAGGGAGGGGGAGTGCAACAATAGACAGATCCCAGAGTAAGCGTACACGCTGTGATGCCAGTAAAATGATCAAATTACCCTTTTACCACTCCATTCAACACGTAATATATTTGAGGCTAAAAATGTATATATCTATGAAACACCAAAAAACCACAAAAGTATTCTTTTCTTGATGTATATGAATTTTCGATACTATTTAAAAGTTCTCTTTTTCTATTACTTTTATTAACCCTTCTGTCCAAATTTTCAAAAAGCCAGTTTAAAAAAAAAAAAAAAAAAGGAGAAATTCAGTATCTGGTGTCTATATAAACAGACTTAAAGCAGCTATTACTCTGTTTTTGATGTTGGAACTCTCTGACACACTTCTAAGGCTCTTTTCATTTTTTATAAATGAATGTGTTTGATAGAAATCTGCTCACCCCAACCCTGGCAAATTAATTAGGGGTGTGTGTGTGCCTCTGTGTGTGTGTGTGTGTGCACCTGTGTGTGCCTCTGTGTGTGTGTGTGTGCGTGTGCTTATGTGTGTGTGCACCTGTGTGTGCCTCTGTGTGTGTGGTGCCTTGCAGAAGTCAAAAGACTGTAGAAGGCCCTATAGCAAAACAAACTAAAACAAAAAAACAAACCAGCTGCCCTCAAGTCAATTACAGCTCATGATGACCCCATGTGTGCAGAGTAGGACTGTGCTCCATAGGGGTTTTGATGGCTGCTTTTTCAGAAGTAGATGGCCAGGCCTTTCTTCTGAGGCATCTCTGGGTAGATTTGAACCAGCCACCTTTGGTTGATAGTTGAGTGGTTAACCATTTGTGCCACACAGGGGTTCCTGGACCAGCATCACTTCCTCAGTTATTAAACGGGAATAACAACAATAACTACTTTGTAGAATTATTATAATGATTAAACAAGTTAAATCAATTTACCACAAAGACCAGCTCTAGCTGGAGGACCACGTGACCCAGGGGGCCAAGGGCCCCTTGACCTAGCCTAATAATTTACAGTATCCTCACCTTTCACTCTCAAAAGTGCCCCAGCGTGGATAATAAATCCTACTGTCACCCTCTACATGCCAAGCCTTCCATGTTACCCACGATATTTTCAAATCTCACTAACAGAAAGAAGAGATTTAAGAATGGCACTGCCAATTCATTTGGCCTTTATCAAGATACTAAACAGAAAAAAGAACGTAAAGTGCAAGTATTCCCTCAGTGACAATACAGGTCACGTTCCCCTATGAATTGTTTGCTATATTGTCCCACATTCCATGGCTCAGTGTAATGAAAAAAAGTGGGCATAAAAGATGTCCCCTTAAAAAAGGTAAGTATAAGAAGACAGGCTTGGGAGAGTCAACTGATCAGGCTGACTTTCCAGGACATTCAACTGAATATTCTTTACCAGAAAGAAGGGGAAAGAAAATCACTTATCCCCCTTTGCTATCTCTTTAAGACACTTCTCCACATCCCTCTACCTTAGCGGTTCAGCCAAGAATGCTGCTGATTTTATTACTATCCCACACTCAGGCTCATTCACCAGGAGCTCCTTTGATCAGATATCCCAGGAACTCAATTTCTTCACAAGGCTGGCCCTTGTTACATTGAATGGCTGCTAATCTAGGGCAGTAAGAGGAGCCTAAACAGTAGGGGAGTTACAGGAATGGAAGGCAGTAAGGATTATAAGAGGTCTGTTTGGTTACCTTACAGGTGAGGAAAAGGAGGCCGGGGTGGCTAAGAGCCTTAAACCAAGGTTACACGCCTAGGTAGTAGGAAAGATTGTGTTAGAAAAGATGATATCTCTCCTTTCCAGTGCTTAGTAGCAAGCTCTTAGTGTTAATCTCACAACTGTTGGCAATATAACCACCAAAACAACACCAAACTCATTGCCATCGAGTCCATTCCAACTCATAGCAACTACAGAGGACAGGGTAGAACTGCCCCACAGGGTTTCCAAGGAGCAGCTGGTGGATTCCAACTGCCGACCTTTTGGTTAGCAGCCGAGGTTCTTAACCGCCACTCCACCAGGCCTCCTTTGACGATAGATACACCAGTGCACAGAAACTCCAACAGTGTGTGGAGCCCTCTGAGGACAAGGGTCCCCAGTCAGAGTCAAAGGGACATCTAATTTCAAAAGATCAACACCCAAGCATATGCCAAATTGTCCCCTAAATCCCCCAAAAGCTTGGAAAGATACAAAAGGCACATATGGAAAAAGAAATTGGGTTGAATTGTTAGAGATAAATTCTCTCTCTTTAATCAGTTGCCTTTCTATATGTGCATTTTTCATTATGATTTCTTTTAGGGATTGGGGTTTTCATTAAATGACCACTCATTTCCTCACCTCATCCCCTGCCCAACTGTAATCTGTGGAGCTGAGCCAGGTCTGACTGTAGCCCCAGGCATAGAACTTGATGAATATTCCTGTAAATGTTATAGGAACACAATGAATATTTCTTGAATGAGTGAATGAATTAATGAACTAATGACCAGCACTATTACTCGGCTTATCATTCAGTTTAAGGAAGGCTGCCAAATTTAACAAGATGATAGATTCGAGTTATTAGAGTCTATAGGGAAATGTTAGAAGACAGGGTAATTTTCAAAAAACAAAGGTAAATGGAGAGGAGGGAGGTTGTTAGAAAAAGACAAAGGAAAAAGAAGGGATGAGAAGGCAGGCCGGCTGTACAGAGGTCCTCAGTCCCACTTCCTCACCACTTGGATTTTTTCTTCTGACAGCTAACAAGGAGCAATATGGAATGATCACTTTCTTGCTTTCTATTTTTCCAAATATTCAGTATTGACTTGTTTTATCTAATAAAATGGAAACATTTCCACATTTAATCTGACAAGTTTTTTTTTTTAATTATGATAGCAAATATATTCTGAAAACAAATACTTTAAAAAAATAAAAGAATTCATAATGGCTTTTTTATGCTGCATAAAATTTTTCATATTAAGGATTCTAAATGTTTCATTACATAAAGGCTTTCTTGGTTAGATGCTGGCAAGGATCCTATGAAGAATGGCCACATAGCTCCTATTTCTAGGAGACTTTGTGCTGGGGCAACACTGCATACTTCCAGGAAGGAGGTGAAATTCTCAGATACTGGGAGAGGAAGAATGGAATGAATTACTCAGCAGCCAAAGACAAAGGTCTTGCCTTCCGGCCACACTCCACCTTTCTTTACTCCCTGCAGGGCTTTAAGAAGTCTGGAAGGTTTTGTGTGGTAGTTGCATTCCAAGAACAAGACCCTAATAAGAACCTAACACATTGTTGTTGTCAGTTGCCCTGGAATCCCTCCCAGCTCACAGTGACCCCATGTGTGCAGAGCAGAACTGCTGCATTGGGTTTTCAGGAAACACTGGTGGCGTAGTGGTTAAGAGTTCAGCTGCTAACCAAAAGGCCAGCAGTTCTAATCTACCAGGAGCTCCTTGGAAACCCTAGGGGGCAGTTCTGCCCTATGCTGTAGACTCCCTGTGAGTCAGAATCGACTTGATGCCAAGCATTTGGTTTTTTTTTTTTTTTTTAATTTAATTTTATGTTTATATGGTTTTCAAGGCTGTGTGACCTTGAAGCAGATTGCCAGGCCTGTCTTCTGAGGCACCTCTGGGTGGGATTGAACTGTTAGCCTTAAGGTTAGTAATCCGGTGCTTAACCATTTGCTCCACCTAGGGACCTAGACATATCATCCCGGAGAGAACCAAATGTTACTTCCTAGAAAACCACAATTTAGCTGCAAAAGTGAGTGAAACAATGAAGTCATTTCCTGTTTTCCTGGTAGATTAAAATAACAGGAATGGGGGGGGGGGATAAGGAAAATGCTTAAAACACTAAAACCTGGGACTTTGTCTCACATGTGGTGTTTTACTGGGAGCACAGCTTATGAATTATGAAGCTTTAGCCAATCACCCACCGTGTTACAGGAAAGCAAGCAACATAAAGACCCCACTGCTTTTTCTTGAGTTGTTACCACTTGGATTAGAAAACTAAATAAATCAAAGACAATTTTCATTATTGAGAAAAGAAACAGATTAATTCACTCTTCAATAAAATAGCACTCTAAAAAGAGAAAAAAAAAGAGAGAAGTGAAATTTAACAAAAGAAAATTTTTTAAACCTTATATTTTAAAAATATGGCAGGCTAAAAACAGCCCTTTAGAAAAAGATTACATTGTAATTAACAAGCAGGATATCTAATATTCTTGTTACGATTTAACATTAACAAAGCAATTTCTCACACACAGTACTTTGATTCCTCCCAGAAGCCCCATGTGGAAGGCAGAGGCTATGTTATTATCCCCATTTTATAGGCGGCAAAACTGAGGCCTATAAATTTATCTGATTGCCTGAAGACATTTGAACAATAAACTGCAAGGCATGACCTGACTTCATTTATTTAATTCTACATCATTTGTGCTCCCAATCTCAAGCTCTTCACGTAATAAATCTTTTCACCTTTAAAAGGACACAGGAGGAACACAGAAAAGCATGCATTAGGAGGCACATTTGGCCACCGACAAATAGTTTTTATTTTAAAATGATGTAATAAAGCTTCTTTTAACAAATGTACACTCTGTTCTTTTTCACTCAGGAAACACTTTCTGGGTGCTGGCTCTAGCTATCAGGCCTTGTATAAGTTTCCTGGGATGTGCACATACTAGTGAGAATTTAAAACACGATAAGGGAAACTGGGATCTCAATTTCCCTTCTGTATCACCGATTCCACTCAGAGGGTTTTTGTATAGCTTCCCATTGGTTGCTTTTTCTTCCCGAAGTTTCACAGTAATGCAAACTTAGTATAATTCTAGAATATCTAAGCCAATGAACACAGAGATGTAAAGCAACCAAACCCATTGCCATCAAGTCAATTCTAACTCATAGCAACCCTATAAGACAGAGTAGAACTGCCCCATAGGGTTTCCAAAGACTGGCTGGTGGATTTGAACTGCCAGCCTTTTGGTTAGTAGCCAAGTGCTTAACCACTGCACCACCAGCGCTCCAAAGAGACATAAGGAGGATCAAAATTGTTTTGCATTAAAACAAAAAAAAAACAATTAAAAAAAAGCTGTCATATTTGCATGGAATGTTTCCAAAATTTCCTTCTTAATTGAAAAAGAACTATCAACCTATATACTGTGACAGCTTTATAAGTGTGGCCATTTTCTTCAAAACGATTCATCTCGCTAACCTTTCTAGGATTCAGGGTAAGGGGATCAAGTTGCTTACCGCCAGGTGCTCTTGAGCTTGAGTCTGTTGTTGGTTAAGATCTTGGAAGGAAACATGGACACATTTTTTTTTTTTTACTCTATTAGCAAAGATGATGAAATGAGACAATATTAGCTTCAATGGGCTATTTCTGTGGTGAGGACTATTCAGTCTGCTCAAGTTCTACCCACTAGTGGCCTCATTTCCATCAATCAGGCAGTTAGTCCTATTCAATTATTCAATCCCAATCAATATTCCGAGATGTACGGAATGTAAATTTAAACATTGTGCTCATTCTTACCAGGGTTAATCCATGTGCTCTTACTGGGAGAGAAGGTTACATGTTGATAAATAAACCATGTAGTATTACAAAGAAAATGTTCCTTCCCCTGTAACTATGGCTGTCATTTAAACTGCCGAGGTCGCTCTGAGTTGGAATTGACTCAACAGCAGTGGGTTTGGTGTTTAGCAGGAAGGCAATGGTGTTTCAGTGGTATAGCACCCTCATCTTCCACGTGGGAGACCCGGTTTGATCTCCGGCCAGTGCACCTCACATGCAGCTACCACTCCTCTATGATGCTGAACAGGTTTCAGCAGAACTTCCAGACTCAGAAAGACTAGGAAGAAAAGCCTGGCAATCTATTTCTGAAAATCAGCCAAGGAAAACCCTATGGATCACAATGGTCCTACCTGCTAATGATCACGGGGATGGCACAGGACCAGTCAGCATTTGGCTCTGTCGTGCAGGGGTCGCCATGTGTGGGGGACTGACTGCACAGCAGTTTACAACAACACTTAGCAATGCAATCTGTAGTACCTGATCGACCTCCTCAACCTTCCAATTCTTCAAAACCAAAAATAAACCAAACCTGTTGTGGCCGAGCTGGTACCAACTCACTGTGGCCCTGTAGGGCAGGGTAGAACTGCCCCATAAGGTTCCCAAGGAGCGGTTAGTGGATTCAAACTGGCAACCTTCTGTTTATTGGCCGAGCTTTTTACCACTCCGCCACCAGGGCTCCTCCAACTCTCAAATGTCACCTCCTCTGTGAAGCTTCCTCCAAGGCTGAATCAATGGTTCACACCCCATAATGCTTACACTACTAACTGATTGGGATCAAGCTAGATGTTACCTGTGTCTCTCTGCCTCCATTTAATAGGGAACTTCTTAATGGACTTTGATCATCTGTGGCTGTCTCTAGCACAGTAGTCTGGCCATTTGAGGCTCTCAATTAATAATTCCTAAATAGATTAATAATTTTGGCAAAAATTGCCACACTCATGAGCTTTGATTTTTTTTTTTTTGGTAAATTAGCATCAAAGCTTATCTAAAGAAATCTTGTATTTGAATGGAGCTAATATACTTGCCCTGGAGGCACAGTGGTTAAGCACTCAGCTGCTAACTGAAATGTTGGCAGTTCAAAACCACCAGCCATTCGGGGAGGGAGTATGTTCTCTCTTAATTAGCTACTCACTAAATGAGACTGTATTTTGACTTACTAGGGAAGGAGTGTTGTCATGGCTAAATTTCCTCCCGGTGGATAAAAGTAAAGGTTCACTACATTTTTCAGTTTTTCCTAAAGATAGAATTGCACAGTGATGGCAAAAATCCTTCCCGAGCCATGAGCCACCCACCCCCACCCAAAGCCTTCTACAACAATTATTTGCTAGTTCTCAAACCTTAAAATCATGTTCATAAATAAATCTACATGCCAAGATGGCCCTGACTGGCCTCAATTAACTGAGCGATTTACTTAAGAGCCTGCCTTTCCAGGTGACGATACTCACGGCCACTTGGTAAGGAGAAACTGAGTAAGAAGGAAAATTCCCAAGTGGCATTTACTACTGTATTAATGAGTAACCTTTCTAGACTGTAGAATCACCCAAAATCTGATGCTTCTAAGGAGTTAAAAATATATACATATTTTAACTCCAATACTAATCCCCTCATTTAAGGTCTAGTTGATTTTAGGGTAAGGGTAAAGAGAAAACCCTTTTGCTATCGTTGGAGTCAACTCGACCGCAATAGGTTTTAGGTATCTTACCCAGAGAAGTGAGATTTGGCGGACAGAATATGTGATTAGCAATGGTTCTTCTTGGTCATCAGTGGCCTTGACTGGGCTAGGCATCTCATTTCATTGGCCTTCAGTGGAGAATGAGATTGGACTAGTCAGTGGTTCTCCAAGGGTGATTCCAAACCAGAGAACTCCGCATCAACTGGAAGCTGGTTAGCAATGCAAATTCTCAGGCACCACCCCAAACGGACTGAATCAGAAACTCGGGGGGTGGAGTCAGCAATGTCTTTTAACACAAAAGACCTCTTTAAAGTGTTAAAAAGCAAAAATGTCACCTTGAGGACTAAGATGCGACCGACCCAAGCCCTGGTGTTTTTAATCGTCTCATATGCATGAGAAAGCTCAACAATGAAAAACAAAGACTGAAGAATTCATGCCTTTGAATTATGGCGTTGGTGAAGAATACTGAATATACCACGGACTGCCCGAAGAAGGACCAATCTGACTTAGAGGAAGTACAGCCTGAATGCTCCTTCGAAGCAAGCATGGGGAAACTTTTTCTTGCTTACTTTGGACATGTTATCAGCAGGGATCAATCGCTGGTGAAGGACATCGTGTTTGGTAAAGGGTCAGTGAAAAAAGAGGAAGACCCTCAAGGAGGTGCATTGACAGTGGCTGCCACAATGGGCTCAAACATAACAAGGATTGTGCGGATGGTGCAAGACCAGGCAACTTTTTTCGTTCTGTTGTACATACGTAATAAGGTCACTATGAGTCTGAGGTGACTTGATTGATGGCACGTAACAACAATTACAGCCCGGTGATTCTGATGCTGGCCACAATGAGAACCACTGGACTGGAAGTTCTGTAAAGGCTTTTTTTTTTTTGGTTCTAAAATTCTAGTTATTCTAGTTTCTTCACCAGGAACAGAGTTCTATTAAAAACTAACAAATGGCTCAGGATTTGTTTATTATTTACTTATTGCTTCCAAGTTTTTTTTTTTTTAACTTCAAGTTTCAAGGCATTGAGTCTTATGAATAAACCCCTACGATGACAAAAACCAAAATAAATAAATAAATTCTGCTGGTAACTATGAAACGTGGTCCTTTTTGAACTTTTCGAAAACTCTTAACTCAGTTCTTTCTTCAGTTATTGTATGTGCTCCCTTGGTTCACGCAACTGTTCCTGCTTCAAAATTTGAAGTTACAAATCTTAAAACTGTGGGACAGATACAGTCATGAGAAGAACTATAGGCAGTTTTCATGCCTTGTTTTGAGTCCAGTTCTGCCAGCCTGGTGAGTCGGAGGATTAGATTCACTAGGTCTCAGTCTCCTCGTTTTTCAAAGGGGGATGACACCAACCTCATGTTGTTGCAAAGATAATTACATGACATGGTCTACATACCAGTGGTTTCAACTTTTGAACAATCTAGATCCCCAAGCCATGCCCTAACCAATTTATTTTTAATCTCTGACAAGAGGGATTTTTAAAGCTTTCCAGGTGAATTCAATGTGCTGCCAAACTTGAGAATGAAAACCACTGGCAAATCTCTTAGTACAGTGACTGGAATCATTACTTCGCCATTACTGAGCTGTATAAAGGAAATTTACGTAAAAGCGTAAACTTGGATACGGGGTGGGCTGGGTTCAATCCTGGCTCTACTGCTAGTTGGCTGTGAGATCCTCAGCAAGTGTTTTAATTCTTTTGTCTCAGTTTCATTATCTCTTAACAACAATAAACAAGAGTGAAGGGAGGATAACAAAAAATACCTGTCCTATTACTTCACAAGGTTGTTGTGAAAACACACGAGATGAAGGAAACCTAAGCGCATGGTGAACTTGCAAAATGAGGGAAAGATTAATCCTTTCATAAACCAAAAAAAAAAACTCAAACCCACTGCCGTGGGGTTGATTCTGACTCATAGCGGCCCTATAGGATAGTGTAGAACTGCCCCATAGGGTTTCCAAGGAATGGCTGGTGGATTTGAACTTCGCAGCCAACTTTTGTTTAGCAGCCCAGCTCCTCACCACTGTGCCACCAAGGCTCCGATTCTTACATGTAGCCCCTAAAAACTATTTCTAACCTGCTCAAATATTGGTCACCCATTGGCCATTACTAAACACTAGTCCTGCCAGTGAAATATATTCTGTTATTTGAATAACCAAAAAAAGAAAAAATAACCAGCTGCCATCAATCAATTCTGACTCATAGCGACCCTATAAGACAGAGTAGAACTGCCCCATAGAGTTTTCAAGGAGTGCCTGGTGGATTCCAACTGCTGACCTCTTGATTAGCAGCCATAGCACTTAACCACTATACCCACCATATAGGCCATGTTAATACCCCAAAGCCCACCAGTATCACAGAAGGAGATAACCTGGTTCCGTATTAGAGTCTCCTGGCAACTGTGTGAAATACAGAAGCTTGAACGTCAGTCCAAACCCCTGAGTCAGAATCTCTGTGGGTGAGGTCCATTGGTGATTCTTAACTGTGGCCAAAGTTGACAAAGAAAGGAGGGAAAAAAAGGCAAATTTAGTCACTGGGGCAGTGGCTCAAGGTAAGCTGAAAACCATCTGTGGGCCTTAGCTTTTGTAGTGATGTAATGCAGGTGAGCCAAATTTGTAAGAACCTTTCAGTTTATGAAATTTAACGATGACAAGTGCAATACTGCCAAGAATACAGAAAAAAAAAGTGAACAATAAAATGTTCGTCAACGAGGTACTGAGTACAATTTAAAAGCACATTCTAGACACTGTGCTTCCAAGTAAAAACGTATGTGAAATGGTAAAACACATTAATACGTTATCAGAAGGCAATAAAATCTCATTATTTTAATTTTCTTATCTATATTTGTATAAAAAAATTTGTATACATTATTTAAATGATTTATTTATATAACAGAAAATAACAGTCAAATGGAATTTAATATAGGGAAGTAGACTAAGTGGGAAAAGTACTAAGCAGACACTGTTGTTGTTGGGTGACGTCGTGTTGATTCCAACTTACAGTGACCCCATGTGACAGGGTAGAACTGTCCCATATAGTTTTCTAAGTTGTAATCTTTGTGGGTCAGTGAAAAAGATTAAGACCCTCAAGAAGACGGATTGACACAGTGGCTACAACAATGGGCTCAAACATTGTGAGGATGGCACATGACTGGGCAGTGTTTCGTTCTGTTATATATACTCTTAGTAAAGGAGTCCTGGCAGCACAGTAGTTAAGCGCTCACCAAAAGCACTCACCAAAAGGGCAGTGGTTGGAACCCACCAGCTGCTCCTTGAAGAAAGATGTGGCGTTGTGCTTGCTTCCATAAAGACTACAGCCTCGGAAACCCTACGGGGCAGTTCTACTCTGTCCTATAGGGTCGCTATAAGTAGGAATCGACTCCACGGCAATGGGTTTTGGTTTTTTTTGTTTTGTTTTTGTTTTTCTGCTTAGTCAACTCCTACTTATCCTTAATGCTTAGTTCACCTGCAGGGTCGGGGGAGGCTTCTTATGGAACAGAGACCCCAGCACACCGCCATCATTTCTACTAACCAATGCTAATGACCTTTTCCTCGTATCTGATTCACCCAAGACTGTAAGCTTCTCGAAAGTAAATCTGTGTCCCGTTCATTTTTATGTAAACAACATCGTGCTCGGCACAAGTGCCTGAAGGGTGAGCCCCAAACATTCATTAAACTCAACTGAAAACCTGCTGGCTGTGGGACATGGGTAAGAACTTCTGAAGAGGCAGGAATGAGATGTCATACAATCGTCGCCTTTTTGAAAAAATAAAAATACACGTTCCTGTATATAAACTGTCTTCGGTGATCTGACTTTCTACTTGAGGGCAACAGTGTCAGGCGTGCCAACAGCCATTGACCGGTGGGCTTAACAGGTAGGTACACTGAGAGTACCACCACTCATCTACCAGTTTGTCATACCATGGTAGCTTTCGTGTTGCTGTGATGCTGGCACCTATGTCACCAGATTTCAAATACTAACAAAGTCACCCATGTAGACAGGTTTCAGCAGAGCTTCCAGATAAGACAGGCTAGGAAGAAAGGCCTGGCAATCTACTTCTGAAAATTAGCCAATGAAAACCCTACGGATCAAACAGAATATTGCCCGAAAGAAATACTGCTGGAAGATGAACCGCCTAGGTTGGAAGACACTCAAAACACACAGTGGATACAGCAATGGACTCGAGCATACCCACGATGGTGAAGACACGAAGGACAAACACCACTTTGCTCTGTTGTACGTGGGGTGGCCGTGGTTGGAGCTGACTCGGTGGCAACTAACAATGACTTTAAAAGTCCTAGTAGTTTGATTCTCTAGTGACCATTCTACACAGTTTATACCAACGGTTGGCAAAGGGCAGCATCACTATCACCTGAGAACTGTTAATAATGTACATTTTCAGGCCCCACCTTGAGAAATTTTGGGGATGGGGCCCAGCAATCTGTGCTTTATCAAGTCCCCCAGGGATTCTGATGCAGGCTGGGGCCCTGGTGGTGCAGTGGTTAAGAGCTCAGGCTGCTAATCACAAGTTCAGTAGTTCGAATCCACCCTATGGGGCAGTTCTACTCTGTCCTATAGGGTCTCTATGACTCGGAATGGACTCAACGGCAACAGGTTTTTGTCTAACCTGAAGGAGTTAGAAATAAAAAGCAGTCTTACTGTTCTACCTCTTTTCAAAGTCGATTCCCCAAATCTGGCTTTCTGTATGTGCTGTAGAACAGAGCCCCCAAACTGTGATGAGCAGGTGTTTCAAAACAGATCAGGACACATCTGACCCATTTAAATTCCCACCTCTGGCCCCACAGGGGAATGAAGCTTCAGATGTGAAGGGCAAACCTGTCTCTCACATGTGGTTTATCCTGCCAGTCTCCCTAGTTCTATTTTTCCCTGTAGATTGTCTTGTAAATGTGGCCACAGACTATTCTTATGTCCTGGGTCTGACTCCTGACCTCGGCATGCTAGCCCCTTGCCTGCTCAGGAACAGCCCCTTGGATCAGTGGCTTGCTATTATTCTATGCTTAACAGGCCTGACTTGTGCAATATTTTTTATCTGGCTACAGTCCTATCTCTAAATTCTCTGTTTTGAATGAATACCGATTTTGTGACATGAAGCCTGTTATATAATGAAGTGCAAACACTGAAAAGGCTAAATCAGTTTACAAAAAATCCATTTGTCAAACAGTGTGGAGATGTTCCCAATTTAGTCTGGGCAGTTCGCGCAGCTCTTGATAAGGGAGTTAAAACCCCCGCCGTTCGCCAAATGAAAATAAAGGCAGCTGCACCAGATATATTTCCCTTTGAAAAGCCTTCGTCGTAACTTGTAGCTAATTAAATGCCCTTACACAAGGGACGCGCGCACACACAGCAAAATCAGAGAATTTTCTTCCGTGGGAGAGGGGGAGAGCAACGCCAGCTTCCCACGTACCACCCCTTAGAATGCATTTACATTTCTATACGGCTCCATCAGCCCGACAAAAAAAGCACAAGGGGAGGCCTTTTTGTTCAATTTTGAACTAGAGAGCTTTCTAAGGCGGGACCCTGCAACGGGACGTGCTTAACATTAAAAAAAAAAGAAGAGAAAGCAGCAGAAGAAAGAAATGGGCCCCTGCCTTAGATGCTGGTGTAGAAGCGACGCTTTCTGCACAACTTTATTACCGGCGGTGTAACTAAAAAATTATCAAGCGCGTTCAGAGTTCCAGTTTTTATTTGTACTGTTTTCCTGCCTTCTAGAGACTATGAGCGGGCAGGGGTGTGCCTGTGGTAAGCCTGACATTTACTGGCGTGGCTGTGACCTCACCGCGTCACCTTTACCCACATGGGGTTTTATATATATGGACATTCGTTCATTTTTCCAGCTTCTGCATTTAACTGTTTCTTTGGGCAGAATTTAAAGTGCTAATTTTCGGTTGGAGTTGTGGGTTTTTTTCTTTTTTAAAATCACTTAAGGAAATTGATTCTCAAACATGACTGGCATTGAGCTACGACAGTCCCTCACGTGCGTTATCTTCTCTCTGCTTTTACAATCCCGTCCCTTCGTGGGATGGGTGTCCAGTATAGGTAACAGACCCACACTGCATAGGAAAACAGACACAGTCTAAATAGAGGAGCTCTTACTAGAGAATGGAAAGCTTTTTGGGGGTCAATGAAATTTATATTATAATTATTTCCTTATACTTGGTCACAATCCTATGTCACTACACATGTGAATCCCTCAGGCTAAACACCATTCCCATAACACACACACACACACACACACCCATCTCCCCTTTCCACCTGGAAACTCACAAAGATCATCTCCTCTTTAAAGATCTCTCTTACCCTCAGTGGTGTCACCCAGTGTGGTAACTCACGGTGTTACCCCCCCCCACCCCATGCTAATTACCACAATACTGTAGCTAAAAAGCACCAGAAAATTCGACAAAATCAGCGACCATAAAAACACTGGCTGCAACAAAAACAACGCGTGTTTATAGCCTGCGCAGACAAAAGCACGTGGTTCAAAGTGTCATTGTAGTTGGGTAATAATGACAGCTCTGACCAGAGCACACTAGAAGGTTCAAAAAGTAAATCAGCATAGAGTTTCAGCCTTCTAGGTATACTGATACATGTAAGCTGGGATTACAAAAATTTTTTTGTTGTTAATAAGTAACTACAGGGGTATTTCTATAAAAAAAATAATAAATGTCTGCTGAAACACTGCACAAAAACTTTATAAAGTCATTTTGGTGTCCCCCCCTCTGACAGGGCCACTCTGTGAGGTCTGTATCCCTGTACTGCCCCAGAGATGCCACTGCCTATCTTTTCCATCTTTCTGTGTTCTCATACCTCCTGGTACATAATTTTATTTCTCCTATTAAACTGTGAGCTCTTTGAAGCCAGGAGACCTAGCCTATTCATCTCTGGACGCTTGGAATACACCTTAGGGCTTCACAGAGGGTAGCTGATCCGTAGCTGTTCACGGAATGAACGAATGAATGGATACAAGCGCAGCAGGGCACTTGTCTTCTGAGTTCTGGATTATTAGTATTTTGAGAAAGATGGGTTTATGTACCCTTTTTTTGGGTAAAAAAAAAAAAAAACAAAGTTGCTGTGGAGTTGACTCCATCTCAGGATGACCCCATGTGTCTCAAAGTAGAACTGTGCTCCATAGGGTTTCCAATGGGTGATTTTTCAGAAGTAGATTGTCTTTCCTCTGAGGTGCCTCTGGGTGGACTCAAGCCTCCAAACTTCCAGTTAGCAACTGAGTGCATTAACTGTTTGGATCATCCAGGGACTCCTGGGTGAGCGTCATCAAGAAATACCACCCTTCTGTATTCAGGTGCTTGGAATAAATTTGTGAGTTTTAAAGTCCTGTTGTTTCTGACCCTAAATAATCCCTACATTCCCAAAGTTATATTCCCACTGCCTGAATCTCCTACTTAGTGGTTTAAATGATCTCTCTCCCATTTTTCTGCTTCTCTCTAATCCACACATATGCTGTTCTCAAGAACTTTAAACAGTGTTTCCTCCTGCTACAGACCAAAATCACCATTTTGCAACCTGAAATTTAAGTCTGTTCACAACCTGACCCAAACCTACTTTCCTAGCATATCTCACAATTCTGCTTCACACAGCCTGGGTGTAAGAATCTCCTCTCAGCCTGAACGTACCCAATGCCCACCCAAGATTTTTGCTCCACTTATTTCCACCATCACGTACTGAAAGTCTACTCATTTGTAATATTCTTCACAGATGTGATCATATGACTTTACAAAGTAGTTTATCAAACCCACTGCCATCTATTTGATTCCTCCTCACAGCGACCCCATAGGACAGAGTAGAACTGCCCCAGAGGGTTTCCAAAGAGTAGCTGGTGGATTTGAACTGCTGACCTTTTGGTTAGCAGCTGAGCTCTTAACCACTGTGCCACCAGGGCTTCACAAAGTAGTTTAGAGGCTTCAAAAGGGACATGATCCATTTCACTTAGGAGGGGGAGGAAGGAGGCAGGTTTTCTAAGCTAAGTCTTGAAAGACCATTGAGGTGAGGAGGATTCCTGGCAAATGGGACAACTTTTAATGATAGAAGAAAGGCCCAGAATCACATTCTTTAATGGACCGTAGGATCCTCGAGGGCAAGTGCTGCCTGGCTCATCTTATTATTCCCAATACCACCTGTCAGAGTGCCTTGTATGCATCAGGTGACCAATAAATAGTTCTTCAGTGAGCCTTTATTCCCGTACTAGTAATTCCCCCTAAGCCTTTACTATGATACCTTGCATACACTAGGTACTCAATAAATGCCCACTAAAGGAATGAATGAGCTCTTAACTTTCAGTTCTTTGCGAAAACACAAAAGCAAGGAGAGGGTCAGAGTAAGTCAAATTCCACAGTTACTAGAAAAAGAATTTCTTAAGAAGAAAATGAATGGTTATGAATGAAAAATATACTTATTTTCTTTACATATCAAAACTAAGCAGAATCAAAAAACTAGTTAAAATGTCATATTCACACCACCCTCTGGTGCTGGGCTCTCCTAAAAAGCCAACTGACCCACTGTCTACGACCCGATTCCCACTCTTAGTGACCCTACAGGACAAGTAGAACTGGTCCATAGCGTTTCCAAGGCTGTACTCTTCACGGGAGGAGACGGCCACATCTTTCTCCAGTGGAGAGGCTGGTGGGTTTGAACTGACAACCTTTCGGTTAGCAGCCAAGTGCTTTAACCACTGCACCACCAGGGCTATCCTAGACAATGCAAAATCTCACACTTAGTTTAGGAAGATTTCACCTCGAAAAAAGGTGGGTTCTAGCTTCCCTGATGAAAGCAAAATGTATAGCATTGAATGAGAAGCACAGCGTCTTTCAAGTTTGCTTCAATTGTTAAAGATCGAATTCTTTACTCCAACAAGATATGGGGCCTCCAGTAACCTTGCTTAATGAAGTGAATTCCTCCTTTTGTCAAAATCGCTGCCTCGCCATGGTAGTCATTACAGAGCAAGAGGATGAGGCTGCGAGCTGTACTACAGGGTCTTTCTAGAAAAACGTCTAAAACCCAAGAAGATGTGACTTTGGAACTCCCAAAGCCCCAAAGCCCACTGCCATCCAGTCGATTCCAATTCATAGCGACCCTATAGGACAGAGTAGAACTGCCCCACAGGATTTCCAAGGAGCGGCTGGTGGATTCAAACTGCTGACCTTTAGGTTAGCAGCCAAGCTCTTAACCACTGCGCCACCAGGGACTTTGGAAGAGTAGCTTGCAACCACAATCATCCTTTTGCCAAACTTGCTAAGTATGAGAAGAGTCATTGAATACAGAACAACAGACACATTTGCTCTTCGTGGTGGGACAGGGTGCCAAGGTGGCAGAAATAAATATACTGCTCTCAGAGTGACTCAGTACCACAGAGGGAGACCCCTGGAATAAATGTCTCAGTATCAATACAGTGGTTTGTTTTTTTTTTTTCTGACTGTGCTGTAGAATTCAGGAAGCCCCATATATTAAAAATATGAAGTTGGTTGTCTCCAGGGTAATTTAATTCACAGAACGGGTTTAAATCTTTCAAAAGCAAAGAACATATTTGGAGGAAGTCACAGACCCAGAAACATAAACTAGAAGACTGATCTTGGCATGATGATTCTGAAGAGTTTGCCTCACAAGCCGCCAGTCACTGAGTTAAACGCTCTCACCATTGTCATCCTGTTCGTCTTCATCATCATCACCACTGTCATCGTCCGGGTCAGTGTTCTAAGGATCAAGAGTTTATGATGGTGCTGGAACTATGCGCGACATGCTACAGAGCTTCAGCTTAGTCAAACCTCACCAAAACCTGAATAATATTCCAATTTTGCTAATTAGGAAACTGAGGCTTCATAAGTTACTCCACATCACGTAGTAAGTAACCAGCAGAGACAATTCCAACCTGTTCATGGGACACTTAGCCTGGGCTCTTAACCACTGTATTTACTGCCCTTAGAGTACTGGTGGTGCAGTGGTTAAGTGCTCGGCTGCTAACTGAAAGGTTGGCAGTTGGAATCCACCAGCAGCTCTGTGGGAGACAGACATGGCAGTCTGTTTCTGTAAAGATTGACAGCCTTGGAAACCCTATGGGGCAGTTCTACTCTGTCCTATAGGGTAGCTTTGAGTCAGAATCCACTCACGGGCAGTTTAGGTACCCAACCTTCCTTTACTTGCCATTTGTCTGAACAGGGTCCCACATGGAGTGTGGTTTTGTTCGTTACTTGTTGCATCCTTCTTTTTGTCTAAATGATGATCTGAGAGGTGCTGATAGGACGGTTTGAAAGGGCTAAGTGTTGTAGGAGAACAAAGCTAAAGAGGTCTGGTGGATAAGGAACCAGGAGGGAGTAAGGAAGGCATTGTCTGCCAGAGTCTCCTCCACTTTGTATATGAACAAATGGCAATAAAGTAAAGAATACCACACTTCAGGGTATTAAATCAATCCATTTACTTACACTATATTTGGCAAGCATTTATCACATTGTTGTTAGCACTGCACTAGGCGCTAAGCAAAATGTTTACACACAAGAGAAAATGCAAGCCCACATCCTTTCCTTAGAAAGTAGACTAAACATCAACCACCCAAGAGTCACAGGGCAGCTCGTTTGCTGTTTTAATCAAATCTTCTATCTCATCTGAGTCTAGTATGGCACACTTGGGAGTACACGCCCGCATGCAGATGCACATACCCACACACTCTCAAACACACACACCAACACACTCCTGAGAGTGGAGGTCCAACAGTGCCAGGGGTCCACAGATTTCAGCTGTAGACTTCCCAAATACATACAACAATAGAAAACTGAGTTTAAGAAAAAAAGGCACTTATAAAGAGCTTAAAAAGGTTATTTCCAAGTCTCACCATCTTTATTCCTGGCCACACATGCTGTGTTACCTCTGAGTAGTCTCTTTTTGGCTACAAGTGTGTCCCATCTTCCATCTGTTCATCTAGCAACATTGCTGGCCTACTGCCACTGTAGCTACCTTGGTCTTCATGATGTCACTTGATGAGGTTTTCTCTAGTACCCGTTTGCTTCCCTCTCCAGGTGAGAACAGGCAAATATATTTTTCTGCAGTTCTCTGCGCAGGTTTTAATTTTGCTTCCATGTTAGCAAATGTGTATGTTTCTGCTCTATTTATCCAAGCTTGAAGCCTACTTTGCTAGGGTCAAAACAAAGAGTCTAAAGTTCCTCAAGAAATTTGCTGGCTGAACCATCAGAAGACTCAGCTCAAGGCCTCATTTTTTTCTTTTCTAATCAGATATCATTTAGAGATGTGTCCATTAAAGGTAATCCTCCTTGAATTTTCCCATCTTCTTTTGAATTTTGCTTTTGTTTCTTTCATTCACTTAAGAAATATCTGCCCTGTTCCAGGCACTACGCTAGGCATAAGAATTTTACCCTCCTGGGTTGAAGGCTGAGGGTTTTCCCCAATTTGTCCTTTGTCAAGTGCCTCACTCCATGTTCCAGAGACTTGGTCAAGCAGGTGATTGTCACACCAGTTAAGAAAATGCATGAGTTTCCATGTAAGCTCTGCCCTCAGGTGTTTGTTCCCAGGAAAGCTACTCAACCTCTCGGTACTTACTTTACTCATCTGTAAAAGTCATGCTCAGTAGAGGGTGCTTATTATTTTTTAAATTATATTATGGTGATTTATATTTATATTTTGTTCTTCCTGTATAGGGCAATTACTTGCATGTTAAGTTCTTTTGGTATACTGTAAAGAAATATACAAATATTGTTGTTGTAAGCCACCATAAAGTCCAACCCTGACTCATGGCGACCCCATGCATGACAAAACAAAACCCTGCCTGGTCTGTACCAGGCCTTTCTTCCTAGTTAGCTTTTGTCTGGGAGCTCCACCGAAACCTGTTCAGCATCATAGCAACTCTCAAGCCTCCACTGAGAGACGGGTGGTGGGTGTGCCCGAGGTGTATTGGCCAGGAATTGAACCCAGGTCTCCAGCACGGAAGGCAAGAATTCTAGAACTGAACCACCCATCAATCACTGCCCCCCATATACAAATATAACCTTGTTGCCACTGAGTTGCTTCTGACTCATAGCGACCCTGCAGGAAAAAGCAGAACTGCCCCATAGGGTTATATGAATATAAGGTGGTATTGTTAGTATTAATGGTAGACCATAGGGTTTGTATCAAAGGGAAATGGGAAGCATTTGTGAAGCAACTACTATGCCTCAGCCACTGTGCTGCATGCTTCATTTACCTTTCCTTATTTGACCCCCAAAATGCTCAACAAGGTAAAAGTGATAATAGTTATTTTTTATTGTGCAAATATTTAACTTAATCTTTATAATATAGATAGATATTGTTATGGTGATGATTCTCACTTTACGAAGCAATTTTAAAAAAAGAAAATAAAAAACTGAAACAAAGCTCAGACATCAACTTATTCGAGAAAACCCAGCACTAAGTGACAGAGCCAGGATCTGACTTGAGGCTTGCCTGTCAACCCGGGCTGTCTGCACTCTTTCTGCCACAAGCTTTTACAGGATGAGAGGAATGCAAGGTAGGCAGGCTGGACTGATTAACAGAAGAACTAGTACCAGACTGATAAACACACTGCCTTAGTGGGCAAAACACTAGTTTCATGTGTACCCCCAAAACAGTATGGTATCCACCTAACAGTAAATGGTACAAGTATGAAAGTCAACTTTTAAAAGAATTCTTAAAGTTCTCAATTTTCATAGCATTTTTTCCTTCCATCATAATAGAACAAGAGTCATTATCAAACTGGAACATATGGACACATTTCTTCATTTTTAAAGGAATCACGTGGAACATTTTACAATTTATGTAAAATCCAGAGCTGATAACTGATAACTATGTGGACATAGACATAACTGGTAAACATCTGACGAAAGACTAAAAATAACCACTGATTCTTCCTCCCCTGACTTGGTGATCTTAGAGAGTTGTCAAAAGCTAAATAAACAAAGGGCTGGTTCCTAAATCCAAAAATGGTCTGCGCTTCAAATAAACGAAGTGCGCAGACGCCAACATGCACTAGTCCACCTGGCTTCATGCCGTACCTGTCTGCATGAAATTCTCAACATTTGCCTTGTAACAGCCTGATATTAGCTTAATATACATCTATTTTTTGTCTCCAATAGACTCAAAAGGCCGTGGAGTTTTACCAGTAATTACCATATGACTTAGCAAGGGAAACCTCATCTAAGAATCCATAAAAAGAAGCCTAACAGAATTGATTAATTTTTATAGGCTGACTTGTTTTATTTTATCAAGTTTTAGCACAAACATATCCTTTTAAAACTTCAAAAGTGCCTGGTACACACACTCTCATCTCGCCCCTTTTTCTGTCCGTGAGGTAAAAACTACGTTAATCTTCCAGTTTTATAGGTTCCAAAACAAAAACTCTGGGAGGTTATTTAAATGGCCTTGGAACATGTCAATTAATAAAGTGGCAGAGACAAACTCCCAATGACAACAGGATCCTACCAGGTTCCCCCTCGGCTGCGCAGGCCCTTCATTCTTCCAGCTAATTCTGTGCCAATACTGTGGGATAAGAATAATGGCGGTGTTGATATACCTCTTTGTCCCAGGTGCTGGATCCTCACGAGATCACCCATACAGCTCTGTCCCCTGCACAGGTCTTTATGTCATCACAACGATATCACCCAAGTCCCCAGTCCCTTTCCCCTCCCCTCACCCCACCCCCACCAGCAGAGTTTCTCTGATTTCTCCAGATATCCCGGATACAGGAATGTAGGCAGACTGGATTATGGGCTCAATGATTGTCTTTCCAAAACACACTAATTCAAATAGAATGATTTTGGCAGACAATTTATTAACACTTAATACCAAAATATCTATGGGTAGCCTCTATACAAGGAGCCCTGGTGGTTCAGTGGTTACAGTGCTCGTCTGCTAACTGAAAAGTCAGTGGTTTGAACCTTTCTCCGTAAAGATTACAGCCTTGGAAACCTATGAGGCAGTTCTACTCTGTTCTATAGGGTTGCTATGAGTTCTAATCTACTCAACGGCTGTGGGTTTTTTTTTTTGAGCCTCTATATAATCCTTTTTCTGCCAGGAATAATTTGTGTGGCCTAGGGCAAATCACTTAATGTCTTTATGCCTCAGTTTACCGGCCTTACAGTGAGAGAAATGAAATCATTTCTACTAAAAGCCTATTCAAAACTATCATTGCTCTATTAAATGGTACTTGGTATCTTTCAGGGAGCAGCAATCAGGTGACAAAAACATGTTAGTGAGTAGAATCCAATAAACTTTCTCTCTTATTTTGTATATGTCACTTATTCCATCAACCTCATTTTTCTGCTAACCAAATGGTAGGCAGTTTGAATCCACCAGCTGTTTCTTGGAAACCCTATGCAGAAGTTCTACTCTGTCTTATAGGGTTGCTATGAGTCAGAACTGACTCAACAGCAACAAGTTTGGTTTTTTTTGGTTTATTCCATCAACACTACTTTGCTTCAGTATCCTGCAACTGAACTAGAAAGAGGACGGTGTAAAGATGAAGCCTATGATGTTGGTAACATGCACTCAGAACAAGAAACACTACTGAAATAGTGCTGTTAATCTTAAAAATAACGTAGTTGTGTGTGTTCAGAGGGGAATATACTGCAATATAATTATTGATTTATAAATAGAGTATATAGATAAGAAGAGGCTTTCTGAGCTGGAATCTGTCATGAGGAATGGGTTCTCAAGTCACCTGCAAATGCAGATCCTTGATCAAGGCCGGCTCAGAACAGGCTACAAGGATCACGTTTTTTCATCCACATTACCAGGCCAGAAACATAATGGACGTTCTATAGCACCAGAAGGCTGAACTTTTCTATTCTGACTGGGGACCCATTTTTATCCACTGTTATCGGAATAAGGAAAACATAAAAAATAGTCAAATGTTTTCCTAACTGCAAAAGCAAACAATTTGCTGGTAATTTCAGAGAATTTAAAATGTGGCCTTGCTTCTCCTTTTTTCCTTTTTTTTACTATCAGTACCAAACCAAGAGTCTGAATATTACTAAAACTATTTATACAGAAAGCTTTCTACCTTAATGCAGATTTTTCAAATTTCTTCTACAATTTATCTAAAAACACAGGGTCCTACAATTTATCTAAAAACACAGGTTCCTACAAGTTTTTCTCCAGTGCTTGTTCAAAGTACACACATAGTTCGTGAACTTGGTGCCAATTTAAAATGTTTTATTCCTTATAGAAGCCCTGGTGGTACAACGGTTAAGCAGCTCAGCTGCTAACCAAAAAGTTGGCAGTTCGAGCCCACCCAGTGGCTCTGTGGGAGAAAAGACTTGGCGGCCTGCTCCCGTAAAGATTACAGCCTAGGAAACCCTATGGGGCAGGTTCTGCTCTGTCCTATAGCATCGCTCTGAGTATAGTCGACTTGACAACACCCACAACAATAACAACATTCCTTATGGGGACTATAAATCATCCCTGTGTTTAAAGTGAGAGGACTTGAAAAGATGTTGTAGGGTCAGCCAACTTTTTCAAACTGGCTTTAATCAAAATGTTGTTATTGAGGTGGGTGATACGGAGCTTGGCAAGGACAGCAAATCCATGACTTAATGAAGTGGGTCTTGTGAACTAGAGATGATCATGAGGAGTGGTATATGAGTGTCATCCCCTGAGGTACACCACACATCCTTGCAGACAAGGACAGAACAAGACAGTGACCCATCCAATCGTTTCTGTGCTTGTGTTGTGGCATTTTTCAGTTGCCTATTTTCAAAACAGGAAGGCACCTACTTAAATCAAATCTCTCATCCATGCCTTTTACTTGTTAACGGGTACATGCTCTTTAAGGAGTCCTGATGGCACAATGGTTAAAGCTCTCAGCTGTGAAATGAAAGGTTCAAGCCCACACATCTGCTTCTCAGGAGAAAGATCTAGTGATCTGCTTCCCTAAAGATTACAGCCAAGACCACCTTATGGGGCCATTGTGCTCTGTCACAAGGGGTCGCTATGAGTCCGAATAGCCACAATGGCATACAACAACATGCTCTTTATGCCAGTCTATTCTGTTTCTGGCTTTTCCAGAAGTAGGGGAGCAGGCAAAAGACACCCAGCTACAGTCTCTTCGAAGGGGACTTGCACAGCGAGGTGTCCAGGTATTTTCTGCTTTGCTATGTCATCACCTAAAGATCAGTTAACTGGCTTCTACGGCAAACTGCCGCTCGGTGACTGGTGCCACCCTGTGCCCTGGGGCAAACAGATGCTGCTGACCAATGTTCCCCATTGTTTGTCTTGTCTCTCAGGTTCCCTGAGACCTTATCGAAGGCACCTGTTAAAGCTGCTTCTGCTAAGCTGTTCTGCATTTGTCTGGCTGGATTTGGACTTCCTGGATCTCTGACTGAATACAAAGTGATTAGAAAGCCCAGTGTTTGGCAACAAGCGATGGGGAGTGTGCTGTGTGCTGGTCCACAGGAGCACAATGTGTTCTTCACGGCCCCGTGGAGGGGGCACCCTGCTAGATCCCTGTGCTGTGGAGATCAGCACAGTCTCCTTTGTTGTCAGCTGTTTAACAGCAGCTGTTTTATTAAATTTCAAATGATCTGCTTGAATGAAGTTGTCATTTTTGCAGTAATCTTTAATTTAGTAAAACACATAGCTGAGCTACGTTATTTTTAATGTTATTTTAGTTTAAAAAGAGTTTCCAATGCCTGCATTTTTCATGTCAACAACAGGTGAAAACTGTCACCTAAAAATGCCAATTATGCAAAGGAAAAAACTAGTTACTAATATCACCATTTTTCTACCAAAGTTAGTTCAATGCCGGCATGTAAACAGAGGTTCACCAAATCGAAGCAAGGAAGTATAAAGAAGTTAATAAAGAACTTTTCCATTAGTAACCTTGTGTTTATTAATTCTCAATTTAAAATGAACGTTTCTTCTGAGCAGTACTTCATAGGTTACTAATCTCACATAGTTGGAGAGAAAAAGCAGAATCAATACATAGTATGTTTTTAATATTTGGACAACAGTGTTCAAATAATACAAAGGCGACCACAAATCAATATCCTTCCTTTCCTCCTCTCTCCATCCATCCCTCCCTTCTTTTCCTTCTTTCTTTCACTCTCTCTTTTTTTCAGCTTTACTGATGATCACTCATCACAGTCTGTTTATACGGCAAAGATGCCCGGCCCGGTCTCAGGCAGCTCTGCAGTTCCCCCGTGGACGATAGAGGGCACTGATGCTTCTGACCTGGCAGACGTATCGCCTCGGAGAGAGCACGATCGCCCCTCTCCTTGTGCCTTCCCTTCCAGCTCGTCCACCTCTGTGCCACATTCCCCTTACTATAGGCCTTCTCACGCTCCTTCCGAGAAAACTGCCTCTATTCTTTCTCTATTAGTCTATATTCTACTTCCAGTTTTCAAAGCACTGCTTAAAAAAGCTGTTATTCGGTAATAGCTTGTGATCTTTTTTTAATATCTCCTGGTTTTTCTGATTATGAATAGCTGTTCTCAAAGCATTACTTCTTATCTTATTGCTCTTCGTCCTAACTCCGTTTAAATGCAGTTCATTCAGAGATTATGCTCCTGCTAGCATCTTAGCTTAAAAGAGGAAATCCCTATAGGCTGTGACCCTTTAATACATGTCCCGACAGCCTGCTGTCCAGTGAAATAGTGGCCACCAATTGTCTCAAATTGATAGGCACCAGGCCACCACCTCCAAAGAATACACTGTAAATATAGTTCTTTATGAAAAAGAGCTATTTTTTTTTTATTTTTAAACTCAAAGCTATAACAATTCAAGCTGTTTCACTTGAATCAAACGCATCATCCATTTCCCTGATGCGCCTTCGATAAAGAGGAAAAGCATTCAGATAAAATACCTGAGGAGAGTGCTTTCTGTTTAACCATTTTCTCACCACAAAAGCTCAAATCACCTAATCAGAAAACACTTTATCATTTTACACCGAACGTTCCTGAGAACATAACATTCCATTTAGCACTGCTATGGCTCTCTCATCATCTACCCTTTTAAAATGCTTACCCGTCTTTCTCATTGCTATTCAAAGAAGCAGATTTATTTCTCACCCTGGAGTTGGGAATTTTGGCATGCCAGATTGAAAATGTTCCCAACACCAAGTAGTGCACGGGTTATTCTTAGCCTCCTGACACGCTTAAGAGAAAACGGGGCAGTGTGCGTCTCTAAATCAAGCAAAGTTCTCTGGAAACTATGACTTCAGCCACAGCTAGATTAGCAAGGCCGCTGTCATATTAGAGAAAGAACCAGGATCAGAAACGGTAGGGATTGTAGTTCCAGCAAAAGAAATGAAGGGTCAAATCGTAGGGCATGTGAGGAGGGGGTTCCAGAATTATAACCATGGTCACTATACTTTGGATTTTTTAAACATTTCGGTTATGGAAATTAGAGAATATCCTCCAGTGCTTTTTTTTTTTTTTTTCTTTTTTGATGTCTATGATTTAGAATAAGGTTAACCACTTGGCTGCTAACGGGAAGGTAGGCAGTTCGAACCCACCCAGCCGCTCCTCCGGAGAAAAGGCCTGGTGTCTACTCCCACAAAGATTCCAGCCTTGGAAACCCTCCGGTGCAGTTCTGTTCTGTCCTTTAGAGGGGCTAGGAGTCGGAATTGACTCGACAGCACCCAATGACAACGTGATTTAGAGTGAACAGACAACGGCTCACATTTGGGGGCACTGTGCCCCAGCCCAGCTGTGTAAACCCCTTTCACGGTTTCCCCTTCTCCTTTTGTTCACCCCTCCCTGACTGCCTTGCGCTCTCTTTATGCCGTCTCGTCTCCCCCCTGCCTAGACGTCCAGGCCTGCGAGCCAGTGGCTGGAGTCTAAAGACACGGGTGACAAGCATGGCTAAATAAATGGGCTGCAGGTTCTTCCTTTAGAAAGTCAAGGGCAAAGGCCTTCCTAGATAACCTACCCCATATCTTCTCTGCTCAGGGTTTACGATATAAAAATCAGGATTGTCTTTGCCAGTTTTTCTTGGGTTTTGAACGGTTTATGATGCTCGGTTGCAGGATACTCAGTGGACTTTTTTTGCTTTTTGGAAGAAGCCGTTTCCATGCTGTGGCAGAGCTCTCTGGCAGCCAAAGGCGCCTTCGATTAGAAGGCAACTTCATAAATTATAAGCCACCAGAGTGAGTCATTATGTAGAAGGGATTCTGCCATCTGGTCGTCCACTCTACATGATACAGGCTATCATCCTTGCTCTGTGGCTTGGTTACTTCAAGGGCCCCTCAGCCCACAGAGCTGGAAGAAAATGGGTTTAACTGCTTTCATTCCAAACTCGCTTGGTCTCTTAACCCCAGACCATCTAGGCATTTGGAAGGGCCATTATTCCCATTTAACAGATGGGTCAGCTGATAGTTAAGTGTTTTATTTTTAAACGGTTTTTAAAAACTCGAGAAGAGAAAGCAGGATTTGCTTTTTGTTTCTATACCAGGAACACAAACAGTCCTTCTCTCTCTCTCTCTCTTTTCCGCTTTCTCTCAGCATAAGACATTTCACATGCATTTCATTCCCATTTTCTGAAAGGCTCTACCAGCGGAAGCTACAGGTGCATGTGGCAGGAGAGAATGGATTGGCTATGAACAGGTAGGCACCTTGCAGCAATTCATCCCAGCTGCCTCACTTTTTAGTTTTTTTAGCCTCTGGGGGGAGGGGAAGTTTTTAATGAAGTTGATAAAATGCCAGGCAGAAACTAATTATTATTATTATTATTATTTCAAAGCAAACAGGAGAAACACAGCCCTCTTTACCTCTGGCAAGAAGCTCAGAGTGCACTGCCAGAGCTTCTGTTCACTAAAGAAAGACCTGATGGACATTAAAACTAAAAATGGCCAAACCAAGGACCTGGTTAGCTCTGCCTGATTCAGAACAACGGGGTTTAGCAGTTTTGTTTCTTCTTTTCTATGTACCTTTCTTACAGTTTTTTTTAGGAGTATAGCATAGTGATCAGAAACAGGAATTATGGAACCAGTGTCTGGATCCCATCTATGCCTCTCTTTCACTGTCTGGCCTTAGGCAAGTTATCCAACATTTCTGTGTTTCAGTGTCTTCCTCTATAAAATGGGTTTATGATGGTACTCCCTGCGCTGAGTTGCCGAGAGGATTAACGAGTGAAATCGATACAGTGCTTAGAACAGAATTGGTCCGAAGACAATCCTTTGCTGCCTTCTCACAAAATTGTATTTTTTAGCCAAAATTGAAAATAAAAGGAAGGTGATGTTAGGGCTGGGAGGTAAGTTCATACCAGGATGTCTCACTTCTAACAACGGAAATGACACATTTAACTTTACTTTCTTCATGACCTAGAGGGTATTAGCCATTATCACGGGCAAATGTGAACTGAGGCAAAGGATGCCACAGTTCTGCCATAGCATCTTTAGAAGTTTCCACGCAGACATAGACCCCTTTCTTGTACTCAGAGTTTAAAACTACACACTAGTGCACATAGATATGCCTACTTATTTGCAAACATATGCCAATTCAACTGGATGCCTTCAATTAACGCTCAGAAACTCTGGTCTCTAGACTCTTTTAAAGGATGACGGTATTTATGAGGCATCACAAAAACAAACCATCAAAAGGTATTTTAAATATCCATATTAACTATTACCACCACCCTCCTTCAAAAAAGACAAAAAAAAAAAGAAGGAAAAGAAAACATCATAAAGGAGTTCAACAAACTACTACTACCGCTGCTTACAGGTTTCATTTTATCATTAATCTGCGTTCCAAACCCCAACCCATCAGGTCCATTCCGACTCATACAACCCCATAGGGTTTCCAAGGCTGTAAATTGCTACGGAAGCAGACTGCCACATCTTTCTAATGTATGTCCTACTAAAGAAAAAAAAAAAAAAAAAAACTCAGGCGCATTCGGCTTTCTGCATATTTCATAATATTTGTACAAATACCTTCAAGTGTAGATATTCTTAGATGCATGTGGTATATAGTAGCCCTTTAACAAAGGTTATAGGTATAGTCTAAATAAAGTTGCAGCATACATAAATCCCAGCTTAAAAACAAAGGCTCTTTGGAGATAATAGAGATGATGTATTATGACTTCATATCCGAGTGTAGGAAACCTGGTATCAAGTATCACAGGAGGGAGGGAGGGGTGGGGGGAGAGGCAGGAAGAAGACTAGCTGGGCAGGTATCCTCTACATTTTCTTCAGAGCAGACGTCAAATCAGTCACCAGCGATCTTGCGTGCTTCCTGGGCTTGTGCCGCTCATCTGTGACTCTGCGTGGCATTGGCTTGGCCTACCATGGCTGCTCGCAGGCCATAAGTCAGAGCCCACGCTGATTTTACTGCCACGTTTTTCCTCTCAAACCATAAAAGCTTGAAAAAGTAACTTAATGAGAAGCAGCTACACATTTTAAAAGAGAAGGGGAAAAAAATCTTCCAAATATTTCTGAAACCCAAGGCCAAGGAATGTGACACTGACTCAGTCTATTCAGTTCTGAAGGGTCTGCGTCCCAGACGATCCCAAGCCATCCCTCCAGAGTACGCGTGAGCAGGTGGAAACACACGCTCACACACAACGCTCCAATCCTGGGATTCACTTTTACAAAAGAACAGAAATATCTCAAACTTTTACTCTAGGATCCAGTGTCTTTCCAGTACTCCCTGGGCATTTATTTAGGTTGTGTTTTCCCCCTCTCTGTTCCCTTGGGAAGGTTAGTCAACTTTCAGTTTTTAACATCTTTTGGGGGTGCCTTTCCTCCTGCTCCCATAGCTCAGGTTCATCTACAACTCTTAAAAAACAAACACACCAAAGGACTAATGGACCACAACTACCACAGCCTCCCCCAGACGGAGTCCAGCACAACTAGATGGTGCCTGGCTACCACCACTGACTGCTCTGACAGGGATCACAATAGAGGGACCTGGACAGAGCTGGAGGAAATGCAGAACAAAATTCTAAATCACAAAAAAAAGACCAGACTTACTGGTCTGACAGAGACTGGCGAAACCTGAAAGTATGGCCCCTGGGCACTCTTTTATTTAGCTCAGTAATGAAATCACTCCTGAGGTTCACCCTTCAGTCAAAGATTAGACAGGCCCATAAAACAAAACGAGGCTAAAGGGGCACACCAGCCCAGGAGCAAGGACTGGAAGGCAGGAGGGGACAGGAAAGCTGGTAATAGGGGACACAAGATTGAGAAGGGAGAGTGTTGAGATGTCATGGGGTTGTTAACCAATGTCATAAAACAATATGTGTACTAACTGTTTAATGAAAAGCTATAGTTTGTTCTGTAAATCTTCATCTAAAGACAAAAAAAAAAAAAAGCACACACAAACAAAAAATCCTTCCTCCCCAGTCTATATGGAAACAACGTATCAGGCCCAAGCACTCAGTGTGATTGAGGGCAGTGTGGTTCAGCAGCAGAGTTCTCGCCTTCCATGAGAAAGACTCAGGGTCGACTTCTAGCCAACGCACATCATGTGCGGCCACCAGCTGTCTGTCAGTGGAGGCATGTGTGCTATGATGCTGAACGGGGTTCAGTGGAGCCTCCAGGCTGAGAAGAGAGGCCTGGTGATCCACTTCTAAAAATCAGCCAGTGAAAATCCTTTGGATTATAATGATCTGATCCTGTTGCGCATGGGGTCCCAAGACATTGCTGTTTAGAGATAAGGATTCAACCTCAAGGAAACCCTGGTGGCGTAGTGATTAATTGCTACGGCTGAACAAAAAGGGAAACCCTGGTGGCGCAGTGGTTAAGTGCTACGGCTGCTAACCAAAGGGTCGGCAGTTCGAATCCGCCAGGCGCTCCTTGGAAACTCTATGGGGCAGTTCTACTCTGTCCTATAGGGTCGATATGAGTCAGAATCGACTTGACGGCACTGTGTTTGGTTTTTGGTTTTTTGATTAACCAGAAGGTCGGCAGTTCAAATCCACCTTGAATACCCTGTGGGGCAGTTCTACTCTGTCTTATAGGGTCACTATGACTTGGAATCGACTCAATGGCAACGGGTTTGGTTTTTGGTTTTCATTCAACCTTGGAGCCCTGGTGTCACAGTGGCTAAGAGCTATGGCTGCTAACCAAAGGCTGCCGGTTCAAATCCACCAGCTGCTCGTTCGAAAGTCTACAAGGCAGTTCTACTCTGTCCTATGGGGTCACTGTGAGTTGGCATTCAACCTCAGGGCTGGTCCCTGGGTGGTGTTAATGTTAACGGAAAGGTTGGAGGTTTAAGTCCACCCAGAGATACCTCGGAAGAAAGACCTGGGGAAATCAGCCACTGAAAGTCTATGGAGAAGTTCTCCTCTGACACACTTGGTCTGATATACTTGGGGTGGCTCTGAGTCGCAGTTCACTCAAGAGCAACTGGTTGTCTTTTATTTTCATTCAACCTCTGAGTTCTATGTAGATACTTTTCATTTTCCCTCTGATTAAAATTTTTTTAATAATTTTTATTGCGCTTTAAGTGAAAGTTTACAAATCAAGTCAGTCTCTCACACAAAAACTTACATGCTCCTTGCTACATACTCCGAATTGCTCTCCCGCTAATAAGACAGCCTGCTCCCTCCCTCCACCCTCTCTTTTCGTGTCTATTTTGCCAGCTTCTAACCCACCCTACTCTCTCATCTCCCCTCCAAGGAGGAGAGGCCAACATAGTCTCAAGTATCCACCTGATCCAAGAAGCTCATTCCTCACCAGCATCTCTCTCCAACCCATTGTCCAGTCCGAACCCTGTCAGAAGAGTTGGCTTTGGGAATGGTTCCTGTCCTGGGCCAACAGAAGGTCTGGGGGCCATGACCACTGGGGTCCTTCCAGTCTCAGTCAGACCATTAAGTCTGGTCTTTTTAGGAGAATTTGGGGTCTGCATCCCACTGCTCTCCTGCTCCCTCAGGGGTTCTCTGTTGTGTTCCCTGTCAGGGCAGTCATCGGTTGTAGCCGGGCACCATCTAGCTTTTCTGGTCTCAGGCTGATGTAGTCTCTGGTTTATGTGGCCTTTTCCGTCTCTTGGGCTCATAATTACCTTTTGTCCTTGGCGTTCTTCATTCTCCTGTGATCCAGGTGGGTTGAGACCAACAGATACATCTTAGATGGCTGCTTGCTAGCGTTTAAGACCCCAGATGCCTCTCTCCAAGGTGGGATGCAGAATGCTTTCTTAATAGATTTTATTATGCCAGTCGACTTAGATGTCCCCTGAAGCCATGGTCCCCAAACCCCAACCCCTGCTACGCTGGCCTTCGAAGCATTCAGTTTACTCAGGAAACTTCTTTGCTTTTGGTTTAGTCCAGTTGTGCTGACCTCACCTGTATTGTGTGTTGTCTTTCCCTTCACCTAAAGTAGTTCTTATCTACTATCTAATTAGTGAATAACTCTCTCCCGCCCTCCCTTCCCCCTTTCGTAAACATCAAAGAATATTTTTTTCTTTGAACTATTTCTTGAGTTCTTATACTAGTGGTCTTATACAATATTTGTCCTTTTGCAACTGACTGATTTCACTCCAGTTTCCTCCATGTTATGAAATGTTTCACAGATTCATCACTGTTCTTTATCAATGTATTCCATTGTGTGAATATACCATAATTTATTTATCCATTCATCTGTTGATGGGCACCTTGGTTGCTTCCATCTTCTTGCTATTGTAAACAGTGTTTCTAAACAGTGCTGCAGTAAACATGGGATTGCATACACCTGTTCGTGTAAAGGCTCTTATTTCTCTAGGATATATTCCAAGGAGTGGGATTGCTGGGTCAAATGGTAGTTCTATTTCTAGCTTTTTAAGGAAGCACCAAAACAATTTCCAAAGTGTTTGTACCATTTGACATTCCCACCAGCAGTGTAGAAGTGTTCCAATCTCTCCCCAGCCTCTCCAACATTTATTCTTTTGTGTTTTTTGGATTAATGCCAGCCTTGTTGGAGTGAGGTGAAATCTCACTGTAGTTTTGATCTGCATTTCTCTAATGGCTAATGATCGTGAACATTTCCTCATGTATCTGTTAGCTACCTGAATGTCTTCTTTAGTGAAGTGTCTGTTCATATCTTTTGCCCATTTTTTAATTGGGTTATTTGTCTTTTTGCAGTTGAGTTTTTGCAGTATCATGTAGATTTTAGAGATCAGGTGCTGATCAGAAATGTCATAGCTAAAACATTTTCCCAGTCTGTAGGTAGTCTTTTTATACTTCTGGTGAAGTTTTTGGATGACCATAGGTGTTTGATTTTTAGGAGCTCCCAGTTATCTAGTTTTCCTTCTGCATTGTTAGTAACGTTTTATATACTGTTTATGCCATATATTAGGGCTCCTAATGTTGTCCCTATTTTTTCTTCCATGATTTTTATCGTTTTAGATTTTACATTTAGGTCTTTGATCCATTTCGAGTTAGTTTTTGTGCGTGGAGTGAGGTATGGGTCTTTTTTCATTTCTTTGCAGATGGATATCCAGTTATGCCAGCACCATTTGTTAAAAAAAAACTGTCTTTTCCTCATTTAACTGTTTTGGGGCCTTTCTCAAATATCAACTGCTCCTATGTGGATGGATTTATGTCTGGATTCTCAATTCTGTTCCATTGGTCTATGTATCTGTTGTTGTACCGTAGCAGGCTGTTTTGACTACTGTGGCGGTATAATATGTTCTAAAATCAGGTAGAGTGAAGCCTCCCACTTTGTTCTTCTTTTTCAGTAATACTTTACTTCTCTGGGGCCTCCTTCCCTTCCATGTGAAGTTGGTGATTTGTTTCTCCATATCTAAACAGTGTTATTGGAATTTGGATCAGAATTATATTAAATGTGTAGATCACTTTTGGTAGAATAGACATTTTTATAATGTTAAGTCTTCCTATCCACGAGCAAGGTATGTTTTTCCACTTACGTAAGTCTCTTTTGGCTTCTTGCAGAAGTGCATTGCAGTTTCTTTGTGTAAGTCTTTTACATCTCTGGTAAGATTTATTCCTAAGTGTTTTACCTTCTTGGGGGCTACTGTAAATGCTATTGATTTGCTGATTTCCTCTTTGATGTTCTTTTTGTTGGTGCAGACGAATCCAACTGATTTTTGTATGTTTACCTTGTATCCCGATACTCTGCTGAACTCTTCTATTAGTTTCAGTAGTTTTCTGGAGGATTCCTTAGGATTTTCTGTGTATAAGATCATGTCATCTACAAACAGAGATAATTTTACTTCTTCCTTGCCAATCTGGGTGCCCTTTATTTCTTTATCTAGCCTAATTGCTCTGGCTAGGACCTTCAGCAAAATGTTGAATAAGAGCAGTGATAAAGGGCATCCTTGTCTGGTTCCCGATCTCAAGGGGAACGCTTTTAGGCTCTCTCCATTTAGGATGATGTTGGCCGTTGGCTTTGTATAAATGCCCTTTATTATGTTGAGAAATTTTCCTTCTATTTTTATTTTGCTGAGAGTTTTTATCATGAGTGGGTGTTGAACTTTGTCAAATGCCTTTTCTGCATCCATTGATAAAATCATGTGATTCTTGTCTTTTGTTTTATTTATGTGGTGGATCACATTAACTGTTTTTCTAATGTTGAACCATCCCTGCATACCTGGTATGAATCCCACTTGGTCATGGTGAATTATTTTTTTGTTATGTTGTTGAATTCTTTTGGCTAGAATTATGTTCAGGATTTTTGCATCTAAGTTCATGAGGGATACAGATCTGTAATTTTCTTTTTTAGTTTACCTGGTTTTGGTATCAGGGATATGGTGGCTTCATAGAATGAGTTTGGTAGTATTCCGTCCTTTTCTTTGCTCTGAAATACCTTTACTAGTAGTGGTGATAACTCTTCCCTCAAAGTTTGGTAGAGCTCTGCAGTGAAGCTGTCCGGGCCAGGGATTTATTTTGTTGGGAGTTTTTTGATTACCTTTTCAATCTCTTCTTTTGTCATGGGTCTATTTAGTTGTTCTACCTCTGTTTGTGTTAGTTTAGGTAGCTAGTGTGTTTCTAGGAATTCATCCATTTGTTCTAGGTTTTCAAATTTGTTAGAGTACAATTTTTCACAGTTCTTTTAATTTCACGGTTCTTTTGATTTCAGTTGGGTCTGTTGTAATATCACCCATCTCATTTCTTATTCAGGTTATTTGCTTCCTCTCCAGTTTTTCTTTTGTCAGTTTGGCCAGTGGTTTATCAATTTTGTTGATTTTCTCAAAGAACCAGTTTTTGGTCTTGTTAATTCTTTCAATTGTTTTTCTGTTTTCTAGTTCATTTAGTTCTGCTCTACTTTTTATTATTTGTTTTCTTCTGGTGCCTGAGGGTTTCTTTTGTTGGTCTCTTTCTATTTGTTCAAGTTGTAGGGATAATTCTTTGATTTTAGCCCTTTCTTCTTTTTGGATCTGTGCATTTATTGATATAAATTGGCCGCTGAGCACTGCATTCACTGTATCCCAAAGGTTCTGACAGGAAGCGTTTTCATTCTCATTAAATTGGATTCTATAAATTTCTTTATTCCATCCTTCATGTCTTCTATAATCCAGTCTTTTTTGAGCAAGGTATTGTTAAGTTTCCAAGTATTTGATTTCTTTTCTCTGCATTTTCTGTTATTGATTTCTACTTTTTTTGCCTTATGGTCAGAGAGGATGCTTTGTAATATTTCAATGTTTTGGATTCTGCTAAGGCTTCCTTTATGACCTAATATGTGGTGTATTCTAGAGAATGTTCCATGTGCACTAGAAAAGAAAGTATAGTTGGTTGCCGTTGGTGGAGTGTTTTGTATATGTCTACGAGGTCACATTGGTTGATTGTGGCATTTAGATCTTCCGTGTCTTTATTGAGCTTCTTTCTGGATGTCCTGTCCTTCACTGAAAGTGGTGTGTTGAAGTCTCCTACTATTATTGTAGAGCTGTGTATCTCACTTTTCAGTGCTGATAGAGTTTGTTTTATGTCTTGCAGCCCTGTCATTGGGTGCATAAATATTTAATATGGTTATATCTTCTTGGTATATTGTCCCTTGAATCATTGTATAGTGTTCTTCCTTATTGTTTATGATGGATTTAACTTTAAGGTCTATTTTGTCAGAAATTAATGTTGCCACTCCTGCTCTTTTTTGATTGTTGTTTGCTTGATATATTTTTTCTATCCTTTGAGTTTTAGTTTGTTTGTGTCTCTAAGTCTAAGGTGTGTCTCTTATAGGGAGAACATAGATGGATCATGTTTTTTAATCCATTCTGCCACTCTCTGTCTCTTTTACTGCATTTAGTCCATTTACATTCAGCGTAATAATGGATAGATATGAGTTTAGTGCTATCATTTTGATGTCTTTTTTTGTGTGTGTTGTTGACAGTTTCTTTTTCCTACTTAATTTTATGGGCTGAGAGATTATCTTTATATATTGTCCTTTCCTCATATTTGTTGTTGTTGATTTTGTTTCTGCTCAGTCTCTATTTTTTTCTTGTATTTTATTTTGATGAGTAGGATAGTTTGTCTCTTTTGTGGTTACCTTATTATTTACCCCTATTTTTCTAAATTTAAATGTAGCTTTTGTTTCTTTGTATCGCCGTATCTTCCTCTCCGTATGGAAGGTGTATGATTACATTTCTTAGTCCCTCTTTATTGTTCTAATGGTGTCTCCTTTTATATAATAACATTGCTGTTCCCCTGTATTGAGCTTTTTTTCTTTTTTTTTTTAATCTTGCTTTGTTTTTTTGATTTCCCTGTTTGGGTTGACTTCTGGTTGCTTTGCCCAGTGTTCTAGTCTTGAGTTGATACCTGATATTATTGATTTTCTAACCAAAGAACTCCCTTTAGTATTTCTTGTTGTTTTGGTTTGGGTTTTATGAATTCCCTAAACTTCTGTTTGCCTGGAAATGTCTTAATTTCACCTTCATATTCAAGAGACAACTTTGCTGGATATATGATTCTTGGCTGGCAAATTTTTTCCTTCAATTTTTTAAATAAGTCATCCCATTGCTTTCTTGCCTGCATGGTTTGTGCTGAGTAGTCTGAGTTTATTCTTATTGGCTCTCCTTTGTAGGTGACTTTTCATTTATCCCTAGCTGCTGTTAAAATTCTCTGTTTATCTTTGGTTTTGGCAAGTTTGATTATAATATGTCTTGGTGTCTTTCTTTTAACATCTACCTCATGTGGAGTTCGATGACCATCTTGGGTAGATATCTTCTCATCTTTCACGATATCAGGGAAGTTTTCTGCCAGCAAATCTTCAACAATCCTCTCTGTACTTTTTGTTATCCCTCCCTGTTCTGGTACTCCAATCACTCCTAGGTTATTTCTCTTGACAGAGTCCCACATGATTCTTAAGGTTTCTTCATTTTTTTTTTAATTCTTTTATCTTATTTTTGTTGAAATATATTAGTCCCAAGTGATTTATCTTCAAGTTAAGAAATTCTGGCTTCTAATTGCTCAATTCTGTTCCTCTGACTTTCTATTGAGTTGTCTACTTCTGTAATTTTATTGTTAACATTCTGCATTCCTGATTGCCATCTGTCTATGGATTTTTCCAGCCTATTATGTTCCTTAATAATCTTTCTAATTCCTTCAATTGCTTTATCTGTGTGTTCCTTGGCTTGTTCTGCATATTGCCTCATTTTCTTCCTGATGTCTTGAAGAGTTCTGTATATTAATCTTTTGTATTCTGCCTCTGGTAATTCCACGAATGCACTTTCATCTAGACGATCCCTGGATTCTTTGCTTTGAGAGCCTGTTGAGGTGATCATGGTCTGTTTCTTTATGTGACTTGACATTGACTGTTGCCTCCGAGCCATCTATAAGTTGTTGTATTAGTTTATGCTTGCTTACTGTGTCATAGCTTCTCGGTTTGTTTTGTTTTGATATGCCCAAGTGGGTTGCTTGAGTGAGCTAGCTTGATTATTTTTGCCTTTGGAGCTCTGATGTCTTGTCCCCAGATGACTATCAGGTATATCAGTTTAGGAGTCCATTCACTTTTCTTGTGTGAATTCAGCTCAGGTTTCCAGGCAGCTGATCATCAAGTGTGTGGTACAGGCTCTGTCCAACAGTCTTAGAGGGGCAGGGGTGATTGGTGTATGTACTGGTATCTGATTGCAGCAGGGGGTCATGCTTTGAACAACGCAGGGGCCTGAGAACTGACCCCCAAGTGTCTCTGAGGACAGTGTGTTTTTTTGTTTCTTAGAGTGTGCAGGTGGGTAGGTTCTGCAGAGGGACCATGGGCACACAATGTTTTTGGTTGTAAGGACTGGGGGGTACCAGTTATCCCTGGACCCCTTTCACAGGCAGCTGGGTGACCTCAGTGGAGCTACCAGTCCTTAGGCCCCTGATGTGGGTAGGTGAGGACCCTGCTTAATAGGCAAAGCAATGTCAAACATCAGACACCCTCCACCACACAGCTGAAACAGTTGGAGTGTACCAACAAGGGCCTATTCTCCTGAAATAGGCCCACACAGGTCCATGCAGAGGGGAAGGGTACTCAAAGCCCACAGAACTTTTATGCCTGGACAGGAGCCACTTCTGTCCTGAGCTCCCCCAGTTAGTGGAGTTGGCAAATCATCTTTTCCCCCAGTTGCAATTTTTTTCCTCCTCCAAGGCCGGGAGGATGGCTCTAGGTGCTCAACAGGGCCTATTTCAGGCCCAGGGAATTCAGCCTCTGTTGTCTGCTTGGGGGTGGAGGGGAGCATTAAAATATTCGCAAGTACTTAGCTTTTGCTAAGAGAGCCGTTCTTCCCTGGTTCTGGAGGTGTGAGTAGGCTGTGTGGCTGGCTACTTTTCCCTGAGGAAAGTGCAGCCGAACGGTAGTACCAGCCTGCTGCCATGGCTCTGGGAATGGTGCCTGAAGGCTCCCTGAGATTCAGGTCCGGTATCTCATCTCCACTTCTGAACTGTCTCTTCTCTTTCCCCTGTGTTCAATTTCTAAGCTTGCCTTTGATGCTGAGGGCTTGTCATAAATATACTTGTTTCACTTGTTTTTTTCAGGTCTTTGTTGTAAAGAGGGCTCGCCAGAAGCATCTGTCTTTTCCGCCATCTTGGCTCCTCCTCCTATGTAGATACTTTTTTCAATCCCTAACTTAAATTTTTATTCCTTGGTATCTAAGTCAGAAGGTCAGTAGAACCAGGGAAAAGAGAAAGAACACAGACAGATACATTGCCATATTTTAATCAAGTTGGAGGATAGACTTGATGAAACTTTGAAAGCAAAGGCTCACATGAACTTTCTCAGTAATTTGTGGATTTTCCTCTCATATGTTCCTTTCCTATGTCTACTCTATTATAATGGATAATTGAGAGCTGACTACACAGATGGGAATGCATCCATCCATTCATTCAACCAATATTTCAAGATGATGACGGGGCATCAGGTTTGCTAACATGTAACTAGGCTTCCTGAAAGGAAGCAGATTATGGAAGACTATGGAAGAAGGATCGCATAGCTATTTTTTCATATATTTCAGGTACTCATGCACACATTTGAAAAGAGCAATAAAGACAACAGAACCGCAAAAAGGGTATCTTACGGGTTCCAAAGCAACGCATGTCTTCATCTCTTCTCCTATTCTTTTTGAACGAAATAAGATGTTTTTAAAATTTGGCTTTTTTTTTTTTCAGCGTAGCACATTGGTGAATTTTTGATGCTTTATGACTCCCTAAATTATAATTTTATATTAAATCTCAGACCTTTCAGGATGGCAGCATATTGCATGACTCAGCTTTGAAGCAAAAATTAATTTGAGAAATTCAAGTCATGGTTTGTCTTCATTCCAGCTAGACCAAACCCTCAAATTCAGAGCCTCCAAAAACCAGGCACTACACGTGATATTATTTAAAGACAGCATTTGGTTTAAAAAGTGGCCAAATGAATTGTCATAGTGACTGCATCATGCATCTTTCATGCAGAATTTCTCATCCTGAATTATTAATTCTATATATATATATATGTGTGTGTGTGTGTGTGTGTATAGCCCTGGTGGTGCTGTGGTTAACAGCTTGGCTGCTAACCAAAAGGCCAGCAGTTCAAATCCACCAGCCACTCCTTGGAAACCTTATGGGGGCAGTCCTACTCTGTCCTACAGCTATGAGTCAAAATCGACTCAATGGGAATAGTTTGGTTTACACACACACACACACACACACACACACACACACCTGCTTTGTCATATAGAACAGCACATTATACTATCATACTTTTGGTGAAAATGAAATGGATTTCTACTCATATTTGCTTATTTTTCCCTCACAAGGTCCTTAAACACTAGGAAAAAATGACCCTTAACTCACCCAAGTTATCAGTTCCTCACATCTACTCTCCAAATCCTATGGATTCTCAAGGGACCTGAGTGGTGCTACAGGAGTCTCTACTTGGTAGATGTTTACAGAACTGAACCCTCCCTCTTTAGGGTATGCCATCAGCTGCCCCAGCTAGCCAGAAGCAGTGTGTAACATTATGGTGGGGACCTGCTTTACAACACATAATGTTAAAAGCTTTTCAACTTCTTATGTGCCAGGGGCTATTTGCATGGATCCCAGCTGAACAATGAGTGCTGTCCTTCCTGGATGGTGAGCTCCTATTAGTAGCAACACAGTGATGCTGCCCGACGCTGACCACACAGACTACAGAGATTCTGAGAAGACTAGCTTGCCCCAGAAACCAGACATAGTTTACGGTCCCAGAGTACTACCCATTCCCAGAACTCCACTGTGCCGGATGAATAGAGTTTCTTGCTGTCAGGTCTTAAAGAAGCCCGTTTATTTTAAAATTCTCTCACCTGAAAAATGTAGATACCATCTGCCCTCCCTGACTCACAGGCATGTGTGAGAAGAGATGAAATAAGACAGAAAGCTCCAGCATCAATAAAATCCATCTTCCCTCCAACCCCATCACAACCAAGCTACTTTAAAAAACGTAGTATATAAGTGATAGGACTTCCCGCCTCTTTACCTCTGTATTCTAGGCTAGCAGAATAGTATGTTACGGTGGGCAGGCTCAAAGGGTCCAGGAAATGTGTCTTTTCTTAATCCTGGTATAAGAGGATGACTTGGAGAGGGGAAATTGAGATTATTAACAAATAATATATTCCCAGTCATATCTCTGGGTATTCCCACAATCTGGAGACAACAGGATCTTCAACAAGAGGTAATTTGTATTTATCAGAATCAAGAAAACCAAGTTCTTCCTCTTTCCTTGACAGATACAGCTCTCAGAATGGATCTTGATAAGACCTTTCGCCCCTGTGAACTGAGATAGTTCCTTCTATCTAATTTGAAAAAAGGAAGACAAAAAGGAACGCAATATTTCCAAAGCTAGGGAACTTGCAAATATCTAAAGAAGCCAGTATTTATCTCAAGAAAATAAAGAGTGAGACAACGACAACTGAACTAACATAAAGCTAAAAAATAATACTCTTGACACTTTTATTATATTCTAACCAGATGCCATCAGGTCAATGACTCTTGGCAGCCCCATGAGTGTCAGGTAGAACTGTGCTCCTCAGGGTTTTCAATGGCTGATCTTTTTGGAGGTAGATCACCAGGCGTTTCTTCGGAGGTGTCCGTGCGTGGGCTGGAACCTCCAACCTTTTTGGTCAGCACTGGAATGCATTAACCCTTTGTACCACCCAGATACTCCCATTATATTCTAACAACACTTTAAACATGTACAACAATTTTCTTTACAACAAATAGTCGTCATTGTTAATTTCTAAAATATCTTTGGGATTGAAGAGAAAGTATGTGTATTAGAGATGGAAAAATATTGTCATAAACCTGTGTCTTGCAACTGGTAGATTTCTAGGGTATCTATCCTCCTCCTCCAAGATCAAACGGAGAGATGTGGGAATAAAACGGGCCTCTAAACCTCACCACCCTCCTTACAAAGGCACCTCCACAGCTTCCTGGACTCTGATCTAAAGGTTGTCATTGCAACTTTGTGCAATGCTTGGCTCCAAACAATTCACTAATTCAAACTGTAAATCTTTATTGTAAAGATTTCCTTCTCCTAAGCAGTAATTCTCTCTGCTCTGGTGGGGAGGGAATGATTTGCTTTTTCGTTACCAGTTATTTATAAGATATCTACTCTAGATTAGTCCTGCTTGAGTGACATCCTAAATGGCTCCATTCTCCAGCAGTACTCTGCTTCTGATGGGAGACTGACAACCTCCACTTTGAATGTCTTTCATGGTACACGATGAAGTGTAAAACTGCTGTGAAAAAGCCTATGTTTCAAAACAAACCATCTCTATAATAAGCACTTAAAACACTTTTCATTAATATATTTCTTTGTGTGTAAAACAAAAGCTTAATGCTGCAACATGGCCTTTGACAATTTTTTCAAAAATAAGCACTACTTCAGTTCTGAGCTTGGACCAAAGTAATGAAAACGCAACTGTGGCTTGTTTGAGATTTTACCCACATATGCTCCGTTAATGCTGTTGCAAACGGGGTTGTATTCAACCAAAAATATTGAAAGTTCAATAAAAATCCGAAGGTGAAAGCCTGAGTTGGTAAATACAGAATCTAACCACCTTTCTATCTCACTCAGGTATTAGCAAACACCTTTGGTCTAGAGAGATACAGTCCTGTCTAATCCTTATCTGAATTTGCAATTAAGACTTCAGAGCCACGGACATCCACACACGGTTCTGTATACAGTTCTGCTCTCTTAATTTTAAACGACTGGACCCAAATCAAATCAGGCTTCAAATACACTGAAAAGCAAACTTCTGATGTCTAACTGAACTAACAGATAGCACTCTTTTTAATACAGTTAATACTTAGTGCCAGCCTTAGGTTGCCGGGAGCTGCAGGGGTAGGAGAAACGAACAGCATTAGAACAAAAAAAAAAAAAACAAAGCAAAACCCTCCTTGGAAAACTTGTCATGAAATTATGATCACTCCATCCCTTAGTATAAATATAAAATCCAGAAAATCCATATGGATTCTGTGCCTCCTTACATCTCCTCCCTCGATCTAAACACCCTCTGGATTAGACTCTCATTCACTTCCATTGTCACCTCCAATAGAATATTGTAAGAGCCTCGAAGTGAAGCACTTAGGAGTTTTCTTTTTCAATCTCTTGTGGGCTTCTCTCAGTTTATCGAAAATGAACAATCATGTTGGAAGGGGCTCCGTCTGTTTAATGTCATTAGCGATTGTTTCATAAAACAAACAGCCGCTCCGCCGTTCGGCAGCAGTTAATCTTAAATCTAAATGTGGCGGCACTCAGGGAGCGCCTGAGACGTGGTTTGCTCTCACCAACGCAGGTCTCTTAATCTGTTGCTAGTCAGGGCGCTTATCTCTCTGCTCGGTTCAGAGCAGGGATTTCTTTGTCCAAATACTAAACCAAACCCAGTTAACACTGTGCGTCCATAATTTTTTTTTTTTACCCCTGGGCAATTTTTTTTTTCTTTAAGCGACTGAAAGTCTACAGCATATTTATTTATTGACTGTACTATTTTACAAATATTTCCCCAATACTGACAAAGTCAAATTCCTGTTCAGGTTGGCGCCCAAGAGCCAGTCTAATCAGTGCATTTGGGAATCCTGATAAAAGGCTAAAAAGAGAACAAAAAACAAAAACACACTTACGGACCTGGCAATGATGGGTACTCGGGAAGTCAAAGACTTCAGGGAGTTACATATTCCCCAAGGGTCCAATTATCTGCACACATGAGGCTATTACTACCATTATTTTGTACTTTTTTTGTCATAGGCATGGGGGGCATTGGTGGTCCAGTGGTAGAGCTCTTACCTTCCATCTGGGAAACCCAGGTTTGATTCCCCGCCAACACACCTCATGCCCAGCCACCAACTGTATGTTGATGGAGGCTTGTGTGTTGCTATGAACTCAGAGAAGCTTCTAGAATGAGACAGACTAGGAAAAAAGTCTTGGTAATCTGTTTCCAAAAATCAGCCAATGAAAACCCTATGGCTCACAATTGTCCCATCTGCAACCGATCACATGGATGGCACAGGACCAGGCGGGGTTTCCTTCCTTTGTGCGCGTGGTCACCATGAATCCAGGGCTGACTCAACAGCAGCTAACAACAAGCCCTCACTGAGAATTAATTTTTTTGTTGCTGAGTCAACCACATAATCCCTGTTGTGGTGGTTAATTGCCATCTAGTTGATTCCTACTAATGGTGACCCCAAGTGTGCCGAGTAGAACCGCTCCGCAGGGTGTTCACGGCTGTGACCTTTCAGAAGCAGATCCCCAGGCCTGACTTCCAAGGCATCTCTGGGTGGGTTTGAACTGCCAACCTTTTGGGTAGTAAAAAAAAAAAAAAAAGCTAAGCTTGTCAAAAATGAGTTGATGACTACAAAATTTTTTTTTTTTGTAGTCATCAACTCATTTTTGACACATAGTGCCACTATAAGACAGAGTAGAACTGCCCCATATGTTTTCTGAGGAACACCTGGTAGATCTGAACTGCTGACCTTTTGGTTAGCAGCCATAGCTCTTAACCACTACACCACCAGGGTTTCCATTTTGGCTAGTAGTAGCGCTAACTGTTCACACCTCAAGGACTACCTTAAATAACCCCTAAGAAGTTACTATCACCATTTTCAGATAAGGTAACTGACACTTGGAGAGGTTAAGAAACTCACTGAAGGCCACACTATTAGTACCTTTAAGAAAGGTCTCACTGGCTTTAAAGCATATCCGGTCAACCATAAGGCCTTTTTAAAACTGGCCATCGCACCAATCTGAAAATCCATGTCTATAATGGTCACATATTTTGGAGTTCCTGAGAGAGTTGTAATTTCCAATTCTGTGCACCTCTGCCAGACAACCCACCCTAGATTTTTAGTGGAAAATGTTATGGTAGTACTAGGCTATAGATTCCAGGAGCAGAAGAAATCTGTTGCTGCTTAAAGACTCAATAGTGAAGGTCACTTCAAAGTTATATTAAATAATAACCAATTTCCTCATTATGGCTTAACAAGAGGACTCCAGCCAAGCTCTGTGACTTAGTCTCCATAGGTGGCAACTTGCAGGTTCCAGCGAGAGCCCTGTGAATGCCACAAAATCCCCTCAGGGTCTCCTCCACCCCACCACATGGTTGTCCACCTACTTATTAGGCATTTAAACCCCTGCCTGCGCTTTTATTGAGTTCTTGGTCTATTTTTAGAACATTCTTGCTGTTTTGAAATTTTTCACCAGTCCCATAGTACAATGAAAAGATACTACAAGGCAGAAATCAAAGCACAAGTTTCATTACTAGTACTGAGTATTTACCCCATCAGCCAATCAGCCAGAAAAAAACCAAAACCAAAAACAAAACATTTTACGTTCCAAGCACTGGGCCAGGCAGCAAGTATACCAGTATTTGCTTCCTAATATACTAACATAACAACATTTTCTTGCTCTAATAATTAGTCAAGGAGGATCTGAAGGTCATGTCTCACTCATATTGCTCTGCTCTGGCCTTTTGGAATTACTTTCAGCTCCTCAAAAGGGAAATTTGCACATACAGTTCTTTCACCCTAGAATAGTCTTCATCTTTCAGATCTTAGATCAGATATCACTTCCTCAGGGATATGCCTCCATTCACTGCATCCCTAAATGGGTAAGTGTCCCTTACCAGGCTTCCAGAGAATACAGTGTTTTCTCATGTCATATTCCCCACAAGACTTCAAGTTCAAGAAGGGCTGGGGATTTGGTTTACTAGGCTATAATCTTTATGGAGCAAATTTTTTAATCTTTATGGAGCAAATTGCCAGGTCTTTTCCACTGTTGGGCTTGAACCGCCAAGCTTTTGGCTAGCAGCTGAGCACTTAATGACTGTACCATCAGGGCTCCTTCAGTCTTATACATAACCAATCAAAAATGTCTCGAATCCTTGATATATATATCGGTAGTTAACTGATATCCATGGCCTAGGATTTTGCTATTATTAAACCAGAATTAAAAGGAAATAAAGAATGTTTTGGATGGTGTCTTAGTTATCTAGTGTTTCTATAACAGAAATACCAAAGTGGATGGCTTTAACAAACAGAAATTTATTTTCTCACAGTCTAGGAGGCTAGAAGTCCGAATTCAGGGTGCCATTTCCAGGAGAAGGCTTTCTCTCTCTTTTGGCTCTAGGGGAAGGTCCTTGTCATCAATCTTCTGCTGATTTAGGAGCTTCTCAGTGCAGGGACCCCAGGTCCAAAGGACACAATCTGCTCCTGGTACTTCTTTTTTGGCGGCATGAGGTCCCTCTCCTCTCTGTTTCTCTCTTTTATATTTTAAAAGAGAGACTCAAAATACAACCTAATCCTGTAGATTGTGTCCTGCCTCGTTAACATAACTGCCTCTAATCCTGCTTTATTAACATCATAGAGGTTAGGATTTACAACACATAGGAAAATTACATCAGATCACAAAATGGAAGACAACCACACAATACTGGAAAATCATGGCCCAGCCAAGTTGACACACATTTTTGGGGGACACAATTCAATCTATAAAAGATGTGGTGAAAACCTCCCAGAAGGGGTAAGTGAAGATTCAGTAGAGGGATCAGAAGATGAAGAATATGTAGATTTTTCATGGGTTACAGTATTGACTGGTGTCATAGGTTAAATTATATCCCCCCCCAAAATACGTGTATCAATTGGGCTGGGCCATGATTCCTGGTATTGTGTGATTTTCCTATATGTTGTAAATCCTGCCTCTATGATGTTAATGAGGAAGGATGGGAGGCAGTTGTGTTAGTGTGGCAGGACTCAGTCTACAAGATTGTATTGTGTCTTGAGGCAATCTCTTGAGATATAAAAGAAAGAAGCCAGCAGAGAGATGGGGGGCGGGGGGGGGGGGGTGCGGACCTCATACTATCAAGAAAGCACTGCCAGGAGCAGAGTGCATCCTTTGGACCTGGGGTTCCTGCACAAAGAAGCTCCTAGTCCAGGGGAGGATTGATGAGAAGGCTGGCAGAGAAAGAAAGCCTTCCCCTGGAGCTGACACCCTGAATTTGGACTTTTAACCTGCTCTACTGTGAAGAAATAAATTTCTCTTTGTTAAAGTCATCCACTTGTGGTATTTCTATTATAGCAGCACTAGATGACTATGACAACTGGTGAAATCAATATTTTATCAAGAAGAGTTTAGAATTCAATTTAATTTGACAGAGTCATTGGGTCTCAGATGAGAGGACAGGCACTGTACTTGGCATTCAAAGGTACTCAAAGATGATGAAACCCTTCTATGAATGTATGAGCAGAGGAGTAGAGAGCACGTACAGCCAGTACTAAAAAACAAACAAACAAAAAAACCAAACCCATTGCCATCGAATCGATTCTGACTCATAGCGACCTTACAGGACAGAGTAGAACTGCTCCATACGGTTTCCGAGGAGCGGCTGGTGGATTTGAACTGCCTACTTTCTGGTTAGCAGCCAAGCTCTTAACCACCTGCCAGCAGAGCCCCAAAGCCAGTACAGACACATAGAAATTCTTTTGAAGGGCTACGAGTGTTTGTTTAGTCTCCATTGTTTAGTTAGGCCCCATCTATGGGCTCCAACCCACTGTTTCCAAAGCCCACCCCACTTCTCACCCTCTTCCTTATCTATCCATTTCCGCAAAGTCTCTTTTGCCAAACTCCAGGTCTTCCAGACTCAGCTCTGGGTGGAATGACTATTCCCTAATTTACGTAATTAATGCAAAGTGGGTCCTGGTCTTCAGAATCAAAGAAAATTTTGAAAGCGGCAAACTTCACTAATTAAAACCAGAAAAGAAAAAGAAGGAGGAGGAGGTGAAGAAAGAGGAAGCTTATATAAAAATATATAGTTTCATCTTATTTCCTAACTTAGAGTAAATATTTGCTGAGTGAAGAATGATCCCAAATCTCATTTTCACTACAAATATCTACCTGAGCAAATCTTAAAGCAGAGTGACTAAAAATAACCAAACGGGCTTACCTGGGTTCCTAATTTTCCCTGACCTTGTCAGTGCTTACTATTTAAAGAAAATACGTTAAAAAAAGAAAAAAAAAAAAAGAACTTTGAAAGGAAGCAAAATTACGCTTTTACTTGTATTAGCTTTAACACGACCCACAATTTGAAATACCTGTCAAGAAAAGGAAAGATGCCATTAGGCTTATTTACAAATCCTTTCTTCCCTTCAGGTGGTATGCAAAGTGGCTCGTGACCCGAGTTTTATAATTTTGAGCTGTCCAGCTCATCGAAGCATTGCCCAGTCTTCAGGGAATCGATTTCAAACTTTATAGCCCTAAGGTATATATTTAGCTCTCCAGTCATCAGACCATCAACTTCTGCGATAATGACCCTTGGTGGTACACGTTAACAGTAACGGTAACAATAGCAGCTGTCTGAAGCAGTGATGGCTCCATGGTAGAGTTCTCACTCTCCATGAGGGTGAGCCCATTTGATTCCCAATCCACCTTATGCACAGCCACCATCCCTCTGTCAGCGGAGGCTTACGTGTTGCTAGGATGCTGAACAGGTTTCAGCAGAGCTTCAAGACTAAAACTAGGAAGAAAGGCTTGGTGATCTGCTTCAGAAAATAAGCCAGTGAAAACCCTATAGCTCACAACAGTCCAAGCTACGACTGATGATGGGGATGGCACAGGACCAGGCAGCATTCCACTGTACCATGCATGGGGTTGCCATGAGTCGAGGACTGACCAGATGGCAGCTAACAACAAAAACAACCAGCACTCTGCCAACGCTTTAGAGCTATTGCTTTATTATTTCTCACAATAACACTACAGGATGGGCATTATATTATTAAATGTCTGATTTTACAGAAAAGGAAAGCAAAGCTTAGAGGACCGTGTAAATTGCCCAAGGCTATCCAGCTAGTAAGAACTAGTGCTGGCCATGAACTGACCTGGTCAGGGAGCCCTTTTTCTGCAAAGTTCTTAGGTCTACAAACTTTACATAAATATTGAGCTCAAAGGCATTTCCAAAGGTAGATGGTGAATGACTATACTGTATAAAAGTATCTTACACAAACTTCGCTGGATCATTTCAGTGAAATTCCAAGGTTGTAGTTTTTGACAGCACGTCCAGTAGCCATTTAACCAGCACTTTTTAAGATTAAGCTCAAAGTTACCTAAGGGTACTAATTCCTATGGAGCTTTCTTCCTGATCTTTTGTTATCATTTATAGCCCTCCCCCCAAAAAACTATGTTAGTAGAGGAAAGAATGGGGGTGGGGGTGGCAATTAGATTGGGAAAACATTTAAAGTGGAGAATGGCATTTATATGAAAAAATCAGTTGTGTTCATTTCTCCACGTCTTCATTTTGGCTTCCTTCCTAAATGTATTGAATAAACTTTCATATGATATTTAATATAAAAATGGCTGGATTGTGAACATTTTCAGGCTGTAACATGTTTCTTGCCGCTCGTGAGACTCTTCCCGGAAGTACTACAGTTTTCAAAAATAACTGAGAAAGGTAGAATCTTTATTATTTGAACGGGAAAACCTTTGCTCTTAATCCCAGGGGTTAGGCTAACTTTGGATCCTTTCTTTTTACAAATCACATTTTAATTGATCTTACTGACCAGCTAGGGTGGTGGAGGATAGAGGGATGCAGGGAGAGTGAAGGCAAGAAAAAGAGAAGAATGAAACAGAAAGATGAAAATAAGTCGCCCAAGAGAAAACTGGTGAAAAATTCATGTATTCCCAGCATTTTAGCCTAGTTAAGTGCTCAGCTGCTAAGAAGAGGGCAGTGGTTCGAACTCACCAGCTGCTCCTCAGGAGAAAAAATGTGGCAGTCTGCTTCTGCTAAGATTTATAGCCATGGAAACCCTATGATAGGGCAGTTCTACTCTGTCTGCAGGGTTGCTGTGAGTCAGAATCAGCTCGACGGCAAGGGGTTTGTTTAAGACCAGTTATTTCTCTTTCTGCTGGTATTCCACAGTTAACACCAACTCTGATTTTTCATCTGCAATTGTCCTTCCCACTTAAACGCACGGCAGCATCACGTTGTTTAAGTGCTCACCACGTGTGGGCGGCAGAACATACTGAGAAGAGCAGAGGTTTGGGATTCTGATGGACATGCAGGAAAACGGAGCTTAGAGAATTACCAGCTCTGGGCACACCCATCAGGGTTTATGACCCTTGGTTTTGTCATCTATAAACTAGGAACAATAATACCTTTGTGATTATTCAGTATAATCAATGTAAAAACTTCTGGCAACATTTAACACATAGTAGGTGTTCTATAAGAAATCCCTGGTGGTATAAACAGTTAAGCACTGGGGTGCTAACCAAAAGATTGGAGGTTCAAGTCCACCCAGGAGCACCTCAGAAGAAAGACAGGGTGAGTTACCTCTGAAAAGCCAGCCACTGAAACCCTACAGAGCACAGCTTTATTTTGACACACGTGGGGTCATCGTGAGTCAGAATCAACTCGATAGCAACGGGCTTAGGGATTCCATGTGTTATAGCCTTATAAAGAGGACAATCAGTAAACAAAATTCCAGACAGATTGAAATAAATGCGAAGTACAGTTAAAAACACTGTTCTATTTTTTTATAGGCCACGGTACTTGCATAGCTATCAGAATCCCCCAGGGCACTTGTCAACAGTTAGAGTCTTCCAGGGTCCCATGTCGGACCCACAGAGCAGTGTCTCTAAGGCTTGGATCCAGGAATCCGCAAATCTCCATTCTGAACAAACTCAACTAAGTGACTGTCATGTTCACCAAAGTTTCAGAATCTCCACTAAGAAGAGAGAGGAAATGGATCATTAAGAGACCCCACCAGAAATACCCACAGCTCGGGATAATCCCAGGAGGGTTCACGTACAGAGGGACTCATCCTAAGGGAACTAATGAGGGTTTGTGGAGGAACCGCAAGGAGTGGTGCAGGAACGCGGGGTGAGGAGCTGCGAAGCTGTGGCCACCCCAGGACCAAAGGATGGATGCAGAACCTGGAAGAGAGGGATCTACAGAGCACCTCCATTTACAGGAGCAGGAGCCTTTGGCCCCTTGGAGCCAGATCCAGAAACCCCGCTGCCTTTGAATCTATTTCAACCCATAGCGACTGCCTTAGTCATCTAGTGCTGCTATAACAGAAATACCACAAGTGGATGGCTTTAAGAGAGAGAAGTTTATTCTCTCACGGTCCAAATTCAGGGAGTCAGCTCCAGGGGAAGCCCTTCTCTCTCTGTAAGCTCTGGGGTAAGGTCCTTGTCATCAGTCTTCCCCTGTCGAGGAGTTTCTTAGTGCAGGGACCCCAGGTCCAAAGGACGCACTATTCTCCTGGCTCTTGTTTCTTGGTGGTATGAGGTCTCTGAGTCTCTCTGCTCGCTTCTCTCTTTTATATCTCAAGAGATTGGCTTAAGACACAACCTAATTTTGCCTGCCTCATTAACATACTACAGATAATCCCAGGTCCTTAACACGGTAGAGGAAAATCACAACAGATGACAAAATGGCAGACAGTCACACGATACTGGGAACCATGGAATAGCCAAGCTGACACATATTTTGGGGGGACACAATTCAACCCATAATAGCGGCCCTATACAACAGAGTAGAACTGCCCCACGGAGTTTACAAGGCTATAAATCTTTATACGGAAGCAGAGTGCCACATTTTTTCCCGAGGAACAGCTGGTGGGTTTGAACCACTGACCTTTCAGTCAGCAGTCAAGCACTTGAACACTGCGCCACCAGGGCTCCTTGACAGATCAAGGCTGGGGGGTAATTTCAAAATAAATACCCTGTTCTCACTGTTCTTTCTCTCCCCAGTGTCCTGCAGAGACTTCACATTGGCCAGAACCCACTGGAAGCCAGAGAACTCAGGAGCCCTGAGATACGGTCTCTAGAGGTTGCCTCCTGGAGCAGAGTCAGGGAAAGGCTGGCAGGTGACCCGGAGGGGCAGGTGGAAGACACCTGTCATGGAAACAAAGAGGAGGGCTGGCAGCAGGAATGGGAAGACTTCACAAATAGCTCTTGAGGCCAAGAGTGACTGAAACGTCATTAATACCAATAATACTGGTAATTGTTCTTGCTGTTTGGCGCCGACGAGTTGATTTTCAGCTCAAAATGACCCCAAGCGACAGAGTAGAACCATCCCATAGGGTTTCCTAGGTTGTAATCCTTACAGGAGCAGGTCGCCAGGTCTCTCTCCCGTGGAGCCACTGGCTGGGTTAGCAGCTGAGTGTTTAAGTGTCTTACCACCAGGGCTCCTTAATAATTGTAATAATAGCCGTATGTTGAGTTTTTACTAGGTACTACTGTTCTAAAAAAAAAAAAAAAACTGTTCTACATGTGTTAAATTGTTTAATCTTCATGAGGCAGGCCCTATTATCACCACTGCTTTGTAGATGGAGAACCTGAGGTGCAGAAAGGTTAATTTAGTTTTTTTTTTTTTTAAGGCCATATAGGGAGCCTGGTGGCCTAGTGTTTACGAACTCGACTGCTAACTAAAGGGTTGGCAGTTTGGATCCTCCAGCTGCTCCCTGGAAACCCTATGGGGCAGTTCTACTCTGTTTACAGGGTCGCTAGGAGTCGGAGCCGACTTGATGGCCACAGGTTTTGAGGCCATACGGCGAGTTAGGGAAAGCCTCGTTTAACGTAGGGTGAGGGTCCTCCTAAGAGTGTGCTGCCGTTCCAGTGCTCTCTGTCTCAAAAGGTGCCTCCGGCTGGGCCAGCGACAGAGACAGAAGGCAGAGCAGCGGTCACTGGGGCTGGGAGACGGCGGACGGCGGAGCTGGGCTTAGCGGGTCCAGAGTCTCTGTTTGGGTTGACGAAGTTTGGGAAATAAATAGCAGTGACGGCTACGCAACCCTGTGCATGTATTTAATGCCGCTGCATCCTACACTTAAACATAGTTAAAATGGCAAATTCGGTTGTATTTTACCACTATGAAAAGTTTAAAAAAAACAGGCGCTATCGAGTCGACTCTAACTCACGGCAACCCCACGTGTCAAAGCAGCACTGTGGCCACAGGGTTTTCAATAGCTCCTTTTTCAGAAGTAGATTGCCAGGCCTTTCTTCTGAGGCACCTCTGGGTGGACCTGCGCCTCCAACCTTTCAGTCAGTAGCCAAGTGTACTAACTGCACAAACCAGGGACTCCCAAAAAAAAGTTTAAAAAGAAAAAACAAAAAAAAGGTGCTCTCTGAGGGTAAGGGAATTCCAAGCTGCTATGGATTGAACTGAGTCCCACCAAAATATGTGTTGAAATTCTAATTCCTATACCTGTGGAGCAGACCCTGGCGGCACAGTGGTTAAGCACTGTGGCTGCTAACCAAAAGGTCAGCAGTATGAATCTACCAGCTGCTCCCTGGACGCTCTATGAGGCAGTTCTACTCTGTCTTACAGGGTCACTATGAGTCAGAACTGACCCCGCAGCAACGGGTTTTGGGTATACATGTGGATGTAAACCTATTTGGAAGTATGATTTTCTTTATTGGGTCATTGAGGCCATATCAGGGCAGAATATGTCCTTAACCTAATCACTTCTAAGTTGTACAGAGCAGGGTAGACACACAGACAAGCAAGCACAAACAGGGCAAGAAAGATGCTACATGAAGATAATTAAGGAGCCAAAACACAAACCAAAAGAGACAAGAATCTTCTTCTAGAGCTGACAGAGAGAGGGCCTTCCCCTATACCCGGTACCCTGAATTGGGGCTTCTAGCTTCCTAGTCTGTGAGAAAATACATTTCTTTTCTTTAAAGCCGTGCACTGTGGCATTTGTGTTATAGCAGCTAGATAACAAAGACACATGCTGAGGGGAGAATGTGAGCAAACTGTCTGCCTGTGAGGGGACAGGAAGGAGGTGATGTGGCCCGAGTGCTGAGGGGTCTGCAGGGAGAGGACAGAGCCTTGAATGTCATTGCTGGAGTGGCTTTTTTCTAACACTGTCATGCAGAGCTCCGGTGCCTCGACAAAGCTTTGGAACATGCCGTTCCTGCGACCTGGGTGTGGAGCTAATCCCTGGGTTTCGGCTGAACTCAACATGCTGAGGCGGATGACAGTTTTATTGTTACTCACAAATGGAGTGTTACGGATCCCTGTTTCTTCCTCACCTTTCACTTCTTGCGACTGATATAACTTTTTATATCAGTGGCAACAGAAACACAAACTCAAAAATACCTCAAGGCACTGAAGGTAAAAATGGAATGTAACAGTAAAGCAGAGCAACCTTCGTGACAAATCTCGTAAGGTGAGCCTGTCGGGTTTTGATCTCTTCATTCAGCTGAGACGCAGTCACACGTAAAGCTGGGGCAAAAGAGCCCTGTTCTTATTATGCTATCTCCCTTTCTCTGGCTCACTCAATCCTCAGCCCACTACAGGATGAAGATCACAACTCCCCTGTTTCGGGCGCTCAGGAGATACAATTATGCAAAGATGTATGCATGGAGGGAGAGAGATTCCATGGGGGGGGGGCGGAGGAAAATGTCCTGAGAGCAGGAAAAAGGCAGCTCTGACTGTTCTTTCTTAGCTGCTCGAATCTTCTCCATGCCGCTATGCCTTTCACTTTTCCTTCGCCTTCTCATAACTCCACTCTAAATTTGGAGATTACTAATACTAAAAAAAAAAAAAAATTAGAAAACTATTAACTCATTTACTGGAGCTTTTTCAACACCACATGAGCTGCTTAGGGACAGCACACACTCCATGGATTTCAGTACTAAAACATCTCGTCACCTTGGAAACCATTACCTGACCTAGTAGGGAAGCCAGTGTGCTATTTGATGAGTCCCTGAGTGGTACAAACGGTTAGCATGCTCAGCTGCTAACTGAAAGGCTGGCAGTTAGAGTTTACCCAGAGGTGCCTTGGAAAGGCCTGGTAATCTTCTTCCAAAAATCACCCTACAGAGCCCAGTTCTACTCTGACACACATGGGTTGCTGTGAGTCACAGGTGATTCGATGATAACTAGTTTATTTGATGGGGTGGCAACGGGTGTTTTATTAAATATCACAAAGAAATTTTTAATTTATATCAGAAGTTACACTACAGACACTGGCCTATTGTCAGCATTTATTAAAAAAAGGGGGTCAGTCTCGGTAGGAGGCTCTACTTTATTTGTGGTGCCACGAATCACTTTTATATGGCCCTTCTAGTCATGGTCTTGAAACTCCCTGACATGACTGATTCGGCCACAATCTTGCAAGGGATTGGTTAGGTTACTATGCAAAGTGAGTGACTTACAGTCCATGGAGGGGATTGGTCGGTTTGTGGTCCTGATGGGAAAGCCAAGACTTAAAATTGACATGGAGTTTGCTTATATAACAGACAGTCCCGCAGATATTCAGGGGACCTCACTACCATCAAGAAGTATCTGGAGGAGAGCCCGTCCTTGGGACAAGGACCTGGTGTCCCTGAGCTGAGAACCTACTAGACACAGAAGAAAGAGCGAACACTGAAGATGGTATTAGACAGTGAGAGACAGCCTCAGTGCACTTGGTGGCCCACGGAGTGAGAGCTGAGCACCTTCGGGAAGGAAGCTTCCCAGGGGAGCTCAAGAGCTGTGACACCTGTTGATGCAGGGCAGAGGTCTCTGTGCGTCCCGCTGCCACAGAGGATCTAGGGCAGGGGTCTTCCTACCGCCTCTGAGCAGGAAGCTTGCCAAAACCAAACCAAACCAAATCCTTGCCATTGAGTCATTTCCCCATTCCAACTCATATTGACACAATAGCACAGAGTAGAACTGCCCTGTAGGGTTTCTAAGGTTGTAATCTTTATGAAAGCAGACTGTCACAGCTTGTCAGTGGAGCTAAAAGAACTAAATATTTGTGCAGGGCAAGAGAGGCCCCTGTGCAGGGGTTGCACAACTCCCTCCCTCCCACCCCCCACAACAGGGACCTGGGCAGTGGGGCAGCAATAGAGCCCCACAGGCCCAGGTAGTGTAGAAGGAGCCGGCAGCAGAGGCCAGCGAGGCCCCGTGGCAGAGCAGAAGCCCTGGGAGCCGTGCAGGTCCCCCAGCAGCGTGGTGGTGCTGGACGCAGCAGTGATGTGAACACAACATCTGACCTGAACCATGGTGTGGTTGCCCAGCCATGTGAGGACAGATGTGGATAATTTGGGGAAGGGTCAGCACTTCCCCTCTGGGACTCTGTTATTGTTTACTGTTTGCCTTCTATGAATAATAATAATGGTTTTTACTCTGCCAACACTGTGTAAGTGGCTCAGTCACAGATGAATGTAACACTCATGGGATGGTGGATGCCGGAGGATGCCTGCACCTCATTCCTAGCAGACTATGGCTGCCTGGAAGCTTGAGGCAGAGCCTGTCTGCATGTGCCATCCAGACAGACAGATGGGTACATACATTATCAATCACCAATCTCAACAATTCTGCTCTCTCAGATTAGACACAGCTCAGATCAAATGCCTCCGTGGGGGTCCAGTGATCTCTCTCCATTATTCAGCTAGTGGAGACATTATATAGTTGAATGTAGTTATTCCATAATCTCCTTTCTGATCTAAACCAATTTCTCTTTCCCTACAAATAAATCCCAATGAAGCTCAAATCACTTATCACCCCTGAAATTAAGAGCTGGAAGGGATCTTAAAATCGCAGAATCCACCCCCTTGTTCTAACAGATAAGAAAACTGAGCACAGGAAAGAGAAAGACACTTGTCCAAGGTCATAGCAAGTGGCGAATCTGACTCAAAATGTTGTGTTTGATTCGACCCTCATCATGCTGACTCAGCAAACTATCCCAAGTTAACAAGGTTTTCCTTTCTTTCTTTGTTCCTTATATTTCTAAAGTCCTGTTGGCTTCTAAAAAAAGAAAAGAAAAGATAAAACACACAAAGAAGTGGGTACTCGCCAAAATTTCAAAGACACCATTTCTGAAAAGTAAGGGCATAAGGAAAGAAGGGGGAAATTTTTGAGCCAATTGCCTAAAATGCCATCCAGATATGTTAACCATAATCTAATCACCTATAATGTTTATCATAGGTTAGGGTAACAGTGAGTTTAAATTTATTTAAATAACAAGATACTGGGTTTTTGTCAGCTGTAATTCCATGATGTCTGCAATTTTCAATATATCTCATGGTATAAAAATACAAGCAATCTTAGCCTTTGATTGCTGCTGGTACAGTTTACTTAAACAGATACATAACTTACACAATGCAAGCAGATAGCAGGGCAACTAGAAAGCGGTCAGATGCCCACGGCTGCGTGAATGTATGAATGGCTTAGGAGAGTTCTTTATATGTTTTCCTTTTTCAAACAAATTCCCCCGACTGATAATTTAAATTTATTCTGGACTCCAAAAATTATTAAGTTCTTGCATACCTATTTTGATCCGAGGACAAGATCTGGGGACAGACAGGCAGAGGAAGTGTGGTCTATTTTAAAAAGATGACTAAAGTGCCAATTGATTTTGTTTCCAAAATAATTCTTCCAGGAGATGATGGTAAACCAAGCACAAGACGGCTGCATCTGTGATTACTGGCCAAAACAAAATTTCAAGAATCGAGTTAAAGATTCAACAAAGCCTTTGTATCTAGCTCACAAAAATTCTGAAAGATAGCCGTTACGGTCCCATTTATCAGATGAGGAAACCAAAGCTCAGAGCTAACAACTACAGAATCTACACTCAGCCTCAAGAATATCTAGCTCCGAAGGCCACGTTACATCTTTGAGCTATACTGTCCTGTTATATTCTGTAAAATACCCAGGAAGGGTTGGTTTGAAATGACTCCAGGAGAACAACATATGTTATAAAAAAAAACTCCAGGAGAACAAGCCTTGTTATAGTACCCTAGTAATATTCTATAATATAGTAATAACACTAAAAACATTTTTTTTTAGAAAGGAAGAACCATTTATATGTACTTACTGCCTATAATTACCCTGTGTCTTAGTCATCTAGTGCTGCTATAACAGAAATACTACAAATGGATGCCTATAACAAACAAAAATTTATTTTCTCACAGTTTAGGAGGTTAGAAGTCCGAATTCAGGATGCCGGCTCTAGGGGAAGCCTTTCTCTCTCTGTTGGCTCTGGAGCTTCTGCTTTCTAGTTCCTTGGAGATCTCCATGGGTCTTGGCACATATCTTCCCCCATCTCTGCTACTTTTCCTTGCTTATATCTTTTATATCTCAAAAGACGTTGACTTAAAACGTACCCCACACTAATCCTGTTTCATTAACAAAAAGAAGACAACCCATTCCCAAGTGGGATGTGACCACAGGCATAGAAGTGAGGATTTACAACACATATTTTTGGGGGACACGATTCGATCCCTAACACTCTGTGAGGTAAATATTATGTAAATAAGTTCAACATACAAGGAAGCTCAGTCCCAGAAAAATTAGTATCTTGTCTAGGATCAAGCTCTACTATCTGAGCCAGGATTATAACCTCAGCAAGCCGATGCTGTAACCACTGTGTATGTGTGTGTATATATATAGTAGCCACTGTATTTTAAGCCTCAAAAATCTAGCATCAAAGTAGACCGACTGACTTTCAATCACATTTTCATCATTAAGTACGTTCGACAAATGACTCATCAATTTCACTGGCATGAGGGGCACAAAGCTCGACATTTTGGAAAAGAGAGACTAAGAATGATGGAAGCATTGGCTCCTGACCTCAGAGAGCTCACAATTCAGTAGGAGAATTGTGGGAATTGATAAAGCCATTGTGACAGACAATGTCTCATTAGCGTCTTAAAAGAAGAGTGAACAGAGCTTGATTCCACTTCACAGGAAGAAAGACCACCCCCAAAGACAATCGTCACAGACTGCTTCCCAAGGGTGTCCTGTGAGGTGGTCCCCAAAGAATGGATTTTGATAAGACAATCCAGGTGAATGGAATGGCATGAGTAACCTTGGGGAGGAGGACAAGAGTGAGTGGCTCAAATTGGCTTAAGTATGTTGTATATGTAAGTAAATTGTGTGAGGTGACATTGGAAGACCATTAAAGGCCATTAAAGGCCGCGACTTCTAGGCTCAAAAAACATGGATATCAGTGAAGTTCTTTGGGAGCCAAAAAAGGTTTTGTAGGATGGCTGGGGAACAACCTAGGGCATGTTTTAGGAAAATACATGAAGCAGCCATGTATAAATTGGCCTGGAGTGTTTAACTATTAGTCAAGAAGCCAAGTATTAAGCTACTGCAATAGAGTAAGTAACAATGGGATTAACAGTTCTGTGTAAGTGGGTGGACTAGCAGTGGAGATGGATAGAAACGACAAAATCAGAAAGCAGGGCCAAGGACAAATAGCCAGGAATTTGCAAATGACTGATAATGAAGTATAAGTTCACATATGTTGAATCTGAACAGCTGCAGGAACATCTGAATTGAGTCTTCTGGTAGACATTTCAAAATATGGAACATGAGATGAAGATAGGAGTTGGCTTAGAAATTATGCTGTTGGAGGTCTTCTGAGTAGAGATAGTAGTTGAAGCTATGCGAATAGCTAATATCATCAAAAAAGAGAATAGAGAACTAAGGGAGTAATATAAACTTTGGATGAGCCCACTTCCAGAAAGCAGAAAGAAGAGACAGCTACCAATCAAGGAAAGCCAAGAAGTGAACTAGAGTAGGGAAAAACCAGTATGGGAAGACTGGGAAAGAGGGTGTGAGGGTATTCATGATATAAAATGCTGCCCACATTGAGGAAAATGAGGAATAAGAAAAAGGAAACACAGTCTCCCACTGGTGAGTCTTTCAATAGGCTTGTAGGTGGCCAAGAGTGTAAACCACTCTGAAGAAATCTGATGGTTTGGGAAGAAGAAAGACAGAAACTAGCTCCAGAGCACAGTTGGGTCCAGGGTGGGTATAATTTTTTATGACGTACACAGGAGTCGTGAGCATGTAAGAAGTGGAATAGCCTGAGAGCCAGCTCCATTGTCCTGGATTCTTCTGCATTACTTAGCATTTATCCATAGTTTATATAAATGTGTCCATCTTCTCAGCAGGACATGTTTCAAGCAGATATTAAGGTCCTTTAACATTGGGAGATGAGCCCTGTTATTGTTTTTTTGCTCCCAATCTTCTGAAATCATAATAGAAGATTAACATTTTTTTTCTTTTTTGACCACATTTCTGCAGTCTATGACCCTACACATAATTCTCACTTTTTTAAAAAAATTAGTAAAAAAAAAAGGAATAAATAATCATGATGATAACAATAACAGCAGGTTAAAAATGTGAAGCATTAAGTCCACAATACATGAATTATCTCATGTATTCAAAAAAGTACACATACATGAATTATCTCATGTGTTGTAAAAACCACATTTTGAACAACAAATACTTGTTTTATTTTTGGATTTCATTTTGTACATAACTATTTAACTATTTTCTGCCCCATTTCTAAAAAGCTGATAACAGATCCATTGTCAAAGCCCTGCTACAAAGATCTATTTATCAATCTTTTCATCCATCCATTCATCCACCCACCCACTCAGCCACCCGTCCGTCCGTCCGTCCTTTCACCAAACACTGAGTGCCTACTCTATGCCAGGTACTGGATAACATAAGGCATGAGCTTTGATTTATCAATTTCACTTTGTTACAAATAATTTCAAAGATATATTTCTTTGTCAAATGAACCAAAACTCCACATCCCAAGTAACGGGAATTTTTAGAAGTCCAAAAAAATAAGAGAAAATGGTATTTGCCTTTTACATTAATTTTTTACTCATCTAATAAAGATGCTCAATAGTCCCTTTACATAAATACACATATGCTATGCAGTATGTGAAAAAATTCAATCGCAAAATTAAAATGAGGCACATTTCTAATTTAATGCCTTATTATCTTTGCCATAGCATGTGCATACAGTTAACTAATAAGTAAAATATGTAGACCAAGGAAGAGAAGCCCTGCCCTAAGGGAATTTATAATATATTCTAATATATTATAATTGTGTGTGAAATATACATCTAAAGTCAAAATTTGTCAAAATTTTGTAACTGGGAGATGCTGATAACTGTACCCAAGAAGGCATCTAAAATATTCTTGCCACAGAAAAAAAACACATCTTTATTCAGTGATCCTCATATACTGTATTTAAAAGCTTCCTCATATACTGCTAAATAAAGAAAAAAAAAATAATCCTAGACATTGAAATATTTTGAAAAAAATAATGTGGGGCAGCCTTGTTAATTTTCTGTATTGTACATGTGTATGTGTGTTTTTCCCATGCAATGTTGTTAGATATAAAACAGAAAAACCAAACCAAACCCAGTGCCGTCAAGTCGATTCCGACTTATAGAGACCCTATCGGTGGTTGTTAAATATGCAGGTGGTAAATATATTTATTTTTGTTTTTTAAAGCTGTGCATGTTCTTTTTTGAAAGACAAGCTAAAGCAGCAAATTTAAATTTCAGATTGCAAAATGTATGGTGAAAGGATACAGCTCTAGCAGCCAGGGGTCATGAGTTCTGGTCTTAGCTCAATGTGACCTTCAGCAAACCCTTAACCTGTAACCGCCTCTGAGGCCAGCCCTTTATAAAGCAGAGACGGGATCACCATAAACTGGTGGCAGCTCTATAAAGCTGGCAGTTCCATAAATTGAAATGCCTCTAGGGGCCAGGTAGGTTCCAGGTCGTAGGAAGGTACCAAGCAGGTTTAAGCTTGGGAACCGCGGGAAGGGAAGAGTGGAGGACCTATCTGAATGGATTCAAATTCTCACGAAGCCAGCACTGTTCAAAACAAACAAAGAAACAGACGAAGCACCTGAGCAGCCCACAAACATCTGCACTGGATGATTTCTAAGGTAATTTCCAGTTCTGAAACTGTGGACCTATGACGATGAGCCCACAAAAGAACTCTGCCCTTTTCAAGCCCTCTGGCCTCCTACCTTAACATCACAGAAAAATTCAGAAGCTTGGGGAAAAGTTTGCTAGAGAAGGTTCTTCAGCTCCACAGCCTTTAAAAACATCTAGATTGATACAGCTTCACTTTTCTCCAACAGCCAGAGCACAATGTGAGAAAACAATAACTCTGACGCAAAGATACACACATTGAAGTATTTTAAGTGTTCTCTTCCCCAACATAATTTTTTTAAACTGCCACAACATATTCTTTGCATTCCCTCAACCTTTAAAGGCAAAATCATTAGTTGGAAAGATGTGTGTGATTTGCCAATGACCTCAGAGAAAGTTAGTTTTATAAAATGGAACAATACACTGAGTTATTTTTCGCTTACCAATATCTTCTGGCTCTGGAACTAGGCTGGCAGAGTCAGATTACCCAAAGGGAGGCTAAGAAATCTGCTGGGGGAGCGGGAAAGCAGGGACATGAATACTTTTGGGAAGGGGAAGAAGCTGATATTTGATATTTCCAAAAAAGAAAAAAGTAAACTTTGGGGCAAAATGGAGAAGTTTTGGGATTTTCTTACGGCACCTTGTTTTTATTTTTAATTACCCTAAGTAGGAAATGAGGAGGGGAGCATCCCTTTTGATGCTCCACATGGTTTCTAAAGGCCTTAATCTGCCCTTGTCTGACCATTCAGACAGAGAAGTCAAACAAGCAAATCAGGGTATGAAGGAATCCGGATAGAGGAGCCTGAGATTTTAAGTAAAGAAAATTTGGACTTAAACTACATATGCTTTTCTGTAGTATCATAGTGAGAAGTAGTACAAACTATTTTTGTCTTCAAGAGATAGAAACTGGAATGTTTTACCAATGAGATAAGGAGCCCTAGTGGTGCAGTGGTTAAGTGCTTGGCTGCTAACCGAAAGGTTGGCAGTTTGAACCCACTAGCCTTTCCTTGGGAGAAAGATGTGGCAATCTGCTTCCATAAACATTACTGCCTTGGAATTCCTATGGGGCAGTTCTACTCTGCCCTATAGGATCACTATGAATTGGAATCAACTCGATAGCAATTTTTGTTTTTGTTGTTGTCGTCCCAGGGAGATAAAGAGTCACCATGCAAGCCTTTTGCACACAGATACAGCTTAGTTTTCATATACAACTTCCACTAGCAATGCAATGGTCTCATTTAAACAACAAATAGCTTTATTTACTTCATACACTGCCTTAATGTAGACATGGTACTTTACTTAGGGGATTTATTTCTGGACGCTTGATCCCACTGAAGAGTATCAAACACCTTAGGGATCTCCCCACTTTTGAAGAAATTTTTAATTGTGGTAAGCTATGAAAATGCTTCTGTATATGGTATTCGACAGACCTACTCAGAAGGAAAAAAAAAGACACCACAGTTTGAATAAATACTCAAAAGATAGAAAAACATTCACAAATCTCTACCATGCGGCCTCTCGCGTCTTTCATGGAGAGACAGGCTGGATCTATCTAAGGGAAAATAGTGAGACTTGGATCTTTTTGAGAAAACAGCTGCAGATCAGCTTGTTTTGAAGCTAAAAGAGAGAAGATGAGCAGTGGGAAGTAAAGGCTATTAATAGGATATAGCGCTTTCAGAAATGAGGAGGCCTTTATAGATCACACAGTCCAAGCCCCTGGTAGGTTCCTGGTCACAGATACTGAGCCAGCCATAACGTGCCAAAGTACTAAAGGGATTTCATGTAGAAAATGTGAGTACTAGGTAATGGTAATAATAAAAATAACGAAACACAGCTAATACTGAGCATGGCATACGTTGTTCATGTATTCATTTAGTCCTCATGACAATTCTATAAAAGAGATATTTAGCCACAATTTAACAACGAATAGCCATAAAGACTGCATAGCTTGTGAGTGGCAGAGCCAAGATTTGAATCCTAATATAGATTTTTTTTTTTTTTTTTGTCATTAGCTCCAGTGTACTTGGCCTCTATGCTCCTTTAGTGAGCTCAGGCAGAGTTTGCACTGAGAGGCAGCAGAGGCGGTGTTCCACAGTCTCCCCGTCTCCCGTCTTTGTACTTCGGAAGCCAACTTTGCAGAGAAGACGGGAAAGCATCAAGGTCTTTTTCATGATGATGGCTTACCCCACGCCACAAGCCTGCACCAGGGGCCACGGTGAGCCTGCATGAGAGCCCTGCTCATGTCACGAGGTGAAAGCACCTGCTGTTCCATGACGCGGTGTGGTCGGAGGTGACGAACTGTAAACGCAACATGAAATTCTAAACTGAAGTCTCCTCTGTCCATCAGTCATGCTGTGCCATCATAGTATTACCCTCTCACTTGATGAATGAATGAAAGTCTTTGTGGCTAAACTCTCCAGATCGGTCTCTTTTGCCCTTCAAGTAGAGTGCCGTAAACCTTCCTAAAGGCACTGTCATGTTTCAAAGCCATCACTCATAAATGAAGACTCTGAAGTCACACCAACAATGCTTATATATTACCAAGAAGGGTTAAAAGGCAACACCAAGCCCGCATGCCAGTTAAAAGTCTGTGAAAACTGCACGCATGCAAATGGGATCTGAAAAGGAATGTGGAAACAATTAATTCAGGTGGTGGGACAGGGAGTGATTTCCTTGCTTTTTTTAGTTTTTAATTGTTGTTGAAAATGTTATTTGTACTATAATAAAAATGTGAACATAAAAATTTCACCCGATTTACTAATTACCTTCTGCCATCTGTTGTTCATCTGTTTATTATGTAATAAGCATGTTCCCTGGGTCCCAGCGTCAGCCTCTTCTTAGGCTTGCCACTCTCCCTGTGTGAATTCATCTCATCCCATCCTTTTAATTACCTCCATGGCTTTTGTCGCTAGCTCTTGAGCTCTGAAACCATACAGCCAGTGGTCGACTGGACAATGGGATTTGCCCGTCCCATAAGCACGTGTGCTTTACAGGTTGTCCCCCCCTCCGCCACCGTCTATACCAGTCCCTTTCCTGTGTTCCTCATGCAGATGAACCACACCACCCTCCTTCCAACTGCTCAAAGCCGAGACTTTAGAATTAGTCTCAGTTCTCTCTCTCCTACATAAATAAAACGCCAGGATTTTTTTAAAAGTACCTCTTGAATATTACCCCCGCTTTACTAACATCTCTGTTCTTATCGCCGCTGTTTTTTATCACGGCTGCTCTTGCTTCTCACCAACATCACTGCAAAAGATCCCCAGATGGTTTTCAGCTTCTGATCTCACCTCAGTTCTCTCCAACGAAGCCAGAGTGATTGCTCTTCCTGTCGCGCCACTATTTTAGTATCTAAAATAACAGTGGCTGTGGAGTCGATTCCAACTCATGGCGTGTGTGTGTCAGAATAGAAGTGTGCTCCACAGGATTTCAATGGCTGGTTTTTTGGAAGTAGATCGCCAGGCCTTTCTTCCAAGGTGCTCCTGGGTGGACTCAAACTTTCAACTTTTTGGTTAGCACCCAAGCATGCTCACCATTTGCACCATAGAATAGCTCCCTATTACTTTCAGATTTAAGACCAAACATGGCTTATAGGCCTGTTTTGATCTGGCCTATGCCTACACGTAGATTCCTTTCTCAGGGTTATCACCTCTCCCTTCTCCACCAACCTTACTAATAACCACAACAAACCATAATAACCAGAATCAACGGCTCTCTCCTTTGCATAACCTGCTGCTTCTGCCCGGCTACTCTCTCCACTCCAACCCCAACATAAATTTCCCCTGAATAACCCTAGTGTCCTCCAGAACTTTTTCTTGCCTCCTGGGGCTGACTTAGATGCTCCGTGGGTGAGTGTAAGGACCATGAAACTATCTCTATTCTAGCTCTTCCCACAGCCTATCAGAACCACCTCTTCATACATCTGCATTTCCTCACTGGACTTCAGACTCTTTGACGGCTGGAGCTGCGTTTCATTCATCATTCTATATCCCTAGGATCCCCGCTGGTGCGAACGGTGCTCAGCTGCTAACCGAAAGGTTGGAGATTCAAACCCACTCAGTAGCTCCAAGCTCTGAAGGAGAAAGACCGGGTGATCTGCCTCTGTAAAGATTACAGCCAAGAAAACCCTGTGGGGCATTTCTACTCTGTCACATGCGATTGCTATGAGTTGGAATTGACTCGATGGCACCCAAGAACAACAAGCATGATCCCTAGCATAGTACGTTACAGAATAAATAAATACTGAATGGTTATTTCTAAAGGTCAGTGGTTATTTTTAAAGGTCAGTGTGTTAGCAGAGACAACATTTGATGGGATTTCTCTCAAATATGTTGATAGTGAGGCATTCTACAGCGTTCAGGAGGTGAAGGACCATTCCATGACTTCCAAACGTACGTGAAAAGAGAGGGAGACAAATTTCAGGACCCCAAATCCTGCTAAGGTTAGAGGACAAAATGGCAACATCACAGCAGCTAGTGAAGGATAAGCGGCAGTGCTAATGACTTGGTCAGGTGGAATGAGGAACAGCAGGTGGCTGTAGCATGTTCTCAGGAGATGAATGGGGAACTAAGAAGCTAGAAGATAAAAGAGGGCACCTCTAGGCATTTTTACCTGCCGGTTTGTCTCCACACCCAGCCATCTCCCAACCTTTGGAAGTGCATCTATCATTGTTTTGGATTTATCTTCTGTTCTTCCCAGCCAGGTGCTGCTGGCGTGATCTACGGTGAGAGGTATAACTCACCAGCGTAGCAGGCCTATACAGGCTTAATCAGCAGTGACATATTTTGTGACAGTTCTGTATAAAAGATGACTAACATAAATAAAACACATGTATATTACAGGTGATAGAATAAAAAGCACCATAGCTACACTCCTCTAGCAGTGAGGATCTATGATTTAAGTCTGTGTGAGACAGCATTCTGAGGTAAAGCTAAAATTCTACCTGGCAGCTCATGCCGTTGCCCAGAGCTATCCCTGCAGACACGGTCTAGCCATCAGCGTGAAGCTGACCAACGAACACCAAGACCATCTCAACAAGAGTAATGAGGAGTTTCCACAAATGTTTACAGCCTCAAATCGAACATCTGAACTTTCTTTTTTATTATACTTGTTTTATCACAGGTGTTTTCTTTTGTCAATATGTTCTAGCCCACTGACAACACATGACGAGAATCAGCAGGGTGCTGTGTAAAGAGCATGAGCACTGGGGTCCAATCTAAGTCTGAATTCTGAGCTATCACTAAACAATTACACAGTAAAACCTGCGAAAGCCAGAACATGTGCAAGGTGGAAACCTGTCAGAGAAGGAAAAGTGGTAAGACTGCACCCTGCCAAAGGCGGGACGAATAAGGCAGTCTCATTGAGTTCTGGCTCTCACAGTATTACTACTGGATAATCATGAAGATTCAGTTTACTTATCTTTAAAATGGGGATTTTGTCTTATTCCTCTCTATAGTCCCAACATCTAGCTCCGTGTAATAGTCCTATTGCAATGATTCCCAACCCCCCCTCTTTCATACACACACACACACACACAATTTGGCATTTACTTACTATTCTGAATGCCCAAACAGGAATGCTTCCCAGGAAAACAGAGATAGCTCACCTTAAATCCCTTTCTGCAGGATGATACCTGTACTCTCTATTTGAGTTTGCCTCCCACGATGGCGTGTGAACACCACAAAAGCTACAGCATCGGCAGTCAAACCCAGAGTTGTCTGCTGCCTTGAATTCGAACAATAGCTGCCTTCCCCTAGTCTGTCGCTGCAAGCTAATTGTCACAAGAGGTCCAGGGACGAATTACCCAATAAGCCAGGTGTGCACGGGCGTACTCACTCATCTGTAACGCACGATTTCACTTGTTTCCATCAAAGATGTGGTGAAACCCATGTGAAATTGCTCACTACAGATTAGCAAACAAGCACAATTCCTACCGTGCTTACTGGTTGATCCACTCCTGAGAAGAGGAACATGCTGAGACTAATTAATGAGCACATGTCTAGGAGCCATTTCGGGTATCTGGTCCCAGTGCTGTGGAAATTATCAAACTGACCAAACAGAGGTTGTCATAGGTTGCCACCCTTGGAACAGACTCTGAGATGTGTGTGCGTGACGTCTGTTAGCAAATGCGGTGATGAAAGCAGAAATGAGCAAAGGGAGGGGTCCAAGTAAGATGCAACGGATCCCGTCAGGAGCTTCTGTGTTCATACGGCCTTCTTGTCTATGCTTTTGGGCAAGCGTTACCCATTTGGTCTCCTATACTTGATAGATCTAAGAAGCATGTTTCTCACATCTGTTACTGTTTGTTTTATAGGTCTGTCTGATCTTTGGCTGAAAGGTGGACTTCGGAAGTGGCTTCAGTTCTGAGTTAGCAGGGTGTCCAGGGGCCACAGTCTTGGAAGTTACTTCAGTCTCTGTCAGACCACCCATAAGTCATCACTTCTGGCAGCTCTGGGAATGAATTCCTCGGTCCTGGAAGAAGGTCTGGGCAGCACACCACAGTGTCCACTACAGAGGTGTTGGGTAAGGCCCTATCAGGGTCTACGGATCCCTGGGCCTCCTGACAGCAGAGCACCAGCCTCTAATTACCTTCTAGGCCCACTCCAGAAGCTGGGCCCTGGGTGATTCTGAAGCAGCTCCTGGCTGAGCAGTGCTCACCAGGCCCCAGGAGACCACAGACATACAGGAGGAACCTCACTTTTGGCTGAAATGTATAATTTCAGCCTAATGCAAGATTTTACTACTGGGATTAAAATTAATGAATCTTTTTCTGCTTTTAGGGACATCTAGTTGAAGCCCTGATGGCGCAGTGGTTGATTGCTCAGCTGCTAACCAAAAGGTCAGCAGTTGGAATCCACCAGCTGCTCCTTGGAAACTCTATGGGGCAGTTCCACTCTGTCCTACAGGGTCACTATGAGTCAGAGTGGGCTCGATGGCAACGAGTTTGGTTTGGTTTAGTTGGGATTAAGCCCATAGAAAGAAAAATCAAACTTCGCTGTTCTGAGAGGAAGGAATAGCAAAACCTGAGGCTTAATACTGAGATCTGTAAATACACTGGAGCTGAGAGAGAATCTAAGCTGCTGAACAGAAACCTGCTTACGGCCATAGGTCCACAGAGGCACACAGTGAATCACAACTGGCATCTGTGAATCCATAGCCCTCTCTTCAACGTCACTCCACTCAACTCTGGCACGGCAACACCAAAACACTGCCAGCATACAAACCTGAGCTGGGAAGAAAAGTACTTGTTTAGTGGTTATTAAAAAATTTATTTGTATTTTTGTTATTATATGGGTGCTTGAACTTTTGAATGACATGTTTAAGCTGTAAGACGCTTATCGTTCCACCTTAGAAAGTCTTCCACTACCTTTAACAAGTACTGTTGGTTGCAGTCTTTCTTTTTGAATAGTAATGGATTTAAAATTACTTTAACACATCTTCCTACCAGTTCGGTAGGAATGTTAAAATCATTAGAAATATTTTTGAGGTCAGAAAACAGAAGGTAAGATTCATCCAGGCGGATGTTAACTCACCCAAAGTGAAAGGTCAGTATTCTGTGTTTTGAGAATTACTTCGGATAAATGACTTCTGTCTCTGAGACTCAGTATCTTCACCTACACAAAGGGCATAGTTATGCACCCTTGGGCTACGTTAAAGATCAAATGGTACGCCATATGCAAACTGAGATGGACCAGGAAGCAAGGCCTGGCAATCTACCTCGGAATATCGGTCAATGAAAACCCTATGGATCACAAGCGTCTGACCTGAAATCTATCATGGGGATGGCATAGGTCTGGGCAGAATTCCGTTTCACCATGCATGGAATTACCATGAGCTGGTGGCCAACCCGATGGCAGCTCACAACAACAGCACAGAAAAAAAATTAAAGCAATGTTAATATCCTTCTGCTTTGCCTTCTTCTGCATAAACCCACTGAGGAATTTGCTGAGAAATGGATAGGTCTTTTTTTTTATTTAAGGGCGTATGCATGTCTCCATGGCTCAGATTTATAATAAAAAAAAAAAGGAAAAGTGCATCAAGAGGACTCACGCAAAGAAACTGTAGCCCATGTGGCTATGTGCTCACAGCCAGTGATTAAACCTTAATACAACCTGACAGCTTTAATTTTTATATAAATACCGCCAGGGCCTATCATTCACATTATGGATTCCACACTTAACAAATGTAATTTAAAAACAACAAAGCTGCTTTTAAAGGAGTACTGTCAAAGCACTGACATCTTCAAAATTGAAAATGTTCCCTGTATAAGATTTGAAATGGAAGAGCCCAGCAATTTCTTCTCTTACCTGCCAGAAGTCATCAAGGTGGACCCCAGGAATGCCCGTACATTTTTTTTAAGTTGAGTTATTGATAGATTGGGACAGTTTTTCACAGAATCATAAATATTTAGAGAAAGAATATGAACTAATAATTGCTGGAATTTGCTACACACTATATCAGGAGCTGTGTATAAATTATCTCCTTAATTGTTACAGAAACTCTGTGAGTCCATGACTATTATTATCTTCATTTTACCACAGAGGAAACTAAAGCAGAGAGCGAGTCGGAGACCCTGTGGTTTGGTCTCAGATTGCTTTCTTCTCAGTTATATTATTTCTATAGTACACTGACCAAAAACAGCAGTAGTTAAAAAAAAAAAAAAAAAAAAACAGCTGCCGTGGAGTCAATTTTGACTCCTAGCGACCCTATAGGACAGAGTAGAACTGCCCCATAGAGTTTCCAAGCAGCACCTGGTGGATTTGTACTGCTGACCTTTTGGTTAGCAGCTGTAGCACTTAACCACTGAGCCACCAGGGTTGCCAGTATAAGAATGGACATGGGTAATTTGAGGAAGGTCAGCATTCCCCCTTTGGGAATCTGTTATTGTTTACTGTTTGTTTTCTATAAATAGTAATAATGGCTTTCACTTTGCCAACACTGTGCAAGTGGCTGGGTTGACAGTTCATATCCACCAGGGGCTCCTTGGAAACCCTATGGGGCAGTTCTACTCTGTCCTACAGGGTCGCTATGAGTCGGAATTGACCCCACAGCAGTGGGTTTGGGTTTTTTGTTTGTTTCCTGGTTTTACAGATGGTTAGTGACAAACCAACGACCAGACCTCAGTTCCCCAGCCGGGCCCTTCTCCTGCACTGTTTGCCCTCCCTTCTCCTGCACTGTTTGCCCTCTCTGGAACACGGCTCCAGCACAGGAGATGACAATGAACACAGCAGAACAAAGCCTCCTGCACTGTTTGCCCTCTCTGGAACACGGCTCCAGCACAGGAGATGACAATGAACACAGCAGAACAAAGCCTCCTGCACTGTTTGCCCTCTCTGGAACACGGCTCCAGCACAGGAGATGACAATGAACACAGCAGAACAAAGCCTCCTGCACTGTTTGCCCTCTCTGGAACACGGCTCCAGCACAGGAGATGACAATGAATGAACACAGCAGAACAAAGCCTCCTGCACTGTTTGCCCTCTCTGGAACACGGCTCCAGCACAGGAGATGACAATGAACACAGCAGAACAAAGCCTCCTGCACTGTTTGCCCTCTCTGGAACACGGCTCCAGCACAGGAGATGACAATGAACACAGCAGAACAAAGCCTCCTGCACTGTTTGCCCTCTCTGGAACACGGCTCCAGCACAGGAGATGACAATGAATGAACACAGCAGAACAAAGCCTCCTGCACTGTTTGCCCTCTCTGGAACACGGCTCCAGCACAGGAGATGACAATGAATGAACACAGCAGAACAAAGCCTCCTGCACTGTTTGCCCTCTCTGGAACACGGCTCCAGCACAGGAGATGACAATGAACACAGCAGAACAAAGCCTCCTGCACTGTTTGCCCTCTCTGGAACACGGCTCCAGCACAGGAGATGACAATGAACACAGCAGAACAAAGCCTCCTGCACTGTTTGCCCTCTCTGGAACACGGCTCCAGCACAGGAGATGACAATGAATGAACACAGCAGAACAAAGCCTCCTGCACTGTTTGCCCTCTCTGGAACACGGCTCCAGCACAGGAGATGACAATGAATGAACACAGCAGAACAAAGCCTCCTGCACTGTTTGCCCTCTCTGGAACACGGCTCCAGCACAGGAGATGACAATGAACACAGCAGAACAAAGCCTCCTGCACTGTTTGCCCTCTCTGGAACACGGCTCCAGCACAGGAGATGACAATGAACACAGCAGAACAAAGCCTCCTGCACTGTTTGCCCTCTCTGGAACACGGCTCCAGCACAGGAGATGACAATGAACACAGCAGAACAAAGCCTCCTGCACTGTTTGCCCTCTCTGGAACACGGCTCCAGCACAGGAGATGACAATGAACACAGCAGAACAAAGCCTCCTGCACTGTTTGCCCTCTCTGGAACACGGCTCCAGCACAGGAGATGACAATGAATGAACACAGCAGAACAAAGCCTCCTGCACTGTTTGCCCTCTCTGGAACACGGCTCCAGCACAGGAGATGACAATGAATGAACACAGCAGAACAAAGCCTCCTGCACTGTTTGCCCTCTCTGGAACACGGCTCCAGCACAGGAGATGACAATGAATGAACACAGCAGAACAAAGCCTCCTGCACTGTTTGCCCTCTCTGGAACACGGCTCCAGCACAGGAGATGACAATGAACACAGCAGAACAAAGCCTCCTGCACTGTTTGCCCTCTCTGGAACACGGCTCCAGCACAGGAGATGACAATGAACACAGCAGAACAAAGCCTCCTGCACTGTTTGCCCTCTCTGGAACACGGCTCCAGCACAGGAGATGACAATGAATGAACACAGCAGAACAAAGCCTCCTGCACTGTTTGCCCTCTCTGGAACACGGCTCCAGCACAGGAGATGACAATGAATGAACACAGCAGAACAAAGCCTCCTGCACTGTTTGCCCTCTCTGGAACACGGCTCCAGCACAGGAGATGACAATGAACACAGCAGAACAAAGCCTCCTGCACTGTTTGCCCTCTCTGGAACACGGCTCCAGCACAGGAGATGACAATGAACACAGCAGAACAAAGCCTCCTGCACTGTTTGCCCTCTCTGGAACACGGCTCCAGCACAGGAGATGACAATGAACACAGCAGAACAAAGCCTCCTGCACTGTTTGCCCTCTCTGGAACACGGCTCCAGCACAGGAGATGACAATGAATGAACACAGCAGAACAAAGCCTCCTGCACTGTTTGCCCTCTCTGGAACACGGCTCCAGCACAGGAGATGACAATGAACACAGCAGAACAAAGCCTCCTGCACTGTTTGCCCTCTCTGGAACACGGCTCCAGCACAGGAGATGACAATGAACACAGCAGAACAAAGCAAAGTTGGTGTGTTGCTCATGGCATAGAACAAAGCGTTGAGACGATACAAGATGATCGTTTTATCAACAAACACGTGAGTCACACACCTTTCTACTTCAGTACTAAATTCAACTGGTAAATTTCAAAATACATAATTTTGTGATAGAGTATTAACTATGCATTGAGTTTCTTAATCCAAATTAAGCATCAAAAGCAATATCAATGTCTTATCCAAGGCGAAAAAAAAATACACCTGACTTTGCGGGGAATAAATATGTAAAACCAAAAACCAAACCCCCTTCTTTACTTCTGTCTCCTTGAGGGTTTATCTAGTAAGCCAGGCATGTAACCAGGACAGAAAAAAGGCACAGAGAGTGGCAAGCTTATCTCTCTAGACCATCCCCAGACCAACCCTAGGAACTTCTATGTGCAAAGTGGGAGCCAGATTGGTCAGATTCATATTATGTGCTACACAGCAGCACAGAGACATGTCGTCTGCGAATGCTAGTATCAAGGTGACATGCCTCTGAATGAAAAGTCAGGAGGTCGATAAGTCTCATTTGGGGTCACCTGGCCTTGCTGTCACTTCAGCTGACAGGGAGGAAATTTTTAGAAAATAAACCTTAGTAATTAAACTTAAAAAAAAAAAAAAAATCAGAGGCAGAGCCAAGATGGTAGAATAGACAGACGCGTCCAGCGATCCCTCTTTACAACAAAGACCTGGAAAAAACAAGTGAAATGAGTATATCTGTGACAAGCTGGGAGCCCTGAGCTTCAAAAGCAAGCTTAGAAAATGAACTGAGAGGCAGAGGGAGGAAGAGACCGTTCAGAAGTAGAGAGGAGTTACCGGACCAGAATCATGGGGAGCCCTCAGGCACCATTCCCAGAGCGCTGGGGGTGGGCTGGTACTAGCATTTGGCCACAGTTTCCTCAGGGAGGAGCAGCCAGCCACACAGCCTACTCATGCTCCAGAACCTGAGAAGAACAGTGCTCTCAACAAAAGCTAAGTACTTGTGTATATTTTACTGCGCCCTCCCACCCCCAAGCCAGCTTCAGCGGCTGAATTCCCTGGGCCTGAGATAGGCCCTGTTGAGCACCTAGAGCCATCCTCCCAGCCTTGGGAAAGGAAAAAATTTGCAATTGGGGGAACAGATAATTTGCTAGCTCCACTAACCAGGGGAGCTCAGGACAGAAGCGGCTCCTGTCCAGGCATAGACCATCCGTGAACCTTGAGCACCTTTCCCTTCTGCATGGACCTGTGTGGGCCTATTTCAGGAGAATAGGCCCTTGTTGACAAACTCCAACTATTTCAGCTGTGCAGCAGAGAGGTGGGTGTTTGATGTTTGACATTGCTTTGCCTATTAAACAAGGTCCTCACCTGCCCACATCAGGGACCTAAGGACCAGTAGCTCCACTCAGATCACCCAGCCACCTGTAACAGGGGTCCAAAGACAACTGGCACCTCCCAGTCCTTACAACCAAAACATTGGGTGCCCATGGTCTGTCTACAGAACCCACCCACCTGCATGCTCTAGGGAAGAGGGACATGCTTTTCTCAGAGACACTCGGGGGTCAGTTCTCAGTCCCCAGCCTTGTTCAGAGTGTGACCCCCTGTCGCAATCAGATACAAGTATATACGCCAATCACCCCTGCCCCTATAAGGCTGTAGGACAGAGCCTGTACCACACACTTGATGATCAGCTGCCTGGAAACCTGAGCTGAATTCATACAAGAAAACTGAATGGACTCCTAGACTGATATTCCTGATAACAGCTCTAGCCAGCTGGGGACAGGACACCAGTGCTCCAAAGGCAAAAATAATCAAGCTAGCTCACTCAAGCAACCTGTAGGGGTATACCAAAACAAAACAAAGCAAGAAGCTATGACACAGTAAGCAAGTGTGAACTAATACAATAACTTATAGATGGCTTGGAGACAGCACTCGATATCAAGTCACATAAAGAAACAGACCATGATCACCTCAACAGGCTCTCAAAACAAAGAATCCAGGGATCTTCTAGATGAAAGTGCATTCCTGGAATTACCAGCAAGTTTAATATACAGAACCCTTGAAGACATCAGGAAGGAAATGAGGCAATATGCAGAACAAGCCAAGGAACACACAGACAAAGCAACTGAAGACATTAGAAAGATTATTCAGGAACATAATGAAAAATTTAATAAGCTGGAAAAATCCACGGACAGACAGCAATCAGAAATTTGAAAGATTTACAATAAAATTACAGAAGAAGGCAACTCAATAGAAAGTCAGAGGAGCAGAATTGAGCAAGTAGAAGCTAGAATTTCTGAACTCGAAGATAAATCACTTAGCACTAATATGTCTGAAGAAAAATCAGATAAAAGAATTTTAAAAAATGAAGAAACCTTAAGAATCATGTGGGACTCTACCCAGAGGAATAACCTAGGAGTGACTGGAGTACCAGAACAGGGAGGGATAACAGAAAATACAGAGAGAACTGTTGAAGATTTGTTGGCAGAAAACTTCCCTGATATCGTGAAAGATGAGAAGATATCTATCCAAGTTCCTCATTGAATTTAAGGTAGATCTTCAAAGAAAGTCATCAAGACATATTATAATCAAACTTGCCAAAACCAAAGATAAACAGAGAATTATAAGAGTAAAAAAAAATTTTTACTTATAAAAAAAAAAAATAAGAGTAGGGAGAGATAAATGAAAAGTCACCTAAAAAGGAGAGCCAATAAGAATAAGCTTGGACTACTCAGCAGAAACCATGCAGGCAAGAAGGCAATGGGATGACATATTTAAAAAATTGAAGGAAAAAAATTGCCTGCCAAGAATCATATATCTAGCAAAGCTGTCTCTTAAATATGAAGGTGAAATTAAGACATTTCCAGACAAACACAAGTTAAGGAAATTCGTAAAAACCAAAGCAAAACTACAAGAAATACTAAACGGAGTCCTTTGGTTAGAAAATCAATAATATCAGGTATCAACCCAAGACTAGAACACTGGGTGGAGCAACCAGAAGTTAACCCAGACAGGGAAATCCAAAAAAACAAACCAAGATTATATAAAAAAAAAAAACTCAAAACAGGGTAATAGTGATGTTATTATATAAAAGAGGACAACATTAAAATAATAAACAGGGACTAAGAAAAGTAATCATACACCTTCCATATGGAGAGGAAGATACGGCGATACAAAGAAATAATAGTTCTAAATTTTGGGGTAAATAATAAGGCAGCCACAAAGGAGACAAACTATCTTACTCTTCAAAATAAAATATAAGAAAAAAATAGAGACTGAGCAGAAACAAATTCAAGAATAACAAATATGAGGAAAGCACAATATATAAAGATAACCTACTCAGCACATAAAATTAAGTGGGAAAAGGAAACTGTCAACAAAACACACAAAAAAAGACATCAAAATGATAGCACTAAACTCATACCTATCCATAATTATGCTGAATGTAAATGGACTAAATACACCAATAAAGAGACAGAGAGTGGCAGAATGGATTAAAAAACACAATTCATCTATATACTGCCTAAAAGAGACACACCTTAGACTTAGAGACACAAACAAACTAAAACTCAAAGGATGGAAAAAATATATCAAGCAAACAACAATCAAAAAAGAGCAGGAGTGGCAATATTAATTTCTGACAAAATAGACTTTAAAGTTAAATCCATCAGAAAGGATAAGGACGGACACTATATAATGATTCAAGAGACAATATACCAAGAAGATATAACCATATTAAATATTTATGCACCCAATGACAGGGCTGCAAGACATAAAACAAACTCTATCAGCACTGAAAAGTGAGATAGACAGCTCTACAATAATAGTAGGAGACTTCAACACACCACTTTCAGTGAAGGACAGGACATCCAGAAAGAAGCTCAATAAAGACACAGAAGATTTAAATGCCACAATCAACCAACGTGACCTTGTAGACGTATACAGAACACTGCACCCAACAACAACCAACTATAGTTTCTTTTCTAGTGCACATGGAACATTCTCTAGAATAGACCACATATTAGGTCATAAAGGAAGCCTTAGCAGAATCCAAAACATCGAAATATTACAAAGCATCTTCTCTGACCACAAGGCCATAAAAGTAGAAATCAATAATAGGAAAAGCAGGGAAAAGAAATCATACACTTGGAAACTGAACAATACCCCGCTCAAAAAAGACTGGATTATAGAAGACATGAAGGATGGAATAAAGAAATTCAGAGAATCCAATGAGAATGAAAACACTTCCTATCAGAACCTTTGGGACACAGCAAAAGTGATGTTCAGAAGTAAATGCACACATCCAAAAAGAAGAAAGAGCCAAAATCAAAGAATTATCCCTACACCCTGAACAAATAGAAAGAGACCAACAAAAGAAACCCTCAGGCACCAGAAGAAAACAAATAATAAAAAGTAGAGCAGAACTAAATGAAAAAGAAAACAGAAAAACAACTGAAAGAATTAACAAGACCAAAAGCTGGGTTTTTGAAAAAATCAACAAAATTGATAAACCACTGGCCAAACTGACAAAAGAAAAACTGGAGAGGAAGCAAAGAACTTGAATAAGAAATGAGATGGGCAATATTACAACAGACCCAATTGAAATTAAAAGAATCATACCAGATTACTATGAAAAATTGTACTCTAACAAATTTGAAAACCTAGAAGAAATGGATGAATTCCTAGAAACACACTAGCTACCTAAACACAAACAGAGGTAGAACAACTAAATAGACCCATAACAAAAGAAGAGATTGAAAAGGTAATCAAAAAACTCCCAACAAAATAAATCCCTGGCCCGGAGGGCTTCACCGCAGAGCTCTACCAAACTTTCAGGGAAGAGTTAACAACACTACTAGTAAAGGTATTTCAGAGCAAAGAAAAGGACGAAATACTACCAAACTCATTCTATGAAGCCACCATATCCCTGATACCAAAACCAGGTAAAGACACCACAAAAAAAGAAAATTACAGATCTGTACCCCTCATGAACTTAGATGCAAAAATCCTGAACATAATTCTAGCCAATAGAATTCAACAACATATCCAAAAAATAATTCACCATGACCAAGTGGGATTCATACCAGGTATGCAGGGATGGTTCAACATTAGAAAAACAATTAATGTGATCCACCACATAAATAAAACAAAAGACAAGAATCACATGATTTTATCAATAGATGCAGAAAAGGCATTTGACAAAGTTCAACACCCATTCATGATAAAAACTCTCAGCAAAATAAAAATAGAAGGAAAATTTCTCAACATAATAAAGGGCATTTATACAAAGCCAACGCAACAGACAGCACTGGGTCTTTTTTATACAAAGCCAAAAGCCAACATCACCCTAAATGGCGAGAGCTTGAAAGCATTCCCACTGAGATCGGGAACCAGACAAGGATGCCCTTTATCACCGCTTTTATTCAACATTGTGTTGGAGGTCCTAGCCAGAGCAATTAGGCTAGATAAAGAAATAAAGAGCATCCAGATTGGCAAGGAAGAAGTCAAAGTATCTCTATTTGCAGATGATATGATCTTATACACAGAAAACCCTAAGGAATCCTCAAGGAAACTACTGAAAGTAATAGAAGAGTTCAGCAGAGTATCAGGATACAAGATAAACATACAAAAATCAGTTGGATTCCCTACACCAACAAAAAGAACATCGAAGAGAAAATCACCAAATCAATGCCATTTACAGTTGCCCTCAAGAACATAAAATACTTAGGAATAAATCTTACCAGGTATGTAAAAGAGTTAAACAAAGAAAACTACAGTAGACTTCTGAAAGAAACCAAAAGAGACGTAAGTGGAAGAACATACCTTGCTCATGGATAGGAAGACTTAATGTTATAAAAAAGTCTGTTCTACCAAAAGCCATCTATACATTTAATGCAATTCTGATCCAAATCCCAACAACATTCTTTAATGAGCTGGAGAGACAAATCACCAACTTTATATGGAAGGGAAAGAGGCCCTGGATAAATAAGGCATTACTGAAAAAGAAGGACAAAGTGGGAGGCCTTATTTTACCTGATTTTAGAACCTATTATACCACCACTGTAGTCAAAACAGCCTGGTACTGGTACAACAACAGATACATGGACCAATGGAACAGAATTGAGAATCCAGACAGAAATCCATCCACATATGAGCAGCTGATATTTGACAAAGGCCCCAAAACACTTAAATGGGGAAAAGACAGTCTTTTTAACAAATGGTGCTGGCATAGCTGGATATCCATCTGCAAAAAAATGAAACAAGACCCATACCTCACTCCACACACAAAAACGAGCTCAAAATGGATCAAAGACCTAAATATAAAATCTAAAATGATAAAGATCATGGGAGAAAAAATAGGGACAACAGTAGGAGCCCTAATACAAGGCATAAACAGTATACAAAACATTAGTAAGAACGCAGAAGAAAAACTGGATAACTGGGAGCTCCTAAATTCAAACACCTATGCTTATCCAAAGACTTCACCAAAAAGGTAAAAAGATTACCTACAGACCGGGAAAAAGTTTTTAGCTATGACATTTCTGATCAGCGCCTGATCTCTAAAATCTACACGATACTGCAAAAACTCAACTGCAAAAAGACAAATAACCCAATTAAAAAATGGGCAAAAGATATGAACAGACACTTCACTAAAGAAGACATTCAGGTAGCTAACAGATACATGAGGAAATGTTCACGATCATTAGCCATTAGAGAAATGCAGATCAAAACTACAGTGAGATTTCATCTCACTCCAACAAGGCTGCATTAATCCAAAAAACACAAAATAATAAATGTTGGAGAGGCTGTGGAGAGATTGGAACACTTACATATTGCCGGCTGGAATGTAAAATGGTACTACTGCTTTGGAAATTGTTTTGGCACTTCCTTAAAAAGCTAGATATAGAACTACCATAGGATCCAGCAGTCCAACTCCTTGGAATATATCCTAGAGAAATAAGAGGCTTTACACGAACAGATATATGCACACCCATGTTCACTGCAGCACTGTTCACAATAGCAAAAAGATGGAAGCAACCAAGGTGCCCATCAAAGGATGAATAGATAAATAAATTATGGTATATTCACACAATGGAATACTATGCATCAATAAAGAACAGTGAGGAATCTGTGAAACATTTCGTAACATGGAGGAACCTGGAAGGCATTATCCTGAGTGAAATTAGTCAGTTGCAAAAGGATAAATATTGTATAAGACCACTATCATAAGAGCTTGAGAAAGAGTTTAAACTGAGAAGAAAACATTCTTTTGTGGTTACAAGATGGTGGAGGGAGGGAGGGGTATTCACTAATTAGATAGTAGATAATTACTAATTTAGGTGAAGGGAAAAACAACACACAATACAGGGAAGGTCAGCACAACTGGACTAAACCAAAAGCAAAGAAGTTTCCTGAATAAACTGAATGCTTTGAAGGCCGGTGTAGCAGGGGCAGGGGTTCGGGGACCATGGTTTCAGGGGACATCTAAGTCAATCGGCATAATAAAATCTATTAAGAAAACATTCTGCTTTCCACTTCGAAAGTGGCATCTGGGATCTTAAATGCTAGCAAGCAGCCCTCTAAGATGCATCAGTTGGTCTCAAACCACCTGCACCAGAGGAGAATGAAGTACACAAAGGACCAAGGCAATTTCGAGCCCAAGAGACAGAAAGGGCCACAGGAACAGGAGACTACATCATCCTGAGACCAGAAGAACTACATGGTGCCCAGCTACAACCGATGACTGCCCTGACAGGTAACACAATAGAGAACCCTGGAGGGAACAGGAGAGCAGTGGGATACAGATCACAAATTCTCATAAAAAGACCGGACTTAATGGTCTGACTGAGACTAAAAGGACCCTGGTGGTCATGGCCCCCAAACCCTCTGTTGGCCCAGGACAGGAACCATTCCCGAAGCCAACTTTTCAGACATGTACTGGACTGGACAATGGGGTGGAGAGGGATGCTGGTGAGGAGTGAGCTTCTTGGATCAGGTGGACACTTGAGACTATGTTGGCATCTCCTGCCTGGAAGGGAGATGAGAGGGTGGAGGGGGTTGGAAGCTGGTGAAATGGACATGAAAAGAGAGAGTGGAGGGAGAGAGCGGGCTGTCTCATTAGGGGTAGAGTAATTGGGAGTATGTAGCAAGGTGTATGTAAGTTTTTGTGTGAGAGACTGACTTGATTTGTAAACTTTCACTTAACGCACAATAAAAATTATATAAAAAAATCTAAGCCTCTATTTCCAAAATAATTGTGACATATCATATCTTGCAGCTTGAAAAAACAAGCAAACAAAACTGATTTCACATTTCTTTCACTATTTGCAAGTCCTGGGTGAGAAAATAGTTATGGGCTGATGACAAAGTTTTGGTTTTTAAGCAAAACACAAAGGCTCTTAAATATAAAAGGGCTGGCAGATGCCTTTTAAATCTCTTTTCTTCTTGGTCCAGGGGGCAGATGTGCACTTGTTACAGGATGACTGAGTGGGTCACTCATGGCGCTGCCACTTGTGAGTAATGGCATGATTCCTTCCTTCTAGGGCTGTTCAGTATTTTCTCTCTGTCTCTGTCTTTCCCTGTATATATTAATATCTAATTGCCATGTTGGCTCTCAAAATGCAGGCACACATATTCTGCCATTGCACAGAGAGGATATTTTAGAAACTCCAGAGGAATTCAAGCCGCGATCATGTTCTAACTTATTGATTTATGTGAATCAATGTGCATTTTTGCAAACTATCTCTTAGCTTGACTTTTTTTTTTTTTTTTAAAGAAGCACTTAGCAGTAGAATTAGGTCATTTTCATTAGAGAACTTCTAATGAACTAGTTCTTTATTTAAAAGAACACAAGTTCTCTTAAGAATGCTACAACAGTTTGTCAATGGTTCAGAGCCGGGCTAATGATCATCTTTAATGGAGGCCTGGTGTGAGTGTGAGATCTCAGTTTTATTCCTTTTATCAAACTATGGGATCCTGGACAAACGGAGCTTTGCAGTAGTCGTTCTCTGCCTTCCAGATAACTTAAACAAGTTTGCCAGAAAAGGTGACAGGAAACATGTGGCTGAAAATAAAAAATATCCCTTGTCAGTTTTCACAGGTATTCAAATCTTTTGAACCAATGAGAGATTTGGAGAAATATTTTTTTCCTTCTTTGTTCCTCTTCTCCTTAAAAAAACAAAACAAAAAACTTGTACTTGGACAGCTTCTATTCATTGTAAATAATCTCATGTATAGTTAACAGAAAAATGAAGCAAAGTAGGGGAACAACTCCATTTATTCCCCCTAAGAACACTTGAGGGGCATATTAGAATCTCCTGGGGAACTGCGGTTTGAGGGAGCTGAGCGGTGGGCCTGAACAGTTTGAAAATGATTTTCAGGTGATTCTGATATATTTTCTGGTTGAAAATTCAGAACTTATTTCCTTGGTTAGCTTGATCATATGCCTCAGTTGCATTACAAATAGCTCCAAGCTCTAATTCCTCAGAACAACGCATTTACCAGAAGAGAGCCTCAGCACAGTGACTGTATTTGAGAAACTGGGCTAATTTTAACTACCCTTTTTTTTAATATAAATCTCTCTCTCTCTCTACCTCTATATAGTTAGATAGATGGATATATATATATAAATACGGGAATTTTTCTAAAAACTATGTTACTTTATTAGCTGCACGATTACTGGTATTAATGTACTTACCAATAGTACAGTTTGCTATATAGCATCTAGCTTCTTCACAAATTGCCTTTTACAGGTCCCTTTTTTTATTATTATTATTGTGTTTTTGGTGAAAGTTTACAGAGGAAATTAGTTTCTCATTAAACAATTAATATACACATTGTTTTGTGACATCGGTTGCCAACCCCATGAGGTATCAACACTTTCCCTTCTTGAGCTCAGGTTCCCCATTTCCATTCATCCAGAGTTCCTGTTCCCTCCTGCCTTCTTGGAAACCCTGGTGGCGTAGTGGTTAAGAGCAATGGCTGCCAACCAAAAGGTCGGCAGTTCAAATCCATCAGGGGCTCTTTGGAAACCCCATGGGGCAGTTCCACTCTGTCCTGTAGGGTCCCTGTGAGTCAGAGTTGACTTGATGGCAATGAGTTTTTTTTGGTCCTGCCTTGCTGTCCTTGCCCTGGCCTCTAATACATGGTTGAACTGTGTTATTGTTTGTTTTATAGGCTACAGGCCCAATTTTTTCATCATTAATCTTTAATTAATCAAGATAAAATATTTTAAATCATTTTATCTCTTAGGAAATCAAATATCCTGATCTATCTTAGTTTCTGCTGTGCACCTATAAATATATCTTCTGATCCTAAAAGACCTGTTGCTTATGAATCCATAGTTTCCCAACTCCACCTAATCCACTCCTTCCTCAATTTATCTAAAATCCCCAGTGAATTCAAACTCTCCTGTGTCCCTTTACAGTACCTGGACAATCGTGTGGTGATATCTAGAGTGACAGAAATGCATTCTAAGAGGCCTCTTCCAAGATAATGTTCTCACAGCATTCCTGACAAAGCTTTATCTGGACTCTCTTGATGTCTTCTAGTCTATATTCAGCCCCAAACACCTCTCGTATTGAGTTATAAAATCTCTTGTACCTTTTCTCAAAGGGTTAGTTTAAAAAAAAAAAAAAATTCTGTTTCAAAAATTTTTATAACCTGTGTTCTTCTACAATGCTGGATGATCCCACCACAATTCCAGGGACTTGTTTTCTATCATGTCCATTGCTTTTGTTTCTTGAGCTCTTAGTTAATACAGTCCTTCCTGAGCTAATTACAATTTCTTTAGATTAAGAAGTCATGAAGAGCAACGTGTACGTATTCATTATACCAGCTAAAAAATTCCTATCACCCAGTCACATTTCTCTGAAGTTTCTTTTTCGTAATGTACACCTTAGTTTGTTCTCTGTCCAATGTTTAGGGTTTTCTCAGTAATTGACACCCTTTGCTCATTTTCCATTCCTCTTCGAACTGTTTAAGATATCCACGATTTTACAGTTAATTGTAGTCAGGATTTTTAAGTTTTTTATTGTTGTAGTTATATACAGTATTTTACATAAATAACATGCACCTTCTGTATTTGTTTGCTGGCTCATGCTTGCAAGCATGCTATGCTAATTTTTCTTCACAGCAACATGTTAAAAAAAGGTATAGTGGCACCTGTTGAAATACTGCACAGAGGGAGGGTGCAGCCGGAAATAAACACAGAAGGTGAACGTTATTTGCGTAATATACGGTGTGTGACAAAACGTTTGCCATGTCAATAATCTCAACATGTGCAGTTCAGTGAAATTAAATATGCTCATCAAGTTGTCCAACTGTCACCATTCCCAAAATTCTCCATCACCCATAACAGAAGGAGCCCAGTGTCCGCCTGTGCCTCCCTCTCCCCCTTCCCCTCCTGCCCCAGGGAACCACTAATACACTTTGATCTCTATATGCTTGCCAATTCTAGATATTTCATGTAAGTGAGATCATACGATATTTATCCCTTTGTGATTGACTTATTTCACTCAGCATAATGTTTCCAAGGTTCATCCATGTGGTAGCATGTATCAGGCTAGATTTTTCTCTTTTTAACTAAGAATAATTTTTGTTTGGGATTACAATAGGTTCCTTGCAGAGGTTTACGTTCTCTTCCACAGTAGCACTTTATCTAAGGAGCATATTGTGAGCCATAATAAAAGATAGCCTTATATACTTTGGAGACCATGGTAGTGCTTAACGGCTATGGCTGCTAACCAAAAGGTCAGTAGTTCGAATTTATCAGGCGCTCCTTGGAAACTCTATGGGGCAGTTCTACTCTGTTCTATAGGGTTGCTATGAGTCAGAATTGACTCAGCGGCAACCGGTTTGGTTTTTGGTTTTTTATAAACTTTATTTCTATAAACACAGGAACACATGCACATATCCTAAGATTTCTAGCCAAAAAAAGAAAAGAAAAAGCACTCAATTCAAATTCTGAGATTCAACTGAGAAGAGGTTTCATAAAACATTTAAATTATTGCAGATGATCTAAAAACAGGGATGCATTACTCTATTTCTCTGTGGCTTCATTTTCCTTATCTTCAACATAATTAAGGCATTATAAAACAGGTGATTTTATCAACATTTTACTGAGCCCACCCCATTTAAAAAAGTTGACTATTTGGCCCTCTTTCCTTCTTTCTTCCTTCCTCCTCCCTGTTGCCCCAAACCCCCAACAAAAAGCTTACCAGTTGGTTAGTCTCTGTGTTATTAGTTCATGGAAATGCTAGTATTATTTAACAATAAAAATAAAAATCACACTCAGGCGAGCACTGAATTATTCATGCATTCTGATTTTACATAATTTGGCCATCCCTCTTTTTATTGCTATTTCAGTCTCTATCACTAAACAATTCTCCTCTAGGTCCACCTTGGATTCCTGTGAACAAGGAGATAACACTTTCAAAATGTTCCCTCAGAGACGATGTTCTGAGCTGATGGCCAAACCTTTGCAGCCAAAGCCTAAACTACGAAAACAGCGAGGAATACCCTTCAGTGCCTGGGATGAAAAGTAGAGTATTAACAAGATTTTTTTTTTTTTAAATCAAATTTCTTTAGAATTTAAAAATCTGTAGTGACACAAAAGCTAGCAAAATTGAACCATCAAAGGAACAGACTTTTAACACACACATTGTCACTCCATGTTTTCCTTCTAAGGGCACACAGACCCCAGGCATCATTTAAAACACAATCAAGGCATTTGAGGTGGTTTTGACATTAAAAGTCCCTAATGGGCAATGTCTGTCCCCGTGCAGCGGCAGGAGGAGGGAAGGCGTTCTGAGCAGGTGAGGCCGAGGGCCGGATACAGGAGTAAGAATCCATTTGTATCAGCAGCAAAATGTCACGAGCTGGTGAGATGAGCACGGGGATAGCCAACACTCTAGACACCACAGCCTGAGGCCAGGTCATGCAGCGCGCCCTCTGAACTTCATGAGGATTTTGCTCACAGAGGGAGGGAGATGTCAGATTCAGTCGCAATGTCAAGACAGACACCAAAGAAAGTAAGAAGAAATGCAAGAGTTCTGTACAGTGGAAACAAAATATCTATACATGGCTGTGAGAACTGTCTTCACCAACAAGAGAAGGGTCTCCTTTTGTAAAAATCACTGTTTATCATTTTGCTCATTTCCAAAACAAAACGTTTTGCAAGTCAGTAATGTGAGTGACTGGAATCATAAACAAAACCTTTGTGGCAACATTCCTCAAATCTTCAGTGTTAAGTGTGGGAAAGGAAAAAAAAAAAGCTCAGATGGAAAATACTGTAATGAACTGACATGCTCTATTTAAAAACTGTTTGTCAGCTGTAGTTAAGTTGACACTGTCAACATGGCAACAAATCATAACATTTTGCATGTTTTCCTGCATGATTTGAAGCAACGAAGGCAGGGAGTGCGCTCAGCTCAGAGTGGTGGGAGTCTGGGAACACTACAATCAATGGAATGGAAGGAGGGACACGTCTGATCTGCGGCTCCCTAAAGGTTAACCACTGGGGAAGCGGAAAGTGCCCCGTGTGCTATTTCTTTGTGTCTATAAAAGAAAACTGTTGTTAAGAGTTTTTAAAATGAGACGGGAGCGGCTCAGGAGTACTAAAGGCTTCCCTGGTCTGAATTGTTTAATTGTTGCAATTCACTTAGAGATTAATGTGTTCCAAGGATAATGTCCTCTAGCTTGCCTCCAACCTTTTGGGGTTTATCACAGGGAAGAAAAGGCAATAAAAAGTAACATAAATTAGAAGCAAATTAAATGGTGTCTGACCTCAGAAGTTGATTTTTTTTCATGTTATCTTTGACACCATATTATACATTTGTTTATTTTGTTTTATAATTTTTTATTTTATTTTTGTGGTTGAGGGTATACACAGCAGAACATTCACCAATTCAACAGTTTCTACGTGTACGATTCAGTGACACGGATTGCATTCTTCAAGTTATGCAACCATTCTCACCCCTCTTTTCAGAGTTCTCCTCCCCCATTAACATAAACTCACTGCCCCCTAAGTTTCTCATCTAATCTTTCGAGTTGCTTTTGTCAATTTGATTCCATATAGATGGAAGTTGAATTCTTTGAGAAAAAAGTGAGCACGTGTAATGACAAATAATTCAATTTTAAAAAGGTGTAATGAGTGACTTACAGTGTGTTCAGTTCTAGGCTAGGAAATGTGGGGTTAACACCATAGGAAATTAAAAAAAAAAAAAAAGCTAATCACCCTGCTGGAGCTAACAAATATATTGAGAAAGCAAAACCAACAGAAATACATGTGCACAGCTCCTACATGAAACAACATAGGGAACAAGCACGACTAAAGTTACATGTGATCCCAAAACTTAGGTCTAAAAAAAACCAAACCCGTTGCCGTCAAGTCAATTCTGACTCATAGCGACCCTATAGGACAGAGTAGAATTGCCCCATACGGTTTCCAAGGAGTGCCTGGTGGATTCGAACTCCCGACCTTTGGTTAGCAGCTGTAGCACTTAACCACTATCCTAATAATAAAAGAAGAGCTCCATAAAGTACATAACAATCCATAAGTAAATGACAGAAAGTTGGCTTTTCTAGTTCCAGCACGTGTGCTTTGTACCAATATGGCTGAATTCCGGATGATTTCCCAGAGAGCCACTAAAGTCAGCCAGGTAGCGTGTACAGAGATTCAATATCTAGGCGGAAGGATAATTACACACTCCAGGAGACATTCATTAAGTGTCTAACACTATGTTTTGCATATTTTGAACACGTAAAAAGTATCTGTTCAATAAAATTATTACGAATAGCAAATTCGCAAAATTTTAGGACTTGATTAAATTTTTGGAATGTAATATATTCATTTTATAAAGGCAGAACCTAATGTCTGCAGATTGCCTGGTCTAGATCTCTGGCAGAGAGGAACTGATGGGTGCCTAGACACTATTCTTCACAACATCATGTCTTTCAGTAGCAGTGATTTAAAAGATAAAGTGTCATGTACGACAAAGTCTCTCAGACTTGGAAGCATAAAGCCAGGATTCCAGGTGTGTGGTAAACACTGCTACTTCTTCATCAAAAGTGTTTTTTCCCTGTTTGCTACCCTTGGGGCAGACTACATTTTCTCATCTAGCAACTGGGTAGGCCACACGCCTAAGCTTTTACCTGCTGAATTATGAACAAAAGTGCAACTTCTACCTCAGTAAATTACGTAGGAATCACTTGGTCTGAACTTTGCTCTTTATCCTTGTCTATGGCTGGACTGACCAAAGCAAGCCATATGCTGAAGATGGCAGAACTACCATCAGCCTGGGTTTCCTAAATAACCATGGCAAGCAGAGCTGCCTGTCAACCTAGAGCTTCATCTTAGTCTATTACGTGAGAAAGAAGCAAGCTTTTAGATTAGATAGGAAACTTAGGGGGCAGTGAGTTTATGTTACTGGGGGAGGAACAATTCAGAAAAGGAAGGTGAGAATGGCTGCACAACTTGAAAAATGTCAATCAATGTCTCTGAATTCTACATGTAGAAAGAGTTGAATTAGTGGATGTTCTGCAGTGTATATTCTTAATGACAACAAAAAATTAAAAAAAAATTTTAAGTTTTTATATTCTTTATTCCACACTATTTCGGACAATGTTTGTCACAGAAGCTTATTACCCCTAACTAAATACAGGTCCTGAATCGACGGGGCGTATGAAGCCTTGGGAAAGTGACTCACCCGTTTTGAGCCCATACCCCATCTGGGAAGTGGGCATGATTATATTGGCTTTTTCTTTTCTTTTTTTTTTAACCTGATGGTTTATGGACATGGACTAATCTGTAAAATGCTGTCATATAAACATAAAATCCAAACTAATATAAGAATTTAAAGGAAAGATCAATTCCTTCTAGATGTGGTGATCTGAGAAGATTAAAGAACTCGAGATGAATCTTACTAATGTTTGGATAGGATCTGAATTTGCAAATAGGATGTGCAAGGATGGAGAAAAAGTGTAGTGTAAAATTCAAAATATATACAGAATTTTCCAGAGAATAGAAGAAGACAGTTTGCCTATGGTAGAACAATATGGTAGAAGGGTAATGAAAAAGTAAATTTTGGGGGCCAGATGTAGGCACAAGAAGGCCTTTAATAGTAGAATAATGAATTGTGGTTGATCTTAGTTACGGTGATTTCATCCTCTTATGCTTACTTCAGGATAATCATCTATAGGAGACACGGTTCTGTAGAGACGCATTGCTTGAATCTGGAGAAGTTTTGACCTTAATGGAAAGGCCATGACAATCAGATGGATGCCATCCAAGAATCTTGAAACTGTGGAATGTGGAGCTGCTAAACAAACCTGGAAGCGCCTGTCTCTAAGTGTCTTGTTACATGGGACAATTAAATGCTTTATTTTTAACCAACAATTAATTGGCAATTCTGTTACTTGCAACTGAAAACATTCTTAACCTACAGAGTAAGCACTATAAATGACTAACTTGGTATCACAGAAAACAAGACATCTGGGGAAAGATTCGATCTCTGAAAAGATTACTTGTAAAATTATTTAAAATTCTGAGTCACAACACTTTTGTGATAATACATTGAAGCCATCAACTCTCCCATCTTCATAGAAATCATCTAAGATATATTTACAAGAGCAATCTTATAAGAAAAAAATTTGTTTTTGAAAATGTGTACTTATTTTACAAGGACTATCATTTTTGTCATACTATTGGTGAATACAAATTGTATATGTATATGTAAGTCAGCCAGTAGAATTTTTTGATGAAACATTAAACCAACCCAGTGCCATCAAGTCGATTCCGACTCATAGCGACCCTATAGGACAGAGTAGAACTGCCCCATAGAGTTTCCAAGGAGCACCTGGCGGATTGAAAACTGCCGACCCTTTGGTTAGCAGCTGTAGCACTTAACCACTATTAGGGCTAAGAAAAGCCTGATAACCCAATTAGATCTTCCCCACCATTCTACAGATGAGGAAATTCAGCTCCAGAAACTATAGTAAGTACCTCATTAAAAGTCATGAGCTGGTGCTCAGGCCTTAGGTATTTATTAATTACGAAATCATAATTAGTCCCATTGTTGTCAACTAGATTTTGTTTTTATTTCCAGGATTAAAATGTATATATAAGAAAATTATTTTAAAGCTACAAGAAGGAGAGCCAAGGTTTCCTAACATTACCTATTATAAGTGCATCTTATGAGTACCATAGGTATCTAAAATATCAAATTTAAAGCTGAATATTGGGATAATATTGAGACCAAAGTATTATTCATTATCCTTGCAACACCCATGCATGATTTACTAAATATCTCATTTCATATCAAGTCTTATGTCTGGCCTATTTCTCTACACTTAGTCCTATATTGAAGCCCTGGTGGTGTAGTGGTTAAGTGCTTGGTTGCTAACCAAAAGGTTGGCAGTTCAAATCCACCAGCTGCTCCTTGGAAATGGTATGGGGCAGTTCTACTCTGCCCTATAGGGTCACAATGAGTTAGAATCAACTCAATGGCAACGGGTTTAGTTTTTTGTTTTTGTTTTTTAAGACCCTGGTAGCCTAGTAGTTAAGTGCTACAGCTGCTAACCAAAAGGCCAACAGTTCAAATCTACCAGGTGCTCCTTGGAAACTCTATGGAGCAGTTCTGCTCTGTCCTATAGGGTCACTATGAGTTGAAATTGACTCAACGGCAATGGTTTTCTTTTTTTTTAAGTCCTATATTAAACAAAGATTGGAAGTTAGTCTGAGTGTAAGTACAGTACTAGGAAGTAATAGCAATGTAATTTATTCTTGCTCTCCAGCTATTTCTTTCTAAATATTTCTAAAGTTTTTGCCAGGATAAAGTAGAGGAAGAGCAGGGGAGAAAAGTTCTCTTAGATATCTACATATTTGAAATAGAGAGGGGGTGCAGGCAATAGGGAAAATTCATGTAGCTCTCCAGTGCATATTCTCAGATTGAATAAATGCTGTCTAGTAGACTTCTTTAAGTAAAATAACTCAGTCATCAAGCAGAGAATTATGCAACAGAACACGGTGCTTCGAGCCGAATCAGAAATAATTTCAATAAATGCACCAATAAGAGTTTTTTTTAGATTATCTTACAACTAATCCTGCCTCAGTTTCACAAACACAGAGGCTAGTTCAAGGTAAATACAATGGTGCATGAAAAAAAGTTGCTTCCTGCAGTCGATTTTGTTGCCACAGCACGGAGGCCGTGGAAGGCATGCCTGCAAATACAGCCTCTCGTGTTGCTTCCATTTTAATCCTCATGAAGCACAACGATCCCTTAGCAGAACAGAATTCCTCAGGAATCATTCTCTAGTCCACTACTGATAGGAATGTGATCCAACAACAGCAAAGAAAAAGAAACCAACCCACTGCCATCGAGTCAGTTCCAACTCATAGAAACCCCGCAGGGTTTCCGGGGCTGTAAATCTCTAGGAGGCAGGCTGCCATAACCTTCTCCCTCAGAGCCACAGATGGTTTTGAACCACTAACCTTTCAGTCAACAGTCAATCGCTCTAAATCCGTGACTTTGCTAAATCAAAATCACGTCGGGCGGCTTGAATCAGAATTCCCATATGGGACATTTCTGAGATAAATACCCAGGGTTGCTGTTCTTTTCAGCTGATTCATATCCACCCTCCATGTCTACCACTGTACCTCTAAATCTAACCAAAAAAATCTATACTTTGTTTTATCATGCTTCTGCGTTGCTGATCTTGGAAACTGAGCATGTCAGTATTTGTGTGGAATACTGTGGTAGTTAACCTCCAGGATGGACCCCAATGACCTTTGCTACTGACATGAATATTTTTGATAGCCTCCCCTGCCACCCCCACGTTGTGTCTAGATCAGTCTGTGTGACCAATGGAATATAGCAGAAGTGACAGTGTGTGATTTATGTGATTAGGTTATAAAAGACACTGTGGCTTCCATTTTCATCTCTTTTTCTCTCAGTTCATTTGATTTGGGGGAAGCTTGTTGTCATGCCCTAAGTAGCCACATAGAGAGGTCCCCGGTATAAGGAACTGAGGCCTCCAGCCAACAGCCACAGGAGTGAGCTTGGAGACAGACTCTACAGCCCTGGCATACCTTCAGGTGACTGCAGTCCGGAATAGCACCTTGTGTATAACCTCATGAGAGGCCCTGAGCCAGGACCATCCAGCTAAGCTGTTCTCAGATGCCTGACTCCCAGACACTGTGAGATAATAGATGCTTGTTGTTTTAAGCCATTAAGCTGTGGGTTAATTTGTTGCACAGAATAATGCAGACCAATAGGTACTATACCCAGTGCCGTCGAGTCGATTCCGACTCACAGCAACCCTATAGGACAGAGTAGAACTGCCCCATATAGGTACTGTAGGGTTTGGTTTTTTGTTTTGTTTTGTTTTCTTTCTAATTTTTAAGTGGCTGGAATATAGGAGCCATATCTTATCCATCTTCAGGTTTAGCAGAGTGCCTAAGGACATTCCTCCTTCCTGTTTTTATCATTAAAGTAAATTCAATGACAATTACACTTCCAGACTTCTGGCTTAACTAAGTTTTTTTTTTTTTTTCTTTTTTTAAATAATGTGGTTTAACCCAGAGAATATAGAACAGAAAAAAATTCTGAAATGAGATCACCTTTCAGAAGCTCCAATTTTTTAATGCTCTCACCATTAAAGGTTCAATATAAATTTACAATGAAGCTCAGTGAGCAATTTAGGAAGCCTTGGCCTCCTGCCTTATAAGCATTCATGATTACAAACTAAAAGTTGGCCTCACCAGCTAAGACATGACAGCATGATGGGGAAGACTAAAGGCTGACGTAAGTGTAAAAGAAATAAACCCCTGTAGGTCGCGGGCTTGTGGGACAGAAGAGTTACATTCAGTATGACCTAGGGAAAATATTCCTGAAGCTAAGTTCCCCCTGGTAACTTGACATCCTGGGGTGAATCAGGGAGCTAACACCTTCCCAGCTTCTGCAGATGAGAACTGTGTTCTGCAGTGAGAACGATATTCTGCCATATTAGGAGTCGGTGCTGATGGTTCTGAAATAAGGACGGGGTGCAGGCAACAGGGAGAAATGCACATCCACCCTTCCAGACCTACCGATCCCCAGATTCTAATGCATTCCTACTGGAAAAACCCAGTTTACATAAAGGGATAAAACAACCCCATTACCATGTAGAGAAACGGAAATGCATCCATTTGGAAACCTGTTAGAAGTGCTTGTTTGAGCAGACATTCATTAACAGGGCAACATTTCTCTCCCCCACTGATCAAGCCCTTGTCTAGATGGGGGTCTCTTCTAGGGGGGAGTTACTGGGGCTATCACTCCAGAGCGTTAGTGAAAAGGGTTCGCTGAGTAAAAAGGAGAAAAGCCAAGGTTTGCTCAGCACCGATGAAGTTTTTTACCAAAGGAAAGTTCAAGTGGCATGAAATGAAAAGGACAGCGCTTTGCTGGGAAATCATTGCCCTGTGATGCACCAGCCATATCTTTAGGGACCATGGGCCTAGGTAATGTCTAACCTTCTTCTTCAAGGAAGGAAAAGACTCAGGGAAAAGCTGTCTCCTTTTTTTTCCCCACTCTAAACTAGCTGACAACTGGATACAGCTCAGAAGCCAAGAGCCAGAATGATTTTTTTTTAATCATTTAAAAAAAAAATCACTAAAATATTAAAAGAGAAAAGAACCAAAAGAGGTGGTACAAGAAAGGGCCTCAGGTTGATTTCAGTTCCATTCCAGGAAACAAGCTTTGACTCTTGCCTCACTTGACAAAGACTGCTTACTTCTCAAAAATGTGAGTACTGCCTCAAAGCATAAAGTCATAGGCTCTAGGGACTAAACTTTAAATCAACCAGACTCCTTGGAAAAAGAAATGGGCTGCTTTATTCCTTAATGCCCATCTACTTTGGCATCAAAAATAAACACATAAATAAAGCAATACATTCAATTTTTCATATGTATTTTTGAAACGAAGGCAATTTTAAATGCTGAATTTTGATTTTAAGAAAATAAGACCTTTCTGTCCCCGTTGGTTCAGAAATTATCAGTTAAAACAATAAGAAGGAAAAAGAGAAACACATTTTCCATCTTTGATGGAAAGAGGAGACATATGTAACCCTGAACCGTGGCAGCGTATGAGGCTGAAGAGCAGAGTGGAGAGTTGTAACTGATCAAGAGAACGCAGGACATGAAAAATTAACGCATTTAAGGTGGGACACCATCAAGAAGCAGGGCTTTCTGAAAGCTCAGGAATCACCGGCTTTGGGTATCAGGTATCGGTGTGAGGCAGGGATGAGACACGGAGCTAACGACAGGCAGAGCAGGATGAGCCTGTCTCCGGGTCCTCTACCTACTCCCTGAAGAGCACATCAGCCACTCCTCCTCCCCACTTTTTCTTTGCAGGAATTAAGCTAGAGAGATTCCAGACTGTGTTCCTGAGTGAAAGACACCTTACTAAAAATGGAGGCACTACAGGATAGCCTGCCCGCCCTCATCGCCATCCCATGCAAGCTGACAGAACAGTCTCAGGCGATTGTCTACCGGAAAGGCAGGACTGATGGATCCTGTTCTGGAGAAATGGAAGGTCCTAGAGAAAAGACCCACAGGCACCAATATTTATGGATCCCCTCAACAACCACCACCACAACGAACTAGCTCCCTATAAAATTACCGCATAGTAAAGCCAACTGGTCCACAGCCCCTACTCACACACCTAACAATCGACTTCTCAGTGCCTTACTGTTAAACATGAAGGAACAAGCATTTGAGCAATTTCTTCTCCTATGTTATGAAGTCCTTTGGTAGCACAAACGGTTTGCACCAGACTACTCAAATCCACCCAGCTGCACCGTGGAATAAAGGCCTAGAGAGCAGCTCCCATAAAGATGATAGCCAAGAAAGCCCTACTCTGTAACATATGGGGTTGCCATGAGAAGGAATCGACTTGACAGCAATGGGTTTGGTTTTGGTTTATGTAATCGATAAATACACATTTTTCCAAATTTTGGAAAAAAAAAAAATTCCTTCACTGGTCTCTACTGTCTCTTGTGGTTTCAATCCAATTTCCTTTCTTCCTTTCCCTGCCAAACTTCCTGTGGAACCATTTTTTCCTTAGCTCCCAGTATCCCCTTAATCCTACTCTGTGTGACTTCACCACTGGTCCCCTCCACACTGCCTAATGCTCAAAACCAGGCACTTCTTGGTTCATCCCTGTGCTACTTAGACACCACTGACTCCTTCCTGTCACCCAGGTTCACAACCTCAGCATCAGTTTGTTTAAAATCAACTTTTTTCAGAATAGTTGTACGTTTCCAGAAAAGTTATGATGATAATATAGAGTTCCCATAAACAGCATGCCTGGCTTCTCCTACAATTAACATCTTACATTAGCATGGTACATTTGCCACAACTAATGACCCTGTGTTGTTGTTGTTGTTAGGTGCTGTTATGTACTAAACTGTGTCCCCCAAAAATGTGTATCAACTTGGCTAGGCCGTGATTCCCAATATTGTGTTACTGTCCACCATTTTGTCATCTGATGTGATTTTCCTATGTGTTGTATATCCTGCCTCTATAATGTTAATGAGGCAGGGCTCAATCTACAAGATTAGGTTGTGTCTTAAGTCAATCTCTTTTGAGATGCAAAAGAGAAGCGATCGGACAGACATGGGGATCTCATACCACCAAGAAACAAGAGCCAGGGGAATAGTGCGTCCTTTGGACCAGTGGGTCCTTTGCTGAGAAGCTCCTCCACAGGGGAAGATGGATGAAAAGGACCTTTCCCTAGAGCCCACAAGGAGAGAAAGCCTTCCCCTGGATTTGGCAACCTGAATTCAAACTTCTAGCCTCCTAGTCTGTAAGAGAATAAATTCCTCTTTGTTAAAGCCATCCACTTGTATTTCTGTTATAGCAGTATTAGATGACTAAGACAGTTCTAGTCAGTTCCAACTCATAGTGACCCCAAGTACAACAGAACAAAACATTACCAGGTCCTGCTCACAATTGTCTCTGTTTGGGCCCATTGTTGCAGCCACTGTGTCAATCTATCTCACTGAAGGTCTTCCTCTTTTTTCACTGACCTACTTTACCAACTATGATGTCCTTTTCCAGGGACTGATCCCCCCTGATAATATGTCCAAGGTATATGAAACAAAGTCTCACCATCCTTGCCTCTAAGGACCATTCTGGCTGTAGTTCTTCCAAGATAGATTTGTTCATTCTTCTGGCAGTCCACGGTATATTCAATATTCTTCATCAACCCATAATTCAAAGGCATCAATTATTCTTTGATCTTCCTTATTCATTGTCCAGCTTTCACATGCATATTAGGGGATTGAAGTACCATGGCTTGGGTCAGGCACACCTTAGTCCTTAAAGTGACATCTCTGAACACTTTAAAGAGGTCTTTTGCAGCAGATTTGTCCAATGCAATATGTCTTTTTATTTACTGACTGCTGCTTCCATGGGCGCTGATTGCGGATCGAAGTAAAATGAAATCTTTGACAACAATAATATTTTCTCTGTCTATCAGGATGTTGCTTATTGGTCTAGTTGTGAGAATTTTTTTTTTTTTCTTTATGCTGAGGTACAATCCATACTGAAGGCTGTGGTCTTTGATCTTCATCAGTAAGTGCTTCCAGTCCTCTTTGCTTTCAGCAAACGGATTGTGTCACCTGCACATTGTAAGTTGTTAATGAGTCTTCCTTCAATCCTGATGCCCCATTCTTCTTCATAAAGTCTAGCTTCTCAGATTATTTGCTCAGTATACAGATTGAGTAAGTATGGTCAAAGGATACAACCCTGACACACACTTTTCCTGACGCCCACCAATATTGATCCAATGTTGATACATTATTATTAACTAAATACCATACTTTATTCAGGCCTCCTTCATTTTTACCTAATGTCCTTTTTCTCTTCCAGGATCCTATTACATTTAAGTGCCATAACTCCTTAGCCTCCTCTAAACGGAAACGGTTTGCCAGACTTTTCTTGCTTTTGATGACCTTGACAGTTGTTAGGAGTACTGGTCAGGTATTTTGCAGAATCCCTCAATTGGGATTTGACTGATACTTTTCTCATAGTTAGACTAGCGTTTTTCAAAAAACAGCAGAGGTAAAGTGCCATTTTGATCCCATGTTACCCAGGGTACATACTATCAACATGATTCATCACTGTTGGTGTGCACCTGATCACCTGGCTAAGGTAGTGTCTGTTTTAGAGCTGAGATCTGAATGGTGGGCAGGAGTAACTCCATGAAAAGGGAGACAAGAAAGGAGATAACTTCCAGACAGAGGGGCAGTGTGTACAAAAGCTCTGGTACATGAAGGTGTACAAAAAGCACTGCTGTACAGTGAGCAAGGGAGAAAAAGAGGAAAAAGGCCACTGCAAGGCCAGGAAGGGCTGCCTCCTACAAATCCCACAAGTAATGTGTGGTCACTACCAGTGATATGGTGCCATAAGTAAACGGGGGTTTTAAATCGATGACTAAGTCAGCCAGGACAGACTGTATCTGGTCTGTGAGAATGGATCCAGGAAGGCCAGTTAGGAGGCCTTTGAAGAAGTCCATCCAGAAGGTGACGGTAGCTTGGCTTAAGGTAGGAAGGATGAGATGGAGAAAAAATGGACAGATTGGTGAGATAGACAGAAGTATGTGATCTCCGTGTCAGGAAACAATCCTTTTTATTTAATCTATACCATTGCGATATCCCTTAGCCACTTCTCAAAAAACTGACAGTGGGGAGGAAAGTATTCTATTGATTAAAGAATTGTAATAAAAAGGAAACATTTCATATTCAGGACCAGTGGTATTTCTATCTGCTACGCAGTGACCGTATCTTGCCATTTCTGCCATATTTAGAAAGCATTTCAGGAAAGAATCTCCCCCAGCCAGCTTTAAATATCCAGGGACAGGAGCAAAGCCCACAGCACCACAGCTTAAATGGCTGATTCAATTCCTGAGGGAAGGGGGTAGCCACGATGATCAATGAATCCAGGAGGATTTAAAAACATTAACAATGTTTCCTGCATTACACTACGATTTATGGGCAGTGCAAAGAAGACTGGTCCTTGTCCTCTATGAGTTTACAACTTACTTAGGGAGGCAAGGCTGATTTTTCTACAAGGGGAGCGAATACAAGGTTGTAGAAGTTATGAATGATGTTTCAATTCAGTCTCTCAATGGACAGGAAAGAATTCAGACGTGAGGGAATGAGGATAGGAAGGACAGAATAAGCCAACCTTTTTGGAATCACAATGAGATTTTTACATCAATAAAAGGTTTGCCAAATCTCAACCAAAAAGACAAATTTTGCTTCTGTCAACCCCTGGCACAGCATACTTCCTCAACCTAAACACAAACGAAAAGCAAAACAGAACCACCTCAGACACTTTCATTAAACTGGGTTCATTTGTCTGTGACTTGAAATTATAAATTATGTAGCCCTGTTGTTGTCGGGTGCTGTGGAGTTGAATTCAACTCATAGTGACCCCTTGTGATGGAGTAGAATTTCCCCATAGGATTTTCTAAGCTGTGATTTTTACAGGCACGAATCACCATGACACCACCAGGGCTCCTTTATGTGCCCTAGAACCATGTAATGTCCTTGGGGAGGAGGGAGAAAAAAAGAACCCATATTTATCTGTAAATAAAAATATCTGCGCTTATTTAGGGTGGGTGGGGAATCTCTCGTTGACTTCAAATAAAATTATACTACAAACAAAGAGAGGAAACAAGTTGCTAAAGGTGAGAAAAACAGACCAAAAATTCACTTGTAAATGAGCTAACATTGCAGGTAAGTTAGGACTAATAAAACAGATGATTTTACTGAAAACTTAACACCTCTCAACACAGCTGTCTGCCCAGTCAGGAAACCATTAACATCTTGTCACCAATGCCCTAAGCACACCAGTGATATGAATTCTACAAACCACTCAGAACAACAAAAGGGATGCACCACTACGCAGCCAACCGCACAGGAGCTTTCTCAGCTGCCCTTTCCCGTGGTGTCTCTCTCTACACCAAAGAATTCACAAAAGCAGGAAGAGCGCAGGCTGGAGAGGGAATGAGGGAAAAAGAAAGTTAACTTTGAAACAGCAAAAGCAAAAATACTTCAACCAACATTTTAGACCACTTAAGAAACATCTTTTAAAAACAGGTAGTTGATAAATTGGGGTATACATGCCCAAAACACCAAACCCGTTGCCATTGAGTTGATTCCAACCCATAGAGACCCTACAGGGCAGAGCAGAACTGCCCCATGGGGTTTCCAAGGAGCAGCTGGTGGATTCGAACTGCCAATCTCTTGGTTAACAGCAGAGCCCTTAACCACTGCGCCAGAGGTTGCTAATAGCCACGAAAGCATCCCTTTAATAATGATCAATCGTCATACGCAGTGTTCTATTTTAATAAAAAGAAACACTTGCTCAAATTGAAATACCAAAGCAAGAGTCCTTAATTACTTTTAGTCCATAGACTTCTTTGAGGATGTGATGAAGGCCAGGGACACTCTTCAGAAAACTGCACGAGCTCACAAAACTTAGCATTCCGTTTCACAGTTTATGGACTCAAATCTCTACCCGCCATCATAGGTATCCCGGTATGAACGCCCTGCTGTCCTATGGGTCTGTGTTAAAGGCTTACAAATACATGGCTCGATAAAACCCTGTGCTCACAAAATATACTTTAAGACCTTGGAACAAGAACTGAAAGGTCATAATAAACTAATAGAATAAGAACTACTAGAAGCACTGCGTCTGACTGATTGTGAGGTATACAATGACAGCCATTTAATTTTCCATCAGTTCTGGATATTTAGGAGCTGGTTTCTACCTCCACGACATTCCAGTCAACTTGATTTTTTTTTTTTTTTTAGTCTGGTCCTCATTACATGCATTTGAGGCGTTATATCCTCAAAAATACTCTGCCAATAGGGAAGCAGGGAAAAATAAAGAAGAGGTGAAAATGAATCAGTTGTACTCTGGGCAGCTCTGGTAATGGGTTTGTTTGTTCATTTATTCAGTCAATAAATTCTGCATACCACCTACATGTCCGCAGGAAGGAAAGCGTTGGCTTTGACAAAGGCACAGCCTCTCTCCTTGAAGAGCCTACTGTCTGGCGCAGGAACAGGAGAAGTGTTAGGTCAGACCATAACAAGCTGCCGTGAGGGTACCCGAGGAAGGGGGTGAAGTAGGGAAATTGAGGAAAGTCAGGCTGTTCTGCCAGGGAAGGGCAGAAAGGGCACGCTTACCACACAGGAATAGCAGCGTACATCTTCCCCAAGGGAATGGGGTTTTGGATTAATGGAAGGAAAGAACCGCTGTGTGGTTAGAGCAAACTGGGCATTATTCCCTGGGTGGCCCAAATGGCTAAGTGCTTGACTTCAAGTCAAAAGGTTGGAGGTCTGAACCTACCCAAAGGCGCCTTGGAAAACAGGCCTGGCGATCTGCTTCCAAAAGGTCACAGCCTTGAAAACCCTATGGGGCACAGTTCTACTCTGCACACGTGGGGTCGCTGTGAGTCAGAATCGACTCGACAGCAACAATCAGGTGGCAAGAGAAGAGTCAAAAGAGCTTTATGGCTGATAATGGCAAAAGCTAGTTTAAAATATCCGATAAAAGTTGTAGCTGGGAAGAAGTTTGTTGAAATGTCAAATGTTTTATTACAGGATACAGTCATCCCTGGGTATCCTTGAGGGATTGGTTCCAGGAGCCCCTGTGGACACCAAAATTCTTGGATGCTCAAATCCCTCATATAAAATGGCATAGTATTTGCATATAACCTACGCACATCCTCCTGTATACTTTAAATTATCTCTAGATTATTCCTAATACCTGGTTGGGTTGAACACAATGTAGATGCTATGTAAATAGGTGTTTCGTTACAATTGAAGACCTGGTGTGGAAGGCAGCCTTTCTCTTCTGTGAGTTTCTGCAGCTCTTCTTGGAACACGGATGTAGCCTGGGCCTCGAGATGCGATGCTCCCATGATCTTGCAGTTCTGGAGGCTGCAGCGCTTTCCAGAGCTAGCCAGCCATCCCTCACTAGCCTGAAACTCCTTCCTCTTACTCTCCTCAACCTCTCACACTCAGCCTTGGAGGGGTTGCTCTGACCACTTCGTTGCTTTGTAGGAGCCATCTTTTCACAGAAACAAAGGGTGAACAACAACACAAGTAGCAAACAAACAAGACATGAGAGGAACAATGCTCAAACCCTGAGTGCTAGAGAGACTGAGGACTGTGAGGTGGTGGGAGGCTACAGTGGGGCTGCTATACATCACTTCATTCGCATGGATTCAGCGGAGTTCTTGATGGACAAATTCAAGTTTTGTTTTTTGGAACTTTCTTTCTTTTACCTAATATTTTTGATCTGTGGTTGGTTAAATCTGCATATGCAGAATCCGAGGGTGCGTCTGATCCAAGCCATAGTGTTTTCAATTGCTTCATACGCATGTGAAGGCTGGACAATGACTAAGGAGACCAAAGAAAAATTGTTGTCTTTGAATTTTGGTGTTGGCGAAGAATGTTGAATATACTACCATGGACTGCTAGAAGAACAAACAAATCTGTCTTGGAGGAAGTGCAGCCAGAATGCTCATTAGAAGCAAGGATGGTAAGACTTCATCTCACATACTTTGGACATGTTATCAGGAGGCACCAGTCCCTGGAGAAGGACATCGTGAGTAGAGAGTCAGTGAAAAAGAGGAAGACTCTCAATGAGATGGATTGACACAGTGGTTGCAACAATTAATTAAAGCATAACAATGATTGTAAGGATGGTGCAGGACCAGGCCATGTTTTGTTCTGTTGTACATAGGGTCGCTATGAGTTGGAACCAACTGGACAGCACCTAACAAGAACAAGAACAACACACACACACACACGTATTTATCACACACACATACACACAAAGTTGTAGTTGAAAAAGAAATATATGGGCAAAATCAAATAACTATATTCAGGAGAAGTTACTTAATTTACAGAGCCCAGTGCAAACAGAAATTCAGGACCCCTTGTTCAAAAATTATTAAGAACTCCAGATACTACGAAGGCAGGTAGCGGGCTTGTGCTTATAATAGTGAGTAAGATACTGGAGCTCAAAGAATCATAGCATTATCCCACCACACCAGTTGCCATCAGTTGACTTGGACTCATGGAGATCCCATGTGTTTCAGAGTAGAACTGTGCTCCACAGAGTTTTCAATGCTTTTCTGGAAGGAGATCTCCAGGCCTTTCTTTCAAGTCACCTCTGGGTGGACTTGAACCTCCAACCTTTTGGTTAAATGTTTGCACCACCCAGGGACTCCTTCCCACCCCCTGCCACAGGGCCCCATAAAATCTATCATTGGTGGGAACACAGGGTGGAGGTGGAGGGGGCAGAACACTAGCACTATCAGAATTTTCCCCTCTTAATAAAGACATAGGTGGAAGGAGAAACTGCGAAGTTTCCATGAGAAATTGTGTATCAGAATAGCACAGGCACGCTACAGGACAACTGAATCTATTTCAAAAGAAGCTATTAAATCTTCCAGACTTTAGTGACTTCTGATTTCTCCCATGGAAACTTCGATTAATAGTTCCTTGAAACAAAGGCTAGTGAGAGTGTTCAGGTTCGTCAGAGAGCTAGCCAATCTATGGCCATGAGTGAAATCCACTTTTCCCACTCAGAAATGAGAATAAGAACTACCACCAACACAACCCAACACTGGCAATTTGAGTACAAACCAAAGAATTTAAACATTTAATAAAATCCTTTAGATTTATATATATATATTTATATTTTTTAGCAGATCTGAACAAATCATCCCTCCCACATTTGTTTGGGGCTTTTGGTGGTGTGTTCAGGGCTGTCTGTCCAGTGCTGTCCTTTGGTTTTAGAGCTCACTCACACAACCCCTGCAGCTCAGAGTGCTCTGCCAGCCACTCCTACATAAAAACTACCCTACTTTATGTCTGTTTTTTCCTGACTCTGTCCATGATTTTCTCTGATCCTTATTTTTCTCCCCACTTCAAAGCCTTGTAACTTTTTTCCACAGTGTTCTGTTTTGGGAGCTTTTGTTAAGTGGCTAATAAGGAGAGGAGACACCTATTCAAATGAAGCAAGTAGCTGGCCAAAAGGGTCCATGCAGGTTCATAATCTTCCAGTACCTCTCCTCACCAGCACCACCCCATCTATATTTCTTCGCAAATACCGCACCCACTATGCCAGCACTGTTTTACTTAGTTTCCACCATTTCTGTGAGTTATTTACGTGGGCATGTTTTACCGCAATCGTTGAGGCCAAAAGGAAAGAAGCTGTAAGCCCAAGATAACGGCAGTGCCACCTCACACCAAGCAAGCAGTGGTTTTCTCGTTCTGCCTGGGTACTAAAAATGTGAGTTCCATTTTTCAAAATTATTCTGTCAGCCCCATGACAATTTAATTAATTTAATTATTTTAGCCACTTTCTCAACTCTGAGTAGCAATGTCTCATCAATATCTCATTCAGGTATGGCATGGAAAAGCCTAACAACCCTGGGGGAGCGGACAGCCAAGCTTAACAGTGACTGACGCTCGCTTAACTGAGCAAAGACTTGCTCGGCCCTGAGCGGGACCTGACTGTACAAGAACCTGTCCTGACAGCGAGGCTGTGGGCTCGCATCCTAACAAAGCTGCTTCCACTTGGCTCAGGCAGGTGGAAGCAGCACTTATACAGAACGCTACGGGGCTTCGGTCCTGGTCCTGTCTTCCCATCATTTACCTCTGAATAAACCCTGGGACTTTAGAGGGAAAACAGCACATTAACACACTTAAACCACAAATCCTTGTACCTGCTTAAAAGGCTGTTGAAGATTTATTAACTTGTAGGAGCAATCATTTAATTGCTTGCTTCTGCTACACCACATACCATTTATTTTAAATCACCAAATTAAACCTGCTGCATGAATTTCTCCTTTGAAGTTCCTGCATAAGGTTCATCCCTTTGAGGAAGTGATAAAAAGAACTGAAATGCTTTCACTCCGTACAAATATCTGCCTCCCTCTCGCCTCCCCCCTCAAAATGCCTTCGTACACGGAAGCAAATAATTCTGGTTTGAATGTTTCTGATTCATTTTCCAAGCCAGGTCTGAATCTCACTGTCATATCGCCCCCTGCAATTTCAGTGACAACCCACAAGCAGTTACAAAACGGAGGAGCATCGTACTTACAATTCTGGGATGTATGACACAGCTGAGAGGTACCCCGGTGGCGCAGTGGTTACAGCTCTCGGCTGCGAACCAAAAGGTCAGCAGTTCAAACCCACCAGCCACTCCACGGGAGAACGCCGTGGTGGTCTGCTTCTGTAAAGATTACAGCCTTAGAAACCCTATAGGGCAGTTCTACTCTGTCTTTTAGGGTCACTACGAGTCAGAATCGACCCAATGGCAATGGGTTTGGGTTTTGGTTTCATGCAGTTGTGTATTTTATGAAAAAAAGAAGAAAAAATAAAACAATACAACTACTAGGTTTCTATATTTCTGCGCTTCCTGTTCAAAGACAACAGCACTCTGGGCATAGCTGAAGGAACAAGTTAGAAACAGAAAGTCCTTCCCACACCACGAGCACAGGAAAACTAGTTTTCGAATCTGGCGGCAGCAGCAGTTTGCAGATTCTGTTTTTGGTTGAGACATTTTCTCTTAGATTGAATTTAGCCCAAAGCCAACAAGACAGTTTATCATCTAACCTCGCTGAATTTGGTGAAGTACAATAGCAGTTTTGAATATTTAGGCGGACTTCCCACTTGAGATATAAAAACAGTATAGACGTGAATAGGCCCACACACCACAGGCCCCCGGGTGGCACATTTGTGTTGTTAGCTTGCAACACTCTGAAGTCATGTGTGGATGACTAGACAGCACCAGGGTGGCAGAGGCGTGCGTCTGGTTTCTTTAAGAGCTGGACGCCTCTTACTTGGAAAAGAGCTCTGTTCCATTGCATCAGACGCCCCGTAACGAGATAGCATCCACCTATGTAAGCATCAGGAATCCGGGTGAGTCACAAGTGACACTCTCCTCGGTGCCAACTGAGCTTGACATGTGCTGTTGTCACGAAGATCGCACTGTGCGATGCGGCCAAATCGGCGGTCTCAACAATAAACAAAGGCACAGGCTGTAAAGGTGAACGGTGTCTGCGGTGCTGAAGGGTGAGCGTCGCACAGTGAAAGCGTGCAGAGCTTCTCAGGGTGCAAACACCCTGTTTTCTCTGCCTGGAAACAAGGAGTCTTTTTCCTTTTAAAATGGTGTTTCGTTTTTGCTTGTTTGTTCGGTTTCAATCTTTTTTTTTTTTTTAAGGCATTTATATGCAGAACACTATCAAAAAACAAACCTGTTGCCCGTCAAGTCAATTCCAACTCATAGCAACCCTATAGGACAGAGTAGAACCGCCCCTTAGGGTTTCCAAGGACCAGCTGGTGGATTGGAACTGCCGACCTTTTGGTTAGCAGCTGAGCTCTTTAACCACTGTGCCACCAGGGTGCCACAGAATACTACAGAGGGACATAAGGAGGGCCTCCCAGGCAGGGACATAAGAGCTTATGGGTTTCGATGGCGAGAGGGTGGCCGGAAGGCTGTTACAACTCCCTCAGAACCCAAGCCTGATTAGCTGGGAAACCGCTCTTTCTCGGACTCGTCCTTCTTTCCTCTGCGGGTCTTGGAACCTGGACGCTATAATTGAAAGCCAGCGTATTAAGCATAACACATCAAACTACTGTCAACACCCAGCCTCCCACAAGGCTGCCTCCTAACAGCCCTGTTTTCTGCCTACAGTCTGTGCAAGCAAGTGGAACCGTCACACACACTGCATGCAAAAGGCCACAGCCTTTGTCTTCTCCAAGTTCTGTCTATTTCAGAGGCTAACATGCAGCAATTAGTCTAATTAATCTGAAACAATGAGCTGTGTTACCACTTATCAAATTGATTGTTCCCCTATCAAAACAAAACAGGCTGGCTTCTTGATGTAATTTCAAGAGATGATTTGAAATGTCATGTTGCTGGAAGCCAATTACCTTATGACTCGAGTCACGGTCAACAGAATACAGAATTAGCACGAGTTTGGGAAGACTGCTTACTGCTAGTATGTTAATTAACTGTCTTTTGTCATAAAACAAAAAGGTTGTATGGAAGGTTTGGAAATAGGTCTTTTTATTTACATTTCTTTGTGCTTATCAACTCGAGGCATGACAATGCAAAAGAATAGGAAATTTTAATTCCACTACTTCAGATTAATACTCAGCTGCAAGGTCAGGCAATACATGCAGGCTGCAATACTATCCACCTTGCTACGGTCCTGCCCCAGTGTATGATACCACTTGCAGAGTTAAGTCCCGGGTAAAACCGGAATGTAAGAAACACTGAGCTCGAGGAAACAAATCCCCTAATAGATCCCTTCAGGGCCTCCCTTGCTTTTGTGCTTCTTGTGAGGCCAGCCAGGCCTTGGCTGCCCTGGGAAGACATTCAGGTGTCGTCTTTCCATTTCATTCTTGAAAGTTGGTCAGAATAAGCCCATCATCAAATGATGTGACTACCTCTACCGCACCATGGCAGAGAGGGAAGGCATAATGGGCACCTGTGGGCTTGTAAAGGAATCCTATCTGCGTGGCCAGGGCTCCGTAACTCACCTGCAGCTTCTTCTGTATGAGATAGGCTGGCAATTCCACATTCTTGGTTAAGGAACCAATTCTGAGTATATTCTGGGGCCAGCTATAGTCAGCAGCTGACAATTAACACCCAAGTTCATGGCAGCCTTGAGCCGAGGCTTGGCATACATATCAGCAAACTAACCTCTGGTTTGGAGAACAAATTGGGAGTCCCCAAAATTCTAATACTATCGTTCCGTGATCTAATGGCATCATTTCGCCTGTACAGGCAGGCTCCTCTCTTGGGCATTCCACAGTCTTCTATGATAAATGCGTTGTCATTTCGTGAGCACTCGAAACTCTTTTCTTCAGTTTTTTCTAGGGATATGGTGCAGGCCTTGTCTTCATATTAGGGTGGTCCTCGGAAGTCATAGAAAAACACAACATCTTCCTATTAGAAGCATCAAGTTTACTCTGCAAACTGGATCTGCTCATTTAATCCATTTCCATTTTCCAACATTGTTTGTTCCTGACATCACTAAAAATACTTGAAATATAGTAGAGAAAATACTAAGTGAATGGGTACAATGCTTTTTCTTTTGGGGCATGGGTTTCTCATTTTGGCAATGTGGCCTAAGGAACCTTGAGGTATAGACAGTTGGCTGCAGGAAGGCAGGACTCAGCTGTGCGGGTGGGAGAAGACAGCTGGGGTTTCTGTACACTCACCTCAGCAGCAGCTTCTCTTCCTTCTGCCGATATAAAAATGCATCACGAGTTGTAATTAGAGTTGTCAAAGAGGATGGGTGGGGAGAGAGAACCAAGATGAGGACGGCTACCTACGAAACAGGGCTCGTTAAGTAATAATCACAGCTAACCATGGCTGAGTGCTTCCAATGTGCCAGGCCCAGTCCTAATCCCTTTAAATTTAAGACAAACCACAAAGCCCAATACAGCCACAGACTTCATGTGTAAGGTGGCAAGATCACAAAATAAATTTGCAAACTTCATAGCTTGACATGAAGCCTTGGGCGTGTTTGGCACTTTCTTATTTTGAAATCAAAAGGTCATAGAACCCTAGAGTTGAATGAAATCCTAGAAATGTACTTAAACGGCCTCCCATCCATTAGACTTCTTCCTCCACTGGCCCTGACACGGAAATGAGATACCTTTCAGGGAAGAATGTCTTTGGTGGAATTTAGAGAAATATGCGAATAATGTTCTAAGGGTTTCTGAATCCTTGGAGGAAAGAAAACACAATTCCTGATGTATGGTGCTATTGTTGCTCTAAGGCTCACAGATGGTGGAAGGTGCCACTATATCTGAGCTTTGGTTCCTTAAGAGGATGAGACAAAGTCCACATAAACAGCTTGGCTTTCAGAACTAGAGACATGAGTGAGTCTAGATTAGTGATCCTCAACAAATCAAAAATAAAAGCAATTCTGGACAATAAAGTCAGGTTTGGGAATAATCAAGCGCAACCACTGCTTGTAAGACTATTTACTCCCAGCTCGGTTCTCATCTAACCATTCCTCAGCTCATAAAATTATTATGTGAAACATCAAGCTTCTTATCACATAATTCTGTTAAAGCATTCTTCCCCCGAATTATTGGCTCAAATGGGAAGGAAAGAAACGAGCAAGAGAGGTAGAAGAGGATGGAGAGAAGACACTGTGATTAAGTGACTATTGGTTGCCAGCCACTGTGCTGGTTTACACGTTGACATGTTTGCATGCTTAGTATCAGGTGTTACACTAGGTTTGCATATCACCTTTTCACCTCCTCACACCAATGCTGCAAGGTGGGTGCCTTTTCGCCTACTCTCTTTTTCTTACATTAATGGTAAGTCAAAATGATTTGGAAAGGATAATTAAGTCAAGGTCATGGAATTACCTTTACTTGATTCTAAAAATTCTATACCTCCCAAGAGACAGAAAGGGCCACATAAACCAGAGAGTCCATCAGCCTGAGACCTGAAGAACTAGATGCTGCCCGGCTACCATCGATGACTGCCCTGACAGGGAACGCAATAGAGAATCCCTGAGGGAGCAGGAGAACAGTGGGATGCAGATCTTAAATTCTCATAATAAGACCAGGTTTAATGGTCTGACTGAGACCGAAGGGACCCCGACAGTCATGGTCCCCAGACCCTTTGATAGACCAAGATTGGAACCATTCCCAAAACCAACTCTACAGACAGGGATTGGCCTGGACTATAGGACAGACAATGATGCTGCTGAGGAGTGAACTTCGTGGCTCAAGTAGACACGTGAGACTATGCAGGCGACTCCTGTCTGCTGGTGAGATGAGAAGGAAGAGGGGTACAGGAGCTTGGTTGAATACAGGGCAGAGAGGAGGGATGTGCTGTCTCACTAAGGGGAGAGCAGCTGGGAGTGCACAGCAGGGTGTGTATGGCTTTTTGCATGAAAGACTGACTTGATTTGTAAACTTTCACCTAAAGCACAATAAATAAATTAAAAAAAAATTCTACTCCTTCCAACTACACAAGGCTTTTGGATGTTTTTGCTGTTTGTTTTCAAATTTTATTGTGATACCTGAAGTGAATAAGGGTCTGACCACTTAGTTATAGTAAAACAAGAGAAAACCAAATAGACCACTGGTCTTCATCATTGTTAAAAACAGAACAAACTGGGGACAATAAGTAGCACATACAAAGTGGTGTGATGAGTTTCGTTTCCATCATTTGAAGATTGCAGATTAAAGATGTAAGGGATAACTCTTCAGACGGATTGGACTGGACAATGGGTTGGAGAGGGATGCTGGTGAGGAGTGAACTTCTTGGATCAGGTGGACACTTGAGACTATGTTGGCATCTCCTGCCCAGAGGGGAGATGAGAGGGTGGAGGGGGTTAGAAGCTGGCGAAATGGACACGAAAAGAGAGTGGAGGGAGACAGCGGGCCGTCTCATTAGGGGAAGAGTAATTGGGAGTGTGTAGCAAGGTGTATATGGGTTTTTGTTTGAGACACTGACTTGATTTGTAAACTTCCACTTAAAGCACAATAAAAATTATTTTAAAAAAATTTAAGGAATGCTGGAGGACAGCAACTTTTTTTGTACTGAATCTGAATATTTTCTTAAAATATAAGAAAAACGTAAAGCAAATCACTGTGTTCGGAAAATAGGGTATCTCCCTTCCTTAAAAATTCCTCAGAAATGATTTCTTTGGGCTTTAAGCAAACCTGAACACTCCCTGCAGAAAACAAATGCTTTAAGCCGAGAGCTGTGTCATCATCTGCTTGGTCTAACAAGGTGCTGAGCACTGAAGCCCCTAGCACTGTCCCCTTCTCACAGTGAGGCCCTCAGGAAGGATAGGCAAGGGGCTTGGCATGAGCAGTCTCCACAGACACGTTGCTGAAATGTCAGTCAGGCACTCGGCTTCCCTCAACCACCTTTCACAGAGCTAAACATCTCGGTATTCAGAGCAAACCGGGCAAGTCTCAAATCTTTCTATTCTCTGACTTCAATGCGTGGGGAATCAGGAAGAGAGAAATGGAGACAGGGAGGACAAGAGGGAGTGTGGAGGGAAAGTTCAGTTCACATGAAGGCACCGTGACACAGCTACACGCCTGGAGACAGACAGTTCCTGGGAACTCTGGGAGTCTTTCCTCAGAGGTGGTGGCAGTGAAAACAGAGCAGGAGGGCGGAGTCACCTGCTCCCCACATTCAGCTCACAGGGCCTGCATTCCTCCCCCCACTTTCATGAGATGCTTCAAGGTGTGCATTGATGCCCCTGTACAAATGGCAGACACGCCTGACCTTGTCTTCCAGGCTGTCTCTGCTTCTTTTTGCTCTTGGTTGCAACCAGCATATCTATGTTCAGAGCCTTCTGTGTTCAGAAATAATCCATATATGACTTTGTATAATGGTATCTATGTCAGTGTTTCTATATGCTAAGCCTGAAAGAAAACATAAAAGTCTGGAAAGGGTCCAGCTGGGAAGAAGGTGAAGTAGTACATGAGGGAGGAGACGGAACCTTAGAGACACAGGCTAGGAAAAGCCTCAACATATAGGTGATGGAAAGTCTGAGTGGTATACAGAATATGTTCGTTAGCAAGAGAATGAAAATTATACATATGGGATATATACATATGTATACAATATGGAATATATGCTATACATACATGTACATATATACAGTCCCAAAGTGATGGCAAAAGATAAGCCCTGGTGGCACAATGGTTAAAGTGCTTGGCTGCTATCCTAAAGGTCAGTGGTTCGAACCCACCAGGCCATTCATGGGAGAAAGATGTGGCAGTCTGTTTCCCCGAAGAGTTACAGTCTTGGAAATCCTATGGGGCAGTTCTACTGTGTCCTGTAGGGTCATTATGAATCAGAATCAACTCTCAGGCAATGGGTATTTTTTTGGTTTAGGTGGTATAAATGGTTAACATGCTCAGGTGCCAGCTGAAAGGCTGGGGGTTCAAGTTCACCCAAGGTGACATGGAAGAAAGGCTTGGTGATCTACTTCCAAAAAATCAGTCCTTGAAAACCCTACAGAGCACAGTTCTACTCTGTCCCACATGGGGTTGTTATGAGTTGGAATCTAAACACACACTACATATACACACCACCCTCCCCTATTGACACGATTAGGTTCCAAATGCCAGGTCCTTACACAAAACGGGTGATGTGCAAGAGGGGGAAAAGGGTATGGAGGTGGTGCAGCCCAGACCCTCAGAACAGATGGGCCCCCGCACCGCTGTGTTCTGGACCCCTCGGCTCTGTTGGGGGCTGGCGCTTTAGCGGACCTGAGGCCCAGCAGCTGGACTAGAGGCAGCCAGCAAGGCCAGGGGGTCAAGACAGTCCATGGGGGTTGCTGCCCATGCCCATGCCCCCCAAGCCACCTCCTCCACAGTGCCAGCTGCCTGCTGCCATCCCACAGGCTGTGGAGGACTCCATGGAAATGAGCGATGCACTGCTGGTCTTGGGGGGCTTGGAATCCGAGGCCGAAAGCCTGGAGGTTAACAGTTACTGGAAGGAGGAGCTCAGCAGCCTTGGGCAGGGAGCAGGAGGGAGTGGCCGGCTTCTGCTGCAGCCCTCAGACCCCGAATTAGCCCCAGGACCCTTTCCGCTTGCAGGGCTTTGTCCTTCCAGGGCGCCTGAGTAGAGGGGAATAGCTGTAGCAACCTCCCCACCCCGCCTCCCTGGGCCCTTTCTTGGAAGGGCTCCCCCAAAATCTGCCCCGTCACCTCTTTCCTATGAAGAGCTTCAAAGGTGGTTCTGGCAGTGGGGATGGGGCCAGCAAGAGGCCTTCTGGAGAAGTGGCTGTTTCCAGACGTGGATGGCTCTGTAGCCCTGGAGCTGGCCGCTGGGAGGAAACTCAAGTTAAGGCCCAAAATAGTCAGACAGTAGAGTTTTTACTACTGTGAATACAAAATGTCGGATAATGAGACAGTGGGTAAGCAAGGAGTAGGTGTATACATATATATGTATATACCCATTTTTATTTAAGAATTAGCCTTTTCCAAAAGCAAAACTTGGGAATAGACAAGTGGGAGATACATATGGAAACTGAAATATATTCTGCTTTTATGCACACTCTAATCATAACATAAAGGGCGACTCAGAAAGATTACAGGGTCAGGGACAACGTTAAAAGGAAAACAAAAAGGAACCAAACAACAAAACATATTAGATCATCAGGCTCTGCTTTGAGAGGCAAAAACAAATTTCTGGAAGTGAAGGGGAAAAGAATAAAAATGAGTAAAATATTGGGATTACTGGATTTATTAGCACAAATATGAAGAACTTGAATTCTACAAGGATTTCTTTTTTAAAAAGGCTGTGGCTCCTCTCGGGGAAGTGTTTGGTGTGGGAGAAGATGGAACCTATCAAATAAAATGAGATAATATAAATATTTCATTTAGTCATTATCATCTCACTTTATGATGATGAGAAGACATTATTACCATATTTTTTATTCTAACTCATAAAAAATGGTCAATCTTCCACATTTGTAATGGGCTACAGCACACTAATCTTAGTTTGGCATAAAGCTCATACAAACCACTCAATATTTTCAATATAAATGTAATGACTTCTGATTTTAGGGAAAAATAACAATGCTCAAAAAAAAAAAAAAAGCCCTCTGGTTAACTCTAACCTCTCCTATTGGCCATTTATCTAAGTATGCGCACTTGCAAGAAAAGAAAATAAACTTTCTGCATATTCATTATGAAGAAGACCGACGGATCCGTAGGAGATAGAGCAAATTTCTTCTTGAGGATTAGGCCCCAAGTGGTTGTATTTCAACACCAACCCAGCAATTTCACTATTAAGTCAGCAGAAGTGACTTCTTACACACCATGCCACTTACTACCAGAGAACGTCAGGCTAAGGGAAAAGAACATGCTGGAATAAATTGTGCATTATTTCTGGCATTAGTTAAAGGAACAGAGCATTATAAGAAAAAAAAGTACAGTACCATTGATTTTTCCAGGTGTTTAATACAGATAAGCTGAAAAAAGGGTTGCCATTTTAAGCCCACTGATGGTTAAAGATGCATTCAAATATGTTCAAAAGCAATCTAAAGTCTTCTAAAACGGTGTTTAAGCTATTCAAGCAAAACGTAAATAGTTTTTGTCGTAGTACTGAGGAAGGTAGAACAGAAACACAGAGTCCAAGGAGCTGACTCTGCCACACTGCTGGCCACCGTGAAGTCAGGGGGTCATTAAAACAGAGGTAACACTGTTTACCTGTTACGTGATCACAGGTTACTTAGAGAAAACAGTAATGGGCTATCCTTAGAAAGCTGGAAGGCATAATCACCCTGTAAGTCTGCAAGTCCCACTTTCAAGAGAAGACACTAAAAGAAACAATCAAGCTGAATACCAAAGCATATGCTTAAGAGAGTTCTTACATAAAGAGGCAAAATTCATGATTATTTTATGTCTTCTTGTCCATCTTTAACACATTTCTTTTGTGCTCATTTTGAAAGAACAGGAGGAACATTTGGTTTTTTTTTTTTTTCTGAGAATACAAAGTAGATACATTTAAGTACTCTGCAAAAGCCAAATTAAAAAAAAAAGTTATATCTACATGACCTCTGAATTGACTGTTTTTTTTCAATTTAATTTACTTTTGGGGGGCCTTCAGCCTCTGATTTCCACACAGTTGTTTGTTCATACAGTAGATTCTATAGTGCATAAGGCAAAAAAGAGATCTACCAATTTTGGCTACAAAGACACAGCACTGTATTCATAAGCGCTATAAGGAAATGGAGCCCCGGTGGCGCAGTGGTTAACAGCTTGGCTGTTAACCTGAAGGTCGGCAGTTCGAATCCACCAGCTGCTCCTTGGAAACCCTATAGGGCAGTTCTACTCTGTCCTATAAGGTTGCTATGAGTCGGAATAGGCTCGACGGCAACGGGTTTTGGTTTGTTTATAAGGAAATGCGTTTGGCCTTCTTCACTATTTGCTGTGTTTTATCTTCTCATTAGTTAATAACTCTCTTAGAAACAAATTTTTTATGACTCTGATTCAAATATAAATTTAATTTCTGTAGTTTCCACCTCTTGTACATCTTCTGTATCCATTTCCTCCTCTCCGACCTTGACCCCATCCTCATCTCTTTCCGTTATACAACTATTGAGACAACATTCTAATTCATCTCATAACAGGTGCTCTGTGTGAATGGGTCAGAGGCATCAAAGCCCCTCTGGTCAATAAGCATAAGCTTAATGTTTGTTTTCTATGCCCTATGAGCAATGAAGATGGGCCTTATATAAATGTGGATAGAAGGGGCTCCATATGCAAAAATACCATCTTCATAACAAGGTTTAGGTTAGTTAGAAAATGCCACGTTAACTAGAACAAAGGAACAGCATATGCCATAAGCTGGAGGAGTAACCAAAGTTGGATAGATTCATTGTAAAGACACCCACTTACAAGCAGATCCCCTGAGCTGTGATGACTGACTCATGTTCTGGAGAGGCTAAACCTGGAAGCCCACGACTTGAGTGCTGCTGTCTGGTAAACACACGACATAATCAGCTAAAGGTCAGTGTCCAGAGTGGTCACTGTGACAAAGCCCGTTAGTGATGCTTGGGGCAAAAACTGGTTCAGCTATGTGTCTCAGTTTCCATGTGCCAAATGTCACGGGACCTCTTTATGTCACTGATCCTAAGGGAACATGTAAAGACAAAACCTAAACCCATGGCTGTTGAGTCGATTCCAACTCATAGGCAGTCTTTGTAATATCAGACTGTTACGGGATTTAATTCTAAGTGTAGGGTCTATGACTGAACTAGAGAATATCAGAATTTATACAATATATGGTTAGATTAGTATAGATTTTGACTGTATGTGAGTGGGGTGGTGGAGGGGCAAGAACACAAGCTTTCAAGCCTAAAGATTAAGGTTTAACTCCTTGTTTGACCAACACTGAGCCACATTTGGTAAATCGTTTAGCTTCTCTTAGCCCTCAGTGGACTTATCTGTAAAATGGGAAGACAGAAAAATTGTACCTCCAAAGGGTGCTATGGTGAAGCTCAGGCAGGTTAGTATGTGCGAAAAGGCCTGTAAATGCTTAGGCACTGAAGATACATAATAGGTATTATTATTTCCCTGGCTTTACATCACAAAGTCCCACTTAGGTCAGGGAACATCACTCAGCAAGCACGCTCACTCCCTCGGGAAAGCATTCTCACCACTCTTGTGAAGTCAGGGAATAGTGTCTCGGTTGCACTAACTGGTGTTCATCAATGCATTATGAACCTCTGCTGTGGCATCTGCCTCACAAAAAGGAGATTAAGCAGACTAATTTGCCAGTTATTTTCCAATGCCTGCTTCCCTGCCTGCAGCTCCACTAACATCCCAGGAGCTCCTCAATCCCTTTATTTCCCATTTCGCATTACTTGCTGAAAGTAGTGCTGATGTGCCCAAAAGGCTGTGCTCCTTGGTGATGAAAAAAAAAAAAAAAACATAAGAAAGCCCCTTCTCTACCTACCACAGTGCTGTTGTCATTTACGGAGAAGAAACACCCCCAGACCACGGGGCCATATCAGGTAATCAAACCAACCAGCAGCCTGACTGCGCTGTGGCCATGTGTGGCAGACCGGTGCGTCTTTACTATTTATTTTAGGGGTGGAAGGGAATTCCATCTGTAGAATGAAAGTCACAATCTGGAGGGAGTTGAAAAATACTAGGCTTTTTTATATACACAAACTGTCTTCTGTGCTTGTTTGGGGAATTGTGTGTCAAAATTGGTGAAACAGCTGGTGAATTTTACCTTTTCTTTTAAAAAATTAATGTTTCATTGTTTAGCCAACTACTAATAGTACTTTGCAAACTAATCTGTGAACGTGGACACAATTATTATTGACAGCAGGAGCATAAAGACTCCTCGTCCTTCCTTTCTAATCCAGCCTTATGTACGGTTTTTAACCTGACCGTGTTATATTTCTGCTACTTTCTTCAGTCCGTTTCCCTTCTCAAACGCACTTTTTTGCTTATCCCAGGAGTTTCTGTATTGCTGAAGGCAAAGTCCTCCAGCGCATGTTCACCTTCCTGAACCGTAAACATTCCTCTACTTCATTCTGCCCAAGGCTCAAAACAAAAACCAAACCCACTGCCCCCGAGCCGATTCTGACTCATAGCAACCCTATAGGACAGAGTAGAACTGCCCCGTAGAGTTTCCAAGGAGTTGCTGGTGGATTTGAACTGCCGACTTTTTGGTTAGCAGCCGTAGCACTTAACCACTACGCAACCAGGGTTTCCACTTAAGGCTCAGAGCCCATTTAAACGTCTGCAGATGGTTTCAGAAGCATGCAACCCTCCATAGAGTCACCCAAAATACTTCATTTAAAACATTTTTGCCAATTTCACCACAAAGGTACAACTTCTATTTTAAGAATCTGACCATGTTAGCTATGGGGAGTACTGACTGAAAACAGATTATTTATTTAAATATGATCAGCTTCCAGGATGAGGTGCAGCAGATTAAGTTAATCTCTATGACGTTATTTCTTACCGTTTTTTTTTCTTAAATCCTCCCCTCACTTCAATCAAGAAAAGGAATGTTACGGGGCTTGACGCAGGGAAGAAGCATAGATTAGTAGTTAACATAATAGCATGAGAGCCAGGAAATGCGGATTCTATTCTCGGCCAAGTGGTGTTGGATGACCTCATGCTTTACAGCCTCAGTTTCTCCATCTATAAAATGGAAAGCATTGCCAATCCCCCCCCCAAAAAAACCCCACTGCCGTCAAGTTAATTCTGACTCATAGCGACCCTATAGGACAGAGTAGAACTACCCCATAGGGTTTCCAAGGAGCGCCTGGTGGATTCAAACTGCTGACCTCTGGGTTAGCAGCTGTAGCACTTCTATGCCACCAGCATTGCGCATCCCGCAAATGACAGCTTCAGAGCACTAACACGGCTGAGTGCTGACTATGTGCCAGGCTCGGAGCTAAGCGTTTAAAAAGGATTATCTTGTTTAATCCTTTGAAGTAGATAATATTATTATCTGAATTAAAAAAAAAAAAAGGTAACTGAGGTACAGAAAGGCGAAGTAAATTGTCCAAGGTCACACAGCTGGGAACTAACAGCAAAGACTGAGCTCTAACCCACAGGCGAGACTGCTAATGCCATCGTTGGCTTTGACATTATGTGGAAGGGCTTCCAGGAATGGGATATACTACATACCCAATCCAGAAATATTTCAGAATAGGGATCCAGACTGTCCTTCTCCTGTTGGGGCTCTGTGGATATTCTCCCAAGTTCGCGCAGACCATGCCCCTCCCGCCACCTTCCCTGGGAGGAGGACCACCCGGGCTCAGGCCTCCCTGGCTTTGCTGCACCTGGGAACCCCACATGCCGCAGTTCTGACACAGCAGTGCTTTATCTGCCAGCTGAACCCAAGACCTTTGTGTACGGTTCAGCGCAGCTGGTGGAGGGAGGTTCAGATTTCCGCTGAACTGAATACAATGCAGGGGCACCGTCACACGACCGTTACGGATGCACATGCTCACTGGCTAATTTTTCTAGTGTCAGTGTGTGGGCTATTTAAAACTAACCCCCAGCTCATAAATGCCTTACTGGGGTAAAGTTCATTTGGGGGACTGTCAGCCATTTGTTACTTGGTGCCACTTCTTTCTTTGCATACTGGGAAGCAAACACACAGAAATCGGATCCAGAGGACGACTTTCACGACTGCTGACAGCATGTATCTCAAACGGCACACTTGCAAACTGTAAAGGAGCAAGGCTGCTACTCCTCTGCCCAAACCTGGCATTGCAGGAAACGCCAACAGGAGCTTGACCTGCCCAGGTGCTGAGGAATGTCTCTTTCACACTAAGATTCCTCTTACTTCATCAGAGCTGACTTGCCAAAATGAGAGCAAAGGTTTTAAAAGGCCACATCATATCTTTGGGGTGCTGTATGAAATGTAGTTTTAAAACATACCACATTCATGGTGCCTGTTAGGAACCTTGGTCATTTAACACATCTCATAATTGGACTTAATAAGAGTGACTGATGTTCACATTCCATGCCTTTGGTTAAGCAGTGAATAGCAGAATAACAGCCTTTTGTGCTTATGCCAATAATAAGCAAACAATAAATAAAAAAAATGCTAGAGGAAGAAAGCCCAACTTGCAGAAGGGCCCTAGTTCTTTCATGCATCTGGAAGAAGTCTGCAAATGATGAACACTTAATTTTCCTGAAACTCAAGAGTTTTCAAATGCAAATTCTGGATTAATATCTGTACAGTGAAATGGAGTAAACTGACTAGAGAAAAGCCTGGTATCCACTAAAGATCTAATGAGAGGCATGAAAAAAAAAAATCATACATATGACTTTAAGATGTTTTAAGAAAGCTTCTCCCTGCAGCCCTAGTGGCGTAGTGGTCAAGTGCTAGGGCCGCTAACCAAAAGGTCGTCAGTTTGAATCCACCAGGCGCTGCTTGGAAACTCTATGGGGCAGTTCTACTCTGTCCTGTAGGGTCGCTATGAGTCGGAATCAACTTGAGAGCAATGGGTTCCCTATAACAAGACCTATCAAAGAGGACAAACGGTGAAGATCTGCTAATAAAAAGAGAAGAACACCTTTCCAAAGAGGTCACTCCAGCAATGTGAGGCCATCTGTCAAGGCTTCCTTATCTGACTCATGGTTTAGAGAAAACGTTTCTTTTTATATTCAAATATTCTCTTAGCAAAATGCTGCCTTCTTCGGTTCAAAACTCAAAACCCAATTTAAGCAATTTTGTAGCAAAGCATGAAATAATGCAAATTGTTGCCGTTAAAGGAAAAAAAAAAAATAGAGGTTTTGTGAGTCGATACAGAACAGACTTCTTTAAAAGAGGACTTCCTTTGGAAAAACCCTTGGCCAAGACATACTCACATAATGTCTGGAAGTTGTGAAAGACCCTTCTTTTTTCCTACAAATGTCGAAGAAACAGCTACAAGATGCAAATGAACTGCCGAGCTCAATCCTCAGTCTTATAAATGTATTTCAATAGAATAGCCAATGTATCATCTAAGTACGAAAAAGATGTACGGTAATAGCATTCCGTAAAATGAATTAAGAACAGTGTCATCAACTCCAGCAAAATAATAAAGGTAGAAAGATAAAGAGACAAGCATATCTTTTGAAATTGTAAAATGGGTTTATAGGTCTTCTAATAGCAACTTTTACTCCAACCTTACATAAATAGGCTTAGATGATACAAATATTATGTGGGCTGCGTGGACACTCCCAGGTTCCTAATCGTGTTCAGGGATTACTCGGCAGAACAGAGACATTTCATTCCTACTGGGCTGAGGGATTACAGCAAAGAAACATCTAATATTCCATTTTTTAATTTCATGCATTTTTTATTTACCTTTAATGATGCTGTATATATTCATCATCCTGAAATATTAAAACAGTCTGAAAAAAGTAATAAATTGGTGGAAAATTTAGGGAACAGGAATGCAACAGCACGCAAATCATACACTATCAAGTGCTTGATACACATTTAAAATGAATGCCTACTACGGCAAAGCCAAATTCCTAGCAGGTTTCTGAAGCACAAAGTCACAATAAGATCAGCAGAACAGACTGAAATAATAGAATATTCATCCCTCTAATCCATATGCAATTCTTTAGAGCTTTTTTTTTTTTTTTTTAACAATGCATATGAGGCCTGACTGTATTCAGGATTTAAGTAAGTTGTCTCTTTCCTGCTCCTCTCTATTTTTGCAAAAAAAAAAGTCTATACAGTGATCATTTCTGCACTGCTGCGCCATCCATGACAAGGTTAGCACATTTCCTCACGCCTCAGATGAAACAATAGCATTTTTAAACAACAAAGGTGTTAAAAGAAATACATTTTTTCATCCCACTAAAGCCTCCCGAAACAGCTTTTTGGGAAGAGGGGAAGTTGGCATCATTTATGGGGGAAATATTGCAATTTTTTTTTGCCATTTAATCAGCAATTAATAGACGGATACTGTAATATAATACTGCATTTAAATACCGACCAGGAGAGCTAAAGACTGGCATTTTGTCTTTGCTACATTCGCCTGCCCTTGCAGACAGATGAGATTGCCTATCAGACATTATTAAGTATTGTAAAAAGGGATGGAATATTGCAGAGGTCTGAACCACCATCTCTTAGCACGGTATGGACCCTTGTGGGAGAGTGCTCTGGAGCTCAGGAAGAGGAGAAGGGCATGCTGAACACCAGATGCCCAGCAGTCCATTCGAGGGGGTGCCTGGAGCTACGACCTCCTCCCCCCAGCCTCTCAAAACACCCCATGCTCTAATTTCCAAGTACGAACAGTAGCTATCTGCCAGCAATGTGGTTTCTGAAATGATCTTTCAGTTTGTTTTTTTATATTCTGATTTTTTTTTCTTTAATGGGCACTTACTGCTTTGTAACAAGGAGCACAGCCAATAAAGCAGAAACTGCCTCAATTGCTACCTGTTCTTGAAAGTCCCAAGCCTATCCTCTTCAGGCTTCCCTGATTCACCCAGAGCTGTTCTGCAGTCTGTACCAATGATGACAGCAAGTTTCCTATGGCCCAGGTTGCTTTCCGCCTGTGATACGGTCCTTTGCTTTATAAGCTGTTCTTTTATAGAATTAAATCCCTTCAGGGCAAAGCCTGAGTCTTCTTTTCCATTATTTTATCTCTTGTGGTACTGAGCACAGTTTTGCCCCTGGTGTGTATTTAGTAATTTTCTTGTTGAATTTATTTAAGCTAGTTATGAGTTGGAATCGACTTGACGGCACTGGGTTCTGGGAGTTCTGTAAGTGTTTTTATTGCTGATAAACTTACTGTTTTTCAGCTGACTATTCAGGTCGGTCACTTCTACCAGCTGTGGATACGGCTAGTTCCGTAAGCAGAGGGACATAACACCTTTTTAGAAAACAAAGTGGAGAGGATCAGTGTGTCCTACCATCTCAAACATTGACCCTAACGGAAAGAAAGCACGCAGCTCTGCGGAACAATGAGAACATTACAGAATATGGAGCAGGCACAATAAAATGTTAGAGGTAAACATTCCTATTATCGCCAAGCACTAGGAAGACATGTAACAAATGGAGGCTCAACTGCTAACTGGAAGGTTGGAGGTTCAAGTCCAGCCGGAGGCACCTCAGAAGAAAGGCTTGGAGATCCACTTCTGAAGAATCAGCCATTGAAAACCCTAAGGAGCACACCTCTATTCTGACACGTATCAGGTCGCCAGGAGTAGGAGTTGACGCCGTGGCAACTGGTTTGGTATATGGCAGAGGGGACAAGAAAAGAGTTCTTCGCTTAAGGGAGGAAAAAAGTTTCTTTAGAAGAGACGGCATTACGCCAAAATTACTATGTATGCAAGCACAGCCTGGTAAAATTTTAAATAAGAAAACCTGCAAGAATCTTTTTGCATTCCAGACTAAAAATAAACAAAAAAACCCAAACCCATTGCGGTTCAGTTGATTCCGACTCATAGTGAGTGACCTTATAGGACAGAGTAGAACCGCTCCATAGTGTTTCCAAGGAGTGCCTGGCGGATTTGAATTGCCGACCTTTCAGTTAGCAGTTGTAGCTCTTAAGCACTGCACCACCACAGTCTCCCAGACTATAGCTTTTAAAATCCTTTGCTGACCCCTCTCTGTCATTTGCCTAGCGGTGATGTATACCCACTTCCTTCCAAGACCCACAGTATATTTCGGAATTAAAACAAACTGAGAATCTATCCAATTTAAATCCAATTTCTTTTTTCTTGCAGATTTTATGCTTATTTCTTCGTTCCCGGTTAATGACATTAAGAAACTGGAGAGGAAAAATATTCAAAAAATGAAGCAATGAATGGCCAGAGGCAAGGAGGAGAAAACAACTTGCTAAAGCTGACATAAACTGTAGGAGAAACCAAACCTAATGTCTTCTTGTACCCCTTCTGCTGCCTTATGTGAGAACAAACTGCCTCCGACCCTGAATATGACACAGTGATCCTACCCACGACAGGCTCATTTCAGTAGCATGGCTCAAATTCCTACGCCAGTAATTTTTCGGCTCCAGGTAATCACACAGGAATTCAGGAACGCCCTCAAGTTCCTTGTGTGCACCAAGATGAGTCAACCCAGGGCAGGTGGTCCAGCAGCTTTGAGATTCGTTGCTGAGTACATTTAGCATTAGGTTAATTCCTCTTAAAACAGTACTCTACTTTGTGATCGTTATCGTCCAGTTGATTCTGACTCATAGCGTCCCTATAGAACAGAGCAGAACTGCCCTGTAGGGTTTCCTAGGCTGTAGTCTTTATGGGAACAGATCGCCAGGTCTTCTCCTCTGCAGAGAGGCTGGTAGGTTAAAACTGCCGACCTTCTGCTTAGCAGCCAAGTTCTTAACATTGCGTCACCAGGGTCCTGCAAAATTGTGATTAGCCAATTGTTAGGGTTAATAAATTACCTGATATTTATAACTGGTAACAACATCTCAAGGGCATCACATATGATGGGGCAGAGAAAGTGGTCTGACTTTGCTAACCTTTACATTCTATACCAAGCACCAACTCTACTCATGATGGCTCTATTTCCTCCCCTTGCCTACCTGCTCTCTTTTTATGGTCTCATGAATTTGACTTTTCCTGCCTCTGTGGACTGTTAATATTTGATCAGAGGTTTTTTTGAAAATACTTCTAAAACATGAATAAGCTACATTATGAAGTTTTCAGGGCCTGACTTGGTTTTATAAAATAAGCTATGCATATAAAATTCAAAGTTAGTAAGGACGCATCAGGATTAGTCATCGTCAGCTGGAAACAGTAGCCATCAGTAACTCTTGCCTTCATTGCTTGTGCCCTGTCTGCTCCCTTTTCCTCAGTCAGCTGTGTGCTTCAACCTCACTAGTAAATCCAGCCCTCTTTCCGTCCAGCCCCCCAAAACCAAAACCATTGCCATCGAGTCAATTCCGACGTATAGTGACTCTATAGGACAGAGTAGAACTGCCCTACACTTTCCAAGGAGTGCCTGGTAGATCTGAACTACTGACCTTTTGGTTAGCAGCTGTAGCAATTAACCACTATGCCACCAGGGTTTCTTCCAACCCACACTCTCCTTTTCTCAAAGCTGCTTTTTATTAAGAACTTTCTATTTTCTGAAAAATTTTAGATGCTTTACTTATTTGACTGAAACACTTAAAATTTTTATTTTTGTGAGGTCATATCTAGGCAATTTCATACGAGCCAACCTAACACATCACTGTTTCATTTGACTCTCACAGTAAGATTTTGGATAGACTCTATTGTCTCCATTTTACTGGTAGTGTGCACTGTCACATAGCTACTTACAGACAAAAGCTGGGCTTTACATTTGGGTCTGTATGAGTTCAAAGCTCAGGCTGATTTCCACGGTCTAGTGTCCCTCGGTAACTCTCTACTATCTGGTGGAACAGAATGGGGTGAGGTCGTTACCACAAACACACCCATCTTTTAAGTGTTTGGAAACTCTGGCATGATAAATCAAGGATCTCAACCTGGGACCATCTAACTCTCTATATACAGATGGAGATGCATTTTTGAAAAGAGTTGTTTAGAAGATGACATTATTTGATGGTGAATTCCAGCCTATGTGTAGATAAGCATGGCGCCCAGGCTTGGTGTAGTTATGAGATTCTCAGCCTATATATAGATGTGTCCAAGTAGCTTATAATGTCACTATTCTGAAATGAAGTTTCCTTAAGAAATACATACTGATGCCTTCTAAAAGTCTGAATGGATGAGAAATTATATAAAATAACTGAGACTTGGAAGAAATCAGTTACTGACAAAACTTTACTAAAATTGTCTCAAGCTTAAAAGGAATGACTAACAGCATGAACATTTATATCCTGAAGGCAAACACTATCATTGCACTTCTTAGGAAAATGGTCACAAACCAACAAATTTAAAGAAAGAAACAGGTGCTTAAAGTAGAACATTTTTTTTGTCCCCAATCCTTTCCTCCTAAACCATTCAAACCCATTAGCACACACCTGTTGTTGTTTAACGAAGTGAATTAGGCAGGTGTATGGAAGGCTTATCTCTAAGTCTTCGAGGATTTCTGCTGCTCCTCAGACTTGGGCTGCTTCCGGGTATCATGGATTATGGTGTGTTCCTTCATTTGTTTATATAAATGGACCAATAGCTGTCGGAACACTTCAGAGCACTTAACTAAAGCAAACAAAGCTCTTGAACTTTAAATATCCAACAAGAGGAGCTATTGACATGTAGGACTTTACTTAGCAAATCTCATATCATTTACAACCTTAATACTGTCTTCCAGATTTACTCAGAAGCCACACAGCCAGATGCTTATCTTGACTTAGGCTCCACATAGAAGACACTGTCCAGGTTTGAGACAGAGTAAGCACACATTTCTTTCTTTAAATTTGTGACCATTTTACTAGGAAGTGCAATGACAAATACTTGATGCCATTATTTTATGCTGGCAGAAAATAACGCTAATAGTTTTGCTTTCTTTGTTTAATTTCTGTTGTTGAGACTGATGGTGTGTCTATCTGATTAGAGAAGGGAAAGAAAGTCTTTAACTTGTACCTCAGCCTTCTGGGTTTTAATTCCTCAGGCCCACCTCCATTCCTCAAACCGAAAGGTATTTCAGATGGAAATCTGTATTAAGAACTTAGATTAACATCAGTACCTGGGTCTTAGTCCCAGCTTTCCCAATAACTGAAGGGCTATGCGTAAGTCACGAACCCTCCCCGAGCCCCATGTCTCCGATCTATAAAAGAAGGAAGTAGAATTGGATGAAAAGACTCCTTTCAACCCTAGTAGCCAACCATTTTACTACTTAATATATTTACAATAGTGAAATTAATTGGTTGATTTATGTTATTACCTAGAGAAAGGGTGCCATAGTACTTTTTTGGGTAAAAAACCAACCCACTGCCATGGAATCGATTCCAAAGTGTAGTAACCCTACAGGACAGAGTAGAACTGCCCCAAAGGGTTTCCAAGGCTGTAAATCTTTACAGAAGCCGACTGCTACATCTTTCTCTGAGTGTTCAAACTGCCGACCTTTCGGTTCACAGGTGAGTGCTTTAATCACTGTGCCATCAGAACTCCATCATTATTGCATATAAAGGAATATAGATTCTTTATGCTGCTTCCTTTATGTTTAGAAACTAGCTGCATGTTCTTTTGATGATGTTTGGAGATATTAGTATTTCAGTAACAAGGAGATCCTAGGGAGTCATTCTTTATATTTCTCTTGCAAGTCCCTGGTAGTGCAATGGTTAAGAGCTATGGCTGTTAACCAAAAGGTCAGCAGTTTGAATCCAGCAGCTGCTACTTGGAAACTCTATGGGGCAGTCCTGCCCTTTCGTATAGGGTTGCTATGAGTTGGAATCAATGGGACAGCAGTGAGTTTCACAATTCCATAATCTAGTTACTGCTTGAATGTGGCTTTGCTTTAGTGTGAGGAAAAATACAAAATAATACTCATTCTTTTTAAGAAATTTAAATCACTTAATCTTACTTCCATTTCCAACTCCTCACTGGAGTTCAATAAGTTCAACTCCAGCCTCTCCCAACTTTTACGTTTCCCACTTCAACAAAGTTGTTTATCTGCCCATCTAAACAATTAAAGCCTCCAGGTCTCTGGTGGGAATGTAAGATTTCTCTACAAGATTCAAAGCATTAGGCTAAAAGACAGTTGTCAGGGAAATTCAAAACTAAAAATCCGATTGTGGCTCTGATTTTATAATGTACTGTTAGCACTCATGTTTTTTGATCAACTACGCTTTCTTACAATGACACAAGTCTGTTGCGGATACACCTGTACGAAACGCACATGATGGGGACTGCTACAGGACTTGGAACTGGCTTCTGACTGTAAGACCTTCTGTGTTTCTCGGACAGCCACATGTGCATTTAAAGATGGAGCAGAGGAGCTGTAAAATGACATTCTTTCGACACATCCCTCAAGAACTCCTGGGTTGGGGGGCAATGCCCAAAGTCTTGTCAAGTCTCTTTCTATGTTTTAAGCTTTTTCTTTTCTTTCTTTCTCTCTTTTTTAAGTCTGTATCAGGGAAAGCATGAACTGCCAAAGAATAAAATACAGTCTTAGGCACAGACCTTGCGGAAATAGCTCTTGAAATTCTCTAACCTAAGTTATAATTGCGTTTTAATGCATAAAACGGCTGAGTAACTTAAATGTTTAGAAAAGAAAACAGTCTTTCCTAGAGTTTATGAAGTGGTAAGCCTATTCCTTATAATGATTAACTGTGACTCATCATCTCGCACGCGAGCACCCCCCAGCATATGCTCCAGACATGGAATGCTAAAGGCACGCACACATTTACCAAACCAGCATCTCAGGATGGCGGGCCTGTAGTGCATTTTCATCTGTGAAAGGAAGATGGTAAGTAACGACCCACGAACCAGACTGAGTTTACAGCCTCCAAGCCCAGCCTTACTAAAAGAAGGATGATTCAGAAACATATATACAAAATCTGTCTGCATGTGGTCCTGCTTGAAGACAGAGAATGTACTAGAAGAAGATGTAAACAGTCTACAAAATGTGTCACAGAAGACATGCAGAGCGGCATTCGGTGGTCCAGAGGCGTGTCACTGATAACTGGATCCCTCTGCCTGCTTCTGTGGGAGGCTTCCTTGGCTATCGGGTTCTGCTCTCACACCATGAAAATCACCGTAGTAATGGTGGGCCCTCTTCCCTGGTTCATGACAAGGTTTACAGGAACTAGGAGTATCATTAGCTCTACTGATCAGTTTTGAAAGCTTCTAGGCCCAGAGACAAGACCATCTTTCACATTCCTCCTGCCCCTTAAAACGAAGTTTGAACAGAGAAATCATTGGCCTGAGCCTCAGAAGAGCAATATTTGGGGCTGAACCTCACCACTTACTGGTTATTTATCTGAATATTGCTTATTCTCATCATAAAAAGAAAATAGTAAAATGTGGGTAACAATACTCACATTGGGTTGTTACAAGTGCCCAATAGGGTAATGTAGGCAAAGATACATTGTTAAAGTGTTTTGGAAATGCAATGTATTACCATAAGGGAAATATGACCTTCAAATTTGTTAGCAATATTTCCGCTGAAGGGAATACAGTCAGAAAATCTGAGATGGTGGGTTCTAAGTTATATTTAATGGAAGGGAAAGAAGCTATTTAATGAATGAGACAAGTCGGTCTGGCTCCTATTAATGCGGGAAGTACATACGGTGGATAGAGCTAGGCGCTTTGGGTTCAAATCCAGTCTCTGCCACTGAGCAGCTGTGTGAATTCAGAGAGGTGGCTTCCACTCTACAAAGCAAGCTTTCTAGACAGAAATAGTAAAGGTAACACATAAAGGGAGAGCAGGAAATGTTACTTTGGATTTCAACTAGGTTCTAATGACAAAATACTCAAGTGACCATGATCCAAGCAAGTTGTTGAAGGAAATGTCATGGCAGACATAGAGACATGCAGACGGCATACAATCAGCAAGTCAGTGCACATTGGCTAAAGGTACAGTTTTAATATCATACCTTTATCTGGACTTGTAAACAAACAGTATGCTGAAATGTAGAATCAGAGTCAAATGCACAGTGTGGAGTAACGAGCGCTGGCACACCTGTTGACCTTGAGATTCGAGTGCTAGCTGTGTGATCTGGGCTCGTCAGCCATATCTAGCACAGCTCACAGGCTGACTCACAAGTCAAGAGAAGTGATAAGTAGAGGTTGGTGATAGCAGTTTTGTGTATTACTCGATTATTACTAGATATCGTGTGAAATAGCTTTTATAAATATTCCCCCGCTGAATTTCATTCTTATGCTAATAAGCCCTCTGATGTGGAAATTACTGACCTCATTTACAGATAAGACAACTGCGGGTAAGGGACCTAATTTGTCTGAACCCAAAGTTTTGCTCTTAATTTTAGGCCATTCTACATAAGTTCTGGTTTCAGATTCAATCCCAGAGAGAGGAGTTGTTTGAAATTACTCCTCCAGACTTTCCATGCTTGGCTTCTGGGAAGACTGTGCGAGCTCTGCAATCATCAACTGCCTAATGAAGTAATCTTCCATACCAACAGGGACAGAATTTCCCTGAGTACCGTAAGCTCTTCTCTCCTTCCCCAACTATATCAGAAGAGGGCTATGCCTTGCTGTCCACCACAGACATTGACACCGAAGCACTGACTGCTTCAAAACTGAAAGAGAAAAATAACTCAGGTCTGCAGGTGATGAGCACAGAAAAAGCCTGGAAGAGTTATTTATACTGTTAACTGTCTTTCTGGGTATAATGGAATTACAGGTGCTTTTGATTTTTTTTTTTTTTTTTCATTTTCTAAGTTTGACTGTATTTTTGAAATATTTTACAAATGAAGATTTGGCTGTAACTGAAAGGCCGCAGGTTCAAGTCCACCCAGAGGCACCTGTCAAGAAAGCCTTGACGATCTAGTTCTGAAAAATCAGCTACTGAAAACCATACAGAGCACACTTCTATTCTGACACACATGGAGTTGTAATGAGTCAGGGTTGACTCAAGCGTAACTGGTAGGGTAGGTAAAAAAAAAGGTAGTTATACTGAATTTATTCATTGCCCTCTGTCTTCCTTCTGATCTCTAGCATCCTGCAATAACTGCGGGGAAAAAGATGAGATAAAATCCTAGGAAAATCACATCCGATAACAAAATGGCCTAGCCAAACTGATACACATATTCTGGGGGGACATAATTCAATCCATGACATTCTACCCTTTGGCCCCCCCAAAATTCACATCCTTGCCACATGTTAAAACATATTCACCCCATCATATCATAGCAAAAGTCTTAACTCCAAGTCCCAAATCCAAAAATTCCTCTTCATCTGTGAGATCTAGACTACAAATTATCTGCTTCCAAAGGTAGAAGGGCAGAACAGGCACAAGGGAGACATTTCCATTACAAATGGGAGAAACTGGGGGAAAAGAAGGGATAACAGGTACCAAGCAAGTCAGCTGAACACATTACATTAGCCCTCAAGGCTTTGAAAATAATCCTTTGTTCTCTGAGACAATTTAAACAATGGCCCTGTCCTCCAGACTCTAGGTGTTGGTCACACCCTCCAGGTTCTGAGTGGAGGCCCCTTAGCCCTGGGCTTCAGCTCTGCCTTCCAGGCCCACTGGGATGGCAACTCTGCTCCCTGGGCTTTAGGTGAACCATTCTCCTAGTCCCTCTGAGTGGTGACGCCTCCCTTAGAAACACCAGAGGCCATGGCTCTACCCTTTGAAACCCCAGAGGTCATGGCCATACTCTTTGAGACAGGCAGCTAGGCTTCCTGTGTTCCTTGTCTCTTCAGGTTCTGCTTCCTGGTTTCTCGGCCTCTTGGCTCCTCAGGCTTCATGCCTGTATCTGCCCTACCGGGGCAAATGTTCCAAAGCTCTGTAGCTCCACCGGTAAGTGCCTGGAGGCACCCCACTCCACCAAGAACCCTCCTGTCCACAGGCACTCAGCTGTCTCACTCTGTTGGTCCACTCTACCACTCTGTTGCACTGTTCTCCTAGTTCCTCTGCTGAGGCTGGTCCTCTGCTGCTGTTTCTCACCATCTGTACCTTCTCAGGTATTAACAGTTCTCTTCACTTCCTTCTGAGTCCTCTATTCATTCACAGTTTCAAAACCATTTCCATATTTTAGGTATCTGTTAGAGCACCACTCCACTCTGTTGATACCAAATTCTGTCTTGGTTATCTAGTGTTGCTATAAGAGAAATACCACCAGAGGATGGCTTTAACCATGAGAAATTTATTTCCTCACAGTCTAACAGGCTGGAAGTCCAAATTCAGGGTGTCAGCTCCAGGGGAAGGCTTTCTCTCTCTCTCAGCTCTGGAGAAAGGTCCTTCTCATCAATCTTCCCCCAGACTAGGAGCTTCTCTGTGTAGGAACCCTGGGTCCAAAGGACAGATTCTGCTCCTGGGATGGTTTTCTTGGTGGCATGAGGTTCCCCTGTCTCTCTGCTTACTCCTCTCTTTATATCTCAAAAGAGATTGACTCAAGACAAAATCCAATCTTGTAGATTGAGTTCTGTATTATTAACATAACTGCCGCCTATCCCACCTCATGAACATCATAGAGGTAGGATTTACAACACACAGGAAAATCACATCAGATGACAAAATGGTGGACAACCACACAATACTGGGAATCACGGCCTAGTCAAATTAACACACATATTTTTGGGGGACACAATTCAATCCATGACAATCTCCATATAAATAAAACAATACAAGTAAAATGTTAAGGGAAACTGGAGAAGGGTGAGATTAATTCCAGATAGAACCAGAAGCAAGAAAAGATTTTTGAGGATGGCCTTGAAAGACGAGCAGAATTTCATAGGCTGGCAACTGGGGACAAAATCAAGAAAAACTATGAACTTTCTAAATTATCTTTATGCCTCCTTGTGATGTTTAAGGTTATGTGTCAACTTGGCTGGGCCATGATTCTTAATGGTTTGGCAGTTATGCAATGATGTAGTTTGGCAGTTATGTAATGACGTAGTTATCCTCCATTTTGTGATGTAAAATAATCACCACCATGATGTGATCTGACGTGATTAGCCAATCAGTTTTAACGGGAGTTTCCTAGGGGGTGTGGCCTGCATCCAATATATATGAACATTCTGGCAAAGCTCACTAGCTTTTGCTCACTCTGGATACTGCATCTGGCTTGTCATCATCTGACCTCTGTTCTTGGGACTTGAGCTGGTGGCCTGCCATACTGCCTGCCAATCTTGGGATTCATCAGCGTCCACAGCCTGTGAGGCAGCAGCCTGTCTTCTTACCTGCTTATCTTGGGTTCGTCAGCCCCTTCAGCTATGAGTCAGGAGAAGCCTCCAGTCCGATGACTTACCCACAGACTTGGGGATTGCCAGCCTCTACAACTGCATTAGCCATTTCATTGAAATAATTTTTTCTCTCTCTCTCTCTCTCTATATGCTTCACTGGTTTTGCTTCTCTAGAGAACCCAGCCTATGACACTCTTGTTCCTAGCATTGGGGCCTACACAAATCACCTTCCACTGTTTATTGTTGACAAGTCTCTGCCAAAAACACAACTCTGTCCTGGTTGAAACCAGCAATGACTGAGCATCTCCTATGCCAAAGAAAGGGCCAAAGCTTGTGTTTGGGGGCTATTCTCAGAGGCAGGAGAATTGGTCTGAGTGTAGAACCTTCATAACCCTCTTTGCTATGAAGGAAACAGATTCCTGTGATACTTGACAGTGGTCCACTCTAGATCCAAATTCTGCAAAGTTAAAAACTGAAAGCAAGTTTTGCTTTTGTTTGGTTGATTTTGGTTCAAACCTCTGAAAATGCTTTAATGTAAGGGCTCATCTACCTGTTTTTATTTTTGTTTTGGTAAAAGAGGTTTTTGAGACTCAGTGTTTATTTTTTTTACACTTTTATTTTATTGTGATAAACAATATAAAAAAACATTTGTCCTTTCATGTGTGTGTGTGTTTTTTTTTTTTAACAAAGCACTTCCTTCACACTCCAGGCTCGGGAGGCGTACAGATGCAGACACCACGTCACCCACCTCTCTGTGCTTCCGTATCTGCCAAGTGGAATGCTGATAGGACCCACTTCAGAAGGTTATAGTTAAAAACCTTGGGTGGTGTAAATGGTTAGTACACTTGGCAGCTAACCAAAAGGTTGGAAGTTTGAGTCCACCCAGAGGTGTCTTAGGAGAAATGTCTGGCATCCTGCTTCCACTGAATCAGCCACTGAACACCTTATGCAGCACAGTTCTACTCTGGCGTGCATGGAGTCACCATGAGTTGCAATTGGTTATAACAATAGTAAGAGCTTAATAAATGTTTAAAACAAAGGAAAATAAAGACTGTGTTATGAGCACACACACACACACTCTCAACAGAATGATTACAGTATCCCTGTGGGGAAACACACACACACACACACACACACACACACCCCAACCTCTTTCTTAACATTGTAGAGATTGCTCATCATCTTTACATGTATCTGCATTTGTATTTACTACAAGCAGAAACTCAGGCGCAATGCATTAACCCAAAAAGGACAACTGGTTGTAAAAAATTTAGGTCTCTGATTTTCTATCCATGCTTAATTAACAAATGAAACCAAAGGCTGTATTTCTGTGACCAATAACTTCATTGCTGTGTTTTCCTTGGTGCTGAAGCCTACATGTAAAAAACGACTTCCTCTCACTAGTAACTCATCTTTTGCCGTTTCTCTTTTAACTCACCAACTTAGTGTACACTGTACGTGTATCAGTTGATCCTGGCACATATCTCAGTTAAGATCTACCACCCCATTAGTGTCCCAGTGCTTCACAGTTAGGGGGAGCTGTGCAACATTAAGGGTCATGCTATGGAATATGTGCACAGAGAAGGGGTGCAAATCCTTGATGAAGACACGAACAATGGGATACCAGTATATATGTATGTATTTACATGGCACTTACCTCAATCTGTTCTAGAAGACTGTGCTGTCTCAATAAATATAGACTTCATTTACAGTGGCTGTAGAATTTAAAGTACAACCCACAGCCCCTTGGTACTGTTGGCCTGTGACGTTCGTCTTTCTCCAACACTCTAACCATGACTTGAAGAGTGCCTGTGCTCCTGCCCCCTGGAGCGTATTTGTACCTACACACACATACACCAGGAGAAATCCCTGAGGGTAGGTTGTTGTTGTTGTTAGGTGCCATCGAGTCGGTTCCAACTCACGGTGACCCTATGCACAACAGAACGAAACACAGCCCGGTCCTGAGCCATCCTTACAATCGTTGTTATGCTTGAGCTCATTGTTGCAGCCACTGTGTCACTCCACCTCGTTGAGGGTCTTCCTCTTTTCCGCTGACCCTGTACTCTGCCAAGCATGATGCCCTTCTCCAGGGACTGATCCCTCCTGACAACATGTCCAAAGTATGTAAGACGCAGTCCCGCCATCCTTGCCCCTAAGGAGCATTCTGGCCGCACTTCTTCCAGGACAGGGTAGGAGAGGTCACCAAACCCCTCAAAGCAAACCTGTTGCCGTCTCGTCAGTTCTGACTCCTGGCGGCCTGTGTATTACAGAGTAAGGCCCCATAGGGTTTTCTTGCCTGTAGTCTTTACAGAAGCAGATGGCCAGGGCTTTCTTCTTCAAAGCCACTGGGTCGGTTTGAACCACCAAGCTTTTGATTAAGAGCTGAGCACAAACTGCCTGTGTCACCCAGCAGCAGCTTCCTGATAGGACTCTTTACTGGCTACTCACCAGACAGCATGGTATATTCTTTCAGACATGTTTAATTCCTTACAACTACCTCATAAACTAGATATTCCCATATTACTGACGAGGGAAGTGAGGTATAATGACATTATTTTATTTTTATGAAAATAATGCATGCTTTCTACACTTGTTTGCCAGCTGTGCCATCACCCAATTGAGATATTTTTATCAGCACCGCTACGCCAATTTTTTTTACATGTTGCTGTAAAAAAGTTAGCATAGTGTGCTTACGAAAATATCTCTTGAGGGGATGGCATCGCTGGCAAAGAAACGTAGAAGATGTGTGTTATTTGCATAAAAATACAGTAAGTAACATGTTTCAGAAGCCCATAGCTAATAAACCAGAAAGCCAGGTTTGAACCCAGGCCTGCCTCACTCTGGGTTAACCATTCAAATACACTGCCTTCTCAACTTTTAGGGGGCTTACGATCTGAGCAGCAGCTAAAGTGAAAGCAAACCCAATAACGCATCGACTGTGGTACCAGTTAAGGCATCAACAAAACCACGTTTGGAAATGAAAGCAGAAAGGTGCCAACCAGCAAACACAGACACACACACACTCAGGGATTTTATTAACATTTTCTTCCTGCTGAAACTTTTAATGCAGCCACAATGTATTCATTGCAAGGTGCCACTTCACATGTTACCAATTCACGGGTAGATTAGAGGGCACATTAATAACAAAGTTAATATGAAGTGTTTAGAGCCTCCACATCGGTGACGAATACGACTCAGCCAAATTTCCTGACCACTGAGGCCGCGGAGGAACAATTTGGTAGATTTCATCAACAGTTCTAATTATGTTCCTGTCAAGTCGAGAACGAAGTAATCCATAACTGGGAGGTGCTCAGAGACAGTGGCACCGAAGAGTAATTTATGCCCAAGACACAGGGTCCTTTTTGTAGTTAGTGTGCACAACGCTTGACTAACAAGTGGGTTCAAAAAGGAATTTATTAGGGAAAACACAGCCCTCTCAGTTTGAGAGGCTTGTCAGGTCCCAGCTTATGAGGAGTTATGAGGGAATGACTTCTAGGAAGTCTTGATACAAGCCTCTGCAGTTCAGGGCTCTCTGCAGCCCGGGTAACTGCAGCGGTGAGGCGCAGGACAGCTCCAAGCCTCTCTCCGACTTCGTCAACTGCTAGATTTGAGCTTTGTCTCTTGAGAGGATTTGGGGGCAGACTTTTAAGTGTGACAGGAGGGATGCTGAATACAGAGCCGATGAGGAGACAACTCATGGGATAGATTTTTTAAATAGTTTAGTCCTTAGACAGTATCATCATTAGAGATACAAGGATATTGTTAGAAAAAAAAAAAGAGGACCCTTTTATGAAGCTATAAATAATGTGCTAATGGAATGTGCAAAGCAATTGTTAGCAACAGTAAACTGCAGGGTCACAATAGCCTTGTGCACGTCCCCCTCCCCAGGACTGAGGTATGAGACAACTGGAAAAAGTGGGGGGAGGAGCAGGAAGAAGGGCAACTGAGAGACGGGGAGGCTGGGGGAGGGAAGGCATCATACAGTTTTGAGTGATTTTCCACTGCCATCTATATTGGGATGCAGCTCTGGTTCTCTCAAACAGGGTAATTTTATACACGGCACTCTTATTAAATATTTCAAAGGTGGGAGAGGAGGAAGAAGGGGGAGCTATTTGTCTGGAACTTTTTTTTTTTAAGAGTTAAGGCTGGTAATGTTAGCAGCTGCCTGGTTATTATTACCGATAAGTTGTTAATTAAAATAAAATGAAGCTTCTTAAAACTTCAACACCGTATTGCAAATTATGCAAAAAACACAACTAATTGCATTATTAGCAAAAATTACATTTAAAAATAGCTTCACATAAAGAACTAAAATTATCTAATCTAAACTCTCTTTTACCAAATGAAGCCTGAGGAAACAGCTCTAGGAGAATGAGCAATGTTTTTTTTTTTTTTTTTCCCTGCCTCTCATTCAACAAAGACAGAGGAAACAAAAAAACAAAAAAAGTCCCTTAAACTCTATTACCGAATATTAACAGAAATGGCAAATAAAGCTGAAATTACCTAGGGTAAACTATTAGGCAACACATTTAGACACTATACCTGGTTGCGCAGTGGTTAAGAGCTCAGCCGCTAACCAAAAGGTCAGCAGTTTGAATCCACCAGCCAGCTGCTCCTTGGAAACCCTGTGGGGCAGTTCTACTCTGTCCTGTAGGGTCGCTAGGAGTCGGAACTAACTTGGCAGCACCTAACAACAACAACAACCCAGTACAATGTGATATGCATTTAGGTATCACCAGCTCTTGATCATCCACAAATAATTTTTCAGGCAGCGAATTATTTGAAGAAAATAAGCCCTGTGATTAGTGGGCCTTTAAACGTAGGGTCTGGCCAGAAGGAGATGGAAGTAAGCCCTAAGAATGCTGATTTGTGCTATTCGCTGGGCACTCACATGCAATATACACACATATTTTATGTACGTAAAATATATTTTTTTTATGTTAGAAGACTATTATCCATTTTCTTCTTTTTTCCCAAGTTGCTTCCACCCTTCACTTGGGTGAACAGTCAAGCACTACGTGTCCGCAAATGATTCTTCGCTCTTTATCTGGTGACGCAGAGACTTCAGGGTGCCCAAGGGTTCTTTTTGTCTCCCTCGCAGTGTACAAATGACAGCATGCTAACGAAAAACAGGAAGGTGTATTTTTCCCTACAAGTGGGCACCTCGCAAAGGCCTATTTGATAACACTGCTCATTTGATATTATTTCATACCTTCCCGTCCTCCCCTTTTTAAGGCCATCACCATCCCTACAGGGTCAGCAGCAATCTTAGCAACACATGCACGAACAGACAACTATAACACACATTTCAGGGAATTCCTCCTCGCCCAACACTGACTGAAGCACCTAAGTGAACAGAAGTTTCCTTCGACTATTAGTTTTGGCCAGGTTTCTCCCGTAGCGGAGAACACAAGCATTGCTCTCCTAATCCAGGAGAGACAAGTTACCCACTGAATTGTCATTCTGCGCCAGACTCATGTTATATAACCCTTTATGAAAACAGCGGGGGCCCAAGGAGCATCTTACACCTGACATATCTGGAAGCGAAAGCTGGCAGACTAATTGGTTAAGATGATCCTATTAGTTAAGAAACTGGCCCATCTGATAGAGTAGCCAAAAAAAACCAAAGTCTAGGGGAAGACAATCCCGCCTCATCCCATTTGACTCTTTTTTAATTTCTTCACTGCCACCTTCACTTTGTATTTTATTTCCTGTAGGTCATTTACCAAGATTTAGGAGGGTACCAGCAGTATGAACAAATGAGATGAGATGACGGCACTAACACTTAATACAGGCCTCCTTCTCCCTCCAGCAGACCTGTAGCCATTGAACTTGACTCTGATCCTCTACCACTTTGCTCTAAAGGCCCCAAGATTGGTTAACCAAAACCTCTTCACTTACATCATGTGACACCTTGCATATAATAAGTGCTCAAAAAAAACTATCTGTGGATTAACCTTTTGCAGGAAAAATTACGTATTTTATTAAAAGAACACTAAATATTACACTTGAAATTTTACAAAAATATTATTCAGACCATACAGCATTTTGAAAACGTATAATTTAGAAGTAACAAACCAGATGAGGACAACCTTTTAGTAATATGATCCATAGCATTTGAGACCCTGACCCAAAGCTGCCAGTCTTGTTTCTAGCCTCAGCTACAATTTCCTAAGCTACCGGTTCTAATAATTATTGCAGGTTATGTTTGTAGATCCACAGGTTTTACGGTATGTTGACGCTTCACTGCTTGTAGGTAGTTCGGTCACTCTTCAAAATTTGGACTCACCCTTTTGGAGAAAAATTTGGCAAACAAAATTAGCCAGTTAGTACCCTCATTTGGCGCCCCCCCCTCCCTTAAAAGGAACAGCCAGTAGACAACTGCTTAAGGCTGAATTTAGGGGAGAGAAAGATCATGGGTCTAAATTAAGGTCGTTAGCCTAATTACCAAATTTCTGTCAGTATAACCGCCTTCAGGTTGCTGTACATCATTGTCCATCAAAAAAGTGTTCTGTAGAGAGTTTGCTGCAGAAAACTTGTCAGCCTTGTGCTACTCGTTAAAACAAATAGAAGTTGCCATGGAGTCGATCGCAATTCATAGACAGCCAGTATGTGTCAGAGTAGAACTGTGGTCCACAGGGTTTTTGATGGCTGACTTTTTGGAAGTAAACTGCCAGGCCCTTCTTCTGAGGCACCTCTGGGTGACTTGAACTGCAAACCTTTCAGTTAGCAGCTGGGTGCGTAACCATCCGCACTACTCAGGCTCTCCATGCGCATATAGCTCTATAGAAGAAGCAAGCAGGAATATGATAGCATGGATCACACAAGTGCTGAGGCCGTCTTGGAGAGGACTCTGACTGTCATATTATGAAGTTATTCACTAAGCACTGAGAGGAAGGGGATGTTGAAAATCAATGCTGAGATGAGACCATGAGTCTTGGGTTCCTCATTTGTAGAATAAACGTGGGGACAGTATCATTCAATTAACAGCATTGCGATGAGGATGAAATAAAATATTGGCCAGGTAAAGCATTTGACAAGCAAGGAGAAAGTAGAGTCAAAGATGGAGGTTGTTAAATGTGGATGTGGGAGTGAAGGGCGGGCCAGTAACAAAATGAGCTATTCAGGAGGTGATGACTTGGAAAGGAAGAAAGAGGAACGGCCTGAAAAATGTGTACATAGAGCTACAGGAGAAAGGTTTGGAGTTCTTGGGTGGCACAAATACTAAAGCGCTCAGCTGCTAACCTTGCCAGTTCAAATCTCTCCGGAGGCACCTGGGAAGACAGGCCTGGTGATCTGCTTCTGAAAGGCCACAGCCTTGGAAACCCTATGAAGCAGTTCTACTCTGCACACATGCGGTCGCTGTGAGTCAGAATCGACCTGAAGGCAACTGGTTTGGCTTTGGTTTAGAGTTATAGACAGCACATTCCAGTGGCTTTGACTATCACTTTGAAGTGTTGCTGGAAATTAGAAGAGAGTTCAAGACAGAAAATGTACAAAATGCTTAGACATAAGCCTTGAGTCCCTCCTTGTGGAAGAAAGAGAAGACAGATGTAGCGGAGGGCAGCCATGGGAACAGAAAGTTGTCTAAAAAATAGGAAGAAATCCAGGCACATATAGGGTCATGGAAGTTGATGAAAAAGGAAGAGTCAGTAAGGAAGGAGCAACTCACACATTAAATACAGTGTTCAAGAACACAAGGCTTGAGAAAAGATCAACGGATTTATGGTTAAGAGGTCATTGGTGACCTTAGCGGTGTCCCTGGGAGCTACAAATGGTTCCATGCTTGGCTGCTGTCTGAAAGGTCGGAGTTTTAAATCCACCAAGGGGCACTTCAGAAGGCCCAGTGATCTACTTCCGAAAAACCAGCCACTGAAAACCCTATGGAGCACGGTTCTATTCTGGTACACACAGGGTCACCATGAGTCAGAACTGGCTCCACAGGAACTGGTTTGGTTTGACTTTGGTTGGTGACCTTAGGGGCAGCAACTGAAGTACAGTGGAGAGGAAAGCCCCAGATCACAAGGGGTAAGGAAGTCGTCTGTGATAACTAGGTGGAAAACAGGTCGACGAAAGATTTTTATGACAAAATTGATAGTGAAGGAAGTGAGAAAAGTCAGGCAGCTACTTAAACAGTTAGGGAGGTGTGGGAGGGTTTCTGTTTGTTTGCTTTTTTTTCATTCAGTATTTAAAGAGTCACTGGAACTAGGATTTAAGAGTGTAAGGAAAGGGACTGACTGATAGAGTTGAACCTTAGAGAACACAGGAAGGTTGGGACCAGCTTTGGAAAAGAGGCACATCTGACCTGAGATGGCAGAGAAGGAGAGATGACTAAGCTCTGTTTACCTCGACAGTGGAAACCACGGCAACATAAAGTGTGTGACAACCTATCCTTTCACAAGAATTACAAGCTACCACGAGTTGTGTGAAATAGCCAAGAAAGGCTCAAGAAATATAAAGGTGTAATATTTATAACATTTAATGAGAGAACTTAAAGCTTTTTTTTTTTAAGTCTTGCAAACAAAACAACTGTTTGATTTATTGAAATTTCTACTTTTTATTCCATTGTTCTGGAATCATGTGGGCCTAGCTCAATAGTTACATTGTCTCCAACAGCAAAGTTAAAAAAAAAAAAGTGTATGTTCAATTATGTATTTGCCTCTCAAACAAGTGAAATATTCTGGAGGTTCTGGGGTGAGGGAAGCAGAAAATGCTATTTTAACACCTCTGGAATGATAAATTAGAACTTTATTTTTTATCTTTAGATAGGAAGAAAGGCCTGACTACTTCTGAAAAAATCAGCTACTGAAAACCCTGTGGAGCAAAGTCCTATCCTGACACTCGTGGGGTCACCAGGAGTAACAACTGACTCGACGCCAACAGGTTTACTGGTTTATTGTTTCTGTTACTGGTTGCTGTCAAGTCGATTCTGGCTCATGGAGACTCCAAGTGTGCATCTCTATAGGGTTTAAAAAGCTGTGACCAGTCTTCTCAGATGCCTCAGGGTTTGAACCTCCAACCTTCCAGCTTGTAGTCAAGGGCTTAACCGTTTGTGGCACCCCGGGACTCCTGCTGGTTTCTTGAAAGACTGATTTCTAAATCTAACAAAAAATAGTTAAGGTAACTGGTATATTTCGGATAACATGAAGACCCAACTCAGACTTATTACCAGCAAATCATTTTAGAAACAAAACCTTCTTGCCCCCTAGTTCTCTTTTTGTGGTGATACCTGAAAGCTTTATAGGGCAAGAATCAGCGCTGTGAGCCAGAGTCTCCAGCGAGTAAACTTCAAGATGGAGAGAAGAAAATGAAGCAAGAAAATTAGGTTGCCCTCTTGCCAGTGAGCTAAATGCGTCAGCAGTAACTGACTGACTCTACCTGCAAATCTTTCATGACTTTATTTTGCTTTTTTCCTGTCTTTGTTTCTGCAGTTGCAGGTCCTCTCTGGCCTAGCAGGACTGTAATCTCAAAATGGGAGGCCGGCAACAGGACCATGGTATAGCCATCGAGGCAGCCAGAAAACAGGCTCCCTCTCTCCTTCCCTCTCTGGTGTAGAGGAAGAGGATCAGCATGAACGAGTCTGATGACTGTCACCAACAATTTCTTATTTCTTTCCTGTGCAATCATCAATTTCAGCATCAAGTGGTGCCATGGCTGCACAACGAGCGGTGGTCGCAGAGTGAGCCCAGCACACAAACATTTTGGCTAATTTAAATCCTCGTGCAGCCGAATCAAACATGACAAGACAGTGGGAAAAAGAGAGGCTGTTATCCCAAATGAGAGCTCGTGGATGGCTGAAATTGGTTTGAATGGCAGAGACAAAAGACAGGGACAGAAGAGAAAGAACTGAGAATGATACTCCCAGAAAAAACAGACCAGATGATATACAGGCATACCCACACAAAGACGTGTGTGTGCGCACATACACATGCACACACATATATAAACAGTCACACATACAAATCTGCATGCACCTGCACGCACATATGCTCTCACACTCACACACACACAAATCTACACGCACATATGCCCACACACACACACACACACACACACAAAGGAGGAAAATGTAAGTGCTTCCAGGCTTTACTATTGGACATCAAGCAGGTGACTACCTTATAATAAAAAGAAATTGCAAATAAGCTGACAAACGATAAAGCATCAGCCCAGTGGCAGGAAAACCCGTTTCTGTTGAGTCGATTCCCAGCTCATAGTGACCCCACGAGTGTCAGAGTAGAACTGTGCTCACAGGGTTTTCAATGGTTGTGTTTTAGGAAATAGATCATCAGGCCTTTCTTCCGAGATGCCTTTGCCTGGACTGGAACCTCTAACCTTTCAGTTAGTAGCTGAGCACATTAGCCATTTGTACCACCCAGTTTTAAGTAAAGGTAGATTAGATAGATAGATAGATAGACAGACAGATGATAGATAGATAGACAGATGATAGATAGATGACAGATAGATAGATAGATGATTCATAGATGATCCATAGATTGATAGATAGATACATAGATAGATAGATACATAGATAGATGACAGATAGATAGATGGATGAGAGATGACAGATAGATAGATGATAGATAGATGATTCATAGATTGATAGATAGATAGATGATAGATAGATTGATAGATGATGATGATGATGATGAGGATAGATAGATACATGATAGATGATAGATAGATGATAGAAGATAGATAGATTGATAGATGATGATAGACACATAATAGAGAGATGATAGATGATAGATAGATAGATAGACAGACAGATAGACTGATAGATTGATAGATGATGATGATAATAGATAGATGATAGACAGGTTGGTCGGTCGGTTGGTCGGTCGGTCAATGGATGAATAGATGTATGTGTGTATACATATATACATATTTAACTTTTAAAAATATAACCCTTTCCATAGAAAACTCCAATATCTAAAATAGAAAAACTGTCATTTCGTGGTTCAATTACTGTGTTGATGTCTAATATTCATAAACACAGGGTAGGAAGTGGGCAGTCACTGATTTAGGACTGGCAAATCCTGGGTTAAAGATAAGCCAGTGGGTTTGTGCAGAGCCCACAGGTCGCCTCAAGTCATCCAGTCCTCAAGAGGATCCGACAGGGTGGGTGGAGAAGGTGAGGAATTCATCCCGAGAGGCAACGGGGAGCTGAAAAGCAGGCTGACTGGGTCCTGAGCCAGGAACCTCAACCACAGCTACAGCACAGTGGCTTCCAGGGCACAGAGTCGACCTGCGGGGTCCATGGAGAGCCAGGGAGGTGGTCTTTGTAAGATTAACAATTTAAACGTGCTGAAATTCATTTTGTGCGGACTTTGTACAAAGTAGGTTACAAGATCAGCCAGCTCTTAGAAGCTTTAAAATTTTTTTTTTTAAAGTAGGGAGAGTAGATTTAGTATGGTGGCAGCTAAAAACCCTAAAGAGCAGACATAACTAAAGGTCTGCCTACCACAACCCCGGTTTGGGAGATGAGCTTTTGCTGGGTCAGTTTTCCCCAAATTACTCCTTCACTTATGTAGCTGTACCTGAGAAGGCATAAAACAGAGACCAAAGCCACTGTCAAAGCTAGCTGTGGCGTATCTGTATCCCTGGATAAAATACCTTGCCCTGCCTTAGCCCTCCTCCTAGCTGAGCGCCTGAAACCAGGTATTGAGAGAAAAGCATGAGGTAATTTCCTGTTGACTCAATATCGGAATTTCTCAGTGCAGCACGTGAATGCTGGTTCTGATTCTGTTAACAGAGGAGAGAAACTGTGGCGTGGTAACAAACAGTGGTTTCATTGTTTCCCAGGCTACAGAAGTGTTGTCTTTACTCTACCAAGGTCACACCACTAACTGACAATCGGCGTACATATGCTTTGTCATTTTGACAATGACTTTAACATCTTGATGTTTCCTTTTCTGGTAACCCAGTTACTAGGAGCACATGTCGTTAAAACATTTGATGAATTTCAGAGAAGTCCTACAAAGCTATTACAAAAGAGGAAAAATAACGGGCCTAGACAGTGAGCAAATTCGTGACTGTGGCCTCAACTCACCACACCCTTACTAACTAAATGTACCATCAACAACACTTCCTGAAGGTTAAAATAATTGTTAAATAGGTGAGCATTACCACCAACTAAACCAAAACTGAACTGGTAGGCTCTGTGTTCTAGTGTACCATGGATCTTTAAATTAAAGCAGGGTTTATTTTCCCTAATTTCTAGGTAGGAGAAAAAGGGGGGGGGGGGTGTAAGGGAGGAAAGGAGAGTGACAGAGAGAAAGAGAAAGAGACAGACAAAGAGAGAGGGAGATGGAGACAGAGAGAGACTCAGCCAGGCTCCCAGCACTGGCCTCCCGGCAGTACTCTGCCCTTTCCTGTAAGTCTTACAGCTCTGTCCCAGCCCTTTCCTCAGGGTAAACGCCTTCCCTTAATACCAGGGACTAAGGCTCTGGTCAGCACTGTTTGCGCACTCTTCTTGTCCTGGGGGATTCTACAGGAATTCAGTCAGGAAGGAGACTGTAGAGGTATAGGAGCACTGGGCAAAAACAGCCGCCAACTCCATTTAGGATGGGACTTTAACATGAAAGCGCCAGGGCTCAGAGCACTTCCCGGCCCACTGTGGAGAGTGGTTAAGAATAATGTCTCCTCAGGACAGTGGCAGGGCAGGTGAAAACCTAAAACAATAAGACAGGTAGCTTATGGCAGGTTTACTTTATCATGCTAGCACCTCTTAACCTTCCTTCAACCCCAAAGGGGCAGAGGAAGCTTACATTTGGAATAAAAGACAAAAAGGCAAGTGTTTTTTTTCCTAACATAAAACCTTTGGGAAATGTACATGCTAGTTCATCCAGGCTCAGCAAACAGAGCAGACATCATTTCTTAATTAATCCTTACATTTAAAAAAGAAAAACAAGAAGAAAATTTCTGGGCTTAGAATGGCATAGATAATCTTTAAAAAAAAAAAAAAAAGAGGAATTTTTTTTTTTTTCATAATGAGGTCCAGTTTCCATGCCTAAGGAGCCCTTGTGGTGCAGTGGTTAAGCGCTTGACTGCTAACCGAAAAGTTGGCAGTTCATACCCACCAGCCACTCAGTAGGAGAAAGATGTGGCAGTCTGCTTCTGTGAAGATTTACAGCTTTGGAAAACCTATGGGGCAGTTCTACTCTGTTCTACAGGTCACTGTGAGTCGGAATCATCCCTGTGGTAATGTGTTCCGCGTGTAGATTTTGTATGTCACAGCTAAATTAAGTAGCCCTCCAATATAAGATTGGTTTTCGGCCATTAAAGAGAATAAAATTAATTTGTCTAGATGCTTGTTGCCAGATTGGGCAACTTAAGTACAGAAAGTATTCTTCTCCACTATTTATATAGGCAAGAAAGGCTAAAACAAAATACCCAACAAGCGAAGATCATGTTTTGATGCAGGGCCATCTTGCTTAGGAAATCTATGCAGTAAACCTATTCACAGCACCTCATGCTATGCAGGTGCCCTGGTGGTGCAGTGGCTAAGTGTCCAGCTGCTAATCAAAAGATTGGTGGTTCGAATCCACCAGCTGCTCCTTGGAAACTCTATGAGGCAGCAAGGTTCTTAAGTTCTTTTTCCTTTTTTTGTCTCAAAGTTGCATTTATATCCTCATGCTACGGCTTCAGAGAACCCTGGTTCACAGTTCAGTAAGAGCTTGCTCCCAACGAAAGTCCAACGCAGGTCCTGAGGGCATCCCATCTATCTTGCACCTGTGCGGCACGTACTACCAAGGGATCCCATTAGGAAGGAAGGGCACACTGAAATTTGAACCGAGAGCTGACTGAAAGGGAACACCAAGGCGCTGGCTGCAGCAGCTACGGCTGAGATTCCATTTGTCTTCAGAATACAAGGAGCCAGTACATGTACCCTCTCACAAACCCTACTGTCCTCTCCAGCCCATGGGGTCCTGAAACCAAGAGGCACATGGTCCTTCTGCTTGGAGATGCCGCAACAACTGGACTGTCACCCAGGCCTCCAATTAAATGGCATGTGACGTGCTTATAAGGCGACCCAGCCAGAGACCAACCTGAGCCATTCTACTGAGTTTTAAACGGTGTTCACAGAGGACATGCATCTTTATCTACCCATTGGTTCCCATTAGGAATCCACGAAGCCCAAGTGCCATGAATCTGACAGTGTGTTTATACCACAAATCTCGGAAGAAGTAGAAGATTACTGATTGCTGAAGGTTGCTTTATTGCCGCAAGTGTTAGATGTGGTCTGACAAACATAACAATAGCTGGGGAGTTATTCTTCTTTGAGTCTGTGGAATTTCATGAGCACCAGTTAAACTGGACTTCAGATTCTATACTGGTGAAACAGAGAACACCCAAAATATTAGTGATAGTGAACAAACCCTTAAAAAATGAACAACAACAACAAAAAAACCAACAAAACCAGTTGCTTTGAGTTGACACTGACTCCTGGCTACCCATGCGTGTCTGAGTTGTACACTACAGTGTTTTCAGTGGCTGACGTTTCGGAAGTAAATCACCAGGCCTTACTTCCAAAGTGCCTCTGGGTGGACTCAAACCCTCTATCTTTCAGTTAGCAGCTGAGCACATTTACCATTTTTGCCACCCAGGAACTCCTGAACAAATGGTGCTGTTGTTGTTCCCATTAGTTGATTCTGACTCACAGTGACCATATAAGACAGGGTAGAACTGCCCCATAGGGTTTCCTAGGCTATAATCTTCATGGGAGCAGATCATCTGGTCTTTTCTCCCACAGAGCCATTGGTGGGTTTGAACTGCTGACCTTTCTATTAGCCATTGAGCCTTGAATGGTTTCGTCTGGACACTAGTCTAGATTAATTATTCTTTCTTTTTGCCTTCCAGTGAATACAACAGTCCTTTCCATCTTGTTCAAAATTCGTAACAATTAGGCAAGCAGACCACCTAGTTGATCCATAGCTCAAACACAAGTGACTAGGAGACAAATGGAACAGCTTATTTATTTTTTATTTTCATATATCCTTCAACACTCTCCCAACAAAGGGAGCTATTACGAAATTCCTTTTTTTGTTTGAATTTTATGAGTTTTTTTTTCCCCCATCAACCATAACATGCCAAGCAGGGAATTTCAAAATTTCGGTTTCATTAATGAATGGAAGACGACTTTCTTCAGTGGTGCCTTACGAAATATTCCATCAGCAGAAGTGTTAGGCAGGTCGGAGAGACTAACTTTTCCAAGGTATTAAATTAAAAGATGTTGAATAAAGTTAAATGCCTACCATTGAATTGACATTTCCCCTTTTTTAATGCAAGCTAAGATTGATGAAAAATACCACTTATCTACATTAAGGGTCAAAATATCTAGCAAGAGGAGCTTCTGGTTCAACACGTCAGAGCAGAGTCGGTCTTCCATAATCCAGGGACCAGGACGCGGATCACATCCTGATGATCCAATTAATGGTGGGATACTTTGCAATCATCCAGGAAGCAAGGCCCCTAACAGACTGTGGGGCTGTAACATCAATTTCTTAAGTGCATTTAAAGGATTACAAATGTTAGTCCTGGCTTCAGATTGAAACACCTATTGAGGTGCTCTGAACCACATTACTGTAATTGGGTACCTGAATTAATGCCATTTCTTCTGATGGGTGAGTTGAATGCATTGGAATTAAGAGTTCTTTTTTGCTGTATTTCACTTTCCCATTCTTCTTCCCTTTTTTTGTTTCCTTGGAACATAAATCTGAATTGAAATAACTCTTTTTTAATCTCGATAGCTGTAATTACAGCCCTCAGGAATCCAAGTATTGTCCTAATTTTACCTCATGCACTGTTTGGGTGCATTCTTCTTTGAGCTTGTTATCTTAATATGCAGTGCTTAGGTGGTGAAAATACAATTCTTGTCTTAATAAGACTACAGGAATGAGGGGAGGGGCACGGGTGAGGGAGGCTCCTTCTGCTCCTCTTTCCTTCCAGCCAGGTTAACCTCTTCATGAACACTGAGGCTAGCACTTGAAATTCATTACAGGGCTGAAGAATGAAGAACCAAATCTCCTTAAGTCTCATTCTTTCCAAGGTCAGTTAAAGTAAAAGTTCTGATTAGGGGAGAATTGAATGAATGGGTGTTGTCTGGATATTTTAAACTCTAAAAAATAAGTATTTATTCCTCCTTTCCTACCTTTAGGAACCCTGGTGGCACAGTGGTGAAGAACTCTGCTGCTAACCAAAAGGTCGGAAGTTCGAATCCACCAGCCCATCCTTGGAAGCTCTATGGGACAGTTGTATTCTGTCCTACAGGGTCGCTATGAGTCAGAATTGACTTGACGGCAATGGGTTTGTTTTGGCGGGGGGCGGGAGGGGGGAGGTTTCCTACCTTTAAGGAGCCCTAGTCGGAATTGACTGGATGGCAGTGGGTTTGGGGCTCTTTTTGGTAGAGTGGTACAGTGGTTAAAGTGCTTGGCTGCCAACTGAAAGGTTGGCAGTTCAAACCCACCAGGAGCTCTGTGGGAGAAAGATGTGGCAGTCTGCTTCCATACAGTTTTACATCCTTGGAAATCCTTTGGGGCAATTCTACCCTGCCCTGTACGATTGCTATGAGGCAAAATTGACTTGACAGCAATGGGTTTTTTCTGACCTTTATCTCCATTAAGTTCCTCAACTAAAACGAAATCACACGTTATCACTCCCCTGCTTCAAACCTCCCCAAAGTTTGTTTCTCAGAAAGTAAGGAAAATCTAAACTCCTCAGCTTAGTCTAAAAGGCACGCACCACCCTGCTTAGCTCTGGTGTCAGAGTCTGCTGTTCTCCAGCCTACTCGCCAGGCTCTGGACACACTGGTCTTCTTTCTGTCCTCTCCACTAAGGCCCTCGGCTTTGGGGACTCTGCTCTGAGAGCTGGCCCTAACTCCTCTCAGGTTTCTACTCACATATGAGCTCAAGCAGAGTTTGCTGACTCTGATATGAAAGAACACTCACCCACCCCATCCTACTCAAGACATGTGTGCTCTTACCTTGCTTCACCTTTCTACACAGCACTCCTCTATGTGTGTGTGTGCACGAATTAGTAACATATGCACCACACACAATCAAAAATGACAATTCCATATGAACAAGGACTTTATTTCATTCACTACTATAACCCAAGTGACCAGAACGATATCTGGCGCAATTCAAATATTTAATTGAAACGAACTGAACTTCTGCACGGCTGATTGAGTCTCAGTATCCAGGTCTGGGATCAAATGGTTTCTCCACAGACAATCCCTAGGTGTTCCCTTTCTAAAGCGGCACTTTGCTGTACCAATTCTCCAAAGTCACTAGCTTGTTATTGTCTTACCATCTGGCTATTACTGGCCAGTCTCTGAAATAAGGTAGACCCCTACTATGTATATACATATTTATATGCTTATTATCTAGTTCCCTGCCCTAGAATGCAAACTGCATGTCATGGGTTGAATTATGTCCCCCCAAAAATGTGTGTATCAACTTGGTTAGGCCATGATTCTCAGTATCCTGTGGTTGTCTTCCACTTTGTGATTGTAATTTTATATGGAAAAGAATTAAGGTGGGATTATAATACTCTTACCAGGTCACAACCGTGATCCAATGTACAGGGAGTTTCCCTGGGGTATGGCCTGCATCACCTTTTATCTTACAAGAAATAAAAGGAAAGGGAAGCAAGCAGAGAGGGGGGACTTTATACTACCAAGAAAGCAGTGCTAGGAGCAGAGCATGTCCTTTGGACCGAGGGTTCCTGTGCAGAGAAGCTCCTAGTCCAGGGGAAGATTGATGACAAGTACTTTTCTCCAGAGTCAACACAGAGAAAAAGTCTTCCCCTGGAGCTGACACCCTGAATTTGGACTTCTAGCCTACTAGACTGTGAGAGAATAAATTTCTCTTTGTTAAAACCATACTAAGACACTCCATAAGGACAGAAAACTGTTTTTTCTGCCTTGATCACCTCAGCTTGTTTAGTCTGAGATTAACCCTATATGTAGAGATGTTTGTGTGACAAATATTTGTTAATGTGAAGGAATTTAATCCAGCCAGAGGCAGTCAAACATGCAAGAGTGTTTATCAAAATAGAGTTACAGATGGTGGGTTTTCTTCGCCTACTTTTACCAGTGGCACAATAAAGAATCAATATAATGATAATGGTCATACAATATAACATATTCCACCTCCTGTAGAAAGACAAAGCTGATACTAGTAGTTATCATCTTTGACTAGTAGAGAGATACAGAAAAGCTGAAAAAAAAAAAGGCAACATCTGTTAGAGCTGCTTCCATACCTCTCCAATTCTACATCTTTTCCTGCTTATAAGGGCTATTTAAGACTGAAGAAGAACTAACGCCTTTGAATTATGGTGTTGGTGAAGAATATTGAAGATACCATGGACTGCCAGAAGAAGGAACAAGTCTGTCTCGGTAGAAATACAGCCAGAATGCTCCTTAGAGGCAAGTATGGCGAGACTACGTCTCAGTACTTTGGACATGTTATCGGGGGGACCAGTCTCTGGAGAAGGACATCATGCTTGATGAAGTAGAGGGTCAGTGGACCCTCAGTGAGATGGATTGACACAGTGGCTGTAACAATGGCTCATGCACAACAACAACTGTGAGGATGGCACTGGACCAGGCAGTGTTTCATTCTGTTGTACATAGGGTCGTTATGAGTTGTATCTGACTCGATGGCACCTAACAAAAATGGCAACAAGGCCTATTTGTTGTCCTTATTCCACTGTGGGTTTCCAGTGGCCTCCATTTCAGTACCTGACTCAGGTCTCCTTCTCCTGAAAACACTCCAAACTCAGGGGTTCTCTGACACATCCTTGTCGTTCTTCCAAAACATCGAAGATCAAGTATCACATTCTTCCAAGTCTATGCTCTTGTTGTTGTTAGCTGCTGTCTAGTCAGCTCCAATTCATGGCGAACCCATGCAGAACAGAATGAAATATTGCCCAGTCCTGCTCCATCCTCACAGTCGTCAGTATGTTTGGGTCCAGTGCTGCATCCACTGAACACCCTGTCTGCTTCCCAACCGAGGGACACATTTTCCACACTAGATAGTATTTTGTTGTGATCCACACAGTTTCCTTTGGCTGATTTTCAGAAGTAGACGACCAGGCCTTTCCTCCTACTCTGTCTTAGCCTGGAAGCTCCACCGAAACCTGTCCACCGTGGTTGACCCTGCAGGTATTTGAAAGACCAGCTTCTTACATCACAGCAACACACAAGCTACTGTATTACAACAAACTGATAGAAGGGTGGTGGTCTGTCCTTTTAGATTTAAGCTAATCTGCTGAATTGTGAGGCCTAAAAACCAATAGCTGGTGCTAGTTGTGAGCATGACCCCACTCTCCTGAAAGGGTAACACACCGTCCACCTAGGATCTCTCCGCTCCACCTCTCTCTGAAAGCAAGAAAAATACAATTCCTTCTATCATACTAACAACACAACTTAAGGAACGATGCCCTGTGCTCTTCTTTCTTTTCTCTTTTTTCCTTCTTTCTTTCTCATTCTCCTTCTGCTTCATCTTCTTCCCCTGTCCTCATCTACCTCCTCTCCCTCTCCTCTCCCCCTCCCCTTCTTCTTTTTCCTTCCCCTTTGGCTTCCTTTTCCTTTCACAATGACTATTTAACCTTTTTTCCTGACAATCAATATAAATTTAAAGAGCCACTGTAGAAAATTTTGATCATGTACAAAGAAGAAAATCAAAATGACCTTTGATCCTAAAATTGATCCTACCATCCCTAAATCACTGTATTTGGGATCTTTTTCTTTTCAGTCTGGTCTCTTTGCTTGTCTTTCATAGTTAATATCTTGCTCTACATACAGTTTTCAAATCTACTTTTTCCCATTTACTATATAGTATGTTTTTAAAAAATTCTTGATAAACATTTTGGGTAGGATATAATATTTAATTACAGGGATTTATTACCATTTAGTTAACAATGCCCTATAATAAACTATTAGGTTATCTCAAAATCTGTACTTATAAGCAAGAAAATAATAAATACACGTCTTTGTCTAGAGGGATGGGAGCCTTCCTCTGTAAAGGGCCAGGCTGTGAATATTTCAGGCTTCTCAGGACATACGATCTCTGTCTTGGCTAGTCAATTCCGCTGCAGCTTAGACAACACGTAAACAAATGGGTGTGACTGTCCAGTGAACTTATACAAACAGGCGTTGGGCAGAACTTGGCCCACGGGCTGTAGCTTGCCAGCTGGATCTCTGGTCTATATTTCTTTCTGTTCTTTTTTTAAAATTGTGCTTTAGGTGAAAGTTTACAGCTCAAGTTAATTTCCCATTCAAAAATTTGTGTATATACTGTTTTGTGACATTGGTTGCAATTTTCACAATGCAACAGCATGCTCCCTCTTTCCACCCCAGGTTCCCTGTGTCTATTTGTCCAGTTCCCGTCCCTTCCTGCCTTCTTGTCCTGCCTTCAGACAGGAGCTGCCTATCTGGTCTCTTACATCCGATTGAACTAAGAAATGCGCTCTGCCTGTCTACTCTTTGTCTGAAAAGTGGGCTTTGGGAATGGTTTCAGTGCTGGGTTAGCAGAGTGTCTGAGGGGTACGGTTTTGGGGGGTTTCTGCAGTCTCTGTCAGACCAGTAAGTCTGGTCTTTGTATGTGAATTTGAATTCTGTTCTACAGTTTTCTCCTGCTCTATCCAGGACTCTGTTGTGATCCCTGTCAGGCGATCTGGTCTAGATTTCTGATTACTTTCTGGAGATGTTTAAAAATGTAATCACTAAGTCAAAAAGTATGAACGCTTGCAACAGGTTTTTTTTTTTTTTAATAAATACCCACCAGTGATCTAAATTATGGTTATTTGCTTGATTTCTCACAATAACAGAATTGTTTATTTAGAAATTTAGAAGACCTGACCCCATTAACATTTTTCAAAAAGGAGAAAAATTGAGGTCCAGCTAAGGCTAAGCCTGAGTCTTCAGGTTCACTTAGCACCTTCCTTCTGCCCTTCTACAGTTCTCCTCAAAGGTGGACTTTTTGTGTATAGCTGTTTTAGATGCAGAAAGCAACTTCCTGGAGTCATGCAGGAGTTTCATCATCAAACTAAGAAAAGACACAGATCCTTAAAGTTCCAGTACTCTGATGACTACAGATTCCTTGTGGAGTCCCAGGTGGTGCAAACAGTTAATGTGCTCAGCTGCAAACTAAAAGGTCGGAGATTGGAGTTCACCCAGAGGCGCCTCCGGAGAAAAGTCTGGTGATGCACTTCCCAAAAATGAGCCATTGAAAACCACATGGAGCACAGTTCAGCTCGGACACAAATGGGATCGCCATGAGCCAGAGGTGACTCCATAGGTATGGGTTTTTTATATTCCTTCAAGGTAAGTAATTTAAAGGCAGTAAACAGGGCGACTACCTTTTTTTTTTTTTTTTTTTAACGAATACAGCAAGAAGGTTGTTGATCAAGCATCATGGTCACTGCTTAGGCCACAGAGCCGGTCGACAACACGAGCTACAGTAAACAAAGGTTTTCGGCGCACAGTTCCTGCTACCAGGACTCTATAGTATTAAAGTTTGAAAATGTGTGAGGAGATAAAATATCTCCTATCTAAAGTTTTCAAGCAATGTTTAGCATTTTCACTATAAATCTGCTCTAACGTGGCTTTATGTTCCAATTTTAGTTTTACTCGATAAAGTGTAAGGGGTGGGGAACCTATGTGCTATTTATTCCCAGCAGAGAAGGGCTCTCCATAAATGCCTCAAGGGAGTTTAAATGGCACCGTGATTTACCTGGAGTAGCAAGGAAAGGAATCAATTTTAATTCTTAGAATGGCTTTCTGCAGAGGACTACAGGTGTGTTTTTTTTTTTTTTGCATTCTGTTATGTTTTCCTCCTAACTATACAAATACATCCCTCTCCCTGCAACCAATCAGGGATGATGGGGCTGGAATGAATCTCATGAGTCATTTTAATCCAGCCTTCTGCTTCGGCTGAACAGTGTTCATTATTCCTCAGCTTATCCTCTCTCTCTAAACTAGGTGTGTCCAGGTCTGTGATTCTACCATGTTACAAAGCTGTATTAAATCCTGGGTGAACTCACTCATCATCCAAGGCCTCTTACCAAACCATCCTAACTCCTGAGCTGAAGGGGCTGTACACAGACACAGGGCGACTGGTTGACAAGAAACCCACCGGCGGAGGCAGTGTCCTCTAAGGTTTAAACACAATGATATTTTGGGAGCGGAAGGGTGACAACTCCATTCTTGCCTCCTTCTGTAGCTTTTGTTTCATTTTGTTTTGTTTTTTTTTTAATACTATAAATACTGTTCCAACATGTTGGAGGAGAAAAGAGTTTCTCAATCTTGGCTCTATTGACATTTGGGTCAGATAATTCTTTGTCTGAGGCGCTGTCCTGTGCATTGTAGGATACTTAGCAGTGTCTCTGGCCTTCACTCACTAGATGCCAATAACAGCTGCCCAGCTGTGACAAAAAAAAATGTATCTAGACATCACCAAATGTTCAATGGTGGGGGGGATGCAGAATTTACTCTGGGTGAGAACCACTAGACCAGAGGGACCTAGGATGAAAGCCTAAAGATAGGAAAATACTCAGAAGCACACACTGCAATTGGCCATCTCATCTACCATATCTAGAAAGGCAGCAAGCTACAAAGTCCTGCCTAGAGCTACCCAAAGGCCCGCGTCCTCCGCAGGTGTGTGCAGGGCCCTCTGCAGGTGTGTGCACCTTTTCTCAACCTGCAGGCTGGAGTACCTGGCTTCTTCTGTTCAGCAGTCGCTACAATGCTACATATGAGTTTCCTGGCCTTTTTTTTTTTTTTTTTGACTCATTAGGTCGCCTGCTCAAAATGATTTACATGCAGATAATTAAAGCTTAAGCTCTAAGGACTAGTTAACTGTTTAGCAGTGTATACATTTCATACAACCATTTCCATACATCTAGTTTTAAATTCATTAACCAAAATTAATGGCTACCCAGTGCTCTCTGTGGCGCAGCATGTTGCTATGGTGTGCTTGCCAAATTACCACTTTCTATCACTCCTCCAGCGATCTCAGTGACAGCACAACTTTGCTATACAGGAAATGTTGCCTACCAATTTACAGCAAAGCTCATATTTACTATATTTAGTGTGAATCACTGACTGAACTTTAGAAAATATTTGTCTCTGTCTGGTGTGTCTCTGGAATATTCCATCAGCTTTAGAGAACAGCACACACGCTTTCTTCATTCTTTGAAAAATTAGTGAGAATCTTCTAACAGACAATACTAGCTTTGAATATGCATGAGAAATTTATTTTTTACTCATGCATCTTTCATTTTATTAAAAAAAAAAATTAAACCCATTGCCTTTGAGTCAATTCTGACTCATAGCAACCCTACAGGACAGAGTAGAACTGCCCCATAGGGTTTCCAAGGAGTAGCTGGTGGATTCGAACTGCCGACCACTTGGTTGGTAGCTGAGGTCTTAACCACTGTGCCGCTAGGGCTCCTTCATCTTATTAAAATCCCCTAATTGCCGTTAAATATCCTTTTTTTTTTTTCTTCCTGGCATGATTTATGAGCAGAAAATGCCTTTCTGTTTTCTGTTACTACCCATTAATTACCTCTTTATTTCTGAATACTGACATAAAAAGCAAAGAAAACAGGTAGTAAATCTCTTTTCCATAAACATATTGCCACATTTATACCTGCTTCAGAATTTTTGGTAATTAAAAAAAAATTTCCATTAAAAATAATCTTCATCCTTGGCTTCAATCACATTTCACCAGTAATATTTACTGTGGTCACCTTAGGTTTGAAAGAGAGTCAGGGTGAACTAATTCATTGTTTACACTCAGAATCCTAGGTGGCCCAATCCCATAAAGGTAGTACAATGCGCTGTATCTTTGGTTCTTAGTACTTATCTTAATCTTAATAACTAGCCAGACAACTGACTCCAGAGTCTAGGGCTTATCAACTGGAATTCGTCACATGCACTCCACAGAAGACAAGAAATGCATTATACAACAATGCCATACAAATCATTATCTTTCAATATTTAAAGGTATGCATTGAAATGCCTATATGAGACTTTATTCATTTACTTTTTTTTCTGCTGAATTCAATTCCACTTGTTCACATTAAATTTGATAGCAAACGAACAGAAATGCTCTTGTTCAGTATTATCTGCAAACCCAGTTTACTCACAAGAGATCAAAAGGGTTCTTCCTGCTTCATTTCAGCACTGGGTATCAGGAGCAACCTGCTTTAAACACTTGCTTTGATAATGATTATTTGGGAAACAGATTAATAAGAAAATTAATAGGCCTATGTTCCTCAAATACTGAGAAACGTCAACCGCGTTAGCTCAACTTTCAGTGCCTTCCCGGTGAGAAGGCTCTCTGGATTCCTTCGAAGTACTTTATGCGTACAACGGCAATACTGAGCCTCCTCACCACAGTTTTGCCACATCATGTCATGGGTTCAAAGTAGGACACGACCCTTCTAACTGTACACATCGAAGAAGTTTATGAAGTTTCTTGCTTGCTTACTTCTTTTACTAGTTCTGTAGAACACTTATAGTGTCCATACTGAGCTAGATGTATTTACTGTGACTTGAAACAGAAATACAAATACAACTTAAAAATGTAGCTGGACAAAAATCACATCTTCCAAATGAATTTCCTTTGAAAACTCTCTTTTTTTGAATTTTGCCTTTTTTTAATGAAATGAATTTTGAAATTGTTTGTTAAGTTACAGATCGGTTTCCACTTCCTACCTATGTTGTCAAGATGAATATCCTCTCTAATAAATGTTACTATTTGCTTCCCCCTTCTCCAAAAAGAAAACGTTAATTGGTTAGCTATTTTAGGAATTCTTAATGTTAAGAACACACCACTTCCAGTGGGAGTGGCATTCATTTCGTTAATATTTGCATCATATGAGAGAGAGAGTTACTTATCGGACTCTCCATGGATAGTTTTAAAAACAAAGATCTTAGCTAGAAATCACAGCTTGCCTGGAAACAGGCTAAAAATGAGATATAGTGACCAAGCATATATATGTGTATCTTTGGTTTGATAATTACATAATTAACTGTAGTTCTATCTCCTTATATCAGTAATCAAAGGTACATTTCTTGATGACATTTCAAGGTATGCAAAATTAAAGGTAGCAGAGTTTAATGTGAAAAGAGTATCCCCCCAATAAAAACTCAAACCTGTTGTTGTTGAGTCGATTCTAACTCATAGAGACCCTATAAGACAGAGCAGAACTGCCCCACAGGGTATCCAGGGAGTGGCTGGTGGATTTGAACTGCTGAGCTTTTGGTTAGCAGCCAAAATGTTAACCAATGAGCCACCAGGGCTCCCTGAAAAGAGTATATTATATATCATTTCCCCCTAGGGATTAAACTCTTCCTATAATCTGTAATAAATAGCTTACTGTTTTCCAAAATGTGAATGAGAAAGATTGAAATTGATTATAAGCTTTATACTTCTCACTTAATCTACTGATGAAGAGTTCACCAAGAATTAAAGAGACAAAAAGCTGTGTGGAAATATCACTCAGTTAAGAGTGCTGCTTAGAAAATAGCACTGTATTTTATGAAGACTGTGATCTGAAGTGCTGATGAATGTTTTCTCCTGCCTTGAAAAAGAAGCCTTCCAGAAACACATGTCTAAACGTAAAAAAAAAAAGGCACTGTATATTTGCATGTGTTTATATACACAGTTTACTTAGCTAATATGATATATGTCAAAATGCTCTCCACCAACATAGTATTTTGCTTTTATTAAATGCACTTGATACTTGATCAGATACTGTGATGCAATCATACTTTTCTGGACTCTTTTTGCAGTTCCTGGTATGACTAGTAAGAAAGGTGAAAGACCTACACTTAGACAAATATATATATATATGTGTGTGTGTGTGTGTATAGACATACATACATATATGTCCTTTTTTGGTAAAGAAGGAATAACTACATTTTTTTTGAGTTTCCACTCATTACCAAAAGCTGCTCTCTCTGAACCAGCGTGACCCTTTAAACCAAGATGAATTTATTGCTCCTCCTCTATTCTGGCGTCAAAATCAGTTTTGGAACGCAGCAACTGAGCAGAGAACTTCTGCTGCCCACCACCTTGCAGGACTCTATATCTCCCACTAACCTGCTAAGGGTCCTTTAATGCTTTCCTGAACATTATAGAAATAAACAAGACCTATCAAGCAAATACCAGGAAACTGGTATTTAGAGAGGGTTTTAAAAAAAAAAATCTAAATTCACCCACATTAATTCCAACTTTATATTATAAAGAAATAAAAAGGATCAAAGAATCTCTGGGTCAAAAGGAGAGGATCCAAAACCTTGACAAAGAATCCTAAGAATGGATAGTAAGAGAGAAGGACAGCGTTCAAGAAGGAACTAGATGCTGCTGGGAAGGGTACCAGATAAATGAAAAACAGACTCAAAGCAAAGACACACGCTTCTCAAAAATGTTGCTTATACTTGGTTTCCTTGGGACCTAAAATATGTTCCTTTTAAATTATAGTTAGCCTGAGTCCTTCATCTTTGAAAACCATTACTCATGAGCTCTAAGGAGACCTGGTGAGCAATGGTTAAGCACTCGCTGCTAACTGAAAGGTTTGAGGTTGAAATCCACTCAGCCTTTCTGGGAGAAAAAGACCTGATGATCTGTTCCCATGAAGATTACAGCCTAGGAAACTCCACTGAGCAGTTCTACTCTGTCGCATGGGTCTCTATGAGTTGAAAGTGTTAATGGCACCTAACAACAACAAAGAGGTTAGTGGTAAATGTTGGCTTCTTCGTAGATACTACTGAGAGAGGCTATTGGCGTTCTTTCATACAAAGATGTTAATAAAGAACCAATATTAGTTAGTCAAGATAATGAGCATAAAAATGACACAGTTTACCAATTACAGACATGAGAAAGATCACAGATTCGTGATATAATTGTGAAAAATAGCCCATTTATCTCTAAGCACTGAGACTCTAACCCAAGGTTAGGAAGTTTAGCTCCAGAGCTGGAACTCATCCAGTGCTGTCTTCTGACTTCTACCAGAGTTCTTTGTAGATCAAGCTTTAATTGGTCTATGCTGTTGAGATGTGGCTGAGCACTTCTGACCACAGCTCCATTCATTTTTCCAGGTGGAACATGGGTACCACATACTTACCCCCTGTTTGACATATGTTCTGTAACTGAGATTTTACATAGGTACTTTTAGCCTATGGTATCCAAGCCTATTAAAATCCCTGCCCTTAGCAACCAGTTCCCAAACGTTGCAGCACTTTACATTTTAGTCAAGGACACAGACACATATCCAGAATGTCTATACCCTTCAAACAGAAAAGGACAAATGCTGTAGGATCCCACTCACAGAAAATATCTAGGCTAGGCAAATGCATAAAGACAAAAAGGTTATTTATGGTTAGCTAGGGCTGAAGGAGGGCAGAATGAGGATTATTACTTAAGGGGTACTGAGTAAGGGGTACTGAGTAAAGGGTACTGAGTAAGGGGTACTGAGTAAAGGGTACTTACTGAGTTTCTGTTGGGAGTGATGAGAAACTTTTGGAAATAGCGGTGATGATTGTGCAACATGACAAATGTAATTAATGCCACTGAATTGTACACTTAAAAATGGTTTAAACAGCAAATTTTTTGTTTTATATACTTTAACACAATGATTAAAAAAAATGTTTATACCTCGACAAGCATGTTTTATGCTAAACAATTGAATTAAGTTAAAGGTGAAAATTAGCCAAACCTCTTTTGTGGAGCAGCGTAAGGCCAATTAGTTGACTGATGGCAAAGGGGAATGAGAATCTCCCAAACACAGGCTCAGTTTCAGAATGGACGCTATACCTTCTCAACCCACCCTTCACAGGCGGCCAAATAGCTTCCAAAAATCCAGGGCTTATCGTCTGACACCCAACCTCCAACACCTTCAGTGGTGCAGGTTCCAGCCTGTATGTAACAGTCAAGATCCTCACAGTCTGTCTTCTCTTTAGCCCTCCCACTCAGTTTCTACACACATCTCCATTTCTGCACCTCCATTTCTCTCTGAGGAAAAAGAGGGAGCATGCTTTTTTCTCTCTTGGGTCCTACGGGAAATTTATACAATACTTGGAATCAATATTCTGGGACAAAAAACACTTTGTTAAAGTTGGTCTCGGCAATAATGGGGCTTAGGGACAAACCCAGTTCCTGGAGTGGCACCTAAGAAACAGCAAACAACAGCCTTGTCTTCAGCTTAAAGTCACTGGTGATGTCATCATGGCTGACTCAAATGCTTATTTGCAGCCAGACACGGGGGTAGGTTGTTTCTATGAATTATCTCATTTAATTTTTCGAACAATCTTTGTACTGTTCTCCATTTCACAGACGAGAAGAGTAAAACTGAAAGATTAAGAAAACAACACAAAATCTAAAGGCAAGTTGGGACCTTTGCCAGCTGAAGTGGAAAACAAAATGCTTTTTAAAAAAGTCAGTGTGAAGATGAAACTGGCCGCGGCAGCAACAAGTCTGGACGTGTTACACATCAGGGAAACCAGTCTTCTCTGTGAAACATCTGCACTTAATCCGTCCGATGGGTTGTCCCTGCTTGCCCACTCACTGTCTCACAAAAAAGCCGAAACACCTGTGAACCAACCAGACAAGCCCTGCTGCAAAGACGTGCCTGCTGACGTATCTCCAGAACATGCCTCGTGACAGCTGTCGACTTGAGAATCCATCCATGGGGCTGTGGAAGTGTGCCTCTTCCCTGCTGCTTCCAGTCTCATTTCTCTCTCTCCTGCGACGGACTTGATCTCAAGTCAAGTTAAGGCGGTGGTGCTGAATAATGATGAGGTAGTTCCATTACCTCCGCACAGGGACAGCCTGATAGTTTCAGCCAGCTTGGAATTCTTCAGTATCTTTATTATTATTATCAAAATAGGTGATCTACTACTTGGGACATCGTGTTAACAAATATGGATACCAAAGAAAGCAAAGTATTTTGATTTTCTTCTTCTGCTTCTTTTTTTTTTTTTTTTCCTGTCTCCCTTGGGATTATAACTCAATTGCTTTGTTTTGCTTCTTACACAAAATCTTCAGTAAAAAAGAAAACAGAGGAGAGTCGAGTAAGAGGAGAAATGGATGAACAGATCTCAAACTGGTGTAAAGGAAAATTTCCTGGAAAGCTTGTTCTTTACTTTCTCCGCATGTATATCACCAGTTGCTTAATCAATCTGTCTCTATTTCTCTCTCTCTCTCACACACACACTTTGGAAAGAATACAAGCCATTTGAGAGGGAAGAACTGATTTTGACCTGAAATTGCTTGCTTTTAGTTGGAGTTCATCTCTGACATCAAACGAGGTTATGTCAAATAGGGCGTGGGTTCAAGCAACCCACAAAATAGCTGCTTATTTAAAAAACAAATCCACTCCATATTTAAAGCGGTGATATTTGAAGCACACACAAGTAAAACTAATTTAACCTTTGGAAAGTTATCTCTGGAGAAAAGAGTCAAAATCCCTTTATAAGATTCTTAAGCACTGCAATTATTGACAAGGAGTATATTACTTCAGTTTTCTCTGATCAGGAAGAGAAAAACCCACAAGAGACATCAGCAGCTGTCAGGCTGTTTTCCAACTGCAAAGAGGTAGTTTACAGTGGGCTGTGCCAGTCTCTTAAGACCCAGTTAAGAAGCCTTTTTAAAATGCCTTAAAAAGCCAACTCATACATTAATCAAGTTGAGCCCTCATCCATACTTACTGCAATACATCAATTACTATGTCTTTTTTTTTTTTTTAATAAATTCTGGTTGACAGCAGACACCTTATTAAGCCCCACTAAAACGATACAATAAGTAGAAGGCTATTAAGATTGCTCTTTTTTCTCCCTGCTATTGTCTTGCTGCACGGGTCTGCAAACAAATTCAGGCTGCATTACAATTAATGCCGGTGGAACTCCTTCTAACGACTTCCAGCTTGCTAATTTTTTACGCTAATAATAAAAAAAAGGCATTGCTATGCAAGAACGACCCCCTTTTATCATGCTAGCAGAGCACACCAGAGAGGTCTGCTATTGTTCACATGAAAGACAATTAAACCCTGGAACATCAAACCTGAAAATGACAATCTGCTAACCAGCACTGGGCATTGCTCAATGTTTCCCTCTATTTTCTGAACTGATAGAAAACAATTCTCTAAAGACATTTCTTTCCTGCTCTTCCCTGCCCACCCTTTAGAAAGAAGGAAAGAAAAAAAAAAAAAAAAGAATGAAACTTAAAAAAATACCCTCTGCTGATTTATGCATCTCTGCTCAGAATTTATTAACTGTCTAGGGCCAATTTCACTTCAGCCCTCCTATTGCCTGCAGGTTCAAATTCCGGACACATAAAAAGCCAAGCACCAATATCACCCACACAGTATCACATTTACAAATAAACATTAAAAAGTATTTTTTTTTAATGCACACAATATAAAAGTCTAGGAGAAGAAAGAAAAATCTAATTCTGCAACTCTGTGTATCGCGCCATCTCTGGGGATCACGCTGGAGTCACAGGGCATTCTGAAAACTAAGCCCAGTCAAAATGCTAATTTTCAACAAAGCAAGAGACAGAAAACCCCCTTCATTCTTAGCAACATATTCAGTCACCAAAATTTGTGTCCATTTACTGAAAAAAATTATCTTTTATTTGGATTTTAATTATAACGTAACCAAAAAAACCCAAACCAAACCCATCGCCGTCAAGTCAATTCTGATTCATAGTGACCCTACAGGACAGTGTAGAACTGCCCCATAGGGTTTCCAAGGAGCAGCTGGTGGATTTGAACTGCCGACCTTTTGGGTAGCAGTCAAGTTTTTAATCACTGTGCCACCAGGGCTCCGGTTATAACATACAGAACATAAATAAACTCACTCAAAAGCTCAATGGCTTTCTCAAAGCCTTTTCCAAATGTTGATTGACATTTTCCATAGTATAAAGAGAACCAGGTATAAGACAGAAAGCCTGAGTAGCAACCTTGGCTCTTCTTCAAACATGATTGTAAAGATAAAATGAGATGATGAATGCAAAAACTTGTTGAAAGCTAAACCATTATACATCATAATTAAAAATAAAGAATTAAATGACTTTGCAGTACGTCTTCACCGGAGTTGCACTGAAAGTTTTAGTTTCCTGTCATCAGTAATGGATACTCTCAAGTGCAGAGTGTGACCCTACCTTACATTTAAATCAGCAAGTATTTAATAAAGGGGCCAGGCATTGTGCTAGGTTCTTTACAATTGGTATTTTATTCATCTTCACGTGAACTCTGTAATTATTCCCTCTCACAAATGAGGAAACTGAGGCTGGGAATGTTTAGTTATCTGCCTAAGTGGCAGAACTGAGATTTGAACCAGAAATACAATCTGTGACCCATTCCTGAGGTGCCTTCCCATGGTGACCATCTTCTGTGAGGCAGAAGTTCTGTGAAACAAGGTTGAGACAAGTGAAGTTAGCTCATGCTGATTTATCACCTCTGACATTTATTGGCTCTGGAACCTTAGACCAATTATTTACCTCTTAGTTTTTGCATGCGTAAAATGCAGGTAATAATAATATTTACCTCCTGAGGTATTGTGAAGATTCAATAAGCTAGTCTAAATACAATGTTTAGGAAAGTACTTGTCTAAGAGTAAGCACTTAGTAAATGTGAGCAAGTGTTATATTCTTATCCTCCCAGCACTCTGTGAGAATCTTTACTATATAAAATGAAAATAAGATAGGGTCTGCTTTTAGCCAAGATGGAGTAACAGAGACTGGATTTACCCTTCCACCTGAAATAATCAAAAGACAAACCAAATATGTAAAATAATTTGTAAGACAATATAATCAGGTGATAGAGGACCAAGATGTCTAAGAGATGAGAAACAAGTGGGGTAAGACCTCAATAAGAGAGGTTCCAGGCACAATAAGGGGAAGTCCAGCAGTGTCCGGCAAACTCCTCTAGTCAAAGAGGCAAGGCTGAGGGCAAGGCTGAGTGTCTAGGGAGATCAAGGTGATAAGAGTCTGTAAGACAGATTATTGGAGAAGAGAGGGCTACACAGAGAGAGATCTCTGGAGATCTGCAGAAGGTTTCCTCAATAATTCAGATGAATACTAATCAGTACACCATGTAAGGAAATTATCCAAGGTGAGGGAAAAGAATCATTCAAAAGGGTTAGAGGTAAGAGTGTCCAGTGCTCACATAAAGCCAGCAATAATGCCTATTCCCATCAGTCAGACTGAAAAGCCTCATGATTCATGAAGCATTAGGTAAAAGCACACAGGAGGGTCTTGACTCAATACTGGAGAATAATTGGCTCCAGTCTGAGCACTTCTCCCGTCCACTTTACAAATTTTAAAAATAAGATCTGACAAAAAAAAGAAAAGTTTTCAGGTAACTTAACTGCATCCTAGAGCAAAGCTCAAGAGTATTTATAGGAATGCAAAATATCTAGCACACAACAAGGTAAAATTCACAATGTCTGTCATCCAAACAAAAATCACCAGACATTGAAAACAAGCAAACAAATGCAAGAAATTAAAAACCAAAATGAAAGAAATAAATAAATCAATTGAAACAAATCCAGAGCCGACCCAGATAATGGAATTAATAGACAAGGGTATTAAAACAGTTATTATACCTGTATTTTATATAGGCAAGAAGTTGAGACAAGGGAGATTAAAAAAGAAATGAACTAGAGATAAAAATCGCAATGTGTGATATGAAAAAATACTACATGAGGCTAATGGCAAATTAGACATTGCAGAAGAAAATATTAGTGAATTTGAGTACACGGTTATAGAAATTATTAAAATGCAACACATACAAGGAGGAAAAAAGCAAGAAAGAACAGAAATTCAGTGAGCTATGGAACAATTGCAAGCAGCCTACAATTTAAATAAATGGAGTCCCTAAAGAAAAAAAAAAAAAGAGAGGGTAAAACAGAAAAATAAAATTATAGAAATAATGTCTGAAAAATTGCAAATTTGATGAAAATTATAATCCTACAGATCCAAGAAATGCCACAAACCCTAATCATAAGAAACATAAAGAAAACTACACTAAGGCACATCATAATCAAATTGTGAAAACCACTGATAAAGAGAAAATATCAAAAGCAGCCAGAGACAAAAGACAGTAAGTACAGAAGAAAAGAGGTAAGCATGACAGCAGATTTCTCTTTGGAAACAACGCAGTTAAAGACAGTGGAGCAACACACTTAATGTGATGAAAGAAAAAAAAAAAAAAGCCTGCCAACCAAGAAACCTATACCCATTGAAAATATCTTTCAAAACAAATGGCTGGGGTGGGGGAGGAGGGGAGAGAGACTTTTACAGACACACAAAAGCTGAAATAATTCATCACTAACAGACAGACCTGCCTCACAAAATTGCTAAAAAGAAGTCCTTCAGACAGAAGGAAAATATCACCAGATGGGAATCTGGATTTACACAAAGGGATGGAGGGCACTGGAATGGAAGCTATGTGGTAAATATATAATTTAAATCTCTTTAAAAGATAATTTACTGTTTAAACAAAAATTAATAAAATTTAGTGTGGGTTTATAATATATAGGCCATCCCTACATTACAAACTCAAACTGCTCCTAATTCTGTCTTTAAGTCAAATATGTAGGTAAGTCAGAATAGGTACATACAGTTCTCATTTGGCATCAGTTAGTCAAATGTCTGTTTTAGTGTATGCTATATATTTTACTTTTCTATGCATATAAAACACTAAAGAAACACTTCTAAATCACTTATTGTTCTCACAAGCATCACAAAGTAGTGTGTGAGTTCTCTACTACGAACCGTTGTATACATTTAACTTCAATTTTTAATATAATAGGCTTTATGGCAGTCCTTTGGTAAGTATAAAAAAAAAAAAGTATAAGTTGTCCATAAATTGGATGTTTATAACCCAGGGAGTGCCTGTATGTAAAAATAAAACAATGACAACAATAACTCAAAAGTTGGGAGGGGAAACATTGCAGCATACTACTGTAAGTCTCAAACTACAAGGGAAGTGGTATAACATCACTTGAAAGTAGTCTGCGGTAAGTAAAAGATGTACACTATCGATTCTCAAGCAAGTACTAAAACAAGAAAACAAAGCCAACAAAGGTTTTAAAATGGAATATAAAATGTATTCAATTAATCTAAAAGATGGCAAATAATCAAAAGCAAAGGAAAAAAAAAACATAGATGGCATAAAAAAACCTGTTGCCGTCGAGATGGCATAGACAGAAAGAAATAGCAAGATTTAACCATACATTAATCACATTAATGTAAATGGTCTAAATATCCAAATTAAAAGGCAGAGATTGGCAGATTAGATTCAAAAAATTGAAATTAAACTATATGCTGCCCACAAAAAGATACACGTAGGGGAAAAATTTTGTGACTTTGAATTAGTCAAGATGTTTCCCTTAGATATACCATCAAATGTACAATCCATGAAAGATCAAATTGATAAATTAGCTATTATGAAAATAAAAAACTTATGGTCTTTGAAAGATCCTATTAAGAGAACAAAAAGACAAATCAGCACTGGCAGTATATATTCCAATTCATAAAAACTATCAAAACTCAATAATAATAAAAAACCCTTAAACAAATGTGGGTAGAAAATTAGAAACCACACTTCAACAAGGAGATTTATGAATGGAAAATAAGCACATGAAAAGATTCTCAACATCATTAGTCACGAGAGAACTGCTAATTAAAACCACAATAAGATACTACTACACACCTATTAGAATGGACAAAACTAAAAACACTAAACGTACTAAGTGTTGGAAAGGATGCAGAGCAAATGGAACTCTCCTACTCTGTTCTTAGGAATGAAAAACGATACAGCTATTTTGAAAACAGTTTGACAGTTTCTTTAAAAAGTTAAACATACAACTATCATATGATCCACTTTTGCATATTTACCAGACAGAAATGAAAGCATACATTCACACGAAGCCTTGCACATGAATGTTCATAACAGTTTTATTTGTAACAGCCCCAAACTAGAAAAAACCCAAAGTCTGTCATCAATAGGTTACCACACAAACAACTTTGTGGTATATTCATACCATCAAAAAGTACTTCACAATAAAATGGAACTAATTATTGATACATGCAACAACATGGATAAATCTTAAGTGAAGATTAAGAAACCAGACCCAAAAAAGAGTAGATATGTTATATTTCCATTAATAGAAAACTCTAGAAAATGAAACCTGTCTATAGAGACAGAAAACAGATAAGTGGTTGCCCTGGGATGGGGGCGCAGCTGGTGACAGGTCAAAGGGAAGAAACACAAAGGGGCACAAGGACACTCTCAGGATGATATACATGTTCACGTCTTGTTATGGTGACGGTTTCATGGGTGTATACATATAGCAAAACTTATCAAATTTTATGCTATAAATGCTCAGTTTATTTTATGTCAGTTATACCTCAATAAACCCAAAAACCAAACTCATGGCCATCAAGTTGATTCCAACTCCTAGAGACCCTATAGGACAGAGTAGAACTACCCCACAGGGTTTCCAAGGAGGGGCTGGTGGATTCAAACTGCCAGCCTTTTGGTTAGCAGCCGAGCTCTTAACAACTTCGCCACCGGGACTCCAAAACTATTAAAATAAATATAGAATCATTGTCTATAAGAAATTAAAAAATTTAGTTACTGAAACAAAACATACACATAAAAATAATTTAATGAATGCGAAGACAGTGTAAAGTGTTTCATAAATCGTAAATGGTACAGACCAGGGGTTCTCAAACTCTAGCACGCATCAGAATCCCGTCGACTGGGTGCTAAACAGATTGCTGGGCCCAGTGCCCAGAGTTTTGGATTCCACAGGTTTAGGGTATGGCTCAGAATTTGCATTACTAACGAGTTCTCCATTGATGCTGATGGTGCTGGTCCTAGGTGCACATTCAATAGCCACTGACATATACAAAAGACCAGAACAATATAGAAAAAGGGCAAATTTAGAGAAGGAAGAATCTGCAGCCTGTTTTCTGGTAAGTTTTTATTTCTTCCATAAGCTCACAATAAAATAAAACATAACATTTAAGTAAATGAAATCTTACTTTATTCTAGTAAGTGTTTCCCTTCCAACTTTTACTATGCTCTTAGAGAAAACTCCATTGCTTTCAGGGGCATCTCATACTAGTTGCAGAATTTATTGGCTTAGAGATAACCGCCATGCTGTCAGAAAGGAATCCATCAAACCAACGGGAAATAAGAATCAGGCAAGGATGGAGTCCAGTTAGGAAAACCCTGTATGCCTCCTTCCTGCCATATTTCAAGTATTCTAATCTTAAGCCCTTTTGAAAGGTAGTTATTATTGAAAGTTAAAAATATTTAATATCTCTTTTTCAATCATAGGCTTTTGTCCTTGTTATTCCCTTTGAGAATAACTTCTTTTCTTCGATCTGCTCCCTTTCATATGGCTAATTCTAGCTTAGACATCATCTCTTCTCCCCCTTAGCATATATATGTTTTTGTTTTGTTTTAGTTTGGTTTTTTCCCTCTTTAAAATTGTGGCAAATGTATATGTAACAACAATTTGCCGTTTCAACACTCTTCACGTGTACAATTCAGTGACACTGGTTGTGTTTATCATGTTGTTCAACCATCACCATTATCTGTTTCCTAATCTTCCCATCACCCTTAACAGAAGCTCCGCGTCCCCTAAGCAGTGAGTCCCCCTTCCCCCTCTGTCTTGCCTGCCCCTGGTAACCACTAATAAACTGTGGTCTCTATACACTTGCCTCTCCTAGATATTTCATATAAGCGGAGACATCATCTCTTTAAAGAACTTTCTCTGACACATTCCCACACCCAGTCTGCTTCTTTGATAATTTTCTCCTTGCTCCCTGGTCTTTACTTCCCAAGTGTTACTCTGAGTGTTTTCTTCTAAATCATTTTATCACACCCATACCATTTCTTTCTACTTCTTAAAGACATAATTTATTAGTTCTGTTTAATAAAATAGCGCCCAGGATAATGCAGCTCCCTTGATCCACTCTGAGTTACAGGGAGTGTTAGGGATAAGGAAAGGGGAAGATATCATAAAATCTATAATCACAAAGTTGGAGAAGAAACACAGGGGATCAAATGATAAATATCCAACACACACACATACATGTACTTACAAACTATTTGGAGGATGTAAACGACTTCTCTAAGATAGTAATTTCAAGTGACACCAACCTTTAACCTGGATTTGGATCACAGGACAAATCAAGTTTCCCAATTCCTACTCATGCATTTGACATATTTATGGTCTGCTTTTACAGCTGCTGATCACAATTTCCTAGGAGGCGGCTGGTCTCTAAATCAACAAGTCAGTAAAAAGCGACCGAACCCAGCACTGTGAACAGAATTACCTGTAAGGAGATCAGCGCTGTTTTGGAACACATTCAAAACATTTACGAGAGCCATTTAAAAATGTCTGCTCATGGATTGGGGTTACCTGATCCCACTTTCTCATGATTCTACACTTCTGTGGTTGTGCTGCCACAAGAACTCAGAGCAAATGTTTAAGAGACCAAAGAATAAAAATGATCCAGGAAAAAAAAAAATTTCCTGAAAAATTTTATTTCAACCAGGAGTAACCCTGTGCCAAGGAGACAGAGTAAAGTAGGGGTCTGAGAAAACCATGACCTTTTTACATTTGTTGTTGCTATTGTTAGGTGCCGTCACATCAGTTCCAGCTCATAGCAACCCTGTGTACAACAGAACCAAACACTGCCCGGTCCTGCGCCATGTTCACAATCGTTGTTATGCTTGAGCACATTGTTGCAGCCACTGTGTCAACTTATCTCGTTGAGGGTCTTCCTCTTTTTCACTGACCCTCCGCTCTACCAAGCATGATATCCTTCTCCAGTGACCGATCCCTCCTGACAACATGTCCAAAGTATGTGAGACGTGGTCTTGCCATCCTTGCTTCTAAGGAACATTCTGGTTGAACTTCTTCCAAGACAGATTTGTTTGTTCTTTTGGCAGTCTTTGCTATATTCAATATTTTTCGCCAACACGAAATTCAAAGGCATCAATTCTTCGGTCTTCCTTACTCATTGTCCAGCTTTTGCATGCGTATGAGGCGATTAAAAACATCATGGCTTGGGTCAGGCGGACCTTAGTCTTCAAGGTGACATCATTGCTTTTCAACACTTTAAAGAGGTCTTTCCATTTGGGGATTGGTAGTCAGGGTGGAGTAAACAGACCTGTGTCAGTAGGAAACATCAGGAGCTGTCCACTGAGGAGCTGTAGCCTAGAGGCCCAGCACCTTGGGAGAACACTCGGCGTCCTGGGAGGAGGTCAACCAATGCTTGGAGCCTGAGATCACACTGAATAAGCCCAGCCCAGCAAAGCAGCTGCCCTGCAATATGGGCTCCCGACTTCCAGATTTCACCACCCCCACAACGGTCCAGAATCGTAGGCAACATATCTAACACAGCCCCTGTGATCAGTACCAGTACCGGTACCAGTGGCCCTAGAGATGGCTCCAACTCATGGCAACCCCATGTGTGTCAGAGTACTACTGTACTCCATGAGGTTTTCAGGGACTGATTTTTCAGAAGCAGATCACGAAGCTTTTCTCCCAAGGCACCTCTGGGCGGGCTTGAACTCTAATTTTGCAGTTAACAGCCAAGCAGCACAAAGAGCTTGATGGATTCCAACCCTTTGCACAACAGGAACTGACCTGGAGACACCTATTCCTCTGACAGAGAAGTCTGATCTCAAAGGAAAACAGCACCTTTACCTCAACACTCTTTCTCAGTGGAACTGGATTTTGATGAATGAGGGGGGACAAAAAGGAAGGAAAAAAGCTGAACCCTCTTGACTACAAAAATTTCTCACAAGAAAGTTTCCAGAAGGCTTGATTGTTTTAAAGGTATGCAGAAAAATAGTTTTCAAAAAGCATCCCCCAAAAGGAATAAAGAGCACTCTCCAAAGAAATTCCACTCCCCGGGATTGTGCGGCCCCTTACCCTCACACTTTCCTTGAAAGGAAAGGACAAAGCAGCAGTTTGCTCAGCTTAGATCGTTTTGATTGAGACTCATATGTTATTTTAAATGAACATTGCTCAGGTAGTTAAGCCTTTAAAATCAACCATCCTTGACAATTGTCCTTTTTTTTTTTAAAGTCTTACCTTAAGGGTTTCAGAAACACATTTACAAAGTATGTCATAGTGGGAAGTAGCTAAGGTTCCTACCAGCTTCACAGCACACGCGAGAATGCTGGCCTCTGTTCATTTTTGTGTTTGAAAACGAACATGTTGCAATTAAAAAAGGAAAGGAAACAAACAAAAAAACCCAGGGTAAACTTAAAAAACAAACATGGTGCAATTGCCTTAGCAATTGGAACAATCAAAAATTCCAGTGCACATTTAAGAGTATCCTGCAACAGAACAGTTCATTTTCAAGACCTTACTCTTAATACTTGGCTGATAATGTTAAAAAGGAATGAAAATACTATGTTTCTCTGAAGACTCCGAATGTTACTTGCATTGACATTACTTTTGAGCCATCACAGTAGCAAACAAAATGGACAGAACAGAAGCTAAAGCCTTCTCTGCATTTTCTGTTTGCTGCACTGGGTGACTGTGTGTATTAGAAATTACCATGTTTTACATCCATATCTAGTACAACATACTTTTTTTTTTTCCTATTGTGTAGACATTCCAAGGTCTCACACCTTACAGTTATGCAAACAAAAAAGTTTAAGGAAAGACCACTCAAGAGAAAGATATGACATGTTACAGAGGCCTCAGCTTATCTTTTTTTTTCCTAAATTTTATTTTGTTGTTATTGGTGTTGAGGATGCACACAGCAAAACATACACCAATTCAACAGTTTCTACATGTACCATTTAATGATACTGACTACATTCTTTGAATTGTGCAACCATTCTCGCCCTCCTTTTCTGAGTTGTTCCTCCCTCACTGACATAAACTCACTGCCCCCTAAGGTTCCTATCTAATCTTTCGAGTTGTTGTCAATTTGATCCCATATAGATAGTTTTTAAAAGACCATAATGCTCAAGGCAGACCTTTGTTAAGCTAAACTATTGTTCGGTTTTAAGAAGACTTCAGGGAATATTTTTGGTTTAAGGTTTAAAGTTTATCTCAGGGCAATAGTTTCAGGGGTTCATCCACCCTCCATGGCTCCAGAAAGCCTGGAGTCCATGAGAATTTGAAATTCTGTTCAGCATTTTCCCCTTTTGATCAAGATTCTTCTACGGAATCTTTGATCAAAATGTTCGGTAATGGTAGCTGGGCACTATTCAATTCTTCTGGTCTCATGACAAGAGACAGTTGTTTATGGAAGCAATAAGCCACACATTCCATATCCTCCTCCTATTCCTGGCTCTCCCTTGTCCTCTGTTACTCCAGGTGAATAGAGACCAATTATTGTGCCTTGGGTAGTCTCTTGCAAGCTTTTAAGAGCTCAAGTGCTATGCAATGAACTTGGAGATAGAACCAAAGCACTAAATACATTGTAAGTCCAATTAACTGGATGTCCCATGAAACCATGACCCTAAACCTCCAAACCAAGGAACCAATCCCATGAGGTGTCTGGCTGTATATAAGCAGCCTAAGCAGTTACTCTTTTGTTGTTGTTGTTTTTAGTTTTCTTTAGACTGCACAATTATAAACTATGCTTGAAATATGCAAATACTTGCATTAACACAGAAATTCTGTTACCACGAGTTCTTGTTCAGTAAATGCAAATATTGTGAACATGCTGTTTAACAGCGGTCAATGTCATCTCTACCACTTTTATGAACAGTAATTTTGTAAAACATGCTATCAAGTAATAAACATATTTATTAAATGACCTCCATACAAATGACATACGGATACACACACGTGTCTACATTTTATTGGACAAACTACTTAGTAGCCATAGTTTGTGTTCATATACAATATGTATACACATACTCTTTGTATTGTGCAAATATAACAATATAATAAAGTTTTAAAGAATGCCCCTATTATTTTTATATATATATCCTTAAGGTCCCTGGGGCATGAAAATGGAACCTGGGGCCAATTATTCACCTCTTAGTTTTTGCGTGTGTACATACAGGTAACAATAATATTTACCTCCTGAGGTATTGTGAAGAGTCAAATAAGCTAGTCTACATACAAGGTTTAGGAAAGTACTTGGCTAATTTTCAGAGGAAAGAAATAAACTTGCATATTATTTTCTACTGAAGCTTGGCTTTTTTTTGTATAAGAAATATTTAACTACTTAAGATAAATTAGCATTTATGGACCCCCGCTAATTTAGAAGCAGCTAGCTCTCTACAAAGAAAAATTGATTAAAAAAAATCATTCTTAAGTTCATAAGAAAATGGCCCTAGCCACTTCTACTGCCATACTTTGTAAATCAAATCCCAATTCTATTTGTTTGCTCATTTTATTTATTGTCTTGCCTTCACCAATACTGTCATTTTCATAACGGTAGTTTTTTTTTTTAGTATAATTTTTAAATTATTAATTTAATTTTTTATAACATGTATTAAATTATAGTAGAGTAAAATCACCTTTTTGTTTTGATGTATAGTCCTATGAATTTTAACAGGAATTTAACATGAATAGATTCATGCAATCACAACAAAAATAATACAGAACAGCTCCATTAGCCCCCAAAACTCTCTCTTGCAATCCCTTTATAGTCAACAAATGTCTCTTTGGTATCTATTCAAGACTTCTGCTTATGTTTTAATTGGGTCGTTTCCTTTCTTATTTCTCAGTTTTGATGGTTCCCTATGTACTCTTGATTCTAGAGCTTTGCCAGGTAAGTGCTTTGCAAATATTTTCTCACAATTTGCGACTCGTCTTTTCATTTTCTTAACAGTGAGAGAATAAAAGTTTTAAATTTTGATGAAGACCAATTTATCAATTTTTTTTCTTTATGGGTTATAATTTTAGTGTCATGTCTAAGAACTCTATCAAATGCCAGCTCACAAAGATTTTCTATGTTTTCTTTTAAAAAAAATTATAGTTTTATGTTTTACAATTTAGATCTTTACTTAACTCTGAGTTACTTTTTATATAAGGCGTGAGGCTTTAGATCAAGATTTTTTTGTTTTTCTTGCATATTGGTGTTCAACTATTCCAACATTGTTGAAAAGGCTATCCCTCCTCTACCACATTGCTTTTGCATGCCTGCTAAAAATCAGTTGGCCACATTGTGTGGGTTTGTCCTGGATTCTCTATTGTGATCCACTGATCTTCATCTATTCCTTCACCGATATCACACTGTCCTGATTAAATTTTTTTTTTTTTTTTATGTAGTAAGTCTTAAAATCAAGGAAGTGGGATGCCTCTAATGTTACCTTCCTTTTCAAAACCATTTTAGCTCTGCTAGTTCCTTTCCCTTTCCATAAAAACTTTAGAATCAGTTTGTCTACATATATGAAAAAATCCTGCTAGGTATTTTATTGAAATTTTATTAAATCTATGGATTAATCTGGGGAAAATTGCCCTCTTTACTATGTTGAGTCTCTGATTCATGAATACAGTGTGTCTTTCCACTTACCTAGATCTTCTTCGATTTCTTATAGCAGTATTTGTAGTCTTCAGCTTACAGATTCTGTAAATATTTTATTAGACGTCGCTATGAATCAGAATTGACATGACGGCAAAGAGTTTGCATTTTTTTTTTTTTTTTTTTAAATACCGAAATATTTCACTTTTGGAGTTATACTGCAGATAGCATTTTTTTAAGGTTTGGTTTCCAGTTTTACACTACTGCTGTTGTTGTCAGGTGCCATTGAGTCGGTTCTGACTCACAGCGACCCTATGTACTAATGACAGTATAATTATTACCGGCACCGAAATCTATTTGATCTCATCAAAGCAATCATACCAGCTTTCTTCTGATTGGTATTTCCATGGCACATATTTTTCTGTCCTTTTACTTATAGTCAGACTATGTCATTATATATTCACTCCTCATTTATTGACACGGTTAGGTTCCAAAGGCTAGGTCATTATGCAAAATCAGTTATGTGAGAGTTGGGGGCTGCATTCTGTCTTTGGTGCCAGTGTCCCTCCATCACTAACTGCCAATCAGGTGCCCCCAGCATGTCTTGGGATGTGCATGGCACTGCTGGCCCCCCTTCCCCACCATATGGAACCCACTGGGGATGGGGGCGATAGTGCTGGTGGTCAGGTGTTACCCGCCTCCCACCACCTGCCAACCACTGCTGCCTGTGCCCACCATTTCCCATCACCTACCCTGGGCTTTTTTTTACCCTGGGCAGGGACTCCACTTGTCCTCCATCTGCCCCAGCCCACAGGCCTGGGTGGTCCCCTTTCCTCTACCCCCTTTCCATCCCTCCCCACCAACCTCCCTAGTAACTTCAGGCCCTTGTCCAGCCTTCTCCTGCCTGCCTGTAAACTCACATCATCCTGCCATTGCCCCACACCCTCTGTGGCTGGACCAGGACATCACGAACGAACAGGAGAAGGTGGCCCTCAGCTGACTGGCCACCATCCCTCAGGTAGTCTGGTCATCACAGAGGCCTCTGGTATATCATTCAGGGTGGCTCACAGAGGGCGCTCCAGGCCTGACCATGGCCCTGCGTGGGGTCTGGACCATGGAGGAGCCGCCTGAAAAACTTTTCAAAGTTGTGGCAAATGGGACATGTTGGATAACAAAATAGTTAATAACTGAAGAGTAATAAATAAATAAGTTTTTATTTTTTAGGTGTACTTGAAGAGGCTTTCGGATACATAGCAAATAATTAGGTCATATCCCCTTTTACCCCATTCTGTTGACCTCTTTTTTTAGCTTATTGGATTTTGGACCATTTATATTTAATGTTTATTGATACATTTGGATTTATGTCTACCAATTTATTATCTGTATCCCATTTGTTCTCTGTTACAAAGTTTCTCCTTTCCTGCCCTCTTTTTAGTTATTTGAACATTTTTTAGGGTTCCATTTTAATTTATTGATTGCATTTTTTATTCTCTCTTGTCTGGTTCTATAGTGTTCATTGTAGGTTTTGCAATTACATAATTAATTTTACCACTTCAAGTGGAATGTAGAAAGCTCATCATATTATAGGTCGCTTTATCCTCCCAATTTATGTTATTATTGTCTTATATAGTACCTTTATATACTTTGAAAACCCTATCATTCGATGTTAAAGTTTTTGCTTTCAACTGTTGAACATATTCTAACGAACTCAAGAGAAGAAGAGTTCATTAAATGCACCTGGATATTTACTATTTTTGTTACTCTTCTTTAATTTTTTATGTTCCAAATTTCCTTCTGGTATTATCTTCCTTCTATCAGAAAAACTTCCTTTATAATCTATTTTAGGCCAGGTTTGCTGGTAGCAAATCCTGTTAGTATTTTTAAAACTGAGAATGTCTTTATTTTACTTTCATATCTGAATGATAGTTTTGCTGGATATAGAATTCTGGGTTGGCATTTCTTTTTGTCTCTTTATTATTTATCTCTGGCTTTTTTTACTTTCAGGATCTTTTACTTATCTTTATTTTTTAGCAATTTGATTATGATGTGTCTTTGCATGGATTTTTCTGGGTTTGTCCTGTTTGGTTTTCACAGAGTTTATTGAATCTATACGCTTTTTTTTTTTTTCCTTTCCCAAATGTCAAAAGGTTTCAGCCATTATTTCTTCCAAGTGTTTTTGTTTGTTTGTTTGTTTAAGCACTGCACACTTTCTCCTTTCCTTCCAGGACTTCAATGACATGAATGTTAAACTTTTCCATATTGTCCTACAGGTCTCTGAGACTCTATTTTTGTCCCCCCGCCCCCGCTTCAATCTTTTTACTTTCTGCTTTTCAGGTTGTATAATTTCTATTGATCTATTTTCACATTTATTGAGTCTTTCTTCTTTCATCTCCATTCTGCTCTTGAGCCAATCCAGCAAGGTTTCTATTGTAACCTTGGTTATTGTATTTTTCAGTTCTAATATTTACATTTGGCTCTTCTTTATGTCTTCTCTTTCTTTTTTAACACTGTTTCGAGAGTGTTTGTGATTGCTTGCTGGAGCATTTTTATAATAACTGCTTTTAGGCCTTTGTCAGAATTCCAACATCTGTGTTTCCTCACCATCTGCATCTGCCAATTGTCTTTTTCATGTTGGTTGAGATACTCCTAGTTCTTCACATGCCAAGTAATTTTAGATTGAGTCTTGATTATCTTGAATATCACATTATATGACTCTGCATTTTGTTTAAATCCTATGGAAAAAGTTGATACTTTTGTTTCAGCAAGCAATCAAATTGTTGATATTTAGGCCACAAGTTCCAACTCACCTAACTCATCTTCTGTGGGCTGTGTTCCAGTGTTAAGTCAATTTTCAAAGCCTTTGCAGCGCTATTCGGATTTATTCTGTGTGCGCACCATCAGTAGGTAGTACAGACATAGGAAGTGGGTCATCTGGTAGTTCAATTCTAAATTTTGTAGTATGCTAGATTAGCATCAGGTCCATGCATATCAGCTCAGGTGTGAGCCCAGGAGTTCATAAACATTTTAATGTGCTTACTTTCCCAAGCTTCTCACCCTTCCCAAACTCTCTGGTACTTTCTATTTCCTTGGGGCTCTCCTTTTCCACCTCTAACCCAGAAATCTGGGGCTTTAGTTTTCCTACTCAGCTGCATGAGTACACCCACGTCTGTGCTTAATCAGTGGGAAAACAGAGAGAGAAAGAGAGAGAAAAAGAAAAGCAATATGGATTTGTGAAATCCTCTCAGGACCACAGTTCCAGTGAGCTGAGAAGAAGGTTTCACTCTCTCAGAGTTTGGTTCCTGGAAGGGCCTACTGTCACCACTGCTGACATTGCCACAGAACTGCTTGAGTTCTAGGCACAAGAAAATGGAGAAAAGAAAGAAAACAAAAACAAGGTAAAAAACCCTCTTTCTGCTTTTCCCACTCCTCAAGCCAGAACTAGAGGACTTCTCCTGGAGCTCTTTCTCTCTGAGCTCTGGTGCCCAATCTGGGTTTCTGCTACAAGGAGATCAGGCAGGAGAGACCAGAGGAGGAGAAATGGTAAGCCCACCACGGATTTAGGAGTACTTGAATTCCAATCTTCCTCCCCAGTCTGCCAGCTACTATTTACTTTTCAGAATCCTCACATAGTTGATTCATGCGTTCTGTCCAGGTTTCAAAGCTACATTCAGTGGGAGAATCAGGGTGCTTATATCATTTCACCCAGAAACAAAACTCAGGTAAGAATGTTTTAAATTATGAAATGAATCATACACACAAAATATATATAAAACACACATTTAATGTTAATAGAAAACTGTACTAAATTCCAGTGTACCCTTACCTAAGTTAAGAACTGGACCATATTAACAAGTCCCTTAAAAGCCCACTGTTCCCTTTGCATACCTGTCCCCTTCCTTCTGCACAAAGGTCATCAGTAACCTGACCTTAGAAGCAGTCATTTTGCGGTTTTTGCTTACATTTTTATCACTTACGTACATATTCTGAACAACACACTGCTGCTTTCTTTTCTGTATTCTAATAACCTTTTATTAAAATATATTTACAGAAAAGTGCACGGATCATACATGTGCAATTTTATTAATTATTCCCAAGGGGACACCCTTTTAACCACCACCCAGTCCACATGTAGAACGTTGCCAGCACCCAAGAGATCCCTCAGCCCATCTCCCAATCACTGTCTCCACTTTGTCCCACAAAAGCAGCTACTACCCTGACTTCTATCATCTAAGATTACCTTTACCTGTTTTGAATATTATATAAATAGAATGATCCAGAATGCCATTTTATGTCTGGGTTCTTCTCTCTTATCTAATTATGAGAACCATGCATGTTACTGGATAGCATAGTGGTTTCTTTTTATTACTATATAGTATTCCTTTATATGAATGTTTATTTATACTATCCTTATTTATACCCATTTATTGCTTCATCCTCACAAAAAAAAAAAATTTTTTTTTTCACATTGATGGACATTTGAGTCCTTTCCAGTTTTTGTTACACATGATGTTATGAAGATTTTTTGTACATTTCTTTTAGTGCACATATGTATTCATTTCTTTGGTTATGTACAAAGGAATGGAATTGTTGGGTCAAGGGGTATGCATATGCTCAGTGTTAGAAGATAATACCAGTTTTCTAGAGTGGCTTTACCAATTCATAGTCATATCATCATATTTGAGCACTCTATTTGCAGGAAAAAAAAAGGTATTTTTGATACAGAAACAGCTGTCATTAGAGAGCAATGCTATCAGTCATGCGTGATAGGTATCAGGCGAAACCTTAGACAATAGAATTGCCATGTTCCCTAAGTATTTCTTAAAACTGGAAGATTCTCTTCTAAACTCATAAAGCTTAAGAAATATAAGAAATAAGAGAAGCTTTAAAATGTAAAAACAAAATAAAGGTATACATTCCCAAGAACAGTATAATCTTGGATTATCCCACATAGAGATTAAGATATTATTTTCTAATAAAAATTTTTACTCTAAGAGGAACAACAAGTAAATAGTTTAAAGAGACTCTCTGCTAAATCTTCTTAAAATATGGGTACTGCTAATATTTTTTGAAAAGTTTTATAAAATAAATAACCAAATAAATAAGGTAGTGAGCTCTCTTTCAATATTGACCCATCTTCTACAGGCAATCCAACGTGGCTGCCTGGAGAATGTTTTCAAAAAGCCCTACCTACCCTCCAATCCTGTCACAAGTCAGAAATTCCCACTATTATAGGACCTATGTTGTCTCTGGGAATATATATTTCTTGGGAGGTGGAAAAAAGATACAAAGGAAACTGACTTTTACAAAAATTTTTTAAACTGTAGTACCATCTCCCTTGTCTTTTGTTTTTTCAGAGGTGACTGATCACTGCTGACCCACCTGCACACATGCATCTGATGCTATGGTAACCAGTCACTGGAATTTGTGACATGGTTGATCATGTTGTCGTTGTTAGGTGCCGTCGAGTCGGTTCCGACCCATAGCCACCCTATGCACAACAGAACGAAACACCACCTGGTCCTGCACCATCCTTACAATAGTTGTTATGCTTGAGCTCATTGTTGCAGCCACGGTGTCAGTCCACCTCGTTGAGGGTCTTCCTCTTTTCCACTGACGCTGTAATCTGCCAATCATGATGTCCTTCTCCAGGAACTGATCCCTCCTGACAACATGTCCAAAGTATGTAAGACGCAGTTTCGCCATCCTTGCCTCTAAGGAGCATTCTGGCCGCACTTCTTCCAAGACACATTTATTCATTCTTTTGGCAGTCCATGGTATATTCAATATTCTTCACCAACACCACAATTCAAAGGCGTCAATTCTTCTTCGGTCTTCCTTATTCATTGTCCAGCTTTCACATGCATATGATGTGATTGAAAATAACATGGCTTGGGTCAGGCGCACCTTAGTCTTCAGGGTGACAACTTTGCTCTTCAACACTTTGAAGAGGTCCTTTGCAGCAGATTTGCCCAATGCAATGGGTCTTTTGATTTCTTGACTGCTGCTTCCATGGCTGTTGATTGTGGATCCAAGTAAAATGAAATCCTTGACAACTTCAATCTTTTCTCCATTTATCATGATATTGCTCATTGGTCCAGTTGTGAGGATTTTGGTTTTCTTTATGTTGAGGTGTAATCCATACTGAAGGCTGTGGTCTTTGATCTTCATTAGTAAGTGCTTCAAGTCCTCTTCACTTGCAGTAAGCAAGGTTGTGTCATCTGCATAACGCAGGTTGTGAGTCTTCCTCCAATCCTGATGCCTCGATCTTCTTCATATAGTCCAGCTTCTCGTATTATTTGCTCAGCATACAGATTAAATAGGTATGGTGAAAGAATACAACCCTGACACACACCTTTCTTGACTTTAAACCAATCAGTATCCCCTTGTCCTGACCGAACAACTGCCTCTCGATCTATGTAAAGGTTCCTCACGAGCACAATTAAGTGTTCTGGAATTCCCATTCTTCTCAGTGTTATCCATAGTTTGCTATGATCCACACAGTTGAATGCCTTTGCATAGTCAAAAAAACACAGATAAACATCCTTCTGGTATTCTCAGCTTCCAGCCAGGATCCATCTGACATCAGCAATGATATCCCTGGTTCCACGTCCTCTTCTGAAACCAGCCTGAATTTCTGGCAGTTCCCTGTCCACATACTGCTGCAGCCGTTTTTGAATGATCTTCAGCAGAATTTTGCTTGCGTGTGATATTAATATTAATGAGATTGTTCTATAATTTCCACATTCGGTTGGATCACCTTTCTTGGGAATAGGCATAAATATGGATCTATTCCAGTCGGTTGGCCAGGAAGCTGTCTTCCATATTTCTTGGCATAGACAAGTGAGCACCTTCAGCGCTGCATCTGTTTGTTGAAACATCTCAATTGATATTCCATCAATTCCTGGAGCCTTGTTTTTCGCCAATGCCTTCAGAGCAGCTTGGACTTCTTCCTTCAGTACCATCAGTTCCTGATCATATGTCACCTCTTGAAATGGTTGAATATCCACTAATTCTTTTTGGTATAATGACTCTGTGTGTTCCTTCCATCTTCTTTTTGATGCTTCCTGTGTTGTTTAATATTTCCCCCAGGGAAACCTTCACTATTGCAACTCGAGGCTTGAATTTTTTCTTCAGTTCTTTCAGCTTGAGAAACGCCCAGTGTGTTCTTCAATTTTGGTTTTCCATCTCCAGCTCTTTGCACATGTCACCATAATACTTTACTTTGTCTTCTTGAGAGGCCCTTTGAAATCTTCAGTTCTTTTACTTCATCAATTCTTCCTTTTGCTCTAGCTGCTCGACACTCAAGAGCAAGTTTCAGAGTTTCCTCTGACATCCATCTTGGTCTTTTCTTTCTTTCCTGTCTTTTCAGTGACCTCTTGCTTTCTTCACGGATGATGTTCTTGATGTCATTCCACAACTCGTCTGGTCTGTGGTCACTAGTGTTCAATGCATCAAATCTATTCTTGAGATGGTCTCTAAATTCAGGTGGGATATACTCAAGATCATATTTTGGCTCTCATGGACTTGATCTCATTTTCTTCAGTTTCAGCTTGAACTTGCATATGAGCAATTGATGGTCTGTTCCACAGTCGGCCCCTGGCCTTGTTCTGACTGATGATATTGAGCTTTTCCATCATTTCTTTCCACAGGTATAGTCAATTTGATTTCTGTGTGTTCCATCTGGCGAGGTCCATGTATATAAAAAAAATAGTCACCATTTTTGTTGGTGAAAGAAGGTATTTGCAATGAAGAAGTCGTTGGTCTTGCAAAATTCTATCATTCGATCTCCGGCATTGTTTCTACCACCAAGGTCATATTTTCCAACTACTGATCCTTCTTCTTTGTTTCCAACTTTTGCATTCCAATTGCCAGTAATTATCAACGCATATTGACTGCATGTTAGATCAATTTCAGACTGCAGGAGCTGATAAAAATCTTCTATTTCTTCATCTTTGGCCCTAGTGGTTGGTGTGTACATTTGAATAATAGTTGTATTAACTGGTTTTCCTTGTAGGCGTATGGATATTTTCCTATCACTGACAGCGTTGTACTTCAGGATAGATCTTGAAACGTTCTTTCTGACGATGAATGCAACACCATTCCTCTTTGAGTTGTCATTCCCAGCATAGTAGACTATATGATTGTCCGATTCAAAATGGCCAACACCAGTCCATTTCAGCTCACTAATGCCTAGGATATTGATGTTTATGCGTTCCATTTCATTTTTGACACTTTCCAATTTTCCTAGATTCATACTTCGTACATTCCAGGTTCTGATTATTAATGGATGTTTGCAGCTGTTTCTTCTCATTTTGAGTCATGCCACATCAGCAAATGAAGGTTCTGAAAGCTTTACTCCATCCATGTCATTAAGGTTGACTCTACTTTGAGGGGGCAGCTCTTCCCCAGTCGTCTTTTGAGTGCCTTCCAACCTGGGGGCTCATCTTCCAGCACTGTATTAGACAATGTTCCGCTGCTATTCATAAGGTTTTCACTGGTAATGCTTTTCAGTAGTAGACTGCCAGGTCCTTCTTCCTAGTTTGTCTTAGTCTGGAAGCTCAGCTGAAACCTGTCCTCCGTGGGTGACCCTGCTGGTACCTGAATACCGGTGGCATAGCTTCCAGCATCACAGCAACACACAAGCCCCCACAGTATGACAAACTGACAGACACGTGGGGGTGGTTGATCATGGTCAGTATTATTCATGGCAGCCACAGAACCAACTAGTTATGTCATGAGATAACTAATCTGAAGCCGATTTAACCACACCAGGTCATAATGCTGCAATCCACTCATCTAACTGCCATCAAGTACATGCACAACATGAAACATTATGCACCTAGGCTAAAGCCTCTATGCACTTTAATGGGGTTATATTGAACGAATCCACAGTGTCAGTTGTGGATGAAAGAACTTTTCAACCCTCTCCCAGGGATGTTAATATGTTGTCTGATTTAAGGACCTCTCAGATATGTGTTCCCATGTGTCTGTCAGTTTGTCATACTCTGGTGGCTTGGGTGTTATTGTGATGTTGTTGTTATGCTGGAAGCTTTGCTACTGGTATCCAAATACCAGCAGGGTCACCCATGGTAGACAGGTTTGAACTGAGCTTCTGGACTAAGACAGACTAGGAAGAAGGGCCTAGTGATCTATTTCTGAAAAAATTAGCCAGTGAAAACCTTATGAATAACAATGGAACACTGTCTGATATAGTGCCAGGAGACGAGCCCCTCAAGTTGGAAGGCACTCAAAAAATGACTGGGGAAGAGCTGCTGCCTCAAAGTAGAGTGGCTGGATTGACACAGTGGCTGCAACAATGCGCTCAAATATAGCAATGATTGTGAGGACGGCACAGGGCCAGGCAGTGTTTCTTTCTGTTATACATGGGGTTGCTGTGTTTGGAACTGACTCAACGGCACCTAACAACAACAACAACAACTGATACGTGTGTTTATAAAAACGCATGTGTGTGTTTCGTTAAAAAATGTGTGTATGTGTGTGTGTACACACACATATAATCTATTAGATATGGAGACGTATAAGTGATAAACGATAACGAAACAGTATTTTTTTCACTAAAGGAAGCCCTAGTTTAGTAGAAAAGTAATACGCGTGTAAATATGGTTTGTTGTTGTGGTTAGTTGCTGTGGAGTGAATACCGACTCATAGTGACCCCATTACAAAAGAAGGAAACACTGCCCGTCCCATGCCATGCTCACAATCGTCGTTATGCCTGAGCCCAGTGTTGCAGCCACTCTGTCAATCCATCTTACTGAGGGCCTTCCTCTTCTTTGCTGACTCTCTAGGTTACCAAGCGTGATGTCCTTCTCCTAGGGCTGGTCCCTCCTAATAACAAGTCCAAAGTCTGTAGGATGAAGTCTCACCATCCTGCCTTCTAGGAGCATTCTGGCTGTACTTCTTCCCAGAGAGATCTGTTCATTCATCTGTCAGTCCACGGTAGATTCAGTATTCTTCACCAACACCGGAATTCAAAGCTGTCAATTCTTCATTTAGGTTCTTATAACTATACTTATCACTTTTCATTGTAATTCTTTATTTGTCTATCTGTCTCCAATACACTGTAACTCCTTAAAGTAGGGATCATGTGTTACTCACCGTCCCAACCATCGTCATTGTTGGTCTGCCCAAGACTCCGCTTCTATTGTATGTTATTTCTCATACTCCTACCACAAAAATGACAGTATTGTCATTTTATGTGTTAAGTATTCTTGCAAACTATGCGTTGTTGTTTTATGCGTATGTTTTTAATGTATGTAAATGGCATCCTGTTACATATTCCATTTTGTTTTCTTCACTTTTTTCACTCAGCACTAAGTTGTAAAGTCCATCCGCATGGCTATATGGCCATCTAGACCATTGCTTCTAACTGCTTCAGATTACTCCAAGGTGTACACTCACCACATTTTATCTGTCTGACACTCCAGTTCCTTGCTACCACAAATGATACACCTATTCCTCACTTACCGGCTATCTTGTTATCCAACATTTCCCATTTATGACAATAGTAAAAACTCTATCTATTTTGTGCATTAATGACATGCGTTTGGCAGTAATGGACACTGAGATGCAAGGTGAGAGTCACATTGGCTGTGATGGTTAAGGTTATGTTTCTACTTGGCTGGGCCATGATTCTCAGTGGTTTAGCAGTTTTTAATGATGTGATTTGGCAGTTATGTAATGATGTAGTCATCCACCATCTTGTGATGTGATGTGGTCATCTTTCATTTTTGCACAATGATATGCTTGCTAGCTCTTTGGATTTTTTCTTCATGAACTGCCTAATCATATACTTTGCCTATTTTTTCAATTGGAATTGCTCTTTTTTTCTCTTTAATTTTCAAGAGTTCTTTTTATAGCTTAGAAATTACTCCATCATCAGTATTAGACATATAAGTAACTTAGTTTATTATCTGAGTATTACTTTTGTCTATGGTGTTCTTTGTTGAACATAAATCCTTAATTTTTATATAAATTAGTTAGTCAATGTTTTTGCTTCAATTTAGGCTTTTGAGCCCTGGTGGCATAGTTGTTAAGAGCTCAGCTGCTAACCAAAAGGTCAGTAGTTCAAATCCACCAGCCACTCCTCTGAAACCCTCTGGGGCAGTTCTACTCTGTCTTATAGGGCACTATGAGTCAGAATTGACTTGATGACACTTAATAACAACACGCTTTTGAGATTTGAGAAAAAAAAATCATTTTCTATCCCTAGGCCACAAAGATATTCTCCTGCATTTTTTTCTATTATTTTTATAGTTTTACCTTCCACATTTATCTTTACAACATCTGGAGATTATCTCTATAAGAAATTTTTGGAAGGAATCTAGTTGTATTTTTCACTAGTTAGCATTTCTCAAAAGCCATATAATACACAGTCTGTCCTTTCCCCCATGATTTTTTATGCCACCTTTAATAAATATTAAGTTTTCACAAATTAAGTTTAACTGTGCCTTTATTCGGTACTATTGGTCTCTTGTTTTTTTCTTGAGTCAATACCATGATGTTTTGATTGTTATCACATAATTATTATTACCTATTTTTTTTTATTAAGGTAATAAACTCCACCACTCATCTGTCAGTTTGTCATACTGTGGTGGCTTGTATGTTGTTGTGATGCTGGAAGCTATGCCACCAGTATTTAAAATACCAGCAGGGTCACCATCGTGGACAGGTTTCAGCTAAGCCTCCAGACTAAGACAGGCTAAGAAGAAGGACCTGGTGGTCTATTTGTAAAAAAATTGGCTAGTGAAAACCTTATGAATAGCAACGGAACATTGTCTGATATAGTACTGTAAGATGAGCCTCTCAGATTGAAAGCCAGTCAAAATTCAACTGGGGAAGAGATGCCTCCTCAAAGGTGAGTCATGACCTTAATGACATGGATGGGGTAAACCTTTCAGAACCTTCATTTGCTGACATGGCACGACTCAAAATGAGAAGAAACAGCTGCAAATATTGGTTAGTAATCACAACATTGAATGAACAATGAATCTAGGAAAACCAGAAGTTGTCAAAAATGAAATACAATGCTTGACAATCGATATCCTAGGCATTAGTTAGTTTAAACTGACTGGTACTGGACATTTTGAATCAGGCAGTCACATGGGGCTACTATTCTGGGAATGACAATTGAAGAGGAATGGAATCACATTCATTGTCAAAAACAACATTTGAAGATCTATCCTGAAGTACAATGCTGTCAGTGACAGGATAATATCCATGTCCCTACAAAGAAGACCAGTTAATATGACTATTACTCAAAGCTACATAAAAAAAAATTTTTATTTTTATTTTTATGTACCACCCACTAACTCTTTGAATTTTTTTTTTGACGCCATAAGTTTTCATTAATGGAAGCATGCTGAATTGTTGAGTGTTGTTGAATTTTTGGTAGGTAGTATGGCTTATTATTTTTTGCCCACTCCAACAATCCTACCCTCCAAGTCCCGAGGGACATAACTTGTACCACTAATTCTGTCCTGGATGCTCCCTGGAGTCCAGAGGGACATACAGTATCGCAAAGAACAATTTTCAAAATTTCTCTTTTCCCTATCAAAAATGCACATACCTCATGTAACACCCTGTAGAAAGAGTAATTTGCCACATACATCTTTTTTTTTTTTTCCAGTTTCAGACAATCATAAAGGCCCCTGCCTTGCAGCAGCATGCATTGTCAGTGGGAAAGCAGTTTCCCAGTGAACCTGAGAGGCAGAAAAAGGTTTAAAGTAAGCAATCTTTTTATTTACCTGTGTTTTTCTTATTATACAGCACAGGGCTTGACCAAAAAACATGACTCATAATGTTCAAAACAGGTTGTTGAATGAATAAATGATTAAATGACAACTTTAAAAAAGTTTGAATAAAGTGCTAGGAGGTCTTTACTCTTTTGTGGAGGTATTAGATTTGTTCTTTGTATTCATCCTTATATTTCCTATTACATAGTCCAGCCAGAATGCATTTTTGATGAGAAGTTATTGAATTACGACTTTATAAAACCAAAACCAAACCCACTGCCGTGGAGTTGATTCAGAATCATAGCTACCCCATAGGGTGCTGAAGGCTGTAAATTTCTACAGAAACAGACTGCCACATCTTTTGAACCACTGATTTTTCGGTTAGCAATCAATCTCTTTAACTACTACACCACCAGGGCTCCTTATTACAACTTTATAGGTGAACCAAAAAAGTGTTAGGTGAGCATAGAGGACAAAGCCTACATGTGAGATGAGAGAAACTGGATTTTAACCAACAACTTTGGCTTTATCACAAATAGGTCCTAAAGGCAAATGGGTGAAAATACAGTCACTAGAATATAGTCCATTTATGCAATTCATTAGCAAATCTGCTTTGCCATCTGTCTTCATCTCTAAATAACTTGGAGTTTAAGAGTTTATGGGGGTTTGCACTCAAACTCAACTTTTTGGCAAATGGTCGCAGAGCACTGAACTCATTCGCCAAAAGACCAAACAAACAGGACGGTATTCACTTCCCGTCTGCTGCAATTCTTGTCTCTCTGCAACTGTCAGGACAGTCTTCTGGTTACTGATATTATTATCCCAGAAGACAGCTTCATGGAAATTCTTGTCCCCCGTTAGTCTGTCCCAGTTTTATAAAGGGAAAATCTGGTGAGTTTACTCCACAATGCAGGGGAGGGGGGAAGGCTACCTGGAAAAACAAACAAAAAATGCTATATAAAAAAGCCAGCAGCTGCTCCATGCTCCACGAATGCAGATACAGCAGCGTGAGGACAAGATGTCTCTTTTGCCGTTTCTCTCCCCTCCTTCTCCCCAGTCCTCTATGGACAATATCATTAGAGAGTTAATAGAAGCACTGTGGTGGAACTTCCTGAACAACAAAAATGGCTGCCCTCAATAATTACCCAATTCCAAGGTAGCTCTCCTTTCCGAGTAGAATTTAGCAGCAATCTTCCTCTCCCAAAATTCATCCCCATCTCCCAGTGCCCTTTTCCAGATAAAGTACACTTACCGCACATGGAAACCGGCAAAATACCTCTGAGGCAAAAACGAAAGCAAGTAAAATATCATTCATTACAATTTCATGAATTCTGACTTTGTAACAAATATAGGTAGTTAAGCTGATTCCGTTAGATATAAATTGTTCAGTTATTACCGAAATTACTGTAATGATTCATATTAACAAGGTATGTGTTTATTTACAAATTATTGTAAGCAAGATTACACTACTTTAAAATGATAAACTATTTTTGTGCACCTTAAATACTCTGGAAACACCCATTAATATTTAAACAGCTGCTACATTCGCATCAGAAGAAACCAGGGAGATAATTTTATCTAACATTTATCTTACAGTTGAGGAATCTGGAAGTCAAAGAGGGGAAGGGCTTGGTGTAATCACTAAGGCAGGTCACTTAAAGATTTCTACTAAGCCATCTTCCACTAGTTTAGCCCAGGGGCAGTTCCAAAGCTGGACTCACAACTTTCTACCACACTGGTCAACGTTTTACACGACTTCAACCAGGCAAACGCTCTTAACTTCAGTCTCTGCGTTTGTAATATCGACATCATTTACCGTCCCCTTTTTACTCAATTTAGGAGATGTGTAACACACTGATTTGTAATGTGCAAAACAGTTTAGTTTTAGTAAAAATCTAAATATGATGAAAAAGTATTTAAGGAATATGAATCCACAAACAAAAAAAAAATGGAATTCTCAAATATATTATCATTATGTTAAAAAGTACTCGATATAAAGACAAACTATTTTTTAAGGAAAAGCACTGCTGGTCCATTTTTTTAGTGAACACCAACTATGATAATTATTGTCTTTAAATATGCTTTATTTCTACCTTAAAACTATTGAACCTACAGATAAAAAATAAATATTAATTGAAGCTGAGGCCGTTCTACAGTAAGCCACAGGGAAAATCCCTAAAATACAACATGAAAGAAAAAAAATGCATAAATTAAACTAGCAGAGTTCAAATGCCTCTACTTTTATGTATATTAAAGGCTTCTCATAATGAGCATGAGCAAAGGTTACCACAGAAAATCTTGGTAAGAATTATTTGGAGTGAAACAATGCCGAAATAAATGCCTGAGTTTTCCAGCACATTCCATAATTTCCTCACAAAAGCAAGAGACTCTCCAGATGGGTGAAGACTACAGAAAGTAGATGCAGATTGCCCTCCAAACAACTGCAGAGCCTGGGAGTTGTCAAACACAGCATCCTCATCTGTAGAAATCAACTGCTGTTAACAAGCATCGCTGACACTGGAAAGTCATTTCTCAAAGACATTAACAGAAGTACATTTTCTCTGCCGCTCAGCTTCCCGTGTTCCTCTTCTAATGTCACAGAACACAGACGTAAAGGGAAGTAGGCGTGGGAGTGGAGGAGGCATTAGTTCGGAGGATGGGGCAGCTGGTTGGTAACTACATCCAAAGGGGATTAAAAAAATCAAGACCAAGAAAAATTTCCCCTATGCATCCAAGGTTCCCATCATCACAAACTCTTCCACTGCCATCTCCTCCCCCACAAAAATTAAGGATTAATTTTGCCATGTAGGTCAAGGAAAAGAATGCTTGACCCTAATTATAATTGGATGCTATGGTAGCCAGATGTGTAATACACGAACATATGAAATAAGAATAAAAAGTTATGGACACATTCAAACAAATGTTTCAAGGGGAACGAAGATTTATTGCATAAATCTAATAGGAGAGATGTGTTGTGAACCATCTGCTAAGTGACTTATATAGCCCCATACATTAGCATCTGTTGTCATGTTTTCAAAGTACAGAATTTCAAAGCTGTGCTGACGAGTCTACTGAATGCAATGAGTTAGTAACGGGTTGGGTGGGGGGGAACCCAAAGAAAAAGCTTACTTGACCTCTAAATAAAATTCTATACGGTGTTCTAGAAGTTAGCATGAGCCCTCTCCACATCATAAATGAAAGGTATCAGTGGCTTTCCCCAGGTTACCCAGATGATGGTGGCCAAGTCAGGACTTTGTACTATAAACTCCTTGATCTCTTTACTTTCTCAGACTGCTTCTAGGCTTTGAATCAGAATGCAACCAGTACGGCTGACCTGACTGCTCCTGAACTAGATGTAAGCTCCTTGAGGCGCGAGATTAAAGATTTCAAGTTCCTGCCACAGTGCCTCTCTCAAGAGAACACTAGAAGCTTGTTGAATGAATTAATGAAGGAAGGAACATCAAGCAATTCCTAGTGTGTAGAATGTATTCAGGGGTCCCTTGGTGGCACAAACAGTTGAATGCTGGACTACTAACCAAAAGGTTGTGGATTCAAACCCACCCAAAGATGCCATGGAAGTAAGGTTTGGTGATCTGCTTCCGAAAGGTCACAAGCCTTGAAAATCCTATGGAGCAGCGTTCTAGTCTACACATGTGGGGTTGCCATGAGTTGGAATCAACTGAAAGGCAACTAAGAAGAGAATGTACTCAGCAATGTGACAGGTACTGGAGCAGATAACCAAATAAGACTATCCAAATGGAAAGAGCAAAGTACCTAAAGCTAGTAAGTTATTCAGAGGGAAATATAAAGCCTGAATACTAGAGTCGTCACGATGCTCACAGAGGTGGGGGTAGAAAGTGGACTTTAAATACAAAGAAATAAAGTGTAGGCAAAATAATAAATCTTTTTTTTTAAATAGCATTTACAATGATACCAGTAAAATTAAGAATATATTTGTTCTACTTTAATTTCTAAAATTACATAAGAAATCTAATCGTTTTCACTCTCTGCCAGCCGCTGAAGAGTTCAAGAGGCAAAACATGTCTTAATATTTTTAGAGTCACAATTTTGAAATTATTGCCCAAATAAAAATAACGCAATTTAAATCATAAGCCGATATTGACTGAGAAGTAGACTTGGTGGCACAAAGGTTAAGCATGCGGCTGCTAACCAAAAGGTTGACGGTTCAAACCCACCCAGTGGGTCACTGGGAGAAAGACCCGGTGATCTGATTCATGAAGATTACAGCCTAGAGAACCCTACAGGGCAGTTCTACTCTGTCACCTGGGGTCGCCGTGAGTCGGAATTGACTTGAAGGCACCCAGCAACAACATGCTGACTGAGAGTTAACTCCTTCCTTGTTTAAATTCTGTTGAGTACCAACAACACGTTGCACACCCAGAGGCGGGCTAAATCTTTGTAAGCAGGGTTTGCTCCTGAAATGCACGCTCGATGTGATTGCCCAGGATGCACTTGCTGGAAAAATAAATAAACAAATAAAGCTTAGGTATGACGGTTTCAGAAAGAGGAGTCAGTAGTGACTAGAGCTGCAAGGGAGGAATTCTATTGCTTGAATGTGGCCACGAAGCTTGAGCTTAACCTTGCGGAGTGGTCAAAAAGGCATAGTTCTGTGCCCGTTGTATCCGGGTTCTTTTCTATCAGGCATGCATGCCTCCCTGCTCTCAGCACCAGGTTCCTGCCACACCAGGCTTCATCAAAGGCAGGTAGAACAGCCAACTAGCTGCTTCTCTCCACCTAATCCATCCCCAGTGGTAGGACCACAAAGAAGATTCAGTGGCGTGTCTGTCAGGGCAGTCAGTTCCAGGTAGTTACCATGAAGAATATCACTGCAAATGAGGATCAATGTCCAACACCACTTCGGAATAGTAATTCCTTCATTCTTATTCAAATCTGGCAGGCAAGATAATATAACTTGATCTGAATGGGCCATGTGATTCTGATGGCGTCCTGCTAATGGGCTGTTCACTTAATTTATGTAATTTTAAAAAATTAAATAGTCATATTTTAAATCCCCACTGCAGTCCTTCAGATCGAAAGCACACATTTAAAAGTTACAGTGTCTTTATAAATCAGCGTTACCTAACTTCTTACCTTGTTGACCATGCTCTCCTGAAGTTCTAGGGTTTCTGGGCTCCCCTTTTGGCTGCTGAGGGAATAGTCCACAGTCCCATCAGCAAGTTGCTTAATGCTCTGTGGTGGGAGACCAAGTTTGTCCATTTGGTTTTAGACTAAAACAGAAATCTGTTCCTTTATGAACATAATCAGTAACCAGCATGCTGGTTACAGACATATTTGCAAAGAAGACTTTCATAGAAGGGCAAATGCCATGTGCAAAAGCAAAAGAAATAACGCTGGATAAGCAAATACACGATTCTGGAAAAATGTATCTCAATTCATGAAACGTTTATTGAGAGCCTACTATATGTTCAAGTCATTGTGTGAGCTTCTTCTGGTAACTTTATCTTTGTTTTAAAATCAGTTCATTTAACCTGGTCTGTGTGCATAGTGGAGTCCCTGGATGGTGCAAATGGTTCAAACACTTGGCTGCTAACCACAGGGTTAAAAGTTGGAGTGCACCCAGAGGCACCTCAGAAGAAACGGCTGGTTGGTGACCCACATCTGAAAAATCAACCACTGAAAATCCTATGGAGCTCAGTTCTCCTTTGACAAACATGGGGTCTTCATGAGTTGGAGTCAACTCTAAGACTACTGATTTTTTTTTTTTTTTTAATGTGTATAGTGGCTGCCCATACCTGCTTCTGGCTTCCCTTGGGTTCAAGTTTTAGAACAACCATGCCTGCGAAGGAGAGACTTCTCAGAGGCACTAAAAACTTCTCATCAGCTGCTGAAAGTTTTGCTTTGAGGATTCTTTAGTACATGGAGCTGTTTTTCTCAGATACAGGTGAGAACCCTCCTCTCTGGGACCTCCATCAAGGATTAGAACAGAGATATAGATGTTATGTGTCATTTAGAACACGTCTAACAGGACTTTCTGTGCTTTGTGTTTGGGATTCTGATCTAATTGCAGTCAGGTCTGCAGCTGCTTTACTGTGATTTATAAAGAATTACCTTATAAATTAACTAAATACAGTACAGCATCAAATAAAGGGGCTGGCCAGCACACTGCACAGATTTTACACCTTGTTCATTTTAGTTTTGTTTTCTGTTTTTGCTTTTGAAATGCAGGGAATAAGATGAAGTCAAATGAATTTTGAATTCATCTCATCCCTCCCTCTCAGCTCTTACCGGGTCCCTCAAAGGGAAGAAAAATCAATCACTACATTCGGAATTCCCACGATTCCAAGTGGGAGGAGAAAAATGGCTCAGATGACTTATGGTTGACAGCAGATTTCAGGAGGGCAACAGAATACAGCAGAAAGAGAAAAGAAAAGAAGAGCTTTGAATTCACTCAGTAGTCACGTTATCTTGTTAAAGATTCTTTGTCAAAATGGTATATCCTAGGTCAGGTCTTCTTCGTTTCATTCAAATGTATGTGTGTATGTATAATTTGTATGTGTTCATTTAATATAAAAAATGTAACATATATACCATCTACATACTATGCAAACATCTATAGTATATTGTTGTTAGGTGCCATTAAGTCGATTCAGCTCATAGGGACCCCATGTGACAGAGTAGAGCTACCTCATGGGGTTTTCTAGACTGTAATCTTTACAGGAGCAGATTGTCAGGTCTTTTCTCCCATGGAGCCACTGGGTGAGTTCAAACCACTAACTTTTTGGTCAGCAGTTGAAGGCTTAGCAGTTGCATCACCAGGGCTCCTTATATAGTATATAGTATTATGATGTATCTATATGTGTGTGTGTATGTGTGTATATATACATTCAGCAGCGTGAATCCACCATGTGCTCCTTGGAAACCCTAAGGGGCAGTTCTACTCTGTCCTGTAGGGTCACTGTGAGTCAGAATTGACTCAACAGCAATGAGTTTGGTTTGGTTTATATATATATATATTTCACTAAAAAAAAAAATCCATTGCCATTGAGTTGATTCCAACTCATAGCGACCCCATAGGATGGTGTAGAACTGTCCCACAGGGTTTCTAAAGAGTGGCTGGTGGATTCAAACTGCCAACCTTTTGGTTAGTAGCTGTAGCTTGGCATAGCTCTTAACCACCGTGCCACCAGGGCTCCATATACTGCACTGGTATATAAATATGTGTGTGTGTACTGCATGTATAGAACGATGAGACAGGGTGCCTCAGATTTGCTTCCAAGATTGTCAGGAGAGGGGAAGGTAGGGTGGGGGCTGCTGAAGAGAAGGGGAGTGCGTGGAACCACTAACCACAGTAGCTCCATTGTATCTATTGTATAAATTAGAGTCCAAAGTTAGATTTGGTTTGGCAAAAGGCTCCTACCGCCTCACTATTTATTCAATCAAATTTTTCACAGCTCCGCAAAGGTACAGAGTCCTTCAGATAGACTGGTGTCCACATGGCCCTCCTCTTCAACCTCTGGTAAAAAAAAAAACTATGTTTATTGCCAATTCTGTTTCTTCCCACCCATCCAATTACTAGTCACTCTGTAGGCCAAACTCAGCCCCACTCCCACAGAAACGGCTTCCTAGAGACTCTAGCCTATAACCATCTTTCTCCATTTCCTTAACTCTTTGTATGTATTTCACTTTTTAATTAACATTATTAGTTTCTGAAGGTATTTCCCATGTTTTCTATTTCGCTTTTACCTTTGAGCTGCCATACTCAGCCTAGCTGGACAATCTCTGGGTTTCAATGTCCCTTGAGTATGAACACCTAGCTAATCAGCACTAGAATCCTTTGCCCCCATCCCCACTCCAGTTAGTCTGAGCTATATTCACACTCCTTTTTACACGTTCAGTGGAGGTAATCCACTGTCTCATGTTTATGGTGCAATCTGGAGCCCGAACAGGGAATTGTCCCTCCTTCCTCCTTATACCTTGTAGAGCCCTGGTGGCACAGTGGTTAAGAGCTCAGGCTGCTAACTAAAAGGCTGGCATTTCAAATCCACCAACCACTCCTTTGAAATCCTATAGGGCAGTTCTACTCTGTCCTGTAGGGTTGCTATGAGTTGGAATTGTCTGGACAGCAATGAGTTTAGTTTAGTTTAGTTTCGTTTTGTGTTTTTAATACCTCACTGAAAGGTCCCTGGGTGGTGCAAACAGATTGTGCTTGACTGCTAATCTAAAGGTTAGCAGGTTGAACTCATCTAGCAGAGCCATGTAAGAAAGGCCTGGCCATCCACTTCTATATAGGAGTCTTCCTGTACTGCCTGACTTAGGGTCGCTATGAATCAGAATCAGCTAGACAGGAAAGGATTTCTATGTGTGTGAAACCCTGGTGGCGTAGTGGTTAAGAGGTCAGCTGTTAATCAAAAGGTCGGCAGTTCGAGTCTACCAGGCGTTCCTTGAAAATCCTATGGGGCAGTTCTGCTCTGTCCTATAGGGTCGCTATGAGTTGGAATCAACTCAACGGCAATGGGTTTGGCTTTTGTTTGGGTATATAGATATAAATTTAGTTATATATACAAATTCAATTATATATATGTACGTATATAAATTTATATACCTACATTTCTGCCACTTTCCTTTGGACGCTCATTTTTCCTCTCTGAATGCACAAGAAGGTGCTCATCCTCACTAAGCTGAATTAAAAGATACACCTCACTAAACGGGCTCATCTCCCCACAGACCTTTCATATGGAAAGAATAGGAAACATTCTCTCAAAGCTACATGTAGAAACATGTTTTCCCGTTTAGAAATGTTGGCTTTCAGTCTCACTGATAAAGAGGAGCTAACTCTCAGATGCTGTGAGGTACTATTTACTCTCAGCATTCCTAACTATGGTAGCTTCTCTGCCTGATTGGTTACAGAAGACAACACAATTTGTAATTGATTTTTTTTTAACCACTAAACGACGAATTTTGTCTTCCAAAAAAAGCTCTAGGGTTTATTAACTGTGCAATCACAATTTGCTGGGGTCCTTTCATCAAATTAGGCCTGCAACAATGCAATTTTTCCTTTATTTTACTTCTATTTCAAGCAGGGCTTTCCACCTTCGCTCTTTTTAAGACAGCAGTTGTTCTGCCGCTTATTTAGGTGTTTTTCTCTTGGCTACAATTTGTTATTACACCTGTGGAAGTTTTTTAACCCCATTCGGGGCTTCCTTTTCCTTATTTCCTATTTCCTAAAGCTTCATAAAATATGTTCTCTCCAAACTGTAGCACCCACTGGCTCTTCAAAGGAATATGCTCTGTTGTGCTTTAGAAAAGAATTTCTGTTTAGGAATAATTCACTAAATCAACTTGAATATTGGTTTGTTTCTTCATTTCTTCCATACATAGCTCTATTAGAGCAAGCTTCAATTAAAAAGCTACAGTATTAAAATGTCCTTTTTTCTTAAGTGTTCATTTCCTCCAACATGCCAGCAAGGTAAATCTGCTATATTTTACGTTTCACTTACAGTACAATGGGGTTCATATTTTCATCAATACTTATACAAAAATTTGCTTCTACAGAATCAAAGAAGTGTTCTTCATCTAGTTCCTAGCACCCAACTTAACTCGTGTCCCTCAAAGGAACAGCCTATATCCCAAACAGCAAATGAGTGCGAGAATGGAAATCCAGAAATAGAGCCCTATGATCAATAGAGGTGGCTGAGAAAGTGTTTGCATTCTCAGGGGCAGAGCTCACTGTGTCTCTGAGTGGATCAGAGATATGATCCCCGGCCACTGTGAATGGAATGGAAACTGGATGCCATCAGAGGGAGATACAAGTACTAATGCGGTGAGGTAATGTGGCAAAGAATAGAAGAGTCGAAGAATGAAATGCCACCCCAAGGGATCTTAAAATAAGCCCAGGCCTGCATCCCAACCCTCAGAAGAAGGAGAAAAGGCACAAGACAGAATTTCTGTGTTTAAAACCCTTGGAAAAGGGGAGAAGAACAGACTTCTGCTTCCTCTGACTATCAACCGAAGTTATACCCTGAGTGGTTATAGAGTTATCTCAGCACGTTTTCCCAGGAATATAACAAGCGAAAGATCGCTGACATCTTTCTCGTTTGGTGGGAGTGGGGTCAAAACGCTGACTCTCCTCACTTCCAGACACCCAGCAGAGAAGGCTCAGGCACATGCCCTGACTGGACATTTCTAACGAGGTTGCTGAAGCACAAATTTCAAGCCCAAATGCCTGGGACGTGGTTAACATAGAGGTTTTTTGCACATGCTAGGCGCACTGCAGAGGCCTTTGTTTTTGCAGAGAGCAATTCAGCAGTCTGTCAATCAAAGGTCCTGAGGTTCACAGACCATGGACGCCCACTTCTGACCTTGCCGGGCCACCAAGACAAGGAGGATAGACAATGGCTGACAGTGGTAATCTCCCCCCAACCAATAAAATAGAGTGAAATGAAATTATTTCTAAAAGTAATTTCTCCACTCTTGCCTTCCTTGTAAATCCATTGTGCACCATCCGATGATTGCACCTAAATCCCCAAGAGCATAAAGCAAAAAGGGCACTTTGTGGCTGCTCCTCTTAGAAGGTTTCCCTGAAGCAGGTATTTCTAGTTTTTTTTTTTTTTTGACATTTGTTTCCTTTCTTAGCAGTACTTCCCACTGGGCAGGACATCTCCTTGGCCTTTGCTTTCTTAGTAAGTCTGCTCTCAATAAATCACCAGTTAGTTCTAGGTGAACTTACGCGAATTATTCAGTCTAATAATTGTTTTTATTGTGAATGGGAAATGGAGGAAAAGATGGAAAGCCCCTTCTCATTTACTTTAGGGCAGGACTGAAAACGTTAGAGGAAATTCCATATGGAGACAGCATGGCAAAGAGATGGCATAAAGTCAACTTTATCTCCATGGTAAGGGCTAGAAAGAAAGTGAGTTCACTTTTGATTTGGGAAGTTTTACAAAAGTCTATTTCATCTTTCCTTTGTGAACTTTAGTAGATTAGGTCTAAAAACTTTTATTGAATTTCAACCTTGAGCTATGAGCTGTTGTTAGATGCCAGTGAGTCAGTTTTGACTCATAGTGACCTTGTGTACAACAGAACAAAACACTGCCCAGTTCTGTGACATTCTCACAATCATTGACATGTTTGAGCACATTGTTGCAGGCACTGTGTCAATCCATCTCGTTGAGGGTCTTCTTTTTTGCTAACCCTTTACTTTACTAAGCATGATGTCCTTCTACAGGAACTGGTCTTTTCTGATAAGATGTCCCAAGTACGTGAGATGAAGTCTTGCCATCCTCCCTTCTAAGGGGCATTCTGGCTGTACTTCTTCCAAGACACATCTGTTCGTTCTTTTGTCATTACATGGTGTATTCAATATTCTTTGCCAACACCATAATTCAAAGGCATCAATTCCTCTTCAGTCTTTTTTATTCCTTGTCCAGATTTTGCATGCTTATGAGGCGATTGAAAACACCATGGTTTGGCTGAGGTGCACCTTAGTCCGCAAAGTGACACCTTTGCTTTTTAACACTTCAAGGAGGTCTTTCATAGCAAATCTGCCTAACGCAATATTCATTTGATTTCTTGACTGCTACTCCCATGGGTGTTGATTGTGAGTCGAAGTAAAATGAAACCCTTGACAACTTTAACCTTTTCTCTGTTTATCATGATGTTGCTCGTTGGTCCAGTTGTGAGGATTTTTGTTTTCTTTATGTTGAGGTGTAATCCAGACTGAAGGCTGTGGTCTTTGATCTTCATCAGTAAGTGCTTCACATCCTCTTGACTTTCAGCAAGCAAGGTCACATCATCTATATAACAAAGGTTGTTAACGAGTCTTTCTCCAATCCTGATGCCCTGTTCTTCTTCATATAGTCCAGCTTTTCCGATCTGCTCAGCATACAGATTAAATAGGTATGGTGAAAGGATACAAACCTGATGCACACCTTTTTAATTAAAAAAAAAAGGCAGTATACCCCTGTTTTGTTGGAATGGCTGCCTGTTGGTGTACGTACAGGTTTCATGTGAGGATGATTAAGTGTTGTGGAATTCCCATTCTTCGTAATGTTGTCCATAATTTGTTATGATCTACAGACAAATGCCTTTGCATAGTCAATAAAACACAGGCAAACGTATTTCTAGTATTGTCTGCTTTCAGCCAAGATCCACCTGACATCAGCAATGATATCCCTCATTCCACGTTCTCTTCTGAATCTGGCTTGAACTTACGGCAGTTCTCTGCTGATGTACTGCTGCAACCTGTTTTGAATTATTGTCAGCAAAATTTTACTTGCATGTGATATTAACGATATTGTTCAATAATTTCTGCATTCCCTTTGAAATGGGCACAAATATGGATCTCTTCCAGTCAGTTGGCCAGGTAGGTAACTGCCTTCCAAACTTCTTGGTGTAAGTGAGTGAGCACGTCCAGCGCTGCCTCCGTTTGTTGAAACATCTCAGTTGGTATTCCATCAATTCCTTGAGCCCTGCTTTTCACCAATGCCTTCAGTGCACCTTGAATTTCTTCTTTCAGTATACCATCAGTTCTTGATCATATGCTACCTCCTGAAACGGCTGAATGTTGACTGATTCTTTTTCATCTTTCTTCCATTCAGTTTAGCTATTGTACGTTCAAGTGCAAGTTTCAGAGTCTCTTCTGACATCCATTTTGGTCTTTTTCTTTCTTGTCTTTTTAATGAATTTTTGCCTTCTTCATGTATGATGTCCTTGTTGTCATCCCACAGCGGGTGTGGTCTTCAGTCATTAGGGTTCAGTGCATCAAATGTATTCTTGAGATGGTCTCTGAATTCAGGTGGGCTATAAACCCATTCCAAACCCATTGGCATCTAGTCGATTACGACTCATAACAATCTTTTAGAACAGAGCAGAACTGCCCCATAGAGTTTCCAAGGAGCATGTGGTGGATTTGAACTGCCGACTTTTTGGTTAGCAGCCGTAGCTCTTAACAGCTATGCCACCAGGGTTTCCAAGTGGGATATACTCAAGGTAATATTTTGGTTCTCGTAGACTTCTTTTAATTTTCTTCAGCTTCAACTTGAACTTACATATGAGCAATTGATGGTCTGTTCTGCAGTCTGCCCCTGGCCTTTTCTGACTTGATATCATCATGGGTGATATCGAGCTTCTCTATCGTTTCTTTCCACAGATGTAGTCGATTTGATTCTTGTGTATTCTATCTGGCAAGGTCCATGTGTATAGTTGCCATTTATGTTGTTGAAAAAAGTTATTTCCAATGAATGGGCAGTTGGTCTTGCAAAAGTCTATCATGTGACCTCTGGTGTTGTTTCTATGACCAAGACCATATTTTTCAACTACTGATTCTTCTTTCCAACTTTTGCAATCCAATCATTAGTAATTATCAATGCATCTTGACTGCATGTTTGATCAATTTCAGACTACAGAAGTTAGTAACAATCTTTGATTTCCTCATCTTTGGCCTTAGCAGTTGGTTTGTAAATTTGAATAATAATATTAACTGGTCTTCCTCATAGATGTATGAATATTATCCTAACACTGACAACAGTGTACTTCGAGCTAGATCTTGAAATGCTCCTTTTAACAATGAACATGATATCATTCCTCTTCAATTAGTCATTCCTGGCATAGTAGACCATATGACTGTCTGATTCAAAATGGCCAATACTAGTCCATTTCAGCTCACTAATGCCTAAAGATATCGATCATCAAGCATTCCATTTCATTTTTGACAACTTCCCATTTTCCTAAATTCATACTTTGCATATTCCATGTTCTGATTATTAACAGAAGTTAATAAAATTTTGAGTTCTGCCACATCAGCAAATAAAGGTCCTGAAAGCTTGACTCTATCCACGTCATTAAGGTTGACTCTACTTTAAGGAGGCAGCTCTTCCCCAGTCACCTTTTGAGTGCCTTCCAACCTGAGCGGCTCATCTTCTGGCACTATATCAGACAACGTTCCACTGCTATTCACAAGGTTTTCACTGGTCATTTTTTTCAGAAGTAGGTTGCCAGGTCCTTCTTCCTAGCCTGTCTTAGCCTGGAAGGCCTGCTGAAACTAGTCCATCCTGGGTAACCCTGTTGGTATTTGAAACACTGCTGGCATAGCTTCCAGCATCACAGCAACATGTAAGCCACCCCAGTATGACAAACTGACAGATGAGTGGTGGAGCTACGAGCTAGAGATGCAAAAATGAGTGATACACAATTCCAGCCTCATCGTTCTGAAGTGCATGATCTAGAGGGGAAATTACACACCTAATTGTGATATAATATGGCAAGTGCAATGGAAAAGCTATGAACTGATGAAAGGTCTTCAATTCATCTAGAGGGAGCATGATGAGCAGAGTCAGGGAATCTCAAGAAGGAAGAACAGGATTCAATAATACCTGAATTAATGCTCTGTACTTTTTTTTTTTAATTCGTGGACAATAAGCAAGTCATAGTAAGTGTCTCTATGCCCCTATTTACCACACACTAGAAGGACAGAGCTAAAACACACAGCCTCTCTGCTGCCACAGATTTGCAAGTTTTTGTTTTAATTATGCCTGTTACTAAAATGTGGCCCATGTAAGGGCCATCCTAGTGAAACATCATGGTAGCGTTGAGATTTAAAATCACTTCTCAACAGAAACTGTGAAATACCCAAAACACAGGCCCTATGCAGTGGTTAAGCATCCAGCGGCTAACTAAAAGTTCAACAGTTTGAATCCACCAGCTGGTCCTTGGAAATCCTATGGGGCAGTTCTACTTTGTCCTATAGGGTCACTATGAGTCAGAATTTACTCAGCAGCAACAGGTTTAGGCCTTGAGCATATTGATATAATAGGGTCCTAAAACAAAATGTTGCTATTTGTCAGGCTGGCTTTAATTATTTGTACCAGATGTATAGGGCATGTATGTAGCCAATTATAGTATTGTGTGAAGCATTGAAAAAAGAAAGCATTGGATGCAGACTACCTCCTTATACCTCCTTTTACCCATCCAGCTCCATTTTCACGCCCTGCAAGCACACCAAATTCAGCAGAGTAATATATATATCGTGGACATTGAGATACCTTTAGGCACTTTTTTGTCATATCTTTGATGCATATATTAAATTATATGCAACTTCCTATCCTTGCTTAAACCATAACACTAAAAACTGGAATCATGTGACTCTACCACTCTCTTGTAGGGCTGAAATAACAAAATCGGGGCTCTACAGTGAATTCTTAGGGAGCAATTCCAGGATATAGAAGAACGTACACTGCTAACCATATCCCCTGACTGCCCCGACCTTAAAAGTGCACAGCTGGACACATGGCTGTATCAACTCAAGAAAGATGGTCCTTGGTATAAAAATCCTACCTGCAGTAGTCTCTCGTTGACCAAATCAACATAGAAACATGAATCCAGTTTTTAAAATGTATATATATGTATGTATAGGTGTGTACACACACACACGCACACACTCAGTTGTGCATGTGACCACCCTATAGCACTGCTTCTTTTCCATGTCTGTATCCGAAGTATGCAAAACAGCACCCTTACCCCTCCCACTGCTAAACCTCAGAGTAATAACTTCTAGGAAAGAAGAAATAATAGAGAATGATTACACAATCTTATTTGGGCAAAAAGCTACCATATGGGTATCAAGGCCAAAAATATGGATTTCAAGATAAAACATATGGATGCCCATATGGAAAAAAAGGTTTCCTGGCCGGAAACTCCGCTGTTGCATTTTTTATGCCTATACGTATGGTACAGATTTCCCCTTCTGCCAAACGACGCTGTCTGCCGACAGATTATAATGTTATAAATTCACATGCAGATTTCACAGAACGCTCTGCTGTTATCATCTTTATTAGTATTTTTCTTCTCTTAAAATCCGTTTCATCACTTAATAGCTCAAGTAACGGATTTTTAGTAAAATGGAGAGTCTTATTACAATCAGTCTTGTTGCTCACTCTCGCCTTCATGCTCAACTAATGAAACTTTATTTTTCTCTGTAACCTCAACAAGAAAACCCTTTCCTTCACACACATACACACACATGCACACACACGTGCACTTAGGTTCTTGGAGAACAAGCCTGACTCTGCCTTGAGTAGCCACCCCAACCTGGGCAATGAACACCTGTGTGTACTTCTTCACATTATATTCCGGAAGGGACACATGCCATGAAGTTGGAAAAAGGCAAGTCAATTCAGAGATCCATCCCAATAGATTTTCCATCCTAGTATTAGTTTTCGTCCACAGAAACTTTTTTAGGGGGCAGAGAAAAGGAGATATCGGAAAAAGAGGAGATCTTAAGGAAAACTAATAATGCCTTAGTTCTGTGTCTGCTTTTAGTCAGCGAGTTCTTTGTGAGCAGACATTTAACTTGGAAGTTACCCTCTAATTCACAAATGACACATCCTTTACTGAAAAACTTCTAGTGTGACTCTCATGCCATTCAGATACCTAGAGTTTAACTTTTGACCAATCAATAGAATACTTTAGGGACATATATTAGGGGTGACCACCAACAAAAAGACCCTCTCACTTGAGGTCTGTTTATTTTGCAATGTATGAAAGGAAAGGGCATACTTCCTGATTTTCACCCCTTGGATCCCCAGACTTCAAGTGAGAACATTGCCTTGTGTCCTGAAGATTTCCTAAGGAGTTTATAAAACATTTTACGCTATCTCTACCTATTTAACAGAGATCATATTAAAATGTTTAGTTGTGGTATTTAAAGGTGTGAGGCAATATTTCAATTTCTTCTATTCTCTAAGCTAAAATGGATGTTGGGGATTCAGGGGTCAAAGAGGAACTGAGATTCTGCAAACTGAATCTGCTGGACTACTTTTGAACCAATTTGTACCAGCGGTACAGAAGGCAAAGAATAAAAGGAGAATTAAATCCAGTGGAAGGGTGAAGCAGTAGCAAGCTGATCTGTAGCAACAAACACTGCACCGTCCTGACATGATGTCACAACGTTCAGCTATCGCAGCGATTACAGCCAGTGCATCTAAATTATTAAATCAGCCTCTCCACCATCCACCCTCTTCGTACCTCCAGGACCAGAATCAAAGCCCAGCTCCTTCTCCCACTCTTTGTGTTCTTATTATGTGATAGCCTCACCGACCAAACAAACCTCACTTTACAGTGATTTTCTCCAAATAAAGGTTAGAGGTATTACCCATGAACTGTTTTCAGTTTCAGCCTATAAGAATAAAGTCCAAATTCCTTAGCTGAACATTTAAGGATACTCACAGTCTGGTCTTAACCTACCCCTCTAAATGGATTTTCTACGGTGTCCCCTGATATAAACCACGCACAATAAACAATTTGCAGTTTCCCTATATAAACAGATATATACCCAGTCCCCAAGCCTTTGTTCATGCAGTTCCTAAAGCCTAGAACGCTTCCCTGTCCCTTTTTCTCCTTTCAGCAGCATTTATTGAGCAAACCATTTGCCAGACATTGTCACAGATAATGGTAATATATTGGTGAGCAAGTAGACACAGCTCCTGAAGTCAGGGAGCTTACAATCTACTTAACATCTAACTCATCCCTTGAGGCTCAACGATAATTCCCCAAAGTCTGCCTCGTGCTTCAGCAAGTAGGAATTACCACAATTCTGTATCAAAGCAGACTAAAATTCCACCCTGCCGAGCTAACGCAGTGCTGAGCTCTACCAAGCACATAGGAATTCTTACAGAATGAAATAAACTGGAAGCAATCATGTTGCTATTAAAGAGATATGTAGCTCCTTCAGTCATTCAGTTGGGCGCATCTGTTGTCTCAAGCACAAGATTTGGCCAGTGGTAAGCCACCAACGTATGTCTGCTTAATTATAAAAGTGAATAGCACATAGTTCCTCCCCTCAAGGAGCTTACAATCTTGTAGGGATAATAAGGTGTAAACAATGGGCAATAAATGATTCTAAAAACATCTACTGGAAAAACAATGATGAGAATGAAACTGGCTAGGCTACAAAGCAGAAGAAATCTGAAGGTTGTCTATCTAGAGATTGCTCCTAAAAGGTAAATTTGAAAACCAGCTGCTTTATGATTGTTGTTGTTGTCGTTAGGTGCCGTCGAGTCAGTTCCGACTCATAGCGACCCTATGCACAACAGAACGAAACACTGCCCAGTCCTGCGCCATCCTTACACTCGTTGTTATGCTTGAGCTCATTGTTGCAGCCACTGTGTCAATCCACCTCATTGAGGGTCTTCCTCTTTTCCACTGACCCTGTATTCTGCCAAGCATGATCTCCTTCTCCAGGGACTGGTCCCTCCTGACAACACGTCCAAAGTATGTAAGACCCAGTCTCGCCATCCTTGCCTCTAAGGAGCATTCTGGCTGCACTTCTTCCAAGACAGATTTGTTCATTCGTTTGGCAGTCCATGGTATATTCAACATTCTGCACCAACACCACAATTCAAAGGCGTCAACTCTTCTTCAGTCTTCCTTATTCACTGTCCAGCTTTCACATGCATATGATGTGATTAAAAATACCATGGCTTGGGTCAGGCGCACCTTAGTCTTCAGGGTGACATTTTCACTTTTCAACACTTTGAAGAGGTCCTCTGCAAAAGATTTGCCCAATGCAATGCGTCTTTTGATTTCCTGACTGCTGCTTCCATGGCTGTTGATTGTGGATCCAAGTAAAATGAAATCTTTGACAACTTCAATCTTTTCTCTGTTTATCATGATGTTGCTCATTGGTCCAGTTGTGAGGATTTTTGTTTTCTTTATGTTGAGGTGTAATCCATACTGAAGGCTGTGGTCTTTAATCTTCATTACTGCTTCAGGTCCTCTTCACTTTCAGTAAGCAAAGTTGTGTCATCTGCATAACGCAGGTTGTAAATGAGTCTTCCTCCAATCTTGATGCCCCATTCTTCTTCATATAGTCCAGTTTCTCGGATTATTTGCTCAGCATACAGATTAAATAGGTATGGTGAAAGAATACAACCCTGACACACACCTTTCCTGACTTTAAACCAATCAGTATCCCCTTGTTCTGACCGAACAACTGCCTCTTGATCTATGTAAAAGTTCTTCATGAGCACAATTAAGTGTCCTAGAATTCCCATGCTTCGCACTGTTATCCATAGTTTGTTATGATCCACACAGTCAAATGCATTTGCATAATCAATAAAACACAGGTAAACATCCTTCTGGTATTCTCTGCTTTCAGCCAGGATCCATCTGACATCAGCAATGATATCCCTGGTTCCACGTCCTCGTCTGAAACCAGCCTGAATTTCTGGCAGTTCCCTGTCCACATACTGCTGCAGCCGTTTTTGAATGATCTTCAGCAGAATTTTGCTTGCGTGTGATATTAATGACATTGTTCTATAATTTCCACATTCGGTTGGATCACCTTTCTTGGGAATAGGCATAAATATGGATCTCTTCCAGTCAGTTGGCCAGGAAGCTGTCTTCCATATTTCTTGGCATAGACAAGTGAGCGCCTCCAGCACTGCATCTGTTTGTTGAAACATCTCAATTGACATTCCATCAATTCCTGGAGCCTCGTTTTTCGCCAATGCCTTCAGAGCAGCTTGGACTTCTTCCTTCAGTACCATCAGTTCCTGATCATATGTCACCTCTTGAAATGGTTGAAAATCGACTAATTCTTTTTGGTATAATGACTCTGTGTATTCCTTCCATCCTCTTTTGATGCTTCCTGCGTCGTTTAATATCTCCCCCAGGGAATCCTTCACTATTGCAACTTGAGGCTTGAATTTTTTCTTCAGTTCTTTAAGCTTGAGAAACACCCAGCGTGTTCTTCCCTTTTGGTTTTCCATCTCCAGCTCTTTGCACATGTCATCATAATACTTTACTTTGTCTTCTTGAGAGGCCCTTTGAAATCTTCTGTTCAGTTCTTTTACTTCATCAATTCTTCCTTTTGCTCTAGCTGCTTGACACTCAAGAGCAAGTTTCAGAGTTTTCTCTGACATCCATCTTGGTCTTTTCTTTCTTTCCTGTCTTTTCAGTAACTTCTTGCTTTCTTCATGGATGATGTCCTTGATGTCATTCCACAACTCGTCTGGTCTTTGGTCACTAGTGTTCAATGCATCAAATCTGTTCTTCAGATGGTCTCTAAATTCAGCTGGGATATACTCAAGGTCATATTTTGGCTCTCGTGGACTTGATCTGATTTTCTTCAGTTTCACCTTGAACTTGCATGTGAGCAATTGATGGTCTGTTCCACAGTCGGCCCCTGGCCGTGTTCTGACTGATGATATTGAGCTTTTCCATCATTTCTTTCCACAGGTGTAGTCAATTTGATTTCTGTGTGTTCCATCTGGCGAGGTCCATGTGTATAGTTGCCGTTTTTGTTGATGAAAGAAGGTATTTGCAATGAAGAAGTCGTTGGTCTTGCAAAATTCTGTCATTCGATCTCCAGCATTGTTTCTATCACCAAGGCCATATTTTCCAACTACTGATCCTTCTTCTTTGTTTCCAACTTTCGCATTCCAATTGCCAGTAATTATCAATGCATCTTGACTGCATGTTTGATCAATTTCAGACTGCGGCAGCTGATAAAAGTCTTCTATTTCTTCATCTTTGGCCCTAGTAGTTGGTGCGTAAATTTGAATAATAGTCGTATTAACTGGTCTTCCTTGTAGGTGTATGGATATTATCCTATCACTGACAGCGTTGTACTTCAGGATAGATCTTTGAGTTGTCATTCCCAGCACAGTAGACTATATGATTGTCTGATTCAAAATGGCCAATACCAGTCCATTTCAGCTCACTAATGCCTAGGATATCGATGTTTATGCGTTCCATTTCATTTTTGACGATTTCCAATTTTTCTAGATTCATACTTCGTACACTCCAGGTTCTGATTATTAATGGATGTTTGCAGCTGTTTCTTCTTATTTTGAGTCATGCAATCATGCAACATCAGCAAATGAAGGTCCTGAAAGCTTTATTCCATCCACGTCATTAAGGTCGACTCTACTTTGAGGGGGCAGCTCTTCCCCAGTCATCTTTTGAGTGTTTTCCAACCTGGGGGGCTCATCTTCCAGCACTATATCAGACAATGTTCCGCTGCTATTCATAAGGTTTTCACTGGCTAATGCTTTTCAGCAGTAGACTGCTGGGTTCTTCTTCCTAGTCTGTCTTAGTCTGGAAGCTCAGCTGAAACCTATCTTCCATGGGTGACCCTGCTGGTATCTGAATACCGGTGGCATAGGTTCCAGCATCACAGCAACACACAAGTCCCCAAAGTACAACAAACTGACAGACACGTGGTGAGGCTTTATGATTGTTTAGAGAATATAATGAACCAAACTGCAAAAATGAAAGCCAATTTGAAATTATTTTCTTAACGCAACATAATATTTGATTCAATTAAAAGGTATGCTACAATTTGGAACTGAGACGTTATGCAATGATTCTGGAAAGGCTCTTCCAAAGTACATGTTGGCTTGAGTTTCAGGGAGTGTTGACCTCCCGACCTGGAACAGAAGCAAGTGATTTTCATTATGTTTATACTGTGGATTTTCCCTATCCCCAATCCTGGGTTGCCAAATTGAGTATTCTGCTCCGATTACAACCTGTATTCTGCTTGACTGTGGACCATCCTGGAAAAGCTCTAACTATGGGTCACATCAGGAAACTACTGCCTGGCAGTGAGTTTCATTTCACAAACTCAGGAATGGGAGGGAACACAGTCTTAAAAAAGAGATGTCTTAAAGCCAGTGCTTGATTTCTCTTTTAAAGGTCTTTGGTCATAACTCCCTGGGTCAGGTAATTTGTCCTGTAAATATTCCAAAAGAGCTTGAATCAACGAGACAAATGTAAAATGAGCCAAGCCAGCCAGTTCATATAGTCGCCTGAGTGACTCATCTATGTTTATGCAGCTCCTCAATCAAATGCTTGGGTAGAGTAGCTCTGCTTGCTTCTTGGTGGCATCTAATCTCTTTATTAAGTTTGCTGTCTTTGCAGAGGAACTAGCTATAACTTAAAGGCTATTCCTCTTTCCTCCTAGCTTAAAATCTTATTTTTTAAGAAGAAGAAAAGGATGAGGGAGCTGGGGACTGGGGGGAGGGAGGGAGAAGAGAGCAATTACTTGCCAAACCAGCACATGTTCACCAGAGAGCACGGTCAAGTGGTCAGGAGCAGCGCTGATGCTAATTAGCAATGAAATGAGGAATGAACCAGCATTAGCCCTGAGACTAATCAATGGGAAAATCACTCCAAGCAGCAGCTTAATGAAGTAGTATACAGCTGTTTATTTTTAGTCCATTTTATCATGAGTGAAACAAAAGAACCCGTTAATTAAAAAAAAAAAAAACTTGCTAAAATATATTTCTTTTCAAAACCTGGATAGAGCTCTAATTTATGTATTTATTTCTTTCCATTAATATGAAAAAAATTAGGTGGTGTAAACACCTGCAGCATACTAGAAATATGCATATTCTTTTTGTCTTCTGTAGATTCATACTTGTTCTGATTTATAAAAGAATGTCACTTTTTTCTGAGATGCAAACTACTCTTTTTTTTTTTTTTTATAAGCGGCCTATGAGAGAAATGCTGTAAGAGCCTTCTCTCAATTTCTTGAAATGTGAGGGAAATCACTTTTACAATATTTCTGCGTTTTGCTCACTTTTAGGAAGATGATTGTTACCTAGCTCAGAGCAGAACTGTCAGGTAAGCCTATTAATTAAGACCAGGTGATCTCAGGGCTTTCTGATAGTAGGTACATCATGACACACATGGGATCAAATACTAGAGGACCAGTTAGGAGGATAAATCTTTGTCATTTTATCAGAATCATGAGAAAACAGGGCAGTCAGCTGAAACAGAGAAAGTCCCTTTCAGAGTTTCTTCCTCGGCTCTAATTGGAAGATAAAATTTTCCTCTGAAGGATACAAACGTTCTAGTATCTTAGCAAGTTCCGGCTAACTAAAGGGACTTCTCAAATGGACACATCCATTCACCACTCTGGAGACGAGCTGAGAGTCAACTTTCCCTCTTAATGATGGAGGTGTTCCTGAAAGTGTCTTCTCTGGCCGAAGTCAGACAGACTTGAATTAAAATGTAGTGTGGAAGTGGGCGGGAAGGGAAAAGGAAAAACCAGAAACCAAAAAGAGCTTCTCTCATCCCTCTTCTAAGCATTCGGCCGCTAACCAAAAGGTCAGCAGTTTGAATCCGTCAGCTGCTCCTTGGAAACCCTATGAGGCAGTTCTACCCTGTCCTATAGGGTCACTATGAGTCGGAATCAACTAGATGCCAATGGGTTTGGTTCTGGTTTTCCTTCTTTCTATTTAATAATTTGACAAGTGGCAGTGTCCCCCACTGTAAAGGAAAATTGATGGTTGCAAATTGCATCCAAGTGGAAATCAGAACTTTACTATAAAGAACGCAAACAATGGGCTTCCTTGCTTTCTCTCTTACTAGAGATTCAAAGTCCTAAGTGAAATATGAGGCTTCTTCCTTCACTCTTTCATCCACCAGTTCAAGTGTAAACACTCACTTTGTTTATCCCTTTTTGCCTCCGAAGGCCGAGAATGCACAAATGATCTTTTTTCCACCAGTTCAAGTGTAAACACTCACTTTGTTTATCCCTTTTTGCCTCCGAAGGCCGAGAATGCACAAATGATCTTTTTTTTTTTTTTTACATCATTCCAAAACCAATGAAAAATCAGCACATACTCTTACAAAGAAAGTCTATGTAAACCTAAAAAAAGCTAAAATTTCAGCAAATCGATGCTTCAGCTCATCACTGTTAATTAGGACAAAGGAGTGGCTCGTGCCATTGGAAACATCTTCTGATCCTTGGCCTGGGCATCACAATTCAAGGCCATTGCCACTTTTCAAGCCTACTTTCCATACAATGAAGCATCTTGAAACAACAACAACAAACACACCCAGTGCTCAAAGCAAACCTGGGAGACAACAGCACTCAAGTAACCCCCTTTATAGGGTGATTTGATAGCTCAAGGAAATGGAAACAAAGCACCAAGCACTGGAACACCAACAGCTGGTTGGGAAATTGCTGCAGATTGTTAGGGGGAAGCTGCAAACCAGAGATAGGCAATGAAAAGGTTAGAAATGATAGTTAAAATAAGACAAATTACTCCAAAGACCATATTCTTTAAATCGCTGAAGCAAAACATGTTTATTCGATTTGTTTGTATGCCTGTTACAAAAATGCTACTTTGGGATTCTAGGAACCCAGTCTGTCAATTTTTCAGTTCCCGCACTTTCATGGTTGCTTAGAGCTGTTTAATGCAAATACGCTTCCAATAAGAGATTTCATGCCCCTAAATTACACCCAGTTAAAAGCGAATGAAAATGTAAGGTAAATAACTATAATCAGCCATATTATCTTTCTCTTGGCACCTCTCACTTTACAGGCATATTTAAAGACATCTCTGGGGTCCTATCCTTTTTAACAAGCAGCAGCGTATTTCCTGGAATATTACTCAGGATGCTGTGCGGTGAGCGTTACACAGGTTAAAATGTTACCTAGAGGCCTGGAAAGAATCGCAGCTGTTGCAGAGCCATTCTCTTCGCCACAGTTTGGAATGTCTGGGAAGATGAAAGCACGTTTGCAGCAGAGAGGATGAGAAGACATGAGAGGAGTTTTAGTGTGTCTTTCATGTTTAAGTTCATTGATCAGCCTTTGTGAAGAGCACAGAAGTTTGAAAAAGTAACTCTGGGAAGAAGTGAATGAGGGGAACGGGAAATGCACAAGTGGGAAGGGCCCCGCTGGATGTGCCATTCTCAGAAAGTGCTTAGGAGCAAAGCCACTAAATTACTCTCCAGATGGGGATGGGGGGCTTCAGATGCTACTGGCCCTTTTAGCCTCAGATAACTTTTCTTTGTGGCCATGCTTCTCAAACATCAGTGTGTCTAAGGATCAGTGTTTAAAATGCAGGGTCCAGGGCCGCCCCCAGGGCTTTGGATTGACTAGATCGAGGGTGGCGCACTAGGACGTGTGCCGGTCACCAGCACTGCCGGTGAGTCTGTGGACTACACTGTAAGGGAATGGCTGTTCCGTGTTAAGAGCACACATCCGAAAAAGCCTGACAAGCACCACCCCAAACAGACTTTCACCCATCCACACAAGTGAGTTTGTGGACTACACTGTAAGGGAAAGGCTCTTCCGTGTTAAGAGCGCGCATATGACAAAACCTGACAAGCTCCATCCCAAACATATTTTCAACCCATCCACATAGGATTCCCTGCAAAGTACACAATTGTGACGTATAATCAAGCCTCCCGGAGTGTGATTAGCAAGAGAGCAAGAGAAGCTGGGGGACAGAAGAAAGAAGAATCAGTAAGTAGCTCAAATATGTGAACTACCCTTGTTCATCCAAAATACAGAATGGCATTGCTCTAACTGTCATCCTAGGGCTCAATCGCCTTAGTTCAATTTTAGGAAAATGGGTAATCATTTCCTTTTATACGGAGCACCATTTCTGGAGAACCCGATCATTTTAACAAGTGAGATAACACCACTCTTACTATGGGGCAGCCACCAACTCAGTACTGCTGGACCCAGAGGGGCGGCGTGGCAGAGGGGAGAGGGCTGGGTCTAAGCATAAGGCCGTCCTGCCACTTCAATAGCTGGGCGATCTTTGCAAAGCCTCATGCACGTCCTGGCATACATGGATATACATCCTAGGCAAAACCTAGGAGCTTCCATGTAATGAATACAAGACCACTTGCTTCACAAACTATGCAGGGGAAATGCAATAAGGACAAGTGTGTGTGGCAGTGGCGGGGGCGGGGGGGCAGGATTAGAGAAAGCTGTTAGTTGAACCAGTAATTTCAGTGACTCTCTTGGGGGCATTAATTTCCCTATTCAATTTACAAGGCTTACTGTTCAGTTTAAGTTATTTCTCATTGTTCTTACCGGCCTTCGAGTCAGTTCCTACTCACAGTGACCATATGTACAATAGAACGAAACACTGCGCCATCCTGCACCATCCTCACAATCATTGATATGTTTGAGCCCATTGTTGCAACCACTGTCTGAATCTATCTCGTTGAGGGTCTTCCTCTTTTTCTCTGACCCTCTACTTTACCAAGCATGATGTCCTTCTCCAGGGACTGGTCCCTCCTGACAACATGTCGAAAGTATGTAAGACTTGGTGAGGAATCATTAAGATTTGACAACGAAAGTTAGGGCTCATTTCACAAACTCTTACTAGGTAATTAAGCCAAGATGGCTATAGGAAGATGGTACATTTTATTGCTTCATTTGACTAAGACATAGTCACAACTTCTATACTCTAAAGTGTGCTTGAATTTAATGGCTATTTAAAGTTTAGAATTATTTTTCCATGGAAACCAAGTCATATATGGAGCTGAGGTTTCTAAGCCACTCCACCAAAGCCTATTTAACTCATAAGTAAATGAAGTATTGTTTTTATGGGAAAACACGTCTAGGAAACACTAGAACGCATCTCCTCCTACTGCCATCCAAGGAGGAAAGAGCATATCCTTAGGCTGGCAATGGAAAAGGCCATCCCAGCCCAAGTCACCCCAATTCAGTACACTCCCAGGAACTCAAGTTCTAGGACTGCAGCAGTGTGTCCTTCTCTCTGTCAGGGTCCTGGGTCACAGAGAGGCCTAGAAAGAGCTTCTCAGGGCCTCACAAGAAGTGTGCGTGCTGGTGGGGGGGCGGGGGGTGGAACAACAGATCTGACATCTGTACAAATGCTATTTTTGTTTTTCTAAACCATTGGGACACTTTTAGGAGAAGGTTGGGTAAGAAACATCAGAGATATGGACAAGAAAGTGTCAGAACTAAGGATCAATGACACCTGAATTATATCTTGGAATTTGTTTTGTATTAGCACTTAACTACTATCATTAATAGTATAATTGGGGCATTAGGAATTTATTCTTTGAACAAATATTCCCATTAGTGCTAAATTTTACAGTTTATTTTCTTCAGTGTTGTTGGGCAGTGATTTTAAAGAACGAGTTCATGTTATTATTTCTACTACTTTAGGCACTAATTTTATCCTTGAAAACAAAGGCTTCAGAAGCTGGCTCAAAGGCAATGGGTTCTCTGGTCTGGACCACTGAAGAGGAGGGAAAGAGATGCTTCGTTTATGCTTTGCAATTCCAGGAGGTCATTCTGAGATTGCCGCTGGAACCAGAGCTCTGATGTCTTCTGACATTCTTCTCTGAAGGTAGCTCCCAGCCATGATGAAGGTTTTGGGGGCTCTGCTTAAGGTCTTGCTCAGTGTACTTTGCTCCACGCCTGGGTTTCTAATAACGCAGTTATGGATCTCACCTGGGTTTCTAATAACACAGTTATGGACCTCACGTAGCACAGACAGAAGCTGTCAGAGATACTCACCGTGCGCTAACACTGATATGCTCCCAGCAGAAGAAGGGACAAGTCTGACTAAAATCCAAACTAAAGCTGGATGGCAAAAATAGTAAAAGGCAGTCAGCCCATCCAGAAGGTGGACCTGGCAGGTGATGGTAGCCACAGTGGCCCGGAAGGTAGCTGGATTACCTGCCAAGTCTCTGAGTGTAGGACCATAGCCCACTCATTCACCAACTGCATTATGTCTTATACTTTAGGTTTACATATTGGACTCAGTCCTTCCAGGACACCTGAGGACTGTTTCCCCTTCTTCTCTTTGCTTTTGTAATTTTGACAATTGTGTCCTTTATGATGTCATAAAGCTGCTTATCAAATCCAAACTTGCCCTTTTTTGACCTTCAGAATCAAGAACTTCTATAACCCCCTTATAAAATGTTTAAATAATACGATACAGAATACCCATAAATAAGCATTTGTTGTGCTTCCTACAGACCTCGATGGTCAGGAAATACTCAAGGAGAGTCAAAGAAGATGAGCTAAGCTATCCCTAAAAATGTGCCAGCGTTTTCAGGCTGACAGCTCACAAATCTGGAATTCTTAGAGCACTGCCGAAGACAAACAAAAATCTCTAAATATTCTGGTTTAGCACAACATGCTTACTGTGTCTCCTGAAGGGTGGCGGAGGGAGATATCGCCCACTCAAGTGGGTGCTAAGATTGCTGTCATTGGAAAGCTTCCAGAATAAAACAGTGATGGGAACAAAGCTCCCAGAGGCAACCTTAGAATTAAGTATAATTTATCTAGGGTGTGGATGCTCGTGTGTGTGACTGTGTATATGTGTCTACGTACATGGGTGTTTGTAGTTTACAGTCTGAAACAGTTCGATATGGATATATAGGAAAGAATTTTTGCCTAATGTATAAAGTCGATCCTAAGCAATGCACCCGATTATCTCAAACCTTTATATGAAGCATTAACCTCATGTTTTATCTCTTGGTCCCAAATCATAAGGACATTGCCACTTTAAGGAGTAGACCAAGGGTAGATTAATAAAATTTTGAACCACAGCAGCTTGCTCCCCTTTAGTTATACCATGGCTCACAGGTAATTTTAATATATTCACTGTATCTGGATCTTTAAATTGCAAAGTGTATACTGGAGAGAACTCTAGAACACGTAATCATACCCAGTTCTTGTGAATCTCCGATAACGACTATGAAGAGAAACAGCAGAAGTCAGAAGTGCACTAAGGGTGTCACATTGCCAAGAGAAATAAGCTTCTGGAACATTCATGCAGGGGCCCCAAGTTTCTAACTCACTAGCTCCCAGCTGCCAAGCCAGAAGAAACGAAGGCTAGGCGATGAGAAGCAATCCCACATTCACAGCCGCTGGGTTTGCTTTTAATCCGGCGATTATGTGTTTGTGTTAGGAAAACATAACTGGAGTGGAAAGCGTACCTGGAGGGGGGCTGGGGGAGCCCAGAAATGCATCTGCCTTGCTGTACATAGTGGAGGTGCAGAGGCTTAGAGTCAGAAGCTGGAATAACCCTTGGGAATTCATGGGGTCCTCCAAGCAAAGCTGTATTCCACTCATCCACAGAGAATTATGAATCCCCCCTCCTCAACTTCCCTAAATAAAGGGTAGTATATCTGGCTCCAAGAGATCCTTTTTGGTATATAACTCAAGTCAGCCCTCCTCTTTCTAACATTCAAACATATTCTCTTCAGCTTTAGCTTTCTTCTCTAAAAGCAATCAGTGACAAGGTACCTACCAATACGTCTGTTTATACCTAAGCCCGTCAGCATGATATTCACAAACTTACCTCCCAGTTGCTATTTCCTAAACTTCTCATTTCTGAAATCATCTCTGCATCCCTGATACCAATCCTGCGTTATAGTCTAGGGTGACTTTGACCTTGACAATTATGGCAATCAATCCTGTCTCCATGAAGAGAGAGGAAAAGTCACCAAGCCCTGTCTGCTTATGTTCCTCATATACACCTCAACACTGGATCTGTCCCTGAAATTTCTAGAGCCCAGTAGTGAGTTGGTGAATATTCCCACCTCTTCTGAAGCCTTCACCAGCTAAGAAAAAATCAGAGCTTTTGAAGTGGTTGCGTGGCTCCATACTGAAAGCAATATAAATGTTTGAAACAATGCTTAACACAGAGGGAGTGCTCCTGCATGGAACCTCCTGGTGTATGGCATGACTACATGTACAGCATTCAGTTGGCCGGCCTTTTTAGTAATGGTCCTCCACTATTGACACATTTGGCCAGTCATCCACCATGGTCACCAGCCAACTGAACTTCATTCTCCTTTCATGCTCCCACTTGTCCAAACAGCACAAAGCTGCCATTGTCTCACCGAGCATTTGTGAACGGCCGCTGTGAAAAGCAGGGTGCTGCGGTTGCCTTTCCAGTCCCGTGCTGAGGGATCGTTCCACCTGTGACCAGCCACATGCATGTGTTTGTCTACGTGTTTGTGTGTATGTGTACACGTGTTGCTGTACGTTTTGTAAAATACGCCTGGAATCGTGTGCACTTTCATATTCTTAGTCTACTCCTTGCACAAGGCCCATGGGATCAAGCAAACCTTGCCAATACAGCACAGTGGTGCACTGTGGCAAATCCCTGTCATGGGGAATGTTTGCCTGAGACACTTCCTAGAAAGCAATTCTTCATGGAGTGCTTTTTGGAAAGACTATGACTTACCTAGCACCAGGTCAATCTCTTCTCTGAGTTAAAAGGCACTTAGGCAAAAAAAAAAAAGTGTGTGTGGGTGACTACATTGCATTTTTACGTGTGGCTGCATGTGTGTGCACAGGTGGGACATGAGCAGAGAGAAGGAGATTGCATGATTGAAGCAACATGCTGAGGCTCTGACTCCCCAGCTGTAAGGAATGGAGGTGCGAAAGTGAGTCACTGAGGGAACAGAAGGCGGCAGGGCCCTGCACAGCTGGTCCCTGCTGGCCTGTATACTCAGTCACGTTTGGAGAGACTGAGTCACATTTGGAGAAAGACCCAGATACACAGAAGAGAAAAATCCACCCAGAAAAGTAAGCACCCTGGGGAAGTGAAGGTAAGGACAGTGGATGTCTTGGTTAAGTTAAACGCCAGCTGCATAATGCCACCTACGCCAAGCATCCACCACAGCTCTGAGAGCACGCTACCAGCTGCTGATTGTGGTTTTATTCAAAGGGCAAGAGGTAACTCTACTCAGGATCCAGTTACGTTCCTGCTCGGATACTCAAACACTTGCTTCAAGAAGGGCAAACAAAGCCCAGCGCAGAAGGAAAAGAGGCAGCGGGCCTGACGCAAAGAGCCTGGGATCAAATGTCCACTCTGGGCAAGTTGTTGAACCTCTTCATGATTCAGTTTAATCATCTACAAAGCAATAATAGTAATCAGACCTCTTCCCAGGGTTACTGGGAATGTTGAGGGCGATTTTTACAAAGTAACTAGTGCCAGGTAGGTGGGACTCAGTAAGTAGTAACTCACGAATGCTCAAGAGATGGCTGGCTACCAGTTATAGTAGTAACTACAAATGCAAACACTCCCATTTATAATTAGTTCCGTTTAGTTTCTTAATTCTCTAAACAAAACAAGCAACAACAAGCCCTCTCACAGATGACATATTGAGACTTAAAATAGCTCAGGCCATTCTACCTGTAAACTAAAATGGTTCTGCTAGAGACAAGCAGCTTCATCAAGCCCTCTGTTAAACTTCAAAGTTTATGGTATATTCGGGATATTCTGGTAAATGTAGTGTGAGATTGCTAAAATTAAGCAAAGTCATTAAAAAAGCGTACTTAGTACTCGTTGTAAACAGAAACAGCTTCTTTTCTCCTAAAGATGCTTAATTTTTCCCCTTCTTATCTCTTTACTGCTGGGAGCTGCTGAGCTTAACAAAGTGAACTTGGTTTTACTTATCAAAGTGAGCTCAGGACCCCTAAGAGAGGGAGCAACCCAAACACAGAGATGCTCGATGCTCCACAAGGAGCCCCGAAGACTGCTTACCGCCAACAACCCCCCAGCTGCCACATGGCTATTAGGCAGCCTCAGATTTTAGAAGTACAAATGGAGCATCTGCATTTTACGTGGCTGCAAACCCCAGCCATTACTGGGAGTTTATGACAAGCAGACATTCTGGGCCTCTAAGCACTTCTGGAATCTTAGGGCTGAGCAGAGATATAAAGAGAATACACAGAACAGAACACTACCCATTTCTGAACTGCTCAAGGAAAATTTCTCACCCAAAATGAGATTAAGAGCCCAGTGCAGATAACTGCCTGGGACGTCCATTTCAATGCCATCCTATGCTAAAATGGCATTTTATTTCATTCAAACCAAAGTAGTTTCAGAGTTTGGGTGGAAATCCAATATATGCTGGCTTTTTCTTCGTGCTATGTACAAAAGAAAGATTAGCCAAGGAAATTAAAGCTGTCAGGGATATTGCAGGCACTGTACTTAAATGAACCACCAGGGTTTGAACACCTCGTGTGCAAATGGCTGCCCATCACACACCGAATGAACTGCATTCTCCTTACAGAAAGTCCCTGGGTGGTACAAAACGTTAGTGTACTCAGCTGCTAACCAAAGGGTTGGAGGTTCAAGTCCACCCATAGGTGCCTTAGGAAAAAGGCCTGGTGGTCTACTTCCCAAAATCAGCCACCAAAAACTCTATGGAGGAACAGTTATACTCTGATACATGTGAAGAGTCAACTTAATAGCAACTAGTTTGGTTTTGGCTTTTTTACAGTGGCCTAAGGCTGAGGAAACCCTGGTGGAGTAGTGGTTAAGAGTTCAGTTGCTAAGGAAAAGGTCGCCAGTTTGAATCCACCAGGCGCCCCTTGGAAACCCTATGGGGCAGTTCTACCCTGTTCTGTGGATCACTACGAGTCGGAATCAACTCAAAGGCAACGGGTTTACAAGGCAGAATGTGATCTGATCTCTGTTTACCTTGAAAACCTCAGGTCTATACATTCCCTCACTCACTCAGTTCTACCTGTGTTGGTCTTTTTTTCTGTTCCTTGAACCAGCTCTGCTCATTCCCACTTCAAGGCCTTTGCTGGGAACATTCCGCCCTCAAACCTTCACAGGGTTGGCTCCTGCTCATTATTCAGCTCTCAGTCAAAAGGTCTCCCCGTAAAGCTGAAGCCTTCTCTGACTGTCCAGTCATTCTCTACGGCAGCCCATTTTATTTTCTTCATAACACTGATCACTACCTGAAATTCTGTACTGCTCTCTCTGTGTATCATCCTCTTTGTGGTCATTAACGGGACACTTCCACTAGATTTTACAGTCTGTGAGCTCACGTGCCCTGTCTGTCTCGTCACCACTGTGGTCCCTGTACTTGGGACCCAGCAGGCTGGCATCTCAGTCTCCTAGTGCTGCTGTAACAGGAATACCACGGTGGGTGACTTTGAAGGATAGAAATGTATTTTCTCACAGTTCAGGTGGCTAGAAGGCTGGGTTCAGCCCTTGGCTCTAGCAGGAGGTTCTTTCTTGTTGTCTGTTTCAGCTTCTAAACCCACTGCCATTGATTCCGACTCATAGCGACCCTATAGGACAGAGGAGAAACGCCCCATAGGGTTTCCTAGGCTGCAATCTTTATGTAAACAGACTACCACATCATTCTCCCGTATAGCGGACAGTGGTTTCAAACCGCTGACCTTTAGGTTAGCAGCCAAGCACTTAACCACTGTCCTAGCAACCCTTAGATTTCCTGGGCTTGCAGATTTGTCTTCCTCTGTGGTGTTCAGATAGTGTCTGTCTTTCCTCTGCGTCTACTTGCTTGTCTCTGTGCCTAAGTTGCTCGTTTTATATCTCAAAAGTGATTAGTTTTAAAACACACCCTATAAGGATATGGCTTCATTAACATAACGAAGAAACCCTGTTCCCAAATGGGATTACATCCACAGGTATAGGGGTTAGGATTCCAACATATTGGGGGGATGCAATCCATAAATCCCAGCAAATATTTATTTATTACAAAGAAATTCATTACAAAATATATATTTGTTAAAAGTAGCCTCTGAAAGACTTCCACTTAAAAACAATTTGAAGAGTAATAAAATATCATACTTCCATGGGTTTTATATTTCAGGATCTTTACTATTTTCAGTTGGCTGCCTCTCCCTCCTTTCCTAGTCTATACACCTGTCTATACCCCTTTATTTATTCAAACGGAAAGAGAAAAGCTGTCAAACTCTAGGCAAACACGAGAAACTGAAATCAGTAGTGCTATAAGTTGGAATCCATAGATTGGAAACCCTGGTGGTGCAGTGGCTAAGAGCTCGGATGCTAACCAAAAGATCACCAGTTCAAATCTACCAGGTACTCCTTGGAAGCTCTATGGGGCAGTTCTACTCTGTTCTACAGTGTTGCTATGAGTTGGAATTGACTCGATGGCAATGAATACCCATAGGTTTGTAGCCCTGGTGGTGCAGTGGTGAAGAGCTATGGCTGCTAACCAAAAGGTCAGCAGTTTGAATCCACCAGCCACTCCTTGAAAACCCTATGGGGCAGTTCTACTCTGTCCTTTAGGGCCACTACGAGTTAGAATTGACTCGATGGCAACGGGTTTGGTGTTTTTGGTTTACTCACAGATTTATATCCTCAGCATCACTGATAAGCAGGAGAATACCCTCCTGAAAAGTCTCAGTCTAAGGTGAAGATAGGCTAGCATGGGTTCACCCAATCCACAGAATCCTCCTGTACCCATGGTCTATCTGGGCTTTTGTTCACTGCACAGAGATCAGGAAGTACAGCCTTAATCAAACAACGAATCTCTCCGATACTTTCCCTCAGCCTCCCTCTCTCTTCTACCACTTATCTTTTCCTCCACCCTCACTACTAGCTAACCTTCCCTCACAACAACTTCATAAACTCCAAGACACATCGACATCCTGGAAACAAATGACTGACATTCTGAAAACACACTTATCTTGATGAAGAGATTATACACACCTGGGCCATCAACCTGGACCAGGAGAACTTCCCAGGACATTGGACCCAGAGCCTAGAAGACAGACAGTAAAGGAAGGCTCCAGGGGATTCTTGCAATATCTGTGATATGTCGCTCTCATGTGCAACCTCTCCTTCGTTTCTCTTAAAATAATAATTATTCTCTTAAAGAATTAGCCAAACACATATTTTTCCATTAAAAAAATATACATTTTACATTTAGAGATAAGGAATGTGTTTCTAAAGAAAGAAAGAAACAAGAAAAGCACTGAGCATGGATTCACTCACAGCATCGGGAAATATCTTCAAACATTTCTTGTGTATGTGTGTAACTGCATGTGTGTGTATGTGCGCGCATATGTACATGTGTGGGGGAACGCGTGTGTACAGAGGCACTAATTCGGAACACTGAAAAAGTTGCGGTAGGACCTGTCACGTTGGGAGGCTCTCCCAGAGCTGGAACGTCCTGAGTAGGTAACACTCCGTGTTGTAAACTGCTCATGCAGCAGGTCTGAGGAAAAGGCATCGCCTGGCCACCGGCTGTTCCTGACTCTGGGAAAATGAAAATACAGCATCTCTGCACCTGTTCACCTGATGGTGAAGGAAGGAAAAGCCATTACCGAGTGACAGGAGACAAAAAACCAAAACCCACTTCAGCAACTCATCCCAGTGCTGGTGATTAATCTCACACTCCCACAGCCTGATGCACATTAACCAGGTAATTAATAATTTCTTTAGGGATTCCGGCTCGGCAACTGTTTTATCAACCTGCACGGCATTAGGAGGGAGATGCTGCATTTGTGATCAAACGTCTGGAACGGGGGAAAGGTCTGGAAAGGAACAGCCAGGCTTTGCAGCAATCGTAAGCCAATTTCAAAACGAACAAGTACAGTGTGAGCCGTCTTGTCTAATTTTCATCACTACTGTGGGTAGGCCTGAATAGGGAAGGCAGGGCACCTTCCTCTCCTCCTCTATCCACTTCACCAAGAACTGTAAGTTTATGCAAATAACGCGCCCTTCTTCCTTTGTTTGCTGGCCACCCCCCCCCGCCCCAGGCATTTTCATAAACTCGATATGCTAGTTTCTTACAGCTACATGCGGAGGAGGATTGGAATGGCAGTGTTTGTGAGGGTGCCTCACGGGGCGGGGGGGGGGGAGGGCACAGCCAGCAAACAAGCGCAGAAGGGCATGTTTTTGTGTAAAAATACGGTAACTGAATTCCGTTCTTCCCACTCTGCCTCCCAGAAGACCCCTGTCTACTGTGGCATCTCACAGACAGAGCACATGGGGTTGACCACTATGCGTAAAAAGGTAACAAACCAGGGAGGCATCGACCCTGAACACAGAGAGCCCCCAGATCAAAACTTCTGAACGGGGGTTTGAGCCGCACAACGCCAGTTACCCCATTTCTTGTTATTGCTGCCTCTGAACCACATCCATTCAACAGAGGGGAGGCACAGAGCCAAGATCACCCTTTCTGAGTCCCCTGTCCAAATGTATCCTTCTCTCATGATAAAACTTATTCCACACAGAGAAGCCAAAAAGCCCTTTTTTATATTTTTATTAAGATTTTAAGACTGTGAATAAAATCCCAAGGAGAATAATAAATCATAAGTATTGCTATTAAAAAGGCTCACCATTAAAATTCCAACTTATTCATTTTCTCTCTTAATGAGAAAAACACTACATCGAAAATATTACTATAAATTTCCCCTTAACTCTATCCAGGATGCTTTTGGGATGAAAAAGGAATAACAGCATAAACCATCCTTGTCAGAAAGCACAGTAGACGCACAGGCAAAAAGCCTGGGGGGAGGCCCGCCGCGGTCACACTGTGTCTTGGTATTATACGCTCCAGTTTTTCTGCGGGGAGCTGTAGCAGGCAGCCGTATGACACTCTCCATGGCCTTTATATGGGACCGTTAATCAGCATGGTGAGCAATCACAGTGTGTCACCTTCTGGGGACCCAAAGGAGAGACCTCCCTCAGACTCCAGGGCCAGGAAGACCTGGGCTTCTCCTACGCATTGATTACACAGACAAGACAAAACTCAGGACCTAGAGTGATTGCGCTGGGAGGAAGCTTAGAGACAAATCTAGCAAACATGCAGGACTGTAAGACAGGCTTCTCCTCCCACCCTAATCTAATCTTGCTAGGACAGCCTGGTTTTTCTTTCACCGTGACTTTTAGATGCGTTTCTATTGTATCAGGTGACTTCGGGATGCCCCTGGGTGGCGTGAATGGTTAAGCGCTTGACTACTAACCGAAAGGTTGGTGGTTCAAACCCACCCAGTGGCACCTCAGAAGACAGGCCTGGCGATTTGCCTTAGAAAGGTCACAGCCTTGGAAATCCTATGGAGCAGTTCTACTCTGCACACATGAGGTCATCAGGAGTCACAATCAACTGGATGGCAACTGGTTTGGGCAAATCATTCTTGGAATAAGGTGGGAGATAACCAGTTAGATAGACACAAGTAGAGCAGAAAGAAAGACAAACTGTAAAATTTTGGGCAAAACCCAAGATCACATAACACGGACTGGCTAAAGTTATTAGGATATAGAGTCCCTGGATGGTACAAATGGTTAAGATCCTCGCTTGCTAACTGAAAGGTTGGTAGTTCGAGTCCACCCAGAAAAAAAAAAAAAAGAGGCACTGCAAAAGAAAGGCCTGGCAATCTGCTTCAGAAAAATCTGTCATTGAAAACCCTACAGAGCACAGCTCTGCTCTGAAAAGCATGGGGTCGCCATGAGTTAGAGTCAGCTCAACAGCAACTAGTTAACTGGTAGTAGGACTCCAGAGTTTACCTAATCCTGCTGGGCTCTCCCTGGGTGTAGGGCTTGTCACAGGATAGGTATCTCCAGAAAAAACATGCACCATCCCTGGTAGCATAGATTTGACTTTCTGATTTGGGTTGGGAGGCCACTTTTTTATATTAAAACATAAATTATGGAGCAGAATACAAATTTCACATGCACACTACTAATATGGCAGAAACTTAAAAAAACAAAACAAAAACAAGTGTTTTGATTGCTACTGTCCATTTCAGACCCAACCCTCACAGGTCACATGTCCCTTGTCCTCTGCTTTTGGAGTGGATGGGAGGAAATTCTGAGAAACCTTCAACTAAAGCACATTACGGATAAGGCAAATGAGGCCCAGGCCCTGGACCTTGTTGAGCCTTAGGCTCCTTGTCTCTAAAATGGAGTAGTGATAGCTATTTCATTGGGCTACCATGGCAACCCAATTAGATACTGTATGCGAGGAATATCATAATGTACAAAGCATTGATAGCTACGATCCAGATTCATAAAAACTCAGTTAAACCAATAATTCCACAGCCTTCCCCTGTCTAAGAAAGGGAGAGCTCAGGAAGTCACCTCCAGTACAAGTTATCAAACTACAACATGATGGCATCCAGTCCCCATGGCGCAAAACTGGCCTGAAGACCTGACAATGCAAGTTGTACTACACCCTCCTTGAGGACAAGGGTCTTATTCATTTGATTTTTTACTTCCAATTACCAAGCACAGTGCCCATGCTAGGCATTCGATAAATGTCTGCAGAGCATATGTTTGCTGAACTGAGATCCGGTGATGTGATTAAACCCCAAACGATGAAGTGTTACGGGCTTGTTTCAAACACAAAACCAAACCACCATCATACACAACAGCAAAGAAACAAACAAATGAACAACAACCAAAGAATTCCACAAGCACACACGTGGTGCAGTAAAAGAGCACTGGACTTAGAGCCGCCGGACCTGGCTTAAATCCCTCATTTTATTTATTTGTTTTTAAGCTAGGTGACCTTAAGGGAAAAATATCAGTCATATACAGTAACTTTCCTCATTAAAACAAATAAGATGATAACTCTATCCTTAAAGTGCTGTTGTGAGGAATGAGCCAATATGAATACAAGAAAACTTCGTGAAATTATAGAGCACTAAAAAACGTTAGTTACTATCTACTATCACAACACAGAAATGAAGCTCAGCTGAAGCGTGCACACACACACAGATTGTGGGTTTTTCTGTCCCTCATAGCTCAATCCCAAAGCAAACTAAACCAAGATCTTTACAAAGTAGAAATAGTATTTTAAAATAACTATGCACCATCTCAGCCACTAATTATTTTGGGGATTTTACTATATGCAGCTAATTGGAAATGTTGAGTCTTTTCCATTCATTAGTTTTATTACAAGCACTCAATGAATTACAGGGGGATGTCATCACCATCTTCCTTGAAACTTTCACTTTATTGTCACGCAGGCCCTGACCTTGCAGAAGCAATTCACATTAATTTAGCACAAGTCACAGGACTGGACAGAGGAGGAAAAGTTGGCGTTTCTAATAAATAGGGCACCACTGAGTGGGTTGACACAACGCTATTATCTTTTTGATGTCAGGAAATGGGGTGGACAATGCTTTCCTTGTTATGGTGAGGTGCATTATACAACGCTGACTACTGGGGGACTCTATTGGACCCAGAGCACACCGAATGTGTGAAGAAGGCACTCCTTAACTGGATTTTTACTTTATTAAAAACTCACCTACACACAGTTATATGAATTGAGCCCCCCTCAAAAGATAAATTACAAAAGATCAGTACCAAGACCCTGTGAGACTGTAGGCGTGTGTATAAAGACTTAAGCATATACTCAGGCACCGGTAACTATATAAAAAAAACTACATACTTCAACATAAATGATAGCTTTATGCATCTCTTGTTTTTGTTTTTTAGCAGTAACCATTTATTGAATGCTTTCTAAGCACAATGCGTTTTATATACATTTACTCGGCATCCATTTAACCAATACCCAGCATCTCACCCAGCAGTAAGTTTTTTAATCCTCATTTTACAGCTTGGAAAAAAGTAAACTAATTTGCGCAGCCTTAGGCTCATGTGATTTGAGATCCTATATTTTCTGCACGTATTTATATTTAAAAATACCAGGAGGATCCATACATACCTTCATTCACATCAACCTCTTTATTTATTTATTGTTTGAACATTTTACTGTGTTTCAGGTGCAAGTTTACACAGTAAATTGGTTTTCCATTCAACAATTCATACACAGATTGTTCTGTGACATTGGCTGCTGTCCCTACAATATGTCAGCACTCTCCCCCTTTCCACCCTGCCTTCCCCATTTCCAACTCCCCAGTTTCCCTGCCCCTCCTTGCCTTTTCATCTTGGCTTTTGGGAAAATGTTGCCCATTTGGTCTCCTATAGTTGATGGTTCTAAGGAGCACATTCCTCGAGAGTGTTATTGTTTATTTTATAGGCCAATCTATTACTTGGCTGAAAGGTGACCTCCAAGACTGGCTCCAATTCCAGGTTAAAAGGTGTCTTGGGGCAATAGGCTCAGGGGTTCCTTCAGTCTCTATCATTCCAGTAAGACTAGGCTTTTTTTTTTTTTTTATGAATTTGAGTTTTGTTCTACATTTTTCTTCCATTCTAGCCATGACCTTCTGTTGTGTTCCTGGTCAGAGAGGTTGGTAGCGACAGCCGGGCACCATCTAGTTCTTCTGGTCTCAGGCTAGCAGAGGTTGTGGCTGGTTCATGTGGGCCATTAGTCCTGTGGGCTAATTGCTTCCCTGAATCTTTGGTTTCCTTCACTCCCCTTGGTCCATACAGGAAGAGACCAAGTTGTACCTTAGATTGTCGCTCACAAGGTTTTAAGACCCCAGATATTACTCACCAAACTAGGATGTAGAACATTATCTTTATAAACTATGTTATGCCAGTTGACCTAGGTGTCCCCTTATACTATGGTCCTTAGCCTTCAAACCCAGGAACGCAGTCCCACAAGGTGTTTGCATTTTTCTAAGAATTTTCCATAACTGTGCTCCCTATGCGCTCTATTGTATATATGAACATATATGCAGCACAAATACGTATACACAAATGCCCACAATGATACCTATATATTGCACATGCATGTACTCCCATGTGCCCTCCCACACCTATATAGCTTACATATCTACCTATATAACCACTGACAAATTTTCGGTTATTACTGTTGTTGCATAATAGTATGTGCTATAGGATACAACAGAGTTGTCCTTTATTTATTTTTAATTGTGCTTTAGTTGAAAGTTTACAGCTCAATTTCTCGTTCAAAAATTTATATACATATTGTTATATGGTATTAGCTGCAGTCCCTATAATGTGACAGCACACTACCTCTTCCCACCCCGGGTTTCTTGTGTCCATTCAACCAGCTCCTGTCCCTTCCTGCCTTCTCATCCTGCCTCCAGATAGGAGCCACCCATTCGGTCTCATGTATCTGCTTGAACCAAGAAGCACGCTCTTCACCAGTATTATTTTATGTTTTATAGTCCAGTCTAATAGTTATTCTATATTTTTGTGTACCTCTCAGTGTCATCATTTACCTTGTGCCGACCTCCCCCATATTGTGTATTGCCTTTCCCTTCACCAGAATTAACACATGTCAACTATCTAGTAAGTGATTCTCCCTCTTTCTCCCTCCCATCCCTGGTAACTATCAAAGAATGTTGCTTTCTGTGTGTAAACCTATTCTTGACTTTTTATTAAAGTGGTACCATAAAATATTTGTCCTTTTATGGATTGACTTATTTCACTCAGCATAACGTCCTGCAGATTCATCTTTGTTATCAGATTTTTCTGGACGCATCATTACTCTTTATCATTGCATAGTATTCCAGTCTATGTATGTACCACATTTTGTTCATCCATTCTTCCACTCATGGACCCCTAGTTTGTTTCCACCTTTTTGCTATTGTGCCTAATGCTACAATCAACATGGGTAGGCATATGTCTGTTCTTGTCACGGGTCTTATTTCTCTAAGATATATACCTAGGAGTGGGATTGCTGGATCATATGGTATTTCTATTTCTAGCTTTTTGAGGAAGCACCATACCATTTTCCATAGTGGTTATACCATTTTACAATCCCACCAGAGTGTATAAGAGTTCCAATCTTCTCATAACTTTACCAGCATTTGTTGTTTTCTGTTTTTTTGATCAGTGCTATTTTTGCAGGGGCAAGTCAACTCTCCCCAAACAAAGTTATAAGTCTATTCATATTGGTAAGTAATATATAATTACATTCAATTACAGAAATATCTGTTATATGTTCAATTCTATACTACTGATGCAACTGCAATAATTAGTAAAAATCACGAAGTCAGCTCATATAAAAAGCGGGTACATATTCCTATATATATGCAACCTTCATATTTATGTTTTTCCAGTCATGCCAAAGAAGACTATATAGAACATCATTTTTTAATATTTAGGGTTTTGTGAAGGGGCCACTGCTGCTCCACACGATCAGTGGAGTATGCTTTGAAGTCCTCTACTTTTCCGAGCTTGCTCACTTTGTGGCCCTTAACAAGTCCCTAATAGTGCACATCTGTTTCCGATTTCTAAGATGGATATAAAAACATCTGCTCTATCTACCTCAAAGGGAGTTGTGGATATCAAATGGTATCATAGACAAGATAAGCACTTCACGACACGGAGAACTCTATACATATTGTTGTTGTTATTAGCTGTCCCTGAGTCAGCCCCCAACTCACAGTGATCCCATGAACAATAGAATGAAAAGCTCCCGCTCCTTCAGCACTCCCAGGATCCTCTGTGAATCAGACCATTGTGATCTGCAGGGTTTTCATTGGCTGGTTTTTGGAAGCAGATCACCAGGTCTTTCTTCCTAGTCTGTCTTAGTCTGGAAGCTCCACTGAAACCTGTTCAACATCACAGCAACACGCAAGGCTCCACTCACAGGTGGGTGCATGAAGTGCACTGGCTGACATCAAACTCAGGTCTCCTGCATGGAAGGTGAGAACCCACCACTGAACCACCAATGCCCGTTTATACGTTGTAAGTCACTGTTACCAGTGATAACTATAAACCTTGAGGAAGCCTCAAAATTTTAGTTACCATTACAACTAAAACAGCAGTTGTATGGTTTTTACCTTTTTTATGACTTTGAAAGGTTATGCCCTTAGGAATGAGGAAGAAGAAAAGATGAAAGACGCATCCATGCTATTTCTGCACTAATAGCTAACTACAATATTCTATCTGCAAACAAAAAGGACAACACGAAAGACACCAAAAAAAAAAAAAAAAAAGCTGATTCCAGTTGATCTTAATCAAGGCAAAAACTATTTCAGGTTCTCACAACCCACATTAGCTGTCTCCTTCCCTCTGCTGGCCTTGTCGCATCTCCCTACACTGCTCTACCCATAAGCTCTGCTACCAGCAGAGGATGAAGTGAACCAGTTGGCAGGCAAGCGTCAGCTCTCGTCTCAGCTCTGACACGGGGGATGAATAAACAGATGCGTGGACTGTTTCCTGAAGACGCAAATGCTCAGTGTACTATTAGTATTAGCAGCATATTCGTATGTGTAGTCAGCCCCAGCAGAGCACTGCCTATTTAATATTGATTATTACACGAGCTTCATTACACAAATAAAACGGTACTTACAAAAATGTTCACTCTTTCCCCGCTGCAATTTAAACACATTTTTAAGAGGTCATTTTTCAAACCATTAGCGGTCCTGCAATTTTCTGAAACTGTCAGCTTTTCACAGAAGGAGTGCTCACGTGAAATGTTTTAGTACAAAAAAAGGGTTTTGCCCATGTAAACACATCTGTCAGCTCATACCACCAAAAAACTGAATTGTACGATTTCCCAAAGGGCTCCCTTAGCTATCCATGCAAACGGCTTGCTCTTACAGACTTTAACTCTTTTTTTTTCATAATTTTTATTGTGCTTTAAGTGAAAGTTTACAAATCAAGTCAGTCTCTCACATAAAAACCCATATATACACCCCCAATTACTCTCCCCCTAATGAGACAGCCCGCTCTCTCCCTCCACTCTCTATTTTCGTGTCCATTTCACCAGCTTCTAACCCCCTTCACCCTCTCATCTCCCCTCCAGACAGGAGATGCCAACATAGTCTCAAGTGTCCACCTGATCCGAGAAGCTCACTCCTCACCAGCATCCCTGTCCAACCCATTGTCCAGTCCAATCCATGTCTGAAGAGTTGGCTTCGGGATGGTTCCTGTCCTGGGGCAACAGAAGGTCTGGGGGCCATGACCACTGGTGTCCTTCTAGTCTCAGTCAGACCATTATATCTGATCTTTTTATGAGAATTTGGGGTCTGCATCCCACTGCTCTCCTATTCTCTCAGGGGTTCTCTGCTGACACACGTTAACTCTTGATCCCTTCTCTGCTGACCCACTGCCAGTGTTCCTGGTGCTCAGCATAACCCTCTGGCAACAACAACCAAAGGCAGGCTGCCGCCGACCCATTTCTGGTGCTCTATTGCAGCCCATCCGGCGCTGGTCACCATAAATGCTGCCTGCCCGGAGGACTCTCATAGATTAAATTGAGTTCCCCCAAAATATATGTTGAAGTCCTAACCCCTGTACCTGTGAATATGACCTTGGCTTGGGGGAATAGGGTCTTTCTTTGAAGATACCATCAGTTTGTTTATGAGGTCATATGGGAGTAGGGTAGGTTCTAGTACTCTATGACTGGTATCTTATAAAAGAGAAGGACAGACACAGAAACAGAGTCACACACACAAGTAAAGGCACCATGTGAAGATACTTCTATAAGCCATGGAATGCAAAAAAAAAAAAAAAAAGCCCAAGGCTACCAGAAGCTGAAAGAGACAAGGAAGGGTCTTTCCCTAGATAGAACACAGAGAGAGCTTGGTCCTGCCAACGCCCTGAATTTGGGTTTCTAGACTCCAGAACTGTGGGAAAAAAATTTGTTGTTTAAAGTCACCCACGTGTGGTGTTTGTGTTATAGCAGCAACAGATAAAGAAGACAACACCCTTCCACCTTCAAAAACCTCTTTCCTTCCCTCATCCAGAAGATTCTAAGAAAATGTTCAAAGGATGAGAGGGATTTATTTTCAAATTCTGCTTTCTAAACCTTTGCTCAAATATTCACTAAGTTGAAGGGATTGGAGGGAGAACAGTATTAATCTCCAGTGTGTGAGAAAGTATGCATAATGTTTTCAGATCTCTCTTCAAATTTCCATCAGTGAAATGGGAGGCTCCTCAGAACCTCTTCCATTTGCTCCGTTTCTCATGATCTGGCCCCTGAGACTGCCACACTGGTCACAGAGCTACAGTGGGTGTCCTGTACCTGATGGTCACCCAGGAAGTTTCTTGTTCACCATTTCTGGGGGCCACTTGAAGAAAATGGGGAAGAGAAAGCAGCAGGCCCCGCTGCCCTGTTTCTGGAAGAATGCCTAGTGGCCAGACTGCTTCCCACCCTTTCATCCTTTGGTTGGCCTGAAGATGCCAAACTAGTTGTCACAACCGTACAACCTACCATTCTTAAGAAGGTTGTAGGTGGGATAGAGAAGGAGAAGCGAGAAAGGTCTTTCTGTTCTCTCCCAGGGCTCTTTCATCATGCAGGTTGCATTGGGATAAAAGTAAACCAATCCCATTCAACCCCAGTCAACACAGCTTTTAAAAACCTGGAAAGGTGTACCTGATTATGAAGAGAAATCTGAAATACTGTTATTGTACCAAACATAAGGAGGCAAGCGTAGATCTACTCAAGAGAGTCTCCCCAAAGGAGGACTGGAAAAGAGTAACACTGTTTACTCACATCATAGCAAGGGCTGCCTCGACGAGTCAGGAGGTTGCCGTGTGGACTAGAAGTGCTGATGGGGTCACAATGCCCCGTTCCACACACATCACCATGGCAAGCTTCTGAAGGAAACAGCTGTGACAGTACTCTCCTTGGTATGCAGTGTGACGATTCGCATCCAAACTCCAGGCGATCTTGTGAACTATTCATCGGGGCGGGGCGGGGCGGCGGGGCGGGGGGAGGTGACTGTTTTCCTTTATATCATACTTTTAAAAGAACTTTCAGTCATTTGTGATTCTCCCTCTCTCTACTTCTCTCTGTGTGTGTGTGTATGTGGGTGTGTGCACACGTACACACACTGGCCCCTCACCCCAGTTCCCTCTCCCTTTCAGCCTCAATTCAAGCTTACACCTTTGATGGAACATTTTTGCTCCTCATCAAAATGGAAAGAACGAGCTTCAGAGAAGCAATTGAGTCAAGAGAATACAGAGGATGACATCACTTCAAACGCGGACTTGCCGGAAAATCATCCTTTCAAGTGCTCCCCTGTGTTATCAGCCAGGGACCCTCAACTCTCCTGACCGCTGCATGCTGCCCTGGTTTCCTATCTTTTGATCACCATTTGTTTTATGTCACCATTCGTAACATCCCCCATGTGTGCATGCGTGTATGTGGCACTTGTGTACTTTCTGAAGCCCCCATCTGTGTTCACTTTATAAACTCCCAAGCGCAAGAGAGGAATTCATTAGCATCGGTTCTTAGTTTGATAATTCTAAGTAAAGTCAATACAAACGTTTACATGGCATTTGCCCAGGAAGAGTATTAGGAATGAGGATTTTGGGCCATCTACATGTGCTCTCTCTGTCATATTACATTGCAAGGTACATGCTGCGAGGAGGCCCTCGTTTTGGGTCCTAAGCCACCTGTATGTCTCTCTTTCCCTCTGCACTACAAAGCAAAGAGACATAACTTATTCTTTTTCAAAACTCATTTGTGTCAAATGCAGACTAATTTGAGAAGCGTTCAAATTATCACTGGAATGTTTCCCCCCTCTCATGAGCAAACAGTGAGAAAGAATACACATTAGTGTCAGTCTGACCTGGGTTCAAATCCCACTCAGACACTGTCTTGGTCTCTTTTGCTGTGTAATTAACCAACCAAAACTTAGTAGCTCGAAGAAATAAAACAAAACATAAAAACAGCCATTGGATTTGTTCATTGTACTTCTACATCTGGCCTGGGCTCAGCTCATTATTCTTCTGCTGGTCTTACTGGTAGTCAGTCACTCACGTAGTGCATTTTCCTGGATGGTTGACTGGGAGCTGGACTCTGCTGGGACTCTGGTCTAACTGGGCTTCTCTCTCCACGTAGACTCAGGGTTTCCACCTCACCACATGGCTCCACTATATGGTCGCATCAGCAGGATAGCTAGACTTTTTACCTGGTGACTCAGGGGATTTCAAGACCACAAAGCGAAAGATGCCAGGTCTGGTTACGGTTTAGGTTCAGAACTGGCACAATATCACTTCTCCCACAATCTGTTGGTTACATTGAGTTACAGGACCAGCCTAGATTCAAGGACAGGGACTACATAAGGGTGTGAACTCAGGAGGCATGGTTCACTGGGAACCACCAGTGTGGTTTAACAAATCACTTCACCTCTCTGTGCCTCAGTTTTCTCCTCCCCTGAAAGGGAATAATGATAATCCCATTTTATGGAGATTTAACAACTATACAAGACAATGAACACAACGTGGTCAGCACAGTGACTAAACCAACCACTGACATCAAGTCGATTCTGACTCATAGCAACCCTGTTGGGCACAGTAGACCTGCCCCACAGCCTTCTCAAGGAGCGGCTGGTGGATTCAAACTGCCAGTTTTTTGGTTAGTGGCCAAATGCTTAACCACTGTGCCACCAAGATTAGCACACAGTAAATACTCAGTAAACAGTCTCTTTTGTTCATCCCAAGGTACCTGGATACTGAGAAATTTGTGAGCTCCTTCCTGCACCTGTCAGCCCCTCTCATGACAGCAGAGTTCCCAGTTCATGTTAACCATCTTAGAAGTCATCCCAGCGCCTAGTACAGAGTCAGCGTTCAGCAAGCACCCAGTAATAAGTGTCTGCTGACTGATTAGGTGACCACATGAGTTGGTGTACACTGTCTCCACCCACTTATTTCTACAACACATGGACTGACTGATTTCACAAGATGTGCTTACACTCAAATTAAAAGTTATCAAATTCAATGTCGTGAGCAATCATAGCAGTCTGGGGTTCATCTTCACTTCTTTTTAAATATAGTATATATAGCAAATTCCCCAGAAATATTTTGCCAGATTTCCACTGCCTCAATTTTAAAACTCAGGCATACTATAAGAAATATGTAATCCATATGTCTATGAGTCATTTTTACTCAGTTCATCAAAATGCCGTTTTTGTATTAAATGTCAAAATGCCTTTTATGTCTTTATTTAGAGCCCTTTAAAGTTGTTATTTTTAAATGATGGAGGAACATGTTTTGCCAAATTTAAAATCTACAAAATGCATTTGTAATTCAGTTCCAAACATCAGCTTCTGAGAGAGTTAATTTTATTTACTCCTGGGAAAATTTGTGTTCAGATATAAACTCTTAAATTTTAAGTAGTCAAAATTCCATTGTCCTTCATTTTAAATGTACTAAAGAATGTAATCACCTCTGTGTACATGGAGAGTTTGGAAAACCAACATATCACCCAGCTTGCCTTCCAAAGGAACACCTTGCTATCTCTATCATCTCATTCTGCCTCAGTTCTATACCTTGGTAAATAAGTAAGTAAAAATTTAAAAGGAAAAAAAAAAACCAAAAAACCAAGACTATCATTTGTTACCTATTTGTAAGAGTCAGGCAAGGTACAGATTCCTTCTTTACAGTTCTAGGTAGCACAAGCTTCTCATACAGATACACTGTGTGCTCCTCTTACTCCTGACATTGAAAATTCATCATTCTTTCTGCCTTCTTTCTTGTCTTTTTAACCTTTTGATTCTGATATTAAAAAAAAAAAAAAAAAGATGATCCCAATCTAACGGGACCTCTCCCTAACTCAAATTTCTGTAATAACCTATTTGTAATGTGAATAAAAATCATAGACACAATAAAGCAGAGCATTAGTTAAAAAAAAAAAATCTATAAAAGTCAATGTCATATAATTTACAAAGCCCTATATTTGAAATTCACTACCCCTCTGTCGGTTTGTCATACTATGGTGGCTTAAATGTTGCAGTGAAGCTGGAAGCTATGTCACTGGTATTTCAAGTACCAGCAAGGTCACACATGGTGGACAAGTTTCAGTGGAGCTTCCAGATTAAAACAGACAAGGAAGAATGGCCTGGGAATCTACTTCCCAAAATTAGCCAATAAAAGCCTTATGGATCATAACAGAATATTATCTGGTATGATGCTGGAAGAAGAGCCCCCTAGGTTGGAAGGCACTCAAAGTACACAGGGGCCACAATATAGCAACGATCATGGAGGTAGTGAAGGATCAGGCAACGTTCTGTTCCTACATATAAGGTCCCCACGAGTCAGTCAACTTAACGGCAACTAACAACAACCGTATCTGAAACCCAAAAATCTGTCTGTGACCTTAAACAAGGCAATTAAACTCTGAGCTTTAACTCATTAATCGATAAAACAAGGATAACGATAAACATGTTACCTTCGTCACAGACTTATGAATATCAAGTTACTAATACAACATCTTACAAGCTACAAACAATGCCAGTGATAACAATTACTCAGTGGCAGCTGTTACGTGTTTATTTTTATCCCAGTCTCCAATATAAACTAGTGTAAACTCACTTCCTTCTCTAATGTTTCCATTTTAGAGTAAAAACATTTATATCCAACTATAAGTTGGACTCTATGGAAAATTAGCTTGCCAAGACTTCTGAAGATCACAAATGTGAGTTCCCCTTTGCTTACTGGCTCTGTTTGCATGTTCTTGCTCCTAATGCTGAGGGTTTGCTAATGCCAACTCAGCACAGAACAAAGGACACTAATCTGTCCCTCAGTGGAGAAAATGCCATCTACATGGCACAGATGGTTTTATCCTCAATTTATCAAAATGTTAATCGTTTTAGGAACAGCATCTCTGGGTTTGAATTGAGAAACATCGTATTTCAAAGGCTCTGGCGCGGAGACCAATCACACAACTAGAACACTCAAGCTTGGATTGAAAACCAGCTCTGAAATTTGAACACCAACCAGTAGAAATCCGTTGCTAGGCTAGCAATGTTTTCCAATAAACAAAGTTTGCTACTTCAATAACTTATTAAAAGAGAGAGCATTCTCTTTATTCATCTCTTTAAAGTATGCAGGAAAAAACAAATGAGGTATCACCATAGCTAGGCCCCTTCTCTAGAGATCAGAAGAAAGCAATTCGCATTCCACACCTGAATTAGTCTTGCACGGAGGAGGAGTATCAGGTTTCAATACCATCACAGAGCTGACCCGGGTGTTAATTTGAATTTTAAGCAGAACCAAGCTTTTGCTTGGGTCCGCCCCACCTGTCAGTGTATGGTAGTATAACAAGATAATTACTTCTTTTTATTTCAAAATGCCAGACACTTAAGTAAGACTTCCATGGGAAATGAACACAGCACCTGTATTAAATTTATTCTGATAAGTCTAAGACCAAGTATCACCAGCATCTTGTTCTGTTATTCAGGGAAAGGGTAGGAGATGCCACACCGGTCCTACAAAAAGGTGGAACTACAGTCTACGACAACATCAGAAATACACTGGGGAAAGCTTTTGCAGGAAGCAAGATGGAGTTGTGCATCATCGTTCATTCATATAGCAGTGCTTCGTCAGCCAGCGAGCAATACCAGGCTGAAATGCAAGGCCATTTGGAGAAAGAATACAGTAATGGTGTGCATGAGCCACAGAACTAATGTATTTAGTCCATCGAAATTCTAAAGACTGTAGACGTGAAGTCTTCTTTAAGGAGGTATGCCTAGTGTCAGTTCCAGCAAGGAATAGCTCCTTCCAAAACACAGCATCGCTATCTAAATATTTTAAATAGATTTCATCATGATAACCAACATGGATCAGAGCTGCACAGGAGACCTGGAAAACAGAGGACTCTGTGTGCATGTGTGTGTGTGTGTGTACACTTGCCTGTATACATAGCTGTGTGCCAGTACTTGTCTGCCTGGACAGGGTTTTTCATATTAATTCTAAGAACTAGTTTAGAATATTGAAAATCGCCTATTTACCTTTCGGAAACCCTGGTGGTGTAGTGGTTAAGTGCTATGGCTGCCAACCAAGAGGTTGGCAGTTCGAATCCACCAGGCACTCCTTGGAAACTCTATCGGGCTGTTCTCTGTCCTATAGGGTCGCTATGAGTTGGAATTGACTCCACAGCGGTGGGTTTGTTTGTTTTTTTTTAATTTACCTTTCAAATTCTCTGTGAATAGTAAAACAAGACAGAATAGACAATTACCGATGTACAATGAGAGCTGTGTCACCTCATGGTGTTTTATAGGATTTGGAAAAGAAAGTCCTAAAGTAAGACAAACAAAATCTGAGGGTAGTCCTAGTTGATAACTTCCACACCATGATATGTAACTGATCACACTGCTGCCTTCCTTGGCCATGAGATTTCAATACCCACCCAAGAGGCAACTGGGTGTCTGCTTAGGGTGATGTCCTGGAGCTGGGAGCAAGAGGGTAAGGGAAGGGAAGAGGCCTTCTAAAAAGGTAAATACTGTGGGAATCTTCTCCGGGCAACAGAGTAGGACACCTCCCTCTACCTGTTGAACGCATCATCATGTCTAAAGTCATAAATGCTGGGGCCGTCCTGTGGTGCTGTGAACACGGCATGAGATTCAGGGTCGGGAAGAACCAGATTCAAAACCCAGACCTGACATTTCCTGGTTATGTGACCTTGTGCAGTTCTGCCTAGCTTATAGGTTTCACAATACTCCGCTGTCTCCTTTGTAAACTAAATGTAATGATATAAATAGAATTCCAAATGATCCAGTTGTTACATGATTTTGAATCTAGATGTCCAAAGTGTATCATCTAAAAAGGAAAATTTCTAAGACTCTTCGCATTTGATGGTAAGAAAAATGTGTCATAGACACCAGGCACATCTTCCACCTGGTGGCGTGTGCAGCAGTGTCGGAGTGAGATGGTGTGCTCCCTTTCAACACTGTGACTTTTTGCAAGTGACATGATGAACTTACTCTTCACTCCCTCTGTGTTCCATATGAAAAATGAGGATAGTGACACCTACCTCTTTGTCGTTGTTGTTGTTAGGTGCCATTGAGTTGATTCAGACTCATAGCAACCTTATGTACAACAGAAAAAAATACCACCCAGTCCTGTGCCATCCTCACAATTGTCACTATGCTTGAACCCATTGTTGCAGCCACTATGTCAGTTCATCTTGTCAAGGGTCTTCCTCTTTTTCACTGACCTGCTACTTTACCAAGCATGATGTCCTTCTCTAGGGACTGATCCCTGCTGGTAACATGTCCAAAGTATGTGAGATATAGTCTCGCTATCCTTACTTTTAAGGAGCACTCCGGTCACAATTCTTCCAGGACAGATTTGTTTGTTCTTTTGACAGTTCATGGTATATTCAATAATCTTCTCCCATAACACAATTCACAGGTGTCAATTCTTCTTTGGTCTTCTTTATTCATTCCTTATTCATCATCCAGCTTTCGCACGCACATGAGGCAATTGAAAACACCATGGCTTGTGTCAGGCATACCTTAGTCTTCAAGGTGGCATCTTAGGATTTTAAAATGCAAGTCAGATCGTGTCATCCTCTGCCTAGAACTCTCCAAGGCCTTCCCATCTCCCAGCGAGTCAAAGTCCTCACAGTGGGCTGCTGACCTGGCTTCATATTAACCCTGAGCCCCGCTAATCTGCCCTTGGCAGGCTTGCTGCTCTGAGGACACTCCAGGCATGCTCCTTTCTCAGGGCCATGGTCCTCATTCCCTCAGCACTCTTCCTCAGATACCAGCATGGCTGCTCCCTCACTTCCTTCAAGTCTTTGCTCAAATGCCACCTGCTCAGTGGAGCTTTTCTCACTCTATCTAGAATTGCAACACCCAACGCCCTTCTACTCAGTTCCTCTGCCTTCTCTCCATGACACCTACCATCTTCTCACGTAATTATTATGTTTTTAATTTACCATGTTATTTCCTGGCATGTGATGAACAACAGCTAGTGGATGGAAGAGGACCAGGCAAGGTTTCATTCTGTTATACGTAAAGTCACCACGAGTCGGAGCTAGAGCCAACTCGATGGCACCCAACTACAACATTAGTTCTTGAAAGTGTGTAACCATAGGCAAGATTATAATCTTTAGAATTGTGGGTAAGCACGTGCTGCTTTGGGCCAGTCAGCAATGCAATTAACACCTGGGAGAGAGTGATCGACCAGGGTAGCCAGGGGCATTGAAAGGCTCTGTTCTATTGCTGAGTGTCACCAGGACTCTCTTGTGGCTCTTGGGTACATCAATTTCTGCATCTGTAAACAAATACAATAATATCTACCAACCAGGGGAGAAGGAAGCTAAGGAGAGCTCCATTTGTCACTTGTTTTGCCACCTGAGATGAAATATCCAAAGAATTATTTAAAACATTTGCTAAGATGAAAAATAATAGGAAAAACCATCCTGTCTTCTCACATCTGATGACTTTTCTGCCTACCACAGGCATCTTTTAGCTGGCGCCTATTCACCCTACCTAAGAGCGTTTCAGCTACGGCCATTCTGTCTTTGGGTTGAAGTTAAGCAGTAATGAGGGAAAACCTGGTCTGAGACTTTCCTGGGGGAATCTGAGGCTCGGGTTTGTGAGTCGGGGCAAGGAATTCTTTTCATTGGGGTGGAAGAATACAGGGAAGGCTATAGTGCTGGTCTCCTGTTCATTAACTGGTTAGAATTACCGCAGCAAGAAGGTTAATAATTACACAAGTAATTAAAGCTCTTTTCATTTTCACACTCTAATCCTGTGCTTGCAGGATTTCAACCTTGGTCCCAGAGTCCAAGGGAAGAGGAGGTGGAATGGCGATGAGTCCAAATGGCCTCAGAGAGGGGGCTGGGAACCAGAAGCAGAGCCCTAGGTTTCTGACCACTTCCTAACGAGGTTCAACTGCAACAGATTAACAATACCAGGGAGCACTTTAGTTTCTCTCTCTTTTTTTTCAAACAATCGCACACCTTTTGTAGAACCAAGAGCCATGCTGTTGTGTGCCACGTGGGTCTTTGACACCCAATCTTGCCTAAGACCCAACACCCACCCCTTTACGCCTGCACAGAGTTTATTTTGTGTCACTGTTTATTAAAGACAGCTTATGCCCTAAGTCTTTATTTACTTGTGTTTATTGCTATTTTCGCGAGACTCGCCCGAGAGTAACTATGCTTCTGGTCCACTTGGGTACTTTAATCACTGTTAGCAGGTAAAATCATCTGTGACAACTAATCCAAAAAGCAGATTATATTTATTTTGGCTACAGTGGCTTGCAATTCGTTAAAATCAACAAAGCCTTTTCATTAGCCCCCCGCTGGTGTCCTAAAAACAGACATTTCAAGGGTCTCAAAGCACCGAGCTACACATATGCAGCCAAGCTACTTCTGACAAATTCTTGGTGCCATTCTTAACACAAAATCTTACTAAACTAACAAACAAGAAACAGAGCCCCTCGGCTTTCATACAAAGGCTTAATTAACATGCCGAAACCCCAAAATCAAAATCATAGCCTCACAGCTTCCCAAACGTGGAGGCAAAACAAACACAGAGGCTGTGTCATTAGTTAAGCAAGATTTACCAAAAATTGGAACTTTTTTTTTTTTAATAATGTAGGAAAGGATTAGAAATCAGAACCACGGTGCCTGTTTCTAAACAGTTCTGCATGGGCATTCTGGCCTTCGAAAGCTGGGATCGTGATTAACTGGACTGTTGGCGGAGTCAGTAAATCTACCGAGCAAAGGATGAAGGTCTCATTCCAGAGGCTGCCAGAGACTAGAAACTGTTGCAGCCTGCTTTTTTTTGTTTTTGTTTTATTAATTTTATTGTGCTTTAGGTGACAGTTCACAGTGCAAATTAGTTTTTCGTTTGCAGCCTATTTTAAGGAAAGCATCCTCCCATCAGTGCCCCACATGCTCTCCCTCTTCAACTCTCCTTCCCTAACCTCACCGCTGCATTTTTCAAGTGAATTTCTCTAACTCGCTCCCATCCGACTTGCCCCTGCAAAGAAGGAGGGACTCTTTAATAGACAGGTGGATTGGGGGCTCAAGTGTCAGAAGTGGGGGCGTTTCAGGAAAGATGCTCATGGCAGTGACTCTGCCAACACAGTGCCACCAGGCAGCGGCCATAATTAATGAACGTATCGGAAGGTCTACCCAAGGAGCAAGGAAGGTGGACAGGGATTTATGTTTACCTAAGGGGAAAATTTTTTTTTTTTAAGGGGAAGATTATTTAGCTTTGCGAGAGCTTTCAGAACGAGGAAGCCCAGAAATATTCAGATATGGTGTGATACCTCTTGGAACCTGAAGGGAAATTCAAGGAATGGGCAGGCAGACCCAGAAAACAAGGGCAGGGGAACAGACCTGGGAAGATGTTCTCTGGCCCGCATTTCCCCTTCCATAGCTCTGATTGGAAAGCTGCTGTGATTTGTGTGTTTCTATGACCGCTACTACAACAGAATTACTTGTTTGTCCCCCCAGCATAATCCTGAAAGTTGTCAAGGATGATTACCACATGATACTTCATGCAAGTCTCTATCCTAACATGCAGATTTCCACTGGTTGAAAGGGGAAGCCAAAAGCAGCCCTTGAGAGCAAAGGTTCCCTTGGTTCTTAAATGCAGGAGTGATGAGCCATCGGGCTGCCTCCGAGACAAAAAGATCCCGCTCATCTCCACGAGGATCTCTGTCCAGCAGCCCCTTCAGCCAGTACTTCAGCTCCCTCTGGTTCATTCCAGAAGCAAGAGAGCTGTCTGTTAGAGCAGATAATAAAATCCAGCCTAGAAGGAAAATCCACATACAAAGCTTCCCTCATATCAGAGCTCTGTCCACAGGGAAAAGTAAGCCACATCTGATATACAAGTTATCATTTTGGCTCTTCGTAATTAAAACTATTGTTGCCATGGCAATTTAAAGAGTGTTGCACTTAGAGGAAAGGCTAATGCCACAGCTTTTTGTTGTCGTTGATAAAGTTTGCAGACCAAGCTTGGGTTCATTTATGGCAGGGCGGCAACATGACTCGGGCAAACAGTGGAGAAACACAGGGTGAGGTGAGAACATCTAAAACTCAGTTATGTAGCCAAGACACTGTTTTCAATTGTTCCTCAGGCCCCAGCCCACCGCATTCAGTAGATAAGAAGTGTGCTGCCTTCTTTAGGTATTCTTACACCGAACAGCTCTCCCCAGCACACCTGAAGCTCCCTGGTCTTCTCTGTCATCTACCACTATCTAGAGGATTATACACAAGACGATTTCCAGGCCATTGCATCACGGACTTTTCCCTCACCAGCCAAGGGGAGCCACATGCAATTCTCAAGCAGAGAAACAAAGAATCCACTGGGTTTTGTAAGTTAAACAGGATGGCTAAATGGCCTTTAGGTTGTTGTTGAATAAAACATGCTGCGACAAGCAAGCCAACAGCAGTTGGCCTGAGGAGTATTTCAACCTTATACCTTCTAAGGTTATTTCCAAATAAAAGAGAACACACCCCTCACTTTTGTTTGTTTGTCATTTATTTATTTATTTTTCATGAAGTTTCCTTCTTTTCCTTTTCCTTCGAATTTGGGCCTGCTTTTAGCGTTTATGGCCCCCTCAGGACAAAACCACCTGAGCCAAACACAAGAAAAAGGCCACACAAACAACCTCTACAACCCTTCCAAAAACTGAAAGATCCGGCACACGTCTGCTAGAAAAAAGCAGGCATGAATGGAGCAGTGTTCCCCAGACTGGCGGGCGCAGAGAGGCACCTCGGGTCCCTCCCCTGGAGACTCAGCTTCGGCAGGTCTGGCACATTGAGGGACACTGGGCTAGATGGACTAGGCGAGGCTTTGAGAGGGACAGACTGTCAGAACTGACTAAAGAACTAGTCCAGGGTCAAAGAAACCAAAAAGGTGGAGGGCTTGTTCGCTGGCCTACTCTGACGAGGAGGGCCACTTAGACACACCCTGCTTCCCTCTCAGGAAAACTGAAAACACCCATGGAAAAAAGTTACCCCATGTATGTTCACGCGGCTCTTACATACCCTGTCCCGAAAAATCGAACGGTTTAGTAACGTTTACTTGGCAGAGGATGGGAGAGGAGGAAGTTCTGCTGGGCTTTTAATTTTATTTTTCAACTAAAAATAGGAGAGAAATATTGTGATTTAAAATCCAGGAAAGTGCATGTAAAAAAACCTTTCAAATGTTTTTTCACATATATACTAACCACCATTAAAAAACAAAAACACACATACAAACCAGGAAAATGAACTGGCACTCCCCTCCTCCTGGGTCTGAGATGGACAGGGCACTTCCACCCATAGTTTAGAGATCTGGGAGGAAAATGTGTGATGTGTCACTTAACGCTTCGTACAGTGACTCAAGATATTGAAAGAAGCATAAAACGTTTCCCCTGGGGGATCTGAAGGTAGCAGTGTAGGTGACAAAAAGGCCTGGAGGACCAAGGTAGAGAAGAGGGCTTTCATCTGATCAAATGAGTAGCCAAGCACAGGGCGGAATGCTGAACGCGGCGTGCTGTCAGTAAGCTCGCTCCCCTACGAGAAGAAATGACTCAACACAGCCCCAGTGACTACATTTCAGGAACGCTCTGTCTCACTGGAATACCGCCTGTTGGGGGATTGGTGTCTAGAGAGAAATTCTCAAATAAGCTTCTACTAAAAGACTGGACACTTAGCTATGGCCACTGCTGCTTTTTAATTCCAAAAGCAATCTGAGCCATAACCCAATAGTTCTGCCCTCTGATAAATGAGTAAAATCTAACACCATTCCTGAAGTTTTATAGGCACTCCTCTCTGAGTCCATGAATAGTGTATATACTCTCTTCAAAGGCTCTATTTTTCTCTTTTGTAGCAAAATGGCAAGAGCCTATGGGATGGAGGTGCCTGGGGCAATGTTCCTTTTTGCTTAGAAGCCACCTGCTAATCACCTGCAAGTAATAACAGACTACAAGGGAGGCAGCTCAGAGAAGGCCCCTCACCACACTGAAGGGCAAGGGTTAAGTAGAAACAAAGTGAGGGAGGCTTTCTCGGCCTGAGGGAACTCTGCAAAAATGACCAGTGAAGATCTCCCTAAGGATGGATTCAAGGGGCTGAGGAGCAGCAGTTAAAGATCAGAGGCAACTTGAAATGAGCCAACGTGCCAGACTTCTGAAGTAGAATAAAAAATACAATACTTTCAAGAAGGTAATACAATCTCAGGGCCAGCAATATCTTGGAAAGTTACTTGCTCTGCCTCTAGGCTGAGAGGTTGAGCTTGATGGGTATGGCCCATAATGGACCCCTCTCTTCAGACTTCTTTCATGGCACTCTTTCACTCCAAGGCAAGACTAGGGCCATATTGGATGCTGGCCCAGTGAGATGGGGCTACTGGAGGACTAAGTAGAAAATGATTCAAAGAGCATTAGAGGCTTAGAAAACTGTAACTAAGAAGTTGTTAAGGGACAAGAGCTTAATCCAGTTCCAATCTTTAACTGAGAAAGATTTCAGGCACGAGAGGGATTTTCCTGATGTGAGTGAGAGTAATTCTTGTCCAGCTACTGAAAAGTCAATGGGAAGAAACGGGTCAAAACTAGTCTAGCTGAAAAGAAAATCTTGAACATGAGAGATTAGTACATAGTGGTGGCTATGGGACCTCTTTTTTCAGATTTTCCTTAAATACAGAGTAGATATTCATTGAGCTGGTAGTGCTTGGGGCTCTTCCTGCATGAAGACTGTAGAATGGCTTTCAATTTAGGCTTGGTTCCTCTTGCTTTGCCCCACATCTTCCTGCTGTGCCTTGTGGAATATCTACTTGACTCCAGTCAAACACCCCTTTCTCCTCCACTTATTTTTTACCTCTCTCCCCCAGTGTCTCCTCTCAGATAATGCTCATTTTCTCCTGCCACTCTCATCTGTCCCATACCCCTCTTTTGATAAGGAGGGAAGGGGAAAATCGAGACTGTCAATCTCACCTCTCAATGCTTCCTCTCATTTGAAATTCATGGCACCCAAATTATCACCCTCCTCATGTTAATTTTTCTTTCTTTTTTTTTTTCATGTTTAGGCTGCCCTGGCCTGATGGAGACTTTCCCCTCCATCATGTCTAACTCGCCATGTTCTGGACATTCTTGGGGACTTTGCCATCCACCTTGATGGTTTCTCAATCTATCAGTTCCTTCTCTGCTTGAATCCATTAGCCTCAGAGCAAATGACCAACCCCCCTTCCCCCTTACTAGATTACTAGATGAACTATGTATCTCAGGACTTGAAACACTTGTCTCCCAAATCTGCATGTGAATGAATATTCATGTCACACCTAAATCCAATTGTACTTAGTTTCTGAGGCAGCATACTAGGTTCTGTCAAAAATTGGTAGTGAATTTTGTATCTTTAATTTGTCTTCCTCCCTCCTTCCCTTCTTTCCTTCTTTCCTTCTTCCCTTCCTTCTTTCCTCCTCTCAGGAAATATTTATTGGGCAACCACTCTGTGACAAGTACAGTGCTGGAAATGGGACTCAATAAAACTCACAATCTAGAAGATAAAAGGCACAGTCGACAAGTAACTATATGGCCCATAAAATTTAAGAAATAGGAGACAAATGCTTGGAAGTATGAGGGACCTGGCCTAGCCTGGGGGAAGGAAGAGAAGTAAGCCTGCTTTTAGGAAATGTTTCTAAGTCTGGAATCTGAATAGAAGGTACGCAAAGACGAGGAATGTACAGAAGAGCATTCCAGACACAGAACTGTATGTGTGAACAGAAGAGAGTGTAGGGCTTAGAGAGTCTAAAGCAGTTTGGTTTGAATGGAATTGGGAAGGAAAAGAGCAAGGAAGCATGTGATGAGGCCTGAAAGGCAGGCAGAGAGTAGAGCAGGAGGGTTCTGGGAGCCTACATGAAAAATTTAAGACTTTTTTTTCCCTAAACGCCAAGTGAGAATATTGGATCAGATCTCCCAGGTCCCTTCCTGCTTTAAGACGCTATTCACCAGTCAAAACCAAACCAAACTCCTTGCCGTGGAGTCAATTCTGACTCACAGCAGCCCTACAGGACAGAGTAGAAATGCCCCATAGGGTTTCCAAGGAACAGCTGATGGATTCGAACTGCTGACTTTTGGTTAGCAGCCATAGCTCTCAAGCATTACACCACCAGGTCTCCTATTCAATGGTAAAGTCTCCAATTATGTAGTCCCTTTCCAAGCACAACTGCCTTGCCTGTCATGCCACTATCTTCCCAATGTCCTCCCAGAACCGTACCTGATTTTTCCCGCCCTGGAGCACACACCCCTAACACCCACACCACATCACTCTTACCACACCCAAATTATTAGGCACTGTATGTTTCATCGGATATTCTTCCTCTCTGAGTCCAGGACCAACATCTTCAACACTGTCCTCACTTCACAGACATGCTGCCAAGTTCATTATGTAATCTTCCTATCTGACTCCCATCCCCTCTGAAGAAGCTTTCTCTGACTCATGTCTCCCTTTTCACACGCATCCTTCTTTTTTTTTTTTTTCCCCTGCATCTTTAATCTCTCTTCTAACATCTTTCCTTCTGCTTCAAGTACTCTCAAGTCTCCTCTGTATCCATATTGCTCTTTGGTCACTGAGTGGTAAGGAAAATGTGAATTTGGCTCATTACCAATTCATGCTGTCAAACTTGGACTTTGCCCTCCACCAGGGATACTAGGTAACCCATTTACTCATCACCTGTGCATTCCTGGGATCACTTCCTTCTGAGGTTTATTTAGAATTAGTCTCTCCTCAAGCTCCTAACCGCTTATTTTCAGGAAATGACTTTACATTCTGTTTATTCTGAGAGCACGCTTATTTGTTTTTTTGCCCTCCAGGGGTCTGTTTCTACAGATGATGTGCTTGGTCTTCCTGCCTTTATTTAGGGATCTACAAGGCCTGGAAATTGAGGGGAAACCCTGGTGGCGTAGTGGTTAAGAGCTACAGCTGCTAACCAAAAGGTCGGCAGTTTGAATCCACCAGGCGCTCCCTGGCAACTCTACGGGGCAGTTCTACTCTGTCCTATAGGGTTTCTATGAGTCTGGATTGACTCAGCAGCAACGAGTTTCGTTTTTTTTTTTTTTTTTTTGGTTTTGGGGAATTGAGAGTCAGAATAGACTCTAAGGCAATGGGTTTGGTTTTGGGGGGGGCGGATTGCAAAGAAGGGTTAGACATGGTTCTTGCCCTTCCAGAAATTTCAGTGTCATTAAGAACATGCAGCTATACATAATACTTGTTTCAGAATAAGTCTTAAGTGGTATCAACACACAAACACACACGTCACCACCCAGGTCTGTTCTAGCTGAAGAGGTCAGGGCGAGCTGCAGGAAGGAGTAGTTTAAGCTGAGCCTGGAAGGATAAGTAGGATTTTCATAGGCCTGACAAAAAGTTATGGACATGATTCCAAACAGAAGGAACTACAAGTGTGAGGCACGAGTGCAGAAAGCACAAGGCCCCATGGACATATACTTTTAAGCTGAAGGGTGGAAGGGCAGAACAGTGTTAGAGAACTCAAAAGGAATGATGGGATAATGCTGTGCAGATTTTAACTGCCAAGTTAGCCAGAAGAGACCTCATGTACAGATGAAGGGAATCTACAACATTTTTGTGAGAAAACTGACATGCTGAGGGATATCATTCTGGTGTGGCCTACAGCGAGGCTTAAAAGTAAAGAGGCTGAAGGTCAAGTTCAGTTAGGAGGCACCAGTCACTGTCTGGACCCAATGTAACCATTGGGAAGGTACAGAAATAATAAAGATGACACGCACATCCCTTCTAACATCTGAACAAGGATCCATTCCATTTGATCCCCCCCAATGTTTTTGGGGAGAATTTCTTACCTTTACTGACATTTTATTTAACTTCTTTAATCTCACTCTCAAAGTTCTCTTTTTCTTTAGCTTAAATGTACTCTCCTTATAAAGAGTATACTTACCATAAAAGTAATAATTATTTTCTTTGAAAAAATTTGAAAATTTCAGGAAAATAGATCACCCTTCCTACTAAAATGCCTTCCCTTGGCCCAGCTTGAGAAACCATCTGGCCTCCATTTCTCTGCTTTGTAAAATGTATGGACTCTTTTTTAAGTCTCCTTGGCTTGCCATTTCCTTCCACCACAAACTCCTCCCTACCCACTCTGCATTGGCTTTAAAGGTGCATCTCAGATGTCAACCCCTCAGAAAGCCCAGCCACAAGTCTCCTCCCCCCCCACCCAGCAGACACTCTGGACACCCCTCACTTACAGCACTAGCCACATGAAACTGAAACGTCCACTGTCTGCAGCTGTCTTCCCAACTAGTCTATGAGCTATAAGAATCATGAATCATGTAAAAAAAAAAAATGATAGAGAATGAAATAAATAATAGTTTTCTTTCTTTTCAGGGAGAAGAGGCCAATCAAAGCAAGACAGGAAAATATGAAGCCACCAAAAAAAGAAAAAATCACATTTGACTAGTTTTCTATGATAGATAACTGGAAACAAAATTAAAAGGTAAAAATAAAATTGGAAAAAAGAATCTTGTAACACATATAAGAGAAAGTGGTTAATAACCTTAGTATACAAGAAGTTTCTACAAATAAGGAAAATGGCAAATATTTCAATAGAAAAAGTGACAAGGGAACATGAACATGTACATTTACTAAAAAATGATACAAATGACCAATAAAATTATAAAATATGTGCAGCTTCATTAATAAATTTTGCAATACAAATTGAAATAACTATTAAGATACCACTTCTCAATAATAAATTGGCAAAAAATTAAAAGTACTTAAATGCTCATGCTAACTAGGAAATGGACCCTCATACAATGATGGAGGAAATGTTAATATAATTTTTTAACTATCCACTAGCAGTTTCTTACGAAATTCAAAATGTAGATACACTTTAGCTTAGCAATACTATCCAAGATAGCTATTGTACAGAAATATGAATACAAGAATGAAAACATTTTGGCAGCATTATTGGTAAGAACAAAAAAAACGTAAAAGGACTAAATTTGTATCAATAAAGGAATGGTTAGATATGTTCTGATATTCAAGGGGGTAGTAATTAAATACTCACCTGAAAAGATATACATGATACATTAAACTGCAGTGAATTGCAGACCTACATGTTGGCATAGTTTTGTTTTTTGCTTTTCAGTTAAAAATAAAACCGGATAGATAGATAGTTACTAAAAACATTGGAACATGCTGAAAAGGAGATTAATAAACTATGAAGACTGACAACATCTGAGTGGTGTGTGTGTGCGTGTGGCAGGCTTGGGGAACTGAAGATAAGACGGCAAAGGATCCTTATACTTCGTACTCCAATTTCCTGGGTCCCCCCCCCAAAATATATTTTTTTAATCTTGTCATATTTCTGTCTTCAGCACTTGGCATTTCTCATAGATGTTCGATAATGTTGGCTTAAGAGAAGACCTTATCAGACCATCCTTGACTCTCAGAAATCTGCTGGTTTCGCCCACCTGTGTGGCCACAGTCAACCATACATCACTGTTGGCTGGTTTCTGTCTGTTTCCTGTATTAATTATTAACAGCAGCCTCTTTCACTCACAAAAGTGATTCCATTTGGACAATAAGTTACAGGGTCACCATTATAACACCTCACTGAAGCCCTTGGCATTTTAAATTAGCTCCTCCTTCCTGAAACTCCCCTTCCTTGTCTTCAGGACACTTCAGACACTTGATGCCTGCCTTTTTCTCTTTCCTTCCCTTTCTCCTTATTCTTTCTCTCATTCACTGACTCTTTTTCTTCCTTCAGTCTAGCTTCTACTCTTTTTCTTCCTAAAGTGTAGTTTTTCTCTTCTTTTTGTGTTTCATTCCTGTGATGATCAACCTTTTAGCCAATGACAACATGATGATTGTCTCTGGCTTGTGCCTGGCTCTCAATCTGCGGGCCTGGTTTGCTGTGGGGGCCTCAGCACTTACGGTTTCCTATCAGCTCAAATCCTGATTGTCTACAACCAAAGGAACCCTTGCCCCTCCTAACTGATGCCATTATCAGCTCAGTTTCTCAGAGAACTCTAGATAATGGGATTATTGTTGATTTTAATTTTCTTTGTATTATTATTATTATTTGTATTTCTCTCAATCGGCACAGCAGAATGAAATCCATGTGGGACTATCTGTATTTAAATCAGTCACAGCTCCTCTACTTAGCCAAAATTCTTAACTTCTCTGTACCTCAATCTGCCCATCTTTAAATTGAGGATATCAGAAACTACCTCGTACAGCTGTTTCCAGGATTAAATAACTCATTATATACCAAAAAAAAAACCAAAAAAACAAAAAAACTCATCACTGTCTAGTCAATTTCAACTCATAGCAACCCTATAGGACAGAGTAGAACTGCCCCACAGGGTTTCCAAAGAGCGGCTGGTGGATTCAAACTGCCGACTTTTTGGTTAGCAGCAGAGCTCTTAACCACTGCACCACCAGGGCTCTATTATATATAAAAGCACTTTATATATATAAAGCACTTTAGAATGCTGGGCACATAGGAACCACTACAGAAGAGCTAGCTAGTACTTTACCTTCTTAATTCTCTGTAATGAACATATATTACAATGATAACAAAAACGCATTACAAATAGTCACTGAATCCCAATTGTTCATAAAATTAACTTAAGCCTGGTGCCTGGCTTAATGCCTTGCAGATTCCATTCTCCTTATGTCACCCTGTCTTCTGACATTTTTCCACTTGCACTTTCCAGTTCTTGGGCCTCCCACCTCTACCTTCAAGTGGTTGTCTGGTAAATGTTTAACAACTGGCTCTCAAATGATGAAAAGGCCTAATTTTTTGTGTTTGCCAATTTCTACGCTATAAATGATCCCACCGTGGCCAAGCTCAAGTCACCAACTAAACATGGCCTTGGGAAGAGGTGTGCAGTAGTAGCACACACCATTCTATATTTCCACCATCCACGTACAATACAACGATGCCATCGAGTCGATTCTGACTCACAGTGACCCTACAGGACAGGGTAGAACTGCCCCATACGGTTTCCAAGGAACAGCTGGTGGATTCCAACTGCCGACCTTTTGGTTAGTGGCCAAGTTCTTAACCACTGTGCCACCAGGGCTCCTTCACATACAACAGTCGTAAGTTAAAAGCATAGATAGTAGCAAGGTGTGACTAAAATCATTAGGAAGTGATAAGTTTTGAGCATTTATTCCTTGTCTTCATGACACTGAAATAACTACAAGATCTCACTTCTCAATAACAAATTGGCAAAAAAATTAAAAAAAAAAAATTAATATAATTGTAAATGTATATAATTTAATGTTAATAAAGGCCGTGTTGAACAGCTGGCTCACAAAATTCCTGGGAATTTAACAATTGGCTCTCTTAGTGTGAGCAGGCTCCCATCTACCACTGAGCACCCCCCAGCATTCTTCACTTTTACTCCACATCTGCATTCTCTCTCATTCCAACTTTGCCCCCCTCCTGAGCTGGCCTCCCTTCCCTCCCCCACTCACTCCCTAGCCTACGATGCCATCCTACAGGATGAAAGCACCCACTGGCCCTTTCCTTGCCCAATTCTGTTACTATTTCTGGGAAGGAGCCCTGGTGGCTCAGTGGTTAAAGCTACAGACTGCTAACCAAAAGGCTGTGGGTGTGAAACACCAGTGGCCCCGTGGGAGAAAGATGGGGCATCTTGCTTCTGTAGAGATTTACAGCCTCAGGCGCCCTCTGGGATCACTATGAGTCCGAATCAACTCCCCAGCCGAAAAAATCCGATGCCATCGAGTCGATTCCGACTCACAGGGAGTCTACAGGACAGAGTAGAACTGCCCAATATGGTGGATTCGAACTGCTGACCTTTTGGTTAGCAGTCCTAACTCTTAACCACTGTGCCACCAGGGTTTCCGGACTCCCCAGCAGTAGGATGCAATATAACACATTTTATTGTGATAATCACAAATTATTTTACACATTACCCTTCTCCTGACCTAAAGTAAATTATGTCTGTTCTATACAAGTGATTCTCAACTGAGGAAAGGAAGGGTGGCAGAGCACATTTGAGGCTCACTTGAGAATCTTGGGTTCTTTTCACACTTCACCTTCTCCTTCCTAGTTGGTGCTGATAATCCACCTCCCATCTCTACCCCACTTGGGTAGCAGCAAACCATTTCACACATCACAAGTCTTGGCACAATGAATGTCTGGCGCAGGGTAAGCACTTAATAACTACCTGTAAATTGGAGAAATCAGATATTTTAACAGAACAACTAAATTCTATTAGCTAGTTTAGTGCCTCAACGAGATGGACTGACACAGTGGCTGCAACAATGAGCTCAAGCATAACAACGATTGTAAGGATGGCTCAGGACCGGGCAGTGTTTCGTTCTGTTGTGCACAGGGTTGCTATGAGTTGGAGCCGACTCGACGGCACCTTACAACAACGACAGTTTATTACCTAGCTAAAAAATGTGAATTCCTTTTCTTTTTTTTCTTACTTGCAGCATATGACAAAGAAACAACAATTTGGTCCTGGTAGTTGTACTGATGAGATGGACTGACACAGTGGCCGCAACAATGGGCTCTAACATAGCAACAATGGTGAGGCTGGTGCAGGACTGGGCAGTGTTTTGCTCTGTGTACACAGGGTCTCTATGAGTCGGAACTGACCCAATGGCACCTAACAACAACACCAACACAGTTGTACCGAGGCAAGAGAAAACATGCTAATAACATGTCAGAGTATTATTTGTTATAAAGTAAATGAAATTAACGTCCTCTACCAGGGCTCTAATGCACAAGCACATTACCGCTGAGAAGATAAAGTGGTCGATGTCTTTATTAATGTGAAAACAGCCATTTGGAAGTCACTGCTGTACAATCTTGGGGATGTGTAAACACATATACGTATTACGTGAGTATAGATATGTGTAGCCTGATCATAAACTTATTGCAAAATATATTTCCACTCCAAGTATAATGGTTATGAACTAATCTCATTAGAAATGATAGTGCTTAGAGATCAAAGTGTTTCATTTCTACTTTGAAAGAACATCATAATTAACTTACGTCTCATGAAACTCAAGGGGAAGAAAAAAATCAAGAGAAAGCTAACTGCCATCATGTATTCATGGAAATGTTGGCTCACAGCAAAATAGTCAAAGATAAGCACCAGTGGTAAAGCATTTATTTAGCCTACATTTTGACATTAGAATGGCCGCATCACATCCTTTCTGAAATCAAGGGTGGGATAGATGTAGAAAATTAATAAACGAATATTAGAAAGAAGGCGGCGGCAAACCATACGACTTAAAACCACTAAGGGCAAACCTGAGGTCCTGTCTGATAAAGGTAAGTGAACGCAGTCAGCTTTTGACTGTGCATTTGAAGACAAGAGAGTGGTGAAGAAAAAAAAGGAGAACTGTTGCCCTGTTTATTGGCCATCCCAATTATTTGAGGAGCCCTGGTGGCACAGCGGTTAAGAGCTCAGCTGCTAACCAACAGGTCAGCAGTTTGAATGCACCAGCCACACCTTGGAAACCCTATGGGATCAGGTCTACTCTGTCCTATAGAGTTGCTGTGAGTTGGAACGACTCAAAACAGGTTTTTTTGGTGCCACTGTGGTTAAGTGCTCGGCTGCTAACGGGAAGGTTGGCTGTTTGAACCCGCTAACCATTCCGAGGGACGGAGATGTGACGGTCTGCTTCCATAAAGATTTACTGCCTTGGAAACCCTATGGGGCAGTTCTAACTGGTCCTATAGGGTCACTATGAGTCAGAATTGACTCGACGGCAATGGGTTTTGTTTTGTTTTTTTTCTTATGTGCCTTAAGAAAGAAGAATATTTTCCAAGCAGTCTGTTTAGTTAAGAAATAACTCAAAAATTTGGCCCCACTTAACCAGCAGTAAGCTTCCTGCTAATTCTCAGGCATAAATAAACAGCATTGACAAAGACATTGAAGACAGAAACAATGAAAAGAGTGAAGAAGGGCAGACAAAAAATGGCCAAGATAGCTCATCTTGGTTTGCAAAAAAAGGTATTAAAATACCAACAATACAAAACAGACTTGAACAATTACTTCTTTAAAGGGAGGGGGAAAATGCTCCCAGACTTCACAAGATGAGTGTCCTAGAGGTTTCATTGATTTGTTGATCAGTTTGCTGGTGAATGATTAGTCGATTAGTCAGAAAGGTTTGAATTAGTTACTAGAGCTCTGCCTCCCATGAATTAAATGCAGGGAGTATCCTCTCTCCCACCCTCTGTGACAGATGATATCTGTTTTCTCCTGTGAGTTTGAATTTAAGAGCCACTGAAGCTCAGCGACAGTATATTCTGGCTCAAATGAGCTGAAAATTGCATTCAATTTGAATTTCAAAAATGGAGGTGAGGAAGGGGAAAAAAAAAAAAAAAAACCTCAGCACCCATCAAGATGCCACACTTTTCAACTACTTCCTGCTGCTTAGTTGCTTTCTGCAGGGCTGGGGACCTGAAACCCAGGATGTGCTTCAGGGAAAGAGCATCGCTGGATTCGTGCCCAGTCTGAGTTTAAAAATAAACTTTTAATAGACAGGATCAAAGCAAACCTCACTTTTACGCACATACATAATGCAGAATGCAACCCGCCAAAGAAGTAGATTTATCGTTTCCAAACTCAAATTGGCCTGCCTTTTTTTTCTTTTTCTTTTTATACACTTTGGAGGTGATAAAGGTGAAGAAAGGAGTTTTCCCTGAGAAACTCTAGAAAAGCAAATTCTTTCCTAAGTTAAAAATAATTCCTATTCGGCTCACTTAAGCCCCTCATTCCTGGTTGCTTGTTTTCTTCCCCTTCATCTGCCTCGTATTACAAAGCAGATGTGTTCTTGAAAAGTCGAGGGAGTGGACATTGATTTTTCAAATCAAATCATATTTTAAATGCTCTAAGAGAGCTGGTTATTTAAAGGAAGCTTGTGATAAATTATTTTATAAAGCCAAGCTATTTTTAGAGCTCAAATAACTGCGCCTTCGTGCAAGGGCATAGTAAGCATGAGTTTGGAAGCACATCCAAGAATTTTTTTATGTATAAACCTCTACTTATTTTGTTGTTGTTGAGAATATACACAGCAAAACATACACCAATTCAGCAGTTTCTACATGTAGCGTTTTGTGACACTGGTTACATTCTTTGACTTGTGTAACCATTCTCATCCTTCTTTTCCGAGTTGCTCCTGCCCCATAAGGTTCCCATTTAATCTTTCAAGTTGCTGCTGTCAATTTGATTCCATACAGATAGTTCTTAGAAGAGCATAATGCTCAAGGCAGACATTTTTCACTAGTTAAACTAAATTATTGTTTGAATTTAGGAAGACTTCAGGGAATATTTTTGGTTTAAGGTTTAAAGACTATCTTAGGGCAATAGTTTTAGGGGTTCATCCAACCTTCAAAGCTCTAGGAAGTCTGGAGTCCAAGAGAATTTAAAATTCTGGGCTGCATTTTCCCTCTTTTGATCGGGTTTCTTCTATAGAATCTTTGATCAAAATGTTCAGTAATGGTAGCTGGTCACCATCCAGTTCTTCTGGTCTCATGGCAAAGGAGGCTGTTGCTCAAAGAGCCAAACATTTCATATTCTCCATCTATTCCCAACTCTCCTTCCTCTATTGCTCCAGGTGAATAGAGGCCAATTGCTGAGCCTTGGATGGCCATTTGCAAGCTTTTAAGACCCTAGGCACTATGCATTGAACTAGAGGTAGAATAGAGGCACTAAACACATTATTAGGCCAATTAACTGGGATGTCCCACAAAACCACAATCCTAAATCTTCAAACCAAAACCCATGAGGTTTTTGGTTATTCATAAGTAGCCTCAGCAGCTACTGTTTTTTGTTGTTGTTGTTGTAAATACATCTATCACACAACTTTGGCCAATTCAACTTTTCACAGGTGTACAACTTATTGACAGAAATTACAATAATCAGCTGTGCACCCTACCCTTAATTAAGGCAATATTTCCGTCAATGTTAACCTCCCCTTCCCCCAAGTTTTCTTAAAGGAAGGTATACCTGTAGTCTGTAAGGAGCACATATTCAAGTATAACCAATAATGAAAACCACACTGATGTTACATGGAACAGCGGATGAAATCCCAGAATTACGGAACTGAATGATTTTTGGCCAGAGTGCCATTTTATGACTGTATGAGCTAAAAGAGCAGCAAGAGCATTAGAGTCATTTCAAACATGGAAACATATTCTCCCACTGCCGAAATTACCCTCTACGTGCAAATTAGGCAACTTGGGTGCCATGAAATAGGTAACTCAACTTCTCAAGTGCCATTTTTGTACACTGAAGCAGGAGTCTGCTGAATACCATTCAGGAAAACTGACTTAGTCCAGAGGGTTCAATACCGAACAAGATTGAACAGGTATCACCAGCAGTGAACGCACGTGGATTTCTCGATCACCTATGCCGCTAATGGAGGAGCTAACCATTTAGGGCAGTTCTTTGCCTTTTTGCAGTTATGAATGCATTTGAGAGTCTGATGGACACTCAGATCCTCTCCACTGAAAGAAGCCCTCTGTGCTATGACCCACATATGACAGTCATTAAAAGGGGCTTCATGGACCCAAGTGAAGGTCTAGCAAACGAACTGAATAGTCCATGGTAGCCTGGAAAAGTAGCTGTTATATGATTGTGCTTTAGAAATGGAGTGAAGAATGTTCAGCATCTAGAAATCCTTGGAAAGGACTGGGTATGCACTTGGTAACAAACAGCAAGCAAGAATTTTTAACAAGTTTATAGAAGGTAGAATTTAGAAAGAGAGGGCTTCTTATTTCAAGTAATGAACAAGATGTGAAGAAAAATAATATTTTACTTCCTTATGCATTTCTATGCATTACCAAAAAATGAGAATTAAGAGATTAATAAATTGTCTGACCCCGACAACTGTGGCTTACTGGTCAACACAGCAAATCAACAGAAGCAAGGGCAAAACCCTACAGAAGAAATCACGTGATCACTGCAACATAAACTCAGTAAAGTCAAATTGGTCAGAATATTCCATATGGTAAAGCACTTTAAAAGCATAAAACAAGATTTTTTTTTTTCATTTTAAAAGACAGAATGTGGGAATAATGGGAGCCTTTTTTTTTTTTTTTTTCATTGACATTATTGACGAAATACTTGCCAGGACCACAGTGACAGTCAAAGATGTCAGGAGGGCACTTAACCCCGTAATAGGTATCAGATGGCATTGTGTTATGTAGATTTTAAAAGAACCTTAGTATTTCCTAATCTGCCAGGGATCAGCTTACCTTTCAAACTGCAACAATGTTAGCGTAGGATCTGTTTCCTTACATCTTCATGTTTTAATATTGTTTCATTGATGAACCAGTAAACTGCCAGCTCTATTCATTTATGTGACGGGAGCAAGGATCCAACCCAAAAAAAGAAAAAAATAAAGTGAGGTCAATTTTCTTGGCTGCTGCATTTAATAAATTCTCCCAGGCAATACAGTTAAGCATACACTAATAGCTATGACTTAGCATGCTCTGCCTTCAGCAAGTCTTTGATTTTCCTACGTATGTACTCAGGGCTGTATTGACACTCAAAGTAAGGTACAGTCTTCATTTCTTATTTTAACTTTTCTTCCTCCTCAGCTTTATCAGATTTATTAATCTTTTGCTCCTCTCTTATTTATAGCCAATACTCTGGTTATCCTTCCAAAGCATTTTCCATTATAACACCCATTTATAACTTTTGGAGAAAAAAAAAAACGTTTCCCTCAGACGGACCAAGGGACTTTCTACTTAAATGACATTATTCTCAAAATATATGCATTTCCACAAATGAGAGGGCTTTGTTTCTTATTTCTATGATCCTCAGAAAAAGATAAAAGGGACCAGGTAGAGGTGCACACAAGCTTTCTGATTGGGAAAATCTGAAGCTTCTGTTTTAAATAACTCCACAGTGGGTTTTAACCAAACATGCTCTTGGCAACACTGTTTTAAGGAGAATGTCTTTGAAAGGAAGCTATTAGTTTGAACCTCACGAAATTGCTGATATTCAACCAGTTTTGACCTACAAAAATGGCAATTTCATATCGTGAAAGTAGTACTTCTCATCTCTTCTCTCATATAAAGGTACTGTAAAGAGTAATGAAGTGATCACTCAGATACCGAAGGGGAGGTTGTACTGGACTTGCCGCTCAGGGAAAGGCAAAGACAGAGGAAGCTTGTGACCAGCTGATGATAGAAACGCCCCTAACAGGTTGTTAGGAGCACTCTCTGGTGCTGTTTATTAAGTACAAGACGTGGGAAAACTAATTAGTTAGGTGGCAGGAGGCCATTTTCCATCACACCTCTGGAGGCATGAGTGTGGTAACTGTAGACTTTGGGGAGTGAACACTTCAAAGAGATTCCTGTATTGCGATGAGAAGATTCTCAGAGGGGCCTCTAAGCCCCATTCACTAAAGACACCCTTCAAATAAACAGCTTTTTTCTTTTCTTTTCTTTAAAGAGTGAAGTTAAAAGTAAAATGCTTGACAATTAAACAAGATGAGTTTTCAGTTCCAACTTCCCCTTAACAAGCCACCTCTACAAAAAGCAACTGGAAACAGTCTTTGATCATCTCCTTTAATGCTGAAGAGACATTTGTCTGGTGTCAGAAAATAAAGAAAACGATACGGGTAATGATTTTAAAATAAGTTCTTGCATAGAGTGAGAGCTGAAGAACTACTAAGCCCACAGTCCAAGAAGACGTCCAGTATAGACTGGAATTTAACAGAGCGGGGTCTCCAAGAGTTAAGAGTCCACTTGAAGGAAGCTGCAAAAGAATCAAGGAAGGAGGGAGCTTTGCAGATAAAAATAGGAGGGCATTTCATGAACATGCGTGAGTGAAAAAGAAGACAAGATGACTCAAATGCGAGAATCCAACCCTATTTAGAACATAGGAGGTCTGTTAAAAAGCCGTGACTCGTATAAGCATAAAGAAACATTAGGTGGGGAATCACCCAAATGACACCATAGGGTACCAAGACTGATGGGAGCTAAGTTAGACTATTATTATTATTTTCTTTTTAAAGAAAGCATAGGACTCAACAAGTGAAAAGGAAAGACTTGAATACACAAAAGTCCTCAGGTAGTGTGATGTCTCTGCTGTCCACTACTATCAACACTACTGCTTTCCACGTGATACTGCCAACGGCTGTGGCCAGTGCACCTGTGGTTTACGAATTAACTTTTAAACATGAAAATTGTCAATTCCACCTCTGAAATCTGAGAAAACTCAAAATAATGTTAAAACATCCATGACCGTTTTTGAAACCAGTACTCCTTTAGTCTCATGCATACGACTTGCCTCTGAGCAGAGCCACTCAACTTAGGATCGTCTTAGTTGTAGCAGCCCATACATATGGGTGGCTGCCAGGTCAGCAGCAGGCAGTGGGGCCTTTCTCTTGGAGACAAGGGGAGGAACGATTATGATCTTTGTCACTAAGTCCCCTGTCAGTCATGCATGAGACCTTTAGGAGTGGTTGCAAGGGGAGAAAAGATGAATTCCTTACAGAAGCATCTGGAGTGCTCTGATCCCAAAGGTACATGAACTAGTTGTCCTCTGGGCAATTGGGATCTTGCTATTTGGGAGTTCTCTGTGGGGGAGACGAAGGATGAGTTACAGCCTAGCTCTTCAGTTGCTTTCCTACCATTCCAGCTTCTGCATATTTTTCTACACCTACCTCATGCTCTGTTTGATTCAGGGTTCATGGGTAGGAGAAGACAAGAGGGCATTGGGAGAGTATATAGAATCAGTTTCTGTTACCTCTATGTCCTATTCTTACTACAAAATGTAGTATACATTTCCCCAGATTAGTTCTGTATTAAATAGTGACAGCCAACCCAGGTGGAAGAGTTTCTTATTCAACCTTGTAGATAATTACTGAAGAATAGAAAACAAGACTCTTGTGAATCTTCAGAAGTTCAGTTACACTATGAGTTCAGAAGATTTTTGTGGGTAACCTAGAAAATGCACTACTATTTATCTCGTTTTTTCCTGGCTGCAAATATTCTCAATTCCAAACAACTAATTTTAAAATACAGATTGGGATGCTACTGTTTTGCAAACTGGGAACCACCTATACTCAATTAACTGTTGAGACTGGTCATATGAACTGACAATAAAGGGTTTTATTTTGGGATTAAGAACTACCAGGCACAATGCAAACCACAACTACAAGGAGATACCATCTCACCCCAGCAATAACGGCACTGATCAAAAAAACAGAAAACAACAAATGATGACAAGGTTGCGGGGAGACTGGAACTCTCATACACTGCTGGTGGGAATGCAAAATGGTACAACCACTATGGAAAACAGTATGGTGGGTCCTTAAAAAGCTTGAAATAGAAATACCACATGATCCAGCAACCCACTCCTTAGGAATATATCCTAGAGAAATAAGAGTCGTCACATGAATAGACATATGCACACCCATTATTCACAATAGCGAAAAGATGGAAACAACTTAAATGCCCATCAACAGAGGAATGGACAAACAAACTATGGTATGTACATACAAGGGAATACTACACAACACAACGATAAAGAATGATGACAATTTGTGAAACATCTCACAACATGGATAAATCTGGAGGACATTATACTGAGTGAAATAAGTCAATCACAAAAGGACAAATATTGTATGAGACCACTATTATAAATAGTCCAGAAAAGGCTTACACACAGACGGAAACATTTTTTGATGGTTACCAGGGATGGGAGGGGGAGGAGGGAAAATCACTGATTAGAGAGTAGACACGTGTTAACTTTGGTGAAGGGAAAGGCAGTACAGAATATGGGGGAAGTCAGCGCAATATGGCCAAGGCAACAAAGACAGTGAGAAGTATGCAAGAATAAAAGGCAAAGCCAGTAAATACTATCACGTAAACAATCCTGCAAAAACAGTAATAACAAACAACAATTTATGAGTGGGTACATAGATGCTGAATTGATGTGGGAGGGTACATGGGAGTACACCCAAGTGCACATATAGGTTTGGCTGTGGATAGTTCTACACATATATTTGTCTGTGCTGCATGTATATTCATATATACAATAGAGCATACAGGGGCAAAGTCAGGGAAACATCCTAGACATAATCAAACACCTCTTGGAACAGAGTTACTGGGCTTGAAAGATAAGGACCATGGTCTCAGGGGATAGCTAGGTCAATTGGTATAACATAGTTCACAAAGACAGTGTTCTACATCCTACTTTGGTGGGTAATGTCTGGGGTCTTAAAAGCTTGTGAGAGCCATCTAGGATACAACTATTGGTCTGTTTCCATTCAGAGCAAAGGAGAGTGAAGAAAACCAAAGACTCAAGGAAACAATTAGTCCAAAATACTAATGGGCCACAGGAACCACAGCCTCCAGTAGCCTGAGACCAGAAGAACTACATGGTGCACCCATCTACCACTATTGACTGTTCTGACCAGGATCACAATAGAAAGTCCCAGTCAGAGTGGGAAAAAATGTAGGATAAAATTCAAATGCTTAAGAAGAGCATATTCACTCGTCTATGAGAGACGGGAGGAATCCCCGAGACTATGGCATTTAGATACCCTTCTAACTTGGAACTGAAGCCATTCCCAAAGATCACCTTTTAATCAAATTGTAAACAAGCCTATAAAATAAACAATACCACTCGTGATTGTTCTAAGTGCTCCTTAGAACAATCACCTATACGAGACCAACAGGGCAACATCTGCCCAAAAGGAAAGATGAAAAGGCAAGAAGAGGTGAATGGAAAGGGGGAACTCAGGGTGGTAAGATAGAGTACTGACACATTGTGGGGATTGCAACCAATGTCATGGAACAATTTGTGTACAAACTATTGAATGGGAAACTAATTTTATCTGTAAACCTTCACCTTAAGCACAAAATAAATAAATATAGAAAGAACTACCAGGTTCAGTTATATGGATTTGTACCACACAACCGCAAGGGGTACCTTTCACACAGATTACAATGTGAATGGTATGTCCCTTCTCTCTCAGATGGTTGTGCAGTGTGGGGTTGGAGAAGGAAGCATCTGGACTCCCTTCCCTATCCTAGGGAATATTTTTAAAACAAATATAGAAAACTAAATTACTAGTGTTCCTTCGCTCACACAAAGTCATTGACCTCAAGGCAACAGGACCTGTACCACTTCCCACCATTCCCCACCAAGAACACCAACAACAACCTCTGTGTTGTTGTGGCCACCTCCCTAGAAGATGGGTATTAGCTCTCTGTCATCAGAGGGAGAAAGATCTGTTTTTCACATTCCAAAGTGGTACTAAGAATGGGCATCCCAGTGAAAAGCGAAGCCATTTAGCACATAATATTCCTGAAACATACTAGTATTATAATGGAAACCGACCATTTACAACTGTTCTCAGGGATTCCAAATCTTAGAAGTACATCTTAATAGAAGAAGAGCTAGTCGTACTTACTACTTACATACAGATACTAAAGCCTGTGCACCATCTACGATCAGAAAATAAACGAGTAGCAGAACTAAACATTTCAATAAAAAAATTTCAATAGGGGGAAGCAAATAGTTCCTTAGATCCTTCTGAACATAACCTGTATCTGATACAGTAAGATAATAAAAGATAAACAGAAGAAATTCCTCAGCTTTACAGATTCCCTGTCATAGGTTGTTCCTGTTTGTCTAAACAGGCTTGATTATTTGAAATTTTTTTGTTTTTTGGGGGGGGATTTCAATAATGGCAATCAGAGGGGATTATTCTGGGCAGACACAGGATATACAGGGATACTGGGAAGGTGTGGGGGCCAAGATGACCTCAGTTCCTCAGGAAGTTTGCTCCAATAAGAGAGAAAATGGAACAATATAATCAACACGATGTCTAAAATTGTCCCTTGAAAGTAAAGCGTGGGCCAGAGATTGTGATGGTGTTGAGCCTGGACAATGATCCCCCATTTTAGATTCAGCCCCCTCAGTGATGGTTTTGAGCCTGGACAATGAGCCCCCATTTTAGATTCAGCCCCTCAGTGATGGAAGCAATATAAGGTTTCTTTCCCCCTGTTGAGCTGAGCTCAAGCTTAGAATTACAGATTTAGATCTCCCAATATTTGCCACTTTATAGTCTTCCCAAATTCAATAATATTGGCTACCTTCTGATGCAACTTCTGAAGGAGAAAGCTGTTCTACAAATGACAGAATATTTTTTAAAATAAGTGGTTTTTTTCAGTAAGTCTGCCAAGGTCCTCAATCCTAAAACTTTGCCAGTCGCTTTCTTTCCGATACAATGCTGACAACATGGAAAGTCAGGAAGGGAAAAGAAGAGGATAAGTAGGGAAAGAGAAGAAATGAGTGATAGACTAAGAGAAAGGGAGAATGTCAGGGAGAGAGAGGAAGGTTAACAAAATGCACATACAGCTTCCATTCACTCAAGCTCAGAATCACTTAAATGCCTCTGATATGGATTGAATTACTTCCCCCAAAATACCTGTTACAAATCCTAAGGATATATCTGTGGATATAATCCATTTGGGAATAGGGTTTTCTTTGTTATGTTAATAAGGCCACATCAGTGTAGGGTGTGTTATAAGCCAATCACATTTAAGCTAATAAAAGCACAGATAAGGCACAGAGACAAGAAAGCAAAAATGGGGGAAAGATGGACACCACATGGAGATCTCCACGGAATGCAGAGAAGAATCCTAAAGAAGCTGAGGTAAGGATTTTCCCCTAGAACAGACGGAGAAAGCATTCCCATAGAGCCAGTGCCCTAAATTTGGATTTCTAGCCTCCTAAAATAATAAAAATTATGAAATAAATGTAAAATTTTAGCCTCCTAAAAAAATAAAAATTATAAAATAAATATTAAAAAAATATTTATTTTTATAAACTGTGAAATCGAGGGCACTGGGTTTAAACTGTGAACAAATAAATTTCTGTTCTTTAAAACCATCCACTTGTGGTATTTTTGTAGCAGCACTAAGAAACTAAGACAGCACCCAAAATCAAATGGAGTATAACTTCCCCTTGGCTTTATCATTCCCTTCCCTGGAGAACACAAGAAGGCTACATTGACAGAGATCTCGGAGATGATCCAGTCTAAAGCCCTCATTCTACCAGTGAGGAATCAGAGGTCCTGGAAGACAAGGCAACTATAGTCCTGACTAGAAGCCAGGTCCACCATGGACCAGGGTAACGTTCGATCATCACAGCTGCCAGAAAGTAGTAATAGCTTTCCCAAGTCTTGGACTCCAAAAGTGAGGTAAGATGGTGTCTTAGTTATCTAGGGCTGCTAAAGCAGAAATACCACAAGTGGGTGGTTGTCATGGATTGAACCGTGTCCCCCAGAAATGTCTGTCAACTTGGCTGGGCTGTGAGTCCCAGTTTGTGTGATTGTTCACCATTTTGTCATCTTCTGTGATTTTCTTGTGTGTTGTGAGTCTTATTACTATGATGTTGGTGGGATGGATTAGCAACAGTTAGGTTGATGAGATTTACAGGATTGGATTGTGTCTTGGGCCAGTCTCTTTTGGGATATGCGGGAGGTGGCAAGCAGAGAGACGGGGTGGGGGTATCTCATACCGCCAAGAAAGCAGTGCTGGGAGCAGAGTGTGTTCTTTGAACCTGGGATTCCTGCACAGAGAAGCTCCTAGACCAGAGGAAGACTGATGTCAAGGACCTTCCTCCAGGGCTGACAGAGAGAAAAAGTCTTTCCCTGGAACCGATGTTCTGAATTTAAAAGACTTGTAGCCTATTAACTAGACTGTGAGAGAATAAGTATGTCTTTGTTAAAGCCATCCACTTGTGGTATTTCTATTATAGCAGCACTAGATGAATAAGACAGTGGCTTTAACAAACAAATTTATTTTCTCACAGTTTAGCAGGCTAGAAGTTCTGATTCAGGGTGTCAGCTCTAAAAGAAGCCTTTCTCTCTCTGTGGGCTCTGGAGGAAGGTCCTTATCTCTTCTGAGCTTCTGCTCCCAGGCAATCTTCATGTGGTTTGGAATCTCTCTTCCCTCATCTCTGTTTCTCTTGCTTGCTCGTTTAATCTCTTTTATATCTCAGATAGATTTAAGACACACTCATCCTTTCCAATTAACATAACAAAGAAAGCCTGTGACCAATGGGATTATAACCACATACACAGGCGTTAGGATTTACAACATATATTTTTGGGGGATGCGATTCAATCCATAACAGATGGAGATGTCCTCTCTCTGGGGGGAAAACGCTGCTTGGCTCACAGTGTTAGAGTCTGGTGGAGCACATCTGGAGCTAGACAAAGCCACAGATGACCCAGCCTCCAGGGTCATGTGACCCTTGGAGGTGGCACACTGCAAATTTAGAGGGACAAGCTCAAAGCCCAACTTTGTATAGTCCCAACAACATTTCTGGTAGTGAGGATGACATCACATTTCTGATGATTTATTAAGGGCTCTTCACTATATCAGTCAGCTTATAATTAACAGCTCACCCTATCTTTAATGAAATATATAGAATGATATAAAATAAATGGAAGATACCAAGGTGGTAGGTAGAGCCTAAGCTGAAATGACATTGTCATCAGCTACCAGTCAAGAAGAGAGCAAAGAAGCAAACAATGGAGGGAAAAGTGGTTTTGTTGAACAAAGGTAAGGGTGGAGAGTGGTGCAGGGGGAAGGGTGCGGAAGAAGGCATTTGCTCAATCAGTACCTATTTTCAGAATTTCCTTCAAGCTGGCTTGGACCGAGAGCCATCAATTATTTAAAAGATGCAACACGATGCTTCCTTTGCTGAAGCAAATCTGCAAGCAGACCCCAAGAGAGAATAAAAAATGAACTAGGCAGAATTTATTAGTGTGCCTGAAGAAAACAAAGATTTAGTTATTGGGACTGACTCCCTTAGAAACGATTGCTTTGTCTCCTAAAATTCACAAGCCTTTTTTTCTTCCCCTTCCACCTCACCTTTTTATTTATTATTTTCTAACTCAGATCACACTAAAAGAACAAATGATTTCCTAAACTTCTTTCTTCTCAGAATTAGCTTGAAGTATTGTCTTCACCGAAATTACAAATACACTAATCTGGAACACTGTTTACCAAGTAGCATTTTAAATGAAAGACACCAGAAATTGCATCACTCACATTTCCAAAATGACTTTAGACTCCAGACCTCATAAAAAAAAAAAAAACAGCTGGCAGTGTTCTCTGCCTTGGCTGCTATGTTTCAGGCCAGTGTATGAGATTCAGTGAGTGGGCTTTGTACAAAGAGCATTACGGTTCTGATGGTTGGTCTGATCGGGACTGGTGTGCCAAACCCCAGTTCTGTCTTTCTGGCAGACCACAGTTACAGAAGCATTCAGTAGAGGAGGTTGGCATGAGCAAAGTCAGTTTCAAAGGGGCTGACTTGTTCACATTCACTAGAAAACATAGGAGGAGGGAAGCTGCTTGCTGGAACTGCTCATTATTTACTAAATGAATGAATGAACTTTTTGAGAAACCTCAGGACCCTCGATGAGTCTGTCACTACCAATTTTAGTAGTTTCCAAAAATAGCAATTGGCCTAAAACAAACCAGAAGCTCACTAGAACCGATAAATCATGGATCGAATGCATCCTTAGGTTTTGATCTGACTCAACTGTGTTCCAAACAAGTTGGAGACCAGGATATTAGAGACGGTACAGATGTCACTGTTATCCTTCCGATTAAAACAAAGCAATAAATATCGACTACTGAAGTCTGAGTCTTTACAGTGATCACCCAGACTACATCATCAGCTCAAGAGGTGCTGTATCTTTAACTTTTCTGAAGACAAACCCATGCAGGGCAAAACAACTGGACTGATATGAAATGAATTCTGTGCCTTGACCTTTCTTTGGGGCCACTACACCGTTTCAGGGCAGACCAAATGGCAACAGCAAATCAAGCTGAGCAGTACACGGCCTGAAACTTTGGACAGCAAAAGTGGATGAGCATTAGTGGAAACTTCAGAATATGTTATAACTCTTAAGCCCTGTGGTGAAGTTGTTAAGAGCTATGGCTGCTACCCAAAAGGTCGGAAGTTCAAATCCACCAACCGCTCCTTGGAAACCCTATGGGGCAGTTCTACTTTGTGCGATAGAGTCAACTATGAGTCAGAATTGACTCAGAGGGTTTGGTTTTGGGTTTTCTGGTCTATTAATAACAAAAATTAGCCAATGGAGATGATCATCCATTTGAACTTCAGAGTCATTTGCTTTTAAACAAGACCAGCTCATGTACCTTCTTGACTTCTCTCACTGGGAATGACACCACCATCCGACTTGTTTACAAGACAGAAGCAGGAGAATCAGCCCGGCATCTCCTTTTCTCTCATCACCACCACACATCCCATCTCCAAGTCTTTGCCATTTTTGGAAAACAATTATGGGAATAATCACATGAACATATATATGCATATTCCAGTGGTGGCATCTGACTTCTCAGTATACTCCTTGGAAACTTGTTCCGGGAGCTTTATATTTGCCTGAGACTAACCCATGATTCAGTAGAGCTGGGCAGTTGTGACTCACCTGCCCTTGGTGCTATTTTTCTTGGACACAAAAAACAAGTGCACCAATCTGCCGTGGATATGCACACATCACATGGGTGGCTTTTCAGATGATAAGAAGTCCATCCTGAAGTCAATCTTTCCTTGTCTCAAATACTAAAGGAAAAAATGCACATTCACTTCCTTCCTACCAATGGTCTGCCTCAGATGTGTTTTCTCAGGATTCGTTAGTAAAATGCAGTCCTAGAGTGGCCTGTACCAGCTTGCATGAGCTGACAGTGCATCTCTTCTCAAATCCACATTAATGACTTCATGTTGGTTGCTTGAAACCAACCACAGTGGGAGTATTTACATGAAGGAAATCAGCAAAAGCTACATATCAGAACTCCCCACCCCTTCCTGCCCCTGCCCCCCGCAAGCTCCCAGGGTCGCTTTACCAGCACATCACTGACAAAGGCTTTAATTTAGTTTCCTTTTTAGCAAATGGAAACCCTGGTGGTGTAGTGGTTAAGTACTACGGCTGCTCACCAAGAGGTTGGCAGTTTGAATCCACCAGGCACTCCCTGGAAACTCTATGGGGCAGTTCTACCTTGTCCTATAGGGTCACTATGAGTCGGAATCAACTCGATGGCAGTGGGTTTGCTTTCTTTGGTTTTTTTAGCAAATAAAAAGTACAACGGAGTGTATCCTGTATCAACATCTGTCTTTTTCTCCTCTTTTCCTCTTATGGTGGAGATTAGCCAACGGTTTGCCAAACTCGTTTCCTCTTCTTCCTTGGCACAAAGCTAGACAATATTCCCCAGGTCCCTTTGCATGCGGTTGAGTTCTGTTGCATGGAAGTGAGAAGTGACAGATACCACTTCAGACTTGGGCCATAAACTTTCCCCAACACAGCATATTCCATACTGTTTCCCTTTCCATAGGCTTTTACAGATGATCAGGGCAACTTTGGAAATCATTCACTGAAGTCAGAAAGCCGTAAGATAGAAGGAGCCCAGGTTGCCATATCACCACTTGGAAGAGAGTCACCCCAATCATGAACATCCATTATGGACTTTACATCAGAGAAAAATTAACTCATATTATGTTTGAATGATCAAATATCTGGGGGTTTGTTTGATACACCAGCTACCACTATCACAGCTAATCACTCTGTCTCCTCTTCTTTCAACTGTTTTCTTTCTTCTTTCTGCTCATATAAACTTGGCCAAGGCTGAAAAGACTGAAATAGAGAATCTAATATGGTATTGTTTTCTCATCTCGACTTTTTGTTTCATTTGAGAGTTCCTGGTCCTATGTGCTTGGGAAATTCACTTCAACAATCGTCACCTAGAAACCAGCATTATTACCAGATATCTGCAGTATAGTGTGTGGTTTATTCTTTTTCCTTTTAGTGATGTCACCTAAATGAACTGTTCCAATTTAGAATCATTTCCACTTTAGAAATATATGAAGAATCCAATCCACATGCCTTATGACTTGTCAAGGAAATTAACTATAAAGACAATATCAATACAATACAATTAAAATGAAAGCTTTTCACATATTTAATTTCCTCCTGACCTAACTTTCTTTAGTCATTAAACACAAAACAAAAAAAAAAAGTGAATTCATTATTTGCAAATAGATGAGATTGCCTAATGTATTCTAGGAAGAACTAAGACACCCCTTTGTGGGCACATGCACACATATACATGGGAGCACGCATGTTCTCCTCTCTATCAAGGGTAAAGCTAAAAATGCAGGTAAGGATAACAAACCATCCTAAGTTGGTACCAATATAGACTCAGTATCAAAAAACAAAACAAGAGGGCGGAGCCAAGATGGCGGACTAGGCAGACGCTACCTCGGATCCCTCTTACAACAAAGACACGGAAAAACAAGTGAATCGATCACATACATAACAATCTACGAACCCTGAACAACAAACACAGATTTAGAGACGGAGAACGAACTAATACGGGGAAGTAGCGATTGTTTCCAGAGCCTGGAGCCAGCGTACCAGTCAGGTACGGCACAAGCACAGAGACCTGCTCCACCCCCCTGAACTAACCCCGGGAGGGGGACCAGCTGGTTCCACGGGCGGCGTGGGACGCAGCCGGTAGGAGAAGTCCCCGGGAGGCAGTGACTGATCTTGGAGCAGAAAGAGCAGCATCCGAGCCGGGGAACCGTCCCGCAGGGATTAGGACTGCACGCAGCGGATTTTCTGGAAAAACTAGTTTCCCAGTGATGGCTCGGAGACAACAATCCATATCAAACCACTTAAAGAAGCAGACCGGGACAGCTTCTCCAACCCCCCAAACAAAAGAATCAAAATCTTTCCCAAATGAAGATACAATTTTGGAATTATCAGATACAGAATATAAAAAACTAATTTACAGAATGCTTAATGATATCACAAATGAAATTAGGATATCTGCAGAAAAAGCCAAGGAACACACTGATAAAACTGTTGAAGAACTCAAAAAGATTATTCAAGAACATACTGGAAAAATTAATAAGTTGCAAGAATCCATAGAGAGACAACATGTAGAAATCCAAAAGATTAACAATAAAATAACAGAATTAGACAACGTAATAGGAAGTCAGAGGAGCAGACTCGAGCAATTAGAATGCAGACTGGGACATCTGGAGGACCAGGGAATTAACACCAACATAGCTGAAAAAAAATCAGATAAAAGAATTAAAAAAAATGAAGAAACCCTAAGAATTATGTGGGACTCTATCAAGAAGGATAACCTGCGGGTGATTGGAGTCCCAGAACAGGGAGGAGGGACAGAAAACACAGAGAAAATAGTTGAAGAACTTCTGACAGAAAACTTCCCTGACATCATGAAAGACGAAAGGATATCTATCCAAGATGCTCATCGAACCCCATTTAAGATTGATCCAAAAAGAAAAACACCAAGACATATTATCATCAAACTCACCAAAACCAAAGATAAACAGAAAATTTTAAAAGCAGCCAGGGAGAAAAGAAAGGTTTCCTTCAAGGGAGAATCAATAAGAATATGTTCTGACTACTCAGCAGAAACCATGCAGGCAAGAAGGGAATGGGACGACATACACAGAACACTGAAGGAGAAAAACTGCCAGCCAAGGATCATATATCCAGCAAAACTCTCTCTGAAATATGAAGGCGAAATTAAGATATTTACAGACAAACACAAGTTTAGAGAATTTGCAAAAACCAAACCAAAGCTACAAGAAATACTAAAGGATATTGTTTGGTCAGAGAACCAATAATATCAGATATCAGCACAACACAAGGTCACAAAACAGAACGTCCTGATATCAACTCAAATAGGGAAATCACAAAAACAAACAAATTAAGATTAATTAAAAAAAAAAAATACACATAACAGGGAATCATGGAAGTCAATAGGTAAAAGATCACAATAATCAAAAAGAGGGACTAAATACAGGAGGCATTGAACTGCCATATGGAGAGTGATACAAGGCGATATAGAGCAATACAAGTTAGGTTTTTACTTAGAAAAATAGGGGTATATAATGAGGTAACCACAAAAAGGTATAACAACTCTATAACTCAAGACAAAAACCAAGAAAAACGTAACGACTCAACTAACATAAAGTCAAACACTATGAAAATGAGGATCTCACAATTTACTAAGAAAAACGCCTCAGCACAAAAAAGTATGTGGAAAAATGAAATTGTCAACAGCACACATAAAAAGGCATCAAAATGACAGCACTAAAAACTTACTTATCTATAATTACCCTGAATGTAAATGGACTAAATGCACCAATAAAGAGACAGAGAGTCACAGACTGGATAAAGAAACACGATCCATCTATATGCTGCCTACAAGAGACACACCTTAGACTTAGAGACTCAAATAAACTAAAACTCAAAGGATGGAAAAAAGTATATCAAGCAAACAATAAGCAAAAAAGAAGAGGAGTAGCAATATTAATTTCTGACAAAATAGACTTTAGACTTAAATCCACCACAAAGGATAAAGAAGGACACTATATAATGATAAAAGGGACAATTGATCAGGAAGACATAACCATATTAAATATTTACGCACCCAATGACAGGGCTGCAAGATACATAAATCAAATTTTAACAGAACTGAAAAGCGAGATAGATACCTCCACAATTATAGTAGGAGACTTCAACACACCACTTTCGGAGAAGGACAGGACATCCAGCAAGAAGCTCAACAGAGACACGGAAGATCTAATTACAACAATCAACCAACTTGACCTCATTGACTTATACAGAACTCTCCACCCAACTGCTGCAAAATATACTTTTTTTTCCAGCGCACATGGAACATTCTCTAGAATAGACCACATATTAGGACATAAAACAAACCTTTGCAGAGTCCAAAACATCGAAATATTACAAAGCATCTTCTCAGATCACAAGGCAATAAAACTAGAGATCAATAACAGAAAAACGAGGGAAAAGAAATCAAATACTTGGAAAATGAACAATACCCTCCTGAAAAAAGACTGGGTTATAGAAGACATCAAGGAGGGAATAAGGAAATTCATAGAAAGCAACGAGAATGAAAATACTTCCTATCAAAACCTCTGGGACACAGCAAAAGCAGTGCTCAGAGGCCAATTTATATCAATAAATGCACACATACAAAAAGAAGAAAGAGCCAAAATCAGAGAACTGTCCCTACAACTTGAACAAATAGAAAGTGAGCAACAAAAGAATCCATCAGGCACCAGAAGAAAACAAATAATAAAAATTAGAGCTGAACTAAATGAATTAGAGAACAGAAAAACAATTGAAAGAATTAACAAAGCCAAAAGCTGGTTCTTTGAAAAAATTAACAAAATTGATAAACCATTGGCTAGACTGACTAAAGAAATACAGGAAAGGAAACAAATAACCCAAATAAGAAATGAGAAGGACCACATCACAACAGAACCAAATGAAATTAAAAGAATCATTTCAGATTATTATGAAAAATTGTACTCTAACAAATTTGAAAACCTAGAAGAAATGGATGAATTCCTGGAAAAACACTACCTACCTAAACTAACACATTCAGAAGTAGAACAACTAAATAGACCCATAACAAAAAAAGAGATTGAAACGGTAATCAAAAAACTCCCAACAAAAAAAAGTCCCGGCCCGGACGGCTTCACTGCAGAGTTCTACCAAATTTTCAGAGAAGAGTTAACACCACTACTACTAAAGGTATTCCAAAGCATAGAAAATGACGGAATACTACCCAACTCATTCTATGAAGCCACCATCTCCCTGATACCAAAACCAGGTAAAGACATTACAAAAAAAGAAAATTATAGACCTATATCCCTCATGAACATTGATGCAAAAATCCTCAACAAAATTCTAGCCAATAGAATCCAACAACACATCAAAAAAATAATTCACCCTGATCAAGTGGGATTTATACCAGGTATGCAAGGCTGGTTTAATATCAGAAAAACCATTAATGTAATCCATCACATAAATAAAACAAAAGACAAAAACCACATGATCTTATCAATTGATGCAGAAAAGGCATTTGACAAAGTCCAACACCCATTCATGATAAAAACTCTTACCAAAATAGGAATTGAAGGAAAATTCCTCAACATAATAAAGGGCATCTATGCAAAGCCAACAGCCAATGTCACTCTAAATGGAGAGAACCTGAAAGCATTTCCCTTGAGAACGGGAACCAGACAAGGATGCCCTTTATCACCGCTCTTATTCAACATCGTGTTGGAAGTCTTAGCCAGGGCAATCAGGCTAGACAAAGAAATAAAAGGTATCCGGATTGGCAAGGAAGAAGTAAAGTTATCACTATTTGCAGATGACATGATTATATACACAGAAAACCCTAAGGAATCCTCCAGAAAACTACTGAAACTAATAGAAGAGTTTGGCAGAGTCTCAGGTTATAAAATAAACATACAAAAATCACTTGGATTCCTCTACATCAACAAAAAGAACACCGAAGAGGAAATAACCAAATCAATACCATTCACAATAGCCCCCAAGAAGATAAGATACTTAGGAATAAATCTTACCAAGGATGTAAAAGACCTATACAAAGAAAACTACAAAGCTCTACTACAAGAAATTCAAAAGGACATACTTAAGTGGAAAAACATACCTTGCTCATGGATAGGAAGACTTAACATAGTAAAAATGTCTATTCTACCAAAAGCCATCTATACATTTAACGCACTTCCGATCCAAATTCCAATGTCATATTTTAAGGGGATAGAGAAACAAATCACCAATTTCATATGGAACGGAAAGAAGCCCCGGATAAGCAAAGCACTACTGAAAAAGAAGAAGAAAGTGGGAGGCCTCACCTTACCTGACTTCAGAAACTATTATACAGCCACAGTAGTCAAAACAGCCTGGTATTGGTACAACAACAGACACATAGACCAATGGAACAGAATTGAGAACCCAGACATAGATCCATCCACGTATGAGCAGCTGATATTTGACAAAGGACCAGTGTCAATTAACTGGGGAAAAGATAGCCTTTTTAACAAATGGTGCTGGCATAACTGGATATCCATTTGCAAAAAAATGAAACAGGACCCATACCTCACACCATGCACAAAAACTAACTCCAAGTGGATCAAAGACCTAAACATAAAGACTAAAACGATAAAGATCATGGAAGAAAAAATTGGGACAACCCTAGGAGCCCTAATACAAGGTATAAACAGAATACAAAACATTACCAAAAATGATGAAGAGAAACCCGATAACTGGGAGCTCCTAAAAATCAAACACCTATGCTCATCTAAAGACTTCACCAAAAGAGTAAAAAGACCACCTACAGATTGGGAAAGAATTTCCAGCTATGACATCTCCGACCAGCGCCTGATCTCTAAAATCTACATGATTCTGTCAAAACTCAACCACAAAAAGACAAACAACCCAATCAAGAAGTGGGCAAAGGATATGAACACACATTTCACTAAAGAAGATATTCAGGCAGCCAACAGATACATGAGAAAATGCTCTCGATCATTAGCCATTAGAGAAATGCAAATTAAAACTACGATGAGATTCCATCTCACACCAGCAAGGCTGGCATTAATCCAAAAAACACAAAATAATAAATGTTGGAGAGGCTGCGGAGAGATTGGAACTCTCATACACTGCTGGTGGGAATGTAAAATGGTACAACCACTTTGGAAATCTATCTGGCGTTATCTTAAACAGTTAGAAATAGAACTACCATACAACCCAGAAATCCCACTCCTAGGAATATACCCTAGAGATAAAAGAGCCTTCATACAAACAGATATATGCACACCCATGTTTATTGCAGCTCTGTTTACAATAGCAAAAAGTTGGAAGCAACCAAGGTGTCCATCAACGGATGAATGGGTAAATAAATTGTGGTATATTCACACAATGGAATACTACGCATCGATAAAGAACAGTGACGAATCTCTGAAACATTTCATAACATGGAGGAACCTGGAAGGCATTATGCTGAGCGAAATTAGTCAGAGGCAAAAGGACAAATATTGTATAAGACCACTATTATAAGATCTTGAGAAATAGTAAACCTGAGAAGAACACATACTTTTGTGGTTACGAGGGGGGGAGGGAGGGAGGGTGGGAGAGGGTTTTTTATTGATTAATCAGTAGATAAGAACTGCTTTAGGTGAAGGGAAAGACAACACTCAATACATGGAAGGTCAGCTCAATTGGACTGGACCAAAAGCAAAGAAGTTTCCGGGATAAAATGAATGCTTCAAAGGTCAGCGGAGCAAGCGCGGGGGTCTGGGGAACATGGTTTGCGGGGACTTCTAAGTCAATTGGCAAAATAATTCTATTATGAAATCATTCTGCATCCCACTTCGAAATGTGGCGTCTGGGGTCTTAAATGCTAACAAGCAGCCATCTAAGATGCAGCAATTGGTCTCAACCCACCTGGAGCAAAGGAAAATGAAGAACACCAAGCCCACAAGACAACTAAGAGCCCAAGAGACAGAAAGGGCCACATGAACCAGAGACCTACATCATCCTGAGACCAGAAGAACTAGTTGGTGCCCGGCCACAATCGATGACTGCCCTGACAGGGAGCTCAGCAGAGGACCCCTGAGGGAGCAGGAGATCAGTGGGATGCAGATCCCAAATTCTCATAACAAGACCAAACTTAATGGTCTGACTGAGACTGGAGGAATCCCGGCGGCCATGCTCCCCAGACCTTCAGCTGACACAGGACAGGAACCATCCCCGAAGACAACTCTTCAGAAATGAAAGGGACTGGTCAGCGGGTGGGAGAGAGATGCTGATGAAGAGTGAGCTAATTATATCAGGTGGACACTTGAGATTGTGTTGGCAACTCTTGCCTGGAGGGGGGATGGGAGGATAGAGAGAGAGGGAAGCCGGCAAAATTGTCAAGAAAGGAGAGACTGAAAGGGCTGACTCAAGACGGGGAGAGTAAGTGGGAGTAGGGAGTGAGATGTATGTAAACTTATATGTGACAGACTGATTGGATTTGTAAACGTTCACTTGAAGCTTAATAAAAGTTATTATAAAAAAAAAAAAAAAAACAAAAAAAAACAAAAAACAAACCTTTTGCGGTCGAGTGGATTTTGACTCATAGAAACACTATAAGACAGAGTAGAACTGTCCCATAGTGTTTCCAAGGAGCAGCTGGTAGATTCAAACTGCCCATCTTTTGGTTAGCAGTTGAGCTCTTAACCACTGCACCACCAAGGCTCCTGTTCCACCAGGGCTCCAGTATAATGGGGTTATAAACATGTATTTAGTGCCTATGTTTACAACTAAAGGCCCATAAGGAAAGAAAGAAGGGAGGAAGGAAGGAAAGAGGGAGGGAGTAAGGAAATAAAAGAAAAAAATTGTTCTAACCTCTCCAGATTATTTACTATGTAAACCATCTCACATTTTTCCCCTATAAACAAGTTTAAGGAGTCTATTTGGGGGTGTTTGGGATTGTTGTGTTTTTCATAAATTTAACAATCATAGCTCCGAAGCTTAATCACTTGTATGTGTTAGGAGACCAGATGGTTCAGTGGGTGTTTGTTTACAGCTCTTTGCATAAGGTTTTCAGCTGCTTTTTAGACCAAAGCTGAACATTTCAACTAAGAAAGGAAGCAATGAAGAATTCATGCAAAACCACTGGATTTCCTAAATCCCTGGGCTTCGGGCCTTTCTGCTGCCATTTTGTGTACCTTCACAAGGCTTTATTTAGCCCAAAGAAACAATTACATTATGTCTAAAGTGCTTTGTGTTCTTTATGGGACTAAAACACACCGTGGGGATGTATCACGGATTGAACTGAATTGTGTCCCTCCAAAAATTCATGTGTCAACTTGGCTGGGCCATGATTCCCAGTATTGTGTGATTGTCTACCATTTTGTCATCTGATGTGGTTTTCCTAAGTGTTGTAAATCCTATCTCTATGATGTTAATGAGACGGGATTAGAGGCAGTTATGCTAATAAGGCAGGATTCTCTCTACAAGATTGGATTGCGTCGTGAGCCAATCTCTTTTGAGATATAAAAGACAGAATCAAGCAGAGAGACATGGTGACCTCAAACCGCCAAGAAAGAAGCACCAGGAGCATAGTTCATCCTTTGGACTTGGGGTCCCTGTGCTGAGAAGCTCCTTGACCAGGGAAGATTGTTGACAAGGACCTTCCTCCAGAGCGGACAGAGAGAGAAAGCCTTCCCCTGGAGCTGGCCCTGAATTTGAACTTCTATCCTCCTGGATTGTGAGAGAATAAACTGTTTGTTAAAGCCATCTGCCTGTGGCATTTCTGTTATAGCAGCAGTAGGTAGCTAAGACAGGGTGCGTGTCTACTGTGGGCTCCTAACTGTTCTGGATGCTGCTGGTGGACCCACTAGAAGAGGACAGAGCACTCTGCCTCCCAACATCTCACCATTCTGAAGCTATAATTTAGTATGTTTCCTGTTTCTACTGCCTTCTCAAACTGAGATATTTAGACCAACTCCACCCACCTCTAGCTCCCCATTTCTGGATGTGGTTGAAGGGAGCTAAAGAAAACTTTCTTGGTGAGTCCCCATTCTTGGTTTCCTGTACATTAACCACAGAGCCACTCTCTGCAAACACGCAAAACCTGTAGGTTTATTTACCACAAAATAAGTGAAATCATATTAAAGGTCCCTCAAGGGGGAATGAACGGTTTCATCAGGGCACAAACGTTTAAGGCTGTGAAAAGAGGAGCATGCATTCTTGCTTTCTGGCTGAGAAGATCTCTCTTCTCTGATCTCACTGTCCACTCTGGCACTTAACTTCTTTCAAGGGAAAGAAATGCAGTCAATACTTGCTTATCTTCATTTTTAACAAGATTAATAAGGTTCAGCATAGTTAGCCCACCAAGTATTAAAGTAGCAGATCATAAACCGTCATCACTTATAGGTTTCCTAACCTGGTCTCTTTCCTGTCACTACCCAACCAGCTTACCTGGAAGTAAGATAATTGAGGTGAAAAAGACAGGGGGAGAATATGCATATCTTTGCTTTTCAGTGAGTTTGTCTCTACCTGGTCTCTTTCCTGTCACTACCCAACCAGCTTACCTGGAAGTAAGATAATTGAGGTGAAAAAGACAGGGGGAGAATATGCATATCTTTGCTTTTCAGTGAGTTTGTCTCTATCATAGTCTGTAAAAATTAACAAGAAATTACAAACTAACAAAAAGTGCATTTGGTCGTCCACTACCATTTGGTGGATTTGTTTCCTCTCTTACTAGTTTGGGAAAACAAAGAAGTACCTTTTTCATAAATTCTTACAGATTACCTTGCAAAATGTGATCTCATTTTTTTTTAATTGTTATGGTGAAAATATACACAGCAAAATCTTCATCAGTACAGGAAACTCCAAATTTACAATTCAATGACATTGATTACATTTTTCATGTTGTTCCACCTTCAATTGCTACCCTTTCAAAAATATTTCAGCACCATTAACATAAACTCAGTGCCCCCCAAACACCTGATCTCATTTGACTGTGTCTTCAAGATAAAGAACGTGTTCCATTTATCGTTAATTCTCCACAGAGCAACACAATTTCTGACACGTAGCTGCTGTTCCATAAATGTATGTTGAATGAATGAAGGCATGAATTACTGGATATGACTATTCTCTTCCGTTTCTAATGAACTCAAAGCTTAATTTACTATATGTTATTGGACTTTTCAAGGTCCAGGGGGGTGCAAACTCTTTGCACTTGGCTACTACCTGGAAGGTGGGCAGCTGGAATCCACCTAGTGGAGCTGTGGAAGAAAGCCCTGGCGATCTAATTCCGTAAGATCACCAAAAAAACCAAACCAAACCCACTGCCATCGAGTCCTCTGACTCATAGCGACCCTACAGGACAGAGCAGAACTGCCCGATAGAGTTTCCAAGGAGCACCCAGTGGATTTGAACTGCTGACCTCTTGGTTAGCAGCTGTAGCATTAACCACTATGCCACTAGGGTTTCCCCATAAGACCACAGCCATTTAAAACCCTCTGGAACACAGTTCTACACTGAAACACAGGAGGTCACCATGAGTCAGAACCAACTCCAGGGCAAAGGGTTTCTTTCTTTCTTTCTTTCTTAATTGATCTTTACAATGTAAAGGTAGGAACACCTAGAAAAACTCATGTGAATGTTCCACCTTCTGCTCTAAAGGCAACTTCTTCAAGAAGTATCTTTACATTGTTTATAGCCTTTAAGGAGGGAGAGGGTATCTGGTCAAATTCAAACAGACTTGAAATACTGACTTGATTTGCAACAAAAGAAAACCGATCTAGAAAATAGACTTGCCCATGGCAACAGTACCCACTATATAGTAATAAACCTTCAATTAAAACTTGTTAAATTAATTAATAAATAGCAACCAGCTTTGTATAGAGGCAGGGCCTAGCTTAGGATGTCAGAGGTTAAATACAAACTGAATTCCAGATCTGTTAAATATCCTTCCATTGCTCTGGATAATGATGAAGTTTTCTTGTTTGTGACAGAGATCATTTTACACAATGATTGGAGACGTTCATCCTTGCTTACGTAGTGGGTAAAAATTTAGGTTCACATATCTGAGAAAGGTAGTCATGACTACAAAATGTGAAGCCTCATAAGAATAAAACCAGAATATGAGTTATAGTTTTTCACCTTAAAAAACCAACCCATTTCAGTCGAGCCAATTCCAACTCCTAGAGACCTTATAGGACGGGGTAGAACTGCCCCACAGAGTTTTCAAGGAGCGCCTGGTGGATTTGAACTGCCAACTTTTTGGTTAGCAGCGGTAGCACTTAACCAGTACACCACCAGGGTTTCTAGTTCTTCACCTTAGGCAGCTAAAAGCTGTCCCAGAAATTCACATTGTTAGTCTTAACCCTATATTAAAAGCACACTTTTTTTTTTTTAAATATACAAGCCTCCACCTAATGAAAGCTCATACACACAGAGTTTTCAAGAGATGTGGACTAGAGAATTCAGTTTAAAATTAGTGGTCATGTGAAATGTTTAAAACCAAGGCACTATTTCATTGAATCATATTCCTCTAACAAACACTGGAAAAATCTAACGAGGCCTGTTTACATGTAGAACTTCTCCTGGGAAGATCAAAGGAGAGCAGAAACTTCAGTGGTAGCCATGAAATATCACTTGTATTCACTAGATATGTTTTATATCCTGTCAGCGGCAGCATATTCATTTAGCATCAGACGCAGTTATCCAGGGACTTAGATCATACAGCAAGTGTCAATACTGATGTGCCTATTTATAGCCCAATAAACTAGACTCTGAGCAATATTAGTAATGTTAGGCTTAGGTAGTGCTTCCAGTATTAATGCCTTAATACAGATATATTGCTATAAGCATAGTTTACAGCGTGGAACATAAACACAAATCGGATGATACTAATAAAACACTTTCTTGACTGCTTAACAACATACTGCCAAGATGGGCTTTACGCACCACACAACGGAGCAGAAGGCAGTGATATATATTTAAATTTTCCATTTTTAAGCTGTCACTCAAAAACTTTTCATACTTTTTTTAGCTTATTGATCTTACCGGCTTATGATAAGACTTCAACTGCTTGGTTGGGCTGTTTTTAGCTTCTGCTTCTTATTAAAAGAGCTAAATCAGGAATCATGAAATGCTACTAATTTAGCAGTTTTCAATAGAAATGAAGGCTAAAAACAGTACCAAAATGGTGTAACCCTCATGCTTTATTGCCCTAGAATCCCAGACTTAATGTAACTACAGTGTGGTATAGCGTGACACTGAGTGTATCAGAGCTGTGTGTCATATATGCATACATACTTGGAAATAAAAGCTTGTATTCAATATGCTAAAATAATTGCTACAGATTTTCAGATATACCATTTGGATATACCATTAGGTATTTCTGTATGGAAATATTATTTACCCAGTTCTGTATTTTTATCCTCCTCTCTGTTTCTTCCATTCACAAAGGAAATTCCATCCTTAATGTTTTGCTACTTCTACCCTTACAGTAAGGGGCCCTGGTGGCACAGTGGTTAAGAGCTCGGCTGCTAACCAAAATGTCAGCAGTTCTAATTCACCAGGCGCTCCTTGGAATGTGGGGTAGTTCTGCTCTGTCCTATAGGTTCGCTACGAGTTAGAATCGACTCGATGGCAGATGGCAACAGGTTTACCTTACACTATCCACTCGACACCAAGACAATTAAAATACCATCAGCAGAACAGCTGGGTCTATTGACTGATTATCTGATCAACCAACCTGCCTCCCCCTCCTCGCCGAGTTAGCTGCTTTGTTCGGGCTTTGAGTTAAAAAAAAAAAAAAAGTTGCCATCCAGTGTATTCCTACTCATAGCAACCCTACAGGACAGAGTAGAACTGCCCCATACAGTTTCCAAGGAGCGCCTGGATATCCGAACTGCCGACCTTTTGGTGAGCAACCGTAGCTCTTTACCACTACACCACCAGGGCTTTGAGTAGGAGATTATATGTTACAAATGAAAACTTTCAAACACTGATTTTGGACTCAGAGCCCTGTTCTCTCACCTGTATCAGATCCCCCATCAGACTTTCTAGGAGCTCTTCAGCTAAGTGTGATTCGTTTCACTCCTCAGTACAAGTCCCAAAGTTCAAGGCTCGGTGTGGAAGAGGCAGTGGCCCGCATAGCTAACTGACCATATTTTGCAAAGAGCTGCAGAGAAACGGAAGTGACACCCTCTCAAGGCCAGGGTCCATAATAAATATTCCTGGGATGAACAAGCAGTGTGGTCATGGTCATGAATCACAGGACAGTCCGGAATCTCACACGGTCAGGTCTGACAAAGCACCAGCTTTGTTCTTATTCCCTGTGACACTCTGCCCTGATGTTCTTGCCAGCAGGGGTGATGGGGCAACTATTAAACACCACTGAAATGTATTCTCAACAGCAAGAGCAGCTGGATTTTTAGTTACTATAATTGTATCTACTTTCTAAGATGATCCTGGGAGCTGCGCAAGATGGGGCAAAATTGGTTGAAAAGATGCATATTAATGGAAGGGAGATTTTTTTCTTTCTTTCTTAGTGTTTCTAAAATCATTGGGCTACTATAAGAATTTATTTACTTGACAACCTGTATTGTCAATAATTTTTAACTTCCTGCAACCCTTCAAACTAACTCCTCAAATCTTTCCTGGCAGTGCACTGGTGCCAGCTGCTAGCATCTGGATACTACCAACGGTCAACAATTTTCTATAGTGCTCACTGCCTCATTTCAGCACCCCTCTTTTCACTGACGCAACTGCTTCTACGGAAATTCTTTACCATCGTCCGCACTGGGTCATGCTGGCTTGTCTCCAATCTGCATATGTACGTATGTATGTGTACACGAGGGTGTGCACACCCAAAGACGCACGTTTCTATTTTCCCCCATTTAAAGATGGTGATGAACTGGCTGCTCAGAGCTTTTCTGACAGCCAAGCGAAGTGGTAGCTACAGTGACCAGGGATGTCCTGGCTCCTCCTTGCAGAAAGGTATTCAGCGCACGTAGTAATTATCCATCCATCTCATTCACACTAAAGGCATGGCAATGCAATTTTAGCCTTATAATCAAGACCATATGACAAAAACCAAGGCCATTAGGGACCAATTTCGGGTATTCTCTGCAAGACAATGATTTTCCAACTGCACTTGCATATGCTGAGTAGTTGCCTCTGCACGACTGCACCTGCTCTCATTTATGGCCTTCCGCGCCTTTCCTAGTAATGCAACAGAGCAAAGTTTTAAAGGCTCGCTGGCTGGATTTTTTTTTTTTTTCATAAATTTTTTTTTTTTTTTTAATTTCCCAAAGCATAGTATGAAAATGCTGAGGGAAAAATTTCTTCCTATGCCAATGCCTGTATTTCAGAGCTTTGCTTCCCTGTCTTTCTTCTTTTTCGTCCCCTCTGCCCCGACTCCTTCGTCCTTACTCTCTGCCCCGCTTGCTTCCTTTCCTAGGAGCTGCAGGATGGCACTCCAGGCCCATAATTACTTCACGTGTACTTTTGACCTCACTACTTCAGGTTCAGTGACATAATAATGTTGTCTCTGAGAGCACGGTGATGTCATCATAAATCACAGAGCCATGCGGGCAAAGGCTCCGCTGGCGAAGGAAAAAGAACGCCAAATTATTTTGTAATTATATAAAAAAGTGTAGCTTAAAGGTTTTCTTATGTCTTCACAAAACTCTTAGCGAAATTAATAACCCCAGGCCCCTTTTAGAGATACGAAGAAAACACTAAAATCAACAATAGGGTTTATCATTAATGATTTACCAATGGGGGGTGGCGGGGAAAGCAGCTGAAAAATCATTAAACTAGTAAGAAGGAAAAATTAAAAACGACCCATCAACTACATTTCACTACCAATATTCTGAATTTCCTATAGATTCCATGATGTTTCCTATTCTTGCATTCCTGAAGGGAGGAGAAATTTTCCCTGAACATCAGTTAGTTGCCATCTCGAGTCTTTAGCTTATAAACCAGGTTACACCATATCATCTTGCATCTGGACTGTTTTTTTTTTTTTAATTCTGAGATAACAGACTTGTTAACATAAGTTTTATCACTTTTTTGTTTTTAATTGCAAGACTGCATGGATAAAAAAATGTGATAAGTAATAACTCAGTGCCTTTCTTTTAAACATCAATACAGTTTACATTGAAAAGGTAATCTCACGTTGCTGGTGATCATTTCAGGAAAGCTCTGTGAAGACACCATGAGGACTACCTATCCCGGTATCGGGGTCATCAAAACCAAGCTCACTTTGCTCCATTCTAGACTCTGGAAATATCGTCCTCATTGCCACTTCTTGTTGCCTAATTCAACACGCTGCATCTTGGCCTATTCTAGGGAAACAGGAGCAGAAAGCATTATGCACTTTTCAATATCATGCACTTAGAAGCTCCTAATTACTTGACTAAGACATGCGTAAATAAGGGGATCTTATATAAAATGAGTCAAAGGCCATGGCTTTGGCATTCCACCACTTGGACAATATTCTGATCAGCTAATCAGGTTTTAAACGTGTACATAATGGATGTCTCAGAATATCAAGAGCATCAGACATAAATGTGTATAAAAGCAAAAAACCAAACCTGTTGTGTAGATTCCGACTCATAGGACAGAGTAGAACTGTCCCATTCAGTTTCCAAGGAGCTCCTGGTAGATTTGAACTGCCGACCTTTTGGTTAGCAGCCACAGCACTTAACCACTAGCCACCAGGGTCTCAGAACTGACTCAGCAGCAACTGGTTATAAATGTGAACGGTTCGTGTCGATATCAACGCTGTTTCCTCAGCGAAGGTGCGTGCCCGCTGCCAGGCAGAGGAGGAAGCTGGGACATCTCAGCAGTGATCCTGACTGGGCTTGTGCGGACTTAGCTGTTGATCTGATTGTCACCTCATTGGAACTATTTGCATTGGCAACAGCATATGGAGTTGGTATTAACTTAAAATTGAATCTCTTAAAATGCCTTCAAAAAAGATTGCTCTGTGAAGTTGCACTGAAAATAAAGTTATTGTCTAGTTACAAGCCGGCTCATGACACGCCTGGCAATGCAGTTAAAGGCAACAGTCACGGCCAAATCTTTCAGAAGAATTTATAAAATCTTGAGAGCTAACAGAGGCTGATGTAAATAACTCTTAGGTCACTCAGGTGCCAAACAGCTATCTGTTAAAAGCTTGCAATTACGGAATAAACAAAACCAACGTAGAAAAAAGCAAAACAGAACAAAAAGACAGATGAACTTCTGATATCCTGTAATAATAATACTTTCGATCCTAAATGTGGTAAAAGGTTCAAGATTATGAACACAGGTAATGAAAACCACCGTATCACTGTGATGCCCAAAATACTGGCCAATGGATAAAACTGATTCATAAGAATCTAAACATGGAAAAGACTCAGATTCTTATATTTCTTTCCTGAACTTTGGGGTCACCACCTTCTTTGGGCTCTCTTCCTCATTGGTTGCTTCTTTCCAAACTCCTCTGAGGGTTCTTCCTCCTCTCCCCATCTTTTAAATATTAGAGAAGCTATATCTTGGACCTCTTATCTTTCTGTGTTCACTCCCTAGGTAGCCCCAGGCAGTTTCCAGAGCTTTGAATACCACAAATATGCTGAAAAATCCCAAATTTGTAACTTTAGCTGAGATGTTGTTGTTGTTGTTGTTAGGTGCCGTCAAATTGACTCCTAATTATAGCTATATACAACAGAACGAAATACTGCCCGGTCCTGCGCCATCCTCATAATCGTCGCTGTGTTTGAGTCCATTATTGCAGCCACTGTGTCAGTCCATCTCATGGTGGGTCTTCCTCTTTTTTGCTGACGCTCTATTTTACCAAGCATGATGTCCTTCTCCAGGGACTGATCCCTGACAATAGCAAGTTCAAAGTATGTGAGACGAAGTCTCACCATCCTTACTAATAAGGAGCATTCTGGTGATTCTTCTTCCAAGGCAGACTTATTCGGTCTTCTGGCAGTCCATGGTATATTCGATATTCTTCACCAACACCACAACTCAAAGGCATCAATTCTTCTTCAGTCTTCCTTATTCATTGTCCAGCTTTCACATGCATATGAGGCGATTGAAAACATCATGGCTTGGACCAGGTGTACCTTAGTCATCAAAGAGACATCTGTGCTTTTTAACACTTTAAAGAGATCTCTTGCAGCAGATTTGCCCAATGCAATGCATCGTCTGATTTCTTGGCTGCTGCTTCCAAGGGCGTTGATTGTGGATCTAAGTAAAATGAAAGCCTTGACAACTTCAATCTTTTCTCCGTTAATCATGATGTTGCTCATTGGTCCAGTTGTGAGGATTTTTGTTTTCTTTATGTTCAGGCGCAATCCATTCTGAAGGCTGTGGTCTTTGATCTTCATCAGTAAGTGCTTGAAGTCCTCTTCACTTTCAGCAAGCAAGGTTGTGTCATCTGCAAGTTGTTAATGAGTCTTCCTCCAACCCTGATGCCCCATTCTCCTTCACATAGTACAGCTTCTCAGATCATTTGCTGAGGATACTGACTGAAGGAGTAGGGTGAAAGGATGCAACACTGATGCACACCTTTCCTGAGATAGCTGAGGGAGCTCCTCTAAACTTAAGACTCATTTATCTATCTTCCAACGTAGGACATTCATTTTTATGTCAAAATTAACACTTTCCCCAAAAATAACTTCTGATTACCCCCACCCTTTAACCATACTATATTTCTCCCAATAATTTCCATCTTCTGATTGTTCAGACTAAAAACTTTAAAGACATTCTTGATTTCTTTCTTTCTCTAACACCACTCATCCAATCCACTTATCTCTTCCTTCAAAATATATCCACAGTCTGAGCAGTTCTCATCTCCCTGCCCTTACCACTCTCCCACACCACCATCCTCTGTCTTCTGCACCACGCAATGGCATCCCAACTGGTCTTCCCCACAGAGAAGCCAAACTGATAGTATTTTTTTTTTTAAATTAGAGTATTAAGGTATTAAGATCTTGATTAATTATTGCCTACCTTAGCTATCCTGTGCTGGTATAACAGACATACCAAAGTGGGTGGCTTTAACAAACAGAATTTCACTTTCTCACAATTCAGGAGGCTTAAAGTCCAAATCTGGGGTGCAGGCTCTAGGGGAAGGCTTTCTGTCTCAGCTCTAGCAGAAGGTTGTCTCTTTTTCAGCTTCTGTGTGTTGGCACCTTGGTGATCTCCATGCGACATGGCATCTGTCTTCCCTCATCTTTGCCTTCTTCCTTGCTTAATCTGCTCTTTTATATCTCAAAAGAGACTGATTTAAGACACATCCTATACTAATACTGTCATATTAACATAAAAAAGAAAACCCATTTCCGAATGGGATTATAACCACAGGTATAATACCCACTGCTGTTCCACTGAAAACCCTGGTGGCATGTGGTTAAGAGCTATGGCTGCTAACCTAAAAGTTAAATCCATCAGGTGCTCCTTGAAACTCTACGGGGCAGTTCAACTCTGTCCTATAGGGTTGCTGTGAGTAGGAATCGACTCAATGGCAATGGGTAAAGGGCTGTTCCACTGCTTTTGAGTTGATTCCAACTCATAGGGACCCTATAAGACAGAACAGAACTGCCCCATAGGATTTCCAAGGCAGTAAATCTTTACGGAAGTAAACTGCCACATTTCTCTCCTGTGGAGCAGCTGGTGGGTTCGAACCGACAAACTTTTGTTTAGTAGCTGAGTGCTTTAACCCCTGCGCAGCCATTGGTCCTTACCACAGGTATAGGGGTTAGGATTAACAACACATATATTTTGCAAGACACAATTCAATCCATAATGTCGCTTACAATAAAATACACAGATTTTGGCGTATGGTTTGATGAGTTTTGACAAAAGCATTCAATCAAGTTATAGAAAATTTCTATCACCCAGAATATTTTGCTTATGCCCCTGTCCAGTCAATCCCGTCCCAAACAGATGAAACTAGTGTTCCGATCTCTATTATTACAGCTTAGTTTTGCCTGTTTCAGAACCTCACAAGAGTGTGATCATAAATTATGCACTCTTATTTGTGTCTGTCTTCCTCTTGCACAGCATAATATTTATGAGATTCACCCACGTTGTTGAGTAGACTAGTAGTTTGTACCATTTATTGACAAGTAGTATTGCTTGCTGAAAGCAAAGAGGAATTGAAACGCTTACTGATGAAGATCAAAGACAACAGCCTTCACTATGGGTTACACCTCAACATAAAGAAAACAAAAATCCTCACAACCAGACCAATAAGCAATGTCATGATAAATGGAGAAAGGACTGAAGCTGTCAAGGATTTCATTTTACTTGTATCTATAATCGACACCCACAGAAGCAGCAATCAAGAAATGAAATGATGTACTGTGTGGGGCAAATCTGCTGCAAATGACTGCTGAAAGTGTCAGAAAGCAAAGATGTCCCTTTGAGGACTAAGGTGCACCTAATCCAAGCCATGGTATTTCCAATTGCCTCATACGAATGCAAAAGTTGGACAATGAATAAGGAAGACTGAAAGAAGAATCAATGTCTTTGAATTATGCTGTTGGTGAGGAATATCCACTATAACATGGACTTCCAGAAGAATGAACAAATCTGTCTTGGAAGTAGCACAGTCAGAATGCTTCTTAGAAGCGAGATTGGCAAGACTTTATCTCATTTACTTTGGACATGAAACCCGGAGGGACTGGTTCCTGGAGAAGGGCATCACTCTTGGTGGAGGGTTAACAAAAAAAGAGGAAGACCTTTAATGAGACTGATTGACACGGCAGCTGCAACAATGGGCCCAAACATAGCAACGATTCTGAGGATGGCACAGGACCGGGTAGTGTTTCGTTCTGCCATGCATAAGGTTGCTATGAGTCAGAATCGATTCAATGGCACCTAACAACAACAACAGCATTCCATTTTATAAATATACCAGAATTTGTTCCCTATTTGTTGATGGACATTTGGGACTGTTTCCAGTTTTTAGCTTTTACGAATGAAGATGCTATGAACACTCTATGTAAACCTATGTTTTTGTTTTTCTTGGGTCAATACCTGAAAGTGGAACTCCTAAGTCATAGGGTAGGTGTATGCTGAATTTCATAAGAAACTTCCAAACTGTTTTCCAAAATGGCTGTACTGTTTTACACACTCACCAGCAATGGATGAAAGTTCCAGTTATGTTACATACTTACAAACAGGTTGTTATTGTCAGCAATTTTTGTTTTTGTTGCTTGTTTGTTTCAATTTTAGCAGTTGTAGTGGGTATGGAATAGTATCTCATCTTGGTTTCAGTTCACGAGTCCCTGATAACTAGTGATTTTGAACACGTTCTCATGTGATTATTGGCCATTTGTATATCTTCTTTTGTTAAGTGTCTGTTCATGTCTTTTGCACATTTTTAAAGAATGGCCTTTTAAATATATATCAGACCTTATCACTCCTCTGCTCAAAGCAGTCTACTAGTATTTCATATCACTAAATTAAAGACAAAATCTTTACAATAACTGTAAGCACGCACGGTATGATCCGCCCCTCCCCACCCAACCCAGTTAACTCCATGATCTCATCTCCTATTGCCTGCTTGCTCTGCTCCAGCCACTCCTGCCCCACTGTGTCCTTGAACAACCAAACAAGTCCCTCTGTCCTTGATGTTTCCTCTGTGGGAGCTTTCTTGCCCCAGCTATCCACCTGCCTGTTCTTTTACTTCCTTTAGTGCTTTCTGGAATATCCTGAATAAAATAGCAACCATATCCCCAGTATTCTCTATTCTCCTTATCCAGTTTTATTTTTTCCAAAGCAGCTACCATTACATTTTTAAACCTAGCCCTTCCTTACTTTTTTTCTTCCTTCTCTCCTTTCTTTCTTCCTTCCTTCCTCCCTTCTTTTCTTCCTTCCTCTCTCTCTGTTCTTAATAATTTACTTACATTGCTCACTGTTTATCTTCCTCTGCCAAAATTAAGCTTCATGAAGACAGGGAACCTTTGTTCATTGTTTTATGCTCATTTACTCCTTAAATATTTTGTTCGCTACTATAGCCCTGCATCCTAGAACAATTTTTTAACTCCCTAAAAGTATTGAGAAGACTATGAATCCAAAGTGTTTGCAAACTTAAACACATGAATTTTTAGTCTTCAACTACATTTCCTTCAAAAAGCTGCAAATATACTGATGTACAAATAATAATAATAAACTTAAAACTGTGCTTCCAAACACAAAGCTAAAATCCACAATATATATTTTTTAAAAAATGACGCTGAGTACACATATGAACAGCTAAGCTTTCTAGAACAAAGTAAAAAATTGTAAATATTTATATATTCTACAGAGTAAAAATAAAACAGGTAAATAAGATAACTTTTACTGGATTTTTAGTATGTGCCAAATCAAACATATTGCCACTGAGTCGATTCCAACTCATAGTGACCCTACAGTACAGAGTAGAACTGCCCCATAGGATTTCCAAGGCTGTAATCTTTATGGGGAAACCCTGGTGGCGTAGTGATTAAGTGCTATAGCTGCTAACCCAACAGTCGGCAGTTCAAATCTGCCAGGCACTCTTTGGAAACTCTACGGGGCAGTTCTACTCTGTCCTATAGGGTCACTATGAGTCGGAATTGACTCGATGGCACTGGGTTTGGTTTTGGTTTTGTTAATCTTTATGGAAGCAGACTGTCACATCCTTTTCCCACAGAGCAGCTGGTGGGTTCGTAACACCAACCTTTTGGTTAGTAGCTGAGCACTTAACCACTGCACCACCAGGGCTCCTTTTAGTATGTGCCAGGAAGTATTAATCCTCATAAGAACCCCATGAGGGACTATTTTCACTGAACAGATTGGGAAATCAAGGTTTAAAGTGTTTAAATAACTTAAATTCATACAACTATATAATATACCAAGAGCTATATTATATGGTATTAGCAGCTTGCCCAAATAGCATAAACACATACCACACCCCCCCCACCCCACCACACACACACACACACACACATAGGTGCAGCCAAAATTTAACTAGAATCAGAGATAGAACAGTTAAGAGAGAAGTCTGGAAAACAAGCAAAGGGGACATAAATCCTTCAAGCCCCCTGGAGGTTTTCAAAATTTAATATAAACATGCTTTTTATAATATTATCATAACATACACATTTTTATATTTTTATTTTTGTAATAGGTTCATGAGAGTTTGTTTTATTATCATGTTTCACCTTTTACATATCTGATACATGTATTCTTCTTATACTATTACAATAGTTCAAACACATATTATCTATTTAATCATCACGATTTACTCAAGTAGTGACTTACTCTTGATGGAATTATTGTTTCTTTGCCTATTTCCTTCTGGTGCTTAGAAGAGAAGGTGCTCAATCAACACTGTTGATTAACAGGCTTTTACTTTAGCCTGTTTTCTGTGGCAGCATGTGAAGAATTCTACCTTGCTTTAAACAAAGGCTACTAACTATAGGTGGCATTGTTGTAGCATATATCATGTTCTCAATTACCTGTATGACAGCCAAGACTGATACTAGTAAAACTTCATTTAAGTTTTTTAATTCAATTGAACCAGAAGGTCATTGACACTTCAGTAATTGCTATTGAAAACCATTTGGCTAAAAGAGAAAAACACACACATGTCTATACACACAAAATAAGCTGTGACATAATCTTTACTAGAGATTATTCGTTTTTAAAAGAATGACCCGGTCTGGTTTGTTATAAGTCCATTACAGCAATTATTTTACCTAAACAAATTTTTGAAGCATTCTAAAACAACAGTCAAGTGTTATGACATAAGTTATACAACCTAAGTTAAGAAAACTTGTGAGAGCATTCTTGTCTTCCCAAATGCAACCAGAAAGTCTACTTTTAAAGCTTTGTTCTCACTCTAAACTACGCAAAAACACAGAGGAGTGAAAGGACAAGAGAAGAAGCGGGAAGCAGCCCCCTAACTATAGATGGGCAACGTTGACAGCTTGGTCAACGCAGGATGAGGCTCTGGCGTTGCCCCTGCACCTCCGAATACTGGTGACCTGGTTATTCCTTCCCAACTGAAGAGCTCTTATGAAGTTTCTGAGTTTTCCTGATTTCCTCTCTGTGTTCATTCCAAGAGGACAAGGCTTAGTGTAGCTAAATTCCTAAAACCTTCTCATCTATGAATGTTCCCACATTAAAAAGAGAGGGGCATGAATGAGCATCCCAGACTATAAACTTAATCTGGGAATTCCTTTATCGGACGTGTACTTTAGACAGTGGCTTCCCACAAGCTGGAACCATTTTTTCAGTGATGTTATACGTCAATACTAGACTAACAATTCCAGGTGTTTAAAAAAAAAAAAAAAAAGGCCAGCTCAACACGACCAGGATGCACCAATAGAAATACATGATAGAAGAGCCATTGAAATCTAGTCATTTTAAGGCTATTTAAAAAGACACTATATTTCAGGGCTATAAAATCGATGTTAGACATGTAAATCTTAGAGGTCAGAAAAGAACAATGAAAATGAGCATAGGTGAGAAAAGAGCAACCGAGCAAATATATACATTAATACAACCAATGGTGATAATTCAGAGTAAGAATTACGTAGATTATTACACTTCCTGCAAACAGATGGTGGCTCCCAATATTGTGGAAACAACTTGGCGTGTAGAAACTCAAACACCTGAGTCTGAGACCCATCATGTCCTGTACAAGCCATGTGACCCTCAATAAGTTCTGTCATCTCTCTAGGCTGTTTGGTAAGGGGGAAAAAATAACACTGAACTCAATGAGTTTTGTCACAGATTCAATGAGATGACGTACTTAACAAGCCTTTGTAAACCCTGGAGTGAGATTCTGTCTGCCCGAGGTCGCTGCTGCGTGGAGGCCCCTAGGGTGAAGTCACCGACACCATGTCTAACCAGGAGGCAAAACATTCAACCAAGGACTTGGAGGACAAGAAAGAAGGAGGGTACATCAAGTCAAAGCCACTGGACAGGACAGCACTGAGTCACTTTAACATGAAAATAACAACACATCTCAAGACACTCAAAGAATCACACTGTCAGAGACAGGCAGTTCCAGTGGATTTGCTCAGCTTTCTCCTTGAAGGTCACAGAATTGCTGATAACCACATTCCAAAAGAATTGGGAATGGAGGAAGGAGATATGATTGAAGTTTATCAGGAGCAAACAAATCTAATCAACAGTTTAAATAGTCTCTTAATTCTTTTTCTTCACTCTTAAGCCTTTTTAATTTTAAAAAAAATGGTTGTTTTGTAATGTGGTGTTCAAAATGGAATTGGAAACTGGCACCTCTCTTTAAAACATCTGGTATTTTGGATACTAAATCCAGTGCTGTCTAGTTGATTCCGACTCATAGTGACCCTATAGGACAGAGTAGAACTGCCCCATAGAGTTCCAAAGGAGTGCCTGGCAGGTTTGAACTGCTGACCCTTTGGTTAGCAGCCATAGCACTTAACCACTATGCCACCAGGGTTTCGATTTGGAATGCTAGTGCTCATCATTCATTATCATTTGTTTTCATTGTCCTGATTTTTAGTGGTCAAGCCTCAACCCTATTGACCTCTTCTTAAAAATTACTTGTGTGCACAGACAGGTCACCTTTTCCAGGACTGTGCATTTTCAGGCTTGGGGAATAAATAAGATCAACCAATGCAAGTGTTCACAATGACTTTTCAGTTGGCCCCGAAGTTCTGGCATGTGATTGCTTCACTCCTGGACTACGACTTTCAGTGGGAGATGGAAATTTTTCAGAGAACTCAACTGTGGAAAAATTACCTTTCCTTAAATTGAATCTACTTTTAAAATCTGAAGGTCTGGACAAAAAGAAGAAAATCAGGTTGGAGTCATGATGACACATGGTGAGAGTACTGACTAACTCCAAAGATGGCTCCCCTGAAGAGGCAAAGCATTTTAATATTAAAATAAAATTCTTGCCAGAAGACCCCAGGAAAGTTCTAATTCTCATTAGCAGTTAATAAAGTTATTCATGCAAAACTGTATACAACAAACACTGCTCTTTTTTTATTTTATTTGTATATTTTGGCCTGGGATATCAGTTTTAAATGGACACTGTGTATACCAGCTTCATTAAAATAAACAAAATATTTGTTTAAAAAAACCTGTGAACAGTAAGGCCACCACATGTCTGTCAGTCTGTTGTACCATGGTGACTTTCATGTTGCTGTGATACTGGAAGCTATGCCAACAGTATTTCAAATGCCACCAGGGTCACCATGGTGGACGGGTTTCAGCTGAGCTTCCAGACAAAGACAGACTAGGAAGAAGGACCTGGAGATCTATTTCAAAAAAATTAGCCAGTGAAAACCTTATGAATACTAGCAGAACATTGTCTGATATAGTGTCAGCAGATGACCACCCCAGGTTGGAAGGCACTCAAAAGACGACTGGAGAAGAGCTGCCTCCTCAAAGTAGAGCTGACCTTAATGACCTGGATGGAGTCAAGCCTTCAGGACCTTCATTTGCTCATGTGGTATGACTAAAAATGAGAAGAAACAGCTGCAAACATCCATTAATAATTGGAATGTGGAATGTATGAGGTATGAATTTAGGAAAACTGGAAGTCATCAAAAATGAAATGGAACACGTAAAGATCAATATCCTAGGCATTAGTGAGCTGAAGTTGACTGGTATTGGCCATTCTGAATTTGACAATCATATGGTTTTTTTATGGTTTACAATGCTGGGAATGACAAATTGAAGAGTAGTGGCATCACACTCATAGTCAAAAAGAACATTTCAAGACCTATCCTGAAGTACAACGCTGTCAGTGATAGGATAATATCCATATACCTACAAGGAAAACCAGTTAATACAGCTATTATTCAAATTATATGCACCAACAGCTAATGCCAGATATAAATAAACTGAAGATTTTCACCAACTTCTGCAGTCTAAAATTGATCAAACATGCCATCAAGATGTGCTGGTAATTACTGGTGATTGGAATGTGAAATTTGGAAACAAGGAAGAAGGATCAGTAGTTGGAAAATATGGCCTTGGTGACAGAAATGATATTAGAGATCATATGAAAGAATTTTGCAAGGTCGATGACTTATTTATTGCAAATACCTTTTATCTAAAAAATAAATGACAACTATACATGTGGACCTCACCAGAAGAATGCACAGGAATTAAATCAGCTACAGCTATGGAAAGAGACAATGGAGAAGCTAAATATCATCAGTCAGAACAAGGCCAGAGGCCAACTGCAGGGCAGATCATCCATTGCTCATATGCAGCTTCAAGATGAAGCTGAAGAAAACTGAAACAAGTTCACCGGAGCCAGAGTATGACCTTGAATATACCCCACCTGAATTTAAAAACCATCTCAAGAATAGATTTGATGCACTGAAAACTAATGACAGAAGACCAGATGAGTTGTGGGATGACATCAAGGACATCATACATGAAAAAAGCAAAAGGCCACTAAAAAGACAGGAAAGAAAGAAAAGACCAAAATGCATGTCAGAAGAGACTCTGAAACTTGCTCTTGAACACAGAGTAGCTAAAGAGAAAAGAAGAAATGATCAAGTAAAAGAGCTGAACAGAAGATTTCAAAGGGCAGCTTGAGAAGACAAAGTAAAGTATTATAATGACATATGCAAAGACCTGGAGTTAGAAAACCAAAAGGTAAAAACACACTCAGCATTCTCAAGCTGAAATGATTGAAGAAAAATTTCAGGCCTCAAGCTGCAATTTTGAAGGATTCTATGAGCAAATTCTTGAATGACACAGGAAGCATTAAAAGAAGACGGAAGGAATGTACAGTCATTGTAACAAAAAGAATTGGTCGATACTCAACCATTTTAGGAGGTAGCATATGATCAAGAACTGATGGTACTGCAGGAAAAAGTCCAAGCTGCACTGAAGGCATTGGCAAAAAACAAGCCTCCAGGAACTGACAGAATACTAATTGACGTGTTTCAACAAATGGATGCAATCTTGGAAGCGCTCTGCCAAGAAATTTGGAAGATAGCTACCTGGCCAACCAACTGGAAGAGATCCATATTTATGCCCATTTCAAAGAAAGATGATCTAACAGAATGCAGAAATTATCAATCAATATCATATGCAAGTAAAATTTTGCTGAAGATAATTCAGAAAAGGTTGCAGCAGTACATCGACAGGCAACTGTCAGAAATTAAAGCAGATTCAGAAGAAGACGCAGAACCAGGGATATCACTGCTGATGTCAGATGAATGGAAACCCTGGTGGTGTAGTGGTTAAGTTCTACGGCTGTGAACCAAAGGGTCGGCACTTCAAATCCTCCAGGTGCTCCTTGGAAACCCTATGGGTCAGTTCTAGTCTGTCCTATAGAATCGCTATGAGTCAGAATCAACTGAACGGCACTGGGTTTGGTTTTTGGTTTTTTTGGGTCAGATTAAACTTGGCTGAAAGCAGAGCATACCAGAAAGATGTTTACCTGTGTGTTATTGACTATACAAAGGAATTCAACTGTGTGGATCATAACAAATTATGGATAACATTGCGAAGAATGGGAATGCTAGAACACTTAATTGTGCTCATGAAGAACCTATACATAGACCAAGAGGCCACTGGTTCAGACAGAACAAGGGGATACTGCCTGGTTTAAGGTCAGGAAAGGTGTGTGTCAGGGTCATATCCTTTCACCATACCTATTCAATCTGTATATTGAGCCAATAATCTGAGAAGCTGGACTAAATGAAGAAGAACACGGCATCAGGATTGGAGGAAGACTTATTAACAACCCGCATTACGCAGATGACACAATCTTGCTTGCTGAAAGTGAAGAGGACTTGAAGCACTTACTGATGAAGATCAAAGACCACAGCCTTCAGTATGAATTACACTTCAACATAAGGAAAGCAAAGATCCTCACAAATGGATCAATAAGCAACATTATGATAAAGGGAGAAAATATTGAAGTTGTCAAGGACTTCATTTTACTTAGATTAACAATCAATGTCCATGGAAGCTGCAGCCAAAAAATCAAATGATGTATTACACTGGGCAACCTGCTGCAAAAGACTTCTTAAAGTGTTGAAAAGCAAAGATGTCACTTTGAGGACTACGGTGTGCCTGACGCAAACCATGGTATCTTTAATTACCTCATAGGGATGGCAAAGCTGGACAATGAATAAGGAAGACTGAACAAGAATTGATGCCTTTGAATTGTGGTGTTGGTGAAAAATATTCATCATACCATGGACTTCCAGAAAAACGAACAAATTTGTCTAGGAAGAAGTACAGCCAGAATGCTCCTTAGAAGTGAGGAGGGCGACATCTCATCTCAGGTACTTTGGACATGTTATCAGGAGGGACCAGTCCCTGAAGAAGGACATCTTGCTTGGTAAAGCAGAGGGTCAGCGAAAGACAGGAAGACCCTCAACAAGATGGACTGACACAGTGAGTGCAACAACGGGCTCACACACAGCAACGATTGGTGAGGGTGGAGCAGAATGGGGCAGCGTTTCCTTCTGTTGTACGTGAAGTCGCTATGAGTTAGAACTGAGTCAACAGCACCCAACAACAACAAACTGCAAGGCCCTGTATAAATGTGATTCATCTATTTAAAGAATAATTATCAGAACAGTTCTCCTTGAAGAAAGAACAAAAGGAAACAGTTTTATTAAAATACAGCAAAAGGAATTTATAATAAGCAGCAGGAAAAGCATCCTGACTATGCAGCTGATTACCAGGGGTGGGGCAGATTTGCTTTCTGAGTTATCAACCACCGTTGCTTGAGACATGCAGAGGGACAGAGTGGCTGACAGGATAAAAATTGGGCTCAAAGTTAATAAAATTCATTAGCTAGCTCAGTCTTCTAATGACAGCCTTATACGGTGAAACCCATGAGAGCCAGAACTCTATGGGGCTGCCTTGTTTTCTTGGGTCTCACAAGTTTTCCACCTTTGACAGGGTGCAGTCATCACTTTTCTATTGCTTTCTATTTAGTGGAAAATATTTGTGTTTTCCTTCTTTGACAGGGTTCCGTCTTACACAGGTTCCAGCTTTTGCAGGTTTCACTGTACCATGTTTCCTAGGACCCTGGGGAATCTAACAGCGTCAAATTATATAATTCTAAAGGATTTGCTGGCCCCTTGTAAAAGTTGAACAAATAACCTGCATATCTCCCCCTGCCCACTGCTGTTGAGTTGTCTCTAACTCATGACCCTATCAGACAGAGTAGAACTGTCCCATTGGGCTTTCAAGGCTGTAAATCTTTACGGAAGCAGACTGCCACATCTTTCTCCCATGGAGCAGCTGGTGGGTTCAAACCACCAACCTTTGGGTTAGCAGCTGGGCACTTCACTACCGTGCCACCAGAGCTTCTCTTGCCTACCCCCCTACACTACCCCAAAACGAAGTTTATTTAAATGAGTCACCAACTTATAAAAGTAATTTTCTTAAAACTTTACCATTTATTAAACCATGCAGGGTGACCCTTCGGGAAACCCGAGGAAAAGAAAGCTCACGGTGTGTTCTCTTGTCCTTCCCACAAGGCCATGCGGAGCCTACTCTATGCAGGGCTCTGTGCTCAGTGCCTGTAAGACGAGGGGAGGGCTAGGGTAGACACGGTTTGAGTTGCTGTCCTCACAGAGCCTCAGTCTAGGCAGGGGACAGAATCAGTCGTCATAAGATGGAAACGAAGTGATTTGAAAGTGTGCAGTAAAGGGGTCTGATCCACATGGAGAGACCAGGTGAAGCTTACCTGAGGATAAGATGGAGCTGAAACTGAGGGAAGAGCTGGTGTTAACTAGGCAAAGAAGGACTCAGAGCTTCCCAGGCAGGGAGGCCAGCAGGTGCAGAGGCCCCACAGCAAAGGGGAGCACAGTGAGTCTGAGCATCTAGAAGGCTGCAGGGCAGGAGGAGTGGGGACATGGGCTAAGGCGAGGTGGGAGAGGTAGGCAGGGCCAGCCTTGGTGGGGACATGTAGGCTACATTTAAGATTTTCATCTTTATCCTCAGAGCACTGGGAAGTCACGGGTGCAGTGTATGTTAAGAGACAAGTAAATCACAGAACAAACCTAAGAACTACATGTCGAAGGGACTGCTTTGTGACGAAATGGAGGGAGATGAGGCAAAAATAAAAGGCTGCCGTGGGCTGAGTGCACACATGGATTGCCATGACGGTTTTAGCTTTTCGTGGCTCAAAAATCATGGATGCCCCCTAAGTCATTGATGTGCTGCCAACAACCTTTTCTCTCCCCAAAATACTGTATGCAGCCGGGTCATCTCAATTTCTGTCCCCACGGACAACTCTGCTGAGCCAGTCACTCGCTCCCACTGAAGCTGACAGTATGTGACGGAATACGCACTCCCTGAAACAAAGTGAGAGGGCAGCGGTGGTTCTGTGGCAGAATTCCTGTCTCCCATGAGGGAGACCTGGGTTCGATTCCCAACCAACACGTCTCATGCACGGCCATCAGAAGTCTGTCGGTGGAGGCGTGCAGGTCGCTATGATGCTGAATAGGTTTTAGTGGAGCTTCCAAAGACAGACTAGGAAGAAAGGCCTGGTGACCTATTTCCAAAATTCAGCTAGTGAAAACCCTGTAGGTCACAACAGTCCTATCCGGAGCTGATCATGGGGATGGCGCAGGACTACAGTGTTACATTCCACTGTGCGTGGGGTCGCCATTAGTCAGGGGCTGGTCCCACAGCAGCTGACAACAGTAAAATGGGTCAGGTGTCGGCTGATACCTGTGAATCTGTGTGTACCTGTCGAACCCGACAGGTAGACCTGGAAGGGAAATCACCATCCAAACTCACTCCTCCTTTCTGGTCTAGATAATGGCTCTCTATATTAAGCGTTTCCTACCGTTAGTAGTTCTGTATTTATAAAGGGAGAAGAGAAGAAAAAAAAACCTGGCGGGGAAATAATAACACAATGTATGATCCACGGTGGTGGTGGGAAGATATAATGTTATTTTACATATTTGATATAGAGCCTAAATTAAGCCATAGAAAAGAGGCAATGAATCTTCGAAGCCTCATTATCAAGCCTCCCTAAACCTCAAATACAGAAAAATACATTTCATAAACAAAGACCCAATAGGATTTTAATAGTACAATAAATTTCACAGACATTTGCACTAATCACATTTCATTACTTTTTTTTTTTTTTTAAGAAATTCTATTTGATGGAGATTCAGATGTTGAAAAAGGGTACAAAAGACTTTTGAGGAGCTAATTTCTGACTAAAAATGTAAGCGAAATTTATTATGGACAAGTCTCAGGCCGTGCAACTGAAAAGTTGTACAAATGCCTTTTTTTTTTTTCCTTCGTTCTTCAGTGTCACTATGTCAAGGGTCAGTTTCCTGAATGCCACATGACATGTTGTTCTTCTGAAACACCCCAATGACATCAAATCCAGACCGCAGTTAGAGATGCCGACCTTCAAGGCATTCTATGATCCTGGTTGTCTTTCAGCAGCTCCGTTTTTTTCAACAAACAGATGAATTTTCTAATGCAAATTTCCACCTATTCATTACCTAGTACTGTACGTCTAAGACACTCTAGCTTCAATGTCGTCGCCACACTAATCTCATGCCAGGAGAGGGAGGAACGTTTATGCAGCACTACTGTTAGACCAGGGCAAGTGCAGACCTTACCTGGGCACTGCACTCTGGCAGACCCGTCTCTGGCTGTGCCCTTCTCAATGGTGTAAGAATTCTACAGGATTAAGGGGGATGTGTCCATATAGAGCCCATACCCACTTCTAGACACTCTGAGTACCTGGAACATTAGTGCAAATGCTAACACACTTGGCCACTAGCCAAAAGCTTGGAGGGTCAAATTTACCCAGAGGCACCTAGGAAGAAAGGTCTGATGACCTACTTACAAAAAATTCAGCCGTTGAAAACTCCATGGAGCGCAATTCTCTTATTACACGCATGGGGTCACCATGAGTTGGAGTTGACTCAGCAGCAACTTTTTTTTCCTCTCCCTAATTCTTTGTACTCATCTTGTAAGTAGACATTAGGAGAACTAGATCAGAGAGTAGAAACCCGCTACTCTTCCTGGGAAGATGTCTGCCTTCCCTGGGTGCAGGTTCATCTGTGATTTAGATATATACACGTTAGGGGATTTTCCTGCCCTCTCCTTCCTCCCTCTCCATGCTCAATTCTCTGCTTCTAATCTCCTTATTCTAGCATCTTCCTGAGGCCCACAGGGAACGTCAACCAACTTCTGCTGAGCAAAACCAATCCCAGCCTCTGCCTCTGACTCTAAAATTGCATGTTGCATGCCCCACCGCGTCACAGACCACTGTAAACAAATGGACTTCCAGCTACCAGGACCCATCCACCCACAGAGCGAGGTTGTTTTTATAAGCAATAGAAAAATGTATACACACAAAGCTGGAAAGGTTGGAATCCCCAACTCTTAGGCTCACCTATTTATTTTTGACTGGCCTCACTTATGACTCGGGTGACATCTCTCCGTGTCCACCCCTACATCACACAACCATCTAAGCTAGGCTGCTTGACGTTCCTGCCCAAGAACTAACCAGTCGGCTCGCCTTTCGCTTTTTTTTCTGCAAGGAATTTTCTCCCTCTACTCCTTCTCTTCCCCCCTCCCCCGTTAGGCTGACTCCTGTTGGACCCTCAGGCATCAGAATACCTGTCGCTGTGTTTGGGATATCTTTCTAACGTACATGTTCAATCATTCATTCACTCTATCATACCTTCATTCAACAAATGTATGTGAGTTTCTAGCGACGTGGTACAGAAGGGTGGTTCTCTACCTTCATAGCACTTATATTCTAATGTTGTTGTCAGATGCCATCATTTGGTACCTACCCCGAGCGACCCCATGTACAACAGAACAAAACACTGCCTGGTCCTGCACCATCCTCACAATGGTCGCTATGCTGGAGCCCATTGTTGCAGCCACTGTGTCTATATTCTAATGGGAGGAAGTAATAAATGTAAATGTAAGAAAATCTTTCTGATAGCTTTACCCACCACAGGGAGGTGCTGAATGAATGAATGCTGATATTCTCTGTGCCCTAGGGAACCCAAGGAACTTTATTTTTCTCTAGCCCTTTCCTCTGCCATACTGACCAAAAAAAAAAAAAAAAAAGGGACTCTCTCTTACATTTCCAATAACTGCAGCCCCTGAACTAATCCAGTGACGAGATCACCTTCAGTGCTTAACAAATACTTAGATAATTGACTGGCTGCTATTTTAGGAAGCACATTGTGGACTATGGGCCCTTCTATAAAAACTTGCAAACAAGTTTGCTAAATCTGACATGGGAGGTGTCTTTCCAAATGGGTATGTGTGGACTCCCTGAAACCTGAGAGGAAAGGACGGGGACACATACAGGAATCACACACCATCTTCATTTCCAGTCACAGTTTCTACCGTTCCCTGTCCCAGATTCTGATCCAAACAGCTACAACCCACAGCTTTTCACCAGATTTAGCCACTGCGAGTGACTGTTTTTTAAGTCTTTACGTGTTTTCTCAGGCAGAAAAACGCTGAGGACCACCAGCAGAAACATTACTTAAGCCACTAAAGTTTCTTTATCAACTGAAAAATCCACAAAGAAGAAGGAAGATGCGAAAATGCATCCCTAAAAATCTAAATGTGCAGTTGGCTAAATGCTAAACCAGTTTGAATTACTGAATACTAATTGAAAAACTGCCTGACAAAGTATTTCCCCATTAAAGCAGGAATTTGCTAAAGGCATCTTCAATTATTTATCATGCTCCAGTAAAGAGCTTCCCCGTCCTAACAACACAGTGTCTTCTTCAACTTTGCCTACCGATGGAATTTTTAGCACAATGGCTACCTAGGCCAAATGACGTTTACAATTATATGCCAATGACCTTGACAATGTTCTTCAATTTTTATGAGGATTTTCCCCCCCTTTTTCTCTGTAGTTCTCTTCCCTAAAGGAACAGATGCCTTTAACTTGAGAACCTAATTATTACCTATGGGCGTTAATATTTTTAACCTTATCATGGCTTCTCTGCATCCCAGAAACTCACAGTTCACTGTTCTTTACTGGACAAATGGAGTATTTAGAAGTTTTGATCACCTAAAAGGACACTTTAGATGAAGGTCTATCTCCCTTTGAAGTTCACAGATATTTGAATGTCCTTTCAATTGCTGAGATAACTTAGTCTTCTCACAGTCAGGGCAGAGGTGGCTGCTGGGAGCCAGAATTGTGAATTCCAAACCTATAGGGAAGGAAATGTGTCTGGAGCATCATCCCCTGTTGGTACTCAATAAATGTTTATTAATGAGCCCCATTTTTGACCCAGGCATGGAGAATAAATCCAAGGAAGAAGATTATGCAAATAGAAAGAAAGGGCACCCAGCCTTACATGGGGGTGTGGTCCAGGGTGGGGGCAGGACCAAGTGATTCAGGTGACAGGACATTCTCCTGGGTGTACAGCAGTGACCTTTGCCACCCTCATTGCAATAGTTATCAATTCCATTATAAAACAACATGGAAGAACATTTCAGTCAGTGGCTGCAGAAACTACTGTTTGAGAAAGAAAACGGTTCCTTCCTCTTCATAGCAGTTAAAGAGATTCTTGGGCCAGGAAACCCTTGATGAAGACTAGAAAGTGAAGAAGAGAATCAAAGTGCAACCTGTAAGAATGATTAGTAATTGGATTTCAGGGCACAGAGCACTCATGAAGCCAGGCTTAAAAACACCTTTACAGTGATCAGACTTATTATGAAAGTGATGTGTTACAAAGAACCACAGGTACTGGGAATTCATGTGATCCAAACGGATGACGTTGGGCAAGTGACACTCAAAAAATAAAATAAAAAAAAAGCACAAAGCAATGTTTACCTTCTCTGGTATAAAACTGAAAAGCTGTGAAACAATGACCAAAATGCCTCCCCAGATTACTCTGTCCTTTCCCCCCAGTACTGCAGGGAAGAATGTCTGTGCGATTTGGCGCCAGTCATTAGCTATTTAAAATTATTGTTTTTAATCTAGTACATAAAACCGAAATTTGCAACGGTTTCTTTTCATAAAATATTTATGACACTTCAGGAAAATAGCTAAATAGCTCTGATCTGAAAGTGAACAATGGAACTGAGCTCCACGGCTACCTCGCTGCCAGGACATACTACTCAGAACACAGGCACACAAAAAGACTGACGTGCCTAACATTAAACTGCATTTCCTAGGTGTTCTAGTCTTTTACGTGAAATCTCATCTGAGGTGGAGACTACCTCTTTTCCTTCACTTACACTAGGCTTTTCTAGCCTGAAGGCCCATCACTCGTGAATTATTAAACAATCATATTTGTAGCAGTAAATTGATTTGTGAGAGAATCCATATTGATTGAGATATTCAAAACTAATGATTTTGAGGTTAAGGTGTTTAGATATTGCCTGTGATGAACTAAATCAGTAGAGTTTTTTCTATTTATATTCTTTTACATTAATAGATAGTTCAACTTGCTCTTTAGCCTTGAATCCATCCATTCGACAAGCAGGTGTGGCCTTCTCAGCTGGCAAAGCACTTGACATGCTAAAATATCGGTTGTTGCGTATAAAAAAATGGTAACTGGGATAGGTTAGTTCAGCTGCTTATCACATCTAACCATCCAGGGTCAAAGTCATAGTTTTAACAGTGGATTAGAATAATTAGCCTTGCTCTATTTCAGGAATTCAGGATACATCCCTAAACCACAGATAATTGCCAACACGTCACCGGCTGAGCGTGCAGTGGCCAAAACCAGGTAAATACCTTGCTAGGTCAAGAAAAAGAACACCAAATGCATGGTCAAATGTACTTGACTGCTGTCCAGCAGCTCCATCGTCATATGTGAAAGATAGCCCATATTCACATAATGCCACAGCTGCTAACTGCAACATTAGAGACATTCTGCATTGACTCAGCTCCACAAACCAACTGCCATTGAGTCGACTTTCATTCCTGGTGGTTGTAGGTGTGTCACACTAAAACTGTGCTCCATCAGATGCTACTTCAAAAAACATTCAATGGCTGATTTTTTGGAAGTAGATTGCCAGGCCTTTCTTCCTAGGTACCTCTAAGTGGACTCAAACCTCCAACCTTTTGGTTAGCAGCCAAGTATGCTAACCATTTGCATCACCCAGGGACTCCCAGCTCCTCAAAGGACTCTCTAAATAATTGAAATGCTGCATGTTTATAACCTGTGGTCCTAGCATTTAATAAGGGAAATTAATTACCTTTATGATACCAATTCTGCAGGAAGCCTGAGCTTAAGTTTTGAGTGCCACTGGCTGGCTACATGAACATCACCAGATCTCTGTTACTTCATCTGAAAAATGAGATAATACCTACTTCATAGTTTAACTGGAAAAGATGTCAATAAAGCTTTTTAATTTTTAAAATACACTACAGGTGTAGAAACAAGTTTTTGTTGTTCCAGCTGATATCAGAGTGAGAGATTGGCTAAGGTTTTTAAGATTTTAAAGGAATGATGGTCTGCGATTCAGATTTTCTTTCTCTCTCACCCTAAACCCAAGCCACCAAGTCCTGCTGACACTACATTCAAAACACATTCGGAGAACACAACCACTTCTCACCAGCTCCATGTCCGACTCTCTGGTCTCAGCCAAGGCCATGGCTTCCCTAGACTATTGCAGTAGCCTTTTACTACCTGGTTTCCCTGTGTCTGCTTGCCCCTCCTCGGCCTGTTGTCAGAACAGCAGCTGGAACGAGCTTTTAAAAATGTAAGTTACATCACGTCATTCCTCTCTTCAAAACCCTACAAATGGCTTTCATCCCACTCAGAGTAAAAGCCATAGACATGACAGCGACCCAAATGGCCCTACACATCCAGCCACTTCCTCTATTTCTCCTCTAATACCATCACCCTCCGTGTTTCCCTTCTTGTCTTTCACTCTAGTTCCATGACTGCCCTTGCTTTCTGTAACATACCAGATACTTCTTCCTCTGAACATCTGTACTTGCTGTTCCTACTACTTGGAATGCACCCCTCCCAGGAGCCACACAACCACACCCTCTACTTCTTCAGATCTTTTTGCAAATGTCTTCTCAGTGGAGCCTTCCTTGACCACCCTATTTAAAACTGCAACCCAGCCCTCCTTCCTTCAGGCTTTGTCTTTTCCATCATCAGGCGCTCTATTATTCTTTATTTCTTTACCTTCTTAATGGAGTGTAAGTTCTATGAGGCCAGAAACTCTTTCTACTTGCTTCACTGCTATATCCTCAGTGCCCGAAACAGTCTGGACCAATAAATGTTTACCAGAGAAAAAATGAAATGAATGAAGTCCAAATCTAGCCCGCATCTAATATCATTCTTGGTTCTTATGTGCCGTAAGTATATCTCTAGTTTTCAATATACTATGTGACCAGGGCACTAAGCTGTAATAATTGCCCCCAACCCACTGCAAATCAGTCACCAAAACTTGAACATAAAATCAAAGTGGAAAGGGGTTATTATCATAATTTTAATCATTAGCATTAGCATTTCTGTTTAATTTATTTCAAAAACAAAAGTAGGTAAGTTTCAACTCTGTCTTATATTTCCGCTCTGAAATTCCTGATCTGACAAAATAGCCTGGACTTAAAATTAAACAGATAGGTAGACAGATAGATAGATACGCAGGGAGAGAGAAAGAGAGGGAGCAAGAGCGAGCAAATGTAGTAAAATGTTTAAGCATTTGAAGAATCTGAGTAAAACATAACCAGGAATTTTTTGAACTCTTCTTGTAACTCTTGTAAGTCTTTAATTATAACAGAATTAAAAACGTGAAAAATACCCTGGACTCGACCCTGGTGGGGAATTCATTTTCCGAAGGGAAAAAAATAAAAATAGCAATACAAAGATCTCAACATTTCTTAAACTGAGATTCATGATATTTCTATTCCTAAACCACGGACAGATTAGTCTCTAAAGTTCTCGGGGTAAAAAAAAAAAAAGGCTGGTTGACACTGCTTAAACAGAAAAACAGGCAGCAGCGCTTTAAAACTTCTCAGTTGGAAAGGGATATTTTTGGTCAATGATCTATTTTTATTTCTGCTCTGCTCTTTCTCCAGGAGTCCGATGACAAGGACCTGTCCTTCAAAGTTTTCGTCTGTGGGCACAGAATTAGCATTTTCAATTACTTTCCCTGGATGAGGTATACAGCCCTCTTCCCTCTCCCCTCCTCTGCATGTTTTTCCTTCCCTCTCCCCTCGAGAGGACAGCTTCTGGCCTACCTGTGCATTTATTTTCCAGAATTTTCTCAGGAGGCTACAAATATACTTGAAAAAGTAATTTATAAATATTGTAAAAAACAAATAAATAATAACTGCAGATAGGATTTAAACACCTTACGACGCAAGCTTAAACTGTTGACGCGGTCTCAGTTAACAAATTTGCAAATTTGCTTTGTGTCATTGTTAACCAGCAGACATGTATTTTTGTTACTGCTTATTGATTCTGCAGCAAAGCCAGTTAATGTTATTATCCTGGATAGTATACTCAGAACAGTTACCCTTACAGACATTTTTAATAAAAACAAACATCGATTGGGGGGCTCAGAAATGAGACTAGATTGCTTTATCAACGAAATAACAGCCATGGCTCCATTTCACATTCCTCTTTCAATGTCCTGTCTTTCACCTGCCTTTTCAATACAACAACCTGGTCAGATCAAGGGCAGATATAAAAAAGGAAACAGTTTCTTTTTTAGTTTTTGGTAAACCAAGTATTCCAAAAGGAGAAAAACCAGAAAGTATAGACCCAGGATAAGCCAAGAGCTGGGGTTGAGCCCAGGCAACGGAAGTCATAAATTCTATCATGATGCACTCACCCTGCTGATTCAGTGATGATCTTGGAGGGCGCTTCCTTTATGCTGGCTCCAGTCTCTATTTAGTCAGAAAAATAAACGATTCTCAAGTACTTTGGAAATACACAGTGCTAAACAGAAAGCCAGTCACAGAATTCTGAAAGTATTTAATTCTTCACTGTTATGCTTTCTCCTGCTCTACTTTAAGCTTTGAGGGAAGAGGCTAGGAGCACATAGTTCTGGGATCTAATATCTTTGACTGCAAAGAGAATTCTCGCCTTCCATGCAGGAGTCTTGGGTTCGATCCCGTCCAGTGCACCTCATGAGTAGTCGTCTGTCAGTGGAGGCTTGCGTGTTGCTATGATGCTGAACAGGTTTTAGCAGAGCTTCCAGGCTAATACAGACAAGAGAGAAAGGCCTGGTGATTTACTTTTAAAAATCACCAAAGAAAACCCTGTGGATCACAAAGTCTGATCCACGACTGATCACGGGATGGCACAGGACTGGCACAGCGTTTTGTAACATTGTACATGGGGTCATCATGAGTCAGGGGCCAACTGGAAGGCAGCTAACATCAGCAGCAACAACGACGAAAATAACAAATAGTCAACTGCTTAATAACCAGGACGTCTCCTCCGACAACAGAAAAGGACGCTTGTTGAATACCTACTGCACATACCGGTCCCCTGTGGGATTCTTTAATACACCATTTCCAGGAGCAGATACCCAGGACAAACCATAACCTTCTACCTCAAAAAGTTCAGCTCCAAATTGTCTCACTCCATGCCAAAGATTTCAGCGAAGGCTGCTTTCCATATAGAGTCAACCATCTTCTAGAAGTCCACTAGCCACATAACTCTCTCCGGGCTGAAGTCGACCTCAGAGAGTGATTTTTGCAAGTTACCTAACATCAGCTAATAGAAAGCTCCAATCCAAGTTTCCTGGAAAAGTGTACCTAACAAAATTGCTGGTAAAGTTCTACACTAATACAAAAAGTATGGAAAAAACATCTAGGTACGGAAGATGTATAAATATGCAAAATGTAAATCACTTTAATACCTCTAACTGAATGCTTACTTTAAGCTATTTAAGTATAATATAGCAGGTTTTTTGTGTGTGTATGTATGGTGATTACTCCCCTGTGTTTCTGTGTGGGTGTATTTTTTTTGGAAAATGATTACTCTCCTTCCCTCACCAACCCAAGGTGGAGAAAATTAAATTAGGAGACTACGCTACAAAGCTGCAATGTTTAAGCTATTGTGTGGATGGCCAACCCATGTCACTGTCATTGGCTATTTTATTAAATTTACCTTTAACAGATGTAACCTTCATAACCAGGGTCTCCATCCATCTGACATTTGCATGGCAATATCTTTTTAAAGCAATAGCTTTCAATGCTAAACACTCCTTAATTACGGGCTCATTGAACAAAGGTAACATTCATCTCTTCATTTCGCAAAGACAGGGTAGGGCAGTAGCAGTAGCAATTTTTATTTGTAGGAACCTAACTGCCAGTTAGACTCGTTTTTGTTATCCTTCAATAAAGAGGCTGTGTTTTGTTTTGTGCTTAAACGTTGGATTGGACTCAAATGAGTCTATCTTTCTTCCTTGCTACTCTTACAACTTTCGTATCCAGCCTTAAATCGAGTGCACTATAGGAGAATAAGTGTGTCTTGAGTTTCCCCTTTCTGTATTAATCATGATGGTAGACCCAGAGCATGAATGACGTAGAGCAAAGATGGAACCATTTTCTTTCATATACTATATTCAGAACTTTGAGTGTGTGTTCAAAAAGGCTTTCAGCCAGGAGAGCTTCATTTCTTTTTCCTTTACATCTACTTCTTGCACTGTTTGGTGAAATCCTGTGATTCTTGTTGGAGCAAGAAATTACAGACTTGCTTCATTATTGGTTTAACTTTTTTTCTTTCAGCGTCCTCTAAACTAGCACATGTCCTCCACCTCCTGGCAAACCCTTAGGAGTGAGTTCTAATGCAACTTAGTGATATTAGGGGGTAAATTTCTGACAAGTTAGAGACCTATGCAAACATGTTTTGCAGCAGAGATTTGTTTGTTTTGTTTTTAAATCTAAGAAAAGAAGAGGACTGACTTTTGAAAGTAGATGTTTAGCTGCACTTAGAATCTTAACTTTACATTTGTGGAGCACCTTCTCAGACCCTTCTACATAGATTTCAGAGCTGGGAAGGACCTTAAAGATTACTTATCATTACTTAGAGGAAACTGAGGAATAGAAAATTCAAACGACCATTTATTAGGCCAAGTGTTTGCAATCTTCTGAGTTGGTGGGTGGGAATAATTTGCCACCGGGTGAATGGGGAAACTGAGACATAGAGATGTCATTTGCCGAAAACAAGGGTTGGCAAACTACTGGCAGTAGGCCAACTCCACCGGCTCCAACTTCCACACCCACACCCACCTGTTTTTTTAAATAAAGTTTTTCTGAAACAAAGCGACATTCATCCACTTGCATATTGCCTAAGGCTTCTTTAGCACTACAGTGGCAAAGTCAATTAGCTGTGCCATAAAGACCATATTTCTCACAAAGCAGAAAATGTTTACTATCTGGCCTTTATAGGAAAAAGTTTGCTAATCTCTGGCCTAAGGTCACAGGGTCAAAACTGGTATTAAAACCCAGATGTTCTAACACTTTTCACACAAAGAATAAAACAGCTTCAATTCAAATGTTCTACTCTACCAGAATCAAGAAGGATTTTCTGGAAACTGTGCACTCAGGTCTGCAAAGGGGCATCCAGTATCTATTAGTCAACCACGTTTCTAGGCCACGGCCAAGCCCGTGCCTCGGTGCCCAACACTGCGTGCAGTGCTTCTGACGGCTGCTCTCTTCAATGCCCGTCATGACAGAAGAGGCACCTCTATGTGCAGACCCTGTCCTGTCCCCTAATGTGCAGGTGTCTTGTGTCGAAAGGAAATTATTTTCCATGTGTCCAGAGATGGAGTGACAACTGCAGGCCATTTTCGCTTCCTGAAGAAGGAGTTGAAGGTCTCTTTCTTTATTTTCCTCTTCTCTCCACCCTCTTTCCCAGAGGGCTTAAATTCCTGGAGCTGATTAGAACACATGCTTAATGGGATGACATATCCCAAGGATGAAGACCACAGTAACCACGTATGAACGGACGGGGCTCTTCTCCCTCGCTTGTGTGGTCTGGATTAGAGAAGCCAGCCTAGAGAAGTTTGCTCTCATTCCTTCTCTCCTTCTCCCTTCCCTCTTTTTTTGTCCTGTAAGGCTGCCAGCTATACTCACAGATGTGGCTTAGACTGGCTTGACTGTGGAAACGGAAAAGCCTCTCTAGCGCCCCCCCTTCTCTGGCTCTGTGGCCTTCTGCCTCAGCTCTTTGGACCCCAGTGCGGATACGCTGGACAGGTCTTTTCATTTGTTGTAGTCGTTAGGTGCCATCCAATTGGCTCTGACTCCTGGTGACCTTATGTATAACAGAATGAAACATTGCCCAATCCTGCGCCATCTTCATGATCATTGGTATGTTTGAGTCCATTGTTGCGGCTATTGTACAGTGCCTTCCAACCTAGGGGGCTTATCTTCCAGCACTTTATCAAACAATATTCTGTTGTGATCCGTAAGGTTTTCATAAGCAGATCACCAGGCCTTTCTTCTTAGTCTGGAGACTCCACCGAAACCTGTCCATCATGGGTGACCCTGTTGGTATTTGAAATACTGTTGGCATAGCTTCCAGCATCACAGCAACAAATGAGCCACCATAGTGCGACGAACTGACAGATGGGTGGTAGAGGCCTTTCCTTAAAGGGTGCCAACATGTGAAACACAATTAGCCTTAAAGGACAAAAAGCCTCTTCAGCCTCTTGTCGCATTTACCAGAGTTCTGCCAAAGATAAAGCCAAAATACAGTATTAACTTACCACCCCCCTACTCCTACTATTTGCCAGTCACTAAAAAGTTGGCGGTTCCAACCCACCCAGCATCTCCACGGGAGAAAGACCTGGTGATCTGCTCACGTAAAGATTATAGCCAAGAAAGCCCTATTGGGCAGTGCTACTCTGTCACAAAGGGTCACTATGAGTTGGAAATTGACTCGACTTAATGGCCCCTAACAACAACAACAACAATCTTGTTCATTAATATCCCTTGGGGTTCTCAAGAGGAGCCCTGGTAGCACAGTGGTTAAAACACTTTGTTGCTAACCAAAAGGTCGGTGGTTCGAACCCACCAGAAGCTCCTCAAGAGAAAGATGTGGCAGTCTGCTTCTGTGAAGATGACAGCCTTGGGAACCCTACAGGGCAGACCTACTCTGTCCCATAGGGTTGCTATGAGTCGGAACTGACTTGACGGCAGTGGGTTTGGGTTGTTTTGGGCTTGGGGTTCTCAAGAGGTGAGAAGATTGGTCATGGCCAGGATTCACAGATTCTTGGGTGTTCTGGCCATGATATCAGACAGACGTCACAGTGGAGTGGATTGAGCCATAACACTTGGATGCAAAATCCTGAAGTTCTGAGTGACTTCAGCTGCCTGACAAGTCACTCAAGCTGTGTACCTGCTTCCTCATCTGTAAAATGGGGGTAATAACATTTCTTACTTCAGAAGAATGCTGTAAAGACTAAGTGGTTAATAGATGTAAAGGGCTTAGAACCATGGCTGACACCATAAGGAAGCACCACATACATGTTTAATAATTGAGATAAAACTGAGATGTTTCAGAGGTTTTAGAGGAAAACTGTCACCAACATATTACACACTTAATGAGCTAGCCAATTTCAGAAGACAACTTAATTTAATACAAACGTATATGTTTCATTGATCTTCTTGCTCGTTTTAAAGTAATTCCTAAAGCACCTTAACCTTCAAACCAAACGATGCAATATTTGAAATGGACACCCCCCAAGGAACATTTCTAAAACGTCACATTGCTTAACCCAAGAGCTTTTCCATAAAAAAAATCCTGTTTTCCCCCTTTTTTTCAATCTTCGCACCCAATTTAAACCCTAATTTACTCATCTTGAGTCCCTTCCTCCATGAGTTTGTTTTAATAACATCTGTGGGTTACTAAACCTTACTCTGACCTGTCTGATTTATGGAGTCATGTGACCTAAGCCATGATCTTTTCAATCACCTCATATGCATGCAGAAGTTGGACAATGAGAAAGGAAGACAGAAGAGATGCACGTGAATTGTGGAGTTTGCAAAGAATACTGAATGTCCCACAGACAGCCAGAAGAATGAACAAGTCAGTCTTTGAAGAAATACAACCGAATGTTCTTTAGAAGCAAGGGTGGTGAACCTTCATCTTTCATCAGGAAAGACCTAACCCTAGAAAAGGACAACATGTTTTGAAAAGCAGAGGGTCAGAGAACATGAGGGAAACCCTCAGTGAGATGGATTGATAGAACAGCCACAACAATGGGCTCGAATATATCAAATATCATGAAGACGGTGCAGGACCTGGCAATGTTTCTTTCCGTTATACATTAAAAAAAAAAAAGTTTTTTTTTTTTTTTTTAATAAGGTAGCCATAAATCAGAGCCGGTTTGATGGCAACTAACAATAACAGGAGCGCTAATGCTTTCCTTTTGTACTGTATCAATGTGTATAAAATGATAATTTTGCTTAGAAAAATCTACTAGCTATGACTTCTGTGTATCTGCTGATGACTCTTGCTCAAATATAGCCCTCAAGTCCGTAAGTTTGAGTCATGCATGTCCAACAAGACGGTATACATCTCCAGCTATATATCCCAGGGGACACTCAAACCTGGCACTATTGACTACATTGAACTCACAGTCTTTAACACCAAGCCTGTTCCTTTTTTGATAATCTCCATCCTGATTAATGGCACCATTCATTACCAGTTTTTTAAACCAGAAATCTGAAACCCGTTCTCAGTTGCTCCCATCTCCACTCTCTGAATATTCAATGAGTGACTAGCCCCATCTAGTCCACCTATTGAATATTTCTTATATCCACCCCCGACTCTCCAACTTCACAGGCACTGTACCAGTTCAAGTCCACATAATCTCATCCCAGGGATGACTGCAATAGCCTCTAGTTTTAACCACCCCCCATCCCATTCACCCCATCATCCAGGGTGCTGCTTCTCTAGCTCCAGTCTGAGCACTCCTCCACAGAGCTCACATTACTTCAGTGGCATCCGCTTTCCTCCAGATAAACCCACATCCCATTGACACATAACGCTCCCTTTAACTCTTGGCTTCCTTCTCGCCTCCACTCACTCATCTTCCAATTTATGCTCCAACAACAGAGAACCAGGTGTAGTTTCCAGAACATGTAAGGTGGTCTCTTATCTTTGCACACGCTATTCTCTGGTCCTGAATGCCTTTTCCCACCTCGTCCACTGGACAACTACTATTTACCCATAAAGTCTCCACTCAAATGTTACCCATTTGCGGCATTTTTTGACTATCCTGTTTATGGAGCAATTGTGAAAGGCATTCTAGGCATTGGTTATACAGCAGTGCACATGAAAGCAATCCCTAGAGATATGGGTGTTTTCTTCCTCCACGCCTCCCCTGACCCCCAATGTATCTTTCTACTGTGTCAAGAATGGCATTAAGTTGAAATTACATACATGTCTGTCCTTCCACTGGATCATAAGCACAATCCTCAGTAAACAAATATGTTGAAAGAAGGAAAAAGTATTACTTACAACTTGAACTAATTTGTTCCCTGGTCTCATTGGATTTCTCAAAGGACATAATTTAATACAAGGCACAGTGGTCAACAGTATAGGTTTTGGAGTTAGACAACCTCAGTTCTGAACACGGTTCCACTACACATTAACTGTGTGACCTCGGATGGGCTAATTACCATCTCTCTCTATGCCTGTTTCTATAATATGGGGCAGTAATGGTGTTCTACTGCACAAGGCTATGCTGAGGAGTCCATGACACAAAACCACATCTAGCAATAAATATTAATTTTTATTATTTTTATATTTAATATCACACAACTACATCTACATGTACAGGAGACAGAAATTGTGGAAATAAATAGAAATTAATCTCTTGGTTAAAAATCTATAACTTGACAGTTTTTGCCTCCTCTGTGATTTTCAGCTGTGATAAACCTAAAGAGTTAAAAAGCCAAACACAAACAAAAAGCAAGCATTTTTCCAAGCAAGGCTTGTCGTCTGAGGATGAGGGTCAGGGAAGGGAGTGCTGCTGGTTATGGATGTTAAATAAACAATTTTTTCTTACAACAAACCCCTGGCACCCTGTTCTCACCATGTCATGGCCTGTGATGACTTAGTGTCTCCCAAGCATGACCAAGCGATTAGCAGGGCTGTGTCTGCGCATCTTGACAGTAATGGGAGCTCTCTTTCCATTTGCCAGGTATTGAAACCTGAGCGCTTCGCTGCCCCGTGCATTTTCGGCTTGATGAATTCATTATTCTCCATATTTTTCTCCTCCCTCCTTCGAAGAAAAAGCTTTCCCCAAAATGCCAGGACTTGTTCTCCCTTAAAAAAAAAATGTTGTTGTTGTTGTTTTTAAATGCGAAAATTTTACATCGAGTCTGCAACAGCTTAACTGCACCCAATGGCACTTGAAGAAAAAGAATAAAATAATGAAATGCAGGTTCTCTAATGCAAATACCACAGTACTGCCTTTAGCTACACGGAAAAAATAAAATAAAAAAAAATAAACTCAGATATCATTTGGGTATTTTCTAAGAAAAAAAAAGTATCTTTTTAGATCTGATGAGAAAGCCACAAGTCATTTGTTCAGATGACTAACAGTATGTCAGCCTTATCTCCCACTGCTTGGTGCTTTCCCCCATGGGTACAGCATCACCACACCTGGGGAGTGTGCCTCACCACGGCTCCCACACACAGCATCTGTCCATCCTGACACTGTTCAGGGCCAGGGATGCAATTCGATGGTGACAAGGGCAACTTCTGCAGAGCTCATGTTTTATAAAACACTTTCAGGAGGAATGGGGGGAAAAAAGGAAAATATTCTAATGGAATAGTTGACAGTAGACGAGCATCTTACTTAAAAACCAATCTTTGGTGTCCAAACTTAGTCTCTTCCACCATATGACGGCTTGGATTTCAGTAGCGAGAGGACTGTAGGGGGAACTTCACTGAACAATAAACAGCACTCGGAGGGGCTCTTCCTGACAGTTCCGAAACAAGAGCTAGAGTTTAATGAGCCAGTAAGGACTGCTATGTAAAGGGTGACATTCACATGCACCAGTCTTTTCAGTCACCCGCAGAGATCTAGATCACAACCATCAGCAATTTTATCTTCACGCACAAGATAACATAAGCCGTCAGAGAATTCTATCTAAGGGCCAAGGAGGAGAGTAGGGAAAGCTCTGGTCCAGGAGCCAGGCCACCTGAGTTTGAAACCTGACTAGCTGGGTGACCTTGGGTAGGTCATTTTACTCTCTAAGCCTCAGTGGCCTTATCTGTAGAATGGTGATGCAACTACACACCTGATAGGTGGTGTGTGACTAAATCAAACAATGCATGAAATGTGCTTGGTGCATAAAATACAGTTATTATTAGGGTTAGCACCAAACGCACTGGCACTGACTGTTTTGTATTTAGTTTTTGGTAATCTACATGTATTAAACACACACACACACACACACAAGCATTTTTCCAGCCAAGGCTTGTCATGTGAGCAGGGGCTGATTAACCAGTAAGCAAGGTATGCACAGGCTTGCTTGAGTTCGCTTAGTAATCTGTAGCTCACAATTTCACTCAAAATTACTAAAATTACTAAGTAAGCATGAGTAAGCCCACGGGCACCCTGCTTGTTGGATAATCCGTCCCTGCCTGTGAGGATGGGGGGTGGGGGGAGTGCTTCTGGTCATGGATATTAAACAAATGATTGTGTAAATTATTAAATAAACCTATGTTTTCGAACATGTATTTCCTTTTTCAAAAAGCAGGAAGCCCTGGTGGCACGGTGATTAAGTGCTCTGTTGCTAATCAAAAAGGTCAGCAGGTCAAACCGACCAGCCTTGGAAACCCTATAGGGCAGTTCTACTCTGCCCCGTAGGATCACTATGAGTTGGAATGGGCTCCACAGCAATAGGTTTGGATTGGATTTCAACAGCAGGTATTTTAGATCTTTCTGGGTTAAAAGCTCTGTTGTTGCTAAACTAGAATTTCTGCTTTACCCAAATAAGGATAATATGCTTCTTCTCTTGTGGATATATACAAACAGTAAGAATCTACCCCGAAAGGTTGATAATATGCAATGACTGTGTTGTGTTTTTTATTTTGTTTTTTTAACGTGGTAAATATATATATACAAGGAAACCCCAGTGGTGCAGTGGGTAAGTGCTACAGCTGCTAACCAAAGGGTCGGCAGTTGAAATCCGCCGGGTGCTCCTTGGACACCCTATGGGGCAGTTCTGCTGTGTCCTACAGGGTCGCTATGAGTCGGAATCGACTCAATGGCAACAGGTTTTTTTGTTTGTTTGTTTAAATATACATATACAATAAAACATGAGCCATTTCACATATTTTACATATACAATTCAGTTATATTAATTACATTCATCGTGTTATGCAAGACAGGGTTTGTAGTTTGGGGTTTTTTTTGCAATGCATACATACCATACGACTATAAAAATACTTCCTTCTATAAAATGATATCAGAGTTCCTGCCTGCTAATTGGGTTTCTTAAATACAGTTAGGCCTTATCTCCCAGAAGGTGAAAATGTCCCAAGTGGGTATCTCCTCCATTAGGCAAAAAAACCCTACATCCTGCCTGCTCAGAGGCACAACCTTGCTGTGGCCACAGAGGATGACGTTTCAGGTCTAAATATAGGGTCCCCATGCTGGGGCGGGGGGCTGAGATAACACCAAGGGAGGGGAGGTGAAGGTGTGTGTGCTAGAACAGTCCAGAAACAGGACTACATTTCCAGCTTCCCACGTGTGCAACTCAAGCAGGTCTCATGCTTTGTTTCCTGAAACAAAAGAAACAAGGGCTGTGCCTGGGTTTTTTTGGAGCCCCCAGCAGGACTCTACTCCTCTGTATATTTTTTCTTTTGAAGAACTGAGAGCTCCTAGTAAATCCTGATGATCACTTTAAGACCATCTAATCCCTGCGCTGCCTTCATACAACTCTTGGGGGAAGAGCTGCCTACCCCAGCTTACACTAGCTTCGCCCAAAATAAGGCCTTAAACACAAAAGTTTCATCTGGCAAAGTCTTAACAAGCATACCGCATATTTCAGTTGAAAGTACTTGTTTCTCTAGCAGCCTCGATGTGGGTGCTTTTTTACAATGTGTTAGCAGAGACAAACATCTGTGTGGGGGACGACACCTGATAATTTTAACCATTCCTATAATGGGAAAGTGCTGACTAGAGAGAAATGTTTGCAAAGACTCTTTGTGCCGTCAGGATGGCCCAGGTGTCTATAGAAACGTCTGCTCAGCAAAAGCACAACCGACCGACATTGCTGAAAATCTCTGGGCTGTCTCCCCTCAAATTTGTTCTAGGCAATGTGCTACAGGAGAGAATCCCTTATTGAACCCAATGGAGAGTTATTTGCACAATCCTGGGCTATTCACAGATAATATTTGGTGACTCATCTGTATCCCTGTTCAACTGAGAGTGGTCTACATGCCTGTGGATTTGTGGAGTCCCAGGAGAAGTTTGGTCCATAAACCAGTGAATGAATTCCATTAATACATACGTGTGGCTTTTTCGTCTGTGACATCAATGACATTTTTTACTTGCCTATTTCTGACTATTCTTTATTAAATAATAAACTCAGGAATAATTTCATACAAATCACTAGTGTATGTAACTATTATTCCTTATTATTATAATAGCTTCCTCACAGGCTAAAGTGAGACTCCAGTTTCAAAATCATGGTCGAGTTTGCCGGGTAGAACCCCTTGATGGTAAGTTCAAATCCCAGGGCTACTTTCATAAAACAAAATTTGTAAAAGCTCAGTTGGAGAAAGTCTGTGAGTAACTCAGAACATATTAATAAGTGCTATAGGCTGTTGCAGTGAGGCAGGAAACCGAACAGCTTAATAGGTCACCTCTTGGTTTCTCTCAACCCTACAGGAAAGGATCCCTGGTAAGGACATTTTTTAGCTAGCAGATGTGCTTCCAAAAAAACCCCTTTACACGTTAAAAAAACAAAAAAACCAAACGCAGTGCCGTCGAGTAGATTCCAACTCATAGCGACCCTACAGGACAGAGTAGAACTGCCCCATAGAGTTTCCAAGGAGCGCCTGGAGGATTTGAACTGCCAACCCTTTGGTTAGCACCTGTAGCACTCAACTACTACGCCACCATGCTAAAAAAAAAAAAAAGAGGCTGGCAAATATAACCAGGGGAATACGCTGGAAACTTCACCCTTAGACCCAAGCTAGAGAAGGAAGAGGTGACGCAAAGTTTCCCCGTGCATTTCAAAGGCAAAGTTGCCTACCCTGATGATTGAAATGCAGTAAATGGCTTCATGTCTCCCTAAGATGAAACAGGAATGAAAAAGGAAGGCCAAAGAAGAATCCATGCATTCAAATTGTGGTGTTGGTGAAGAATATTGAATATACTGAGGACTGCCAGAAGAACAGTCAGAATGCTCCTTACAAGTGAGGATGGCAAGATTTCATCTTACTTTGAACATGTCATCAGGAAAGAACCATCACTAGAAAAGGACGTGATATTTGATAGAGGGTCAGCAAAAATGAGAGAAACCCTCAAGGAGATACAATGACACAACAGCCACAGCAATGCACTCTAACATACCAACTACCATGAAGATAACACAGGACTGGGCAAGGTTCTGTCCTGTTATTCGTAATGTCGCCATGAGTTGGAGCCCACACGATGGCCAACTAACAACAACAGGAAACAATTCCTCCCCCCTCACTTTTTTCCAAAGCCCTAAGAGGTTAAATGTACTCAAACCCTTATCTTAGACTTGATCCAGAAGAGTCAGGTTAGATAGAGAGAGGCAGCCAAGTTAGACGACATCTACCATACAGACACCTGCAAGGAATTAGGAAGCAAAGGGCTAGCTAGGCACCTAGATCCATACAATTGTGTACCAGTCCTCTGGACCTAGAACACTAACCTCCTTAATAGGATGTGAAATAAGTAAAGGTCTTACAGGTGACCATGACAGCTTCAAAAAACCATACTGTGAGCAAAGGAAGATTTACCACAAAGCTAAATGAGCCCAAGTTTTGGGTCTCCTCACTACACAGAACCCCTCCAAGGCCCTCTATACACATTGTTGTATATTTTTGTGACGTTCTCTAAGGCAAGATAATTTAACCACAATCAGAGGTGTAACTACAGTATGGCAGGCATTGCATTAGCCCTGGGCACGTGGAAACACTGAGCTGTTTGTATTAACTCGGTATAGCCAGCGGTGTATCTACAGAAAATGGCGCCTATGGCAAGTCCTGGAGTTGCACCCCTCTTTTGCCTCTCTTTTAGATAACTTTAGCATAATATCAACTCAAAAATACAAGTCAAGCTCTTTAATCTTTTAATTAACAGATTACCGTGCTTGAGGAAGGAAGTTGGACCGTACAGGGTTAACAGACACTGCTCAGTGGCACCATGCTCCCAGAGCCAGTGTGATACTCTAAATACAGCACTGACGCTTGGTCTCTTTCCACTCCACTTCCCCTCACCTTTTCCATGGATGTGGAGAAGGAGTGGCCGAGCAGTGGCCACGGGATTCTTGGAATTCATGTGGTTCACAGTCACTTCCACAGATGGTTAAATTATTGCTAATCATTCCCATATAGGAATGAACTGCAGGAACCACCCGCTGTGTCGATGCTTGGGTCCTAGGGGTGAGAATGTAGGATCAGAGGTCTTAGAGAGATATAAACACATCCTTTGGGGCCTGGCACTGACCGCACGTGGTGAGGGAAGCAAGTGAAATAAGATTTGAAATGTTTGATGCCAGATGCTGGTCTAGAAAATTCTTCGGAATCTCACAGCTCATATATGAAAGAAACTTGATAGAGGTTTTCCAAAAATTTGACAACAATCCTAAAAATTTACATAACATTGCCAATAAAGACAGCTAATTAGAAATTTTGTAATTTTTCTGGATTTTCTAATGTTGTGTGATATTTGCAAGCTTTGTTAAATTCGTAATATGTTCTAATTTCCCTTCTCATTCTGAATATACCAATCCTCACTTATGATCATCTCAGTATATAACATCCTGCATTTAGGACAAAAGTAAAAAGCCACTATGGGACTGTTTTGGACATTAATGAGGAGCCAGGGGAAATGGGGAGGAAGAGGAGAAGGCTGAGGTTTGTGAGAGGAAGAAGGCCGCTGGGGTCACCTGTAGTTTGTGTTACCTGGGTGTTACCAGGGTCTGGCGAAGGAGCCGGTGGGCCCACCGGGGCTGGGGGTGGCACGCAGGAGGCAGGGGCTGCTGGGCCGTGAGCAGGAAGAAGCAGCTGGGCCTGAGGAGTCAGGCAGGGGCTTAGAAGTAGGTTCTTCCAAAGAGCCTTCTCTGCCACTCTGGCAGCCTCTGCAGGGCCCGGGTGGCCAGGCCTCATCCGCCTGCAGCCCGGTCTCCAGGACCCCAGAGCGGGAAGGTGGAGAGGGGTCGCAGTGAGGCCTGAGGTGCGGCCAGGTGATGGTGGTCCACTGCTGCTCCAGAGACAGCCAGCGACCTCCAACCACACCCCCACTTACCTCCCCCATCACACCTGACCCCGTGGTGGTGTGGAAGGCATGGTGGGGAAGGTGGGCCCAAGGCACCTCGCACATCCTAGACACGCCAGAGGAGCCAGATGGGTGATGAGCAACCAGGGGGAGGCTGGCCCCTGAGAGCATTGCCCAGATTCTGGTGTAATGCCAGGTTTTCACATAATGACTTGATCTTTGAAACTTAACCATGTCCATAAGCGAAGAGTGGGTGTGCTCACTTTTGTACCTAATTCTGCATTTTAAATCTTACATTCTTTCTCTTAACACTACCAGCCCCACCCCCACCCCCCCCATATTAGTTTTGGTCATTGACGCTTCCCGGGCCTGGGCAACCTAAAGGTAAAAGGTTCTCATATCCTCTTTCTTCATATTTTGTTCTCAGGTCTTAATATTTAATAGAAACTTTCTAAATATTCCATCACGCTTCAGCTGTGCTAAGGAAAGGGAGCATGCATCCATGCTTGGGCCAAAATTTTCAAGAAAAGCCATCAACCCACAGATGACCAAAATGATAGTGGTACCAGGACTCTTCAAGGGGAGAACAGTCGCTGCTACTGTCTCGTCCAGCCCGCCTTCCTGCTTGGAAATTATCTTTCCTGTGCTAAAGGCTTGGGACTTCTGAGTAAGTGTAGGCTTTAACGAAGGAGGTGATTCCATGGCAATCCTACTTCCTCTTTGAGTGGAAATCTAATTTTAGGGAAAGAAAGCATTTTAAGGGATGTGTGGGCTTCATCTAAGCTTTCCATATAGACCGTGAAGAGAAGTCTGGGCTAAAAGTTTAACAAAGGTACTTATTTCCAGCCACTATTATGAGTTTAAGACCGGGACAGGTAGCCAAGGTGCTTGCTGGGTAGAGCAATTGGGATTAAAGGAGAAGGAATTACTAATTCTGTGCAAGCTGAATGCCATCACCTACATTTCTGTGCCAGAGGGCATTCTCTGGCCACCATGACGGTTTGCCTCCCCTACAGCAGCCCTAACCAATGAGTGACAGGAGAACTGATGTATAAATATTCCACCTCCCTCACTCCTTGGTAGGATCACCCTGAGGCACGTGCTTTGCACAGCCGCCATGGGTTTGCCAGCACAACTGAGCTCTTATTGTCTACAGCACCAACTTACTTGAGAACAACAACAAAAATCAAATCAAACCACTTGCCATCAAGTTGATTCCCACCCATGGCAACACCATGGGTGCAGAGTAAAACTGCCCCGTGGAGTTTTCAAGGCTGTAACTTTTCAGAAGTAGATCGCCAGGACTTTGTTTGGCAGCACCTCTGGATGGGTTCAAACCCCTAACCCTTTGCTTAGTAGTGTAGCACTTAACAGTGTGTGCCACCCAGGACTCCTTCCTGGATAACCAAACCTTTTAACATTGGCTGCTTTCCCTTCTCCATCTTACTTCCTCACTTTTCTACAGAGATCACCTACCCAATAAACTACTTGCCCTTGAATCTTTGTCTTGGGGTCTATTTCTGTAGGAACTCAAACGAAGGCACTGGGGTATTTCTCAGCAGAGAAAACACACCAAGCTGCATACATACTATTACTGCATTACTTATTATAATTAACCCCATGGGGTCACCATGAGTCGGAATCGACTTGAAAACAATGAGTTACTTCTTGCCAGAAGCCACATGGGTTCATGAGCATCACGGCATCTTGAGTAAGAGACTTGAGGGGGGATAAAATACTTGCCGTCTGGATTTAGGTACTCCATGATTCCTGTAAAGAATTTTTGGACTAATTGTGGAAGACCATTTCCCTCTCCTCCTGACTTCTGCTCGTGATCCCTCAGATCCGTCATTTGCTTTCCTTACGATAACTTTCAACGCTCAGGGTATGATTTTGTCTGCAGACACAGGCACAGACGACAGGCTCACTGCCTGCCTCCTCCTACCTGCCTCATGGGGCCCCTTCCTCTGCGTCACTGTCTATTGAAAGCCTCTGGCCCCATTCTTAGTTGCGGCCCTTCTGTTTGAGAACTCCATCCCTCACATCCAGTAGGTTCTGATCTGGTGGCTTGGCTATTTGGTTCATGCTTGGCTCCTCTTCTTGGGTAACTCTCTGGGTTTAGTGACCCTGTAGCTGTACCTTTTCCTGGCTCAGATTCTGGTTCCTTTATGGTGGTGCTGTTAGCATCTTCCCAGCTGGCCCTTGACTTCCAGAGAGCAGCATCAGACACTTCTGGGCCGTCTTTCCCTTTAATCTCAGTCATTTACCACGTCCTCAAGGAAATTGCTTATTTCGAACAATTATTTAGATAAAACTAAATGAGAAAATAAATGTGCAATAAAGTTAAAGAAAAAAACAACCCTTGTATGCACTTTTGTATTGCCTTTGCTTTTAGTCCTTAGAACGGGTGGCTAACGGTTAACTGTAGTCGGAGGCCTTTAATTAGAATTGCAACACTCATACATCCACCAAGAGACCTGAGAGGCAGGTGTTGCAGGTGGAGCCTTTCTTGCCCACACAGGTATAAGTGCATATTGTTTGTATTTAATTATTGCCTGAACACTGGGCAGGGAATAATTCCTGCCAGGAGTCCCTGGGTGGCTCAAAGAGTTAAGCACTCAGCTGGTAACAAAATGTCGGTGGTTCAAATCCACCCAGAGGCACCTCGGAAGAAAGGTCTGGTGATCTACTTGCTAAAGGTCACGGCCGTGGAAAACCCCATGGAGCACAATTCTGCTCTGACAAGCAAGGGGTCCCCATGGACTGAAATCGACTGGGCAGCAACAGGCTCATTTCTGCCAATAAAACAAAGCTAAACATCAGGCATGAATACCTTGTTACTAAAAAGGAGAAAATTATAGATTTATTTAATACATCACACTTTCTCCAGTTAAAATCAACAGCCAGTTGGTGAAAGTATGCTTTCTAGTGTGATTAAAAAAAAAAAAAAAAATTTTTTTTTTGATCAGTGTGATACCACTGATCAAAAATCTCAAGCCCAAATTTTTGATAACATGTACGAGTGTGAATTTAAGTACAGCATCAGATATTCTACCTACAACCTCTCATTCTAGCGTGTACTCACAGTTGACCTATGCCCAAGGGCTCGCTCTTGCCTTCACATTCAGAGAAAAAGCATGTCCCTGTGACTTTTTGATTCTAGGCAATATGATTTGATTTCCATGGGTTCCCCCCGGCCCCGACCTTAGCAGTAGGTGCCTACAAGCCATTTTCTAGTGGAAACAGTCACAGAGAAGAAACGTCTGCATCGCTAATTGCTGGGATGTTGGAACAGTTTCCTGAAATTTACTTTCTGAGAAGGATAGTTTAGCTAGAAGCTGTGTAAGCGATGGTGGGGTGGGTATTCTGAAACCTTCTGAATGATACTTAGTTTAGATGATTAACAAGCTACTTAAAGGATTTCCAGCCACATTAAGAAGTTGTCGGTTACAGCCAGCAATTCCCCAGAGTCAAAAAGTTATCTGCTTTCACAGGGAAAGTCATCAGAGGTTTTTCCAATATGGATCCACTCCTGGGTCAAACCATCCAGATCTTTCCAATGGTGTCTGCACAGGGTTCAGGGTATGGAGTTATTTACTGTGTACTCTCCACCCCAGAGCACAGGTGTCTTGCAATCTGGACTGACAAGTCCTATTGTGAAAGTTGAATAATAAAATCCCTTATCCAAATTGCAAAAATAAAATAAATAGTAAAAAGTATACATATCTTAAAACAATCAGTGCAAATAAGTTATTAAGCCCCATCCATACTGTTCTCCTACCCTTTGGCATATAGTACCACTTTTGTATTGTAAAGTTTAGTAAAAATAGTTAATTACATGTATTGCCATTTCACCTGGTCCTACAAAGAACACCAAGTGCTCTGCCATTTGGGCAACACAAGAAGCCTGTCTCTCATTCCATAAGGCTTTGACTGTCTTCAGCCTAGCTCTTCTGGATCCCACAGGGTTTGATATTGCATATCACCACTAAGACACATGTACTCAGCATATGCTTACTGGGAGCCTACCCTGGGAGCTGGGGATACAAAAATGAACACGACAAGATTCCTGACCTCAAAGGTTTACACATCCATAGAGGAGACAGCCAGTGAGTAAGTAAATATGTACCTAATAGGGAATGAGTACAGTAGAGTGGAGTAGAGTAGAGTAGAGTAGAGTAGAGTAGAGTAGAGTAGAGTAGAGTAGAGTAGAGTAGAGTAGAGTAGAGTAGAGTGTAGAGTAGAGAGTAGAGTAGAGTAGAGAGTAGAGTAGAGTAGAGAGTAGAGTAGAGTAGAGTAGAGTAGAGTAGAGTAGAACAGAACAGAACAGAATAGAATAGGATAGAATAGAAAAGGATAGAATAGAATGATCTTCTGAAGAACAAGAAGCAGAGACAGAGGTAAAATATGAGAAGTGACTGTTAGATTCAGGGTGGGCCTTGGAGGAGGTGGCATATGTGGTCCCAGTGTACACTACAGATTTTGCAAACAACAGGACTCTGGACCCTGGGAGCCAATTCCCAGGTGTGTTTAACTTTCGCCACTTTATGTGGCCCATATGTGCCTTCTCAGGTATAATTCACTTTGTCCAAGTTTTCCTCCATTCTATCATCAGGAAACGTATGGAATCAGTTCTTCATTCCTAATTTTCCCCAAACGGGGTGTGGCATCCTGCTTACAAAGTCCAAAGGGTAGTAGAAAGTTGCCAACTAAATTCTGGGCTCCCAGGTAGTCTGTATTTTTTCAGACCAAATGCATCCATCAGCTGGACCAGCATGACCTCAGTTAAGCCAGGAATAGGGGCTTCACTTTGGCCACCCAACCCAAACCACACACAGCAAGTTAGCTTCCAGGCTGTCAATCTTTGTGACTCCCCTTCAGCAATATTTAACCACTTGTGACAAGAGATTCTGAAAGCTTTTTGAAAGTCTTATTCACTAATGGAAAAGCATCTTACATATTTTATAAAAATATGCATCAAAGTTAACACTCAAATACAACTTGTTTTTCCTGAACTCTAAAGAGCCCTGTCAGCGCTTAAATCCCTCCTGCAGGTTCTATTAAAACAAGTAGTATGGAAGTCCCGAATTATTAGGGAAAAATAAGACTGCAAGCTCCTTGAGGGCAAAGACTGAATCTTACATTTTCGTTTCCCCAGAGCCCAGCACAGTGCCTGACACAAAGAAGATGGTCCAGCAATGTTTGTTTAATTGCACTGATGAAAAGAAAAGATTGCAAGAGGTTTAACCACACAAAATAATTTTTGTTGATTTTTCTTTACGTATTATTAGCTATCACCAAAGTTAAACTGCAACCAAAAATAAGAATTCCACGTACATACACATTTATAGAGTTCAGCTTTAAGGGTGCTTTAAACCAAACTCCCTGTAATACTTCACAAACTCCTAAAATTTATGAAGGACATGCAGGCTTAATATATAGCATTATTATTGAGGATAATGGTGATAGTAACGATAACAATAGTTGCTTTGATTAAGTACTAGCCACGTGCCACGCAGGTCACTACACAAGGTCACCTCCAACATCAGAGAGGCTTCCCCTAACCACCATATTAAACTCTCACCTCCGTTTGCTCCCTCTCACTGTATCACCCACCCACTCGTGTTTTACAGATTTATTTGTTCAATTCTTGATCAGGTTTAGCTCTACCTACCAGAATGTAAGTTCCATGACAGCGGGGACTTTATCTGCATTGTTTACTCCTGGACATTTAGCAATTAGGAAAAACTCAATAAATAGTTGTTGAGTGAATGAATGAATGATTTCATTTGCCCCTTTAAAACAATTCTGCAAAACAGTACATTGAGTCCCAAGAAATTGAACCCATACACTTTCTAAGTCCCAGGCTCCTGTTGGTACCCATGCCAACATGTGCTGAATAAACAAGGGGGGAAAAGCCATCTCTTCCCTCCTTCTCCTACCTTTCCCTTGTAGAATCAAAGTTCCCGGTTCTCTCTTCACTTGCACATTCTTCATGGAAGACGCTGAGAAAAATCCACACTCAATAATCATTTCTCATTTTATACCTTATTTGTACCCTAAGAAGGAAAGGAGTTTGGAAGCAAAGACAGTCGGGTTGAAGAGCCATCACCTGAAACGTCGCTGCAGTGTGGACGTGGCATAAGGCACGCACCAGAACCAGAGAAGGCGATTTCTGTGAACTCACCAGAGACGATGACGGCAGACCCAAGATTAAGGTGACGGATTTTCCTGTACCGCAGTCCTGCCCATTTATTTCCAAGACCCTCCACCTCTGAGGTACCCTGTTGAATGACTCACTCCTGGCTACATTTGTGACTCAAAAAATATTGGGTAGAGATTGTGCTCTCTCTGGCTCCCGTCCACAGTGATCTCACTCCGGCTCCTGGTCCATAATGATGAGGCTCTGCCTGAATTATAACCTACAGCCTATTTTCAGCGCCTTCTTTCAGAAAAATGGACTTTCAGCTTCCTTATATTTTAAGTTGTATCTCCAGGTAAATACTTCTTTTTCTCTCATATATTTTAATTTCATGAATGTGATGGATGAAAACAGGAGCCAATGTTTTAATTGCTCTAATAAAATGAGTCATCTCTTTCATTCGCATTTTACTCCTCACAAAGATATTTTAAAAAAGAAGAACCTGTAATGCATTTCTGAGAGTACTTAAATGTAAGCCTACCTCGGAGCTTCCTAACTACGTTTCCCATAGTAGGCTAGTTAAGATGTATCTTTAAAGTGGAATAGCTATCTCAGGGGACTGGTAATGGGCTATGGGGTCACTTCTTCCAAGTCACCAGTTCAAATTCAGTCCAGACTTTAGGCAGGGGGAAAAAAAAGTCATTACAACTGACAATTATTTGGCTGACTTTTGTAGAAGACGGGTTAGTGCCTCCTCATCTCCAGTTACTAGGTATCTACATAGAAAACGCCACCATCACCTCAGGGGCATTCAAGGAAACCCTCCCAGTGATAAGGGAATCTAAAGAGATGGATCTGTACACATAAAGACACACACAGGTGGATGCACAAACATATATAATGCACACACGTGGACACATACATCCATGCGTACATCCTGGTACAACTATTTTGGCTAAACTCATCTGTAAGGGAACAGTAAGAAATATATTTTAGCCATTTATTTGACAGCACTCAGATCAGTCCAAACTGTTCAACAAGCTGAGGAATTTGCCTACCACCCTTCTGTGGTCTTTCTCCCTCCATGCAGGATCTCTGCAAACAGATGAAAGAAAGCACCTTCACAAGCCAGCTTTGCTGTTCATGGTGATGAAACAGAAGATGGCATTAGTCTTCAGGGATGTCAATCTGGAAGCTTTTAGAAATGCTAGCCTGCACTTAAAGATCAAAGACAACTGGGATGACTCCTTAGAAATAATACCTTTCCTCGGAACCCAGGAGACCAAGATGCCGGGAACTGACATGCCATCCTTGACCCCTTCTCCTCCTTCATCTCTTGCATCCAGTATCTCATCCTGGCCCATTCATCTACTCTCTTCATACACCCTGAATTCACCACTTATTTCCATCACCAGCACCACAACCATAGAGAAGGCCACCGCTCTCTATCACATGGATTATTACAACAACCTCCTAGCAGTCTCCCTGCCTCTGATTTTACTCCATGAATTCTCCATAAGGAGTCCTGGTGGTGAGATGGTTAAGCGCTGGACTGCTAAACATAAGGTTGGTGGTTCGCACCCGTTCAGTGGCCCTGCAGGAGAAAGACCTGGCTATCTGCTCCTGTAAAGATTACAGCTTAGAAAACCCTATGGGGCAGTCCTACTCTGTCACACAGGGTCGCTATGAGTCGGCATCCACTTGATGGCCCCTAACAACAATATTCTCCATGACGTTACCAGAGTGTTTCTCGAAAGCACCACTCCTTGTTTGATTCCCTTCAGTGGCTCCCCATGCCTTCGGGATTAGGTCCATACCCCTCAGCACGGTCAAGAAGACCTGTATGATTTCGCCGCTAAGATCTCCTTTTCTGTCTTCATATGCCCCAGCCACGTCATTCCTTTAATTAGCATGTTTTCCAACTGCTAGGTATGGACTGCTGCCTTCCACCCTGATTCCTAGTTACTATTAAATTATCCTTCTTGACTCAGCTTAACTGTCATTTCTTCCAAGGAGTTATCCTGACTCTTTCAAGCTCTGGGCTGGATGCTATTCTTATTACCCTATCATTTTACTTACCACACTATCATGGGATATTAACTCTTTTAGGCAGAGGCTGGGACCTATCCAGGAGTCCCTGGGTGGTATAAACAGTTGACATGTTTGGCTACTATCCAAAAGGTTGCAGGTTCGAGTCCACCCTGAGGTGCCTTGGAAGAAAGGCCTGGTGATCTATGTCTGAAAAATCAGCCACTGAAAATCCTATGGAGCACAGTTCTACTCTGACACAAATGGGTCTCTGGGAGTCAGAATCAACTTGACAAAATTAGTTTTGGTTGTATTCACTGTTGAATCCCTAGTCACTAACATGGTATTTGGATTTTAATAGATATTGGTTGGATAAATAAATGAGGTCAGAACTTTAAGGCTGGCTTACAGCATTTCCTCTATTTCAGAGCTATATTTGCCCTACTCCGTGTCCTATAGTAAACCTAATTTGTATCCTAATCCCACTCTATTCATTCATTTTTTTCTTGCCACAGAGCCCTCAGCATACGGAGTAGAAAAACCAAAAACCAAACCCAGTGCCTTCGAGTCAATTCTGGGTTTTTTGATGAAGTAGAAGACAACAGAAATAAAGCAGAGAAGGGATTGGAGTCTCCACTCAAAGCCAGGATGCAAAATACCAGAGGTGCGTTACTAAGGAAAATCAGGCACTAGCTTTTTCAAGAGGGCTTTCATTTGTTTATTCTTTGAAAAGATAGTTTATCTCCTCTTGAAGAGTTTTAGGCATGATCTTACCTGAAGATAATGGGACAGACTGGATGAGTGATTGATAAAAGCAAACCTGAGCAGGGTTTTGAAATGAAGGTGGAAGACTCTCAGGTGATTCCCTCCATGACTACGCTTCTGCTTCTTTGGACTTTACAGGAGAAGGAAAAGATAGTTAAAGAAATGATATGATATATTTTAAAAAGGAGAATATGTGCTAAGGTTTGGAAGTAGATATGATAAGTTCTAAAGAAGAACAAGGGAAAGAAATGGGAATAATGGAGAGGGTAAGAAGGTCAGAGGAGGAAGAGCAGATGTGAAGAAGGTGGGTATGACCCAAGGCAAAGAGAAGAGGTAAAAATCAAAACGGATGAAAAGATAAATCAGAGAAGTGGAAAAGAATAGGCGAGAAGAGGGGGGAAAGGTAATATAGTCATTTGCACGTAGTAAAAAAAAAAAAAACTAGTGCCATCGTAAACCCCCCAAAAACCAAACCCATTGCCGGGTGAGTCAATTCCCACTCATAGCAACCCTATGGGACAGAGTAGAACTGCCCCACAGGGTTTTCAAAGACGTAATCTTTACAGAAGCAGACTGCCACATCTTTCTCCCACAGAGTGGCTGGTGGGTTCGAACTGCTAACCCTTTGGTTAGCAGCCAAGCGCTTAACCACAGCACCACCAGGGCTCCTCTGGCACATAGCAGGAGCCTTGTTTCGACAGCTGAATAAATGAATGAATGAGAGGGGAAAAGAAGGTAAGGACTGGCAAAATATGTTGAAGTATTTTGGATTTGACGCCAGTCTACCATGTTATGTATTCATTATACACAGAGTGTTGGGGCCTCCTTCGGTCCAGCTAAGGGAGAGCAAAACGCTATTATATTAACAGTAAGAATATAATATGACTAGGTCTAAATGCAAATATCATTCATTCACTCCTTTATTCAACCACCATATACTAAGCCAGACACTGTATTCAAAGTTAAGGACCTGTGAGGCACATTACCAATGCCTCCTAGGAAGCTGCAAAATAAGGCATTAAATCTCTTTTTCAAATTGGAAAGAATCTTTTACTTCATATTGCACAGCCTACGTAAACTGTGGAAAAAAATATATAGGAATCAGAAGTAACAGTATGGCTTGGCCAAAAGCCACAGGAAACGGGTGTTTTTCTCAACGGAATGAGATGACATTGTGACATATGCCCATTTAAAATGGAAGTGTGAATCATAAAAATGCCAAAAGCATGGCGAAGAAAAACCTTAAAGGAGCTAACAGTAGAATATTAAAGACAGACATAATTAAACAGAAAGGAATAAATACAGGGTACTTGAAATTCTCTTTGTCATAGGGCTGCACTGCAGTTTGACTCCCAACCCCATTAAAGTCATTCTAAATTGATTCACTTGGCATAATGAGCCCCTCTTGATAACACCAAAACACTTGGCCTCTCAAGAGCTCCTCACAGGCGGCCCTGCAGAGTCTGCAGCCAGCAGGGTGTTATGAAGGGAACCAGCAGCCACTTGGTCTGGCAAGCACACATACAAACAAACATACCAATATTCGGTTTCTCCTCCTGAATAGACAACAGGAGCATCAGCAGCTTCTCTTTCCCCACAAAGGGAGACATTTTAGAAGCACACTTCAGCACCACCGTCCTACTGAGTCCCCAGTTCTCAGATTTCCTGGCTATGACTGCCTTAGACGTCAAGAGTTGTTACGTTATAGTACATTACAGGTTTTCATTACTACTTTATATTTGAGCTGCAAGCTATAGCTTCCCACTTAATTTGAACAGAGGGGAGAATGTATATAATTTCCCCACTGAGGTAATCTTTTCTCATATCCTTTGCATGATCCTACAGGGAAAGGAACTTAGAAGAAGGACAGAGGGATCCCAAATACATTTTATAGTAACACTTCCTCCTCCACCATACAAAGTGTCAGCAACTTGGAGGGTCACACAGTATAAGGCAGGGGACATCCCAGAAACCCAAATTATTGCATTATCATTACCTAGACCCCATTCACCTTGAGAGAACTGTAAAGGTCATCCATTTGTACGGCTAAATAGCTTTCAACAATTTCTCTAAAAATGTGGCACCAATAGCTCCTTATCCAGGCTCAGTAATTTTTTTTTTTCAGATCACTAAAGGTATCTGCATGACAACAGGACCTTTGTTTCCTGAGGGTTGGTCCCCTTGCTCTTTACTGCTGCATCTTCTCCACCTTGGTGACATCACGGTTCCTGCTGAGGAGCTCATTTTAATATCACAAAGGATTGTGACTTCAAGTGGAAGCAGCTAACCTCTTCTGAAACAAGGACTCTGTTTTCAAGTATTATCTGAAACAAGACTCTGTTTCTGATAATAAAATGCAAGAGAAGCGAAATACTTAAAATGTGAGATACCCAGACTGTACTTCTTAAAGCTCGGGAAAAAGTTAGGAGAAAGAAAAAGACAAAAGAAACTATAAGTAAGCATACTACTTTTCAGTGTTAAAACCATGCCTTTTACTCACCTTGGCCAGTGTTGTTTGCCTACCAACACGGGATAATTATAGTCTTATTATTTTACTATGCCATCCTCGTTTCACTGAGCAACATCAGTCTACAAAGAGGTTTTGAAACATGGCATATTTATGTAGGCATTATTTCTGCTTGGCAAATGTAAAGCCACTTAGAACCCTTTCTACCGTTCTATTATCCCTTCAAAAGTTAACATTTTACTCACGATGTTATTTATATTATCACAATTAAGAATCAGTTGGCAGTGATTTTAGTCTCAGCAGTGTGCATATATGAGTCCACCCCTCATCATTCTATTTGCAAGAGATAAATAGAACTATTCCTCTGTACAGCATGCAATAAACTAGGTTTCATAAACCCCAGGGTATAGGACACATAAGAATAATAAAACTGGATTTATAATGCATTTAGATAAATGTAGATGATTTATAAAAAATTATGACAGAATCATATATGACCATTATAAGAACCTGGGTGATAGCCAGCTTTTGAAGCAGATTTTAGGAAAAATAATCAAGCGTGGACATTCACGTTTGCATGGTTCATGCAACCCATGACCTGTGGACTAAAGCTAGCGTACCACTTCCTCTTTTCTAGTGCACTCATAAAAACCACGTAGGCCACGCTCCCATAAATAGTGATGATTTGTGACTGTCTTCGGTGGTTCAGTACGACAATGTGTCTGAAAAGAGAAGACCATGAACTTGTGTGAACTATTTAGCTTTGTCCTATCTGAACTACCTTCTGCAGGCCCAATGCCACTTACCTGTAGAATGACGCCCAGCTCTTAGATAAACAGAGGACTAGAGGAAGAAAAGAGCTGAAACTGGGTTCATACTTCATCATAATAACTCAACTCAAATGTGCCTGCCATACTGACAGCATAGTTTAAGCGTATATGGTGCAAACAGTTAATGCGCCTGGCTGCTAACTGAAAGATTGGAGGCTCAAGTCCACCCAGATGCACCTCAGAAGAAAGGCCTGATGACCTCCTTCTGAAAAATCGGTCACTGAAAACCCTGTGGAGCACGGTTCTACTCTGACACACATGAGGACAGTGTGAGTCGAAGCTAGCTACAAAGCAACCAGCGATGGTGTTGGTGGAAGGTATTGCTATTATGTGTACTATCTCTGCTGTTTGTTGTTACTATACGCATCATCTAGTTGATTCCCACTCTTAGTAACCCCATAGGACAGAGTAGAACTGCCCCATAGGGTATCCTAGGCTCACTCATCCATGCCAAGAAATTTGGAAAACAGCTACCTGGCCAACCAACTGGGAGAGATCCATATTTGTGCCCATTCCAAAGAAAGGTGATCCATCACGATGCGGAAATTATCAAGCAATATCATTAATATCACACGCAAGTAAAATTTTGCTGAAGATCATTCAAAAACGGTTGCAGTAGTACATCAACAGGGAGACGTCAGAAATTCAAGCCAGATTCAGATGAGGATGTGGAGCCAGGGATATCACTGCTGCTATCAGCTGGATCTTGGCTGAAAAGCAGAGCATATCAGAAAGATGTTTACCTGTATTCTACTGACTATGCAAAGACATTCGACTGTGCTGGTCATAACAAATTATGGATAACATTGCGAAGAATGGGAATTCCAGAATACTTAATTGTGCTCATGAGGAACCTGTACATAGACCAAGAGGCAGTCATTCGAACAAAAAAAGGTGATGCTGAGTGGTTTAAAATGAGGAGAGATGAGATTCAGGGTTGTATTCTTTCATCACACGTATCAATCTACGTGTTGTGCAAATACTCTGAGAAGCTGGACTTTATGAAGAAGAATGTGGCATCAGGATTAGAAGAAGGCTCATTAACAGCCTGCGATACGCAGATGACACAACCTTGCTTGCCAAAAGTGAAGAGGACTTAGAACACTTACTGATGAAGTTCAAGGACCACAGCCTTCAGTACAGAATTCACTTCAACATAAAGAAAGCAAAAACCCTCACAACTGGACCAATAAGCAACATCATGATAAATGGAGAAAAGATTGAAGTTGTCAAGGATTTCATTTTATTTGAATCCACAATCAACGCCCATGGAAGCAGCAGCCAAGAAATCAAACGACATATAGCATAGGACAAATCTACTGCAAAAGAACTCTGTAAAGTGTTGGAAAGCAAAGATGTCACTTTGAGAACTAAGATGCATCTGACCCAAGCCACAGTATTTTCAATTGCCTCATATGCATTTGAAAGCTGGACAATGAATAAGTAAGACCAAAGAAGAATTAATGCCCTTGAATTACGGTGATGGTGAAGAATATTGCCAAAAGAACAAACAGCTCCTTAGAAGCGAGGATGGCAAGACTTCGTCTCATGTACTTTGGACATATTATCATGAGGGACCAGTCCCTGGAGAAGGGCATCATGTTTGGCAAGGCAGAGTGTCAGATAAAAAGAGGAAGACCCTTGACAAGATGAAATGACACAGTGGCTGCAACAATGGGCTCAAGCATAACAACTGTGAGTATGGACAAGACAGTGCTTTTTTCTGTTGTACATAGGGTCACTACGAGTTTTAGAATGGACTCGATGGCACCTAACAATAGCAACACAAATATTTATGGGAGCAGATCACCACGCCTTTTCTCCCACGAGCAGTTGGGGGTTTCAAACCGCTGACCTTTCAGTTAGTAGCTGAGCACTTAACCACTGAACTACCAGGGATCTTTGTATTATCTTTCAAAATAATGGGGGATCATGGTCTCAGGGTATATCTACCTCAATTGGCATAACATAGTTTATAAAGAAAATGTTCTACATTCTACTTTGGTGAGTAGCATCTGGGGTATTAAAAGCTTGAGAGTGGCCATTTAAGATACTCCACTGATCTCGGGTGGGGGTTTGGGGACCATGGTTTAAGGGGACTTCTAAGTCAATTGGCAAAATAATTCTATTATGAAAACATTCTGCATCCCACTTTGAAATGTGGCATCTGGGGTCTTAAATGCTAACAAGCGGCCATCTAAGATGCATCAATTGGTCTCAACCCACCTGGAGCAAAGGAGAATGAAGAACACCAAGGTCACACGATAACTAAGAGCCCAAGAGACAGAAAGGGCCACGTGAACCAGAGACTTACATCATCCTGAGACCAGAAGAACTAGTTGGTGCCCGGCCACAATCGATGACTGCCCTGACAGGGAGCACAACAGAGAACCCCTGAGGGAGCAGGAGATCAGTGGGATGCAGACCCCAAATTCTCATAAAAAGACCACACCTAATGGTCTGACTGAGACTAGAGGAATCCCAGCGGTTATGGTCCCCAAACCTTCTGTTGGCACAGGACAGGAACCATTCCCGAAGACAACTCATCAGACATGGAAGGGACTGGACAGTGGGTAGGAGAGAGATGCTGATGAAGAGTGAGCTAATTATATCAGGTGGACACTTGAGACTGTGTTGGCATCTCCTGTCTGGAGGGGGGTGGGGAGGATAGAGAGAGTTGGAAGCTGGCAAAATTGTCACGAAAGGAGAGACTGGAAGGGCTGACTCATTAGGGGGAGAGCAAGTGGGAGTACGCAGTAAGATGTATATAAACTTATATGTGACAGACTGACTTGATTTGTAAACGTTCACTTGAAGCACAATAAAAGTTAATTAAAAAAAAAAAAAAAGATACTCCACTGATCTGACCTCGTCGGGGGCAAGGGAGAATGAAAAAAAACGAAGATACAAGGGAAAGATGGGTCCAAAGGACTAATGGACCACATCTACCACTGCCTCCACCAGACCGAGTCCAGCACAACTAGATGGTGCCCAGCTACCACTACTGACTACTCTGACAGGGATCACAATAGAGGGTCTCAAACAGAGCTGGAGAAAAATGTAGAACAAAATTCTAATTCACACACACAAAAAAAGACCAGACTTACTGGCCTGACAGAGACCGGAGAAACCCCGAGAGTATGGCCCATGGACACCCTTTTAGCTTAGTAATGAAGTCACTCCCAAGGTTCACCCCTCAGCCAAAGATTAGACCGGCCCATAAAACCAAAGGGGCACACCAGTCCAGGAACAAGGACTAGAAGGCAGGAGCGGAGAGGAAATCTGGTAATAGGGAACCCGAGGTCAAGAAGGAAGAGTGCTAATATATCGCGGGGTTGGTAACCGATGTCACAAAACAATATGAGTACTAATTACTTAATGAGAAGCTAGTTTGTTCTGTAAATCTTCATCTAAAGCACAAAAAGAAAAGCATAAAAGACCAAAAGAATAGAGAGTGATGAGAGTAGCAAAACTTTGGAAACTATAGAGCAGAAAAGCTGGAGGTAATTGATTTAAACGGACCTAAGAAAACTAAATTCTCAATAAAAAGAGCAGCTGGTTGTTTGTTTGTAAAAATAATAACAACTAAATTAAAGGAGCCACTATTTATTGGGCATTTATATGCCAGGAACCGTGTGAGGTGCCTTGTATACATTATCTCATACTTCCAATGAACTTCTTGCTTCTATCACAGACATTCTTGCTTCTGTGATAGAGATGATGTGACTGAGGCTTGAAGGGATGAACCTGTCCAAAGCCACACCGCCAGGTGTGGGGGCCCTAGGATTCAAGCTCAGCGCAAGTCCATCCGACCCCAGAATCCTTGCTTTCGCTCCTATTCCAAGAGGTAAAAAAGTTTTTTCTACTTAAAAAACTAGTGAAAAAGATCTGGTATTTTATTACTACCTGGCTTAAAATTCTTTAGACTCATTTATTCATTTTCCAAACATTTGTTGAGTAGCTACTCTGTGACGATTCATAGTTTGTAAGAGAGGAAATGTGGTTTAAAGAAACAAGTGCTTGGGGAATGCTGGAGTGATTCCAAGCTAAGCTAGTGAGGTCTCCTTCCTGGCTCCTGCGGTTCAGCTGGGCGAACTAGTCAACCTGTGACATGAAGCTGCTAGACAAGATCACGTCCACGTTCACTGCTAAAAGGAGCAATTCCTCGTCACGTCTCCTGTTCTGATGCCTACATAATATCTACAGTGATTTTGTTGCACATATATCAATATCAAGATATTATATTAAACAAATAAAACTCCATGGACATGCAGGTTAAACAGTTACTTCATTACACTCATCCAACCTCTTCCAGACATCTTGGCTTGTAGTCAAGTTTTTTCACAATAAAATGTGCCAAGTGGATCGTTATGGTGTCATTTGAGTGTTGCTGGTGCTTTGCTTTATGATATGCAGATGGATTGTCATTGTCGTCGGTTGCTGTGGAGTTGATTCCGACTCATGGCGATCCCATGAGTGTCCGTGCACAACTGCTCCATAGGGTCTTCAAGTCTGTGTCTTTTCAGGAGCAGATCTCCAGGCCTGTCTTCCAAGGTGCCTCTGGTGGATTCAAATCGTCAACCTCTCAGCTAGTAGCAGAGCACTTACGCATTTGCACCACCCGGGGACACCATATAAATGAATCCTTATCTCACATAAAGCATTAATTTTTTTAGGTGTCTGATAAACTTTAAGAACTCAACAGTCTCCTGCTGCACTGATACCAAGAGAAGGACCACAGAGTAACATCATCAATGGAAACACACGGGGGAGGAGCCAAAATGCAGCTTCATGGCTGGAGAGGGCGACAGCTCAGCAAATCACTCAACTCAATGGTGAGGTCACCTCGGTTCCCATTCCCCGGTGGTCCACAGCAATCAAGACTTCAGAATGAACACCATTCTCGCTAAGCACATTTCAAAAACGGATACTCCATTCCATTCAATCAGGGACACTTCTGCACACACACCAAAATGAGCCATGCTGTGTCATGTGGTATGGCGGCCTCAATGAGATATATCTTGATTTAGTAGAGAAATAAAAGCAATATAAGGTCATAAGCTCAGACTATCAGGAGTGCACGCAGGCACCCTGTCCTTTAACACTCCCAAGCTGCTTTTTAACTCTGAGGGAAACGATTTGCCTAATGTCTATAGAAATGGCTCAATTAATTTTCTCCCTTAGATAATATCAACCTGGCCCCTGTAATATGCATTAGTAGAACTGTTTTTCTTTTCTCCAGTTCTTTCATTATGTTGGAATTCGAAAGATATGGGAATGGAAGCAGTTTTGATTTCTGAATGACAAAAAATCTTCCACAAAAATAAAGCCTACTCAAACTTGACTACTGTGGTTAGGAATTCTTTCCAAAGACCAAGTACCAATGTCTGAAATGAGCCATGTGGATGATATCAAACTGCCTTGGCCATTAAAAAACAAAAAGCTAACATCTCCCCACACCTTCCTTATTTATTCATTCATTCAGCAAAAAATTGGGGGAGAGGGCACCCACTGTCTCAGGGAGCCCTGGAGGCACAGTGGGTAAAGCACTTAGCTGCTAACTAAAAGGTCAGTGGTTCGAATCCACCAGCCACTCTGCAGGGGAAAGATGTGGCAGTTGGCTTCTAATGAGCATTCTGGCTGTACTTCTTCCTAGACACATTTGTTCGTTCTTCCAGAAGTCCATGGTATATTCGATATTCTTCGTCAACACCAAAATTCAAAGGCATCAATTCTTCAGTCTTCCTTACTTATTGTTCAGCTTTCACATGCATGTGAGGCGAGGAAAATACCATGGCTTCGATCAGCCACACCTTAGTCCTCAGAGTGATATCTTTGCTTTTTAACAGTTTAAAGAGGTCTTTTGTAGCAGATTTAGGCAGAGGATAGCAATTGTAAAGAGGGTGGTCAGTGTAGATCTCATTGAATAGGAAGGACTTAAATTAGTGAAGGAATTAATCGTGAGGCTACATAAGAGTATTTCAAGTAGATGAAACAGCCAGTGCAAAGGGCCCTGAGGCAGGAGCAAGCCTGGCAAGGTTAAGAAGCAGCAAGGAGATCAGGGTGTTTGGAACAGGGACAGCGAGGGGCAGGAGTTAGAGAACAGGCCAGGGAGGAGATGGGGGCCAGATCAGGCAAGGCCTTCTAGAACCCTGTAAGGACACTGGCTAGGGGAAACAGAGAGGCACAGCAGGATTTTGAGCAGAGTGAATGATCAGACTTATGTCTTAAGATCTTTTTTATCTCAGAAGTCACCTGTACATCAAATGAGAATGGCCAAGAATTGATAGCTTAAACCCATTCGGCACATGGAAATGGCCCTTCCCAATGAATCTAACATTGATATATTCTAAATATTGATCATCAATTAGCTGCTGCTTGCAACATTTATTTTTATCAAACATGCTTTTGAATTTCAGAACTCAACCCAAAAGTCAGTAAAAAGATCATAATCCGATAAACCCGCATTGGGGAGTTGAAACAAATACATTCCACAAAACTCAAAAAGCTGAAATATCAAGACTGTAAAAAGGTATTGATTTGGAGCAGGGCAGAATGTCGGAGGAAGAACGAGCTTTGAAGTCTGAAAAAAAATTGGTGTGAATAATGGCTCTGCCACTTACTGGCTTGAGCAAATTATTTAAACCGATCAAGCCTCGGTTTCTTAATCTGTAAAATGGAGAAAATAATACATAGCTTACATTGTTTAGAAAATTACACGGCTGAACAAATACTTTTATTTGCCAAACATCAGTTTCCCTTTCAGTAAAATGAATCTGGGCCATGTTTGTTCTGCAAAGGCAAATACTCTAAAAATAATAATTTAATGCATGGGTGTGTTTTATTTGCTTCTCTCATTGTTAATATTAAACTGCTCAAATTCAAACAGTATTTTTGAATTCACTTGTTCTCAGCCACAGAAATGTCATTTAAATTTTGGAAAAAGGGAATATCTAAATCAATACTTTTGCACAATCAGATCAGCCATTGTACTTGGTCAGATTTGAGACTCATTTTTAATCTGGTGTTTCCTCCGAAAACCATTTACATCGTGAATGTGACTTCAGTGACCAGATGACAGATGGGTAGTCCTACAGTTGGAACACGAACATAAAACCTTTAAAGTCATCATTAATTCCATGAATACAATTAACTGGGTTGTAATCTCTAATTCAGAAATATGGCTTGAATCTCAATGAATACTCATAATTACCTTATTGAACATAAAAAGTATTGTCTGTAGGGCTACTAGAGAACAGAGAGTTAATACTACAGTCTTGATCCCAATATCCATGATATTTACCAACTACCAATGTAATTATACACTATGTGCCAGGCACTGAAGTAAGCACCAAAAAAAACCCAACTCAACCCTATAGGACAGAGTAGAACTGCCCCATAGGGTTTCCAAAACTGTAATCTTCATGGAAGCAGATTACCACATCTTTCTCTCAAGGAGCAGTTGACAGGTTCAAACCACCGACCTTTCGTTTGGCAGACAAGCACTTAACCGCTGAGCCACCGGGGCTCCCTAAAGGAAACACGGGGGGAAAGGGGCATATGAACACAAGGAGAACCAGTCCCTGCTCCCAAAGAGCTTAATAGCTAGTGTTCTTTTTTTGATGATTTCTATAAAGTGAAATGTCAAATGACGAGATATGTGTTTTATCCCAGTTCTTTTATTTATTCTGCCTGTTTGTAAAGTCTTAGAGAGGATTTAAAAGTAAAACAGAATAGATTACTGGCCAAATTTATAATGAGGTAAATGGTACTCAACCCAAGCTGTCCCCACATATGGTAAACCATGGCCATATAATCTAATGTTCTGAAAGAAAACAGTGTGTGCTAGTTAAGAAATTAATCTGAATAGCCATGTGAGCCAACCGATTTATTCCAAAAATGCTTGTTTATTCCCATAAAGGATGCCACCTGACAATTTATACACAGTGCCTAAGAATCACAGTGATATTACTTTGGGATTAGGCTCCCACCATAAATGGTGCATCACTTTGAAATTACTGAACTAAAAATAGTAAAAGGGGCTCTGGATTTTTTACTACCAAGGATACCAGACACCTTTTAGAGCTTCTCCCATGAGTCCTAAAGCTGTGAGTTTGACACAGAGGCACAGTGAGGAGGGAGAGGGGGAAAGGGGGCACTTGCCCATGGGCACAAGTCCAAGAGGGTGCTAGACCAGCTGCGGAATGACATTCCAACGAGTCACAAGTATGAAAGGAGCCTGACTAAGGCAGCCGGACAAGAGCGGGGAAGGTGTTTCTGCCGACGCCCCGGCCTATCAACATCTATTCATCTTGAAAAATCAGGGGGAGAGGCAGCTTAGAGGTTGCTCCTGGGTGCTCGAATTGGGGGTGGGTGAAAAAAAAAAAAAGAAAATTTTTTTTTTTTACAGTTTAGAGATTGCCCCTGGGCACCCCTTACCCTCACTATGCCTCTGGTCTGACAATCAACTTGTACTTAGAAATAATGTTTCTACTTTCATTAATGAAAATGATATATTGCCTGTCAAAATTCGTTGTTTGCATAAGATAACTCAGTGTTGCCAAAAAAAAAAAAGGAAAAAGGAAGGGAGGGCTTTGTACAACTCCAACCAAAAGCAAAAACAAGATGTTAAGTGGCACAAAAGTTTGCACTCGACTGCTAACCTAAAGGTTGGCAGTTCGAATCCACCCAGCAATACTGTGGAAGAAGAGGCCTGGGGATCTACTTCTCTTGAGATTACAGTCAGGAAAATCCTGTGGAGCAGTTCCACTCTAGCACATGGGGTCTCCATGAGTCGGAATTAGTGTAACTAACTACACAGTAACTAACTACAACAACGCATGTTGTGATTATGTGTCTTATTTAAACTAGACTTTTTAAAGTCTTTAAAATGGGTCAGTTCTCCACTGTTTCCTCCAAGGATCCTAGACTGAGAACTAGTCAGATCCAATCTCCTCCTTTTAAAGAGGACCAAGACTGGAAAGGTTCTATGATAAACTCAGGACACACAGCTTAGGAGTGGCAAAAACAAGACTGGAAATTAGGTTTTAAACCCAAGACTGGTGCACTTTCCCCACCCCAAAACAGCCAAACCCATTGCTGTCCAGTGGATTCTAACTCATAGTGACCCTATAAGACAGAGTAAAACTGCCCTATATGGTTTCCAAAGCTGTAAATCTTTTCAGAAGCAGGCTGCCACATCTTTCTCCTGTGAAGCAGCCGGTGGATTGGAATCACTGATCTTCCTGCTAACAGCTGAGCGCTCAACCACTGAGCCACTAGGGCTCCCCACCCTTTCCCCACTAGACTAAAATTATTCTGACCATGCACCTGACAAAAGCCAGCAACAGTCAATCCAATAAAAATCCAATCACAATTGTTCAGCATTCACAGATAAACCCTCCAAAGCCACAGGAAACTCTTAGGATTTAAGCAATGCTAAATAGGACAGCCTACAGAAGGTCTTGTCTAGTCCTTCTCAGAGTGTCTGTGTCAACCCAAGAGAACGTTCTGCCATTGACGACAATTAATTCAAATGAAAAGATAACCTGACATCTGTTTTGGTTGTTAGTTGCCTTTGAATCGATTCTGACTCATGGCGACCCCACGTGTGCAGAGTAGAGCTGTGCTCCAAAGGGATTTCAAGGCTGCGGCCTTTCAGAAGCAGATTGCCAGGCCTGTCTTCCGAGGTGCCTCTGGGTGGGTTCCAACTGCCAACCTTTCAGCTAGCAGCCGAGCACTTCACCATCTGCGCCCACCCAGGGACTCCTGCCATAGCATATGTTCTTGCTAAATGTATTGTACAGTAAGGTTAAAGGTGCTTCTTAAAGGGCACTTTTGACCATTAGAAGACCTTTTTTTTTTTTTTTACCAGCAGATTTAAAACCCAGACTTTTTTATATCAAGGTTTCGAGTCTTCTTTTATTCTATACATTTCAAAGTTTATAGGAAAAATCATCTTTCACTTATTTTTCACTTGTCAACTTCAGAGCCGTTCTTCATTAACATATAATTGTGGTGGTCTTTATTGATGATATTTTATCCTCAGCTATGTTACAACTTATTTTCATTAAAGCAATAACTACTAAGGATAAAACTGATTTGCTCTGAAAAACCAGACCCAGACCCTAGTGTTTAACTCACATAGCTGAGTCCACTTTGAACTGGAATGGCTTTGAAGCCATAGGATTTAGCCCTTTTGGTTTATTATCAGACTTTTTTTATACACCACAATACAGTGTACAAACATAAATACATGGTCAACAGGCAACATAATTTATCATGCTAAGAATGAAATCAGAAGCCATTTTAAAACATGTTAAAAAGTAAAATAGAACAACAATTTATTAAAACCAAAAAAAGCCAAACCCAATGCTATCAAGTCAATTCCGACTCATAGCGACCCTATAGGACAGAGTACAACTGCCCCATAGAGTTTCCAAGGAGCACCTGGTAGATCTGAACGGCTGACCCTTTGGTTAGCAGCCATAGCACTTAACCACTATGTCACCACAATTAATTAGGTAGTGTAAAACCCACAGTTTTCATTTAATATTATTGGTGATACGCTCATCTGAGTGATATATACAACTAAAATGTATTCTATTAATAACACCAGTGATAACTGAGCTTCTTCATCTTAAGACTACAACATGCGTATGACTTCAATAAGCCCCACAGCTTATGTGGAACCAATACTGCATTAGCCACCTTGTATCTGGCTTAATAACAATGACTGATATTAAGTATTTAGTAAACTAAACTCTTGTCACAGTAATTTTTAAACGGCTTTGCTGTTGTATTCATTTCCATCAGTGACAAGGCTAGTTTCCCCCATAAATACTTGATAAACCTTATCACCAGTTTAAATGCTTCCGATAATTATTGTAATTCTATGTAATTTAATGCTCTGAGTAATCCATCCGGATTCTTCTTTAGATGTTTAAATGGACTGCAATGAGTTCAGAGATGATAGAGATGAAATTCACAGGACACTCAAAAAAAGAGCAAAAGGATCTTCGTGATTCTACACACATACTGTCCGCTAATGTCCTAGAATGTCCCACTATCCCACCATATCAAGACCTGGCTGTGGCTTCTCGATTGCCCTGGAAATTATGAGGGAATGCTAAGGGAGAAAGAAAAAAGAGAGAGCAGGAAAGGGAGAAGGAAAGAGACAGAGAGAGAGAGCCCCCATCACCATATGGTCTCAGTCTAAAATTTTAAAGTTATTTTCCCATGCTGCCATGTAATTGCTAGTACAAAATTCCTCCCCAAGAAGGGTGGAGGGGTCACTAAGCCAATGGCATTTTCATAAAAAAACTTTTGAACACTGTTATGGTATTATTACTGGATAATTCAAGGTCATTATACTCAGCTCAATGTCTCAAAACATCAGACTTGTAAGGACTGTTGTCAAAAACCATTTAGAACTACCTGTTGAGGAATGTGGTGTGGTGCTAATGAGGGAGTGAAAAACTTCACTCTTAGTAAGTACATTCATCGGGGCAGTCTCCACTAAAACCTTCCCCTTCCTGTTTCATTCTTAGGATATCTTCTTAGATGGAACCTAGAGTTTTCTAAGCCTGTTAAAGAAGTTTTTACCTGGAGTTCCTTCATTCTCGCATTCAGGTTTTACTCATCATGTAGGTACTGAGTATTTACTCTGTGCCAAAGACTCTTCTAGCTGCTGGGGAGTCAGGGGTGAATTAGAAAAAAAAAAAAAAAAAGTCCCAGTTCAATCAAAAATTCAGAAATAATTCTGCACTGTGCATACGTCTAGTCCCACAACACCCTCTCATCTTTAACCCCCTGTGTTCAAACACATCCTACAGTGAGACTAGGAGCTTAGACAAAAAAAACAGCTGCAACAGCAAAGTCCCCAAATCCAGAGGAGCAGGCACTGAAAGGCTCACCACGACAAATCACTCATATTTTTAACTCCTTTGAGCCTGACAGGCACTATGTGAGATGGCCAAGGTAAGCCTTGCTAACTCCAGGGTACAGAGGAGTAACGTGAAACTCTGCCAGCAGAGGGATTGTGCAAGGTCACACAGCTAAACGGCAGAGCCAAGGTCTTGAGTACAGACTTCTGAATCTAAATCTCGAGCTCCCTCCACACACTATATTATTGCACCGCAGGCAGAATACGTGCTTAGGGAAGGTACAGTCTAGCAAATGAATCCAAAGCCTTGCCTGCAGTGACTATTCTAGCATATATGCAGAATGGGATCTTGGATGGCAACAGACAGGGGAAGAAGACGTCCTTGAAGTTGAAGTTGTGGGGAAACTTGCTGTATTTACTTAGACTGTGTGCACTGTATAGGCTGGTCCTGCTAGGGATGGTGGGAGCTTTTGGTGTGGGAAGTAGGGGAGCAGGGAAAGCAGTACTAATAATAAATTAAACCCTGAAGGCAGCAAAGATATCTTTGACAAGTTGCCATCTAAAACAGCATCCCAGCTTCTACTCCAGAAACTTTACATGTCTTACTTTATTAATGAGGGACAAGGGATCTTGATTTACTACTTAAGTCCATACTTCCAAGCTTTTACACTGTGGCAGAGTTAAAACAAATGCTACCTGCTTCTTTGGCAAAGAGACTTACTTAAATAGACCAAACTCGTTGCTGTTGAGTTGATTCCGACTCATAGCGATCCTTTAAGACAGAGTAGAACTGCCCCATAGGGTTTCCAAAGAGCGCCTGGTGGATTTGAACTGCCAGTGTTTTCATTAGTAGCTGCAGCTCTTAGCCCTATACCACCAGAGGTTCCTTAGAGAGACCAGCATTCCCCAACAAGCTGCTGGCTAAATGAGCATCTTCCCACCAGAAGCCAGGTGCACTCTACAGGACTTAGAAACTTAAGAAGCACCTTTCTAAAACATTGACCAGAGAGTTCCATGACCAGGTTTCTATGTCACCTAATGTGAAGATATTTGGGAGGATTATATACTATTATCCATTGCTGTCGAGTCGACTCTGAATCATAACGGCCCTATAGGACAGAGTAGAACTGCCCCATTAAGGTTTCCAATGAGCAGCTGGTGGATTTGAACTGCCAATCTTTTGGTGAGGAGCCGTAGCTCTTAACCACTGCACCACCAGGGCTGCATTTTGCATATAGCCAACTTTTATTTGAAAGCAGTTAAAACATCCTCATTCTTCTCGACAAGAAATATTTTATGCCTCAACATGTCACATTCATGTCCACCTCCGTAATTTCACCTTGCTTCCTTGTTACTAAAATGTTCCCTGCTCAAGTCAATCTGGTCCATCTAAATTCTACATGTTGAAGAGTAGGCATTACACCCTTATCTCTTGCAGGGCACCTAGCCCAATGCAGGACACACGGGGCATACTATCCACTGGTTGACTGATTCCCGTCAGGTGGGATTGCAGAGTACTTTTAAACTCATTCCATAAGACAGTAGATATTATACACTTCCCCTGAGATTGGCCCAGGATAGAGACAATTCCTTCGGATGATCAAGTCGCTGGCTTTGGGAATTTCAAAGCACTTAAGACCAAAAGATCCAGCCCTCAAACAGCTCAAATCAGCTCACAATTGTGTATGATTTAAAAAATAAAACAAGTGCAAATGACAGGCCATAGAGCAAGCACACACCCTCCCATAGCTTTGTGAAAGTTTGCGATATGGCAGCCCGTTGTCTGCTATCAATGGTATTTGGCAGGAATACTTTAGGTCTGAAAGCTGCGTAGGGAATGCACAGTGTCAGGCCTCTGCATCCATGCATCTCACAAGCATATCCCGCTGAGCATAGTTTTCAAATTTTAAATTTCTCTAACTTACACTCAGAGCATAAACATCAGACCAACCACGGGACTTTTTTATTTATGGGGGACAAAAAAAAGAGATTTCACTGTGGGTGGAAACATCAGCAAGTCAGAAGGGCTGAGATGCTCCCAGCCAGCCTGAAATGAGGGGGCAGATGTAGGCATGAACACAGTTCCCAGTGAATAAGTATTCCCTTTTGCATTATTTTGATGTTTGCCTGTTCTCGCACGCTGTGCCTCTTTGGCTAAGAAGAGCCAATATCTCCATCTGAAAATGACTGTTAATCACATTTTTGAAAAACATATTTTAGCAAAGAATTAAAACACAAATGCAGCTGAAAGAGAGAGCCAGAGAAGCAGCCACCCCTGCAGCCAAAACAACTCAGTGTGGGAACAGCGTGGTGTTGACGCATCCCTGAAACTGATTTGAAAAACCATCAGAAATGCGGCGGCTGGCTCTGATTACCATTGTGATGTGGGGTGTATTTACCCTTAGATAGAAAATCTGTTCAAATGAACTCTCCCACATTCACGCCACCCGTCAGGCAACGTACCGGCAGTGATCTTCACAAAGAACTGAGCATCATCAAAGGTTATCTTTTCTTGCAAAGGTACCGCGTGAAAGAAAGGCGGAGAGTAACTTCACACCAAATTTCTCCCTCTGACAAGAAATCATGGAACGACCGCCTGAAGAGGCTAAGAAATTTTGAATAAAATAGGCGAAGACCAGGGCAACCATGACCTTGAATGAAAAATTACAGGGAATAAGATTAGGCTAGGTTTTTTTAGGTATGTGGAGACTGGGAAGCAAGGCAACAAAGAGGGAAGACAGGGAAATTCCATTCTCTTCTTGAAGACATTGGCCCTCACCTCCTTGTACATCCCTCACTATAGATTGGATCTGAAAAGGCCTTTGATCTCCAGTAGACAGGTTTCAGCCCCAATAGGCTAAAATATTCATGGAGGACGGGCTGCAAACTCCAAAAAGCCACATTAAATAATTAGATATATTGATGAGTCCAAGGTTACCAACCAGACACCATCAACTCACAGCACCATACAATCTGCTTACTATGCAAATATCCACATACGTGCAAAGTCTTCTTATTATATATAACTCATTTCCCAGCCACATACAGACTCTGCAGAGAAAATGACACGTTGCCTGACTATCACTAAAAGAAGCCAAGTGAAAGTGATATAAAGTGCTGCCCTCAAAACCCGTTTCTCCTGATTCTAGGTTTGGTTTGGTACATAAAAGGCTGTCCCAAGTGAGATCAGGGTCCTCCAGCATTCAGTAAGGAAGTCCTCCGGTGGGAGCCACAACCCCAGGAAGTGAACCTGGTTTCCCTCAGAGCCCATCTCAATGGTTACTTGTTAAACTGGGAAATAAGTAGTCTTTTCATCAGCAGCGTACCTACAGACAATGGCGCCTATGGAAGGCACTGAACTTGTGCCCATGTCCAGATATCTGACACCTGTCTTTTAAATAACTTTACCATAATATCAGCTCAAAAATCAAGTCGAGCTCATTCATCTTTTCCTTAACACATTACAGCACTACCTGAAAATTACAAGTGCACCTTCCTTGCTTTCACTGATGAAAATTGATCTATGATGGGCTCAAAGTCATTTTTTTTCCAGTTTCTTCTCTTTCTACACTCAGCAGAGCAAGATCTGCCTTGACCCACGGAGGCTCTCAAATATGAGAATACGTATTAGTTTTAACTTGCTGAATGATCTCTCACAGCTGGCAATGGGAACCTCGAGGTTATTAGAAACTGCTCAGTGGCGCCCCTCCCCCCACACACCTCCTTCACATGGTACCCAGGGCACGTGCCCTACCTTCCATACCTTCTAGACATCTCTGCTTTTCATTGGCTCTGGAGGAAACAGAATGGATGAACTGTTGCTTTCTCTTCTGCTTCCCCTCCATGACAGCTGATTGGTCAAGTGCCTCTATGAAAATCATCTTGCTAGACACTCTCCCAAGAGGTCTAAAATCTTCACTCCCCATTTCAGTTAAGTTGAGGGCCTACAGTCTCCCCTCTTCTCCTAACACTGGGCTTGGCTTTTGTCCTAGAAAAGATATAAGAAATTTCCACCCTCCCCCAGATAAAGACTCCCTGTGGGTACCTCAAATCTAGCTCCTAATTCAAATGTCTTCAGGAAATTCCTCTGTGATTTAGAACTGCTAACCTTTTGATTAGCAGCCAAGCTCTTAACCACTGCACCACCAGGGCTCCTCTATGATCTCAGAAGACTGTAATTCCCTTCCTCTTCTTGCCCTGTGGCATAGTGATTAAGAGCTTGGCTGCTAACCAAAGGGTCGGCAGTTCAAATCCACCAGGCGCTCCTTGGAAACACTATGGGGCAGTTCTACTCTGTCCTACAGGGTCACCATGAGTTGGAATCAACTCAGTCACAGTGGGTTTCTTGCTCCCACCCTGCTCCCCACACTCCTCACCATTTCACCCAACTCATCCCTTATTTCTGAATACTTGTCTCATTTGGACTGTTCATATGTTTAACCCTAATTTTCGTATTCTGTTTTGTTCTGGCTTCTTGACCCATTTGTAGGATCTACTGATTCCAAAAAGCCCCCACCATCATTGGAACCAAGGACATAGTCAAGCTCTGAGTTATATCTGAAACTTACACAACTGGAGAAGGACTCTCTTTAAGAAAAATATTTTTTAAATGTAGATATAAAATTATAATCAAAGCTTCGGAGAGGTCCATATAAGTGAGGTGCCCTTGTGCTTAAACTTCATCAGCTTCTCAGTAAAGCCACTTCTGACAAGAACTCCACCATTCTAAAGGATAGCCATTAAAGGTGTCTGGTCAATCTTCTGAGAAGCCCATTCCTTAAGACTTCCTTTCCCTTTAGAATCTGAGAAATTGATAAATTTGAAAGGATTAACATACACTAGGGGTACACAGTCAATATCGGCTGATACACGTAATGGAAATGATGACACGGTGTCACAGGGGCCCCAAACCTCCAATGCATAGCATTTTGGGGAAAAGAAGCTTATGGACCCAATTTATTCTTTGGAAACAGCTACCAATGAGCACTTGATGTTAGAGCATTTGAAAACCCTTGCTTTGAGTTAATGGTCACAGAAAGTTGGCATTGGCAATTTAGAAAACTCAGAGGTTAAGTTTATACGAAAGCAATATGAGAGCATTTCTCCCTTCCTTCTTTCCATAGTTTCCTCAACTGCCTGCCTTCTCTTCCCTGGCTTCCCACATTTCCCCTCAGTAAGGAGCCCTGGTAATGCAGTGGTTAAGCACTTGGCTGTTAACCAAAAGGTAGGCGATTTGAACCCACCAGCTACTCTGCAGAAGAAAAATGTGGCAGTCTCCTCCCGTAAAGATTTACAGCCTTGGAAACCCTAGGGAGCGTTCTACTCTATCCTGCAGGGTCCCTGTGAGTCAGATTCAATGGGTAACTATGCTCGGCCAAGAAGTTCTCCAGCCTCTCGAATACACAGACCAGCAAGCACGGCTCATTGCTGTCTTCTCCCCAAGCTCTTTGAACGCTACTGCCTTATATCCTTGGAACTATAAACAGCTCTCTTTACTAGACAGAAAAAAAGGTGCAGCTATGGTGGCCATTTGTAAGTTTACCGAGGAAGTAGATATAACCTCAGGATGCCAAAAAACTGAAGAATGCATTTCTTTAATAGTAAAAATACAGGTTGAAGAACTGAGTTGACGTCTAGTGACAATTACACAAAATCTGGCAGAAGATTTTAGTTTGACAAAGAAAAAATAGATGAAATTGATGTGCTTCCATGTCCATGAATATTTTAACAAGTTAACTCAACTTTTTTCAAAGTTTTGAAGGGTAAGCTTTCCATAGTCTCTCTTAGTGAAATAAAATTCCTTAAAATGCCCCTCCTTCTAGCTAACTAAAGGCTCAGAGAAAAAAGAAGTGATTTCAGATATTTTATTGAGGAAGTACAGTATTAGGATTTAGATGTTTTGGGAAAAATTACCTTGAATTAAAGAGCTGGGAATAGTTTAGTGTTAAACTCTTGGAGCATATATTAGCAACATAAAACAATTGCCATTGAGTCAATTCTGACTCACGGCAGCCCCATGTGTGCCAACGGAAAGCTGAGATCAGTAAGGTTTTCAGTGGCTGATTTTTTTTTTAATAGATTGCCAGACCTTTCTTCTGAGGTGCCTCTGTGTGGACTCAAACCTCCAACTTTCTGTTAGCAGCCAAACGCGTTAACAGTTCAAAACACCCAGGGACTCCTATCAGTAACCTAAGGACCTAAAACGTAATTTGAGCCAATTAATCACCAGGAGGGCCAGTCACTATGAGTTTAATGCCCCTTCTGCCTCTGGAAGAATGACCAAGTACATTCTTCCACCTGACTGGCAACGAGCACCCTGTCTCACCTCTTACCGTCAAAATGAGAGGGGGTGGATCATTACCCCACCAGAGGGAATGGAAAGGGTAAATACGAAGGGCCAATCAAAAATGAAAGCCAACTTTCAAAGCCAGAGGAAAGGATATGGAGGGATTACAGGTGATGCTCCGCCAGGTGGCTAAGGCTCCATCAGGTGACTCTGGGAACCGGCGGAAGGGCGCCTAGCCTTCTTCCTTTCCTTATTGCATCCGCGTGAAGAATCCTTTGGCCTTTATTTTGTGCCCCCTTTTCCTTCCTTCCAAAATAGAATTTACTTTGGTGAGTCTGTGGGTGTTTGGGTTCTTATTTTAATTTATTTTAAAGCTTGATTTAAATTTGGAACCCGGGTAAGACTTTTGACATTTATTTCTGGGGGTGTTTTCTGGAGCTCGATGAAGTGGGTGTTGATTGACAGCAAGGTTGCCATGGAAATAGCTGTCATTGCAGAGAGGAAGGCTTTATTTCATACTCTTTCTTTGTCAGGCAAAGGTTTGTGGGATATTTTAAAAATAGTATAAGTGCCCTAGAATTAATAGGAAATCGTTCTGTGGCTCTCTCCTAACACACCTATCAAAAATCTGCAACTGTTCTCTGTGCTGCTCCATTCTGCATCTATATTCATAACTTTCCGCTTCAGAACAAATGCTTTCCAATATTGTTTTCTGTCTTTGGTTACTTACTTTTTACACTCCCCCTCTGATACTGGCCTCCTGTGAAAATGTACAGGTAAGGAAACTGAAGTAATAAAAAGCATTGAATGCTCTTTCCAAAGAAATCCCCAACAGTGATGGCCTTGGGCAGGCTGCCAGCTCCACACTGGGGCTATATTTACTGGGTAGCTTCTTTATCCTGGGCTTTGAAAGAGGAAATCCAGGAGATGAAAAAGCACATGTGTGATGTTAAAAGAGGAGCATACGAGTCACCTTAGACTCAAGTTGGTTCAGTTCTTTTTATTACTGTTTATTTACTTATCCCCCTTCTCTACTAGATTCTTGGAAAGTTGAATATATGTTTAAATAAGATGCAAGACTCCACACCAAATACTAATCAGCCCCAAATTTCCTATTTCTCAGGACCTTCATTCCTAAGACATTCATTACAACCTAAAAAAGCAACTGAATTTTGAATACTTACCAAACATAACTGAAAAAAACCAAGAATAAAAGAAAACCATGGAATAATATGCTCTACAAATAATGAACAGTGACCCTTCTCTATACTCGGCTTCCCATGAACCTCAACCCAATCATCCATTTTCTTTATAACAGGCACCTCTCTATACCACTCCACATACTGACATAGCATAGGACCCGTTACAGGTCAGCTCCTGAATTTCTGAAAATAGTGCAGGGGCCGAGTATTTGCATTCTTTGTATTTTTCTGGCTGCAGTCAATTTCCACCATTTCTTTATTGGTCTTATTTAGCTCTCTTTTATATGAATGTCAAGTTTTGCATTTGTTAAGGGCCATCATGCAGACCCCTGCTGGAAAAGCAATTTTTTTTTCCTTTGGTATTACTTCAGATTTACACTACCTAAATATGAATTAAATTCATAGGTTGGAGAAAGTAAAATAGATGGAAACATAGTTGTATTTTCTGGAAACATGGCTCAAACTCACACAATTTCTTTTATCATTCCATTGGAGGGGTTTATAAGATTTTTTGTTTTCTCTACATGGAATCTCTAAGTGTTTATGCCATCCTGAGGCATGGCAATTACCTGAATAAACTAAAAATGTTTACTCTGTCATATTCTCTTACCAACTGAAAATACCTGTACAAGATCCAAGACATTCCTGAGAATCTTAAGTATGTGTGAGGAAGCATGTTTTGACACTTTGGGGACCTTGAATTGTTTTGGCTAGATTTAGAGTGAGAATGGGAAGAAATATATTGAGAAGGAGACTTGGGCTTATCTTTCCTTCTCCTTGCCATGGCTGAAACAGCTTATTTTGGCATAGACTGGAAGGAGATATATTTATCTGATCTTACGCAAAGAGTCTAGATAGGTCTAACCCCCCCAAAACCAAACCCATTGCCATTGAGTCAATTCTGACTCATAGTGACCCTGTAGGTCAGAGTAGTGCTACCTCACAGTTTCCAAGGCTGTAATCTTTATGGAAGCAGACTGCCACATCTTTCTCTCTCAGAGCAGCTGGTGGGTTAGAACCACCAACTTTTTGGTTAGCAGCCAAGTGCTTAACCAGTGTACAACCAGGGCTCCCCTAGACAGGTCTGGTAAGGAATGTGTAAATTTTAGAACATATACAAAAATGGTGCAAAAATGAAAATGTTAGGAAAAGAAGTGATTATACAAGAATAAAATTCAATCTACAAGACACTACGAAAGCTACTTTTTGTAAGTGTAGCATTATTCATATACTTTTATAAAGTGAGGGGCCATTTCTTTCTTTCATTCTTTCTTTTTAAGATAGTATAATGGAGCATTTATTGAACTTGAGTCAGATAAGCTGGAGTTGGGCTTCTCAAGTCTTTAGATATGTGACCTTAGGCAAATAATTTAGTTGATACTAAGTCTCCTCATCTTTAAAATAATGCCTTGTTGCCTATTTCACAACCTCTGAAAGCATTTAGCAAAACTGTGAACTGCTCTTTAAATCTCAGTTATTGTCATTATTTTCATCTTCCTTCCTCCTCTCTTTCTACTCCTCATTCTCCAGCTTCTATTCTCCCTGTTATCATCATCACCATCATCATCTTCATTGTCCTCATCATTCTTTGGAAGAAATCTTTAAATTGGAAGTCCTGCTTGTTCCTGGTGGTCATATACCATAAAAGGTTAACCCACAAATTCAGGAAGGAAATCCTTGAAAGAGATGTCCCTTATAGAGCCTCTCTTTGACTTTGCTTATTATCTCCAAGGCTAGGTATTCTGTTGGATTTCACTGAACATCCAGTTTGGCCAATGTCATTAAGAAACACAAAATCTGGGTAAGATGTGGGTATTGACAGAATTCATTTGCCAACCGGAATTAGCTTGGTGACCTGATGCTTATACACTCAGGCTTATATACTTATGTCCCTGTAATTTATTCTCCTACAATATAGGCAAACTGAAAATTCAATAAATGAACTCACTTATTGAGAGACATAACCAAAAAAGCATGTTGTCATTTTTTATCAGACTGCAAATCAATAGGTGATGTAGGGTTTTACTTTTCGGTAACAGTAGGATGTCGACTTCAGCAGTAAGTAACAGAATGCTCTGCTCTGACATCCACGTAAAGAGCTTCTTATTTTAGAACCGTAGACACCAGTTACCTTATCCAATGGCCAACTGTTCTATCCTGTGGAGTCTAATCTGTGACCATCACACTCATCTTTTCATTACAGTCTCTACCCAGGAAGTGGGAAATGCAACGCATTATAGGGGAAGTTACCAATACACAAATGGAGAAGAATGTAATACAATAAAAAACAAGTTTTCTCAGCCTCATTCACACTGAGAATAAATAAGAGTGTTATACATGCTGCTGTCAGGCAAGATCACATCTCAGTCACGTCAGACACAACTGAATCTATCTTGATTTTTTAGTTACAAGATCCCTGGAGAAAACAATCTACAGAACTAAAAAAAAAAAAAAAAATGGAACCTATTCCACTATTTGCAATGCTTACTGTCAGGATTTCCTTGCTTATTTTGTTTAAAGTTATAGAAAGAGAAGAAATTAGGGGTAAAGTTCCAGGCTGGCCCTTTCCTAAATATGTTATCTTAGGCAAGTCATCTAACTTTCTTGTGTATCTCAGCTTTTTTCATGCATTTAGAATATGGTAACAATAGTACCTACCCCATAGGACTTTTCAAAAAATCAAATGAGATAAAACCCACCAATTGCACTCCTAGATATATACCCAAGAGACTTGAAAGCAGCTATGCAAAGAGACACATGTACACCAGTGTTCACTGCAGCACCATCCACATAGCCAAAATGTGGCAACAACCTAGAAGTCCACCAACAGATGAATGGATGAACAAAATGTGGTACTTGCGTACAGTGGAATATCATTCAGCCATAAAGATAAACACAAGTCTTGAAACATGCTACAACATGGATGAACCTTGAAAACATTATGTTGAGTGAAATAAGTCAATCACAACAGGACAAACACTGTATGATCTCCCTGACATGAATTCACTAGAATATGCAAAAGCATTAAGACCAAAATTGTATTAGTGGTTACCAGAGGTGGGAGGGAAGGGAAGTGGGGAACCCATTGTTTAAAAAGAAGTGAGTATCTGTTTATGTGATGGAAAATTTGGTAGCAGTTACTGGTGAGGGTTACACAACATGATTAATGTAATTGATATCACTAAATTGTATAGGTGAAAAAAGGTGAATTGGCAAATGCCGTGTTATTTTATTTACAAATGTTAAAAAAAAAAAGACAAAGAGATTATTAAATGTTCTGAAACTGTATTACGCTATACCGTGCTAGCAGTGACAGCCAGCCACATAAGGCATGCAGCCTAGATTACGTTAACTTCTCATTAGTGCCCTAATCAAACACAGTAATGTTTCTGAAGCAAAAGATACAGATACTCACAGTTAGTGGGGCAAACAAAAGAATATAAAAAATAGCATTATTTCAGGTTTAGGTCAAGTGCTGCCAAATAAACTTTGTGGCCAAATTTATAGGGATAAAAACAAAAGCAAACCAACAGCTTTCAGTTTTCCAAGCTGTTTTGATTCCAGAATTGTGGATTTTGGATTTAAACTAATAAATTGACGTATCTGAGCCAAACCTTGCTATGGAAATACGGTTATTAAGTTTCCCCTAATCTTTCTGCATCTCAGTTACATAAGCCTTGTTTCACTTCTCTTCCCGCTTTGACACCCCAACTCTTTTATTCACCTACTGTCCTTTTAAAACTCTCCAATGTCTCCATTGCTAGAACAAGCTCTGTAGCGTAACAGGAGGACGAAGACTCCCCAGAAATGTGTCATCCTCTAACTTTACAGTTGGGGAAGAGTTCACGTGTCTTTTATTTATATAGGTTTGTTCTCTAACTTTGGTTATCATGGAAGAACTCTTAATAGCCTAGCTGTCTGGCTGAAGACAATTCTCTGCTTTTTACACTGGGCTGGGTACTAACCAAACTAGAAACACAAAGATTCTAAGTAGGTATCTCTGCCACTGGACAAAATAAGAATTTGGCCAATGAAATCATGGTTTAAAGTTGAAAAGTGCTAAAAGGGTTGCTGAGTTGGAATCGACTCGACAGCACTGGGTTTTTTTTTTTATATGACTTTCCAATCACCACCAAAAAAAAAAAAAACAACCAAACCTATTTCCAATTCCAACTCACAGCAACCCTACAGGACAGAATAGAACTGCCCCATAGGATTTCCAAGGAGCACCTGGTTGATTCAAAATGCCAATATTTTGGTTAGCAGCCAAGCTTTAACCAAAAGGATTTTTTTTTTTTAAATGTGTTGATAGCATTAACTCTGCATGCCAATGCCTGCAAAACCCTGACATCTATCTTACAAGTATATTCACGGGAAGAGGGAAAATGTGGCAAGCAAAACAATGCTTAGAGTGTGTAAGGATACTACTGATACAATAGCCTGCCAGGAAAAAAAGACACCTCAGATGGTCAAATACTACGCAGTAAAGCTACTAACTAATAAATTCCAAGTAATTTGGGACAAATAATTAAAGAAGGCACCTTATGTATTAAAAAAAAACACTGAGTGCATCTAATTTACCCTTTTCTTTCACTTATCTCTTTTTTTCGTTCTAGAAATGAGGCTTTTTTTTTTTTTTTTTGGCGGAGTGCTTATGTCTTATTCATATCATCGCCTAGTTACATTGGTTGTCCATAGAAAGCTCTTAATATTAGTATACTGAAGAAAACTATAAATTTCCACTTACCGAACACACTATTAACAATATCTTTCCACATCTTAGCTCTAACTTTTGTCGTCGTTGTAAGTTGCTGTTGCGTCGACTCTGACTCACGGCGACTCCGTGTGTGCAGAGTAGAACCGTGCTCCACAGGGTTTTCAAGACTGTGACATTTCAGAAGCAGATCGCCAGGCCTGTCTTCCGAGGTCCCTCTGGGTGGGTTCGAATCGCCAACATTTAGGTTCATGGTCGAGCACCTAACCATTTACGCCACCCAGGTACTCCTCCAGTTTTAATTAGAACGTATTTACTATTTGCTGATTTTAAAAGGCAGACATTCTACTCATTTTAGTGATTGCTTGGAGGAGGGCGAGGCCACACTTTTTTACCCTGTGAATTGCTCATGTCCAGGTACCCAGATAACATGGCCAGAACTCTGGTCTTCCTAATACACTCTGCTTTTCCTCCTCTTTATTAAATCTCAAAGGTCACAGTATGCCCTAGTACCTGTTTTGCTCAAATCAGTAGAGAAGCACGAAGAAAACTCCTGGGGAAAATAGCATTTAAGAGGCCCACAGTGAATTTTAAGGGTCTTTTCCTTCTTATTGTGGACCTGGGTACTAACCCTTACAGAGAGCTGTAGTTATAGTTAAATAATTATAAAATTATAGGAATAAAACACAGTAAAAAAAACTAAAGCTCCAGGAAAATATAGCAAATTTTCAAAACTTCCAGCTAGAGTTTGCAAAGTATTGACTTATTCATCAGGTACAGCCTATCCTCCGTCTTCACCTAGAATGCTATCACTAAGCTGTAGAGATGACCTACTAGGACACCTGACAGTGAGGAAACCCAGCCTTGAATGGTAACTTTGGTGAGTCCACCCATTCTAATATCCAAAAGGAAATGCTGCCTCCCAACCTTTCATACAGCTTTGTCAGTGATAACAGCCCTACTTGAAATGCAAGAAGGACCGGCACCTTCTATCCTCCAAGCAAGGTCCTTCAAACATGCAAGCAAGATTATAGATTTCAGTGGGCCTCAGGACTTGTGTTGTGGGGTGGTGGGGGTGGCGGGGAGGTGGGAGGGGGAGGACAAGGATGGCAAGAAGTAAAACGGGATGGAGGATCTTTCTCTCCTTTCAGCCTTATAAGGTACTGTTGAAAAATCTACAGATGAGCATCTTAAATCACGGTAAATTACACACTGCTTGCTGGCGACTCGGTCACGGAAAATTATGAAGCTACGTGATGTCTCATTTGTTGAGCTTAAAACAAATGTAAATAAATTACTGGGAGAATCTCATTTACATTTAGAAATTCATTCTGACGCATGACATGACTACCGATTTTTTTTTTTTAAAGATACTTTGAGAAGAAATGCCACTCATTAAACCCAGATCACGAGGGTCATAGCACGAGTTTGATTTCGTACAGGTTTTTCAAAAGCAAGGAAAATCTACCCTTTAGTAACAGGGTAACACCTCCCACTCACTACACACAGACACAAACACACATATACTCACACACACATACACTCACTACACACACAGTCACACACACACAATCACAGGCGCACACGAGAGGGAGGCAAGACAGAATCAGGCTCGTGTTGTTTCTCTGTTTCCAACAACCCATCTGCTGTTGCCCACGTCCTGAAAGAAAACTCCTGGTGCACCATCAGTGGGACTAGCCGGTTGCCCAGTAGTGGGGATGGTTTGTGGTGAGCCATTCACACTCTCTCACCCCATTCCACCCATGACCTAAGGCAGCTGGCAGGGGTTAATGGGACAGAATGGAGGTAACTGGGTCCTGCAGGGATCAAACCCATGACCAATCTCATTAACACTCTGCTTTGACCAACTGAGCTGCAAAACCACGGACTGTCATTGAATAGGAATTGGTCATCAAGTGGCACAGACGTCCTGCACGAAGACGCAGCTGACCTGAAAAGGCAGATACAAAACAGAGGAGACTGATGGGATTTGAGCAAAAACGTTGAAGGGCTTCAGATCTAAGATGGCTGTTAGGCTTGTAGCCACGCTTAATTTATCCCTACCACGTCTCCATGATGCCATTCAAATAACCCAGGGCGAAAGTAAGGACTTAGGAAACAGGGAGAGAGTTATAACACATTGAACGTGAGGAGAGGAAATCAGGCAAGCACTTAACAAAAAGTTTTGAGGTTAAATATAGTCTACAAAGCGGCAGCTACAAGCAGCAGGCTGCCGTCTCTCAAGGCCCCTAGGTCACCCTTAGCATACTCTAATATGCTCTGTGCAACACTGTCCTTCTACATCAGATATAAACAAGACATCTCCTGCCCCACCTTGTAAACCAGGGCCTGGAACCCACCTTTTACTCTCCGCAGCTGTGGCTTTGGGGTTATTTTCCAGCTTAAATTCCCTCCAATCTTTTTTTTTTTTTTTTCCCAATTCTAAACAGAAAACTCAAAAAGTTGTTGAGCGTTGCTTTCTACCCCACGAGGGTGAAATACAACCATTTCCTAAACAGGGACATTACAGTTTGTGCGGCTTCATCCGCAGCAGAACATTTACATAAGCCTGAAGAGGGCAGAGAGTCTATTGGTGAGGGAGAAACAAGCAGGCCATGAAATAATTATTTTTCATTGTGCCCTGCCAAAGCCATCCAGCCAGAGGCTAAATTGAGCAGCTATTGCGATTACTTGAACTGTGGAGCCAAAAGTCTTCACTGCAAAGCATCCCAGCTGTCCTACATTTTCTTCTGATGGCTAGTTTTCATTCTGGCTCAGGCCCTGCCAAAAAAATGGTCCCCAAAATAGGCGGGTGGAAGGGTTGCTTTATTCAGACCCATATCAATTACCGATTTAGGGCCATTCAGAGAACTTGATTATTAACAAATCACTTCCTGAAACCGTTATGACAGGATTCCCATATGCAAACGGCAGGCCACTCATGTGCACACAGCGAGGAGACGGTATTAAAACTAAGACTGCCCAAATTTACCAATGGTCATTTCTTTTAGCACTGATTGTCCTTTATGGCAAATGAGTTCTTCCCAGCGGTCCTCACGGCAGGGACATTGCAGCAACAGCGGTTACCCTGGCCAGCTTAACGGGGGCATCGAGCCGTGCTCACCTGGCACCTTGACAGGTATGTCCAGTGACCAGGATTTCACAACCTGGCAAAGTGTCCCTTCCCGGGCTTTAGGAAGCAGTGTATGCTCTGCCCATTGAGCGTGGCATCCACGGTGTCCGGAACAATCTCCGCACGTTGCAGGCACTGCACAGATAACGTGCTGGAAGAAAGGACGGGAGGAGAAAAAGGAGGGGAGAAGGCAGCTGAACTGACTAGCCCAGAGCGACTAAGGGGTTAAACCTGTTGCTCCTTCCAAGTAAATGTTCCTTTTGTGTGCTAGGACGGGTTCCCCTAGGAACATGAACCTAGGTGGGAGGCGGAGATAATTGCCAAGTCAGTTATCTTTCATCAAAGCACTATCGTCTTCTACTTTGGCCAAAATTTAAAATTTACAATGAGGTAAAGGAGCAAACACGATAATTTAATACACTAGCCTTAAACAGTGGAAATCCTGGTGGCTAGTGGTTAAGTGCTATGGCTGCTAACCAAAAGGTCGGCAGTTCAAATCTGCCAGGAGCTCCTTGGAAACTCTTTGGGGCAGTTCTACTCTGTCCCATAGGGTCGTTATGATTTGGAATCGACTCGATGGCAGCAGGCAAAGCCTTAAATCAGAACCAATGTGTCTCTAAACATACCCCTAAGATTTTCCTGCATTTACCTCTCAATCAATATATTTAAAAAATGGAATTAGCTGCAAATGTTATCAATTCCATGTAGACCAATGAGGCAGATATGGGGGAGAGGGAGAAAGCAGAAGTCCAGGAGTAGAAGGAAGGCACACAGAAGCCCTGAGAAATCACTCCTGCATCAACATGGTCTCCAGAGGGAGTTTCCCAGAACCACAAGTCACTCTCCACTCTAGGTAAGACAAGTTTGACTCCACTTTGGAGCCAGTTCCTCAAGGCAGAGAGAGCCTAGAGACGCTAAAATCACTACTCAAAGTGACAGTGGGTTTTTACCATTTTTGAAACTAATTGGAAGGAAGGCGTAATCCTTACTTCGGAGCCAAATAACCACCACACATCTGTCGGTTCGTCTACTGTGGTGACTTGTGTGTTGCTATGATGCTGGAAGCTATATCACAGGTATTTCAAATTCTAGCAGGGTCAGCCATGGGGGACAGGTTTCAGTGGAGCTTCCAGACTGAGACAGAACAGGAAGAAAAGCCCAGAGATCTACTTCCAAAAATAGCCAATGAAAACCTTATGGATCACAGCAAAACACTGTCTGACTGGCTTGCTTTGGACACATCATCAGGAGGGATCAGTCACTAGAGGAGGACATCATGTTTGGTGATATAGAGCATCAACAAGGGTGAGATGGATTGGCACAACAGCCACAACAATGAACTCGGACATGCTGGCATCTGTGAGGATGATACAGGACTGGGCCATGTTTTGTTCTGCTGTATGTGACGTCACCATGAGTCTGAGTTGACTCGACAGTGGCTGACAACAACAATTACAATTTAAAAAGTCATTTTCCACCCATATTCAAACAACTCTGGAAAGCCCCTTCTTGTGATGCTTTCCTGGAACAATGACAGGAGTGTGGAGTCCTTGGCCTCTCGTTGGCACGATATGATTTACACTATTCCCACCTCCACAACTTACCCCCAACACACTGTGAGCTACAAGCTTGGCATGGAGCAGGGGAATATTTACCCTCCGACAACTTAGAAGCTCTGACTGGTAAAAACTATCTGTGTCAGACGGCAGCTCTCCCCATTGCCCATCTGGGCTAACTAGTTCCAGGTAAGTCTGTGAAAAGTTACCACGCGTTACAAAGGACGGATGAATGGATGGCTGCTCGAAGATCTCGTCATGATATAGAGAAAAATTCAAGATACCATCAACCTAAGAATGCATTTGGAAGAGAAAATGGTCTTGCTATTAGCAATGGGGATATAACTGTATATGTTTTTTTCAAAGAAATTAAAGAGCTGTACCTGCTTCAAGGTAGGACAGGTGAGCAGTCTTTGTCATGGTTGATTCAGATGACACCACCCACCCACCTACATGTACTCCAATTCCTATGTTAAAGAGATGAGGACACTGAGGCTGGGAGACATGAATGCCATTCAATTGTTCCCCATCAAATACATTTTTTTCCCCAGATTCTTAATCTCTATCTTTCCTTTTTTTCTCTCCATTTCTGCTATTTATGATCTTTGCTTTTCCTTGAGTGTACCTTAGATCTTCCTTTCTAGTAGCTATAGGAATAACAACAATAACACCAACACTTACATAGCACTTATTATACCTGGGACTATTCTAAAGCACTTTAAATTCTCTCCCTCATTTAATCATCACAACAACCATATGAGGTAGGTACTATTATTACCCCACTTTATAGATGAGCAAACTGAGGCATAGAGAGATTAGATGATTCACCCAGGATTGCTCAGCCAATTTATCAACAAAGCTGTATTTAAAGTCTGGCTCCAAAGGTCTTGTTTTTAACCACTATACGTGCTGCCCCATGCTGTTAAGTATTTACTGTGGGTCAGCCACTGTGCTAAGTTCTTTATGATAATTCTGTTTTATTCCTCACAACCATTATATAAGGTATTTAATAACATGCTTCCCACTATACAGATGAGGAGACTGCAGCACGAAGAGTTTTAGTAGCATGTCCAAGGTCACTCAGCTGGCAAGAGGCAGCAGCAGAAGTTGAACCAGGTCATTGACTACAGAGCCCAAGCTTATAAACACTCCCCCCACCACCTTCCTCATTATCCTGCCTAGGGGGACCAGAAGTGATGCCGAAGGCAATCAGCTGTATATGGTAAGTCCTACAGTCTGTAGTGTCATCAAATTAAAAAAAAAAAAAAAGTCTTTAGAAAGCTAGGAAGCAGGGAAAAGACATCCACTGAGTGCTTCTGTTTTCCGAGAGCAAGGCAAGAATTATTTAGCATTTGTTCCTGAAGGATGATTTTGCCAATTTCTGTCATTAAAAATGAAAGCTCGGTAGGATGAAATTTGTTTCAAATAATTGTAGCAGAAAATAGAGATCTCTTTAAAAAATCCTAAATAAAATCAGTCCAGGGATTTTGGTTCTAACTTCTGGGGTAAATCAACATGTATTGCAGAAAAAGTACAGACGCAACAAAACTAACCCATCTCTGGTCAGGGGCAGTGGGGAAAGCAAGGAACCTGCATGGAAAATGGAAAGCTCTATTTTAGCTGTTTGCAAATACTAATGTTTTTGCACCCAGCTGTCAAGGATGCTAACCAGTTAAAATAGTGATTCCTTCAAGCTTTATCTCTTATCTTTGCCCATACCCTTATGCAAAAAGGTCCAAATGCAATCTACACGTAGGTTATAAAAACCTAAGATCAGAATACTTGATATAGTAATAAAACAAGACATCTGAAGTCAAGGGTCCTGAAAAATATTAGGTGTGTACTCTTACACTAACAAATGATTTTAAAGAAGGAGGACCATGCCTATGTCTGAGGAAATCCCCACCCTGGAAAACTGATAATATATGGCTATATGGTATAAAGCCTGGTGCTGTTGAGTCAATTCTGACTCATGGTGACCCTACAGGACACAGTAGAACTGTCCCATGGAATTTCCAAGGAGTAGATGGTGGATTCGAACTGCTGACCTTTTAGTTAGCAGCTGAACTCTTAACCACTTTGCCACCAGGGCCCATTTCATAATTATGGTTGTTGTTGCTGTTGTTATGTGCCGTTGAGTTGGTTCCAACTCATAGCTACCCTACAGGACAGAGTAGAACTGCCCCATAGGGTTTCCAAGGAGTGCCTGGTGGGTTCGAACTGTTGACCTTTTGGTTGGCAGCTGTAGCTCTTAACCACTGTGCCACCAGGGGTTTCCATAATAATAGTAGGTCATTTTAATTCTATTTTTCCGTTCTTGCTCTCACATATTATTCCTATCTGGAATAAAACATGGCCTGACATGCGAGAAGAAATAGCTGTAAAAGGAAAATTCTTGTAAAATGATAAAAACTAAGCCCATGATCCTCAGCAGAGGACAAATTTTGCCCCACTCTTCCCCACTGAGGTCAGCTGTACGGGGTGCCTTAACACTTCGCCTTTAGTTTCCTGACCCCTCCTGGCCTACCGAGCCCCGTGGAACTTTCTGCAACTCCTGACTGAATTCCTATCCGAGTTAGAGGCATGGAAAGTGCCCTTACCTGTGGCCTGCACCACAGCTGTGTCTCTAGCTACTCAGTTGATCTGGGTCCAGCCTGTCGGCCAAACAGAGCTACAGAGAATCTTTCCCTTTAAGGTGAAGGAAGAGATGCCAGAAATGCTTCATTTCAACTAAACTCAGCAAAGAATCAGAACCAAATGGGTCACACTTATTGGAAGACCCTATAACAGGGAAGAGTTTTAAAGACGCCGTTCAATGTCAAAGAGTACGTAAAATGTGTAGGCACTCAAAGCTATTCCCTCCTTCCCAAAGAGTTATGGGTTCAGAGAAGGCCTGGGCTGTGGCTCAAGGGTTGTTAAACAGCTCGCATGCCCCGAGTGTGGCTGAAATGGTGCAGTGTTTTACATGTGGTAACACATGTGGTTATTCACTTGGCGGTGCCGGATTTGGAGTGCTACTAACATGTATGCTTCTCTGGAGAATCCACCCCAGAGATTAGTAACCCCCAAGAGTCCAGCTGAATATTAACTGCATTAACTCTGCAGCCTGGAACATACAGCTGCCCACCAACAGCCTTCAGTGCTTCATAAACGGCTTGCTGGACAAACATACTCCATGCACAGCCCCACTGCTGGCAAAACTGTGTTCTGTCAGAGCATGCCCTCCTGCCAACCTGGCTAAGACCAAAAAAAAAAATCCCCCCTAAAAAAAGCCCCGTCTAGGATATTAATTACTTCACTTAATCGCCAGAATTTTTCTGACCATGAAACACGCACCCCTTTCTCCTCTAGGTTTTACTGTGGACCAAGTCCTCAAAAATCGTTTGAAGAAATGTATGTTTTAAGGCAGGAGTTTAAAATGTTCCCTGTAAATTTCTTTTAAAAAAAATCTACAACCACAAAGACCACATGCTCGTCCTGTCCCCTATACATACTGTCCCCGAGAACAACTTCCTAATGACTACAATAACTCCGGAAAAACCACAGGGAGCAATTTTGCTACTATCTCAAGTGCCCAAAAAGAGAACGAATAAAGCTTGAACCCACAATATAAATAGAAGAAACAGTCACTAATCTGCTGGCCGACGACAGGCGCCACCTCAGAGAAGGTCAGTTCAGCAAAACCCCCACTGAATTACCTCTCTCTCTTTACGTCCTAGTTCTTTGTTACAAGCATTCTTCAGCCCTTACAAACCACCCTTACAGAGGGGATTCAGTGTAATTAGAAATCGAGTTAAATCTTAGGGCCTGGAACCTTTATTTCTTCATAATGCTGTACACTTAATTGCTCCTGCCAGTTACCAACGCAATTATGTTGTCTAGAAATGGAGACAAACAATAGATTTCGGTATTTAAACAGGAACTGAAACTGCAAGCAGAGAGCCGCAAACCACACCATTGAACTGGAATTAAAGCTGTATGTGAGAAGAAAAAGTTTCACTCCCAGCAATCATCAGCCCACTACACAAAAAGAAGCTACCCACAGAGGAGAAGGGAGGTCGGGCATGGAAGGCCACCTTGGGTTCCTAGTTTAGGATGGGATTTTGTGAAAACTCCAGGCATAAAAATATGAGAGAATAAAGAGGACAAATAATAAAATACAACAGCTGGCCTTTAAGGTTTAAATAAATGCAAGGAGCCTTTTCTTTTAAGAGTGCAACTGGTACCTAATTATTGCATCAATTGAGTCTTCCTCCAGTCGTCGTGACTATCAACCATTTCTGAACTAACACTCTTCTGTCAGAGTAGAAAAAGAGAACAGGCACCGATCGACCGATAATTGCCGCCATTTTTGAGAAAGTGTAGTTAAGAACCACAAAAATTAAATGATGAGCAGATTTGGCCTTTCACTTCCATCTAGATCCCATTCCTAAAATTTCCACACCTTCTCCTCCATCACCTCCATCAGTGCAGGCACCTCCTCTTCATACAGTCTATAAAGGGATACAGACAGTGCAAAATAGCGCCTTATTTTAGCTTTACGGAAGCAACTACCTCAGGCTCTTTTACTATCGCCACCCCCCGTGAAGATCCGAATGAACTTAAAAAGAGCCATGGAGGAAAGAGCTAAAGTAGGTGATGCCACAAGAGGCTTCTGCTGTGAAGGCTCTTCGGAAAACCCAAAGGCCGAGAGATCTCACACTGGGGACAGAAACTACTCAGATCTGCCAGCCCAAGCCCAGCGCTCATTTTGAGAATGGACTTAGCAAGATTTGATGCCAGGTTGAGAAGTGGCCTGAGCTTTGCCTGTTAGCTGAATTTGTAAAACTGCGGAACCCCTAGCGAAAACAGTTCTTTCCAGGGAATGATAGGGAGAAACTTTTGGACTGAATTTTGTGTCTTTAGGAATGACAAATTTCAGGAGTCAGTTATCACTGTTTTCCCCCAAATACGCAAGCAGTTTGCCTGATAAAATAAAATTAGGGAAGAATGTTTTCCAATATCTGAAAAATAGCGTAAAACGACAAAAAAACACACATGTAGTTACTGGATTTGTGCATGGGCCGCGTACCCAGTTACAGGGGCATATGGCACCAACCCCAGACTTGAATTTCTTGACAACCCCATGTAACCTCTATCCAGTCTCTATCTTGATTCCTGTTTCAATAGGTCACGATAGTCTTCCAGGTCCTGCCTTAGAAAAAGAACAAGTATCGACATTCCATTCCTTTCCTTTCTGAAAAAGCAGGGGTGGCCCAAAAGCCACGCTAGCCATCCGTAAAACTGTGGACCATCCAGAAAAATATCTCCCCCCTCCCCATTTCATTTTTCATTCAAAAGTCATGGTGTACCACTACAGCTCAGAGTTTAAAATGAGTTCTCTTAAAAACTAAAAAAAAAAAAAAAAAAAAAGAAAAATGAAGAAATTAATTCCAACCCTTACCTTTGGCACCTATAAGACTTTTGGCCATGACTCACCTGTATAAATAGAAAGAACTAATTTACTACAGAAATGCCCATGGGCGAACATGTACTGGCTAATGAAGTGTTCAGCGTCTGCATGATTAACCAGCTGGTGGGGCTGGTGTAAAAAGCAGAGGGCATAAAATAATAAGAAGAATTGATTAGCGGCCCTCTTTAAAATTAGTCCATGAAAAATTTCTTTTTTATACCTACTCGCTCGAAAGTGGACTATATGGGAAGGTAAACCTGAATGACTTACCAGGAAACTGAGCTGGCCCGTGGCAGCCGTCTGTGTCTTCAAAATTCCCTAAGCAGGGAGGCACAGGCGAGAGAAGAAAGGGCATCAAACTGCTTCCAAAGTGACTGACACAACAGGTCCTGCCAGTTGTCATAAAGTTCATTTTCTAATATATTGCAAAATACGTTACGTAAAGTTCAAAACTATGACTGGGCTTTGTGTCCATTCAATTTTCTTGCTGGAGCGCTCAGCTAGACCACATTTGGCTTTAACTACTGCCAGACTAATTCATTAAGAAAAAAGGGTACGGTCTTGAGCCAGAATATTTATACACTTGACTCTGAAACAATCTATTCTAGGGGACATTTTCCCAAGCTAAAAGCACTACAGAGCTTCCCTATTCATAAAATCCTTTAGCTGGTCTGCAAGGCCCTGAAGTGAGGAGAAATAGAGTTGGGTCCAAAGCAGAAAAATGCACACAGACCAAAAAGAAAGGAAATGCCCAAGGACGGGCCTGGGGTTGAGGCTCCTTACAAAGCAAGGAAACGTCTCTTTCTTCCATTGCTCTGATTGCACAACTAATATTTACCCAGCTTAATCCTCCCTTAGTGCAGAAAACAGTAATTTCCCAGGCAGGGAAAAGTGAACAACCAGTGCTCAACATCCTCACCATCACACCAGCCTCCAGCCTCCAGCCTCCAGATTCATCTAGGATGCTGCCTGGCCAAAGAGAGAACAAGATGGTCCAGATAGCAGTGCCTAGCACACACACACACACACACACACACACAGAGATAGAGAGAGATGACTCGTAGTGATCCTATAGGACAGAGTAGAACTGCCTGATAAGGTTTCCAAGCAGCAGCTGATGGATTCGAACCGCTGATCTTTTGGTTAGAGCCGAGCTCTTAACCTCTTTGCCACCAGGGCTCCTTTTTTAACGTGCCTACTAAAAAATTTTACATTACACATGTGGCTTGTGCTGTACTTCTAGACAGCACTGCTGTACAGAAGAGTTAGGCAAACTGTGGCCTGCAGACCAACTCTGTCTGTGGCCAGATTTATATGCCCTGAAATCAAAGAATGGTGTTCACGTTTTTAAAGAACTATAAGAAAAAAAATAATAAATATATAAAAAAAAATATGTGATAGAGACGATGTGTGGCCAGCAAAGGCTAAAATGTTTACCTTCTGGCTGGTCCTTTATAAAAGAAAAGCTTACCAACCCCTGCTCTAGAGCGTAGAAAGGTATCACTCATTCCCCTTCTTGTAGGGCTAGAAAGAATGTTTGATACAGGCTTTGGGTGCTATAGCTAGCAGTAGGCATGGCTTGAACACAGCACTAGAAAAGCTACACAGTGCTTGGAGAGAAATGAAAAGTTCCCTCCTCGATCTCCACATTCCTACCATTGTCCTGAACATGATGGGAAAGAACAAGAGGAGAATTCCAGAAGAAGAAGGAAGGAAATTCCAGACTCAATACTGATTTTTTTGCTGTCTAACCGCAGTAGCAGCAAAGCTTACATACTTTCCTACCTAACAAAATTCAGGTTCCAGCTTAAAAGCATGAAGACACCTAGCCTAGGGGGAAATAGGACAACCTGAATCTAATATCATAGTATATTTTTTTATTGACCCAATTTAGTGTGACCAACTGACCCAGTTGATCTAAGGCTCGGGGTTTCCTGAGATGCAGGACTTTCAGCGCTAAAATCAGAACAGTCCTGGGCAAACCAGGATAGCTGGTCACCCTAAATCTGGCCAATAAAAGATATGACACAATATTATATTGTTGTTGTTGCGGTTGTGTGCCCTCAAGTCGATTCTGACTCACATTGACCCTACAGAACAGAGTAGAACTGCCCCATAGGGTTTCCTAGGCCGTAATCTTTACGGGAGCAGATTGCCAGGTCTTTTTTCCCACAAAGCCGCTGGCAGGTTTGAACTGTCTACCTTTTGGTTAGCAGTTGAGCACTTTAGCCACTGTGCCACCAGGGCTCCTTTACAATATTATATAAAGAATGCTAGTCACGTTCTTGTACTGGAAATACCTTCTTTAACAAAGCCACATGTTGAATTTTTGCCTCGTCTACTTCAATTGTCCTATAAAAATTTAATTTTCAGGACGTTTTCCATTGACCACCCAGTTCTTCTATTTTATGATGCTGAATTAAACCACTTATCCTCCCCGAGCCTTATTTTTCTTCAAATGAAATATACTGAGTAGATAACTCGTACTTTCTAGCAGTTTCTACTGGAGGATAAACAGTAGATTTAAAACCCTTGAGAAAAATGAGAATTTTCAATTCAGGATTCATGTTAAATTGAGGACAACTGGATAACAGTTGCCAAGAGAATTGATTTTTTAAAAGTGTTTTAAGCTGTTCAAAATTTTAATTGCTTGAACTGGAGATAAAATAGAACACAAGGTACCACTTCCAAAGGGGGAGAAAAGACAACACAAAACAATTGCCATCAATTCGATTCTGACTCATGGTAACCCCATAAGTATCAGAATAGAACTGTGCTACATACGGTTTTCAACGGCTGACTTTCCACAAATGGGTCACCAAGCCTTTCATCTGAGGCACCTCTGGGTGGCCTCGAACCTCCAACCTTTAACCATTTGAATTCAGGGACTCCTTCCAGAGAAAAGTGCATATAAATAATACCTCAACCCCAGAAAAGTTATACATCTCATATACAGGAACCTAACTGGAGATGGTTTATTGTTATTTGTTTCATTATTTGGACATGATTGTTTTGAAAAATCACAGATGAAATGGTAGTACATATCACTTTCACAAACAACTGAAACTTTCAGAATGGAATTCCCATACTCCCAAATGGTATGGAAATGTTCTCATTGTTTAGGAGAAGATGGTGCCATTCATTGCATATTAAACACACACTCTCTCTGTTTCTTGGGGATGCTCTATTGTGCAATAATTGGTCCCCACTGTTACATGCACAATTTGGCTGCTCAGATGTACAAGTAAAACCTCTTAAATAGCTGTATCTACTGATAGCCTTAGGCATAGACAGTCCCTTGTGGCCACGTGCCCGCAGCAACACATAACTAAGGTTTAAGAAGGGAGGGGTAGATTAAAAGGGGGTGCGCCTATAATCCTTTATTTATTTTTGAAAAGCACCCCTGAAAGCTCATTAGCAATGGCTGAATGCTGCGTCAGGTCCCTAGCAAGGGCCTCCGGGGCTTTGCCCAGAACGGAGCCTCCCTTTAAGGGAGGTGAAAAGGTTTGTACCCAGGACAGAGGAGGGCTGGGGAAGACAAAACCCTGCGGTGGCCCAGCCCTCCTCCCTCGGCAGAGGCACCTGCCGTCTCTCCTGCAGGGCCCCAGTTTCACAGCAGCCTTGCCCCCAGACATCACCCCTTCTCAACCCCCAAGTCCCAGGGGCCATTCCTCACCCCAGCTCCGCGGCACACTCTCCAGCCCTGTGAGCCCAGCCTTTCCGTACGGCGACATTCCTGTTTCTCCCACATTACTGAAATTCTCTTCCCGACCTTCTGAAATCCTTTCATGTCAAAGACTTTGGATTTTTGAAAAAATTATTGTTAATGTTCCCACACATGTCTTTCTGAAAATTCTGTGTTCCCTTTGGTCTGTCTCAGAACTCTGCCACTCCTGACTCTGAGGTTCAGAAAGGCCTGGGTAGACTTTCTACTCCATTCATCGTGGTCCTAAGAACCACTGGGGGACCTGGCCATCTGTAATAAGCTAAACGTCCGTTGGCCACGTTCTGTCATCCAGAGTACTGACATCTGAACCACCAACACAAGCACTGCTTCCTCTCAGACAAAAGTCAACTTCCTTACACAAAACCTTCATACAAATAAATAAAAGTGGAGGCAAGCCAAAGGCATGGAAGCAAGGGAAATCAGCCTCAATCCGACTCTTCTCCGACTCCTGGTATTGTGCTCAGGTGTGCTACAAAGACAGTGCAGGGAACAGGCTGCAGTGTGTGTTGTAAACACCAAGTACATTGTGTGCTTAACAGTAATTTTAATATCATGGAAGAGCTGTGGGCAAACAATTCACAATGGAAGATTACACTGTCAATTAGAAGGTCAACAACCAGGATTCCTTGTGTTGTGCGGAAGAAATAGAAAGCCAGGACATTCGAATAATGCCTGCTATGTAGCTATTACTTTATTTTTTAACATGTTCAAAGCATTCTAAAGGGCTTCTGTGTATGGTGCTGGCAAATCTGCCAGTGCGTGTTGGTGACTGTTGCACAATATGATATAATGTAATCGGTGTCACTGAATTGTACGTGTGAAAAATACTGACTCGGAAAATATCGTTTATATTTTTACAATTGAAAAAAAGATGAAGGTCTTCCAAGCAAATGTCAAAATTTCTCCTTCTTGACAGATTATAGGATCGAGCAGGCTGGTTCTGAGTTCAAATCCCAGTGGGTTAGCTTTATGACGCTGGCTAGGTTACTTACCCTGCCGTGGACTCAGTTGCATCATTAGTGAAGTGGGACCAATAATATCTACCTCATTAGGACTGCTGTGAGGATTAAGTGGATGATGTTTAAAAAGTACTTAGCAAAGTACTGATGCATAGTCTCCATAAGGAAAAGCCATTGTTGCTAAGACTAGTTCTAGCTGACATACAAGAAATCAGAATTGAGGAACAAGGCCAACGTCACTCAGTACTGCCTATCCAGAAGCAGGCCTGTGTTCCTACTAAATTACAGTTTTCACCACAAAGCCAGCCCCTTGCAAATATCTCTGGTCACTAAGCCCTGCAATATTTAACAGGTCGTTTGGGTTTAACACAAAAGTCAAAAACTTGAACGAAGTAAAGCTCTAGCGATTCTGTGATAAAAGCAGCAGCTGGAGGCAGAGCTATTCCAAAGGCATCCTAAACTACTTCTTGGAGTTTAAAGAAGGCTTTATTGTTATGTGGTTAGTTACTACAGAGTCGGCTCTGACTCATGGAGACTCAGCATACAACAGAACAAAACGCTGCCCGATCTTGAGCCATTTTCACCATTGTTGGTATGATCAAGTCCAATGCTGCAGCCACTGTGTATTTTGAGTGTCTTCCAACCTAGAAGGCTCATCTTCCAGCACTACATCAGACATTATTCTGTTGTGATCCACATGGTTTTTATTGGCTAATTTCCAGGAATATATCACCAGGCTTTTCCTCCTCGTCTGTCTTATCTGAAAAGCTCTGCTGAAGACTGTCCACCATGGGTGACTCTGCAGATATTTAAAATACAGTTTCCAGCATTATAGCAACACGCAAGCCACCACTGTATGACAAACTGATAGACAAGTGGTGGAAGGAAGACCTAGGACCTAGGACTCCCTTATCTGCCTCTGGTCAAAGTCTGGTCCAGTTAGAATGTCATACATGATGGGAGCCAGTCAATCCATCATCATCACAGCACCTCTTTTCTCAGGTTGGTGCCTATCTTGTTCCTTTTCAGCTCTCCTCAGTCATGCTGGAGTTGTGGTCACCCATGCTGTTTCACAAAAGCTAAGCAGCACCCTTTCTTTGAGTCCCATCTGGAAAACACAGACCATCAGAAAAGAGTCTCTCCTCCAGGCCAGAGGAATAGCTTCTAGGCTGAGCTTGCTCTGTAGAAACTGGGTACGGTATTGACGAATGTCTCAAGAAGCATAACCCTGCCCCAATGACAAATATTTTGCTTTCCTTTTTACCTCTAGTCTCCTGAGATTCCTCTCCTATGTCCAGATAGGGTAGATATTTATTGCCTTATTTTTTAAGCAGGCTTTTTTCACTACTCCAAATATTTTACATTTTTCTTGGTTTAACTAAATCCTTATGAACTCCCTTTTAAATCACATACATACTCGGGCTTTACCATATCATCTGTACTTGTTCTCATAAAGCTATATTCTCAAATGCTTTGTACCCTGCTATGCTCTGTTCCTCCATCTTTCTTAGAAGCGTTGGCAATTTGCAGACTCTGTATTTTTTTTTTTCAACCTTGTCCTGGTGCTTCTTGAATAGTAATATCCTGCACACAGTCACAGAGTGATCAGCATGACGCAATCAATTCTGTCTTAAGATATGTAGGCTGGGTTCCATGGGAACATATAGAAATAAAGAAAAACAGCACACACAAACACATGAGACAGAGGAACAGGAAGAGAGAGAGAAGGAGAAGCAATGTCAAGGAATGCTTGTTGTTGTTGTTGTTGTTGTTAGGTGCCGTTGAGTCGGTTCCAACTCATAGCAACCATATGTACAACAGAACAAACCACTGCCCGGTCCTGTGCCATCCTCACAATCATTGTTACGTTTAAGTCCATTGTTGCAGCCACGGTGTCAGTCCATCTTGTTGAGGGTCTTCCTGTTTTTCTCTGACCCTCTACCAAGCATGATGTTCTTCTCCACGCACTGGTCCCTCCTGATGAACATGTCGAAAGTACCTGAGACAGAGTCTCATCATCCTCACTTCTAAGGAGCATTCTGGCTGTACTTCTTCCAAGACAGATTTGTTCATTTTTCTGGCAGTCCATGGAATATTCAATATTCTTTGCTAACACCATAATTCAAAGGTATCAATTATTCTTCGGTCTTCCTATTCGTTGTCCAGCTTTTGCACGCAATATGATGCGATTGAAAATACCATGACTTGGGTCAGGCCCACGTTTGTCTTCAAAGTGACATCTTTGCTTTTTAACACTTTAAAGAGATTTTTTACAGAGTATTTGCCCAATGCAATATATCATTTGATTTCTTTGCTGCTTTCATGGGCGTTGATTATGGATTCAAGTAAAATGAAATCCTTCACAACTTCAATCTTTTCCCTATTTATCATGATGTTGCTTATTGGTCCAGTTGTGAGGATTTTTGTCTTCTTTCAAGGAATGCTAGCTTAATTTTAATATAATGATATTTCCCATACCTGACTGTCTAAAAACCCACTACCGTTGAGTCGATTCCAACTCATAGCTGACCGTTTTGCCCTTATATTCTGGTCGTCTCTTTAATAAAAACTGTGGCACTACCTCCTTTTAAAATTTGTCTAGTGGTCTCAAAATGGGTTATATAAGTGGTGAGAAATAGATTTTTGGACTGTTCATTGAAGAAAAAGGTCACCAGGCCATGAGGTTGGTGCATTTAAATGTTGTCTCTTCCATGACATGGCTGAGAAAGGTATGAAGTCACAGCCTTCTTCTGTGCCTCCCTCCTCACTTACAGTCTGATAAACGATGAAACAGGGAACGCCTGTGTCACCTTGATTGGCACCTGCCAAAGGAGAAGGAAATACTCCCTTTTCTCCCGTTCCACATTCACCAGCCCACAGACTGAATTTCATGCGTCCCTCTCATTAGTCAGGAAACCCTGATGGTATAGTGGTTAAGTGCCATGGCTGCTAACTAAAGGGATGGCAGTTCGAATCCACCAGGGGGTCCTTGGAAACTCTATGGGGCAGTTCTACTCTTCCCTATAGGGCTGCTATGAGTCAAAGTCAACTTGACGGCACTGGGTTTGGGTTTTCTCATTAGTCATCTCATTACTTTGAAATTTAATAAATAAACTGCTGCTTTAGTTAAAGTTTATGTCAGTGGTTCAGCAATCAAAAGCTTCTTTTTCCTTGGCTGTTGAGAGTTTCATTTTTGGAATATTTCAGGATTTTTCTACCAACAATTAAAACCATTTTTCCTCTCCTGTGAATTACCTCCACAATGCTAGCAGCACACCTTCAACGTTCATAAAAATCCTGTAAGGTGGTTTGTTTTCCTTCTGAGAAAACTGGGTCATGGAAGTTAAGGGTTTTCCCAAGAGAACAAGCATTTGGGTTCAGATTCAAATAAAAACTATTTGACTCCAAACCTTACTCCTCTGTACCTGTACTAGGCATACAGTGATGTTCAAGAAATGCTGCTGACCCTACTCCAGTCTGCTTAAATGAAGGCTCCGAAATTTCCTGGGCTTAAAGGAAATACACACCACAGCAATCACATCAGCACAGAGCATCCTGGGTTTTATTTGTAGCTTCTGGTAGTTTTGTACATTCTATTGCTGTGTGGTATGTTGTTATTCTCCTCTACCTTGGGCACCCTCAACAGCTCAGAGGGTCTCTTACATTTAGTTCATGCCCCCTCCCCATCTTAGTTTAAAGTTCTGTACAGAGTGGGTTCTCAGTAAAAGCTTGAAAAATATTCTCATCATTTTTATGAAAAAATGAAATCACAGAGACCCAGGGATCTCTACTATGAGGCCCCATAGTCAGAAGCACTGTGAAAAGATCATAGCTAACACCACAGTTGGTGAAAATAACGGCCTGCAAGCTGTGCCAAAAGCCCTTTTTCCTCATCTAATCTCCCCATCATTCTTCTCATACAAGACAGCAAATGCATTAAATCCTTTAAACATCCAATGCAAGTTGGAATAAAGGTAGCGCATTTTAAGAGTTGACGGAATGTCCATATACTCACTCACACACAAACACACATACCCACGCACACACAATAGTTTTAAAAGGAATAGGCTCAATAGAGACTCAAAATAGTCATTTAATATACTTGATCCTGTGTATGACAGCAAAAAGCTAGCCAATCCAGTCTAGATTTGGGGAGTAAATTTTCCAACTTTTTCTTCTCCGGAAAAACCAGTCTCTGTCTATGGAGCATTTGTTTAGCATTTCTACCTTGCCTCTTCCCTGAACATTAAGTGGTCTTGGACACTGGAGAGTGAACAGGCATCTGACTGTCACTCTACCAGTTGGCAGATTCAAGTGTCACAGCAAAAGCCCACACCTGCTTAGTGCCTGCAGAATCGCCATTTTAACTAGAATTAGATATTGGTCTGTGAATGTATGCATTAATTTTACTTTTTTATATTGTTTGAAAAGTTTAAGTATGCTTGTCCTAAGAAGTCATGAAGGTTACATTCAAAGCAATGCACCCAGTAGGCTCTCAACTGATGCTCATGACCTGAAGTCACTGAGTCCCAGGTTGGAGGGCTGTCATCTGACTATGCTACTGTCATCTTTTTTTCCTTCTTCTTTTTTTATTGTCCTTTAGATGAAGATTTACAGGACAAACTAGCTTCTCACTAAAAAAATCATACACATATTGTTTTGTGACATTGGTTAACAACCCCATGACATATCAGCACTCTCCCCTTCTCGACCTTGGGTTCCCTATTACCAGCTTTCCCGTCCCCTTCTGTCTTCTGGTCCTTGCCCCTGGGCTGGTGCGCCCCTTTAGTCTTGTTTTGTTTTATGGGCCTGTCTAATCTTTGGCTGAAGGGTGAACCTCAGGAGTGACTTCATTACTGAGCCAAAAGGGTGTCCGGGGGCCATACCCCTCAGGGCTTCTCCAAGCTCTGTCAGGCCAGCAAGTCTGGCCTTTTTTGTGAGTTAGAATTTTGTTCTTGCTGCCATCCTTCTTGCTGTTTCCTGGTCGTATCCATTTCTGTCTGCAAGAGCCCATCCCTTCAGTAGGTGGGCTCCCTCCACCACAGATGTGTATTTCTGCTTTGATAAAATGTAGAATTATTTATAATATGGATAGCTCTCTCTTTGTTTTTCTTGAATCACTCAGCTATACAGTATGCTGAATGACATATAAATATAGAAATTATGGAAATAGAGAGAAGCCATTTGATTCACTGCAGATTCTGAGGTTCTAAAATTTCTCTCTAGGGTGTCATTTAAGATCTAACGTTGTCCCAAATAACAACTGACCACTAATGTCTTTGATTCCCAAGAAAGGAGAAGCTCTGCAATGTGATGCAGGCACAGCGCATCAGCTGCTTGGGGGGAAAAATGCACATGAACACACACACACACACAAACGCACAAACACGTGCATGCACATACACACACACAGGCACACATGCCCAAACGCACAAACACATGCATGTACACACACACACGTACGCACGCACACACATGCACACTGCACCTGCTCTGGTGTCCAGAAGCAGTGAGAGCATACACAAACAGAGGGACCCCACCTCTCTCTACTTCCCCATCTTTGTTGCCACCACAGGTCCATTCCAAAACTGCAACCTACGATTAATGGATTGAATTGTGTCCCCTAAAAGTATCTGTCAACTTGGTTAGGCTGTGTGTGGTTGTTCTCTATTTTATGATTTTCCTGTGTGTTGCAAATCATAATCTCTGCCTGTGGTTAATGAGGATTAGGGTGGGATCTAACACCCCTGCTCAGGCCACACCCCTGATCTAATGTAAAGGGAGTTTTCCTGGGGTGTGGTCTGCACTACCTTTATCTTACAAGAGATAAAAGGTAAGGAAAGCAAGCAGAGAGTTGGGGACCTCCTACCGCCAAGAAAGCAGTGCCAGGAGCAGAGTGCATCCTTTAGACACGGGGTCCCTGTGCAGAGAAGCTCCTAGTCCAGAGGACAACTGACCACAAGGACTTTCCTCCAGACCCGACAGAGAGAGAAAGCCTTCCTGTGGAGCAGACGCCCTGAATTTGGGCTTCTAGCCTACTAGACTGTAGGAAAATGAATTTCTCTTTGTTCAAGCCATCCGCTTGTGGTACTTCTGTTATAGCAGCACTAGGTGACTCAGACACTACGTGTTGGTGCAGATGTTTGTGAACAAGTGAGTTTGGAGATATTTCTGATTATAAGCTGTCAGAGCTAAAATTAGAAACCCGATCTGTTCACTTTTTTTACAAAGCTCTCCAAAAGGGTTTATTTAACTGAAAGCAGCCGGCGAGGTCTGACTTGGCAGGCAGTGGTGAACCCTGGTGACACAGCCCAAGAACTGCTGTGTGCCAGTTCTTCCCCTGTACCGTGAGTTACGCTCCCTAGTCCCTAGTGGAAAAAGCCACAATTTCCACCCATTGTCATGGCACGATACCGTCGTCTCTGGAAGGGGAAATCAATGCTACCCCGGTGATTCAGTCACCATCTCCTCTAAAACGTGTTAAAATATAAGCTCATAAATTCCTACAGCTCCTTTTGTTCCCAGCTCGTTCCAATTTAATGCCAAACATTAAGCATTTCTTGCCATTCACCAAAAAAAAAGTACTCTATAATAACTCAACCCCCAACCTCCATTAGGAAACTCAGCAAGGGAAGCAAACTTTATATACGTAGGGCTATCACAGCACATTCCAACCCCAGACACGCAAAGTGAGCAGACCTCACTGATGGCAGCTAAATTGGGCTTCAAAGATGCTTTCCATAAATGGAAAGAAGGAAGCTAGGCTCAGTCACAGACAGGAAATCACTCCCTCCCATTTACACAAACAATATAAAATGGCCAGACTCAACCTGAAATTTTTTGGTCTTCTTCAAAACCTATCAATAACAAATGAGTACTGCACAACACATCTATTATCCATAAGGTCGCTATGAATTGGAATCGACTCAATGGCAATTTTTTTTTTTTATCTCTAGTTAACCAAAATTCTAAGCCTTACTTCCTAAAATGAAACACATCTTTGTTGACCCTTTTTAGTCTCATGATATCCAAAAAAGAATCTTGTGACAATAGCATTCCTCAGTACTTTTATTAAAGGGCCATTATCTTACTCAGAGTTTCAGATTGAGCTATTTTTGTTCTTATTTTCTTTACATATTGAGCCAGCTTCTCAGGATAAAAGACAAAAGAAAAACTTTTTTTTTGCATCCACATCCTGGCTCTTAAAAACATGGATAGACAGCAATTTAAGTCATATTTCCAAAGACAAAGTGCTAATGTTCTTTATATAGATTGTGCCCAGAAGGGAACAAAACAATAACTAAAATTCAAAATGGAGAGCTAAATATCAATTATTTGGGATTATAAAAAATAGACATAACCGTCTTTTGTGGCTATTCACCCACCTGCATACTAACAGCTTCAGCATCATCCCTTCATGTATACCATTACCCAGAGCTCTGAACAAAAGAAAAAAAAAAAAAAAACTGAGAGATTTTAATTCTACCTTTCTCTCTCCAGTTTCTAGAAAAGATACCAATATAGTAAAATAGACAAAGGCAAGAAAAAGGAAAAAAAAAAGAAAGCAACTATGGATCCTCAGAGGATTGTACCCTGGATAATTCATCTTTAAATAATCAAGGCTTTAGCCAATTATCTAATAAAGAAATACTCAAGTATACTGAACTAGGTAGCAGACCTTGAACTGCAGAAGCCCAAGGCAGTGCTTTCCCGTCCACAGGGTGTACAGTAGATCCCTCTCAAATCATCTTATCCATTGACTGCCCTCCCTTTTGGCTGCACGGAAATGCCTGCCCAAATTGGCCTTCGTGGTTAGCCACTTGAACATTAAACAGTTGCCACTGAGTTGACCCTGACTCATGGAGGCTCCATGTGTGTCAGAGTAGAACTGTGCTCTACAGGGTTTTCAATGGCTCATTTTTCAGAAGTAGAATGCCACACCTTTCTTCCAGGTACTTCCGCGTGGACTTGAACTTCCAACCTTTCAGTCAGCAGTCAAGAGTGTTAACCTTTTGCACCACCCAGAGACTCACATTAACAATAGTCTCACTAATACATTAGGCTATCTTGTCTACCTAACTTCCTCAACCATGAGACCTTCCCACCATCTGTATGCATTCTCCCTATTCATTAACCACAGGATGGTACTAGAGGGATGCGTGGAACGCCACAAGTTCATCCGACTTGAAGTTCACTCTATATAACTTAATATTGTTCCTTCCTAAAACCCTGGAATTCGTCTGTTATTGGTTCCTTAATGCAATCCCCATTCTAACTCTTCCAGATCTAACCACACTCCTCTCCCCTGTGCTGGCCTCAACTTGCGTTGCAGGAGAGAAATGAAGTACAAAGGACCTACCAATAACTTATAAAGAGGCGCACAATCAACGACTATAAAGGACACATAAAATCCCAGCCCATTTTCATATTTTCTGACTGGCACTTTTAAAGAAAAAACAGATCCATGGAAAATGGACTTCCTGCTGAAAGTCTCGCAAAAACAGCCACCAGAATAATTCCCTGGCGTGGGGTTATTAAAATCCCTGGCAGGTATTACTTAAGACGTTAGAAAATTATTCAGGCACATGTGTACACATATATCCACCTTCTGTGTGTATGTGCTCACACACACACTCACATTTTTAGTAAGTACTCATTAAGCTATCTGAGATATTAAAACTAATCACGGCAGTTTTCCTTTAATGTTATCCTCAGCATAAAGAGAAATGAGCCCATTGTCATTTATTTCAAAATCATTCTTTATAAAAAATAGCTAATCTCCAGAAGCACACCTGGTTTATTGAAGTGAATACAAAGATGCAGCATATAGCCTTAATGTGCTCAGCTGGGAAAATATATTTTTTTAAATGAGCATTTGTTAGGGCTTTATTTGCAAATGCAAAACTATCCAAGGCACTCTTTGTGCATGTAGGGATTTTTCATTTCAAAAGCCACATTCATATAGGAGGGTTCACATCAAGCACTAAAAGCAGCACAGAAAATTAACCCTTGAAGGGCTGCAAAAACAAAAAGCCATAATGCCCGATCACAAGAAGTTCACCACTCAGAAAATTATTGACACAACCCCGAAGAGCAGCCGACCATGGTAATTCCTAACATAGCGCTGTTCCAAGCAAATCTCCTGACTCATATATTTAAGCTGCAACTAACTACAAAGCTGACTCAAGTATTAAAAGTGGCAGAGAAGGGGTGGAGGAGCCAGGTTAAATATTAGAAAAAAAACATCACCCATTAACTATCCTTGGGAATTTCCAAAGGAAAATAATGGCAAGCCTAGAGCTTTCCCTAATGTTCTGAGTGGCTGGGGTTGGTGAGGAGACACGAGGTTGCCCAGATGCCAGTGTTGGGCCACTGGAAGGCTTTCACAGGAAGGCCATGTAAGAAGGAGTGTGTGGCTCTCGGCCATGTTAGCCGGGTGTTTCCTAGATACGATGGCAGGTGGCATTTTTTTCCATTTGATCAGGGAATGTAATACATCTTCAAAACAATTTTCACCCAACTGGACAGAGATGTTAAAATCCAACCCTGAAAGAATCCCTCTGCCACTTTCCCTGCTATGTTTCTTTAGAAATATGTAATTTTCACACACAAGTCTTTGATCTGTTTACTTCTTTAGTTTTTTTTTTTTTTCATTTAAAAATAAAATCAAAACATATACTTGATGCATATTGCGATTTTTTCCATTAGGGATATGAAGAAAAATAAAATAGTTCTGCTAAATGACAAAATGAATGCAAGAACAAGTAGACTGGCATGTCCAGTGCTGAAAAAGATGTCAGCGGAGCTTGTTGTGACCTGAAAAGGTTAAGGCATTTCTCTAATAAAGGAATTACATCAGGAGCCATTAAGACCCTTTGCTGTACATTCTTTTACAAACCAAACATACATGTACCCCAACGGATACTGGCATAATAACAGGAGACTTTTTTTTTAACTTTTAATTTTATGTCTTCAGCACAGAATCTTAAACAAATAGATGATCAACAAATACGTGTAGAACTGACTGAATGCATCAACCTGTTTCCATTAGATCAAGGAATGCATGCTAATCAAGTATACCCAACTTAGGTTAACTCACTCCTTGGCTTAAGTCTTCAATGGTTTTCAGTTGCCTACCTTGAGGTAAAGTCCAAACATCTTCTAGTTATTTAGCTCCTACCTATATTTCTAGCTTCTAACCAATATTTTTGCAAGTATTTGAGGAATACAGTAATAATATAAATAAAATTGATTTTGAGAGTAAAAATCTTAAGAGCAACGTATAATGAAATCAGAATAGAGATAGACAACATCATTAGAAAGAGACAAAATTGTTCCCCAGTTGATAAGATTTACTGTGACCCGAGTGAACGTATTAATATATATATATAAGTGAAGGATGTGTCCCTCAGCAGGGGAGGCAAAACGGTCAGCCGTGGGCTGTACCATGGAAGAGATAGTATTAGCTAACAGATCTGTCATCTGGTCTCAGTGGTAAGCCTGTGTCTACCGTGAGATGGTTGCATCACTCTATTTATCACTTAGCTAATCTAGTCACCACTCTTCTAATTTCATGCTCCCCAACCAATCTTATGATTATGACTCCCTGTAGAATATCCATTTTTGAGCTATACAGCTGCATATCCTGCTAATTAATAGATACCTCCATTTGAATGGCTTGTGGGAACTTCAAATTTGGCATGTTATTCAGTGATTTAATCCCCCCAACCAATTCTTTTCTATGTTCCGCATCTTAGTAAAGGGTACAGCATCCATCCATGCAACCCAGAAACCTGAAACTCTCACATTTGGTCAATTCATCACAGTAAATTAACGGCCAAGTATTGCCAATCCTACCATCTAAACACTTCTCTAGTCCACGTTTTCTCTCCATCCCCTTGTCATCACTCAAGTCCAAGTTACCAATCTCTCTCTCAAAAGACCTTGTTACTACTTTTAATCGCAAACAAATATTTTGGAAATATTCCCTTATGCCTACCCATGTTCACAGCTGAGCCATGACAATTATTGCCCCAATGCAGGGAGTAGACGGGAATAATCAAGAAGAAAGAGGGCACTGTTCGGCTTTGAGTCTCAAAGCTGACTTGCTTGACCGCCATAGCTAGACAGAAGCCTCAAAAGCCAATCTTTGTAGAGTGAGAGAAAGGGAATTCTAAATCCCACATGAAGAGCTTTGCCTTTTATACTAGAGTATTTGACTATAGACCAAGGAGAGAGAATATAAAATGTGACTAGAGGAAAGAACTGGCCTACTTTTCCAGCCCAGGATGTCAGGAGAGGGAAAAGACAGGCAGGGACTGCAGTGGCAGACCATGGACTATGTGCCTTGGTTCCTCTGGGTGGAAGTGCTGGAGCAGGTAGGCATGTAAAGAGATTTTGTTCCACTTCTTGTTTGCAACTCTGGGAGGAGATCGTCTGGCAGGGTACTCCCCCATCTCCCAACCTAGAGCAGCTCAACAGAGTAAAGGTGAGTGCGGAACACGGACAAACAGAGACAAAGCCTAAGTCTAGCTGACCAATAGCTCTCCTGGCTCCACTGTCATACGAAAGAACACAGAAGGTCTCATGCCTTCTGGGACTTTCACTGATGGTGAAGTCATTGATGGTGCTAATGGCGGAGAGTCACCAATGGTGCTGGCTGGGGACCCTACCATGGACCAGGGTGGTGTGGGGGTATTGTATTAGAGAACAGATGGACCAGAGAACCAGACTTCAGACAGTCACTATTTAATAAAGCCAGAGAGAGCTCAGGTGCAAATGAGGGCAAATGAGGCAACAAAGAGGATCCTCTGGCCCTACCAAGCTGAAATAGAACAGACATTGAGTTAATCAACCACAGAGTTCAGAAGTAAAATCTGGGCAGGGAAGCAGTGATCAGGAGGATAATGAGGGTACTATCCTGCAGAGAGGGCTGTGAGAACCCAGAGAGCTACCCCAAGACCCATATGCAGATACCAGGCTCCCTCCCACTAAGGCCTCGGGGACAGGACACTCTCCCATCCCACCAGACAACATCATGGGGAGAAGAGGACTGGGTGCATGACTCTGAGGAATTACCTGAAAGGGACACTTTTAATAGAAAAAAGACTATTTAAAACTGGAGGAAGTGAGAACATAATGTATTTCCCTGCTAACCACTGGAGCTGGAGCTTACAAGAAAAAATCAGAGCAGCCACAGAAAATGAAGAAATGTACATCTTCTTTATACATCTGAGTATGGCGTGTGTAAATTTTTCAACCTTGCAACATACCCTAGCTCCCCTCCTATACATGCTCAACTTGTAGCCAAAGTGGTTTTTAAACAATGCATATCAATTTGTACCACTCTGATATTGATAAGCCTTCCAAGGTTTTGCATTGTCCATTGGCTAGTAAATAAGATCTTTAGTGCATCTGGTAAGCAGTTTATAATTGGGGCCCTCCTTGATGCTCCAGCACTACCCCTTGCCTCTTCCAGTTCCACTCTCACTCTACTGCCCTATGTTCTGGACACAATGGTCTTCTCAGGGATTCTTGAACTTGCATGCCCACAGCCCAGAATGCTATCTCCAAAGTTCCTCCTTTGCTCCACATTCTAATTATAATTAAGTCAGAACTTAGCTATTTCTTCCTAAATCAAACCTTCCCTGAATAGGATTTGTATCCCTAGAAAATTCTGGATTATACGTATAGACTGATTTCCCTACCGCAGGGATTCCCAGAGCCTTGGACCCCTGGTGGCACAGTGGTTAAGAGCTTGGCTGCTAAATCAAAGGTCAGCAATTCGAATCCACCAGCCACTCCTTGGAAACCCTATGGGGCAGTTCTATTCTGCCCTACAGGGTCTCTGTGAGTCAGAATCAACTTGACTTTGTTTGATCTACTATCCTGAGTCCCTGGGTGAAACAAATGGTTAAGCGCTGGGTTGCTAACCAAAAGGTTGGTGGTTTGAGCCTACCCCAAGATGCCTCAGAGAAAAGGCTTGATGAGCTACTTCCAAAAATTCAACCATTGAAGACCTATGGAGCACAGTTCTACTCTGAAACACATGGGATCGCTGTGTGTAGAAATCAACTTCATGACAACTGGTTTGGTTTACAATGCTATTGTGAATCTCCAAAACACAGGATAGAGTATGCACATTTTCCTAAACTTATTTGCCTGGAGGACAACTTTCTCAATCTCATAAAATTAGTATCTCATAAAAATAGTTTGGTAAACCCTAACTTATGATACTCATAGACCCATGAATCATGTGTCTTTGATGATTACAGAATAACTAAATTTAGTAAGGCTTCTCGAAGAAGAGAAGAAATGGTATTTCTGTTGAAGAAGAAACTATTGAATTTCTTCCGAGGAGGTGATGAGGTGGCAGTACAGGAGAAAAGGAAAGTTCCATCAAGAAGATCTGGAGGTTATTTAAGGGGTTCTCCCTTTGTTGGGCACTCATGACCTCCCTCCTGGCCAGTGTCCTCCACCCAATGCCTGGACCTCTGGCTGCAGCTTGAGCTACAAGCACCCTCTTCTCACCCTGAAGACTGCACTAGAGTCGGTTCTGATCCAGAAAGACCAGCCAGTGCCACTTGTGAGAAGTCAACAGAAGCTAATCCGGCAGTCAGAAGAAAGAGGTCACAAAAAAAGAGAGCCAGGATGGGGCAGAAAGTAAAGTAAAACCTGTCTTTTCTGCTCCCATTTGGGAAGACGGTGGACAGGGTTTGGCTCTGGGATAAAGGTGGCTTCGTTTCGGATGGATAAAGTAAGCAGATCTATACAGAAGAGCAGAAATACAAGAAAACTTTCATTCAGAAGACTTACAGCATTATTCACATGGAGCAAGCTTCACTGTAAGCCAGATGTGTTTGAACCCCCATCCAAGGGAATTTAATAACTAAGATGTCAAAGAACCTTATTAGAAGGCAATCTTACCTATGTGATTCTCTGACCTGGGCCCGGAGGATTGTCTACAGTGACATGCCAAGATACTTTTGCCAGGGAGGTGAAAAAGAACTTCTGGCAACGTAGCTTAACAAATGGATTCTTTGGCCCAGGGAAGCTGCTGAAGTAGTAAAACTAGATGCAGACCAACAAAAAATGAGGCTATACATGAAGAAGGTTTTGATAAAATACAGCCCTTCTCCTGAAAAACTACATTATTTTCCATTAGATAGGCTAGACTACACAACCTGTGTGGCTTTATCATGTGAGGTCTTAGGTCATATGGGGACAACTCATGTTGGAACAACAGAGGGCCCAACAGACAGCATGTGGATGCTGCCTCACCCAGAGGCTGCTGACAGGGAAGTCAAACATCTCCTCCTGCTCAAAAGAAACCCCACAAAGAGGCAGGTAACTGAGCATCAATGGAGAAAAATGTTAACCTCCAATAACCACGTCTTGTCAGGGAATGATCTTGGAAGAGCAGGATCTTCAAGGCAAGAAGAGGAGGTCTAGACCATCTACCGCCCAAACCTAGATATGGACCATTTAGTTACATCTCCTTCACCGTTCTGCTAGCTACCACCTTCTCCTCACCTTACTGGTTTATCAATGCTCACAGCAGATGAGACTCGTCCCAAAATAATCCCATTACTGAACTCATAGTCAGGAATTCTGGGTACAGTCCTGGCCTAGCTCACTGTGTGAATTTGAGTTTTTCTGTCTGCTATTAGAAGAACCTTCCAGGGCTGCAAACAATAAAAAATAATGTTGTTTAACATGACTGCTCCAGTCAAGGAACATTGCTTTGGCCATTTAGCTTAGAAATAGCCAGGTGTGGGCAAGAGTCAGTGAACAGAACAGGCTCCAAGGTGGAAAGTGAAATTTTTTAAGGTGTGCAGATAGGCTGACAAAGGGAAAGATGAAACCATGGAAGAAAGGTTTTGTGAAAGACTTTCCCTCCCTGTTTTGTGTTCATGATCTAAGGCCTATGTGCTGGCTGGGAAGCTGAAGTCAGCAGTTACAGGTCCTCAGGTGGCTCTGAGACAAGAGAGAAAATGGGTGGATAAAGCGGGGAGGCGGGAGAGGGTAAGACTAGGTCATTTGATAATTCTTGGCTTGAGCCTATGAGGGTTTCCCTTCAGGTATTATTATCCTGAAGAAAACTCCAGGCAACCTTAGTCCGATTCTTCACTTGTCACTTCTAAAAGGTGAATCATTGAATGCTCACAATGGCTGACTCTTGTGCTACTGTTCAGGTTCACGCACACCTTCTAATTATAAGAAACAGGCTTCTTGAGCTTCTCTAGGTGAAAGCTGAGAGGAAGCCAACGTTATTTTTGCTGTTACTGCAACATCCAAATAATTTTCCATCTGTTAGAGCCTCGAATTAAAAGGGCAATGAGTATGAATCAACGCACGCCCACTGGCTTGAGCCATCCTTTACTTATGTTTCTGAAACAGCCACTGTTCTGTTTTCTGTATTAAGAGGTGAGAGAAAAAAGAGCCATATGGAATAGGAGCTGGCCCGGGAGACAGGATACTTGGGTTAAGTCCTGACTATGCTTTTAAACAGCTGAGTGCCCTTATGCAAAACAACTTAGCCCATCCAGAGTCCTGTTTCCCATTTATAAAATACACAAAGTTCTGTGCAAATAACAATGCCAAGAGCAGGGAAAGCACTTTGAAGAAAAATACCCCATTAAAATCTTTTAATGCCTATAAGCAAACATGCTAAGGATGTGAAATGGAAATATACCTTGGATTTAAGATTGAATTTAGAAACTACGAAGAACGTGTTTATGCAACTTCTGGAGAAATGCTACAGAATGAATTGAAATGATTCAAAACAGACCTGGTATAGACAATGGTCTTGACATATCTAAAGGCATATCTGGTCACCCTGAAGGAGATGTTGACTGAATGCATCGGGTCACCCTGAAGGATGGTGGCTGAATGCATCAACATCAAAGGAATCTCCATCTGTAAATCATTCCAAGTGAATTATTGGTTACAGCTTGAGTAATAGCCATCCCTGTTAGCATGCTGCTCTGTCTCATTCTCCATCTTTCTAAAGTGATCTCAGAGAGAGCCCTGTGTGTTCAGAACTGGGTATTGAATGACATTTATGACAAAAATATTCAAGAGTCCTTCAAAAAAACCCATAAGTTCCCCCCAAATCTGAAAGTTTCTAGACATAGTGAGGGACAACTGCCAGTCAACAGCCAAATAAGCACTTTTAGAATGGAACTAAAGAAGTTTCTACCTCCTTTTTGGGGTGGGGGATAATGCGGGCTGCAATCTGGTTGATAGTGATAATTAACAACAGCAAGGCATTCCTTAAATGGTTTCTCAGAGGCAATCTGGGGCAGTTGGTTAAAGAATCTCGTGTCTTCCAGCCAGAGTCCACGAGACTAATCACACTTAATCACCAAGCAAGCTCTTGCATGTTATAGGAGTTCTGATGAAAATAAATAGGCCACTTGGAGGTGAACATGGAGATGAAGAGGTACCTTCCTTTCAATGATCTTCATTCATTCTTCCTTCATCATACAAAAACTTACATATCTTAATGTGATTGCAAAAAAAAAAAAAATGCTGTAGAGAAAGTATGTGATTTCTGTTCTACTTATTAGACATCTATTGAATTATTGAAGAATAAATAATAAAACACAAGGTTTTATATGTGTCCCCAGATATTATTTCCATTTGTTCCAAATACTTTGAGTGGCATGACAAATAAATTATTGGTCTTGTTCCTAAAATATGGGATTTTTTGTTTCCTTTCACTCTGATAGTACAGAACAAGAGGCCCTTTGTGTTCTTTCGAGAGCCACCAAGGGGCTGGCTATAGTCATGGCTGTTATCGCCAGACATTGGGGCAATGCGGTCAGGAGGGCTTGGCACATCTTTCCAGGAGTAAGGGCAGTTGGAAACTCCCTGGTGGGTCCCAATGGCACAAAGGCTCTTGTGTACAGTGCTGCTTTACAAGAAAGGCTCATCCAATTCCTCAGCAGCTGTGAAGTTGTCAGCCATGGCATTCCTTACAAAGCTGGGTGGCTGCTCACTGCTGACATGTTCAGTTTTGAGCTATGAAGAAAAAAAAACCTCATGGAATGCTGAGCTAGACAAAGAGAGCAGATGCCCAAAATGAAAAAGGCTATCATACATCAGGTGCTGGGGAACCTTCTGGAAGTTACTGAAAAAACATGAGTGTTTTTCTACTAAATTTGAACTTAGTCATTTCAGGTGCTTTTCATTGAAATTCCTCAACCTCCCCCTCCAGGACCTTGACAGCCAGACTAGAGACAAGCCAATAGGCTATTGATCATGTTCTAGTCTAAAGGTCACATTGGGGAGCATAAATGCCAGACAAACCACACACTTCCGTAAGATGCACATTTCACTGACGTTTCCATTTAGCCTCATCCACTTTTACCAAGAAACGGACACGTCTTGGAAATCTTCATGTGAGGTTTGATATGGAACTTGGGATCATTTTCTGAGGTTTTCTCAACCTGGGGCTCTACTCCAAAGGCCAAAAGACGTGTGACAGTTTTCCTAGACTCCAGACTAAGCTAAGAAGAGTATTCGACAGCTCACTTTGGTGTCTTCTAATTGAAGTAAAACAGTCTCCCTCTGAGAGGGTACAACACTGGTTCCTAGGACTAGATCTTGCCATAACAGCAACTATTTAGGTAGTAATGACCTGAACAGAGCTAAATGCATGGCTACTAGGGCTATTATAAGGGTGCCTGGCAATAAAATACCATGCCTTAGCAAATAAAGAGACATAGGAGGTGAAGAAAGGTCAGAGAAAAAACAGATGAGAAATCAATGTCAAAAGAGGTCACTTTCCGAGCTTCAAAAGCAGCTAGAGTCATTGATTATAATATCACTGAGACAACACAGGCCCGGTGAGATCTGAAATTACATTTCCAGCCTGAATTTATAGAACTCACTGCAGACTCTGGTTGTGACTGTAGCACATTAATGGGAGCCTACCAAGTAAGCATGATTTAGATGGTCACAGGCAGAGGTGAATTCAGTTTTTCCTGGGTTTAAATCACTAGGTGCATGATCAAGAAAGGTGTGCAATAGGTTTCTTCGTCTCTTTCAGACACACTGTTGGTAATAATTGGGGACTACAATTACATTTCGAAACACAAATTTGATTATGTCACTCACTTGCTTACAAGCCAATGGTAGCCCTTTTTATCACACAGGATAAGGTTTGGCAGTATGAAGGCCTTCTTCTGAAGCTACCACAGCCTCCTTTTCCGACTTCATCTGATGCTCTAACCAGACCAAAATTCAGTTTTCCAAGCCTATCATCCTTTGCTCACATCCATGTCTTTATATAATTCTTTTCTGGCTGAAACGAAATTTAAGTAAATTGTTACCTGGTAAACTGTTCCTTCTTCTCTTTCCTTCACCATGACAGATACTGGGTTCACCAAATCCTATTTCCTTCTCTTCGTAGGCCACAGTTATAATACCTTTCCTAGCTTCCTTGCAGCTCGATGGGTCTATATGCTATATGGGAGTCCCTGGGTAGTGTACATGGTTAATGTACTCAGTTACTAACCAGAAGGTTGGCGGTTTGAGTCTGGCCAGAGGTGCCTTAGAAGAAAGGCCTGACGATCTATTTTGAAAAAATCAGACATTAAAAACCCTATGGAGCACAGTTCTGTTCTGAGACAACAGGGTCCCCATGAGTTGAGGTCGACTCAATGGTGACTGGTTTATGTGCTATATGATTGACCTCTGGCCAGCGGAATGTGGGTGGAAATGAGGCAGCACATCACTAGCCCCTAAGATCCCCTCTTAGATCCTCCCCATTCTCTCTCTTCCAGTGCTTCAGGCTCTGAGGTCCTTAAGAGTGGCCCTCAGAAAACTCCATTCGCCACACCCTGACAATCCAAGTTAGACCAGCATAAGTGAGAAATGATTTAACACATCGAGATTTTGGGGGGTGTTTTTTCAGCAGTGAGTATACCTTGACAAAAACACATAGCCAGTTATTATTAATTATATTTTTGTATTTGTTATCATGGTTATTTCATAGGTCACCAAACATGTTTTTGCGAAAAGACTGGAAGGAAAAAATAGGTGAATTTACAACTTAAAAAAAAAAAAAAAACCCTTGGGAAGTTTTTTTTTTTTTTTTTTTTTCGTTTCTAGGCTTATTAGCAAAGTTGGTCAAGAATTAGTGCCAGTGAGATTGAGATGATGGCTTCTACCCTGACTAAGGTTACTTAGCTTGTACAGAAGAAAGCCCTTCTGGAGACCCAGGCTACATCCCCTTCCCTGAGTAATTATTTCTTAGATGCATGCCACTAATCATAGAAGGCACTTAAAAGAATACGGGAGAAGGAATTCTAGAAAAAGGGTGGCAGTATAGTTTTTCAATCCCTACAATCTTCAGATAAAAACAGAGCAACTAGATAACAAAACCAAAACCCGTGAACAACATTTACAACAAAACTAGGTGATAATTTTTTTCCTCACTAACTCTAAAATACAAGTTGATGGGACAAACCACCAGCAGCCACAGATGCTTCGTGGAATCAGCATCTAGGTGGAAAGGAGAAGAAAGCAATGTGAATGGCACCTAATGAACTGGAAACAGCAGAACCCTAAAGTAGTGCAGGGGGCCAATTTGGAACAGTACCTATAACTGAGACAGGTTTTGCCCTTTTCAATAGCTAAATGCAAGGGGCCTATGTCAGGAGGACTGAAAGGTCTGGAAGAATTTAGTCCCCTCCCCCCCACCCATAATCTCTCAGGCTACCAGGGCTTCTTTCAAGTGTTGAGTCCCACTGATGAGAGGCTGCTTAAACTGGTAAAGTACGGACAGGAAGGCTAAAGGAAAGAGACCGTCTGGATCAAGGCAGGACAGAAGAATAGGTAACAGAGCTAGGGAATCCCAGAAAACAATTTGCTATGTTTTTGAACAGTACACATGAAAATTATGAAGGTGAAATCCCATATAAAGTTATTATAATTACAAAAAAGAATAAGGCACAGAATAACATCCCTAGAGACAGCAAAAGCACACTGGAAAGATGTTCCCACAGGACAAATCAAAATGGGAACCTACCATTTCAAAAGAAGCTAAAAGACACTAAGGTTATAATACAAAATATAAAGGAACATCACATTCAGAATTAGAAAAACTCAGAAATATGGTGACAGAACTCAGAAAAGAATTAAAATTAAAAGATCATTTCATAAATGCCAACTAAATTAAACTAAAATAAATGCAACAGATACAGTTAGTCCCTCAGTAAGTATAAATGGTGAGAACAAGGAAAAATAAATGAAAAAGATAAAAAGGGTTTGAGAGACAGAGACAAATAGCAAAGACAGGCAAAGAAACTGAACATACAGATAAGGAGATATTCTGAAAAGGAAAACCAAAGCAAGGGAACAGAACAAATGCTAATAACCAAAATTCAAGAAAACTTTCCTGAAACATTTTAAAAAATTGAAATTACATATTTAAAAAAAAAAAAATTACCAGGCACCTGAGAATATTGACCCCGAAAGACCAATAAACCAAGACATATTCTAGTAAAATGCTTTGGGCTTAGAGGCAAAAGAAGCACATGACTTATAGTGTCAAGAAAATTCGGTTATCATCAGACTTTTCTAAAGCAATGCTTTAGGCCAGAAGAAAATGGAGTAACCTATTTAAGATACTAGAAGAAAATGATTTTATATCCAGCAAAACTAACTTTCATATATAAAGAGCTCAGACAAACTGCTATTGGTATAGGCAAAAACTTAGGAAATATTCCTCCCATGAGCCTTTTCTGGGAAACAACTACAGAATGAGCTTCAGGCAACCAAATGATCAGAAAGATCAGTGACATAAGGGTAGGTGGTGAATATTAAACAGATAGTCAAATTAAGACTAACAGGGACCTAAGTGAGAGGGGAAGAACAGAGTTTGTAATGGCTATATGCTCCGACGGTGTAGATACAGTGCTATTTTAAAAATGGGGTACGATGAGTGGATTGTATGCAAAAAAAGTTTTAATGTTTTCAAGAACCACATTAGTACTAGTATTAGTATTGCTATTCTGAAATATTACGTATGTAATACGGGATAAAAACAAATGAGTAATTAGAGGATATTCTAACTTTATTAAGCCCTGTGTCTTTGGGAATAAAGATTCTTGGAGGACATGTAACTATAATGTGGAAGAGGTTAAGTGAAGCTTTGTAGTCTCAAATTTGAATTGGAAGTATCAATATGAACTCATAGGTATTTCTTTAAATGTGATAGAGAGATAGACGAAAGGAAGGCAAGAAGGAAAGAAGAATAGATACCAAAAGAGATTGAAGATGGTGATATCTGTATATATTAAATATATGTATAACAGCACTAATTTGGTCCTCTGCAAAGGGCTAGAATACAATGACCAACACAGTAGCAATAAGCATCCCTAGTACCCAGATTATCGTCTTGAAATAACACTTCTCACCTCTTGGAGAAATGGGTGATTCCAGATCTAGGACAGGAAATGCACAAGATGAGCCTGGGACACCTTGTATTACCAGAGAGCAAGGCAGCCATCAAGGGCTTTTAAGGCAATGACAAAGAAGACTCAGGAATCAACCTGAAGATGTCTTCACTGGCTAAACGGGAACAATCTGAGCCTCAATAATGACTGCAGCCTTGCCAAACCACCTATCACCTTCCAAAGGGATCAACCTGAGTCTGATACAATCTCTGGATCAAGTGCCCATTTACAGGAAATGCAGAAGGCACAGGAACATGTTGAACTGCACCGTGAGTGTACAGTCAGCAAAGCTGAGACTCAGGGAGCTCTACAGGTCAAACAGCCCAGGTCCTCGATAGATAAACTATAAGAAAATGAAAGGGATTAAGGAGCCCTGGTGACACAGTGTTTAAAGCACTTGGCTGGTAACCAAAACATCGGCAGTCCAAACCCACCAGCCACTCCATGGGAGGAAGATGTAACGGTCTGCTTCTGTAAAGATTACAGCCTGGGAAACCCAATGGGGCAGTTCTACTCTGTCCTACAAGGCCACTATGAGTTGGAATTAACTTGACACAGTGGAGTTTGTTTTTGAAGGAGGAACTTCACAGATTTAAAAAGACTTAAAAGGCACATGTATTGTCTTTAAATCAGTAACATTATAGTGTCCAGGGATGCCCAGTGGGTGATAAATGTATTTTATAAAATGGAAGGAAGTGATTACTATAAGAGGGCATGGTTATTCATGGGGGTCCAAGGGGGTGCGACGGGTGGGGCACACAGAAAGGCTTTGGGGATGGGGCAAAATTCTATTTCTTTATCTGGCTGGTATTTGTCTTAACAATACATTTGACTCATGTGGTCTTCCAATTGTGTTTTATTTTACAATAAATAAATAAATAAATAAAAATTTTAAAAACCACTATGTGTTTCATGCTGCTACCCGCTCTCCTAGTGAGAAGGCAATGCAAAGCACGTGGCTGAAGTGAAAAATAACACTAGAAAATGATGACTGAGGTCATACCGCGAAGGTCAGCCCAAGTCTTTGCAGAGTTATATTTAATTTGGAAGATAACACAGATCCACCTAAAGGTATTCACGAGTCCAGTGATCCCCTCTCCTCTGAGCTTCCCAAGGTCTCCAACATTGGCTTGATTCTTGTATTTGTATAACCAAGCCGAGAGAGCTAAAGGAAGAGGATGCAAAATAAACTCTGCCAAAACCATACTCTTACATGAGAGAAGATGAACTTGTGATGTTTTCGTGGATAGAATTACCCTAACCCTGTTTATTGGGATTTAATATAAACCTCCTCAGCTGTGCCGTGTGTCCTGAATTAAGTTTATCCAGAGCTTTTGCCATTTCAAGCACCTAAATCACTTCATTTCTCAGGAAATGTTCTGGGACCCAAGATAAAGGAGTGAGCTTTGAGTTATAAAGTCAAAACCGCATTGAACACTGGATGGAGAGACAGACAGACACAAGAGAATAAATGCCTCTGAGCTTGCCTGGTGTCTGAACAAACAATACAAATTTACAGGTATCTCCTTGAAACCGTAGAGAAGATCTCCCTTAGAAATGACTCATTTCACGCCCATTAACGCTATTTTGGAGTCCCTGGGTGGCACAAATCGTTAAGTACTTGACTACTAGACAAAAGGTGGGTGGTTCAAACCTAGCCAGAGGTGCCATGGAAGAAAGGCTTGGCAATCTGCCTTTGAAAGGCCACAGCCTTAAAAACGCTTTGGAGGGCAGTTCCACTCTGACACACTTGGGTCACCGTGAGCTGGAATGGACTTGACAGCAACTAACAAACAATGAGGGAAGACCCTCGACAAGATGGACCGACGCAGTGGCTACAATAACGGGCTCAAACGTAGCAGCGATTTTGAGGATGGCCAGGACCAGGCAGTGTTTTATTTGTTGTACACAGGGTCACTATGAGTTGGAATCAGCACCTGACAATAATAACAACAACAACAACAATGCTAGCTTAAGATATGTCCCACTCTTATGGACAGTCTTTTTTATTTAGTACTAAATATTTCTAGTGAACATAAAGAATAATCATAAGAGATTTTGTAGATGTTCTTTTTTTCCCAAAAAGGTCTTAAGCTCTTCCATCCTAAATTATCCATCCAGTGGGATTTTCAGGAGTTAACAATGTGTAAAATGCTCCTTGTTCAAGACAAAGAAAAAAAATGAAGCTTTTGAAATTGCCAGGGTCACAGTTAGGGTAAAATGGCCTGCCAATCACCAGAGCATAATTCAACCCCACGTTACAAGAGCACTACTTCCAAGTTCTTTTGGAAGCAAGTAGGATATTAAATCACAAATAAATAACAAAAACATAACAACAACAAAAAAAAGAGAATATAAATCACAGCAGCTAAATGCATGTAAATAAGTGCTAAATTTAACAGGCATGAGTAATACAAACCTCAGAGGAGCCATCTTTCTCAGGATTCTTTTATGCTTCCAATTCAGAAGAAATAAATGGGCTCGCCCCAACCTTAAATACAGAATAAAAAGACAGTTGCACTGGACGGCAGAAGAGGCAAGCCCAAATTCACAGAGGTTTTATTAAAAACAGGAGAAGGTCAGTCCTCTTCCCCCAAAGGAATGGCCAGCGCTTGTAGGAATTATTACTCCAAGATGGTTTCTTTATTAAATTCATGGTGCAGAAATAGAAAGACAAGGCCAGGGGAGAACCAGGAAGACACGGGAAGTCTTACTTTACTCTAGATGCATAGATGCGTTGTCAGGAACTAAACTTACTGCAGGATAGGAAGAATTAGCCCGGTCTCCACTGCATCCACAAATCAGACCTTTTTAAAGACCTAGACTAAATCCTTAATGAAATATGAAATCAGATGATCTACTAATGATAAACAGAACGTATCATCTTTGCTTTCCCCTCAGAATAAAATCAAGTAAAATAAGCTTGGCACGCCAGTATAACAACTGGAACAACCTCCTTGCTAGCCAGAGACATGAGACAGCCATCAACTTGTTCACCTATGTTTGCTTCTACTTAAAATCCTGGGTTAGTTAATGAATTGGTTGGAGTGAGTTTATAGATTGAAGGTGGCTCAGCACTGCCTTGTTTAGCAAACATTTTTCGACATGAGCAGTCACCAGGCAATCTCAAGCCCAAGTTAAGTGCCAACTTAAAATGGATTCCCGAGACACCTCTGGCGTGCGAATTAATTCTATTTGTGTTAATATTTGGAATGTCACGCAGGATGCCGCAGCTGGTTTTGCGTGACCCTCTGGCACTCTCCCCATTGCATTGTTATCTTAAAACGACCATGTTTTGAAAGCTGTGCTATCCTGTGAGAGGCCCAGGGTGAAAAGGAGGAGAAGCTGCAAATTTCTCCCCTGATCTCTACCTATTAAGCATCTAGCTTTTTAACAGCAGGCCACATTTTGGTGTTAAAAACAGGCCATTGTATTCAATTTCAGAGCAGTGAGGGGTTGGGGTAATCCCGTCTCTTCACACTTCAGTTCCCTTGCCGAAAAGGCAACTAAATCAGCTGCTTCCAAATAATGCCTCCACTCAGGTCCATGAACACCAAGACACTCCTTGAGAAGAGGTAAAAACTCAAACAACACCTGGCAGAGAAAAATCTGTTCTCGGGAGTTAAAACCAAAGGGAGTGTCAGAGTTTGAAGTCATTCTCTTTGGAAAGCTTTTGCAACCCATGCTGCTTTGGCTTTTGTGGTGAGAGACAAGCCTGGTTTGGGTCAGTAAAAACTGGGACAAACTGCTCACTTCAGTCTATAGTTTCAGTGTTTCATCACATCAAATATTTTATATGGCTTAGAAGTAAAAACAGCACCTGGCGTGGGCTGGATTTCCTTCCCTTCCAGGCGCTGGTGAAGATGTCAATAAAACTAATACGGCTACAGAGAGAAGGAAGAACAATGAGACTGGATGAGGTTCATGCTACTTAACCCTTAACTAGGTCCCCGGGTGGCACAAACAGGCGCTAGATGACTAACCAAAAGGTTGGCGGTTTGAACCCACCCATAGGCACCTCAGAGGATAGGACTGATGATGGGCTTCCAAAAGACCACGGCCTTGAAAACTCTACGGAGTGGTCCTACTCTGCACTTAGGGTCGCCACGCACTGGAATCAACTCAACGGCAACTAATAACAACAACCCTTAAATAATCAAAAAAGGAGCTCTAGTATGTACCTACATGGCCATCTATTTTCTTCCTCAGTTGAGATCTAACAGCAGGATCCATTCTGGGAGAATATCTGATCTGGGGCTTTGGGGTTTTAGATATTGTTACTCCTCCTCTCCTCCTCCCTCTTCAATGGGTTCTAGAAAAAGCATAGAGATTGCAGTTTCAGCAGACAGGGCAAAGAGGGCTGATATGCTTTACATAGTTACATTTATATTTAATCCAAGAGCAAGAGAGGACTAAGCAACCCAGCTGACTCTAAAGAGCATTTTAGGAAGTTGGCAACTGAATAAGCCACCTCCTGCTATCCCCCACTGTCAAGTAACTGTATCTGGGGTATAGATATGTTTGTCAAAGATATCAATAGCACAGATAATTAAGTTAGTGCAGCAAACTAGCTACATGCTTTGAAGTGTGGATACAGTTGGTGCACTAACCTTTCCTTCACCTGATAGGCTAAGCCTACAAGCTCCTCACACATGTTAACAATCTTGTGACCTTTAGTCCATCCTCATTATCACATCATTTAGGTTACCCAACCATGTGGGGCCTACCATAAAAAGGACAACTTATAAAATGGGATAGCGAGTTAATAAGCTCAAAGTCAGACTCAGCCAGGGTGAGAAGAATGTTCAACCAGAGGAGTTAAATTCTCTAGATTTAACTACACTGGTACATGAGAAAGATCTTCACTCAGTGGGGAAGGATATGCACCAACCTGGTTATTATGGACTGAATTGTGTCCCTCAAAAAGTTATGCTGAAGTCCTAACCTCTGTACCTATAAATATGACTCTGTTTGGAAATTGAGTTTCTTTTTTTTTTTTTGGTTAGGTCAGTGAGGTCATACCAGAGAAGAGTGGGTCCCAAACCTAACCCCTTCTGAGTGGTGTCTTATAAAAAGAGCGGAAGAGACACAGAGACACATACCGGGGAAAAGACCATATGAAGATCAGTATACAAGCCAAGGAATGCCCAAGGCTACCAAAAGGAAGGGCCTTCCCCTAAAACCCATGACCTGACTTAGGCTTCTAGCTTCCAAAACTGTAAAACAATAAATTCATGCTCTTTAAACCCATCCACTTGTAGTATCTTTTGATACGGCAACATTAGGAAACTAAGATACAAGTAAGCCTCAAACTTTGGAGTACATCAAAATCAAATGAGGCATTTTTTTTTTTTTTTTTAATACAAGTTACTGGGCTCTACCCTCCGGGGATTCTTATTTGAAATCTTGCACGGGAGCCATGGAATCTGTATTCTGATGGGCACAGAGGGGATTCTATGTTTGTAGTCCTCAGACTACACATTTTAGAAAGGTAAACACTGACTCAAGTTTCTCAGGCCTCCAGTTGCTTCTTTCCCCTGAGATGCACAACAGTACAGATTCCTCCAGCAGCCGCCAAACCTGTGACCCAATTAAGTTCTACATTTTGTATATTTTACATCATTTAATCTCCACAACATACCTATATTATTATTATTTTATTCATTTTGCAGTTGTGGAAACTGAGGATGAAATATGTTAAGTAATTTGATCCTAGGTTACCAGCTAACAAGTGGCAAAGTCAGATACAGAACTCAGATCTGGCCCTACCAAATGGAGCTACAGACCACCATGGGGAGAAGTTCCAAAGAAGCCACAGCACCTCTGATGTGGAAGGTAACCTGCATTTCAAGCCACAGAAGACAATAATGAGTGAGGCTAGGAACTTGAGCAAGGGGTGAAGCCAACCTGTATAAAATATTATAATTTCTTCAAAGAGTGGTCATTCCTTATAAATCTTATTGGAACTTTTATGAACAAAATAGACTACATAAATCATACATAGGAATTAGATTTTAGGCACAGAGAAGGCTACTATGAATAAATGAATGATGAAACAGAAGGGGATAAAGAACATGTGAGTTGGGTTTCTTTCTATCCCACCCTCTACCCCTCCCAAATTCTGCCAGACTCCTTATAGACTCCCCAGACCTGAATATATCCTTATTACATACTATTTTGGGTTTTCATTGAGGAAGCAAAAGAGGCAAAAAGAAGAGATCTAGAAACTAAAGTCTACCACCCCCCTAGAAAACAAGGACTAGAATTCCACTTTTCCCCAACTCAAATATCAGGCTTGGGGATGCTAGAACTCCTTGATGTGAGGGCCTTTTATATTAAGAAAAAAGCAGAGGTGTTTCAGCTTCTACTAGAAAGATAAATAGCCTAGGATATCCATTAAAAAAAAAAAAAATCCATTAGTGCCCCATAAATTCTGCCGCTTAGAATGCTGGTGTATTTCTAGTGATTTGTGATGTTTTCCTCTCAGGTTTTTGACGGCAACCCAGGTTTAACACAATAGACTGGTATGGCAAAGGTAAAATGTCTAGCTATGACAAACTTAATTCCCTGGACTCAAAACTCTTAGTGCATGTGAGAACAGCAAATCTAGCTAACTTCCAATTCCCACAGAAATCCCCACTGGGAATAAGACTTTCTCGATGTGGTATTTCAAGGGGGAAATTCCACTGTTAAATGTATTCTTGAAGGACCTCCCCCGGGGCTTGCATAGAGAAATTTTTACCTATTTTTCTTTCAAACATGAGGTTTTAGTGGGTCAAAGCCACTAAAAGAGGGTTGATGTAATTTGGAAGGTAGAGCCAAGTGTCCCCACTGCAAGCTCTGGGAATGAGACCCAGGGGACAGTCAAGTAGAAGGTGACGGCCACAGGTGTGAGCAATGACTTCCTATTTACCAGGCTGAGCTCCAATGGATACCTACTCTCTGTCATTTACACACAACCTGAAGAGCAGTTCAGTCAAGAATGGTTACTGGGGAGGAAAAGAGATACATGTGGGGCCAGGTGGAGAACTGGCAAGCAGAGAGTTACAGAACCTTTTTCTTCTCCCTCTAGAAGCAAATACAAACCTGCTTTATGACTGCAATCCTAGCTTCCCAGAGAAGCACCAGGAACAAAAGCTTGAGGGACCAGGGGCATTTAGAAAAAACAAAGCATCCCTCTATCCAAATATTTTGTTTTCATGGTTGCCTTTGCCTTGTTCCTGACTCATCCAATCAGGAGCTCACCATATTCCTAGAGACTGGAGTACTGAAGGGCACTGCCACTGTACCTCTATGGTAGACCTGCTTTGATGATTAACTGAATTACTATATGAAGAGACACTTTGGACAATGTCTGGCACATAGAAAACTCTAAGTCTTAGCTATGGGTGGTGTTGTGATGGCAGTTGTCGTATGTGGCTCAATTAGCCACAACGCCCACGTTCCATTGCAAACATGGTTTAAAGCAAGGATGTGGCTTGTTTGCATTTTTCATCTTTATTCTATACCCCATGAGAACAATTCTAATCATGAAATCAGCCATTTAAAATGTCTGCAAATATTTAAGCTACCTTAAGCTACTTTCTCTATCACCTTTTAAACTTTGGGAGAGCAGAGAACAGGGCTTCTCGAGTTCAGCACTATTGACGTTTTAGGCTGGATAACTCTCTGTTGTGGGGGCTATCCCGTGCATTGTATGATATTTAGCAGCATCCCTGGCCTCTACCCATTAGATGCCAAGAGAATTCCCTGTAGTGACAATCAAAACTGCCTCAAGACATTGTCAAATGTCCCCTCGAGGGCAAAATTGCCCCTAGCTGAGAACCACTGGTCTCAAGTCAGTTTTAAACAGACAAATAAGCTGCAGACATTAAGTTCTCTAAAATATGCCTCAAACGTAAGATTTTGTGCCCACGCCGAAAAGTTCACTTATGCCACAAATGGCATTTACTAGCAGTGAAGTGAAACCCAAAGCCTGACAGGGACAGTGAGATGCTTAGCACTAACAAGTTATGGTGAGCAAAACAGGCCAAACTTCTTCACATATGCAAACTCAACATTTAATTTTCTGCAAGATTACCCACAATAATTACAAAGTTTCTGTAACACAGCCTTAAAAGTTTGGAACTATGAGATCCATAAGAATTGATCTTTTATCTTTACCTTTGCTGTGTACTGCGTCTGTGTAACATAGCAAATCAATGTAGGCAATATTTTCCTCTAATTTCTGGAGTATTAAAGTGAAACTTTACTAAAATTAAATTGATTATTAAATAATCCAGTGCAGAGAAAGAGAGCAAACCTCTAGCGTCAAACAACACCGAGGTATACAACAGAAGACCCGTTTTGCTTATAAACATAGATCCTTCAACTAGACGTATCTGTTGTACATATGATAACTATTAGTCTGACATCCTAAAAGTAACATTGGAATACTAGCTGGCAGAGCACAGAGCTGTCACTTACTTGACAACAGTTGGTTCATTCTGCCAGTCACGGACAGTACTTCTGAGGCAATAGAGATTGCTTGAATAGACTTTCTACCGCAGAATTTATGGTCAAATGCGGACTAATGCCAGATCAACTTGAAGATTTCAGAGCCATTTTCAAAAGCCAAGGTTTCTTTGTCATGCTCTCAGAGTTAACCAGACTAAGAAATTCACCCTAATGCACAAGGCTGTATTGGCATCTTATTTACCTGACATGTCCTTGGGTGGTACAAACGGTTAATGTTCTCAGCTGCTAATGCAAAGGTCGGTGGTTCAAGTCCACCCAGAGGCAACTCGCGTGAAAATCCTGGTGATCTACTTGCAAAAAATCAGCCATTGAAAACCATACGGAGTCTAGTTCTACTCTGACACACCTGCGGTCGCCATGAGTCAGCATCAACTGGACAACCACTGGTCTGATTTTTGGTTTGGTACTGGGTTTTGGGTTATTAGTATCTTATGTACCTGACATTAACAAAATAGAATTCATATGAGAGAGAACATATATTCATTTCATCTTCTGGTAGCCACATGACTTATAAAATTTCGTTCCAAAGCGGGGGGACTGACTTTTTAAGCTCAGTATCAGGGCCGTGCGTCTTTTCCAGAAGGACATCAGTTGCTTTGATGAAGGAATTTTGCGCCGTCTTCGCGCACACTGGATCTCACTTAGCTGTCCCTCACTTTCTGAGATGATATTACCGTCAAGGATTACTCTCCTATTACAAAGCGAGTGGATGGGATGGCAGATAAACACGGGACCCAGGCTTCCAAGTACAAGGTCATTTCTCCCTTTCTCAGAGCTGCCTCAGTTCCACTTTCTGAGGATAGAGATTATGCTCCCTCTCTACTATGTGACCTCAGAAAGAGAGGAAAGCTTGGGGAACAGGGTGAGGAACAGAAATTGGCATCCTGTGTCAGCCTTAGTGGGACACTTCCCCTTTTTCTTCATTTTTCAGTTGAGGACAAAGTTCGAATCTTGGCACTATCTTGTAGCCATGTATACCACATGCTCAACACACGATATGACATCAAAGTCATTTCCTCTGGTATTTCCTGGGTTTTTCCCCTTCCTCACTCTCTTCACACTGGTCTCCAGTCCTATCCTACACCAACCTTCTTCCAAGGCTGGAATCTCTACGAGGTGGAATCAACTCGGATCCACAGTTTCTAATCCCTCCATTTTAATAAACTTTGTTACTCTGAGAAGCCACGTAATCTTGCTAAATTAACTTAGCTGTAACAGGGAGATGATAATCTGTGACTTCATGAACTTTCACGACATAAATACTATGTATTATTAGAAAAAATATTTAAACTTGGAGAACTTGTAGAAGGGGGTCATTTTGCATGTTAGTTCAGTAGAAACAATAAGAAGATAATTATGTATCAACAAGCAGAGTTATTCTTGGGAACAATGCTCAAAACTGGCCATCTGGTTCCATGACCTTTGAAATGAAAAGGTGACAAGCCATTGCTTTTCACCTTTCCAGTCCCTCCTCCTCTCTACTTCTAGCATTTAAACATCAAAAAAGGGCAAATGGGCAGCTACCATCTTTTCCCCGCCAAGAACACTGGGGCCTTTGCACAGTGGCCTAACTTCAGGGATTCCACTTAAACCGATTTAGGAAGGTGGTCTGACCCTGGCATTAACTTCAGAAGTTACTAGAATTTCCCAAATCCCTCTTTCCTCTCTGTTCTGGACCGCAGCTTGTTTCTGACACAACACTTTGGTATCTCCCCTCTTTTCCTGATCTTCTGTGCTTACAAAAACCCACATCTTCAAAACAAACATGCAGAGCAGGACGTACTTCTCAGAAAGGACTCCATCTGCTCTGCAAACAGAGTGCCAGTCAGACGCGTTGTGGGAGCAGCAGGCCACTGGCTGGGGGAGACACCACAGCGTCTGGTGGACCCCAGGAGGCTGAGGCACAAGAAGGCACAGGATTCTCTCCAGTGCCCAGCCGGAATTCTGGGAAGAAAATGGGCATTGTGAACCATAGCCTCAGACCTTCCCTTAAAGAGGCCAGAGAGATGGTAGCACTCTAGACATGGGGCCGGCGGGGGGAACAGTTGCTGTCAGCTTGATTTCAACTCACGGTGACCCCACATGCGTGAGAGCAGAACTGTTCCCCGTAGGGTTTTCAGTGGCTGTCAACTTTCAGAAACAGATCACCAGGTCTTTCTTCTGAAGCGTCCCTGGGTATACTGGAACCTCCAACTTTTCATTTAGTAGCTGGTGCTTAACTGTTTGCACAACCCAGTAAGTCCAGACTTTAAGGCAAAAGCAAAGCCTGTATGAAAGCTTTACCCTCTATTTCCATTTCTCAGAAAGACCCTAATTGTATACACAGTTGTGACTGCCCTTCCTCCATTTGTCTCCAAGTTCTTAGAAGTTGATTCAGTGATAATCACACCAATTTGAAGAAATCCTCACCATAAAGACTAAAATCTCTGAGGTGGTCATAATCCAGAGAAGGGATTTCATATACGCTATCTATCTCAATGATCTGAAGGAAATAATTTAATTTAACCATAACTTAGTTTCTTCATTTATAAAATCAGGAAGATTTTTTTTGTGAACACCAATTAAATAAAAGAAGTAAAAGTGATTTTTTAATTATTAAATGCTTAAATCACAGTTGCAGAAGTACAACAGGTCTTTAGAATATCTCCACAGTTAATAGCTGAAGAAAGAAAAAGATTCTTCTAATATTATTTGCCTCCATATCAGTGTACCTCTACTTTTTTCTCTCCCTATTTCTTTTCTTGGGTCTATATTGTTCTACAGAAAGCCTGGTAGCATAGTGGTTAAGCACTGCAGCTGCTAAATAAAGGGTTGGCAGTTCAAATCCACCAGGCGCTCCTTGGAAACTCTATGGGGCCATTCTACTCTGTCCTGTGGGGTCACTATGAGTTGGAATCGACCCGACAGCAACGGTTTTTGTTTTTTTTTTAATATCATTCTATGTATCTCTGTCTCATAAGGTAGCATAATGTAGCAGAAGAGCACTCTGGGCTTAAGGGTAAAATACCACCATGTAAATCCCAAATGGAAATCCTGGTAGCATAGTGGTTAAGAGCTACAGCTGCTAACCAAAAGGTCAGCAGTTCGAATCCACCAAGTGCTCCTTGGAAACCGTATGGGGCAGTGCTACGCTGTCCTATAGGGTCACTATGAGTCGGAATCGACTCGACGGCAACGGGTTAGGTTTAAATCTCAAATGCATTATTTCTAGTTGTGTTGCCTTGAGTAAGATTATGTTTAAAAGGGTGACAATGAGTTTAATACCATCTACCTCCAAGATTGCCTGAGTGTGAAGACATCTACGTGTGCTCTTTTAACGAGCCAGTATTCCTCCTCCTTCTTCCTTTCTTCCTCCTCGACAGCTATTACCCTTACACCTCTGTCTCTTATCTTTATTTGTCCGTAAGATAGAACGAAGTTCTATTTCCAAGACATTTTCTGTGACTATTGAGTAACTACATTAAGTTACTTTTTACTGGGATCCTCATAGGAAAACTAAACCAAACAGATTTAAAACTAAAAAAAAAAAAAAAACTTGCCGGTTTTTCATTTGGGTCTTTTGAATTCCCTGGAATAAATCCACTACATGATCCTTGGGTCTCACACTGAAGAAAATATATACTTTTCCCCACTCACCCTGCAAATTGTTTCCAACTTAAACGAGACAGTGTGTCCCTATGAAGGGAAAATTGTAAACTGGAGGCTCGGCCTTGTCATTCACTAGATATGTTGTTGTTGTTAGGTGCCATCAAGTCAATTTTGACTCACAGTGACCTCATGTGACAGAGTAGAACTGCCCCATAGGGTTTACTAGGCTATCATTTTTACCAAAGCAGATGGACAGTTCTTTCTCCAGGGGAGCCACCGCGTCGGTTCAAATGGTCATCCTTTCAGTTAGCAGCTGAGAGTTTAACCAATGCACCACCAGGGCTCCTATATGTGTGGACTAGAGCAAGTCCCACCATCTCTTGGAGGCTGAATTTTCTCATTTATAAGAAGGGGATGACAATAGCTATCTTCATAAGCATAATGGGAGAATTAAATCAATTACGATAACATATAAAGCGCATGACATAATGCCTGGCTGAACGGTCAGTGTACAATAAAGATCAGCTAATAGTATATTGATACTAAAATTCAGTTTCACATATAAATGACACATTAATAATAGAAATTTCAAGAATATCTCAAAATACGACTCTTTCCCATCAAATAGCTTGGAGACAAAAGCTTCAATGATCCCTAACATTTGCTGAGGACTTACTGTGTACCAGGCACACTTTTCTTAGTCTTTTACATATATCAACTCATTTACCATTCACTTTAATCCCATGAAGGGGGTGCTGTGTTTTTCCCATTAAAGATGAGGTGATAGAGACTTAGAGAGGTTCAGTTCGCTTCTCAAGGTCATCCCAGCTAGTAAGAGGCTGAGCTAGGTTTCAAAATCACAGAGTTGAGGTCTAGAGCTGTGACGTAAAGAATCTTTCAAAATCATGCTTCTCCACAAAAGACGGCACCTTCTAGACCAACTGGTGTGTTGCAGATGATTTGTTGCTGGTAACAAAGTGCTGAATCTGTTGATTGTCTACTTTCTAATTTAAATCAGTGCAGTGACACTTCCAGTGGCATCACTCTTACTAACATTCTGATTTCCTCTCTAGTGTACGAAAGAAAGCAACGGCGTACAAGTTAGAGCTTTGGAGATGTTAGAGCCCCAAGCACATTTGTGGTTCTGTATCATATATGTGTACGTCACCCATCACCACCATCATCATCACCCTATCATACCACGATTTAATGAGCACCCTTCCCAGGCAGTGTGCTAATTCTTCATTTACGTTTTCTACAATGTGTGTTTCAGTGGAAGGACAAGATGAAAACCATTGAGCTACGCCACTCCAGACACGTACTTACAAGTATTTTCCCCAAATTCCACCATATATGACTCCACTACAGACCTTGGTGAAAAGGGAAACCAAAAAAGCCAAACCAGTTGTCATCAAGTTGATTTCAACTCCTGGGAACCTCAAGTGTTTCAGAGTAGAACTGCACTCTATAGGGGTTTCAATGGCTATGACCTTTCAGAAATAAATTGCCAGGCCTTTCTTTCAAGGTGCCTCTGGGTGGATCTGAATCACCAACCTTTCAATGAGTAGCCTAATGTTTAATCATTTGTACCACCCAGGGACACCCAAGGTCAAAAGAGGAATGGAAGTTATATTTACTGGTATCTGCGTCAATTACCGCGCTAGGTTCTTTACATACGTAATCTTATTTAATCCTCACAACAAACCTAAAATATAGGCATTAACGTTATTTTAATACCAATTTTACAATAAATGAAGCCACAGCTCAGAATGATTAAACTTTGTTCCCAAGGATCAAAGAGTTTATAAATTACAGCCTCAGGATTTGAACCAGACTTCTATGACTACTTTGAGCAATTCCTATAGAATAGGGTTACCATCCCAGTTTTTCCTAATTTGAATTTATGTTATAAATTCCCTTTTTTGTAGTCTACTCACTAGAAAGCAGGAGCTCTCAAAAAGGATGCTAGCTTAGAAATCAGAAATCCCAAGTTTTAGTCCTGGTTTTACATCTCACAAGTTGCGTGACTTTGGACAAGTCACTTAAGCGGCAATGTCTGTTTATCTATGAGAATGAAGAATTTCCAACTCTAACCTCCTAGACTCCAGGATTTCCATAGAAATAGATAGCAGACACCCGTTGTCACTCCTATGATATCAATTCTAACCACAGACCTTTTCTATGCCTTTGGTAGGGAAGACTCTGGAGTGGGGCCCATCACACTGGTGTGCTTACTGACTGCACTATCAGATAAGCATGGTTGGGGAGAAGGTTGGCTGGGAAGTGTGAGAAAGTCATCCACCCGCAGCTGTCCCTGCCTGAACAGTACCATGGATAAACAGAGTCCCTCTCCAGAGATCTCTGCTGGCATACTGTCTTCATTCCTTTCTGGAAAAAAAAAAAATTCATATCATTGTGAAGAATGGATCGCCTTCTACAAGCACCTGCCAAAAACCCAACTGTAGGCAAATTCTGCCCGACAAAACCCCTGAACTGCTTTGATTCAGTTCTTAAAGGAGATCAGTTGTTAGAAGGTCACAGAGAAGTCAGCCTACTGCACAGCACAGTTTGGGGTTTCAAAGCTTGAACTGCTAAGGGAATCTCCTGGCTTGACGCCCCTCCCCTCTGTACCGTTTAATCAACGAGTCAACAAACAGTTACTGAGCAAGACTTCCCTGAGGTCTGCAGGTCACTTCAGATGTGGCTCTTTGGTTCAATAGAAGCAGAAATAAAAACATACTTTTCTGACTCCCCTTAAAGTTTCTGTTTATAAAACCAGGGCTGGCATCAAAAGCCTGCAGGTCTCCTGCCCCTCTTTTAAGGAAGGAAAGAAGGAATTGGACCCTTAGATTTCAGGAAGGTATATAAATTGCCAAGAAATGTCCCTTTGATAGCATATACCTTCTGTGCTAACTAGCCTCTTAATTATTACTGGTTTTTAGTATATGTGATTATCTTTGAGAACAACAAGTGGTCACTAGTTTTAAGCTTTTAGGGTCGATGTGACTGTGAATGTCTTCTACCTTCAAGTGTCCTTCTAACCTCACTCTAGCAATGGGGTCACATCTAAAATGTGCATGTAGCCTGATACCCATAGTATAAGAAATCCGAAATACAGAAAAATCTCAATCAATTTTCCTAAATAATTTGTATAAAAAGCAAACACATATAGTAATAAGATACTACTTCTGGCTCTGAGTAAAATGTTATATAAAACAATACACTCTGCTACAAACTGAATCACTACCTCCAAAGTGATGACAAGTAACCAGAGTGGACACTTGTCACTCGAAGTCAACAAATCAAGAACGTGAATGATGTCTTTCTCTGACCCAACGCTTACAGCAGGATTCTACTTAATTATATGTTTCCTCAACCAAAAATAATAATAAAACTAGCTACTGTTTACTGGGTACTTACTGTGTGCCAAATATGATGCTAAATACTTCCTATATATGATCTTGTTTCATCTTGTGAATCACCCGTGGGGCGTGTGTTATTATCCTCAATTTACACATGAGATGTGGAAGCTCAGAGAGCTGGAGTCACTTTGCCCAAGATCTTAAACACAAAGAGGTCTGAAGCGAAGACTCTAACTCATGTCTGACACCAAAGACAGTGCTTCTAATCACCCTTCACTGAGATCTTGAGTCCTATCCTTCAGCTCTAAAGACAATGTATTCTTACCTAATTTATCCAAAATCTTGCCTGGACTTGACATTTCCAGGTTTGCTTTTCACTGCTCCTTTTTTACCCCCAATGTTAATTAGTACAGTTTGGTCTATTATTTCTTTTTGATAAGTATAACTGGTATTAGAATAACAAACCAACCACGAGACCACAGATTTAGCCATGACATTCTAAAGAATTTTGTGATCTAAAGCATGTAATAAGGGGTCCCAACATCTTAAAATGCTCAATTAAAAAGAAAAAAAAGCTTAAATATAAGTGTTACGTTAAAGCCTAACACAGGTCTAAATAAAGAGTTTGCTAGATAAAAATCTTGAGTGTGTGTAGAGGGGGCTGATGAGTTTATGTGTTTTCTGAGCTTTAAAATTATAACCCCATGCTTTTTCCTGTGGTAACTGGTTCTATCGTAGATGAGGTATTAGTAGAAAAATTAACACCTCAAACTCTGTCACCCAATGTGGAATCTCCATCTGTACAATCGTGCAGTTATTCAGAAGTACCTGGATACTACACAAGGTACACCATAAACAGGTCACGATCTTCTGTTTCAGGATGATATTATTATATTATTTCATCTGTGTATGAAAGGAGGTGTGACTCAGGAGACCAGTTCAGGTCTGTTTCACCTTGAGACACAACATACCCAGAGATAGTCGTTTACTTAAAGTGCCCCAGGTTGTCTGAGATTCTGAGCTCCTTATTCCTGCATAGTGTGCACCAACTAGGTCAGCCTCCCAACTCTGGATAAGAGGCATCTGTGCTTCAAATTGCCCCTTTTTCCCCAACATTGATTACTAGAGTTTCTTCTTTCATTTCCTTTTGAGAAGCATAGTGGTATCAGTATACCAAACAAACCATGAGGTAACTTTAAACGTAAATTTAAACACAGGTACCAGTTACTAATTGTTGGTTGAAGACAAATTTACGAATATAAGCCTTTTCACATACAGAAATCATTTCTACCAGGGAAATGCAAATATTATTTTAAAGCCCAGTCCTTTAGAAGTCAGCAAAGGTCTGAGCAGACGAAAACCCCAACGTTAGGTACAATACTATTAGGTACAATTGTCTCAGCTCATCGGCATGTGCTTGTTACCTACCATATCGCAGAAATTACTTCTCAAGCGAGTAACGGTTCTCAGAAAGACTGAGGTTACAAATTAATCCAGAGACTTTGGGAGGGAGAAAAAAGACAGTTGCATCCTTATTTAAAACCCAAGGAACAAAATGACCTACCCTCTTACGTCAAAGCTGGAGAACTTCTAGTACACAATTAGCATGACCTTCCATGAAGGAAGCCCTGAAATACACCGATTTATTTGTTTCTAAAACAAAGGTACTTACCAGCAGAAATCCACAAGTCACCACACTTTGCCCAGAATTACCCTGGCCACCCTTCTCCATGGAAGCAAAGAGTGGGGTCTGCCAAGTTTGTGGTGATAAGTACTTGGGTTGGAATAGGTGAGGAGAGGGGAGGGAGAAAAGACAGACTTTCCCTTTAAAACGGAACAGAGGCTGATACCATATCACATGACTTTTTACCGTAATTTCTATTAAAATCATTTCATGTCTGGTTGCCTCTGCTCTCCTGGCTCATTTGTATTGTTTACAACAAGTCATTGCACTGGCAGTTGGTGGTGGCGGCATCCATGGTTACCCGTTTTACATTCACTATTTAAATGGAATGCAGCTCTGCTGTGGGTTTCGGAAAAGCACGCTCTTAAGAAACCACAATCCAGCTATCAATCAGGCTAATCTGAGAGAAATTAATCTCATAAACACAAGCATTGTTGCATATTAAAAATTGATAGAAAGGGGCGCAGGGTTTCATTGGTTGGAGTTATAAAAGTGGACAAGCTGAGATCTGACTTAGAGTCTCAGAGTGTGCAGTCTGTGGGCTAATCTGACAGCCATCCATGCTATGCACCTAGAAAGCTTTCGAGGGTAATAAGACCACCCTTTAAAACAAATCCACAACCCCTCAAAATTTCTGTGAGTATTTCTTGCACCTGAATGTACTTAGAATATAAATAGTGCCTAAATTCCGGTTAACCCGTCTGCAACCCCAACAAAGTAACTTAAACAGACACAACACAGTAAAACACCAAACAGACAGCGCTGGGTAGGATTCAATTAAGACAAAACCTCGGTGGAAGGCTCTTTATGAGTAAATTAAAACCGCAAACTAATACGTTGTATGGAGAACAAGAATGGAAAAGATTCATTCCATCGTCCGTGAATTTAGGTTAATTCTTTAAAACACATTCCCCAGAATGAACTTGTTTCTCAAGATGGACACGACCAACAATTATAATTGCTAATAAAAATTTAGAAGTCTAATAGTTTAATGCCTACAATAATTGTCCCACAGGTCACATCGAAAAGCTAAATGAGAACAGCAAATAGTTAAAGCTAACATATTACGACCTCATCTACTGCAAAGTCACTGTATCAGAAGCTAGAATTGGTTTGTATCCTCAGGACGAACTGAAAACGAAGGTAACACAACGTTGGGAAAATCCTTCCTGCACTGCCAGTCGGATACTGTATAACGGTTGATGGCAGTTTTGCCCTGTACTATTGCTGCCTAAATCATACATACTTACACGTTCTGGGTTCTTCCAAGAGTTTGGTGCAGTTTCAAGGACAAATGTCTTAAGGAAGCCTCTCTACTGTGCGGCAGGGAGCCTAGCTCAGATCTGATGACAAGAGCCCGGTGCTAAATCTGACAACAGAGAAGGGAACTTCCTGCGTGAAGAGGAGATCTTGGAAAGTCTCAGGGTTAAAAAGGCTGCTTTAAACGTGCTGGTTGATTTGCTGCCTGGTTGTATACACAGTAGCAGCTGATCTGTGTTTGCAGCCCTGCAGAAAGGAACCTTTACTGAAAACCAATGGCATCACATTTCAGCAGAGCTGGTGCCAAGAGCTGGAGAGCAAAGCAACCTTTGACAACTTCACACAATTCAGACCAGCAGACTTACCACAGGTCAGGGAGGAGTCTAGAAAGTGTCTCCCCACCAGGTTTCATCTCTGGTATGTTAAGGCAGTACCTGGGAAACCAAACACTGGTACCGGCGGGACTTTGGAAGCAATGTCAGGTTGTACCCCCGGGCTGATCTTAAATGCATTCTCTATCTCTGCTGGACTGACCTACAATCTAGTACATTTTAACAAAATTTTAAAAATGAATCCAGATTTTAAATATATATATATATATTTCCCTCTGTTTGTTATACAAGCCTCCAAGTCCATGGCGTGTAACAAACCATGTTCTGAGTATTTAGGCCATCCTGACGTTCCTCACCAATAAAATGAGGAAAAAACAATACAGGACTAGGTACTGTCATACCGAATTCTGTATTTTGTCTCCAATTCACAGGCTGGAGTTTGAAATGAAATGTCTGTTTTGTCAGGGGCCATTTTATTACTGTTCATTATAAATTGGGGTTGACTTCCAAACTCCACTCCAGTATAAACTGCTATTCCACTGAGGCTATAGGTGTATTAAGAGCAGACAAGTGATGCTGTTTAGTGGTGGAATTGCGTTCTTTAGCGTCACCCATAATACGTATGAGAATGGAAATTCTAGACCTTGCCAACGCTAGGGGTAAAAGTTAAGGGGGGAGGGGGACTGGCTGTACAAACTGAATCCAAGTCATTGGCTAACCTCTTTGTTATCTGTGAGTTCCTCACTGCATTCCGTCCCTATGACAAGTCTAGGTTATGGTATATTATATGGTATTTTCTCACTATTGTGCATTTGGCTTCAAAGGGCAGAAACCAGAACTGACAGTTTAACAAAAGACCACGTTAAATGTGGCAGCCAGCACAGGAAAGCATTCTCCTACTTATCTGAAAGCCTACCCAGGAGCAGCCTGGGCAACTGGTGAATTTTCCAAGGCCCTGGCTTTTCATTTTGGCCACACTATAGTTCAGAAATAATGATATTTCGCTTACATTTGAGAGTCAACATAATGTAACGAAAAGAGTCTTGGCTCTGGGGCCAGACAGATTTAGCTTCTTATCCTGACTCTATCCCTTTCTACCTGTGTGAGGCTGGGAGTTGCTTACAGTCTCTGATCTTGTTTCTTCATCTGTGAAATGGAGACAATATCTCTATGATACAAGATTACTGTGAAGATTTAAAGCATAACATACGTCAAGTGCTTAGCACACTGCCTGGCATGTAGACATTGACAAACATTTCCTCAGCCTCCTCTTGGATGTAGGCACAGTGCCAGACTCTGGGGTACAAAGTCAATTAAGACATGGTCCCTACCCTCAAGTGCAGATCCACAGTTCCTCCTGTCCCCCGAAATTTGTGTAGTCTCTGTTATAAAGCATAAAAACGCTTTCGAACAAACACTTTGTCTCATTTAATGAGGAAGAATTCCATGAAACAGGTAAAACTAGATGCCACAAGACCCAGAAACATTTTGTTGTTATATATAAGTCGCCACGAGTTGGAGCCAACTTGACAGTAACTAACAACAACAGCATATCCAATTTATTAATGGGGAAACTAAGGCATGCGAAGGTGAGGGTTACATAGCCAGTAAACAGTAGCCGGAACACTGATCCAAGATCTCTGATTCCGCTGAGTACTCTTTAGACAGATGAATTGGCCGTGTAGCATCCATTTTTTGCACAATTTTATCATTATCTTAACATTTTCGTATGTATATATATTGAACTTCCCATTAAGGTAGTATACCAAAACCAAAAACCGAGCCCATTGCCATCCATAGCAACCCTATAGGACAGAGCAGAACTGTCCCATAGAGTTTCCAAGGGGTGCCTGGTGGATTCAAACTGCTGACCTTTTGGTTGGCAGCCGTAAGTAGCACTTAGCCACTATGCCACCAGGGTTTCTAAGTTCCTTAAAAGAGAGAGACTATACCGTAAAGTTACTCTGTATCCTCTGACAGACCTCATATGATGCTAAGCATAATAGCATGCTTAATACATTTTCCTAAGTTTAAAAGAAACTCAAGCTGTGTAAATTTTGCTACCTATGATCGATCTCATGGAACACTAGAAGTTTTCGACAAATGAACTTGTGGAGGTTATTTGTGACCCTCCAGTCCTTATGCTATCTATATTCTCAATGAGTTCCAAATAACTCTGTACATGTCAAAATTTTAAACAATGACTGATAATTAAGCCACCTGAATATTGTTGTCTTCATTTCCTTAGCATATGTCCTGTACACTGAGGTACTGGTGAATTTTGGCAAAAGTGATTAAATATTTTTTAATTCAAATTTAATCCCAAAACATCTCTTGATTTCTAGGTTCACTCCAGTTTCTAGATTTAACAGATCACAGAGTATAAAGTTCTGTTGATCTATTATCTTGCAAATCAGAGCAGAGCACAGAGCCAGTCTCAGGGAGAACCCAAGCAGATTTCTGGCATATATATATTTGGAATCGACTTGATGGCAATGGGTAGTATATATATAAATATTCCATATGTATATTCCAAAGAGCACAAATTCTTCAATAATATTAGACATTTATCAATGAACCATATATAGAAATAAAAATATCCTTGAATTGATATAGTACCTAGAGCTTGGGAGTTCAATTGATGTAGTACATTTTTTTTAGTACATTAATCAGTTCTAATTAATGTTATACCCTGAAAATCTTTTTTTAACAGCATTCTGATCATAATTTGTAAGTATTTACCGCCGAACAATGATTTCTTCAGCCTTAACAAAAATCCAAGAAATTTAGATTAATATCAATGTCATGGCAAAAGTGCAAACGACAGGCATTGTCTGTAGCAAAGAAAACAATTACGGAATACATTGTTCTTGTTTCCAAAATCATTTACTTGCTTATTTAGACAAGCTGTGGCCATCTGTAAGGGAAAGTAAATATGCCCCTCAAGCCCTGGCACCGCATACGTTAGAATTATCAGGCTTGCTAAGGTCGCACACATTCAGCTGGCCAGCTGCTTACTGTTTCCTGCTTCCTCCCTAAATAAAGGAATATGGAAAGAACCTGCCTCCGTGGGGGGCCTATCTAAGGAAAATAGTACCTACAGCAATTAGTTTTTTATTTTACAGCAATTAGTTTTAAATTGCTGAATGGTCTCTCACAACTGGTAATGGAAACTGGGATGGCCAATAAGGACTGACTGCTCATCAGGTGCCCCTCCAGTGGTGCCCAGGGCATGCACCCTCCCTGCCTTACCTTAGTTATGCCTCTGACAGCACAGCTTAGAGCTTGGTCCACAATGGACTGGAAATGTGCCTACTCAAAGGCCACCCTGGAGCCAAACGAATTCCCCTAGGACTTGACCAGACCTAAGGGTCAGCATGAGGAACTAGTTGCCCCAAGGGCTCTTCCTCCCCACCTAAAACTAAATAATTTTGTAGTTTGTTGTTAGCTGCTGTTAAGTCGACTTTGACTCATGGCAACCCTATGTGTGCAGAGTAGAACTGCTCCACAGGGTGAACTTTCAGAAACAGATTGCCAGGTCTGTCTTCCTAGGCACCTCTGGGTGGGTTCCAATCACCAACTTTTCAGCTAGTAGTCCAGCACTTAACCCTTTGTGAAGCCCACCAGCACTTTTACAGCCAAGAGTTTCTTTCAACTCTCACAATCATCTTGAGAAGTAGATTCTCTTATCATTCCCATTTTTACAGATGATAAAAGTACACAGAATTAAATAATTCCACATGATTACATAGGCAGTAAGTGGCCAAATAAAAATTTCAAACTAGGTGCTCTGATTCTAATCCCAAAGTTTTTCCACATACCATGCTGTGCCTTCCCTTCAGAGAGAATGTACACCCATCAATTTCCCTCTTTTTTCCTTTTCTTTTCATATTCCATAGCTCAGTTAAACACAGACAGGCTATCTTCACACACACACACTCACAGACACATACACACTCACACACACGCACACGCTTACACACCCATGCCTCCATTGTCTTCCGTTTTTTCTTTTCTCACATCTTGGCCAACTGCCTCAGAAAATAATCTTTTCTCTCTCCATTCTCCGTTACTCTCTCACGTTTCATTAAATTTGTGTGTTAAGAAACAAATCTCATCACAGGTGATAAACTTAGAAGTAGTACTAACGTTGCTTAAAAGGAATGAAAAGTCACATATTTTGAAGTAAACATCGATGCAATAAAGAATCACTACAGTCAGTGTTTCTAAAAGTCCTTTTCAGGAACTCTGCAATGGTTTCCATGTATCTCTTGACTTCCAGTCACACGTGCAGTCTCTTAAACATCGACCCTCCAGAGTCTAGGTAAATGATAAACAACCATTCAGTTTTATTGCCTTTATGTCATGTTTATCACTTGTACCATAATAGAACTTTTTTACATTATTTTTCGTCACTGACATACAATATTTCACCCCAGTAAGTAATATGCTTTTATGGTCTAGCCTAGGAAGGTAATCAGCATTTTAAATTGTTTTCTGTGACATAGTTGTTTCGAATATCTAATAATTGACCTAAAACAAAATTTCTAATGCAAACTTGACTCTAAATTTCATGAGGTTTGCATTCCAAACCACTGAACCTGAGCTCATTTACTGCTTCTACATATTAATATTTCTATTCATGGCACAAGGCCACAGGTAAGTAAATTATTTGTTTATAGAACAGTAATAAATGGGAGTATTTTAATTGGCTGATTCATTATTAAACACTTAATTCAGAGTCACAGGCACAAAATAAGTTGGATACCATCTCATGCCCCATTGCTGTTGAGTCAATTCTGACACCTAGCAGCCCTAGAGGACAGTGTAGAGCTACCCCATGGGTTTCCAAGGCTGTTAGCGTTTACGGAAGCTGAATGCCACATCCTTCTCCTGCACCATCCAGTCAAACCCCCTCATTTTAGAATTAAGGAAGCAAAAGTTCACTGTGGTTCTCTGATGAATGGGCAAACAGATTATACCATAAACTCTGCGTAGCACACCATCTTGTCTGATCCTTAGCTGAAGACTGACAGTCCGTAGTATACACATCAAACTATAAAGAGCAAATTTCTAACTTTGAAGGGTAGTGGTCTAAAAGATCATCAGATACAATGTCTTATTTCAGCAACCTTAACCCATCGCCGTCAGGGTGATTCCAACTCAGAGGAACCCTATAGCAACCTTAGGGAACTAAATAGTCATACTAACTAGAAAATTAATTCTAATAACTGAATTGAATTGTTATTCTCAATAGACAACTTTGGATTTCTCTTCATACATAACAGCTGGGAAAAAATATACAGCCTGGATTTACTACAGTCCCATAGCCACAGTCTCTAAGAAGACTATAACTTGCTAACGATTTCCCTGATTTATGTCTGAAAACATACAGGGCATGAAACGATGTCTGCAGCCTTAACATTTTTCTCAAGAACACTGGTGGGCAGAAGATATATTCTAAAAATCATGTTGGTTGCTTATTACATGTCATTTTCAATAGAAGTGTGTCATAAGCAATTATACATGCGCCACCAAAAAAAAAAAAAAAGGCATTAGATTTTACCCCAGCAAGGAAGGAAAGAAGGAAGGACGAGAAAGAGGCAGAGAGGAAAAAGAAGAGAAAGGGGGAGGGAGAAAGAGAAGAAACTCTGATAGAAGAATCTGTTTTTATATAAGGTTTACATTGTAAAAAGCAATTGCCTTCCTGAGTAAGAAAACACAATAAATATCCCTCCAAAGAACGGCTTATGGATAATGTACGGTCACAAACTGTAACATAGTATACGAATGTTAGTTATTCTTATTGTTAGTATTTAACATATATGGTAATTTGTTTCATAATCTGTAATTGTGTTAATAAAAGTAGATATTCGTGAATATAAATTATATCGGTCATAAAATCAGCCTTATTAATCTAATATATCTTAGAGTTAGACCAAATTTAAATGGGCCAGTCTGGTAGCATAGATATTTAGAAGTATTATTTATCCCATCACAGAAGTATCTATCAGAAAAAAGGAATACAAAAGTTTTTCCTATGCTTCATATAAAGTTGGCATCCTGAATTTGAATCTTCAAAGTAGTAAAAAAAATTACTATGTTAGATATACATATTTGCCAACTTAGAATAAAAATAAAGTCCTAAGCGTAAGGGAATTCACTAATTCACATTCTTTTTGAAGTCCTGTCCAGGTTATTAACTTTAGCAGATGTGCCTTCTAAGATAATATTGAATATAGCATGGATTGCGAGAAGAACTATCAAATTTGTCCTGGAATAAGAACAGCCAGAATGCTCCTTAGAAGCAAGGATGGCAAGACTTCATCTCACATGCATCAGACATGTTATCAGGAAGGATCAGTCCCTGGAGAAGGACATCATGCTTGGTAAAGTACAGGGTCAGTGAAAAAGAGGAAGACCCTCAATGAGATGGACTGACACGGTGGCTGCAACAATGGGCTCAAGCATAGCAAGGATTGTGAGGATGGCGCAGGACCAGGCAGTATTTTGTTCTGTAGCACATAGGGTTGCTATGAGTCAGAATTGACTCAACAGCACCTAACAACAACTGCCTTCTAAGAATAGTTACAAATGTCCTAGGTAAATAAAATATATTTGAATCTCCAATGTCTTGTATTCAGTCATGAGAATCTAAATACATTCAACCCTCTTTAGAGATAATTGTCACCTTGTTTAAATAAAACATCTTTCATAATAAAAATATAAAGAGGGACAGCTTAAAACTATAAATGATGCTTGGCTTCTACATGTATTATCAACATTATGTTATAAATATGCTATTAAAAATATGTATATGCTGTGTATGTGTGAGGGATTGTTGGAGGTGGGATTTATACCTAATACAATGGAGGAAACCCTGGTGGTGCAGTGATTAAGAGCTATGGCTGCTAACCAAGAGTTCAGCAGATCGGATCCTCCAGCAGCTCCTAGGAAAACCTATGGGACAGTTCTACTCTGTCCTAAATGGTTACTATGAGTTGGAATCGACTCGACAGCAATGGGTTGGGTTGGGTTTTTGGTTAATACAATGGAGGAGGTAAGCTAAGGAGGTGGTGGCCTTTTGCAATCAGAAATAATCAGGGTTGAGTGAATCAATGGTATCTAATCTCCAAGAGAAAGAAAGTTTATCTGTGTGATAAAGACACATACAGTCGTAACATTTCTCACAATGTAGACTTAAGAATTTTTTATTTAGAGATTTGTAAGGATTTTACAGTTACCTGAATCTGAGGATCTAAATCATAAGACTATGTGTATCTACATCATATTTCAAATGACTATGTTACTTTCCACTACCATCTCTTAGAGAAAGTCCCACAGGCTCTCTTTCTTGGCTGCATCTACTATTGATCCTAACACAAAGTCCTATTATAAACTTGGTTGAAAATAATCTAAAAATCATTCTGGAGAAGGGTGCTCAAGCTCTGTCTCCTACAGCATCGCATCCCATCCCCCTCCCCTGGATGAGGAGGTGAGAGCACCTGTGAGAGCACACTCGTAACTCCTCGCACTGACTCCTAGGGCCCACTGACGCAACTGGGATGACGAGGCTGGCCTAAGAACTGCAAAGCCGCATCGTTTCAAGCTTTGAAAATCTGACTACAAAGGGGCCAGAAAATGTATCTGTTTGCTCAACAGGCTCCAGTACAATATTTTGACTTTACGAAGGCATTTTAAGCGAATTAAAAAAAAAAAAAACAATATCACGAAACTTCGTAATCATTACTTCACAACGGCAGATGCTACTGTTCAGTTGGTTTTCTCATACCAGTGGTTCAATTGAAAGATTCGCCAACTGCTCCCTGGAGAAAACGTAAGATCTGCATTTAAATGGAGATATAGTGTTTCCACATGCACAGTACCTAGAAGGCAGATACTGTCAAGGCTTCTTAGTGAGAATAACTCAAACTGTATTAGGTACATTTCAGTGCTGTAGCTACGTCTCCCCATTTCGTAGGATTTGGACTATTTCCATAACATTCTTTTTCTCTGGGCATTCTTTGCAATATTTGTCCTGAGAAGTTAAAATTAAACCTTGCTTCATAGCAAGTCCGCACGCTAACAACAAGCAATTACCACTGTACATATCATTTCTGATGTGTACAGAAAAAGACCACAGAAGATAGCCTGGCCAGAAATGTTAAATAATTGAAAAGTATAATGACTTAATAGAGGAGTAAGCTTAGTTTACAATGCAGTCAATTTAAAGCCATAAAAATACCGTGTAAAAATTTTATCTTGCGGTTGACCATTACATATCCTATCTATTATTCAAAAGTATCTCAACAGTGTTTTTCTTCATTAATGTGGCTTTTGGCATTTCCCTCAAAATCTTTCTGTTCCCACAGTTTTCCAACAATTCTGAAACAAATAGAAAATCTCAGTTATATCATAAAGTCCCCTCACTCAGACAGTGAGTTGTTCAAGGTCTAATTGAAGCCAGTTCCATAGGTCAATCTGTAAGGCATAATTTAACCTCCTCAGATATGATTTGTTTTGCATTTAATAGAGTCTAGCACACAAGACAAAAAAAAAAAAAATCTAAAACTACTTGTATTGACACATCTGTAAACAAAAGCAGAACCTCAGAGATGACTCCCTTTCCTGTGACACGCTAATCTGGGGATTTGTCTGTATTAGAAAAGGTCATAGGACATGAGGAAAGTTTTGCCTTGAGTGTTCAGTTAAGGTGCACAGCATGTCTGTGAAGGAGAAAAAAGAGACCCTTCGGATCATTTTCAAACATAAGCCCATTACCTCTGGCAGGCTCTTGCTAAAATTCTAGCTGCCATCGAAATGTCCCTGTAAACAAGGTTACCCAGCACAGCCCCAGAGAGTCTTCTCAGCAACACTTTCCCGGCAAGCCCTTCAGCTGTCTGCATAGTTAGCGGTACCTTATCTTGCTGGGCCGCCATCCTCGTGCTGGTTCAAATCCAGAACTCAGAATGAAAGATGAAATATCCGGAAGGTCACTTACCACTGAAATACAGCTACAGCAGTAAGGGTGCTCAGCTGAGGATGGGGATGTGGTACGCTTTTGGTAACTTTTTAATTTCTGGAAAGTTGTACAGAATCCATTCAGCAGCACACACATGGAAACCTAATGGATCGAGCTGCTCTAGTTTGTTAAAGCACCACCCGTCAGATTCATCGTGCTCCCCCTGCAATTTCAGGATGTAGCGTACACGGAGATGTCAATGCCGTTCTGATTTATTAAGGAAAATAAACAATTTTTATCTACACTCCTTACCCCAGTCAGTGGACAGTCTCACCTGCTATACGATGCCATTCCCAATATACATACACGCTTCTCGTTACAACGTAGGTTCGAAGACTTTCAAGAATTGTTTTAGGAAAAATAACAAAGCTTTGCATAACAGACAAACGTACACACACACAGGTCATCTAAACCTGTTTCATTATATACTCAAGCCTTCTCATATTTAAAAGCAAAAAAAACTATCAAAGTCATTTCATCTGTTACTTGTGTTTTCATTTTTCATGTGCCTTCTCTATGACCATCATTCCTCAACTCAGATTTGAAGGCTGTTCAAATTTCCCTCTCTTCCCCACAAAGACAGAACTGTTTCCCAGGATGATTCACTCATTCTGGTAACACCAAATCTACGGGGGGGGGGGGGGCTGTGCTGGGGGGCTGAAACCACTCCTCAATCCCTTTCCTCTTCCTTCCCCTCTAGGACATTACTTCCTCTTTTTTCTTGCTTGCTGCTTCTGAATTCGGGCATTTTCCAAACACACTCCCCTATTTGGTCTTTGGGCACCGTGAGAAACAAACCAGAGTTTCTCTTCAAAACTACACTAAGCCATTCAGCTGCCCCCTCGACACTTCAAAACATCCGCAGGTCTCTTGATCTTGACTTAAAGTGTTAAGCAGGGGTGTTTCTAAAGCAGTAGGAAGTCCTGTGTGGACCTAACAGTTTCTTTTAACCCACATGCTGAGAATTTCGTCCTTTCTTTTTCTTTCCTTTTTTTTTTTTAAGAGAGGGAGAGGGTGCTACTTTGAACATTGCCCTCTGGTTTATGTTAGCAAAATCATTGGCTTTCTGTGTGTGTCTGTGTCTTGCTGCACAGCCTCTGGTGCTGGAACTACAACACAAACACAGCAAACGTGTTTCCCCAGCTTAAGCAGACTCATGTGGCAATTCACAACACAGCCGAAACAAGCACAATAAAGAAACACATACATAACCATTCTACAGCACTGAGGCATGGGGGGGGGGGTATCTCCAGGTCCTTCCGGACTCTTCCAGAATTGCTCATTAAGATTCTGAAGGGGGAGGGGGTGCAGTGAGGAAAAGGTTGCCAGGAGGGAAGAAGGAAGGGGGAGGAGGGGCGCTTTGCCCTCCGTGTCTCTCTCTGAGAATCTCCAGTCACCAAACATGGGGGGACGGGTGCTGGGGGGCCCTATCCAGGGGACCATTCTGACAGAGTTGAGGGGTAAGAGGGGGTGGGTTGTTTGAAATACTTAAAGGACGACCGGGTGACCTCCATACAACTTCATAGAGTCCCTGGGGAAGGTGAAAGGGTTGGGGAGAGGGGAAGGAAAGGCGTAGAGGACAGGAGGGAGCCACCTAGGACCAGAGCAGCAGCAAGCAGCAGTAGGATTCGCAGCCTGTGACAGCAGTCCTCAACTCCTGACAGCACCATCTCGCCAACCACCCTTCCCCAGAGCCCCTCTCCCCCAAAGACCACAGACTTCCCCTATCCCCTCCCGGTCCCAATGCTCTAACTCTGCCCACACTCTCTGCCACTTTACCAAGCCCTGAAGTCTGCATCCAGGAAGGGGGATGGGAGGGGTGTTTCAAGAACAAATCTAATTGAAATTAGAATTTCTCTGTGTCGCTAGCTAGCACACGTTGGCAGCTTTGCAGTCAGGATAAGGCAAGTCTGCAAGAGGCGGGCAGTACTTCTGGTTGTGTTATCGAGGGAGGGGTTGCCTCTTTTTTTTTTTTTTTTTCCAAGAGACTCTAAGCAAGTGAAGGGGGAAGGAGGTGGCAATAAAGATTTCAACCAGGACTGCACATAAAGAATGCCCCAGATGCAAATGTCTGTCTCCAGATGTTGATGGTAAGGATTCGGACCAGTTACCTTGGCAGGGTCAGAACTGCAGCAGCTTAATCAGGTGAGTCGTCGGGGATTTTAAAGAAGCCGAAGCCGGGTTCTTTGGCTCTGAAAGTCTACAACACCCCCATGCAGGAACCTTGCACATCTTACACACGCCTCCTTTCCCGGGCTCCCGCGACCTCGGCCGGCGAGGGGGTGCTGGCCGGCCCGCTGCTGGCAAGGGCAGGGCCGCCCGCTGTGCCCCCGCGGGCGCGGGGCCGGCCTGGCCCCCGGGGTCCGCGTCCCGAGCGGCTGTGCACTCACCGAGCCGGGCTGCGACGCGCAGAGGGGCGCCCGCGGCTAGCCGGAGCGCCCGGGCGCCTCCCTGCTCTCTTGGTAGCGTCGGTCCGCACTCCCTGTGACCCAGGACGTCATGATGCCTGTCTGTTTTCTCAATGATAACTTGGCAGAAGAAGAGAGAGGCTGCCAGGTTCTCCTCGGGTGGTTACGTGGTATGTGCACCTTTCTCTTTGCATGCGTTTCTCTCCCTTTTTCAAAATAAATACATACGTTTTTTTAAAAAAAAATTCCCGGCACTGTCAGGATTTGATTGCCTTATTGCGTTTGCATAATTGACGCCTCTGGGTGTGTGTATATGTGTGTCTGTGCGTGTGATTTTTTTTTTCCCCCTTTAAATCCGGCTGCTGCTGCCGCCGCGGCCGCTGCAAACGGAAAGCAAGCATGCGTTCATCTTTTGTCTTTCATTTTACCTTCAGGGTGACATTCAGTGCCAACTGCTCCCTTTTGACGGTCGCCAATCCCCGCCTGGGCAAAATAAATTTTTAAAACGTAGGGGGGAGGGGAAGGAAGAGCCCCCTCAATCCGAATGCTGGGGTTTGCCTTCCTTCCACTACCGGATCCCAAACCTACCCGACCCACCTCCCAACCCTGAAAAACCTTTTCCCTTCTACCCACCGGGCCCGGGCAGAGGATCGGCACCGAGACAGCCAGGAGCCAGACACTCCTGTTGGCGGCTTGCGCTTGCTGACTTCCATGTCTCAGTAGCATTCCCTGTGAGTAGGCCTCTCACAACTGGAGCTATTTTTGTCTCCCAGAGATGTGTTCTTTAAAGCCTTTTAAAAAATGGGGAGGGGGCAGGGAACAAAAAAAGCCAGAAAGAAAAGCCCAAGCCCCTATTCAAGGGTCTGTATGGTACATCATCTCTTGGCTGCTAACCAAAAGGTCGGCATAATATTTGGGGGGCTCCTGCCATCCGACCCACCAGGGAAGTTTGGAAGGGCAGAAAGGATAATTAGTTTTTATTTGGATTATTCTCCAACTGCAGGGAAACTTTATCATTGTTATTTTAAATACAAAGATACGATTGCTGGCTGTTCATTGTGTTTGTCATTTTTACATTCATGTTTTCTAGAATCGGTAGGGAAGGCCTCAAGAATAATCCTTAATATTTATTTCTGCAAATATGAGAATGTATTTTAGACATGTGGTCATATGACAGGTAATGCAGGCATCACCTCTTTTTATAATATTTAGTTTGTGTTATTTTTACACTGTATTTTTATGTAGTTTCTATTAGTCATAATGGATCTCCTCACCATGTGGGCATTACTGACCAACGACCAGCGCCAAGTTTGGCAAATACTTTTCTCCTTCTTTATCATTAGCTACCTATCTGGAGAAGCAGAATGGGTTTAGGATTTTTTTTCTCCCAAGCCCATTGCTGACCTTGGTCACCATCATGTATTGGTAGTTACCGTTCCTGCTGATTCCGGATCCCTAAAAGATGACAGCAAAAGCCAAGGTTATAAAGAACAAAGCAGGCAGGAGGGTGTCCGCTATGAGAAACAACGAGTAGGAGAGAAACTTTTAAACTCACCCAAGAGAATTTTCAGATGCTGTTTTTTTTTGTTGGTATAAGAATAGTTTAGCTATTTGAGAGGCTGACTAAGTTTAATGAAACTAGCAAGTAATGTGTTAGGTCTTTTCCCTTTAAAGTTACAGTCCAAGAATCACTAGGAAACTCCATAGGGAAGGTATTGTGATTATGCAAAGACCAAACAATCAGAATTGGAGACGTGCTGTGCTGAAGTGGATCTAGGAAGGGTCCCAGGACTACTGGCTAGTGGCCAGATGCTGCAGCTTGAACGGTGACTCTCCACTCTTGACAACTGGACATAGCTCTTCTGTCTCTGCTTCTCAGTCTCCCTGGAATGCCCAGAGGATGAACTGGTCCAGTCTAGTGGGCTACTTAGAGAGTGTCAGAGTCAAAGATGACTCTGAAGAGGGTAAGGGCCTATTCAAAACCAGAGTAGGGATCATCTACAGATTTTATGAGTAACTTTTCAGTAACTATCCAAGAGGCATTTGTTAATATTCAATCTACCAACCTGGTTCTCCTTTTTTTTTTTTTTTCCTCCTAATTTAACTTATTAATCTTGGAACTGGACCCTTACAGACCTACTGCAAAGGGAAAGTACCATAAAATTTTGACCTAACTTTAATCCCTGGAAATCCAATTTTATTTTATTTTCTTCTTTAAAAAAACAAAAACAGCCTCCCATGCTGTTTGTCACCAGTCCACATGCCAGTGGGGGCAGCCAAGTGGTTACCCTACCTGGGGGTGGGGGGGGGTGTTTGTGCAATTAGCAAAGCGAAGAGGAGGGCTACTCTAGAGGTCTGAATAGATCCTTCCTGAGCCCCCACCCCCAAAAAAACAGATTCCCTAAATCCAACTCCTTTGCCTAAGAAGAGCTCTGTTGCGTTTATTCAAGTTCAAACTCCTCAGACTGCCTTCAAGTCTTCATTTTCTGGGGTCTTCCAAAATACAAGATTTAATATTATCATAGTAGAGTTCAGTTTAGCTTCTCAACCAAACCAAAGGTGGTAAAAATGCTTAGCAAGCTGGCTAGAATGAATAGAAGACACTATTTTAACCACTTGTACTTAAAACACACCCGTTTCTGTCGAGTCGATTCTGACTCATAGTGACGCTATAGGACAGAGTAGACCTGCCCCATAGGGTTTTCAAGGAGCAGTTGGTGGATTTGAACTGCCAACTTTTGGCTGGCAGCTGAGCTCTTAACCACTGTACCACCAGGACTCCTTACTTGTGCTTGGAACGTGTAAATCTAATTAATTAAATCTTCTCAATGACAATATGAGAGAGGTACTATTATTATATCTATTTTACCAAAGGAAATGGAGACAGAGAGAAATTAAGTAATTTGCCCATAGTTAGATAGCTGGGATTCAAATTCAAGTGCTTTGAGTCCTCACTATCAACGTTTCTGCCCATTACCTACCTATCCAACCTTACTTCCAGCTACTCACGACATGCACCTATGGTTTAGTTGGGTGGTCACCCACTGCTCACCCTCCATCCTGTTAACTCATACGCCAAGACCACTGCCCAAGTGTTCATTCCATCAGCATCCTCCAAACTTTCCAAGTGCCTTCCTTCTGCCTCTTCAACTGTTCAAATTCTATCGATCAAGGCCAAGTTCAACTCCTACTTCTTCTTCAAAGGCATTCCTTATATTCTTGGGTATCCTGATCATTGTTTCCTCTCTGTTCCACAATGTTCTCTACTACATAAGACGTCACTGTTCTCTAGTTGTTTCTGGGGTTTATTTTAAATCTCCTCACCTTCCAATTCCTTTCTGACACGATTATGCCCGTTTTTCCCCCTCTCTCTCTTCCATTTTGGCTAACATCTTGCCAAGTACAACACTGGCTCTCATTCAATGGTTTCTAATGCATTAATTAATATAAAACTGACCTTCGGAGAGCTATCGTGCCACTTCTCAATTTGACAGAAATTTAAAGTTTTATGTAGGAAACGTTGTAACCTTTTAGCTGAAGAAACTCAAGCTGAAGAAAGCTTGATTTTCCATGTTTCAAATGGTCCCTAGAAAACAACCAAGTAAGATCAGAGGTGAAAATACTTAACTGGAGAATTGTATTAGGATGAGGTAGAATTTAATGGGCTAATTGTAGTATTCGGAAAGTTGCTATAAACTTCTTCACTATGACTTTTTAGCTGTTATGAGCCTTTCTTGGCTATATGTATTTAGAGTTTTCTCAGTGTCAGGAAATCATACTTTCTGTTTAAAAAAATAGGAAAATAAGTGGAGACCAGTAGTCAGGAGGCTTGTAGTCTCACCTTAGACCTGTTACTGGTCAGCTGTGAATGACTTATGGCAAATTATTTAACCATTCTGGGACTCAGTTTCCTAATTGCATAAGGGGAAACTGAACTAACCTCCCAGCTCCCAGCTCCAAGGTCCCCGAAGGTCTGAGCTTTTGCAAGTCTGAAAAGGGGGCCTGGGGGACTGTGGGGGGGGAGATAAAATATATCAGCCTAGAGGGAGACTGGAGTTTTTGTGTTTTTGCTTTTTTGAGGATACTAAAATGATGCTGGGGGGCTCAGGTGAAATTAACAAGGTTCAGATCTCTAATTCCCAAGTAAATTTTGGGGTAGCTCAGCAAAAAAAAAAAAAAAAAAAAAAAAATCCGTAGATCAAAATATGTTCAATCTTACATTTTTCAACACTGTCCCTTTGTATGAGATATTCATAACCGAACATACCAGTAGCCCACCATATCAGACAACATATTAGTCACCATTCATGTTTGCCTCAACCTACTACTTTCTAACACGATCAAATTGTTGTTCAGACCTCACTGGACATGAATGGATCCAGGGATCTGGCCTATTTTCCATGGATGCCTTGAATTAAGTCATGAAGCTAGGCTAAAGAGCACAGGCCTACAGAATAGACTTGGGGACCAGACCCAGAATGGGATTGTTTGCATATTTCCTGGTTGTGACTAAACTTTGAGCAAGCCTCACTCTATGTTCCTTTCTTATTTGTCCTTGTTTATGGAATAATTATAACCCACCAACCTTCTCACCAGGCTTTTGTTAAGATAAAATGAAATAGACGTGAAAAGCACTTTACCAATACAACATAATATTATCAACTTTTCCTACATAAAGTGTGTCTCATTTTACAATGGAGACAGTTTCTGAACAATTTACAGCTAGTACAGCACTTGCAGATGAGAATTTGAGCCCCTTGGCTGAGAATCCAAGTTGATTTCTACTGCGCCTTGCTGGCATAGAACTTTACAACGTCATATTGCAGGTTAGAGGCCCTTGTGCCATAGTGGTTAAGAGCTACGACTGCCAACCAAAAGGTCAGCAGTTTGAACCCCCAGCCGCTCCTTGGAAACTCTATAGGGCAGTTCTATGCTGTCCTATAGGGTCTCTATGAATCAGAATCAACTCAATGGCAATGGGTTTGGGTTTTTTTGGTTTTATCGCCCATTAAGGGCAGAATCGGATTTCAGGGTAGATCTGTTGCTTGCCCATAGTACACACTACAAAAGACATGATACAAACTGCAAGAAACTATTACAGCTAACCACACCTCAACTAGAATCAAATTAATTAAAACATTTATTTAAAATATAAATTTATGCCATACTTCTGACATGCAATAATGAGAACAATTTCATATAAGGCAGTGGTCTTTAACTCCAATTTCATAATAGCTTTAGGGATCTATGGATGACATAAGAAAACTGAAGGCAATTTGTGTGTGAGTGTGTGTGTGCACGTACACATTTGTGTGTGTTCTCAGAAGACTCATAACTTTCATCACATTCTCAGAAGGGTTCGTGAGTCTAGGAAGTTTAAGAACCACTGACCTAAGAGTAGTTTATTTTAAAACTGAACTCAAAGGGAATCACACATTCATTTAAGTCAAACGTCACACTGGCTACAACATCTATTCAGAATGATGGCCTTGAGATACAATAAAAGCCTCAATCATCAGAGAAATTTATTTTCAAGCTATTTTATTTAACTAACACAGGAAAATGTACCAGGCTGTTAAAAAGCCTGAAATATTGACTTAATGTAAGAAGAGGTTTCCGGTTTTGTATAACTACCTGGGCAGTCCTCTGTGTGCTAAGAAAAGGGGATTGGTGTGGGAAGGTGCTCACTGGTCCACTGAGGACACTTGGGAGCCCACTGCAGCTGTAGAGGTGGCAAAGAATGAAGGCCTGAAGCAGGACTGTTGCAGTGGAATGGGGAGGAGAGACTAGAGGGAACTAGAATCGACAGACTAAAGTGTCTGGCATGAATTAATGGTAAGACACTGAAAAACAAAACAAACCCATTGCAGTCCAGCAGATTCCAACTCATAGCAACTCTGTGGGATCTAACTATGAGTTGCAATTAACTCAAAGGCAATTTTTTTTTTTTAACTTTATGGAAGCAGATTGCCATTATCTTTCTCCCGCAGTGCAGTTGGTGGGTTCGAAGCTCCAAGCTTTCTGTTAACAACTGAGCACTTAACCACTATGCCACCAGGGCTCCTTAGGACATTAAAGAGGTACAAATAAAGGTTATGCTAAGAAAATAATGAATTTGGTTTGGGGTTAAAGACCTGGGAAACAGCTAGAATCCACTGGAGATAGTTATTGGGGAATCATCAGTGAATCGGGGATGACATAAGCTGGTAATAAAGGTGGGAAAAAATATGAAAGCAAGTGATTAAGGAGAGTATGAAATCGAATTGAATTTGCTTGTATAAGATATAATTTGTAAGATACAAAATTGTATAACAGCTAAGGAAAAGTAGTGTAGGTAGCTTTAAATTCTTATGGACACCTGTACTTGTGCAATGAATTTCTGAACATAGCTATAAATCTCAGAATTTTATTCTTCACCTGGGATTTTCTAGAGTTTTTTCATTGAGATCATGCGTTTAAAGCCCAAGTTCAGAAGGAAGAAAGAGTTTTTCTTGGCAACCAGGTTCCACTGGAAAAAAGTAATCAAGATGTCACCTGATGCCACAAGTTACCAGCTATGTTCTTAGCTCTGTGGGCCTGCCAGCTGCTGAACCAGCAGAGGAAGGTTGGTGTATAATGGAAAGAACACTAAATCTAGAGTCAGAACGCTTGAGTGTGAGTCTCCTTTCCGCTTCATACTGCTTTTGTGACCCCAAGCAACTTATTCAACTTCTCAGCACTGAGATTTTCCCTTTAGTAACTGCCCACCATCCTACTGCCATCCTCAGGTATTAGTCCCTAGAGCATTCGTGTTTCTGTGATCTCCAAAGGGCTGGCATGAGTGAGCCCAACCACACACCTTAAGAGTCACCTCCTTGGTGAACTCTGCTGCCCGTGATGGCCCAGTGTGGCCCATTACTCCCTTCTCTCTACTTCCGTCAACACACTTTTGTAACTGTACTTACCATATTTATTAAATCATCACTAATATGTCTGTCTTTGCTACTCAGCTTTGAATGCTTTTAGTGTGGCAGATGACTTTGTGTGTAGCATACAGTAAGTGCTCCACAAATGTCAAATGAATAAACTACTATTGGGGAGAGGATCTGCCTGCTTCCGTTCCTATTCCACGAAATGTCTCTAGCTGAGCTGGGAAATGGAAACAACCAGGATCGACCTGACTTACGGGTCAGGTCATGTGATATGGGTGTTTTGCTCAGAAGGGGCCTCTCGCCCATAGAACTTGTGCATTTATTGTTCACTAGGAGCCCTGGTGGTGCAGTGGTTAAGAGCTCAGCTGCTAACCAAAAGGTCAGCAGTTTGAATCCACCAGCCATTCCTTGGAAACCCTATGGGGTGGTTCTACTCTGTCCTATAGGCTCACTACGAGTTAGAATCAACTTGACTGCAATGGTTTTTGTTTTTTTTTTTTTGGTTTATGCACTTTAGGGAGTCCCTGGGTGGTGCAAACAATTAATGCCCTCAGCTGCTAAAGGAAAGATTGGAGGTTCAGGTCCACCGAGAAACACCTCAGAAGAAAGAGCTGGTGACCTACTGCTGAAAAATCAGCCCCTGAAAATGCCAGGGAGCACAGTTCTCCTCTGACACACACTGGGGTCGCCACGAGTCAGAATCAACAGTAACTTTTTTTTTTTTTTAATGCAGCCTTATGTGTACAGTTCTTTAAAGGGATAAATCTATTATTTCCCAATCAGATTTAAGCTTAAAATGCAAATACTCCCAAAAAGGTCAACATTACCTTCACTTGGCATAAATAGAAAACCGAGGTGAGAAGAGAAGGTGTGGCGGGCGTTGGGACCCTACAGGTGGGCAAAATTGCCGTCACAGCATGGCAAAAAGGACACAGGACCCAGAACCCAAACTTCCTGTAGAATCATCTCAAACTCTTTACAGTCAGTTACGTTTAAGATGGAAATTACGATATTAAGTATCAGGGTGATTTGGGAGGATTACATGAGATAATGCATGTGAGGACATCACACCTTGCCCCAAACATCAGTTGATTCCGATTCATGGCAATGTCACCTGTGTCACAGTACAATTGTGCTTCATAGGATTTTCAATGGCTGATTTCTCGGAAGTAGATTGCCAGGTCTTTCTTGTGAGGCACCTCTGGGTGGACTCAGACCTCCAGCCTTTCCATTAGCAGCCAAGCTCATTAACCATTTGCATCACCCAAGGACTTTGTTCAAAATAGGCAGCTAACAAAAGCAAATTATTCTTCTCCCTTCTCCCTACCTCCCTCCTTTATTCCTCCTTGCCTGCTTTCCTTCCTAGAAGAAGAGAATACAGCTCATCAATATGGAACCGTGATCACCTTGTAAGCCTTTCTCTTGGTCAAAGCCCATTGCCAAACCGGTTGCCATCCTGTCAATTCCAACTCATAATGACTCTATAGGACAGAGTAGAACTGTCCCATAGGGTTTCCAAGAAGCCCCTGGTGGATTTGAACTGCTGGCCTTTTGGTTAGCAGCCGTAGCTCTTAACCACTACCCCACCAGGGTTTCTGGAACTGCTCCATAGGGTTAAAAATAGGGTTCCTGGAATTACCTTGTGTCAGCGGTTCCCAAGCTTTCCTGCACACTGGAATCACTTGGGAAGCTTTATAACCCTGATGTTCAAGTCACACCCACAGCAATTAAATCGGAATTCTAGAATTGGGAACCAGAAATAGTCCTTTTTTTTTAATGGGCCTGCGGCTACTTAGCTGATTGGAGCTTGATGCTAATTCAGCCCAAGCTTCAGAGTCTTCTCCAGAACAGGTCTTCACTCTGCACAGACCCAGAATTCTCATTCCTTCTTCAGCCCTCCCATGGCAAGGGCTTTATAAATGAACCCTAGCTAGAGAGGGTAATAACAGTGGACTGACTCATCATGGGCACCAAAAAAGCAAATAAAAAACACAGAAAACACCTGCATTTGTAGAACTCCACAATTTACAAAGCCCTTTAGCACCTTATTGTATTTAACCTCCACAACAACCCCGAGCCATAGGCATTATTGTTACGCACAAGTTACAGCTGAAAAAACTGAAAATAAAGAAGTTCAGCTTTCTCAGGAACAAAGTGGCAGAATCAGGCCTGTGCATGGGTCCAGGATCCCAGAGTCATCATTCTTTATCCTATACCATAGTGTCTCAGAGGTTCACAGATTGGTGGACAGCAGGATCATATCTGCATTTGACGGTTGGTTCAGAACTAGGATCTAGTTTCTCTTGAGGTCAGGAGAGAAGGGGAGGAGGGAAGGAAGGAAAGAAGAAAGAAGTTAAGGAGAAAAATATTGCCAAATATATTTGAGTAAAAGAAGCTTCTTTCCAGTAGGCCATTTAAAATTATTTAATATGCTAATAAGAGTTATAAATTTCTAAAACTTAGTAGTTCCAAACTTGAACAGTGAACCCCTTTTTAACTCGGCATTCTCAATACTGACCCACAGCACACCCTTTGGTAAAGGCTGCTATGGCTTTCTGTCTCCTACTGCAAGACATCTTTCGAATGTCACACTCTCACAGAGGACTCCCCTGATCACTTTATTTAAAACTGAAACACCGCCTGTCCCGGATCCCAGTCCTCTCTACTTGCTTTTCTGCTTTGTTTTCTTTTCCCCCATAGCACTTAACACCTTGTAGTAAACCTTATAGTGTACTTATTTGTTTGCTGTCTGTCTCCCTCTCTATGTCTTCAAGCTCCATGACAGCAGGACGGTTTCTGAGGTTTTTTCCCACAGTGGTATCTCCAACACCTAGAAGAGTACCAGGCACAGAGTATGTGCTTAATAAATATGTGTGAAAAGGATGAATGACGGCCGAAGAGAAACGTGTTATGGAAGAAATTCAAATGGAAGCATCTTCTCTAGTTAGATCTGCTTGAAGAGTACCAAGAAACTTTCTAATTAGTCATCCTTGCAATGGCCTGATGAAGTAGATATCATCCTCAACTTATAGAAAAAATAAAGTGAGAACTAACAGGATTAGACTGCAAAAATTGGCAAAATTGTTAAACTGGAATTGAATCCTTTTAATTTTCTGTGTAATTATTGTGGAACAAAGTATATATGGTGGATGTTTCCAACAGGATCTGTGAACCATATTATAAATGCGAACAGCTATGAATTCCACCACGCATCAGTTTGTGTTAAGGTGCTGTCTTGCATATCGCTGTGATGCCAGAAACTATACCACTAGTATTTCAAACACCAGCAGGGTCACCTATGGTGGACAGGTTTCAATGGAGCTTCCAGACTATGACAGACTAGACAGAAAGGCCTGGTGATCTACTTCCAAAAACCAGCCAATGAAAAACTTTATGGATCAAAACAGAATATAGTTCCACATAGTGCTGGCAGATGAGCCCCCTAGGTTGGAAGGCACTACACCATAGCTACAACAATGGACTCAAACATACCAACAGTCATGAAGATGGCAAAGGACTGGGCAATGCTGTATTCTGTCACACATAAGGTCACCATGAGTAAGAGCTGACTCATGGCAACTAACAGCAATATGCCATGAATTACATTGATGCCTAATGTATCAGGCCAGCAAACTAGTCTCCATCCATCAAAGCCAGATCCCAAGCTGGGATATAAAAAGTGAGCAGATTGCTGACATAATGACGCTGATCATTGCCTGGGTTCAGATTCTTCACAGGTCAAATCATACTCTGGGAAATGTTCTGCAGAATTCTCATGGAAGTCAGCCTGTAACATGAGAGTTGTTAGCTGGGTTCTCGTGCACCATCTTACAAGGGTTGCATTGTGCAGTACAATGTTTGCATCGTTGTAGAGCTTTTCTCTGTAAAGGTCAAGGTGCTGTGAACAATTCAAATACAAGCAGAAATGAGGATGGTTCATCAAGCTTAGAAATTCACCCAGCTGACCGACTCCTCTTCAAACACAGAGAGTAACAATGAAGTGGAGAATATAGTGCACAGTAGTAGTGTTCAAGGGATGCTCTGTTCCTCTGTTTCCCTTTTTATCCAGAAAAAAACTACCTTTATGAACTGAGGCTGTTTTAGCAATGAAAATGGTATTCATGAAACACAGCAGAAACAGCATATCCAAATGGGCATTTCCCTTCAAAACAGTAACTTGGGGAGGCTACATAATTCCCTCAGCAGTCCTGTGATTGCTCAAAACATTTTGGGAATTTCTCTTTTAAAATTACCGTCATAACTGGTTTAGGACTTGCACAAGAAAACCAATATCATTCCTTTACAGTTGTGCTTTATATAATAAAAATATTGTTGTTAGGTGCTGTTGAGTCGATTCTGACTCATAGCAACCCCATGTGACAGAGGAGAATGGCCCCATAGGTTTTTTTTGGCTATAATCTGTACAGAAGCAGCTTGCCAGATCTTTCTCCCTTGAAGCTGCTGAATGGGTTCGAACCACTGATCTTTCAGTTAGCAGCCCAGTGCTTAACCGTTACACCAGCAGGGCTCCTTGTAATAAAAATACGTTTCAATTCCAGGCCCACTGATTACCACAGTACACAAGTCGGTCTGTGCCTGGGGAGCTTGGTTGGTCAGTGTAGTGGGTAATGATTCGGCTGCACCTCAGAGTCCTACAGGCACTCACTAAAGACACAGGGTACCACGCTGACCCCGGCCTGCTATGTAACATGTCAGGGTCGCAAATCAAGAGTTTGTTTTTGAACAATCACCCCAGCTGATTCCGAAGCATCCAGTTTTCTTTGTGAACTGTGGGTTAAAGTGTCCTGCTGCTGCGAGACAGGGTGTGGGGTCTGAACCCTGTTCTGAGCCAGTTAATCTTCCTTTACTTCATGGTCACAAAGCCCAAACCTCTCTAACATCCAATCATTCATTCACTCTCCGAGCATCTACTGAGCCTTTACTGTTTGTTCTATTTTAAAAAGAGAAACAGTTGGTAATGTGAAGGCCAGAAGAAAGGGTATGTATGGACGGTTAGCTTAAAAACACATCCCCATTGGATATACCCTCTTCCTCTTCATACTCTTTTGACAAGCTTATGGCTTCAACCTTTTCTTTGGAGGCAGCCCAAAACAGAACAAAAACGTAGCCTCCTGAAGAAAATTGTGTGGAGTCAGACTCTTGCCCCAGTCCTTAACTGGTTGACCTTCAGCAAGATACTTTCCTGTTCTGCACATCAGTTTGCCCCCTGCATGTGATGTAGTTAATAATACAGAACCTACCTCATGAGAATTTGAGAGGATCAGTGAGATAATATTTATAAAATACTTAACTCAGTACTCACAGTTTTCAGTAAATATTAGTTATTATTATTTTTGGAAACCCTGGTGGTGCAATGGTTAAGAGTTCAGCTGCTAACCAAAAGGTCAACAGTTCAAATTCACCAGGCACTCCTTGGAAGCCCTATGGGGCAGTTCTACTTTGTCCTATTGGGTCACTATGAGTCGGAATCAACTCGATGGCAATGGGTTTAGCATATTATATTAATAATAATATATACTGAGATATTAACAGTAATAATTAAGATGTGTTGAGTTCTCGGCACAATATACACTTACAAAAATCCTACTATGTAGATGCTGTTAAAACTCCTCTTGTACAGACTGGGAAACCAGGGTCCAGAGTGTACAAGTTGCCCTTTCTCCAGGTCAGGTCTTCACGGCCTATTGCCTGGGCTAATGAAATAACTTCCCAAAACTGCTCTGCAACTCCCAGTTGAGAGTTCTCCAACCACTTCTCACCCAGCTTTCAGAATAACTTTCCCAAGATCAGTTCTCACCATTCATTTATTCTTTAATTTCACAAGCATTTATTAGTAACCACAGTCCAAGCAGTATTTTTCTAATCCATCACTGACACATGTAAAGATAAGTCTGCCATGACCCTGGTCTGGAAGGAGCTGTTAGTCTTCGGGAAAGGCTGCTGCATAAACAGACAATTGCCATAAAGACCGATGTGTGCAGTACAGACCCGAGCAGAAAAAAGGATCCCTAATGCAGCACGGGGCAGCCTGAGGGGCGGAAATGCGTCCAAAAAGCTTCTTGGGGAAAATGACCACAAGGTTAGACGGTTGGGAGAGTCAGCCAAGCAGTTGGTGAGGGAGAAGAAAGAAGAAAGGGCCTTCCTGGCAGAGGGGAAAGTAGGAACAAATGCAGACAGGTATCAGTACGCTGTGAGCAGGAGACAGCAAATAAGGCCACATTGCTCAGTGTCACTCTGTGTCAGAGGGTAGTTTAGGGACTCAGTCTGGGAGGCTTGGGTTGGGGGTTTTTCTTAAAGCTTGGTTTACACATAAACATCCAGTTTTTATGTGTTTATGTTTATTTGGACTTATTTGGAGCAGGTAGAGAGCTGACTGAGATTATGGGGGCTAAATTTTCCTCCCCCTTAGTCAATCTTGCCACTATTGCTGGTATTGCTGCAATATGAAGTGTGAAGCAGAGAGAGAGCTTCTCAGCCAGCTTAAGGACTTGGACTTCACGTTGCAAAGGGCAGCAGCTAACGGCTCTTAAGAAAGGAACAACACGATTGTCCTTGTGTCAAAGAAGAGAAGACTCAGGTGATGAATGCCTCTCCCTACCTCACAATTGTTAAATGTCTTCCTTGTGCCCAAAGAAGAAAGTTTAAGCTCCTTGGCCTTTCAGGGAGAGGACCAGTTGTAAAGGCCCAGAGGTGCCAGCATATTTGCTCTGTTGGAGAAACAGCAGGCAGACCCATGTGGCTGAAGCAGAATCAGAGGTAGGACAGGGAGGTGCAGTGGAAAACGGTAGGGGGTGAGATCAGAAAGACAAATCACATAGCTTGTAAAGGCCCAGGTAAAGCCTTTGGAATTTACTCTGAGCCCCTCAGGAGCCAGTGGACGGGCTGAGCAGAGAGGCAACCTGATCTGACTCATTTTTTTTTTTTTAATCACTCTGGTAGCTCTCATCCTGGATGCCATCACATAATAATATACTAGACCTGGGTTCTGCACCCAAAATAGTCTCCAACCTTCTCTTGTCTCAGCGCCCCTTCTTAAACTTCACAAATTCTTACATCTATTCTTTCGCACACTTATCTTTGACTCACAAGGAAAACTACTGATGTCAAAGGCTGGACTCCTTTTCGTGTCGCCTGCAGCCCCTGCTGAGAGTGCTGATGTGGACAGCATTGTTGATAGCCATATACAGAACACTGGTACCTACTACCAGCTGCCACTGAGTCTACCCCAACTCAGGAGGCCCCACGTGTGTCAGAGTAGGACTGTGCTCCGGAGGGTTTTCAGTGGCTGATTGCTTTGGAAGTGGATTGCCAGGCCTTCTTACCAAGGCACCTGTGGGCGGACTTGAACCTCCAACCTTTTGTTTGCACCAACCAGAGACTCCTTACCAGTACCTACTGAGAACTTAATTGAGTGATGAAAGCCCTGGAGACTACTATTTAAAACAAATGCAATGGAAAGGGGCAAATATTAAGTGGAAAACCATGGAGCCTGGATCCAGCAAACCTGGCTTCTCCGGGGGCCTTGAGCAATTCAGCTCTCTGAGCCTCATTCCCTCATCTGCTCAATGGAGATGATCCCTGTGATACAGTATTGAACAGGGAAATATAAATGAGACCAAACGGGTGAGAGGACTTTGTAAGTAATAACAGGGTACATGAAAATGAGACATCATCATTTTCTCAGCAAACTAGTCACCAAGCAAGGTCTTGAAGCCACAGGACTACAGCATCTTCAGGTAGACACAGAGGTAGGGAAGGGCCTGGAGGAGCTGGTATCGGGTGGCACGAAACACTAGGTTTCAGGATAAGCAGAGTTGGAAGAAAATAGTGACATCATCCATTTTCCCACTCATAATACATGTCGTAGCTGAGACGTAGTGGTTAAGAGCCACGGCTGCTAACCAAAAATGTCTGCAGTTTGAATCCACCAGCTGCTCCTTGAAAACCCTATGGGACAGTTCTACTATGTCCTATAGGGTCACTATGAGTCAGAATCCACTCGACAGTAAAGGGTTTTGTTTTTTATAATTTTGAATTTTATAATAAAGCTCCTCCTTCTGTGGTGAGTAACAAATCATTGGAGAGTTCACATAACGGGTTATTTTCTGGGGAAGTGTTTCTGAATGATCACGGGTTATGCATGGTTCAGCTGGATAAGTAAGGTAAGCACAATATCCTGTTCAGCTCCTACTTCCTGTTACCTCTTGTTCCCAAAGAGGAGCCCACTGACCCACAAACAAATTCAGATCCATTCCCAGCCCCAACATTCATCTCGGCCCGTGGTTGGAAGCCATGCCAGAAGGGTGAATAAGCATGTTATCATCATTCTCCTGGTCTGGTGCTGACTGGGTATCTTACCTCCAGTAACTAGACTCAAATGTCCACTTTGCTCTTAGTGTGACTATAATAACTAATAAAAAATATCTATCATATATTGAGAAGCCCTGGTGGCACAGCAGTTAAGAACTCGGCTGCTAACCAGAAGGTTGGTGATTCAAATCCACCAGCCACTCCTTGGAAGCCCTATGGGGCAGTTCTACTCTGCCCTATGGGGTCGCTATGAGTCAGCATTGACTCGATGACAATGGGTTTGGTTTGGTTTCAATTATCATATATTGAGTTCTTACTGTGGTTCAGGCATGGACTAAGTGTCCTGTTGGTGTGTAACATCACAATACTCCTATGAGGTACGCACTATTCCATTTTATTATAGTCTTGAAAGTGGGAATTCAGAGAGATCAAATAACTTGCCCTCATTGCCAGCTTAGCAAGTGATGGGGCCAGGATGTGAGTTCAGCTCTTCATTTCCTAATCCTTAATCATGACCTCTGTACTCGAACCTGGCTCCTAAAAGCTGGCCCGGTGGATGGGTTCACTGTAAGGACTGGAGTCTGTCAGTCTTTCTGGATTGCTGCTGACTGGTCTCCCCTGGCCTTCTCTGGTATAACCCCACCTACCACTAGCTGGACTTCCCACACGCTGGCACCTGCTGGCGCTCCCACCTGTCTCCAGGACACAGATTCTGTGCATTCGTCTCCTCCTGGACTTCCTCCCCCAACCCACACATGGACAACCACCCTGGCACCTGCCCATCCCATTAGCCACCTCTAACCTCAAGACTCAGTTTTTTTCTGGCCCATAATTTCTAAGAACGTGAAGCTGTTGGCTGTGTGAACTTGGGTTTCCTAGGGGGAAGGTTTAGAGGTCATTGAGGAGATAGCAAGAAAACATACCTCCACCCTGTTTATGTTCTAGAAACGATAAAATAAATCTTGAAACTATATAGTTATCATTTCAAGAACTAAATCAGACCAACTTCATCAGATCGTGGTGAATACAGCTGCCTGTGTAAGGAAATTAAACACTAATACAACCTCTCCAAACTGGACTGGCATTAAAAATGACAGCCTTGATAGACATAAATAAAACATATATTCTTTCTTCCAAAGAAAAAAAAAAAACTAAATAAAATAGGTAAAAATAGGTAGAACATAGTTTTAAATGCAATGATCTCTGAGCAATGGATTTCAAACATTTTTCAATCAAAGGGTCCGTTGTTTTCTTAAAGTAATGATACCTGGAATTTCAATGTGTAACAGAGATCAGAGGAGAACTCCTTTGACTGAACAGGCACATGAAGATCACCTATCCTTATCCTCTCTGCTTCACAGCAGCTCAGGAAGCTTCTCGGCCTACACACACACACACACCCTAGTCTCAATCTTTTTTTTTTTTTTTTAAAGTAATTCTGTGACTTATTCTGGGAGTACCTGGGTGGTGTGAACAGTTAATGTGCTTGCCTGCTAATCAAAAGGATGGAGGTTCAAGTCCACCCAGAAGGGCCTACAGAGCACAGCTCTACTCTGACACACATGGAGTAGCCAGGAGTCAGAGTCAACTCGATGGCAACTGTTTCGTGTATTTCTTTTTTTGTTGTTATTTTTGAGAGTATGTAGTTAAGTGCAAGTCGAGACGACAGAGGTGTAAAAGATACCGATCGGTTTTAAGTCTGGGCTATAAAAGAAGAAGAAAAGCTCTGAGTTGTCTAGAATAAAGAGGCTCATTTATCAGGAGGAATTTCTGAAACAGAAATTCCCTTAGCAGTCTTCTTGGTAACATGAACTACCCTGTTACAAGCTGCCTGACCAGCCTGAAGTTGTGCTGACACGGGGATATTTGGCTTTGAATCCTGCCTCCCTCCCCAGTGACCATAGCCCTGTTCCAGTCTTACCCCCTGTAACCTTGACAGCCTGACTTTGAGTTTTGCCAAACTCACTCCTATCGCTGTAAAGCTGTAAAAATTCTTCATGACAAACAATAGATTTTGCTTAATGTTATGTTTTGATCATGTTCCAAATATACTCTTGTCACGACTTAAAAGTTCCCCTCTCCCGAAAGCCTTCCCCTAGGGTCCACACCCTGAATTGGGACTTCTAGCTTCCTAAATTGTGAGAAAACAAATTTGTTTGTTAAAGTAAAAAAAAAAAAAAAAAAGTTCCCTCTCTCACCCCAGCTTACTAACTACTTGGAACAGAGAAACTTTCAAAACTGGAACAGTGAGGATAGTTTTAATGGATCTGGACGATTGATTAGACTGGAAATTTTCCATACATTAATCTGTCTTGCAAGCTAAACAGATGTGACAGCAGAAGTCAAACTCTGATTAATCTCAATTATCTTCTGATGTTAATAATTTGACTTCACCTTAAGACTTCAACAACAACAAAAGCCAAAGCAAAAAGTAACTGATATTTGCCACACTGTTAGAGTCATATCAGAAGATTAAAGGCAAGCAATTAACGATACTCCAAGTCTTCTCTTCCTAAGTACACTTGATAAGAAGCCTCTTTCTAATGTCCACCAAATTCTGCAAAACTCCAACTTTTCTGCCTGGATTAACAGTTTAGCCTGAGTTTTAATTTTTATTAGTGTTGACATTACCCAGCATTGAAACTGCAACCTCAGCTCACTCGTGGATGAGTCAAACGCCGGTGGTTTATGGTGGAGCCCTGTGTAATCTACAGCTGTGTCCTTTTACCTGAAATCTGAAACTTACACATACATATTGCACGTTTTCCCCCTTGGGCTTAGTTCGGAAAGTTTGTTTTATTAGGCAACAGACATAGGAAAGGGTTCAAGTTCTTTTTAATAGTTGCATTTAAATGCATATATGAACATTTCACTGTAGATAGTGAGACTAACAGTTCACAGAGAAGTTACCAAGTAGATATATGGTCTGCTCCTATGCCCAGACCTAATGCTGAAATGTATGAAAAACTCTCCCAAAACTCCGTGTAAGCTACTTATGCACAAGGGCCATACGACTGGCCTCCATACAATTATTTAAGATGTTATATAAAGAGTGTTTTCCATCTTTCTTATGCTTGGAAATAGATTTTATGACTGTGAATCAGAGCCAAAAAATATAATTTTATGCCATAAAAAAGCCACCTTTTCCTTTGGCTGTGGGAATTTATATGTACATATTTATGTGCATATATAGATAAAAATCTTCATAAAAACAGAGTGGTCCATTTGAGATGAGCTCTATTTAAAGTATGTCATTCCCGACTCTGATAATATCACTGCTATGCTTTAAAAAATCCAGTAGCTCCCCACAACTTGCCAAATTAAAAACAAATACCCAAAACCAGCATTTGAGCTTCTGCACAATTATTTTTTCTTTTCTGCCTTATCCCCTAACTTCTAACTGCACAAACCCTTAACCGAGTCAAATGAGACCGGATACAGTGGCCTCTATATCCAAACTAGTAATTCTCTCTCAAACCATGCCACTATTTTCGTTTGTCAAAATCCCAGTCATCCTTCAAAACTTCTCCTAAATGCTACCCCCTTGCCACCATCTTTCAACTCCTATAAATATCAGCTGTCCATCACTCAGACTTCCCTCTCTCATTACCACTTTCTCAGTATTTGCTGTAACTCTGCTTTGCTCTGAACGAACAGGTATCCTTTTCTCCTCAGTCTCTCCTGCTGCCTTCATTAGTCTACATCATCCTTGAGGAGAGGAGTGCGTCCTGCTCACGTTGGCAGCACTGTAGCATCTAACACAATCTCATATGAAATAGCTGTTCCAGAGAGGAGTGGGAGGTGGAGGGGACTGGTGAATTACATCAAATGGGCCTTTTAAAAAAAATCATTAGAATAACATTTCTTTAATAGGTTACAGAGCCACATATGTTAAAATTGTGATAATACGGTAGCCCATATATGAAAATGTAATGAGACAACCTAAAAGACAAGGCCTTTATCCATCTGACAGATTTCGGACAACACTAAATGTACAGGAGCAAAGCATTAGCTTGATCTTCCTACCAAAATGCTCAGGAATAAACCCGTGGAGAGAATATTCCAAGGCTTCATGGCATGGGATGAGAATGAGAGCTTTCCTCCATTTAGATGTTGTGCGAGACTGCTTTACAGAGGTACTAAGCAAAGTCACAAAAGACACTGTCTGCAAACTGTATATTCTGCTCCCTGCACTCATTTTCGCAGCTGCAACCACATTGGTCACACCTGCAAGACCAAATCCAGGGACCAGCTTAAGCCCAGGCGAGAAGTATAAAGCCAAATGTCCTCTGACTTACAATCAAATTCATTCAGAAGAGTTTGCTTGCTTATGTTCTCTACAAGATCCAATGGAGCACCCAGTAGTTCTGGGTACACCATCAAAGAAGCTTAGAAAACAACAAACATTTTCAACTTAAAATGGGGATAAAAGGGCACTCTCCTCAGGTACCATATCAGAATCAACTTAAGGACTTTCTTAAACTACACGTTTCCCCATACCACCAGACACATCCCTGCTCTGGGGCTTAGTGGAGATTGACCCTACTTATCCTCATAGCCAAGGGATCCAAGTACTCTACCCAGAAGGAAATTTAAAGCCATCAGTGTTCATGATAAAATTTGAGGAATAAAACTGGTGAGGTTGGCCAGGCTGAAAACCATGAGTAGAAAAAATGTTATGGGTAAACCAAAGAGGCTAGTGGAAAAATGGTCAGAGTTCATGACTACTTCAGGTATTAGTGAACTCTGAGAAGACGTACTTTCTGGCCTCCTGAACATACCATAACCTTAAAGGGTCTTTAAGTTGGGGTAAGTCTTCTCTGGATGGCACAAACAATTAAGCACTTGGGTACTAACCAAAAGGTTGGTGGCTTAAATACCCCCAGAGGGACCTTGGAAGAAAGGTCTGGCAATCTACAGCCATTGAAAACCCTATGGAGCACAGTTCTACTCTGACACACATGGGGTTGCCATAAGTTGGAATCAACTTCACAGCAACTGGTTTTTTGTTTGTTTGTTTGCTCATTTGTTTATAAATTGGAGTAGGTGAACTTTGACCTTACTAAGAGGTGTCTTGGTCATCTAGTACTGCTCTAACAGAAATACCACAAATAGATGGCTTTAATAAAGATAAATCTATTCTCTCACAGCCTAGTAGGCTGCAAGTCCAAATTCAGAGGGCCAGCTCCAGGAGAAGGTTTTCTCTCTCTGTTGGCTCTGGAGGAAGGTCCTGGTCCTCAGTCTTCCCTTGGTCTGGGAGCATCTCAGCACAGGAACCTCAGATCCAAAGGATGCGCTCTGCTCCTGGCACTGCTTTCTTGGTGGTATGAGGTCCACCTGTCTCTCTACTCGCTTCTTTCTTTTATACCTCAAAAGAGATGGGTTTAAGACATTATCTATCTTGTAAATCTCATCAATACAACCGCCACTAATCCATCTCATTACATCATAGTGATAGGATTTACAACACATAGGGAAATCACATCAGATGACAAAATGGTGGACAATCACACAATACTGGGAATCATGTCCTAATCAAGTTGACAGACATTTTGGGGGAACACAATTCAGTCCACAACAAGCGGTAGATCAACCTTGTTCAGTTAGTTCTAATTCTAAATCACATCATCTGGCCTACTAGGTGTAAGCTTTTCGAGGCCACGTCCTGGAGTCTGTAAGTCAGCCTCCTCTTCATTAGCTAGAGCATGGATGATAAACAAGTGGCTCACTGGCTGCTGGTCCCACCCACTCTCCCAGCATCTTTGGCAGAGGTTGCTCATCAGTCACGTCACCCTTGTGCACATGACAAGCATAGCCACAGAAATTTTCTCAATGTAGCACATGCAAACACTACCCCTTGATCAGAGAGAGTCGAAGCCACTGTACCACCCCCATCCTAGGGAAGTCCTTTCCAATCACCAAAATTTGTCTGTTTTGACTTCCAAAATTTGATTACTTCTCACCATTTTGTCCTGAATCCTAGAACTTCAGCTTGCTCAGAATCATAACAAACCATTGTCTGTTTGCCTTTCTGAGTCTCATCCTCCTAACCCAGTTTATGATAACCACAGGGAGTCACTTACTTTGATTTTTGCTGCGATTTCTCAGTTTCCAAGCCAACACATGGATCAGATCTTGAATTTTATCCAAGTGACTCCTGGCTTTAGTTTCCTACCTGTTAGGGTCAGCCCTGCTTCCACTCCTATCTTTGCACAAATGCCCCTCAGGGTGAGAGGCCAGATGTCCAAGTTGGTGCTAAAGAGTCCTGATTTTTTTATCGCTTTCTGCAAGTATACACACATACAAAGAAGTGTCCCAGTGCTAGGTGCCCATTTAAGAAGGACAGAGGTCAATTACTGGGACTAGGAGTCCAAGATGGCACAAAGATTGACTGCCATTCAGGGTTCACTGAAATTCCCTTGAGTCTCCTTTGACTACCCCTCTCCCTTTATCTTGAGAGTCATTAAGCCTCCGCGGCTGGCATAAACTCAGGAGCCTTCCATGTCCCAGAACCATGTGGAATGTGGCCTCACTGTGTCACCTCCCACCCCTCTCAGCACCCAGCTCACCAAAACAAAGATCAGAATTTTGATATATTACTGCTAAAAAGCCACTGGAGACTCTGAAATAGGGTCGTCTACCCAGCTGAAGTTAATAAATATACCATTCTGACAGGGATTCATACAATTCCAATATTTATGTACAGATTAATACATGGCACTCAAAACTATAGGACAAATAGGAATGAGCCCCTTCTAAAAGTTTGTAAGATTTCATAAACAGTAGAACCTTTTCAGGACAAAAAGTGGTTAGCAAGAAGACTTCCCTATATCGGAATTCCTGATATCCCTCTCCTATAAGCTTATAAATAATTTTTTTTTTATTTATAAGCACAGGTTCCCCTGGATAGCCTCACAAATTTATAGCTACTGGCTCTCAGCAACCATACATCACCCATATTTCCCCAGAATGGGGTCCTTTGGGTGGGATGAAGGGCTCTGAGAGCCATTGTGGAAGATTAAAATGAATACAACTTTTTTGCTATTCCTCTCAGCGAGAGGACAATAGTTCCACCCATTGAAACTAAGCTATTAGAATGCAGTAAAAGCCACATTATGGGACTTCCGAAATTAAGTCATAAGAAACTTTACAGCTCCCATCTGGGTCTCTTGGAACATTCTCTCTCAGGACATTCCCTCTTGGAACCCAGCCACCATGCTGCAAGAAACCCATACTACAGGAAGAAGCCATATATAGGCATTCAGGTTGACAGCTCCACCTGAGCTCTCAATCGACCACCATCATCAATTGCCAGCCATGTGAATGACCCATTTGGACCCATCTGAAGCCATTTGAGGCTTCAGATATCTGCAGTCCTAGCCAACACCTAAGAGAAACAGAAAAATATTGAGGAATGGAGAATACATTGAAGTTGTCTAGGATTAATTTTACCTGGATACACAATCAACCCCCCATGAAAGCAGCAATTAAGAAATCAAACAACACACTGCATTGGGAAAATCTGCTGCACAAGACCTCTTTAAAGTGTTAAAAAGCAAAGATGTCACTTTGAGGACTAAGGTGGGTCTTACCCAAGCCATGATATTTTCAATCACTTCATATGCATGTGAAAGCTGGGCAACGAATAAGGAAGACCAAAGAAGAATTGATGCCTTTGAATTATGGTGTTGGCAGAAAATACTGAATATATCATGGACTGCCAGAAGAACAAAATATCTGTCTTGGAAGAAGGACAGCCAAAATGCTCCTTAGAAGCAAGGATGGTGAGACGTTGCTTCAAGTACTTTGGACATGTTATCAGGAGGGACCAGTCCCTAAAAAATGACATCATGTTTGGTAAAGTACAGGCTCTACAAAAAAGAGGATGACAATGCAACAGTGGGATCAAGCATAACAATGATTGTGAGGATGGTGCAATACTGGGCAGTGTTTTGTTCTGTTGTACATAGGGTCACTGTGAGTTGGTACTGACTCATTTGCACCTGACAATAACAAGCCAACATCTGACTTCAACCACAAAAGTGATCCCAAGCAGAACTGTCCAGCCATGGTTTTCCCAAAGTCCTGGCCCACAAAATTATGAGCAAAATAAAATGATTGTTTTAGGTCACTAAGCTTTGGGGTGAGTTTTCACAGAGCCATAGATAACTAGAACAGAATTTGGTGTCGGAAGTGGGATTCTGTCATAACAAATATCTACAACATTTGGCATTGTCTCTGGAACCAAGTTGTACGCAGTAGTTTGTAGGGCCTTGAGGGGGTAGGTAGTGAAAGCTGAAAGGGCCTTGTAAAGATGAGAACTGGAAGAACAGTGAGAAAATTATTATGAGAGGCTGGAGAAAAGAGTACCCGAGTTAAATACTGTCACAGGGCAGTTAGCAAAATTATTTTCTGCAGTAATGCAAAAACTACAAATGAAAGAGTACCAGAGTACCTAATGATCTTGAGGATGTGATTAGGATGTTTGCAGGTACAATGTGAAAAATGCTATCTGGCTTCTTCTAGCTGTCTTTGATAAAATTCAAGGAGAGGTGAATGAAAGAAAAGACTGCTCAATTATTTTAACAGAATTTAGAGGAAATAGAAGGGATCCAGGATTTTCTAAGTTTGAAAATATACTGTTTCTCATCTCCAATCTCTCTCAACAAAGGATTCTTAAAGTAATAAATGGTTAATTTCTTCAGAGTAAAGATCGAATTCAGTCTTTGTTAAGACCTCAGAAAGTTTGAAATGGTGCCCCATAGAACCTTTTAGCTACACAAAGGGTCTTCTAAAGACCTATGGACAAGCCTCATAGATCCTCTCTGCTAAACAATAGAGCTTCTAAGCTGTGTTTTTCTACAGCAGCCTCACACAGGGCTTGAGATAGAGAAGGATGTACCTTGAAGGTGAGGTTTCAACTAATAGAGTGAATGCCAGTAAGTCATGGAAAACCTATAATGTTTTTGAGAAGACTGTATTGGTAGATTGCCTGTTAGCTTAGACTAAGAGGGACAGAGACAGTACAAAAGAGGTCTATGACTCTTAACCTCCTAAGAGCAGGAACCAGGTTGAGAAATCTACAGAATCGCAAACGTGAGCTTTTTTTTTTTTTTAAGGAAAGTTGACTCAGAGGTAGAACCAAGGTCTCAGAGGGTAACAAACAAGAACCACAGAAAATAACTCCAAGGGAGCAACTCCGAGGAAGGAACTGGCCACCTGCCGTCAGCTCAATTGGATAAGAAACTGCTTTGTGCCTCCCGTCTGACCACCTCTCTTTATAAACGGATGTGTTTACTGCAGTTATACGATCTTTGTACCACCATTTTATACTCAGTGTTGGGTGTGGAGGGATATTTGTTTTTTATTTCATAGGCCTTCAGACTAAGAAGAACCATTTTCAAGGAACTGACCATCAAGAGTCCCCATCCACACCTGAACCTGATTTTGATGACAAAATTATAAATTTAAACCAATGTGACAACGGAAAGAGATGTTTGATGCTTCAGGAAGTAATGAGAGTGTTTCTCACATGAGAAGAATATAAATAACTTATGATCATAAGGTAAACTGTGGTTGGTCAAAGATGTCTTCAAATCCTTTGCTACTCCTCCCATTAAGAATTTGCGTTGGGGAAAAGTGGGACCCTTAACATTATTTATAGATAAGACTTGCCACACAGATTTGGAATCTTTCTTTGTATTGTATCACAAAAAATAAAAACTATTAAATTTTGAAAGTTTCCTGCTAGTTCAATATATGAAAGCGTATATGAGTATTAAGTAAAAGAAAATAATCAAGACTAAAAAATCTCCACTGAGTGAAAAGCAAACCCTGTTCTGGGTCTTGAAGGAGTCAGGTGGTCCCATGAACTTTCTGCAGTATGCTATCCCCTTCACAGCTCTGACCTGGTAGCAGCAAGTACTGCCAGCCTGTCAGTCAGCGAGATCTTTCACTCTTGCTGCACAGAAACCTGGTCAAGTTTGAAAAAAAATTAGTTTCCCAGACCGAGATATCTAAGTACAGGCATATTCTTACTTTCGGCCAAAACAAGGTTAGACTTTCTGAACAAATGTGAGATGCTCTTCCATTTCACAATATGATGCGTCGTAAGTTAATGTGCATTACTAACGTTTCAGAATTTAATCTGAGTACAATTCACTGGAACCAAATTAAATTTATCTACAACTTTTCAAGAACATTGCTCTTCCATAAAATGAGGTACACCTGTCACTTGTGTCTGCAGATCTGAAAGGTTTTATAGTTAAGTGTGTCTTCTCCTCTAGAGTGATGCGTTGCATGTGACAAAGTGGGCAGTCACTCTCTGCGGCTGAGTGAACGGGGTCTCTGTGTGTCACTATAAAAACTTCCTTCAGCTTTAAGGGAAAATATGACCAGATGTTTACTCATACCTGTGCAAAATTCTCCACTTTGAGAAAAGGGAGCTTAGAGGGCAGTGTTCTAAGTGCTTGTTTTTTCAGTCTTCCTTACCAGGCTGAATAACTTGAGGGAAATACATTTATCTTTCTTCTTTGGAACTTCAGAGCATAGCACAGTGCATGCCACAGTGCATGGCACTCTATAAATGTCAGTTGAAATGAAACAGGTCTCATCAGTACGTGTTCCAGAACACCCCTCCCTATCTGCCCCCGCCCACCTGGCTTTAGAATGATTGACAGTCATATTCTGCAAACTCTGACCTTCAGGGAACTACACGGTCAGGAACATCACCCTCCCCACAACTTCGCTGTTGCATCCCCTATACTCGTCCTCTTCTTCACTGTGTTCCAGCTTCACTGTCCTCCTTGCTCAAACATGCCAGACATGCTCCTTCTTCAGTGCCTAGGCACTTCCCCCAGACTTCCCCTAGACTTCCCTCAGACTTCCTGCAGACTTTCCCCAGGCGTCCCCCAGACATCCCCCAGGTGTCCCCCAGACATCCCCCAGCCTTCCCCCAGACATCCCCCAGATGTCCCCCAGATGTCCCCCAGACTTCCCCCAGACATCCCCCAGGATTCCCCAGACTTCCCCCAGACTTTCCCTAGACATCTCCCAGACTTCCTCTAGACGTCCCCCAGACTTCCCCCAGACATCCCTCAGACTTCCCCCAGACTTCCCTTAGACACACCACAGACTTCCTCCAGACCTCCTCTAGATGTCTCCCAGACTTCCTCCAGACATCCCCCAGACTTCCCCCAAATGTCCCCTAGACTTCCCCCAAATGTCCCCTAGACTTCTCCCAGTCTTTCCCCAGGCTTCCCCTAGACTTCCCCCAGACTTCACCCAGGCATTCCCAGACTTCCCCCAGACTTCTCCCAGACTGCCTGAAACATTCTTCTCCCAGACTTCTGTAAGGTTAGCTTCCTCACTTTCTTCAGGTCTACACTCAAAAGTCACTTTCTCAGAAGTCCTTACCTGTCTACCGGATCTCAATTTCACCCTCCAAAACACTTCCTGACCTCTTTGCTCCCTTTCTCTTTTCTTTGTAGAACTTATATTCTATCTTTCTACCCACTCACACTGTTCACTGTCTCTCCACTAAAATATAAGCTCCACTAACCCAGGGACTTTTGTCTGTTTTGTTCACTATCCATCACCCAGAACATTGCCTGATACTTGATAGTTGCTCAATATAAATTTAGCAAATAAATGAATGAATACATTTACAGGAGCCTGACTTATAATCCATGTAGTGGAATAGTTCCGAGGATATTTCTCAATGGTAATTTTTGGCATAAGTGAATGTAAAGGGCAAAGAACACTGAATGAAAAAAAGATTTATTAGTGTGTGCTTTTTTCTTCCCAGGTCCTGATCTCATACTCAGCCAGTTAAAATGTCTGGATTCTACGTAGGTATTATACATAAAATAGATTAAGATATGCACTTTTCCATTTTATGGATATAAATATCTTAATTATCTTGAGAGAAATGTATAAAGCCATCACCATGGATAACAATGATTGCTGGCAGGTCCTAACTCTAGTTGTCATCTCATTGGCAAGTTCCCAAATACAGTATCAGCATAATGATTTGCTCCTAATTCAAACCACACTAATAACAACCCATGATTCGCCTGATATATCTAAGGAAGTAAGCTCCTGTCTTACCTACTGGACTTACTAATCATGTCTTATCAAAAAGCAGAATGTTTTTACTCTAATAATGCGTACTTGAAATATTGTACAGTAATAAGTAGAACTAATATCACATTTCACAAACTTATGGGGAAAGAAGTTAACCATGATCCCTCAGTATTTTAAACCCCACACTGTCAGAATATTACTATTTAACTCTAACTTTGACACTTTTGGTTAAAATCATGACATCATTACTGAAGGACAGGAAATAACAAGGGTTAGTCATCATGTTAACGAGAACCTGACAATTAAAATAACTTTCTAAAATACAGAGACAGCAAGGGCATAGTCATGGCTCTGCCTTCCTCCCCACCTCAGTGCTTCTTGCTCTCCTCTTTCAATCTCTTCCCCACTGGTGTCTCGGCTGACTCTTCCTCTTCCTACATGAGCCCCCCTGGGTTGGCTATAGGTATGGAGTTGACAAGAATCTTTCGTATGATGTGGTTGTGGATAAGCCACAAAATGTGGAATCTTAAGAATTAGAAGTCGTCCCTGGAGGGTGCAAATAGTTAACACGCTCAGCTGCTAACCAAAAGGTTGGAGCTTTGAGCCCACCCAGAGGTGCCTCGGAAAAAATGCCTGGTAATCTACTTCTGAAAAATCAGCCACTGAAAACCCTATGGAGCAGAGTTCTATGCTGACACACATGGGGTCACCATGAGTCAGAATCAACTGGACAGCAGTGGGTGGTGGTGGCGGAAGAATTAGACAAGCAGTAACTAAATAATCCTGGGCAAAGCTGTTAACCTCAGTGAGCCTCAGGGTTCTGAACTGTCAAACTGGGATTTAAAGAATGCTTAACTTATATGCTTTGTATAAACCAAAAATGCCATATTGAAATAGTTATTAATACAAATGACAACATACAGAGGGAAATATGGCATAGAGCTTAAAAACACTGGCTTTGGAATCAGTCATAACTGGATTCTGGTAGTATATTCCTTGGGAACCTTGAAAAGCCACATCACCTCTCTGCGCCATAGTTTGGGTATGTGTAAGATGGGATAACAATACTTCACGCAGCTTTGAGACGATTAAATGAGATAAAATAAAACTCCCGTGACATAGCAAGCACTCAATAAATAGCTGATACTGTAATTAAGAATTAATTAAAAATTGACACCTTTGAATTGTGGTGTTGATGAAGAATATTGAATGTATCGTGAACTGCCAAAAGAACTAACAAGTCTGTCTTGGAAGAAGTACAACCAGTGTGCTCCTAAGGATGGTGAGACTGCATCTCACATACTTTGGACATGTTACCTGGAGGGATCACTCCCTGGAGAAGGACATCATGCTTGGTAAAGTAGAGGCTCAACAAAAAAGAGGAAGACCCTCAACAAGATGGATTGGCACACTAGCTCCAACAAGGACTCAAGCATAGCAACAATTGTGAGGATGGTGCAGGACTGGGCAGTGTTTTGTTCTGTTTTATGTAGGGTTGCTGTGAGTCAGAACCGACTCGATGGCACCTAACAACAACAACATTTATAATTATTAATAAACCCACTTCCGAGTCCAGCCTGGTGGATTTTCCTTGGCTTTCTCTTCATCAAACTAAATGGTCTTGAGGTCCTTAACCTTTACTAAATGGACACCTATATCCTCAGCTCCTCTGGAATAGTTTTTGGTACTCTTGATACTTATAGTGAGTATTTATAGAAGACAGTCTCTAAAATAATTTAGTTTAAAAGGTCAAGCAGATGATGTGTCTTTAATGCCTCACCAAAAAGTTCAAAATTCTTTACATTTCATCAAAAGTTGCACTGACCTTGCTTTCACAAATTTATCTCTGTCTCTATAAAGCCCACAGCTTCAGCATTCCCTTAATGAAATAATAATAGCTAGTCATTATTTTTTTTTTTTAGTCATTATTTAGTGCTTGCTATGTGCCAGAACCTGTTCTAAGCATTTTACCAATATTTACAATTTTAATCCTCTCAACAACCCAATATAGTAAGCTGACTGCATCCCACATGTGGGGAAACTGAGAAACAAAGAGTTACATAGCTAGTCCAAGGCTCTCCATGGCTGTCAAGACAATTCTAACTCATAACCATCCTGCAGGGCAGGGTAGAACCGCCCAGTAGGTTTTCTAAGGCTGCTATCTTTACAGAAAAGGACAGCCACATCTTCCTCCTGCACAGCACCTGGTGGGTTCGAACTGCCAACCTTTCAGTTAGCAGCCAAGGACTTTAACCATTGCACCGCCAGGGCTCCTTTGAGCCCAAGGTTACACCACTAGTAAATGGTTAAGTAAACAAATCCAAGCAGCCTAATGCTAGACCGTGAGCTCTTAACCACCATGCTTAACTTCTTAATGCAAACACTGGCAGTTGTAGAACCTACATGCCTATTGGCTGTACTCGCTGAAGTTACTGGAAAATCACCAGGTCTACACTCTGCACTGTGTAGACCTGGTCTCAGAGTCAGTAGCTGTACCTATCTAGTCACGCTTCGGTAGAAGTCACTGCCAGTCATTAAAATCAGTATGACTGGGCCATCACTCACATGATACCCAATTCTGACTCTTGTAATCAAGATCTCTGAGAGCAGACTCTGGGTTTATTCATGCTAATCACTGTCCCTTCTACCCACGTTCGATAGGGATCATCCAATCTTCCAAAGGAAGAGAAGGAATCGCAGAAAAATGCGTGCAAATGGGCAAAAATACACAGTTTGACCTCAGCTATCTGCATATTTCATGTGAGAGCAAGATAGGTGTGGGGTCTTAAAAATATATTTCTAGTGAAACAAACAAAACACCCAAAGCCATTGAGTTAATTCCAACTCATAGTGACCCTATAAGAGAGTAGAACTGCCCCATAGGCTTTCCAAAACTGTAAATCTTTACAGAAGCAGACTGCCACATCTTTCTCCCACGGAGCAGCTGGTGGGTTCGAACCACCAACCTTTTGGTTAGTAGCCAAGTACCTAATCACTGTACTCACCAGGGTTCAGATAAAACAATAAGGGATGACTTATTCAATTTCAGGATTAGCGTAGAAAAAATTCTCATTCCAGTCTGTGTTAACGGAACTAAAACAGCACCATTCGTTACCGTGTACAAACGGAGTGCAAACAAGCTTTTTCACAAGCCGGTTTGAAGGGGCTCACATCCCAAACATTCACAGGACATTTACAGGCTTAGCTGTTGCTCCGCCTTAGACAGAGGCGGCGTATATGGTTAGGACTAAATACAACTGACTTAAAATACTATTCTGTCACCCTGACACCAAGAAACAGTGATAGTCCTTCAGCATCAATCCCTCCAGACACCTCCCGTAAAATGGCTCAGAAATGGACCACGTATATGTCCGAATCCCTCTCTGCCTCTGCCTCAGTGACTGAGTCTTAACCTCCAAAACACAATGAGAAGAAAGAGCGCCAAAAAAGCAAAAGGCCTGGGTACATTTCTTTAGTATCTGCCAACCTTCTTCCTGTGCATACATTCTAACTGCATTTGGTCTTGCTGCATAAAGGCCTAGCTAGTTTTTGGAATGTGATCTCTGTATTTTTCTTGTTGCTTGGCTGGCTTTGATTTACTTAGGAGTGAATGTCTCTTGAGTAAACATTATATGATTTAAAACAAAATAACAGAAGCATTATTTGAAACAAAGGTTGGATTTGAAAGTAAATGTAAACTTAAGGTTTAATTACATTTTGTGTCACAATGTAACTTCCCAGCCAGGGATTTAAAACACTCTACAATTGAGCCAGGCCAAACTTGCCTTTCCAGTTTTGTTTTGTTTTTTTCCTATTGCTCATGTTAGAGAAATTGTCTGGGCTTTAGTGTCAGGTCATTTATTCACTAACATTTACTGTGAAAATGTATGTGCAAGGTATACTAATAGGAGATAGAGATACAAAAATGAATACAATTAACAATCATAATAAGTAAATGTTGCTCCATCCCTTTGAGGAGCTCACAGGCCAATAAAGAGAAACAAACACATGAGTAATTATAACACAGCATGTGTGATATAAGTATGCCATATACAGTGAGATAAATTTGCCTGAGTGTTTAAAAGCAAAGATGTCACTTTGAGGACTAAGGTGTGCCTGACCCAGGCCATGTTATTTTCAATCGCCTCATATGCATGTGAAAGCTGGATAAACCTGGGAGACCAAAGAAGAATTGATGCCTTTGAGTTATGGTGTTGGCAAACAATATTAAATATACCATGGGTTTCCAGAAGAATGAACAAATCTGTCTTGGAAGAAGTACAGCCAGAATGCTCCTTAGAAGCAAGGATGGCGAGACTTTGTCTCATGTACTTTGGACATGTTATTAGGAGGGACCAGTCCCTGGAGAAGGACATCATGCTTGGTAAAGTAGAGGGTCAGAGAAAAAAAGGGAGGCCCTAAACCAGAAGGATTGATGCAGTGACTGCAACAACGGGCTGAAGCATAGCAACAATTGTTAGGATGGTGCAGGAATAGGGTCGCTATGAGTCAAAACCAACTCGAGGGCACCTAACAACAACATTGCCTGAATATCTCCAAGGCACCTCTTTCAAACTCTCTCCAAGCTAGTTTTCTTCCAGTGTTACCTATCTCTATGGCTAGCTGCATCATCCATCTAGAAACACAAGATCATTCCTGACATCTCCCTCTCCCTCATCTATTATAAACCCAAAACCAAACCCATTGTGTTGAGTTAATTCTGACTCATGGTGACCCCATGTGTTATAGAGTAGAGTTGCTCCACAGGGTTTTCTTAGAAAAGAGCCATGGTGGTGCAGTGGCTGAGTGCTTGGCTGCTAACCAAAAAGTCAGTGGTTCCAACCCACCGGCCACTTTGAGGGAAAAAGATATGGCAGTCTGCTTCTATAAAGATGATAGCCTAGGAATCCCTGTGGGGCACTTCTGCTCTGTCACATAGGTTCACTATAAGTCAGAATTGACTGGATGGCACGTGACAACATTCCTTCCACCTACAATTCACTTTGTTTATCTGGTTAATTCACCTTCCACATTTCAGCTCAAACATCACTTTGGTGAAAATCTCCCCTGTCTTCCCTTTCAAGGTCAAACTCCCCTATTACAAGCCTTTTTCCCTTCTACATAGCAGTTATTATAGTTGCAATTGTAGGTTTGTTCACGGGAGTATTTGATTAATGTCTGCCTCTGCCATCAGACTGTAAGCTCCACAAGGGCAGAGGCCACATCCATTTCTGCACACCATGCCCAGTGCTTACCACAGTGTGTCAAAGGGACAGAGATTCAATAAAATTTGTGGAATACATGAAATGTAACAAGAAAAGGATGATGAGCTTTGCCTGGGGGAGGGCTGGGAGAACGTCATAGAAGAGGTGATGCCTGTGTTGTGTCTTGAAGGATACATAATCATTCATCAGGCAGAAGGAACACATGAGCAGAGACACAAAGAAAGGATACAGCCTGACACAGCTAAGTATAACCGAAGCTGTGGCTGCAATCTGTTTTGGAGAGAGGGATAGTAACTTGTCAGAAATGAGGCTGGAGAGATACAGGGACTAAACCACAGAGGACCTTTTGTGCTCTGCAAAGCAATTTGGACTTTTGCCATGGGAAATCACCGAAGGCTTATAAAAAGGGAGTAAAATGATCATCAGATTTGCATTTTAGAAAAATCACTCTCATGGTAGTGTGAAGGATGTCCTTGGTAGGTTGATACTGGAGACACAGTGATCAGTTAGGAGGCCATCCCAAAAGTCTAAGTGAGAGATTATGGAGGCATGAACCAAGGCAGCAGCGGGGATTAAGTGGAGCAGGCAGAGTCAAACGATACTGAAGAGGTGCAAATGATTGGCAATGGGGAGAAAAGTAAAAGAAAAAGTCAAAGGAGATCTAATGGGGGCATTTGAGAGGGTGGTGTGGCCATTAACGAAGCTATGGATACAAGATGAGCAGTCAGTTTGGTGGCAGGTTGAGTGTGGTTCTACACCCACTGAAGTTGAATGTCTGAGAGTTTTAGCTCCAGAATGATGGTTGTCCTCAAAACCCCTTTTCCTCCTCTTTCATATAATATGGTTTCAGCTGAGCACATATCCACTTACGAGAACCCACACTGTCCAGCCTCCCCTGAAGCAAGGCATGGCCATGTGACCAACTTCTTGACAATGGGATGTGAGCAGAAGTGTACAACCTTAGCGTCATTTGCTTAAAAGGAAAGAGCTTGCTCTGGATTTCTTCTCAGACAGCAAGGAGCTGGGTTAGCTTTAACCACGCAAACGTGAAAACACCTCAGGGAATGGTAGAAAAATAGTATGGAAAAAACTTATGTCTCCAAATGGTCAACGAACCCGGCAGGCCAGACTAATCATTCCACTCATTGGGCCACCTATTCTGTGACAAAAAAATAAACTTTACCTATTTAATCCATTGCCTTCTGGAGTCTCATTTTTAAAGGAGCTTAGTTTATTACCTAAATAATATATACTTTCAAATAGAGATATCTAGTAGGCAACCATAGTCCTGGGTCTGGACCTCCAAAAAGAGGTCTGGAATGATGATGGAGAATTGACACCAATTAGCATATAGATGGAAACCCTGGTGGTGTAATGGCCTAAAGCTACAGCTGCTAGTCAAAAGGTCGGCAGTTCAAATCCACCATATGGGCAGTTCTACTCTGCCCTAAAGGGTGGCTATGAGTCCAAATTGACTCGATGGCAACAAGTTTGGTTTTTTTGGTTTTTCAGCATATAGATAGCAATAGTTGAAATTACGGGAATAAAATAAAAAGAGCTCTCTGAAGACAGATCTGACTGTATATTCTGGCCCTACCTACCCCTTATTAGTTACGTGATTTTGAATAAGGTACATCGATGCACCTGTATTATATCAGCTGTAAAAACACCTGTAGAAATTAAGGTGACTCTAGCTTCTGCAACAAGTGAACCTCCTAATCTCAGTGTATTAACAGAATGAAGATATCTCTTCTCACTCATGCGAAGTCCAGTTGCATATTCAGCAGGACCCAGGCGCCGTCATCCCGAGCCTTCCCCTTCCCCCAGTGCTTTGAAACCCTTTATGTAGCGCCATTTCCATTCCACATTCCATGGTGGCACAGCAAACGTGCTTCTTAAACACTTTAACCTGGAAGTGCCATACACTTTTCTCAGTTGAGAACTACCACTTGGCCCCAACTAGACACAAAGGACCCTGGGAAATATTATAGCTTCTTGGCAGTCACTTCTCAGCCAAAATGCTGTATATACGATGGAGATAATGCATGAGCTCCTGGAGGAGAGCTGCCTCAAAATAATCCCCCCTGCTTGCTGCAGGTATGAACAGTGGAAAGGCATGGATAATAAAGCTAATGGTGTATCACGCCTACGGGGCCCTCAATAATGTGAGTTTCTGCCTTCTTCCCTGTTTGCTCCCCCTTGCTCCATCCTAACAGACTTTTCAAATAGGCCTTATAATTTCCCGTTTCTGTGTCTTTATTCACACTCTTGATTTTATACACCAATCTCCAAGTGCATTTCTTTTCTTTTCTACTACACCAATTCCATCCGTACCCTTCTTGAGGGGCCAATCTCATGGAGTGAACTTTTTCTAATTCTTCTTGACCAGATTTAACTCCTTTGATCTACTATCAAGGTGCGTATAAACTTTTCATTTAGCACATATGAGAGCTCGGGTTTGTATTATCACAGCATGTGGACTCATTACCCTTCCTGACCACCTCCTAGCCTAAGGTGTAAGGTCCCTGAAGGCAGCAACCACGTTTAAGTCCTCTTCATTCACAGTCATCAGAAGACCAGACTGAATTTAGACTTTCAGCTTCAGACAACACACAGAGATTTGAGGCCGCCTCACAAAGAATGAAAGGTGAGTCATTTATCCAGGCAACTCAGGAAAATGAAAAAATAATGCAATTTGTTTCAAGTGCATACATATTCAGGTATGTAGGACAATTAGAATACTACCTATGTTTCTTTATTTCAGTTTGTATAACTATAAGGAAGCATCTGTTGTAAGAGCTGCTTACGAAAAAAATCATATCCTTGATGAACAATAAAACAACATATCTTTAAATATTATGATACCTAAGAAAAACAAACAATTCTGAAGAGGCTTCTTTAACAACTCTCCACATGCGTGAAATGCGGTGGTGATGTGGCATCTCTCCCTGTAATCTGATAAATGTCAACAACTCAACTATTTCAATCCATCCATCAGGTGAATATACCACTCTGAGTTTCCTGAGCAGTTGCCAACTCTGTTCTATTTGGATATAGGTACTGCCAGAAGAGAAGGAGGGGGAGGAAGGAGAAGAAGAGGAGGAGGAGAAGCAAAAGGAAAAAATTGAGAGCAATTGGGCTTAGGCAGCACACTGAAAATAGCTAAATTTTCCTGTTTCCAACAACTCTCCAGATAACATAGACACTGCACAGACTGGAGGTAGTTTTTCAGCCAAAAACCGCATTTTACACACCCAGCCCTTGGCAACCTTCTGAGTAGGGAGACTGGCATGTGATCTCCATTAGTGCTGTTCTTCCCGTGTGAAACATTCCAAGGTACCTCCAGAACCCAAAGACAACCCTGAAACAGCTCTTCTGCCATATCCATTCCCCAGCTGGACAGAGAGAGTAGACCACAGACATATCCAGGAATCCACTCATGCTCAAATTCACACCCAATCAGGCTCCAAGGGCAGCCGAAGGCTGGTCTGTGTCCCTGGGAATTAGTTCTTTGACTAAACCTCTCCATTACTTACCTCAGCACTTACTAGGACATCAGAACAATACTACTCTGGAGGCTGGGGCATGCAGTGGAATTCATTTTTATAATACACTCCATTTCTACACCAGTGCCAAGGGTATTGGGCCTATCAGGGCTTATAGGGTTTCACTAAAATATGTGACCCAAAAGGTGTTTTGTGGAGCACTAGACTTAGGAGCTGCTCTTTATAGGCAAGGGTGGTGTGGAAAGTTAATTTGGGAAAGTAGCACACAGCATAATCCTCTCAGATATTCACAGCAAATATTTGTACATAAAAGGCTCTGAAAAGTCGTGCAGTGAAGGAACTTGTGGAGCTCATTATTTTCCACATTTATGTGCCTATAAGTAAGTTTTGGGGGCAAACGTCTACTAACATCTTTCTTCAACAGACTGTGGGTTCCATGAGGCCAGGGACCATGCTGTTTTGTTCACCTCCAAGCTTTCCATAGTACTTGACACTTTAATAAATATTTGACAAAATTAATGAATATCTCCTAGAAGTAGGATCCCACAGAACATGCGTTGTAAAACTAGGTGATAAAAAAGCACACCTTCACACCAAAGTAGATATTCAGCAGCCAACAGACACATGAGGAAATACTCACATTCACTAGCCATTAGAGAAATGCAAATCAAAACCACAATGAGATACCATCTCACCCTGGGATTATTGGCACGAAACAATAAAATGGAAAATAACAAATGTTGGCGAGGCCGCGGGGAGATTGGAACTCTGCTGCTCGTGGGAATGCAAAATGATACAACCATTTTGGAAAACGATATGGCGCTTCCTTAGAAAGCTAGAAATAGAAATACCACGTGATCCAGCAATTGTACTCATAGGAATATATCCTAAAGAAATAAGAGTCGTCACAAGAATAGACATACGCACACCCATGTTCACTGCAGCACTGTGCACAACAGCAAAAAAATGGAAACAACCTAGATGCCCATCAACAGATGAATGGATAAACAAACTGCGGTACATACACACAATGGAGTTCTATGCAATGATAAAGAAAAGAACCCATCAATCTGTGAAGCATCACACAACTTGGATAAACTTGGAGGGCATTATGCTGAGTGAAATAAGTCAATCACAAAAGGACAAATACTGTATGAGGCCACTACTATAAAACCTCATGTAAAGGTTTACACACAAAAAGAAACGATCTTTGATGGTTAAGAGGGAGGCGAGGAATGGGGATGGAACAATATTAAATAGGCAATAGATAAGTGGTAACTTTGGTAAAGGATAAGATATTACACAATACTGGCAAAGCCAGCACAACTTGTACAAGGCAAGGTCATGGAAGTTCCAAGACACATCTAAACTCCCTGAGGGACTGAATTGCTGGGCTGAGTGCTGTAGGGACCATGGTCTCAGGGAACAACTAGCTCAACTGGCATAACATAGTTTATAAAGAAAATGTTCTACATTCTACTTCGGTGAGTAGCTTCTGAAGTCTTAAAAGCCTGTAAGCAACCATCTAGGATACTTCACTGATCCCACCCCTTCTGGAGCAAGAAGAATGAAGAAAACCAAAAACACAAGGGAAAGATTAGTCCAAAGGACTAATGGACCACATCTACCACAGACTTCATCAGACTGAGCCCAGTACAACGAGATGGTGCCCGGCTACCACTGACTGTTCTGACAGGGATCACATTAGAGGGTCCCAGACAGAGCAGAGAAAAATGCAGAACAAAATTCTAACTCAAAAAGAAAGACCAGCTAGGAGCCCTAATACATGGCATAAACAGTATACAAAACATTACTAACAATGCACAAACACCAGAAAAGAAACTAGATAAGTAGGAGCTCCTAAAAATTAAACACCTAAGCTCAACCAAAGACTTCACCAAAACACTAAAAAGGTTACCTACAGACTGGGAAAAAGGTTTTAGCTATGACATTTCTGATCAGTGTCTGATCTCTGAAATCTGCATGATACTGAAAAAAACTCAACAACCAAAAGACAAATAACCCAGTTAAAAAATGGGCAAAGGGTATGAACAGGCACTTTATTAAAGGAGACATTCAGGTAGCTAACAGATACATGAGGAAATGCTCATGATCATTAGCCATTAGAGAAATGCAAATCAAAACAACAATGAGATTCTATCTCACTCCAACGAGGCTGGCATTAATCCAAAAAACACAAAATAATAAATGTTGGAGAGACTGGTACTCTTATACGCTGCTGGTGGGAATGTAAAATGGTACAACCGCTTTGGAAATCGATTTGGCACTCCCTTAAAAAGCTAGAAATAGAACTACCATACAATCCAGCAATTCCACTCCTTGGAATATATCCTAGGGAAATAAGAGCCTTTACACGAACAGATATATGCACACCCATCTTCAATGCAGCACTGTTTATAATAGCAAAAAGATGGAAGCAACCAAGGTGCCCATCAACAGATGAATGGATAAATAAATTATCGTATATTCACACAATGGAATACTACACATCAGTAAAGAAGAGTGATGCATCTGTGAACCATTTCATAACCTGGAGGAATCTGGAAGGCATTATGCTGAGTAAAATTAGTCAGTTGCAAAAGGACAACTATTAATTGAAATCACTATTATAAGAACTGGAGAAATAGTTTAAACAGAGAAGAAAATATTCTTTGATATTTACGAAAGGGGGGAGGGAGGGAGGGAGGGAGGGTGGAAGGGGATATTCACTAATTAGATAGCAGATATGAACTACTTTAGGTGAAGAGAAAGACAACACACAATACAGGGGAGGTCAGCACAACTGGACTAAACCAAAAGCAAAGAAGTTTTCTGAATAAACTGAATGCTTCAAAGGCTAGTTAGCAGGGGCAGGGGTTTGGGGACCATGGTTTCAGGGGACATCTAAGTCAATTGGCATAATAAAGTCTATTAAGAAAACATTCCACATCTCATTTGGAGAGTTGCGTCTGGAGTCTTAAACGCTAGCAAGTGGGCATATAAGATGCATCAATTGGTCTCAACCCACCTGGATCAAAGGAGAATGAAGAACACCAAGGACACAAGGTAGTTACGAGCCCAAGAGACAGAAAAGGCCACATAAACCAAAGACTACATCAGCCTGAGACCAGAAGAACTAGATGGTCTCTGGCTACAACCGAGGACTGTTCTGACAGGGAACAGAACAGAGAACCTCTGAGGGAGCAGGAGAGCAGTGGGCTGCAGACCTCAAATTCTCGTAAAAAGGCCAGACTTAATGGTCTGACTGAGACTAGAAGGGCCTTGGTGGTCATGGCCTTCAGACCTTCTGTTGGCCCAGGACAGGAATCATTCCCAAAAGCCAACTCTTCAGACAGGGATTGGACTGGACAGTAGGTTGGAGAGGGATGCTGGTGAGGAGTGAGCTTCTTGGATCAGGTGGACACTTGAGGCTATGTTGGCAACTCCTGTCTGGAGGGGAGATGAGAAGGTAGAGGGGGTTGAAGCTGGTGAAAGGGACACGAAAAGAGAGAGTGGAGGGAGGGACTGGGCTGTCTCGTTAGGGGGAGAGAAATTGGGAGTATGAAGCAAGGTGTATCTAAGTTTTTGTGTGAGAGATTGACTTGATTTGTAAACTTTCACTTAAAGCACAAAAAAAAAAAAAAATTTTGGAAGACAGCTACCTGGCAATCCAACTTGCAGAGATCCATTTCAAACAAATGTGATCCAACAGAATGTGGGAGTCATTGAACAATATCATTAAAATCATACGCAAGTAAAATTATGAGGAAGAAAGTTAGAAAACAATTGCAGCACTACATCGACAGGGAACTGCCACAAATTCAAGCTGGATTCAGAAGATTTGGAATAAGGGATATCATTGCTGATGCCAGATGGATCTTGGTTGAAAGGAGAAAAGAGCGGAAAGTTGTTTATGTGTGTTCTATTGACTGTACAAAGGCATTTGACTGTGTGTATCATAACAAATTATGGATAACATTGAGAAGAATGAGAATTCCAGAAGTCTTAGCTGTGCTCAAGAGGAACCTGTACACAGATCAAGAGGCAGCTGGGCCGTGAAAATAAGGGTAACTGTGAATCGTAATCCACTCAACGGCAACCGGTTTGTTTTTTTTTTTGGTTTGGGTGGTTTGTATCCTTTGACCAAACTTATTCAATCCGTACGTTGGGCAAATAATCCTAGAAGCTAGACTATATGAAGAAGAACGTGGCATCAAGATTGGAGAAGATTCATAAAGAACCTGCAACATGAGATGACATGACACAACCTTGCTTGCAGAAAGCCAAGAGGCCTTGATGCCTTCAGTATGGATTACATCTCAACATAAAGACAACAGAAATCCTCACAACTGGACCAATAAGCAACATCACGATAAATGGAGAAAATATTGAAGCTGTCAAGGATTTCATTTTACTTGGATCCACAATCAACACCCATGTAAGCAACATTCAAGAAATGAAACAACTTATTCCATTGTGCAAATCTGATGCTAATACGTTAAAAAAAAAAAAAAGCAAAGATGTCACTTTAAGCACTTTAAGGACTCCTGACCCAAGCCACGGTATTTTCAATGGCCTCATATTCATGTGAAAGCTGAACAACGAATAAGGAAGATAGAAGAAGAATTGATGCCTTTGATTTATGATGTTGATGAAGAACATTGAACATACCATGGATGGCCAGAAGAATGAACAAATCTGTCATAGAAGAACTACAGCCAGAATGCTTATTAGAATTAAGGATGGCGAGACTTAATCTCATGTCTTTGTACATGTCCTCAGGAGGGACCAGTCCCTGGAGAAGGGTCAGCGAAAAAGAGGAAGGCCCTCAACAAGATCGATTGACACAGTGGCCACAACAATGAGCTCAAACATAGCAAGGGTTGTGGGGATTTTGGGGGACCAGGCAGTGTCCCCTTCTTTTGTATGTAGGGTCACTATGAGTTGGAACTGGATGGGATGGCATGTAACAACAGCCAGAACTGTAGTAATCTAATAAATTAATTACTACATCAAAAAAAAAAAAAAAGCTAGAAATAGAACTACCATATGATCCAGCAATCCCACTCCTTGGAATATATCCTAGAGAAATAAGAGCCTTTACACAAACAGATATATGCACACCCATCTTCACTGCAGCACTGTTTATAATAGCAAAAAGATGGAAGCAACCAAGGTGCCCATCAACAGATGAATGGATAAATAAATTATGGTATATTCACACAATGGAATACTACACATCAATAAAGAAGAGTGATGCATCTGTGAACCATTTCATAACCTGGAGGAATCTGGAAGGCATTATGCTGAGTAAAATTAGTCAGTTGCAAAAGGACAACTATTATATGAAATCACTATTATAAGAACTGGAGAAATAGTTTAAACAGAGAAGAAAATATTCTTTGATGTTTATGAAAGGGGGGAGGGAGGGAGGGTGAGAGGGGGCATTCACTAATTAGATAGTAGATAAGAACTGCTTTAGGTGAAGGGAAGACAACACACAATACAGGGGAGGTCAGCACAACGGGACTAAACCAAAAGTAAAGAAGTTTCCTGAATAAACTGAACGCTTCAAAGGCCAGTGTAGCAGGGGTGGGGGTTTGGGGACCATGGTTTCAGGGGACATCTAAGTCAATTGGCATAATAAAATCTATTAAGAAAACATTCTGCATCTCACTTTGGAGAGTGGTGCCTGGGGTCTCAAATGCTAACAAGTGGCCATCTAAAAAAACAAACAAAAAAAAAAAGATGCATCAATTGCATGCAGACCTCAAATTCTAGTAAAAAGACCAGACTTAATGGTCTGACTGAGACTAGAAGGACCCCAGAGGTCATGGTCCCCAAACCTTCTGTCAGCCCAAAACAGGAACCATTCCCAAAACCAACTCTTCAGACAGGGATTGGACTGGACTGTGGGATGGAAAATGATACTGGTGAAGAGTGACCTTCTTGGATCAAGTAGACACATGAGACTATGCGGGCAGCTCCTGTCTGGATGGGAGATGAGAGGGCAGAGGGGGTAAGAAGCTGGCTGAATGGGCACGAAAATACAGAGTGGGAAAAAGGAGTGTGCTGTCTTATTATTAAGGGAGAGCAACTAGGAGTGTACAGCAAGATGTACATAAATTTTTGTATGAGAGACTGGCTTGATTTGTAAACTTTCACTTAAAGCACAATAAAAATTTAAAAATGTACACGTCCCTCCTGAGGACATGTACAAAGACATGAGATTAAGTCTCGCCATCCTTAATTCTAATAAGCATTCTGGCTGTAGTTCTACGACAGATTTGTTCGTTCTTCTGGCCATCCGTGGTATGTTCAAAGTTCTGAAAGAGACTAGAGAAACCCTAAGACTATGGCCGCTGGCCACCCTTTCAGCTCAGTAAGGAAGTCACTCCTGAAGTTCACCCTTCAGCCAAAGATTGGACAGGCCCGTAAAATAAAATGAGACTGAAGGGGCACACCAGCCCAGGGGCAGGGACCAGAAGGCAAGAGGGGGTAGGAATGCTGGTAAAAGAGAACTCAAGGTTGAGAAGGGAGTGTTGACATGTTGCGGGGCTGTTAACCAGTATCATAAAACAATATGTGTACTAACTCTTTAATGAGAAACTAGTTTGTTCTGTAAACTTTCATCTAAAGTAAAATTTAAAAAATTTTCACTATTATAAATAATGCGGCAATGAACATTTTTTTACATGACTCTTCATAGACATGGAAGAGATTCACTAGGAAATATAGTTAGAAGTAGAATTTCTGGATTGTGGAGCGTGTACCTCCTTGGGGGAAAAAAAAAAAAAAAAAAACACTTTCATGGAATACTTCAGAAGATGGCAACTTGCCCAAATTGAAAGATCACTTCGAATCTCTTATTTAAATCCCAACATGTGAGGTAACTATTAAGAGTGCCTGCGAAGTGTGGAATCACCTTGCGGGAAGTCACTTGGCCTTTTTCTCAGTTCTTTCTAGCTGCACTAACACCTGAGGCTGATGAATGGGGGCTCACTAGATCAAAAGGGACCACCTGGGGGAAATTCTTGTTAATCATGTGTTGTTATTGATAATTAGCCATTGTCCAAAAATTAGAACACCTTAGAATGAATACATGTAATGGTATAATATAGTTGGCACATTATCCTGACATATTTAATTCTTTCTTCGTTCAGAAGACTCTTCTGAAGCCTGCAGAACTCAGGGTAATTGCTACCAACACTGCCCACTTGCACTGCACGAACACAGGTATGAGTCGCGTAAGGTCCACTGGGGCAATTCCAACCACATTTTTTTTTATAAGTCCGTGTCCCCTAAGGTTATGAGTTCAGGAAGCCCGATCAGAGAAAGGGACACAGCAGATGTACTTTATAAAGTACTGTAGATTCTATCTGTCTCTCATTAGCTCTTCCGTCCGCGTCAGCCCTGGCCCCAGGCCTAGGGTGGCAGGGGAAGGGGGCCCCTGGCACTCATCTGTGGCTGCCTGTCCCAGAACACTCGCCTGGGCAGGGACTAAGCAAACACTACAGGAGCCACCAAGGGGGATGCCCATGAGGTCGCTGCCCCACCGATCCAGGGCATTCTTCATATTACACTCGGCCAAGGCTGCCGCTCCTCCTGGGGGCTGTGGCGGTGGTGGGAGGAAAGGTGATGCGGGAGGAGTTGGAGGCGGTGAAAGGGGGGCCAACAGGGCTGGAAGAGTATAAAGCCCACCGGGGAGGGGCAGGGAAGACAAGCAGGGAGGAAGGAAGGGGAGGGGGCCAGCAGCGAACCCGAAGGCAGCTGGCTGGACCACAAGTGGGCACTGCATATGGGCCGCAACCCCACAGGACTGGAGGAGGCGGAGTCAGAGTTTTCTCGAAGCCCCTCTGCACAGAGGTGGCGGCACAGGTCCTGGCCCACCTGGTGATGGTCATGCAAACCTCTCTCCTGTATAAAATAGGGTGTTCACACAACGTCCAAATCACATAACGTCCTGTGTCCTGTTTCACAGGACCTATCCTGGCTGTTAAGTGAAGCATATCTGTACTTAGAAACCCTTAGAGATTGTATTGAAAGTTTCCCAACTTTGTGTCACGTTCTGAAGCCTGCCTATTGCAATAGATCAGATATTGGTTATTTTTTACCTTTTGTGCATAAGAAAACAAATCCTATGACTATAAAACCACTGCCTAAAAGACATAATGAAGAATTTCCAAGTAGTGAGATTTTTATTTCCTATGTATTAATTTATATTCATTTATTTTTGTGTTGGTTTTTCACACCCTTCTGATTTTAAACTCTTCAATTTTAAGTCCTCAAGCATGGTTCAAGCACTCAGTGGGCACCCAACAAATCCTGCTGGCTCATTGATCCAAAGTTAATGACAGCAGAAAAGAACTTTGCAGAACTAAATCCATGCCTTAATGTTCATTTTCTATGTTTATTATTTGCCTTCCTGATTGGTGTTTTTGCTGTGAACTATTTCCCTTGCCTGCATCTGTGTTAGCAGTAACAAACGTGATTGCTTACAGGGCCTATGTAGGTAAACAAGAGGATGAATCAAGCCTAATTTGGTGACTCCATCAAAAGATGGCAGTGAGGGCTCAGTTCCAGTTGACTGCTGCCATGAGCAAGTGCAAGAATGCAGCTCCAGGATTTCCAGAACCTCCACAAAGTAGGCACTCAGTACTTGCTGAATGAATCAATACAGAGACCAGATTTTTGTTTGAAATCTCCGGATTTTTAGACATAAGCAGCATAATACAGTAGGTCAGAATATGGACTCTGGAGCCAGACTGCCTGGGTTCAAAATTTAACTTATAAGCTATGTCACCTTGGACAAGCTATATTATAACCCCGTGCCTCTGTTTTCTCAATTGTAACATGGGGAAAAAAACACTATTACCTACTGTGATGGAATGAATTATGTCCCCCAAAGAAAATGTGTATGTCAGTTTGGCTGGGCCATGATTCCCGGTATTGTGAGTTTCCTATATGTTGTTAATGAGAGAGGATGGGCAGCAGTTGTGTTAGTGAAAGTGAGGCAGGACTCAATCTACCAGATTGGATTGTGTCTTGAGGCTATCTCTTTTGAGATATAAAAGAGAGAAGCTAGCATAGAGACAGAAGGACCTCATGCCACCAAGAAAGCAGTGCCAGGAGCAAAGCACATCCTTTGGGCCTGGCGGCCCTGCGCAGAGAAGCTCCTCGTCCAGGGCACAGTTTATGAGAAGGACCTTCTCCAGAGCCAGAAAGCCTTCCCCTGGAGCTAACGTCCTGAATTGGACTTTTAGCCTACTTTACTGTGAAGAAATAAATTTCTGTTTGTTAAAGCCGTCCACTTGTGGTATTTCTGTTACAGCAGCACTAGATAACCAAGATACTTACCTAGTAGGGTTGTTTGAGAATTTAATTTTTTAATATTGAAAAAATCTAAGGGCAACATCTGGTATATTGTGTTACATAAATTAAAAAAAAAATTAAACCATGGTAAGAGACAAACTCTATAGCGAACACCGTGCAGACCAAAGACAGCATGACTGCAAATTGCTCCAGTATCATCAAGTTTGTCCTCATTTACGTAGTTGGTCTGTAATTACTCAAGGAAATGTACTCTAAAGCTTGAAAATGCCTTATAAATATGCCTCACATGTAGGTAACATTTTCATATGTGTTATTTCATTTTATGCCCACCATAACTGTGTGATGAAAGCTTTATTGTACAGATGAAGAGACCAAGTTTCCCTTGGGATCCTCAAGGCATGTTCAGGGCTACGGCCATGCATATGACTCACTGGCCTCAGAAGCACACTGTACATGGACATTTAGAAAGTGTTCAATGGTTTTTCTAATACCTTGTTGTGGTTGTTGTTAGCAGCCCTCAAATCAGCCCCGACTCATGGCGGTTCCATGTCAAACAACACAACAAAATACTGACTTGTCCTGTGCCATTCCCATGATTGCCTGGGGATCACACCCTTGGGATTCATAGGGTTTTCAATGGATGATTTTTAAAAGTAATCGCCAGGCCTGTCTTCCTAGTCCATCTTAGTCTGCAAGCTCTGCTGAAACCTGTTCAGCATCATAGAAACATGCAAGCCTGAACTGACATGAGGTAGCTGTGTATGGGATGTGTTGGCTGAGAGTTGAACTCAGGTCTCCCACATGGAAGCTGAGAATCACCATTGTTCAATAGTACACTCCATAAAACAGCACTTCCGGGAATCTGGTCCAAGACTTCTGATGAACATAATCAAAGGTCTCTATGTCAGTACTTGTGCCTTGCCATAAACCTTCTCATTCACTAAACAAAACAAAGATTTGATTCAAAGCACTCTGTGGGTTATTTTTAATCAATAATTTAATTGCCCCCAAAGCAACCAATTTGAGATAACAGGCAATACCTTTACATTCAATAATTTCTATTTATATCCTTTTATTAATTTTTATTTGAAAAAAAATGTTCCATAATAATTTAGTTTCTGTCCTCTCTGACTCCAAGACCATTCTCCCTGGAATGTAAACATGTCACCTGACTTGACACAGGCCTACATGTGGCTGTGTTAGATACTGTTAAGTTAGGAACACCGTGTCAGCCGTTTCTTTGATTTTCCTGGTTGTTGTTGGTTTAAGGCAGATCCTTAATGTTATTTAAACACAGATGACTATTTGAAATTTCTTGGCAGATGAATGTGATAATAATAATTTAAAGAAAAAAACTATTGTCATCGTGAGATAAAAGATCTCATTCACTAGAGCAGACAACTTACCTGAATAACTCAGGATTTCTTTGAAGAAAAAGGTCAATACAACAGCAGTACCTTTAGGTACTCCCTGACAATCTGCATTGGATAAAGTAGATGTTTGGGCAAGACAGAAGACAGACTTCTCTTGTTTTAAGATCTGGAGTTTAAAATTTTTGTTCTGATTCATGTTTATTCTGAGTCTTCTAAAGGATGAGGAATGCATCTATTATTTGAAATGCTCCCTGTCAACTGATTTCAAATGGTCAGCCAATCTGCTCACCCCTGCTTAATGAACGTGTGTAGGAACCTTCTTCCTTACAAATCAATATGTTTAATCAAAGTAACAGAACATTAATGACTGTGGTAAGAAGAATACAATTTAACATAAATTAGTAATTTGAATAGTTTTTTAACTTACATGATATAAATGAATCAAGCGCAATGATACATCTGATAGGAAAAAGAAAGAACATTTTAAAAATCAGCATTGAAAATGCCATGGACCACAGTTTTTACTCTGACATACTTGGGGTATGATTCAGCATCAACTTGACAGCAACTGGTTTTATTTATTCAGTAAGCCTCCCCGAAACAAGAAGACATTTCTTTTCCTGAAACCTTCTAGTACTAAAATGTATTTGTTGACTATGAAATACAGACAGTGTAAACGGGTGAGTGGAACAGACTATATCCTGTAAACTTAATTTTTCTGAACTGTCCAAGCTTTCTAGTCAACTAGGTTGTACAGGAGGAAAAAGTTGGAAATTCTATTTTTTGAAGTTGGAAAAAATCTCATCTAAATACACATTTGCTAACCAGTTGGTGGCACGTTCAGTTGACTCAGAGAACATAATTATAAAGAAACATGACAAAGTTACAGGGAACCTTCTGAGAATATTCCTGTTGTTAATGAATTTCGAAAAATACAGTTTCCTGAAGCCATGTTGAATACCACAGCTATGATTGAAAAATACCCCAAAGAAATTTTCGACTTTAAAAGTTGTGTTTTTCATTTCATGATGTGACTACTTAAATGTTAACATGACGAGGTTTATGCCAAACAGGCAGGGGAAAAAAAATTGAGCAAGTATTTGAATAATTCAGATTAAAACAAAACAAAACAAAACCCCTCACTTTCATTTCAAGTATGTGGCTAATTCAGGTCAAAGCAAAGGTGGTTTTAGCCAGAACTCCCTGGAGAATTGTGGTAGCACTAATCCTGTCCCATGGAAGTTAAACGTATCTGGTTCATGCGGTGTTATTGTAAGGAAATATGAGAAATAGAGAAACTGAAAGCAACCTGTTGAAGGTGAACAAGAACTTGAGAAAAATAACTACTTTTATTTTAGGTCAAAAATTAAGCATACAGGAGAGTATAGCCAACTTTGCATTGGACCGTCAGGTTCTAAAGGCAGTCAGAATATGACTAATAGTTACATAATCTGAGAACTCTATCTCTTCGCTCAAAAGGGAAAAATGAAGTAAACTGGTGAAACATAAGCAGACAGCATCAAGTTGATGGAAATTTCTTGTCAGAAAGAGTCACTTAGCTCTTCTCTGGGTTCCCCTCTTCCTTTACTTCCATCCACCTAGATTTGAGGCCTCAGCTTCTTGGCCAGAAATATATAAATTGAGTGACCACGTGAAATCCTGGAAGGAGACTGCATTCAGAGTCTAAGCTCTCACTTCTTAGTAAGGGAGAAGTGCCCTGAAGGGGGAGAACAGGTAGCTTGGATAGTTTCATTTGTAGACACACTCTCATCTGCAGCAAAGGTCTGGCTGAAGAAAGGGCTTGGCTCCAAGGCAGTTCTAGTCCGAAGACGACCCAGCCAAGTCAGTAGAGTGGGAAGGAAGGTGAGGAGGGACTGGAGGCACAGGCTGAAGGAAGCAAGGGCTGGTATATTCCAGCCTGAAATTTTAGGGTTCATAAAGCTCTCCTGGTCTAGAATGGTTTCAAACTCATCATCCCACCCTTGGCTACTTAGCAGCTTTTGCCATCACAAAAAGAACGATTTGGGGACTCTGTTTTTGCTCTGATTGCCCGTAAAACGCTGGCCCCGCTAGTAACCAAGATCTACAGCCACTTAAGAAGGCAAGCCGTGTTCACAGGTGGGTACAGGTAGTGCGCAGCGTTTCCCTCTCATCGCCTTTTCGCAGAGCATACAAGTCACAGATCTGAAGAACTGGGAAAATGGCACACAATCCCTGTTCCTGGCACTGCCCAGAATCCCCTGAAAACGTGAATTATTTTAGAGAGAGTGGAATTTCTTCCTTGCTTCACGAATTGACTTGGAAACAGGCCGTTCGGTTCCCTGCCCCACACGAAAGTCTGTTGTCTAGTTTTGCCTGGATTGTGCAAATGTCACCTGTGCTCACACTGAGGCAGGCAGCCTGGTGTCCTCCCGCATCTGCAGCCCTGGCCCAGCAGGTGAAGCCCCAGAAGTCTGGAGGCCACGCAGTAGAGGCCTCGCACAGAAGGACGAAGCCAGAAAGGGTCTGCAGCCGGAAAGAACTAGGAGGGTGCAGCCCACGGATCCGCGTGCAGAGCTGAGCTCACAGCCCGAGCAAGTTATTTCACTGCGCTGAGGAAAGGAGTTTTAAGGTACCATCAGAGGCCCGTTCCTCACACTCCGGAAAGCCGAATGCTGTAGGCGAACTCTCTTTTCCCACCGCCGACCCCGAGCACTGCGTCCACCCGCAGGCCCCTAGTGCCACAAGAGCATCGCCCGGGTTGCTGAGAGGGCGCCTGGCCCTCCGGGTTTGCAACAGCGCCTGAGCGATTTGTGCCAGAGAAACCCTGAGACAAGGCATTTGAGTCTGGGTGAGGGTCGGGAGCCGGCAAGACCGCGGAGCGCGAGTTAGTCGGCTGTAGGGCCGACAAGCTCACTAGCGGGCCCTGGCCAGGAAGCGGCCCTGGCCAGGGAAACTAGGCGGAGAAGGGGGATCTTTCTGGAGGTAATTCCTCGGGCCTCATAAGATGGTACGCTTTTGAAAGGCGTCAGGGAAGAAAAGCAGCTACCAAGTGATCATTCTTTTTGGCCCTTCCTTTCCTCTTGTCGCTTTTGCCCTCTCTCTTTATCTTCCTGACCTTTCCTTACGACTTAAGAAAAAAGATGAGCGGCTCACCCAAACCCACGACAGAGGAGCCGGGCGGCATTTAGTGTCCGGAAACGCCGTGCGGGAAATACTCTAAGACACTGCACCCCCAGCTTCGGAATTACGACCTTAGGAGTCAGCGCCACCGATTTCTAGCTACAAAGATGTCCCAAGTGTGGCATCTACCCATCACCCCGCATGCGGCCCAGGGATAGAAGCAGAAACTTGCTTCTGCTTTTTAACTTGTCAGTTAAGTCTGTGAACGCTGTTTTGGGCCGGCTGGGCTGAGAATCCGAGCAGCGCAGGGCCAGGTGTGCGCCGCGCCGTTCCTGTCTAAACCAGACTGTCCCAGTGGTGTGAGCTCGGGAGGGGAGCGGGGACGCAGGTTGGGAACAGACTGCCGCCCCCACACACAACACACCCGCCCCGTTTCAGTGACCGGCAATCCGGGTGCGCACACTCTGGGGAGTAGGTCCCCTCGCTCTGGCACTGCCACACACCGGTGCTGAGTTTCGTTCCCCTTCGCAAGGTCAGCCTGGGCGTTTTTGGGGATGTGGCCAAAGAGAATTCTAACTGTGATATCCACTATGGGAGAAGAAATTGGTGGCGGGTAAGGAGTTAGTGCACAGGCGCACGGAGAGGGCACAGGGCCCTGCGCGCGGGAGAAGCGAGGCCGGAGTTCCCCCCTACTAGCTCCCAGCTTCCCTGCTCTCCCCCTCCCCCGGCACTGAGGCTCTTATCTTCCGCCAGACGCCGGAGCCGCGGTTATTTTCGATCACAACCTTCTCCGCACCCCGCCCCCAAAAGTCCTGCCTTGATCCAGGCGGGAAAGGGCAGTTTGACCCGCCGTGCGCGAGCTTCACGCCGGCCTCCGCACGCCAACGTGAAAGCCGACCTGGCCGCCGCTCGGCGCGCGCAGCCCTGGCCGCCGCCATAAGCGCGCGCCGTAGCGCTCCCCTCGCCCGGTGCCCGGGGTCTCTCCAGCCTACCCTGTTTTCGCCCCCTTGCCGTTTGGTTTCTAAAACACAGAAGCCCCGTCTGCGGCTCTGGCATTTAAAGAGGACTAGGTCAAGGCCCCCGGACCCGCAGTCCGCTGGCGTCTTTGCCCTCGCCCAAAGCGAACGTGGCCGCAGCCGGGGGTTAAAAAGGAATCGCAGCACCCACTCAACCTCGGATTTGGAACAAATGCCGCCAGGCCCAGCCCGTGCCCAGGTCTTTCCCTCTTTCCACTCCGGGCGGTTCCGGGATTTTGATTAAGACAGATCTGTCTCCGCACCGCAAAGGGACAGTCCCAGATGGCGGGGCTTCGTGGACACTGCGTTCCCATCCCGCGGTCCGAGCCACTGCAGAAGGAGAGGCCTCCATCCCGACGCGCCTCCTCCCCTCCCCCAGTGCGCGGGTCCACGCTCCAGACCCGCTCCGCGACGCCCCGCACGCCCAGCACACACGCCCACCCCCACCCCGCCTCCCACGTAAAGGCCAGTTTTGTCTCATTCTATGCCGAGACGCAAACTCAGCCGGAAGTTGAGAGCAGGGCCAGAGAGGTGAGAGAGGGTCAGAGATGCACGGAAAGAGAGAAGAAAAAAGCCAAATCAAAGAGGGAGGAGGGGAAGGGAAAGAGAAAAGCTGGAGGTCGAAGGGGCAGCGGCAGCGACAGGGCGGAGGAGCGCGCGAGGGGCGCGGAGCGGCAGCGCCTCCCAGGCGCCCGCCGGCCCGCGCACGCTGAGCGGGGTCAGGCGTGGACTCACACGGTCGAACTGCAGAGCCGCTCTCCACTACTACCTGAGGGTGGTTTCGGGGGCTCCCTGCGGTCTTCTTCCCCGGCAGCGTAAGGGTGGAAACAAAACAAATCACGGGACACAACCGAGAGGGCGGCTGGGCATGGCGGGGGCCGCTCTCACTTTGCACAGGGAAGCGGGCACCGGGATTCGGGCTGCCGCGTGTAGCCTATAAATAGCGATTTTTTAGACGGAATCAAGTAACAAATGAGAGGAGCCGGCGTAAGTCTGCGCAGAATTTCCCCTTTCTGGGACGACCCGACCCCCACCCCCGCCCCCGCCACTCTCCAATTAGGCGTGGGAAGGGGACAGATTCAGAAAAAGGGGTAGAATTTAATTGTATCCGAATTTACAGTAGTTTTGTTGTTTTTGCTAAAGGTGTGGGGAGCACACTCCGCCTCTGTCTCTGACTCTGTCCACACGCCGAAGCTCGTCAGTCCCAGTCCCAGCGCCCAGGGGCAGACACTAGCACGCGAGGGCAAAGGCAGGAGAGTGGGACTCCTGAGGGCTGGCCGTGGAACCAGGGGGAAGATGAGGGTCCGGCACCAGGTTCCCCGAGGGTGCGGGAACGATGGCGGGAAAGTGAGAAACGTCCGGCCTTGGGGGATTCCTCGGGGCGCCGAGACGGGAATTTAGGCAATACCGAGTCTGGGGGAGACGTGCGAAAGGGTGAGTACAGAAGATACCAGAAAGGATTCCTGGAGCGCAGGGCTCCTTTCTCAGAGGGAAGAGTAACTCTCAAGTTATTCAAGTTATGTCACGCACCCCTCACCCTCAACCCTCAGCAACTTTATTTGAACCTTCCGGCTCTGGCCGGGACTAGGAGAGCGAAGGGGCACTCCGGAGCTGTGTCCTTCCTTGTATGGGGGCCTCGAGCTCTCGGAGAAGCGCGTCCTGCGGGATGGCACTCTGGAGTCCTCCTCTCTAGTCCCCCCAGAGCAGGACGCCTTTTCGCTGCCCACCCACCCCCCTCGCACCTGCCGACCGGAAGAGATCTATGTGACCGGGAGTTCTGAACCCAACTCGCTGTCCACTTTCCCGCTTCCTTTTGGCCAAGCCCGGCTTGAGGGTGGTGTCTGGGCTAGTTCGGTTTTCATTTTCATTCTAGGTGCTTCCTCAAAAATAAAGTCCCTGAGGACAGCAGACCCTTCCTCTTTCAATCTCAGACTCCATGGTTCAGGAGATTACTTCACCAAGTTTGTCTTGGATGTCACACACAAGCCAGGGTCAACAGGATAGGCAGTGGGCGGGGGGCGGGGGTGGTGGTGGCGGTGAACTCCACGCTGCAGCTGCAGCCGGAGCTCGGGGAGAGGAGGCTCAGCAGGTGAGAGGAAGTTGCACTGCTCTCCTTTGGAGGCTCCATTCTTCACTCAAAGCCGGCGGGGTGGGGGCGACGCCCGCCCAAGGAGCCAAAAGCAGCTCTAGCTGGGGCGGCGGCGCGGGGCGGGGGGGAGAGGGTGTGGTGGTTCTTTTTCTTTCCATTGCCTAACCCGTCCAATATCACCAGCTCTCCACCTATACACTCGAATGTCAAATGCCCAAGCCTGCCCTCTTCCTCGGGACCAAGACCAAAGCGGGTTCCAAACGCAGTGGGTGTGGGCAGTTGCTGCCCCATTCGTGCTTCTCCTAACGCTGCTTCCCGCCAGTTACCTCCTTGAAAATGCCAAACTAATTGTTTACCCCCCAATTCAGGAGAGTTTGGAAGGGGCAGGCTAAGACTGGGGTGCCAAGCGGGCTGCAGAGGCCGCCCTCCCAGCGGGGTGTGCCCGCTGCCCCCGGCTTGGCCCGGGCTGATGCACGCGTCTTCTTGTCCAGCCCCGCCAAGCCCGCGCCCTCGGTGCTGTAGCAGACCGCCGGGCGGTCCCGGCCCGAAGCGAGCTTAGGGTGCTGCCAGGAGGGGTTGGACGGGGCCAAGGCCTCCCGGGGTGCCCCTGCCCGGCGTGCCCGCCCTGTGCTACATACCTGTCGTGGCTTTCCCGCTCCAATTGCTGGCCTGGCTAGGGAGCCGGGCCTGGAGCTCGCCGCCTCCGGCGGAGCCCGCCCCCACCCGCCCCCGCGCGCCCTTATCCTCCTGGCCGCGAGGCCAGATGTGGGGCGGTCTCTCGCGGGCCATTGGCTTGGGCCGCCATTCCAGGCCGGCTTCGGGGATTTCCCCGGGCTATGCGGCCCCTTTGCGGGCACGGGAAAAGGTGTCCAGGCCAGCGGCTCACCTTGACTTCCACTACCCTACCCGCTCTGGGTTCCCTGGCATCCCGCCTCCGGAACCCTGGCTTTGAAACAGTAGCAACTCCGCAAAAGAAAGGAGTGAGCAGACCTCCTGGAGGGCTGTGTGTGGAGGTCAGATGCGAGCTCGCGGGGTTTCTCGAAGGCTCTGGGTGGTTGTACTAGGGGAACAGGCCCTATAGGGACAGAAATGAAAACGCACAGACTGTGTCCCAGTGGCTGGCTTCTGCGTGAAGTTCACGTCTATTGTTTTCTGCCTCGGGGGAAGCTGCCCAGCGTGATAGATCTTTTTAGATCCCATCACTGTAAGAAAAATCCTGGTGATAACGACTATCTCCGCTCGCGCTATCTCGGCATCGCCCCAATTTATCTCCCTCTCACTCCAGTCCCTCGGGGGGACGAGGAGGATGTGGGGCTGGCGGGAGGATGGGGCCAAGCCGCTGTCCTCAGATGGAGCGAAGCGGGAGAGGCACGAGGCCACCTCATCCCTCCCTTTCCGCTCCGGGCTGGGGAGAGAGGACACGGCGCTTTCTTTCTCTGCCAAGCCTCACGCTTCTTTCAAATGATTTCGGTCTGGTGCTCCGGTCTATCCATATACATTTCTAATCTCATGGCTCATAAACTATTAGCAAAATGGTTTCATTATTCACCTTCTGTATCCTACAAAAGGGAGAAAAGAAGGCAGCGGCAGGAAGTCAGTGTGGGGGTGGGGGACAGTGGTGGGACACCGGTTAACAACGACGCCTCCGTGTTTAAATCATGCCTCAGACTGCCTTCTTCAAGTTGACACTCAACAAATCTGGTCCATTTCCAGGGATCTATAGGCGACCCCTTCTCTCTCTCTCTTCCTTACTCTCCTTCTCTCTCTTCATCCATCACTATCCATCTCTCTCTGACACCCAGGTCTTGGAAGGACCAGATGAATAGCCAGGATACTCCAAATCCATTATTTGCTTCATTAGGTGACATCAATAAGGCACACCCTTTATAAACGACACACAGAATTAATTGGTTTGAATTGCTACCCTAGGTCCCCCCTTGGGTTGTGGCGGTGACAAAGTCGCCTATCATCCCTGCAACCAAGCAATCTGAAAGCAGAAGTCTAGAGTGATACCCAAGAAGTTGACTAGAGGTTTGGTGTGTCTTTAAGGTGCCCCGTTGGGTCCCCGCCTGGCTTCCGGAAGCTCCGGGGAGTGATGAGGTGGCAGAGTGGTGTGAGTGTGTGTGCGCGCGCGTGCCCGCCCGCCCGAGTGTGTGTCGGGAGGCGAGTGGGAGGCTAACAGATTTCAGAGAGAGAGAGAGTGAACAGTCCTTCCTTGGGACAGTGGAGGCCTGACAACCGAGTCAAGGGGCTGAGGTGGAACCCTGCGTGCAGGCGCGACCTGGCAGATGCAGCCTCGGGCGAGCGGCATCCAGGACCGCTCCTCCGCTGTCGCGACGACGTTGAGTGTGTCCACATACTTTCACATACATATACGTCTCACTCTCTCTCTCACATACACGCACACTCTTCCCCTGCACTTTTTGAAAATAGAAAGGACGCTTGTCAAGCGAACGCGCGGTAATTATCTCTGGCTGCAGAAACCAATCTGGCTGCGGGAGGCCCGGGTGCAATCGCCGGCGGCGGCGGCGGCGCGCGGGCTCGCGCAGAGGCCGGGACTCGGGCGCTGGCGAGGTCACCGCGCCGCGCGGCCGCCGCCGCCTGCTGTTTAATATACATGGGGTGGGAACCGAGGGAAACGGATCCCGTGCCTGCCCGTCCTGCAGGAAAAAAAAAAAAAAAAATCAATTTGCTATTTATTTTTGAAATGTATAGATTTAGGGAATTTTTTCCAACCCGACCCCCTTCAAGAACGGCGGCCCACATTTAATTATGTCTTTTAATGACTTTTCCCTTCTTTGCCTTCGCTATTTCACGTTAAGGGCGGGGGTGCGGTGGAGTTTCTTCGGGGGGGTTTCCATTCTGGTATCTTCAAAAAGATTTGCCGTATGTGTTAATTGCATGCTGTTAAGCACATCTGGGACTGCGTGCTGACCAACTCGGACCAACTTTTAATTAACACATTGACCCGGCGAAGAAGCAGCCGCCCAGCCTCCCCCTGGAAATATGTATATTACGGCGCCGAAGCGGCTCGGCCGGCGCCGCCAGATGCGTGTGAGGAATTGCCTGCGTGGAGGGGCAGCAGGGGGTGCATACCGCAACCGTGCGCTCTCTTTCCGTGAGCGTTTTTCTCGCTTCACCTCTGGGAAAGCACAAAGAAAAAGTCAATGACCAGCTCCTAGAGCAGGCTTCTGACAACCTTTAACATGACTTGAACTGGGCAGGGGAGTGGGGGAAAGGGAAAGGAAGGCCCGCCAAAGCCGTTTTCTAACCAGCCTGACTGAACCTGAGCTGCGGTCTCCAGCCTGGGTCCTTTGAATGAACCGAGTTCTCTGATCAAGGATCTTGCCGGTACCTGAGAATTCTGGTGGAAGGAGCGAACGAGACTCCTTCCTCCTCCCAACCTTGTCTCCTTGCCCCGGGCACTCCGGTGCCAGGCCACAAACTCCAGGGCTCCAGGTCCAGGAAAGAAGAATAAGTGCTCCCCCCTTGCCGCCCCTACCCTCTTGGAGTGCTCTGGGCTCAGGCAGGGGCACAGGAAACTAGTGCCTGTTTTTAGGGTTCTAGGGCCTTTCACAGGAGGCTACTCAAGGGTGATCTTCCAGACAGGCCAGAGGCCAAACTGGGTTTGAGGGAGAAGAAACCCGGAGAGCAGCACAGACTACGCCCCCTGCAGATGCGCAATTTCGCCCGAAATCATTTCATTCAGAATTCAGGGCGTTTCACTGGAATGCTGCCCTCGAAGTGAATACCTAGCCTGCTTCCCAGTAGAGCGCAAAAGGGGGTTAATCCCCAGGTACGAGCTCGTTTTCTCTTTCCGCATCTAATCTCAACTGCCTCTCTTTTCTAAGTGCTTCGGTTTACGTCCCTATAAAAAAATGTCAAAGTGGTATGCCTTCTCCCAGCCATAAAGAAGTTGGAGCGAATCACTCCCAAGTTACCATTTAACGGCCCCTCCAGGTAACAGTTCAAGTTTCTTGTTTGACATTTTTCATTCCCCAACACAGAACTTTTCAATAAATAGGCAGTACCAGCGTGAGGAAAAGTGGATGTCACAGTAAATCCACAGCTATGTGCTCTGACGATGTCGGTGCTTTGGAAAATTTAATGTGACAAGATTGCTCCCCAAATTCCTTCCACCTCTTCTTTTTTTCTTATTCACCGTTTTTTTTTTTTGTCCTTCCCTTGAATCTACTTTTCCTATCAATGTACCAGAGACTCTGCAAAATTTAAGACTAAAAGAATAGAAAAGATAAAGAGAAAAGTTCAGTTGCTCAGTCTTCCTCTGAGTTGCTACAGATCTTTTTATATTCAGAAAAAGGTGTAATCAATGTGCATCCTTAAAAAAATATTAAAAAAATTTTTTGTGCATCTTTAGACAGGAAAAAACCAATCAGTTGGTCAATTACAATGTCCCTCTGCAAAGATAAGGCCTTTGAAAAGTTAGCCCAGGCGTGCCCAAATAGGTTTATTTCGAGTTTTTATGGAACTACAGCTACTTATTTCGGCTCACAAATAGATCTGCAAAATTGCAGGACACCTGATATCCAGGGAAAGACAAGAGTTGTAACTCCAGCCGGTTCTTCTTTTGATTTACTCTGCCTGGTAAGATGTGTGCTGGGGTGTTTTGATAACGGGAAAAAAAGGAGTCAGCAGTTTGATTTGGAAACTCCTTTATTGCTGAATATGGCTGCAGGTTGAAACTAAAGAATGTGTTTCTGCTGGGAACATTTGCCTGACACATCCATATGCATTAGCAGCTGCAGGGTGTTATATCATCCGTTCCTGTGAGCATTTATCTTTTTCCCCCTCTGTCTCCCTCCAAGGAAGTAGGTAAGGGCTTTATAGGAGAACCACACAGACTTTAAGGATGCGTAAATCTTCCCTGTGTCCTTTAGGCCCTCAGCACTGAATTGGCCTATAACAACCTGTTTCTTTTGAGGATTTTGGAGTATTTGCAGTAGCTAACCTCTCTGGTTACGTTATTATGAATTACAATAATGGAGTAACAGTGTATAAACCAAAACCAAACCCATGGCCGTTGACACTGACGCTATAGGACAGTGTAGAACTCGCCCATAGGGTCTCCAAGGAGCGGCTGGTGGATTCAAACTGCCAACCTTTTGGTTAGCAGCCGGGCTCTTAACCACTGCACCACCAGGGCTTCAACGGTGTGTAGAGCATAATAAAAGAGACTTGACCAAATTATCCCGAGAAAGGAGCTGGAAGACTCAACTTTGCATTCAGAAAAAGGTATTGTCATCAATGTCCTTCTGCTGACGTGCTTGGTGAAGTTCCAGATAAACTTTTCATTAGATAAACTCTCCTTTATGTCATCAGCCTCCTTTTCTTGATGCATAGAAGTGAAATTTTTGACTCAAGATAACTAAGATCTCGCCACTGTGGTGTGTAGGGATGTTGCCAGACACCACAAGAGCGGTTCTGGATGATGTTTGTTTTCAGACATTATATCAGCTGTGCAAGGACCTTAGTCCAATATCTACAGCAACTCTCTGCAGCTAAGTCTACTTACAATGTGTCGCATGTGTCTGGGTCTCCCTGACTCCTTGTGGTCTGTAAACAGGAGGAACCAGTGCCAAATGGAAATCAGGAGGATACTGGGACTTGAGGTTCTTATTTGGTTTGGTTCTGTCCAGTCACGCCATCTTTTTTTTTTTTTTTTTAACCCTACCGTAAATTTTAATCACGCCCACCAGGTTGAGGTGACTAGAAAGCAGATGGATCCCTAACTAAAAGATTAGCATGAATCGATTTTTTAAAATCACCACTCGTTTCTGGTCAAAGTTAGTTTTTCATGGAATTATTTGAGAATCTTGTAAGTCATGTCCAGAGTTCTTGACCAAGTCAAATTTCAAAGTACTGGTGTATTACAACAAGAACTAACCCCCCCAGAAAACCAAACAAGCAGAAAAAAAGATATTAATCCTTCTCAGGAATTGCAATGACCAATGGCGATATCCTACAAGAGTTATTGTCATTTTCCCTCCCTTTTTGTAGCTTATCTTGGTCACCTAAGAAGATACTTAGAGAAAAAAAAAGAAATGACAATAACTGGAAAAATGGTGCCATGCATTTTTTCTAAAGCACTGGGAACTAATATGCACTATTGCACAAAAGTGCACTCACAATGACACATCAGTATGCATGAGTCTAAGTAATAATCCGTTTTTATGTCTTGTTCCCAGATGTTGCATATACCACCAGTGCACTGAACTGACCTAACCCAAAACAACCTGAGATCTCCACCATTCAACTGCATCTCAGATGTGTCAGGTGTCACAGGAAACAATTTTCTTCTGCCCTCTATTGCACAAAAGTTGAGTGTGTGTATGTTTTAACTCTTCAACTTTAATGCAGCCATTCAGTATGATCGGGATAAAAGTAAAAACAGTTTCTTGATATTATATAATGTAAATATTAACCAGCTGCATTATTTTATTTAAGTAATTGTCTTGGTAACAATTAGAACAACCAATTGTTAGAGTCAGTTAGCTCAGTTGTTTAGATCAGAACATGAATTGATCTTGCGTCCATAATCCAGAGCCACATATTCCGTTCCCCAAGCCTGACCAGCCCTGGACAATCGTGCGCCAGAGATGACAGGAGGGCCAAATGAAAATGTGCATGAATCTGCACAAAGCAATGAAAAAAGTTTTATTTTAAAGGTGTGTATCTTACCTGCAGCATTAAACACAAAAGGAGGAAGGTGCATGTCTGCAATCCAAATGAAATCTTTCTGGCAAGATTTGCCAGAGAGCAGGAACAGAGAGGAAAGAAAGAAAGAATATCTTAACTGAGGCTTTTTATCAAGCTTAAGCAGGATTAAAATAAGTAAATAAAATATTACCTATCTTGGTAACGGTATATCATTTAAAACTTTTACAGATAGGATGCTACTGGTTCAATGCACAACTCCTTTAAGATCAAGAAAGGATTTGTTTATTCCTTTGTCTCTGTTTGCTTTGAGATTTGATTTTGACATTAAATGTTTCTGGATATACTAACGGTGTCAGCAGACTTTGGGATAAAAGGAATGTGAGAGAATTACTAATTTTCTTATCCATTTGTTGATCGGTTCTGTTTACAGAATAATTTTATTTCTTCCTCATAGGCTTTCTTTGGCTCAGGTCACAATGTTATAGGCTCTTCGAAGTACGTTAGCTAACAAAGATATAACATAGACTGTTACAGTGAGCCGCCCTTGACCCAGCAGATCCAAACCAAAGAGCAGATAGGCACTTTGATGAGTCAGTGTTTGACCCTATGGCCATTTATTTATACTCATTTCAAAGAAACATGAGCCAGGTAATGTTTATTCAAAAGCCAGTGGTTTGTGATGATGTTAATAAGTCATTAACAGCATATTCCAACTCTTAGGCTGTAGGTCTTGCTGCATTGCAAGATATTCACATAAAATTTTTTATTTCTATCAGCAATGAAGAAATGTGAATACTGCACTAAATATGAAAATAACCTTGTAAATAGCATGAATTAGTACAAGAAAATCAACTCCGAGAGATCTTTCCAAGACAGAAAATAAACGTGTTTTAGAGGATTTTAGTATCATATTGAATGGAACAACAATATACTACACAACTGGAAATACCATTTACCTTAATTGAAATGAGGGTTGATGAGGTATAATATTCTTGATTTTTCTCCATCATCATAGTCTCCACCAGTGCCATTATCCCTGTCATTTACTGACTATTTGCTCTGTGCCAACCGTGTGCTAAGCTCTGTGCGTGTCCTCTCTCAGTCAGTTCTCACCGCCCTACGAGATAGACTCCACTAGCTGTGAATTACTGGTGAGGAAACCAAGACTTGTTATCATTGTTATATTTAGTGCCATCCAGTCAATTATGACTCATAGCAACCTATCTGACAGAGTAGAACTGCTCCTTAGGGTTTCCTAGGCTGTAATCTTTATGGGAAGCCCTGATGGTGCAGTGGTTAAGAGCTTGGCTGCTAACCAAAAGGTCAGCAGTTTGAATCCACCAGCTGCTCCTTGAAAACGCTATGGGGCAGCTCTACTCTGTCCTATGAGGCTGCTAGGAGTTGGAATTGATGGCAACGGGTTTGAGGTTTTTGTTTTGTTTTGCTTTTTGGAGTCCTTACGGCAGCAGATCGGCAGGTCTTTCTCCCGAAGAGCGGCTAGGTGTGTTCAAACCACCAACCTTTCAGTTCTTCACAGTTGCACCACCAGGGTTCCTTACCTAAGATTTAGAGAGGTGACGTAATCTGCCCAAGATCACATGTCTTGACCTACATCTGGATTAGGAATCTAGGTGGATACCATTCAGTTTGATATTTTTAAACAAATTTTTGTATGTGTGAGCACAAGAAAGTAGTAGCTATAGTTTTCTAAAACTTTATCTGAAGCACAATAGATTAGTGAAACCTTTCTTAATGGCAATTGGCTAATTTATTTTTTGGTTTGCCCACTCCAAAACCAAACCAAACCCACTGCCATCGAGTTTATTCTGACTCATAGTGAACCTGTAGGACAGAGTAGAGCTGCCCCACAGGGTTTCCAAGGCTGTAAATCTTTACAGAAGCAGACTTCCACATCTTTCTCCCCTGGAGTGGCTGGTGGGTTCCAACCGCCAACCTTTCAGTTAGCAGCCGAGCACTTTAACTGCCATGCCACTAGGGTTCCTGTGCCCACTCTAGTCAACAACAACAACAACAACAAAAAAAGTCTCTATCAGGTGGGTCCATCTAGGCCAGACAGCTATCTACCAGCTTGCCTAGAAAAAGTCTATCATTGGCAAGGCTTGGAGGTAGGAATGAAATTTTCCTAATAACCTAATAAAATTTCCTAATAAAGTCAGTAAGGTTGACTGCTGAGAGACTAAAACATAACAAAGAGATTGAGCACCATGGGCGCTTGACTACCAAGGAGTTGTCTGTAAGGGTGCCAAGCTCGGGAATACCCAAGTCTCCAAATAAAGTGACCTCGGTGTAATCTCAGAAAAGCAAGACTGGAATGTGATTTTTAATTTAGTACGTGAAAGCCTAATAAATTTATTTTTCCTGAGGAAAAACCTTCTGATCAAGGGGACAGTCAGCCAGGCGAAGGTCACAAGTGACCAATTGCTGTCAAGTCGATTCTGACTCATGGCAACCTTGTATGTATCAGAGTAGAGCTGTGTTCCATATGGTTTTTTATGGTTGATTTTTTGAAAGTAGATTGCCAAGCCTTTCTTCTGAGGTGCTTGTGGGTAGACTTGAACCTCCAACCTTTTGGTTAGCAGTCAAGCACATTAGCTACTTGCAGTACCTAAGAATTCCTAAGGGAAGGCTAATGGTCCAGAAATTGGTTATATATGTTCAAGACATGAATCCTAGAACAGTTTGTTGTTATTTATTGTAAATTCATGCTTTTGGAGCTACCATTTATTGTGTTGACTATATGTCAGGCAGTTTACATACATTTCTCAAATAATCCTCAACAAAGTCCTCAAAGGCAAGGTATTATCTCCATTTTTTAGGAGAAAAAAATAAGGCTTATGTAGGTAATACAGCTAGTATGTGTCAGAGCTAGGATTCAAATACTGGTTTTATTTTTGCTTGTTTTTCAACCCCAAGCCCACACTCTTGAGCACTGGTTTTACATAGCAGGTTTTTTTTTTTTTTTGGTGAACTGTAATAATATAAGTCTATCTCAGAATTGGACACTGTCTTGACATAAATGCCAATGCCAAGTTCCTGAATCTGCAAAACTAAGAACTGTAACCTGGGCCTGGTGAAGTCTCTATCAACACCACATTGGGAGGCCTCTTGGAGGGCAACTTGTTGACCGTGTCGGTGACTCCTATATCTGTCCGTGTGCTTTTATTCAAACGGAAGCAGGAACTTCATAATGACTACAAAAGGATTATTTGAGAATGACTGAGTTTATACCATGCGTGGGAATATGTTTAGTGTTAGCAAAAAGATAATATAAGCGATTACAAAGGGCATAAAGTGAGGCTGTTAGCTTCTACATGCTTTTAAAAAAGTTATTAAACAAATTTTGAAACTCGTATTTGCGGTTGGCTTTAGGAAATGTCTTTGTGCTCTTCTTCCTTCATCCTCTTTTGCTGTGTGCCAAATAGTCATATCAGGATGGATCGAAATTGTTTCCTTGTATCAGGACTTTTAATAATAATTGCACAGAATGCCCAGACCCTCAAGCCTTAGCTTCGGTTCTCCAAACTTCTCATTCACAGATAGTTTTGCTAAGCTATAGCTACTTTCCAGATCTGTTCAAAGCCAGCATTTAAGAGGATTGCTTGCCTTCAATGCGCTCTGCCACCAGCCATTTATCAGTAGGAAGTGGTTTCCATCTGTGAAGTGCTGCAGTTCTCTCTGTCTGTGTCTCTCCTACCTGCATTCCATGTTTTGTGGGGGCAAAGGCTGGCCAGTGGGAAGACACAGTTTATAATCCGCTGGGAAGGATGATTTCCAGATTGGATTTAAAAAAAAAAAAAAAAGGCTTGGCCCTGCCCCCTTCTGTCCTGCAGAAACACGGATTCCTCCTGACAGCTGATAAAAACAGTAACCATCCTTTCTGGCTGAAGGAGGAAGCTCTCCACTTAACTATTTCAGACTCGCTGGGGTGGGAGTTACACACATATACATGGTGGTGCAGTGGTTAAGAGTTGGCAGCTAACCGAAAGGTCGTCAGTTCGAATCCACCAGCAGCTCCTTGGAAACCCTATGGGGCAGTTCTGCTCTGTCCTACAGGGTTGCTAGGAGTCAGAGTCGGCTTGATGACAACTCTTTTTTTTTTTTTATTAACTTTTATTGAGCTTCAAGTGAACGTTTACAAATCAAGTCAGACTGTCACATATAAGTTTACATACATGTTACTCCTTACTCCCACTTGCTGTCCCCCTAATGAGTCAGCCCTTCCAGTCTCTCCTTTCGTGACAATTTTGCCAGCTTCCAACTCTCTCTATCCTCCCATCCCCCCTCCAGACAGGAGATGCCAACACAGTCTCAAGTGACCACGTGATACAAATAGCTCACTCTTCATCAGCATCTCTCTCCTACCCACTGTCCAGTCCCTTTCATGTCTGATGAGTTGTCTTCGGGGATGGTTCCTGTCCTGGGCCAACAGAAGGTTTGGGGACCATGACCGCCGGGATTCCTCTAGTCTCAGTCAGACCCTTAAGTATGGTCTTTTTGTGAGAATTTGGGGTCTGCATCCCACTGATCTCCTGCTCCCTCAGGGGTTCTCTGTTGTGCTCCCTGTCAGGGCAGTCATCGATTGTGGCCGGGCACCAACTAGTTCTTCTGGTCTCAGGATGATGTAGGTCTCTGGTTCCTGTGGCCCTTTCTGTCTCTTGGGCTCTTAGTTGTTGTGTGGCCTTGGTGTTCTTCATTCTCCTTTGATCCAGGTGGGTTGAGACCAGTTGATGCATCTTAGATGGCCGCTTGTTAGCATTTAAGACCCCAGACGCCACATTTCAAAGTGGGATGCAGAATGTTTTCATAATAGAATTATTTTGCCAATTGACTTAGAAGTTCCCTTAAATCATGGTCCCCAAACCCCCGCCATTGCTCTGCTGACCTTTGAAGCATTCAGTTTATCCCGGAAACTTCTTTGTTTTGGTCCAGTCCACTTGAGCTGACCTTCCATGTATTGAGTATTGTCCTTCCCTTCACCTAAAGCAGTTCTTAGCTACTAATTAATCAGTAAAAAACCCTCTCCCACCCTCCCTCCCTCCCCCTATCGTAACCACAAAAGTATGTGTTCTTCTCAGTTTATACTATTTCTCAAGATCTTATAATAGTGGTCTTATACAATATTTGTCTTTTGCCTCTGACTAATTTCGCTCAGCATAATGCCTTCCAGGTTCCTCCATGTTATGAAATGTTTCACAGATTCGTCACTGTTCTTTATCGATGTGTAGTATTCCATTGTGTGAATATACCACAATTTATTTAACCATTTATCCCTTGATGGACACCTTGGTTGCTTCCAGCTTTTTGCTATTGTAAGCAGAGCTGCAATAAACATGGGTGTGCATATATCTGTTTGTGTGAAGGCTCTTATTTCTCTAGGGTATATTCCGAGGAGTGGGATTTCTGGGTTGTATGGTAGTTCTATTTCTAACTGTTTAAGATAACGCCAGATAGATTTCCAAAGTGGTTGTACCGTTTTACATTCCCACCAGCAGTGTATAAGAGTTCCAATCTCTCCACAGCCTCTCCAACATTTATTATTTTGTGTTTCTTGGATTAATGCCAGCCTTGTTGGAGTGAGATGGAATCTCGTTGTAGTTTTAATTTGCATTTCTCTAATGGCTAACAATCAAGGGCATTTTCTCATGTATCTGTTAGCTGCCTGAATATCTTCTTTAGTGAAGTGTGTGTTCATATCCTTTGCCCACTTCTTGATTGGGTTGTTTGCCTTTTTGTGGTTGAGTTTTGACAGAATCATATAGATTTTAGAGATCAGGCACTGGTCGGAGATGTCATAGCTGAAAATTCTTTCCCAGTCTGTAGGTGGTCTTTTTACTCTTTTGTAGAAGTCTTTAGATGAGCATAGGTGTTTGATTTTTAGGAGCTCCCGGTTATCTGGTTTCTCTTCATCATTTTTGGTAATGTTTTGTATTCTGTTTATGCCTTGTATTAGGGCTCCTAACGTTGTCCCTGTTTTTTCTTCCATGATCTTTATCGTTTTAGTCTTTATGTTTAGGTCTTTGATCCACTTGGAGTTAGTTTTTGTGCATGGTGTGAGGTATGGGTCCTGTTTCATTTTTTTTGCAAATGGATATCCAGTTATGCCAGTACCATTTGTTAAAAAGACTATCTTTTCCCCAATTAACTGACACTGGTCCTTTGTCAAATACCAGCTGCTCTTATGTGGATGGATTTATATCTGGGTTCTCAATTCTGTTCCACTGGTCTATGTGTCTGTTGTTGTACCAGTACCAGGCTGTTTTGACTACTGTGGCTGTATAATAGGTTCTGAAATCAGGTAGAGTGAGGCCTCCCACTTTCTTCTTCTTTTTCAGTAATGCTTTGCTTATCCGAGGCTTCTTTCCCTTCCATATGAAGTTGGTGATTTGTTTCTCTATCCCCTTAAAATATGACATTGGAATTTGGATCGGAAGTGCATTGTATGTATAGATGGCTTTTGGTAGAATAGACATTTTTACTATGTTAAGTCTTCCTATCCATGAGCAAGGGATGTTTTTCACTTGAGTATGTCCTTTTTAATTTCCTGTAGTAGAGCTTTGTTGTTTTCTTTGTATATGTCTTTTATGTCCTTGGTAAGATTTATTCCTAAGTATTTTATCTTCTTGGGGGCTACTGTGAATGGTATTGATTTGGTTATTTCCTCTTCGATGTTCTTTTTGTTGATGTAGAGGAATCCAAGTGATTTTTGTATGTTTATCTTATAACCTGAGACTCTGCCAAACTCTTCTATTAGTTTCAGTAGTTTTCTGGAGGATTCCTTGGGGTTTTCTGCTTATAAGATCATGTCATCTGCAAATAGAGATAATTTTACTTCCTCTTTGCCCATCCAGATGCCCTTTATTTCTTTGTCTAGCCTAGTTGCTCTGGCTAGGACCTCTAGCACAATGTTGAATAAGAGTGGTGATAAAGGGCATCCTTGTCTGGTTCCCGTTCTCAAGGGAAATGCTTTCAGGCTCTCTCCATTTAGAGTGATGTTGGCTGTTGGCTTTGCATAGATGCTCTTTATTATGCTGAGGAATTTTCCTTCAAATCCTATTTTGGTGAGAGTTTTTATCATGAATGGGTGTTGGACTTTGTCAAATGCCTTTTCTGCATCAATTGATAAGATCATGTGGTTTTTGTCTTTTGTTTTATTTATGTGGTGGATTACATTAATGGTTTTTCTAATATTAAACCAGCCTTGCAGCCTTGCATACCTGGTATAAATCCCACTTGGTCGTGGTGAATTATTTTTTTGATATGTTATTGAATTCTATTGGCTAGAATTTTGTTGAGGATTTTTGCATCTATGTTCATGAGGGATATAGGTCTGTAATTTTCTTTTTTTGTGGTGTCTTTACCTGGTTTTGGTATCAGAGGGATGGTGGCTTCATAGAATGAGTTGGGTAGTATTCCGTCATTTTCTATGCTTTGAAATACCTTCAGTAGTAGTGGCGTTAACTCTTCTCTGAAAGTTTGGTAGAACTCTGCAGTATAGCCATCCGGGCCAGGGCTTTTTTTGTTGGGAGTTTTTTGATTACCGTTTCAATCTCTTTTTTTGTTATGGGTCTATGTAGTTCTACTTCTGATTGTGTTAGTTTAGGTAGGTAGTGTTTTTCCAGGAATTCTTCCATTTCTTCTAGGTTTGCAAATTTGTTAGAGTACAATTTTTTGTAATAATCTGATATGATTCTTTTAATTTCAGTTGGGTCTGTTGTGATGTGGTCCTTCTCGTTTCTTAGTCGGGTTATTTGTTTCCTTTCCTGTATTTCTTTAGTCAGTCTAGCCAATGGTTTATCAATTTTGTTAATTTTTTCGAAGAACCATCTTTTGGCTTTGTTAATTCTTTCAATTGTTTTTCTGTTCTCTAATTCATTTAGTTCAGCTCTAATTTTTATTATTTGTTTTCTTCTGGTGCCTGATGGATTCTTTTGTTGCTCACTTTCTATTTGTTCAAGTTGTAGGGACAGTACTCTGATTTTGGCTCTTTCTTCTTTTTGTATGTGTGCGTGTATCGATATAAATTCTTTTTTTTTTTTTTTTTTTTTTAATGTAAGAGTATAATCGTATTCCCCACACAACTTTCATTGTCTGGGTGGCTCAGTTGGTTAATGGTGTCACATGTAGACTTGTGGTTCCTATATGGTCAGTCCTTCTCTTTCGATTTGTTGGTCGCAGAGTGAAGCCCCAGGCTTCACGTTGCTGTTAGCTGCTGTCCAATAGATACTTAACTCTTGCCACTTTATGCACGGTGGAGCAAAACACTGCCTAGCTTGTGTCATCCCCATGATTGGCTGTGGATCAGACTGTTCTGACTCATAAAGTTTTCACTGGCTAATTTTTGGAAGTAGATCACCAGGGCTTTCTTCCTGGTCCTTCTTTGTCTGGAAGCTCTGCTGAAACCTATTCAGCATCATAGCTACACTCAAGCCTCCGCTGACAGACCGGTGATGACTGGGCATGAACCAGGGTCTCTCACGTGGAAGGTGAGCATTCTACCACTGAACCACCAATTCCCCCATAGCCATCAGCAAATGTGTTTATCAGAGGAGAAAACAGGAAGAGCACAAACCATGTCCACTCTCGGTAACACACCTCGCAGTTCATGGTTACTCAAGGCTTATCTTCAAATGAGGAGGGGAAACACTGACCCACCCAGTCTCATATGCTTTGTCTTAGTTTGGAGATTTACACACCATCCCCTTGTGTCTTCAGAACCTAGTTCCAGACCAGGGTCAGGGTGGTTGCACAATGTATGTGTCTTCAGCGAGTAAAAGCCACGAAAGTAAACTAGATGTAAAATAATAGGTAAAAAATTCTGTTGCTAGACATTAAATTAAAAAAAAAGGAAGGAAAGAAAAGAATGGGTGGTGACTTCTAAACAGACTGTTGACTTTCACTGAGGTGCAAAGCTCACGTAGTGCTTAGGAGCCTGTACCATAATTGTTCTTGTCATACACCCGCTTGGCTACAGTCAATATCTCTTCATCATATACATTTTTAATCACATAATAATAAGCAAGAAGTTTGTATTTTATTGATGATTGGATTATGTTATTGACTAGCTCCACAATTCCACAATGGCTTCTGAACATATAAATAAGGTCAAAATGTAAAGATCACACAAAGTACATCAAAGGCGTAGATGAGGCTTTCCTCGATTCTGTTGTGGAGAATGACTCTAAGGAGAGCAGATGAATTTTGAAATTAGTTACCACTTAAATAAACAGTTTCATAATTTCTAGACTGAAAAGAGCAACTGAAATAAAAATTAAACTCAAATTATTTTATTGTGCTAGAACACTGAAAGCATTTTTGCTTTTCATATGTTGTAGTCATGGCCAATGAGCTGCAATAGAATGATCTGGGCTGCTTTGAGAATTGTCACTGAGCTTATGAGGAAATATGGCCCTTTGCTGTTGGCAAACAGAAGATGTTCTGTTCGGGGCATTTTGTCCTTCCATGTGTGGGCTCTTGGGGTTATGCTGTGTCTCCCAGGAGCAGCCACACTCTGCTATACCCCTCTCTCCACTCAGCATGGCTGTCCCTGGTGCAGGCTTCCCAGTATTCCACAGACACTTCAGCTGGTTTGCTAGACACCACTGGGAGGTCGAACTGTATGAAAATTAGGCAAATTTGGGGTAGAAAATCTCAGTATGATTCTATTCAATTGGGCTTCAGTCTTCATTAAAAGCTCTAGCGTAAACCCAAAAATAGTTCTTATATCATTTGTAACCAGTGGAATAACTAAAGGAAAAATGTCTTAATGTCTTCCTTTTTCTAAAAGTTCCCATTAAGTGTCTGTGTATCCTGCCACTCCTCAAACTTGTGTCTTTAGCTTTTCTTCTATAAAAAATCCACCGCTGTTGAGTCAGTTCTGACTGATTGCCACCCCATAGGGTTTCCCAGGCTGTAAATCTCTGTGGAAGCAGACTGCCACATCTGTCTCCCGCCCAGCTGTTAGTGGTTTTGAACAGGCAACCTTTCGGTTCCTGGTTCTGTAACACACTGTGGTTATGTAAGATGCTACCACTGAGGAGCAGCTGGGTGATAGGTACGTGGGAGCTCTCTGTACTTCTTTCGTGACTTCTTTTGAATATATCATTTTTTCTCTAAATTAAAAGTTAAAAAAAAAAATCAGACCTGTGCGTGTTCACCTACAGCTCATATTTGGACATTACATATTATTACACATTAATACAAACGTATCTGCAATCTCTTGACATAATCTGGTAATTTGTGATTACTTTTATGGAGCGATGGGTGGTGTGAGGAAGAGAGATTATTTTATTTTGTCATAGAGTTTTAACTATTTTTGCAGGTGCTTTTAGGGGGCAAGATGGCAGAGCGTGAGGGAACAGGAGAAGAAACAGACTTTAAGCAAAAGAGAAAGAAAAAAATTGCTTTTCAGCTAGACTGGAAGGAGGTCATCAAAAGAACAAACACATTGAATGTTCAAATAAAGTTCAGTCTTTTTCACAATGGAACATATTCAAATAGAATGAATACTTCTTTGGAGCTCTTTATTTGCATCGGTTAAATATAATAATACCTTAAGCATAATAGTGATTTACAGTTTTCAAAATTCACATCTATTTTCTCTTGGATCTTCATAAAAACTCTGCAATGCAGGCAAAGTGGTAATTATTATTCCTGTTTGTTGTTGTTGTTGTTAGGTTGCTTCAAGCTGGTTCTGACTCATAGCGACCCTAAGTACAACATTACAAAATACTGCCCAGTCCTTCAAAATCCTCACAATCATTGTTATGCTTGAGCCCATCGTTGCAGCCACTGTGTCAGTCCATCTCATTAGGGGTCTTCCTCTTTTTCCCTGACCCTCTATTTTACCAAGCTTGATGTCCTTCTCCAGGGACTGATCTCTCCTGTTAACACGTCCAAAGTGTGTAAGAAGTAGTCTTGCCATTCTTGCTTCTAAGGAGCGTTCTGGTTTTACTTCTTCCAAGACAGATTTGTTCATTCTTTAGGCAGTCCATGACATATTCAATATTCTTCACCAACACCACAATTCAAAGGTGTCAATTCTTCCTCAGTTTTCCTTATTCAACATCCTGTTTTCTCCTGCATATAAGGCGATTGAAAACACCATTGCTTGGGTCACACATACCTTTGTCTTCAAGGTGACATCTTTGCTTTTTAACACTTTAAAGAGATCTTTTGCAGCTGATTTGCCCAATGCAATGAGTCTTTTGATTTCTTGCCTGCTATGTGGAAGTTGAAGTTGAAACTGAAGAAAATTAAAACATGAGAGCCGAAGTACAACCTTGGGTATATCCCAACTGAATTTAGAGATTGTCTGAACAATAAATCTGATGCACTGGTGACCAAAGACCAGATGAGTTGTGGAATGACATCAAGGTCATCATACATGAAGAAACCAAGAGGACAGTAAAAAGACAGGAGAAAAAGAAAAGACCAAAATAGATTTCAGAAGAGACTCTGAAACTTGTGCTTGAATGTTGAGTAGTTAAAGCAAAAGGAAGAAATGATGAAGTAAAAGAGCTGAGCAGAAGATTTCAAAGGGCGGCTCGAGAAGAAAAAGTAAAGTATTATAATGACATGTGGAAAGACCTGGAGATAGAAAATCAGAAGAGAAGAACACACTTGGCATTTCTCAAGCTGAAAGAACTGAAGAAATAATTCAAGCCTCGAGTTGCAATATTGAAGGATTCTACGGGGAAAATATTAAACAATGTAGAAAACATCAAAAGAAGATGGAAGGAATACACAGAGGTACTATACCTCAAAGAACTGGTGGACATTCAGCCATTTCAGGAGGTAGCATATGATCGGGAACCAGTGGTACTGAAGGAAGAAGTCTGAATGCACTGGCAAAAAACAAGGCTCCAGGAATTGACAAAATACCAGTTGAGATGTTTCAACAAACAAACGCAGTGCTGGAAGTGCTCACTTGTCTATGCCAAGAAATTGGAAGACAGCTCCCTGGTCAATCAACTGGAAGAGATCCATATTTATGCCTGTTCCCAAGAAAGGTGATCCAATCGAATGTGGAAATTATCAAACAATATCATTAATATCACACACAAGTAAAATTTTGCTGAAGGTCATTCAAAAATGGCTGCAATAGTGTATTGACAGGGAACTGCCAGAAATCCAACCTGTATTCAGAAGAGGTTGTGGAACCAGGGATATCATTGTTGATGGCAGTTGGATCCTGGCTGAAAGCAGAGAATGCCAGAAAGAAGTTTACTCACGTTTTATTGACTATGCAAAGACAATCGACTGTGTGGATCATAACAAATTATGGATAACATGGGAGGAATGGGAATTCCAGAACACTTAATTGTGCTCATAATGAACCTGTGCATAGACCAAGAGGCCGTCGTTCAAACAGAACAAGGGGATACTGTGTGGTTTAAAGTCAGGAAAAGTATGTGTCAGGGCTGTATCCTCTCACCATACTTATTCAGTCTGTACGCTGAGCAAATAATCCAAGAAGCTGTACTCTGTAAAGACGAACGAGGCATTAGAATTGGAGGAAGACTCATTAACAACCTACATTATGCAGATGATACAACCTTGCTTGCTGAAATCGAAGAGGACTTGAAGCGCTTACTGATGAAGATAATTTGTTTTCTTTATGCTGAATTGACCACAACCTTCAGTATGGGTTACAATTCAGCATAAAGAAAACAAATTATCCCTGTTTAAATATGAGGAAATTGCTGGTCAGAGAAGAAGAGTGTACTTACTTGGAAGAAGGTAAGACTTGAACCCCTATTTTCCAATTCTTAGTCAAGTACTCTTCTTAGTAAATAATTATTAAATTATCCAGTTTGGAATTTGTTTTTAGCTGGCTTATGGAGTGAGGAGCACAAAAAGTTACTTATGTATTTATCTCTGCTTGGGAAAATACAGAATCACTTTAAACATTTTGGTGACAATATCCCGCGAATGTCAGTTAATGAATTTCTTTTTCTTTTCTTCATGTATCACTCTGCGACTTTCTTTACGTGAAACTCTCTGGGTCTGCCAGGTCACGTCTTTCTAGCATTCACGTCTTTCTGGTAACACTTGACTCTCTTCCCCTTCCCCTTGGATCTTTTACCTTGTTTTAATTTAGAAATGAAGAGTATTTTTATGTGTTATTTTACTTATTCAATAGAGTTTTGCAGCCACACTTCTTTAAAGAGAAAGAGAATATGAAGAATGTTTTTGAATTTCTTTTTTTTTTAAAAAAAAGTCTGGTTTGTCCTGTTAATCAATCGAGCTTTGTTTTTCTTCCCAGAAGGTTTTTTTTTTGTTTATTCTAAAATTGGTATTAAATATATTAAAACTACAAATTAAAAAACTTAATTTTTTCTTGGGCTTTTTAGGTCAGCTTATAGGATTTCTTAAATCTGCACATTTTATCAGTCACTTCTGAGGAGCTTTTCAAAATTGTTTATTCCCTTTTACAGACTTAATTGAATACCTTCAAACACTTAAGCAGATTTTCATTTTTTAAAATAGTTCAATTATTTTATCTCAATCAAGAAGTAAAACCTTCCTGAGGAATTAACTTCTGTGCATATAAAAGATTACACACATGCACGTATGAATGGTGAATCTGAATTTTCTTACATGCTCCATAAACCATACATGAACTGAGGAAGCTATCACTTTATGTTCAAAATCTACATCAATTTACTCTACTTCACATTTTAAATAGGAGTTAGAAAGCTATCCCTTTATCAGGAGAAATCCTCTTATAAAAGTACATTAAAAATCAAATAGGTACGTATTCTTTTAACACAAAAACTCAATGCTATGGCTTTTTAATTGTTATTCTTTTTTCTGAATTAATGTGCAGTAAAAATGACTTTTTTTGATGTGCAGTTGTATGAATTTTAACACATATGTAGATTTGTGTAGCCACCTACACTATCAGGATATAGAACAGAGAAGGACCCATTTAGTTCCCTACAAGTTCCCTTTACTCCCCTCCATTCAGTACCCAGCCACTCCTCAAACCCATGTCTTTGGGTTTCCTTCTGTCCTCTGTTAATTATGGTACTGTCATGTCAGTTCCCAGGTTTTGGTAATGTTACTATACTTAAGTCAAATATTACCTTGGGGAAAGCTGGGTGATTGGGCACATGGAGCCTCTCTGTACTGTTTTTGTAACTTCTTTTGAGTCTATAATTATTTCAAAATAAAAGTTTTAAAAATCAGATCTGTCCATGCTAAATACCCATCTCATCTACAGCTCATATTTACATATGAATAGAAACATTTATGTGTGGACGTGATCCTGTAATTCATAATCTCTTTTTGTTGGGGAAGGGAGAGAGTTTATCTTTTCTGTTACGGAACCGTTAAATCACCCCCAGAAACTCCAGCGTGCTATCCCTTGGTAACCACACCCTCCCTCCACCCCCATCTGTACCGCCAGACAGTCTCTGATATGGTCTTTGTCACCGTAGTTTCATCTTCTCAAGAATGTCCTATAAATAGCATCATATAGTATGTAACCTTTTTTGTGACTTTCTTTCTCTCAGCGTGAAGCCTCTGAGATACATCCAAGTTGGTGCACGTTATCATTTGTTCTTTTTATTGCTCAGTGCTCTTCCATTGTATGGACATAACAGTTTGTTTATCCAGTCACTTGTTGGTGAACATTTTGATTGTCTTTTGTTTCTGGCAATTGTGGATAGAGTTGCTATAAAGATTCATGTACAGGTTTTGTGTACACATGCGTTCATTTGTCTAGGGCAAATATGTAGGAGTGGGATTGCTGGCGACATATAGTAAATGTACGTTTAACTTTATAAGAAACTGCCACAATTTTCCAGAGCAGTCACACTTTTTCACCATCGATGTATGAGAATACTAGTTTTTCTGCATCCTGACCAGCATGTTTATCAGTATTTCTTATTTTAACCATTCTAGTAGATGTCTAGCGGTATCTCATTGTAGTTTTTGCATTTTCCTAATGGCTAATGACGTTCAACATCTATTCATGTGCTTGTTTGCCTTCCATATATCCTCTTTGGTGAAGTGTCTGTTCAAGTCTTTGCCTATATTTTAAAGTCGGTTGTTTTCTTACCATTCAGTTTTCAGTGTTCTTTGTATATTCTGGAAATAAGTCCTTTCTGGATATGTGATTTCGCAGATACCTCCTCCCAGTCACTAGCCTGTCTTTAGTTCTCTTAATATATCTTTAGCAGAGCAAAAGTTTCTTAATTTTGATGAAGTCTGTTTTTAACTTTTTTTTTCTTTTTTGATTTGTGCTTTTGATAGCATGCATGGGAACTTTTTGTGTAAGCTTAAGTCGCCAAGATTTTCTCTTGAGTTTTCTTCAAAAAGTTTTATAGTTTTACATGTTGGTCCATTTCGAGTTAATTTTTGTGTAAGGTATGAGATTTAGATTGAGGTTCATTTTTCAAATATAGATGTCGAATTGTTCAAGTGCCATTTGCTGGAAAAAGACCATCTTTTCTCCGTTGAATTGCCATTGCGTTTTGTCAAAATCAGTTATCTTTATTTGTGTGGGGCTATTTCTGGACTGTCTTTTCTTTTCCATTGGTCTTTGTTTTTATTCCTCTGCTAAAACCACACTGGCTTGATTAATGGAGCTACAGAGTATGTCTAAAAATGGGGTGGTGTTATTCTTCCAACTTTATTCTCCTGTTTAAAAAATTTTCTGGTTATTCTAGTTCCTTTCCTTTCCATAAAATTTTCGAAATATCTTCCATATAATTTTAGAAACATTTAGAAAAATACTACTGGGATTTTGATAGGAATTTCATTAAACCTGTAGATCAATTTGGAGGGAATTAGCATTTCCAATTGTTTATTGCTAGTATATAGAAAGATAAATGATTTTTGCATAATAACCTTATAACCTGCAATTTTACTAGACTCATGTATTAGTTCTAGGAGGTTTTAATAGATTGCTTGGGATTTCGTACATAGACAAACATGTTGTCTGAAATAGTTTTCATAGTCTTCAATCTGTGTGCCGTTCATTTACTTTTCAAGCTTTATCACACTGGTTAGGTCGCTAATAGCCCAACCAAGTTTTAAAGCTCATGTTTAGGTCCTCTGTAATGTATACTTTGTGATCTCATAGGTTTTAAAGCTGTTTCTTATAGGTTTCATCACATGAGATTTCACCTTTGCTCCTTAAGTAGTAATTTTCTTCTTTTGGTTTCCAACCAGTGAGGCACCAAGGAAGACAAGATAAAACTCTGTTCATTTTTTGCTTATTTTAAACGATTTAAATGTCCCCACTTCCCATAATTATTGGAGCCATGCTAAAATCCTTTCAGTAAACACAAATAATCTTACTAAATCAACAAAAATTTTAAAATTTCCATTATTTTGGTAACTATTCATGAAGAGGTTACTTGGTATTCTAGGAAAGCTAAGATATTATGGTTCTTGGGTTCTGTTTTGTTTTCAAACTGGGTACTGACGATGTACCTGCTATGTTGCAGAATACAACTGGCCCAGGTTAAATTAATTGAATCACCTTGCAAGCACAGCAGAATATGGGGAAAGCTACTATCAGGAGATGATCAGAACCCCAAGCTAGCAGATATCAGAAAGCACAGAAAAAGTCTACTTTCAGTCTAATAGTTGGGCCACTAGGACACACTTCAGAGCTCAGATTCCACCTCCAACCTGGTGAAAAGCCAAAAGCACTCAGTTCTCGAGACTGGGGTGTGGTGGATTACTTCAAGAATCGGGTAAGTTGGAAAGTCAGTTTTCAGGAGTGGGGTGTCAGATATCAGAATGACTGGATTCCAAGGTGTTGGGCTGAAGCTCTTGCTTAAGGTCAAGGCTGGGGCTAAAAGAGTGAAGTAGGGCTTCATTTGGGTTGAGGGTGTGGCCTTCATTGTGGGGAGTGGAAGGATGAATAGGCTGGGAACCACACAGATTCTGACAGCACAAAACATGTGTGAAATTTTCAGTCATCTTTACTTTGCCTTTCATCCCTGATAGTGCAGAGGGGTCATTTTCTTACTTCCAAAATCAATTTTTAAATTATAGGTGTTTACATTTGAAATACATTTTATTAGTTTCAAATATGTAGATTTAAAGAATGAGCTTTATTGACGCAATTGAGCAAAATTTGAGGGAAGAGTAGCTTCCACTTTGTTGTTTCCAGATGACGGATTTTCTTCATTTATAGCCACAGCAAAAGTATCATTTTGAATGGATTCTTGGACAGAATGGCTCTGATGAGTCCTTCCAGGTCAGGAAAAACACGTAATTTATTTCTCTCGTATATCACTTCATTGGAAACCCTGGTGCCTTGGTGGTTAAGTGCTAAGGCTGCTAACCAAAGGGTCGGCAGTTCAAATCCGCCAGGCGCTCCTCGGAAACTCTATGGGGCAGTTCTACTCTGTCCTATAGGGTCGCTATGAGTTGGAATCGACTCGATGGCACTGGGTTTGGTTTTTGGTTTTATCACTTCATTAGGTTGTGGCTCAGTCTCAATTACATTCTCATTTGAGTTATAGATACGGACCTACCAGGAGAGAAAGAAATGTGGTAAAATGGACTGAACAGATAGTCCCCTCCAAGTCCAGGCCAGAGTAGTGGTTCTGTAATTCAGGTTTCCTTTTAACATATCACTCATCTAGTATAATGGTATTGAAACACTTAATCATTTACCACAGATTAGCCCTCTATATATTTCCAAAATATCTATTAGGTGATCAAACATTTTTCTTCCTCAAGCATTTTTAGCAGAAATTCTAAAAATATACCAAAATCCCTTTCTGAATTCAAGTCACTCACAACTGGTTTGGCTCTTGCAGTCTCTTACAAAGTCCTAAAGGTCACCTGTGTGGTTATTTGCATTCATTGTGCCATCAACAAATATAAATTAAGCCACCTGCAAGAAAAGGAACTTTAAATTTAGGCAATGGGCATAGACAGGGCCCAAAGGATCCATCTCCACTAAATGAGGCTGTAAAAACTAAACATGACCTAAGCATTCTTCTCCCCTCCAAAATAAGGCTCAAAATGATAGTAAAGCCAAGAAAACACATTACCTAGAAGGAAGCAAAGGGCAGGACAAACACTACTCATCCCACCATTTCTTGGTAAAGCAAAGCACAGATGGAATACAGGATTGAAAGAACCACTGTTTGACGCAGTTGCTTTTGTTGTATTTTTCAGATGGAATTACTATCAGGGGAAATCCTGGTGGCGTAGTGTTAAGTGCTAGGCTGCTAACCAAAAGGCTGGCAGTTGGAATCCACCAGATGTTCCTTAGAAACCCTATGGAACAGTTCTACTCTGTCCTATGGTGTCGTTATGAGTTGGAATCGACTTGATGGCAACGGGTTTGGTTTTTTTCTTTTTAATTACTATCAGGAAATCAGGGAGGAGCCCTGGTGGTGCAGTGATGAAAGCACTCAGCTGCTAACCAAAAGATCGGTGGTTCGAAACTGCCAGCTGATCCACGGGACAAAGATGTGGCAGTCTGCTTCTGTAAAGATTAACAGCTTTGGAAATTCTACGAAGCAGCTCTGCTCTGTGCTGTGGGGTCGCTATGAGTCACAATCAACTCGACGGCAGTGGTTTGGTTTTTTTGTTGATTACTATCAGGAGACACACACACATACCATTCACGCAGTAAAATATCCGGTTTAAGATCCATTGGCAGTAAGCACAATCCCAAAAGGCACAAAATAGGAGTGTCCAAGGGGTCATTACTTAGATATAGTACAGCATGCTTTTCTCTTCAGTATAGAATCTTGATGTGTAAATGTATACAGTGGAGACTCTCCATCACCTTACCCTAGTAAATTTATAGGAAATAGCCTCTGGTGATCCCATTGGGTGAGCTGGTGCAGCGCACAGCTTGAATCATTTGGAAAGCCAGTTTGATGGCAGTGGGAAAAAATTTGGAATTCTGTCATTTATTACATTTCTTCATTTGGAGGGAGTGTATGGACTCTGTATCATAGTTGCCTTCTCCTGAAATTTTTGAAGAGCTTTGTGGGTTTCCCTTGTATTAATCACCTATGAGAAGAAAGGGCTCTGAACATTTTCATATCACTGGAAAAATTACTTTGCCTAGTCCAAGACCAAACTAAAATTCTTTACATCAGCATTTCCCAATAGAATGTTACAAGAATAGTTTTTAATGCCTACATATGTTTAGGAAATCTTGTTTTAAACAAAGTTAAATAGTTGTTTACTCTGGGGCTTTGCAGTGTCTGTATTAGGCTAGAGTGCGTTAAGAATCTCCTAGATAAAGATAAGGAGCCACGGTGGCATAGTGTTTAAGCACTTGGCTGCTAACCAAAAGGCCTAATTTCTCTCCTACTCAGTTGAGTTGTTTTGTAGCTTCCATTTTAGTTCTGGTGTTTTGAGGAAGCACAAACAAATACTTCAGAACACACAACGAGGACCAATCTGAATAATGTCAATTAATGGTGCTCCTAAGGGACTGAAGCAGCAGTCAAGAAATCAAACAATGCATTGCATTGGGCAAATCTGCTGCAAAAGACCTCTTTAAAGTGTTCAAAAGCAAAGATGTCACCTTGAAGACTAAGGTGCACCTGATCCAAGCCATGGTGTTTTTAATTGCCTCATATGAGTGTGAAAGCTGGACAACTAATAAAGAAAACTGAAGAAAAATTGATGCCTTTGAATTATGGTGTTGGAGAAGAATATTGAATATACCATGGACTGCCAAGAGAACGAACAAATCTGTCCTGGAAGAAGTACAACCAGAATGCTCCTTAGAAAAAAAGCAAGGATGATATTGCTTCTCACATACTTTGGACAGGTTATCAGGAGGGTTCGGTGCCTGGAGAAGGACATTATGATTGGCAAAGTAGATGATCTTTGAAAAAGAGGAAGACCCTCAATGAGACGCATTGACACAGGGGCTACAACAAAGGGCTCAAGCATAACAAGGCTCATGAGGATGGTGCAGGACAGGGCAGTGTTTCATTCTGTTTTACATAGAGTCACTGTGAGTCAGAACTGACTCAAGGGCACCTAACAAACAACAGCAACAACATAAGAGGCTGAATTGAAGAGAGACATTTTTGGGGGAAGAAGAGGCAGTAAGAAGGTTCCCACCTCCCTCCTTATCTCCGCACCACCCCCCGCCCCCCCCCCCCCCGGCTTTCCCTGAGGTAAAATACCTTTTGAGTAGACTTAAGGAGAAAAAAGTGAGAGCATGGCTTAGCGGAGAATTAGAGGGAGAGATGTTATGTCAGGAAACCCTGGTGGCATAGTGGTTAAGTGCTACGGCTGCTAACCAAAGGGTTGGCAGTTTGAATCCGCCAGGCGCTCCTTGGAAACTCTATGAGGCAGTTCTACTCTGTCCTATAGGGTCACTATGAGTCGGAATCGACTCGATGGCACTGGGTTTGGTTTTTGGTTTGGGTATGTTATATCAGTTGCAGAAGGCAAAACCTGCCAAGTGAAAAACAAATGAACGTAAACGACAAGTCAGTTTGTCTAGTGCAGACCGTAAGTCTCAGAAAACAAGAAGTTTGATAGCTCAAGGATGGGAATCCTTAAAACAAATGTTGCCTTTTTTAAAAATTTTTATTGGCTTTAAGTGAAAGTTTACAAATCAAGTCAGTCTCTCATACAAAAATTTATACACACCTTGCTATATACTCCTAATTTTTTTTTTTTTTTTAATGAGATAGTACACTCATTTCCTCCACTGTCTCATTTCTAGTCCATTCAGCCAGGGTCTAACCCCCTCCGCCCTCCCATCTCTCCTCCACACAGGAGATGCCAACATAGTCTCTTGTGTCTACTTGATCCAAGGAGCTCATTCTTCACCAGTATCATTTTCTATCCCATCGTCCAGTTCAATCCCTGTCTGAAGAGTTGGCTTTTGGGAATGATTCCTGTCCTGGGCCAACAGAAGGTCTGGGGGCCATGACCACCAGGGTCCTTCTAGTCTCAGTCAGACCATTAAGTCTGGCCTTTTTATGAGAATTTGAGGCCTACAGCCCACTGCTCCCTCGGGGGTTCTCTGTTCTGTTCCCTGTCAGAACAGTCATCGGTTGTAGCCAGGCACCATCTAGTTCTTCTGGTCTCAGGCTGATGTAGTCTTTGGTTTATGTGGCCCTTTGTGTCTCTTGGGCTCATAATTACCTTGTGTCTTTGGTGTTCTTCATTATCCTCTGTTCCAGGTGGGTTGAGACCAATTGAGGAAAGCAAATGTTGACATTTTTATATTTCATTTGATGGACAGTGGGGCAAGTAACTCAAAGTTTCAGTGTATGAGTGCATACTATGTAGCTGTCTACAGTGGAGCCCTGGTGGCCCAGTGGTTAAGTGCTACAGTGAGCTACAGCTGCTAAACAAAAGGCTTAGCAGTTTGAGTCCACCAGCTGCTCTTTGGAAACCCTGTGGGGCACTTCTACTCGGTCCTATAGGGTCATTATGAATCGGAATAGATTCAACAGCAATGCTTTTTTTGTTTGGTATGTAGCTATCTAAAATGGAGTCTTGGTGGCACAGTGGTTAAGAGCTCAGCTGCTAACCAAAAGGTTGTCAGTTCAAATCCACTGGCCACTCCTGGGAAAATTCTGTGAGGCAGTTCTACTCTGTCTTATAGGGTCTCTATGAGTCAGAATTGACTTGACAGCGTCTTAGTCATCTAGTGCTGCTATAACAGAAATACCACAAGTGGATGGCTTTAACAAACAAAAGTTTATTTTTCTCACTGTCTAGTAGGCTAGAAGTCCATATTCAGGGCAACAGTTCAGGGGGAAAGCCCTCTCTGTCTGTCAGCTCTGGAAGAAGGTTCCTCTCATCAATCTTCTCTGGGTCTAGGAGCTTCTCCCTGAAGGAACCTCAGGTCCAAAGGATGCACTCTGCTCCTGGCACTGCTTCCTTGATGGTATGAAGTCCCCCCTGTCTCTCTGTTCACTTCTCTCATTTATATCTCAAAAGAGATTATCTAAAGACACAATCTAGTAGATCTCATCAACGTAGTTGTCAATAAGCCATCTCATTAACATCATGGTGATAGGATTTACAACACATAGGAAATCACATCAGATGACAAAGTGGTAGACAATCACACAATACTGGGAATCACGGCCTAGACAAATTGATACACATGTTTGCAGGTTCACAATTCAATCCATGACAGACACAACAAGGTTTTTGATCTCATATACAGCTACCTGTATCTATCTATCGATTGATTGATAGGTTGTAAAGGGATGCATTTATTTTGGAGATACACATGCAATGCTGTTGTTATTTGCTCCCTAGTTGATTGTGACTCATGGTGACCCCATGCCTGCAGAGTAGAACTGCTCCCTAAGGTTTTGAAGGCCGGGACCTTCAGGAAGCAGAATGCCAGGCGGCCTGTCTTTGGAAGTGCCTCTTGGTGAGTTCAAACTGCCAGGCTTTCAGCTAGTAGTCTAGAGCTTAACCTCACATATGTTGTATATATAAATACATCGTGTGTTCATATAAACAGATACAAGGTACATAAAAGAGCTAGATAAACATGTTCTATGTCTATATCTACATATAAAACTGCTAACAAAAAGGATTATAGGGATTGGTTGGGTTGGTTCTTCTTGGGAATAGTAAGAACAAATTACATTTATGGCAAATGGTTTTTGTTAGAGGAATTATTTTCCAATTTATATGAAATTGATTTGATTAATATTGATAAAATTCTAATAGCAACCACTGTTATATTAGGCTTTCCCCTTCACTTTCTATGCCCCCTCTCACTCCAACCTTTAACATATGGAGAGGAAGGATAATAATTAAAGTCTTTACTAAAGGGGAGTGTAGCCCTGGTGGCACAGTGGTTAAGAGCTTGGCTGCTAACCAAAAGGTCAGCAGTTCGAATTCACCAGCCGCTCCTTGAAAACCCTACGGGGCAGTTCTACTCTGTCCAGTAGGGTCTCTATGAGTTGGAATCCACTCGACGGCAATGGGTTACTATCTTTTTTTTTTTAAGGGAAGTAGAGTTTCATTCACTCTTTCCACTTAAGGAGACTTCATATTCGGCATGAGTGGTGCCACTGTAAGCGATAAGCAATCATCGGAAAGATAAGAGCATTTAAGTTCTTAAGAGGCCATGGAGAAAATATCTTTTGGGACACTTGAAACAGTTCGTCTGCTACAGAAAGTTACTAAACATGGACACTCAGCTCAAGGACACTGTAGGCTAGATGGGAATTTTTTAAGGCACAGATCTCTCAATACTTTTTAGACAAGGTTCTGTGAGGGAAATATAGCACATTCTGGAACATTCTAAAGACAACCTTGATATATGTTTGCTTCTGAAATGTCCAGTGGAAGCAAAAGGCCAAAAGCCCCATTCCAGTCTTCAATTAGCATGGTTCCTTCTCTCCCTGCCTTAGGTTGCCAAGGATAGGGCAGGCTCTGGCCACCCCGAAGCCTAATACGTGAGTGAAACCACCCAGGTACCAAATTAGTGAATATAATCTACCCTCTCTTGGCATTGAATGTTTCTCTCCCAGTCTTCAGTAGTTTCAATAGCTATATCCTGAGGGACCTCTTGGGAAGGAAACAACTCTAATATCGTATCGGTGAAGTAGAATCAGCAGAAAACAAAGGGGGAAATAACCTTGAATGCCTTGGGCTGAAGTTTTCCAAAATATAGGTAAGTATGGGGGAAAAAAACCACAAAAAAACATTGACTACAAACTAGTAGTAGGAACAAACATTGAGTGAAAGACTTGTGTTTAAGCTGCTGGACAAAGACGCAGATTAATTTTGAAAAGTTCAACAGAACTCAACATCAGACAAGCGGCAGCCTTTCTCTTAAAAAAATTAAGAAACTCCAGATGCCAACATGTCAGTGTTTACAAAAAGTAAATGCTTGCTTTTATTTGATGCTGGTTTCTTATGAAAAAAGTTTCTGCTATTGCTGGTTCCCTGCTTGTGCCCTTCCACCCTCAGGGGCACACATATGAGCACACACTCTCACAGAAGTTGCCTCCCAAAACTCAGGATGTTTAAACAGCTGTCCTTATTTTGAAACTTTGTAGTGAAACGTGCAAATTCCTTGACAACTGTCACCCATACTCATTCATACGTAGTTTTCCAGATCTTGAGGAAGTCCGGCTTCAGTGACAGCAAAATGATTCAAGACATCAAGCACATCCCCTTCCCGAGGTCCAGGGGATGCTGTAGGAGGCTGTAGTGTAGCATTTCACAAGGTGTCGTCTAAACCACTCACCGTGTGGACCTCCTGTTAAAATAAAAACAAAACAGCAAAAAACCAGTTGCTGTCCAGTCTAACTCGTGGCGACCTCATGCGAGTCAGAACAGAACTGTGCTCCATGGCTGATTTTTTGGAAGCAGATCACCGGGGCTATCTTCTGAGACACCTCTGGGTGGACTCAACCCACCGACCATCTGGTTAGCAGCTGAGCGCATTAACCGTGTGTACCACCAAGTTACTCCAGACTCCCTAGATCTGCATTTAACAAGCTCCCCAACTGATTATTGTACACACTGAAACTCGGAGGCCCTCTTTAAAATGAGGACAGACATATATATCCCTCTGATACACACTAAGAAGTCCTGGCGGCACAGCAGTTATGTGCTCAGCTGCTAACTGAGAGGTCGGCTGTTTGAACCCACAAGCCACTTCTCAGGGGAAGATGTGACTGCCTGCTCCTGTGAAGAGTACAGCTTTGGAAACCCTATGAGGCAGTTGTACTCTGTGCAATAGGGCTACTGTGAGTTGGAAGCGACTTGACAGCAGTGGGTTGATACACAGTAAGCAGAGGAGTGGGTTAAGGAAGAATCTCGGTAAGTTCTTGTTGAACTGATGGTCTCTCAGGGCCCCTTTGTCTCTGTGAAACTAATCGTCTTTGTGAAGTAAGTCATTTCTTCCCTAAATTATGCAAAATAATTCCCCACACCAGAGCACAACTTCAAGAATCTCCTGATGCGACTGGGTAATATACACGTTTAATCCTTTCACCGTGATAGAAATTGCTAATCTTAAAAGAGTAAAGAAAGCACTGGTTTGTTCCCACCTGTTATGGATCGAATTGTGTTCCCCAAAAGGATGTTGTAAATCCTAACTCCCATCTATATACCTGTGGAAGTAATCCCATTAGGGAATAGGGTTTTCTTTTTTATGTTAATGAGGCCATACAGGGTAGGGTGTGTCTTAAACCTAACCACTTTTGAGATATAAAAAGAGCAGATTAGGCTCAGAAGTAAGCAAGCACAAATGGGGTAAAGATAGATGTCATGTGGAGATCTCTAAGGAACAAGAAGAAGACTAGAGAAGGTGAGACAAGGATTTTTCCCTAGAGTGGGCAGAGAGAGCCTTCCCTCTGTGCTGGCCCCCTGAAATAGGGCTTCTAGCCTCCTAAACTCTGAGACATATGCATGTGAAAGCTGGACAATGACTAGGGAGGACTGAAGAAGAATTGATGCCTTTGAATTATGGTGTTGACAAAGAATGTTGAATATACCATGGACTACCAGAAGAATGGACAAATCTGTCCTGGAAGAAGTACAGCCAGAATGCTCCTTAGAAGCAAGGATGGCGAGACTCCGTCTCATGTACTTAGGACATGTTATCAGGAGGGACCAGTCCCTGGAGATGGACATCATGCTTGGTAAAATAGAGGGTCAGGAAAAAAGACGAAGACCCTCAACGAGATGGATTGACACAGCGGCTGCAACAACAGGCTCAAACTAGCAAAGATTTTGAGGATGGCACAGGACTGGGTGGTGTTTTGTTCTGTTATACACAGGGTTGCTATGAATCGCAATTAACTTGATAGCACCTAACAACAACGAACTGTGAGGAAATAAATTTCTGTTCTTTAAAATCAACCACTTGTGGTTATTTCTGTTTCAGTAGCACTAGATAACTAAGACAGCACCCTTTCCTCCCCCTGTTCCCTCTGTTTCAGTTCAAACAGAATAATCATGTCATCTCCCTCCTATCTTTTAGCTGGAGCCACTCATAAGAAAGGAGCAGGCCTAATGTTTTTGTGTTATCCTGAGCTCTCATTTTCTCCTCACCTGGATCATTTACACCTCTAGGCTGTCACCCAATCTCGTGCAACTGTGAGAAGGGAAAGTATCTCTATGACCAGCAAGGGGCAGCTCAAGCTGCTGATGACTTGCGCCATATTCCCTTGGGCTACTCGTGTTTACCTGCAGCTGCAGGAGACAGTTAACAGCACACTCTCGGGTTCCCACCTGACCAACATCCGTCTTCTCAGTCTGAGGGCTTTGTCTGGCTCTATGGAGCTTGCTACTTCTTAAAGGTGGAGCAATCTGGAAGGGTCCAAATGGGGTTCACGCTTCTGGGGGCAACTCTTAACCAGGGAGGGATGGGAGTCTATGATAAATGCCCCAATCTCCCCAGTTTTCCTAACTCTGAGGGTGCCCACAGAACTGAGCCCCAGCTGTCCACAGAGGTAACTTGCTCTTTAAGGCACCCTCTACTGACATTTCTCTCTGGTTCACGTGTGTTTCCTGGGATCACCTTCCAAATAAACCACCTGCACCCAAGTCCTTAGCACAAAATCTGCTTTGGGAGCCCCAAACTAAGACAGGAGACTTTTCCCCTGCCTCAGGCAATGTGGTGGCGCAGCAGTTAAGAGCTTGGCTGCTAACCAAAAGGTCAGCAGTTCAAATCAACCAACCGCTCCTTGGAAATCCTACAGGGCAGTACTACTTTGTCCTGTAGAGTCAATATGAGTTGGAATCAACTCCACCGGCAGTGTATGAGCTCCTCTGCTCATGTAATCAGTGTCTCTGCTTATCAAAGAGGCCATGAGCTGGTTACTCATGGAATGTCTGCTTTGTACAAAGTTTTTAACAAAATGCAAATGTGATTTTATAAATCTAATTTGCACAGAAAACTAGGTTTCTTGTTTCTTTTAAAACAGTGGCGTATTTACCTCCATGGGGCCCATATCCCCCCATGGTGGCCGCCTGGTGCTGAGGGGTGACTGCTATCTTCAGACAGGTCTGCATGCTGCGGCTCGTCCAGGCTGCCCATTCACTCCATGAAACAACCCATGCACACCCAGCCTGCTGTCCTCCTCACAGGTACCACCTGCCAGGCCCCTGGAGGCACTGGGTCAATGACCCCTGGTTTAGGAGCTTTGTCACTCACAAGTCCATGTACTAAGGCAAGTTGGGAGCCATTCCTTCTCTGATGTTGTTGTTCATGGTAGATAGCTGTTCCATGCTCAGCACAGAGGTAAGAAAGCCCGAAGTCTTCTTTCCAACTTCCTCCCTGGAGGTGGGGGCTCTGCGACCAGTGGAAAGTCCTATTATCTGAGGATGCCTGATAAGGAGCATGTGTTAGCTACCTAGTGCTGCTGCAACACAAATACCACAGGTGGGTGGCTTAAAGAAAAGAAAGGTATTTTCTCACAGTTCTGGAGGCCAAAAGCCTACATCAAGGTCTCAGCCGTGTTTGTTCTTTCTCTGATCCTCTTTCCTAGTTTGTGGTGTCTGCCAAGCATCCTTGGCATTCCTTGGTATCTGTCTTCCTTCTTTTTATAACTCAGAAATGATTAGGTTTAGGACCCACCCTACTCTGGTATGACTACGTTAACAAAAGAAAATTCCTATTTCCAAACGGGGTCAGAATTACAGGTATAGGGCTTAGGATTCCCACACACATTTTAGGGAGCACAATTTAATCCATAACAGAGCACATGAAAGCAATGGCTGCAGTGGCCTGGAATGAGGCCTGTGCTATTACTTCAGGTCCATTTCTGATTATGGTCACGCCAAGGCTGGGTTGAGTTTTTTTCTGAGCATGAGGAAAAGGCAGATATCCTACAGACTTGAAAAACAAACCCAAGTTTTCTCTGGTTCAGGGTCTCATCTCAGTTTTTCTTCAGGGCAGAAGACATTTAGAGAAGAGTAAAAAAAAAAAAAACACGAAAATCAGGCTGAATCTTAGAATGAGTTCCATTTACAAGCTTCAAAAATATCTTTGTGTGCAGGGAGCGGGGAGCTCAGTTAACCTCTCTGTTCCTTGGCATTTTAATTTGGCGGAAGGTGATAAACATCATGTTTAGTTACCTGGAGGTGCCCTGAGCATTAATGGAACAACCTGAGAAAATGATCTGGTGCCATTATAATGTTCACCGTACTCTACTTATTTTAAGCTTCTCATTTCTCTTTAAGGAAAAATTTGTTAAATGAAAAGAACTAGTACTACAGAGGGTGGGGGGAAATTGTTGCTGAAACAACTTCTGCAAAAGAAACAGAATTTCCAGAGCCACGGGGGCCTACTGTGCACAGACCGGAAGTTCCATCCTCTCTTGACTATTCCACCAGCCCGTTTACTGGGGCGTCAACACAGCTTAACTCTGGAACTCACCTAAATTATCGTCATTATTGAAACAGATCTGATGTGTCTTCGAAGAGCGACATGCTGTTTTTGTTGTTAGCTGCTCTGAGGTCGGCTCTGACTCAGGGCAACTTTATGTATAACAGAACCAAACATCCAGTCCTAAGCCTTCTCCACGATCTTCAACGTGTTCGAGGCCATTGCTGAGGCTGTTGTGCCGCTCCGTCTCATCGAGAGTTCCCTCATTTTTGTTGACCCTTTTCCAGTGATTAGTCTTTCCTGAAGATGTGTCCAAAGTAGGCAAGATGATGTCTTGCCATCTGCGTTTCTAAGGAACATTTTAGATGTATTTCTTCTAAGACTGCTTTGTTTGTTCTTCTGACAGTCGATGGTATATTCAATATTTCTTTCCAATACCACAATTCAAATGCATCAATGCTTCTTCTGTTTTCTTTTTTCATTGTGCAGCTTTCACATGAATGCAAAAATGAAGGAAAGAATTTTTATTCATTTTGGCTTAAGAGGAATAGGAATGTGCCCTTCAATGCTACAACTCAAAATCATTCTCCATTTATCCATCAACAAGTCCTACGAAGCCCCCACTGCCCGGCACTGGGAGACTGACAGAAGCATAAGACATGGCTCGCTATTTGAAACAGTTTAGAATCTAGGTATCGAATCACAGCAAACAAATATACATGTACGTAAGCTCTGGGTTATGACTATATCCTCCACAGATATTCAGAGAAGGAAGAGATCACTAGAGACTGACCCCATCAGAGAAGCCTAATGAAGGAGGTGGTACCGAAATTGGACTTTAAAATACTGGCTGGAGAGAGTTATGAAAGGAGATGAACTTCTATCTACTCTTCACATTAACCCTGTGAGGTTAATCTCCTTTCATAAATGAGGAAACAGCTCAGGCAGATTAAGTCACTTACCAAGGTCACACAGTTTAGGTTGATTTAACCACGAAGGTGACTCCTCTACAGAGCACTGTCTTTTTGATGTGGTCTAGATTGTTCTACTAACAGGATAAAAGCCAAAGTTGGCTTTTTCTGGTCTGGTCCCTGCCTGTGTCTCAGCTTTGTCTCCTATCACTCCTCCATAGGCCCTCTGCTTCAGCCACACCTGGTGTTAGCAATGGTATCAGTGGAAACACTCGGCACACCAAAAGGGTTTAACTGAAAATCATTTAATGAAGAGGCTCTTTTCAGAAAAATGGGCAGGATTACAGGAATCAACAAAGGCTGGTGAGGCACCCAGTGGCTGGAAATAGCAGGAAGCCATTACTACCTCAGGCCTGACAGGAAGAGAGAAGAGAATGGTGACATTGAAGCCAGGTAAATGCTGGAACTATGAAGATGATCAAGGAACAGAAGCAGGTACTTTAGATGTTGTTAGTTGCCGCCAAGTCAGCTCTGACACATGGAAACCCCATGTACAACAAAACAAAATGTTTCCCAGTCCCAAGCTATCTTCCCTATCATTAGTACACTTAAGTCCATTGTTGTAGTCATTGTGTAATTGTGAGTGCCTTCCAACCTAATGGGCTTGTCTTCCAGCACTATATCAGAAAATATTCTGCTTTGGTCCATGGAGTTTTCCTCAGCTAATTTTGTGAAGTAGATGGCCAGGCCTTTCTTTTTTTGTTGTACTTTAGATGAAGGTTTAGGAACAAACTAATCTATCACTGAATAGTTAGTACACATGTTGTTTTGTGACATTGGTTACCAACTTCATGACATGTCAACACTTTCCCCTTAACCCTGGGCTCCCTATTACCAGCTTCCCTGTCCCCTCCTGCCTTCTAGTCCTTGCCCCTGGGCTGGTGTGCCCATTTAGTCTCTCTTTCTCTCTTTTTTTAATCTTTGGCTAAAGGGCAAACCCCAGGAGTGGCTTCATTACTGAGCTAAGAGGGCATCCGGGGGCTATACTCTTGGGGTTTCTCCAGGCTCTGTCAGGCCATTAAGTCTGGTCATTTTTATGAGTTAGAACTTTGTTCTACATTGTTCTCCAGCTCTGTCTGGGGCCTTCTATTGTGATCCCTGTCAGGGAAGTCCACGGAGGTAACCAGTCACCATCTAGTTGTGCTGGACTCAGTCTGGTGGAGGCTGTGGTAGTTGTGCTCCGTTAGTCCTTTGGACTAATCTTTCCCTTGTGTCTTTGATTTTCTTCATTCTCCCTTGCTCCAGATGGGGTGAGACCAGTGAAGTATTTTAGATGACCACTCACAAGCTTTTAAGACCCCAGACGCTACTCACCAAAGTAGAATGTAGAACATTTTCTTAATAAACTATGTTATGCCAATTGAGGTATATGTTCCCTGAGACCATGGTCCTCATAGCCCTCAGCCCAGCAATTCAGTCCCTTGGGGAGTTTGGATGTGTCTATGGAGCTGCCTTGTACAAGCTATGCTGGCCTCCCCAGTATTCTGTACTGTCTTATCTTTCACCAAAGTTACCACTTACTATTGTCTATTTAGTGTTTTTCTATCCCCACCCTTCTTCTCCCTCGTAACCATCAAAGATTGTTTCTTTTTGTGTGTAAACCTTTTCATGAGTTTTTATAATAGTGATCTCATGTAATATTTATCCTTTTGTGATTGACTTTTTTCATTCACCATAATGCCCTCCAGGTTCATTCATGTTATGAGATGCTTCACAGATGCATTATTGTTCTTTATTGTTGTGTGGTACTCTGTGTGCCTATGTACTATAGTTTATTTATTCATTCGTCTGTTGATGGGCATCTAGGTTGTTTCCATCTTTTTGCTATTGTGCAATGAACAGGGGTGTGCATATGTCTATTCGTGTGACAGCTCTTATTTCTCTAGGATGTATTCCTATGAGTGGGAATGCTGGATCATATGGCATTTCTAAAGATAGCAAGGCCTTTCTTCCTAGTCTTAGTCTGGAAGCTCTACTGAAAGCCATCCTCCCTGGTTGACCCTGCTGGTGTTTGAAGTACCGGTGACATAGCTTCCAGCATCACAACAACATGCAAGCCACCACAGTACAACAACCTGGCAGATGAGAGCGGTAGAACTTTACATAAAAAAACTTGTTGCCGTCGAGTCAATTCTGACTCATAGTGACCCTATAGAACAGGCTGGAACAGCCCCGTAGGGTCTCCAAGGAGCGGCTGGTGGATTTGAACTGCTCACCTTTTGGTTAGCAGTGAAGCTCTTAACCACTGCACCACGAGAACTTTACATAGGCACTGTCAAAACCACAACAACAATAAATACCCCAAATTCTCTCTCTGCCTGTCATCATTTCTCCAACTGATGTCTTTCACTGGTGAGTCCTCTGGAAGACAGAAGGCAAGAGAGCTTGAGTAATGCAGTCCACAGTGGTCACCTCCTGGACACAGGGCAGAGCAGGGAAGGGCGGAGAACAGACCAGAGGGGCAAAAAGAGATTCAGGGACTCCATGCCTTTAAAACACTGCCCTTACCCAGAAGGCTCTCCACTGCCTGGCTAACTCCTCTTCATCCTTTAAGACCCAGCTCAAGGATCGCCAACTCTGGGATGTACTTTATTAGCCACTGGCTGCCTGAGCAATCTCTCCTCTGTACTTTCATGGTCTCTGGGCTTACTTTTATTTTCACCTCTTCTAGGTTGTTGGAATGGGCCCCGATTGAGCCAGAGGCATTAGGGCTGAGGACAATCCATACCCTAATTCAGTTAATGCTTGTACATGTGCTGATCAAACAGAGCACTCAACACCAAACACATAGGTGTTTAGGATTTTACTTTTAAGTTTAGAGAAGAGTTGCAAGAGTAGAAGAAATTCTAGCATTCTTTCTTTCCCATATTCACTAAGGAACATTTTGTCCCATTTGTATTATTATTCTTTCTCTTTCTCTGTGTATATATGTGTGTGTGTGTGTGTGTGTATAGTTGTTAGCTGCCATCGAATTGATTTTGAGTCATTGTAATCTCAATTAGGAAAAAACCTTTCCAACCCCAGCAGCACCTCCTTGGGTTCAGGGCTCAGTCTTTTTATAATTCTCCCCTCTCTTTCTCTCATCAGAAGCAAAGACCCCTTCCTGCCTATTCTAACTTCACTAAGTGTGCATCGAAATGGGGGCAAACTTTCCTACGGGGTTATTTACTTCTAAGAGCAGTAGAAAGATGCCTAATTACTATTGACCCAAGTCATTTTTCTTGCTTAGGAAACAATTTAATAGTATTAGGAGCTGCAGTCTGATAAAATTAGAACCCAAAATCATCTTGTCCTCAGACCTTGAAGACTAAAACAAGGTTAATGTCTCTGTCTTTTTTTTAAATGTAAGTATTTATAGGGTTTTAAACTGGTACTTGCTTTCCTTTCCACATCTCCCACAATGCGGTAATCACAAGAAGAACGTTAAGAAATCACCTATAAAATACTGCACTGTAGCTCCTAGTGTAATTGCCTGTCCCATCCTAAACTAGGGTCTTCCTGAGGCCAGGACTGTGTCGGAATTGACTCGATGGCAGTGGGTTTTTTTTTTTTTTTTCTGTCTAGCATATTGCCCAGCACCTAATGGGTGCTCAGTTTTCATTGAATAAATTAATGAATTACTAGCCCCCCAGTATTATAAATTATTCTTTCCTCCAGTCTGTTTCTTCTGCTGAAAGTTTTCAATCTAAGACCAAAAGGAATTTAGTTGTAATCTATTTCTTTCTGTCTCGCTTTTTTTCCTTCTTTCCTCCCTCTTTTGCTCTCTCCTTCCCTCTCTCTTTCTTTTTATGGCTGTAGAAAATTATAAAACTTCATTGAAAAACACCAAAGAAAGTTTAAATTGATGTACATATATCATTTTTATAGAACATCTTTGTATTTTAAACACTTCTATTTTGAAATAGTTATAGACCCACTAGAAGTTTCCGGAACAGTCCAGTTTCTGTGTACACTTCACCCAGCTCCCCATGCTGATAACATCTTACACAATAGAGTACATCGCCCAGACCCCCAAATTAACTTTGCTACAATACTAATAACTCAGCTACGAACTATATTTGGATTCATGGATTTTTATAAGCATAATTTTTATTGTCTATAGTTGTAAGAAATTTACCCCATGTGTTACTAAAAAAAAAAAAATATATGCAGCCATCACTAAGAACACGACATAGAACGGTTTCATCACCACAAAGAAACCCCCTCACGTTATGACTTTATAGTAACACCTTTCCCCCAGGCCTAGACCCTGGCAACCATTGATATGTTTCCTATCATTTTGTCACTGCGAGAATATTGTATAAATGGGATTATACAGTATGTAACATTTGAGAGTGGCTTTTCTTTCTCAGCATAAAGCCCTTGAGATTCATCCAAGTTGTTGCATTATATCAGCAGCCCATTCTTCTTTATTGCTGAGTAGTATTCCATGTTATGGATCTACAACAATTTATTTTCCTACTTACGCTATGTAGGGCATTTGGAGGAATCCCTGGGAAGCCAAAAAGGCTAAACATTCGACTACCAGCTGAAAAGTTGATGGTTCAAACCCACCAAGAGGTGCCTCAGGGAACAGACCTGGCGATCTGCTTCTGAAAGGTTACAGCCTTGGAAACCCTAACGAGCAGCTCTGTTCTGCCCACATGGGGTCACCATGAGTCAGAATGGACTAGACAGCAACTAACAACAAGATCGTTTGGATATTTTCGGTTTGGGGCTATTCAATATAAAGCTACTACGAACATTCACGTACAGGTGTTTGTGTGAACATAAGTTTTCATTTCTCCAGGATAAATACCCTAGTGTGCAATTGCTAGATCTTATGATGAGCATGTTTAATTTCATGAGAAACTGCCAAACTCTTGTCCAGAGCGGCTGCTTCATCCTGCATCCCCACTAGCCATGTGTGAGTGACCAGTTGCTCGGCATCTTCGTCAGCACTGGCTGTTGTCGTTCTCCTTTTTAAATAGAGATTTTTTAACTAAACAGTAAAGATTTAAACAGTGGTTTCATTTACTTACTTTTTTTGCTGTAAACCTTTTTTTAAATAAGCTAAAATAAAATATATCAGAATGGTAATTTAATGCATAATTTAACATATTTTACTTACTGTTATCAATTCATGACTCATTTTAATCTGTCCAGAAATACTATTTTTAAAAGCCTAAAAACGTTTTGTTGCTCTAACGTTTTACTTGTCCAAGTTGCCCTTCTTTTAATTATTCTGAATCAGTGAGGTATGGCACTGGAAAATAATACTGTCTATATTTTTAAAAAAGCAACTTATGGTTCCAGAGGCTATGAGACTTTGTAACTTAATTTATGTTATTATTCTCACTTGTGAAGTGACCAGCATATCAACTTATTTATCATGAAGCAAGAGTTTAGTAATGCATGTTTTTGGAAAAAAAAAAAAGAATTCCTGTTGAATAAGGGTAATGACGAGAAAGCCCTACAAATGTAATTTGTTCTTAGTATTTTAGAATTGAGAACCCACCTTGAGGGTAATTTGTTCTTAGTATTTTAGAATTGAGAACCCACCTTGAGGATGATTCACACCCTGGAATCTTTCTCCTTTTTGTTGCTGCTGCTCGTTGCCAATTTTGCTATCTCTCAGTACCAATATCAGAGGTCAGGAATGGCCAAGTGGTGTAGGTTTACCAATTTGCCAGGACTGAGGCCTTTCCTGGGATGTGGTACTTTCCGTGCTAAATTTAGGACTCTCTCCTGCAAACGGGGAAAGCCTGGGGAAAACTGAGATGAAGTGGTCATTCCTACAGGTAGAAGGAGCCCTGGTGGCATAATGGTTAAGTGCTGAGCTGCTAACAGAAAGTTTGCAGGTTCGAACCTGCCAACGGCCCCACGGGAGAAAAGACCTGATGATCCTCTCCAGTAAAGATTACAGCCTTGGAAACCCTTTGTCCTATAGGGTCTCAATGAGTCGGAATCAACTTGACGGCATACAACAACAACAACAGGTAGATGAAGAAGAATTCAAATCAGTCTGTTTACTGACATCTCTGCTGAAATATTTTGTAAGAGTGAGTATGGAACTCTTTAAGAGTAGATCATTTTTATTTTCCTGTATTTTTATTATATTGCATTTATCAGATGTTTTTGCATCACTACAATGTGCCAGGCACCTTGCCTGCTGATAGAAATGAGAAGACAAATAAACCTTAGACCCGTCCTCTGGGAGCTCACAGTATAATGTGAGGATGTGGGATGCCAGGGTGCCCAAAGGATCAGTGAGATGTGTGTGTGGGATGTGTAAGTGTGCATGTTGGGGGCGACTTTGGAGAGCAGCGAGAGGAAAGGGAAAGTCTACAGACTCAGGTTGATCGGATGGTCATTTTCAAAGGAGGAGCATGGCGGAGTTCCTGTTTGATGGCTCTTGTTTTCTCAGTGAAGCACAGGAAGAGGCATTAGCTGAGAATATGGGGCGGAGGGAGAGGTTGTGAGGTTGTTAGGGCAGGGTATGAGGGGGAAGGTTTGAGAAAGAAAGAGAAAATCCTCAGCCTTTCCTTAGGAGAGTGAAGACATGAATATACTACGGGTACGGAGGGCAGGGTAGTGTGTTGTTGGGAGTGTATTTTCTGAAGCCATTTATTGTCTGTGTGACCATGAGCATGTGACTTCAACTATGTGCTTCAGTTTTCTCAGCAGTAAGAGTAAAATCATAACCGTACCTGTCTCATAAGGTAGCTGCTTGGGCTAAAAGATTTAATATTTATAGTACCCTCAAAATAATACCTACATACTTAATGCTCTAAGTAAGTGTTTGCTAAATAAATAATGTGTAGTAGCTTATAGGGTCAAATGACAATTTGAGATCTGTGTTCATGAATTTAAAGTGAGACCGGTAAGCATAGTCAAATCCTTCTTCCTCCAGTAATAGCCAGTTCCCTGGGTACAGGTTTAAAACAGGCTAATAGTGAAATTTAAACAAGCTTGTGGCTTTGCCAGTTAAGTACAACAGGAAGAAGGAGCTAAGGGGTTAAGGCTGATTTCCCCTTAGCTCCCTCCTATATGAATATAGTGGTGGATCATGGGATCTGGGTTGAGTGAGAAAAAAATGAGAAAAAATAAAAGGAAATGATAGATGGCAACAAAGAGAAAAGAGAGATTGAAGGTAAGAAAAAGAGGTAATCTGGCAGTGTAACAATGGCATGCTCAAAGTCAGGACTTTGAGGGTGTTGCAGCCACTGGTGATGAAAGATGGAGGATATGAACAGGAGTTTGGGTGTTTAAGTTGGAGAATAAATAAAATATAGGATATGAGAAGGTCAAGGAAGCACAAGAGAACAGGATAGAAATTAACTATAGAAATGACGAGAGCAGTGGTGGAATTGAAGATGGTAAACTACAGGCTGAAATCTTCAATAAGAGACCAAAGAATTGGTAGATGAAAGCGACAAGGAAGACAGGTAACAGACAAGGAAGGAAAGTCTAATGACATGAACCTTCAAAGACCTGGAGTGTTTGAGGAATGAGGGAGGAAGAATTATTTGAAAATGGCAAGGAGGTATAATGAGGACAATTATTCTCCTTCCAGGGATATAAGAGTAGAAAAACAAAAACAAAAAAAAAACAAAAAAACAACCTCAACCCCACCCTAGAGAAAGCCATAAGAGTACTGGTGTCGGGGGACAGTGAGTTTCAATCAGAGAAGAACATCATGTATGCAATTATATCCTCTTTCTTTTGTGTTGTTAATCTTCTCTCTTTACTGGATCATTTCTATTTGCCTACAAACATAATCTAATATCTTCTAACTGAAAAAAAAAAAAGTCCTCAAATCCACTTCCCCTGACTCTATATCTTCTCTAGTTACTTCAATTTCTCTGCTTCTCTTCACAGCAAAGCTCATTCTGTAGTTGTTACCCCAACTTCCTTACCTCATTGTTTTTAACCCTTGTGGTATAGTGGTTAAGCACTGCGGCTGCTAACCAAAAGGTTGACAGTTCCATTCCACCAGCGCTCCTTGGAAACCGTATGGGGCAGTTCTACTCTGGCCTATTGAGTCACTTTGAGTTGGAATCAACTTGATGGCAATGGGTTTGGGTTTTTTTTTTTTTGATCAGGATTCAGGGAGCCCTGGCGGTGCAGTGATTAAGCTTTCAGGTGCTAACCAAAAGGTCGGCAGTTGGGATCCACCAGGAAACGGGTTTTGTTTTGTTTTAATCAGGCTTCAAGGAGTCCTGGTGGCACAGTGGCTAAGTGCTCAGCTGCTAACTGAAAGGTCGGTGATTGGAACCCACTAGTTGCTCCTCGGGAGAAAGATGTGGCATTCTGCCTACTTAGAGATTACAACCTTGGAAACCCTATGGGGGCAGTTCTACTCTGTCCTATAGGGTCACTAGGAGTTGGAATAGACTCAAAGGCAGTGGGTTAATCCGGCAACCATTTCTGGTGCCCAATTGAGCTTGTCCTTCTCAAAATTAACGGTAACTCCCGTGTTGCAAAATCCAATGCTCATTTTTGTCTTTAAGTTACTTGATTCCTCAGCAGCATTTCAAAGAAATGACTGGTCCCTGCTTCTTGAAACACTCTGTTTTCTTGGCTTCCATGACTCCAACACTCCCTTTGTTTTTATTTGGGGTTTCCTCTTCCTCCCCTACCAGACCTCTCAACTTTGCAGCACCCCATGGCTTATCCTTATCCTTGAGCTTCCTTCAGCTTTTTCATCTGAGAGCTTCTCTAGATGATTTTTTCTGGTTCCATGCCTTTAAGGGAGTCACTGGATGGTGCAAAGAGTTTATGTGTTTGGCTTCTAACCAGAAGTTTGAAGGTTCAAATCCACCCAGAGGTGCCTCAAAAGAAAGGCTTGATGACCTACTTCTGAAAAATCAGTCACTGAAAAACCTGTGGCTCATGATTCTCCTCTGAGACACATCGGGTCACCGTGAGCAGGAATCAACTCAGTGAAAACTGGTTCAGTGTTTCTTATTGCTTTAACTATCAACTCGATGAGGACGACTTTCAAACCTACGTGTCCCTGTTCGTAGAAGTCCAGTCTTAGCTATCCAGATGCCTACTTCATGACTTCATGGATGTTTAACACATTTCTCAAAATTAACCTGGCCCAAACTGTGTTTTTCTCAAAACCTGTTCTTCTTCCAATTTTTTCATTTCAACATCCACTATTTCCCAAATTGCTCAAGACAAAAATCAAGGCGTTTGCTTTGATTTTGTTGTTTCTTTTACTTTTCCATTAAATTCATTAGTAATTCTATTGATTGCGCCTACAAACATTCCCTGAGTTTGAATGCATTTGTTCTCCCCGGGAATGAATATGGAGCACAGGTTAAGAGGCTGGGCTCTAGAGCCAAACTGCCTGGGTTCAAACCCTGCTTCTGTTCTTGGTAGGTGTAAAATCTTGGTTCATTTGTTTAAGCTCTATACCTCAGTTCTCTCAGTTGTAAATTGGGTGCAAAAATAGCACCTACTCCCTAGCGTTGTTGCGAGAGTTAATTGAGTTAAAGTATAAGCACTTTTAACAATCCCTGGGCATAGCAAGCACTCAAAAAGCATTAGCTATTGTTAATCATTTGTTCACAGCTGCTGCTGAGTGCATATTTTGCGATAGACGCTGTTGTAGGCAGGGACAGATAAGCCAGGAAGCAAGGTAAGCGTGGGCTTGCTTGTGCTTACTTACTAATCTGTAGTGAACAATTTCACTAATCATCCACCACCCCTGTCAGGGATCGTAAATTTGAAAAGAGGCTTTGATTCTGTAGGAACATGCTGTGAGGTTGGGAGAGAGTCAGATGCCAGCCATACCTAGAAGCAGAATCTTCGATGTGGTGAAAGAATGTGAGATTGTTCACTACAGATAATCCGGTGAGCAAGGTAAGCACCGTGCTTACCTTTCCTATTGGACAATCCTCCCCTGGTTGTAGACCCTGGAAACACAGCATTAAACAGTGCAAAGACTCTGTACTTGGCGAGCCTACATTCTAAAGGGGAGGGAAAGATAGTAGAAATGAGTAAATATATACAACAGGTGGTGATTAGTGCTTGCGGTGACTGTGACGCGCACCACACAGATCTTCCATTAAGAGGATCAGCTGTGAGGGCAGAGTTGGCTAACACCTCTCCCTGTCATACCTTTAGACCTCTGCTGTCTTCACACTGAGGCCACTCTTCCCCCAGGCTGCTCCCAGCCAGCGACTGAGCAGGGGCATTGGAGCCAGGTCATTTCTGCTCACCAGGGACTCCCAATGGGCTATCTTTGCTCGAGGGCTCCCTCTCAGCCCCGTGGAGACTTTCTCAGAGCTGCACTGCAGTCTGAGGCCCTTCTACATGTTCTTCTTAAATGATCCTCCTTCCTTTTCTCTCTCTTCTTTCACAGATACCAGCCTGCACTGCAATCTGAAAGCTTTGCCCACCTACTCCTCCTCCTCCTCACTTTATCCTTCTAAGGCATTTCCCCAGTAAATCTCTTGCATATCTAATTCCACTTTGGCTTCTGCTTCTAGGACCCAAACTGACCCAGTGAGGAAAAGAAAAATAATACAGGGTAAAGAGGCCGAAAGTGACTCAGCTATATGGAGCATTTACTGAATGCTTTTCTAGTAAGATAAGTAGAATCCATTAAAAAGTGAGAGAGCAAGGTGTGCAAACATCTGCAGGAAGTATGTCTTAGGTAGAAGCAATAGCCAGGGCAGAGACCCTGAGGTGGGAGCGTGGTTGGCGTGGTGAAGGAGCAGTAAAGAAGTCAAAATACCTGGAATGACTTAACCAAGGGGGTGAATGTGAGGAGATGAGGTCAGATAAACAGTGGAGAGCAGCTCACTGAGGGCCTCGTAGACCGTAATAATGACTAACTTTTACCTTCAGTGAGATGAGAAGACAGTAGAATGTTTTTAAAAGAGGGTTGATATGATCTTTTTTTTTTTTTAAAGCAGAATTACTCTCCCTGCTATTTGGAGACCAGAGTTAAAGTTTGTGGGATAAGAAGGATTCTAGAATGGCTCCCAAGATTTCTGCCTCCCCAGTGTGTTCTTGCTGTTGTTAGGTGCCGTGGAGTTGGTTCTGACTCATAGCGACCCTATGTACAACAGAGTGAAACACCACCCAGTCCTGCGCCATCCTCACAACTGTTGCTATGTTTGAGCCCATTGTTGCGGTCACTGTGTCAATCTATCTTATTGAGGGCCTTCCTCATCTTTGCTGACCCTCTACTTTACCAAGCAAGATGTCCTTCTCCAGGGATTGATCCCTCCTGATAACATATCTGAAGTATGTGAGAAGAAGTCTTGCCATCCTTGTTTCCAAGGAGCATTCTGGCTGTACTTCTTCCAAGACAGATGTATTCATTCTTCTGGCGGTCCATGGTGTATTCAATATTCTTCCCCAACACCACAGTTCAAAGGAGTCAGTTCTTTGGTCCCCTTATTCATTGCCCTGCATAATTCCCTCTTCTCCAGTGTGAGTGGAGCCTGTGAATGTGATGGGGTGCCATGCCCATGATCAGGTTACTAATTGATGACTGTTAGCTAATCACAAGGGAGATTACCTTGACCCAATTACTATGCCTGACCTAGCCAGGTAGGTGCCTAAAAGGAAAAGCAGCAGGTGCACTCCTGCTGGTCTGGAAGAAAACCAGAGCCACGTTGTAAACTGCCTGTGGGTGCCCTCTAGGATCTGAGAATGGCCCCTGGTTGACAGCTAGCAAGAAATAAGGACATCAGTCATACGTGGAACTGCATGCTGCCAACGGCCAGTGAAGTTGAAAGAGGACCCATTGCCTCAGCTGTGTTTGCAATCTAGCCAATGCCATGATTTCAGTCTGGTGAGCCCCTGAGGCAGAGGACCAGCTAACCCATACCCAGACTCTTGGCTCACAGAAACAGTGAGATAATATGTTTTTAACACTAAGTAATAAACCAAAAAATAAAAATAATACAATAAAATTAACACAAACACCAATAATAGTTTTACATTCTTTTAAGTTACTAAATTATAGTAATTTATTATGTTGCAACAGAGAACTAATACAACTGAGATGGGTTAGAAGGCTACTGCAGTAATCGAGGCAGGAGACGATGGTGGCTTGGATCAGAGTGGGAGTGGTATATGTTGCGAGGATCAAGCCCACAGAACTTGCTGCTGTATTGGATGTGGGGTGTGAAAGAGAGGTGTCCAGGATGATTCTAAGGTGTTCCACCTGAGCAGCTGGAAGTCTGGGATGCTCAGTTACCAACAGTGGGAAGACTACGGGAGGAGCAGGTTTGATGTAGTTTTTAGCAGATGGGATCAGTAGGAATCAGGAATTCTGTTAAACTGAAAGTGCCAATTAGATATCCGTGGTCATTATTTTGATGTGTCCACTTGGCTAGGCCAGTTATTTAATCAAACAGAAATCTAGTTGTTGCTGTGAAAGTATTTTGTAGAAGTGGTTAACATCCACCAACAGTGGACTTTAAGGAAAGAAGAGTGTCCTGTGAGTAGCCCTCATCCAATCAGCTGGAAGGCCTTAAGAGCAAAATCTGAGGTCATGGAAGAGCTGAAATTCTGCCTCAAGACTGCAGTGTCAACTCCTGCTGAGTGTCCTTGCTCCCCACAATTGCATGAAAAAAATCCCTTAAAAATATTCATATTTTAAATATATGAACCAAAAACAAACTCATTGCCTTTTAGTTGGTTCCAACTCATAGCACCCTATAGTACAGAGTAGAACACCAGGGACACCTGGTGGATTTGAACTGCTGACCTTCTGGTTAGCAGCTGTAGTTCTTAACCACTGAGCAACCTGGGTTTATACACACACACACACACACACACACACACTTTGTGTATGTGTGTATATACATACATCCTATTGGCTCTGTGTCTCTGGAGAACCCTAACTGATAACACCACCTAAATGAAGATGTTCAGATGCTCAGTAGGCAATTAGAATTACAAGTCAGAAATCATGGGTGAGGTCCAGGCTCAACACACAAATTTGGGAGTCAGCAGTGAATACATGATTATTAAAACCATGAAATTAGATGAGATCACAGCAATTATTACTAATACTTCCAGATTTGTCCAGGCTCCCTTTATCACTCATCTGGACTACTTCATTAGCCCTCTGACTGATCTCCCTGCTCCCACTATCCTTTTACTACCCGCCCTCCACACTAAAAAACAGATCAGGGCACTTCTCTATTTAAAATCCTCCAGAGGACTCCAACCACACTGTAGTAGCTGGCTTTTCTTGTGTAACAAACCACCCTCACATTTTGTGGCTTAAATCAGCACACATTTATTATTATTTTTGATTCTGTGGAATCAGCTGGATGGTTGTTCTAGTCTATGGCAGCTCAGCTGGTGCTGGATGGTCTGGGATGACCTGACTCACATGTCTTGTGGTTAGCAGACTAGAGGCCTGGGGAAGGAACTGGGGATTAGCTGGGATGGCTCTTCGTTTCTCCATGTGGCCTTTCATCCCCCAGTAGGCTAGCCAGGTGTCTTTCCCTGCTGGACTCAGAGTTCTGAAAAGCCACGAGAGAGAAAACCCCAATGCACAACCACTTTTCTAGCCTTTGTTTGTGTCATATTTACTAAGGTCCCATTGATCAAAGCAAGTCACACAGCCTGCCCAGATCCTGTTGTTGTTGGGTCCTGTCCAGTCGTTGCCAACTCATACCAGCCTCATGTGACACGGTAGAACTGCCCCATAGAGTTTATTTGGCTGTAATCTTTATAGAAGCACATCGCCAGTTCTCTCTCCTGCAGAGCAGTTGGAGAGCTTAAACCACCAACCTTTCAGTTAGCAGCCAAGTGCTTAACCGTTGTGCCAGCAGGGTTCCTTGCCCAGATCCTAGGGGTGGAGAAATAGACTCCATCTCTTGGTAAGTGTGACTGCAACACCATATTGCAAAGGGGGCATGCAAAGAGGCGTGGGAGAATTGTTGCCATTTTTACCATCTATGCTAATAATACCTGTGGAAACCCTGGTGGAGTAGTGGTTAAGTGCTATGGCTGCTAACCAAAAGGTCGGCAGTTTGAGTCCACCAGGTGCTCCTTGGAAACTCTATGGGGCAATTCTACTCTGTCCTGTAGGGTCGCTGTGAGTCAGAAACGATTTGACGGCAATGGATTTTTTTTGTACTCATGCCTAGAAGACAATTCTGAGCCCTTAATGTGATTTTCAAAGCTCTGTATAACCTGACCTCTGTCTCCCTCTTCAATTGGCATCATCCATTCTGCTCTCTTTTTTACCTCTCCCTTGAGGGGTGAATGTTCTTCTTTCTGTCATTTAATTTGAGAAGCTTGTTCTTGCTTCAGACTCACTGCTGTTCCCTCTGCCTGGAATATTATCCCCCATCTCCCATCTTGGGATGGCTGGCTCCTCCTTCTCACTGTGGCCTTGGCTTCAGTGAGTTCTTCTGAGAAAGGCCTACTCAGCCTCCTGATCACTCTCTGGCTTATATCTTGTTTGAATGCTCTTCACCATTTCATTTTTTCCTAGTTTATTTACATGAGAATGCACATGTCTTCTCTCAGAATAACGTAAGCTTTGTGAGAGCAGATGCTTTACGTTATTCACTTCAAGAACAGTGCTTTGCACATATTGGATATTTAAACAATTGTTAAGTAAAATCCTCAGATGCCAAGTGAAGAGTGTTTTTGTATCACAGAAATTTATGCGCTGACTACAATACAATTGGAGCCCTAGTGGCACAGGGGTTAAGAGCTCAACTGAGAACTAAATGGTTGACAGTTTGAATCCCCCAGCCATTCCTTAGAAACCCTGTGGGGCAGTTCTACTCTGTCCTATAGGGTTGCTATGAGTCGGAATGAACTTGAAGGCAATGGATTTTGGTTTTTACAGTACAGTTGACCGCAGTTCAGCTAATAAGTAACATTGATATGACACCCGAATAACTAAGTTGACAAAAGAATAGGAAACTATTTATTGAAAATAGGAGACAAATATGTCTTTAAGACACTCAGGTAAGATTTACTGGCTTTTAAAGGGATTTACAATATCAATTTGCTTTTACAGTCTCACTCAGTGCTGTAACCCAGGTGTAACAAATGGTGCTGGATTCCTGGGTCAGTATCTTGCCAACTGCTCATCCTTAACTTCTGTGTTCTAGCTAATAACAAGTATCGAATAGCCTAGAATAAACAGAAAAGTCCTTTATGTTTGCTTCCTGTCCTTTCTGACATGTTTGTCAAAAAGCCACTTATCAATAAATGTTGTTTCTCAACTGACTCCATTTCCCTCCTTTTCCCCATTTTCTTTCTCCTTCTTGTTGACTCAGCTTTTCTGGATCAGCCAATTTTGGGTTCTACTTAACCCACTGCCAGGGGAAATTTGTAGCTCATTTCCTTTGTACATTCTGGTTAGTCCTCACATCAGCTCCATTTGTCTGCTCTAGTACCATTCACTGTTTTTAAATGAAACAACTCTCATCTCCTCTGTTCTCCAGCATTCATCAGCTTCTCCTACACCCCAGGGAAATTCCAATCTCTAGGCAACAAGCAGAGAACTTCCCAGACTTTGCACTGAATATCTGAAACCTGGTCCCTGAATGTCAATGTGCAAATAGAGACAGGAGCAAATTGAATGGGGTGGGGGTGAGGTGGTAGGCGAATAATACTCCTAGCATTCTACATAACGAGACTGGTCACTGACCAGGGCCACACAGCTACGCTACGTGTTTACTTGCTGTTTTTCTTTTCCTTCTGGACCCAGGAAGCGCTCATTTACCAGCCTTCCTTGTATCTAAGTGTATCTATATGACAATTTCTAGCCAATGAACTGTTGGTGGAAGTGATTCATGCTACCTTTGGGCCTGGCATTGAGGCGAAGGGTGGGGAGGACCTTGACACAACTGAGGAACAGAACTCCCTGAGGACCATCTAGCAAGATGAAGGCACCAGCAATACGTGACTAGTTTAAGAGACAATGAGCAGATTTACCTTCCCATGGGTGAGGGTAGAACTTAGTAAACACTCACACGGTGCACAGCAGCTCCTGGTGACATCCAGCACAAGTTTGTTTGTGACCCATAATGCATAGAGGGATATTCTTATCAAAGACTAACAGAACAGCATAAACGAAATAAGAAGAGGAAAAGAATAGAGAAGAAGACTGCAGCTACTCATAGACCTGAAAAAGAAAAGAGAAAACTGACAGACAGCCAGGGAGCAAGAGCAATTACAGTCACTCATGGTTTTCCCTCAGTAGTGGTTCCCCTTGGGCTCCTGAGGTAAAAAGGCTTCCCTTTTCCTGGCAGGGGGAGGAGAAGCTGCTGGTTCACATGGGCTGCGGAAGTCTGCTCAGGTTAGTAAGTGCTCCTTGTCCAGACTTTCAAGCATTTCTCTTGTCTTCAATCCCACCTTGTATCCTTGCCTTCGGAGGTTACGGGGTTTTGTGAGGGGAGCCAGCTTCGTTCATGTTGGCTTTCTCCCCTGCAGTTCTGTGTCCTCTGTTTGTTCCCTGCCTGTACCGGGCACTCATTTGCCACAGTCCCTCAGTCCAGCTGATTTCAGTGCAATAGAGGACAGTTCCATGTACATTGTTGGCATCTCTCATCAAATGTGGGCCATAGCCTCTGCTTTGCTGCCCCAGGGACTTCTCAGAAGTCTGCCTTGCAGCAACCCAGGAGTACATGTTTTAACATTGCTGGAAGCAACCCTTCATGTTTAAGGGATGGGAGTCATGGATAAATGCCTTAAGCTGTTCTGAGCAGGTCTACACGATCTCCCAGAAAGCTCCCAAAGGACTTGAGACCCAGTAGTCCACAGCAGTAACCAGCTCATGCACCCCCTTTCCCACCTCACATTCTCCACCCTCTCATTTCTGCTCCCTGGGCTCCATTTCCATATAAGGCCTTCTCTTTCCTTCTGCTTTCAGGGGAACCCAAAGACAGACTAGATTTTCCAGTTTCCAACATTTTGTGATTTCTTCCCTCATTATTTTCGTCCTTGTGGGTTTATGGCTTTTGAATTTCTATTGCCATTTCTGTGGAGATAGGAAGAAAGTGAAGATAACATGTGTCTTTGAATTGCTGTTCACCCCTGGCTAACTCCTCATCAACCCTCAACTTCTATGTCACTTCCTCAGAGAAGCCTTCCTGGACCTTCCCATCAATACGCAGCCCCCGTTTTCCTTTCTCATAACATACTGAATTAGTCTTCATAACGCTTACCACAATTGGTAGTTAATAAGCTTATTTGTTGGTTTGCCTCTCTCCCACTAGAATCTACACTCCATCAAACAGTTCATCTCTGTAGACCTCAATATGTTATCCTTCACTGAATGAAAGACTTTTCCCTCTCCAACACGTTCTAAACAGATCCAACCTCCCTCTAAGCCTTCATATAGGGGTTATGGGACCTCCTGGGTCCTATACCAAGAGACTCTTTTTTGCACTGCTTCCTGGAACAGCTCATTCAGTAAGCCAACTCAGAATTACCTCATCAAGAACTAGTTGTCAGCTAGAGGAAAACAAGTGTCCCTGAGTGGTGCAAATGGTTAACTCACCCAGCTGCTGACCAAAACGATGAAGGCTGGAGTTCACCCAGGGGCACCTGGGAAGAAAGGCCAGGAAACCTACTTCCAAAACACAGGCTATTGAAAACCCTATGGAGCACACATGAGGCCCTCGGGAGTCAGAAAGAATTCAACAGCATCTCTTTTGTTTTGGTTTGGTTTAGAGGAGAAAAAAAGTGCTGCAAGCATAGGACTTGAGTGACTAGCTGATTTGATGAGTGAAGACAAAAAAAGAAGAAGCAAAAGGCCACAGAGCAAAACTCGATTGATTTTACCTCCCTGCTCGGGTTAATTCACTGCCAGACTCCCGACCTCCATCTTAGGATTTAATAACTCAGCAGAAGTTCCCACAGTGTTCCTGGTTCTTGGGATCTTGACGTCTCTCATCCCTTACCTACTGAGGGAGATTCTCCCTGTGTGCTGAGAAACCCTCCACCTGCCGGGCTGCAGGCTTTAGATTTTGTCTCCAAAGACAGAACACAGAGACCCCAGGGCCACTTTCCCCAGGCCTTCGACAGCACAGCAAGAGGGAGCGCGGGGATCGTGCCTTTAAAACCTTATTTAGTGGTTGCTTCTTCTTTGAGAGACAAAAATAAATGATTGCTTCAAATAAAAAAAAAAAATCTGCGGCACTGTACGGAGATACACCAAAGATTGGCTTAAAGAACTGTTAAAACCTGACAAAGGGACAGAGAAGGTAACCCCCCCTAATTTTTTTTTTTTGCTAAAAGTCCTCAATGTGACATCCATCTCCACACTGCCCCTGATTTTAAAACTAGCACGTGTATGACATATAATACAACATTTATAAATCAAGGAAGCCCACCTCTTTTAAGTAAGATTCTTTAAATCTCCATTTCTGACAGTCCTACTATTATCACCGTAGCTGTAATGGGCGTATTTTTCAGAAAATAGTGAATAAAAGCTGACAAGCTACCTGGGGAATCTGAATGTATAATTGACAGGGACATAAACTAATATGATTAGGCCTTTATTGGGTACAGTGGCTGCCAAACCTACAAAAAGGGCCCAGAATAAAACATGGCTGTGGTCTCTGTGCTGATAGACATCAATCTTTAATATGGATTATCTCAAGCTTTCTCATGTGGTCTGCTTATGACAGCACTGAGCCTAATTGAAATTGTTATCTTTTTGTTGCATACAGACAGTTTTGGCTGGTCACTTCCTTTGAAAAAGGGAGCAAACCAGGTGATTAAAAAATCAAGGTTTCCAGCACAGGTCTTGCTAACGTCTCTACGAAGACTTTAGAAATGAGTGCTTGGTAACTGCTTTGGAGGACTTGCCTGGCACCTGACTTATGGGGACTTCTTTGCACTACAACTTCCCAGATACTAAGAGGTCGAACTGTGGTCCCAACGACAAATAAGATTCATTCCTGTCTGTGGAAATCAATGTGTTCTTCATAAAATCGTGGGGAATGCTTTAGTCTTTTTTTTTTTTTTGATACTGTATGAGACCATTTCTTAATGCCTATGATGAGAAAATGCAGCCTTGCAGAATAACATCTATATTTCCATAAGTGACAAAATTAAAATAATTTTTCCTTCCATCCTAAACCACAAACCCATATGTTTTAAGTTATTCCTGCTTAGCAACATCCTTGCTTATAGACAGTTTCCTACTATGTCTTTAACATTATGATTCTATAAGCAAAAATAGGAGGTCAGAGTTGTGATCTTTATAGAATGATGCATTAAGTTCCAGAGCTCGGAGCATGTACGTTGTAATTTTCCAGAACTTCATTATTTTATAGCATATAAAATATTAGACACATTTTACATCTGCCCTTGGCTGTAATCAGTTTGAGATGTGAAACAAGCTGAATATGATTTTTGGGAACATTTGTGTACTGCAAGCCGAAAGGTCAGTATATTTTATGTACTTTGTGATAAAAGTGAATGTTGATATCTAGGGACTGGACAATGAAAACTAATGGGGCATTGGAACTTTCTTGGTGACCTCATGAAGCAATTTACGAGCCTTTTATGACCCTTAATATGATATTGTCATAAAAATGATCTTTTAATTAAATGTAACGGGATAACTCTGCACCCTCGTTGGGGTGTTTCTGGTCCTGGTGAGCTAACATGTTTAATGGCATGCCTTCAGCAGCCCACAATGTTGGATTTATAAAATACCGTCCCTCTCGAGAACTTTCAATGCTGTGATCTTTCTAGCTGTCGCTACCTAAAGAACTGAAGAGCAAAAAGGAAGCAACTGGAAGTTTTTCTCACACATAGGCAGTGGAATATCAAAGTAAGATAACCAGGCTAAGAAGAGAAATGGCCTATCACTTACTAAGTGCCTACTATGCGCCGGGCATTGTACCAAGAACTTTATCATAACTTTATTTTATATAGTTCACCCTTTGTTCTCTGGAGCACTGGGTTCTATTTCTGGCTCTGCCCTGTTTGGTTGTATGATCTTGGGCACATAACTCTGACCTCAGTTTTTTCTTCTGTAAATTGGGTGGGAGAAAAAAGAATTGGATCAGATGGTCTCTAATCCCAGTTTCAAATTTCTATAGGAGAAGTAAAAGAATGAGAACAGAAAATTTAGGGAGAATCACAGCAAGGAACATTATTGAAGGTTACCACGCGCCAGCTACTGTCCTGGGTTTTGGAGGCACAGGTGGTCAAGATATCCCCACAGGTAGGCAGTGGAATATTGTGGAAAGATAACTGGGCTAATAAGGGGTCTCCTGTGTTGAAGAACTTGGAATCTCCACTCATCCATCAGTTTGTCACGCTGTTGTCATTTACGTGTTGCTGTGATGCTGGAAACTATGCCACAAGCATTTCAAATAGCACCAGGGTCACTCATGGTGGACAGGTTTCAGTGGAGCTTCCAGACTAAGACAGGCTAGGAGGAAAGGCTTATTGATCTGCTTCTGAGAATTAATCAATGAAAACCCTATGGATCACAGAATATGTGAGACTCCGACTCACTTGTTTTGGATGCATCGCCAGGAGGGACCAATCACTGGAGAAGGATATTATATCCGGTAAAACAGAGGGCCAGCGAAGGAGAGGAAAACCCTTGATGAGATAGATTGATATAATGGCCACAACAATAGACTCCAACATATCAACGATCGTGAAGATGGCACAGGGTCAGCAACATTTTGTTCTGTTATACACAGGGTTGCCATGAGTAGAAGCCATCTCAGTGACAACAAAGAACAACACATCCTCCGGAGGGAATACCATGTCAATGTAAGTGATAAACGCAACAGTAGAGGTAAGAACAGAAGGCTGTGAAGGCAGAAGAGGAGGCTTAATTCACATGAAATGTTCAAAGAAGGCTTCCACAGGGAGACATGGACTAGCTGAACTGTAAGTGATGAGGAATGTGACCTGGGTGAGGAAAGGTGGGAGTGCCGCCCAGGCAGAGGGGAAACTATATTACAGGGATGAAACAACCCAGCATAACCAGGGAACTGTGAGTGGTTTGCCTTTACTAGGACAGGAAGCACAAGAGGAGTAGTGGAAAGAGCAAAAGATGAAGAGGTAAAAGGACCCAGCTGATGACATTCTTGCAAGTTAGATTACGTAGTGTGGATTTTATCCAGCAGGAGATAGGCAGCCCACAGACAGGCCAAACTGCGTTTTTAGAAAAATGTCCTTAGTTACAATGAGAGGGAGAGATTTAAATAGGACAAAAGTTGAGGCAGGGAGATGAACTAAGAAGCTACTGCAGCATTTGTTGAAAGACAATGAGCCCCTGAACCAGAGGCATTGAGGGGAGTAGGCAGAGATGGGAAATGTTAGAAGGTAAAATCCGAAGGGCTTGGGCTTGATTGGATGTGGCATCAGGCTAGGAAGAGAAGACAGTCTAGGCCAAAGCCCCAGCCAATGACATCAATTCAGTGAAACAAAAAAGTCAGTTAATTTAAGTGTGTGTGTGTTGGGGGGTGGGAGGGGGGCGGGAATCAAGTAAACCCTTTCTCTGTTATTGTGGTCTCAATTAGTAAACAATTGGTTGATTAACTAAAACCTTCATTTTTCACCAAGTGATACCATAGGTCCAACTATCATTTATCTTCTCCAGAAGCCAGTGAGGGATAAAGAAAGTCATTTTTGCCTCTACTTTGTAGCTGGCAAAACTGAAGCCACAGGATGTGGGGTGCTATACTACCATGATGGCGGGTGTAGACAAAGCCAGTATTCCAGCTCCCAGTCCAAATCATCACTGCTAAACAGCTTGTCATTTCTGTAAAGCAGCTATTTTTAATTAGTACACATTTTTATTAACATTCCGGATAAATTTTTTTTTAAAATTTTATCTGACAATGTAGTTTAAAGATTTATAATAGATAGTTTTTCTTGGTGGAAAGAATTGTCCTATAGTATCAAAAATTTAAGTTTCTAAATATTTGCCTGAATACCGTCAAATAGCCTATACCCCTTACCCCTCTGCCGTTGAGTCAATTCCAACTCATAGGAACCCTATACGATGGAGTAGAACTGTCCTATAGGGTTTCCAAGTCTGTAAATATTTATGCAAGCAGACTGCCACATCTATAGTACCACTTGAAAGTTGACACATTTAAAATATTAACACTCTTCAACTTGAAAAAGTAGCCCAAAATAACCCACTGTAGTACTATCTACATTAGATGTGTTCCAGTCACAGAAGGGTTCTTGACATTGTGATTGACTCTTGATTTCCATAGTCATTGGGCACAGGGTAAGCATGGATAATAGAAAAAACAAAACAAAACAAAACAAAAAAATACCAAGTTCCACTTTAATATTTTCAGTCGCATCATACACCAATCCTTTTACTAGAATGGCTCTCAAATAGCAAAATCACTTTGCTTAAGTTTCATCTTCTTCCCACTTCCAGACCTGTTAAGAATTTCACCCTGGGATACTGGGAAATACAAAACAAGAAGACCTTGCATAGTTTTGCAAACAAGGTGATATTTATAAAGACCATGCATTGCATTTAGAAAGTGACTGACAAATCTGTTAACTGCACTCTATATTTCAGTTTTCTTCTGGTTGTGAAATCCTAACAACTCAAATCAACACTCTCTCAGCCCTGTTAATAAAGGAATTCTCAGGGATTGGGGTCAATGGCCCAGGAATTAAATGAGGTAGGAAACACCAAAACATGGCTGTGCCCCCAATATTGAAGTGTGAACATTATTAAAATGGTATCTTTGGTGCCTTGATGTGTAAGTTTTATTCAGCTCAGTTCTATCACTTTCCTCTCAGAAAGATGGTAACCAATGAATTCCAAAAGCCAAAGAGTTCTCACCCTGACCATCTCCCCAGTCTTACTGGTTCAAGCCCCTTTTATGTCTGGACTAGACTCTCCAAACATCTTCCTAATCCATCTCTTTGCTTCCAGAACACCTGTAGAATACCTTGCGTTCTGCTGCCAAGATTATGTTTCTCAACTTGCCTTCACATTGCAATATCTCCCTATAGTTTATATGAAAAAATCCAAGTTCCTTTACTAGTGTAAAATCCATTTATGTTTAAACCTGTGCCTGTGAATCAAGTTAAAACACTTGTAGGTCTTCAAAAATACTACTTCCTGTTACAGGTTCTCCAAAGGATATGGTGCCCATCAGTCCATCAAGGGTCAGCTTACGGCTCACCTCTGAGGCCAGTGAGGACCTAGGGGTCAGACTCACCTGGGCTGGACTCCAGGCTCCACCACTGATTGTCTGTATGAACTAGAATAAATTCCCTAACAATCAGTATCTTCATCTGAAAAATGGGGTAACAACATATACACATCATAGGGATGCTAGAAGAATTTGTTGTTAGTTGTTGTCGAGTGGGCTCCAACTCATGGTGACCTTAGGTGTAAGAGAACAACATGTTACCCAGTCGTGCACCATCTCCATGATCTTTGGTGTCTTGAAGTCCATTGTTGTGGCTGTTGCTTCAATCCATCTCATTGGGGGTTTCCCTTGTTTTTGTTGGCCCTCTACCTTACCAAACATGATGTTCTTTTCTAGAATTGGTCTTTCCTGATGACGTGTCTAAAGTAAACAAGTCAAAGTCTCTCCATCCTTGCTTCTAAGGCACATTCTGGTTATGTTTCTTCTAAGACTTTTTTGTTCATTCTTTTGGCAGTCCATGTTATATTGACTATTCTTTGCCAATGGCACAGCTTGAAATGAGTGAAAGTCTACAAAACTCAAAGCACAGTGAGTGGCACTTAGCAAGAGCTCAAAGTGTTAGCTATTTATAATATTATTAGTACTAACTTATGATCATCCTTCCATGCCTCTCCTAAGCCAAGGTGAGTAGTTTATCAGCCGTATTCTCACACACTTGCTTGTTGTAATTGTTTGAATGTCTGTTTCTTCTACCTGACTCTGCAGGGTCCATATACTCCGCGTGGGAGGTTCAGGACCTGTCTTTGAATGAATTAATGAGGAAATGGAAAACTTCACTATACATATGCTCCTCTAAGTGTAGAACAAGGTACATTTTTTCACACTCATTTCAACTCAGAAAGGATTCCATATGACAGTTTATAGCACATTCTCAATCTTGCTTTTATTGGAAAATGGGCTTTAAAAAAATTTCTTTTCAAGAATATGTGAAGGACAGCTAGTAAGCCCCACGTTTCTCTGATTTGAATCACATGCACTGCTTTCTATAAAATACTTTTTACAGCGTATTTTAGCAAATTACCCGATATCTGGGTAGTGGGAGTGATGGTGCTCCTTTGTTTTTATTCAGTCATCTCCTCCAATCTTTCTTTCTACTTATTACTGCATTCTACTTATCATCATTGTTCTTTAGCTGTTGCGGTCTTCTATCCTTTGTACGTGTTTCTGTTGAGTTGGGGGAGGGCTGATAGAAGGTGAAAGTGAACCTTAGAAGATAAACACAGTAACCACTGTTTGAGGGTGCCTAGTCCAACATTCTGAGACAAAAAAAATTAACATTAATTTTTTATTTCATTAATATGTATTTATGCAAATCATGCACAAATACATTCCCATTGTAAAAAAGCAACCGTACAGAGATCGAAACCCCATGCCTTTCAGATCCTTTTCTGTGCTATTCATGCATGCATACATACATGCATGCATACATGCACACATACACACATGCATAATACATACGTACATGCACAGACATGCATGCATGCATACATACACATGTACACACATGCATCCATACGTACATATATATATTTGTTTTGTTTTAAATATTGTTTTCATTCAGAATTTATTTCTTTTTTTGAGTGTTGAGCATTTAACATTCAACAATATATCTTGGAGATCTTTACGTATCTGTACACATAAATCTTAGTTTTTTAAACTTTTGCATAGGATTCCGTAATATGGCTTTACTGTGTCTTACTAACCACACTATGATTGATCAACACTGGGTTACTTTCCTTCTGATGCTATTGCAGATGGTGCTGCACTAACATACCTACACAGGCCTCCACTTATACACACACACCGAGAAGTGGAATTGCTGTATCGTAGGACGTGGACTTAGAAACATAACCTTATTCATTTAGTTTTTGAATAAGAATGCAATCATACTAGAGAATTCAGAAGTTACAAAATGGTACTTACTCTCCAACACCTGCCATCTAGTTACATAGTTTCCTTTCTAGAAGCAAGCGATGTTACCAAATTTTTGTATGTCTTCCAAGAGATGTTCTTTTCATGGTCAAGCAAGTAACTAAGTAAATGTATTTACATTGATGCATGTGCCATAGGGTCTGTATGAGTCAGAACTGACTCCATGGCAGTGGGTTTGGTTTTGGTTTTATGTATCACACGTATAAGAGCATATGTGTATAGATTGGCCCAAAACCTACCTTTCTGAAAAGTTCTATTTTAGTCTTAAATTATCTCACTTAACATGAACTTTCAAATATTCTCTTGTCAAAATATTAATGTTTGCTCCAGGGATGCCAACTCAGACTGCACTGGGGTTATAAGCTCCAAAATACATTTCTAAAATCCAGAACTTTCTGAATTCTAAAACTACCTGACCTCAAGGTTTACAGATAAGAGATTATAGATCTCGACCTATTCTTTTTAAACCTTTGATTTTAAAAATGGTGATAAATTTAACATTATATTTTTTGTCATTTATCACAATTTATTTTAGAGATATTTTTGTAGCTGACAAAATACTCCGTTGTTTTCCACTTAATTCATCTCATATTTATTTTTATATGTTTTCATAAAAATATTCAGTGTTTTCACAATGGAATACTACGCATCGATAAAGAACAGTGACGAATCTCTGAAACATTTCATAACATGGAGGAACCTGGAAGGCATTATGCTGAGCGAAATGAGTCAGAGGCAAAAGGACAAATATTGTATAAGACCACTATTATAAGATCTTGAGAAATAGTAAACCTGAGAAGAACACATACTTTTGTGGTTACGAGGGGGGGAGGGAGGGAGGGTGGGAGAGGGTTTTTTTATTGATTAATCAGTAGATAAGAACTGCTTTAGGTGAAGGGAAAGACAACACTCAATACATGGAAGGTCAGCTCAATTGGACTGGACCAAAAGCAAAGAAGTTTCCGGGATAAAATGAATGCTTCAAAGCTCAGCGGAGCAAGCGCGGGGGTCTGGGGAACATGGTTTGCGGGGACTTCTAAGTCAATTGGCAAAATAATTCTATTATGAAATCATTCTGCATCCCACTTTGAAATGTGGCGTCTGGGGTCTTAAATGCTAACAAGCAGCCATCTAAGATGCAGCAATTGGTCTCAACCCACCTGGAGCAAAGGAAAATGAAGAACACCAAGCCCACATGACAACTAAGAGCCCAAGAGACAGAAAGGGCCACATGAACCAGAGACCTACATCATCCTGAGACCAGAAGAACTAGTTGGTGCCCGGCCACAATCGATGACTGCCCTGACAGGGAGCTCAGCAGAGGACCCCTGAGGGAGCAGGAGAGCAGTGGGATGCAGACCCCAAATTCTCATAAGAAGACCAAACTTAATGGTCTGACTGAGACTGGAGGAATCCCGGCGGTCATGCTCTCCAGACCTTCTGTTGACACAGGACAGGAACCATCCCTGAAGACAACTCATCAGACATGAAAGGGACTGGTCAGCGGGTGGGAGAGAGACGCTGATGAAGAGTGAGCTAATTATATCAGGTGTACACTTGAGATTGTGTTGGCAACTCTTGTCTGGAGGGGGGATGGGAGGATAGAGAGAGGGGAAGCCGGCAAAATTGTCAAGAAAGGAGAGACTGAAAGGGCTGACTCAAGACGGGGAGAGTAAGTGGGAGTAGGGAGTGAGATGTATGTAAACTTATATGTGACAGACTGATTGGATTTGTAAACGTTCACTTGAAGCTTAATAAAAGTTATTATAAAAAAAAAAAATATTCAGTGTTTTTACCCATGTTTATTGCAGCTCTGTTTACAATAGTAAAAAGCTAGAAGCAACCAAGTTGTCCATCAACGGATGAATGGGTAAATAAATTGTGGTATATTCACACAATGGAATACTACACATCGATAAAGAACAGTGATGAATCTGCGGAACATTTCATAACATGGAGGAACCTGGAACGCATTATGCTGAGCGAAATCAGTCGGAGACAAAAGGACAAATATTGTATAAGACCACTATTATAAGATCTTGAGAAATAGTATAAACTGAGAAGAACACATACTTTTGTGGTTATGAGGGGGGGAGGGAGGGAGGGAGGGAGAGGGTTTTTTACTGATTAATTAGTAGCTAAGAACTGCTTTAGGTGAAGGGAAGGCCAACACTCAATACATGGAAGGTCAGCTCAATTGGACTGGACCAAAACAAAGAAGTTTCCGGGATAAAATGAATGCTTCAAAGGTCAGCGGAACAAGGGCGGGGGTTTGGGAACCATGGTTTAAGGGGACTTCTAAGTCAATTGGCAAAATAATTCTATTATGAAAACATTCTGCATTCCACTTTGAAATGTGGCATCTGGGATCTTAAATGCTAACAAGCGGCCAACTAGGATGCATCAATTGGTCTCAACCCACCTGGAGCAAAGGAGAATGAAGAACACCAAGGCCACACGACAACTAAGAGCCCAAGAGACAGAAAGGGCCACATGAACCAGAGACCTACATCATCCTGAGACCAGAAGAACTAGTTGGTGCCCGGCCACAATCGATGACTGCCCTGACAGGGAGCACAACAGAGAACCCCTGAGGGAGCAGGAGATCAGTGGGATGCAGACCCCAAAATTCTCATAAAAAGACCATACTTAAGGGTCTGACTGAGACTAGAGGAATCCCGGCGGTCCCCAAACCTTCTGTTGGCCCAGGATAGGACCCATCCCCGAAGACAACTCATCAGACATGGAAGGGACTGGACAATGGGTTGGAGAGAGATGCTGATGAAGAGTGAGCTAATTATATCAGGTGGACGCTTGAGACTGTGTTGGCATCTCCTGTCTAGAGGGGGGTGGGGAGGATAGAGAGAGTTGGAAGGTGGCAAAATTGTCACGAAAGGAGAGACTGGAAGGGTTGACTCATTAGGGGGAGAGCAAGTGGGAGTACAGAGTAAGATGTATATAAACTTATATGTGACAGCCTGACTTGATTTGTAAAAGTTCACTTGAAGCTCAATAAAAGTTAATTAAAAAAAAAATTCTGTGTTTTTAATAGTTCCATATTATTTTAATGTATGAATTTACCATAATTTGTTTAATAGTTTCCCTATTGATGGTTATTGAGCTTGCTTCCAGTAGTTTGCTACTACAAAAAATGCTACAATGAATAAATTGCCTAGTCAAAGTATATGTGCATTTATGTCCTGATAGATATTGCCAAATTTTCTTCTATACAAGTTGTGTTGGGTTAAAGATGGCTGCAAATTCTCTGCCACTCCTCCCGTTAAGAAGTAGAATCTCCATCACCTCCCCTTGAATTTGGGCTGGTCTTGTGACTTGTTTTGACCACTAAAATGGTATGTAAATTCTGAAACTGGTTCTTAAGAGATCTGCAGCTTCTGCTTTGTCAAACTTGGAACGCTCTCTCTTATAGAACCCAGACAATAAGAAGTCTAAGCCATGTGGACAGGACATATTGAGAAGAACCAAGGTGTTCTGGTCAACTTCCCCAGATGAACTGTCAAATGACAGCAAGACCAACTGCCAGCCTTGTGAATGAGCCATCTTGGACATCCAGCCCAGTCGCACCACCAGATGACTGCAGACCCAGATGACATGTGGTGCAGGTGAACCACCCTGCTAAGCCAAGTCAACTCACATAATCATGATAGGTGATAAATGATTGTCATTTTAAGCCACTAAGTTTTAAGGCAATTTTTAATGCAACAATGAATAGGTTAAAATATTATCTCAGCATTATGTAAATTTACATTTTTATTATGAATGAGGTTGATCATATTTCAGTTATTTTTAATGGCCATTTATTAAAAGCTAGAGTCATCACTGGCCTGATTACTACAAATATCTCCCCTCCTACCACCAGGTATAACTGTTATTTCTCAGTTCCCAAAAAATGGACCTCCCACATATGTCTACGCCCTATAGTCACCAGTATCCTCCCTAACCACTCTTTCCTGTTCCACGCCTTTACTCTCACACTGCCTGTGAAGCCAAAAGAAAAAGCCTCAGTGTTGCCACTGCCATATACCTTCCTCACCCCACCCAGACTTCTACCAGTTACAAAATACCCTATGCTTATCAGTGGCTGATAACACATACAGGGAAGTCTTGGAGAAGATAGTTGTTTGCACTAACTATTTTAGAGCTCTAGTTCTGCCAGCCGTGAAGTCCCTGTGGCATCTAGATTTCAAAGTGGATTAATTCAATAGTCTCATTTTAAATATGATAAAACAGCTCCAAAAGATAGTGATGCAGTGTTACAAAATAAGTCAGTGGCAATGTTATGATTAGGGCAAGTTCTTGACTTCAATTCAATACTCAATGTATTAACTGCTTATAACTTTGAGTAAACTTCTCAACATTTTAGTTTTTGTTTTATCATATGAAGTCTACGCTGTTTTGTATTAGTCAGCAGCCTTTCAGTTGCACAGGACAGAAACTCAATTCAAAGTAATTTAAATATAAGAGAAATTTATCGACTCCCATTGTTGGGAGTGGACACAATTGTTGAATTTTGTCTTCCAAAGAGATGTATTGAAATCCTAAACCATGCCCCCCTACCTGTGAATGTGACCTTATTTGGAAATAGAGTCCTTGCAGATGGAATGAAGTTAAGATGAGGTCATACTGGATTAGAGTAAGTCTGAAATTCAATGGATACTGTCCTTGGAAAGAGAGAAATCGGGAGACAGAGAGATGCAGAATGAGGGTGGGATGTGAAGAAGGAAGCAGGGATCATAGAGATGCAGCTACAAGCCGAGGAATACAAGGATTTCCAGCAACCACCAGAACCTAGGAAAAGTCAAGGAAGGATTCTTCCCTAGAGCCTTTGTAGATCATGGCCGCGCTGACACCTTGATTTCAGGATTCTAGCCTCCAGAACTGTGAGAGGATTAATGTCGGTTGTTTTCAGCCACCCAGTCTGTGATAATTTGTCATGGCAGCCACAGGAAATGAATACAACTCTGGTGTCTGAGAAGTCCAAGCAGTGGGATTTGAATGCTCCAAAAGTATTTTCAGGGCTCTGTTTTCATCGCACAGTTTTTCGTTTAGCTGTTGGCTACATTCCCAAGCAGGCTTTTTCTGTGAGACTGAAAGAAAGCTACCAAGAACTTTTGTTTTACACGTTTTTATCTTTTTTCCAATCAAAATCCTGAGGAAAGTCTCTTCTGATGTCCTGTTTGGGTCACATGACCTTCCATGAACCAAGTATTGAAGCTAGGGAGGTAAAATACACTGGTTGGGTCTGGGTTATGAGCCGAACCCTGGGATTTGGGGCAGGGGAAGAGCAACATCAGTCCCACATAATTTACACCAAGTAGATTGAATAGTTATAGCATAGGGGCAGCATGGTACCCAAGGCAAAAGGCACTAAGCAGATAAACGAGACGTGCGCTATATGTGGTAGCATTAATCCATACCCTCTTCCACTAAATGTAGTCAGGCCAGTACTTAGTCGAGGTTTCTGAATTTCTGTGGATTAGATTTCCTAACTAAAGCTTTAGGAAGCAACTGAGTTACCAATTCAGGTTTCAGTTGATCTCTGCCCTTGTTTGAGTGAGCCAAGGGTGGGACAAGGACACAAGCTGGTGGAGAGCTGGTATCACAGGGGTTCTCAAAAGGGCCACTGCAAACACCGGTGCAGATTTGTCCCACAAGACTTAACATTGCCAGGTGCTGGAGCCCTGGTTCTCAGTCTCCAGTGTACTGAGGGGCCCAGTAACATGAGGATAGAAACTGTAATGTTTACAGCATTTAAAACATAATCATCTTTGTGGAAGTATAGTTTATATAAAATAAATTTCACTCATTTTAGGTGTCATTCTGATAAGATTTGGAAAATGTAACCCCTACTAAGAGCTATGGCTGCTAACCAAGAGGTCAGCAGTTCAGATCCACCAGCCGCTCCTTGGAAATTCTATGGGGCAGTTCAACTCTGTCCTATAGGGTCGCTATGATTCGGAATTGACTCGATGGCAATGGGTAACGGGTACTGCATTCAAAATATAAGACATTTCCATCACCTCAAAATGTTGCCCCATATCTTTTTTCAGTCAGTCTTGTTTCCCTACCTCTGGCTTCTGGAAATCACTCATCTACTTTGGATAACTATAGAGATACCTTTTCTGGAATTTCATATATGTGAAAACATAGTTGTTTATATATGATTTATTTCGCTCAGTACAGTGCTTTCAAAATTCGAACACACTGTGTGCATGCAGAGTTTGTTCATTTTAATTGCAAACTAGTATTCTATTGTAAGGATAGACCACAATTTATTTATATAGTCACCATTTGATAAGCATTTGGATGATTTCTAGCTTTTGGCTATTATGAATGAAGCTGCTATGGACATGCATGTTCAATTCTCGTGTGATATACGTGTTTTCATTTCTCCTGGGTAAATATCTAGAAGTGGAATTGCTGAATTTAGGGTGTCTTAGTCATCTGGTGCTGCTATAACAGAAACACCACAAGTGAATGGCTTTAACCAAGAGAAATTCTTTTTTTGTCACATCTAGTAGGCTAGAAGTCCAAATTCAGGGCATCAGCTCCTCTCTCTGTTGGCTCTGCAGGAAGGTCCTTCTCGTCAATCTTCCCCATCACTAGGAGCTTAACTGTGCAGGAACCCCAAGTCCAAAGGACTCACTCTGCTCCCAGCGCTTTCTTTGTGACATGAGGTCCCCCTTTCTTCTCGCTTCCCTTTCCTTTTTATCTCTTGAGAGATAAAAGGTGGTGCAGGCCACATCCCAGGAAAACTCCCTTTACATTGGATCAGGGGTGTGACCTAGGTAAGGGTGGTGTTACAATCCCACCCTAATCCTCTTTATCATAAAATTACAATCACAAAATGGAGGACAACCTCACAATACTGGGAATCATGGCCTAACAAAGTTGACACATATTTTGGGGGTACACAATTCAATCCAAGCCATGGGGTAACCAAAAGATCAGGAGAAAAGACCTGGTGATCTGCTCCTGTAAAGATTACAACCTAGGAAATCCTATGGGGCAGTTCTGCTCTCTCCTGCAGGACTGCTACAAGCCAGAATTGACTTGATAGCACAAGAAAACAACAACAAAGCTAAAAATATGTTTAACTTTATAAGAAACTGCACACCCTTTTCCCAACTGGCTGTACTATTTCATATTCCTACTAGTAACATATCAGCCGTCTACTTGCTTCATATCTTTGCCAACAATTGGTAATATCGGCTTTTCTTACTTTAGCCATTTCAGTGGGTTTGTAATGGTATTACACTGTGATTTTAATTTTCGTTTCCTCACTGACTAACGACGTACCATATGACAAGGTCAATATTTCATCCCACTATACGTAAGGTCAGAAACCCTGGTGCCATAGTGGTTAAAAGCTTCAGCTGCTAACCAAAAGGTCGGCAGTTTGAATCCACCAGGAGCTCCTTGGAAACTCTATGGGGCAGCTCTATCCTGTCCTGTAGGGTCACTATGAGTCAGAATCAGCTCGATGGCAATGGATTTGGTTATCTTTTTTGTATGCATAAGGTCACATTGAGTTGAGCTACCTGGACGGCAACAACAACAACAACAAATTGGCCATTTATATGTTTTCTTTGGTGAAGTGTCCAAATGTTTTGTCTCTTTTTTAATCAGGTCATTTACTCGCTATTATTAAGTTGTAGAGTTTCTTCATATATTCCCACATCATTATTTCAACTCGTGAGTAGGGGCATATTTAAGCTGGCTGGACCCAAGGTAAAGATGCAGAAGGCTGATACCATATCCCCTGTTCTTTGTTGGAGAAAAAACATATTTTCCTCTGTCTTCATAGTTCAATGCTGAGGCAACTTCCTAGCCTCTTCTTGAAAGAGCTCAAGGTAATGTAGACTCACTTCAACTACTGATTTTGGAAAGAACCAAAAACTTAAATATCAAAACTGTTTCAAAAACTTATTTTAGGTCATATTATTCCAATTTAATACATATGTCATGTACAGACACCCCTCTGCAAATTTTTGCTTTCTTTGCCAATATTTCTAAAATTCATTTATTCCTCTGGCCCACCATTCCTGTAGGTATATACTTATGTTACTCATTTCTGTGTCATAAAAGTCTTGTAACTTTTGCCCTGGGACTTTTCACTCTATTTTTGTCCCAAACAATTCAGGATGGTTAACTTCCGGGAGTCTGTGTGTTCAACCCAGTCCTTGGCAGATCTCTAGGAAATAGATTACAAAACACTATTGAAGTCCAAACTGAAAACCCATTTCCTTCCTGAATGATGGCTCACAATTTGGCCAAATGTGGGCACCTGCTGACCAGAGTTTCGCAAGTGCATGTTCACGTGCAGGTTACCTTCAGGTTTCTGCCAGTTCTGTTAAAATTAGTCCCGTCACTCTGCTGGGATAATCATACAGCCCAGTTTTCTCAGAATAGTCTCAGTTTATGCCTCTCCCAACACAGTTATCCATTGTGCTCCTTCTAACCCTCAGAAAGGTCTCAGTTGGGACAATAAATTATATGGTCATCCTATCTATGGTATATCTCAGGATACTTTCCAAATTAAAGCAACACTTACGCACTCAAAAAAAAAGACAAAATAGCCATGGGGAGGGAGGAGATTCCTGAGTAAATTCAGGCCTAGTTTGCATGCAAACATTCAAATTATTTGATAGGTGTTAAATGATGACCCCCTGCTTGCTGACTTTTCCAGTGTATTCCATGGTCTTTATCCCTATAGTTCAAAACAAAGTTTATTTTTTTAATTGAAAAATGAGCATTCTACCAATAAGAATTTCTGTCTATCCAAATTAAGGTTTCCGAGTAATGTATTCCTAAACCAAAGAATGTATCAATTAAAATGTGTGTATTAGTGGAGCCCCATTCTCCAATTCTATCGTAAAAGATCAAAAAGGCTATTGCATGGTCTGGAACTCTAAAAATAAGTTGGGATCAAAATAAGGTTCAGAGAGAGCAAGTTTACATTGAAGAGGTAAGAGGACCTGCCAGTTTCAAGGTCAAAGCCAACTGTGGGTTCAAGACTGGTACACAGCTAAGAGGTGACAGCTTCTAAAGCCACATGCATGAAAAGATCTTTTAGGCAGCTGAAGTCAAGAATCAGGTAAAGCATCAGGGACCAAGAATATAGACATATTATAGAAATCAAGTAAAACATAACAGCTAAAGAGTTCTGTTGCCCAAGTTTAACCAATTGTTTCTCTTCCCGCCGTTGTAGAAGAAAATCCCTGATTGTTAGAGGACTAAATACTTGCTAAAGAAGTTAACAGAAGGTAGACGACATGGTTTAAAGTGTAGGGTCAGGGAGCAGACGCTGCTTCTACCCGAGACAGTCTGCGAGTAATTTTGCTTATTAAATATTCTTTTAACAACCATTTGAGTGCCCACTATATTCCAGGCATTGTGGTAAGTGTTGAATGTAAAATGGGAAGAAAAAAAAAAAAAAAAACCTACAATAACAACAACAAAAGATCACTGCTCTTAAGGAGCTTATAGCCTAGCCTTTGAATTTTAGGTTCTATTCTGCATGTGTATGTATATATCTTAGTTATCTAGTGCTGCTACAACAGAAATACCACAAGTGGATGGCTTTAACCAACACAAATTTATTCTCTCACAGTTTAGGAGGCTAGAGGTCTGAATTCAGGGCGCCAGCTCCAGGAGAAGGCTTTCTTTCTCTGTCTGCTCTGGGGGAAGGTCTTTGTCATCAATCTTCCCCTCATCTAGGAGCTTCTCAACACAGGGACTTTGGGTCCAAGAGATGCACTCAGCTCCCAGCTCTTCTTTCTTGTTGGTGGGAGGCCACTTTCTGCTCTGCTTGCTTCTCTCTTTTACACCTCAAAAGAGATTGACTCAAGATACATCCCAATTCTGTAGACTGTGTCCTGCCTCATTAACATAACTGCCTCTAATCCTGCCTCGTTAAAATCATAGAGGTTAGGATTTACAACAAATAGGATAATTACATCACATCACAAAATGGAGGACAACCACGCAATACTGGGAATAATGGCCTACCCAAGTTGACACACATTTTGGGGTGACACAATTAAATCCGTAACTATATATATATATATACAAACACACATATTTCAAATGTATACATATATATTTCAAATATTATCATGCTGATTGAATAGGCATGAGAGCCTGCTTATGATTTACATGTTCATGTAACTATTTAGTAAACATTTTTGGAGCAATAAATACTTTTTGATCACCATCCTTGGTGCTAGAACCAATGCTTGAATATCTCTCACTCTGAGCTAAAGCTCTAAAATGTTATATTAAGCACATTCTAAATATAAACATGGCGTTATATTATTTGGTGAAAATGTTCATTTTCAAGAGCTCTTTTTTTTTCCTCCGACCAAGCTCTCGGCAATTACACATTCATTGCTTTCCTTTAGTGCCACCAGTTACATAGCCTCCACATAGTATTTCAACATGAGGTTAATTGCAGCTAAAGAAAAGTTTATGATTAATCCAGACAGGTATTTTTCTTCATTGTCTAATACCATAAATCCACTAAATTCCTATCCATCTTGTCACCCTCTCCTTGAAGACTTGGTTATATGACCTGCAATACTAGTACGGTTTTGTGGTTATAATTGTGATTGGCAGAGAGCTTTCAGAGTGGCCATAAATTTTGCCACAGACAGAGAGGCGCTCTGTACCACCCCAGTTCCACTGCGGTGTCTGAGTTATTAACTATATTGTTACTGGTGAACAGTATCATTTGGGAGGAAGCATCATGGCAGCCTTTTGGCTTCAATAAAAAAAATAATTACAATAATTTGCTTTTGGGGGATAAGGCTTGAAGTAGGTTGCAGATATGTAGCTTTTCTTAATATTTTGTCACTGAAACATGTCACTATCTTTAACCCCATATTCTGAAATTATCCTGTATTTTTAGATCATTTTCCCAATTGTTTTCAGGGGCTACAGAAAATCCTAGGATACGGGAGAGGTGATGGAGCTCTTCTCAGTGGACTTGGATGGCACATTTTCCTCCACTCTCTCTCTCTCTCTCTATTTTTTTATTTCTGAAACAACGCAAATTTCAGGGACTCTCTGGTGTATGTATATATGGTGTGTGCACGTGTGTGTGTATATAAACAAGTAGCCCATATGCCCATGATACATGTATTCCTCCTTGAAATTTCAGTTGTTGACATGCTGGAAAAATTGGGTACATAAATTATTTCTGCCCCCAGGCACTTTAACTTGGACGGCCAGCACTTATTCAGCTGGCCACCATAGTTCTCCCTGTCCTTGGCAGCATTACAGGGGCAATATTTTTTAACATGGATGAACAGCTCTTGAGAATTTCTCCAATGTATTAAGCATGAACAAGCCTTCCTCAACATCAAGCCTGCATGCCTTCCCTCCACATTTATTTCTCTACAACAAACATATTTATTGGGGCCATTATGAGAAAAACCTCCTGCTCCATAAATGTTTGTCTTCCCCTTTGTCCCTTTTATAGGATCGTGAAGAAATGACGGAGGGTCCTGTTGGGTGGTTGTGCGCATGCGTGTGTGCTTTTTTCCAGGAAACTCCCTCTCACTGAGTGATGACCGTGGGATCGTCTTTAAAAAACCAGACACTGGATTTTGGTAGTTTGTTTTGGAGAGAGAAACGGACTGAGTGACAAAATAGGTTACAAGCAGGACTTATAAGGGAAACAAACAAATAGAATATTCTCTGTACCAGCTTTTGCAAAATGATTTTTCATTTACCACACCCACTGGTATCACGGAAGTGAGCCTAGAGTCTAGAGTTTTAGCTCATCATCCTCTGGCCAGAGAACTATCGAAGAGCTGTTTAAATTGTGAGATTCAGAAAAATGAATGCTTATGTATGAACTTCACATAAATATAATCATACAGTATATACTCTTGTGTCTGGCTTTTTCTGCTCAACATAGTGTTTTGGGGACTCATCCATGTTGTTATCAGTAGTTCATACTTACAAATAAGTAATATTCCATTATATAAATACAATCCAAGAAAAAAAAAAACAAACCCATTGACTTCGAGTCCATTCCGACTCATAGGACAGAGTAGAACTGCCCCATAGAGTTTCCAAGGAACGCCTGGTGGATTCAAACTCCTGACCTTTTGGTAAGCAGCCATAGCACTTAACCGCTACACCACCAGGGTTTCCATAAATATATTAGAATTTATTTATTTATCCTCCCATTGATGGACATTTGTTTGTTTACAGTGTTTCTCTATTATGAATAAAGCTATTGAATATATTCTTGTACAAGTTTTTTTGTGGATATATATTTTCAATTATCTTTGATATATATCTAGGAGTGAAATTTCTGGGTTATTTCTGTGAGTTCATAAGAAGTTATCAAATAGCTTTCCAAAGTCATTGTACTATGGGTTCTGGCTGTTGTACATCCTTGCCACCACTTGGTGTTATCCATCTTATTAACTTCTGCATTTCTCATAAGTATGAAGTGGAAGGCCACTGTGATATTTTCATTTGCATTTCCCTAATGACTTATGGTGTTGATCACTTTTCTGTGTGTTTATTGGCCATTCATATACCTTTTGTGTAAAGTGTTCAGTTCAAGATTTTGGTATATGTTTTTATTGGGCGCTTGACTTTTTGTAATTGAGTTGTAGGATTTCTGCCTTTTAGATATGACTCTTTTGTCAATGTGGGTAATGAAAATTTTTTTCTCCCACTTTGTGGATTTTCTTTATTTTACTAACATGTCTTTTTCTAAAGAGAAGTTTTAATTTTGATGGAGTCCAATATAACATTTTTTTGTAGTTAGTACTTCTTGCACTCTTATTAAGAAATATTTGTCTATATCAAGATCACAGCCTTATTGTGTTTTCATCTAGAAGCTTGGCACCTTTAGCTTTTAATTTTAGGTATACAACCCATCTCAAATTGATTTCTGTATATAGTGTGAGGGAGGGGTCATGATAAATTCACTTTTATTTTCTTACATTTTCCCAATCGTTTCAGCACCATTTTTTGATAAAAATTTCCTTTCTGTGTTGAATAGCCTTAATACATTTATTGAAAAACAGTTGAAAATATAAGCATGGGTGTATTTCTGGACTCTGCGTCAATACCATTCTACCTTTATTACTGTTGCTTTATAGTAAGTTTGAGATCAGGTAGAGTGAGCTCTCAAAAAACTAATTTCAAGATTATTTTGCATTTTCATACAACTTTTAGAATCAACTTGTCAGCTTCTACCAGAAATAATGCCTGTTGTGATTTTGATTGGTGCCGTGTTGGATCCACAGACAAATCTGGAGAGAACTGAGGTCTCAACAATATTGCCTCTTCTACGGTATGGACAAGGGATTTCTCCCCGTTTACTGTGAGCTTTCCTAATTTCACTCAGCAATGCTTTTTTGGCTTTAATTGAAGTGGTGCTACACACCTTTAAAAATTTCATTTCTAAATCTTTTCTGTTTTATGATGGTATTATAAACAGAAACTTAAAAATTTTCATTTTCTAATTTTTGGCTGTTAGTATATAGAAATACCATTGAATTTTGCATGTTGACCTTGTACACTACAGTTTTCTGAATTCATTTATTAGTTTAATAGGGTTTATTTGGGTGGATTCTTAGAATTTTCTATATATACGGTTATGTAGTCTGCAAATGAAGCCCTCTTTACTTTCTCTTTTTAGTCTGTGTGCCCCTTCTATACGCCCCTTCCTTTTTTTTTTTCTTTCTTTATTGCATGGTCTAGAAGCTCTAATACAATGGTGAGATTGAACAATATTTGCTTATTTCTGTTTTTAGTGAAGAAGCATTTAATATGTCAGCATCATATTAGTTAGCTTTTATTTTCAGCTTCAGTCATCACTACATTGACTATAATGTACACATCAGGTGTGGTTCTCATTATATTTATCCTATTTGGGATTTTCTGAGTTGATGTTTTTACCAAACTTGGGGAATATTCTGCCATTACTTCTTCAAAAAAAAAAAAAATTTTTTTTTCCAGCTTCATCTCTCCCTACTCTTCTACTGGGACTCCGATTACCTGATCACTGAGGGTTTGTTAATTTATTTTCAATCCCATTTTTGTTTTCTTCAGAATAAATAGTTTTTCTTGACCTTCCTCCAAGTTCATTAACCCTTTGTTCTGTGATTTTCAATTTAATGTTAAGTTTATGCAGTGGATATTTAAGTTGTTGTACTTCTTGGTTCTAGAATTTCCATTTAGTTCTTTTTTTCTAGTTTTCTTTTCTTCCAGACTTCTCCTCTGTCACACATTGTGACCATCTTTTCCTTTATGTCTTTATCATATTTATAAAATTTGCTGTGTATATCTTGTCTGCTAATTCTGACATCTGGTTCACGTCAGTACCGGTTTGATTTTTTCCTAGAAATATTTTTCCTAGAATATTTTTTCCTTCTTTTCACACATCTAGTTTTTGCTTTTATTCTGGACACTGTGAACAACACATTATGGGGCTTCTGGGTTATATTATCTTTCTCTGAAGGGTTCATATCTCATTCTGCAAGATTCTTTTGGCCCTGTCAGGCTTGGTTTTATTCCTTTTAGGGCATATCCTGTTCAGTTTTGAACACAGTCCTATAATGTGGCCTTTATTCGCAGATGTAATCCTTACTTCTAAATTTATGGCCTTTTGAGAATTCAGTTGAACGTGTGTTTAGTGAGGTCCCCTCACTCAGGCTTGACCAAAATGTTCATTCTTCTGAGTATAGCTTGATGCTGGCATTACTCTTCATCTCTCAGACCTGTAGTAAAAGATCTCTGCTGGGCTCAAGGAGTCTTGGCCTGTGCATGCATATCCCACACTCAGTCAGCAACATGCAGGGAATGTCTACTTGGGTTCTGGATTCCCCTCTCTGAGCAGCTCCTGTCTTTCTGGTACCCTGTTCTGCAAATTCCAGCTGCTTTAGAAGCCTGGAATTCTGACCTCTGCCTCCTCAGCTCACTTACACCTTTGCTGCACTTGAGCACTAAACCTCATCACTATGGCAGAAAAGTGATAAAGACAGAGAACCAGGACAATCATGGGGCTGGGACTCACCTCATGTGCTCTCATTCTCTCAAGGATCACAGTCCCGCACTGCTGGTTCTCAATGCCTGAAAGAGTTGCTTTATATGTTTTGCTCTGTTCTATAGTTGTTTTTCAGCAGGAGGGCAAGTCTAATACTAGTTATTCTGTCATAACTAGAGGCAGAAGTCCATTTCTGTTATATCCTACATAGCTGTAAAATCATAAGCTGGTTCCTTTGAGTAATATGTGAGACCTATACATATGTTTTTGGAAACCCTGGTGGCGTAGTGGTTAAGTACTACGGCTGCTAACCAAGAGGTCGGCAGTTCGAATCCACCAGGCACTTCTTGGAAACTCTATGGGGCAGTTCTGCCCTGTCCTATAGGGCCACTATGAGTCGGAATCTACTCGATGGCAATGAGTTTGGTTTGGTTTTTGGTTATACGTACATTTTTAGGGAAAACCATTTTTTTCTCCTAGTATCCAGCTTTCTACAGACTTTGCAAAGCTTAGTCAGTTATAAGAACAGTGGACAAGGGATATGGCATTGAGTTCTAAGGCTTCATCTGAAAGAAAGAGAAAGTACTTGTTCAATTAGACATAAATCAATGCCTGACTCCTGAGTTTTAAATATGGGCATATAATGTTAGTACAAGGGTTTTCATGGCAATTTTGTTTAGAGATAACCTAAAATTTTATTATAATCTCATGCACAGCCACTGAGGTTTGGTTATATAAAAAATGTTATGTTCATATAATGAAATATTATGCAGCTTGTAACTGTAAAATATGCCTATATACATGGAAAATGTTCATGATGTAGCAGATGAAAAAGCTTGAGATTAATTTTCTGAGATAAAAGTATGTATATACTTTCGATTCAAAGCTTGTGGCCAAAATAAGGCCATATGTCTTTTAATATTTAGTATTAAATTGAAGTTAAATGCCATAATGGGGGAAGGCCACCGCCATCATCAGACACTAGTTGCACTGTGTTGTTGTTGTTTGGTGCTGTCGCATCACTTCTGACTCACAGCAACCCTATGTACAACAAAACTAAACACTGCCCGGTCGTGCACCGTCCTCACGATTGTTGCCATGCTGAGCCCATAACCAAGGCCACTGTGTCAATCCACCTCATCAAGAGTCTTTGCATTGTAGTGGATTGTTAAATTGCAGTAATGCCAGAGACTTTAGCCTAAAGGAGAGAAATCCAGAGACACTTGTCATTCACCACGTCTCTTTCTAAAATTCTTCTAGAAATACTCCTTACCACACTCAGAAAACTCATTTACACAATATCCAAACTCCCTGTTATGATTATTAAACCTTAAAGGAAGGCCTGATGCCATCCTTTCTTTCTGACTTCTTGTCCTGCCATCTGCCACCATTCCTCTTGTTCAGCTGGCTTCAGCCACACGGTCCTCATTTCTGCACCTTAAACTTTTCAATTCTGTTCCAATCTCTGGGATTTTGCACTTAATTGCTCTCTTTCTTAGAACAATTTTTTTCATCATGACTTCCTTCTTCTGAACATCTTCCCAGCTCAAATACCCACTTTTACTTTCTCAGAGATGACTCCCCTGACAACTGTAACTAAGGCAACCTTCCCCACTCCCAGATCATTCTCTTTATGTTACCCTGTTTTATCTCCTTCATAATACGTGTGAACACAGGAAACTACTTTCATGGTTGTTTGCAAGTTTGGGGGGGCATTCCGTTTCCCCTAGAATTTAAGCTTCATGAGGACAGAGGCTCTACTTTGTCCAATGCCATATCCCTGGTGGAAGCCATGGTGATGTCATAGTGGTTAAGTGCTACAGCTGCTAACCAAGAGGTCGGCAGTTCGAATCTACTAGGTGCTCCTTGGAAACTCCATGGGGCAGTTCTACCCTGTCCTATAGGGTCACTATGAGTTGGAATTGACTCGACAGCAATGGGTTTGGGTGTTTTTTTTTTTTTTTTATCCCTGATTACTAGTGTTTGGAACCTAGCAGGGTTCAATAAATACTATGAATAATTTTGTGGACTGAATTGTTGTGAATAATTATCATTACTACCTCTGAGTGTATTACAACTAAAGCATCACCCAAAGAGGAGGTACTGACTTCCAAACACCTGTTGGAAGGTGTAGGGAAGAACCAGAGAACCTGTAGTCACTGCCACAGGGCATGACTATTGAAAGCAGGAGGTTTCACACTGTACCATGTCACCCCCTTCCAACGTTGTTACACCTTCGCTTTGTAGCACTGCATCTCAGTGTGTGTGTATGTGGGAGGAGGGAATGTGGACAAGAGAAGTATTTCACTGCAAGGGTACTGTCCACCCTACCTGTGTAAGTACCTGAGCTCCCCAATGTTACAGCATTTTTTTTTGTAGATTTGAGTGCCCTTTAAGTCAACTTTTAAAAAAAAAATATGTTTTTATTTTTAAGTCACAAAAGATTCCTAACATGAGCAAAGTTGACAGACTTTTACAATGAACACATCCCTACCAAAACCTGAATTCTGCCATCAAAGCTTAACTACACTTGCTTTAACATATACCTACCAATCAATCCTTCCTCTATCTATCCATAAATTTGTCTTATTTTTTTAACTCCACTTCTTCCCTCACGCCATGTGCAGGTAACCACTAATTTTTGTCTCGATGGCTTTACCTACTCTTAATATCTCCTATAAATAGGACAGCTCTTCATTCCATATATATACTCATAGCTATTAATTCAAAAGCTGATCCATGGTGCTGGGGCTGCTGGGTCAAGGAACTTAGTAGCCATAGTCATCTGCTCTACCCAGAAGTTACCTGTCCCGAGACAACCTAGGTGTTGGCATTAAATCATTTTGTCTCTTCTTGGAGAAAGTTTGGTACTCTTTTCTGCCCAATGGTCTCAACAGGCCCTGTATCAACAGTCCATCTGAGTGTTTTTTGCATTGTACAGCAGAGAAATGCTCTCTTCACATAAGGGTATGTCACCACTGCAGGGTCACAGCACAATATAAATTGGTAATAAACTTCCTTTGATGAGGGGTTAGGTAGAAAACAAAGAATTGGGGCCAGCGGAGGCAGGAAAAATTTTGGATTATCAATATGAGAAAAAGTTTTCCCTTATTTTCCTGATTTAAGGACAAAGGGTCAAGTTAATGAAGCTGAATAAAACCACAGCCTTTCCAGATACGTCTTCACATTCCACTAGTGAAGTGAGAATATCCCAAAGTGATTTCTATTCTTTCCAACGTGTAGCTGGCATCCCCTTAATGTTAAGTTTAAGAAAAACTATTTTCAGGTAGGCTAGCCAGGATGGCTGGTGACTTACTTGGAATGTTAGTTGAATTATTTGGAATGCCACCATTTCAGTGGCTTTGCTTTTCATTTCCATTTTTTATAGTATATTTTCACAGCTCAATTACCAGACCAATTATAGTTTTCTCTTTTCATTTGTTCTTTTTTATTGCCAACAGAGACAAGAACAACAACAAAAAAAGGAACTTTGGTGGCAGTCATCTCATTTATGGAAGGCTTTCAACATTGCTGATTTGAATACTTTTCAGCAAGTCGACTTGCCAGCAACAGAACTATAAAAACAGACTTTCAAATTAGAATCTTTGTGGCAATGGAAGTACCTCCTACTAATGGAAATACATGAATGTGAGCTGACTCACTGAGGGAGGGACAAGAGGCCTCCTTCAGGAGTGGGCCTTAGACCCATTGTTTCTTTTTTAAGATTTTCATCATTGACTTGGAGAATGGAGCAATCTCCTAATGTTACAGAAGAAGCAATCGAAATTCAAAATTGCATAGGTTCTGAACTCATGTTTGAAAATAACAATTCAAGAAGCCGAGTTTGCTACTGCTTTAATGGCTGATTTAGACTGCAGCATGGTTAATCATATTGAATTTGTTCCGAAAAATATCTGAAATGTTAAAAAAAAAAAAAAAAAACCCAGTCAATTTAGGAATCATAGGAAGGTATAACACAAGTGAACGGAAAACTCAGAAACCACAAAAATGAGAACAAGTGCAGTGATAGCCCACAGAAAGGAAGCTATCTATACGGAGCTAAAAAAAGGAATCATGGTCACTCACAAGCTAATATTAAGGTTATAGCTTTTGATGATGTGATAAAAACAGAATAACTCTGTGTTTGGACATCTGTACAAAATGTTATATTTTTATTGTTAGAGGCATTGGGTGTTTCCATTTAAAGTTGTGCCTTGTAGCTGTCAGGCTGTTCCTATTCTTTTCCTAAAACTTAGACTACTTGATCTCTTCTATAAATTTAGTCCCATCTCAGGCTATTAGAATAATCCCATTGTTTTAATGTCCCATCCCTAGAAGTGGAAAAGATCACATAGGATTAAAAAACCTTGGGCTGAATTTGGGGGTTGGCTCATAATGGGCTGGCCATGGCAAGAATATCCAAGGTAGCCAAGAAGTAAGATAGTCAATGGGGGAGTCTTAGCCAGAGACTTGGATTGGGATTGAAACGCAGAAAGGGAGGACCAAGATAAATTAGGTATAATGACAAAAGATGGGCCCTTGAGGGCTTAAATGCACAGAATTGTGGAAGCCTCTAACAACTGCCTCACCGCTTTTATGGGTTTGTGGTAGATGGATGTGTTCGGCTGGCTTAGAGTGTCTACGAGGCACCGTCATCATTCTTGCTGCGAACTCTGGCTACGACCCCTGATCCTCCTTGTCAGATAACTGGGCACCTGCTTTCTTCCTAGTATCAGTCCCGCTCCTCGTTGCAGTTTGTTATACGGGAACTTGCTATCAGAGACTTTCCAGCATTACCTGCCTTTCTAACCTTCCTTAGCCCTACAATGTCTTGAGTTTCCTATTGCTGTCTTTTACCTGTCTGGTCTTCCTAGGTTAGATGCTTTCCTAGATAGGGTTCGTCATCTGTATCCACACCCTTCAGACTCAGTGTCCTTTCTGCTTGAAGAGGACACATTTAAATGGTTTCTCAGAGGCATATGTGTTAGGATGGAATAGGTATCCAACTACTAAAGTAGATTCAAGGAAGTAGGAAGGTGCAAATGCCTTCCTGAAATCTTTCTTACCTAATTGATGTATTGATGCCTGGGAATTCAAGAACGGAACTTTATCTATCTCTTTATTTATCTATTAAAGTGTAAATGCCCTTGGAAATATTACTTATAATCGGGTCTTTATAACTTGATTGGAATGAAGATCCAAGAGAGAAATTTTCATAGAGGGGAGGGGGAAAGAAAAAAAAAAACAACTATACTGCTCATCTAGTCAATTTTATAGAGTAAATAAAACAGCCTACAAGACTGTTTCACTATTTTGCCTACAAATGGCTCTGAAACAGCAATTGGCCACAGACAACCGGGTAACCAAGCAAAAAATAGAACCCTACATTCTATATTCATAGTCTCATGCTATGCTCTGGACAAGAAAATCAATTTGTTGTTCTCCATTAGTCAACTGTTCTGAAATTATTATTCAAGCTCTTTCCCAGTCCAGCATCCCCATTGTTATCCCTTCACCCCACCCTGGCTTCTGTTTATCACATGCCTATCAAGTCTGTCTGCTGACAGTACCTTAAGCTATGTTTCAGTATTTAATTTTGGATTTCCATTTTTGATTTCATCATAGCCCTTGAGGACACAGAAGTCATAGCCCTGAGACAGAATGGAATTTAAGATGATAGGCTGGAAAACCAAGACAAATTGTAATAAGGGAAATTTAAAAGTTTAGATTCATTTGCCAGATTGATTAAATATTGTGAGCAATCTTACATGGAGAATTTAGAGGTGAGTTTTGTGGATGGTAAGTATTTTCAGTTGATTTTAGAGCCTACTTCTAGGTTTTGCATAACTACCTATTTCTAGCCATTATCATCCTATAATGATGAGTTACTTTGGTTCTCTAAGTGCATCATATTCTCTCTAATCTCTGGGTTTTTTTTTTTTTTGCGTATGTTATTTTTTCTTGCTCCTCTTCACTTAATTCTTTAACTTCCCTGTTGTGGTTGTTGTTAGATGCTGTCAGGTTGGTACGGACTCATAGTGACTCTGTACAACAGAACAAAATGTTACTCAATCCTGCACAGTCCTCACAATCCTTGTTATGTTTGAGCCCATGGTTGCAGCCACTGTGTCAATCCATCTCGTTGAGGGTCTTTCTCTTTTTCTCTGAACTTCTACTTTATCAAGCATGATGTCCTTCTTCAGGGGCTAGTCTTTCTTGATTACATGTCCAAAATACATGAGATGAAGTCTCACCACCCTTGCTTCTAAGTAGCATTTTGGCTGTACCTCTTCCAAGACAGATTTGTTCATTCTTCTGGCAGTCGATGGTATATTCAATATTCTTCACCAACATCATAATTCAAAGGCATCAATTCTTCCTCAGTTTTGCTTGTTCATTGTCCAGCTTTCATGTGCATATGAGGTGATTGAAAATAACATGGCTTGGGTCAGGCATGTCTTAGTTCTCAAAGTAACATCTTTGTAACACTTTTAAGAGGACTTTTGCAGCATATATGCCCAATACATCATTTGATCTTTACTGCTGCTTCCATGTGAATTGATTGTGGATCCAAGCAAATGAAACCCTTGACAACTTCAATCTTTTCTACGTTTATCATGATGTTGCTTACTGGTCCAGTTTTGAGGATTTTTGTTTTCTGTATGTTGAGGAGACTCCATAATGGAGGCTGTAGTCTTTGATCTTCATCAGGAACTGCTTCAAATTCTCTTCACTTTCAGAAAGCAAAGTTGTATCATCTGCAAATCAAAGGTTGTTTGTTAATGGGTCTTCCTCCAGTCCTGGTGCCCCATTCTTCTTCATATTGTCCAGATTTTCTGATTATTTGCTGAGCATACAGATCGAATAAGTATGGTGAAAGGATATGATGCTGGCACAAACATTTTCTGATTTTAAATCATGTGGTATCCTCTTGTTCTGCTCAAACAACTGGCTCTGGGTTTTTGTACAGGATCCACAAAGCACAATTAAGTATTCTCGAATTCTCATTCTTCACTATGATCAACAGAGCTAAATGCTTTTGCTTAGTCAATAAAACACAGGTAAACATCTTTCTGGTATTCTTTGCTTTCAGCCAAGATCCATATGACATGAGCAATAATATCCCTTGTTCCATGTTCTTTTTTGAATATGGTTTGAATTACTGGCAGTTGCCTGTCAATGTACTGCTGCAACTGTTTTTTTAATTATCTTCAGCAAAATTTTACTTGCGTGTGATATTAATGATATTGTTTGATAATTTCCACATTCTGTTAAATCACCTTTCTTTGGAATGGGCAAGTATATGGATCTCTTCCTGTTGGTTGACCAGATAGCTGTCTTCCAATTTTTCTTAGCATAAACAAGTGAGCACTTCCAGCATTGCATCCTTTTGCTGAAACATCTCAATTGGTCTTCTCCAATTCCTGGAGCCCTGTTTTTCACCAATGCTTTCAGTGCAGCTTGGACCTCTTCCTTGAGTACCATCAGTTATCGATCACATGCTACCTCCTGAAATGTGTGACTGTCAGGCAATTATTTAATTACAATGACCCTGATTATTCCTTCCATCTTCTTTCCATGCTTCCTAGGTAATTCAGTTTTTTTGCCCATAGAATCCTTCAATATTGCAACTCAAGTCTTGAATTTTCTCTTCAGTTCTTTCAGCTTGAGAAATGCCAAGTGTGTTCTTCCCTTTGGCTTTCTGATTCCATGTCTTTGCACATTGCATTAGAATACTTTACTTTTTGCCCAGTTTCAGTGTAGATGCTTGCCATAACTCAGTTTAAAACATAGCTAGGAACTGAATGCTAGTCAATAGAAAGGTTACATTCTTATAGAAATAGTGAACTTGAGGCTAGGGTATCTAATTTGAGGAGGTGGCTAGCACCCCTAACGTCACACCTGGAGGATTGTAGCAAACACAGGTCCATCAGAGGGTCACTATCCATAGGGTCCAATCTAGTGGAAGCAGCCTCTGAAGAGTGGGGCTCCACAAGCCATGGTTCCAGGGAGTTTCACTTAACTGGAGTAGTTCTCAATGGAAGTAGCAAAGTCTGTTTATTAAGAGAAGAACAGAGCAGGAACTGGGCAGAGGACCAGGTCTTAAAGCAAATCTGCTGAAGTTCAGGGCAGGAGCATTACGAAACTGGATCACAATCCAAAGCTGATGTAGAAGCCCCATCCAGTGGCCTAGGCTTGATGGATGGGGATAGAAACCTCAGCTTGGTTGCATGTGTACAGCCAGGGGCTCACCCCAGGTACATCAGAAATGACTCAAAAGGCAGTAGGTGCGCTCTGGTCTCCACAGGTGCAGACAAAGAGGATCTGCAGGAGTTCATCTGGTAAGAACTGTTCCAACTGGGCCTTGAGCCAGAGCTTTTTTCTCATGAGAGCTCTAACACTACAAACCGATTTAATTCAAGTTTAAATGACTTTGCAGCAAGTTATCTGCTACGAACATGCATACCAAGAAAGCCTGTGGACAGTTTCTGAACAGCCCAGTTTAGTGAATTGGAATGGAATAATTTTTTAGCCATCTAAAAGGGCTGTTTTAGACCATTGACTCTTGGGTTTTCTGTGATCCAACATGCTCCATAAATATAAAACTACACACTAAAATTACCAGAAAAACTGTAGCCAAGATGATTGGCCCAATTTCTTAAAATGATTGAAGCTGTTTGCTTTACTTTTTAAAATTGCAGTTTAAAATAGATAAATGCTTTCTCTACTGACAATTGCAAAAGAAGGCCCAGTGCTACATGGGTTCTCAAACTACATCTCTACCATCACACCCTTATATCGTTTTATAATTATCTGCTTATGTATCTGTCTTCCCAATAGATCGTGAATTCCGTCAGAAAATAACTTTGTACTTTTGGATCATGGCACCATGGCCTACACTTAGTAGGTGTGTGTGGTAGAGAACAATAGCTCTTCTTCAAAATCTGCTTTTCTTTTTTTGGCTATATAACTAGACGATTTACCAGAGAGTAATTCTGCAGCATCCAAGTCATGCATGAATATGTCTTTAACTTAGTGCTTTGGTCTCCAGACTGGCAAACTAAGTCTCATCCAGTATGTTATAGATAAATAACAGGGAAAAATCTGGCAAATTCTCAATGACTTGGATCAATACGGAGTTGATGTAAAACCAAGCTAGCGGCAATCACTTCATGCATATATTCAAAGGTGTTTTTCTCTAGCAATTTACATGAATAAATGTTGAAATACAGGTTCTCAATTACTTGTTTTTCTGAGTTGGTTTTCCTGATAGAAAATGATTTCTTTGAAAGGGCTATTACATAAAATATGTGGATTTTAACAATGGACTCTGTGAGTAAAAATCTGCTTTTCTCTTACAAAGGCAGTACTAGAATGTGTTTTACCCAGGCACACATCTCTCCTAGTCCTTCCCTTCCTTATTGTTTCTGCCCCTATTTTTTAAATGCACATTATTCCTTCTTCCAAAAATACATTGCCAGTTCAAATTCTTTTATCTCTTAAAAATTCTAATTGATATTCATTTCAGGTAATAAGGTTGTTCTAGTCTAGGAACTACACATTTGTCGGTATGTACTACATTTGATCTTTCCATTCGTTTTAACAGTCTTCTAGACCTAGGGTCTATGTAGTTAGTGTCTTTGTGACAAAATCAGCTTGTTTGAAAATTGAACCAGCAGAAAAGTTTCCAAGTATGGAGAAAAATCTGATTCAGGGATAGAAATAAATGATGATGTTAATGTAAAAGTCTATTTTTCTTTAGTCAAAACAATTAACTTAATTAACAAACCCTTACTGAGTTGGTGTAGTGAGTTTGAAAATAATGACAATCACAAAAACCTGTTATTTTGCTTTAAATCAATGATATTAATTTAATTGGTTTAAACCCATTATTTCAGAACTCAGGACTTTAAAAAAACTAACTTTATAATTTTTAAGTCATAAATAAATCTTCTGTATTTTTAATCAATAATTATAGCTTCTCTACTTTGACAGGTCATGCTTCTTATTTTGCAAAAGAACCGTTTTCTGCCTTTGGACTATAGCTTATATCCAGGTTAAGTTACACTGGGACAAATCATATTGCCATGAGAATCTGTCTTTGGAGCCAGAGACTTATAACTCTCATGTCCCTTATTTCAAATAATATTTGATACAACAAAATCCTAACACATGGAACATTTGTCTGATCCCCTGGCATTCGTAAAAAAGGCTTACCTGAACTTATTTATGGTGATTGTGAGTTTTTCTGAAAGCTATGATAAGAATGGGACCAGTGGTGGGTCTATGTTAGAACCTTTGCCCTCCATGAGGCAGACCCAGGTTCAATTGCGGCCAGTGCACCTCATGCAGAGCCACACCTTGTCTGTCATTGCAGGCTTGTGTGTTGCTGTGGTGCTGAATATATTTCAGTAGACCTTCCAGACTAAGGCAGACTAGAAAGAAAGGCCTGGCAATCTACTTCTGAAAATCAGCTGATGAAAACCCTATGGATCATAAAGGTCTCATCCACAACCAGTCATGGGGATGGCACAAGAGCAGGCAGCATTTCCTTCCATTGTGCAAATTGAATTAAGGCTCAACTAACAACAATAACAACAGCATAAGGATGGATCTTGAGCTAAGACAAGGCATATATTAAAAAGAAAGAATTAAAGCCAAATGCCTGGAAACTTTAAGATAGCTGGACTTATGGCTTAGGTAGATTAAATATAGATAAAAGATCAAACACATATTTAATCTTTTCATTTTTACTTGGATATTTGTGCTGTGAATAAATGGGCATGCCAAGAATGTTTAGATAAGGCTACTCTTTGTGAGATCTACGATTGTCTTGAACTACCATTCACTATTTCTAGGATTACCACTGTCCTATCTATAATAAGATATATCAATATAATAATAAGATATATAATAAGATGGAATCGACTCGACAGCAGGGTTTTTTTTTTTTTAAATCTATAATAAGAAGGGTGTTGAATGCTTAAAAATCTCTAATTTGCTTCTCTTATAAGTTAAGAGTAACTCACCTGATAGCTGATATTAATCTCTGCACCTTGGATCACCCAAGTTTTTCTATAGTGAGTCCCTGGATATGCATCAGGGGCTTGAAAAGCAAAAGATTTTTTGCATGAGAATTTTTGCACAGAGCACAGGTCCCCAGAGCGCTTCAAGGTCCTTAGAATTCTGCTAGGTACCTCCTTGTTCCCAAAGGTATGGTCCTGAAGCTGTAACCGACACTGGGTTAAGGACTTTGTGCTCTTCAGTCTTATCTGGATGCTTGCTTCGCCTGCACAGACACTAGATGAATAAATGAATTACCTAAGCTCCAGCCACAAAGCAGTGCTTGATTGAGGACAAGGATGAAAAGGTTTTGCCTGTGCTTTTTTATACTAGGCTTCACTGCATTTTAAAAACTAGATTTCCTGTTCAGACAATGTTTTTCAATAACAAATTATTCCTTAATACAAAAGTACCGATGAAAATTATTTTCTCTGAATTACAATTACACAACTTAATGAAGCCTTGCCGATAAATTGAATCTGTCTCTCACCCTTTACGTTTTCCCTAGGCTTCTCACACTAACGTCTTAGTGTAGAGATAGCTCATGGCCTTCCTAGAATTATTTTTTCTGGATGTAACCTGATTTCTTTTAGGCCTTAAACTTAATAACCTAACCTAACCCATTGCCCTCGAGTCAATTCCGACTCATAGCGACCCTATGGGACAGAGTAGAACTTGTCCATAGGGTTTCCAAGGAGCCTTTTGGTTAGTAGCCATAGCATGCTGTAGCTCTTAGTCACTGCACCACCAGGGCCACTAAACTTGATAAACATCATTTTAATACACAGACAGAGATGGACTTTTTCCTTGGAGTAGATCTGACCTCCATGTCCAAGACAAGTGATTCAGTGTCAAACATCTGAATCTAAAGCAATCAAAACATTCAATCTGCTGGAAGTTTGTAGATATTGACTTCTTGTCTTGGTATAGATAAAGCACATGGTTGATTGATATTTCATTTTAATTTGGATATTTTTATAGCCTGTAATTACGTATTCTCTTTTCTTAACCTTTCCACATTGAATCTATTCCCGTGGTATAGAAAGTTTCTGAGAACCATCTTAACTTTGATGTTTCAGGTCACTTTCCCAGAACTCTTCTGCTTGCTGGTGTGATTGGAAGGGACTCAGTTATTTACTGACTGGTGTTCCTTGTTATACCATTGTTTTGATGGAAAGCACCAATTCGTTAAATCCAACAGTACCTCTGTTAGATAGGCTTCAGTCAGCCCTGGAGAGCTGCTCTTTTATCAATGAGGTCTTGCTTTATGTGGCCTCCATGTAACACCAGCAACATTTCTACCATTATATGCCATGGTTTTTACATGCTTGCTAACATTATCATCTTTCTTCCTCAAAACATCCCTCTAAGGCAGAACAAATGTTATTATCCCTGGTTTACAGATGAGAAAACAGACACAGAGAAGTAATTTTTCCCCAGCCTACAGACAGCATTAGCAGAACTGAGGTTAAAAATTGAGACTTGAAGGGGTAGACTAGGCTAGAAACTTCCTCTTCTATTTTGTACACAGAAGTAAAATATAGTTCACATAATTTTCTAATATATAGTTCGGTTGATTTTAAAAATGGTACTCATCATCTCTTGAGTCTTTTAAAACTGGTACTCATCATCTCTTGAGTCTTTCTGGTCCAATAAAAATCTAAAATGTGGATGTTTTTCAAAAAACCTTTAGGTACAATCTTAAATCTTGCAGAGAGGAAACGTCTTCCTAAACTTATCTTTGTACTTATAAAACAAAACATGTCTAATTTTCTTTCTAAAAGGAAATGAAGGCAATAAAAAAAGGCTTCACAGGTTCTTTGTATCAAGGTATGGAGACTTTTCCTTTACACGTGGTGAACATCTATCAAAAGGCCATGAAATATCAGCAATCTTCATATTCATTTTTAAAAGCTAATTTTTAAATTTTGCTTCAAGACACATAAAATATTCATACTTATGCTCATTTTTCATAACCTGGTATCTCCCTCTTTCAGAGATGCCTGAGAGGGTCTTCCTGTAGATACATGTGACCATTAATAAATAGAACACCCACATTCTTGTCTTTATGAGCCACTTCATGTGCTCTCCTGGTGATTGTACCATGAAGTTACCACATATAGTTAAATTTTCAAATTTAATGAAGTAGTGATTTTTTAAAATCTCTCTCTCTCTCTCTATCTTTATGGATCAACCAGCCAACCAGCTTCCATTGAATTGTTTCCAACTCATCTGGACCCCGTGTGTGCCAGAGTAGAATGCTTCTACTCTGAAAGGTTGGAGGTTCAAATCCACCCAGAGGGACCTTGAGAGAAGACCTCAGTGATCTATTTCCAAAAGGTCACAGCCACAAAAAACCTATGGAACACAGTCCTCTACCCCTAAAAAAAAAAAACCATGGGCAAAAGAAGGCTATCCAAATGTGTTTTTATTGTCCTTATTTTTATTTTCATCCTTTTCAAACTCTCCCTAAATTGTCATTTATTGCCAGTTGGGCCAAATTTGTTATTCCTCATTAAGAATCAACTTTATTGAACTGGAAACCTCAGCTTCTTACTATTATCAATATAGTTTTAAAAGAGTCTTCATGTTGTGGTTGGTAGCTGCTCAGCTGGGTTTAAATGTGATGCACTTGTTGGCTGTTCAGCCCCATGGGGACTGCACTGAGACGGACTTACTCAGGCTTCCTTTGAACACAGAAATGAAAATCAATAAACAATTTGAACTTCTTTGAGGAGAATTTTTCTCCTCTAATGAATATACAAGCTTGGTTACAGCTTAATTCAAAGATTGAATTTAGTGAGTGTTGTTGCCTGCACCATAAGCATGACAAACACAAGCCTCCAATGACATGCCCCACAGGGAGACTTAATGTTGAAAAAAAAAGAAAAATCAACTTTCCCATCCCAAGTTCACCTAAAAGTAAGACAACTCAACTGTAATAATATTTACTCAAATCAGAGTCTTGAGAAATGGCCCAATGAGAGCACAGTGATATAATTTATGCTGTATATACACAAACAAAAATGCAAAGACGTCACTTTGTGCCTGACCCAAGCCACGGTCTTTTCAATCGCCTCATATGCATATAAACACTGGACAGTGAAAAAGGAAGACAGATGTGTTCAAATTGATGGTCGAATATACTCCACACTGCCAAAAGAACGAACATATGAGTCTTAAAAGGAATAAAACCACAATGTTCCTTAGAAGTGAGGATGGCAAGACTTTGACTCAATTATTTTGGACATACCATCAGGAAAGATCAATCGCTAGAAAAGGATGTCATGTTTGGTAAAGTTGAAGGCCAATGAAAATGAGGAAAACCTTCAATGAGATGGATTGATACATAGCCACAGCAATGGACTAGAGCATAGCAACCATCATAAAGATGGCACAGGCGGGCAATGCTTGTTCTGTTATACGTAAGGTCCCTATGACTTGGAGCTGATTTGACAGCAACTAGCAGCAGCAACAAATACACAAAGAGATTTGGAAACAATCAAATACACACACACACACACACCAAAAAAAAAAAAAAAAAAAACTCAAATCAAGTAAGTGAACATCGGGATTCTATGTATTTCTAAGACGGAAGACTCAACTCCAGCTTTGGTTAAATCTTAATCCGAGGCTCAAAACATGTTACTAAGGCTTACTCCTTTGATTCCCTGTCTTCTTCCTTCTGTGGTGTCAACTTCATCCTTACTTTCTACCCAGAGGCAAGGTGCTCCCATGTTACAGCAAAATGGCTTCCTAGTAAAAGAGCTAAAGCTTCTTTCACAAAATCGTTGAAGAAAAGCCCAGGTCCTGACTTTCACTGGCATGAATAGAGTCGCTTGCTCTATGACTGTGACTAGAGTGATGTTGTTGTTGTTGTTGTTAGGTGCCATCAAGCTGGCTATGACTCGTACTGGCCCTATGTACAACAAAAAAGACACTGCCTGGTCCTGCGCTGCCCTCACAGTTGTAGCTATGTTTGAGCCCGTTGTTGAAGCACTGTGCCAACCAATCTCTTTGAGAGTCTTCCCTCAATGAGATGGAAGACTAGAGGGGTAAGGATATACTAATTGACTTAAGGCCATCAGAGATGACTCCTGAAGTTAAGAATGGTATTAATTGGATGCAAGCCTTGAATTATGAGCTAGGTATCTTAGTTTCCAAGGGCTGCAATAAAATACTGCAAAGTGGGTGGTTTGCAGAGCAGAAATGTATTAATTTTCAGTTCTGGAGACTAGAAGTCCAAATCAGGAGGATATTGGCCATGTTGATTTCTTCCGAGGGTTCTGAGAGAGGATCACAGCAACCCTAGGCGCTCCTTTGCTGCTAGTACGTTTATTTTCACATGGCGTTTTCTCTGTGTGACTCTGTCTCCACGTCTATTCTTCTCTTTAGTAAGACACCAGTCATGCAGTATTAGGGCCTACCCTTTTCAAATACAACCTCTTTAACTGATAGTGTCTTCAAAGAAAGACCCTATTTCCCCAAACAAGGTCACAGTCACAAGTACAAGAATTAGGACCTCAACATATTTTGGGGGTGTGGCACGATTCAATCCATAGCACTAGGAACAGTTTCTCAGAAGAAATTTGAGGTAATATTTTACCAGAAGAGCACTGTATGACCAAAGCCACAGATGCACCCACGTAAAACAGGTTTGAGAAATGGTCGAACATGTTAATTAGTTAATGGTACTATTAGAATCATTTTTTAAAGTGTGGTAGTAAGTTGGGCTACACACATAATTCATCACCAGGATCTTATAACATTAAGCACACATGTTAATGAATGATAGCATTTTTTAAACATGTAAGAATAAAAATACAGCTCTTTAAACACCAAGCCAATATTTAAAGGAGACTAATTATTTTTTGGGGGGGTTAATTACTTTACTTACAAATCGGGTCTATTATAAAACACCTATGAAAAATAAGATTTCATACTTCTTAATATAAATGACTCCAGAACCTTAGTGTCCTTTTTCTTTAAAGTATTTTATCATTAAACTTCTAATTTTTATTCATGGTTTGGTAATACACACACAGAAGCAATAAAAGCAAAAAAAAACCCACAAAACTCCCATTTTCTATTCCTCCTCTCCCCACCCCAATATTTTTCACTGGAAAGGAGAGGGGACATGCAGAGAGAAGAACCTGTAGGATGAACCTCTCATTATCTTGTGTAAATCAAGAGAAAACATCCTTCTGCTGGTTTATGACAGGCCAGTTTAAGATGCACAAGTGAGATAATTCAGTTGATTATTGATGGATGATGGTTATGGAGTTTACAGCTGGAAGTAAACAACACATCTTCCTGAACCTGGAGAGAACATCAGTCCTCTACTCTAGTCCCAGATTCTTGCTTTGACTCTCACTTACATTAACAGTCAAGGTTTTAAAATACTTCCACAGATTCTTCAACATTCCTCCCTCCTAATACCCCTAATACTGCTGCCCTTGCATGTGGGCTGGACTTAGTGACTCTTTTCTAACAAATAGAATATAGTAGAAGTGATGGTATGTGACTAGATCATAAAAGACAGCACATCTTCTTCCTTGCCCCTTTCTCCTTTGGGTAACTCAATTGATGGGAAGCCAATTACCACATCGTAAGGACAAAAAAAAAAAAAAAAAATTTTTTTTTTTTTTTTAAGGACACTTCAGCAGTTCTATGAAGAGGTCCATGTGTTAAGGAACTAAGGCTTTCTGCCAATAGCCAGCAAGATATTGAGGTTTCCAGCCTATAGCCATATAAGTAAGCCATCTTGAAAGTGGATCTTTCAGCCCCACTCAAGCTTTTATTTGACTGCAGCCCAGCCTACACCTTGACTTCAACCTCATGAAAGATGATTAACCAGAACCATGCAACTAAGCCATTCCAGATTCCTGACCCTTAGAAACTGTGTGAGATAATAAATGTTTGTTGTTTTAAGCTGCTAAATTTGGGGGAGGGGGGGATAATTTATTACGTAACAATAGATGACTAATCCAGCATCCAACCTTATTCCCCATTGCTAATCAAGATATAAACTCTCCTGACATGCGTCAACCAATAAGTTAGTCAACCAATCTATAGAGTATGTATTTAATACTCACTCCTTCAATGGCCAGCAAAATCTCAAATTTAACTTCAGCACCATCTTTATCACATCTTGCCTATATTAATCTTGTCTGAACTAATCTCTCCCTTCTGCAGATTTCCGTTGCTTTTAAATTCAGAAACACATAGTTCTGTGCAAAATTTTGCTTTAATTGTCATATATATGTTTTACTTGGCCATCTTTCCAAAGGTCAGGAGTCTTCATATTTTAAAATTTCTCTAAATGTATTTATGGACTCGATAAGGGTTGATAAATTGAAGGAACAAATTACTTCCTTGAAATTGCTTGATTCCCAGAGAAATGAAATAAATGGCTCTGCTTGTCTTGGTCACCACATATCTATCAGTTTGTCGTACTCTGGTGGTTTGTGTGTTGCTGTGATACTGGAAGCTTTGGCCCCAGTATTTCAAATACCAGCAGGGTCACTGTTCGTGGACATGTTTCAGCAGAGCTTTCAGACTAAGACACACTAGGAAGAAGGACCTGACAGCCTACTTCTGAAAGAATTAGCCAGTGAAAACCCTGTGAGTAGGAGTAGAACATTGTCTGATATGAGGCAGGAAGATGAGCCGCTCAGGTTGGAAGGCATTCAAAAGAGGATTGGGGAAGAACTGCCTCCTCAAAGTAGAGTCAACCTTAATGACATAGATGGGGTCAAGCTTTTGGAACCTTCATTTGCTGATGTGGCATGACTGAAATGAGAAGAAACAGCTGCAAACATCCATTAATAATTGGAATGTGGAATGTATGAAGTACGAATCTAGGAAAACTGGAAGTTGTCAAAAATGAAATGTAATACATAAAGCTCAACATCTTAGGCTTTGGTGAGCTAAAATGGACCAGTATTGGCCATTTCAGATCAGGCAGGCATATGGTCTACTATGCCAGGAATGACAAATTGAAGAATGGTGTCACCTTCATTGACAAAAAGAATTATTTCAGGATCTATCCTGAAGTACAACATTATCAAGTGACAGGATGATATCCATATGCCTACAAGTACAACCAGTTAATACAACTGTTATTCCAATTTATGAACCAACCACTAAGGCCAAAGATGAAGGGGAGATTTTTACCAACTTCTGCAGTCTAAAATTGATCAAACATGCAATCAAGACACACTGATAATCACTGGTGATTGGAATGCAAAAGCTGGAAACAAAAAAGGATTTGTAGTTGGAAAATATGGCCTTGGTAATGGAAATGATGCTGCAGATCTCATGATAGAATTTTGCAAGACCAATGACTTCTTCATTGCAAATACCTTTTTTCAATAACATAAATTGCAACTATACACATGGACCTCACCAGAAGGAATACACAGAAATCAAATTGACTACATCTGTGGAAAGAGAGGATGGAAAAGCTCAATATCATCAGTCAGAACAAGGCCAGGGATCGACTGTGGATCAAACCATCAATTGTTTACATACAATTTCAAGTTGAAGTTGAAGAAAATTAGAGCAAGTCCATGAGAGTGAAAGTACAACCTGGAATATACCACATCTGAATTTAGAGACCATCTGAAGCAATAGATTGGATGCATTGAACACTAATGACCAAAGACCAGACAAGTTGTGGAATGACATCAAAGACATCATACATGAAGAAAGCAAGAGGTCATTAAAAAGACAGGAAAGAAAGAAAAGACCAAAATGAATGTCAGAAGAGACTCTGAAGCTTGCTCTTGAAAGTAAAGTAGCTAAAGTGAAAGGAAGAGACACTGAAGTAAAAGAGCTGAACAGGAGGCAGAGCCAACGTGGCGCTAAAGACAGAAGCATCATGTGTCCCTCCACAGCAAAGACCCAAAAAACTAAGTAAAACCAGAAAAATGTCAACCCTGGAACCCTAAGCATCAAATGAAGAGCTAAAGAACTCATCCAATCACTGAATGGAATAAGAAACTAATGGAGAACAGAGAGCAAGGAGAGGTATGTGCAGAAGTCCCCTATCAGCTAACGCAACACAGATTTGCTATCTTGGACTCCTGTTGGAGATCAGTGAACATGGAGTACAGGAAAGCAGCTGCACGGACTTCCCAGCAGGAGACAGAGCACTGGGTAACCAGCGATATACGCTTTTCTACCCCCATCCTTCTCCCCACTGCTGCTTGGCCTTTGCCACTTTGTAACTGGCTGCAGTTGCTCAGCTGGCCAGGAAGAGCAGGATCAGTGCCACTTGGATTCGCTGCACATCAAAGAGCAGTGGCTAGGGAATACAGGAAAGCAGCTTCACAGAGCTTCTAGCAGGAAACAGAGCACCCGGTAACCAACAATATATGCTTTTCCACCCTCCACCTTTCTTCCCCTGCACTGGGCCTCTGCTGCTTCCTGCTAGCCGCAGTCTCTTGACCAGGAGGCACTGGCTGGGGTCCCGTGCTACTTGGATTTGCCCCACCTGCACTAGCTAGCTTGATCAGTGCCATTTGTTTGTTGCTGCTGTTGCTTTTTTCTGCTTCTTTTGGTTTCCTCCCTGCCTCTCACCACCTCCCCCTCATTTCTCTCAAACAGCTGGCTCCCTGTGCCAGCTTTGCTTCTTTAGAAAGGCTGTGAAGTGCCGCTTAGCTGGTGAACTGCTTCCCTGGTCTGTGCTGCCATGTTGGTGAGATCCCTGGCACCTTTTCTCTCTCTCTCTCTCTCTCTCTTTCTTTCTTGTTTCTTTCCTCCTTCTTTCCTTGTTCCTTCCTTCTTTTTTTCTTTCATTCTTCCTTCCTTTCTTTCTTTTTCTCTCTCTTTTTTTGTTTGTTCTCTTCTTTTTTTCATGGCTTGGGTGCCGTTTTTAGGCAGGCTGTACTGCACAGGTCCTTGCAGTCACACCAGTGGGATACCTGGGGGCTTTTCTTTTTTTTCCCTAATTTTTATTTACTTTATTATTATTTTTTCTTCTTTCTCTCTCTCTTTTTTTTTCCTTTCTGTTTTTCTCCATTTCTTGGTTTCTCATCTCTCCACTCCAATGGCAAGCTCCCTTAGCATTTTTTTTTTTTTTGGTTGTTTCTCTTTTGTTTGTTTTTGCATCCTGTTTCTCTCTCTTCTTTCCCATACCTATCTTAGCTTCACACATCACAGCCTCCTCACTCCTTACTGCCTACCTGCATCATTCGCTGAACATCACTCCAGAGTGGCACAGGTAATGGCCTACTGGAACCTGCCCTAAACCAATTCTCGGCCTGCCCTGTTGGCCCTAGTACATTCCACAAACAACCCACCCCAGCTCCTTCCCTTCAGCTGGACCTGCCCTGCTACACCACAGCTGAGTGATTGGCCCTGCACATTGGACAAGTAGGTGAAAAGTATCATGCCCACAGATAAGCGAACAACAAAGAATGCACAGCCCATCTGCTCAGACACAACCAAATGAGATGTTTCAACAGACAGATGCAGTGCTGGAAGTGGTCACTGGTCTATGCCAAGAAATTTAGAAGACAGCTAACTGGCCAACCAATCTGTCCCCATTACAAAGAAAGGTGATCCATTCAAATGCAGGAATTGGCAAACAATATCTTTAATGTCACCCACAAGTAAAATTTTGTTGGAGATAATTCAAAAGGGGCTGCAATAATACATTGACAGGGAACTGCCAGAAATTCAGGCCGGTTTCAGAAGAGGATGTAGAACCAGGGATATCATTGCTGATGTCAGATGGATCCTGGTTGAAAGCAGAAAATACCAGAAAGATGTTTGCCTGTGTCTTATTGTCTATGCAATGGCATCTGCCTGTGTGGAAGTGGAAAATAGAGACAACTTTTCAGTCATTCCTGTATCAAGCCTCTGCCTTCAAATTTTCTTGAAATAGATAAGCAAAACAAGGGGCTCTTTCAGGCTATAATTATTCCGGTAATTGACTCGATTCTCCTCTTTACTTTGCATGTAAACACCAGCAGGGATGGTTAGCTCTCCTGGGAAGCTGCCCAGGGAATCAGTTCTTCAGGAACACCTGGGGGCCATCATTTGTGAATTTCTTTAGTAATGATTTTCTAACATCCAGGTGTTAGAAAACCATTTGCCCACACTGACCCAGGCTCACTGCATTTTAACAAGTCTGCATCAGAGAACGCCAGGGAGTGTGAACAAGAACCAGACAGCATGCACCATCTGGTGTTTAAAAAAAAAAATCATAAACCCAATTAAGACCTTAGATATAGGCTATCTACAAATGGGCTGATTTTGAATGAAACAGGAGAAGCATATCCCCCCAAATAGATGAACTGACTTGAATTTTTCTCTTAAACTGAATTTTCTAATTGGTTGTTTCATAATAATGGATTTTAGAATGTAATCTAAGGCACCTTGCATATATTGGACATGTAGCAGGATGACATGAACGGTAGTAGTTATTGGTGTTAGTATTTCATCAATATTATTTTTGATTAAATTCAACAAACACTTACTGAGCATATACTTTGTTTCGGATTTTTTTTTTTTTTAATGCTGGGAATTCAAATGTATGTAAAATAGAGTAGGAGAGAAAAAAAAAAAAACCCCATTGCTGTTGAGTCAATTCCAACTCATAGCGGCTGTATAGGACAGAGTAGAACTGCCCCATACGGTTTCCAAGGAGCAGCTGGTGGATTTGAACTGCTGACCTTTTGGTTAACAGCTGAGCTCTTAGCCATTGTGCCATCAGGGCTCCAGAGGAGATAAGACAAGCCAATTTAGAATATTTTTTTGTTGTCATAGAATCAGCTGCTACTCCTGGTACCCTTACGTAGAACAAAGCATTGCTCGGTCCTGTACCATCTTCACAGTTGTTGGTATGCTTAAGTCCATTGTTGAGGCTACTGTGCATCTTCTATTCCTTCCAGCCTAGGGGACTCATCTTCAAGCACTATATGGAACAATATTCTGTTGTGATCCCTAGGGTTTCCGTTGACTAACTTTTGGTAGTAAATTACTAGGTCTTTCTTCCTAGTCTATCTTTGTCTGGAAGCTCTGCTGAAACCTGACCAACATGAGTGACCGAGCTATATTGGTGACATAGCTTCCAGCATCATAGAAACATGCAAGCCACTATAGTATGACAAACTGATAGAATACAGAATACAAAATAGCTAAGTTAAAGTACAAATTAAGATAAGAGCTATTAGAGAAGTAGAGGTCCACAATCCCTATCTTAGTCATATAGTGCTGCTGTAACAGAAATGCCACAAGTGGATGGCTTTAAGAAACAAAGTTATTTTCTCACAGGCTAGGAGACTACATATTTGAATTTAGGGCTACAGCTCTAGGAAAAGTCTTTCTAACTGTCGGCTCTGAAGCAAGGCCCTTGTCTCCTTTCAACATTCTTGGGCCCAGCTTTCCTTGGCAATCTTTTTATTTATCTATTTATTTTATTGAACTTTAGATGAAGGTTTACGGAACAAACTAGTTTCTCATCAAACTGTTAGTACACACATCGTTGTATGACATTTGTTAACAACCCCACGACATGTTAATACTCTCCCTTCTCAACCCTGGGTTCCCTATTATCAGCTTTCCTGTTCCCTCCTACTTTCCAGTCCCTGCCCCAGGGCTGTTGTGCCCCTTTAGTTTTGTTTTGTTTCATGAGCCTGTTCAATCTTTGGCTGAAGTGTGAACCTCAGGAATGGCCTCATTACTGAGCTGAAAGAGTGTCCGCGGACCACACTCTCAGGGTTTCTCCAGTCTCTGTCAGGCCAGCAAGTCTGGTCTTTCTTTTTGAGTTAGAATTCTGTTCTACATTTTTCTCCAGCCCTGTCCGGCAACCTCTTCATTCTTCCTTGCTCCCAAAGGGGTGGTATCGTAGATGGCTGCCCACAGGCTTTTAAAACCCCAGACGCTACTCACCAAAGTAGAATGTAGAACACTTTCTTTGTAAACTCTTTTATGCCAATTGAGCTAGAAGTTCCCTGAGACCATGGTCCCCACAGCACTCAGGCCAGCAATTCGTTCCCTCAGGGAGTCTGGGTGTGTCTATGGAGCGACCATGGCCCTGCCTTGTACAGGCTGTGCTGGCTTCCCCCAGTATTGTGTACTGTCTTACCCTTCACCAAAGTTACCGCTTATTGTTTATTAAGTGTTTTTCCATCCCCTTCCCTCCCCATCCTTGTAACCATCAAAGATTGTTTCTTTTTGTATGTAAACCTTTTCATGAGTTTTTACAGTAGTGGTCTCATACAATATTTGTCCTTTTGTGATTGACTTATTTCACTCAGCATAATGTCCTCCAGATGCATCCATGTTATGTGATGCCTTATAGATTCTTCATTGTTCTTTAGCATTGTGTAATACTCCACTGGGTGTATGTTCCATACTTTGTTTATCCATTCAGCTGTTGATGAGCATCTAGGTTGTTCTCATCTTTTTCCTATTGTGAACAATGCTGCAATGAAAGTGGGTGTGCATATGTCTATTCCTGTGATGGCTCTTATTTCTCTAGGATGTATTCCTAGGAGTGGGATTGCTGGATCATACGGTATGTCTATTTCTAGCTTTTTAAGGAAGTGCCATATCCCTTTCCAAAATGGTTGTATCACTTTTGTATTCCCACCAGCAGTGTATAAGAGCTCCAATCTCTGCACAGCGTGTCCAATATTTGTTATTTTCTGTTTTATTGATTCGTGCAGTAATGCCGGGGTTAGATGTTATCTCACTATGGTTTTGATTTGCATTTCTCTGATGCCTAGAGATCACGAACATTTCCTCATGTGTCTGTTGGCCACTTGAACATCTTCTTCGGTGAAGTGTCTGTTTTTATCCTTTGCCCATTTTTTAACTGGATTATTTGTCTTTTTGTTGTAGAGGTGTTGGTTTTTCTTGTAGATTTTAGAGATTAGACTTTTGTCTGATTTGTAATAGCCAATTTTTTTTTTTCCCTGGTCTGTAGGTTCTCTTTTTACTCTTTTGGTGAAGTCTTTTGATAAGCATAAGTGTTTAATTTTTAGAAGATCCCTCCCAGTTATCTGGCTTATCCTCTGGAGCTTGTGTGTTGCTGGTTGTGATTTGTATCCTGTTAATGCTGTGTATTAGGGCCTCTAGCATTGATCCTCTCTCTGGCACTGGAATTGAGCATTGATCCTACTTTTTTTCTACAAACTTCATAGTTTTTGGATTTATATTTAGGTCTTGGATCTATTTTGAGTTAGTTTTTGTATATGGTGTGAGGTATGGGTCCTGTTTCATTTTTTTGCTGATGGACATCCAGTTTTGCCAGCACCATTTGTTAAAAAGACTGTCTTTTCCCCATTTGATGGACTTTGGGTCCTTTTCGAAGATCAGGTGACCATAGATGAATGGATTTACATTTGGATTCTCAATTCTGTTCCATTGGTCGATGTATCTGTCGTTGTACCTGTACCAGGCTATTTTGACTACTGTAACTGTACAGTAGGTTCTGAGGTCAGGTAGTGCTAGTCCTTCAGTAGTGCTTTACTCATCTGGGGCCTCTTCCCTTTCCATAAAACGTTAATGACAAGTTTTTCCCTCTCTTTAAAGAATGTTGTTGGTATTTGGATGGGTTTTGTATTGTATTTGTAAATCGCTTTGGGTAGAATTGTCATTATCACAATGCTGGGTCTACCTATCCATGAGCATGGTATGTTTTCCCATTTACGTAGCTCTCTTTTGGTTTCTTGCAGTAGTGTTTTGTAGTTTTCTTTGTATAGGTCTTTTACATCCCTGGGTAGATTTATTCCCAAGTATTTTATTTGTTTAGTGGCTATTATAAACGGTATTGTTTTCCTGATTCCCTTTTCATCATTCTCTTCATTGGCACGTAGGAATCCAACTGGTTTTTGTATGTCGATCTTATGTCCTGCTACTCTGCCGAATCTTTCTATTAGTTCCAGTAGTTTTCTGGTGGAGTCTTTTGGGTTGATTTTTAACAAATTCACGTCTTTGTTTCTAAAGTGTGTCTCTTGTAGACATCATATTGATGGATCCTGTTTTTTTTTTTTATCCATTCTGTCACTCTGCGTCTCTTTATGAGTGCATTTAGGCCATTTACATTCAGTGTAATTATTGATAGGTATGAGTTTATTGCCGTCATTTTGTAGTGCTTTTTTTTGTGGTGCTAACATTTTCTTTGTTCCTCTTACTTTCCTGTGCTGAGTTCCTTTTGTTTGTGGATTTCTTTTTCATTTCTTTCATCTTTGTAGATTTTGCTTTTATTGAGACTTCTTTATTTCGATGAGTAGGTGTGTTAACTTTCTTTGTGGTTACCTTGAAATTCACCCTTATCTTGCTAGGTTTGAACCAGTCCATTATTACTTGATATCGCCTTGCCTTCCTCTCCATTAGAAAGTTCTATACCTATATCATTTATTCTCTCTTTTATTGTTCTGACATTGTTGTCAATTACAGATTAACCTCTCTGGTTCCCTGTTGCAGGTGTTTTGGTTTTGGGTAGTCCTTGAGAGTTCATTTCCTAGGATTGTATCTGGCTGCTACAATCTTGTCTTCTAGATTCAGGCTGTGGCCTGATGTTGTTTGTTCTCAGACTAGAGGGCTTCCTTTAATAATTCTTGTAAGTTTGGTTTGGTTTTTACATATTCCCTTAATTTCTCTTTATTTGGAAATGTTCTAATTTCACCATCATATCTGAACAAAAGTTTTGCAGGATATATTATTCTTGGTTGGCAATTTTTTTCTTTCAAGGTTTTATATATGTCATCCCATTGCCCTCTTGCCTGCATGGTTTCTGCTGAATAATCAGAGCTTAGTCTTATTGTTTCTTCTCTGTATGTGACTTTTTGTTTTTCTCAAGCTGCTCGCAGGGTTTTTTCTTTGTCTTTGGTTTTAGCAAGTGTGATTATGATATGCCTTGGCATTTTTCTTTTGGGGTCTATTGTGTATGGAGTTTGTTGAGCTTCTTGGATGGTAAGCTTTTCATCTCTAATGATATTGGGGAGGTTTTCTGTCAGCAATTCTTCGATGTTCTTCTCTGTGTTTTCCCTTCCTGTTCTGGAACTCCGATCACTCATAAATTTTTGTTTTTGATTGTATGCCACATAATTCTCAGGGTTTCTTCATTTTTCTTTGTTCTTTTTTGGGTTTTTCCTCACACAGAGTTGTATCCAAGTGTTTGTCTTCAATTTCGCTGATTCTGTCTTCCACATTTCAAACCTGCTCCTCAGCCCTTCTGTGACACTGCTTGTTTCTGAAATTTTGTTGTTTATCTTTTGGATTTCTAATTGTTGTTTTTGTATGATTTCTAGTTGTGATTTTATTTTGGCATTTTGTTCCGGTATTACTTTCCTGAATTGTTCCATTTTTTTGTCTGTATTTTCCATGAATTTGTCTGCCTTTTTCATAAATTTGTCTATTTTTCACTCATTTTTGTTCCAACTTTTGGATTGCTGCGAATATTAGAGATTTGAATTCCCTGTCAGGTCATTCTAGTGTCTTTTCTTCTACTGGAAAGTCATTTGGTGTTTTATTTTTGATGCCTACTGGACCCACCCTGTCCTGTTTTTCTATATGTTTTGATATTGTCTTCAGGACATTCAGTAGTTATTTTCTTAGTTTCTTGATTGTAGATTTGTTTGTTTTACCCTGCTTTTTAAAATTTGGTTATGTCTGAACAAGTGGGCTGTGCATTCTTTGGTTGTTTGCTTGTCTGTAGTCATGATAGTTTTCACCTTCTTGTCCAATGGGCAGGGCCAGTCATTCAGCTATGGTGGCCCAGAAGGGCACATTCAGCTGAAGTAGAGGGGCTGGAATGGGTTGTTTGTGGCACATACTAGGGCTGACAGGGTGGGCCAGGAATCAGTGCTGGGCAGGTTCTAGTATGCTGTGCCTGTGCTGCTCGGGGGCATAATGTTCAGTGCATGGTGCAGGTGGACAGGAAAGAGTGGGGAGGTTGTGATGTGTTGAGCTAATAGGGGTATGGGAAAGAGGAGAGAGAGGGGATAGAAACAGGAGCTAAAAACAAACAAGCAAAGAAAGAAAGAAGGAAAAAAGAGTGTTAAGTGGGCTTGCTGTTGGAGTGGGGAGAAATGAAACTGAGAAATGGGGAAAAGGAAAAAGAAAAAAAGAAAGAAAGAAAAGGATATCTAGATAAAAATTTGGAAAAGAAAAGAAAACCCCCCCGGAGTCTCGGAGTCTCAATGGTGGGGCTGCTATGATTGGGGAAGTGGCTCCCAGTCTGCACTGTATAGCATGGCTAGAGGGGTATAGATGTCACACAGCACCAGGTATTCAGGAGACAGGAAAATAAGATAAGTGTAGAGATGAGAACTGAGAAATGAGGAAAGACAGAAAAAGAGTAACAGAGAGAAAAGAAAAAGAGAAATGCCCCCTGGGATCCCACCTACGCAGCTGTGCAGGTTGGGGGAGTGGCTCTTAAGCCGTGCAGTGCAGCCCAGGTAGAAGGGGCTCCCAAGCTGCAAAAAGAAAAAGAATATAAACAAACAGAAGAAAGAAAACAAGGCAAAAAAGCCCCAGGGATCCCACCAGCATGGTGTCGCAGGCCAGGGTAGTTGTTCCCCAGTCAAGTGTGGCTTCACAGTCTTTCAAAAAGAAGCAAAGATGGCATGTGGAGCCAGTTGTTTCAGAGAAAGGAGGGGGATGTGGTAGGAGGCACAGAAGAAACCTAAAGAGACATAAAGAAACAACACCATCTCAGGAGCCCATCCAGTGTGGGCAGGGTGAATCCAAGCAGCCAGAAGCTAAAGCGGTTGCCTCCTGGCAAGAAACTGTACCTAGTGGGAAGTAGAGGAGGCTGAAGGGGGAGGAAGAAGAGGGCGGTTAGGAAAGCATATATCCCTTGTTACCGGGTGCTCTGTCTCCTGTTGGGAGCACCGTGAAGCTGCTTTCCCATGCTCTCTGTCTGCTGACCCCCTCCCTGGAGTCCAAGATGGTGGATCCGTGCTGAGTTAGCAATGGGGCTCTCTGCAGGTATCTCTCCTTGCTCTCTGTCCTCTCTTAGTTTCTTATTCCATTTGGTGCTTGGCTGAGTTCTTTATCTCTTCATTTGACACTTCAGGTTCCAGGAATGACGTTTGTTTCCGTTATAGCTTTTTGGGTCTTTGCTGTAGAGGGACAGTGTGGTGCTTCTGTATATGGTGCCATGTTGGCTGGAAGTCCCTCCTTAGCATTCTTCATGTGACGTGCCATCAGTCTTGTCCTGGGTCTAGGAGCTTCTCTGTGCAGGGACCCTGGGTCCAAAGGACATACTCCACTCCTAGTTCTTCTTTCTTAGTGATAATGAGGTCCCTTTCCTTTCTGCTCGCTTCTGTCTTTCATATCTCAAAAGAGATTGACTCAAGATACAACCTAACCCTGTAGATTGTGTGTCCTGCCTCATTAACCTAGCTGCCTGTAATCCAGCCTCGTTAACATCATAAAGATTAGAATTTACAACACATAGGATAATTATATCAGATCACAAAATGGAGGACAACCACACAATACTGGGAATCATGGCCTAGCCATGTTGACACACATTTTAGGGGGGACACAATTCAATCCACAACAACTCCATACCTACGATGTTCCAATTTAAAACTGGAAGTTTGTTCGTAATTTCTTTGGCAGCAAACCTAACCTAAACTGGACTCATCTGATGGCAAAACTTGACTTGAAGGTATTTACACTCATCCTTGTGCCCCCTTAGCACGAATATTCTTATGTTTCCCTTTGGTTGGCTGTGTTTGTGAATCCTCGTGAAGTGTTGGCCTTGCCGTAATCCTTCCTTTTTCCTCATTCTTTATACCCTGGAATTCTATTTCCAAAATAAAACATCAAAACTTAATTTCCACTTCAGCCTATGTTTTCTAAGGGACCAGATGGAAGACAGTAGTTATGAGGCTTTAAAAAACATACCCACATTTGCCACACTATTCACAGTAGCCAAAAGGTGAAAATGGCCTAAATGCCCATCACAGAACAATGGATAAACAAAACGGGGTGCATACATACAATAGAATATTGCTCAGCCACAAAGAAAAATGAAGTCTTGATACTTGCCACAGAATGGGTGAAACTTGAAAACATTATCCTGAGTGAAATAAGTCACTAAAGGACAAATATTGTATGATTTCACTTATATGAAATATCTAGAATAGGAAAATACACAGAGATCAAAGTTGATTAGTGGTTACCAGGAGAGGGAGGGAGGGAAAGGGGAATTGCTTGCTTAGGGGGCACTGAGTCTCTGTTGATGGTGATGGAATAATTTGGAAATGGATAGTGGAGTGGTTGTACAACATGGTGGAAAGTTGTAAAACAGATGTTTAATCGGCAAATGTTTTGTTATATACATATATATATATCCACAGTGAAACAATAAAAATAAATAGGAGTAAATAAGTAACTAAAATATAAAAACAAAATAATAGATAATATGTGAACTACTAAAAAATGACCACTATTTTGCAGTTGAATATTCAGTTTATGGGAAGCAACTGGCACCTCAGTGCTGGCACTGAGTACGGTTGTAATAACCCCTGGTCTATGTCAGCGTGACAGTTAATAAAACTGTGGTTAATTGGGATGAGATGTTGTTGCTGTTGTTAGGTGCCATCGAGTCGGATCCGACTCATAGCGACCCCATGCACAACAGAATGCAACACTGCCCTGTTCTGAGCCATCCTTACAATTGTTGTTATGCTTGAGCCCAGTGTTGCAGCCACTGTGTCAACCCACCTCATTGAGGGTCTTCCTCTTTTCTGCTGACCCTGTACTCTGCCAAGCATGATGTCCTTCTCTGGGGACTGATCCCTCCTGACAACATGTCCAAAGTATGTAAGACGCAGTCTCGCCAACCCTGCTTCTAAGGAGCATTCTGGTTGTAATTCTTCTAAGACAGATTTGTTAATTCTTTCGGCAGTCCATGGGATATTCAATGTTCTTTGCCAACACCACAACTGAAAGGCATCAATTCTTCTCCGGTCTTCCTTATTCATTGTCCAGCTTGCACATGCGTATGATGTGATTGAAACTACCAAGGCTTGGGTCAGGTGCACCTTGGTCTTCAAGGTGATATCTTTGCTCTTCAACACTTTAAAGAGGTCCTTTGCAGCAGATTTACCCAATGCAATGCATCTTTTGATTTCTTGGCTGCTGCTTCCATGGCTGTTGATTGTGGATCCAAGTAAAATGAAATCCTTGACAACTTCAGTCTTTTTTCCATTTATCATGATGTTGCTCAATCATCCAGTTGTGAGGATTTTTATTTTCTTTTTGTTGAGGTGCAATCCATACTGAAGGCCATGGCTTTTGATCTTCATTAGTAAGTGCTTCAAGTCCTCTTCACTTTCAGCAAGCAAGGTTGTATCATCTGCATAACACAGGTTGTTAATGAGTCTTCCTCCAATTCTGATGCCCCGTTCTTCTTCATATAGTCCAGCTTCTCATATTATTTGGTCAACATACAGATTGAAGTGATATGGTGAAAGAATACAACCCTGATGCACATCTTTCCTGACTTTCAACCAATCACTATCACCTTGTTCTGTCTGAACAACTGCCTCTTGATCTATGTAAAGGTTCCTCATGAGCACAATTAAGTGTTCTGGAATTCCCATTCTTTGCAATGTTATCCATAATTTGTTATGATCCACACAGTCAAATGCCTTTGCATAGTCAATAAAACACAGGTAAACATCCTTCTGGTATTCTCTGCTTTCAGCCAGGATCCATCCGATATCTGCAATGATATCCCTGGTTCCACATCCTCTTCTTAAACTGGCCTGACTTTCTGGCAGTTCCCTGTCAATATACTGCTGCAGCCGTTTTTGAATGATCTTCAGCAAAATTTTGCTTGTGTGCGATATTAATGATGTTGTTCTATAATTTCCACATTTGGTTGGATCACTTATCTTGGGACTAGGCATAAATATGGATCTCTTCCAGTCAGTCCAGTGTCTGTCAGTTTGCCGTACTGTGGGTGCTTGTGTGTTCCTGTGATGCTGGAAGCTATGCCACCGGTATTCAGATACCAGCAGGGTCACCCATGGAGGACAGGCTTCAGCTGAGCTTCCAGACTAAGACAGACTAGGAAGAAGGACCTGGCAGTCTACTTCTGAAAAGGATTAGCCAGTGAAAATCTTATGAATAGCAGCAGAACATTGTCTGATATAGCGCTGGAAGGTGAGCCCCCCAGGTTGGAAGGTACTCAAAAGATGACTGGGGAAGACCTGCCTCCTCAAAGTAGAGTCGACCTTAATGACCTGGATGGAGTAAAGCTTTTGGGACCTTCATTTGCTGATGTGGCACCACTCAAAATGAGAAGAAACAGCTTCAAACATCCATTAATAATTGGAACCTGGAATGTACGAAGTATGAATCTAGGAAAATTGGAAATTGTCAAAAATGAAATGGAATGCATAAACATCGATATCCTAGGCATTAGTGAACTGAAATGGACTGGTGTTGGCCATTGTGAATCGGACAATCATATAGTCTACTATGCTGGGAATGACAACTCAAAGAGGAATGGTGTTGCATTCATAGTCAAAAAGAACATTTCAAGATCTATCCTGAAGTATAACGCTGTCAGTGATAGGATAATAACCATACGCCTACAAGGAAGACCAGTTAATACGACTATTATTCAAATTTACACACCAGCCACTAGGGCCAAAGATGAAGAAATAGAAGATTTTTATCAGCTGCTGCAGTCTAAAATTGATCGAACATGCGATCAAGATGCATTGATAATTACTGGTGATTGGAATGCGAAAGCTGGAAACAGAGAAGAAGGATCAGTAGTTGGCAAATATGGCCTTGGTGATAGAAACAATGCCGGAGATCGAATGGTAGAATTTTGCAAGACCAACGACTTCTTCGTTGCAAATACCTTCTTTCACCAACATAAATGGTGACTATACTTTTTTTTATACATATGGACCTCACCAGATGGAACACACAGAAATCAAATTGACTACATCTGTGGAAAGGGATGATGGAAAAGCTCGATATCATCAGCCAGAAAGAGGCCAGGGGTTGACTGTGGAACGGACCATCAACTGGTCATATGCAAGTTCAAGCTGAAACTGAAGAAAATCAGAGCAAGTCCACAAGAGACAAAATATGACCTTGAGTACATCCCACGTGAATTTAGAGACCATCCGAAGAATAGATTTGACGCACTGAACACTAGTGACCGAAGACCAGACAAGTTGGGGAATGACATCAAGGACATCATCCATGAAGAAAGCAAGAGGTCACTGAAAAGACAGGAAAGAAAGAAAAGACCAAGATGGTTGTCAGAGGAGACTCTGAAACTTGCTCTCGAATGTTGAGCTGCTAAAGCAAAAGGAAGAATTGATGAAGTAAAAGAACTGAACAGAAGATTTCAAAGGGCATCTTGAGAAGAGGAAGTAAGGTATTATAATGATATGTGCAAAGAGCTGGAGATGGAAAACCAAAAGGGAAGAGCACACTCGCTATTTCTCAAGCTGAAAGAACCGAAGAAAAAATTCAAGCCACGAGTTGCAATAATGAAGGATTCTATGGGGAAAATATTAAATGACACAGGAAGCATCAAAAGAAGATGGAAGGAATACACAGAGTCATTATACCAAAAGGAATTAGTCGATGTTCAACCATTTCAAGAGGTGGCATATGATCAGGAACTGATGGTACTGAAGGAAGAAGTCCAAGCTGCTCTGAAGGCATTGGTGAAAAACAAGGCTCCAGGAATTGATGGAATATCCCTTGAGATGTTTCAACAAAGAGGTGCAGCGCTGGAAATACTCACTTGTCTATGCCAAGAAATATGGAAGACAGCTTCCTGGCCAACTGAGTGAGATGAGATAAAGTGGAGGAAAAAGCACAGGGAGATCAAATGGCTGAGGCATGTAATTGTTATGGGAGCAATCATTATTATAAAGTTTGGAGGGAATAACGTTTTGATGGGGTTGGAAACTTGCAAAAATGAAATAAGAGGCTGAGGGTAGTTAAATGCTAAAATATGACCCACTTTGAAAGCCACAGGGCCTATATGGAAGCTTTAAAAGAGACTTATCTCATGAAGCTACAGGGCAGACTATGCTGAAAACCAGGTCCATGATCTGAATTACAAGGTGCTAGGATTGCAGAAGGCTAATTTTTTTTCTAGGATTGCAGAAGGCTAAACACTAATAGCCATGACAAGTAACCTATGACAAAGCTTTGGCTCTGATGGGGGAAATATGGGGCACTGGGTTTTTGTTTTTGTTTTTTTTTGATAGCTAGTATGAGAACATTTGGGACAAGCCTGAGAATCCTGAACCCCTAGATTCCCTGAACCCTCCTGACCAGCAGAAGCAGACCTTTTGTTATTGCTGGGGAAGAGTCTCCTCTTTCCTGGAGACCTTGCAATGACCTCACGTGAAGTAGGTTCCTTGCAAGATGATGCCTACTGTCTTCAAAGCACAGCCACTCCACCTCTCCTTGCCTCTAGGCTGATCACCAGAGTCATGTCTCAGCATCCCAAGCAAGGAGGTACAAGCTCTGCTCTGCAAAGAAATAGCCTACATGCTAAAAGAATTATAGAAATTGGAGGAACACATGTGGAAACTGGTAAAGCATATGCTGAGGGTGTTAGGCAAAAGAGGGGAGGGAAGAATATAAGGGTGAACAGGGAAGAATTAATTGCCACAGGAGGATTCAACCATGATTCAGAGTTTGATGTCTTGAAAAGAACATTTGACATTGGTTCCATTGGTTTACCAGGCTATCTCATTGAAGCCTTAACCAAAGATAGCCTAAATTAAATGATGTGGAGATGCCAGAATTTCCTTTCCTTAATATGGAAGAAAGAAGCAGGAATATCAAGGAAGTGGCAATATTGGAATAGGTTGATTTTGTGTGCCTGAGAGCTTATCAGCTGTATTCTCTGAGAGGTAATACGGAATGCACCAGTTAGGGACAGGGGAACCAGTGTCTTTTAAAAGTTCTGTAGTGGCTATCCTCTCTTGTCCAAATTTGACAGCAAGAGATGCTACCATAAAACTGAGCCTACGAGTATTAACAGGGATAAAATGAGATCCTAGAATGCAGAGGCCAAGTGGCAAATGTTAGCCATCAGAGACAAGACAGAAAAAATTACCATAAAGGGTAGCAAAGCCAGAGTGGCATTCAGTGTGCCTGATCAGCAGAAATTATGCATTCCTAGTAGAAGATGGGAAACCCTCGTGGCGTAGTGGTTAGGTGCTCTGGCTGCTAACCAAGAGGTCGGCAGTTCAAATCAGCCAGACGCTCCTTGGAAACTCTATCGGGCAGTTTTACTCTGTCCTATAGGGTCGCTATGAGTCAGAATCGACTCAACGGCAATGGGAGTGGGAGTAGAAGATGGGAAACCCTGGTGGTGTAGTGGTTAAGAGCTACGGCTGCTAACCAAAAGGTCAGCAGTTGGAATCCACCAGGCCATCCTGGGAAATCCTATGGAGCAATTCTACTCTGTCCTATAAGGTGACTATGAGTCGGAATTGACTCAATGGCAGTGGGTTTTCTGGGTTAGTGGAAGGTGAGGTTTGTGGTGGTTCAGTGTTAGAATTCTTGCATTCCATGCAGGAGACCCAGGTTTGATTCCCAGCCAACCACGAGCGCAGCCAACACCTACCTGTCAGTGGAGGCTTGTGTGTTGCTATGACGCCAAACAGGTTTCAGGGGAGCTTCCAGACAATGACAGAGCAGGTGAAAGTTCCAGCCATCTACTTCCAAAACGTCAGCCAATGAAAATCCTACGGATCACAAAGGTCCAATCCCATTGTGCTTGGGATCAACGTGAGTCAGAGGCCGACTCCATGACACCTAACAACAACAGCCACAACAGGGAGAGGATGATAGATGGAAGCCCAGGAAGGATGCTGCTCAACATGTATAATAAAAATATTGAGAGTTAGACAGAAAGGTGAGGATAGTCACTACAAAGGCAAATCAAGGTCTCTCACCGGTTTCCAAATCTAACCCAGCTCATGATGGAGGGTGCCAATTGAAGAGGAGCCCAGGGCTCTCTGGGGAGGGATCTTTTAGATGCCATACATGCAGCAAATGTGCTTTCAGTCTTTTTCCCAATGTCATCTGCAGCCATTAATCACGTAACTTTACTCTGGGCAAAGGGGAATATCCAAACTTTTTGAAGAATACTACAAAGTGACTAAACTGTCCTTGAGTTCAGAGTAACTGCAGTGCCATGGTGGTTCTACTATTGGGGAGGGGGTGTTGGAAGCCAGACGGTAAATGGAGACATGATCTGAGTTGGTGCTCTGTTCACATCTCTAATGAGGCCGTGGTGTAGATTGGGAGAAGTACCATTGTGATAGAGCAGAGGTAGGTGACATGGGAGTCTAGACTAGCTCTTCATGTAATTTGTTTGCACTTTCTGGATCTGCTTGTGCTTGGCTCTGAATGCATCACTTCCATCCTATACCAAATAGTTGCCGTGTCCACCCAACTTTATACTTAGGTGACTCTAGTAACCATGAGTTTGTGACGGCCAGCTCAGGTTGAAGAGTCATGTGGGGCCCCATGGCCAGATGCACAGTCTCTACTAGGGTCAAGTAGTAAATCAAGAGCTGTTTTATAAACATAAAGCTGTGCTCTGCCACATAAAGCATAGGCTGTTCCAGACTCTTGAGGTTCTGAATATTGACGGTCCTACAGGGCCTCATCAGAGATGCCATCCAGTAATCTTATCTGTCGCAGATAATTTTAGCACCATAAGATTTTCTGATATGGCCCAAGTATCAGAGAAGCTTGCATCAGAGTCTAGACCCATTGCAGAGCTCTGTCTTACTCTGAGCTTCTTTCACAACTGGAAGATTTCTGAGTTACTTGATAAATGGGTTATAGCAGTGTAATACTGCTTCCAAAGGGGCCCAACTGATATTGAGCTGTTTTGTTAATGGCAGAAGAAATGAGGGACAACAATTTGTTTTTTGTTCCAGAAAGAAATAATGTCCAAGACCACTGAACTCCTTAAAACTTACTAACTTTATAGGTCTATGAATCTTGATGGGGATTTTCCCCTACTTTCTGGCATATGGATGTCTTACTAGGGCTATAGCATGCTTGCTGTTTCCTGGTTATCAAGGCCAGTCAGCATGATATCATTAATAGATTCATCATTACTCAAATTGACCTACAATTTGGATATGGATTTGCCTTCTCTGCCTTCAGTACCTCTGCCAGCCAAGTACGTACAGCATATCATCTGAGAGCTTCCAGAATGCCTTAGGCATCAACATGATAGCCCACTCATTATAGCCTCTCATTAAGGGACTACATTTATTATAAAAAAGATATGACAGTGGGCTTATGACCATGAGATTCACTGGTTTTACCATGCACCCTATCATCTGAAAGCAGCCATCTGTTGCAGAATTCACTAAGGTACACCTGAGAACACCTTGTGGGGCTGGGGTGCCGCCTTCCAGGTTGTAGTACATTCATTGAACCAAAAGATGATATATGGAAATGCTTCTCTAATAATTTGAATACATGGGTTTGGGAACCATAGAGTGAAATTGGAATGGCCCCTCTCACTGTCCCACCTGCTAACTCACTTGTGGAATTTGTACTTCAAACTTGGGCAGCTTTAGGCTCTACCAGGGTGCAGCTGTGGTTCTCAGAGGCGGAATACTTTCTTTAGAGGAGTCAGCAAGAATTCCCCTCAACTGAAAGCTTTCGCTAACACTTGGCCACCTTGGGCTTCTCATACCAGTACCCCATCAGGAACTACTGTGGTTGCTAGGATAACTGCAGCGGATTACCATGAGGAGCAATTGACCCTGGTTACCAAGAGAAGTTAGGCTTGCTACTCCACAATCATACAGGAAGAAGTATGTCTGAATCCCAGGAGAATCATTTTTTAAGTTTCCAAGTCCAGTAATATTGTTAATGGATGATTACAGCAATTACAACCCAATAAAGGAAGGGAACTAAGGTCTCAGTCACCGGGGAAATGAAGGCTCCCGTCCCCCATCAGGCATTAGATCTTCTAGGAGTTTAAGATGAGTTATTGCTTTTAAGGGGCCTAAGAAACTGACCAGGCTTGTGACTCCTCTCAGGAAGAAACAAGAGCATCTCCGTCTCATACCTCCAAAAATTAGCCAATGAAAACAGAATATTGTCCAATGTAGTGTCAGAAGATGAGCCTCTCAGGTTGGAAGATACTCAAAAAACTATGTAATAGCTGTAACAATGGGCTTAAACATATCAAAGATCATGAAGATGGTTCAGGACCAGGCAGCGTTTCATTCTGTTATATACAAGGTCTCTGTGAGTTGAAGACAACTCAACAGCAACTAAAAACAACAGTTACACACACACACTGAGGGCCCCATATTGTAGTAGGAGAACTGCATATAAATCGGTGGGGTGTGAGTGGGCCTGAGTGGCGCAAAGCATTAATCTATATTGAGCATATCTTATTTGCTTCCTCGGATTGTCTCAACCTCACCTGCCTCCCAGAGCTTCAGCTTCCTGTTCTACCTGAGCCAACACTTCAGCTTGAGTCTGCACTTCTTATACCTGAGCCCTCTGAGCCACACACCCAGAGTTTCTCACTTCTTCTACTTCCAGATTGAATGAAATACCACAGCACAGAGTGGGGAATCTGGAGCAATGATATGCCCAGAAGTGCAAGGTTAGTTAACTCCTTATGGGATGAACTCTGACCTATGGGAGTGAGAAGAAGCCAAGCAGATAAATTCCCCTTTTCTCTAAGGGTCTTACTGTGGGCATGGCTTCTCAGTCATCTGTGGGAAGACGCCCTGTGTAGTCTAATTAGTGTTATAATAGGCCTGGCTCTTGCCGTTTTTGTGAGAGTCAATTGCAGCATCTCTTCCTAACTTCACCTCAGTGATGTCACATTGGTAGCTTGAAATCAGCTATCACAGCATTATTTATACCATGGAAATTGGTGAACACTACAAATCAGCCCCCCTACTGAAGAGCCAGTTGCTAAACATTTACTCTGCACACCACTGGGCCTAATAGACACACACGCTGAATGATTGGCTGTGTCTCTTCACGGCTCATGATGAAGCAGTGGCCATAACTATCACGTATCACCTTGCATCACTACCAATCCTTTTCTGTCTCGTTTTCCTTTCACTTTACTCTGGAAACTGTATGGGGAAGTTCTACTCTGTCCTATAGGGTTACTATGAGTTGAAATCGATGGCAACTGTTTTTGTTTTTTCGTTTTTTTTATTCTAACTGCCATAATATATAATTCCCCCCCATAAATTATCAGCATTTCATCTCTACCTCAGGCTCTGTTTTCTAGGAAAACCAGACTAAGACAGGAGTAAAATACAGTTGAATAAAAGTACCTTAGATTTTTCTTAAGACAGAGGAACACAGTGTATGAAACCCAGCTGCACACTACCGAAACTAACAACCATACACCAATTTGAGAGCAGGAGTAAAGAAGATTCTGGTGGAACTTAGGTTTGGAGAAGTGAAAGTCCAGTAGGAAAGAGAGTCTAGGCTGCTGGTATTAACCCTAGTTGATATGGTTGGCCTGGATTTAAGGATGTCTAACAAGTGTCCCTGTATGGTGCAAACTGCTTGCACCGGACTACTAACATATAAAAAAAGGTTGGCAATTCAAACACACCCAGTGGCACCTAAAAAGAAAAGCTTTGTGGTCTGCTTCCATAAAGATTACAACCAAGAAAATCCTATGGAGCTCTAATATATGGGATCACTATGAGTAGGAACTGACTCAACGGCAACAGGTTTTAACAAAGCCAGCATCACTCGGCCTCAAGTTCCTGGAAGACTGTATGTCCAGATATTCATATGACTTTTTTTCCTCAGTAATATCAGGTCACAGCTAAAATATCACCTTCTCAGAAAGGACATCCCAAATTGTCCTACCTAGAATGGCCCAAACCTCTCTATTCTCTTAACTACCCTAATTTTTCTATATAACCCTTATCGAAATCTGGCATTATTTTATTTACTTGTTTGTTGTTTACTGCATGTCTCGCTGACCGGAATGCACACCCTATGAGGACAGAGACATTAACAGTGTTGAAAGTTCAGCGCTTAGAACAGCACCTAACACACTGTAGAGCTTTTGTAAAGAAATAAAGTAATTAATTGAAGTCCAGGTATGTGTCTAGTTCTCTGCTAAGTAGGGAGACCATGAAGTTTAAGACTTAATTCCAACCTTTAAGCAGCTTGCAGTTTCTTTGAAAAGATACAACATGAACAAACACAAGATGCTGCAGCTTAGTATGCAACATATGTCAAATTATGAGTATTGTATTTGAAAAATGTTAAAAGCTTTCAGATGAGAGAGAACACTATGAGTTGGGGAAACCAGAGAGATACTTGGAAGAAAACCAAAAAAACCAAACCCATTGCCGTTGAGTCAACTCCAACTCATAGTGACCCTATAGGACAGAGTAGAACTGCCCCATAGAGATTCTAAGGAGCACCTGGTGGATTTGAACCACTAACCTTTTGATTAGCAGCCATAGCACTTAACCACTATACCACCAGGTTTCCATACTTGGAAGAGGTAGGGTTTCATCACAACCATGAGCATTGGTTTGACATAGAGGGTAAAAGATAGAAAGGAATATTGTTTTTTACTCCACAAACTCACCAGTGTTCAACACACTGGTATCTAAGCAAGAAATCCACAACCCTAAAATATCCATTTGTCTATACAGTACACACGCATACTAAAAAATCATGTAGGCAATTAGATATGAGTTTAAGTTAATGCTTAGGCAGCTGTATATTTCGAGCTCTGTCGTAATGAGATGAATAAATATTGATTGGTTTAAGTGAAGTAAGGAACACTCAATTCAAGTGTTTGACTATGTTGGTATACCACTATAAAATGGAAGGGAAAAATAAGATGGGTTCTGTTTGTCCAGTCCAGTGTTCTGTCCTCATCTGGCGTCAGCCTCTGATAAAAAAATGAAGCCAGTTGATTTACTTGAGTATCTTTTCATTCTACTTGACAAAAACCCATTAAAATACCCTCAATAATATTACTCTTTTATCCTTGTTTTTTTATTTGTGCTGTTTTATCGATTCACTAGTAGTTCAAATTTTTCTTGCTTTAATTTGACTTTTTTTTAATTCAAGATATTCTTGCTCTCTGAGATTATTTATTTATCTTGGTTTTCAAAACTATAAAAACTCAAAGGAAAACCTCACTCTCCTCTCCCCATCAAAAAAAAGCTTGGGCCACCAGCTCTTGAGGGTTTAAGCATGAGCCAGTTCATAGATGGCATCACTCATACATGGCTCTTTTCCCCTTGAGCTGATTCATTGGTGTGTGTAAGGCCAGGAGCCTTTCTTCTTGCAAGATCATTGGTAGGGTCATGTCCTTATCAGAAGCTCCTGAAGGAATGTGTTATTCTCAGTGACATTACAATAGATGAAGCTAGAAGGGTCATTTATTTCTAAAACTATTTTTTCTTAGGCCATAAGCATCTGACAAATGAGTAACTCTCCACAGGACAATAGGTCACCATTGACTTAGATATTAAAGAATTTGTGTTTGTTTTCTCCTCTTATAAAAAGAAGAGGGATTCAGTTCCTTTTAACACTTAGCAAGGCCACTCTGGAAAGTCTTCAGAAGTGAGGGATTCTGAGAGGAAAATGCAAATTTCTCCTTTTGATTTAGGAAAATTTATCAAAGTTATTTAAAAAGCTGTTTCCAGAAGCTCAAGGATGACAAGAGTAGCTCCAAAAGGAATAAGGAGCCAAGTAAGACCAAGTTGGAAGATCATGGAAAACTAAAGTTACTCACGGAAGAGAAGCCAGTCAGATTATTACTAGCAAAAATTCCAAAGAACTTGCATTTGGCACCAAAGAAAGGATAAATAGACACTCTGTAGATAGGGTCGGTGCATAAATTTGAATAATAGTGGTATTAACTGGTCATCCTCGTAGGCGTATGGATATTATCACTGACAACATTGTGCTTCAGGATAGATCTTGAAATGTTCTTTTTGATAATGAATGCAAGGCCATTCCTCTTCAAGCTGTCATTCCCGGCATAGTAGACTATATGATTGTCTGATTCAAAATGGCCAATACCAGTCCATTTCAGTTCACTAATGCCTAGGACATTGACATTTATGCCTTCCATTCCATTTTTGATGATTTCCAATTTTCCTAGATTCATACTTTGTACATTTCATGTTCCGATTATTAATGGATGTTTGCAACTGTTTCTTCTCATTTTGAGTGGTGCCACATCAGCAAATGAAGGTGCTAAAAGCTTGACTCCATCCCCACCATTAAGGTCGACTCTACTTTTAGGAGGCAGCTCTCCTTCAGCTGTGTTTTGAGTGTCTTCCAAACTGAGGGGATTATCATCCGGCACTGTATCAGACAATGTTCTGCTGCTATTCATAAGGTTTTCGCTGGTTAATTCTTTTCAGAATTAGACCGCCGGGTTCTTCTTCCTAGTCTGTAAGCTCAGCTGAAGCCTGTCTGCCACGGATGACCCTGCTGGTATTTGAATACTGGTAGCATAGCTTCCAGCATCATGGCAACGCGCGAGCCCCCAAATTTATGCACCAACCACTAAGGCCAAAGATGAAGAAATTGAAGATTTTTACCAATGCCTTCAGTCTGAAATTGACTGAACATGCAATCAGGATGCATTGGTAATTAGTGGTGATTGGAATATGAAAGTTGGAAACAAAGTAGAAGTGTCCGTAGTTGGAAAATGATGGCCTTGGTGATATTAATGATGCCAGAGATTGCATGATAGAATTTTGCAAGGCCAATGACCTCTTCATTGCAAATACCTTTTTTCATCAATGTAAATGGCAACTATACATGTGGACTTCGCCAGGTGGAATATACAGGAATACATCTGTAGAAAGACACGATGGAAAACTTCAATATCGTCAGCCAGAACAAGGTCCAGGCCCACTGCAGAACAGGCTATCAATTGCTCATATGCCAGTTCAAGTTAAAACCAAAGAAAATTAGAACAAGCCCATAAGAGCAAAAATACAACCTTGAATATATCCCAGCTGAATTTAGAGACCATTTCAAAAACAGATTTGACACGTTGAATGCTAATGACCAAAAACCAGATGAGCTGTAGAATGACATCAAGGACGTCATATGTGAAGAAAGCAAGAAGTCATTAAAAAGACAGGAAAGAAAGAAAAGACCAAAATGGATGTCAGAAGAGACTCTGAAACTTGCTCTTGAGTGGTGAGTCTTGTTATGGTTTGAACTATCTCTCCCCAAAAATGTGTATATCAATTTGGCTGGGCCATGATTCCTGGTATTGTGTGATTTTCCTGTATGTTTTAAAGCCTGCCCCATGATGTTAATGAGGGAGGATGGGTGGCAGTTGTGTTAGTGAGGCAGGACTCAATCTACAAGATTGCATTGTGTCTCAAGGCCATCTCTTGAGATATAAAAGAAAGAAGTGAAGAGAGAGACAGGGGGACTTACAACCAAGAAAGCAGCACTAGGAGCAGAGCGCATCCTTTGGACACAGGGTCCCTGCACCTAAGAAGTGCCTCGACCTGGGGAAGATCGAGAACAAGGACTTTTATCCGGAGCTGACAGAGAGAGAAAGCCTTCCCCTGGAGCCAATGCCCTGAATTTGGACTTGTATCCTGCTAGACTGTGAGAGAATAAATTTCTCTTTGTTAAAGCCATCTACTTGTAGTATTTCTGTTATAGCAGTAATAGACGACTAGACAAATAGCTAAAGTGAAAGGAAGAAATGATGCAGTAAAAGAGCTGAACAGGAGACTTCAAAGGGCAGCTCCAGAAGACCAAGTATTATAATGCCATGTACAAAGAGCTGGAGATAGAAAACCAAAAAGGGGAGAACGTCCTTGGCGTTTCTCAATCTGAAAGAACTGAAGGAAAAAATGAAGCCTCAAGTTGCAATAGTGAAGAAGTCTACAGCAAAAATATTAAATGATACAGGAAGCATCAAAATAAGATGGAAGGAATACACAGAGTCACTATACCAAAAAGAACTGGTAGATGTCCATCTATTTCAGGAGGTAGCATATAATCAGAACTGATGGTACAGAAGGAAGAAGTCCAAGCTGCTCTGAAGGCATTGATGAAAAACAAGGCTCCAGGAATTGATGGAATATCAAATGAGATGTTTCAACAAATGGATACAGCACTGAAAGTGCTCACTTGTCTATGCCAAGAAATTTGGAAGACAGCTTCCTGGCCAACTTATTGGAAGAGGTCCATATTTATGCCTATTCCCAGAAAGGTGATCCAAACAAAAGTAGAAATTATCAAACAATATCATTAATATCTCATGCAAGTAAAATTTTGCTGAAGATCATTCAAAAGTGGCTGCAGCAGTATATCCACAGGGAACTGCCAGAAATTCAAGCCAGATTCAGAAAAGGATGTGGAACCAAAGATATCACTACTGATGTCAGATGGATCCTGGCTGAAAGTGGAGAATACCACAAAGATGTTTGTCCGTGTTTATGGACTATGCAAAGGCATTCGACTGTGTGAATCATAACAAATTGTGGATAACATTGTGAAGAATGGGACTTTCAGTACACTTAATTGTGCTCATGAGGAACCCGTACATAGATCAAGAGGCAGTCCTTAGAACAGAACAATGGGATGCTGCGTGGTTTAATGTCAGGAAAGGTGTGCATCAAGGTTTTATTCTTTCACCATGCCTATTCAATATGTATGCTGAGCAAATAATCTGAGAAACTGGACCCTATGAAGAAGAATGGGACATCAAGATTGAAGGAAGACTCATTAACAGCCTGTGTTAGGCAGATGACACAGCCTTGCTTGCTGAAAGTGAAGAGGACTTGAAGCACTTATCTGATAAAGATCAAAGACCGCAGCCTTCAGTATAGATTACATCTCAGCATAAAGAAAACAAAAATCCTCACAACTGAACCAATAAGCAACATCGTGATAAACAGGGAAAAGATTGAAGTTGTCAAGGATTTCATTTTACTTGCATCTGAAATCAACACCCATGGAAGCAGCAGTCGAGAAATCAAACGATGCATTTCCCCTGGCAAATCTGTTGCAAAAGACCTCTTTCAAGTGTTGAAAAGCAAAGATGTCACGTTGAAGACTAAGGTGCTTCTTACCTAAGCCATGGCATTTTCAATTGCCTCAAATGCATGTGAGAGCTGGATAATTAATAAGGAAGACTGAAAAAGAATTGATGCCTTTGAACTGTGGTGTTGGAAAAAAATATTGAATATACCCATGGGCTGCCCAAAGAACTAACAAATCTGTCTTGGACGAAGTACAGCCGAAATGCTCCTTAGAAGCAAGGATGGTGAGACTACATCTCACATACTTTGGGCATGTTATCAGGACAGATCAGCCCCTGAAGAAGGACACCATGCTTGGTAAAGTAGAGGGTCAGCGAGAAAGAGGAAGACCCTGAACGAGATGAATCGACATAGTGGCTGCAACAATGGGCTCAAGCACAACAACAATCGTGAGGATGGCACAGGATGTGGCAGTTTTTCATTCTGTTGTACCTTGTGTTGCTATGAGTCAAAACCGACTCTACCGCACTTAACAATAACAACAACAGTAGGTATTGTGTTGAGTATTAACTGAATAAATCTCTGAATTTATTAACTGAATAAATCTCTGAATGAATGAATGGGCAAATCTTAGAGAATTTTGTTAACATTGGTTAAAACACAACAATTTGTAAAAATCTAGATTTATGGGCCCAAGAAGATTTGCAGACTGAGATATCTGAATGATGTAATCCCATTGCTATATTCATTGAAAGAGTATTCCAGCTTGAGGCCAGAAAGATAAATGTTGCTTTCTTGGTAATACACCAAGAAACACTCTGATGTCTTTTAAAGCAAAGCAAAACAACACTCTAAATGTACAAGCAACATTGCTCCAGGAAACACATTTCTCTGCCAGAGCCAAATAGTAATCCTAATTTAATGAACATCCCTAGTTTACTGAGCCCATCGGGAAATAAAAGAGTCTTTTGGGAAAGCCTGAAAATGAACTGTGCCAATTTATTAGGCAGCTTTTTATTTATTTATTTATTTTTTATTTAGGGGGAAATTTAAGTGCCTGGAACAATGACCAGAAGATTCAAGAATTCCCTCAAAATTGAGTTGTTATCCAAGATTGTCCCTCAGATGTGGGAAAAAAAAGGAATGATCATGAATATGTATATGTTAAAGATTCTTGCCTGCTCCCAGCCAAGCTACTCACCTCCGCACATCTTAAGGTCAAGAAACAAGACTCCTGTGTACAATCAAAACGGAAGCAACGTTAGAATCATTCATTCATTCTCCCATTTGCTCTTCATTTATTACCCATCATGCCATCTAGATGCTCTAGAGATAAATTCACATACAGCTTGCCCGCTGAGATTAGACCCAAACAAACCCATTGCCGTTAAGTCGATCCTGCTCGTGGCAACCCCATGTGTGCAGAGCAGAACTGTGCATTGTCGGGTTTTCGTGGTAGTGACCTTTCAGAAGCAGAGCACTAGGCCTTGCTTCTGGGGTGTCTCCGGGTGGGTTTGAGACTTTGACTTTTTGGTTAGTAGCCGAGAATTCCATTACACAAGGAAAAACACAGAAAATGTAAAGCAATCAGCATTTTCTGAAGTATCTTTTTTTCATAGTAATGGTAGCCGTGGGTCTTAACGAGCAGGCTGTCGTCAGGAGCCTGAGTTAAGGTGTATGTCATCATGTCATTATTCAGACAACTGTCCCTGACCCCTCAGATACTGACAGCCATGTTTTCTCCTTCTGAAACCCTTCCACTAACAGTCACTGTTGATTTTAGCTAGGGAAGAAATACACTCTCAAAATTGCGTTAAACTTTTATCTACCCAGCTTCATTCTACTCAGACCAACAATGAACACCCATGGAAGCAGTAGTCAAGGAATCAAATAATGTATTATACTGGGAAAATCTTCCACAAAAGACCCCTTTAAATTTTTAAAAAGCAAAGACATCACTTTGATGACTAAGGTGCACCTGACCCAAGTCATGGTCTTTTCAATTGACTCATATGCATGTGAAAGCCAGACAATGAAAAAGGAAGACTGAAAAAAAAAATTGATGCATTTGCACTGTGTTGTTGGTGAAGCATATTGAATATACATAACATGGACTGGCAGAAGAATGAACGAATCAGTCAGAAGGTATACAACCAGATATTCCTTAGAAGCAAGGATGGTGGGACTTCAGCCTGCTTACTTTGAACAGGTCATCAGAAAAGACCAATCACCAGAAAAGGACTTATGTTTGGTAAGGTTGACAGTCAGCAAAAAAGAAAGAAATTCTCAATAAGATGGACTGACATAATAGCCCAAACAATGACTCGGTCATACGAACCATTATAAAGATGGTGCAAGACCATGCGACATTTTGCTCTGTCATATATAAGGCAGCTATGAGTTAGAGCTGACTTGAGGACACCCAATAACAACAACACCCAGCTTCAGGAGACAAGTTTTGCAGCCAGCCTTTTTTGGACTATTCTATACCTCTGGTCTCCTTGGATAACACTTTTATGGTTCTTTAAGATTTGACATCTTATTCCCTATAGGGCCATCTGGTGATAACTGGCATTCCCTTCTGTCTCAGAACTTTCATAATGGGAATATTGTCCTTTATTTTTCCCTTACTTGGGATATTTCTCTATTTGTATGCATATTTTATCTATTGACGATGCTGGGCACTGGGAAGACCATATACATCTATGTGCCTAGGTGTTGCAAGTGCTTAGACCTACCTGGGGACTTTTTTTTTAGTGTTTTTTGAACAGATACATTTTTCACATGACGTCTGGTGCTCATAAAGTGCAGCTAAGGTTACTTGATGGGATCTCAAATCATAGCCGTCTCGGAATTGGAAGCAATGGTCACAATTGCAGGTTTATTTCTTCTGTGCCCCCTGGAAAGTCATATGTAGCATATTATGGAATGTGGATTATTATGAAAATCGGCAGGTGGGATGAATTGAGAAAAATTATATAACAGGAACAGCGACAGAAACTACTTAAATCTTCATGAAATTTTCCTCCTGGAAACAGGACTTGAGATATTTTATTGCCTGTTCCCAAGATACCAGTAGGCATGATGAGATCAATAAAATTTCCTAAAATTCAGTGAGCCAAACTGGTCTCTCTCTTCACTACATTACTCTGAATCCCAGGGAGGCCTTGGTGCTGAGCAGGGTTCCTGGGAACTCTAACTGCCATTTACTTAAAAAAACAAGTGATCTGTGGACACCCTGATGCAAAGGTGGGAAGTGGGCAGGGGGTTGAGGACTTGGGTTACCTTCTTTAATGCCTATTATATTAGTTTCCTGCGAAGGCCATAACAAATTATCACGAGCTTGGTGGCTTAAAATTTATTCTCTTGTGCTTCTGAGGCCAGAAGACCAAAATCAAGATGTGAGCAGAGGCCCCTTTCCTCTGGAGGCTTTAGGGGAGAAGGTGCTCTTTACCTTTTCTAGATTCTGGTGTTTGTCGGCATTCCTTGTGGCTGTATCACTTCCCGTGGTCGCATCGCCTCCTCCTCTTCTGTCTTGTTTAAAGACACTTATCCTTGGATTTTGACAGCACTGGTTGGGTTTTTATCCTTGGATTTAGGGCTTACCCGGGTAATCTAGCACGATCTCATCTCAATATCCTTCACTACATCTTCAAGGACCCTTTTTCCAAATAAGGTAACATTCACAGGTTTCAGGGATTTGGATGTCCATATATGTTCTGGGGGCCATCGTTAAACCCATGACACTGACCATACATCAGGTTCTCTTCTATGTACTTTAGAGATATCATCTCAACTTTGAACTTCAGAAATCTGTGTTCTCGGCATAGTTCTGCCACCAACTACCTGCCTTATCTCGGGCAAGTCATTTCTGCCTGGGTCCCAGTTTCCTCATTTGTAAAATGAAGGGATTGGATGAGATGATCTCTATTGATTCCTGCAGGCTTTACCTTTCAGTGATTCTAGACAGAGGGCAGCCCCTGATTGCAATGCCGGGGTTGCCATTCAATACCTCATGGTGTCAATGGTGCCTCCTGGAAATGTGCAATATACTTCCCTGCTCTGTGTCCTGTACTGTCAAGAAACTCCCATTGCTGCCCCTCTCCCTGCATCCCCACCTGTGTCTACATGAAATCTGAGTTTCCGCTCTAAACATCCCCCCACCACCAACCTAAATGTGACCTGACCGTTCTTATTTTGATTTAATGCTTTAATTCTCTTGTGCTTCTGGCAAAAGACCCAGGGCAATATTACAAATCTCAAGTTGTACTTCTACAGCAGGAAAACGTTTATAAATTTTTCTTTTTATAATGACCAACACAACATCCAAGAAAACTGTATCATGGTAATGATGATAGTTAATATCCAACTTTCTATGAAAGGAATGGAAATAATACAGAAGGGATATGCTGTGTGTCACTGAGGCAATTCCAACTCATAGCAACCCTATAGGACAGAATAGAACTGCTCCATAGGGTTTCCTAGGCTGTAATCTTTACGTGAGCAGATTGCCAGGTCTTTTCTCCAGCACAGCAGCTTGTGGATTGGAATAGCCAATCTTTTCCTTAGTAGCCAAGCTCTTAGCTGGTGCGCCACCAGGGCTCCTTAGTAGGAACATATAGAGCCTTCATTTTAGAAGAGTTCACAGAATTTGGTTCACTTCTGCATATTCACTGATCACCAACAGTTTCTCAGGTGCTGTACTAGGTACGGAGCCCTGATGGTGCAGTGGTTAAGATCTTGGTTACTAACCCAAAAGTTGGCAGTTCAAATCTACCAGCCACTCCTTGGAAACCCTGTGGGGCAGTTCTACTCTGTCCTGTGAGTCTAAATCAACTAGACAGTAATGTTTGTTTTATTTATTTTTTTTTTTTGGTACTAGGTATCCAAAGAAGAGATGTGGCAGTCAGCTTCTGTAAAGATTTACACCCTTGGAAACCCTATGGGGCAACTCTACTCTGTCCTGTAGGATCACTATGAGTTGGAATCAACTCAATAGAAAGAATTTTGTTTTTTGGGTAGTAGGTGTTAGGAATATAGAAGAATATAAGGCCCAGTCTTTTCTTGGTATACGTTCACCTTCTGAAGGAGGCAAAAACAGTACGCTGTGCCCAAGCACTCGCACTCACACAGGCAAAGCCAAAGAAAGTTCTGAATACAAATAAAATAACAAATTGAACCAGGGTTGTACCGTGGAGAAGGAGAAAAGGCTTTCAGCTCCCTTGCTAAGTCATGAGAAAGCCGATGCCGGTTGCGCTGCCACTGAAACCCCCGAGGGCACAACTACTCGTGACCAGCAACGGATTAATGGTGCATTGAAATTATTCTCACCAGAGGTTATGTACGCACCCAGCCACAGTGGAGGCCACAGCTGCCTGGGGCCTAATGGTAAACTCCAAAACCCCTTACATTTTTCAGAAGGGAGGATAGACAACGTCCAATGATGTGGTGGTAAACCATCAGCCCAGGCATCAGAGCAAGAAGGTCTCAGGTCCCAGGAGGCCAACCGCTTGGGTTCTATTGTTTCAAGGCGAAATCTGTCTCCTGGCTGGATGTGGACTGTGAGCATACATTTTGGTTCAGTGAACTCCACCCTGTTCAGGAATTAATCATCATACCAACTGAAGTAGGGGGACGAGGGTACTGTGCTAAGGACACGGAGCATCTCCACTGAATGTCAGGTTAGCTGTGAATCTGGCAAGCTCACGCTCAGCTCCAGAGAACGTTTTCTCACATTCCTCAGCGGACGGTTTGGCCTGCTTGGCAGCTTGCTCATAAACCCCAAACCAACCAAACCTGTTGTCGTTGAGTCGATTCTGACTCATAGCAACCCTATAGGACAGAGTAGAATTGCCCCATAGAGTTTCCAAGGAGCGTCTGGTAGATTCGAACTGCTGACCCTTTGCTTCGCAGCTGTAGCACTTAACCACTGTGCCACCAGGGTTTTGGCTTGCTCATAAGAGACCCAGAAATAAATAATCAGTTCAGCCAAGCAAGCCCCAGAAAAGACATTCACAGTGGAAATAGTGTCCAGGTTCAGCCTTAAGTAGACTGACAGCTATTTCTTGTCTGGAAATGGAAGGAGCATTGTTACCTAGAAACAGCTGCATGGAGGAAAGACAGTACGGCTCAAGTCTATTTGCAGCAACCACGGTTCATCTGGTCAGAATGAGAAATAGGCTGTCTAAGGCAACACCCAACCTGGAGAGAAGTGCTCGCCGTAGTAGCTCAGGCACATGGCAAATCCAAGGGCTACAGGTCTCTAATAAGAGAAAACCTCAGTCATGCTGGGTGCCAAGTCAGAAAGCACCAAAGAAGTCAGGGCATGAAAAACTTAATTATTTGGACTAATAGCTTTCATGTGACACACAGAAGCTGTTCAAGGACTGGGCCCATCCCAAATTTTCATAGTTCATTGCCCTTGAAGCCAATTTTCTCCCTCTAAGTGGTTAAAAAAAAAAAAAAAGAGGTTGCCATTGAGTCAACTGCAATGCATAGTGACCCCATGTGTGTCAAAGTAGAACTGTGCTCCACAGGGTTTTCAATGGCTGAGTTTTCAGAAGTAGATTGCCAGGCTTTTCTTCTAAGGCACCTCCGGGTAAACTCAAACCTCCAACTTTTCAGTCAGCAGCTGAGCGTATCACTAAGTGCTAGGGACATGGAAATAGAAATAATAGTAATTAAAAAATACCATTCCTACCCTAACGAAGCTTACAGTCTAGTGGGAATTACAAATATTCATCAAAGTGTCATACACAAATGTGATAAATTACATAATTGTTTTGAAAAGAAGAGGTATATGAGGCCATGAGAGCACATAATAGGGACATTTTGTCATACCCACAGTGTGAGGCCAAAAACTTCCCTGAAGGAAGTAACAACTGAGCTGAGAATTGAAGGACAAGTAGGTGCCAACTTGTGGTAGCAGACACAGAGTACAAATATCTGCAAAGGGACAAATAGCCAGGGGGTCTACAGGGCCCAGCAAGTGTGTGTGTATGTGTGTGTGTGTGTGTGTGTGTGTGTGTGTTGTCTGAAGGGAGAAACTTGAATCCTACAGAATGATGGACTTGGAGTTTGTATAGTCACATGGTGAGTGTGACCTTCACGAGCTTGCAAATTCTTTACGTATTAAGTTGAAAAGTTTCTTCCTCATCACTGAGAAAATTATGGAAATATTCTTTTCTATTTTAGTTAGAACAGTCTTGTCATTGCCCTGGAGGCACAGTAGTTAAGAACTGGGCTGCTAACCAGAAGGTTGGCAGCTGGAATTCACCAGCCGCTCCTTGGAAACCCTATGCGGGCATTTCTACTCTGTCCTATAGGGTCGCCGTGAGTTGGAATCAACTCGACGGCAACGGGTTTGGTGTCGTCTGGTTTGGCCCATTCCTGCTTCTGTGCCCTTTACCAAGACTCCTCTTTCCCACACCTTTTCTCATTCCTCTTTCTTATTTGCTTGATGCACAAATCCCTGAAAAATGACTTTTTATTCATATATGGAGCTTGTGATTGTGTCTCTTCTGAGGCTTTATCATCTGAATTACAGCTGTTTCAGGGCTTTTCTATCGAAAGTGGTCTTTAACATTCATGGATGTATTATTAACAACTAAAGAGATATTTCATTAGAAAACAAATGATCTCCTTGGAAAAGAAATTCCTTGCAAATAAATCAATTAGTTGGTTTTATATTTTTTGCTTTTTGAAAATAGCCCAGAAAGGGTCATTGCTTAATATTCTTATGACCAAAATATACAATAAATTTTTAAAATAGAATTTTTTTTTTTTAAAAAAGCCTCTTAAAATTGAAGACAAAGATTCTTACCAACTGATCTTCTGAAAACTTTTCAGTTGGATAGTTTAATGTCATAACCATGCAGCTTCGTGGAGGGCTTTCTGAGCGGATACCCACGTGCTGGACACTGAGTAAGTAAAGAAGGTAAATATCAAGAAATAGAAGACAGAACCTGAGCCATCTAGGACTTGTAGTCGAGGTAAAGAAGAAATATCAACACTTATTCATTCAGAAGTATTTTTTTTTTTTAAAGAGAAAAAAAAATTTTTTTTTTTTTTTATTACATGTCAAGGAACCCTGGTGGCTTGGCTGCTAACTGAAAGGTAGGTGGTTCAAACCCACTCACCGCTCTGTGGGAGAAATATGTGGCAGTCTACTTCCATAAAGATTACAGCTTTGGAAACCCTGTGGGCAGTTCTACTCTGCCCTTTAGGGTCACTTGGAGTCAGAATCGACTTGATAGCAGTGGGTTTGGTTTTTTTGGTTTTATTATGTGCCAGTGATGAACTGGAAAAATATTGTCCCAGCATTCGCAAAGGTTAGAGTTTAACCAAATCTACAATTCAGAAAAAGAATAAGTCAAAAACTTTCAACCAATATGAACACTTTATAGCATAGACATGAAATTATCAGTCCCCTAACTTTGCCACTATGTGGACAGGTTACACATGTAATATGCTTATCTAAAATCAAGTGGTGTGGGGAAAGAAGGAAAGTATGTGGGAGGAAACTCAAGTATACTAATTTTGCCACTGTTCATAGCAGGGAGATAGTAGGGAGTGCCTAAAGAAACAGAAAATTTAGTACATTTTATACATGCTAGTTGTAAATCACATTGCTAGAAGATTTAAAAATATATATATAAGCTTTCTAAGTTACCAGAAGAAACACTTGTATTAAAACACAAAGAAAATGTGAATCATAGAGCGAGAGATTGAATAAATAATAAATAAAAACAAGAAGTATAACATGCAAAGATGACAGTGCTAAAACTGAAGGTGTGTTTCATATGAATAGATATAAATGGGATATGATTTCCCGTTAAAAGATAGACTCTCAAATTGAACCAAAATGTAAAATCCAATCACGTACACCTACTTCTCACTTACTGTCTTGTTATCCCACATTTTGCATTTATGACAACAGTGAAAAATCCAGTATTTGACTATTTTGCACATTGATGACGCACATCTGGCAGTAACAGACACCAAGGCACAATGCGGGATGTGATGGTTAAGATTATGTGTCAGCTCAGCTGGGCCATGAGTCTCAGTGGTTTGGCAGTTATGCAACGATGTAATTTGGCAGTTATGTAATGATGTAACCTGGCCTTTATGTAATGATGTAGTCATTCTCCATTTTTTGATCTGATGTGATCGTCCTCCATTTTCACATAATGCCGATTTTCCTGTAATAACCTGGTATTTGGAACCTAGCAATGTTGATAAGTGAGGAGTGGCTTTATTTAAAATAAACACATTTAAAATATGATGATGAAGAAAGGTCAAAAATGAAGGGAAGTGCAAAGGCTTATCATGCAAATAAAAAGATAGTTTACTGAAAAGGAGGTATGATTGGTTTTTAGACATACAGAAAGATCCTAGCTTCATTCACCATAAGAGTAAGATAAAATGAAACAATTATTAGGGTGTCATTCACCTATCAAAATAGCAAAAATTATAATTCTGATAATACATTGGTTGTTAAAAGGGAAAGTCAGCAGGCACTTCCATATATTGCTGATGGGGGCTGTAAATTAATATTTATAGAGTGCAACTTGACAATACCTATCAAATACAAAAATGAACATGCCCTATAGTGTAGCAATTCCAGTTTGAGGAATTTGTCTTACAGCTTTACTCACACATATGTACAAGGATAATCATTGCATTATTTTTAAAAAGCTCTGTATGTATTATTATAAAATGAACTCCAAGATTTAACAGGACAAAAAGCACAATGCAGAACATTATGTATTATGTATTATAACATTATGTTAAAATTTGCGCATAAGAACACCTAAAAAAATGGTGCCAGTGTAACTTTGAGGCAAGTCCACTTTATACCCCTGCACCCTAGTACATAGCATAGGGACAAAGAAATAAGGAAGTAAAGGGCACTTGCTTTTCATTTGTACAATTTTTTCTTTTGTATCTTTTGAATTTTGTATCATGTGAATTTAATACCAGCACACTTAACTAATTAATCAACTAAGTATGAATTGGTTTACAGGGCTTAACCAGACTGGTTACATATGAAGCTTATTGGTTAGAAATAAGTAGTGCCTCTATCAAAGGCCACTGCTAGCCTACATGATGCTTTTGCACAAATTAGAAAAAAATACTACTTCCGCTGGATAGACATTGTCCTTGCCTGGTCCCATGGCTTGTGGGTGGAGCAGGAGAGGATTTTTGTCCCTCTTACCCCATCAACAAGACACGCTTATGCAGGGCAGAGTCATATGTAACTTCCCGGGCTCAGGAGAGAACATCTGTACATTTAAGGTGACCATTAGGCATACTATCAAACGACTACCTATCTCTGAGAAAAAATAATGGGCTGGCAATGTCTTAATGTAACCCACAAGAAAAATAATAATTGGTAGATCATTAAAGCTTAATCTTCTAGTGGAAAGAGTTGTATTCTACTCACCAGGCAATCTTAATTTGCTTTCTGAATTAAATTAATTGATTAGTTCATTTAGTGATCAATGCCACTTGTTACCTTAAATAACATCACTAAACTTGAAATTAGTAAAGTTTATAAACAATGAATTTGGAGATGGATCAACCTGAAATTGTCTCAGATTTACACTACATAAATGTTACAACCTACATTTGTAGGATGATAACATGTTTATATGTAAAAAATGACAAGATACATGAATTATCTGAAAATTGGGGCCCATATCCTACTCAAATGTGATTTGTATTACAACTGTTAAAGCAACTAAACCCCTACATTTCAGTAACATAATACAGAACAATCCAATGCAGCTGTTCCAGGTTGGCTGGTGGCTTTCCTCTTGCCATGACCCAGATGTGCAGACTCTTCCACATTAGCTCAGACATGACCTTGAGTTTTGGAGTATTTGCATACAGCTGACAGAAAAGTAAAGAAAGAGTGGAGAAATTCACCTCTTAAACGCCTTAGACAAGAAGTGACAATATCACTTCTACTCTCATTCCGTTGATGAGAACTAGTACATGTCTGCACTTAAATACAAAGGCTGCTGGAAATGTCTGTGCAACTGGAAACAGCCACACATCATGGAAAGGGGAGCATGAATTTTTGGTGCATAGCTAAATATATCTGTCATTGACCAAGTGACTCAGAATTTTCTGGATAGGGCCGAGACACCAAATTTGAGTTTCTACAAAAAGTCCTAGGTAATTTTGATTTCCAGCCAAGTTTGGAAATCATCGACCTAAAGTAAGCCCTCTGAGCAAGCCCCAAATAGCAGATTACATAGCAAACAATCCCTGTATGTTTTCTCAGGTCCTTGTAGATCATCTCTTGGTTTTGCTAAGTCCTGAAAACAACAATTGAGTGACTCTGATGCTCTGACATGACAAGTCTAGCTACTCTAACAACTTCAGGTTCAATTCAATTGCCATCACTACAGAGTGATTGTAAGTTGGAGAAACCCCCAGGTCATAGTGTGTATTTTATATATCCCTGTATTCAGTTCACATCAATCTTTCATTGAGTCCTATCAGGCAAATTTTAGAAGATGAATCAATGTATTGGCAAACTGGGGGCTATGTATAACCCTAATAACTGAGTTCTGAATGTCATCACTTAGTAGAAAGAGAGCAGAATGGGAAATATGTATGCATATGTGTTGGTGTTTCTTAGATTCCGGCTAACTCATGCTAAAGTGAATTTGTTGGAAGGATGTTGGGGGCTCACCAGGTAGGCTCAAGGTAGAAGAAAGGGCTGGTCAATGAGCAGAAACCAAGGCAGCTTGGAAATTTAGGAAGCAAAAAACAGAACAACCATCTCCTTAGCAGTAAGAGGTTGGTCAGGACAGTGCTGCCCAGCTGCTAGATGAAAGACCTCCAAGAGCTCATACGGGCCTTGCCTACCTTGTTAACATTCAAAGTCCTTGGAGAGAACAGCTAATTGGCCATGCCGAGGTCAATGCCAACCCCCTGACTGTACCAGGGCCAGGGCGAGGGTTGATAACGACCCCAGGCTTCTTAGTGGGAGGTAGGACTAGCGACTCTAAGGAGAGCTCATTTCTTCTAGTCAGAGGACAGAACAAAGCTAAGCAGCCGTTAAAAAGCAAATGCCCACCGCAGTGCCCATAAGGAGGAACAAGGAGGAAGAAAAGACAGGAAAAAAAAAAAAAAAAGGATTGCAGAAAAAAGGAAAATATTAGGTTCAAACTTCACACAAACAGCCACATAAGAATTTCATTTTGTTTTGTTTTGCTTTTATTACTTCTTAAATTAATCGAAAGAAAATCTGTTACGGGCTGCATAACAATACATCTGGTCCCAATAATCCTAGAATCTCTATAGAAGTCTAGTGTGTTGTTGAAATTAAGCAAAATGCAGGGACAGAAATTTCAAGATACATTTAGGGTTTGCTTTTTCAAAAAAAGCATATCACAAAGGGAATAAAGAAATTCTTTACCCGAATTAATGGTGAATTCTTTGGTCCTGAGAATAGGGGTTTATGTTCATTTCAGTGAAAGCACATAAATTGTTCTAGACAAGAAAAACAAAACTAGCCCAAGGCAGTATTTTCATTATAGAAAAAGGCACATGTCCATGAATATCTAGTTTAATATTAACAAAAGTCATTCAATTAGCTATGCCTGTGCCATTGTTATGAATATTTATTCCCAGCTCGGCTAAGTAACACTAGTGTCTTTTATTCCCTGGTTCAGCGATTCAGATGTTATAAACATTACCCTTCTTGCCCTGGTCTGACATAAGGAGATTTGAGCCCAAAAAACCCTTGACACTTCGTGGCACTGGAAATGCAAATTTCTCTGGAACTTACAGCTTTATGTTAACAAAATTGCCTGTGCTGTTTCTTAGTTTTATTTCTTCTCTAAAATCATTAAAAGAGAAAAAAAATTTCTGATGAACCATATTGCTGTGCAGTAATGACAATTTTTAAAAATGTAAAAAATGGTTTCCTTTCCCTTGTCTCTTGGAATAGCCTTAGGTGGCCAAAGAAAAAAGTGTGTAAAACTCAGGTGAACTGGAAACTCTTTAGAGCCAAATCAAAACCAAAACCCAGTGCCGTCAAGTCGCTTCTGACTCATAGCAACCCTATAGAACAGAGTAGAACTGCCCTATAGAGTTTTCAAGGAGCGCCTGGTGGATTTGAACTGCCAACCCTGTGGTTAGCAGCCGTAGCACTTAACCACTACACCACCAGGGTTTCCCCCCTTCAGAGCAGGGATGGCAAAAATGTGAGAAGCAAGCTACCATATGCCTATCCCCTTATCTGTGACAGACTTTGCTAATCAGCCTTTCTGCTAAGCCCAGATGTGGGTTCAGTCTCCTAAACCCAACGCTCTTGATTATAGACTTTCAATGTATAGAGCTTGGCAATTAAGAAGAAACATATTGTTATACATAATTTAAATCAATTCAATTCACTCAGAAAAAAAAAAAATCAAGGCTTTACAAACTACTGTTTTCAGCGGTATAGCAGCACCAGTGACTCAATGGTCTCAGTATCCACCATTTGGAAAATGTCTCACTGTCCAACCTTTAGCACCATGGAATCTCATAGTCATCCTCCCCCCCGCCCCCCCCCGCCACCCTCTACCTTGGCTTCTTCTCTTACCCTGTGAAGAGCAAATACTAAACCCTTAGATCCTTTCTCTTCTGGCCTTTTATCCTTCCCCCCAAAAGCCAGTCAGTCATTTCTTTTTCATCAGTCTCACGCACATACACACACACATTATTTTTATGTGCTCCAGAACAATTCTGGTTCAGAGAAGAAAGCAAAGGGTTTACCAAAATAAGTATATGCATTATCTGTAGATTTAAACTGTCTCAGCTTTTCCTGCTCTGTCCCCTCAAATACATTCTATTCACTACCAATGGTTAAATTACTGATTAAGTTTTCTAGATATGTAAATTATATATTATCACAAATACACCGGAAATAAATATTCTCTCTATCAAAGATATTTTCAACTTGTATCAGGTGGACACTTGAGACTGTGTTGGCATCTCCTGTCTGGAGGGGAGATAGGAAGGTAGAGGGGGTTAGAAACTGGCAAAATTGTCGCGTAAGGAGAGACTGGAAGGGCTGACTCATTAGGGGGAGGGTAAGTGGGAGTATGGAGTAAGGTGTATATAAGCTTATATGTGACAGACTGACTTGATTTGTAAACGTTTACTTAAAGCTGAATAAAAATGATTATTAAAAAAAAAAGATATTTTCATGTTCCAGCAGGTGTACCATTCTCATTGATTTGTCTATAATAAGTCCTGTCAAAAAAAAAAAAAAAAGTCTGACTTTAAGAGGGCTGAAATCTATTCTAGTTAGGCTCAGAATACTGCTTTCCTTCTTTGTCTAGTCAGTTCCTACTCATCTTTATTCTTCCTTCAGATATAATTCAAGGGTCACTTCCTCAAAGAAGCTCCTCTTCCTTGATCTCCTGGTTTAGTTCAACTCCTGTTGTTACCCTAGCAACTAGCATGCAGGCTGGTGCTCTCTCTCCCATTTACCTCGGTTTGTGATCAGGCATTCATTGTCGTAATTTCTTTTCTATTAATATCTGTTTCTACCATTAGACTGTAAGCTCCATGAGCTTAGGGACAGTATCTGCTTTGGCTTCATAGTATGCTCCCCACGCCTAGTCATTCACCTCCGTTGTAATCAGGCATTCATTGTTACAATTTTTTTCTATTAATATCTGTTTCTACTTCTAAACTGTAAACTCCTTGAGATTAGGAAGAGTTTCTGCTTTTGCTTCACATTATATTCCCAATGCCTAGCACGGTGTGTGACATATACTGTGGCTCAATAAATAATTACTGAATTAATTATCGAATATTCCATTTCAAGGTATAGATGAGAGTTTAATATGTCATGTCTGCTAAGCACATTTGCAGGCTGGAGGAGAAAATGTCTTAACGCAAAGGAATTTCTAATGGAAAATGTTAACCTTCTGCAATAGGCCAAAGGGATAGCTCCTTCAGGGAAGGGTGGGATTTCCTAACACTCTTCTAGGATGCCAAATAAGAGCCCCTCTAAGGAACTGGAGGAGCTTTCCACTTGGCCTGTTGCAGAAGGTTGACATTTTCCGTTAGAAATTCCTTTGCATCTAGCCTGAAAATGTGCTTCGTATATATGACGTATTAAACTATCGCTAGTGTCTCTAGTTCTCTCAATAGGAGCTCTGGTTGCACAGTGGTTAAGGTGCTCAGCTGTTAACCAAAAGGTCAGTGGCTTGATCCTACCAGTTGCTCCAAGGGAGAAAGATATAAATTGCTCCAAGGGAGAAAGATATGGCAGTCTGTTTTTGTAAAGATTTACAGCCTTGGAAACCTTATGGGGCAGTTTTACGCCGTCCTACAGGATCGTGAGTTGGAACTGACTCAACAGCAATGGGTTAGTTCCTTCAATAGGATATCTACAGTAGCCGCTTATATTCCCAGAGTGCTTCAAATTCCAGCTTCATTACTGTAAATGTGGAGCTCTCGTCTTCCTCCACATGGCCCCTCAGGGGCCTCAGCAGGTCTACCAGTCGATGTCAAGCAGCTCATTTAGAGTTAGGAGGTAACTTAAGCAATGAGATAGCAATGTTCTCTTGGCTTGGGGCGTAAAGTGATCTGATGTCACACGATCCTTAGTACTGTCCTTTTTTTTTTTTTTAACCTTTGGGTCAACATTATAAAAGTGATTGAAAATGCTGTCCTCAGTTGGTATGGAATTAAGAACATGGTCTAGCCTTTATAACCATTAAAGTCTCAATTAACTAAAAAATGGGAACTCATTACCTTCCATGTAGCTTGTGATCTGGCTTTCAAATTACATCATTGCCATAGGCCTGTACCCACAGCCTCTGCTTCTCACCAGAAGACATTTTTCCCTCCAGAGTGGTCAGACATACTAGACATGTCTCCACAAAGAAGCAGCCAGCTCCTCTCTGAACAATGCCCCCCTTCTGATTGTCTAGAGCAGCAGAAGGGATATAACGTTTGATCTTCGGGAAATGCTGGAACTTAAAATATCTTGATGCACTGGGGAAAGCAAGTCTTAAAATCCTGGAGGAGAGGTCTGGCTTCCCCATTTCTCTTGGTCTGCCCAGTGTTTAGCAGTTGTTGGTACTAGGTAAAAATTGTTCCTTGGTCAACTGGTTGATGTGCAAATTGATTGTATTGGCGCCACTGGGCAGGATACCTACACTATCCTAAACAAGCCTGGAGGTCAGTGGTTGCTTGAGATGCTGGTCCCAGGATAAGCTCAAAATCACCTGGACAGAGTTTAACAAGAGAAGAAACTAAACTGCATCAGCCAAATATTACAGCTCACTGTGTATGAGGTGAGGCCTGAAAGTTGTATGTTATAAAACTTCTCCACAGGATTTACCATATTACGTAAAATCTAAGATGCTATTGAAGGTGGTGGCATTATTTTACCTATCTCTAAGAGAAAAAAAGTGCTGTCAATTAAACTGTACCATGGTGCTAACAATGCATTGAGCGTAAGTTTCATCTTGATTTTAGAGATGATAAAATGTGAAAAGACATGTATCTTGGAATTGATTAAACATGGCAGATGCCCAGCATGGCTAGGAAAACACGCTTTACAGCATTTGGAATTACATCATGGACTGCCAGAGAACAAACAAATGTCTTGGAAGAAGTACAGCCAGAATGCTCATTAGAAGCGAGCATGGAGAGACAGTGTCTCTTGTACTTCGAACATGTTATCAGGAGGCACCAGTCCCTGGAGAAGGACATCATGCTTGGTAGAGTAGAGGGTCATCAAAAAGAGGAAGAGCCTCAAGGAAAGGGATTTACACAGAGGCTGCAACAATGGGCTCAAGGATAGCAGCGATTGTGAGGACGGCACAGGACCAGCAGTGTTTTGCTTTGGGTCAGAACCTACTCAACAGCAGCTAACAACAACACGGTACCTTGTTGTGAGTTGGAATCAACTCAGTGGCAAGGGGTTTGGTTTGTTTTTTGGGTAGCGATGTTGGGGTTGATCATGAAGGAACAATATGAAGGACAAAGGAGGAGGAAGATTGTAAATAGGTAAGTAAATACGCTTGATCTGAAGAGAACCCCACAGAGTCCCTGAGTGATGCAGACAGCTTGCAGTTGGTGGTTCAGGTGCACCCAGCAGCACCACAGAGGAAGGCCTGCTGATCTCCTTCTCTAAGATTACAGTGATCGGGGGGAGGAGCTGGAAGAGCCCTGTAGATGATTTCTATCTATCAGTGAATAAGGTTGAAAATCACTAGTGTGAATCTACATTTTTTTACATCACAAAATTCAGAATACCAAGTCAAACGAAATTTTAGTTTTGATTTATAAATTCTTTTTCGAAGAGGTATAATGAAGATGAAATATTTGATCACATGTAGTTACTCATTTAGATGTCCTTTTTGAAAGGGAAAAATGTGCAAAAGTAGAACTGTCTTATAAAGACAATCAATAGTCATAAGAAATGGTATTTATATAAATAGGCAAGTAGGATGGTCAGGTGATTCGGATGTAGCAGTTTGGTTATGATAAGCTGTGTTAACTTGGATAAGTGACTCTTTATCAGCACTATCCAATAGAAATATAATATAAACCACACATGTAACTTTAAATTTTCTAGTAGCTGTATCATATTTTTATGGAAATAACACACGCTTTCTACGTTTGTTTGCCAGTCGTGCCCTCCCCCCCTTGAGGTATTTTCATAAACATCTCAATGGCAATATTTTTACATGTTGATGTGAAAAAAAATTAGCATAGTGTGCTTACAAAAATATCTTTGGGGGGTGTGGGTGACAAAAAAAAGTAGAAAGTGTGCATTATTTGCATAAAAATATAGTATTTTAAAAAGTTAAAACAGGTAAAATTAATTCTACTAATATATTTTATTTAATGTAATAACCCAAAATATGATCATTTCAGCATCTAATCAGTAAAAAATTATTTTTTTCATACCAAATCTTCAAAACCTGGTGTGTCTTTTCCACTTAAAGCACATATCAGTTTTGACTAGCCACATTTCAAGGGCTCACTATCCACCTGTGGTGAATAGCTACCAAACTGGACAGCATAGCTTTGTATTCTCTTTAGTATCTTACATGTCTGTAAATTATAAGAGTATTAGTCCTGTTATTACTTCCTGGCAGTGTAGATGGAATTCTTAGTGGAATAGGTGCTTAACTCCCTTCAAGAAAGTGCTTCAGTTTTATTTTCTATGGTTATTTAAACACATAAATTAAAAAAAAAATGTGATAATGTGCTAAGGAAAAAAGAAGCATGTGCATATAACCTTATTTAATTCAAAAAAGCAAATTATACAACTTTGACACACGTCTTTATGTCAATATTTCATATACACATTTTACACATAGACATAGCAGACAAATTTTCGTATACATAAATCAGTCTAAAATTTAGATTCAGATTTTGCTCATATAAGACTCTGAGCTGGTAGCTGAAATACAGGGGATACAGAGAAATGTGAGACACAGTGCCTGCTCTCAAGGAATTTACACCCTAGTTAGGGAGAAATACATGAGGCCCAATGAACTCTAAGATACTACTCAAACTGCTTTTGTAAAGTCGAATTTTGTGATGTGCATATAATGTGAGATGAATGGGATATTAGCTAGGGTTTATGTATTCTTTTCTACCCACTGCCTGTCTGTTTGTCGTACTGTGGTGGCTTGCATGTTGTTGTGTTGCTGGCAGCTATGCCACTGGTATTTCAAATACCAGCAGAGTCAGTGGCGTCATGAGGGTTGTTTTCACCCAGTGCGGTAACTCATGGTGTCACTTCTGGCAGCCCCACCCCTGTGGCTCCCTATAACTCCTCCCCTCTCCCGTTGGCTGAGGCAGAGACCCTCCTCTCCACCCAATGATGGGCACCTCAGCCCGGATGCCAGCACCCTGACTAGAGGGTGATGGTGGTGGGGTGTGATGAGTTACCACACTGGGTGACACCAACCCCAGCAACACCACCGCCTTGGTGGCCCCTCCCACACAGTGCCAACTCACTGTTGCCATGGACCCTGGGGTCATTTTGGTGTCACCCCCTTTGACAGGGTCTTGGGGTCATTTTAGTGTCATCCTCTCTGACACCTCCTGCACCATCCTGGTGAAACCACTGAGCAGAGTTGTTCATCATGGACAAGTTTCAGCAGAGCTTCCAGACTAAGCTAGACTAGGAAGAAAGGCTTAGTGATCTACTTCCAAAAATCAGCCAAAGAAAACCCTGTGGCTCACAACAGAATATTGTCTGATATAGTGCTGGAAAATAAGAATATGGCTCAGGACTGGGTAATGTTTCATTCTGTTGTACATAAGATTGCCGTGAGTCAGAGAGTCAACTCAATGACAACAAACAACTGCAATATATCTTTTGAAAGGCAGGGTTTTTTTTATTGTAAAGAGTTCATGTCATAAGGGTACCTGTAATCTTATTGAGCATCAAATCTGATTACGCAGAATTTTGAATCCTTGAAGGATTTCAGAGCAACTAATGGCACCATGAAAGCAGCCCTTGCTGGTTCATCTTAGTTTGTATATTGATTCTTAACAAAGCATATGGGTTTGCCCTCGGAATGACACAACTGCAAAAATACAAATTGATTATGATTGTAAGACAAAAAAAAAAAAATCAAGTTTGTTAGAGTTAACCAGAGAAACCATGGAAATCAAGCCACATTCTACATTGACATATCCCAGATTTAATTTTTCCTTCAAAAAGATTCCCAGGTCAAAGTAGCAAACCTCAAACCCCATGATATTCTCGGGTTCTGCCCATGGGCCACCACTTGTCTGTTGCTTAGCTCTTTGTTCCTTTGATGGCCCCAGTCTGGATAGTGCTACATTTGTGGGGTTCATTGTTGTTTGCAGCTTCCTCAAAATTTGCCAAACAACAAAAGGAAAAGAAAAATCCCCTGTTTAGTTTACTCGTTTCAATTTAATACCAGGTTAAGCAATCCTGCTTGTGACAAAAATCCTGTTTTCTGAGCTGCACATTCAAACAAATTGGAAAATGAGAAGCCAAATAGAAAAGTGCTGTGCTAAAATATCAAAGATTAAAAGCTCATTTTATATAGTTCCTTTGAACTCACTTTTGCTCGTTAGTTTTTTATTTTATATCCGTCTCCAAAATTGCCTGATGTCTACTGGTTCTGGGAGGAAAACAGAAAAGGTTCTTGGCGTCTTATCAGAAGCCAAATTATTGAGCAGATTTACATCCTACTATAATGTTGGCTTAGAGATATGTATGTCTCCCATCAAGCTCATATAACCTTCCCTCTGTCTTAAACTATAGGTAATCAATTCTATGGCAATACAAAGAGACTTACCTATTTCTTGGAAAGGAATAGAACAAACAAATGTTTGGACAACCACAGCTGTATTAATATACATGGGAAAGCAACAGCTAGTGTTATTCTACAGAAATGAATGAATGAATAAATAGACTCTAAGCACTTTATTCTTCTCACATAATTTCTTCCCAGTGACATTATTGAACAGGCTGTTGAAAACAAACATCGTTAAATGAGAAAAGAAGAGCAGCAGTCTTTCTTATTCCCCACTGCAACATTTTCCAATGACGAATGCTCCCTAAATGGATTTAGCTTTTTGAAAAGAAGTCAGAGAGAAATTTGATGTGGCCCCTTGACCCCTGGTAAGCACATGTATCTTCACCTGTCACACAACACACTGGCACTTGCTTACTTTTCAACAAAGACTATTGATTTTGCTTATTGGTTGCAGGCGAGTCCATAAAGAACAAATTACAAAGTCAGAGGTCCACAGTTAGCAATTGCTTGCATGATAACAGGGGGGAGTCTTCCTCTGCCCTCACCACTCACCGTTCACATCCTCACAACCTCAGGCAAAGGAGAAAGCTGGATAAGAAACCAAGCCTACGTTTGTTAAGTGCTGTAAAGTCAGGGTTGCATCCAAAGGTTTCTTTAAAGGACGAAACTACAGGAAATGAGCTACAACTATGTCAACCGTGTGTGTGGGGGGTGGGGGGACAGTGAGTGTGTGTGTATGTGTGTGTGTGTGTGTACATCTGTAGGTAGTGGAGGGGAAACAGATGCCTTAAAAGGACAGCAAACAAACCGTTCTGGATGTAGATAAGGGAACATGGAACGACCATCAGGTGAAGCTGTGAAATTTCCTTTATAGCAGAAGCATGTAGAGGGATCTAGGTATTTTGTGCCTGAAGGTAGTTTATGATGTGGGCAGTTTTTCAAGATAACTTCCAGGCTGAAGGGTCTATGATATACTTGCTAGAGATCCAAGGGTTATATAACATGCTTCCCCTATAATTAAACAAAGTCTATTGGTTGAACTTTCAAACAAGTCAGACAAAATAAGACAGAAAGCAAAGCAAGTCAAATCAGCTTGAAGCCACGAAATTGACTGTTCTTCATCAATTCATTTCTATCAACGCCTTAAATGGTTCAATCAACTGGATCAACCATGCAGTGAGCTGAATTTGTTGTTTAAACATCTCAAAACTGCTTTTCCATGTGACATTTTTCATCAGAGCTGTAGTCATAGAGTTGATAGTCAATAGCCTAAAAAAATGGTGAGAAATTAGTGGATGCTACTTACAATAATTCAATAATCTGACATTTTTTGCCTAAGAGTATACTCTAATTTTAGAAGTATAAACACCAAGGTGCTAATCACTAAAAGGAAGGCACAGGATTTTTAAAAAGACATGTCCTAATGCTCATCTGTCCTTCGCACAAATGAATATCCTAGAAGATCTAATTCTTTAATGAACCTCCTAGAAGTTCTAACTCTTCAGTGAATCTCCTAACCAACCCATTGCCGTCAAGTCAATTCCGACTCATAGAGACCCTACAGGACACAGTAGAACTGCCCCATAGAGTTTCTAAGGAGCATCTGGTGGATTTGAACTGCTGACCTTTTGGTTTGCAGCCTTAGCACTTAACCACTATGCCACCAGGGCTTCCATGAATCTCCTAGAAGTTCTAATTCTTCTGAGGACCCATGGTAGAGAGACAAGGCATGTACTGGAGACATGAAATTATTGATGGACAAGAAGATGGAAAGTGGCTCGGCTCGGAGCTTTCCTAGAGATTGATCAGGAAAATAAAGATCTGAGAAATATATCTGAAAGTTATCACCAGGTCATGTCGGCCCCACAGATAACCAATAACAAAGATGACTGTGGAGTCCTGGGATTCAGGTGTGCACTTCGTCCTCATCTTGTAACATAAGAACTGAAGAGCTAGCTTGGCTTTGGCACTTATTTGCTGACAATCATTTACTGTATTGGAGGGGATGCCATACAACCCAGACTGATCCACATGCCTCGAATAGCTGCACAGAAAGAGGAACTTCTAAATATACCTTCCCACGAGGCAGGGGCTCTGATGAATATCATTGTGTATTAACATCAGTCTGACGGAACTGCTGAGCTAGATTGCTGTTTTAAATGAAAACTAAAATCCTGGTCACTTTATTTCAGATGACACGATAGAGATTATCATAAGTATATCATAGACCCTTCAGCCTGGAAGTTATCTTGAAAAACTGCCTCTAGAGGGAGGTTTCAAGAAATGTTTGGGTATGCAAATTACTTGCTAAAATGGATTGGGATACAAAGGCTTGCAGGAGGGTAGGTGACTTTGGGAGGAAAATGATGAGTCCAGCTTGGGGCTCAGGGTATGAAGCACTGTCCAGGGTTACTGGCCACCCTCTCAGGCCCTATAAAACATACAGAATGTTGAGCAAGGAAAAGTCTCAGAATTCAAAGCCTAACTTTTCTCATTCCCACGATGCTCCTGGCAACCTCCCCTCTACCTCCCTTGGAACTCTGCAGCCCTCAAGCACATGGGCTTTTTGCAGTGTCAGGTGGATGGAATAAGTTTGTCATCACCTTCAGCTAGTAGTAGCTGTGAACTGGTTGGGGGATTGAGAGAGGAGTGGGGACATTTATGATCTTCCACAATGATTGCTGTAGCTAATTTTGCTGTGAAATATGGGGAGCATCTGGAGAGGGAATTCAATAAAATGTGGCCAAAATAGCACTCACTTTATGCCCTAGCTTCTGGCAACCGTTTAAGACAGCGCTGAGACAGATCATATGACCCCAGCCCTTGCAAGACCTCATCACTTTTCATGGGAGAACTGAAAAGTGCTGATTCTGGAGCGTTTATGCTGATGGAACACAGATAAAAATCTGCAGGTGTAACTTTAAAAAAATTTAGTACATGCAGCATAAAAAATATATCAGTACCACTGTACATCATCTGGACCCAACTTCAACATGGTCTTATAGATATAAAAACTCCCATCAGACTCTTGCAGGGTGCAAGAATGCATATTTGAAGTTATCCCATAACAAATAAAAGGTTAGAAAATGCTCCTTTTGTAGTTTTTGAAGGCCATCTAGTATGGTATTCACTTCTTATAACTCTAAAAGGCACATCTCTTTTCAATGCAAAGGCTTCGCGTATTACTAATGCATATTTCCGTCCATCCTTTTTCATCAGGTGAGAGCTTGTTCTACAGAAAACTTGAGGAAGAGTTGAGGGAGAAGGATAAGGAATGCGGACGGTTTCATAAGAAAGATATGGAAATGAGAGGTGGAAATGACCAAGCTCTAGATGAGTGGAGGAAGAGAAAATATGGAACTCTAGATGGAGGATAACCTTCTGAGGAGGCACTGAAGTTAGGACGAAATGTCCTACCTGTAAGGTGAACTGAACTGTATATTGAGCCCTATTCAAAACTCAAGCCCAAAAAATCAGTTAAGAAAACAAGGGTTGGGTGTGCAAAGACAGTTTGTATGATTGGAAGATACGCAAATCCATTTTTCCTAACTCAGCAGCACTTACTATGAATCACAGATATAGGATGAGATTGCTTCTGGAAATAATAGGCATATTCACCTGGTTCCTGTGGCCTGAAGAAATTGAAAGCACCTTAACCAAGCTTATGCCATTCTATCCTGAATGAAGCCATTAAGGTAATTTACAAAAGAGAAAAAGAGACAGAAAGATAGGGAAACAATATTAACTCGGAGTGGGGTAGGGTGTCAGGCAAAAATCTCACCCAGGTGTTTGGCATCATATGCCACCAAATTTAGATTCTCAAATCTAAATCTTCGGCTTCTTCCAATTGCCTCCTGAAACTTAAGATATCCAAAATTCATACCACCATCAACACCATCCCACCTTGCCAACCTCGTTTTCTATCTTCAGTTCAATAACTCTGTAGCTCCAACTAGTCCTTACGCTAGAAACATCGAAGACATGCTATGAGCTTCCTTTTCCCCACATCCCGTGGTCACAGACTACCACGTATTTTATGCCTAAATGCTCTATCTTATCATTTTCCTCCTCCAATGCTGTAGCTTTAATTTAGGTCTTCTTTACCCCTTCTCTGGATTATTGCACTAACTTCCCAATGCCTGACTCAAATCTCACCCACTCCCTTTGATAAATACTCCTCACTGCTGCCAGAAAAATCTTTCTAAGGGAAAATCTGTTTAGATTACTTTCCAGCAATGTCATGGATTGAATTATGTCCCCCACCTAAATGTCTGTATTACCTTGGTTAGACCCTGATTTCCAGTATTCTGTGGTTGTCTTCCATTTTGTGATTGTAGTTTTATGTTGAGAGGATTAGGGTGGGATTGTAACACCACCCTTACTAAGGTCACTGCCCTGATCCAATGTAAAGGGAGTTTCCTTGGGGTATGGCCTGTACCACCTTTTACCTCTTAAGAGATAAAAGGAAAGGGAAGCAAGCAGAGAGTTGGGGACCTCGTACCACCAAGAAAGCAGCACTGGGAGCAGAGTGCCCCCTTTGGACCTGGGGTCTCTGCACCCGAGAATCTCCTCGACCAGGGGAAGTTTGAGGACAAGAAATTTTCCTCCAGAGCTGACAGAGAGAGAAAGGCTTCCCCTGGAGCTGACACCCTGAATTTGGACTTTTAGCCTACTTTACTGTGAGGGAATAAATTTCTCTTTGTTAAAGCCATCCACTTGTGGTATTTCTGCTATAGCAGTGCTAGATGTCTAAGACAAGCACTAAATCTTCAATGGTTCCCTATTGCCCTTTGGAATCAAAGCCAAATTCCATAGGGTGGCATGAAGGATGTGATCCTCTCCCGTCTGCCTCCCTATTCTGTCTTCTTCTAAATCCCTGGCATTTGTTGCCAGTCACCATCTGTGTTGGAGCAGAACTGTGCTACACAGGATTTTCAGTGGCTGTTTTTTTTCAGAAGTAGATAGCCAGGCCTTTCTTCTGAGGCATGCCTGGGTAGACTCGAACCTCCAACCTTTCTGTTAGCTGAGCACATTAAGGCTTTGCTCCACCAGGGACTCCTCTAAAGATCTACTATGTTCACCCATACTCATGATCTACCTCTTTGGAGTAAAGGAAACCACAGATCCTGCTTCTCTCAGCCCATTCATTGAACTGGACTTTTAACAATGAATACAGGAAAAAATATAGAAGCAGTAGAACAAAGATTCCTAGCCTTGATTTGAAGATATGCCCAGGCAAACCATGTTTTTCAGCTCCCAGCAAACACGTCTCTCTTATAAGCTTGACTCTTACAAATCAAAAGCCCTTTGAGCTTTCAGAGTGTTATCTCTGCTATGGACTCTGAGAAACTCATTTTGAAACTTATAGCTGAGTTTCTTTGTGAAAGCCTGGATCTGCCCTCTCTTTGAAGCTATGCATGATATTAATTCTGTGGGTGGAAACCTATGTATGGGCTAACTAGAAAACTAGAAGCTACCAGAAATTTAAAAAGGCATCAGGTGGTATCTTTAAAATATTTTTTCTACTCTATTTTGATCTTATCAGAAAAATAACTTAGGCTCTGGTCTAGGAAATCTGACCCCCCAGGAAACCAATGAATCATTTCAAAACAACGAGAAACAGTCCCTAAAAACCCCAGTGACTGCCTGTGTAGAAACTCCCCAGCAAACAGAACTGAAATGCAACTCTCAAGTGCAGCTCAGCTTGTACTCCACAAAGATGTAATGGTTATGTGGATTTAGAACTTATAAAAGATGATGTCCCAGGCCAACATGGAATTTAATGGCATGTACCCATTTGTCTGTTGACTCTTAAAGGATTAAAATAGTCTATCTATCCACACAAAGCTCTGGCGGCAGAGTGGTTAAGAGCTCAGCTGCTAACCAAAAGGTTGGCAGTTTGAATCTACCAGGTGCTGCTTGGAAACCCTATGGGGCAGCTCTCCTCTGTCCTACAGGGTCACTATGAGTTGAAATCAACTCGACAGCAAGTTTTCTTTTCTTTTCTTTTTACCACATGGCACGTGGTAGAGTTCAGATGGTCTCTGAAAGGAGAAGTTTCTGAGTAGACAGAGGAGGAGAAGAATTTTACTTCTACCCACAAGAGCACAGGTGAAAATATCTTTACTTCTACAACTCCAGCAGAAGCTTTATTCTGTCTGAAAGAGCCAGAAAGGGGGGAATTAGGATGATGGTCTTGAAACAGTCAAAGCCAAATAAGAAAAAGCAATCAAGCATTGTAAGTGCCTTTAAGCTCTTCTCTTGGATATGCCTAGAACTATCATGAAGAAAAGTAAAAAAAAAAAAGGAGTTTCACAAGTGGCAAAATTAGCACCTAAGGGAAACCATGTAATTTGTGTTTAAAAAGAAAAAGTCACTTGAAGAAATTGAGCTCTCTTTTCTTTAAATTTAGTTTGAATTGATTTAAATTTAGTTACTTCTCCAATCATTACCATATACCTATACTCAACTGAAATTTTATTAATGCTTCTCTGCTATTTATTCCCTGATTCAAACTGTGAATAAAAGGTTTTCTCTCTATTATTACCAAATAGACATGAACTTTCTTAAGTAGATATTTAAGAATCAAACATCCTACAAACAGGTTTTTTTTTTTTCAACTCTTAAGACAGATGTATACCAACTTTTCTGTTCTGCAGCTTGACAATTTCCTGGTGGATTATTAGTTTTACCTGAATTTCCGGAAGCAAATACTATGAGTGCAATCAAAATGGGATTAACTATCTGGGGAAAAAATGTGCTTCCATTGATCTCTGCCATAATCAGTGATGTTCCCTTAGCACAAAAGGATAGCCATTCCATTATTAGGACTGGTTCCTTGGTTGGATCACAGTTGCAGGCAAAAATTCATTCCCCTTCTTTAGGTAACTCCCTCCCCTTGGCTTGGCTCAGCTCAGTGCCCTCAACTCAAGAAGGCTAACCAGGAGCCAGAACTGCTCTTTAAAAAAAACAGTGTCCTAATTCACATCGGGGATCCTAAGGGTTTTGTGCACATTTTTCATTTCCCCAGCAGCCCCAAAGAGCACATTCACCTTGCTCCATCCCTTTTCAGTTCTCAGAAACTAATTGGGGACCTTACATCAGAAGCCCTGGTGGCACAGTGGTTAAGAGCTCAGCTGCTAACCAAAAGTGGGCAGTTTGAATCCACCAGCCTCTCCTTAGAAAACCTATGGGGCAATTCTACTCTGTCCTATGGAGTCGTTAAGAGTCGGAATCGACTCAGCGGCATTGGGTTTGGTTTTTTGGTACATTCCGTTAAGGATATTCTTACTTCTAAAGCATACACAGAGTTTTCTTAAGAAGCAGATTATTCTATATCCCTAGTTCAGTATTTCAAATAAATGAACAAAAAGCAACCCTAATATAGTTGAAAATTTACCAATATCTTATGTAGATTCCTGAATACGAGTTCTTTTGGGAACTGTGATTTTTAGAAAATTTCCAAGTGCTCCTTAGTAGTACTATGGTCACTGCTAATAATAGCTTACATTTACCGAGTACCTATCATGTGCAAAACTGTAACTTATTTAATCCTCACAGCAATCCCGTAAAGAAGATACTCTTACTATTCCTTATTTTATAGACAAAAGTAGGCTTCCAGTGTGCGCTGCTAAACACATTATTGCCGAGGCTCTAGCTAAGTATCCATTAGCAAGTCATCACGTCCACAGATTGCTGGAACTGAAATAGGTCCTCCAGAGTTTTACATGTGGCTGAGATCTACCACCCACACGGCTTTTAAATAGTGTAGCATTTTCCCTTATGGTTACTAATCCTGTGTAGATCTAATGTTTCAGAAAATTAGATACCTTTTGAAGACGAAGTCTCCATCCATTGGAAGTCAATGCTCACCTTCTGGTGTGAAATGTTTTGCCTTAAATAATGAACATTGTGCTTTGTGTATATGCTGCTCACAGAATAACTCTCTGTATTGGGGACTGTTAATGCTTATCCAATATCTATGATTATGGGAAATTATAATGATAAAATGATGGAGCCTGATTGTTAGTCGAAGGCGTCCTCGTGGCGCAATGCTTAAGCACTCAGCTGCTAACCGAAAGGTTGGTGGTTCAAACCTACCAGCCGCTCCAAGGGAGGAAATACCTGGCACTCTGCCGCTGTAAAAATTACAGCTAGGAAACCCTATAGTGCAGCTCTACTGTGTCCTACAGGGTGGCCATGAGTAGTCAGAATGGACTTGACAGCATACAACAATAGCAGCATTGTTAGCCTGGAGGCTCTGGGTGATGCAAACGGTTAATGCCCTCGGTGGCTAATAAAAATGGTTATTGAACTGAATAAACAACACACATGGAGCGAGATGTGTGTGTGTGTGTGTGTGCGTGCGAGCGTGTGTGTGTGTTGCTCTCACTCACTGACTCCACCAACATTGCCCTAGGCAGCATTATCGGTTACCTCTTTTAAAACTCTCTCGTACAGGAGGCTGCAGAAGCTGGGAAAACTTAATTAATTAGTCACAGAACTAGTAAATGTCCTGTCTGAATTCTGAACCCAAGTTTTCCTGACTCCAAGCCAGGTTTTTTCAGTATACCATGCTGTTTGGCATTTGGGCGAAGGGAGGTGATTTCCTTTTCTAAAACAGAGGGGTATATTGGAAGGGAGTGTTAGGAGCTAGAACCGTGGTATCCTTTCCAGCTTCTCGGAGAGACTGCAGAATGAAAAGTATATGGGGGAGGATTACTGGCTGGCTTACAGTGCAAACCTCTGTGCTTTTCATTGTAGCTGTTTGGTATCTTAGGCCTGTTTATTGATCAGGTGATTTTTCTGACTAGGTGCTTTATTTTCTGTGCTGTTGCAGTGTCTGGTGCTTTATTTTATGCATTGTTACAGTGTCTGGCTGTAACTCATTCCCAAAAAATGACATGCCTCCTCCTTGCCAAAGTGTAGGTAATGCAGAGTGATTCATCAGAAAAGCAACATGACACATCAAAAATAAATTCCCATGACTAGTGATTCAGGTAGCTCATAAAGGCAGGAACATTGTATTATTCATGTCTAAGCAATGTTCATGGATAATTCACTATCTTCAAAGCCCCAGTGACGAGGCTTCTAAGACACATACACTGTTGCCGTGGACTTTGCTAAATCAAACCAGTTGTGCTGCAAGACACATTGTTATCAAAAGGTTCACTTTATAAATAGGCCCACCAGCCAGACTCACTTTCAGGTCTTAAAGCAGAAGTCTGAGGGCATCCTGAACTGTGTCTTGGGTATTACAAGAAACAATCTGTTTCGGAGAACTGAAGTTTCGCAGCAGACTTCTCACCCTGAACCAACACTTTTTTAAGCTTTTACCTTCACCACACTCTTCAAATCAAGGTGGAAAGACATTGCGAAAAAGTAGAGTAGAATCACTGGTCCAACTCTGGCTTTACTGGGCTGGAGACGAAAAACTACCGCCGGTGACCATGATGATGCATGTTAACAGACCCCTTTGATATGGTATGATATGATATGATATGATACGATACGATACGATACGATACGATACGATACGATATATTAGTATAATATAAACACCTTACAGTATTTACTACTATTTTTACAATTTCTTACAATTTAAATGGCTTCCATCTTACTAAATTACCAACATAACCTATGTGCTTTATTCATTTTGTTTGGAATTTGTCCTCATTTCTCAGAAATGCGGTAGAGCAGATAGAAGATTCTATACAAAATGGGAGACAATAATGCCTGGTGGGTGAGAGCTGAGCCTTTAGACTCAAACGGATCTTGGCTCAAATACTTGCTCCGCCAATTACTAGTTGTAGGATCCTGGAACAGTTATTCAACTTCCCCAAACCTCAGACATCTCATCTATAAAATCCTAATTTTTAGGGTTGCTGTGAGGATTAAGGAGCCCTGGTGCCACAGTCGTTAAGAGCTCAGGCTGCTAACCAAAACGGCAGCAGTTCAAATCCACCAGCCGGTCCTTGGAGACCTTATGGGGCTGTTCTACTCTGTCCTATACGGTCACTATGAGTCAGAATCAACTTGACAGCACCTGGGTTTTTTTTTTTTTTTTTAATGAAGATTAAGGAGCCCTGGTGATGTAGTGGTTAAGAGTTGGGCTGCCAAGAAAAATGTTGGCAGTTCGAATCTACCAGCTGCTCCTTGGAAACCCTGCTCTATCCTTTAGGGTCGCTACGAGTCAGAATCGACTTGATGGCAACGGGTTTGATATTCCCATTTCTTTTTTTAATGAGGATTATATAACATTGAATAATATGCAGGTGGGTGCTTTGCACACAAGAATTACTCAAATAACATAAGCCATTTCTAGTACTAAGAACAACAGTATAAAGTAAACTTCAGAATTTCCTAGAAATCTACACCTCCCCAAAGGTCTCATACAGAGGAATCTAAATAAGATATTTCCACATCATTGACCATTTTGAGAGCCTTGGGGGACACCAAATCCAAGAGACAACAATCCGCCCCCTGAAAAGATCCTGTGGGAGCCCTAGAATGAAGAAAGTTCTTTGTGATTCCTTTCTCCTGACTGGTTTTTAACACTTCGCTTTTGTTGTTGTTGATTTCAAGGCAGAACACACAGTGTATTGAACTTAAACCGCCACAGTAGCCATATACATAAAGAGCACAAATTACATAAAACCGGTTTTTGTAGATGTAAGAGTCTTTATTTCCAAGCAGATTGTTAGCCCCCAAGCCTAGAAACCTGAATTCAATTTTGTATTTCCAGCAGTTTTCATGGGACCTGGCACATAGTGGATATTAAATTAATGTTGAAAAAATAAATGAATGGATAAATTATTTTCCTCATCTCTAGAAAATGTTAAAAAATGAGTTTGATCACACCTGTTAGATGAAGAGTGATACCGCTTGAATTTCTTCCCAGGTAATTATATTGTGTCTGAACACAGGCATTTGAGAAGTTTGTGTAGTATTTGAGTCATAAAGAGTCTTTTAAAAAGCAATGTTTATTGATCTTTTTCCTTATATTAATATTTCTTTAGTTTTATTATAATTTATTATCTTTTAATTTATTCTGTGGTGTGCATGCATGTGTGTGTGTGTGTGTGAGAGAGAGAGATAAATGCAGGAGTGTGTGAATTTGCCTCCTTCTCAGTCTCTTCAGCTCACTGTCCAGCTGCACTAGACAAAGCCTTTAACTGAGACCTGACTGTGCACACACTTCATTATCGCTGCATTAAATGTAGCTCCCCCTTCACTGCCTGGAAACTCAAACCAACAAAACCAAACTCATTGCCAGCGAGTCGATTCTGGCTCATAGTGACCCAACAGGACAGAGTAGGACTGCCCCATAAGGTTTCCGGGGAGCAGCTGATAGATTCATACTGCCAACCTTTTGGTTAGTAGCCAAGTTCTTAACCACTGCACCTCCTGGAAACCCAGCAGGCAATAAAATAACCTAATTCAGAGAGCTCTACATCCTAAGTCAGGCTAATTTCTATTTGAAATAATGAAAACGTGAATTCAAGTAAGTTTTTCGTCAATTTATAAGACTTTTATTCCCCAAATTGCCCATCCTGGGCTGTTGTTTGTCATTGGCCCTCTTGGCAGCCTCAGGAACTGATCTCTATCTAATGTATAATAGAAATTCTTCAAATAAATGACAGGGAGCACGCCAATTAGCTATAATTTGTATGGAATAGAAAAATACAATCCAAATAGCTAAAAATACTTTTTTAGAATGCCAACAGATCAAATGGATTTAAAAACAATTGTTTACTTGGTTGAAACTCAGGATAATGTACGTGTGTTTCAGAGCCTTGCCTTGTGTGGGGCACACAGTAGGTACTCAGTGAACATTTGTTAACCGAACTTTCTGAAATGAGTAGACATAGCCACAGTGAGCCAGTTTCAGCATTGGCAATGTAGTGGCTGTTCAGTCATTTCGAGGAACAAATAGCATCAGCTGTGCAGTAATCTCAGGAAAACTTTAATATTTTAAAAGAACCAGCAAGCTGAATCAGTACCTTGTATCAAACTGATGTTAGAGACCATTTCTGCCGTCGTCAACAGAAGCATCGTATGATATTACTGCAGTCCAGGAAAAGCAAATAAAGCACAAAACAAAAGCTCAAGGTGATATTATCTTCTAGCCATAAAAATAGACCTGCAGCCCTGATTAAGAAACACCAGCATTGATTTTAACAATAAATACAAAATTTTTAGCAGCAAGGACAAGTGTTTCTTTGCAAGTAGTCCTTTGCTGAAATGAGACAAAATACCCTCAGCAGTAAACTGAATATTTTAGTGGTGTGATCATCTAGAGACCTTGTCCTACATTCGTTACTATAAAACTTAATTTTTTGCTTTGTTTTTCTCTAAACTCTGTTTTAGCGGGTAAATAAATTCGGCAAACTACCTCAAACTGTTGATAAAAGAAACGATAAATGCGTCCTCTGTCTAAACATCCTCTCCAGAAATTGGTATATCTAGGGATGCAACAAGAACTCTGGCTGCAAAGTGGATTTGAAAGGTAAACTAAAATCTGTCCTAGGGGAATGCAATGCATCCCATATAACACACTGAAGCAGCAGTATGGATAGTGTGGGGAAATGCATAAAGGTGAGTGTAGAATTAAGAAGTATACATACTACCCTCCATATGGTGTCATATAAATTGATTCGGCTATGGAAATTGGGCTCTGCTGATATTGTGATACTACGGTACATTTCTTATAGTACATTTCTTAAAGTACTTTACAAATGGTATTTTGGTTTCTGATTCCATAAGAGGAAGACAACAAACAACAATAGAAAACAGAAAAATTAGTTATGTGATTCTGCTACTTATGAAAAAAGAAAATAATAGTGTTCCTTGAGTCTCCATGAATTCTGAGCCAACTGAGGAATAAGACAGAAGAGTCAGCGGATAAAACCAAAGTACCACCTTTATTGTCAATAAAGGACAAGTTGGACAATACAGCATATATTGAGTGCCAAATTGGCCTGCTAACTGAACTACAGAATTGGGCAGATTTACCTGCCAATCTCAAGATACGTAGAATTGATGATGGTGGAGCAGTAAATGCCTGCTCCCTATGAGCAACTTGCTCCCAAGATAGAGAAGGATGCACCTAAGCTGAGCATTCTTAGTTTATTCTTTCCAATTTGACCAACAGCTACTCCACTTCTGTTAAGAAATGAGAGCCAAAATGCTACCTTGAGCATAACCCACCCGAATTTTGAGGCCATCTCAAGAATAGATTTGACAAAACTCCCTGAGGGACAGAATTGCTGTGCTGAGGGCTGTGGGGAACATGGTCTCAGGGAACATCTAGCTCAATTGGCATAACATAGTTCATAAAGAAAATGTTCTATGTTCTACTTTGGTGAGTAGTGTCTGGGGCCTTAAAAGCCTCTGAGCTGCCATCTCAGATATTCCGCTGGTCTCACCCCTTCAGGAGCAAGGAAGAATGAAGAAAACTAAAGATGCAAGGGAAAGATTAGTCCAAAGGACTAATGGACCACATCTACCACTGCCTCCACCAGACTGAGGCCAGTAAAACTAGATGGTGCCTGGCTACCACCACTGACTGCTCTGGCAGGGATCACAATAGAGGGCCCCGGACAGAGTTGGAGAAAAATGTAGGAGAAAATTTTAATTCAGAAAGAAAGGCCAGGCTTGCTGGCCTAACAGAGACTGGAGAAACTCTGAGAGTATGGCCCCCGGATTCCCCTTCAGCTCAGTAATGAAGTCACTCCTGAAGTTCACCCTTCAGCCAAAGATTGGACAGGCCCATAAAACAAAATGAGACTAAAGGGGCACACTAGCCCAGAGGCAAGGACTAGAAGGCAAGAGGGGATGGGAAAGCTGGTAATAGGGAACCCAAGGTGAGAAGGGAGGGTGTTGACATGTCCTAGGGTTGTTAACCAATGTCATAAAACAATATGTTTACTACCTAATGAGAAACTAGTTTGTTCTGTAAACCTTCATCTAAAGTACAATAAAAAAGTATATATATTAAAAAAATAGACTTGATGCATTCAACTCTAATGACCAAAGACCAGACAAGTTGTGGGAAGACATCAAGGACATCATACATGAAGAAACCTAAAGGTCATTAAAAAGGCAGGAAAGAAATAAAAGACCAAAATGGATGTCAAAAGAGACTCTGAAACTTGCTTTTGAATGTAGAGTAGAAGAAATGGTGAAGAAAGAGAGCTGAAAGAATAATTTCAAAGGGCAGCTCAAGAAGACAAAGTAAATTATTATAATGAAATATGCAAAGACCTGGAGTTAGAAAACCAAAAGGGAAGAACACACTCAACATTTCTCAAGCTGAAAGAACTGCAGAAAAAATTTAAGCCTTGAGTTGCAATTGTGAAGAATTCTCTGTGCAAAATATTGAATGACGCAGGAAGCATCAATAGCAAATGGAAGGAATACACAGAGTCATTGTACTAAAAAGAATTGGTCGTAGTTCAAACATTTCAGGGAGCAGCACGTTATTAAGAACTGACGGTGTTGAAGGACGAAGTCCAAGCTGCTCTGAAGGCACTGGTGAAAAACAAAGCTCTAGGAATTGGAGGAATACCTATTGAGATGTTTCAACAAACAGATGCAGCACTGGAGATGCTCATTCATCTATGCCAAGAAATTTGGAAGAGAGCTACCTGGCCAACTGACAGGAAGAGATCCATATTTGTGCCCATTCCAAAGAAAGGTGATCCAACCAAATGCAGGAATTATTGAACAATATTATTAATATTATATACAAGTAAAATTTTGCTGAAATCATTCAAAAGTAGTTGCAGCAGTATATTGAGAAGGAACTGCGAGACATTCCACCGAGATTTGGAAGAGGACATGGAACAAGGGATATCGTTGCTAATGTCAGATGGACCCTGGCTGAAAGCAGAGAATATTAGACAGATGTTTACTTGTGTTTTATTGACTATGCAATGGTATCCCACTACAAAGATCATAACAAATTATGAATAATATTTCGAAGAATGGGAATTCCAGAAAACTTAACTGTACTCATGTAGAACCTGTACATACACCAAGAGGCAGTCATTTGGATAAATTAGGGGATATTGCATGTTTTAAGGAAACCCTCGTGGCATAGTGGTTAAGAGCTACAGCTGCTAAACAAAAAGGTAGACAGTTCGAATCTACCAGGGGCTCCTTGGAAACCCTATGGGGCAGTTCTACTCTGTCCTTTATGGTTGCTATAGCCTGAATCGACTTGACCACAAAGCGTTTGGTTTTTTGGTTTGGTTGCTTGGTTTAAAATCAAGAAAGGTGTGCGTCAAGGTTGCATCATTTCACCATACTTACTCAATCTGTATGCCGAGCAGATAATCTGAGAAAGTGGACTGTATGAAGAAAAATATGGCTTCAGGATCAGAGGAAGACTTCTTAACAACCTGTGATATGCAGACGACACAACTTTGCTTATTGAAAATGAAGAGGGCTTGAAACAATTACTGATGAAGATCAAAGACTACAGCCTTCAGTATGGATTACAACTCAACATAAAGAAAACAAAAATCCTCACACCTGGACAAATAAGCAATATCATGATAAATGGAGAAAAAGTTGACATTGTCAAGGATTTCCTTTTACTTTGATCCACAATCAACACCCATGAAAGCAGCATTCAGGAAATCAAAGGAGGTATTGCATTGTGCAAATCTGCTGCAAAAGACCTCTTTAAAAAGTGTTCAAAAGCAAAGACGTCACATTGAGGACTGAGCTGCACCTGATCCAAGCCATGATATTTTCAATCATCTCATATGCGTGTGAAGGTTGGGCAATGAATAAGGAAGACTAAAGAAGAATTGATGCCTTTGAATTATGGTATTGGCAAAGAGTATTGAATATACCATGGATTGCCAAAAGAACAAACAAATCTGTCTTGGAATAAATACAGCTAGAATGCTCCTCAAAAGCAAGGATGGCAAGACTTTGTCTTATGTACTTTGGACATGTTCTCAGGAGAGACTAGTCCCTGGAGAAAGACATCATGCTTGGTAAAGTAGAGGGTCAGTGACAAAGAGGAAGGCCCTCAACTAGATGGATTCACATAGTGGCTGCAACAATGGATGCAAGCATGACAATAATTGTGAGGATGGTGCAAACCAGGCAGTATTTTATTTTGTTGTACGTGGGGTCGCTATGAGTCGGAACTGACTCAATGGTACCTAACAATAACAACACTCCCAACCTACTCCCCCAAGTGTCTGTCAGTTTGTCGTACTGTGGGGGCTTGCGTGTTGCTGTGATGCTGGAAGCTATGCCACCGGTATTCAGATACCAGCAGGGTCACCCACGGAGGACAGGTTTCAGCTGAGCTTCCAGACTAAGACAGACTAGGAAGAAGGACCCGGCAGTCTATTTCTGAAAAGCATTAGCCAGTGAAAACCTTATGAATAGCAGCAGAACTCCCAAAATGCATATGATATTAATCTATAAACGAAACCAGTTGCCACTGAGTCAAGTCTCACTCACGGCAACCCATGTGTGTCAGAGTATAACTGTGCTTCAGAGGGTTCTCGATGACTGAGTTGTTAGAAGTAGCTTTCCAGGACTTTCTTTAGAGGGGCCCTTTGGATAGACTTAAACTTCCAACCACTCCATTAGCAGCCAAGCGTATTAACCCTTTGTACCATACGAGGATTCCTAACCTACGGGTGAAATAAATAACTTACTCTGGAAGCGATTTCATGTTTTTACTCTGTCCTCTGTAACTCTGTAACCTCATGTATTCTGATTTATATTACATACTTCTAATGTCCAGGAAGGAGCAAGGCAGTGTAATTATGTTAGCATGGTACTCAGCACAGTACTACATGCAATTAGGTGTATAACTTGTGCTAATGCTCTGGCCAAAACTCAGTCCCCCTGCACGCCCAGCAGTCATAATTTCTCCATCTATTTGTACATTAACAGTTTAACCATCTAATTTTGAAGGCCATGGGAAGTTAAGAAGACTTTAGCTAGAACAGAGCTATGGTCAGGGCAAGAGAGCACTACCTGTGCCATAAGCACGTTGTTAGCAAACATGAGTCATCGTTTTAGCATCAGCCATTGAGTTGTGTCTTAGTCTACGGTATATCTGCTCTTTTTTGCTTATTTGGGGGTTATTCACCTTAAAACAAGTGTAAAAAATGTGATAATGCTGCAAGAGTTAAAAGAGATAAACAGTCATTATAGAAATAGAAACGAAACTAAAATTTACCAAGCTACTATGTCCTAATCAGTTGAATAATGTCACATTGGATTTGCTAACAAATAGAATTAGGAAAAACCTTCCAAATTCTAAACTATTTGTGAGTAGAGGTGCTTCTTTATCACATCAAGTAAGTTTTACGTTATAATTCAGCGTTAAATTATTTGTTCCTGTGTTTCAGCATATGCCAGATCAGGTTGAATTGTACCTTATTTGCATTTTGCACAGTAACAATGGAAACTTTTATTCTTAATTTATATATCCAATGCATACAATTTCGCTGCTAAAATCAAAGAGGGGTTTCCCACTTTCAGATGTTTGGCACAACCGATGGCCTTCCCACTGTAAAACATACTTATTGATGCATTGCTAGGCTTAGAAATAGAAGGGAAAACTTCAAGTCCTTCCCTTCTACTAAAAGAGAGAGAGAAGATCATGGAGACAAACCTTGGAGACTTTGCTGGGAGCAGCAAGTTGTGAGCAGCCTGGAGGACCAGTGGTGTCTTGAAAGCAATGACAGTGGCAGTACTACATCCTACAAATAAGGTGCTAAGCCTTCAGCCAGGCTGAACTGGAGCTGAACTGGACATCTCCTCATTAGGCAGGATCCTGGAGGGGAGCTAAAGAGGTCTTAGGTTGCTGGCACCACCTGCTCCCAGCAGGGGCAAATATATCTGGAGGAAAGTATCTCCAATTTGACTCTGCGTAATTTCCACAGATAAAAATTGTGCAATTTAGAGTTCACAAAAATCATCAAATTCAAAAGTGAGCAAGGCTTCACTGAAGAGAGTCAAAAAGCAGCAACAAAAGGCAGATTTAGATCCTCATGGACTTCGTATATCTGAATCATCATAAACAGAATATTGAATAGTCTTGTCCAAAATATTTAAATAACTAAAGGATGGGATCACAAAATGAACAAGCAACAGGAGACCATCAGGAATGACTACACAGAGCTAAAAAAGAACAAAATGGAGCTTTGAAAGTGAAAATATAATTATTAAACAACACCCTCAATGGGTGGGTTAAACAGCTTGAATTAACAAATAGTTAATAAATAGTTCCCTAAAAGCATATCTGAAAAAAATTAATAAGAATGCAGTAAAAACTAACAAGATAGAAAATATGAAATAGAAATTAAGAGAGACAGGGTATGATGTGAGGTCTAATATACTTGTGTGCAATCAGAATTCTAAGAGGAAATCATAAAGGTAATTAGAATTATATTGTTGAGAATTTTCCATAAATGATGAAAAAAATGAATCCACATTCAGGAACTATAACATGTCTTAAGTAGGATAAATAAAAAGAAATCCATATCCAGATATAGCATAGTGACAGTGCAGAATGCCAAAGACAAAGGCTACTTCTTAAAAGCAGCTGGAGAAAGAAAGAAGGCCACATAGGATGGAATGGCAATTTGCCTGACAACAGACTTTTTAATTTCTCCACATCCTCATCAACATCCGTTGCTTTCCTTTTTTTAAATCATAGCTATTTTAGTGTGGGTGAGGTTGTATCTCATAGTGGTTTTGATTTGCATCTCCCTATTTGTACTAGTTTTTTTTTTTTATTTGTAAGTTGTCTCTTCACCTTGTTGATAAAGTCCTTTGGTAAAGAAATGTATTTAATTTTTGGCCAATAAGGAAGTGCAAATCAAAACCACTATGAGATACAACCTCACCCCACTAGAGTACTTATAATTAAAAAAAAGAAGAGAAAAAAAAAAGGAAACAACAGGTGTTGACAAGGATGTGGAGAAATTAAATTGGAGCCCTGGTGGCACAGTGGTTAAGAGCTTGGCTGCTGACCAAAAGTTTGATGGTTGGAACCCACCAGCCACTCTGCAGCAGAAAGATGTGGCAGTCTGCTTCCCTAAAGATTGGCAGCCTTGGAAACCCTGTGTGGTAGTTCTGCTTTGTCCTATAAGGTCGCTATGAGTCAGAATCGGCTCAACGGCAGTGAGTTGGTTTGGTTAATGGCTAATGGCATTGAGTATGTTTTCATGTGCTTGTTGGCCATTTTATAGGCTCTTCAATGAAAAGTCTTTTCAAATCCTTCACCCGTTTTTTGATTAGATTGTTTGTGTTTTTATTGCTAGGTTGTACAAGTCTTTGTTTTTTATATTCTGAATATTAGACCCTTTTTAGATATATGGTTCCTAAAATCTTTCTCCCAATCTATAACTCGTCTCTTCACTTCGTTGATGAAGTCCTTTGATAGACAAGTGCATTTAATTTTTGAGGTCCCATTTATCTACCTTGTATTTTGTTGCTCGTGTTTTTGGTGTCATAGCTGATAACTCATTGTTAAATACTAGGTCCCATAACCTTACTCCTATGTTTCTTCTAAGAATTTTATGGCCTTAGTTCTCACATGTAGGCCCTTGATCCATTTTGAATTGGTTTTCGTATATGGCGTGAGGCATAGATCCTGCTTCATCTCAAAGGGTTGTTTTGATGGTTACATTTGATAATCTATACCAGATAAAAAGTAAGAGCTCAACAAATTATATACAACAGAAGTTGACAAGTATATACACACACACACTAAATTTAATAATATACTTACAGTTTGTGAGGAAATAAGTTGGGAGTTAAAGTGAAGAAGTAGCCCTCTCAAAGACTCCTGGATGGAGTTTGAACGGATACATGGCTTTCCAGAATGTCATTTTGAAGTATGAATGAAGAGTCTTAAAAATATTACATTCCCTTTTACCCAACAATTGCATATCCAGGGTTTGCTCCTAAGCAAACAATCAAAGAAAGGCAAGATTATTTCAATTACAAAGGTATGTATCTCAGAGTTATAGTAGCAAGAATTAGAGACAATCTAAATATTTAACAGTACGGGACTTGTTAAATAGAACACAGTACATTCGTCGTATAAAGGAAATCTATATAGTCAATAGAAAAATGTTTTTAAAAAACTATAATGATGGGGGAACAATTATAAGGTATTAAGTTAAAAAATATGTTAAAGCAGAATTCTTATAATAATCCAAATTTTATTTTTAAAAATTGATCTGTATTTGTCATCTTAAATCAGAAGTTGACAAATACTGTATAGGACAAGATAATAAATATTTTAATTTTTATGGGACACATTTGATCTCTGTTGCATATTCTCCTTTGTTTGCTTTTAACTCTTTTAAAAATGTAAAAACCACTGTTACCTCAAAGTTTATACAAAACAGCTTTTGTCCATAGACTGTAGTTTGCCAACACCTGGTCTTAGATAAAAGTTAATAGTGATTACCTGTGAGTAACAGAATTTGAAATATTTTTTCTTCTTTATATCTTTCCATGTCTTCTAAATTTTATAATAAAGCATATGCCATTGTAAACTCAAAAATGTTGTTTAAAAATTCCATAGAGATTTTTAAAGTTAAACCCAGATATTTTTGCTTCTTCCTATTACCTCTTTCTCTCTTTTGCTGACCCTCTGCCTTACCAAGCGTGATGTCCATTTCTAGGGGCTGGTCCCTCCTGATAACATATCCATCCCTGTCCAAAGTACAGGAGATGAGATCTCACCATTCTTGCTTCCAAGGAGCATGCTGGCCTCAACGAGACAGACTGACACAATGACTGCAATAACGGGCTCAAACATAGCAACAGTAGGGCAGTGTTTTGTTCTGTTGTACGTAGGGTCACTATGAGTCAGAACCAACTCAACGGCACCTAACAACAACAACATATTATCTCTGAGATTGAACAAATGAGAGCTAGGCTGATAATATCATTAAAAAAAAAAAATTATCAACCCTTAAATCAGAATCAAATTCTTATTTGCTTATGCTACAAAATTTATGCAAGCTTTTAGTGCAAAAAGACAAAAGAAGATGTGCTAGTCCTTACCAGCCCTCAAATGGCTTGGGAGGGGGAGGCTCAATGCCATCATTTTATACCTCTTCTCTGGCTGTACCTGCTGCTCTCAGCACCTGAAATAGTAAAGTAATTGCAGTACACTAGTATTGCCATGACACCGAGGAAATCTCCACTGCAGGAAGAAAGAAAAATGCCATCGTGTTAAAGAAAAGAGTGCTGCTAAATACAACCACGTGGTTTTAAATCATCAGATTGGAGAGTATGGGAATCCCTGAGATTCACACCTTTCTTTCCTAAGAGCAAGCACCCCATTTCCTTTAGTGAAAAGGCACACAGGCATGCTATCATCAAACCAAACTCATTGCCATCTAGTTGATTCTGACTCGTAGTAACCCTATGGGACAGAGTAGAACTGCCCCATAGGGTTTCCAGGGAGAGCTTGGTGGATTCATACTATGGAGACAGACAGATTGTTTTTCAGGAACCTACTTCCAACAGGACAGACTCCTCACATGCCATACACGTGACTTTGTATCTCTACTCATGCTCTTTCCTCCTATCTAGGATATTCTTGTCTGCAGAAGAAGCTTTGCCTTTGTATTCAAACAGACATGTGCCTCACAAACTAGTTCTGTCACCTTGGCATGTCCACTGACTTCTCTGAACCCTAGTTTACACATACATTAACTGTGGATAACAGTACCTCATTTACATGGTTCTACCACCTCTCTGTCAGTTTGTCGCACCATGGTGGCTTGATTATTGCTGTGATGCTGGAAGCTCTGCCACCGGTATTTCAAACATTATCAGGGTCACCTGTGATGGGCAGGCTTCAGTGGAGCTTCCAGACTAAGATAGACTAGGAAGAAAGGCCCAGTGATCTGAAAATTAACCAGTGAGAACCTTATGAATCACAACAGAATATGGCCCAACTTGCTTGCTTTGGACATGTCCTCAGGAGGGACCAATCTCTGGATCATCATGTTTGGTGAAGCAGAGAGCCAGCGACAGCGAGGGAGGCCCTTGATGAGATGGGTTGACGCAACAGCTACATGGATGAACTCAAGCATACCAATGACTGTGAGGATGATGCAGGAACAACCAGCATTGCATTCTGCTGTCAGGAGTTAGAGTCGACACGACGGCAGCTATCTATCTAGTTAGCTAGATAGCTGTCTCTCATATGGTTACTATGACATTAAATAAAATAATATATACTAATTACATGTAAATTGCTCATAATGTGTCTAATGTATAATAGGGGCATAATAAATCACAGATGTTAGATAAAATTAATTTCCTTCTACCATCCCAAATTTTACCAATTCTGCAATGTCCAGCTCTGATCTCAATTTCTCCCTCACTTACTTGCCTCTCTACTTAAGCCAACATTGACCTCACTTGTCTCTCCATTTCTATAGTGTTTATTTTCTGCTCACTAACTATAGCATTTAATTGTATAATATTTGATTTGTCATGTAGCTCTTGTTTAATTTCATTTATTTAGGTAAAAAAATGAGCTGATTTAAAGAGAACTTTTAACACTAAGGCTGTTATATTAAAATGAATAATAGCCAGATAAAAGAATTAGTAAATAAATAAAAAGGGATATTACATATTAAGGAAAACATTGGAAAGTTACCAAAAAATGACTAAAATTTGGGTAAAGTGGCTGAATTCCATCCTGTCCTCTTCCTTTTGGATTCCTATGGCAACATTTGGGTGATTTGATCCAGCTTTCTCTTCTTTCCTACTCCCTTTCCCTTTCTGAAAGGATAAATGTTGATATCCTAGGCATTAGTGAGCTGAAATTGACTGGTATTGGTCGTTTTGAATTGGACAATCATATGGTCTACTATGCCAAGAATGACAACTTGAAAAGGAATGGCTTTGCATTCATCATCAGAAAGAACATTTCAAGATCTGTCCAGTCAGTGGCAGAATAATATCCATACACCTACAAGGAAGACAAGCTAATATAACTATTATTCAAATTTACACATCAACTGCTGAGGCCAAAGATGAAGGAATTGAAGATTTTTGCAAACGTCTGCAGTCTGAAATTGATCGAACGTGCAATCAGGATGCAGTGGTAATTACTGGTGATTGGAATGTGAAAGTTGGAAAGAAAGAAGAAGGATGGTAGGTGGAAAATATGGCCTTGGGTGATAGAAATAATGCCAGAGATCACGTGACTGAATTTTGCAAGACCAGCGACTTCTTCATTCCAAATACCTTTTTTCACCAACATAAACATGGGCTTTGTCAAATAGAATACACAAGAATCAGACTGACTGCATCTGTGGAAAGAGGTGATGAAAAGGCTCAATACCATCAGTCAGAACAAGGCCAGGAGCCAACTGCTGATCAGACCATCAATTACTCATATGCCAGTTCAAGTTGAAACTGAAGAAAATTAGAACAAGTCGATGAGAGCCAAAGTATAAACTTGAGTATATCCCACCTGGATTTAGAGACCATCTCAAGAATAGATTTGATGCATTGAACACTAATGACCAAAGACCAGATGAGTTGTAGAATGACATCAAGGACATCATACATAAAAAAAGCAAGAGGTCATTAAAAAGACAGGAGAGAAAGAAAAGACCTAAATGGATGTCAGAAGAGACTCTGAAACTTGTTCTTGAATGTTGAGTAGCTAAAGCAAAAGGAAAAAATGATGAAGTGAAAAAGCTGAACAGAAGATTTCAAAGGGTGGCTCAAGAAAACAAAATAAAGCATTAGGATGACATGTGCAAAGAGCTGGAGATAGAAAACCGAAAGGGAAGAACACACTCAGCATTTCTCAAGTTGATAGAACTGAAGAAAAAATTCAAGCCTTGAGTTGCAATAGTGAAGGATTCTATGTGCAAAATATTAAACAACTCAAGAAGCATCAAAAGAAGATGGAAGGAATACATGGAGTCACTACAGGAAAAAGAATTGGTCAGTGTTCAGCCATTTCAGATGGTAGCATATGATCAGAACCGATGGTATTAAAGCAAGAAGTCCAAGCTGCACTGACGGCATTGGTGAAAAACAAGGCTCCAGGAATTGAGGGACTACCAATTGAGATGTTTCAACAAACATATGCAGCACTGGAAGTGCTCACTCTTCTATGCCAAGAAATTTGGAAGACAGCTACCTGACCAACCTACTGGAAGAGATACACATTTATGCCTATTCCCAAGAAAGGTGAACCAATCAAATGTGGAAATTATCAAAAAATATTATTAATATTACATGCAAGCAAAATTTTGCTGAAGATCTTTCAAAAGTGGCTGCAGCAGTATATCGACAGGGAACTGCTGGACATTCAAGCTGAATTCAGAAGAGGACGTGGAACCACGGATATCATTGCTGATGTCAGATGGATCCTGGCTAAAAGCAGAGAGTACCAGAAGGATGTTTGTCTGTGTTTTATTGACTACGCTAAGGCGTTCGACTGTGTGGATCATAGCAAATTATGGACAACATTGCAGAGGATGGAAATTCCAGAACACTTAATTGTACTCCTGAGAAATCTGTATATGGGATCAAGAGATAGTCATTTGAACAGAACGAGGGGATACTGCATAGTTTAAAGGCAGGAAAGGTGTGTCCCAGGGTTGTATCCTTTCACCACACAATTCAATCTGTATGCTGAGCAAATAATCGGACAAGCTGGACTATATGAAGGAGAACAGGGCATCAGGATTGGAGGAAGAGTCATTAACAACCTGTGTTATGCAGATGACACAACTTTGCTGAAAGTGAAGACGACTTTAAACACTTGCTGATGAAGGTCAAGTACTGCAGCCTTCAGTATGGATTACACCACAACACAAAGAAAACAAAAATCATCACAAGTGAACCTATAAGCAACATCATGATAGATGGAGAAAATATTGAAGTCATCAAGGATTTCATTTTACTTGGATCCAAAATCAACGCCCATGGAAGCATCAGTCAAGAAATCAGGCAGCATATTGCACTGGGAAAATCTGCTGTAAAAGGCCTTTTTAAAGTTTTGAAATGCAAGGATGTTACTTTGAGGACTAAGGTGAGCCTGGCCCAAACTATGGTATTTTCGATCACCTCATATGCATGTGAAAGCTAGAGAATGAATAAGGAAGACCAAAGAAAAATCGATGCCTTTGAACTGTAGTGTCGATGAAGAATATTGAATACACAATGAATACACCATGGACTGGCAAAAGAAAGAACAAATCTCTCTCGGACGAAGTGCAGACAGAATGCTCCTTAGAAGCAAGGATGGTGAGACTTCACCTCATGTACTTTGGACATGTTATCGGGAGGGACCAGTTTCTGGAGAAGATTGTGGGGATGTCGCAGCACCAGGCAGTGTTTCTTTCTGATTTACATAGGGTTGCTATGAGTCGGAAATGCCTCTACAGCATCTGAGAATAAGAACATTAAGGTATAATTTACATACCATAAAATTCACCCACATTGTAAGTGTACAATTAGTATGTATTTTTTTAATTGACAGAGTTTCTTACATATCTTTTATTTATTTTTGCCTTTTCTCTCTCTCTCACACTCTTTTTTTAATCCTTACATCTCTTTTGATTCCCTCTAGCTCCTGATACAATGTTGGGTATTAGAAGGCAGCCAATAAACCTTTATCGACAGATGAGTACATTATTTATAGATATTTAAGTACCTGACTAGACTTCTTGCTGCAGGTAATTCACTTGAGCTATTCACAAACCAAATCCATCATGACATGAGACTTTTCCTGGTGGCCTGAGCATTAGTATTCTCTTAGCCCTGGTTGCAGTTAAGAGCTCGTCTGCTAACTAAAAGGTCGGCAGTTCAAATTCACCAGCTGCTCCTTGGAAACCCTGGGGGGAATCCTACTCTGTCCGTATAGGGTCACTATGAGTTGGAATCCACTCGATGGAACAGCAATGGTCTTAGCCCACAGAGAAGGGTAAAATGTGTTGTCAGCCTTGCAGGGAGCGTTCGGATATACACATTTTGAGAGGGACTGGAGAGGTGGCAGCTTCAGCACTTAAGACTGGCTTGAAGATTGAACCCAGGCTAACTAAATTCCGTTTTTGAATAACCAAACTCTTTTAATTTCCCAGGCAATAACTAAACTTGCTTAATAAGCAGTTAACTCGTGGGGTAACGTGCGTGTGAGACACAGGCTTTAATAATGCATGGTGAAGTCCTTTCCACCTTCTAAAGCAGTATACAAATGAACGGAATTGAACATTGTGACTTATTCTCACTTATTTCCCCTGCTGAGCCATTGTAGCTTAGAGGGCATATCTCCTCTCCTCCAGCATTACCTCACACCAAAACCCGTTGCCATCAAGTCAATTCAGATTCATAGTGACCCTGTAGGATAGAGTAGAACCGTCCCGTGTGGTTTCCAACACCGTAAATCTTTCTATAAGCAGACTGCCCCATCTTTCTCACACAGAGCAGCTAGTGGGTTCCAACTGCTGACATTACCGTTAGCAGCCAAGCCCTTAACCACTGGGCCACCAGGGCTGCTTCCTCACACCCAACTTAAAGCTCTTCAATAAATCCTTATTGCTCTAAGTTCAAAGTCCTTAACATGGTGCACAAGACCTTCTTCATATCTAGCCTATTCCACCTTTAGAGACAAGCCCCTGGCCACCAAACTCGCTTCAAGCCTCAGCATTATCAAATTATTCATATTTTCCAGAATAGTCCCTGTTGTTGCATGTCTTCTGCTTTTGCACAGCATTGCTGCTTGTTCCCTCTGTCCACCGCTCAAGACTGCCTGTGTGGAAAATCTTCATTCACTTTCTAAAGCCCCTTTCAGGATCCTCCTCAGGGACACCCTCCCTGCCTTATACACAAATAGAGTTAAATGCTTCCCTCCGCCTATTGTACTATTTCTGAACCAAGAGCAGAGTTCTATTATTTAACATTTCCCTCGTTGTTGTAATTATTTATTTACATGTCTGTCTCCCCTATGAAATTTGAGCTCTCTGATGTCAGGAACCACTCCTTGTTAACCTCTGTATAGTTCCTACATGGCACCAGGCCTGGCACATGCTCAGTAAATGTCTGTAAATCTCTTAAAATTGGAAGGCATGAACAAATAATATCATACTTTTCAAAATATATCCCTAAATTACTAATGATTTATATTCATTTATTTTGCCTCCAGAAGAAAAAAGTGAAAGAGTTTTGCCATAAACTTGCAGCATTGGGTGAGCTTCCTCTCATGGTTACACACGACAGGCAATGGTGGAGTGTACCAAGGTGGGGGCGGAGGGTACGTGGGGCGTGGAATTGTCTGGAAAATATAACCAAATACTTGCTTGCTGCCAGTAAGCCGGCCCCCAACTCCTGGTGACCCTGTGCACAACCGGACAAAACACTGTCAGGACCGCTGTGATCCATAGGGTTTTCACTGGATGGTTTTAGATGTGGATTGCAGGGCCGCTGTTTCTAGCTCATCTTAGCCTGGAAGCTCTACTGAAGCCTATTCAGCATCATAGCAACACGCAAGCCTCCACAGACAGATGAGTGGTGGCCATGCATGAGGTCACTGGCCAAGAATCAAACCCAGGTCTCCCGTATAGAAGGCAAGAATTCTACCCCTGAACCACCATTGCCCCTCTAACCAAAGGCTGGAAACGTGAAAACCACTACCTTATATTTCTCAGATAGTGGGTGAGGGGCAGAGAGCTGGGAATACTTAATGAATTTGGTGCCCTGGGTGCCTCTAGCTGAGTCTCTTTATGACTGGAAAGATCCATGTTGCACAGTGCCCTATCCTAGACACGTTTGCAAAGTGAACAGTTAGCTGTGCTAATACTTGCTTTGGGGCAAGTCAAGGTTTTCCTCCCCTTCGTTATTCACAGCTGATTACGTGACTGTGAGTCTCAAGCCCTCTTCTTCTGTCACATTCACACAGAATGAAAATCAACACTATTTTTAGTTCATTTGTTTTGGAAGCAAGGTGCATAAAATAGGAGTACCATGTGCCATTTTTATGCTAAGCTTCTTGGAAAGCTAAATAATTCTCTCCTTTCTCCTGTGTATAACTGTTTTCTAAAGATATTCCCTGTTTCACCAATAAGAGTAATCACATGGGACTTCCCCGCACCAAAGTGTTATTTTGATTTCCAGAATTAAGCTCTAATTGAGCAGCTGAGAAAGTGCCTGCTATAAATGTTAACGATGGAGCCAGCTATCTAATGAACTCCGGCTGATAAGGGGGCAGGAGGGAGGAAAGGGGATAAGCAAGTGATATTAGGGGATGTGGTGTATGTTTGCCTACCCAGTGATTGTTGAGCATCTATTATTTCTCAGATACTGTGCTAGGTACTGCACATACAGTAATGAACAAGATAGGCACTAAGCAAACGTAGTATTTATATTGCTACCTGAGTGTAAAATAAGAAGGGTTAGTTCGAGGGTTTGCGGGAGACTTCCCTGAGTCATTGATATTTTAAATAAGGCAAACTATGTGTAGGATTGTCCAGGTGAAAAGGAAGATGATGAAGACCTTTACAGCTGAGAGAACCTAAACACTGAGAAAATTGTCCAAACCCTGAGATAGGAAGGAGCTTGGGCTAATGGAGAACATGTGTCTGGATCATGAGTGGAGCCATCTGTGACAAGATGGTGCAGGAGACACAGAGACAACATAATAGAGGTCCTTGTAAGTTATGTTAAATGTTAAAGACTGTATCCTAAGGGCATTCGCAAGTCTTCTGAAGAATTTTTTAAAGATGTAATGTGATTAGAGTCACATTTTAAAGAGATCACTCTGTAGAGAAAAAATTGGACGGAGGCAAGAGTGGGTTCAGGACTACCAGTTAGGAAGCCATTGCAATGGCCCAGATAGGAAGCGATGATGACCTGGACTCTGATCTCGGTAGTGGAGATTTGAATGGATTTAGATCTATTTGGGGGAAAGATATCATAGGACTTAATATTAAAAGAAGAGAGTGAAATGAACTTATGTCAAGAACGATTAGGTTACTGGCACTAACATATAAAAAAAAAAATATGTGCCTAATGGAAAAGCTAGAAAAGGAACATGTTTTGGGGAGGCAATATCCCTGAATCTACTTTTGGGTTTGTTTTTGTACATGCCTTTGAGACATCTAAGTAGAGATGTAATGTTGGTCATTAAATATATAGGTATAAACATCAGACACTGTCAGGGGACAGCCCCAGCAAGGAAAGACCCTCGCTGTGCGTCCTGGCAGGTAATCCGAAGAACTGACACAAAGCCATTTCCAGATTCATACGTTCAGGGAAACTTACTGACATGGGCAAGCAGCTGCACTCCAGTGGCAGCTGGCTGGAGTATTTTCCGCAACCACCTAGCAAGGGACGCAAGCTTATATACTATTCCAGTTGGGACCAAGGCTCATCGTTTTCTCCCGTGTCCTTGGGCAGTCAGTGTTCCCAGGGACTTCATGTCCAGGCCCAGATATTTGCCTTCTTGTTGCTAAGGCATTCTTTGGCCTTGGCTGCTGGCCCAGTCATGCCACTCCCGGCCTTGTACCTTAGCCCGAATCCATCCCGAATTCATCCCCAGCCTCTCATGCTTCAGGAAGAGCAAAGCTGACTCCATTAGGGAGGTGATTCGTATAGCTGAATACCGTTACCCTACAGACACCATCTCTGGTTTGAAGATATAAACTCTAAGTCACAGAACTAGATTGCATTTGAAACAGTGGGAGTGAAAGACATCATCAAATGAAAGAATGGAAGGAGAAAACAGAACCTGAGAAGAAGCACCCTTAAGGAGTCAGAGATATGCATTAAAAAAAGAAAATAAAGTTGGCAAAGAGACCAGAAGAAGCCTAGGTGGGTGTGACATATTGAAGCCAAAGGAAAGAAGTGGTTTAAAGAGAAAATGATCAACGGGGTCAAAAGCTGACAGGTGTCTTGGTAAGATGAGAAGGGAAAATGTCTCTTGTATTTAGCAAAATGGAGAGCATTGGCGACCTTAACAAAAACTGTCAAAGTGGAGCCATAATGGACGGATTCAGGAGGTGCCTTGTGGGTCTGTATGAGTTGGAATCAACTCCACAGCCATGGGTTTGGTTTTATAAACCCCAAGAATGTGGAATGTCAGGGTGGCTGGGATTTGATGTTCATCCACACCCTAATGTTTCAGTGTTATAGAAGGCCCTTGAAACACACCTATTCCTCACTTATCGACTATCTCGTTATCCGACATCTTGCATTTACAATGGTGGTAAAAATTCTCCTATCTGACTATTTTATGTATTAACTACATACATCTGGCAGTAACAAACGCCAAGGTGCAAGGTGAGAGTAACACTGGCTGTGATGGTTAAGGTTATGTGTCAACTTGGCTGGGCCATGATTCTCAGTTATGTAATGATATAAGTTAGCAGTCATATAATGGTGTAGTCATCCTCCATTTTGTGATCTGATGCGGTCATCCTCCATTTTTGTATAATGCCGATTTTTGCGTAACAACCTGGTCTTTGGGACCTAACCAAGGTGATAAGTGAAGAGTGGATGTATTTCTGAGCTGTCTGAAATTTTTTTTTTTTTTTTTTTTTATGCCCTGGAAGAATGGAAACTTGACATAGAAATTAAGCTCAACCGTAAAGAAAGTCACGTCTTTATACTTGTATTGGCCATTGAGACTCTTCTTGTACAATAAAATGAAGTTGGGAAGCCTGAAGTTGAAGAGGAGGACATGAGTCAACCAGAAAAGAGAAGGAATAACCAGCACATTCAACCATGGTGAAAAATGTTTTCAGGTTCCCCAGCAAGAGTACCACCAGTTACCGTCGAGTTGGTTTCCTGTGTTTGCAGTATAGAACTGTACTCTATAGGGTTTTCAAGGCTGTAATCTTTTGGAAGCAGATCACCAGGCCTTCCTTCCAAGGTGCCTCTGGGTGAGTTTGAACCACCAACCTTTCAGTTAGTAATGGTTTGTGCCACCCACTGACTCCCTAGCAAAGGTAAAGAGATTAAAAATCTTTACACAGGATTTGTATTTTATGCAACATAGTTGGCTCCCTCGCCCTATTTCAGACCTTAAGCTATAGAAATTAATATCTGTTTCTCCCAGCCATTCATCTACTCTGGGTTCAAGTAATGTGTGATTTGTCAAGTCTCTCAAGAAGTTCTGATGTTCAAAATGGTCAAGGGGGAACCTCTGAGCTACATAACCTCTAATATTCCTTCAACCCTAGTATTTTATGATTCAAAGAGGACAAGGAGAGAGGCAATGACAAACCCTGCCTTGGTGGTTTGATAGAGGCTAATTTTTTTCTTTTTAATCCAGCTCATATCTGGTCTTCAGATGGCAGTATCCAATTATCAGTATGGGTTTCTGGCTTCATTTTCAAATAAAATTCAAAGACTGCCTACATGGGCAGAAACTAGATCCAAGAAAGTTTGATCAAAGGCATATCTTAGGAAGACATTTCAACAGCAAAATCCAAAGCCCTGTGTCTTTTAGTAAGGATCTAAATGTCATGACCTTCATTTAGTATATATAGTATAAAAAATATGTGTTTGCATTTGAAGGGAATTAACCTTATTTTGATAAAAGATGTCTTGTGAATTGAGCTGTCTCCCCCAAAAATGTGTGTCAACTTGGCTAGGCTATGAGTCCTAGTACTGTGTGGTTGTCCACCATTTTGTGATCTGATGTGATTTTCCTGTGTGTTGTAAATCCTACCTCTAGGATGTTAATGAGGCAGGATTATAGGCAACTATGTTAATGAGGCAGGACTCTATCTACAAGATTAAGTTTTGTCTTAAGTCAATCTCTTCTAAGTTCTAAAAGACAGAAGCAAGCAGAGAGACAAGGGGACCTCACACCACCAAGAAACAAGAGCCAGGAGAATAGCGTGTCCTTTGGACCTGGGGTCCCTGCACTGAGAAGCTCCTCCGTTGGGACCTTCCCCCAGAGCCAACAGAAAGAGAAAGCCTTCTCCTGGAGCTGGCACCCTGAATTCGGACTTCTGGCCTCCTAGACTGTGAGAGAATAAATTACTCTTTGGTAAAGCCATCCACTTGTGGTATTTCTGTTACGGAACCACTAGAGATGACTGTGACAGTGTCCTTTCCAAAGCTTTTGACTTTTGAAATAAACAGTGTTTTTCTCTGAATCTTTTCCCAAAACAGCGTTTATCAGCTTTTTTGTGCATGTTTGCTATGATAAAATACGTGTTTAATCACCAAGCTGTAGACAGAATCTCGTGAACAATAGAATGTGACCACAAGAGATGAGAGGAAATGGCAACAGAGACAGACAACTCTACCATGGGTGGGTAAGTGCTAAGCCCAGCTCCTTCTCAGAAGGGAGCATGCTTCCGGAAGAAGCGTATAAGAAAGCATATGGGGGCAAGCCAGAGAGAGGAGGACAACCCAGAAAAGGCCAGGGAGGAGAAGTCTGCACCAGTATAGGCAGCTCATTTAGACTATTATTTCATTTAGAACATTCTTTGATTCTCAAAACAACCTGTGGTGTAGCTAGCTTTTATTATTCTCATTTTTAAGATGATAGAATCATTTCTTCAAGAGATTAAAGTACACAGGTAAAAAAAGGTACAGCTGAGACTTCAATCCTGGTCTTCTCCATTATTACTGATAACTTCCAAAGCAATGTGTTACTTCCCTTAAATATTTTTTATTTGATTCAGTGCCTACATCTCAGTAGACATATAATAACTTCATATTCCTGACTAGAATAGTTTTAGCATTCAACTTGCAGAAAATCAATTTTGGTTCTGTTTACCAGTATAGAGGACAAGGTCTATTTTTGTCTCCCTCATTTGTTTAGGGGAAAACACATTGAGAAGAGAGTGTAATTCAAATGTTACTGTATGTCAAACGTACATTTCTTAAATGAAAGTAATAATAGTACTTAACTCACAGGCAGTTGTGAATATTTAAAGAGCCCATGCGTACTGTGTTTTTACGCAAATAACCTGTGCCTTCTTTGTTTGTTTGCCAACCGCGCCCTTTGCTGGAAAAAAAATTTAATATAGCATGTTTATGAAAATACCTCATGAGGGGGAGGACACGGTTGGCAAACAAACGTAGATAATGCTTAGTATAAAACCTGGAACATAGCACGTACTTAATAAATATCAGTCATATTATTCTTACCCTATTTATCTGCCATATGTTATATATTTTAAGGGCGATGTTTTTTTAATTATAACTTTATTGGCAGTATGATAGGTTTTTGCTTCCCTATAAATACTCGAATATACATTTTCTTTTTAAAGCTGTTTTTAAACCTCTCTTGACTTGAATTAATTTACAGTGCAAATAACTAGGGAGGTGTTTCTTTTAAATAATTTTGGTATTTAAGACGATGAACTCCATTGATTAAGGGTAGAGTTGCACAGCTGATTATTATAATTGCAGTCAATAAGTTATACTCCTGTAGAAAGTTGACGGGCAAAAACTGTGTGATAAATATATTTACAAAAACAACAACAAAAGAGTAGCTGCTGAGACTGCTGATGTACAACCAAACACCTAATGGAATTTGGCTCCTTGGTTTGAGGCTGAGTGCCACAGTTTCATGGGACATCCTGGTTAATTGGCCTAATAACGTGTTCAGTGCTTCTGTTCTACCTCCTAGCTCATTGAGTAGTTTCTAGTGTCTTAAAATTTGCAAGTGGCCATCCGAGATACAACACTGGTCTCTATTTGCCTAGAGCGACAGAGGAAGAAGGAGAGTCAGGAACAGGAAGGAAGATATGGAGTGTATGGCTAATTGCCTCCATAAACAACTGCTGCCTTTGGCATGAGATTAGGAGAACTGGATTGTGCCGGATTACCATTACAGAACATTTTGATAAAGAATCCTGATCAAGAATTCTGATACAAGAATCCTGATCAAAAGGGGGAAAATGTTAAACAGAATTTAAGAATCTTGTGGACTCTAGACTTTCTGGAGCCAAGAGGGCTAAATGAACCCCTGAAATAATCTTTAAAACTTAAACCAAAAATAAAAGAAGACCTGAAATCTTCTTAAAACTAAACAATAAACCACCAAAACCAAACCCACAACAACTCATACCAACCCGATAGGGTCTCAAAAGCTGTAAATTTCTGCAGAAGTACACTGCCACATCTTTCTCCCACAGAGCGGGTGGTAGTTTCAAACCAGTGACCTTTCAGTTAGCAGTCAATCACTTTAACCACGGAGCCATCAAGGCTCCTTAAAACTAATGAATAGTTTAGCTTAACTGGTAAAAAAGATCTGCCTTGAGTATTATGCTGTTTTAAATTTCATGTATCAGTAATTATGTCATGCATGCAAAAACATTTCTCGTATTGTAAAACATCATGCAAATCTAAATTCTTTGCTACTATTTTTTGTTATAATTTTTCCAAATCTAACACCCTCTTTCTATACCTGAGTACTTATGACACCAGGTATAAGCAGGTTGTATTGTTGTTGTTAGGTGCCCTCTAGCCAATTCTGACTCATAGCAACCCTATGTACAACAGAACGAAACACTGCCTGGTCCTGTGCCATCCTCACAATCATTGCTATGCTTGAGCCTGTTGTTGCAGCCACTGTGTCAATCAATCACATTGAGGGCCTTCCTCTTTTTCACTGACCCTCAACTTTACCAAGTATGATATCCTTCTCCAAGGACTGATACCTCCTGATAACATGGCCAAAGTATGTGAGCCATAGTCTCGCCATTCTTGCTTCTAAGGGGCATTCTGGCTGTACTCCTTCCAAGACAGATTTCTGTGTTCTTCTGGCAGTCCATGATATATTCAGTATTCTTCACCAACACCACAATTCAAATGCGTCAATTCTTCTTCAGTCTTCCTTACTTATTGTCCAACTTTTCGCATGCAGGCAGGCTATATAGGATATGGAAATAGTCCTCAAGTTTTGCTGTTCTAGAATAATTCTTGTCAACTAAATTTTGTTAAGTAGAAGTTAACATACTATTCTTGCATTCCAACGAACAGCCTTTAACCGACAGGAAAATCAATGCCATTTCCTCAGCTGCAAATTATATTCTACTTCTGTGCATTATAGCACTTTTCTTAGAGTTGATAAATAAGGAAAAAATACTGGATGGTGATTTAACTTAGCAGGATTTACTTAAATGAAATTCCAGAAAAAACTTAACTCTTAAAAATAATTGATTTTCCTGCACATCAGATGAAAAATGTACACTAGAGTAAACGAAAGTCTTTGAAATAAAAGCAATTTTCTGTTTGTTAAAGGAAACACAAAATACACTCTAGGACTGAATTATTCAAATCTTCAGGAAAAAAATACTTGCAGGTTATTCACCTATTTTTACAGCAAAAAGCTTTAAACAGTGTCCAGAGCATTTCCCAACTTGGCATATGCATGGAGGTGAAGAAGTTTCAAACGAACAATCATTACGGCTGTGATGCTTTTCTACGTACAAACGCACTAAAACAGCTGGATGTATTTAAATGATTTGAAAATGACAACTCTCATGACAGACAGGCATTGACACCAGGGAGACCTAGAGAAAAAAATCCATACTGACCTCACCACTGCTCAACTCCTATTGACACTTGTCACTCAAAAGGTGACATCAATAAAAGCTTTCCAATTTGTGGCTTAAGTTCCCACAGTAGGGCACAATCCTATTGCCTTCTACCCATCTCTCAGACACCTCTTCTCTTCTCTTCATATTTGCAAACTACTGACAGTTTCTGCTCGGCAAATTTTTTTTTACTGAGAGTGGGTCTTGTTATCATCCATTTCCAACTTTCTTCTTGAAAAATAATCAATTGTGTCTAGTGAGATTCAGGTTTATTATATTTTTCTTAAAACTGTATTATGTAACACCCAAATGCACTTAACTTCCCTTCTGTCTTCACTAGTTTAACTAAGTTTCCTATTGCTGAAACCTTACTATTATTCAAACTGTTTTTTTTTTTTTTCAACTTAATGTTCATATATTTTTAATGCTTTGCTTGTTTATGTTCTTGAAATTTAGGAATTGAAAAAGATTGATTATGGACTCTATAAAGATTACCTATAGTTTAGAACATGTACAGAATTTATAGGATGTAGTCGTATTTAGTCGTAGTCTAACCAAGAGGTCGGCAGTTCAAATCCACCAGGCACTCCTTGGAAACTCTGTCAGGCAGTTCTACTCTGTCCTATACGGTTGCTATGAGTCGGAATCGACTTGATGGCAGTGTTTTTTGTTGTTTTTTTTTTTTTTTTCATCCCAAAGAAGTTAGTTGAGGTTAAAATATATTTGTTCAATATTAAATTGCCTACTTATATGATGCAAGATCATCAGGATTTGCTTAATATTTCACCAGACTGTCTGTGTCTTGTAGATACAGTGTAGGATAAAAGGAATAGCAATACTCTCTTCTAAGAGCTCATCCGGTCAGAGATAGAAAGAGAGGCTTACAGGTGTTTTATATCAGAGGAACATAATCGTGATTGTGTAATCAGCCCAAGAACAGTGATTTGCAACCCAGTTTGGCCATACTGTTTTTGCATATCCCCAATCCTCTGGGCACAGGTGGAGGGGGTTTTCATGACATTGGCAAAGACTTACACAGCAGTTTAGGTTCCCGTTCAATAATTTCTGCACAAGTTGTTCACTGACCTTGGTTACATTCTTCACAATGCATGAACATTCTCATTGTTTCTGTTCTGGATATTCCATTTGTCTAAAATTATTAATTCATTCAGAAGATATTTTTTCAATACCTCCTAGGTTCTTGATTCATTCCCTATACCTGGATGTCTTTTTCCCTCCATGAACTTCACCCCTATTCAACCTTCAATGTTTAGGACAGATGTTACTGCCTTCATGAAACCTTTACCCACCATTTTTTAAAATCTGTTGGTGGAATGAATCACATTATACTGGGTGTAGTAGTTAATTTTACTTGTCAACTTGGCTAGGTTATGGTGCCCAGCTGTTTGCTCAAACACTAGTCTAGGTGTTGCCATGAAGGTATTTTATAGATGTGATTAACATTTACAATTGGTTGACTTTAAATAAGTAGATTATCCTCCAGAGTATGGGTAGGGGTCATACAATCAGTTGATGGCCTTAAAATCAAAAACTGAGGTTCCCCTGAGGAGGAATTCTGCCTCAAATCTGTAACACAGAAACCCTACCTGAGCTCCCAGTTTGCTGGCCAATGGCACAGCGGTTAAGAGCTTGGCTGCTAACCAAAAGGTCAGTAGTTCGAATCCACCAGCTGTTCCTTGGAAACCCTACGGGGCAGTTCTGCTCTGTCCTATAGGGTCGCTATGAATCTGAATCAACTAGATGGCAATGGGTTTGTTTGGCCTGCCCTATGGACTTTGGACTTGCCATCCCCCACAACAATCACAGGAACAAATTCCTTAAAATCACTATCTATCTATGTATCTACGTACCTCTCTATATCTACCTATCTAACTACCTACTTATCTGTATCTATCTATCAATCTATCATCTAATTATCTAAATAAATAAATAAAATCTCCTATTGATTGTTTCTCTGAGGACGATGACTGATGAACTGGAAATTTCTTCTTTTTTTTTTAATAACATTTATTGAGATATAAAGTTCATTTTAATATGTAAAATTTAGTGTTTTTTAGTATATTCACAAAGTTGTGCACTGATCACCACTGTCTATTCCAGAACATATTTATCCCCCCTACAAGAAACCCATCTCATTATCATTCACTCCCCAGCTGCCTCCTCCCCCCAGCCCCTGGAAACCACTAATCTGCTTTCTGTCCATAGATTTGCCTATTCTGGACATTTCCTATAAACGGAATCATACAACATGTAGCCTTTTGTGTCTGGCTTCTTTCGCTTAGCATTGGGTTTCAAGGCTCAGCCATGGTGTATCATGTCTTTCTGTTCTAGGGCTGAATGATACTTCATTATATGGCTGTACCAGACTTAGTTTACCCATCCTTCGGCTGATAATCATTTGGTATTTTCCCACTTTGTACCAGACTTGGTTTACCCATCCATCGGCTGATAATCATTTGGTATTTTCCCACTTTGTACCAGACTTGGTTTACCCATCCATTGGCTGAAAATCATTTGGTATTTTCCCACTTTTTGGTTGTTATGAATAATGCTGCTAGGGACATTCATCCACAAGTTTTTATGTGGACATGTTTTCAGTTCTCTTGGGCGTCAAGTGGTAACTGTATGTGTAACTTTTTGAGGAATCAGCAAATTGTTTTCTGAAGCAACTGCACCATTCTGTGTTTCCACCAGCAATGGACATGGGTTCTAATTTCTCCACATCCTTGCTGACGCCTGTCATTGTCTACCTTTTTGATTATAGCCATCCTACAGGGTGTGAAGTGGTTTTGGTTTGCATTTCCCTAATGGCTAATAATTCCCTCATAGCTAACACTGGTCAATGTATACTGGGAGTTTCTTAAGTGTGGGGCCCAAATATTACCTATTTTACTATCTCCAGTGCCAAATACAATCTGGCATATATCAGGAACACAATAATGTTTATAAAAGGAATTGATACATATTTAATATTTAACACTACTGTGCTCTGAACTCCTCATAAGAAAGAGCCTCAAGACCTCATAGTCTGAGGCAGCGGTGGTTCAGGGCTAGAATTCTCACGTTTCACGCGGGAGACCTGGTTTGCCTTCCAGCCAGCGCAGCCGTGTGCACCCGCCACCCGTCCGTCAGTGGAGGCTTTTGTGCTGCTATGATGCTGAACAGGTTTCCACAGAGCTTCTAGACTAAGGCAGACTAAGAAGAAAGGTCTGTTGATCTACTTCTAAAAATCAGTCAATGAAAACCTTATGGATCGCAACGGTCCGATCCTCAACCAGTCATGGCAGTGGTGCAGAAACGGCAGCATTTCGTTTTATCATGCAGGAGGTTGCCATGGGTCAGGGGTCGACTCTGTGAAGCTAACACCAACAACTACAAGCACCTACTTCTTAGGAATACCCTTTTCAAACAGATCAAACACATCAGTCGACACACAGGAATGTGAAAACCAGAGACTCTTTAACCTCGTATGTAAAAACCAGGAAAGTACCGTTTTTTAATGAGAGCTCACTTGCTTAGATCCAGTTCAGACAAGCAGCATGTTAGGGCTCTTTAGGGGAATCAAGTTTAACCAAACTGAATTGTAGCTGTGTTCTTGACGAGTTGTTTGTAGGGCCAGAAAACGAAGGTTTGGTGTGTGTGGAAGGCACTGGGAGATAGGGATCTAGCACGAGAGCCTGTCCCTTGAAATTAGAGATGGAGGCGTGATATGGATTTATTTTTCAGGATATGTTTCTTCCTGGATGTCAGATGCCATTTGTCACACCACAGATTTTGCTGTCTATCAGGATCTAGGTAAAATGGTATTTCAGGGCTTAAGGAGTCTCTCTCAAACAAGTATTTTATCCAAAGGAGAAGCCTCAATTCCTCTGAGAAGTTTAAAAAGTTGCAGAAAAGCACTACAGCATACCTTAGTCTTTCATAGGTTAGTTCTGTATCTCAGCTGCTTCCTCACTTGGGAATTTACATCAATCCAGTTATACATTCAGAATTATTTCAATAAATCTCTGTATCTGTGGGCTAAACACGACCCAAACGCGTAGCCCACAGTGTCCAGAAGTGTCAAATGGACTACCAGTGAGCAATTGAGATACTAGGAAAATCAGTTCATTAAGAGTTGCTGGTGAGGACAGAGTTTGACAATACGCTTTGAAAAAAAAAAAAAAAAAGATCACACCTAGCAATGCAGGAAGTTTATTTTTAGGACTGTAACTACAGGAAATAATTAGACAAGTGTGCAAAGACTTATGAACAAAGGTGTTCATTATAAGATTGTTTGAGATAGTGAAAAAGCTATAAACGACAGAACAGTCCAGCAATGGGGGCTCGATTTAATAAATTATAGTACGTACACACTGGTGCCCTGGTGGGCACAGTGGTTAAGAGCTTGGCTGCTAACCAAAAGGTCAGAAGTTTGAATCCACTAGCTGCTCCCCGGAAACCCTATGGGGCATTTCTATCCTGTCCTATAGGGCCACTGCGTATAAGTAGGAGCCTACTGGATGGCAACAGATTTTTTTTTTTTTTTGGTTTAGTACATACACATATACAAATTGTACAACACTATCCAGACAATACAAGTCATTTAGTAGAAGACTGTTTATTGATATAGAAAATTTTCAAGATAACTGAAGTTTAAAGGCAAATTTTAAGAATATATTATGTAGATTAAAATCCTCTCTTTAAATATGTCTGTGTGTGTACGTGTGTGTGCACACTCTAAGTGTGTGTATATACAGAGAGGGAGAGAAAGAAAGAGAGAGAGAGGAACATACTTAACTCTGGGTAGTAAAGTAGCAAGTGGCTTTTCTAGTTTTATTTGTGCCTTTTTGGATTTTCCACATTTTATAATTAATGCTATATGAGCAAGCACTGCTGCAAAAGACCTCTTTAAAGTGTTAAAAAGCAAAGATATCTCTTTGGGGACTAAGATGCACCTTGCCCAAGCCGTGGTATTTTCATTTGCTTTATAAAAAAACTAGACAGTGAATAAGGAAGGCTGAAAAAGAATTGATACCTTTGAATTATGATGCTGATGAAGAATACTGAATATACCATGGACTGCCAGAAGAGCAAACGTTTCTGTCTTGGAAGAAGTACAGCCAAAATGCTCTTAGGAGTGAGGATGGTGAGACTTCATCTCACATACTTCGGCCTTGTTATCAGGAGGGACCAGTCCCTGGAGAAGGACATCATCCTTGGTTGAGTAGAGGATCCGCAGAAAAGAGGACGACCGTCAGTGAGATGGACTGACACAGTGGCTGCAACAACGGGCTCAAGCATCGCAAAGATTGTGGGGACGTCACAGGACCGCGCAGTGTTTCGTCCTGTTGTACATAAGGTCACTATCAGTTGGAATCGGCTCAACAGCACCTAACAACAACATGATTAACAATTTATTACTAAATGACACTTTGTTGTTGTTAGGTGCCTGCAGGCCAGTTCCGATTCATAGTGACCCTATGCACGACAGAAACACTACTTAAAAAAAAAAAAAACTCCTGTAAGGTACCATGTATGTAAAAGGTCCAGATTTTAGGAGGTGATGTTTTAAATGGAACGGATTTTCATGGAGGTTTGATGGACATGATGTAAGGGGTGTATACACACACACACACACACGCACACACACAGCAAATCACTTTTTGAGGCTGCTTTTAGCTTTTGCTTTCTGTATTTCTTTAATCTCTGTGAACTGGAGTGGCCAGTGTGGAATGTCGGAAGAAATTGGTGATTTCCCTCAGCCTCACATTTCCCTGACTGACGGCTCCAGCTTGAGTGGCATTCCTGGCCTCCCTTAGCCCCTGGCCTTGCTCCTGCCCCTGAGAGAAGGAGGACTTGTTTGATAGGAGCACTGGCTCTGCCCCTCGGGGCCTTCTCTCTGTCTGTGGATGTGCCTGTCCTCAGGACAGACTCTCTGCTTCTCTGTGGTGACCTCCTGCAGCAGCCTGGCGGGCACCTGTGGTTGCTCAGCTGTGTCTAAAAGCTGGTGGCCAAGAGGCTCAATACACAGAAACAGACAGCTACACGCTTGTCATATCTTTAAATCCAGATTCACTCAGTAAGACATCTGAGTTTTAAAATCTGTGTCTGTCTGCCTCCTCTATCCATAGAAGGATTGTTTCCTAACTTGAAAGACTAAGAAATATTTGTTATTTATGCACATCTCTCCCCAACCAACAAAAACAAAAAAAAAAAAAAAGAGAGAGAGAGAAACTTGGTGCTATAACATTATGGAAGAGCTGTTTGGAGAAGGTAGGGTTCTCAGGCAATTCTTGAGTAACCCGTAGTGAGTTGAACCTGACCAAGATGCTTATTGGTGAAAGGTGGGACAGATTAGCAAAAGGGACATTAATCTTCTCCTATCAAAAAAGTAGGGACAGAATTTCAAGTGAGGAAATAAAGCAAAAGAGGCTGGAGTAGGTTTGTTTGATTAGAGAAGGAGGCAAGACAGGCCAAAGGTTACAAACTCAAGCTTAAGAGGCAATGTGCCTTTTGTGAATCTGGCTCTGTCCCTCACAGGCTGTGCGAGCTTGGACCAGCCATTCAACCTCTGGGGCCTCGGTTTCATCTGTAAAATGAGAATAATAACGTCAGTAAGCACTTAATAAGAACTAGTTATAGAACAGAGACTACCCAGGAATGTAGATCCTTCCCTTACAGTCCCTAGTTACTGTAGTACCTCAAGAATAGATGTGTCTGGCTGACTCTTGGGGTAAGGGCCATTTAGCCTAAAGGTCTTGATAAAAGGGGGAGCAAATGCAACAATGAATTCAACCAGGTTGAAGCAGAATAATAGTAAATAAAAAGGAAGACGCAGGCCAAGTATCACAGGTGAGATACCCTCTCTGTTTAGAAGCATCTGCAGGAACTTCCGATCCTTCTTGGAAAACAATGATAACGACATTCCTATATGAAGCAACACAATGCTCCCTTTGGACAGGCAGGGATACACTGATCTTTTATTAAGCTCACCACGCTTTGCCTCAGGTCTCCTTGAAGTGGGGGAGAGAACTGCCACCACCTCTTTACTGTGGCATAATGTGGTTTTGTACAGAGCTAAGGGATGTGGTCAGGTTCGCCTCAGCTTCCTTTATGCGCGAACTTCCTCATCCCTCAGAAATGACTGGCAGGTGCTCCACCGGAACTCAATAAAATGTGGCTATAGCATTCCGACTCGATGGCAGTGGGTTTTAGTGGGTATAGCTCAATCATCAGTTTTATTCTTGATATTATTCTAACTAATATTTTTGAGGTGGTTAAATGCTTGTCCAACAGGCCACATAGCAAAGAAGTGACAGGGCCGATATTAGAGTAAGGCTTGTCTGCCATCCAAACTTACACACTTTGAACTGTTAGAAAAAAATTAAAATTCTTATTATAGTGTTAGAGTCAAAATCACGATTTATGTGAGTAACTAAATTGAAATATTATAGGATCAGCATTGGAAAGTATTTTTTAAAAAAATAAATCAGGTTTATGTCTTTGGAGTTACATGACACAAAGTAAGCCAACAAAGTCTTCCAAGAGAGACCCATCCATTGCACTTTCGAATAACTGAGAACCATTTTCAGTTAGCACATTAATTGCTGATATGTGGGTGGGCATTGCTAAAACACTCAGAAATAATGTGTTTCCGCTGATAGGTAAATCCATCCCAAGATATTAACTTCCTAATATTTACTTACCAAGCAAACTTTGTTTATGAGACAGTGCAAAGCTAAATAAGTCTGACCTCACTAAGTTTTTCATTTAATTAAGGTCTATATTTTAAGGCACTCCAAAAGAAATATAACTACAGCGTGTGAGCTGAATGGTTCCAAAGGTTTCTTCAAAAAAATTTCTGATCCATGGTCTGCAAAGTATAAATTACCTCATCATCTACTGCCCACTCCTTCTGCTCAAGTGTTAGAATTTCAGCTGGGCACAGAATACTTTCATTTGGGGATGAAGAAATTTTTTTTTTTTTTTTTTATGGGTAGAAGCATACCATTGCGAGTATGAATCACTAAGGGTGACATTAAATCTTGCAAAGAGATTATGTATGTCTGTGGTGGCTCAAGAGACAAACAATAAATGTTAACTATTAATAAGATGTGGAGCTTATCACGGATGCTGTCATGAAGTAGTAGCAGCAAAGGAGAAGAGACTGAGAGAAAATAAAAAGCAGGGATGTCCGTAATCGTCTGTACTGCAGTGCACTGCAAATTTCATATTTGGGCAAAAAGTAAATAAAGAGAAATGTTATTGGAACTCACGGGAAAAATACAGGTTTGGGGATATATGAAATCAAAAAGCAGACAATACTCTGTGGAGACAAATAGACAGTGGGCCTTCCTTTGTGCTAGGGGACATGAGGTGAAATTAGTCTACACTTGGAGGAAGAATCCTCTCATGGAATCTTGAGAGGGAACCCATTTGCTTTTGAGTTCATGGTTTTCCTAACGTCTGCACTTGCTCTGGTGCCTGAAGATCACAGAAACAATAGTGCCGACAGAGGTTGATGGTGTCAACCCATCACTCAGACAGCGAGAGCTGGCTAGGCCAGGACACGGTGTTGCCTCATGGCTCTTCAAAGCCAGAGGCCTTCCAAGTCTCTAGAAGTAAACCTACAGACCAATTACAAGAGAGAGAGAGAGTTTCTGTCAATAACACTAGCTCACCCTGCACTTAATTCTGAAATGAGCCCTACATTTAGACTCGTTTTCTTCTACCCTGACTACACGGAGCCTGATGGATGGTGGGCATTCTGGCCAGTGGTCTCCGAATGAGGAGAAGATGCATTTTCTCACAAAGAAAAACGGGATGGAGAACAGTAAAATGAAAGCTGGAAAAGGCAGGAAGGCACTATGCTTAGAGCCATTTGAGGGCTCAACACCGTGTCAGTTTGGATTGCTGCATCAAAAAAGAAAAAAAATCTGGATATACTGAGACAGCAGGTAAAACAGTGAAGGGAAGGATGAAAGGAAAACAGCAGAAGCTGGTTGTAGGGGAAGTCGTGTGTGCCAGCCCATGGGGGATATTTGCAGAGTCTCACTGAAGCACATTCCCTCCCCATCTAGATGCAGGAGGAGCTGGAATCTGAGCGCACGCGTGTGTGTGTGCACATGCGTGCATGTGTGCATCTGTGTGTGTCTACACATAATTGGGGAGGAGGGAAGGATGAGACTACAGAGTAGAAAAGGACATTGAAAATAGGAGTTGGTATGTGAACAGAGTGTGACCAGAGGGCTGTGTCACCTACACACTTTGGCTTTACAGTATTACTGAGGCCCAGAAGTTTCCCCTTTTATGTGGGAGTCCCCGGTTTGGCTCCTGGCCAGTGCCCCTCAGGCACAGCCACCACTCATCTGTCAGTGGAGGCTGCATGTTGCTATGATACAGAACATGTTTCACCGGAGCTTCTAGACTAAATGGACTGAGAAGGAAGGTCTGATGATCTCCTCTCAAAAATGAGCCAATGAAAACTCTGCGGATCACAGCGATCTGATCCCACTGTACGTAGTGTGGCCATGAACCGGGGACTGACTCAACAGCAGCGGACAACGCCACCAACTCAGAAGGATGGAAAAGAGATCTTATTTGAAAAGATTTCAGGCCAATTCTTATTTGGACTTATTTCATCTGGGAAGGGAAGACTGATGAGGACTAAGTAAATATTTACAAGGGCATAAATTGTATTATTTGGAGAATATGTAATCAGTCCCCAGAGAAGGACATCATGCTTGGTAGAACACAGGGTCAGCAAAAAACAGGAAGACCCTCAACGAGATGGATTGATGCAGTGGCTGCAACAATGGGCTTAAGCATAACAAGGATTGTGGGCATGGCACAGGACCAGGCGGTGTTTCGTTCTGTGGTATATAGGGTCGCTATGAGTCAGCAGCACCTAACAAGAACATGTAATATTCTGAGTTTTCTTTTTGTGTGTTGTTGTTTTACATTTTTAAATGAAGAGATTCATTAAGCCAAAGGAAGAAATTCTTGACGAAAGTTTAATCAAATCCTACCAAAGATGATTTTGATTTCTCTCTCCTCAAGGATTGTCTTTAAAAACAGATAGTTGTCCATTTGCCTGGAACGTCTTGGGTTGTGATTTATGTAAAGTCAGAGATTGAGCCTGATGGCTCCTAGTGCTATTCCCAAATCCACATTTAATATTTCAAAGAAAGAAAATGTCTTTTTCAAGAATTCTAGTGATGGAAAAAGGGGCTTTCCTTCCGTGAAGGCACTGCCCTCTGTATGAGGAACGAGGAGGAGGGTCGGATCCCCAGCCTTCATTGAATTAGGGAATGCAGAGCTCAGGTATGGTCAGAGCAGAATGGAAAGCTCACTGCTTCTCACACACAGCAACAGTGGACAGGAGCAGCCCACAGGAGAAGGGTTAAATGACTCTGAAGGTCATACAATTTCTTCTGCTACCAAAAAATTGAATTTGACTTGGTGTCACTGGAGCATATTTTTATCTGGAATTAAAGAAAAAGGAGAATATAATGGACAAGTGGATGAGTGGTGTCCCTGTATGTTTTGCAAAAAGAGTACCTGAGCTTCATTTGGATAAACCACAATTACGTTAGGAAGCCAGATTTTGGGACAGACTGACATCAGCTTAACCTTTTCATTCTCTGTGAAGAATAGTATTGCCCAGCACCATAATTCCCCTGTACAGTGTGTACAGGGGTGTCAAAGATGATGATATCTGGTCACTGCCACAAAACGCATGTTTGAGAACCAGGAAGAAAGATCTCAGTGATATGATAGACCTTAGCGTGTGAGTGAGTTTGGCTAAAAGTAACCTTGCCTTACAGTAGCATGTTTTCCTGATATAATTCAATGAAATGGCTTCTGGTGTTGGTTTACCAGTTCCACAATGTTTTGGCTCATATTTCTCCAAATTCTATGGCTTCTCCATCACTGCTTCAAGATGGATTCTTTAGACCCATATGTCGACATCCAAAGCAGAATGAAAGAAAACATGGGAAAGGGAATAATTCTGTTGTGTCTCTCTCCTTTTATGGGAGAAACAAAAGCTTTCTCAGAAATCTCCTCCAGTAGACTTCTGGCCGTATCACATGGCTACCTCTAGCTGCAAGGGAGGCTGGGAAATTCAGGACCAGGATTGCCACGATTGATTAATCATGATCCATCACCTGGGCTGGCAACACTGCTTTGCTACCCTGACAAAACCAGTTTCCGTTAGCAAGGACAAAGAACGGAAGTGTTATGGGTAGGCAAATAAGATTGTCTACCACATATGGAAGGAGGCTTGGTGGCACAGCGGTTAAGGGTTCAGCTGCTAACCAAATGGTTGACGGTTCAAATCCATGAGCCAATTGTGAGAAACCCTATGGGGCAGTTCTACAATGTCTTATAGGGCAGTTATGAGTCAGAATCAACTCGATGGCAATGGGTATTGGTTTATCAACTACGGAAACCTGAAAAAAGTAAGGGATTTATTTTATATAGGACTGAGTTCCAAGTCGCAGCTCTAATGTTTATTATCTTGGGTGTAACAACTTGGTTTGGGATTGTATTTAAGCATGTATTCTAATCTCTTGCGTAGATGTGATCTGAATTTTTGCTCACTGTTTTATTAAATTTTGGGCATCGTCTTACACTAAAAAAAAAGAAGAATATAATTTTTTTAGCTAATGAATTTTTCTGATTGACTAGAAATAGACAGTAAAATGGCAGAAGGTCTTTGTCTAACCTGAATGAAGCAGATTTTTTCAGCTGTTGGTGTTGCTTTCAGCTTCACTAGGGCTTTCCTTGACCAGTCCTCCCTTTTCTGAGAGCTAACTGTCATCAAGCAAGCTTTGGCTGGCCATTTATCTATCCTGGACCTTGATTTCCTCATCTATAAAACGGGAAGTATAATACCAATCTCACTGTATTATTGTGAGAGTTAAGTGAACCAGCACATGCAAGGTACCACACATTGAGCATATAGTAGGTATGTAATAAATGTTGAAGTAAAATCCTTGTTGAACACCTATTGCATATATAATCTTAGGCCAGATATGAAGTGGGTAGCCTGAAGAGGTATATAATGAAACGGTGACTTAGGGCTTAGGTTTATAGAAAATTGAGTAAAACAAGTGTTAAATTCACAAAGGAAATAAGAACAGAATGGCATAATACAATGGAAGTCTGCATGCCAAAGAGGAGTATAAATAACAAAGATTTTGATCTTTGTAGGAGGTAGATCAAGGATTCTGAAGATTTTTGAGAGCATCTCTAAGGTTTTTATTTTGATGTTATTTTTAATTGATGAAGATCTCTCTTGGCTTCAAACAATTGAGGCCTTTTTTTTTCCCCCCCGAAAACCTGTTTCCTCATCTATAAAACACGGATAATAATAACAACATTGTGAGGACTACATGAAATACAGTGTGTAATGTACTTAGTACAGAACCTGTATTAATAAATGCTCAGTAAACTGTAGCTATCGCTAATAGAATAATTGTAGGGAAGTATAAAAAGCTCCAGAAGCCTGAGCCCTTCGTCTCTCTGGGTCTCTGAGGGAATGAAACTAGATGACTAGAAGACTCTAAAGGCCTTTTCAGCCTCTACATCCTATCATCCCGGGCTCAAGGTAATGTGCTATGACTAGGGTTTGAAAGGGTCACAATTCCTGCCCTCACCACCAGCTGTACAATAGGTGTTGGTGGGTGTTGCCTCTGGGGTGTTTCACCACCTTGGAAGATGTTGTATGAGGCAGAGGGAAGATGTATTTTTAGCATTTTGAGGTCAGAGAAACTTAGGTTTGAATTTTGGTCCTGCTGTTTACTAGTCTGACCTTGGCCGAGTGTCTTAACCTCTCTGAGTCCCAGTTTCCAAGTGGAAATAATAGGTCATACTTATATTGCAGGGTGCTGTGAGGAGCAGAGAAGGCACCTGGAGAGCACCTAGTGCAGTTCCTGGCACATGACGGACAACGTGGAATAAACAACAGCTGCTGTTACGGTAGGAGTCCCTGACTGGTGCGAATGGTTAACGTGTTCAACCGCCAACCAAAGATTAGAAGTTCACGCAGAGGCAACTCTAAAAACCAGCCACTGAAACCCTGTGGAGCACAGTTCTACTCTGACACACGTGACATTTCCATGAGTCGGAGTTTGCTCGACAGCAACTGGTACTACTTTTATGATGATGACGAAAATTATGTGTGATTGTTGTTATGACTCAAGTCTTCCTGAACCTAAGTAAAATAGGGAGATGGGAACTTGTCTTCAGCTCCCCCAGGCATTGCCCCTTCTCCTCCCACCCATGTGGCTCGTCTCACTCCCTCGCTTCCACCCTCCTTTTACCGACACCCACATGCAGTCCCACAGCGGCTCATGACCATCTTCTCTTGGCCTTGTCCTGGTCCCTGCAGGAACGCTGCAAGCTCCCCTGCATATTTGTATCTCTGTCGGCCTGCTTCCTGTATTTCACACCGTTCCGTGTACCTGGGTCGCTGCTACTGGGCTGCAGATGTGATGCTGTGTTTGATACATGTTTATTCCATGGCCATTGGCAGACATGGCCTTCATCAATTTTAGCAAGTTAGTTTCATTTTCATTTCTACTAAAACCAATTTGAGTGAAAACAAAGTAAAACACATGCAAAAAAGTCCATCATATCCTGTGAAACCTGTGAAAGCTGGAACCTGTGCAAGGCGGAAGCCTGTCAGAGAAGGAGAGCTCAAATATTTCCCGCTAATAGAGATCCGCAGAAAAGTGGTTAAGACTGCACCCTGTCAAAGGTGGAAAACGTGCAAGACCCAGAAAAACAAGGCAGTTCTGTCAATTCCAGGTCTCACAGGTTTCACTGCATTAAGTTCTGAAAATAACAATAAGACCACACCCCACAGGCACAGCAGGCCTGTGAAAAATGCATTGTGGGGAACAGCTCTCACCAGCTAATCCAACTTTGCAAATTAGTCCATTCCAGCCTCACTTCGAACCAGCCAGTCTGATCCCAGGAGATGCTGAAGTCAGAAAACCCCGAGGAAGTGGGGGCAGAAGTGAGAGAAGAGGGTTTCATAAGGTACTCTGTTAACAGCTAAGATGAGAGGCTGACATTTTTAAAAGACAGAGAGGGAAAAGGTGAGAAGCGAGCCTAAGAAGAAGGTATCAGCAGAGTTGAACCTATGATTTCAACTTAGATACGCAACTGGATTGCCAAGACAGCTGCGTCTGAGATATCTTGGGAAGAAAAAACATGCTGGATTGATAGGCTAGACGTGGGGAGTTTGTGGATTTAAAAGCAGCCTGTCTGGGCTGTCTGCCCCAGGTCTCAGCGAAAGTCTGTCTAACTGTGCCACTCAGACGGGAGTTAAAAGTTCCAATTTGGATGCTAGAGATTGCTTCGATTCTTACTCAGCGCTTCTCAGCCCCTGCCTATAGCTAACCGTGTACACAGTTTTTCTTTCTTTTTTATACCTTTTGTCATATGTAAATTGCTTTGAAGACAAAAAATCAGGACTTGCCCAATATTGAATTCCCCACCGCAGCCAGCACAGAGCTTTGCACATAGTGCTCTTCCCATTAAAATAAGCAATGCTTAGAGATCTAAGAAACCAGGGCTTCGTGATTTTCGGTTGATAGAATAATTCCATATTGTGTATACGGGAAGCCATATGAGGTTATGGGGAAAAGCATGGCCTTTTGAGTCAGGCTGATGTGGTCTAAGTCCTGGCCCAGCCACTCTTCACCTTGTGACCTAGGTAAGTTCTTTTGCCACATGTGTTCGTCTTTAAGCTCATCCCCAAGCTACATGTCTCTAAGCCTCAGCTTCTTTAGCTGTAAAATGGGTACTATCACATATAATGATAACAGCATCTACTTCAAAGAACCTAAAGAGTAAGTCCCCTATAATCCTTGGGAGGATTAAATGGCAATTATACAAACAGTCCCTGGGTGGCACAGACAGTTAAGTGCTCAGCTACCAACCAGAAGTCCAGCAGTTCGAATCTACCCCAAGGCGACTCTGAAGAAAGGCCTGGCTATCCATTCCGAAATATCAACTCAATGGCAACTTGATTTTCTGTTTTGTTTTGTGTTTACATAGCTCTCAGCACAGCTCCCGGCCTGGGCTCACCGGCCCCACGTCGGCGGCTCGAGTGCCGCTCTGCAGCCTGTTCTCCAGGACGGTGCTGCTGCGTTTGACCCTGTGCAGAAGCATCGCTGGGAATTATTCGTTTCGAAAGTTACATACTGTGCCTGATGCAGCCAGCCTTCACAGTGAACAACAACAGCGCTTTGAGAGGAGGAGTTCCATGCCACACACAGTGAACAACGACAGCGCTTTGAGAGGAGGAGTTCCATGCCACACACAGTGAACAACGACAGCGCTTTGAGAGGAGGAGTTCCACGCCACAGAACAGCCTCGTTGATCGTAATCTCCCTGAGTCTGCACACACGCGCCTTCTGGTTCCTCCAGCACCGTCACACACTGGTCTTTTTGTGTGGAACATACGTGACTTGTGGTTGGGACATAACGGAACAAGTGCTCTTGCAAACATCCCCACGTTTTTAATTATCCTTAACTATTCTCTGGTGCCTTCTGGGTTTGGAAGTCCGAGATGTGAAAAAATGTATATATACCTTTGGCACAGATGTTTGAAGGAATGCGTACAGTGAATATCACAATTGCCTTCAGTTTTCATCCACCAATAAACAGTTATGGAGCTCCTGTTGTGTGCCAGGCACCATGCTAGGCTGATAGTGATATCAGGAGGGACCTGGGGTCTTCCCTTAAGAAGCTTACAGTCATGTAGGTGAGACTGACAGTCAGAACAAGAGTTTCACTCTAATTTGGGAAATGCTGGGGTAGATGTAGGCAGTATGCTGGGAGAACTCTGAAAGGCAAGGAAAAGTGGTGGAGGGTGAAGGCAAAGCAAGTCTTGAACATTGTCAAGTACATGAGCCCTGGTGGTGTGTGGTTAAGCACTCTGCTGTTGACCAAAAGGTCAGAGGTTTGAACTCATGAGCTGCTCCACAGGAGACAGATGTGGCAACCTACTTCCATAAAGATTGTTGTTAGGTACGTCGAGTCAGTTCCAACTCACAGAGACCCTATATACAACAGAATGAAACACTGCTGGTTCTGTGCCATCCTCACAAAAGTTGTTATGCTTGAGCCCATTGTTGCAGCCACTGTGGCAATCCATGTCATTGAGAGTCTTCCTCTTTTTCACCAACTCTCCACTTTACCAAGCATGCTGTCCTTCTCCAGGGACAGATTCTACCTGATAACACGTCCAAAGTATGTGAGATGAAGTCTCGCCATCTTTGCTTCTAAGGAGCATTCTGGCTGTACTTCTTCCATGACAGATTTGCCCATTCTTTTGGCAGTTCATGGTATATTCAATATTTTTTGCCAACACCACAAAACACCATAAAGCTTATAGTTTTTGGGACCTTATGGGACAGTTCTACTTTGTCCTATAGGGTCACTATGAATCCGAATCAATTTGGTTTTTTTTTTCTGTTTTTGGTCTCAGTTACTTGCAAAAAGTTTGGTGTTACTAGATTAGTGGTTCTCTAAGTCTTGTCCCTGGAAAGCTGCCATATAACTATTTGAGCCCTGAGGACATAGAAGTGAAAAAAAACCAAATTGATACAAATGAACATTTAAGGGCATAAGCCTCTGCTGCTAATAAGTTATATTGTTGTTTTTGGGTGCCGTCGAGGCAACCCCATGTGATAGAGTAGAACTGCCCCATAGGGTTTACTTGGTTGTAATCTTTATGGAGTAAAATTGACTATATCTGTGGAAAGAGATAATGGGAAAGTTCAATATCATCAGTCAGAACAATTCCAGGGGCTAACTGGGGAACAGACAACCAATTGCTCATATGCAAGTTCAAGTTGAACTAAAGGAAATTAGAACAAGTCCACGACAGCAAAAGTAGGACCTTGAGTATATTCCATCTGAATTTAGGGACCATTTTAGGAATAGATTTGACTCATTAAACACTAATAATTGAAGACCAGATGAGTTGTGTAATGACATCAAGGACATCACACATGAAGAAAACAAAACATCATTAAAAAGATAGGAAAGAAAGAAAAGATCAAAATCAATATCAGAAAAGACTCTGAAACTAGTTCTTGAATGAAGAGTAGCTAAAGTGAAAGGGAGAAATGATGAAGTAAAAGAGCTGAGCAGAAGATTTTAAAGGACAGCTTGAGAAGACAAAGTAAAGTATTATAATGAAATGTGCAAAGACCTAGAGTTAGAAAACCAAAAGGGAACAACGCACTCAGCATTTCTTGAGCTGAAAAAACCAAAGAGAAAATTCAAGTCTCAAGTTGCAATATTGAAGGATTCTTTGAGGAAAATATTGAACAACTCAAGAAGTATCAAAAGAAGATGGAAGGAATACACAGAGACAGTGTACCGAAAAGAATTGGTTGACGTTCAACCATTTCAGGAGGTAGAATATTATCAGGAAGTAACGGTACTGAAGGAAGAAGTCCAAGCTGCACTGAAGGCATTTGCAAAAAACAAGGCTCCTGGAATTGACAGAATACCAGTCAAGATGTTTCAACAAACAAATGCAGCACTGGAAGCACTTACTCATCCACGCCAAGAAATATGGAAGACAGCTACCTGGCCAACTGACTGGACGGGATCCATATTTATGCTTATTCTCAAGAAAGGTGATCCAACAGAATGTGGAAATTATTGAACAATGTCATTAATATCACATGCAAGTTTTGCGGAAAATCACTCAAAATCAGTTGCAGCAGTACATCGACAGGGAAATGGCAGAAATTCAAGTTGAATTCAGAAGAGGACATGGAACCAGGGATATCATTGCTGATGTCAGATGGATCTTGGCTGAAAGCAGAGAATACCACAAAGATGTTTACCTGTGTTTTATTGACTATGCAAAGGCATTTGACTGTGTGGATCATAACAAATTACGGTTAACATCGCAAAGAATGGGAATTCCAGAACACTTAATTGTGCTCATGAGGAACTTTTACGTATATCAAGAGGCAGTTGTCTGAAATGAACAGGGGATACTATGCAGTTTAGAATCAGGAAAGGTGTGTGTCAGGGTTGTATCCTTTCACCATACTTATTTAATCTGCATGCCGAACAAATAATCTGAGAAGCTGGACTATACGAAGAAGAACAGGGCATCAGGATCGGAGGAAGACTCATTAACCACCTGTGATATGCAAATGACACAATCTTGCTTGCTGAAAGTGAAGAGGACTTGAAGCACTTACTGATAAAGATCAAAGACTAGAGCCTACAGTATGGGTTACACCTTAACATAAATAAAACAAAAATCTTCACAACTGGACCAATAATCAACATCATGATAAATACAGAAAAGATTGAAGTTGTTAAAGATTTCATTTTTCTTAGATCAGCAATCAATGCCCATGGAAGCAACAGTCAAAAGACGCGTTGCATTGGGCAAATCTGCTACAAAAGACCTCCTTAAAGTGTTAAAAACCAAAGATGTCACTTTAAGCACTAAGTTGTGCCTGACCCAAGCCATGATGTTTTCAATCACCTCATATGCATGTGAAAGCAGGGCAATGAATAAAGAAGACCGAAGAAGAATTCATGCCTTGAATTATTGTGCTCGAGAAAAATACCGAATATACCATGGACTGCCAGAAAAACAAACAAATCTCCCTCTGAAGAAGTACAGCCAGAATGATCCTTTGAAGTGAGAATGACGAGACTTCGTCTCATGTGCCTTGGATGTGTTATCAAGAGGGACCAGTGCCTGGAGAAGGACATCATTCTTGGTAGAAGATCAGTGAAAAAGAGGAAGATCCCCAGCCAGATGGATTGACACGGTGGCTGCAACGATAGGCTCAAGCATAGCAATTACGAGGACGTCACAGGACTGGGCAGTGTTTTGTTCTGTTGTTCGTGGGGTCATTATGAGTTGGAACTGACTTGAGGACACCTAATAACAACAACAATCTTTATGGAAGTAGATCACTGGGTCTTTTTCCCTCGATGCCACCAGGGGGATTTGAACCACCAACAATTTGGTTAGCAGCCAAGTGCTTTCTGTTGCACCATCAGAGCTCCTAATATATTATGTAACCCTAAGTAAGTCACTTCCCTTTTTCTGATTCATTCTTTCCAGCTGTAAAAAAGGGAAGTTGAAGGAGATAATCATTAAAGCTCTTTTGTCAACTTAGACTCCTTAAGATTCTATAAAATATGACTATGAAGTGCTTAAATTTTTCAGCAAATATTATTGAGTACAACCATGAGCTATAAACAGCAACTATACACTTGGATCTCGTCAGATAGAATGCATAGGAATCAAATTAACTATCTCTGTGGAAAGAGATGATGAAAAAGCTTAATATCATCAGTCGGAACAAGGCCAGGGGCTGACTGTGGAACAGACCATCAATTGCTCATATGCAAGTCCAAGCTGAAACTGAAGAAAATTAGAACAAGTCCATGAGAGCCATGTATATGCCACACGAATTTAGAAACCATCTCAAGAATAGATTTGATGCATTGAACACTAATGACTGAAGACCAGATAAGTGGTGGAACGCATCCACATGAAGAAAGAAAAAAGACAGGAAAGAAAGAAAAGAACAAAATGAATGTCAGAAAAGACTCTGAAACTTGCTCTTGAACGTCAAGTAGCTAAAGTGAAAGGAAGAAATGATGAAGTAAAAGAGCTGAAGAAAAGATGTCAAAGGGAGACTTGAGAAGACAAAGTATTATAAAGACATGTGCAAAGAGCTGGAGATAGAAAACCAAAAGGGAAGAACGGTTCAGCATTTCTCAAGCTGAAAGAACTGAAGAAATAATTCAAGCCTCGAGTGGCAATAGTGAAGGATTCTACAGAATAATTTTAAATGGTGCAGGAAGCCCCAAAAGAAGATGGAAGGAATACACACAGTCACTATAGCAAAAAGAATTAGTCGATGTTCAACTATTTTAGGAGGTAGCATATGATCAGGAACTGATGGTACCGAAGGAAGCAGTCCAAGCTGCACTGAAGGCACTGGTGAAAAGCCAGCCTCCAGAAATTGGTGGAATACCAACTGAGATGTTTCAACAAACAGATGCAGCACTGGAAGTGCTCACTCGTCTACGCCAAGAAATTTGGAAGACACCTACCTGGCCAACCGAGTGGAAGAGGTCCATATTTATGCCTATTCCCAGAAAGGTGATCCAAACAAAAGTAGAAATTATCAAATATCATTAATATCGCACATAAGTAAAATTTTGTGGAAGATCCTTCAAAAGTAGCTGCGGCAGTACATCGACGGGGAACTGCCAGAAATTCAGGCTGGTTTCAGAAGAGGACGTGGAACGAGCGGTATCATTGCTGATGTCAGATGGATCCTGGGTGAAAGCAGAGAATACCACAAAGATGTTTACCTGTGTTTTATTGACTATGCAACGGCATTCGACTGTGTGGATCATAACAAACTATGGATAACACTGCAAAGAATGGGAACTCCAGAGCATTTAATTGTGCTCCTGAGGAACCTGTACATAGGTCAACAGGCAGTCATTTGAACAGAACAAGGGGATACTACGTAGACTAGAATGAGGAAAGGTGTGCATCAGGGTTGTATCCTTTCCCCATGCTTACTCAGTCTGTATGCTGAGCAAATAATCTGAGAAGCTGGAAGAAGAACAGGGCATAAGGATTGGAAGAAGACTCATTAACAACTTGCATTATGCAGGTGACACAACATTGCTTGCTGAAAGTGAAAAGGACTTGAAGCACTTACCGATGAAGATCAAAGACCACAGCCTTGGATTATACCTCAACATAAAGAAAACAAAAAATTCTTACAGTAGACCAAAAAGGAACATCATGGTAAACAGACTAAAGAATGAACTTGTCAAGGATTTCATTTTACTTGGATCCACAATCAACACCCATGGAAGTAGCAATTGAGAAATCAAAAGGCGCATTGCATTGGGCAAATCTGCTGCAAAAGACCTCTTTGAAGTGTTAAAAAGCAAAGATGTCACCTTGAAAACTAAGGTGTGCCTGACCCAAGTCGTGATGTTTTAAGTGGCCTCATACTCGTGTGAAAGCTGGACAATGAATAAGGAAGACCAAAGGACTGACTCCTTTAAATTGTGGTGTTGGTGAAGAATGTTGAAGATACCGTGGACTGCCAAAAGAATGAACAAATCTGTCCTGGAAGAATACTACCAAAATACTCCTTAGAAGCAAGGATAGCGAGACTATGTCTCACATACTTTGGACATGTTATCAGGAGGGATCAGTCCTTGGAGAAGGGCATCATGCTTGGTAAAGTAGAGGGTCAGCGAAAAAGAGGAAGACCCTCAATGAGATGGATTGACACAGTGGCTGCAACAATGGGTTTAAGCATAACGACAATTGTAATTGTACCTAACGACATGAGCTATAGACCTGCAATCTGCTCCTGTAAATAGTACGGCTTAGGAAACCCTATGGGGCAGTTCTACTCTGTCTTATAGGGTCTCTAGGAGTCGGGTTCGACTTGAAGGAACACAACAGCTTGAACTTGTCTGATTTCCTTTCTTTCTTTTGTTTGTTTCTTTTTTTCCTTCCTTCCTTCTCCCTCCCTCCCTTCCTTTCTTGATGATGTCTCTGCTGCCTCTTCCTCCTTTCTTCTTCATCTTGTTCTTCTCTCTCTTTCTAATGCAACAATCACAACTATTTATTTCCAAAACTTTTTCATCACCTCGAACAAAAGCTCAGTACCCACTAAGCAGTAACTCCTTCTTCCCCAGGTCCCCCAGCTTTAGGTAACCACTAACCTACTTTCTGTTTCCATGCATTTGCCGAAGCTAGATATTTCATATAAGTGGAATCACAAGGCATTTGTCCTTGTGTGTCAAGCTTGTTTCACTCAGCAAAATGTTTTCAAGTTCATCTGTGTGGTAACATGTATCAGAACTTCATTTTTCCTTATAATTGAAAATATTCCATCGTAGTCTGTGATTATCTTTGTCATTTATGTATTTGGTTAACAAAACTTTATATTTTAGATTGAGCAAAGTTTGTATGACATTTGTCCGAGTATCACCCAGTGCCACACACAGGCACAGGCACCCAAGAACACGGGAGGTGCTGCTGTGTCATTGTGCCCTTTGTCAAGCTGCTCCTTGACAGAGCCCCCTGAGACCCCAAGACAACTGGCTGCTTAGGAAGAAGCAAAGACAACTAAGGCCTTTGTGCCCAGGCTGGGAGAAAGGAGAACCACCCATTCTGCAGCACTCTCAGGTCTGATCTGGACTGTGGCTCCGGGAGATAACTGTGAACCGGCACAGCAGCAAGCATTTACTACTTGTGCTGTGAGCAGACAAGAGCAAAAGGAGCAAAGCTTCTCAGAGCAGCAGACTGCTGTCCTCAAAGTGCTTAATCCTGGCCGATAGGCTTTAGCACTGAATGGCCCACCAGGGAGAGCTGGGCTTCGCTGTGAGTAATTGTTGGAACCCAGGCTTAAAGAAGTTACGTGCTTTGTCCGCACTCCTATGGCACTTTGGTAAGACTGCTACAAGGTAAAAGAGGAGAGAGGAAAAAGAATGTCTGAGATTTCCACTCCCGTATAGTTATGGCTGAAAATTCACAGTTATAAATTACTGCTTGGGTCAAAAACACTGAATAATACCAGGCTGGGTTTATATTGATTATTTTCCTCAAAAGGACTCTAGAAAGATCATAGCATTTTTCTCATCATGACCCTAAAACTATCCATATGGATGGATTATCTGGTTAAAAAAAATTAAATTAAAAGGCACAGCCTGTTTAACTGACCCATTCAAGGTCACCTAGCAAGTGAATAACAGAGCAAGGAAGAAACTCAGATATTCCAACCTTTTTACCATTTGTAACAGGCCAGGATAAGTTTCTTATTTTATTTTGGCATTTTCAGGAACTACAAATTAGCCTGTATCAAACCTTTACCTTGGGGAAAAATATAATTGGTCCTTTCATTCATAAACTGAGAAATTCAGAGCAGCAAAAAAAAAAAAAAAAAAGCCGTGGTGACACAGTGGTTAAGCACTCAGCTGCTAACCAAAAGGTTGGTGGTTTGAAGCCACCAACCGCTCCATGGGAGAAAGATACGGCATTCTGCTTGCATAGAGATTACAGCCTTGGAAACCCTATGGAGCAGTTCTACTCTGTCCTATAGGCTGCTAGGAGTTGCATTCGACTTGACAGCAACAGGCATAGACGAGAACGGGAAGAAAAGCTTCTGAGTTTAATCCCCATTCCACATTCCCTTCATGGGTGGTAAGCAGAGACACTCTTCCTTTCATGCCTGGCTCAGTGCAAGCGCAAGTACTGGGTCCCTCTCTCTCTTCAAGACAAAGAACTTGGAAATGAAGCAGGGTGAGGGTCTGTTGTTCTTGGGGTGAGGAGGAGGGAAACAGGGAGGATGATGCATTGCAGGTAGTTCTCTGTCTTCAGGGAAGCTGCAGCCTCTCCCAAACCTGGTATGACTGTGCTTTTCCAAAGCTCTCAGTGTCAGAGCTCTGTGATCAAAGGCCTTTGACATACAGTTCTACTGGGCAGTGACAGTGACATCAAGTGGATGTAGGGGTGAATTAAACACCCACGTTTACTCAGTGCAGGGGGCCTTTTCAGGGGTGGGGGATTAAAAAAAAAAATTATCACCCTGTAAAAGATGCTTCCAGCACAGAGTTATATTTAGGGTTTGAATGTTTGGTTCTGCTCCATGCCCTTGTTCTTTTATGTGGGTGTTTCCCCAGTGTCACCCTTGCACAGGTTGGAACCCCGGTGGCACAGTGGTTAAGCGTTTGGCTACTAACCAAAAGGCCAGGAGTTTGAATCTACCAGTCTCTCCTTGGAAACCCTATGGGGCAGTTCTACTCTCCCCTGTAGGGTTGCTCTATGTTGGAAGCAACCACGAGTTTGGATTTTTGTTTTTTGTACAGGTGAATCGTTTTCTGAACTTACACATTCTGGTGTTTTTGCGAGGACTGAGGAAGGGATATGTTTAAGGGATACGTATTATGTGAAGTTGAGCTCAATATGTACACGTTGGGCACCTACTGTGTGCCAGACACTGCCTTTGTATTGAGGATTTAAAGACAGTTCTTACACTCCAGAAATTTGCTGTGAGAAAGATGATGAACACAGAGAAGAGGTATCTAATCCATCCTAGCAGAAGAGAGTGACACCTGAGTTGAGTCTTGAAGGGATAAGCCAGCCACACAAACCACTAGGAGGTGGTGGCCTTGGTAACAGCCTGAACAAAGATGTGGCGATGATTAATCACATCATAAGTGCAGACAGAGATTTTGGGATTAGGCAAACACTGGGCTGAGATCTAGAGAGGTCCCTGCAGTGGTCCCAGCTTCCTCATCTGCAAGATGAGAAGGTGAATGCCAGTCTTTTCTTTCTCTAAGACATTTCCCAGGGAGAAGGTGAACTTGGTGGGTGGCTTTCTTGAGCGGCTCACCCAGGTCTGTATGCCTCCAAGACCTTTTGTTTTTAATTGAGATTTTTTTGCCTTTCAAGTGAGATGTCCCAGGCCACTTTGCTGCAGCACAAGATAGATGGAACTATCCAAACAGTCAAGCAATTCCACTCCTGGAAGAGGGACCTTTCTTTTTTCAGTTGCCGTGAGTTAACTCCAGCTCATGGTGGCACCATGTGTGTCAGAGTAGAACTGTGCTCCATGGGTTTTCAGTGGCTGATCTTTTAGAGGAACCCAGGTGGCGCAGTAGTTAAGGGTTCAGCTGCTAACCAAAAGGTGGGCAGATCGAAGCCACCAGCCGCTCCATGGAAACCCTGTGGGGAAGTTCTACTCTGTCCTGTAGGGCCGTTCTGAGTGGGAATTGATTTGACAGCAATGGGTTTGGTTTTTGGTGTGATCCTTTAGAAGTAGATCACCAGGCCTTTCTTCCAAAGCATCTCTGGGTGGACTGGAACCTCCAGACTCTTGGTTAGTAACCAAGCGCCCTAACCATATGCACCATCAGCTTTTCCATTCTTGCCACACCACTCCTTCTTAACTGAGTTTTGAAACCATGTCAGAGTTTCTCCTCCAAACCTGGAGCACAGAAGCCACCAGGGAGGCTAGGGCTCCCCCTACAGTTTAAGTGCCCCCCTTGCAACAATCTAGGCAATAATAACAGGAAAAAAGTTTCAACTACGGTGGAGGTGGGAAGGGAGGGGAAAGACATAGAGTGAGAGCCACCAGGGTGTAGCTAAGCACAACCTGTCCATGCCTCTGAAATAGCACCTCCTCCCCTCCTCTCTCTTCCTCTCACACTGGACTGCATTTCATAATCCTGCCAACACTTAAATCCCTTTTGCTTCCTGGGCTGTCCAGAGTAATTGATGATGCTGACGCTTTAGTAAGTAACACTATTCTTCAAATCGGTTTGGGACTAATGCTTCAGCAAGGGGCCACTGAGTTCCCAGGGTTGGCAGAAATCAAGTGAAACAAGAAACTTAGGCCCTGACCACTTCTGGTCCCAAATGACGGCTTGGCACTTCTTACAGGATGGACGCCTTCCTGCTTCTGGCATTAATCCTTGTTTACTGGCCAAGTTCCAATTCAGGTGATTACGTTCTCCCTTGCCCAAATCCCCCTGGCAGGTTTAGTCCTTTTGTATGTCTTCTTACAATCTTTAGTTTTTGTGGTGTTTTGCTCTGGGCACAGCATCTTTCTGAAGGGATTTTTGCCTTTCAGTGAAAGGACAGAGACAGGTGGGCCCACTGGCATTGTGTATCATCCTAAGAAGAATTGTAGGACAAGGTTAATGGTGGTGGAACAACATTGACAAGAGTGGAACCCTAGAGAATGAAAGACCTCATGATCTAATCCTCTCCCCTCTGGTAGGTGAGTGAGTAAAGTACTGATATTATTTATTTACTTCTTGCTATAAAGACTGGAGTTAGGCAGCCAGGCTTATCATTCTTCTGACAAATGATTCTAATTTATTGTCAAATGAAACTTTCATTGCTTGAATATTGCTAATCTACCCTGTGTTTGATTGGCAAATGGTTTATTGTTCAGTTCCCTATGGTTAAGATCTAGGCTTTACCTTGAGATAAAGGGATTATAGAGGTTTATATTATTCTGATGCAAAAATCACCAAAATGTACCAGCAATTTTCCAGTAATTGCACTTCATATATCACCTGACCCTCCAGATGTGATTAATTATACAAAGCACTTCCGCTGAATTCATGAAGCATTTATTGAACACCTGGGGGAAGGATGGCCAAGGGAGAGATATAAATTCAAGTTGTGGATCTACCACCTTGTACGCCTGTGACCTTGGGGAAGTTAGCTAACATTTTGGTGCTCCAGTTTTCTCATCTGCAAATTGAAGATGATAACAATAGCTACTTCTTAAGTTTGTTGTAATGATTAAAGAGTACATGGAAAGCCATTATTATTGTTACACATTGTGTTAAGCAAACATTGTGGAATTTATCTAGAAGACAATGAAATATTTGAAAAGTTTTTTAAATAAGATGAGGATAACGAGGTGTTCAAAATGCTCATGGACTAATGAAGGAGTCACACTTTCTTTTATTGCTGTAATTCTAACACCTAGACCCATGCCTGGCATAAATAGTGGGTGGCCAATACATATTTGTTGACAGAATGAACATGTAAAGAACTTCAACATGAACACACAGAAGGGAAACTATCAACTAGGGAAATTGAGTATAGCTTCATTGAAAAGTTTGCCTTTGATTTGAGTCTTGAAGAATGGGTACAGTTTTCACAGCCAGTGAAGGACATTGAAGTCACTTACTGGAACAGTACTTCCCAGTTTTTTTTGGGTCATAGCATATAATAATACTTATAATATTGATACAAGACACTGGCCAAAGGAAATTCGCTAGGAAGTTCTGGTTACCATTGATTTGAATCCTCTGAAGCCTGAAGGAATCAATATGATAGGCGTACAGGTAACCCATATGCACCTCATCAGTTGTGAAGGTCTACACTAGAATATAATCCCCAAGAGAAAAGGAACTTTAACCATTTTGGTCACTTTGTATCCCCAACACCTAGGGTAGTACCTGACGCATATTTGTTGAATGATAGCAGAGGGGAAAACCTGAGTAAAGACTTAGAGTTGGGCTGTGAGAGGCTTGGTTGGGGCCGTTGGATCACAGGATTCATAAGAAATTGTACAGTCTATAAAGGCATGCCCCCACGTGTCTGTCAGTTTGTCATACTGTGGGGGCTTGTGTGTTACTGTGATGCTGGAAGCTATGCCACCGGTATTCAGATACCAGCAGGGTCACCCATGGAGGACAGGTTTCAGCTGAGCTTCCAGACTAAGACAGACTAGGAAGAAGAATGCAGCAGTCTACTTCTGAAAAGCATTAGCCAGTGAAACCCTTATGAATAGCGCAGAACATTGTCTAATATAGTGCTGGAAGATGAGCCCCCCAGTTTGGAAGGCACTCACAAGATGACTGGGGAAGAGCTGCCTCCTCAAAGTAGAGTTGACCTTAATGACGTGGATGGAGTAAAGCTTTTGGGATCTTCATTTCCTGACGTGGCACGACTCAAAATGAGAAGAAACAGCTGCAAACATCCATTAATAATCGGAACGTGGAATGTACGAAGTATGAATCTAGGAAAATTGGACATCGTCAAAAATGAAATGGAACGCAAAAACATCGATGTCCTAGGCATTAGTGAACTGAAATGGACTGGTATTGGCCATTTTGAATTAGATAATCATATAGTCTACTATGCTGGGAATGACAACTCGAAGAGGAATGGTGTTGCATTTGTCGTCGAAAAGAGTGTTTCAAGATCTATCCTGAAGTACAACGCTGTCAGTGATAGGGTAATATCCATACGCCTACAAGGAAGACCAGTTAATACGACTATTATTCAAATTTACGCACCAACCACTAGGGCCAAAGATGAAGACATAGAAGATTTTTATCAGCTGCGACAGTCTGAAATTGATTGAACATGCATCAAGATGCATTGATAATCACTGGCGATTGGAATGCAAAAGTTGGAAACAAAGAAGAAGGATCAGTAGTTGGAAAATATGGCCTTGGTGCTAGAAACAAGGCCGGAGATAGAATGATAGAATTTTGCAAGACCAACGACTTCTTCATTGCAAATACCTTCTTTCACCAACATAAACGGTGACTATACACCTGGACCTCGCCAGATGGAACACACAGAAACCAAATTGACTACATCTGTGGAAAGAGACGATGGAAAAGCTCAATATCATCAGTCAGAACAAGGCCAGGGGCCCACTGTGGAACAGACCATCAATTGATCATATACAAGTTCAAGCTGAAACCAAAGAAAATCAGAGCAACTCCATGAAAGCCAAAATATGACCTTGAGTATATCCCACCTGAATTTAGAGACCATCTGAAGAACAGATTTGATGCACTGAACACGAGTGACCGCAGACCAGAAGAGTTGTGGAATGCCATTAAGGACATTATCCATGAAAGCAAGAGGTCACTGAAAAGACAGGAAAGAAAGAAAAGACCAAGGTGGATGTCAGAGGAGGCTCTAAAAGTTGCTCTTGAGCTTTGAGCAGCTAAAGCAAAAGGAAGAATTCATGAAGTAAAAGAATTGAACAGAAGATTTCAAAGGGCCTCTTGAGAAGACAAAATAAAGTATTATAATGACATGTGCAAAGAGCTGGAGATGGAAAACCAAAAGGGAAGACCACGCTCGGCGTTTCTCAAGCTGCAAGAACTGAAGAAAAAATTCAAGCCTTGAGTTGCAATAGTGAAGGATTCCATGGGGAAAATATTAAATGATCCAGGAAGCACCAAAAGAAGATGGAAGGAATACGCAGAATCATTATACCAAAAAGAATTAGTCGATATTCAACCATTTCAAGAGGTGGCATATGATCAGGAACTGATGGTACTGAAGGACGAAGTCCAAGCTGCTCTGAAGGCATTGGCGAAAAACAAGGCTCCAGGAATTGATGGAATATCAATTGAGATGTTTCAACAAACAGATGCAGTGCTGGAGGTGCCCACTCATCTATGCCAAGAAATATGGAAGACAGCTCCCTGGCCAACTGATTGGAAGAGATCCACATTTATGCCTATTCCCAAGAAAGGTGATCCAACCGAATGTGGAAATTATAGAACAATATCATTAATATCACATGCAAGCAAAATTTTGCTGAAGATCATTCAAAAATGGCTGCAGCAGTATATTGACAGGGAACTGCCGGAAATTCAGGCTGGTTTCAGAAGAGGACGTGGAACGAGGGTATCATTGCCGATGTCAGATGGATCCTGGCTGAAAGCAGAGAATACCACAAGGATGTTTACCTGTGTTTTATTGATTATCCAAAGGCATTTGACTGTGTGGATCATAACAAACTACGGATAACACTGTGAAGAATGGGAATTCCAGAACACTTAATTGTGCTCATGAGGAACCTTTACATAGATCAAGAGACAGTTGTTCGGACGGAACAAGGGGATACTGATTGGTTTAAAGTCAGGAAAGGTGTGCCTCAGGGTTGTATTCTTTCACCATACCTATTCAATCTGTATGCTGAACAAATAATATGAGAAGCTGAACTATATGAATAAGAATGGGGTGTCAAGATTGGAGGAAGACTCATTAACAACCTGTGTTATGCAGATGACACAACTTTGCTTGCTGAAAGTGAAGAGGACTTGAAGCACTTACTAATGAAGATCAAAGACCACAGCCTTCAGTATGGATTACACTTCAACATAAAGAAAACAAAAATCCTCACAACTGGACCAATGAGCAATATCATGATAAATGGAGAAAAGATTGAAGTTGTCAAGGATTTCATTGTACTTGGATCCACAATCAACAGCCATGGAAGCAGCAGTCAAGAAATCAAAAGATGCATTGCATTGGGCAAATCTGCTATAAAGGACCTCTTCAAAGTGTTGAAGAGCAAAGATGTCACCTTTAAGACTAAGGTGCTCCTGACCCAAGCCATGGTGTTTTCAGTCACATCATATGCGAGTTGACACCTTTGAATTGTGGTGTTGGCGAAGAATATTGAATATACCATGGACTGCCAAAAGAACGAACAAATTTGTCTTAGAAGAAGTACAACCAGAATGCTCCTTAGAAGCAAGGATGGTGAGACTGCGTCTTACATACTTTGGACATGTTGTCAGGAGGGATCAGTCCCTGGAGAAGGACATCATGCTTGGCAGAGTACAGGGTCAGCGGAAAAGAGGAAGACCCTCAACGAGGTGGACTGACACAGTGGCTGCAACAATGAGCTCAAGCATAACAACGATTGTAAGGATGGTGCAGGACCGGGCAGTGTTTCGTTCTACTGTGCACAGGGTTGCTATGAGTCAGAACCAACTGGACAGCACCTAACAACAACAACATAAAGGTAGGTAGAAGCAGACGTAGGGCACTTTTGATTTCTGCGCTGGATTGGCCCTTATTCACTAGGGCATGGGATCCGTCAGATTTTGACCCTTTGTCAGCCTATGCCTGGAAAAAAAAAGATGAATGAATGAGGTTGTGATGTGCAGACATCCCTTGGATTACATGTGCCGGCCACTGGGAAGTTAGAGTCAGATGCAGTATGACAGGGGACAGGTAACATCTTTGGGTTTTTTTTTTCCACAAGAAATCTCAAGAATCTAAATAATTTTCTTAACCTTTGTTTTCCTATAGCAATGATAGTTATTTGCAACTCAGCCTTTCCAATCCACATGTGGTTACCTGCCGAAACTTATTTGAAGGGTAGGGAATCAGTCATCCATCTTTTTCTCTTAGGACTAGAATACCTACAGTTATGTCCACAGAAATTCCATCAGCAGTATCAACACAGATTTTCTAGAATCAAGACCTAGAATGAGTTAACAAACACCAACACATTTGCTAAGCTTAAAAGAATATTGTTGTGCGGCAATTGGTAAAGAACTTATTAATTAAGGATATAAGATAGAAATCTCCCAGGAGGCAAAAAGCCATTACAAAGACATTGTGGAACAAATCTAGCAGTTAATGGAATCTCAGAGGTTCTTAAAAAAATAAAAAGAGGGGTCACTTTCCAAAAAAAAATAGGTGTCATCAAATTAGTGATGTTGGAGTTTAGGGGGGAGATTTACCAAAAGGCAGGTAAAATCCAGACTCAAAACAAAACCAAAAACCTCACAAATATTTGTTTTAATACAACCCGATCTTTGTATTATAACATTTCTGGGTCCCTAACAAACACACACATACCCACACCACCATAAAGCGTAAAAGTAAATTGAGATGGAAATCAAAGTCAAACTAGTGTTGCAAATGAGAACTCATAGTACATTCACTTTTGTCCTGATACTGGGGCATCAGAGGCAAAATAAAGAACTCATTTCAAATGCCTGTGAGTTCTTTGTTTAAGAAATAACTATCAAATTAATAAGAAATGCCACACTCTCCCTCCAGTTCCCTTCTTACGGTGTAAGTTTTCCCCACGCACGTTATCTCATCATATTAGAACAGCAGTGTGTTTTAGAGAGGGATTTGGTGAGATGAATGAAACAGAGAGGGCTACCCGGAGAGCTGCCCTGGGGTGATGATGGTGATCTTACAAGCCTCTTCTTTGAAGATGTTTGTCTTTGGAAAGACTTGATAACTCCAGACCTATGAGCAGGCACTTCTATGGACCAGCTGAAGAAATCCACCTAACCACACAGTATCACAAGCTCATGGTCGCTGGAATCTCTTAACTCAATGCGCTCGGCCCCACTGAGCCTTTCATTGCTGAGGCAAAATGAGACCTAAGCAATGTCTTCATCAGAGAAACAGCATATGTATTAGGAGCAGGGAGAAGAAAAAAATTAAGAATAACTTGTTTACTTTGGAGTTCAAATCTAACCTAGTTAGATCCTCTCTATATCAACGGTATATTTTTCAATTAAAACTTGAGAATTATCTATTCTACTTTGTTTTCTTTGCTGAAAGGAAGTAGATGCCTTTAATTTAATCAGCATGAGATGGTTAAGTGTAAAGAACACTGGACATGGAATCCAAAGATCAGGTTTTGATTAGCAACTTCCTAGCTCTGTCATCTTGACTCAGACTTTCTGAAACTCCTCTTTCTCATCTGTTTGTTGTCGTTAGCTGCCGTGGAGTCTGCCTGAACTCATGGCGATGTCATACACTGTTGTGGTCCACTGGGTTTTCATTGGCTAGTTTTCAGAAATAAGATTGCCAGGCCTTTCTTCTTATACCATCTTAGTCTGGAAGCTCTGCTGAAATGTGTTCAGCATCATAGCAACACTCAAACCTCCACTGACAGACAGGTTGTGACTGCATGTGGGGTGCATTGGCCAGGAATTGAACCTGAGGTCTCTTGAGAAGTCAAGAATTCTACCACCGAACCACCGCTGACTTCTCACTTGTAAAAGGAGGTAAAATAATACTTGCTTTGTTTGCCTCATAGAATATATGTAAAAATCATAAAAGATACAGGATGCCACAAAACTGTTAAGATGGGTTTGGTGATGATGATGATAATGAAGTATTAACTCAAGGTCATCATCTTGGTCTGTATTAAAAGAAAATGGCTAAGCTTTGTGGGTTCATCAGCCCCTACAACCACATGAATCAGGAGAAGCCTCCAGCCTGACACCTGACCCACGCATTTGGGACTTGCCAGCTTCCACAACTGCCTGAGCCATTTACGTGAAAATAAATAAATAAATATATTTTATATATATTGGAGCCCTGATGGCACAGTGGTTAAGAACTTGACTGCTAACTAAAGGGTCAGAAATTCAAATCTACCAACCACTCCTTGGAAGCCCTATGGGACAGTTTCACTCTGTCGTATAGGGTCGCCATGAATTGGAATCAACTTGACAGCAGTGGGTTTAGTTTGTTTTTGTTTTTGTTTTTTTTGGTTATACACGTGAATATACCCATGTGTGCGCACTTCTAGGTTTTGCTTCTCTAAAAAACCAAAACTAAGACATTTGGTACCAAGAGTGGTTCTAGAAGAACAAAATTGTACGAGTTTTCTCAATTGGTTCTCAAGTCTGGCTAGTCTTAAAGGTGCTGATGATTCTGCCTCTAGTAGTTAAGAGAGCACTGTTAATCCATGACATGATGTGACAATGCAAAAAATATATATATATATATGTCACCACCAACAGATTAAATATTTGTGAGAAAACAAGGCTCTGGGTGATTGCATATTGGATACTTTCCTACAATTTTGTCAGAATAAGAAGCATAATGAAGCTGGTTGATTGGTCCTACTTTCACTAGACAAAGTGGGGAAAGAAAGAGATGAGCTCAGAGCTTTAGAGTCACAGCTCAAGAGCCATATAAAAGACCTGAAAGTGGCCAATTGTGCCCTGAAAGAAAGCTTTATTTCTTATAGTAATATACCTAACATTGCTGCAAATCTAACCCAGAGTCTTATCATAAGAGTGGTTGAATTACAATGCCAGTTGAATTCCCAGCCTCAAATGGTGTCTAAAGTTAAAATGAGGGCATTGATTGGGAGGAAATAGGAACCTGAGAGTTGGGGTGGGGACATATGGGCAGGTAATCAGGAACATGGGGACACTGGACCCTTAAATTTGACTGAATCACTCCTGCCAACAGCACCATCCCTCCTATCTGGAGAGATTACTCCATCTTTGTCTGCTAAGCCACCCTCCCCAGAAAAACTATTATCCCTTCCACCCCTATTTGGTGAGATTGACCCAGCTGTGCCTGAAGCTGAGATATCACCTGAGGAGGCATCTGAGGCATTGCCTGGGGTGTTGCCTGAGGCAGATGCCTTACAAGACACTACTAAATGTTCCCAGGACCCACTCCACTTCTCATTTTTGCTTCTAGACCTATAACTGGACCTAAGTCCCAGTACGTAAAGTACAAAGTGTGACCCAGGAAGTGGTATGCTACACTCCAAAAAAACTGCTTGACTTTTCTACTATATACAAACAGAAACCTGGGGACTGCTATTAAGGGTGTGGGATAATGGTGCAAGGAACATAAAGCTAAATCAGCCTGAGTTTACTGATATGAACTCACTAAGCACAGATCCTTCATTCAGTGTTTCAGCTTGAGAGGTTAAAAAAGGATCTAATAGTTTATTTGGTTGGTTTGCTGAAGCATGGATTAAGCAGTGACCTACACTAAATTAAGTTGAGGTGCCAGACCTGACTTGGTATCCTGTAGAAGAAGGTATCCAAAAGCCTAAGGAAATTGGTGTGTTAGAGTGGCTTTAGCAGGCTAGACTCATAGACCCACCCATGGAGTGCCCAGAGGACACATTTTACCACAATGATGAGGAATAAATTTGTGAAAGGAGCCCTGGCATCCTTGAAAACTACTGAGATTGCCATTTTATGTAAATCAGGTTTGACATTGGGAACTGCCCTAACTGAATTAAGACACCTAACTACAGTGGGGTTGATAGGGCGCTGTGATGGTTGGGGCCAACTGGTGACACTTAATCAACAAAGACAAGGTGGGCATGGTTACCATAATGGACAGCAGAGTCAAAGCAGTAACCAGAATAGTCTGATTTGTATGGACTTATGGCATTGGCTACTTAGTCATGGTGTCCCTAGGAGTGAAATAGATGGGAAATCTAATAAATATTTACTTGATCTGTACAATCAAAAGAATTCTGGGTTAAGTGAATGGCAGTCTGACTTGAATCATCAGAATAGAGTCACGGTTCCTCAATCAATTCCCAGGCTTGAGCCAGTTTACAGACCCACAAACCCTTGAATGAAGGGGAGGCTGGGTCCCCTTGAAGAAGGACCCCACTGCACTGCCAAAAATTTATATTGTAAATCATTCTCCCAGCCTTTTCCAAAGGGATCTACAGCCTGTTATGAGAGTGACTGTTCATTGGAGAAAAGGAAATAATTAGACTTTTCAGGGATTACTGGACACTGACTCTGAACAGACACTAATTCCAGGAGACCCAAAGCATCGCTATGGACTACCAGTCAGAGTGGGAGCATATGGAGTTCAAGTTATTAATGGATTCTTAGCTCAAGTCCATCTCACAGTGGGTTCAGTGAGTACCCGAACCCATCCTGTAGTAATTTTCCCAGTTCCAGAATGCATAGTTGAAATAGACACACTCAGCAACTGGCAGAACCCCCACGTTGCATCCCTGACATGTGGAATAAGAGCTATTGTGGAAGGAAAAGCCAAATGGAAGCCATTAGAACTGCCTTTAGCCAGGAAGATAATGAAACAAAAGCAATACCGTATTCCTGGAGGGACTGCAGAGATTAGTGCTACCATCAAGGACTTGAAGGATGCAGGAATGGTGACTCCCACCACATGCCCCATTCGACTTACCTATTTGGCCTATGCAAAGAAAAAACAGATGGATCTTTTAGAATGATAGTGGATTATGATAAACTTAGCTAGGTCGTGACTCCAATTACAGCTGCTGTTCCAGATGTGATTTCATTGCTTGAGTAAATTACTACATCTCCTGGTACCTAGTATGCAGCTATTGATCCAGCTAATGCCTTTTTCTCCATCCATGTTTGAAGGAACACCAGAAGCAGTTTGCCTTCAGCTGGCAAGACCAGCAATACACTTACACTGTCCTACCTCAGTTGTATATCAACTCTTGAGCCCTATGCCATAATTCAGTCTGCAGGGGCCTTAACAGCCTTTCCCTCCCACAGGATGTCACTCTGGTCCACTACATTGATGACATTATGCTGATTGGACCTGGTAAGGAAGAAGCATCAATGACTCTGGATTTATTTGTAAGACATCTGCATGCTAGAGGGTGGGAAATTAATATGACAAAAATTCAGGTTCCTTCCACTTCAGTGAAATTTCTAGGAGTCCAGTGGTGTGGAGTATGCTGAGAGATTCCTTCTAAAGTGAGGAATACATCTGGCCCCTCGTAAAACTATAAAGGAGGCACAAAGCTGGGTAGGCCTCTTTGGATTTTGGAGGCAACATATTCCACATTTGGGCATGCTACTCCAACTTATTTATCAAGTGACTTGAAAAGCTGCTAGTTTTGAGTGGGACCCGGAACAACAGAAGGCCCTGCAACAGGTTCAGGCTGCCATGCAAGTGGCACTGCCCCTTGCGCCATATGATCCGTTTGGTCCAATGGTCCTTGAAGTGTCAGTGACAGAAAGAGATATTGTTTGAATTCTTCAGAAGGCTGCTATTGGTGAATCACAGCACAGACTGCCAGGATTTTGGAGCAAAGCCCTGTCATCCTCTGTTGATAACTACTCTCCTTTTGAGAAACAGCTTTTGGCTTGTTACTCAGCCTTAGTAGAGACTGAACACTTAACCATGGGCCACCAAGTCACCAGGCAGCCTAAGCTGCTCATCATGAACTGAGTGTTGTGTGACCCATAGAGTCATAAAGGTGGACATGCATAGCAGAACTCCATCATTAAGTGGAAGTGGAATATAAGAGATCGGGCTCAAGTAGGACCTGAGAGAACAAGTAAGTTGCATGAGGAAGTGGTCCAAATGCCTGCAGTCTCCATTCCTGTCACATTACCTGTCCTCTCCCAGTCTGCACCTCTGGCTCATGGAGAGTTCCTTATGATCAGTTGACTGAGGCAGAAAAACCTCACGCCTGGCTTACAGTTGGTTTTGCGCAATACGCATGCACCACTTGAAAGTGGACAGCAGCAGCACTGTGACCCTTTTCTGGGACCTCCCTGAAGGACAGTAGTTGTTGTTACATGCCATCGAGTCAGTTCTAACCCACAGTTGCCCTATGAACAACAGAACGAAACACCGCCTGGCCCTGTGCCATGCTTGCAATCATTGATATGCTTGAGCCAATTGTTGCAGTCACTGTGTCAATAGTGAAGGGAAATTCTCCCAATCAGCAGAACTTTGAGAAGTGCACCTTGTTGTTCACTTTTCTTGGAAGGAAAAATGGCCAGATGTGCAACTGTATACTGACTCGTGGGCTGTGGCAGTGGTTTGTTTGTATGGTCAGGGACTTGGGAGAAACATGATTGGAAAATTAGAGACAAGGAGGTATGAGGAAGAGGTATGTGGATAGACCCCTCTGAACAGGCCAAAGAAGTAAAGATATTTGCATCTCATGTGAATGCTCATCGAAGGGTGACCTCGACAGAGGAGGGTTTTATCAATCAAGTGGATAGGATGACATGTTCTGTGGAAACGACTCATCCTCTTTCCCAAGACACTCCTGTCGTTGCCCAATGGGCTCATGAACAAAGTGGCCATGGTAGCAGGGATGGAGGCTATGCATGGGCTCAGCAACATGGACTTCCATTCACCAAGGCTTACTTGGCTATGGCCACTGCTGAGTGCCCAATCTGCCAGCAGCAGTGACTAGCACTGAGTCCCCAGTATGGCACCATTCCTCAAGGCGGTCAGCCAGCTACCTGGTGGCAGGTTGATTACATTGGATTGCTTCCATCATAGAAAGTGCAATGTTTCATTCTTAGTGGGATAGACACTTACTCTGGATATAGATTTGCCTTCCCTGCATGCAATTCTTCTGCCAAAACTACCATCTGTGGACTCACAGAACTCATTATCCACTGTTGTAGTATCCCAGACAGCATTGCCTCAGATCAAGGAACTTACTTCACAGTAAATGAAGTGCAGCAATGGGCCCACACTCATGGAATTCATTGGTCTTACCATGTTCCCCATCATCCTGAAGCAGCTGGCTTGATAGAACTATGGAATGGCCTTCTAAAAACACAATCATGGCACCAGCTAGGTGACAATACTTTTCAGGATTGGGGCACTGTTCTCCTGGAGGCTGTATATGCTCTATACCAGCATCCAATATATGGTGCCGTTTCTCCCATAGACAGGATTCACGGGTCCAGGAATCAAGGGGTGGAGATGGGTATGGCAACACTCACTACTACCTCTAGTGACCCACTCACAAAATTTTTGCTTCTTATCTCTGCGATCCTATGCTCTGTGGGTCTAGAGGTCTTAGTTCCAAAGGGAGGAATGTTTCCACCTGGAGACACAACACTGATTCCACTGCGCTGGAAGTTAAAAATGCCACCCAGCCACTTTGAGCTCCTCATGACTCTGGATTAAGGCAAAGAAGGGAGTTACCATACTGGCTGGTGTGATCAGTCCTGATTACAAAGGAGAAATTAGACTGCTATTGCACAATGGAGGTAAAGAAGAGTATGTCTGGAATACAGGAGTTCCCTTAGGGTGTCTCTTAGTGGTACCATCCCCTGTGATTAAAGTCAATGGAAAAAAATACAGCAACCCAATTCCAACATGACTACTAAATGCCCAGACCCTTCAGGAATGAAGGTTTGGGTCACTCCACCAAGCAAAGAACCATGACCAACTGAGGTGCTTGCTGAGGGTAAAGGGAATACCGAATGGGTGGTGGAAGAAGGTAGTTCTAAATACCAGTTATGACCTTGTGAACAGTTGCAGAAATGAGGGCTGTAATTATTATGAGTATTTTTACATTGTTTTATTACATGTGTATGTCCATATACGTGTGTGTGTGTATGTATACATATATATATACAATCTCAAATATTTTTGTTTTCTTCCCTCACTTATGTAAAATATAAATGCGGCTACTGTGTTTTCGGTTGTACACGTGCTAATTGCATCATTTTAGGCACGAGAATGACATTATAATTGTCTTTATTTAGAGATTATGCATGGTTTAAGGAGGTGTGTATAGGTGCTGTGTTGACAAGGGATGAACTTTAATGGTTAATGATATGTGTTAACTTGACTAGGCCATGATTTCCAGTATCGTATAATTGTCCTCCATTTTGTGATCTAACGTAGCTGTCCTCCATTTTATACCCAGACCCAGTGCCGATCATGTAATTAAGTGTTGTAAAACCTAAGCCTCTACTGTATGTTAATGAGGCAGAAGTAGTGTGGGGTGTATCTTGGGGCATGCCCTTACTAAAGGGCATGACTCATGTTACAGCCTTATTCAAGTTACCGCCTTGCTCAAGTAAGGGAAGTTTCCTTGAGGGTGTGACCTGGATCTAATATATATGAATGCTCTGGTGGAGATCTCTCTCGCTCTGGATTGTGCCTCATCATCGTCCGACTTCTAGTTCTTGGGATTGAACCAGCAGCCTGCCATCTGACCTGCTGAATATGGGATTTGCCACATTCTGCAGCCTTGTGAGCCAGCAGCCTATTGTCTGACCTGATTTGCCAGCTTCCACAGCCCTGTGAGCCAGCAGACTGCTGTCTGACCTGATTCGCCAGCTTCTGCAGCCCCATGGGGTAGCAGCCTGTCATCTGACCTACTGGTTTGAGTTCATCAGCCTCTACAACCACATGAGTCAGGTGAAGCCTCCAGCCTGACACCTGATCCATGGATTTGGGACTCGAGACTTGCCAACCTCCACAACCACACAGCCATTTCCTTGAGATAAATCTCTTTATATATATATATATGTTTATTTATTTATGTGTGTGTATATATGTATATATAAATACACATCACTGGTTTTGCTTCCAGCCTAAGACAGCTTGTGATAAATTAGAAATGAAAAGACAGTTCAATGAGAAGGAAGTTCCATGAGAATGTAAACATCTGTCATAATAGAAATGATTCAATAGTTCTATTAAATACCATTAAACAAAATATATTTATTTGCCCTTGATTTTTAGACAAAACACAAACCACAATAATACCTGCTCAGGACACAAATTAGGACTTATTACCAACAAATAACTGTCCACTGCAGTGTCAAATCTTCTCAGGCATATTCCCACATTTCTGCTGCTTCTTTTCCTGGGCCTGCTTCATCTGCATAAGAATCTCGTCAGGGTTGGCTATCCTGGAGCTCAATGACTTTTTCAGTATTCTTGTTCTACATGTTTAATTTTTGAGTATCATTGTACTTAATGAAAAAGGCTGAAGCCAAATGGGAATTGAGTAACTTGGTTTTCTTTCTGTAACCTACCTGCTAAATATTCCACCAAACATCCCACCATATGTATTTCTTCCATCTTTGTCCTCTTGTCTCCAAATATAAATTTTCCTTTTATTGTTCTTCCCAGTTTCCATTCTTGGCTTCAGTCTTCCTAGCACTATCTTTTCACAGTATATATATATTTTAATGTAGTTAGATAGTTACAGTGCTTCCTGTAGACTTCCCTTGCAGCACTTTTTTTTTTTCCTTTGTCATTGGCATTGCTTAGGATTATCAAGCTTAAATTTCCTTTTTAGTGCCTCACAAATAACTTTCTTGACCATCTTTTAGGCTATCTTTTAGAACCTTTGTTCATAGGATTATTGAGTGCTTAAGAAGTCAGCTTATGGAGAATCCCTGTTTATACTCAAGGGTCTCTTCTTTGATATTACAAAATTTCATAGTAATAGCCTGTACTTCCCCATCATACCATGTTTTCATTAGCTTTTATCCCTTAGGGCTTTGAAACTTTCTATTACCTCTGCCTGGAACATTCTTCCATGTCCATTCTTTACATGCCTGGCTCCTTCTCATTTTTAGGTCTTAGTTTAAATATCATCTCCTCTAGTATAGATGCTCTGACATGTTTAATTCTTCAGATCCCATGCATTAGAGATAAATCCTCCTTAGATGCTTTTTAAGGGAGCAGTTACGGAAAATATTTAGAAAGGAAGTAGGAAGTTAAGGACACCCAGACAAATCCTGATAGCCGGACTCCAAAACCATTAGCACACATTTAAATAGGGTTTATAAAATTAATAAAGCTAGAATCCAATTTTGTTGATTTATCTCCTGTTTTTTAACTCGCAGCTATCAACTGTGGGCAAAACACCTAGGCTTTTCCAAAGCTGCGTTTACTAGAACCCACACAATGATAATCACAATAACCAAAACAAAGTATCAAACCTGTTGCCTTTGAGTTGATTCCAACTCATAGTGACCCTACGAGACAGAGTAGAACTGCCCCACGAGATTTTCAAAGCCGTAAATCTTTACGGAAGCAGGCTGCCTCGTCTCTCGCCCACAGATTGACTGGTGGGCCTGAACCACCACCTTTTCAGCTAGAAGCCAAGCACCTGACCACTGTGCCACCAGGGCTCCTTTAATAATCAAAATAATTACCGATAGTGTTTACTGTTCATCTTCTAAGTGTTAGATACTGTGCCTGGTACTTTCATAGCCATTCTTTCTAATCCCACAATAACCTTATGAGTAGGTATGATTTCCCTTTTACAGAAGAGGAAACCAAGGCTGAGAAATTAAAAATCTACCGCTAAACCACACAGCTAGTAAGGCGGAGAACTGGAATTCACACCAGGGTTAGCATATGCACTTTCCCCTCTAGCACTTGTCTCCCTTGGATTGATGGCAATGCAATTTCCCAGTTTCCTTTTACATATTAAGGATGCAGGTCATGAGTCCTACACCCAAAGGCTACCTGCAGGGACCACTCCTGAGCAAGAACGTAGAGTCATCGTCATGTATCAAAAAGTAAGTGATTTCACTCTCAAACAGCTTAAGTCTATTATCCTTGGTATACCCCTAGAAGAGCCTCCTCTTCATTCACAGCATTTATTTTTCAACCAAAATTTTGAAGAGGCAAAAAGGAATAATATGTTATCAACTAGACATATTTTTTGTAACTCAAGGCCAAATACAGTACAATAGTACCTTTTGAAACCACTGAATTAAGTTCCTAAAAACCTCACAAAGAAGAGCTGGATATTGAGGAACTTGAGAGGTCAGCACTGAGGCCACAAAAAGCCTTTATAAATATGTTTATGTTCCCAATAAGAAAACAGTGTATAGCACAGTCATCTCCACTAATGACATTTTGAGCTTCCTAAATTAGTGAAACTGGGCACTGTCCTTTTGATGTAATTTAATTACCCATCCCTTACCTCTTAAAAAACCGCCAGTGCTGGTAATATTTAAATATCTCCCTTTCCTCTCAGATTATAAATCATTTCACTGCTGCATTTAATAGGACTTTGTTTTCTGTCCGTCCCACGCCAGATGCCCTTATAATTTGAAGACTAGAGTCTCACCTTGGGCTCCAGCTTCTGGGTCCTCAGATTTGCAATCATGTTTAGGCATGTTTGCAGCCCCTCCTTGATAGGTGGCTCCTAACTTTTGTCCTCATTGTACCCCAATGCCTAGGACAGTTCCTGACACACACGGGGACTTAATAGGTGATTGTCACATTGAATTATACATTTTTGTATCCCTGATTGACTTGACGGCAATGGGTTTGGTTTGGTTTTGGTCTTGTTCTACCCCTTACCCCACTTTGTACATGGAATTCTGTAAATATTTGTGAATGGCTCAACTAACAGAGGAACAATTGGAATGACCAGGCTAAGAAGAGATAATCATGATTGTAACCCAGTAAACCCAGTGCCATTGAGTCGATTCCAACTCATAGTGACCCTGTAGGCAGATCTTAAAGGCAGGTAGTCAATGACAATTTTCTTCTATTTTAATTTATTTTAGAAAGACAAGGATTCCTTTCCTTCATCAATTCTTTTTCCTCTATACTCCATATTAGGTATGTATCTTAGATACCTAGAGCTGCTGTAACAAAAAATACCACAAGGAGGTGACTTTGAAGACGGGAAATTTTTTTCTCATAGTTCTGGAGACTAGACATCTGAATTCAGGGCATGGTTCTAGGGGGAAGTCCTTCCTTGTCTATTTCAGCTTTTAGTAGTTGGCAATCCTTGGAGTTCCTGAGCTTCTCGATGCATCTGCTGTTGGTATCTGACTTCATGTGATGTCTTCCTTCTTTGTGTGTCTCTGAGTCTAGTCTGCTGTTTTTCTAACTCAGAAGTGATTAGGTTTAGGATCCACCCTACTCTGGTATGACCTCATTAACATTAAAAAAAAAAAAAAAAACCTCTCTTTCCACAGGTACTGAGGCCAGGACTTCAATACATATTTTGAGGGGGACATAATTCAATCTACAACAGTATCTAAACCTGTTAAAGTAGGCTAGTTTTTCCCCCTACAAGATCAATTTTGTAAATATATTTCCGCCAACTTGCATGCCAGCCATTTTAAGAATCACAGCCACTTGAACTTTCTCAAAATTTGTGAAGAATTAAGTGACCAAAGACACTTAAAAAGCACAGCTTAGTATTCTTTCAGGTCCCTTGAAAACAGCAGAGTTCTAAAGAAGCCAAATTGTGGAATCCAATTCAGGATGTAGATTACCACAACAGAAAGGAAACAGCGGCAGGAATCCCTCCTTGGCAGGTTACACCCACTAAGCTGAAACCCACGCAGAAGACTAGAGCATATTTTCAAACTAGTTTCCCTTGAGGTAGGACCACTGCTGCTTTGGTTCCTCTTCCATTCACCTGGACCAAACTCGTGTAGAAATGAAGTCATCCAGATGTCCGTGCTGGGCGATCAGGCAGTGCCAGGAGAGCACAGTAGATGAGAAGAGGGCAAGAGACAGGGAAAATGTCACATCCTGACTACAGGGAAACCGGGAAAAACATCTAATCACAGCCGTGCCAGGGAACTTGAACCTGTCCAAAAAGATCCTGAGCTCTCCATGTTTAATTGCCGTTGATGGCTGCTGGCCAGTCATGCGTGACAGTGCCCGTGCGTCTCGCGGCTCCCTGCCTGTGCTCATGCCTGTCAGCTTTCACTCCAGGTGATGAACATGGTCCTCGGACCATGGGAGGGGGGTCTGGGCCGGAGGTGGGGGCGGGGTGGACTGCAGAAGCCCGTCAGAGGCACAAAGCGGCTTGCACTCACATCACCCATGGCCCAGAGGTCTTTAAAACAGAGCTGTGATGCCCACCTTCAATCCCTCACTTCCTTTCTTCAGTATACAATGTATTTATTTTCCATGAGAGGAAAAAACACAGTAGGCCACATGATGCAAATGGTAGGGCATCTGCTACCCGAGCTATGACAGTTGGCAGCATGAGAGCCACCAGTTTAGTTGATTCTGTTTGAGCACGGGCGTGAGGCTGGATAGAGAACTTTAAATTACAGCTGACTAGCAAAGAGCATTATCTTTTTGGTGACTGGCTGCTTTTAAACTTCCTCCTTCTGTCTTCACAAGAGGCAAAGTCATGTTTCTATTAATTACAATGACAAGAAAAACTCCCCCTATCTCCTGGGGGAAAGATCTGGTTTATCAAGTCTAGCGTGGTGTTGACAGTGTGGAAGGGACATATCAATCTTTCCACCGTGTGATCATTCACTTTTAGTGTGAGATGAGCCTAGAACTTCCCTGGAGCTGCAGACCCCCAGATAGGCCTCTTCAACCCTCAACTCAGGAAGAAACCTCAAAGCACAAAAGTTCCAGGCAGAACACAATGGCGCCGGTGAGTTTAGGAACAACTTTCTGCAGAAGGCCTGTCAGGGTGAAGCTGGGAAGAGCTTACCTTCTCTGAGCTTTAATTGCCTTGTGTCTAAAAATAGATGTTTCCACCTCATGGAGATGCTATGAGGGTTAAATGAGCTGACGTCTACTGGCCTACGTCCTCTGTAGATAAATACACAAACTACAGGCACCTAAGGACAAGGAGAGGTGGTCTGTTTGTGTTTGTAAACTTGATGATAGAGCATAATGGTTCATGCTACAGCCTCTGCCATCAGTCAGGCCTGGGCTTGAATACTTACTGTCATTAACTGGCTCTGTAGTTTTGTGTTAATTTTCTCATCTTAAAAGATGGAGAAAGGGGGAGTGCGCTGTCACATTGTGGGGATTGCAACCAATGTCACAAAACAGTATGTGTGTAAATTTTTGGATGAGAAATTAACTTGAGCTGCAAACTTTCACCTAAAGCGCAATAAAATTAAAAAAGAAAAAATGTAGATAATTATTCATACCTGATGGGGTTTCTTTTTGAGAAACAGTTGGGATGAGACAAACAGCAAATGCTCAGTAGATGGTAGGTAGCGCCTGTCTCCCAGGTCCTAGCTTATATATGCTTGCATACAAAGAGCAAAAAATTAGAAATAAACTTTTTGAGGATTTTGAAAATTAAATCATCCATGGCAGGAATAAGATTGCTGTTGATTGGTAATTTGATATAATTTGACATAAATTGTGTTTTCAATGCTATGTTATATTCTCAGCAACAACACAAAACAAATAGGAACAAGTAGATTTCATTTCATTGTCATAAAAACTCTTTTCCCCGCCATAAACCTAGTTTTACTTTTTTCTAATTATACAAACAATACCTGCTTCTAGTGAATATAAAAAAGGCAATCAATAAAGGTAAAGAGAAGAAAGTAAGAATTACCTGAAATCCCACCCTCTTGTGATAATAACCATTAATATTTAGTAACCATCTTTCTTGCATAGGATTATGCATATATACAAATAAAAATTATAAGTGAGCTCCTATTATATTATAAATGATATTTTTATCTTGGCCTTTTTTAATAATTAAATTCATTTTGGCCTTTTAATTTTTAATTTCTAAAAAGGTATAATGTTGATATTTTGTGTGCTTATCAAGCCCTTTTGCATTTCTACCTGGGCAGGCAGCTAGACTTCATTGCTCAGCTTCCCAAGCAGTCACGGTGGCCGTGGGGCTGATATCCAGCCAAGAAATATGAGAAGAAGTGTTACGTATGGTTTCCAGGTCTGGCCCACAAAACCTTCCCATATTTGCACTTCCTTTTTTTTTTTTTTTTTCTCTTCTGCCCTTAGGTTTGATGCAGGTGAATACAGTGACTTAAAAAGCCTTGTGTTGACAATAATAGAATAAAAATAGTGAAAGAAAATTCATTCTTGAATAGTTCACTATAAGAAATCTACTTACCCTTCAGGAGCCCCCATTTTGGACTTCACATGAGCAGGAATGAAATCTCTAAGCCCCTGAAATCCCCAGGTTTATCTTAAAAGTAAGTTGCGTTACATACAGTGTGAAAGAACATTTTCTGACATCTTCAGCAGAAATCTTCCGTTTCTTGCTATCTGAAGTGGTATTTCCTTAAGACCTTCGTTTATATTTCTCTGAGTTAATGTGAATAAATTAAAAATGGAAATTAAGGTTCCCTACACACATGAGTAAGGAGCCCCAGTGTCACAATGGTTAAGTGCTCAGCTTAACCAAAAGGTCAGCAGTTCAAACCCACCAGCCAATCAGAGGGAGAAAGACATGGCAGTCAGCTTCTGTGATGATTACAGCCTTGGAAACCATATGGGGCGGTTCTCTTCTGTCCTACAGGGTTGCTGTGAGTTGGACTTGACTCAACGGCAGTGAGTTTTTATACACATGGGTCTGACCCTGAAGTTTCTATTCTGTCAGTGGGCTATTTGTTCATTATTAAATTGTACCTTAATAAAGTACTATGGTTTTTCAGAATATCTTAATATCATAAGATATCTTAATATCCTAAAGCTAAGTTTCCCCTCTTACTTTTTTTTCCATAGGTAACTCAACATTTAGTAGGTTTTTATTTTTCCGTATATAGATTTTAGAATAAATTCTTGATGTGATTCTAGAATACCTTTTTTAGTTCCTCAAACATTACAGCTAAAATTTTAATTTTGATTGTGAGGAATTTATATATTAATTTGGAGATAATTAACACCTTTACAGTATTAAGTTGTCCTACCCAAGAGCATAAAATGTCTTTTTATTTGTATGTTTTAAAAATAAATTCATGGTGCCTGTGTAATGGTAGATGTTTAATAACATTTAGAATATTTTTTATGCACTTTGTCTTAGGCTGGGTTCTCTAGAGAAGCAAAACCAGCAAAGCATATAAACATGAGAGATTTATATCAAAGAAACAGCTCGAGAGATTGTAGAGGCTGGATGGTCCCAAGTCCATGGATTAGGATAGAGGCTTCTCCCCATTCAAGTAGCCGCAGGGGCTGGTAAGCCCAAGATTGGCAAGTAAGCTGATAGCCCAAGTTCCAATAACTGGAGGTCAGATGAACAGGAGGCAGCAGCGGGATCAAGAGTGAGCAAAAAGCCAGAATGTCTGCTTATATTTGGATGCAGGTCACACCTCCAAGGAAACGCTCTTTAAACTGATTGGCTACTCACAGTAGATTCCATCATGCGAGAGATCACATGTAAACACTGAGAATCATGGCCCAGCCAAGTTGACACACAATCTTAACTATCGCACACTTCAAGTTTTCTTTCACATGAAGCAATTTTCTTCATAAATTTGTATCTATCTTTTACTTCCATCTTCTTTTGTTTGAGTGGTTATGATTTCTTTCTCATTCTAAATTTGTCTACTTTCGCTCTTTCACTTTTTCCGTAATTAAGCTTGAAGGGGACTTTCTATCTTATTAGTTTTATTTCTTCTCCTTTCTCCTAATAATCAAGGTTCCCACTTTTTAAATTCTTTCTACTAATTTTTTCTATTTCATTTATACAGTTTTATTTTTATCATTTTCATCTTTCTATTTTTGTTGTAATTGTTAAGATCTTTTTTAAATCTCTTAAAGTGTCTATCGAGGTAATTTATTTCTATTTTTTTAATTTTAATAACAATTTGAACTTTAATAATTCTATTAATTTTAATAGAGCAGTTAAAGTTGTAAACTATCCTAGTTATATTCCTGCATTCTATGAATATATCTTTTCATTGCTTTCTAAGTACTTTAAAATTTCAGTTTGGATTTTGTCTTTGAGTCAAAAGAGTGTTTCTTAATTTCCAAGTATTTAAGGGAGAATTTTTTTTGTCAATTTTTAAGTACTTATTTCTAATTATGTTAGGTTACCATTAGAGGATGTGGCCTTTACAGTCATACTTTTAAGATTTTCTTTGCGCTCAAATACATAACCCAAACCCAAACCCATTGCTTTCGAGTCAATCTTGACACATAGTAACCCTACAGGGCAGAGTAGAACTGCCTCATAGGATTTCCAAGGTGATAATCTTTACAGAAGCAGACTGCCACGTCTTTCTCCCTGAGAGAGGCTGGTGGGTTAGAGCCTCCCACCTTTCTGTTAGCAGCCAAGTGCTTAAACAATGCACTACCAGGGCTCCTTAAATGCATGCCAATTTTTGTTTGTATTTCAAGGAAATATGAAAGTAATATGCATTCTCTACTTACAGTAAGTAAAGTTGGTTGATTAATTTTTAATTCCTCCACGTATGTCCTTACTTGTTTTTGTCTACTGTACCTGTCCATTTCTGAAAGATTATCTGTCCATTTCTGAAAGACGTGTATTTAAAAAATCCACAGTTTTTAATTTGGAAGTTCTGTGTTTTTTTTATACGCCCACTAGTAATTACGTTTCTATTCCTAATAGTCCTAATCAAACACATATTTCTGTACTATTTTATGAAAACAAAATCCCATTTACTTCCCTTCTTCCCTCTATCTTTTCCCCCACTGTACCTGCCCCCACCCAATAAGAAGGGACTTTGAGGAGGCTTTTACCTCCCTAATTCACAGCACGCACACACTCTCCCATGAATACAATTTCTGGAATGCTTTTATTCCCCACTCTTCCTACACCCAATAATTTCTAAGTTAGTTTTGCTTAGATAGTTTCATTCTGTTTAAGAATATTATTGATTTTTTCATTAGAGAATGTCTTTCCTATTTTAAGAATAATTCTTTAGCAGTTATATCACATGTTGCTAATTACTCTATCTTTTTTTATTCATATAGATTTCACTATATGCACTGCAGTGTTAGTTGTTCATCACTTGCATTCTCTTCTCTTAAATCTCTGTTCTTATTTTTTGCAATTTGACTGGAGCTTTTCCTTAGTGCTCTTCTCCATAGTACCAGGAGGAAAAATTCTCTGAGCCCGTGTCTATGCACAGATTTCTTTCTTTCATTCTGATAAATAAATATTATTTCAGCTGAGAATAAGTTTATACCTTACACCCAGGAGTCTACAACTGTTATTCCAAAGTCTCATTTTCAGTGTTGCGGCTGAGAAGTCTGATGCTTGTCTGATTCTTCTTTTTTAAATAACTTCTTTCCCTCAGTCTAGAATATGTAGAAGTTTCTCTTGGAGCTCACAAATTTAACCACATGCTGGTTAAGTGCTTTATCATCAAGCCTGCCTACGGCCTTAGGAATACTTTATTTACCCAGAGTGAAGCCTTTATTCTTCCTCTCATGCCTGTAACTTTCACCTTTCCTTCATCTATTCCTTTTATCTCCTTCTGGAACTCCTGTTATTTGTATGTTAGGGCTCCTGGAACTACTTAATTTTTTAAAATTTGATAAGAATTTTTCCAGAAAGCATTCTTAATGCTGTAATTTAGTCTTTTCTTTTTCTTTTTTTTTATCACTTTTGGTGGCCATTTAAGTCACCATCTGTTTCCCCCAAAAGTTCTGCTTCATTTTCTGGGTGCTCTGATGGCTTTTCCCCTCCCTGGCTAATGGGTCCCTTACATCAGCTATTACATCACTTTGCCTTCTCATAGTTTGGTTAATCTTTAAGGCTTAGCTCTTGCTGCTGGGGTCATTTGAACACTAACAATCCCAGGGGTGTTGGAGAAGCAAAGCCACTGCCCTGTGAGTCGGTGATAGAAAAGTAAACGAAAGAACAGAATCCACGCCGAGCGGACTGCGACCCGTGCCAACCGTCTGTGTGTCGCAGCAGAACTGCGCCCCAGAGGGGTTTCAACAGCCGGTTTTTTGGAATTAGATCACCAGGGCTTTCTCCTGAAGTACCTCTGGGTGGATTTGAACCACTGGCCTTTGGGTTAGTAGTCGGGTTAGTAGTTGAGTGCTTCACCATTTGCACCATGGAGGGACTCCAGGTCAGTGACGTACCAGCCAGCAAGTAGCCAGTTCCTTGCTCAGACACGCTTTCCTGTTTGTGCAGCTGAAAGTTTGTGCTTGCCCAGTCTTGGTGGTTGTTAGGACTCAGACTGCTTGCTCAATAACTCCTCAGTGTCTCACGGGAACAGTCGTGCAGCCCATGAGCTCAGCCCATGGATGCATGACCTCCCTGGTCCATGAATTTCTACAGGCCAAGTATTACCCCTAGAAAATGCCTTGCACCACCTGTCATCACCCTCCAGCCCTGCTTGTCCATGGACGGCTGGAGCTAGTAGTTCAGGAGTGATGTTTGCAAAGAAGTTGTCTGGGGGGGGGGCGAACATAGTGAGGATAGTCTCTTTTCCCAGAATTGCCCACATAAACTCTTAAATCAAATGAGATTTTCCTGTTATTTCTTACCCTGCAGCTATTAGTAATCAAAAAATCATTCAACTTGATGCTTTATATGATACTTAACAAGGAGAAGTCCAGATCTGAGCCTGTACCCACTTGGAACCCACTTTCCTCTACCTCTGTGTCCTTTACCTCTGTGTATTTCTATTGTCCATCATTTTCAACTACTACTGTGTTATTTAGAGTATGCATTGTCTTTAACTTGGAAATGCTTACTCATCTATGCCAAGAAATTTAGATAACAGCTACCTGCCAACTGACTGGAAGAAATTCATACTTGTGCCCATTCCAAAGAAAGGTGATCCAGCGGGATGAGGAAATTATTGAACAATATTATTAATATCACATGCAAGTGAAATTACACTGATGATAATTCAAAAATGGTTGAAGGAGCACATCAACAAAGAACTGCCAGAAATTCAATTTGGATTCAGAAGAAGACATGGAACAAGTGATATCATTGCTGAAGTCAGATGGATCTTGGCTAAAAGCAGAGAATACCAGAAAGATGTTTATCTGTGCTTTATTGACTATGCAAAGTCATTCGACTGTGTGGATCATAACAAATTATGGATAACATTTCAAAGAATGGGAATTCCAGAACATTAATTGTGCCCATGCAGAAACTGTACATAGACCAAGAGGCAGTCATTCAAACAGAACAAGGGGATACTGAGTGGTTTAAAATCAGAAAACGTGTATATCAGGGTTGTATCCTTTCACCATGCTTATTCAATCTGTATGCTGAGCACGTAATCTGAGAAGCTGGACTATATGAAGAAGAACAGGGCATCAGGATTGGAGGAAGACTCTTTAACAACCTGTGATATGCAGATGACACAACCTTGCTTGCTGAAAGTGAAGAGAACTTGAAGAAATTACTGATGAAAGCCAAAGACTACAGCCTCCAGTATGGTTTACACTTCAACAGAAAGTAAACAGAAATCTTCACAACTGGATCAATAAGCAACCCCATGATAAACGAAGAAAATATCGAAGTTGTCAAGGACTTCATTTTACTTGGATCCACAATCAATGTCCATGGAAGGACCAGCCAAGAAATCAGACAATGTGTTACATTGAGCAAATCTGCTGCAAAAGACCTCTTTAAAGTGTTCAAAAGAGAAGATGTCACTTTGAGGACTAAGGTATGCCTGACTCAAGCCACGGTATTTTCAATCACCTCATATGCATGGGAAATCTGGGAAATGAATAAGGAAGACAGAAGAAGAATTAATGCATTTGAATTGTGGTGTTGGTGAAGAATACTGAATATACCATGGGCTTCCAGAACATGAACCAAACCTGCCTTGGAGGAAGTACGGCCAGAATGCTGCTTAGAAGCGAGCATGGCAAGATTTCATCTTTGGACATATTATCAGGAGGGAGTAGTCCCTGGAGAAGGAGATCATGTTTGGTAAAATAGAGGTTCATCGAAAAAGAGGAAGACAACAAGATGGATTGCCACAGTGGCTTCAACAATTGGCTCAAACATAGCAATGATTGAGGTTGGTGCAGGGCTGGGCAGTGTTTCATTCTTTTGTGCATGGCTTTGCTGTGAGTTGGGGTGGACTCGATGGTACCTAACAACAACAATTATCTTTATGAGTTGCTTGCTTCTATTATTTTTTTGTTGTTTTTCTGTTGCAGGGCAGGTCTCTGCAATTCTCTGAGGCACCCCTTTAGAGTATTAATCTAGCGTCTTCATTCATTGTGAAAATACAGACTTGAATAATTGCATGTCATTTATTCGATTGTTACACATTCGCGTGGTCTGACCCCCAACATCCTTCTACTTCCCTCCATTATCTGACTCTAGAGAAGGATGTTTAATTATTTTTTTTTAATGTGAAGAAAAACACCATTCCTAAGAGTGAGAAACAATGGATAAACACTTACTTTTCCTTGGATTTTTACTGGTAAAGAACTACTGACTGGAACTGTTTCTGAGAGTTCATTTTAAGCACTGCCCTGCAGTCTGTGGGGAGGAAAGTTCACTTTGTGTGCTCATTTAGTTTGGGGACAGAAATCTGACAGCTCTGTCAAAGATGTGGATGTTTGGCTTGCAAGCAACAAATCCTGACAAGTTGGACTTCATCATCCTCCATAGCCTTGGGTGAGAGTGAGGCTGGTGGTGATAATAAACATGAATCAGAACTGGAAATGGAACTTTCTGGAAGGCAGGGAAGTCTGGGAGTAACCACATCATAAACACACACACATTATTCAACAAAGCTATGTGTAATTCAGAAAGATGAATTTTGGATCTCTTCATGTAGAAATTATCAAAGAAATTCCATTGTCAGATGACTTCTCAACAAAGCCAGATTAAGGCACTTAGTTTTACATGTAATCGATGGCATGCATTTTCTGAGGAAATATGCCACAGTCCAGGTCAAATACTGGAAAATGCCAAGAAGGGGACTATGTCCCTGATCTCAGAGACTAATGCCATTAGACAACCCTTCAAAAGAGGAGTTGATTAAGCCACAAATGGTGAGCTGAAGATACAAACATTATAGGAGTGCAGAGAGAGGAGAGATTGGTATTTTCTGGAATAACCCAGAAAAATTCTGTGAGGTAAGTGTAGCTTGAGTTGAATCATAAAAGATGAATGGGATTTGGATTTGTCTGAAGGAGAAAGAACATTTACAAAGTCACAGAAGTGGAAATAACCACGGCAGATGTAATGGGGAAGGAGAAAATTGTTCTGATTTCTGAGCTAACAGAAAATTACACTAAGGGGTATTATGATTTTTTTTTTTCCTCTTATACTCTAAGAATCTTGAGGTTAAAAATAATAAATCTTTTCATGGACATTTTTTGAAGGGGGACAGATCCTGGGAATCCTAGTGACTCAAAAGAGTCGGCATATGAAGAAACTATATCTGGAGACTGGCTTAGAACAGAGGCTTGGGGGTAGATGGTGAGGGTGGTTGTGAGGACCGAGGTACAGGGACGTGATAGCCAAGGTACTGGTACAAAATGACCCTCATTGTCTCCATTTCTTTGTGTTTAATATTCTCTTTTTAAAAGCCACTTTAGTGTTATATGTTACTTTCACGGATTGAATTGTGTCCCCCAAAATATGTGTCAACTTGGTTAGGCCATAATTCTCAGTATTGTGTGGTTGTCCTCCATTTTGTGATTGTAACTTTATGTTAAAGAGGATTAAGGTGGGATTGTAACACCTTTACGAAGGTCACATCCCTGATCCAATGTAAAGGGAGTTTCCCTGGGGTGTGGTCTACACCACCTTTCAAGAGATAAAATGGAAGAGAAGCAAGCAGAGACAGGAGGATCTCATACCACCAAGAAAGCAGTGCCAGGGACAAAGCATGTCCTTTGGACCCGGAGGGTTTCTGAGAGTAGAAGCTCCCAGCCCAGGGGAAGATTGATGAGAAGGACCTTCCCCAGAGCCGACAAAGACAGAAAGCCTTTCCCTAGAGCTGACGAGCTGAATTTGGACTTGTAGTGTACTTTACCATGAGGAAAGAAATTTCTCTTAGTTAAAGCCATCCGCTTGTGGTATTTCTGTTACAGCAGCACTTGATGGCTAAGACAGTTGCCATTTAACAAATCTTAGATGATTTGGACATTCTGTGCTTTTGGGTCTGTATGAGTTTCCATTGTGCCAATATGAAGGGAAAACGGGAGGCACATGCTGAAAACAGGAAGGGGAATTTGGGTGTGAGGTAGCATGGACTTGGAGGTGAGTCACTGTGCCCCTGTTACTCGCTGATTGAAGGATACTAACTGGAAAGTGAAGGCCATTCTTTCACTCAATAGTCAGCAGACATTGTCCCACATATGCCCCAGATGCCAGGGAGAAGTGTGACCAGATACCATTCCTGCCCTTAAAGAGCTTTAAAAAGTTGCCATTGAGTCATCCCCAACTCATGGTGACCACGTGTGTGTCAGGGCAGAACCGTGCTCACAGGCTTTCAATGGCTGGTTTTTTGGAAGCAGGTCACTAGAACTTTCTTCCTAGGCACTTCTCGGGAGACTCCAACCTCCAGCCTTCTGGTTGGCAGCTGAGGACGTTACCTGTTTTCACAACCCAGGGACTCCTAACAATCGCAACCTTCAAAAATGAAAGCTGAAATTAGCCTGCAGTGGGGGTGAGTGAGTCCCTCACTACTGGACGTGTCTAAGCAGAGGTTAATTATTGAGGCAAGTTTTATGAGGTGACCCCAGTGATTTGGTGCCCCTCAGAATCACTGGGGATGGGGCCCAGAAATCACATTCTTAAAAAATTCACAGATGATTCTGAGGGGCAGCCAGGGTTAAGAACTCCTGTCATATATCTTCTTACTAGTGTTTCTAGCTCTGTCCTCTAAAATTACATTAAACAGAGACAAACTCCCCTTTCATTTAGCAGTCCGAATACTTAAAGACGATTCTTATACCAGCTTCCCCAACCTCTCCCACTCCTGCTCTTACCTCTTCCACAGGTTAAAGATCGCCACCGGCTTCATCACTTCTTTATGTTATCTGATTTCTCTGCTCTCCCCACTACCATCACCATCTTTCATTAAATGAATACTACTTTGTCAGTATCCACATCTATTTGTGGTGCCAATATGAATATAAAATCCAGATATGATTTGGCCAAAGGGACATTTGCTTCCCTTGATTAGGACACGATGATCCAATAATGAAGTTTGTTTCTTGGAGCTATCTAGCTGCTTTCTAACCCTATTAGCTCATTTACAATTTGGGTCAAGTAACCCCAATCTCGGGAGCCCTGGGTGGTGCAAACAGTTCAGCCCTGTGCTACTAACCCGAAAGTCAGTGGCTTGAATCCACCCAGAGGCTTCTTGGAAGAAAGTCTTAGCAATCTGCTTCTACAGGTCACAACCGTTGAAAACTCTATGAAGCAAAGCTCTACCCTGAGTCACACGGGGTTGCCATGAGTTAGAATGAACTTGACAGCAACTGGTTTGTTTTTGTTTTTTTTTTAACCTTCGCCCTAAGCATTTTCCACATGAACAGTTATCAAGCCAAGACCTGACCCTTTTACTATATTCATGCCATTAATTTTTAAATCTTAATGCAAGGCTTTGCTTTGATACCTATATAATTTAATTTAAGTTAGAGTTATTTTGAACCTTTCATCTCTCATCAATATATTTGTTTTCGATCAATGTTTGAAGCAAGTATGAAAACAAACTGTCAACAAATGGATGTGGATGGTGGATGATTGTTTTCATTTTCTGTTAGTTGAGCTTCCTTTTTAGCAACAAAACACTCAAAACAGAACACAGAGTGGCTTAATATACTTAATCCAAAAATAAAGTAAAAAAAAAGTGAAGCAGAGATGGACCCTGAGCATTCTGGAAGGCAGATAAATTTCCACCTGCAGGCCATTCCTTGAACCAATGGTCACCAAATCTCTGTTTCTCATCAGACCACCCACACAGGCGCTCAAACGTAGAAGACAGAAGGGAGCAAATCTAATGAGGGTTTCCTGGGCAGGCAGGTACATGAATGATAAAAAACTTCTTAAAGTATCTCAACACAAATTAGACCGGTGCACGCTTTATAATAAGGGCAGTGATAATCAGGATGATTTAGACCCAATTTAATCAAAGACTATATTAGAATGTGGATCCCAGAGGTGAAAAGGCAGTTATAAGTTCACTGACTCACCCCAATCCCCAGGCATTCATAGCTCAACTCACACTGAAGGATTTTCATGTCTTTGTAAAAGAAAATCTCCTTCTGAAATTGCTTGGCTTGTTCAGAGTGGGAATGGTCTAGTAAAGATAAGAAGAGGTAAGGAAAAGATTTGGGAGTTGCAATGGAAAAAAATGAGTTGGAAGTTGAGTGGAAAATAAAGGTATATACATGAAAATTGAGATGGGACGGAAGACTTTGGTGCTGGAAATAATTTATAAATCTTTTGGTCGCATTGAAGTTTGAAGGATCTAGAAATAGACACTAGCAAAATATTTAAGCAGTTACTATATTTTTAAAGTATAATTTAGGAGGTTTACAAAACATTCTAAAGTTATCTGTGTATACGCTGACAAATTCCAGGTTTCTGTCTCCAGGCTTGACCTCGTTCGTGAGCTCTCAGACTTTAACTCTCTCTAGACAGCCCTACCTGGATGACTAAAAGGCAATTCAAACTTAAGTGTATAAAACACAACTCTTGATTTCTGTTTCCACCCCATAATCCTGCTACTCCCCAGTTTTTCTCACCTCAGTAAATAGCACTACCCGGTTTTTCAGGCATAAAACCTACGAGTCATCCTTGACTCCTCATTTTCCTTCCTACCCCACATCCAATCTATCAACAAGTCTCATATCCCTTCTCATTCCTTCCCTGTACACCCCACAGCCTAAGTCAACAGCCTCTTTCTCCTGGGCGACCACACAAACCTCCTAACTAGTCCCCTTCTTCTACATTTACTCCTTCCAGCTCATTTTCAAAACATGCCCTGAGTGATCCTCTTAAAACATAAATGAGTTCATGCCATCCTCCTGCTCAGTAACCTCCCAAGGCTTTCTGCACCCTCAGGATAAAACCCAGCTCCTCAGCACGGTCTGCAAAGCCCCCTACCAGCCTTAGAGACCTGGCCACATCTCCAACCTCATCACCTATTAGTCTCTGCCTCATTCAGCTGCCCTCTAGCCTCCCTAACTAAGTTCCTTGCTGTTTGTTCTTCAAGCTAACTAAGCATGATCCTATCTCAGGGCCTTTGAACTTGTGGTTCCTTTTGCCTGAAACAATCTTCCCCCAGAGAGCCACAAGACTTGCTCCCTCCTTTCAACTAAGTTTCTGCTCAAATGTTACCTCCTCAAAGAAGACACCCTATTTAAAATAACACTATCTCCCCAATACCTTCTATTGTCATTTCTGTCTTTAGTTTACCTCACTGCATTATCACTATCTGAAATTATACCATTATATAATGAATTTATACCATTACCTATATTATGAATAATCATACCATTATGTATACCATGGAAACCCTGTTGGCACGGTGGTTAAGAGCTATGGCTGCTAATCAAAAGGTCAGCAGTTCAAACCCACTAGGTGCTCCTTGGAAACCCGATGGGGCAGTTCTACTCTGTCCTGTAGGGTCTCTATGAGTCAGAATTGACTCGACAGGAAGAGGTTTTTTTTTTTTTTTTTAATGTATACCATATATATATGCATATGTTCTGGGTTTATGTATACATGGATTCTTAATAGGCCACAGGTGATACCAGTGTGCAGTTGAAGGTGGCAACACACCAAACCCAAACCCACTGCTGTCAAGTCTATTCCAACTCATAGAACCCCATTGGATGGAATAGAACTGCCCCATAGGGTTTCCAAGGGTGTAAATCATTACAGAAGCAGACTGCCACATCTTTCTCCAGCGCAGTGGCTGGTGGGTTTGAATCGCCAACCTTTCGGTTAGTAGCCGAGCTGTTTAACCGCTGTGCCACCTGACATCCTTCTGGACTAGCTGGGGAGAGCAAAATACACAGAACAGACTTTCGACTGCTACAGTGGAATCAGGTTATTTACTACTGACCTTTTGTTGTTGTAATGCTGAAGGGGTGGATGTCTTAGAACCCCCTTCATTTCCATTACGGTGTTGTTAGCTGCCTGGAGCTGGTCCCTAACATGGGGGCCCCGTGCACAAGGCTGCCCAGTCCCACGCCATCCCCACGATAGGTTGTGGATCAAATCATTGTGATCCATACAGATTCCACTGGCTGACTTTCGGGAGTCGTCGATCACCAGGGCTTCCCTTTTAGTCAGTCTTAGTCTGGAGGCTCTGTTAAAACCTGCTCAGCATCATGGTAGTGCATAGCCTCCACTGACAGGCGGGCTGTGGCTGTGCACGAAGTGCATTGGCCGGGAATCGAACCCAGGTCTCCTGCATGGAAGGCAAGAAGCCTACCACTAAGCCAAATGTTTCAAAACAAAAAAGTCTAAGTTCAAGAGTTGCTTGTCTCTTTGTAACGTCTCCCTTCTTGAGGAAGAAGTGCATGGTTGTGAAAGCAATCTGTAGCCAGACAGCTCAGCTTCGAATCCTGGATCTACCACCTGGGCAAAGGACAACTATTCTGAGCTTCAGTCTCCTCATCTGTAAAACGAGAGTAACAACAATAACTTCCCCCAAAAGTCGCTGGGCTGAATTAAGCAGATTCTACATAAAGGATTTAGGGAAGTAGCTAACACAAAGTAAATGCTCTGAAAGCATTTGCTGCTATCTTCGAGGTAATGGCTCTCAAGCAGAAAATGCCTGGGGAAAAGTCCTTTGGCCGGTGATTTTGAAAGTAGCTTGGGGGTTTGGGTCAGACCATTTTCTCTGACACTCTAACTCCAACCAAGAACAGAGTTGGTTAATGATTAGACCCTATAAAATGTTCCATGTCGTGTGCCTTTTCCCCACCAGGCACTAGAAAGTAATTAAGGATTATGGGAAGGGGATTCACTGAGAGTGAGGCATGCCTTTCTAGGGACATGCTCCAAACCCTAACAAGGTTATTGGCACAGGTGTCTCCTGGAAATAAATTAATGGGGAGGCAGAGCCAATCATTAATCTGTCATCCAAACTTGGTGTTTAGAGTCATTTGGGGAGATTGGGCTTCCTTTGCCCAACCTTGGTGGTGTCTGGAGCAAAGATTAGGAAGCAGAGTGATTTCATTAGGATAACAAGGCTGTTAAAGAACAATCTGGCTCTTTAGATGGTATTTATAAAGCATTTCAAAGAAACTGTGTTCTGACAGCTGCTGTCAGTCTCTCAGATAGGAACTGGGGTGATTTATTGATACAGCAGGGAGCTGTTACTATCCTCATTTGCAGAAGTTTTACGTGTACTGAGTCTATCTTGACCATTTGCAAACTTTCCAAAGATGAATGCACCTAACTGCTTTCCCGGTGTGAGGTTTTTATCTAACAAATATGATAAATTCACAATTACATTGTATTGTATGCAGTTTTGTAAATTACTTCAACTCCTTTTTGATAAAGAGGTGGTGTATTTACATTACATTCTCAATTATCTGTAACGTGGATTATAAAACCCGTTGCTGTCGAGTCAACTGCAACTCATAGCAACCCCAAAGGGCAGGGTAGAACTGCCTCATAGGATTTCCAAGGGTGTAATCTTTATGGAAGCAGACTGCCACATCTTTCTCCTGTAGAGCAGCTGGTGAGTTCCAACTGCCGATACTTTAGTTAGCAGCCGAGTGCTTAACCACTGTGCTACCAGGACTCCTTGTCTGTGGATCACCTACCACTAATTCTTCCTCTTGGCTGACACCTTGTTTCCTCCTGCTTGAGCACATTCACATTTCTGGATGCAGTGTGAATCAACAGAAAACACAGGCTAGTAATATTTTAGACAGAGGAATACGTAATCACGTAGAAATCAGTGCTGCCCAAAATGTGGTACAATGCCGAAACCAAATAGGAGTAGCTTTTAATTAATCTTAATCTGTATTTATCCATGCTATTATACCTCTCGGGAACCCTGGTGGCGCAGTGGTTAAGTGCTACGGCTGCTAACCAAGGGATCGGCAGTGCGAATCCGCCAGGCGCTCCTTGGAAACTCTATGGGGCAGCTCTACTCTGTCCTATAGGATCGCTATGAGTCGGAATCGACTCGACGGCACTGGGTTTGGTTTTTTGGTTTACTATACCTCTCTGGTTTAGCTAATTGAGAATTGACTATATTTCAGTCAAATCATGAAATGATTTCACTCTAGAGTAGGGCAGAGAACATAATACCTTTAAGGCTGCAAAGCATTACACAGTTGGTTGCCATCAGCAGTTAGCAAAAGGCAGATGGGAACTTTGTGCCATCATAAGGAATAGGTGCATCCATTCACCACCGTGTGCTTAGGAGAACAGCATTCCCCAAAACGTTTTTATCAGCTCGTATGCCAGTAGAGTCACAGGATCATTGACTTTTCCTGGAAAGGAAGCAATCTTAGAAACCATCTAGCCCAAACTCATTCATTTTACAATTGAGTTAACTGAAATCCAGGGAGATAAAAAGTCACATAGTTACTGCTGAGCCAAGACAGGAAAAGTTAGTGTTAAGTCTTCAATGTTTATGTTCAACCAGTTCTGCTACTACTACTAGCTTCTGTGGTAGCCAAAGCATTGTCAGCAAGAAAAAACGTAGTCAGAGACAGGGAAGAAGCCTTGCTGGAAAGGCCAGGAGCGATTGGGGTGGGCGGTAATCAGGGCACCTCCTATAATAGAGACTTATACCATGAGTGGGTTTGGCGATACTATTTTCCTTTTGGAAAGAGAATGCCAGGGTTGTCAGGGGAGGGCAGAGGAACCACGTTCTCTCTTCTTCACAAACTAAACTGAATAAGCCAAATATTATACACCGCGCTCTAAAACACTGAGCAAATCAGAGAAGAGGCACTTGAAACCTGACAGAGATAAATTTTGGACAACTTAGGCAAGTACTAATTTACGTAGTGGGTAATAAATGTTTCATTGCACCAAGGGATAGATTGAAGACTGAATAGGTCTCTACCTAGCTTCAATAAATCAATTTGTGGGAGGGCCATGTAGGTTAATATGGAAAGCTAAGATGTTTGGGGATACAGACGTTTCAGGATATCATGAGGGAGGTTATCCCTCTTTTAAAAATGTCCCTTATTGCCACAGTAACTGCTGGAACATGGGTCTGGCAATATGTTCTTCTGTTCTTATTCTGTAAGACATTTTAATTCCACACTTTCCTACAGTGAAAGTTATTATTAATAAATATGGAGGATTTATATTCTACTTTTAAAGTCTGACCTTGAGTATACCCCAGCTGAATTTAGAGACGGTCTCAAGAATAGGTTTGACACATTGAACACTAATGACCAAAAACCAGAAGAGTTGTGGGATGATATCAAGGACATCATACATGAAGAAAGCAAGAGGTCATTGAAAAGCAGGAATGAGAGAAAAGACCAAGAAGGATGTCAGAGGAGGCTGTGAAACTTGCCCTTGAACGTCAAGTAGCTAAAGTGAATGAAAGGAATGATGAAGTAAAATTGCTGAAGAGAAGGTTTCAAAGGGTGGCTCAAGAGGACAAAGTATTATAATAAAATGTGCAAATCTGGAGTTAGAAATCCAAAGGGGAAGAACATGCTCAGCATTTCTCAACTGAAAGAACTGAAGAAAAAATTCAAGCTCCGAGTTGCAATTCTGAGGGATTTTATGGGCAAAATGGAAACCCTGGTGGCGTAGTGGTTAAGCGCTACAGCTGCTAACCAGAGGGTCAGCAGTTCGAATTCGCCAGGTGCTCCTTGGAAACTCTATGGGGCAATTCTACTCTGTCCTATAGGGTCGCTATGAGTTGGAATCAACTCGACGGCAGTGGGTTTGGTTTGTTTTTGGTATGGGCAAAATATTGAATGACACAGGAAGCATCAAACGAAGATGGACAGAATACACGGAGTCACTGTACTGAAAAGAGCTGGTTGACATTCAACCAATTTCAGGAGGTACTATATGGTCAAGAACCAATAATATTGAAAGAAGAATTCCAAGCTGCACCGAAGTGAAAAAGAAGACCCTCAACGGGATGGATTGCCACAGTGGCTGCAACAACGGGTTCAAACATAGCAGCTACTGTAAGGATGGTACAGGACTGGGCAGCGTTTCATTCTTTTGTGCATGGGGTCCCTGTGAGTCAGAGCCAACTCGATGGCACCTAACAATAATAACAACACATTCTACTTTAGGTTATTCAGGAACTGATACACACACTGTCTCTGGAACTTCTCCTCCTGATCTCCAGCTTTTTGACCACTTCACCAGACGTTATTACTTTTGTGGACTCCTAAAAATTAAAAGAGCCCTGGTGGCACCACGGTTAATTGGTTGACTGCTAATCATGAAGTTGGCTGTTTGAACCTACCAGCGATTTTGTGGGAGAAAAGACGTGGTGATGCGTTCTCGTAAAGATTACAGCCTAGGATACCCTATGGGGCAGTTCTACTCTGTCCTGTAGAGTTTCTGCGAGTCGTAATTAACTTGACAGCACACGATAACACAACAACAACTAAAAATTAAAAGTAGCTGAGTATCTGTGATAGATGCTCCTCATTGCCCCCAACCAACAATTCTCATCTTCTATCTCAAATTAATGGAAACTTTATTTTTAGTCAGAGGCGTATTGGCACCTCCACTTAAAATTACATTTCCCAGATCCCCATTGGACTAATTCTGCTCACCATGAGATAAGCAGCAGTGTCATGTGCGACTTCTCAGGAGTCTCTAAAAAGGGAGGGTGAAGTCCTATTTCTCCTTTCTTCCATCGTGCTGCTTGGAACGTGTCTGTGTTGGTTAGTATCCACAGCCAAAGCCATATCCTAGCAATGTTGGAAAGGAGCTTCCAAAAAAAGCCTGAGTCCTGATGGCTTGAAGTTGCCATCCCACCACTGCGTTGCCCATCTCCAGATAAGGTTTTATGTAACATAGAAATTAACTGTTTGATTCACTGTTGTGAATATCATTTACTCACAACTGAACCTAATCCTAACCAAGACACTATTTAATTTTGCTTCTTTTTGGTGGAACTCCAGGAGCTTCAGTGGCGTAGCAGTTAAAGCACTTAGCTGCTAACCAAAATGTCAGTGGTTCAAACCTACCAGCCACTCAGCGGGAGAGAGATGGGGCAGTGTGCTTCCATAAATATTTACATCCTTGGAAACCCTATGGGGGCAGTTCTACTCTGTCCTACGAGCTAGAATCAACTCGATGGCAGTGGATTTGGTTTTGGGTTAGTGGAACTCAGAAACAATTAGATTGGTTTGAGGAAAAGCTCAAACCTAATGACTTTAAAAAAAAAATTAGAATTCACTACAGACCTCAGATTATGCAGAAAACTCTTGTCCCCTATTGTCTTAGTTAGTCAAGAGTTGGCTATGTTTCCTTTTTCCCAGCCATGACTGGTTTCAATCCTAGAGAACACCTCATCCTTGAATGCTAATCTTGTGGTTCTAACGGCAGGCAATTTAGGTAAGGAAATTGGCAGAGTATTTAAAATTTAAAATAGAAGTTACATTTGCTCTCCTGCAGAACAATAAAATCCTTGAAAGCACTTTCTTGGAATATGAATGAAGAATCAAAGTCATCAGGAATATGTTTATCCTACTTAGTTAATGGCAAACTTTTTTTTTTTCATGTGGCCACAGTTTCATATCCATATTTGGCATAGAACAGAAGAGCTTTTGACTTTTTGACTTGGAGTCAGAAGACGTAAGTTCTCATCTTGTTTCTGCAGATTACTACCTATACATATAACATTCACGAAATTATTTAATCTTCTTAGGCTTATCTGCTGAACTTAAAAATGGCAATATTATTAATAATAATTCATAGGGTTGATATGAGTATTATAATACAGATGAAAATATTCAGTGGTTCACATAGTAGTAGCTCTATAAATACCGCTTAATCTAATTTAAATAATGTTGCATTCATGACATTTTGAAGGAGACATGAATTAGGACTCAAGTCCCATTTAAAAACGCACGTAGCGTCTTGTCTTTTGTGTATGTCTGTTGGGGCCATAGGGTCAGCCACTCTTCTTCTCAGAAAATCAGCTGAAGAAAAAAATCAATGATTATAAAGCTGCCCAAGGATACATTGTAACTAATCTCTTAATGCTGCAGTGTATGAAACCTTACAACACCAACACTATCATTTTTAGATAAGCTGCAGAACGAAATACAGTTGATCAAAAGTTCGGTTGAGATTTTTCAGTAACAAAGTATCTCCAAGAAATTTCTGTGCTTGTAAAAAGTATGTAAAGGAAGCTGAAACCGTTCTGTCCTCTGCCCATTCTCTTCCTCTCTTTTGGGTGTTTTGTGAGTATGGCCTTTGCAATTGTTGAGGATATCGGGAACAATAAAATTGCCTCAAGAATTGGATTTGAAGGTCCAGTAAGGATCAGAAGAAGTGAGTTCAGGATAACAGTAGTCTGAATTTGACATGGTGAAGAGTATGGGGTTGGGTCGAACACGTGTTTCTGTCTGCATTGCAGTAGTATTGGATTCAGTGATATACACAAACAAAACTAAGATTAAGCTTTGTTTTTCATCCAAAGCACCTTTCTCCTCCACAGGCACCAACACTTTATACGTGGCCCAACCGATCCTGGTAAGCAACTTTGTCCTGGTAAAGTGCTAAAGTACAAGTTTCTGATTGTAAGTAAAAGTTTTGGGTAAATAAGTTTAAAATTCTCACCAATGAGGAATAATATGTCTTTAAAGATTTTACCTTCAACATAGTCAGTGAGAGTCAGCTAAGTGATTTTTATAGGTCAAGGAAAGTTCCTTTGCTTAAAGAAAATATAAACATTCCAGTCTACCGAATTTTTACAGTAGGGTAAGGAGTGGGGAAAGGAATTAATTGAGCACCAATTATGCATTAGGTGCCTTTACACATATTATCTCTTTTGCTATCACAAGTGCTCTGTGAAGTAGGTGATTTTATTCCAGGTTTAGAAACAAAAAAATGAAAATCAGAGAGGTTAAGAAAGCTGAATAAAATCACAGAACTAGTTAGTGATGAAGCCAATAGTTGAACAAACCCAACTATGTCAGATCCAGAGGCTTTTATTAAAAGACCTTAGTGCTTTGATACTAAGAGTCAGTCTCAGCAGCTGGGAAGAGTTTATTTTTTCCTTTTCTGAGACAGCAAAGCTTATTTTCTGGTACATTGTGGGTCAGTAATGGGCCTTTGATCAGGAGAGGCAGTGGTATGTTGTGAGCAAAGGCGTGGAGAGCAGAGTCACAATGATACACTTCATAGTTTGGCTCTAGAGTATTAACTGTGTGTTTTGACACAAGTCACTCGACAAATCTTAGTTGCTTTGTTTCTAAAACAAAGGGAGTCTAATGCTAACCTCGTACATCTGTCCTAGTGTAGTAGGCAGGGGCAGGTTAACCAGTAAATAAGGTATGCACAGGCTTACTGTAAGCAAGATATGCACGGGCTTACTTGTGTTTACTTACGTAGTGAAACCCATGTGAAATTGTGCACTACAGAGTAGTAAGTAAACACAAGTAAGCCCACGTGTACCTTGCACATTGGGTAATCTGCCCCTGGTGGTAGGTAGCCTAGAAGATGGCCCCCCATGATACCTCCCTCCCGGTATTCACACTCTTGTGTAATTCCCTTCTCTGAGCGAACCGGACCTACCTCATGATTCACTTCTAACAAAAGTGATGGGAGGTTCCTTCTGCGATTAGGTTACAAAGACTGTGGCAACCATCTTAAGCACGCTTTCTCGTTCTCTGGCTAGGTCTCTCACTCTGAAGGAAGCCAGCTGCCATGTTGTGAGCTACCCTGTGGAGAAGCCCATGTGGCAAGGAAGTGATGTCTCCAGCCAGGAGTCAGCAAGGACCGAGGCCTGCCAACAGACATACGAGTGAGTTGGAAAGCAGATACTTCTGTTGAGCCTTGAGATGATTGGAGCCCCAGCTGTCACCTTGATTACAGTCTTGTGAGAGTCCCTGGCCAACATCTTGACTGCAACCTTGTGAGAGACTCTGAACCAGAGGTGCCCAGCTAAGATTTACCTGGATTCCCATCCATAGAAACTAGTTGATAATAAATGTTTATTGTTAAAACTGCTAACTTTTGGGGTAGTTTGTTATGCAGCAATAAAAAAAAAAACAAAACGTTAACTAATATACCTGGAAATAAAAACAAATGAAGTATATAAAACACTTGGTACAATGTTGCTGTTGTGTGCTGTTGAGTCTATTCTGACACTATGTAACTGAGTAGAACTGCCCCATAGGGTTTCCTAGGCTGTAATTATAATAGACTCCCAAAAAATATCTGATAGGTTTTATCATTTTAAAAATTGTTTTATGGGGGAAATGGTGGAGAAGGAAGAAAATATCATTATTGGAAGACAACCTGTGTCTACATCAAAATATTTCCTGAATCTTGCCCTGGTATCAGGCAGCCATATCTTTCCTCTTGACAGCCCACTACCCTACACCCACATAATTGGGGAATGAAAAATTGACTCAACAATAATTATAATAATAAATGGCAAAATTCACTTGAGCTTTTGCCTATCAGTCATATGTCACGTTTGTCACTGGGCTTCTAGACATTGATGTGACCAGTGTCTTAGATCAATGGACAGATGACGAGAATATGAATGATCATAACCACAAATGTCAACTTTATCCCTTTAAATGCACTCAGTGTCCTGCAGATAACCTGAAAGGTCACATCGATAGCCGCCACCTGCTGTGTCTCTCATGCCAAACACCATCAGAAGAGAAGTTGAATGCGGCAGCAGCCTGACATTTGATAATAGATTAGGGTACATCATTGTCCTATTAAGTAATGGCAATTCTTCTCTGCCTTTCAGATACAGACAGTCTGTGCCCTGCTTCCCTCACTCTGAGGGGTAAAGTTCTCCTCCCTGCCAGGCTAGTCACTTTTAGCTTTTAATTACAGGTATAAGCTGACCAAGTAGGTTTCCCCTGAAGTCTAAGTACCTGGGATACTTTTTTAATAGTTCCCCAGCAATGCAAGCTCCCCCTCAACTACCAAAAGAAAGTCTGAGCTCGTTATTTTATACTATGTAATGGGAAAATCTGAATTAGTGAGAAGTCTACATTTATAGTACACTTTAAAAGAAATGCAGTTTTAGTACTTTTTACTATGTATAGTAACTTCAACTAATTGCCTAAATAAAGTTTGCTCCCTCTGGTTTTAATGAACAGATTAGCACCGCTGGTATTAGCAACACCATTTGCATAAAATTAATTTGCGAAAGCCCTTAAAAATGGTGTTCAAAGTGGCTTGAATATGCTCACTGCCTATTCACACTATTAATTTGCTAAGAAAAATTTTCTTTTTTAAGAAGGGCAAAAGTGAATTGTCAGTCCAGCCCAAGTTGAATTATCACAAAATTCTAAAATAACTCAAGTCTAAATCAGTGTGCTTTTCCCACATAAGGGTGATGAAAAATGAGTCTATAAAGTTAACTCACAGTGAACCGATAATACAGATACTTTGTTAAGTATTGGGAAGCAATCAGTAGATCAGTTTTGAACCTGATTTGGCCCTTCCTTAGTCGGAATTGACTCCACAATGGGATTTTTTGGTGTTTTAGTTGAAAATGCCTGGTCCCTTAGATCCATTTCTAACTAAAAACAAAGTTCCATTCAAACTGACTCCTACTCAGCGGATATTTTGGGTGAGAAGCATGTAGAACTGAGTTGAAATGTTCTTAGAAAGATGGAGTACAAAATGGAAGATTCCAAATATAAATCTGATCATGTATTTTCCTCAGAGAGCATGAAAATTATTTATTCATACTCTTAAAATTCACGATTACATGGGATAATTATTATGTACGTGCTGTGGTACTCCCCAATTATTCTTTAAATTCAAGGCAACCCTGATCGATATATCAAATAAAAAAAACTGCTGTCAAGTCGATTCCGATTCATAGTAATCTCATAGGACACAGAAGGGTTTTCAAGGCTATAATCTTTGCGGAAGCAGGTTGCCACACCTTTCTCCTGTGGAACTGCTGGAGACTGCCGACATTTTGGTTAGCAACCCAGCACTTAATCATTGCACCACCAGGGTTCCTTTTCAGTATATCAATGTTATTGTTACTGTTAGGTGCTATCGAGTCGGTTCTGACTCATAGCGACCCTGTGTACTACAGAACGAAACACTGCATGGTCCTGCGCCATGCTCACAATTGTTGTTATGCTTGAGCCCATTATTGTAGCCACTGTGTCAATCCATCTCATTGAGGGTCTTCCTCTTTTTCGCTTTCCAGGGACTGATCCCTCTTGATAACATGTCCAAAGCATTTAAGACGTAATCTTGCCATCCTTGCTTCTAAGGAGCATTCTGGCTGTGCCTCTTCTAAGACAGATTTGTTTGTTCTTTTGGCAGTCCATGGTATATTCAGTATTCTTCGCCAACATCACCATTCAAAGGAGTCAATTCGTCTTCGGTCTTCCTTATTCATTGTCCAGCTTTCACATTCATATGAGGCGATTGAAAATACATGGCTTGGGTCAGGAGCACCTTAGCCTTCAAGGTAACATCTTTGCTTTTCAACACTTGAAAGAGATCTTTTTGCAGCAGATTTGCCCAGTGCAATGTGTCTTTTGATTTCTCAACTGCTGCTTCCATGGGTGTTGATCGTGGATCCAGGTAAAACGAAATCCTTGACTTCAGTCTTTTCTCCATTTATCACGATGCTGTTTATTGGTCTAGTTGTGAGGATTTTTGTTATCTTTATGTTGAGGTGTAATCCATACTGAAGGCTGTGGTTTTTGATCTTCATCAGTTAAGTGTTTCAAGTCCTCTTCACTTTCAGCAAGCAAGGTTGTGTCATCTGCATAACTCAGGTTGTTAATGAGTTTTCCTCTAATCCTGATGCCCTGTTTTTCTTCATATGGTCCAGTTTCTTGGATTATTTGCTTAGCATAAATATTGGATAGGTATGCTGAAAGGATACAACCCTGATGCACATCTTTCCTGGCTTTAAACCACACAGTATCTCCTTCTTCTGTCCGAACAACTGCCTTCTGATCTATATACAGGTTCCTCACGAGAACAGTTAAATGTTCTGGAATTCCCATTCTTCACAATATTATCCATAATTTATGATCCACACAGTCAAATGCTTTTGCATAGTCAATAAAACACAGGTAAACATCTTTGTGGTATTCTCTGCTTTCAGCCAGGAGCCATCTGACATGTGATATCCCTGTGTCCAAGTCCTCCTCTGAATCCAGCCAGAATTTCTGGCAGTTCTCTGTCGATATACTGCTGTAGCAGCTTTTGAATGATCTTCAGCAAAATTTTACTTGTGCGTGATATTTATGATATTGTCAATAATTTCTGCATTTGGTTGGATCACCTTTCTTAGGAATAGTTATAAATATGGATCCCGTCCAGTCAGTTGGCCAGGTAGCTGTCTTCCAAATTTCTTGGCATAGATGAGTGAGTGCTTCCAGTGCTGCATCCGTTTGTTGAAACATCTCATTTGATACTCTGCCAATTCCTGGAGCCATGTTTTTTGCCAAAGCCTTCAGTGCAGCTTGGACTTCTTCCTTCAGTACCATCAGTTCCTGATCATATTCTCCCACTTGAAATGGTTGAATGTCAACCAATTCTTTTTGATATAATGACTCCGTGTATTCTTCCCATCTTCTTTTGATGCTTATTGCATCGTTTAATATTTTCCTCATGGAATCCTTCACTATTGCAACTCAAGGCTTGAATTTTTTCTTCAGTTCTTTCAGCTTGAGAAATGTCGAGCATGTTCTTCCCTTTTGGTTTTCCATCTCCAGCTCTTCGCACACGTCATTATAATACTTTACTTTGTTTTCTTAAGCTGCCCTTTTGAAATCTGTTCAGTTCTGTTACTTCATCATTTCATCCTTTTGCTTTAGCTACTCAGCATTCAAGAGCGAGTTTCAGAGCCTCTTCTGACATCCATTTTGGTCTTTTCTTTCCTTCTTGTCCTTTTAATGATCTCTTGGTTTCTTCATGTATGATGTCCTTGACATCGTTCCACCACTTGTCTGGTCTTCATATATCAATAGGGTTTGTAAAATAATATCTGATAAGTTAACACTATAATTCTCTTGGCAAGAGAAAAGCCAAGAATATTTTTTATAAGTGTAATACTTTTAAAGTAGAGACAGTTGCTTGTCCTATCAGATATCAGAACATTTTAAAAAGGCCTTAGTAGTTAAAACACCATAGTATGGCTCAGGGGGAAAAAAAAGATCAATGAAACCACATAGAGAATCCAGAAACAGAATCAGGTACGTATGAAAATTTCTTATATGATAATAGAAGAATTTTAGGTTAGTGAGGAAAGACTGCATCATCAAATTGTGTTGGAAGATTAACTACCCATTTGAAAAATGAAAACTTAGATCACTACATTACATGATCCATGAAAATAAATGACAAACGGTTTAAAGAATTAATGGCTAAAAGTAAAAGCACTAAAAGTAAATATGACAGGGATATAAGGAAAGCATTCTTAAATAAGACATAAAATGCAAAAGCTGTGAAGGAAAAAAATAGATAAATTTGACTAAATAAAAATTTTAAAATTCTGTGTCAAAAGAAATCATTTAAAAAATTCCAAAGCTGGAAAAACATATGTGCTATGTATACAGCATAAAAAGTAATAATATCAAGATATGTAGAAAATTTCTTTGAAACCATAAGAAACAATTTAATAAAACTTAGTCAAAGAACAGGAACAGACAACTTACAGAAAAGAAAATTACGAGTAACAGTCACATGAAAGTATACTCAATTTCATCAGGAGTCAGGAAAATAAAAATTAAAACAGCCATTAAATACCATTTTTCTCTCATCAAATTGGAAAAAAGAAGATTAAGTGACAGCAAGTGTACAGGTAAAATTTCTTCATTTCCTGTTGATGGGAGCAATGCAGGTTATTTGGAGGACAGATTTACCGTATCTACAAGGTCCCTGGAGCCCTGGTGGAGCAGTGGTTACCAGCTACGGCTGCTAATCAAAAAGTTGGCCATTCAAATCTACCAGTTGTTCCTTGGAAACCCTATGGGGCAGTTCTACTTCATCCTATAGGGTCGTTATGAATCAGAATCTACATGAGGGTGGCAAGTGTTTTGGTTTACAAGGTCCCTGAGTGGTACAGTTTGTGCTTGACTACTAACCTAAAGACTGGTGGTTTGAACCTACCCAGCAGCACCATGGAAAAAAGGTCTGGAGATCTGCTTTTGTAAAAACTACAGTCAAGAAAACTCTATGAGCAGTTCTGCTCCTCAAGACATGGGGTTTCTGTGAGTCAGAATTAATTCAACAGCAAGAGGATATTTTTGTTTGTTTCTTAAAATGAAATTTTAATAAATCATTTATCAATTTCAATCCTTAATATTTTCCCTCAACAAAGAGCTGTATATTTGCACTGAGGAACATGTACAAGGGTGTCTATTGCAGCACTGTTTATAATAATAACATGTTGGAAATAGCAAAATGTCTGTCAGTAGGGGAATGGGTATGTAAATTATGAACCCTCTAGGAATTTATATTCATATATGTTCAAGTATATGTTCAAGAAAATCCACTGAAAACATTACTTTTTTAGAAAAAGACCAGAAATACCCTATGTGTTCATTAACAGGGAAGTGGTAGAATAGATTATGGGATATCCATGTGAGAATATCATGCATTTGTGTAAAAATACGTATCCACGTATGCTAATATGGAGCAAATAGAAGATATATATTGTTAATGAAAGAAGCAAAGTGCAGAAGGTGTAGTTTAGACTTTCAGGTTTTAAAAAGATGACATACATACATATATGAAGAACACACGTACAACACTAGATAGAAAGCATGTCATATGCATACATGTGTATGTATTATGTGATACACATATGTGCATATGATCATGTATTCAGAGAATGCTTTTGAAAGTCTACGGGGGAACTGATATGGAAAAGTTTAAGAAATCAAGGCTCTGGAGTGGAGAGAGACTCTCTTTCCATCATGTACTCATCTACTGTTTGAGATTTTTATCATATTCAAGAGTTAGTTTTTCAAATAAAACCAGTCACTTAAAAATAAAAACTGTAATGCCATTAATACTATAAAAACCTATATTATACATAGTTAAAAAGAATGAGAGGAATCTGTGTGTAGTGACAGAACTACATCCAAGATATATTGTTAACAGTTAAAATCATGCTGGGCAGCAATGTAACCAGTGTAATATCACTGATGTTAAAAGAAATAAAGAAACCATACCAAACCAAACCCATTACCCTGGATTTGATTCTAACTCATAGCCACTCTATAGGAAAGACTAGAATTGCCCCATAGGGTTTCTAAGGCTGTAATTTTCATGGAAGCAGACTTCCACATCTTTCTCCAGCAAAACAACTGTTGGGTTCAAACTGCCAACCTTTTAATTAGCAGCCGAGTGCTTACCCATTGTGCCACCAGGGCTCCTTTGTGTATGTATAAATGTGTATATTTATGAAAAAGAATTAAAAAGAACAAAAGTACAGACAAATTACATTTATAATACACATATGCTTATAAATGCTTAGGGAAGATAACTATCTTTTCTAGAACGATACACAGTAAACTGTAATGGTGGTGATCTCTGCAGAAAGGATTGAGTCAGTGGAGTGAGGTTGAGAGACTATCACTCTATCTCTGAATTTTTTTTTTCTTTACAATGAGAATATATCCAGGATTGCTTTAGTAGCTATATTTTTAAAATGAAAAAAATAGTTAAAATATTAGTATTAATTTCTTGACTGGTATAAAAATCTGTCTTACACTTGCCTGGCAAAGTTAAATTATCTCCATAACCACGGAGTTTTAAACCAGCCTAGTATTAACTTTGAAACCCTTTGCCTTTATTTGATCAACACTGAACTGCTCATACCCAGCCCTCCAAAACAAAAAACTAAACCCATTGCTGACAAGTTGATTCTGACTCATAGCAATCTTATCATAACGACCCTATAGGGCAGAGTAGAACTGCCCCATAGGGTTCCAAAGAGCAGCTGGTAGATTTGAACTGTCAAACTTTTGGTTACCAGTCTGAGCTTTTAACCACTGTATCACCAGGGCTTCAATCCCTCCAAAGAGCCCCCAAATTCAAAACCTTCTTAGTTATTTACTCTATGAAACCTGTTGCTAGGTGCCGTTGAGTCAGTTCTCACTCATAGCAATCCTATGTACAACAGAACGAAACATTGCCCAGTCCTGTACCATTCTCACAATCATTGTTAAGTTTGAGACCATCGTAGCCACTGTGTCAATCCATCTCCTTGAGATCTTCCTCTTTTTCTCTGATCCTCTACCTTACCAAGCATGATGTTTTTCTCCGGGGACTAGTCCCTCCTGATAACATGCTTGGAGTTATGTGAAACAAAGTACCGCCATCCTCACTTCTAAGGAGCATTCTGGCTATACTTCTTCGAAGACAGATTTATTAGCTCTCCTAGCAGTCCATGGTATATCCAACATTCTTCTCAACACTCTAATTCAAACGTGCCAATTCTTCTTCTGTCTTCCTTATTCATTGTCCCACTTTTGCATGCATATGAAGTGATTGGAAATACCATGGCTTGGGTTAGAGGCACTTTAGTCCTCAAAATGGCATCTTTTCTTCTCAACACTTTAAAGAGGTCTTTTGCAGCCATTTTGCCCAATGCAACACATTGTTTGATTTCCTGACTGCTGCTTCCATGGGGATTGATTGTGGATCCAACTAAAATGAAATCCTTTACAACTTCAATCTTTTTTTTTGTTGTTTATCGTGATGTTGCTTAGTGGTCCAGTTGTGAAAATTTTTTGTGTTCTTTATGTTGAGGTGTAATTCATACTGAGGGCTGCAGTCTTTGATCTTCATCAGTAAGCACTTCAAGTCCTCTTTACTTTCAGCAAGCAAAGTTGTGTCATCTGCATGTCACAGGTTAATGATTCTTCCCTCCAATCTTGATGCCATGTTTCTATTCATATAGTCCAGATTCTCAGATTATTTGCTCAGCATACAGATTGAAAAAATATGGTCAAAGGATGTAACCCTGACACACACCTTTCCTGAATTTAAGCCACGCAGTGTCCCCTTGTTCTGTTTGAAGGACTGTCTCTTGGTCTGTGCACAGGTTCCTTATGAGCACTGTTAAGTATCCTGGAATTCCCATTCCTCTCAGTGTTATCCATCATTTGTTATGATGCACATAGTCCAAGGCCTTTGCATAGTCAGTAAAAGACAGGTAAACATTTTTCTGTCATTCTCTACCTTCAACCGAGATTCACCTGACATCAGCACCGATACCCCTTATTCCATGTCCTGTTCTAAATACAGCTTGTCTTTCTAGCAATTCCCTGTTGATGTACTGCTGCAACCACTTTTGAATGACCTTCCGCAAAGTTTTACTTGCTTGTGATGTTAATGATGTTGCTTGATAATTTCCACATTTTGTTGGATCACCTTTCTTTGAAATGGGCACAAATAAGGATCTCTTCCAGTTGGTTGGCCCAGTAGCTGTCTTCCAAATTTCTTGACATAGACAAGTGAACACTTCCATTCCATTGCTGCATCTGTTTGTTGCAACATCTCAATTGGTGTTGCATCGATTCCTGACGCCTTGTTTTTATCCAACACCTTCAGTGCAGCTTACATGTCTACCTTCAATACTTGTTAGTATCCATTTATGAATGTTACACGTTTGTTAGAAAATATTTGAAAAAATACAGAAATTAATAACAACCAGAAATGTATATCCATAGTCTTATCACCATAGTCTTAGCAACAACAGTAAACCACAGTTAGCATTTTGGAGCAGATGTCATTATACTTATGAATATTTACACCATATAAACAATATTATTCAGTAATTTTTTTACCTAGTGTTAACTTACACTGTATTTGATACAAATGATGTGTGTCTTCTGAGTTTGTTTGCTGGCTGTGCCCTCTCCTCTCCCCCCTCGCCCAGGCATCCTCACAAGCACCATCAGGTCAACCCTCCTGCATATGTTGCTGTGAAAAAATTACGTAGTGTGCTTACCAGTGTACCTCACAGGGGAGGACGCAGCCAGCAAACAGACTCAGAAGGTGCACATTATTTGCATAAAAATACAGTATGCTTGTCAGATAATTATATTAATTGCTTTCAAATAGCATGTGGCTATATTATAGTTTTCTTAGTCAACCTAGTGTCAGACATTTAGGAAGTTTCTATTGTTTTCACAAGAACAAGGAATGTGATTAATAGTGTGCATAATGATTTTTCTGTATTTTGGAGTATATCTTTAAGACAGATTCTCTGATGTGGGAGTTCAGCAGAACTAAACTTTCCTAAAATAATTTTTTTCTTATTATAAAAATTATTGAAGTTATTACAGAAACTTGGAAAAATGCAGAAAATATGAAAAAGACAACCCAGAGATAATGTTTTAATTGGTATTTTTTATTATTATTTTTATTGTTTTAAAACATAATTGCAATCATGTTGTTTATATAAATATGGTCTAGTAGCCTTTTTTTTTAATCAAACTTTAAATTGCAAATATTTTCTCATGATTAACTTTACTTGATAATGACTCTTTACTACACGCACGTTAATATTTTTTATAAATGTCTCATGGCTAATTTAACCACTGTCCTATCATTGGACATTTAAGAGGCTATTTATGTATTTTTTTTTTATTATAGATAACACTTAAAAGAACATCTTTCTAAAAGAATGCATTACTTTAAAGGTTAGGTCCTTGAAGAAAACAACAGATAAAAGATGGAAACCTATTAGCATTTCTACACGTGTTGCCACATTACATTCCAGAAAGGAACTATTAATATACACTCCCACCAACAGCCATTGCATGATCACACATCTGTAAAATGCAAATGGTAACCAGACTAATTATGTCGAGAGCTAGTCACACCTGAAACTATTTATGCAAATAACCTAATTCCTTGGAGGCCCTCTCCAGGTGTATGGATTTACAACTGGAACCTCTTAGACAGCAGTTCCTTGGTATGTAAAAAGTCAGTTTATATTGTCCTTATGAAAAGAGCCTTTTGGAGAAAGTGCAAACAGTACACACTCCCTCCACAGAGATATTTATCATTTCAGTTCATCTATCATTATAGACTCTCTTGGCTAAACCTTCTGGCTGAGGTTTAAAGGCCCCGATGGGTCATTGTCATACACCTGTAGGATCCTCTAACTGCTTGAGTATTGATTTATCCATTTTGGAATTCTTTCCCATTGATTTATTAGGCCTGTACATCTTCTGGTGGCCAGCTCCTGTCTATAAAAGGTGGCTGAGAGAACTGCTTCACTCTCATGTATTTTATAGCTCACTGACATTCATTTACTGACTCTCTTATTTGTCCAATGTTAGTATTAGCACTGATGGGTGTTGCCAGCCTGGCCTTGGTCTGTGTGCATTCTTGGCCCTGCTGGGTATAATGTATAAATAATCACAAATATAAGTTTCAAACTTGCACCAGAAGAGAGAGCATTTGAATCAGGCAGGTTCCCTGTCACTTAAAGGAAGAACAGGAATAGACACGGGTTCATACAAGAAAGAAATGGAATATATTCCTCAAAAGCACCATAAACAACACTGGTGTAAGTTATATTGACTAAGATAATGGGAATTTGGGGGGTGGGGTTCGTGAAAGGAAGAGGGTTAAGACGGTGACCACATGCATAGGCATGCCAGAGATTTTCAAGAAAATCTAAACAGTCACACGATTCTAATCCTGCTTAGTTTAAGGCCAGAAATCAGCCACTACTGCCCTCCTGTCCCACCCTGAGATTTAGGTAGAAGGCTCCTGCTTTGGCCCTGACTCACAGAGACCCCACGCACAATGGAATTGGCCACCATATGGTGTATTCCATAGTATCCAATTTTCAGAGGCTAAATCCTATGCTTGTTCTATCACACCATGAAAGAACTTGTAATCTAATTCCCTGACTTCCACTTTATAAGTAATAAGCTCAAAAAACTGTATGTGAGATCTGAGATCAACCCAAGAATCATGGTCCAAATGAAAATTGTGCTATATTATAATTCAGTTGGACTTACAACTGTATTGAACCTTGATGTCATTGTTGGCAATCAACAAGAATGAGTGAACTCTTAAAATAGTCAAGGTATTGATCTATGAGGGTTATAAAAACACAACCAATACTGCCATTATAAAGCACTAAATAAAATTCAAATAAAAGGAACCTACTTCTTTGATTATCTACCATATGCCAATGACCGCTTGTTGTCGTTGTTAGGTGACGTCACGTCGGTCCTGACTCATAGCAACCCTATGTACAACAGAAAGAAACACTGGCCGTCCTACACTATTCTCATGATCCTTGTTATGCCTGAGCCCATTATTGCAGCCACTTTGTCAATCCATCCCGTTGAGGGTCTTCCTCTTTTTGGCCGACCATCTACTTTACCAAGTGTGATATCCTTCTCTAGGGACTTGTCCCTCCTGACAACATGTCCAAAGTATGTGAGAAAAATTCTCACTACCTTTGCTTCTAAGGAGCATTCTGGCTTTACTTTTCCAAGACAGATTTGTTCATTCTTTTGACAGTTCATGGTATATTCAATATTCTTTGCCAACACCATGATTCAAAGGCATCATTTCTTCTTCAGTCTTCCTTATTCACCGCCCAGCTTTCTCATGCGTAAGAGGCAATTGAAAACACCATGGCTTGCGTCAGGTGCACTTACTCCTCACAGTGACATCTTTGCTTTTCAACGTTTTGAATAGGTCTTTTGCAGTAGATTTGCCCAAAGCAATTCTCCTTTTGATTTCCTGACTGCTGTTTCCGTGGGTGTTGACTGTAGATCCAAGTAAAATGAAGTCCTTTATAATTTCAATCTTTTCTCTATTTATCATGACGTTGCTTATTGGTCAAGTAATGAGGGTTTTTGCTTTCTTTATGTTGAGGTGTAATCCATACTGAAGGCTGTGATCTTTGACCTTTATCAGTAAGGGCTTCAAGGCCTCTTCACTTCCAGCAAGCAAAGTTCTGTCATCTACATAACCCCGGTTGTTAATGAGTCTTCTTCCAATCCTGTTGCCCCGTTCTTCTTCATATAGTCCAGTTTCTCGGATTATTTGGTGAAAGGATACAACGCTGACACACACCTTTCCTGATTTTAAACCATGCAATAGTATCCCCTTGTTCTGTTCAAATGACTCCCTCTCGGTCTAAGTACAGGTTCCTCACTAGCACAATTAAATGCTCTGAATTCCCATTTTTTTTGCAATGTTATTCATAATTTGTTATGATCCACACAGTCAAATGCCTTTGCATAGTCAATAAAACACAGGTAAACATCTTTCTGTTATTCTCTGCTTTTACCCAGGATCCATCTGACATCAGCAATGATACCCCTTGTTCCATGTTCTCTTCTGAATTTGGCTTGAATTCCTGGAAGTTCCCTGTAGATGTACTGAAATGGAATATATATTTTTTTTTTTTTTGGATCATCTACTCTATGCCAATGACTGCTAGTTACTTTTATATATTCATTTATTGAAGAAATATTTAATGAACAATTGGTATGTACTGGATACTGTTCCAAGCACTAGGATTACAAAAGAAAACAAACAGGCAAAATCCTGTACCCTTAAAGAGCTAGTTTATTATCTTGTGGAGTTCTCAGTAACCTTGGCACAAGAGTGTTATTTTTGACATTTTACAGAAGAGGAAAGAGAATCTTAAGGAGTTTAGATAGCTTTCCCAAAGGCATCCAGCTAGTGAGGCGAAGACCCAGAATTTGAATCCTGGTCGTCCTGACTCAAAACCCCTTAAGGTGCACCCGTGCTGCTTCCATCGTAAAGCCCAATATTCATTGTTTGTCCTCAGAGTGAGTCCTGACATTAGAATGCAGTGAACAGGCTCTTCCAGCTAGTGAAAGTGTCTCCACATTGTTGGATAGAGACAGACAGCTGCTGTCAAGTCAGTTCTGACTCACGGAGACCTTACGTACAATGGAATGGAACATTGCTCAGTCTTGCGTCATCCTCACAATCGCAGGCTTCTTCAATTGGTTGTTGCAGCTGTTGTGCCAATCCAGCTCACCCAGGATCTCCCTCACTCGCATTGACCCTCTACTTCACCAAACATTGTGCCCTCCTTCAGTAATTGATTCTTCCTGACATATCCAAAACAAGCAAGTCAGACAATGTCCTATTGTGATTCAAAGGGCTTTCATGGACTCATTTTCAGAAGTAGATTGCTAGGCCTTTCTTCCTAGTCTGTTTTAGTCTGGAAACTCCACTGAAACCTGTCCTCCATGGGTGATCCTACTGGTATTTGAAATATTAGTGGCATAGCTCCCAGCAACATAGCAACATGTAAGCCACCACAGTACCACAACCTGACAGATGGGTGGTGGTGCATGCTGTCACTCAAGAGTTTTTTTTTTTTTTTGCATTGCTTGGACTAGTGCATAAGGGAGAAATTGCAGCTGAGAAGTAGTACTCAGGTCTGAAGTGGCTTGACATCAGTTATGGGGATCCCCTCCATGCTGGAGAATAACAAAGGCCTTCTTTCCCTCTAGGCTGTGCCACCACCCAAAGGGGCCTTCAATAGCACAGCCCCCAGGAACAAGGTCTCCTCCAGGCCACCACCGGGCACAATTTTGTCCATTCTAACCCTGAAGCAGTGTAAAGCAGCCCTTCGGCTAGAGCTCCTGAAATAAGCAGACTCTTCTAATCCTTCTTTAAACTCAGGAGGCAAGACTTGTTAAATGGCTCCTCTGGCTGGAATTCCCATACTGCAGAAATGTAAATAAGCTGAATTAAGTCTGAAAAAGCATACAAATTCTCACAGATCCTGAGTGTTCTGAAACCAACCCACATTCATTGTATTTGTAGGTATGTTCTCTGTCGAAATTTTTTTTCACATGGGTTCAAGTATTGCGGGTGATTGGGGGGAGTCTTTCCCAGGAATCTGGGTCTCAAGTGTTTTTCAGAACTGAGAGATCTGGTTGCCCTGGCATGCTAAATGAAGGATAAAGGAGCCAGGGAGTTTCCTGGGGGAAACGCTAGTAGCCTCAGGTAGGGCCAGACAATTGTCCTCTTTGCCTTTCTGTGGAGATTAAAACAATCACATGCCTCAGGGAGGATCCCAACTACAATCTTTAAAATCATTTAACAAGATTAGACAGATCTGACTGTATTTCATTTTTATTGTTTATAAGTACACACTCAGTACTATCTCCATCGTGTCAGGTTTGGAGGAGCAGTACCACCTTGGTTGTCATTGTTGTTAACCGTTAAACCAAACCCCTTGCCATTGAGTGGGTTCCAACTCATAGCGACGAGATGAGTTGTTGTCAGTTGCCATCATTTTGGCCCCCGACTCATGGGGAACCCATGCACAATGGGATGGGACCCATGTGATCCACAGGGTTTTCAATGGCTGATTTTTGGAAGTATACTACCGGGTCTTTCTTCTTTGTCTGTCTTAGTCCACTGAAACCTGTGCAACAGCATAGCAACATGCAAGCCACCACTGCCAGACGGGTAGTGTCTACACTTGAGGTGTACTGGCCTGGAATCGAACCTGGGTAGAGGGCAAGAATTCTATCATTGAATCACTACTGCCCCCACACTACCCTTAAAAAAAAAAAGAAAGAAAAACCTGTCACCGTGGAGTTGATTCCAACTCATAGCTACTCTATAGGACAGAGTAGAACTGCTGCATAGGGTTTCCAAGGAGCAGCTGGTGTATTCGAACTGATGACCTTTTGGTTAGAACCCATAGCTCTTAACCACTGTGCCAACCTTAGATTTAGGCAACAGGCTCCTGCTCTGGCCTTCATCTGACTACGCCCCTCCCTACAGGGTGAGGTGGGTATGTGCCCACCCAGAGTCCATGTCCTTCCTGCCACGACACACTCCAGGCAAGCAAGGCCCCAGAATTCTTGGCCCAAATGGTCCTGAGCCCACTTCCGGGTCCTGCGTGGACCTGTTCTCAGGGTCCGGCCTTCTAAGGGTGGACTGTGCCATTAATATACACACCCTGGGGCCCAAGGGATGCTGTTTGTTGAGGAGCTGCACACAAGTGCCTAGAGGCGTGTTCGCCAGGTCGTTCACAGTAGGAGTCTAAGCCCGGATAGGAAGAGAAGTACAGCCCGCAGGCTGGGTGCCGGGGTCTGGGCCCGCTTTCTCTGTAGTTCCATGTTCTGGATGAAATTCAAGGAGCCTGAGAGCGCTACATGTGAAAGTGGCCTTCTGGGTTGTTAGGAAGGTGTCCATCCAAGGCTGCAGTCACTCTGCAGATTATGACTTTTAAACCTTTGGACAGTATTGTATGTGGGCCTCCATTTGCACCCTTGCTCCGGTGCCCCCTGGGTAAGGAAGGGCTTGATGCAGATCACAAAGTTAAAGCAGTGGCTCTCAGGCCTTGCTTTGCATTAGTCACCTCGACAGTAGTTAAAAATCTGATTCCAACTCCTCCAGATATTCAGATGCAGTCAGCTTGGGTGGCTCAGAAAAGCACGTTTTTACTCATTCCTCCAAAACCCCTTGGAGAGTCGCGTAACTACCCAGTGGAGCTAATAATTTCACGGATAAAACAAACACTTAGTGAAACAAGTGATGGGCAATTTTGAAGCATCACCCAGGCAAAGTAAAAATAATAATAATTGACCTTTATACAAAACAAGGATTCGAATATCTAAAGCAGTGCTGTCCCCACAAAGTAGTCCTCTTGGAGGTTACACACTTAACCTAAGCAGGCAGCTATTGCTCAAAACATTTTGACACTGATTTTTTAAAAATTGCCTTTGGAGCTAGATTATGAGCCACTTCAGAAAGCCAATCTCATTATTTCACATCACAGTTTGCATTTGACAAAAATGGCATTATCCAGGAGGATGATGCATATTACTTAGCAGATATAGTTCCTATGTTTTTCCAAGTCAAATATGTAATAAAAGAAGATCTATTATATGAACACACCTGTTTATTTCTGCGTCCTTCTGAAACTATATGAAAGTGACAGTGAAGAAAGAAAAAAGGGCATAAATCTGCAAAGACAAAGAAAGGGAGAGAGAAGGTTCAGGATAAAACAGGAATCTAAATTTTAGAAACTAGAAACTGCACGCAGAAGTGGCCATTGACTTGGCCAACCCAGGAAAGCTGGAACCTAAACTGGTCATGAGGGGAAGTGAAGAGATGGGCTGATTTTTACCTCAGAAGGCTGCCTCAGGAATTAGAGGCACTCAAGGAGGCAGGAGTCTGGGTGTGGGTGAAAAAAGGAGTAAAAAAAAAAAAAACAAATTTCCGTAAGAAAACATTAGATCCCCAGGTCCCATCCCCCAGGCAGATTTCTGTCACCCCGCAGAAGACAGGAGGACCACTCTCTGGCGTCCCAGTCTGGGGAGACACTCTGCATTCTGGAACAAAAGTCCTTCTTAAACATAGACGATTACCTTAAAGCCTCCTGAACAGTAAGATCCCAGGTTCTTCTCTGGCTTGATAATCAAAATGCATCCTTATATCCTCCACGCAGGAGATTGTGGGATACGGGTGACCCAAGACAAAAAAGAGAAAAAGGTTCTTTAGTTGAGGGTCCCCTCCCCTCTGACTCCTTATATGGGGATCAGACCCGCAGTCAAGAAGGCCCATCCAAACACATGAGGTTTCCAGTCAGCTTCCTACTGGTTCACGCTGAAACGTGAACAGGCAGCCAAGGATCACCTGTGAGAAGACACCTGAGGACAGCTTCTATCAAGAAAGGCAAAGAAAAGAAAACTGGAAAAGTATGATGCCGTTTGGGTTTGCACAGAGATATCCTTAAGCAGGAAAATTGTATATATACAGCCATATTTGAGGGCAATAACTCTAGAAGCTGAGGGTTATTAGAGTGGGCATGGAGAGTGGCCACTTTTATTAGCTACGAAGACCATGTAAGTGGCGGACCAGCAACACAGACACTAAAGGGCAGATACCTGGATGAGAGCCACATTGGGGAAATCGAGAGAAAGATGAAATGTATAGTTAGTGGACATTAGTTTTGTTTTGGCTGTTGAGCATCCAGCCTTTTCTATGAGTCTTCGATCTCCCTTTTGAGAGAATCTCTCATTGCATATGGTCTTGGTGAGTCAGTGCCCACCTCTCTCCACCTCTCACTATGAAAGCTAATGACCAGGTTCTCACTTTCTCCCCTGGATAGCAGGAGTGGGAAGGGAGGATGGGGCTTGGGACTTCAATCTGACAAATGGCCCTTTCTCTCCTGGAACACTGAATCTTGAATATGTGATAAGAGAATGAGGAGCAAGTGGAAGGTCCCATTACTGCAGCGGCAGAGCAGAGACCTGACTCGCTCTCTCTCGGCTCCCATTCCGCTTGCCTCTCGTTTGCTTTGTAAGCCACCCACTAGTTCTGGGAGCCACTTGTATCCTTTCAACCAACACCCAGTTTGCAAAAGGCTGTCAGATTTCTTTTCTCTTGCTTGGAGGCTGAATCCCTGGCTGACACTGAAGAGTTGCTGTAGAGGAAGGATTGGCAGGACTAGGTAAGTGACCGCATGGGGGGTGGGAAGCACAACTCCCAGGGGAACTATGGAATGGGTGATAATGCCGTCAGCAGGGGAGAAAATGAGGAAGCAGAATTTGTTTTGGAGAAAGGCAACGTGTTCATTTTGGTTTTTTTTTATTTCTGTTTTTTTATTGTGTTGACGATTGGTAGATACAAAGAATGTTGTGGATCAAGTACCTCTTGATTTCAGTAAAGCGTTTGATAATCTCTCCCAACATCTTTTTTTATTTTTTATCGTGAATTGTAACTTTTTTTTGTTCCCAATATCTTGCCTTCCACAGGGTTTTCTTGGCTGTACTCTTTGTTGGTGTTATGTTTTTGCTGAGAATATACATACCAGAACATACCCCAGAGTTCAATTTTTTATACTCGTTTTGTTCCAAGATTAAGTTAAACACCTGTGAGCAGCTGAAGAAAGGGGCTACAGAGTAACAAGGCCCATGGTTGAACAGGTATGCTTAGAAGCAAAGTGTGTACGTTACAACCTTCGCAAGAACGTATGTAATCCTGTGAAGGGGATTATAATGGAGGAAAAGTAGAATTTTAACACACATTTCTTCCTAGAGAAATGCAAAACACAGAAGGATATATTGACTTTACGGCAGAAAAAGTAAAGACTCATGGAAACCTGAATATATACACTCTTGTCTTGTTTTAACATTTTGTCTCTAATACAAATGCTGAGCTTCAAAGGTCTCAATGTTCTAGGTAACACCATCGATCCATACATAAAGACAGTAGATGGCTTCAGATACAAGTAATAGACAACCTTGATTCAAATTGGCTTAAACAATGAGGGACTTAATTATTGTAGGAACAAGAAGTCCAAATGTAGGACGATATCCAGGAGTGGATATCAGAGCTCCAGCTCTGCTTCTCTGCGATCTCACTGAATCTGGCCTCCTCTGTGCGGGGGATCTGACCTCTGCTTCTCTGTGACCCCATTGGGTCTGGCCTCCTGTGTGTATGAGATCTGACCTCTACTTCTCTGCAATTCCTTTGGATGTGGCCTCCTCTGTGTGTGGGACCTGACCTCAGGTTGGCTTCTTCATAATGGCAAGAAGGCCACATTTAGTTCCAGATGCAACCATGATCAAACAGAAATGTTCTTCACGTGTCTCTTGAATGTAAGAAGTGTTTTCCTAGAATCTCCCTACTCAGCTTTTCCTCCTGTCACACTGGACATAACTGTGTCACATGCCCATACCTGCACCGTGATTGACTTAGACCCTTCAAGAGTCACCCCCTGGGCTGGAGGCCCACCTGCCCTACAGCTCATGGTTAGGTAGAAGAGGAGTAGTGGAGACCCCTGAACAAAACAGGAGTAAAGACGAGGGGCTAATACAATAGGGGCACAGGAGGGAAGGCAGCCGAAGAATGGAGTCATGAAATCAACACTGTCTGCCCCATGGTGGGAGGCTAATGCCTTGCGTTAAGATTCAATAATTAATTTAATGAGATTTTTGATTTGGGGTAATTTAGGATATGCTTTGAATTTTTTGAAACTTAAAAAGTTCTATCATTACGCAATTACACTGTAAGCAATTCCTAAGCCTTTGTTTTTCAGGCACTGTTTATCTCATTTGTAATTTTATTCTTCTTTTCCTCAGTCACTGTCTTTGCCTGCAAAAAAACCTGCAAAAGCTTTTCAAAAATCACACCTAGCACAGGGACAAAACCCTTCTGAACTGCTATCTTGTCCACCATAATTCCACCAAAGCCAGTGATTTGTGGGACTAGGAATGGCATTGGCAGTGGGTGCCTGGGTCAGGAGTAATTAAAAAATGTCAGTGGTCAAGGAGGTGGAAATCAGTCCAAGCCCAGCTGAAGCAGTTAGCTGTTTTACTGCTGCATCCTTTTAGGCCTCTTTCAGCTTATAAATATTAATTTAAAGACTACCAACAAGGACAGTAAACGGATTTAGGCATAAAACTTCCCGTCAGGGGTGATTTATATCCAATAAAAGGAGAGCAGGATAGAGAAAGCCTGCTTCACTAAGTTTATGATAGACAGTGAAATAGTACCATCAAAATAAAAAGGCTTTCAGTCTGCCGTCCATCGGCTGTGTGGGTGTCTCCCTTCTTAATAAGCAGTATGCTAGAATCGTATTGTTTGCTTTTATCAGTGCCTTCCACTGTTGAGGAAAAGTTCCACTGCAATCCTAATTGAACACGTACAGATTTATAGGCTCAAGGCCTGTGAATGAACAAGATTATTAGGACTTAAAAGATAATAGTGCCAGGAAGAAAATTAAAACTGCTCTCCCCACTTATATTTCAATAGTGCATCACTTCTACCCCTTATACATCTTACGAAGGAATAAGAATTTGCTTGAAAGAAGTTCTGTCTTAGAGTCTATGCAAGACTGGTTCAATACCGGAGAACGCTGTTGCCATCTTACCTTGCACACAGCCCAGTACTACAGGGGCCTACCCATGTGAGTGTGAAAGTGAAGCTAGAATAAAACTCTTTTCTAGATAACTCGTTGACATCGAGTAGATTGTGACTCATAGTGACCTTGTAGGACAGAGTAGAACTGCCCCATAGGGTTTCCAAGGCTGTAATCCCTGTGGAGGCAGACTGCCACATCTTTCTCCCACAGATGCTGGAGGGTTGGAACCACCATCCTTTGGGTTAACAGTTGAGCACTTTAACCACTGTGCCACCAGGGCTCCTTGTTTTCTAGGAAAAGGCTCATAACTTGATACTTCTAGATGATCACTGTTGGGAAACCATTCTTCATAAGTCTTTCGTATCTTGCAAGCAGAGGCACTTTTTGATCATCAAAAAGTCAAAGATATTTTTTTGAGCCTTTGCTCCAGACCATGTTTTCAGGGGAGCTTGTACAGTGATTCCTCTATTGAGAAGTGTGTCCAAGTGTCACATGGCCCTGTTCGTGTTGCCCTGTGGGAACTGGGGCTCAGGGAACCTGTTCATATACGGATACTTTGGCTATTGATTTTTCTGTGAGTAACGGTGTTCTTTGTCTAACCCAGCAGTCCCATCTTTTGGCAACATCCGTGAGACTGTAGCAAACTAACCTCTTACCTTATAACTAGGTAAAATCTCAAGCCCTTCGCAGTTCATGACATTCACCAGTAATGAGGACTTATAAAAATAATTTTGTTTAATATTTCAAATATAAATGAAGGAAACAAGCTCCTACCTTAAATCATGGTTGTTTCTATTACCTAAAATTTGCAAATCTAAGGGAGTACATTTCCTTTTGGCCATAACCAGAGTGAAGAAAATATGATGGTAGTTGGAAGAGTTAATAAGGAATCTTTCCCTTTTTTGAATCTCTGGGGAAAAAGATCCTCAGCCTTCAGACAGCAAATGAGATGAAGTAAATGATCATGTGATAAAGTCCTCTGTAGCTCTTTAATTCTCAACTTTCTCTAAAACTTAAGATTTATGGCAAAAGAAACACCAACAGACTACTGTATATTAAACATTTAGAAATGAAAGTTCACATATAACTTCAAAATATTCTAAGTGTAATTTTCTGAAATTTACACAGCGGAGTTCCATTTAAATCCTAAGAGGAGAAGTAAGCTGACGGATGTCGCCTTTGGGGGGTTAGCAGGATGAGAGCTACAGAAGTGCCGTCGGGGTGGTTCCGACCCCTGGGGGCCCCCCGTGTGTCAGGGTACAGCTGTCCCCCACTGGGTTTTCAGTGGCTGATTCTTGGGAAGTACATCACCAAGGCTTTTCTCTGAGGCACTTCTGGGTGAGCACATAACCAAAACGAAACGGAACCATTGCCATGAATTTGATTCCAACTCATAGTGACCCCATAGAGCCCCTAATAAAAAATGCTGAGGTTACCTGACATTGTACGTAGAGATCACTCTAAAATTTAAACAAGAAAAAAAGAAGGGAGGGACTGTATGTCCGGAAGGAAACCCTGAATGAGGGTACACATTTCTTAAAAGAAGAGTGTGGTTGAACAAAGCCTTGATGATGGATTTAACATGAAACAAAGGCCCTCTGAGGAAGATCAGTCTGAAAAGAAATGAAGAATACATAAAACTTTGCTTAATTTATGGAATTTATATGCTGCTGACCAGTGAGTATAAAGTTCCATTCCCTGGGTCCCCACTATCACTCATGTATTACTTGTCAGTAAATGCGATGGACCCAGAACATAACAGCTACGGTAATATTTCTATTCCCACTACAGCTTTACTGCACCCATGAAGCTCTGTAATCTTTAAATTCCCTCACTGTTAACATCTGCTGAAACATTACTGGTCCCAGCATAGCCAAGCTGCTTGGAAATTACATTTAGCAGGGTAGTTAACACTAAAGTATAATTCTAGACGCAACCGTGTTTGAAAAGAGCTTTCTAGCTGGCACAACGACGGTGCACCCTTCAGGTTTTCTTTCTTTCAGATCTGTTTCACACCACAACATCATTGGCTTGGAGCATGCCACTGGAAAAAATAACATATTTTATATACAGTCTTCAGGAAACACCATATTATATTCTGATTTTTTTTTCTATCTCTCTTTTCCTAGCACTTTTCTAATGTGATGAAATTCCATTGCAAGATAGGATTGTCAGCATTTAGAGATTTGAGGTAGGAAATTAATCAAGTTTCTGTAAAAGGAAGATGTTTTATCACCCAGTGAAGGTGCTTTAAATATTTTCAACTTAAGTGATCCTAAAACCCCAAAAACCCACAGAAGCAAAATAAACAGGCTGCTTATGATGCCTGTTAATGAGGATTCATTCATTCTGTAATCATGAAGGAGTTAACATTAAAAAAAAAAAAAAATCTTTGCTTATAAAAACTATCTTTGTTATAAACCCAATCATATAAGCATTGCATTGATGTTGCTTTAGAATTAATATATTGCCAAGATATTTTATATTAATATAATTATTTATATTTAGAGTTATACAGCAGGATGTAATATTTTAAAATTTTAAATATTAAATATTTTCTCCCCAGAGAATGTGCTTCCCAAAATTAAAATACTTAATTTTTATTGAGTTTCCTCATCAAGTACAAATATGCATTAATAATTTACAATTAAGCAAAATCAGATGGATTTTGCCAAGAGCAGTTATAGCCAGTATGCAGAAACCCATTGGCCAGAAATTCTTTGCTTTGCACTAGTGCCATCTGCTTGCTGGCTAGACTCTTTGCTTGGGTCCTGTAATCCCTCTTTTTTCAGACTCTTTTTGGCCAGATTTGTGGGTGTCTGCTACCTATCTGCTTGTAGCCCAGACCTATGGCTTGTGCATGGTCTGAAAGGTGTCCCATCTTCACATGGCAAATGCCTGCCAACCTCCTACTTGCCTGGTACTGACCCTCAGCATCACTGCTTGCCCAGCTGTGCTCTGTGTCCCCATCCCAGATCCCTAAATCAGCTCTGATTACTGGCTGCCCTCCCCAAGCCTCCTGGGCTCCCTCTCCCTTGCCTACTTTTATTCCACCACTTTATTTCTTGCTTTTGGCTCCCCAAACCCAAACCTCTTTCCTTGCATTGACTATCCAGAGTTGACATAATCAAACTATTATTTCTTTTATGGTATTTTCTTGCCTTTCATGGTGCACACAGATTTTTAGAGTACAAGCTCTAGGCAAAGAAAAGCAAAAAAAAAAAAAATTTGTTTTTAACGTATTCACAAATTACCAGAAAATGCAATACCTTATATTATTATTGGATATTTACCTTTATTATGCTGGTCTCCTAACCTTGTACAAGAATATGTATGCAGGAATCTTATATTTGAAATCCAAGCAGTACCTGATTAATGAACAGCAGTAAATTATACTTGCCAGCTGGTCTTCCAACGTTCAACTGTAATAATAATTTGACTTCATATCTCCTTTTTCTCCTTCCCCTTCCTCATCACGACTGTAAAACTAGAAGCATATGGAATAACATCTATTAAGGCAAGGTGAAATCTGTAGAAAAAACTAGAAAAACGAGACAGAATGTCTCTAAAAATCACTATGGGGGGTGTTGAGAATTTCTGTTTCTTCTTCAGCTCTTTCAGGACTTGTCATCAACAACACATGAAGGGACTCTATTAAGTGGCCTAAAGAGATACAGTGTCAGTGAGTATCATTACCTTCAGCTGCTACTTCTGTCCTTGCTATGCCTTCCCAGTCCTATGTTGTTAGTGGCTGTTCAGTCAGCTCTGGCTCATATTTAACCCATGTACAACATAACATGTGCCATCTTCATGATTACTGGCATGTTTGAGTCCATTGAGTCCATTGTTGTGCTTAGTGCCTTCCCAACCAGAGGGCTTACCATCCGGCACAATATTGGACTATATTCTGTTCTGATTCACACGGTTTCCCTTCGCTAATTTTCAGAAGTAGATCACTGGGCCTTTCTTCCTGCTGTTGTTGTTGTTAGATACCTTCGAGTCAGTTCCAACTCACAGTGATCCTATAAACAATAGAACGAAATGCTGCCCAGTCCTGCACCATCCTCACAATCATTGTTATGCTTGAGCCCATTGTGGCAGCCATTGTGTCAATTCATCTCGTTGAGGGTCTACGTCTTTTTCACTGACCCTCTCCTTTACCAAGCATGATGTCCTGTACTTCAGGATAGATCTTGAAACGTTCTTTTTGATGATGAGCGCAACGCCACTTGTCACTATGCTTGAGCCCATTGTTGCTGATACTGTGTCAATCTGATATCCCATTTAAATTAGATATACCAAGGGATTGTTGTTGTTGTGTACCATCGAGTTGATTCTGACTCATAGCAACCCAATAGGACAGAGTAGAACTGAGGACTGGGCAGTGTTTCATTCCGTTGTGCATAGGGTTGCTAAGTTGGTATCGGCTGGGTGGCATCTAACGACAACAATTTAAATAATTTTTAATTCACATACTAGGAAGAGTAATGTGAAATTGTTCTGTAACATAAAACTTTTCAGTTATATTAACATTATGTCACAATATGTAAATCTGTAACATCCTGGAATCAGAACTGAATTAGGACTCACAAGTCTTGCTTCTGGTCCCGATTCTGTTCATTTAATTACTTACGTGATCTTGGACAAACTTTTATCTTTTTGAGCTTTTTTTCTCACCCATATGAAGGCATGAGGACACCTACTCTAAGGGAGACTTATGAGAACAGTATCAGAAATTTGAATGTGGAAGAGCTTTATAAATCACTCACCCCGATTATTACAGTGTTAGTGGTAACAACAAATAGACACGTGGTGTATCTCTGGCCGGGCTTAGAGTCTCCTTTATGTCAGAGCTTTTACCCAGTAAAAGTTCCTCCTCCTTTATTTTTTTTTTTTTGCCAATGATTAGCCATAACATCTGTTGAACAGACGAGGATATTTGAAAGTGGAGGAGGTGGAGCCAAGATGGGGGAATAGACAGACACTTCCATCGAGCCCTCTTTGCAACAAAGACCTCAAAAAACAAGTGAAACAAGTATATTTGTGACAAGCTGGGAGTCCTGAGCATCAAAGGCAAGCTTAGACAATGAACTGAGGGGCAGGGGGAGGAAGAGGCCACTCAGAAGTGGAGAGGAGTTACCGGACCTGAATCGCGGGGAGCCCTCAGGCACCATTCCCAGAGCGACAGCAGCGGCAGGCTGGTCCTAGTGATTGGCCGCAGTTTCCTCAGGGAGAAGCAGCAGCCACACAGCCCACTCACACCTCAGGAACCTGAGGAGAACTGCGCTTTCACCAAAAGCTAAGTACTTGCATATATTTTACCGCACCCCCCCCACCCCCTAGCCAGCCCCAGCGGCTGAATCCCTGGGCCTGAGATAGACCCTGGTGAGCACCTAGAGCTCTTCTCCTGGCCTTGGGGAAGGAAAAAATTTGCAACTGGGGGGAAAAGATAATTTGCTAGCTCCATTAACTGGGGAGCTCAGGACAGAAGCAGCTCCTGTTCAGGCATAAACCGTCCGTGGACCTTGAGCACCTTTCCCTTCTGCATGGACCTGCGTGGGACTATTTCGGGAAAATAGACCCTTGTTGGCAAACTCCAACCATTTCAGCTGTGCAGTGGAGAGGTGGGTGTTGGACGTTTGACATTGCTTTGCCTATTAAACAAGGTCCTCACCTACCCACAACAGTGACCTAAGGGCTGGTAGCTCCACTCAGGTCACCCAGCCACCCGCGACAGGGGTCCAAAGATAACTGGTACCTCCCAGTCCTTACAACAAAAACGTTGGGTGCCCATGGTCCCTCTGCAGAACCCAGCCACCAGCATGCTCTAGGGAACAGAGACGTGTTTTCCCCAGAGACACTTGGGTGTCGGTTCTCAGCCCCCTGCCTTGTTCAGAGCGTGGCCCCCTGCTGCAATCAGATACCAGTATATACGCCAATCACCCCTGCCCCTCTAAGACTGTAGGACAGAACCTGTACCACACACTTGATATCAGCTACCTGGAAACCTGAGCTGAATTCATACAAGAAAACTGAATGGACTTCTGGACTGATATACCTGATAACAGCTCTAGCCAGGTGGGGAGAGGACACCAGAGCTCCAAAGGTGAAAATAATCAAGCTAGCTCACTCAAGCAACCCATAGGGGTATACCAAAACAAAACAAAGCAAGCAGCTACGACACAGTAAGCAAGCATAAACTAATACAATAACTTATAGATGGCTCGGAGACAACAGTCAGTATCAAGTCACATAAAGAAGCAGACCATGATCACCTCAACAGGCTCTCAAAACAAAGAATCCAGGGATCTTCTAGATGAAAGTGCATTCCTGGAATTACCAGATGCAGAATACAAAAGTTTAATATACAGAACCCTTCAAGACATCAGGAAGGAAATGAGGCAATACACAGAACAAGCCAAAGAACACACAGATAAAGCAACTGAAGAAATTATTCAGGAACATAATGAAAAGTTGAATAAGCTGGAAAAATCCATACACAGACAGCAATCAGAAATTCAGATTAACAATAAAATTACAGAATTAGATAACTCAATAGAAAGTCAGAGGAACAGAATTGAGCAAGTAGAAGCTAGAATTTCTGAGCTCAAAGATAAATCACTTGGCACTAATATATTTGAAGAAAAATCAGATAAAAGAATTTTAAAAAATGAAGAAAACTTAAGAATCATGTGGGACTCTATCAAGAGAAATAACCTATGAGTGATTGGAGTACCAGAACAAGGAGGGATAACAGAAAATACAGAGAAAATTGCTGAGGATTTGTTGGCAGAAAACTTCCCTGATATTGTGAAAGATGAGACGATATCCATCCAAGATGCTCATCGAACTCCACATAAGGTAGATCTTAAAAGAAAGTCACCAAGACATATTATAATCAAGCTTGCCAAAACCAAAGATAAAGAGACAATTATAAGAGCAGCGAGGGATAAAAGAAAAGCCACCTACAAAGGAGAGCCAAAAAGAATAAGCTCGGACTACTCAGCAAAAACCATGCAGGCAAGAGGGCAATAGGATGACATATTTAAAAAATTGAAGGAAAAAATTGCCTGCCAAGAATCATATATTCGTCAAAACTGTCTTTTAAATATGAAGGTGAAATTAAGACATTTCCAGATAAACACAAGTTGAGGGAATTCATAAAAACCAAACCAAAACTACAAGAAATACTAAAGGTTCTTTGGTTAAAAAATCAGTCATATCAGGTATCAACCCAAGACTAGAACACTGGGCAAAGCAACCAGAAGTCAACCCAGACAGGAAATCCAAAAAAACAAAGCAAGATTAAAAAAAAAAAGGAAAGTGGAGATGGTGAGGAAAGACTAGATTCTCGACATGAGGCAGAGACAAGAGAATTTATGAAAAATCAAATACAGGGCATGAGGAAAAGAAAGGAATTGAAGACTTCTAAAAAGTCATGGGCAGTCATTCCTTTAACAAGCATCCAATCTTCTATAAAATGCTTCCACAAATTCTACTTGTTAATTTGGTAAATAGTTATGGAGTGCCAACTGTGTACTGAGAAATCAGCTAGCCCTTGGGTATAAATCAGAAAATAAATCAGAATCCCAGCCCTCGAGAACTGAAAGCCCTACCGGAAGAAACAATTAAACGATCAACTACGATCGTGTGTAAGAAAACTGCATTGCATGGAGGAAGGGCACCTAGTCCAGCTCTTTCCCACAGGAAGACAAGAACTCAAAGACTAATACGCAGTGGCCAGAGGAGACATGGGAGAGCACTCCAAGGAGAAAGTGTCACATGTGTTCCTTAGGACATGAAGCTTGATCTGCCTTTTAATGCACTGTATACGCAACACTGGGGGAATAATGTAAGCAGCTCATATGCAGTGTGGTGTGGACTTTCTCTTTAAGTGCTTAAGGAATGCTGGATATATGGGTTATCTTGAAGATTCTGGTAAGATCTTCATGATCTTCAGTGTTGAGATGAGCCTTGAAGCTGGGATTGAATTGGTGGAGGACAGAAAGAGGGGTACACGTGTTGTTCTATAACCTTTCTCCTGTAGACTTTGTAAGTACGTGTGTGTGTATACATACATTCATCTCTCTCTATGTATGTATTATATTTCTCCCAACTATATTGTAAGTTCACTGCAAGCAGAAATCCTGTGCTCTTCCTATACATCTGTATACCCCTTGTAACCCTGCTTTGCACAAGAAAATCCTTAAAAAAAAAAAAAAAAAAGCTCTTTTCTAAGTTTTTGATATTTTTTGTGCAGTTTGAGTCAAATTAGAAATGCTCGGCCCTGTGTTCTATATACAACAAAAGTCCAAAGTCCAGACCATACCAATGGTGCGGCATCTGCTGTCTGCTCACTCATCCCCAAAGCAGGTCGCTGTCATGACTTCTAAGAAGGGGTTGGTAGAGCAAGTGTTTCAGGTATTTTTACTGACCCACTGGCTGCATGGATTGATTTATTTTAATGTATGTCCTTAGCAGACCCTGGGAGTAAGTCTACCCCCTGAGCACATCTCTAAGTCATTATTCTCTATGATGCAATTTGGAAGTGAAATAATGAATTGTACTGTGACTATCTCCAAGTATTTCTACTTGGCTATTCCATTTGTAGTTTATGATGGTATCAAACAGTGGTTTCAGATTATGAAATAGAATATGTAACTTCGCTAACATACCAAAAATTTTTTTTTTTTTATTCCATTTGTAGTTTATGATGGTATCAAACAGTGGTTTCAGATTATGAAATAGAATATGTAACTTCGCTAACATACCAAAAATTGGAATTAATAAAACAAGGTAAATTTGTTTATTTAGATGTAAATATGGATAAATAAAACAACTTAAATAAACTTATTTATTTCAGGATAAGTAAATAAGGCAAAGGATAAATCAACTTATCCAGGAGTTTGATGTAGGCTTATCTATGATATATTGCAATATCTGAATATACTGTGACCTTTTTTGATCAGAAAAGTTCAGATAAGTTAAAAATGCAGTAGGAGCTTTGTTCATCTGTTTCTATCAACACAGTATTTTAATAAAGAATTTACACGGCAATCTGCCTGCAAAGGATCCCTTCACTTTATAAATTAACTTTAGTACTATAGGTAAGCATACTGTAAAATCTTAAACTAATACCTATACTTTATCAATAGTTATTGGTTTATAAGTACACTATAATTCAATATAGTAGTGACAGGAAATACTCTTTTAATATGTAGGTTCCTGAAAAGAGGACTCGTAAATTATCCTGGAAGAGTCAATCCAACATCTCTTAAATCATTTCATCATTTCAAATCCAGTCATTTTTAATTAAGCAACTTTAATACATTCATGGTGTTTGGAAGACATAAGAATTTAAATTCTGAGCCTCATTTGCTCATCCACAAAATAAGAATAGTAATCCCTACCTTATAAATTTAAGATTGGGATTAAATAAAATACTACATACAAAATTACTGGCTCCTTTTTTGGCTCAATAATTAGTTGCTACTATTGTTAATAAAAGCTAATATGAAAAGAACACTTGCTATTTTACAGATGCTATTCTAAGTGTTTTATTTAGTCTTCATACCAGACTGAGGAGGACCCTAAAGCACAGAGCGGCTGGCTGAGCTCACACAGCCCGTAAGCGGCAGATGATGGAGCCAGGATTCCAACCACTGCACTATGCTCCTCCACGAATCAGAGAACACTTGCAGTGACTAACACGTAAAAACATTACATCACAGAAGCAATAGTGATATTAGGGAAAATGGAGCTATATCCACAGAGGAACACTGAAGAATTCAGAAATCTGATCATTCCCCCAGGTCCAAGCTAATTTGAAGTCAATTACTGGCATTTTCTGAATACCACATCAGAATTGGTGGATTCCGGCAATTTTATATTTGAGAGAGCAAGATGAAAAGGGTAGCGCGTTTTACGAACCGCCCCTCCAAACAATACTGTGGATATGGGCATTGTTATTGCTATTTTACTAATTGGGTGATTGAGGGAGGAAGTAATTCACCTTGGCCGAAATGTTTTGTGAATCCAGGCAGGAGAGAGATAAAATAGGTAAGTGATTTCCTGACGGGTACTCAGGTAGCAGCTGCGGGGACTGTGACTCACACCCAGATTCACACCTAGGAAGTGCTCACCATTGACTGAACACCACTGGCTCCAAGCCCGAGTTTTTGTGTAGAGGTGTTGTCCTGCGTGGGCTGTCCCTATTCAGATCACATCAACTCAGGCATGAAATTAAAGGATTTAAGGACATTATCCTCCAACTGCACAGTAGTCACACAACGCATTCATGTGCATACCAGACTCTACAGAAGTTTGAAGAGTTGGAAGGACTTCTACTGCAGTAATAGGTACAACTGAAACTGCACATTATAAATCCCTATTATTAACGGAGTGAAGATGACACAGGACCGGGCGTGGTTTCCTTCTGTTACACCTAAGGTTGCTATGAGTCGGGCTGGGCAGAAGGTAAGGGACTTACGCAACAGTCCCTTTGCCATATGACTGCAATGCTTGGCTTTCACTAGAATCTTCTGTCTCTTCATCCCTTCTCAGACCCTCCCTCTTGTTTTAGCCAAGTATTTGTCATTCCTTATGCAAAGTAATTTAGCTCTTTTTAGCTTCTGCCCTCAAACCCAGCATTCTCACAAACAAGAACTGGCTGAAGCGCTGAAAATAAGTTCTATGTTACCTCTCCTGATTCAGCTCTAAGCAAAAGTTTCCTCCCCAGTTTCTAAGGGTGAATTTTTTCCTCCAGTTCTGTATCCATTTAAATGTTTTTCAAACAATAGAGGAAAATGGCCTAATAATTTTGTTCTAATTGTCTTTTATACTCCAGTTGGGTTTATTATTATTATTAAAGAGAGTTTTTCAGGCTGAGACAAGCACTTTTTGAAAAAATATTTGGGGAGAAGGATTAAAATTAAGTGGAAATGTAAAGAGCCGTTTTGTGTACATACCAAAGTCACTGTGGGGTACACGTTAGGAGCCCATGAGTATGTTCAGCAAGTGGTTGATGTGTTAGTTTTAATTCCAAGGCAAATGTTGCTGGAGGACCAAAATATGCCCTGTTGGCTCCTAATGCTGAATTTTAGTGTGGGGGTACCGGCAATGACACCCACATTAGGTTAAAAGCCCCAGTAGACTCTTAGCAAAACATTGCAATTTGTTGATTACATATATCAAATTACATTGTCAAAACCTCTTTTTCTCACATAAAGTAATAAAAAATGGCACAAGTTAAAATAATCTGATAACATACTTCACATAATGCTTTCCTAATAAATACTATATAACCAAAGTGAAAGCCAAAGCCAGTTGCTATCAACTCGATCCTGATGTATGGTGACCCCATGTGTACACAGCAGAACTGTGCTCCATAGCATTTTCAAGGCGGTGACCTTCCCAAAGCAGATGGCTAGGCCTTTCTTCCGAAGTATCTCTGGGTGTGTCTGAACGGCCAACCTTTATGGTTAGTAGTCAAGGGCTTCACCATTCACACCACCCAAACCAAAAACCAAACCCATTGTTGCCGAGTCAATTCCTACTCATAGCAGCCTTGTAGGTAAGAGCAGAACTACCCCATAGAGTTTCCAAGGAGCACCTGGTGGATTTAGACTGCGGCCCTTTTGGTTAGCACATAACCACTACACCACCAGGTTTCCTCACACCGCCCAGGGACTCCTAAAGTGAACACAAAGCCAGAGAAAATAAAAGTCCTGTCTTAGTTTTGGAGTGATTACTTTAAAACATTTGATTCTGTCTTAACTGAGTGGGCTAAAAATATAAGCAAAAAGCAACTGCATAAACCAGCCATGAGAAGAAATCATTTAAAAAGATATCTGACTGGTTTTCTTTAAAATATACATACTTGTATTTTTAAATATTGATTCTTAGAACTAATTCAACAAAAAGTTGTCTTTTACTAATACAAAGAATAAAATATAATTGTAAATAAGATTTTAAGACATATTTTATTTTCACCTGGGTGCATAAGATTGTGGCAGGTATGTAGGCATAGTACACTAAAAAAAAAAAAAAAAAAAGCGTTGCAATTGAGTTGATTCTGACTCATAGTGACCCTATGTACAACAGAAAGAAACACTGCCCGGACCTGCACCATCCTCACAATTGTTGCTATGTTTGAGCCCATCGTTGCAGCAGCCATTGTGTTATCTCTTGAGGGTCTTCTGTTTTTTCACTGACCCTCAACTTTACCAAGCATGATGTCCTTCTAAAGGGACTGGTCCCTCCTGATAATATGTCCAAAGTACCTGAGACAAAGTCTCCCCATCCTCACTTCTAAGAAGCATTCTGGCTGTACTTCTTCCAAGACAGATTTGTTCATTCTTCTGGCAGTCCAAGGTATATTCAATATTCTTTGCCAACACCGTAATTCAAATACATCAATTCTTCTTTGGTCTTCCTTACTCATTGTCCAGCTTTCGCGTGCACATGAGGCAGAGGAAAACACCATGGCTTGGGTCAGCTACACTTTAGTCCTCAAAGTGACATCTTTGCTTTTTAACACTTTAAAGAGGTCTTTTGAGGCAGATTTACCCAATGCACTACCTCATTTCATTTCTTGACTGCTGCTTCCTTGGGTGTTGACTGTGGATACAAGTAAAATGAAATCCTTGACAACTTCAATATTTTCTCTGTTTATCATGATGTTGCTTATTGGTCTAGTTGTGAAGATTTTTTTTCTTTAAGTTGAGGTGTAATCCATACTGAAGGCTGTACTCTTTGATCTTTATCAGTAAGTGCTTCAAGTCCTCTTCACATTCAGCAAGCAAGATTGTGTCATCTGCATATCCCAGGTTATTAATGAGTCTTCCTCCAATCCAGATGCCCCATTCTTCTTCATAGAGTCCAGCTTCTCGAATTATTTGCTCAACATACAGGTTTAATAAGTATGGCAAAAGGATACAACCCTAATGCACACCTTTCCTGATTTTAAATGGCTTTACCAAAGAGAAATTTGTTCTGTCATAGTTTAGGAGGCTAGAAGTCCAAATTCAGGGTGCCAGCTCCAGGGGAAGGCATTCTCTCTGTGTTTGTTCTGGGGAAAGGTCCTTGTCATCAATCTTCTCCTGGTCTAAGAGCTTCTCAGTGCAGGAACCCCAGGTCCAAAGGATGTGCTCTGCTCCCGGTCCTGCTTTCTTGGTGGTATAAGGTCCCCCTGTCTCTCTGCTCACTTCTCTCTTTTATACCTCAAAAGAGATTGACTCAACATACAACCTAATTCCTGCCTCATTAACATAACTTCTTCTAATTCTGCCTCATTAACATCATAGAGGTAGGATTTCCAACACACAGGAAAATCACATCAAATAACAAAATGGTGGACAATCACACAATACTGGGAATCATGGCCTAGCCAAGTTGACTCACATTTTTGGGGGACACAATTCAATCCATAACAACCAGGTAGCTGTCTTCCAAATATCTTGGCATAGACAAGGGAGTGCTTCCAGCATTGCGTTCATTTGTTGAAACATCTCAACTGGTATTCCACCAGATTCTGGAGCCTGGTTTTCCACCAAATCCTGGAGCCTGGTTTTCTGCAAGTGCCTTCAGTGTGGACTTCTTCCTTCAGAACCACTGATTCTTGATCATATGCTACCTCCTGAAATGGTTGAATGTCGTCCAATTCTTGTGTCGTTCAATTTTTTCTCCATAGAATCCTTTAATAGTACAACTCAAGGCTTCAATTTTTTCTTCGGTTTTTTCAGCTTGAGAAAAGTGGAGCATGTTCTTCCTTTTTGTTTTCTAATTCCAGGTTTTGCACATTTCAATATAATACTTTACTTTGTCTTCTCAAGCCACCCTTTGAAATTTTCTCTTCATCATTTCTTTTATTCACTGTAGCTACTTAATGCTCAAAAGCAAGTTTCAGAGTCTCTTTTGACATCCATTTTGGTTGTTTTTTCTTTCCTGTCTTTTTAATTACCTTCAGTTGTCTTCGTGTTTGATGTCCTTGATGTCATCCCACAACTTGTCTGGTCTTCGGTCATTAGTGTTCAATGCATCAAATCTGTTCTAGTCTATTAGATTCAGAGACTATTAGATAGTCTCTAAATTCAAGTGGGATATACTCAAGGTCATACTTTGGCCCTGGTGGACTTGTTTCAATTTTCTTCAGCTTCAACTTGAACTTGCACATGAGCAATTGATGGACTGTTCCACAGGTGACCCCTGGTCTGGTTCTGACTGAGGTTATTGAGCTTCTCCATCATCTCTTTCCACAGATGTAGTCGATTTGGTTCCCGTGGATTCCATCTGATAAAGTTCTTGTTATGTTGTTGAAAACAGGTATTTCCAATGAATAGGTCATTGGTCTTGCAAAATTCTATCTTGAGATCTCTGATGTCATTTCTATCACCAAGGTCATATATCCTGACTACCGATTCTTCTTTGTTTCCAACTTTCATATTCCAATCACCAGAAACTATCACTATATCTTGATTAAATGTTTAATCAATTTCAGACTGCAGAAGTTGTTAAAAATCTTCAACTTTCTCATGTTTGGTGTTAGTGGATGGTGCATAAATTTGAATAACAGCTGTATTAACCAGTCTTCCTTGTGGGTGTATGAATATTCTCCTATCACTGACAGATCGTACTTCAGGATAGGTCTTGAAATCCTCTTTTTAACAATGAATGCAATGCCCTTCCTTTTTAGTTAGTCATTCCCAGTATAGGAGACCATATGATTGTTTGGTTCAAAATGGCTGATGCCAGTCCATTTCAGCTGACTAATGCCTAGGATAACTATCTTCAAGAGTTCCATTTCATTTTTGAAAACTTCCAATTTTCTTAGATTCATACTTCATACCTTCCATGTTCCAATTATTAATGGATGTTTGCAACTGTTTCTTCTTTTTAATTGTGCCACATTAGCAAATGAAAGTCCTAAAGGCTTAACTCCACCCATATAATAAAATGGACTGTACCTTGAGGAGGCTGCTCTTCCCTAGTCATGGTTTGAGTGCCTTGCAACCTGTGGGGCTCATCTTCCAGCACTATATCAGCCAGTGTTCCACTGCTATTCATAAGGTTTTCATTGGCCAGTTTTTTTTAGAAGTAGATCACCAGGTCCTTCTTCCTAGTCTGTCTTAGTCTGGAAGCTTCACTGAAACCATGGATGACCCTGCTGGTATTTGAAATACCAGCAGCATAACTTCCAGCATCACAGCAACACACAAGCTACCACGGTACGACCAACTGAGAGAGTGGTGGGTTAAATAAATAAAAGATCAGATATATGGATGTGGAGATTAAATGCATTATTAGTGAAAAAGTAGCCACAGAAATATATATTTTTTTCTTATCAAAAGATATTTATTTTGCACTTACTTGTTGCTATGGGTCGGAACCGACTCAACGGCACACAACAACAGCAACATATATAAGCACTATGTCCAGCTGAGAATAAAAAGAAATATGATCTGGGCTCTCTACTCAAGGAATTTAGAATCTCATTGGTAAGAAGAATGTGAAAATATAATACTTAAAATTCCTATAAGTGAGGATAGCAGAAAGTTTGTAGAAAATGATACCCAGATAATCATGAATTATTTTTTAAAGCGATCATAATGACTACCTTCTGGATGCATTTACTTTGGCCATTCTGGGAAAGCAATGATCACAGACACCTAGATTTCTGTAGATAGCAAGTTCCACATGTGTATCAACGGCTAGATGAATTTTGTACTTGTGGAAGGACACATTTCAGATAATGCAAACTATACCGCCATTGACAACGCAAACGTTAAATGTTTGTGTTCTTCAGGACTTAGGCTTGGCCATCTTCTTTCCTCCCTCTGAAGAACCTCCTTCCCATTATGGCTTCCACGAGTTCCTATTGGAGGAATATTTCCAAACCTCCATTTCCAATGCAGATTTCTCTCTGAACTCTAGCCCCAAATACTCCTTAGAGGGCCCACCCAGATAGCCACACAGATACCTCTAGTTCAGTGCTCCTAATAAGACTTTAACTTAGGAAGTTGAAGTTGACTGAGGGAAGGGCGTTGACTGATAGTGGACACAGGGTTTCTTTTTGGGGTGATGAAAATGTTCTGGAATTCGATAGTGGTGATGGTTGCACAACTTTGTGAATATTCTAAAAGCCACTGAATTGTACACTTTAAAAGAATTACTTTTATTGTTTGTGAATTATATCTCAATTATAAAAAAAACTTTTTTCCAACCTGCCTCTATGTCAATATTCACTATTACGAGGTGAGGTGCCGCCATCTAACTACCTTTGCAGGAATCTGAGGGCAGTGACCATCCAATACTTTATCATATACCCAGGGCCTAGCTCTGTGCCTAACTAACAGCAGTAATTAATAATAATAATATGGTCCAAATAGTAATACTAGGCAACCTGTAACCCTGTTGAATCAATACGTTTTTACAATTCATCCTAAACTTAATCCGTTTTCCTACTCTCCACGTCTAGTCAGTCACCAAATCTTACAGAAGCTGTGTCTGTAGAAAAACCAACTTTTTCTAACCACCGTCAACAATGTTGTTGCCTTTTTAGTTCAGGGCCTGGTCCTCTGTCCCTGGATTACTGCCTGTCTTAGTCATCTAGCACTGCTACAACAGAAATACCACAAGTGCACGGCTTTAACGAAGAGAAATTTATTCTCTGACAATCTAGGAGGCTAGAAATCTGAATTCAGAGTGCCAGTTCCAGGCGAAGTCTTTTCTCTCTGTGTTTGCTCTAAGGGAGGGTCCTTGTCATCAATCTTCCCCTGGTCTGGGAGCTTCTAAGTGCAGGGATCCTGGGTCCTGGTGCTACTTTCTTGTTGATATAAGGTCCCCCGTCTCTCTGTTCACTTCTCTCTTTTATATCTCAAAAGAGATTGACTTAAAACACAACCTAGTCTTGTAGATTGAGTCCTGCCTCATTAACATAAATGCCTCTAATCCTGCCTCATTAACATCATAGTGGTAGGATTTACAACACATAGGAAAATCACGTCAGATGACAAAATGGTGGACAACCACACAATTCTGGGAATCATGGCCTAGGCAAATTGACATACGTTTTGGGGGGACACAATTAAATCCATGACAGTACACTAATCTTCTGTATCTACTTTTCTCTGCATTTCTAATATTTCAAATTTAAAAATAATTTTATTAAGCATAAACTTCTAGGATTTTCCCTACCTCCAGCCTTCAACCTTCTAATTCCATTTCCACTGCTGTCAAAGTGGTCTAAGACTCAAACCTGGTCATATGTGTTTCCTGGGTAATATTTCCAGTGATTCTCCATTGTCCATAAATGGATATAATGAAATTCCTTAGGACGTGACACCTACCTGACTCCCTGCCTTGAAACTTCCTGCCCCTTGTCCCTCTGCACCTTCCCATCTTCACACCCTGTACTCAGTCCTTGCTGAACAACTCACAGACCCCTGTAGTTATGTCTATTGACTCTTCTCTAACTTAGTTCACTCTGCCAAACCTCTGGAATATTTTTCCTTCCGGTGCTCTACCTGCTTCTGCTCCCAGTTTTCTGACAAACGCTTTCTTTTCTTCAAGAATTCTCACCAGGCATTGCTTCATCTATGAACACTTGCCTGGTGCCTCTTTCTCCCAGGTAGCATTGACAGGTATGCTCCCTTCCCGCTCTATCCAGTACATACGCCTGGGATGGGATCTAGAAGAACCAATTGTACTTATTTAATCTCTGTCCCCATGACTACACGAAAAGCCAGTTGAGGATAGGGAGGAGGCTTAACAAAGTACCTACAGGCTGTTGACGTGCCCTGCTGGAAAACCAAACCTCAAAACTCTTAAAGATGGCACTTTGGTTCTCCTAGCTCAGCAGTTTAGCCCTCCTATCACATCCTGCCAGGATATATTATGTATATTTGTTTGTGGGTAACACTTGAATAAATACTTGGAAAATGATCCAATGCTAATTACTTCCATTCTTCTGCTGCTTCCTTTTCAGCATCTTACCACAATCCTTCACTCAGGGGAGGAAGTATATGATAAGAAAAAAAGAACACCACTCAGATGAGAAGGTTTTTCCAGCCTAATTAGAGCAACTGAGTACGGCAGGGCAGCTATTTTAAACCTATGATAATTTGGGGCACGTTTGTGGATTAGAGTTATTCATGCTATCTCCAAGAGAATTATCTTTAGTCATTTCAAGTTTATTGCATTTGTTTATTTCTTTGACTCTTCAAAAATTAGCTATTTATTGACATTGTCTTGGGGTGAAATACAGAATGCAAGCATCAGTTAATAATCAAATACAAATACAGTCAAGACAAAAGTAGCATCAGGATAAAAAACACTATGCTTAATGAGAGGGTCTGTCAGTGAAGATGATATTTAATAAGAACAGAAAATCCTTAATAGTCAGAGTTACAATGAAATTGGCCAGAATTGAGTACAGCTTCTGTGTGCACCATATATAATCCCTTTCAACAGACATTCAGTGTGAGTTTCTCCATGTGTTTTTCCAAATCAAGATTTTGAGTGGGATGAGCAAGAGTGCACATTCAATTTTCAGGCTGTTGATTATTTACCAATTCCCCGATCAAATAAAAGACTCCTTGGGAAATGAATATTGGCAATTAAAGCTCTCATTTCTATTCCATTTTTATGTCTTTCCCCTTATTGACAGAATTTTCTATCATTGACTCAAAAGATATTCACTGAGTGCCAGACACTGCCTAAGTACCAAAAAAAGGACAGATGAACAGAGTATTTTCCTTGCCTTTAAGAACCCCACTGTCTAGTTGGTAAATTACCTCTGGTCTTCTGTGATGGTTAAGGTTGTGTGTCAACTTGGCTGGGCTGTGATTCTCAGTAGTTTGCAAATTATGTAATGATGTAATCAATTCCATGATGTGATTTGGTAAAATGTAGTCACCTCCATGATGAGATCTGTTATGAGCAGCCAATCATTGAAGGAGTTTCTTTTGGGGGTGTTACCAGCATCCAACATATATGGACTTTCTGGCAAAGTTCACTGGCTTTTGCTTGTTCTGGATCCTGAAGCCGGCTTGTCATCATGTGACCTCCGGTTCTTGGGACTTGAACCAGAGGCTTGCCATATTGCCTGCTCAACTTGGGATTCGTCAGCCTCTGCAACCTGTGAGTCAGCAGCCTACTGTCTGACTTACTGGTCTTGGGTTCGTCAGCCCCTGAAGCTACGTGAGTCAGGAGAAGCCTTCAGCCTTCAGCCTGACATATGGACCTGGGACTTGCCAGCCTCTACAACCACGTGAGCTGTTTTCTTGATATAAATCTCTCCCTCTCTGTCTACACACACACACACACACACACACACACACATCTCTATGTGTATATAGATACATATGCTTCACTGGTTTTCCTTCTCTAGAGAACCCAGCCTACAGCATCCTCCTTCAGCAGTCAGAACCTACTTGACCCCCTGTCCCTGCTTCGCTATTGCCTTCAGAGTGAGGGAAAAGAACTGCTTCTCTCAAGAATCTTGGAATAGGTCTGCCTTTTGCTAGAAAGAATATAAAACGTCCTACCCATTGTTCAGGGTCCCTGGGTGTTGAAAACAGCAAATGTGCTCAGCTCCTAACCAAAAAGTTGGAGATTTGAGTCTACTCAGAGGCACCTCAGAAGAAAGGCCTGGCCATCTGCTCTGAATAACCAGCCCTGAAGACCCCGCGGAGCGCAGTTCTACCCTGACACATACCTAGGGGGTCGCCGTGAGTCAGGGTCAGCTCGACGGCACCCGGTTTGGTTTACCCGTTGTTCAAGGACAATATATTCAATCAAAATGGCTGCTGGTGCTAGTTAGGCCTTATACCTAACTGCATTGAGGGATCGGCTCCTTGTTTTATTTCCCATACACGAATCCCTGCTTTAACCTCTGTGTTCACTAATTTCCAGAGTTGTGGTTCTGCTGGCCTCTTTCTAGTCCTTCCAGGTGCTGGGGTTTGGCCCTGAATCCCAGTCTGAACTGCAGATGGAAAGCTCTCATTGCCAGTCCTCCTGCAGGCCCTTTGCCATGGTGGATTGTCTGCTCTTGTGTCTCTCAGTCCTGGCTTCAGCGTAGCCAGGACACCTTCCTAATGAAGCTCAGTGGTGCTCACTCCCTGTCTCCTGGAACTGTCAGATCAGCACCCTGTCTTGAGCCTCTCTGGTCTGAGGCTAGGCAGTGTCCTTCTTTCCTTGGGAGGAATGCAAACAGTCCTCCAAGTCATTCCTGGGAAACATCATCCGACAGGGCTGGAAGCTGCTATTACTAAGACTGTACATAGCGTGCTGTGGAGAGAGGCTGGGGTCCCTGTGACAGCAGGAATTGGAAGTAGCCAAATGAGTTCTTCCTTGTCCCCAAATCTCTGCATTCCCTGAATCCCACAGTTCTGATCCTAGTACCTTGATGCCACTGAATGTGTGGAGAAGGATGGTCCAGAGAAGAGTGGATGACAGAACAGAAAGAAGCCATCTGACAGAGCTGAAGACCACTTGCTTCTCCAAAGCAGCTTGAATCTCCCTGCCTGGGCTGCCAAGTGAAGGACGTGATTAATGAAGAGATGTCAGAGAGATAATTCTTCCTAGCCAGGAAGAATGGGGAAGGAATTTTTTTTCAGAATTATTAAGGTTGAGCGGAAGGAAAGCAAGAAACAGAGCTCGTGGCGGTTGTAAAGAGTGGCAAGAAGAAAAAATGGTGCCACTAGGGGTTTTGAACCCAACCCTCAACCTGGCCTCACCTGTGTCTTTCGGCACCTAGCCGTTCCTGCTCCCGGTGGAGCTGCCAGCTCCCTCCCCTTTGTAAAGAGCAGCACAGATGTTGACAGGAAAACGCTCCCTTAATTACCATACAAACTGCTCTACTTGAGTGAACCGTTTAAGGCAGCCGCCAAAGGAAGTTCAGTCAAGCAATTCCGCAGATTACAGCTAATGAACAATATTTCCTCGCACCTATTTAGTGCTCATTAAAATGTAAAAGCCTTTCATTTTAAACAGACGCACAATAAATAATTCCTCTGTCCCTCTCTGTCTCTGGGCGGCCCCGATAAAAGCAGGGAGGAGAGAGCGGAAGGCATGGGGTGGGCCAGGCTGGGGGCCCTCAGTGGGATGCGGAAAGGGAGACCCAGTAAGTAGCTGGGGGCTCCTTAATATCCCAGCTTGTCTGGTAGGAGGGATGTCTGTGTTTGGAGTTCCAAAGACAGATCCTGGAACCAGACTGGTCCTCCTCACACACCCAGCACAGGCAGCCAGCCATGAGTGAGGACAGCAGGCAGAAGCCACCATGGGCAGTGAGGGCCAGCTCAGGATAAAGCTGGGGATGGCGGAGCCCTTCTCAAGTAATAAATTGCCACTGCTTTCTTTCTTTAGACTGTCCCATGTCTGTTTTTTGTCATTTATTTTTAGGTCTGAGGTTAGAACATGAAATTCTGGTAAACCTTGAGAGGCTGCTTGTTGCCCATGGGATCAGAGGGCAGCTACCAAAAGTTCATCTGTCCTATAGGACCTTCTATGACCCACCTGTAGTACTTTGATCGCTCACGATCCTTTGCGTGTTTGAGTTAACAGTGGGGAATGGTAACAAATAAGGTAGACTTCTCATGTACTGGGTCTGTTCCGTTTGAGATAAACAGCAAACCAAAGTGGACCAGGAATTTGGCGAAACACGTGCCTTGAATGAATTTAAGAAAACTTTTGTTTTATACTGAAAAATCTTTTCCCCTTTAACAGAAGGGTTAACCCAAGAGATTGGTGGGAACAAATTGATGAAATATGTTAGCAGTACTACATTAAAAAAAAAAAAAAATTGCCTTTGAGTTAATTCTGACTCCTAGCAACCCTGTAGGACAGAGTAGAACTGCCCCATAGGGTTTCCAAGTAGCGCCTGGTGGATTCTAACTGCAGAGCTTTTGGTTAGCAGCCAAGTTCTTAACCACCGCACCACCAGGGCTCCAAATACATATAAAGTAAGGAGGAAAGCCCACCATGATCCTGTCTCACTAGTCGTCAGGCAGAAATGAAATTGACAGGGCTAGTGAGGAATGAGGAGTCCCAGGGGGTGCAAAGGGTTAACGTGCCCTGCTGCTAACCAAAACGTTGGAGGGTCAAGTTCATCCAGATGCCCATTGGAAGAAAGGTCTCCAGATCCACCTCTGAGGAATAAGCCATTGGAAAGCCAGTGGAGCACGGCTCTACTCTGATACACGTGGAGTCTCCATGCATCAGAGATGACCCCATGGCAACTGAGATTTTTTAGTGAGTAATGAAAGATTTCAAATTTCGGTCAGCTTATAGGGTCACGTGTGCAACATGAAGTCGACTTAATGGTTAGGATAGACCAAGAACTTTCTTTTGCTTCTTTTCTTTTCTCAGTAGACAAGGAATCTTGATATTATTAAGGAATGTTGTCCTTCTTGTCTTAGTAGACAGTACTCCATTCGGCTCTATTGAATCGTCAGGAAAACGACCATTTCAAGTGGAAAAGGATGACTTTGAAACCCAGCATCTTTTGTTCCAGACAGCATGGGTTTATTACACAAGCGCCGAGTGCCAGATATTGCATGTCATCCGCCGCAGATACAGAAATGAACAAAAGAGGTTCCTCCAATGAGCCTGCGGAGGTATCAACACTCATTAACGCTGCAGTGCAGTAAATGCTGGGATGGTAACATGGATGAAAAGTGCAGAAGTTGGGACAGGTGGGGGTTCTAGGACACTCCAGGGAAGGCGGATATTTTGTACTGCAGCTGACAACATTGTTGTCTCCTTATTCCAGAGCTCAGCAAATACTTGTCGATTGATTCTCTGTGTGGTTCCATTCACAGAAGCCAAATGTTTGTTAGGGTGTGGCAGGCAAGCCTGGGGGCTGGGGATGCCCGTAAACATGTGAACCAGTTTCCTGTGAACAAGAAGGAGGTGCTGGTAAAGAAGAATTAAGTCTGTACTTGGCTTTTAACTAAGGTCATTTGAAAATGGTCCTCAACACCCATCTCATTTGCTTTTTTATGCCTGCCAATTTAGTGTTGTATCCAAAGTGATTAATTAGTTTGTAGTGAAGGTTTACTAGGTAATCTTTCTGTCAATCAAAAATCACTAAGTTTTCAGGGCAGAATAGAGAGCACCCAGCAATTTTATAAGGATGGGGAATTTATGTCATTATTGTATTCAAAAATAGGCACAATCTTAAAATTTGAGAGTATATAGAGGAGTTAATGTGGATATTATTAAAGTTGACAGGAGTTATTTGGCCCTCCTGAATATTTATGGTTTATTTTCTATTAGGACAAATTCATTTCCGAAGTATGAATCAATCCTTCCTATTTTTCCTGCAGTAGCGATTTACACATAGAGCATTTCCACTTTTCTTCTCATTCAAACCCATAAAAATGTGGAGAATATGTCCTAATAGAGTAAAATACTTGCTCAAACTATGTCAGGCCTGAAACCAAGGCAAACGGAGAGAGTAACAACATTTCCAGGAATCAGAGATATTTTCCCCGCTAAGAGTAGAGTCTCATTATGCTACCCTCAAAGCAGACCCAAAACCAGGAGCTGCATTTCCTAAATGACAGATCATTACCTGATATTTCTTCACATGTATGTATAATTAACTTCAACTCACTGCTTTTAACTAAAAGTTTTACCACAATGATACTGGTGGCTCTGCCGTCATTGAAAGTTTACCTCATTTAAAAAATTTTAGGAGAATTTGTGGACAGTAAAAAAAAAAAAAAAAAAAAATCACTGTATTATTTCCATGTTTATACAGGAATGCTGTAGGTTGTGAACACGAGATGGAAACTACTCTTTGGGATGTTTTAATCTGCATTGAGAGCTGTTTTCCTCTGTCTGCTATACTAACAATTACAATATTAATAGATTCTTTCCCCTAAACATAAATATCAATGCAGAAAAAAATGTCTAGCACAGGGTGAGAACTCAATAAATATTAAATATTATTATTATTGTTTAAATATTTCTTTCCTGACAAAAAGTGTGTTTAACCTAAAAGAATGTTTTAAATTAAATTATAAAATGCAATGATGCTTTGATGATAACATTGAGAATATGAAATTTTTTTAATGCTAAAATGTTAATATGGCTTTTCGGGGTCATTTTCGCCTTGGAATTAAAAGGTTGTTTTGTCTTTTTGAGTTGGTGTATATTTTTTGTGGATCTTATGGAAGAGATTACCTGAAATATTGCACAAAACATTTCCTCAGGAAAAAGGGCTCTCAGCCATTTCATGGGAATGAAAAAAAAATGATAAAAGAGAATCAAGCATACAAAAAAGTCCACTAAACACTCTACACAGCATTCCTAATTCAGATGGGTTTGGACTCCAGTTTTCCAGAGCGATAAAGTGAATAGTGGTTAGAAAAGGAAAAAGAGGACACATATACATTTGTGACACAAATCAATAATCCATAATCAGGATTTCATTTTTAAATTTTCCAGGTAAGGACCAACAAACTGTGAACAGCAGCCTATCAGAAACTCTGGGATACAGCCTCAATCACCTTTAAATTCCCGCCATAGACTACATTTAAAAAAGAAAATGTATTTCATTGATTTACAGAGGCCCATATAAATATAGATATGGCTTGGCCGGGGAATTGTAAATGTAGTCTCAGGTGGGCTTCACATTCAGTCTGAAATGAATCTGCAGAGAGAGGCTGAGTGTTACAAGTTCAGTGGCTCTGGGGGAAATTTGTTACAGATCATTCTGAAAGTCAGCACAGCCTGAAAAATATAAGGCCAAAAAAAGAAAAAAAAAAAAAAAAATCCAAACAACCAAAAAACTCACCCCGCATTGTGTTCAAATGGTGTTTTCCCTCAAACCACACTTTTGACTATTTCCCTATTTGCCCTTACTTCTGACTTGTGGCTTTTCAGAAAAGCAGTTCGAAGCCATTTCTAGTTAAGATTTTATGTATATGACATGAAACGGTAATACAGGCTGTCTTGGTGTGTTGAACAAAGAAAGAAAAACAAAAATTGAGCAGGCTATCTTACTTGTCTCATTTGCCAGACCCCATCATAAAAAAGCAAATGAATTGTTTAGCTGAGATCCCTCAGCAAGCTGTAATCACAGCGTTTGGTCCACAGGCCCGCGGCCACGCGGCCACTCCTCACTAGCCCGCCCGAGATGGATGGTCGTGATGGCAAGCTAACACGCACATCCGCCTGAATATGAACAACAGATTTGTCAGCGTGTGACAGGCTGACAGCCCAGCTCCCAGCTGCTTGTCCACTGTTGTTAAGTCAGTACCTTGTCTGAGGATTCAGCAAAGAGGCAATCTGCTTCCTCCACTCGTGGGAGGCAGGTTGCCAGTTAAAAAACAAGTATTGGCTTCAGGCTGCAGTGCCAGAATGCGTTGCAAAGACGCAATTTAAACCCTCGTGTGCTCCTCGGGCAACATATCACGGGCCTTGAAAGTTCAGTCCTCCTGATTAGGTTTGTAAAACAAAGACGATAACTCAAAATGAGATCTATGTTGGCAAAACATTGTAATTTAGCCTTCCTAAGTGTCTCAGTGGAACTTGGTTATGAAGGAAAAAACATGCTTGCCTTGCGCGCTGAGGGTGATGAAGGGACAGGGCACTGCATTTCCACTGTTGGAACGTTAATTGGGGGCAGTCAAAAATGTGTAGGGAAAAGTGTACCGTAACTCACAAATCCTCCAAAGTCGGTGAAGAAGGTTTAAAGTTCTAGTTTTCACAAGCTGGACCATGCTGTTACAGCTGACAATCAATAAAACGATTAACCATGTAAAAATTGTAGAAGTATATTTATTGGACTTCATTCAAATCATTACAAAGACTATTAAGTATCTAAAAATTGTTTTTAATGTAGTTCTAGAGTGTAAATAAATAAATCAAAAAAACTAGAGGTGAGTCGGAATCACGTCCGTGGCAACGGGTTTGGTTTGTTTTTGTTTTTTTTAGAGATGATTAAAGCTAGAAAGGAGGCGTACGCACTATTTTTAAATGTTTTAACTGTTTAAGAGAATGAATGGTGTATATATTAATGAACGGTATACCTTATATAAAAGGCAGAAAGTGGTGAAGTGATGAATCCCAGAAGAAAGGATAGATGCATTGTTCAGAAGTTAGAGCACCAGTCACCACTTTGAGCAGCCAGATACATTACGCACGCACAACAGTCTCTTACACGTTGAGGCTGAATGGGAACCCAAAGGGCTTTACACCACAGTCTTTAATGGCTTCTTTGAAGCTGTTATGGCCTGTCAAGCCATTAATAAGCTGTATTTAAGGGTCTCCAGCTACGTGTCTCTCAGTTTGTCATACTGTGGGGGCTTGCGTGTTGCTGTGATGCTGAAAAATATGCCACCAGTGTTCAGATACTAGCAGAGTCACCCATGGAGGACTGATTTCAGCAGAGCTTCCAGACTAAGACAGACTAGGAAGAAGGACCCGGCAGTCTACTTCTCAAAAGCATTAGCCAGTGAAAACCTTATGAATAGCAGCGGAACATTGTCTGATATAGTGCTGGAAGATAAGCTCCCCAGGTTGGAAGGCACTCAAAAGATGACTGGAGAAGAGCTGCCTCCTCAAAGTAGAATCGACCTTCACGACGTGGATGGAGTAAAGCTTTTGGGACCTTCATTTGCTGAAGTGGCACGACTCAGAATGAGAAGAAACATCTGCAAATATCCATTAATATAATCAGAACGTGGAATGTATGAAGTATGAATCTAGGAAAATTGGAAATCATCAAAAATGAAATGGAACACATAAACATCGATATCCTAGGCATTACTGAGCTGAAATGGACTGGTATTGGCCATTTTGAATCAGACAATCATATAGTCTACTATGCTGGGAATGACAACTCGAAGAGGAATGGAGTTGCATTCATCGTCAAAAAGAATGTTTCAAGATCTATCCTGAAGTACAACGCTGTCAGTGATAGGAAAATATCCATACACCTACAAGGAAGACCAGTTAATACTACTGTTATTCAAATTTACGCACCAACCCTTAGGGCCGAAGATGAAGAAATAGAAGTTTTTATCAGCTGCTGCAGTCTGAAGTTCATCAAACATGCAATCAAGATGCATTGATAATTACTGGTGATTTTAATGCGAAGGTTGGAAACGAAGAAGGATCAGTAGTTGGAAAATATGACCTTGGTGATAGAAACAACGCTGGAGATGGAATGATAGAATTTTGCAAGACCAAAGACTTCTTCATTGCAAATACCTTCTTTTACCAACATAAACGGTGACTATATACATGGACCTCGCCACATGGAACACACAGAAATCAAATTGACTACATCTGTGGAAAGGGACGATGCAAAAGCTCAATATCATCAGTCAGAACAAGGCCAGGGGCTGGCTGTGGAACAGACGATCAATTGCTCATAAGCAAGTTCAAGCTAAAACTGAAGAAAATCAGAGCAAGTCCATGAGACCCAAAATATGACCTTGAGTATACCCCACCTGAATTTAGAGACCATCTGAAGAATAGATTTGACGCATTGAACACTAGTGCCGAATACGAGATGAGTTGTGGAACGACATCAAGGACACCATCCATGAAGAAAGCAAGAGGTCATTGAAAAGACCGGAAAGAAAAAAAAGACCAAGACGGATGTCAGAGGAGACTCTGAAACTTGCTCTTGAGTGTCGAGCAGCTAAAGCAAAAGGAAGAATTGATGAAGTAAAAGAACTGAACAGAAGATTTCAAGGGGTGGCTCGAGAAGACAAAGTAAGGTATTATAATGACATGTGCAAAGAGCTGGAGATGGAAAATCAAAAGTGAAGAACACGCTCAGTGTTTCTCAAGCTGAAGGAACTGAAGAAAAATTCCAAGCCTCGAGTAGCAATAGTGAAGGATTCCCTGGGGAAAATATTAAACGATGCAGGAAGCATCAAAAGAAGATGGAAGGAATACACAGAGTCATTGTACCAAAAAGAATTAGTCGACGTTCAACCATTTCAAGAGGTGGCATATGATCGTGAACTGATGGTACTGAAGGAAGAAGTCCAAGCTGCTCTGAAGGCATTGGCGAAAAACAAGCCTCCAGGAATTGATGGAATATCAATTGAGATGTTTCAGCAAACAGATCAGTGCTGGAGGTGCTCACTCGTCTATGCCAAGAAATATGGATGAGAGTTTCCTGGCCAACTGATTGGAAGAGATCCATATTTATGCCTATTCCCAAGAAAGGTGATCCCACCGAATGTGGAAATTATAGAACAATATCATAATACCACACGCAAGCAAAATTTTGCTGAAGATCATTCAAAAATGGCTGCAGCAGTATATCAACAGGGAACTGCCAGAAATTCAGATCAGTTTCAGAAGAGGATGTGGAACCAGGGATATCATTGCTGATGTCAGATGGATCCTGGCTGAAAGCAGAGAATACCAGAAAGATGTTTACCTGTGTTTTATTGACTATGCAAAGGCATTCAACTTGGTGGATCATAACAAATTATGGATAACATTGCAAAGAATGGGAATTCCAGAACACTTAATTGTGCTCATGAGGAAATTTTCCATAGATCAAGAGGCAGATGTTCGGACAGAACAAGGGGATGCTGATTGGTTTAAAGTCAGGAAAGGTGTGCGTCAGGGTTGTATTCTTTCACCATAACTATTCAGTCTGTATGTTGAGCAAATAATACAAGAAGCTAAACCGTATGAAGAAGAACAGGGCATTAGGATTGGAGGAAGACTCATTAACAACCTGTGTTATGCAGATGACACAACCTTGCTTGCTGAAAGTGAAGAGGACTTGAAGCACTTACTAATGAAGATCAAAAACCACAGCCTTCAGTATGGATTGCACGCCAACATAAAGAACACAAAAATCCTCACAACTGGACTAATGAGCAACATCATGATAAACGGAGAAAAGATTGAAATTGTCAAGGATTTTATTTTACTTGGATCCACAATCAACAGCCATGGAAGCAGCAGTCAAGAAATGAAAAGATGCATTGCATTGGGTAAATCTGTTGCAAAGGACCTCTTTAAAGTGTTGATGAGCAAAGATGTCACCTTGAAGACTAAGGTGCCCCTGACCCAAGACATAGTATTTTCAATCACATCATGTGCATGTGAAAGCTGGACAATGAATAAGGAAGACTGAAGAAGAACTGACGCCTTCGAATTGTGTTGGCGAAGAATACTGAATATACCATGGACTGCCAAAAGAGCGAACAAATCTGTCTTGGAAGAAGTACAACCAGAATGCTCCTTAGAAGCAAGGATGACGAGACTGCATCTTACATACTTTGGACATGTTGTCAGGAGGGATCAGTGCCTGAAGAAGGACATCATGCTTGGCAGAGTACAGGGTCAGCAGAAAAGAGGAAGACCCTTAATGAGGTGGATTGACACAGTGGCTGCCACAATGAGCTCAAGCATAACAAGGATTGAAAGAATGGCTCAAGACCGGGCAGTATTTCCTTCTGTTGTGCATAGGGTTGCTTTGAGTCAGAACTGACTCGATGGCACCTCACAAGAACAACAACAACAACAATTATGTAGATGACGCAATCTTTCTTGACGAAAATGAAGAGGACTTGGAGCACTTACTGAAGAAGATCAAAGACCAGAGCCTTCAGTATGCATTACACCTCAACAAAAAGAAAATAAAAATCCTCACAACTGCACCAATAAACCACATCATGATAAACAGAGAAAAGATTGAAGTTGTCAAAGATTTCATTTTACTTGAATCCACAATCAACACCTATGGAAGCAGCAGTCAAAATCAAAATAGGCATTGCACTAGGCAAACGTGTGGTAAAAGACCCCTTTAAAGTATTAAAAAACAAAGATGTCACATTAAGGACTAAGATGCTCCTGACCCAATCAGGGTGATTTCAATCACCTCATATGCATGCGAAAGCTGGGCAATGAATAAGGAAGACTGAAGAACTAATGCATTTGAAGTATGGTGTTTGCAAAGAATATTGAATATACCAAGGATTGCCAAAAAAGGAGCAAATCTATTGGAAGAAGTACAGCCAGAAAGCTCCTTAGAACCAAGGATGCTTCTAAGGATGGTGAGACTTCATCTCACATACTTTGGACATGTTATGAGAAGGGACCAGTCCCTGGAGAAGGACATCATGCTTCGTAAAGTAGAGGGTCAGAGAAAAAAAGGAAGACCCTTAGTGAGATGGATCGACACAGTGGCTGCAACAATTGGCTCACGAATAAAAACGATTGTAATAATGGTGCGGGGCTGGGTGTGTTTCCTTCTGTTGTACATAGAGTCACTCTGGGTCAGAACAGACTCAACTACACCAAACAATAACAAAAATATACCATGCTCTCTCAGAGTTCTGTGCTATAGCATCAGTGATTACCTTTTCCTTGAATACTTTTTGTCCTCTTCTCTATTTCCCAAGTTCCCATTCGTTTTTTAAGATCCAGCTAAAATGTTATTGCATGTGGAGACAGAATGGGTAGTTTCCTCATCTGTACTCCCCTAATGCTTTGTACAGACGTTTCCTATCGTTTGGCTCAATCTCCACCATCAGGATTTGCTTATGTGCTTCCTACTTCCATTGTTATGTGAGATTTTCTAAGGTAAGGAATGCAACTTATTAAGTTTCATATTCCCACCTCTCTGCTCAGCTCATGGTACCACATGTGGCTGGCACATTGCAGTGGTCAAGAAATTTTTATTGAATGGATGAATAAACATCATGGTAGCCTCGAATAACAGATACTATCACAAAGGTGACAAAAACTGAGGAACATGACAATGACATTTTTAATTGTTTCTGGCCATAATCTCTCTCTCAAAGACAAAATAATTATTTTTTGTTTATGCCACCTTTTCTCTAGAAATGTCAGTTTAATTTAAGAGCATCTGTTTGTCATAACCTCAATATAACAAAGCCCCAGACAACTGTTATGAATTAACCCTGCAATATAAAAAAAAAAAAAAACAACATTAAAAATACAGTTCAAGTTGTCACCTAGCATCTCTAATTTAAGTATTTTCAATTGGATGAGAGTTTAACAAATCTAAAAGTTTATTTTTTAAAATGGTGACTTCACCATTTTCTTCTTGTATTTTCATGATTCCATGGTCAAAAATAAATATTCTCTGAAAGTAAGAGCAGTGGGTAAATTATAAAACTGTCTATAAATATAAAGTAAAAGCTATGGGATAAGGAAGAGAAATATTTTAATTTTACAGCATTAACTGGCATTTCAGGGAAAGATTACACGTCTCATTCTTAAATGTTACTTTGTTACACACGTGCATAAAAAGCTTAGAAACTTCACTATTTTTAAAATCCTAGCTTTTAAGATATTCTGTAAGCCAACATGAATGCTATTTAAGTATATTTAAGATCTCCCATTTAGAGTTCAGTGGAAGAAGAAAAGGCAAAATTGTCTTTGCAGATGTTGAGAAGAAATTCATTGCAGGCAATCACCATTTAACACCCAGTGCTGACTTTTTGAACAAGTGCTTTCTCCAAATGATAAATCAAGTGAGTCTGGCACTAACAATAATCTCTTAGAATATGAATGAGAAAAGCAAGAATATTAAAACGATAGAAACATTAACATAAATAAATCAGCCATTATAGCAAAGAACAACAAAGGAAATTAGGAAACTATTTCGAAAAAAAAACTTTTTTTATGGTTAATGGTAACACCATGTACAGCTGAGGACTGCTGTGTAAAAAAGCTAACATACGGATTGCGTTGTAAATATTTACCCATTTAGATGTGACATGTCGTATATGAGTTGTTGCTATTACTGTAACATTTGAAATGAAAGGACGGGAAATGTTGTGATTTGAAACATAGACACTAGAAACAATTTTCCTAAATACTAGATATTCCATGCTCTAGATAAATGAGACTACTTTTTAGGTTTTTGACAAGACAAACATAAATTTTTCGATCTCTATGTACACTCCATTTGCTCAGTCTGCAATGTGTTACCCCCACCTCCATGTTTGGAAGGCTTAATTTCATTAAGGCTCAGCAAAAATGCTAACTTCCTTTAATCATCTCAATAAGAAAGTATCCTTAATTTTCAAACATCTACAGCTTTATGTCAGGGACATTTGTGGTTCAGGGTAGAATTCTCGCCTTCCTTACGGGAGACCTGTGTTTGACTCCTGGTCAAGGCACCTCATGTGCAGACTTTTTTTGTACAGGACTATGCAGCATTTCCATTTTCAAAAAGTGGTTTTTACTTAATGTTATTTCATTGGATCCTCAATACACTCCTTTGGGAAAATCGGAGGAAAAGAATGAGAAAATGGGCTGGGGAGATTCAAGCTGCCCAAGACAGCCCAGCGTTGAAGGGCCAAGACCAAGACTTAGTACAAATCTGCTGCTTTTTCTGGTATACCTTGCTGCACCTCAAAACCTTACTCTCGTCTTGTCTTACTAGGCTGATCATCACTTGAGGGCAGAAAGGAAGCAAAGTCAATCGATGGCTCTCCAAGTTCTAAATAGTGGCAGGTCTTACACTGGGGTCACCATGAGTCGAAATCAACTTGACAGCAACTAACAACGACATAAGCCCCAAACACTGTCCACACCGTTTTATAAATATGCTGAATTTATCAGTTGTTGTTAACATTGCGCATGCATTCAAATCCTGTCAGAGTAAATCAGTATTCTGTAAAAGTGATCCGAGCCACATTAAATAGACAGGTTTCTAAACGATAAAGGCATCGAATAGCAAAGCATTTTGTTGTTGATGTGTGCCATCAAGTCAATCCCAACTCATAGGAACACTATAGGACAGAGTGGAACTGCCTCGCAGGGTTTCTTAGGCTGTAATCTTTATAGGAGCAGGTCGCCAGGTCTTTTTTTCTGTGGAGCCGCTGGGTGGGTTTGAACTACCAACCTTTAGGTTAGCAAATCCATTGCTGTCAAGTTGATTGCGACTCATAGTGACCCTATAGGATGGAGTAGAACTGCCCCCATAGGGTTTCCAAGGCGTGCCTGGTAGACTTGAACTGCTGACCTTTTGGTGAGCAGCTGTAGCTCTTAACCACTACGCCACCAGGGTTTCCTTAGGTTAGCAGAGGAGTGCTTAATCATTACATAACCAGGGCTACTTTGCAAAGCATTTTGGTTCAACAAAATTCATTGAGGGCTCATCTGCCAAGTAGACACAAGGAGCACAATTCCATCTGTGTTTTTGTTATACGGGGATTCCTCTACCCTAGGATGAAACTGAAAGGACTCCTTGCCTAACTCGGCAGAGTGCGTTAACCTATCAATTTCTAAAATAGATTGGCTTCTAATCTCTGGTGGGTGTCAGGATGTTTTCTGATTTTGAAATTTCCTCCTTTTCTCTTATCTTCATTTGCTACAGGCTTACGTGATACAGAAATGTCTCTGATGCCCTTCTTTGCAGTAACTCTTTTTTACAGATGTAAGGGTTTTTGTATCCAGCTTTGGTTTTATTTTCATTCCTATTATTAAGGTGGGATTTTGGCTACCAGCTGCTTCTGTTCAGCGTTTACGAGGATTTGGCAGTTACGTTCTTGTTCTGTTTCAGCGGTGGGGAGTCCAAAGTTCAGCTGTAGCAAGGGGTCCATCAGACCGTATTTTGTGGGTTGATTATGCATGAGACCAGCCCACACCTTGGCTCTGATTTCAGCTTTATGGGCCTCCTCTTGCCTTGGAGCCTGTGGAAAGTCGTATTCCCAGTACCTCCCAGAGTGGGTGTATGTAGCGGGAGAGATGAAGGCTTTAGGCTAAATTGCCAAATCCTATATTTCTACGCCAGCAGGCAATAAGTGAAGAAGCTTAAGCATTGCCTTCCTACTGTCTGAAGCCCGCAGACCCTGCAATCAACCACGGAGACCATATTCCGAAGCAATTGTATCCGATGACAGCTTATTACGGAAAGAGTCGGTATCACTGAGAATGTTTGCCAATAAAACAAAGTGGAAAACAGGATCTCTTCATAATTTCTAACTTGATGCACAATTTTGGAGATGATAGCTGAGCTCTTATTCAGATTTCACAAACCACTTTATGTGTTTAGGGGCCATTCACACTGGGCCCGAGATGGAGGAGTTCTCTGTGGGTAGCAGCAGCCCACGCGGAGAGCGAGTGCAGCCCCAGCTTGGCTGGTCCCATCCCGCAGCCTGCCCAGTGACCTGCTCTCCCCAGCAATGCCAACAACCTCTGAAGACTGAGTTAAGCCAGAGGTCCAAATAGCAGCCAGGGCTAATGGTTTACCTCTTGTTTTGGTATTAAAGTTGGGATTTATCATCCAGAGGAATGATTTTTGTGGCCACCTGTGAGACAATCCTTTATTTCTAAATTATAATGACGCAGTCACCAGCAGGTTTGACACCAGGTAAACTTTTGTAAAATGCCAGCTGTCCTCACTGAGAAATTACACTCACTGGAGAGAGGGCGAGTTAGGATTTCTCGTCGCCCGCCCCTGGCAGACATTTTGCTTACAGTCTCTGAACTCTCCTCTTAGCTCTGAGATGAGGCCCGAGGCGGCCCTGCCTGAGGTATCTGCGCACATTCCTATTATACTTACTTGGACAAGTATTTTCCCTTAAATAAAATTGTGCAAACCGCCATTCCGACTTTGGACATGAAAACAATAATTTGCTGGCTTTGTTTAAAATTTGAGGCAATTTTAAAGATTCCTAATTTTTGCACATAGTCTTTGGGCCTGAGAATTTCTTTTCTTCATTCATTCATTTTTTCAGTCAGCAAAATTTCATAGAGCATCTCTTGGGTTAATTATCACGGTTCAAGGTGCAACTGAAAGTGGGTGTATGCTTTGTGTGTTGAGGAGCTTCAAATCTAAATAAGGATGTAAGATAGTTACAAAGTAAATGATGGAGAGTACCTAAAAATAAAGCAGTTAAAAAAAAGTATTTTTTCTTATTATTTTTAATGAGTTAATCAGCATTGGGAAAAGGTGTATAAAAAAATGTTATAAGGGTGAGTAACACTGGCAGAAAAAGGTAAGATTTAACCTGATTCCAAATGGACAAGGATTGCTGGGAAATGTTTTTAGCTGGGCAAGAGGAAGGCCACAGGCAAAGACACAGAAATGGGAAAAACCAGTATGTACACATTTGAAGAAGGGAGATTCACTTCATTAGGGGATAGAGAGTGTCAAGACAGTACCATTGGAGAGATTTGCGTGGTTGCGTACCTCTACAATTATTCTCCTTCCCTGACCGATGTGTCTGGTGTCCATAAGGGATCACAAATGAATTTCATCACAAGAATTAACTGATTGCTTGGGAATGGGCTGCCAAGGACCCTACACCTGAGCTTATCATGAAAGAGCACCACTTTTGAATGATGATGTCTGCCATGGACAAGGGAGGATGGCAGATACAGCATTCACTTTCCATCCCAATTCAATATCATACATGATGGCATTTATTATATTCAATATTAATATTTAGACATACTTTTTTTCCCTCCAATTTTTATTTTTACAAATGTTAGCAAAGCTGGCAGAAGCCCAGGTTGCAGAATGGTTAAGCACTTGACTGCTAACTGAAAGGTCAGCAGTTTGAACCCATCAGCTACTCCATGAGAGAGAAGGCCTGGTGGCATGTTCCTGTAAAGATTACAGGAAACCGTATGGGGCAGTTCTACTCTGTCATACAGGGTTGCTGTGAGTCAAAATTGGCTTGACAGCACACAACAACAAGCAAGGCTGGTACGCACCATTGCACCACATCAATTGTTTATTGTTGTTATCGTTAGTTGCCATCAAGTTGGCTCTGACTCATGTACAACAGAACAAAATTTGCCCAGTCCTGTGATGTCTTCGTGATCGTTGTTATGCTCAAGTTGTGGCCACTGAGTATTTTGAGTGCCTTCCATCCTGGGGGGGCTCATCTTCTAGCACTATACTGGACAATATTCTGTTGGGATCCATAGGGTTTTCACTGACTAATTTTCAAAAGTAGTTTGCCAGAAACTCTACCGGGCAGTTCTACTCTGTCCTATAGGGTCGTTATGAGTTGGAATTGACTCGGCGGCAGTGGGTTTTTGGGTTCAGATTGCCAGAACTTTATTCTGGTCTGTCTTTATCTGGAAGCTCCACTGAAATTTGTCCACCATGGATAACCCTGCTAGTATTTGAAAAAACAATTATATAGCTAGCTTCCAGCATCACAGCAACACACAAGCATCACAGTATGACAGACTGGATCAAATTCTTATACCTGGCATCTATCCAGGTTAAGCTGGGCATCTACTCTCATTGGTCAGTGCCTGTGCCAGACCAGATATTAAATACTTTAAACATCATCCTTGAGTATGCATCAGATATCTCCAGAAAGACGGTAAGCCCTCTGAGAACAGCAGTACACTACACAGTTCTTACAAATCCTCACAGTGATAAGCACATGGTAGATCCTCGGTAAATAATGAGTGGCACTTAATTAGATGACAGGAAGAAGACACACTCGGCACTGGCAGAATATGACTATCACTGGTCTCGTTTCACCCCATATTTAGCCATTGACCTAGCCTAATGACCTGCAAGGGGCTTTGGTTATCTTCAGAGCTGCCAAAGTCAGATTAAAGAATGGACTTAGAAAGATCCACAGCAAAACCCTACGCTATGGAGCAACACAAGAATGGACAGAATGTCCATGCCCAGTGGGGAGAGGCACTGGAAACTTTTCCAAACATATTTTGGAAGTGGAGGAGGGAAGTTAGAACACTTCTGCCCATCATCACCCACAAGCTGGACTGAATTATTGCCTCTATCCAATTCACCAAGCCAAAGCCCATTGCTGTTGAGTTGATTCCGACTCATAGCAACCCTATAGGACAGAGTAGAACTACCCCGTAGGGTTTCCAAGGATCAGTTCGTGGATTTGAACTGCCGACCTTTTGGTTAGCAGCTGTAGCTCTTAACCACTCTGTCACCAGGCTCCAACGAGTTCAGACTGAGATTTCATAGTAACAATGCTCCGCCTTGGATTAGCGTGATATTTTTTCACTAAAAGATACCCCTTTCTACCTCATTTACTCAAAACTCATTTTTCTTTTCTTTTTTAATTAAAGCAACCAATACATAGTTTTGCCATTGTAGAACTAAAGGGCAATTCTTGAAATAATTCTATTCCTCCTGGATGCTTTTTCCTTGAAAACATTCCTGCGGCCGTAGTTTAGCAAACTGCATTATTCATTGCCTCTGTTTTCCTACAGTCGGTCCCTTTAGCCCTTAATCATTTGTCTTGATTTTCTCTGAACTTGTTCCAATTCTTCAAACTGTGTGTGAAGTTAAGGACACTGACCCTGGACCTCAGTTCTTTAAAAGAAAAAAAAAACAAAAAACATTACATTCTTCACTGTTCTGGGAAATCATGCTTGGGTTCTTATCCAAGGTCATATTGCCAAGTTAGCGTTACCCTGTGTTGATGATATGGAGGCTAACGAGTCATGAGACATACACCCAGGGTTAGAGTCAAATGGCAATTATCTGGACCACACATATTTTGAATATATGGTAATTGGGGCATGGGCTGGACTAGTATGCTCGTGCATTTTAATGACAGTTTTAGCAAGCAAATTAATGACAGAAACAAGTTATGGGGGACAGACATAAAGTACTTAAGGAAAATAAAACTTTCAAAAGTCTTTATACTACACAAACATTGTTCCCATGCAAATGCTTCTTTGAATATTAATTAGTTTAAATAATAAAAATATATTCAATATTAATTTAAATTGTTACCTGTTTACTTGAAAACAGTATCACTGTATATCCTTAAGTCCCTGGGTAGTAGGAATGGTTAAGCACTGGGCTCACGGAAAGATTGGCTGTTCAAACCCTCCCAGAGGCACCTCGGAAGTAAGGCCTGGCAATCTGCTCCTGAAGGGTCCCAGCCTTGAAAACCCTATGGAGCAGTTCTACTCTGCACACACGGGGTCACTGTGAGGCAGAATCGACTCAGCAGCAACTAACAACAATAACCAAGTGTTAAATAACTTGCTAAATTATGAACAAAATTCTTCCCAATTAGTCTGCATTCATTAGTGAAGTAGATGTCACCTAATCTTTATAATTTAGAAGGGCCAAAGACAGATTATAATACTTGTCTGTGAAGCCCCCTGGGAAAATATGTATAAAATCTCCGACACAGAGTCGGCGTTCAGAATTACGAATTCCTTTTTCTGTGCAATCTCATTTTATAAATCTGGACTGATACTAGAACAGTCGATGGAGTTTTCTGAGCTGGTAGGGGGTGGACCAGGCCATCCAGGTCTCCCAACTCCTGGTCCAGCGTTCCTCCCACTGTAACCCGTCACCTCGGGTCCCAGGCATGACAGGAGGCCAAGCCACAGGAGTCACAGGGCTGCTCCCTTTTTTCCTTTAGTTGCTTCTTCCCTGTGAAGGGTGGCCTGGAACTCCTGTCTACTGGGCTGAAGGCAGGCAGAGAGCTGGATGGGTGAACAAGAGCAGGGGTGACTTTTAGGGCAACCACCTTAGTGGTGACAGCCATTTTCCCTCACCAACCAATAATGGGACCCACTGGCCTGAGAATGGTAAACAGTCAGCTCTATGATGGGTGGAAAGGCTGAGGGAAGTGGCTTCTCATTGTTTTTTCACAGCTTTGCTATGCCCTCCTTTGCTCTATGACACATAAAAATTGTAGCTCAGTGAAAAATATCAAATGTTTTATATGCACTGCTGAAAAACCAGACCAGTCGCTGCTGACTCTGCCTTATGGTGACGCCGTGTGAGCAGAGTAGAGTCGTGCTTTATAGAGTTTTCAACGGCTGTGACGTTTCCGAAGCAGATCACCACGCCTGTCTTCTGAGGCACCTCTGGGTAGGTGTGAATCACCAACCTTTCCGTCAATAGTAGAGTGCTTAACCATTCGTGCCATCCCGGGATGCCTTTATATCCACCACCACGTTTAAAAAATAAAGTAACACACTCAGAATTCTAGGATTACAAGAGACCCTTGAAGTAATGGCCTTCCTCCATAGATGGGAAGACTGGTTAGAATTTGATAGAGTTGAGCTCAATTAAAAAAAAGGAAAAAGGACGCCAAGTCTTTTAAAGTACTCTCTTGCGACAAGACAGAACTTCATTAAAGCATTATAAAGTATAATAGCTCCTTTAAAACTATAAATTCTTAGGTGATTCTAATCAGAGAAAATTTAGTTGGTGAAGTGCAGAAACACTTTTTAGTGTTTTATAATACGTTTAACTATCAGCCAGCCAGCCAGCAGAGAATTGGTACTGTATGGAAGTAACAGAAAGCCTCTTGAGCTAAGTGTTCAAAAAAGGGACATTTATTATAAGACCAAGGGGTATCTCATGGACGAGACCTCCGAAAAGAACTGTTACCAGGGCAGAATGCTGAGAAGCCCAATATTGATCTGGACAGGCTGTTATTGCAGCTCCCTGCCTGCTAACATGAACATTTAAAAACTGGACAATTGAATGTCATTATGATTTTAGGTTTGCTTTATCTGAGTCTACGATGGATATTTGATAAATACTGGCTTAAGCACATCAGCTTTTACTTTTTTCCCTCTGTTAAGTATTTAATGATCTGTAAATAAGCACTTGAGAAAATGCTACCTAAAGGGACTCTGTGCTCTTTCACGACATGAAAAATCTTTGTGTAACAGAACGAGAAACCTTTGCATTTATCTTTTTGCTAATAAGATGTTTAGGCCCACGAAGTAAGTATTCTGTTCGTGGGAAGGCCAGTCCTGTGGAACGAGGGGTTATACTCTTCTGCAGAAAAGTGTTGCTTCCACTACCTTCCAAGTGATGGGTTCTGGTCTTGTTCAAAAGGAACACCAGGCAACTTTAAGCAGACCTCGAGGGCTGTAGGAAACCCAAAGGCTCTCTCTGCTCCACTGCTTCACTCCTTCACGTCATCTGCAGACTGACTTTCTCGCTTTCCAGTCCGATGACGCCTCCATTCAAAGCATCAGTCACACCAAAAAAACCCCAAACCAAACCCGTTGCCATCGAGTCTATTCCAACTCATAGCAACCCTATAGGACAGGGTAGAACTGTCCCATAGAGTTTCCAAGGAGCACCGGGTGGATTCAAACTGCGGACCTTTTGGTTAGCAGCCACAGCTCTTAACCACTACACCACCAAGGTTTCCAGTCTCACCAAGGCAGGAGTGAAATCTCCTAACCCTAATTCTAAATGCCCTGGAATTGTCTCAGGGAGAAGGTGAGAAGGTGGTGGCATGGAGAACATTCCATGAAATGAGATCTTGGGCAGGTGACCCCATAGGGTCTGCCTCAGAAGACTGGCTTGGGTACAGGCATACCTGATCTGGGTCTTCTGTGACAGTATTTCTCAACTGCATTCTCATTCTCAAGGGGCCGACCACGTTCTCAGATGGGGCTGGGATCTGGGTCCTGCGTCTCAGGTCTTCGAGATCAACAACACATACAGGGGAGAGAACTATGGTAGGTTCCAAAGGCCTTGGTGGGCATGGCTGATGGTGCCTCAGTGAGTTGCAGTCAGCTAGTAAGAACTTATTCATTGAGTGTGGGCAGTTGAATTCTGTATTTTTATTGTTTATAGGTTTTTACTGAATGGATTTTAAAAAACATAATGTCATTTGGAGCCACAGCAGGAGTTTATTACGAAGGGTATGTCCATCAATGACTATGAAATCAGGAAGGTTGTTTAATAGGACTGCCTTTAAGACCTGTAAAGCGAAGTAAAAATGTGCTAAGCCTTCTCTCCAAGTCCCTCCCCTCCCCTTTCAGGCAGAAGAATAAACAAAGAGTGATTTGTCCTCATTAGAAACAGGAAAAGAAAAGGAACTAAAACTTAAACACTGTACTAGGGTATTTGATGTGAATTATTTCATTTAACTGTGAAATAGACAAACAAAAAAACAAAACCCATTGCCGTCGAGTCGATTGCGACTCATAGCAACCCTATAGGACACAGTAGAACTGCCCCATAGTTTCCAAGGAATGCCTGGTGGATTTGAACTGCCGACCTTTTGGTTAGCAGCCTGAGCTCTTAACCACTATGCTACCGGGATTTCTATTACATTCCTAACTTGAGAAAAGTTCCCTGAATCTAGTGAGATTAGCCTACAATCACACAGAAGGTAAACGTTATGGCTGGGCATTGAACCCAGCCTGCAGTCACTTCAAAGCCTGTGCCTTTTCTGTCTTCTATCAAGACTGTCAGCAGCAGTTACCGGTAAAACGAATGCTGCGTTTCTGGTCAAAACCCTCATTCCTGAAGAAGCAGCTCCAAACCACCCACCCACACTTCCTTCCTTGACATTCCTATAGAGTTTTTTTTCTCTGCACCATTCATTTGACACATTGATATATATATATATATATTTTTTTTTTTTCCCCACAGTTTAACGTTTTGAGATTGGGATGGATCTCACGATAGGTGATGGACGGCAGTTCAATTAGTAGTTTTTTGTTTCTTTCCTAATGGTGCATAAGATTAGGTGCATTTTAACGCTGACAGCATGTTAGATTCAATGAAACATGCTATAGACTGCTTCATCCTGCTGACAGCGTGTCCTACTGAGACTGCATGGCAGAAATGGTGCTCCCCACAGCCAAGTGCTCCCCTACATTCTGCAGCCTCGGGTTTGGCTGGCCCGTGTGACTAGTAATGGCCAATGGCTAAGGAACAGAAGTGACATACGTCACCCCCGGGCCAAGGCAGTGAAGTGCTGGTGTGCCTCCTGGGTCCCTCTGTCCCTGCCACAGCAAACTGGAGAGTCAATAGGTATTAAACACTCCCTGATTTAACAGGTTTGCAGTAATATATACTTACCTGACAAGCGGACCGTGAAGCCTCCTTCTGCTGGGCTCCTACTAAGCAACGACTCATTCATTACTTTACACACCTGACATTTTAAGTAGTAGTCCCGGGGTGCTGCACCCCTTGCTCCTTTCATTATCTGCGTGCTCAGTCGAACTTCCACAGGCAAATTCCTTTGTAATAGCGGGCCTGGAGATGGGGGAGAAACAACCTTAGAAAGAGGAACACCAGGAAGAGCGTTTGATTTCTGGTGTCCAAATGTTTGCTGAGATTTCCGAAGTGGCCGAGAATGTGAGAGCTTGTAAGTCTGCTCCCCTAAGCTGGAAACATCTTGGCCTGGGCCCGGATTCCACTGGCTTCTTGAAAAGGCTTCAGGGCCGACTGCTCCCAAGTCAAGGGAACTCTGGTTTCCCTGGGCATTCTGAATGTACTTTCTGTACTGTCTCAGGAAAACCCTGTTTGTAAAAATACCTTATGACACCTCCCTGAATTTTCTAGATGGGAAAAAGTGAAGCAAAAGACTTTGCTTTCATGTAATCAGATTCTCTGGAATTTAATCCTATATCCTATTTATGACTGAGCTAGCCATTCAAAATTAAAATGAACCTTTCATCCATGTGTATTGTATCATAAATGGGCATTTATCAGGATTACACGATTTTGCAATCCATCTGAATACGGAACTGGAATTTGTTTTCCTTCCGTTTCACTATGTAATTACCACGCAACAATAACAAAAGTGACACGTTTGAAGAACAGATAAAATGCTGTAAATTGGCCAGTAATGGTGATATTTCCTCATCTTCTGAAAAACCCATTTATTCTCTCTCTCAACAAATCAAGGCATTGTCAGCCCACACTCATCTTGTGGCCAGAGGGGCTCCACCAATTTCTGGATGGAAGTGAGTCCTGGAATGCAGATGAGGCCGGCTAACGAAAGCTTTCAGCGCAGGCAGCTGGTCTTTGCTTGCCTCAATTTCTAAATCATCCATAATGGGGCCAAGACCTCCCAAGCACTAAAAAGAGCGAGCTGACATGCTGGACAAACTGTTAATTTTTTCCTGAAGAAGCTGCTACATTGCGCATCTGTCACTGCAGTGCAGACGATTACTCACTGAGCCAGGGGAAACCTGCTGCTGGTTTCTGGCTGAGCTGCTGAGGGACCTAATGGAGAAACACAATGGTGTGCGACTCAAAGCAGGTCGCCTTCCAGGGTGACCAGCAATTGTCTCCTCATTTGGGAAAGTCATCCGGGAATATTAAAACATGTGTGAAGTACACTAAGATTTGTTTAAAAAAAAAAAAAAAGGAAGAGGAATTAGAAGTCCTACAGTCTACAATAAAAGGATAGGTGTGTAAAGACGTGAGAGGGTCAAGCAGCAGGTCTTACAGATTACGGCCGCTGCACTTATGGCAAGGAGCCCTGGACGCGCAGTGGTTAAGAACTCCGCTGCTAACTGAAAGGTCGGCAGTTCGGAACCCATCAGCCACTCAGTCGGAGAGAGATGTGTTAATCTGCTTCCGTAAAGATTCGAGCCTCGAAAACCCTATGGGGCAGCTCTACTCTGTCCTGTAGGGTCGCTATGAGTCAGAATCAACTCTACCGCGGTGGGTTTGCTTTGGTTAGGATGGATACTCACTGCTAAGAACCTGCAGATACTACATGGTATTATAAATTCTGTAATTTTGCACTTTAAATCTCAGACCTTTACTGTGTGCTCACAAGCACTTCACATCCAGTACTTATTTTGTGAAAATCTGCTTACACGTAAGGTGGATTACCTGTATTGTTTACATAATGAATTAGGGCATTCCATGAAGGATTTTAGGATCCCAGGTTAACCACAGTCATCTAACAGAAAAACCTTAATTTTTTTCCTAAATTTATATGCTCATTATCTCTATGAAATCCTCATATTTGAAGACATTTATCTCACTGAAGAATTTGTTTGGAAAGCATATATTACATTAAGTGTGGCAGTAAACTATTTCTCATTCTTGCTGCTTTTTAAAAAACACTCTTTTCTGAAAGAAATTAAAATTTCTTAGAAATTTAATAGGAAGCATGAAAATGGGCAAAGCAGTTTTGGGCATTTTCTTTTTTACTTGGGATATTATCATAGTATCATAACCTACCAAGTGCCTAGATGAGAAATCAAATATTATACACCAACTCTGAAAATTCTAGCGGTTTCCTTTTAAAACTAAAGCCAAACCAAACCAACAACAAAAAAGCTTAAGACAAAAACAATCTACAACTGCCAGTTGTCTTCATCCTTGAAAAATTTAAGGTGTGAACAGAAGACAACCGACAGTATAGCAGGAGTGAGCTTGGTGAATCTGGGAGTGATTTACACTGTCTGACAATTCAAAGACAGAAGACAACTCTAACGTACAGATAAAACTAAAAGTGGCCATAGTAGATCATACTCCTGGCAGCTAATGGCACCGACTCACTGGAGACAAATCTGGGTCTACTTAAAACGTCAGCTGTGTAAAGTAATGAGTCTCTGCTTAGTAGGAACTCAGCAGAAGGAGCCTTCATGGTCCAGTTGTCAGTGGAGTATATATTACTGCAAGCCTGTTACATAAATGAGTATTTAATACCTGTTGGATTAAAAAAAATCAAAAAAACAAAAAACCTGCTTACTCTAACAACTACACTCAATTTTTAGGTAGAATGGATAAAATTTAATCAACATAGCCAAAGGTTTCTTACAGCAAAGAGAACCCAACATTTTAAGGAGCATTACAAACTATTTAAAAGAAAAACCAAGCAGATTTAGGAGAGCTACAACTTTCCAGAAGGAAGTACAGCGTTTGGTGGTACACGACTCGGCTAACTTAAGTGGTCGGAGAGAGAACGTGTCCCTTGCTACGATAGAATCAAAAGTCTTGAGTGGAAAGAGACCTTGTCAGTTGGTCTAGGCCAGCTTCAGAGAAAACAAACAAAAATATGACAATGTAGTAGAACAGGTTACAAGCAGCTTGGAATACATTTGTGAATCAAATATATTTACCAATTTTTTTCTCCAAATTTTTGATTTTGAAAATACTAAAATTTTCCAGGGCTTAGAGATAACGCGAATTGAAATGAACTCTTAAGTGTAAATGTCAATGGATAGTAGTTTTTTTTTATACTATTCAGCTTTATTTTTCATCAGTTTAAGGTAAGAGGGAAAGATTTAAAACACGGTGACTGCATGAAAGTAATATTCTTAAACGTTGTTTTATTCTTTCATTCTTTTTTGTGCTATTAATACAGCTTTCCACTAGAAGGAAAAAAAACAAAACAAAACAAAACAAAAACTGAAAACAAATCCCAAATATTCTTTGCTAAGCAATTTCACTATACAAGGCCAATTTAGATCGCTTCTTGAGAAAGACAAAATACCGGAGGAAATGATTTTAAAAAGCTTGTCAACAGTGATTTTTCTCTTACATGAAATATCTGCTCAAAATGAAAATGTACTGAAGAAGAGCAATTGTCAGTCCAATTAATTATGACGCCAATCCACAACGTTAAAACACATATTAAGAAGAGGCAGTATTTTGCAATCGCATTGCACTGTGCATTGCATACATACGTGCACTGTAAACACACCTATACGTATACATCATGCGTATCCTGAACCCTACTGTCTTAACTTCAGTTGTTTGATTACCACAGTATGAGTTATACAATCTATGAATTCAAATGCTGAGATCAATTAATCGGGAGATTTTAGTTAGCAATGGATTTTCTTCTAAGGGGTGCCTTGTAATTTAAGAGTAAAAGCAAAGACATTTGAGGGGAATGTCATCTTAAAAGCTGTATTTGGGGGAGAAGAAAGGAAATGGCCCCAGTACACAGTCTGATTAGTATCAAGTATAAGAAGTCTATCAAGGAAAAAAGACCAATGGCCAACACACTCATGCTCCACCTCTCTCAGCTACTGCCGGGGGCGGGGGGGGCGGGAGGGGGCAGTGCGTAATCTGGAAAGTAAAGGAAGATACCTCTGTACTCCCTGAAATTTCTTTATGGTGCTTCTTGGCACAGCCCACTAATCTGGTAAGAGGCTTTAGACACTGAAGAACAGAAGACTGGCTTTACGAGGGATTGAGAATATCTTGCCACCTTTCCTAGGGGATACAAATGATTCATACTAAATCAGGAATTCCTTTGGCAGCTTCAGGTTCTTTGGGAGCGGTAACTGGCAAAAATTAACTGTACTCAAATAAATTAGTGGGATTCACATCTTAAAAGACAATACTTGGTTTACATTAAAAATTCCACATTTTGATTTTGAGTGTTCATTTCTCCATTTCAGTTCAGCTACAACCAGAATATCAGGTGTGCGCTGAATTTTCTTAAGGACCGAAGGCTGAAGGGAGGTATGTGCCTCTGTTGTGTGTCTGTGTGAGGTGTGGGTGAAGCTTGGGATAATGCTGCTTCTCCACTCTGAATGGTGATTCCCACAGTCTGTATAGTGAGTGAAAAACTCCAGTAGAACAATAAATATTTAAGCCCTCTGTGAGCAACATGAAGGCCTCTAAAAATGTGAAGATGGATTTTCTGGGGGGCCACAGGAAAACTAAGTGAACATCTTCAAGGGGTTGCTTCAGAAAACTTGCACCTGTCCAGAAGGGCAGCAATGAGAAGTGTTCCTAAAGGCTGCAATACTTCATTCAGGAGTTCCTCCACAGCAGTGGGGTATAGTTTTATGTGCACTGCTCTGCTTGACTAGGGTTCTTACACCCATTGGAACACGATGGAGTGAAAAAGAACAGCCAGGTTATCAGCAGTTAGGGACCAAAGTCCTCAGAGTAACCTCATGGTTTGTTGTCAGTGGCTCAGAATTTAGATTTTCAGAATTCTAGGATTTTAGAAGTTGTTTAGGCAATGGAATTAAAACAAAATCTTCTGACTAGATCCTAGAACACTCTGCACTACCACATAGACGTTCAAAAGCAATCTCCTCCATCTTTTCCATCCCTACACAACCCAGATGTAAACACACATTTTTAAAAAATGGCAATTCTAGTAACAAACTTGTAGAAAGTAATCATACAACAGTTGCTTTGTCCAGCAAAAATATTTCAAGACAGCAACTCACCTGGGAGTCTATAGTTCCCTGATCAACCTGTCCTTTCAGCACATTAGCCCTAGGAAAGAAGAGAATTGTTTAAAGAAATGGGTGCACTTGGCAAACCACCAAGGCCTGACTCTTCCTACTTGGCAATATTCTGTGTAGAGCAGATCTGGGAGAGGTCAGCTACATACACAACCCTTCCTCCCTTTTAAAACTCTTTTGCGGATTTACAAATTCTAATAACCTATTAGAGAAAGGCTGTCGTACATAGGGTTGCTATGACGGGGAACTGACGGGGAGCTGACTGGACGGCACCCAAAAGCAATGACATTAGAAAGGCGATCCATGTGTGTTATACACTGCCCTGCCTTTATGCAATCAATAAAGGTCTATTATAATTATTGTCAGTCCTTAATAACGAAGATGATGACCAACATATGGTAAACTAGGAGAAATTTAGAATCTCCGACACTGTGATTCTGAAATAACTCAGTACTCGGCACGTGATAAAACTGACTTGTTTTGCTTAGTTTTAAAGTAATGGCTTAGCTCTTAGCTGTGGCCGTCGGTACCATTCACTTCTCTTGTTCACTTTGTAAATGGGTTGGGCTACTGTCAGAAATTTCTGAATTCTTGGGAGAGCCACTTAAATCTTCAAAAAAAAATATATATATGGATTCAATACTCTCACAATTTAGTTCAATGATGAAAATTTAAAATCCGTTTATGCCGATCTTAAAAAAATATCAACCTTTGGGAAGAATAGAGGTAGGCATCAGTCTGAATTAACAGAACTTACAGTTCAGTCCTGGTGAATTTAAAAAATACATTTTTTCTTTCAATGATTATTTCATGTTCTAAATGAGGTAAAATTTATAAAATCTGCATTAAAGTGATGTCGAGGGCACTCTGGTGATAATAACAATGAGGTTTATTTTGTCAAAATAAAAACATCCAAGGGAAATATCACTTGCTGTTTATCATCTGTGAACTTCAGACTACACTGCCCAAAGATAGAAAATCAATGGGTATCACCCCATTAGAGAATCTTCACGACAAACCCACATGTCGTGAAAGAATATGACACTGGCAAGCCTGTTGAACACCGATTTGCGTGGGACTTCACTGAGGTGGTGACAGGTTTCCTGGACTACAGCAGACAGGGGTGACAGGAAGCCCTTCGCTTTCTGACTGACCCCATTTTAGAAACCTGCGGCACGCTCACACTCGCCTGGGCATCACACACATACACGAATCAAGCAAAAGCATCACAAGTCATTGACTTCTGAGAGCTAAATAAATAAAAGGGCTGTTCTTTATAGCTAGACATGGCGTAAACTGCGGACGAAGTGTAAAGGGTACAGGTGTTGACTTTAGCACCATGACTGTGATGAAGGCCCACTTCTATCACGGCGGCAGGACTGTGTGCACACAGGAAGCTAGAGGGATGAGTCTGAGGCGTGGGGATTTCTGCTCCAACACCAGAAGCTATGTTGTCATTTACGAACAACGGGATATAGTGAATGAAAACCATAAAATGTTTCTTCTTTCTCTTCTTCTTAGGTAGGTTTTCCTGAACTGGGGGTAGCAGCTGCAGTAGAGCTTTTCGGTAGAGGAAATCCAAGTCCTAATCCTTTTGGCCGCTGCATGGCTTGAATTGGCTCAGAGATCCCCTTGCCATCTCGTCCCAGGCCTGACCCAGGTGTCCAGCCCATACTCTGAAGCATTCGGTTTCCAATGTTGTTTTCTAGGATGGGCTGAGCGCTTTCACCTACAAATCCTGAAATAATAATAGGACAACATACATTAGTACTGACACAGGTTAAGGTCTTCTCTGGCTAAATACACCATGTTCTCCTCTGTTTTTCAACAAGGTACCAGACGGGGTTGTGTATCCATCTTTGGATAAGTAACTTGTTGAACTGGAAGAAAAAATGTGAAGAAAGACTTTGGTGGGAGTTTCAGTTTTAACACTTAGTAACTGTTATTTAACCTCTTTGAGCCTTTGTTTTCTCGCCTGTAAAACTGGCATAATACAATGTACACTGCCTGTTTCACAGAACATTGTAAGATCCTGTCATGATTTTACTTATAAGATCAAGTTCAGTAAACCATAAAGTACTCCGCAAATGGGCTTATCCTCATTATCAAGTTAGCCTCATGGATAATATTGAAAATCACCAACTTAGCACCATAATATCACGTTATTTGCCCAGGGCTGTGACATTCACAAAATCACAACCAAACTAAAACAAAATCCAACAAAAAGCAGAGTTGATGGCATCCTTAATTCTTAGGAATTTACATTTTTATAATCCTCTTCTTGTTATTTATTATTCAATCTGTAACTCACACATCCTTTAATTCTCTTCCTTTCTCCTTCCATTTCCATGTTTAATGACTAGAAACAGGCGTGGAGGGGGAAAGTGTGTGTGTGTGTGTGTGCGTGTAGACAGAGAGTCCCTGGCTGGCACAAACAGGCGCTCAGCTACTAACCAAAAGGCTGGCAGTCTGAATCTACCCAGAAGCACCTCTGAAGAAAGGCCTGGCAATCTACTTCTGAAAGGTCACAGACGTTGAGAACACTGTGAAGCACTCTGACACACATGGGGTCATCATGAGTCAAAGCTGACTCAACGGCACGAGTTTTGTTTTATATGAACGTAATATACACAGGTTTAAATATAGATATATACATATGCATATAGATAGACAGGTATTATATGGACTATACATTTTCTTCCTTTTTTCTTATTTCTTCTTGTTCTTCCTTCCTCCTGACCTCCCTCCCTCCCTCCAGCCTACCTTAGTCCCTAATTTTAGACAAGGAGACTGGCTAGCCTTTAACAGAAGGTTTAGAAATAGCTGTTGCTTCCCTATTTTCTTAGCAAAGACAATTGAGAGATACATCTATTTTATGCATTTTCTATTGGATGGTTTTTTTAAAAAAAAAAAATTTTAATTTTCTTCTAAGTCCTTGTGGAGAAAGTTGAGCGTATGTGTCGTATACTTGATTCTATGGAAAGCCTAGAAGTACTACATATCTAAAGTCAAGGAGTCGAGCAATTAACAAATGTCATACAAGTACAAAAATCACAAGAACCTGAGATCCTTCCCTCAATTGCAGGTTCGGGCGTGGTCTGCCTGCCCAGCTGGGGCATGGGTTGGCTCTCCTTGACTGGTCCATTCTGCCATCCTTAGCAGCAGCTGTTAGATTATGGTTTACGGTAAAGGAATACAGCACAACTAGAGTTAGCCAGATACAAGCAAGCAGAACTCTCAGTTACTATGGCATTTCTTATGGTTGCCCCATCCCTTACAGAAGGAAGTGATCATCAGACATCCTTGCACTGGAGACCGAGGAGGGAAAAAAGGGAGAGAGGTTATCTTAAAATCATCTCTGTTGAGGTGGAACATTTCCAGCCCCATCTCCTATGTCAGGGTTTATGTCACAAACGTGACAGGGATGTAGAGGTTGGCACCATTTCCTCTCCAGGCCTCCAGGGATAAAGACTTGGCTTTTCAAATATCTGCATGATGCCTGTTGTACACCAGCACAGTCCTGGGTCCAGCAAATTTCTGCTCTGAAATGTGGACAGTGTTGGGATTCCGAGATAGGGGTTAAATGGGCAGCTGTGGACAAGACCACCTGCTACTCTTAAAGGCCTGTGAGTCAGATTTTTGGGTAGCACTAACCCACCCCAACTCTTTTCTATCACTATTGTTGTTTTCTTCTCTGACCTAGGATCTGACACCTTTTAGCCCCTCCTCCACCAAAAAAAAAAAAAAAAAAAGGTTGGGCCCCTCTGTCCTCCTCCTCTAGGAATTACGCTCAGGATGGTGATAATGGCCACAGAAGGAGCCTTGGGCATCAGTAACGGTAACACAAATATTACCTGAGCGCTTCTGGAGTACTTCAGTATATTCTATTTCATGGCCTGAATTCTGGTTAAACAAATGGCCAATTTATTATTGCTCTTAAACTGTACATATGTTTTTCATATATTCTTCGGTACATGTACTTCATAGCAAAAAATGAAATAAAAGAAGAAACGTCAGTGTTGTACCAATGGCATATCTTGCCTGGGACAGCAAGTGGGTGGTTCCCCAGGGTTCTGACCTGGAGAAGAAGGAAAACTGGAAAAGGCTAGAGACGAGCTTTAATAACTGAAACTCTTATTTACTACCGAGTAATCATCAATGATTTTTCAAAACCATCAATGATACTCTCAGTCTCTGGTGATTTTTAGGACTGAGAATAAAATGCATGGTTAGCATCTGTTACGTCTACTATTAATACCAGGACAACTGTTACGACAGTGATGAGTGGGTTTGGGACTTAACAAGCTGGTTCTGGGCTCATGGAAAGAAGCACCTTAACATGCGAGAAGAAAAACGAAGCAAATAAAAAACCTTCAGTCACCAACAGCTTGAATGGAAATATCTGACGCCACAGAAAAAGTCCTGACTAACATATTGTTTGACCGAGGCAAAAGGAATATATGAAGATCGTAAATTTCTAATTAGAAAACGTGTTAAAATCTAAATAGATGGCCTGAACCTCCTAACTATAAGCTAGAAGGTTCAGGTGATATATTTGTATTTTATGCATATACATAAGAAAATAAATTGAAAACATGGACCTCTTAGTTACAAAGACCAAGAGAAGCCTTTTGTCAAAAATCTCACTTAATAACCAAAAAAGCGATTTTTTATTTTGAAATTATAATTATGGTGGTATGTAATTTTATTCTGAACAGCTGCGGATCAAGTCCATCAGGTAAAACAGGGTGCTGGCGTTTTGTCCCACACCCCGGATTTTTTAGTGACTGCCATGAATTCATAATTCCATCTGTAAGCTAAAATAAGATCAGAGGTCTAACGCTGCTTCAGGCTACACACCTGTTCAGTCATATTTTTGATATAACAGCTTGCAAAAAGTTCAGGTTTAAAATTTGTTTAATATTTAAGAAAAAAATAGGAGGCCAATGCAAAACGTACCTAAGCTTGCTAAACTGTGGTCAAGTCTCAATCCTCAAGTGCAGAAACATGATTGCTGACTTACAATCAGTTTTATTCATTTCAGGCGTGGGCTGGCTACCCTCCTCGCATGCTTGTGTTTGTATACAGAGGGAAAGAATCCACTCTCTTTTTTTAAAATGCTGGTTTCATTTCTCTTTCTAATAAAAATGAGATAAATCATTATCTTGCACTCAGAAAGGGGGAAAAAAGGAAGAACATCTAATTCCTCAAATGCTAAATCTTTTCACACACAAACACACAGGCCCCTGGAAAAACAACAGCCTTTCTATACAGTCTTAAAAAAGAAAGAATACCAGCTACTTCGCTTTTCATGGAAAATGACTCTCATGTGAGATCTACTGCTGGTCCCCCATCGCCCTTTACGAGATGAAGACGGGTGAGCCAACAGCTCAATCCAGCCCAGTCTGCCACAACCCTTATTTCCTTTTCTTTTGCTCCTCTCAGTGCTGAATCCTATACGTCCTTTCCTAGAAGGCCCCTTGTGCTCCGGCAGTTTTAGCCACACACAGCCCTCCGAGGCTTCCGCGTGCCCCCCCTGCAGCCCCCTAAGTTGGACCTCTTCTATTTATTACAGGGGAGTCGATTCTTTTCTCGCAAACCTTCCAAAGACCATTGCGGATGGTGATTCACTTGCGTAATTGGTTCAAGAGATGAAAATCCTGTGTCGGCCTCTCTCAGCCGCTAATCTATCCAGCTGACTGCAAGCCTAATGGGCAGCTTGTGTAGTAATTTGGCTCCTAAAGTGCTGTATTGATGTCGGATAAACAGCCAGTGGAAGGGGCCACTGGAAGGGGAGCGATGCGTGCAGCTTCCCGAGGACAGCCAGTGTGCTCCGCCTCTGCCCTGCCCTGTATTCAGAAGACATTTACTGGTTCGCACTTGCTCTTTCTACCCATCCTTTTTCCTCCCATTTCTTTACTAGCCAGCTGAGGGGCAAGGCTATTGTTACCATTATTAATAGCAATCCTACTAATACCATGACATGGATTTTTGATTACTGTTAAAAACGCAAGGAACAGCATAAAGCACGGTTTGCGAATGTGAGAAAGTGGTAGGTGTTACAACTCCTTGCCAAATGTTTTAATTATTTCATTTTTTTTTAATACGGCAAAACCTCACCAATTCAGACGACTGCATATTAATCGGCAATATCACAGTCATTTTCAGGTGAGTTTTGTTAAACAAAATCAGTCCAAATAGTTTATTGCTTAATAATAGGAGGCACTTACGTTTTCAATAATGGGAATTTAATGTAAAACCAGTTTTTTTTTTCCTCCTTATGTGATAAGGAGGATACAAGATCCGATCCATTATTGCCGTGGCTGTAGAGGGAGTGTTCTCAAGAACCCATGTTTTAGTTATATGAAAATATATTTCTTATACAATTATCATGCATTAAAGATTGAGTTTTTTTCTTTCTTTCTTTCTTTTAAAGGCTTACAATAAAACTGTACTGATTCCCAAGGCATACCGGGATGTTTATTTGCTATAATGAAGTCAGGGCCATTTACGGTGTGCCTACTAGGTACTGGGTGTGTGGTCCATGGTAGGCACATGGCTTTCATTATCCACGAGGCATGCGGCGTTCATTATCTCTACTCCTCTTGACAACCATGCAAGGCAGGATTGCAATGGTCCTCACAGAGGTGAACTAACTGGACCCATGGTCGAGATGAAGGAACTTGACCACATAGTGGTTAATCCTATTCCAGAAGCTTGTGCACTTTCCATGACCTGTACTGCTTCCCCTGAGGATGAGAGGTAAATAACCATTTGGAGACAATGACATTTCAAACTAGTTTTTAAAAACAATTTACAACGTTGAGTTATAATGTTAAGTTCTCTCAATGTATATAAACAATAAACAGCATATATACACCACCACCCACGGATAGCTAGAAATAGAATGATGTCTGCAGGCCTTAGAGGTTACAAATGCTTCCATATCCATCATTTATTCTGATCTTCATTATCAACCTGAAAGGCAGGTATTATTGTCCCATTTTATAGATGAAACTAAGGTTTGGAGAAGTTAAATCCATCTGCCAAAGTCGACTAGCTAGAAAATATCTCAGTTACAACTTGAACTTAGGACATTTGAGTACAAATGTTTATCTTTTCCACTGATTGAACACTGAACTTAAAATACTGTATCACCAATATTTCATATTACGTCAGGTCTTCTGCCACATTTTAGGAAATAACTGGGGTTTTATCCTATGCACAGATTTCAAACTCCTGGAAATCCCACTGGTCTAAACTAGCATAGCAATTCTGGTTGGAGTGTTCCAATTCTCAAAATTCATCCTGTTTGTTATATAAATCCAGCAACTTTAGGTTTCTTGGGCTGGCATTTACATTATACCTTATATTTTAGTTCTATTTATTATAAATATATAGTGGATTCTGTTCTTTTCTGTATTATCAATTTTAACTAATACCCTTACTTTATTTACATTTATTGTGATTACTGTCACGTATGGATTCATTTTTACTATCTAATGCTACTTATCTTGCTTTTTCTATGTGTTTTTGTTTCCTCCTTCCCGGAGTGCTGACTTACTTATTACATCAGCTTGGAAGTTACACGTTTCTGTTCTTTTAGTGACTACTTTTAATGCTAACATGCACATCTGACACACCAAAGTCTAATCAGTGTCACTACTCTCCACTTAAGAAAAAAAAAGTACCTTTGTGTTATGGATTGAATTGTGTCCCCCCAAAATGTGTGTCAACTTGGCTAGGCCATAATTCCCAGTATTGTGTGGTTGTCCACCATTTTGTGATCTGACGTAATTATCCTCTGTGTTGTAAATCCTAACCTCTATGATGTTAGTGAGGCAGGATTAGAGGTAGTTATATTAATGAGGCGCGACATAATCTACAGCATTACTTTGTATCTTGAGTTAATCTCTTTTGAGATGTAAAACAGAGAAGCAAGCAGAGAGGAGAGGGACCTCATGTCACCAAGAAGGCAGCACTGGGAGCAGAGCATGTCCTTTGGACCTAGAATCCCTGAGCTGAGAAGCTCCTAGGCCAGGGAAAGATTGATGACAAAGACCTTTCCGCAGAACCGACAGAGGAAGAAAGCCTTCCCCAGGAGCTGGCATCCGGAATTCTGACTTCTAGTCTCCTAGACCGTGCGAGAATAAATTTTTGTTTGTTGAAGTCAGCCACTTGGGGTATTTCTGTTATAGCCGCAATAGGTAATAAGACACTTTGAAATGTTTGTACTTACCATTCCCTACCATTTTACTTTTACTCAAACATCTTCCTGGTCATTGTCACCATCATTATTACCACTTGCTAGGTATACCAGTGAGCTTTATGCACATGTTTAATAATTTCTTTGCTCACCATTCGTTCTTGATTTTCGTTTATCTTAGGTTCAGTTTTCCTCTACATGTAGTAAAAAATTTAGTAATTACCTATTAGTGTTAATTTTCTCGATGTTTACCTGAAATTGTCTTTATTTCATCCTCATTCTCGGATAATAGTTAGGGTGGATATACAATTCTAGGTTGATTCAGTTATATTATCTCAATACTCTGAAAACAGTATCCTCTTACCTTCTTAATTGTCCTGCTGTTGTTGGTAAGTTTGCTGCCATTGTAATTTAATTCTTTTGTAGGTTATATCTTTTTTCCTTGGTTTCTCGTTTGTCTTTTGTGTTCTGAAGTTTTATTACAATGTGTGTATTGTTGTTGTTAGTTGCCATCAAGTCAATTCCAACTCACATCGACTCCACGTGTACAGAGTAGAACTGCTCCACAGGGTTGTCAAAGCTGTGCCCTCAAAAGCAGATCGCCAGGCCTGTCTTCTGAGGCACCTCTGGATGCGTCTGTACCGCCGTTTCGGCTAGTAGTTGAGGACTTAACCCTTTGTGCCACCCTGGGACGCCACGATGTGTGTAGGCATTGTTTTATATTTAATATTTCCTAGTAAGTGTTTGGAAACCCTGGTGACATAGTGGTTCAGAGCTACAGCTGCTAACCGAAAGACTGGCAGTTCAAATCCACCAGGCGCTCCTTGAAAACTCTATGGGGCAGTTCTACTCTGTCCTATAGGGTCGCTATGAGTCGGAATCGACTCGATGACAGTGGGTAGTGGGTAATAATGGTTTGTGCATTTTGTATATCAAGACTCATGTTTTTCTTCATTTATAAAAATTCTCGGTCATACCTTCTTGAATATAAACCACCCCCCCCCCAAAAAAAAAAACCTGTTGCCATTGAGTGGATCTCGTCTCATAGCAATCCTATAGGACAGAGTAGAACTGCCCCATAGAGTTTCCAAGGAGCGCCTGGTGGATTCAAACTGCCAACCTTTTGGCTAGCAGCCGTAGCACTTAACCACTATGCTACCAGGGTTTCCTTCTTGAATTCGGTGCCCCTTAATTTCTCCACTCCTCTTTCTGAAAGTTCTATGAGACATATGCTGAACTTCATCCTTCTGCAAGTCCCCCAGTCTTTTATAGCTTCCATGCCTCTGTGCTGTGTTTTGGGTAGTTTATTCGTATCTCTTTCGCAGTTTGCTCTCTTTTCAGCTGTATCTAACCTTCTGTTTATGCCATCTGGTGATTTTTTCATAACCAAGAAAATAATCTCAAATTTCTCCTTGGTTCTTTAGTACATCTGCCTTTTCTTTTCCCCCTTTGTTTTAGGATCTGCTATGTTTATAGTTAATTTTTTAGTTTTAGTCTGTAAGCTCCTCTTCAGTAGGGATTTATCTGTGGTGATTCTTCAAGGCCTAGGGCGAAGGCACATACCTCTAGAGTGGTTTCACATTGGCTTCAGAGAGCAGTGTGTATGTTCATTTTTTGGCTTTGTGTCATTTCCAACTAGAAGCCCATGTGAGGGTATTAATGGTCATAAATCTTGGTTATAAATCTTCAGAGAGTTTCCTACTGGATGCCCAGGCAGAAACAAGGTTCTTTGTTTTTCTCTGTGCCTGCTGGTAGACTTTGTTCCTAGTCTACCCTCTTCCAGCAACAGAGCTCTTTGGGTTCTGACTTAATAAGGAGCCGACATCCAGCTCCTACACTTGGCTCCCTTCCCCGTGGTGGTGCTAACAAACGTTTCTGAGACTGGCAGAACTGTGGGTGGAGTGAGGGGGCTGTTCAGGACCCCTTTTGGTCCTCGAAATTTCCTTTTCTTTCCTGTAATTTCAGTTATGTATCTAAAAATACGGTTTTATACTTCATTCAGCATTTCTAGGTATTTTGTAGTTGGGGTACTGGCTTGTTGGTCTGCCATACTGTCAAAAATGCAATAATGTTCTAACATGTGCACTTACCATCTCAAGTGTTCTCTGTGCTAAAAGAGAATGGAGAGCTGTTTAGTAAGACTCCAATAAAACACGTAAGTGAAAGGTGGCTTAGTGATCTGTGTTTCAAGAGGTAAGGTGCTGTATAGTTCCCAGGCTTCTGCCGTAGGTTCAGATACTGTCTGGTTTCAAAATTAATAACAATCCAAAAAAGAAAATCTGCCTTTTTAAAATGCTAGAAGAGATAAGATCATATCATCTGATCAGTGATCAGATGAATCCAGTGATAGAAGAAAATTAAAGTATAACTATCGATAATATAAATTTGGGCAACTTAAGACTCCAGCAGCTTGCAATGAAAGCTGGACAACTTAAGAATCTTAACAGCTTGCAGTGAAAGTTTGGTTATATGGGACATTCCTAATCATGTTTCCATAGGACTTTTAATTAAACACACACCTTCAAAAAATCTTCACCCATTGTTATTATTTACCTCTTGCCTTTATTGGATCAAATATTCATACCGACTATTTTCCTACTGAAATCTCCGTAGGATGTGGAGGAAAGAGTTGCAAAGGCCCAAAGGGTTACAATGTAGCTCCTTGTCCAGAGCTCACATGCGCATGAAACCACAGTTACCTCAGAGCAATAACGACACTGGCATATTAAACTTCAGGAGGCACCTGTCTGCATAACTTAAAACATACAGAAAAAAGGTTGATTCTTTTTGATGAATATTTTCACTAAGATATTATGTCATTTCTTGTACAACATAAAGCAAAATAGTTTAAAGGGCAATAATTGTGGATAACATTCAATTTGGTAATTTAGAGTGGACAAAATTTTTAAAAACTAAAGGGGCCAACATACTTAAATCTTTTTACTATCAAATCCTCAGCAAGTGATGGCTTCTACCAAAAACACGGACTGGAACCAACACTGCTGACTGCCTTTTGGAGAAAGTGTTAATAATATTCCTCCTATTTTGTTCACTGCTTTTCTTCACCTTTACAGATGACATTTTTCAAATTATAAAATGCATTCTGCTGGCAAACCTTCTTGCTTCAACAGTTCTCCATTTTATAACAGTAAATCTACATCCCTGCTGCTGAGACATCTACTATCTTTTGGTACGTGACTCTGAATGAGGCAGAGAACAAGCTATACATTCAAAAATCAATACCTAACGTTATCAATATTCATTTTACTTTGTCAATACAAAATACAAGGGTGAAAGAGCAGTAAATAAGCGAAAGCGCTGAAATAAATTTGGTGTTCCTGTCACAATTAATAAATGTTTAACCGATAACACAGCTGGCCAGTGTATACCTTTATAAAGTGACTAAAATTATGCTTCAATGCTGTCGCTAAAAAAGGGTGAGTAAAATTTCCAATACTCCAGCAGATAAACATGATCAGATTTTGAGTTATTAATTTCATAGAGTACTTTTAGTCTTTTAAAAAATTTAATAATAATATTTACTTAAAACGAAGTCCCTGGGTGGTGTAAACAGTTAACGCCCTTGGCTGCTACTTAAAGATTGGTGATTTGAGTCTACCCAGAGGTGCCTAAAAAGAAAGGCCTCATGGTCTTACTTCCGAAAAATCAGTCACTGAAAACCCTGTGAAGCACAGTTTTACTCTGAAGGTAACAGGTTTTACTGGTTTATTTATTTATACAATGTAGAACTGCTCATCTTTAGAGTCATAAATTGTTGTAAACACCCAGTTTGGGATTATAAAGTGACAACTTCTTCTGTTAAACCCTTTGTAAACCTGCTGTTCGACTGAATAGTTCACATATAAACCAGACGAGGTTATCAAACAATATTCAGGCTGTCGGTCTTTTAACTCTTACTCCTGTTTTAAATGAAAGAGTTCTCTTCCTCTGTATGTTTGCAGCTTAGGTTTAATGTTGACAAGACGCAAAAGGCACCTGAAAATGTATTTCAGTTCAATGTATTTTCTGAGGAGCCTGAGAGAATCTGTAAAGCACCTGGAATATTCTCTTTAAAATAATTCTATCTGCTAACTCAACTTGGAGAGCTTACAAATGTAACTGATTCATTATTATGTGACTGTATTCCAGAATTGGAAAATTATCATTTTCAGAGACAAAGTGATCTAGGATTTACCACCAACAGCCCCTCATCAAAACGCATTCATGTGAAGGTGTTTCCTACCTGAATTTAGATAATGATCTTCACCTCAGAGCCAACTCATCAGTCTTTGAAGATACTCCCTTTAAAACTGAAGACTTCTAAATAACCTCACTCTCTCCCTCTCTGACGGGGACAGTCGGTCACACACGGATTTTAAAAACGTATTTGAAAATGAGGGGCGTTATTCTCCTACCCTGCTGTATCCTGAGTAAACTAAAAAGACTGCATTTAAAAGTAAGAATTTCATTCTTTAAGGAAACGTCCACTAGTGAAAACAACATCTTGAAAATTAAGAGCATCAAAGCACTTTTGAAATAAAATACCTGGAATATGCTAGTGTAAGCTTAAAAAAAAAAAGGTTTTGGGGGGGGGGAACTGTTTAAGGCTAAAGTTTAATGTTTTTTTCTATACTCAGTATAAACGATTTCGTCTGATCCGACTGAGCTAGGACATCAAATCGCCTCATAGGAACAGTTAGATTTTCCTCTCCTCAGCCACCACGCTTTTTCCTTCTCACCTCGTGTAGGGTAAGGGCGTTTGGACCTGACCTCAGTATTCTCTTTTCCACTAAGGTGCTTTCGTCGGATTCCAAGGATTGTTCTTGTCCTGTTTCTGTCACTAATGTTTGGATCATTGAAAGACAAGAGAATTCAGGGGACCATTCAACTGGAATGGGGATATTAAAGAATTCTACTGAACACCTGCTTTATGAGAGAATTGACTTGGAGAACTTATGACAAGTATTTGATCTGAAATGTGGCTATGTGTTCCTATATGAAGAGATATATTTGAAGTATAAGTATTTTAATGAATATTCTTTTCCTCTACATAGCAATATCCAGACAGACCTTCTATAATACACCATACAGCAGTAGATTTGAGTAAGCATATACAACAGGGCCGTCTTTCCACACACACTCTCATAAAGAAGCGTAAGTACGCTGTCATGGAAAGCACATGGGTTTAGGAGTCACGCAGACCTGGGTCTGAAGCCTCACTTGCCCTTCAGTGGTCACATCGTCTTAGGTAACTCACTTAGCACTTCTCTGGGTCTTAAAATGATGATAATAGCGCCTTGCTCACACAGTCGTTGTAAAGGTAAAATTAAAAAATAATATTTCTAGTATATAGTAGGTACCCAACCAAACCCACTGCTGTAAATTCTGACTCACAGCAACCCTATAGGACAGAGTACACCTGCCCCATAGGGTTTCCAAGGCTGTAATCTTTACAGACGCAGACTGCCACATCTTTATCCTATGGAGTGGCTAATGGGTTTGAACCGCCGACCTTTTGGTTAGCAGCCGAGCGCTTAACCACTGCGCCACCAGGGTTCCTTAAGAAAAAAAAAAAAAACCCAATGCCATCGAGTTGATTCCGACTCATAGCAACCCTATAGGATACAGCAGAACTGCCCCATAGGGTTTCCAAGGAGCACTTGGTGGATTTGAACAGCTGACCTTTTGGTTAGCAGCCGAACTCTTAACCACTCTGTTTCCCAGGGCTCCTTAGGTGCCCAATAAGTAGTAAGTATTATGCTACATAAATACCCTCTACACACAGGTGTTTCCTACCTCCAAATGCTGACAATTCAATGCCGCCAGAAGAGGAAGATCGGGTATTAGACTTACAACTACAAACAGAATTTCACAATGGACTTCCTTTAGGAGACAACTACATTAGAAAGTTCCAATTTTAAGTTATCCTTCAATTTTCTAGTGCTGAACTATTAAACAGGCCCCCTAAATAAAGAATATAAGCTTAACATCTTTTATTTACTTTGAAATCCCCATGCTGGGTGGGGAGGGGAACAAAAAAAAAAAAACACTTTTTTTCTTCTCACTGTTTACTCTCTTGATGACATGAATATTATTTTCATATTCTATAATTAATCATGGGAAAAAAATCACTTTTCCTGTAGAAGTTTATCAATTTGAACGGTTAAGGATCCCAGGCAATAAGCCAAGGCTGTTACTTCTTGTAACTGATCAAGTGTCTTTGCTGAGAACACTTCATCATAGCCAGGTTTGCTGCAACACCAACACGTTATGGTTAACTGCTATTTATTCACATGTGGTCTGTATTTTAACGCCCAGCTGGCTTCCTCCTACCACTGATTTCTATGTGCCTTTCTCCCCTTACCGTTTGTCTTTCCTGAGATTTTGCAATACGTACGAATCTTATATCCTTCACCACCAAGCTAGTGTCTTTGCCCCTCCACCATGGCTTCCTGTCCCTGCCGGTCTACAGTGAATTCTCCCTGCTCAGCACTTGCGGTTTTTCTTATTTACTACACTCATTGGAATGACGTGTCATTAGAATGACATGATTTTTCAGGTGGAAATGATTAGAGATTTTTTATTCTAATGCTAACGCTGGCTAAGTGCAGAGAGACAAACCTAAGACTGCTGCAGAGCTGGGAACAGAAACCAGGCTGTCACATTTATAGGCCTGTTTCCATCAATGGCAACATGGGGCCCTGCATCTTGAGGTTGCTGCTACAACTCTGAATTTAGTACTATTTAATCTCTCCTGGGGTGATTTGCCTTGTTTTCCCAACTAGTCTATAAATTTCTTGAGGCCAAAGATTCAGCCTTTGGAGTTTTGTATGCCTGAATACTTCATACAAAGTCTTGCATTTGGGCAGATGTGTAACAAATATTTTATTGATTGGCTGAAATATCCATACACCATGAACATGCAACACATCCCAACACCAAATGCAAATGATTTGTTTTTAATAGTATCTTGCAATTGTGCCTCTTCTTTCGCAGAAGTGATTAAGAGGTAGCTATATTTTATTCCTGATGATTCATCAGCTTACACTTGTGTTCCACCCCAGGTCTTTTTTTACCTGCTGCAGTAGGTCCAGGCAAAGGTGCGGCTTTTCTTCTCCGTTTGATATCTCCTGTGCACAAGGATCCTAAATGCATGCTTGTTTGCCTACAAGCAATTATCAGAAAAAAACTATTAACAAAGGAGGGAAAAAAATGACACATAAATACACAGCTTGTATAATCTGAACCTAAATCAAAACATTCTCAACAAAGATGGAGCCGCATGGTAAAACCACCAATCTTGTTTATATCGAAACATAATTACGTTTGTTGACAAGCGTTCAGCAGCTAAATGCGCCATCATAAATTGTTACTGGAATGAATAATATAAAAGGAATGCTTTTTAATTTTCAAAACTGGCAATCTTTCTGGCTCAACATAAAATCAAGCACTGTTGCTTCTGACAGGAAAATAGCTAAGATTAATTATCTAAAGAGATCACAATATTGTTGCTAGGTTATCAATTGGTTACTAATGTTTTACTGTCAGAACAACATTTATTACAGGAAAAGTATGATCAATTCCTTTTAGGATACTATGCGCCAGTGAATTCTCTTAAAACATTTAAAATAGATAGGAGGAAACAGTGATGTTCTCCCTTATAATTCACGTGATGAGAATTCTTTAGTTAATTATGAGCTTAGTGACCAAACCTCATTTGAATGAGTTAATGCTGGTCTACTGCTACTATACCTCGGTATTGGATCACATTTGTAGGACATGTAAGAACCGAGAAGTCAATCTTCCGCTCTCCTTGGAATCAGTTAGAATTAGCTCACTCTGTCTAATCCTGAACACTTAAAAGAGTTTTGGGAAAAATCAGAAATGGCTCAACGGGAAATCAAGAAAAGTACAAAGATGGAACAGATTTAAAAGTCTTTGAACTTCCCAAGACTAGAAAGGCTCAGGGCTCATTTCCTCCTGGATCAGAATCCCTAATTTGGGGTTGGGACGGGGCCTGGAGACCATGGGGCAGGAATACATGAAGCATGCTTATCATCAGCACATGCTCTTTAAGGAATTCAGAGAGACCTCGGATGATACCCTGAGGCTGTATGGGGCTCAATTAGAAAACAGGCCATCATTAGAAAAGAAAAAAGAGGAAACAAAATTAATTCAAAAAGTAAAAAGGTATGTTTATACACACATTCAGATGTCTAAAGATAATGAAAAATTGGTGCTAAGGAGTAAATTGTCTCAAATACAGGTTCTATGTGTTAGGCACAACGTGAAATTGAATTACGATCTGATTATTTTATTTTTTTTTAATATAGGGAGTGCACACAGCCAAATAAATATGCCATAAAAATCTATCAAGATAGCTAATATTACCTGGGTATTTGCCTACTTTTCTCTTCCCTCTGTGCATACTATTTCTGTTACAGGATGTCTTTGTAACAGAAAAATAGTTTCAAATTATTAAAAATATTTTTAAAAATTAGTTCATATAGTTAATGACTAACTTTGTTCTGCTGAGATGTATGTCCAAATGTCCACTAAGCAACTATAAAATCTACTGAGTTGAGGGATGGTCTGGCTCACAATGCCAAGAAAAATCAATAGTTTCTACCACATCTACTTTTTCAACTGTATAGGAGTTAAATTTTAAAATCAAAACAATGTCATAGACAAAATATATATATTTAAAAAAAGATAAATTCATTCATGGATTCAGTCAGCACTTATTAGTATTTACTGGAGCCCTGGTGGTGCAGCAGTTGAGAGCTCAGCTGACAACCAAAAGGTCAGCAGTTCGAATCCACTCTGGAAACCCTAGGGGGCAGTTCTACTCTGTCCTATAGGCTCGCTAGGAGTTGGAATCCACTGGACAGCAATGGGTTTGGTTTGGTTGACCTAGCGCCAGAGTGGTGTTGAAAGGGGGGAGAGTAGGAAACTAGGAAGACACAAAGGAAATGGAACATCAAGTTCCTATTATTCGAAGAGTTTAAATCCTGAAGGGGAGGGTAAAGTCATGAACACATGAAATAATTAGGGAAGGCAGTGGCGGTGGAGACACAGCCAACATTAACTTCTAGCAGTTACATTATTTAGTCCTTGTAGCAATTCTAGACATGTTGCACTGAACACACGTTTTTCCTTTGTAAAGAAAAATTTGTGCTTCAATGGAAAACTGCTTTGAGAGTGTACCCTTCTAGGTTGTCTGCTTCTGATTCCACAGGAGCTATTTTCAACCCTAAATCGCAGATAACTGAAAGCAAAGCAAACTAATTCTTGGCTATAGACATGTAAATGAACTCTTTCCACTGGAGGGGCAACCCTCTCCCCTGTGGAAAAATCAGTTTGGCGACCATTTGCACATTCATTTCAATATTCCTTTAACAGTTGGGGTGCTAATCCAAGGTAGGTGGTTCAAATCTACTGTCCTATAGGGTCACTATGAGTCAGAATCGACTCAATGGTAACAGGTTTGTTTTTTCTGGTTTACTCCACATAAATTTGTGCTTCTCTGATTTCTCCTTTGAACTAGTTATTAACATCTACCTGGCTGCCCCGTTAATTAATGAGTTAAACAAAATCACTAACATATGTTCATTTTATATTTAAGAGCTATGATTTTACCTTTTTGCAAATAAGTACCCTTTAACATCCCCGAAACCCTGGTGGCGTAGTAGTTAAGTGTTACAGCTGCTAACCAAGAGGTCGGCAGTTTAATTCCGCCAGGTGCTCCTTGGAAACTCTACAGGGCAGTTCTACTCTGTCCTATAGGGTTGCTATGAGTCAGAATCAACTCGATGGCAGTGGCTTTGGCTTTTTTTTTTTAACACTCCCGATTTCCCTAGAAACCTCCCTCTAGCAAAAGCCTAAACTTTACTTTTTAGAATTCCCAGGATTAACTGAGAAGGGGAAAGTGCCATTCTGAATAGTGGGAACCTGAATTCTGAGCAGCAGGCCTTCCGTTACTGAGTTGCAAAATCTAACCCACAGACTGCCCACTTGTGATCCTCCTGCTAAAACATGGTAAGTGTTCTTTCAGTGCAAGCCATGGCTGGTCAGGTTTTATACGCCTACTGCTGAAAGTGTCCTTAAGTGGTGAACGGTTTGTTCTTGTCAGAGAACTAGGAGAAGTTCAGGCAGTCTGGAGAGCAGTGATTGGAGGAAGGGTAGTAAAATAAGCCTGGAGAACGTTGGGACTGGATCGCGGAAGCCATATACACCCCATGAGGAAGTCTGTGCTTTACAGGGGATGCGGAGTCTTCCCAGGTCTTACAGTAGGACAGAAAGCTGACCAGATTCATGGAAGGTGGTAGGGAGCTCGGGGGGGCAGGGTTGGAACTTCAGAGAGGGAGGCCAATTAGGTTTGCAACAGTCCAGGCACATGTTTCCTCCCAGGATATTCACCTCAGTTACTATAACTAAAGAATAATACAAAGTTGTCCTACAGTGGACCTTCTTTGTATTAGACTACCTGGGCGAGGAGGTGGGCACGGGTGAGAGGGCAGTCAAAAAGTGATCAAGTTCTGGGTTCTTTTTAAAAACTAAGGCAGCTTTATCACTTTCAGGCACATTTAAAGCTCAAACCAAGCTAAAAAAAATTATTGGCCAGGAGTGTCTCTCTTAAGAAATAAACTTTCAGAAATAATTAGGAGAAATAATTAAGAGTCTGACACACAGTAGGTGCTCACTGTGACTATTAACATTGTTGGCTTCTACTTACATTGTTCTTGCACTAATCAGCCGTCAAGTTGATTCCAACTCACAGTGACCCTATAGGACAGAGCAGAACTGCCCCACAGGGTTTCCAAGGGGCGGGTGGTAGATTCAAACTCCTGGGCTTTTCGTTAGCAGCCAAGCTCTCAACCACTGTACCACTAGGGCTCTGTTCTTGCACTAGCTGTATATAACTGGAGTCTGTTAACTTCATTAAAATCATTCAAGTCAATATTGCCTTTAAAACTTTATTACTATTATTTTTTTACACTATTTAAAATTTGATTAGGAAAGCCTGTTTGCAAAGATAGTCAAAGAACAAAGTTCAGGAAAAACTTCCTCGTCTAAACCTCTTCTGCAACTGCTGAACCAAAAAGTTTCCCTTGGGTATCTTTACAGAAGAAACAGTCTACAAGTTTTCAGTCACCTCTCCTCCCACCCACAACACAGATATGTAAGAGACAAACGTTCAAGGAGAATAAAGGTAATAAAACGCAAAGCCCTGAGCCATAAGAAAAACAGCTAGCTGTATTTCAGGAATTCTATCAAGAACTGACTATCTAACACAGCACCGAGAGGCCTGGATTATTGATCAGAAAGGTCACCCTGTCAGGCTTGCTCCCCCTCTGTTCCTGCACACAGGTGCACTGGAGTTACCACAATTAGCACTGAGTAAGGTCTACTCGGTTATTGTTGTCACTCTTCACGTAAAACATAACAGTTATTTTTTAATTTAAAATCGATGAGTGTCTGAAAGGCAGCCTTGTTTCTTCAGTATAAACGAGTCATTTGTCTTTGTAAAGCAGAACGCTTGGGTTACCACTCAAGGTGATAGTATTTTTTGTTTGGTTGTTGCTGTGGTGTTTTGAAGAACAACAATACACTGTTCTATGAACAGACCCCAAATTATTAAATACTACTTTTGAGATCCTTCTGCGAGGCGCTGTACAGAAATCACCAACCAACTCTATCAGTGTATTTGTTTGGGCTAGTTTTTGCTTAGAGAGGAGAACAGGGAGGCAAATCAAAACTGCTCATTTTATAACGACTGACACCTTCAATATTGCGGTAAACAAATACATACCTTTAAACGGAATGGATAAGGAGACAAGTCTCTTTCATAATGAATTAAGCATTGTCAGTTATGATTTTAAGCACGGTTTCCCGTACATTCATTTTGAGAATTTTCCTATTACGTGTCAGAAAGGAGAAATCACAAAGAAGCTCCTGTCTTTTTGTTCCGTTTTTTAAACAGTTTGCTGCAAGCTGTTCTTTAAAATGGCGTGGAGACAGGAGGCTGGGTGCTTTAACTGGAGGAAATAAGGTTAAACAAACAAACAAAAAAACCAAGCTGGAAAAAAACAAAAACCCTAGTAAGAACCACCTTGCCTGAAAACTTGGCTTTGACGTGGAGTTGACAAGGACTGAAGCATGCAGCGTCAAACAGGATGATTTTAAAGAGAAGACAAGAGGAACTGGTCTCCTGGCTGCACGCACTTACAAACAGAGGCTTTTCGGAGAAGGAGGCCTAAGTGAAAGCTGTCCCCTGGATACAATGTGTTCCCAAGCAGCCTCCGACAGGCCACAGAGGAGAGACAAACAGATGTGACCGTGGTCCCCGGCATTTGGCAACACCACTCACTGTCAGAAGAATACAGGCCTGGACGGGGCATCAGCTGCTCTGAAATGGAGCAGGTCTGTGGTGTCACGGAGCAGCAAGGCGGCAGAGATGAACGGGGACTGAAGGGCCCGCCTGGTGTGAATGTGCTCTGCTGGATCAGAACTGCTCCCCTCTGTGTGTCAATGTGTCTCAGCGTATTAAACTAATAAGTAAACATCAGTATCTAGCCTTTTCCTTTTGTAACAAAACGCACATCCAGTATAAAGTGCTTTCAAGCAGAGTATGTGCTGACTGCTTGGCGGGATTGCATTCCATCCTGAACAGCGTTTTCCTTCAAAGCCCCCTCCCGGCCCCTCACAGACATTGTCTCGCCGACATTCACAGCAGCCCTTTGCATCTGGTGTGGCCGATCCCCCCTGCCCAGTTCTTGGTTCTGACACCTCTTCTCTATGGCTGTGGTCACTCTGACTCCACTCTCTGCCTCAACCCCATTCACTTGTCTCTGGACTTAAGTTTTAGCGCAGCGTACTGAACTCGGCACTTATTTCCTAGTGACTGGGTCCTTGGCCTATCCTGGAGTTACTCTCTCAACAAACTTTCTGGAGCCTCAGGTCCTTGCCTGGACCTGCTCAGATGCTGCAGCTCTGGCTCTGAAATGCTGCCTGGTGACTGAGGCTTTCCCAGCAGGTCTTAGCGTTTCTAGTACTGCCTGCCCGACCTTCGTCCAAGCGTCATCGGCTGTTCCTGCTTCCCATCCCTGTTCACTGCCCACCTGCGTGGACAACAAGTTGCTCTGTTGATTAATCTCCCCTTATCTGTTGTCTGAGGCCCGCCCCACCCCACAGTGATCTGCCTGCCAGTCTGCCATCCCCCCAACAACCTCAGACCGATCGGCCCTGTCGGTGCCTCTTCTACCCCAGTCAGAAGGTAAGCTGAGACCTGCTTCCTTCCAGACTGCTTTCCCCTGCCTCAGGTGGCACTACAGGAGCTACTATTTACGCGTTGTCTATTTATGATATGCCAGGTCTGGGCTCAGGAGCTTGTCATCCCTGTAGCTCCTAGTCCCCCTGATGACCGTGAGGAGGCACCGCTGTGTGTCAGGAGCCTTCTCCGGGAGCTCTGGGACCTTGCTGCACTGCTGCTGCCCCACTGCCTGTCGAGAACTCTCCTGACTCCTCGAAGCAGTGCCGGTGTGGCTGAAATGTAGTGAGAGAGCAGAGAGCCGGCAGAGGCCGGGTGAAAGCTGCTAGGTGGTCCAGGGACCTGATAAAATCATGTGTAAACTGTGTGCATGCACACCTTTCTAGTAGGAGGTCCACGGTTTCATTCCGAGTCTGACCCACTAACACAAAAGGCTGCCAGATAATAGACAAGGGAGATTGATAACCAACTGCTTGCGACCTAAAACAGAAAATACCTACCTTAAAATTACTATGGACTATTCAAAATATTCTACACACTTAGGTCACCTTTCCTAATCCCAATATCACCAACAAGAATTTGATGATGTAAGTTTAAAAAGGCCTCATCCAAATATCTATACTTCCATGCGTTCTAGCTGAAAAGCAACCGTCACTCTTAGCCTGCTTTACCTTTCTTCACAGCACCCTGAACTAGTATTTCCAAATGAGCGAGTGATATGCATGTATGTTTGCAGAGAGGTACGGAAGGGTGAGCAACAAAACACCGACAATGATAAACTCTATGTGATGCCATTTTCTGGGAAAAAAATTTTTTTAAAACCTCTCATTATTATTGAATTCTTTTTTGCAATAAGCAAAAACAAAAACAAACAAAAAAAGAATTATAACTAGAGCAATCAGAAACAGCAAAACATTGGAATTAATAAACTAAGTGGATTTGGCACTGGAGGTTTTTCTCTGTCAAAGGGACAGGAAAGCTTTTCATACTGTGGAGTGTGGCGGTGGTCCAGCTCTTGGTTCTCTTCACACCGTGGAGTGTAGAGGTGGGCCAGCTCTTGGTTCTCTTCACACTGTGGAGTGTGGTGGTGATCCAGCTCTTGGTTCTTTTCATATTGTGGAGTGTGGCGGTGGTCCAGCTCTTGATTCTTTTCACACTGTGGAGTGTGGTGGTGGTCCAGCTCTTGGTTCTTTTCACAATGTGAAGTTTGGAGGTGGTCCAGCTCTTAGTTCTCTTTACACTGTGGAGTGTGGAGGTGATCCAGCTCTTGGTTCTTTTCACAATGTCAAGTGTGGTGGTGGTCCAGCTCTTGGTTCTTTTCACACTGTGGAGTGTGGAGGAGGTCCAGCTCTTGGTTCTTTTCACAATGTGAAGTGTGGAGGTGGTCCAGCTCTTGGTTCTCTTCACACTGTGGAGTGTGGTGGTGATCCAGCTCTTGGTTCTTTTCACACTGTGGAGTGTGGCAGTGGTCCAGCTCTTGGTTCTTTTCACACTGTGGAGTGTGGTGGTGGTCCAGCTCTTGGTTCTTTTGGCCTGATCTGCATTCGGGATGAGTCAGGGAGTCAGAAGCTGCTCCTTTTGACTCCATCATTTCTGTTTTCCTACTAGAGTTTTGAAGAAGCACACCGTCGCCTTATTTGTCAATGTTCAAGAAGCATTTTTACCAACCTTGGATGTGAAATTCTTTTTGCCTCAATGCCCTTACCTGCAAGAACTATGATTAGAATACTACTTACCTCAAAGGTTTTCTGAAGATTTTATTTAGAAATCATTCACATAAAACATTTGGTACAGAGCCTGTACACTGTATGCAATCAATAACTGTTAGTTATTAATCTTACGACTTGTATCATTCCCATTTTACAGATGAGAAGCCCAGGGCACAGAAAGTTAAATAATTTTTCCACAGTCACAGAGATCTATGAGAACACAGGGAACGTCTGAGGAGAATGTGAGGCTATGCTGAGGTGAGTCAGCTGGTCCATAAGCAGAATATGGTAAATGGCAGGCTTGGAAAAGGTTCCTTACTGTTTTGTTGTTTGTCTCTGATGGAGAATTGGAAGGACCTTGATGGCAGGTTTTTGTGGTACCAACATACCCAGAAGGATGCTTAGTTCTGAGTGTCAGGAAAGGCACACCAAATAAATCCATGACAGTATAAATCTGTTACATTTGAACACTACCAATATGCTGCAATAGGGAAATAATTATGGTCATTTCTAAGCAACAGGTAGGTTTTTTTTTTTTTTGTAGTTAATAGAAAGGCTAAATTTATTTTTAGTGTTTGACTCTGCTTGCTTTAAATGTGTCAGAGCATATAAGAATAAAATATATGTTTTCATTTAGAACTCAGAAAAACCTATAGGAGCTGCTCCTGCGAGTCTGAAACCCACCAACATTCTCCGGTCAGCCCATTACTGCGGATTCTCCCTCGGCTGCCTCTAGGCGCTTCCTACTTCACAGACTTCTTTCTTCTTCCATGTAGTACCTTCCATACTTTGTCTAAGGGCCGAAGTGACAGCTACTCTGATTCTATCATTCCTTGTGTGTTCATAAACAGACACATCCATATCCCTAAGCAGCTCATTTCAACAGTTTTTCTTTTTGTACCTCTTCATTATTTTTCACAAATGATACCAGAAAAGTTGTGAGTGTTTTATACAATTCAGGTAGCAATTTGAACTTTCTAAGTATGAAAAAAAAAAAAACTATGAGAATGAGGAAATTCTCACATTTGGGGGAATGTTAACCTGTTCACAGAATGAATTACTCAACAGGGCTTCTCAAAGGCTATTTGGGAGAACTGTTGTTGTATCGTGGCTTACGTGGTACTGATATCATGCGTCCTTACCTGTCCAATACGTCCAGATGTTTTTAAGGAACTGCTAGTAACCAAGGTCATATGCATGCATGAACACTACAGCACTCTCTTCTACCCTTTTCAAAAAATCTCCTTTCCACATTCTTAGTTCTGCCCATTTCTGATAGCTTGCTCCTTCTCTCTGCAGAATTCCACTGTGCTCTTGAGTCTAAACATACTTTCTCTTCTTTAAACTTTCCTAACCACTCAGTACTCTTCCGAGTGCTTCTTCTCTGTGTTTCGACACCAATTTGGTGTATTTCTCTTGCTACGATTGCCAAACAGTATGGCTTCCAGCTGTTTTCAGTGTAGAGTGGACTGTCGGTTAGATACATACTGAGAACATCTTGAGGCCAAGAACCAAGTCCAATTTCCAGAACCTGGCTTTGCTTCTGTCATATATTAGGAGAACAATAAATGTTTTTTGAACTAAAACCAATCTAACTGTAAAAATTATCGCCTCGACATTTCATTTGGCAACCAACCATGCATTTTTTTATGATAACATTTCTACTTTCTTGAACTATTATTTAAAATCACTTAAAAACATTCATTTAACAATGAACACATCTTGACTATGTATCAGATATTCTGCTAGGTGCTAAACAAAATACAAAGAAGATAGTTCCCATCGTCAAAGAGCTCAGAGCCTAATACAGGAAACACACATGAACAGGAAATTACATTACAATGGAGTAAGTCCACAGGGCTACAGTAGCAGGCCATCTCTTTTGGAAAACTGAGGAAAATTCATTTCGTCTGAGTTCAAATTTGAATATTGTCTCTCCAAGCAGAATATAACGTATTTGAGGCATCTTGGAGTATTCTTTTATTCTTCACACCATAGTACCTAGGAAATAGTAGGGACTTAGTAAACTGACACTGATTTAATTTACTTGATTCCTAGCTATAATTATACATTTCTGGAATCTGTTTATCACTGATATGTGGTATGGAGTTTCAATAATACTATAATTTCCATAAAAATGGTAAGATAAAGCTAATGTTGATCTTAGAAGAAATAAAAAAAAAATCAAAATAAACATGATTCGTTAGGGTATTCCATAAAACACAAGAAAATAGGTGTCTACATTCCTTAAGTTGGGGTCTTGACACTGGTAATGTCTTGTATCTTACTTAAAAAAAAAAATCAGGATACAGATTCAGGCCTAATTCTACCTTCTGTCTCTGATAATGTCACTACAAAATATTTCATAGAATGGCATGGTTGCCATTTGTAATACCTATTCACAAAGTGATGGGATATTCCTAATATTCTTAAGTTTTCTGAGTGAAGTCCATGAGTTACACATTTCCATATCCACATCACCTAGCACAGTATGTGGTATTTGTATATGTTTACTACATTGTGCTCAATTACCATATTCCCCTTTTTGACATCTCAGACTATAAACCAAGCTTTAAGTCCAGTCCTGAGGTCCTCGGGTAGCATTTTGGAAGAGAGGTGTGCTCAGTTTCTACCACCAGCTCAGGGGGTGGTGGATTTAAAACAGCAGAGTAGAGAATATATCTATGTATGTGTGTGTGTGTATATAGGTATGTGTGAATGTATAATTGTGTGTACACACACACACACACATATATATATACTATTTTGAATACATGTTGGTTTCTTAAGTCTTAGAATTTATAACCTGAATTACCAGGCACGTCCCAACTTACTGAGTTTTGACTATGGGATATTAGGTTCGACATTTTCACATACTTTATCTCATTAATCCTCACATAAAACCCATTAAATCTCTGAGGAGCCTGAGGTCTGAAGACACTGTTTTCTGTCAAAGGTCACGTACACAGAAAACAAAGTTATTATACTTAAATCAAGGTATGTTTGTCTCAGAAGAATTACTTTTACTCCCCTCTGCATACTAACTCATTCAACTTGTTTTATTACGCTCTAAAAATTTTTTTTAATAAGCTTCTGAAAGTTTAATGCATGCTATGCCCTGTGCCATAGACAGGACTGGGAAAGAGAAAAGGTATGGTGTTCATTTTCTAGGAGCTCAAGTCTACTGATTGTGTGGGCAAATGACTCTAACCCACTTTTCAAAAAGAATTCCAAACCAGCAATCAAGGCATTCTAGGCCTTGCCTTGTGAGAATGAGCACACATGATATGCCATGTTTGGGGCTGTATGAGTGATTCGGTATGAATGGAGTTGTGCAAATCTGGAGGAGACGAGATGAAGCCTTCCTGGACACAGCAAGTTTCAGTAAGTTCAATGAATCTGCCCATTCATAATTATTTTAAACTCTCTAGGAAAAAAAAAAAAGGAATGAAGCTGTTCATTAGACTGAATTAATCAATTTATTAACGAAACAGACAAACTGGATTCAGTGGAAAAAGACCTGCCCATAAGTCTCTTTAGACAGCGTTCTGGGTTTTGTTGCAGGTGTAGTCACAAAGTTGCTACTCCAGTAAAGGGATGGAATCAACTGCAGATCCATCTCCAAGGCAGCTCCTGAAGTTGAGAGGTTCCCCTCATCAGAAGCCAACAACTCACCTACATGACTGAGCTGGCAAATATAGGCTCAGGGCTGAAGTCTGTTTTGATTTTCTGTAAAGCATCCCAGGATGTTGCTTGTTGAGAAGACTTATGGTAATGTCATAGTTCTACATGCAGTAACATACATTTGCTGAGTAGGACTGCTACAGAGCAGTCGAAACATGGCTGCCACTTTTGTCTTCATGTTGGGGAGGCACAGAGATTGCGTAATTTAAGAAAAGGCCAGAACAGCTGAAACTTCTCAAAGTTATCTCAACTTGGAAACACATCAGGACTGTGACACCCCATAAATAAAAACTTACTCGAACTTAGGTTACTGTTTATTTGTAGAATTCAGTTGGGGATCTATGGCCCAGGTATATGCCATCTCCTTTACACTGCCTTTGCTGATTCTCATTGCTAGAAATAGTCTCTCACTCCTTGGAGAAAAGTGTTTTCTACCATTCATACAATAGCTATATAGTTACATGAATGAGCTACAGCATAGTCCTTGAAGGTAATGGGGCCCATATCTAATTTTTTTAAAGTAAATTTCCCTTAGCACTTACATGCCTTGCCAATAACAAGTAATTATTAAAAAGTTACTGAATAAAATTTAACAAGGCATACCAGGGTTTTTATGGCAACTTGTTTTTATTATAACCGATATTTTTATTGGGGCTCACATTTCTTTACTAAATAATTGGTTACTTTTGGAAATAAAGAACCATAAAACTTATTTGGTCCATTTCTTGAGGCTAAGAAAATAAATATTTGCAAAACCAAGCTCATACACTAGAGCCAGCTTTGAAAGCATATGCATGACAATTCAGAAATGCTTCTCTAGACAATCTTGAATTTCATTAGGTGTAACTTTCTGAAAATAACGTTTTCAGTCAACCCTCCTCTTCTGTGATTTTTTTTTTGGGGGGTAGATGAATGAACATTATGTCCATAAAACTTTTAAAGATTTGCTACCAAATGTTTACTAGACTATGAAACAATGTAATAGTCATCCAAGTTACTGGAGGCTTTTGATGATTCCATGGAAACGAATGTGCGATAATCAGGAGGAAGAGGGCTTCAGGATTCTCCAAATCCAATTCAGTTGAAGATTTTGAAAAATGGGGATGCAACAGTTTTCATTCAGGATAGTTTTGCCATTGAAATTCTTGGAATAAAATGTCCTCCTTTATAATTCTTTTAATTCAGGTTTCATCTGAAGAAGTCTATCACTCTATTTAAAAGGTCTATCACCTTTAAATGTACACAAAAAAGCAAACTATTATACAAAATTAATTTCTAACATAAGCCAAGTTTTTCTGTCATTTATATAGTGCATTTATTCGAAAAAATATTCAAGCCCCTATATTTTAAAAATTTGAGATATCAAATAGCAAATGATCAATGATCACATTAGCCATGATTTCAGAATATTATCATTTTTTCTCTGCACATTAATAAACAAACCTAAATAATGTTTAAGATTACGGCTTCAGAACAGATTCAACAGCTTTGCTTAAAAACAAGGTATCAGATTTCAGAAACCCATCAAACTAATTTTTATAGAGTTGAGAAACAAGAGTTGAAGACTGTAAAACTTCACCGTTTGACCATTTCTGTTTTCTCATAAATGGGGATAATGAGAATATATACCTCATAGGGTAATTCTGGAAATGAGTTAAAACACATAACATGAAAGGTAATACCACTGCATTAACTATAAAAATGGGAGAAAATTTTTTATTCTCCAATTTAGGTGGTATATTTTAAATTCTCCCCTGGTTAAGAGTGTGGTATGCTCTGGAGCCAGAAGGGCCAGAGTTCAATTCCTGCTCTTCCACCTAACAACCTGGGTGAACGTAGGCATGCTACTCAACGTTTTTATGGCTCACCTTTCCCATCTGTAAAATGAAGGCAGAAACAGAAGCAATCTCATAGGGTTGATGTAAGGGTTAAATGAATGCCTTGCTCACAATGTGCACTCCAAAAGAGTTGCCAACAATTTCCTACAAAGACAACTTGTATATGATAAATTGAATACGGTATAATTTGGCATTTTTTTTTCCCAATCATAAATGCAAAGAGGCAGAGAAACTCTGTTGACCAGAATATATTATACTGTTTACAGTAAAGCTGGGGAAACACAATAGGTTTATCACTAGCTAGTAATGTATTCCACAAGTTCACATATAAGAGTGTTATCTATACTGATACAGTAGAACATGGCATACCAAATCATGGGTTCTCAAGCTGACTTCCCACAGTACTTTATATCTTTTTTGTGAATCTTAAATTCCACTGCAGAGAGGGCACAGTTTATTAGAGGAACAAGTTCAATATAGCTGGTACATGGTATCCAAGCAGGGAGTATTAGAGGTGAGGCTGGAGAAGTAAGAAACACTAGGCCAGGAAGGGCCTTGTAAGCTATGTTTAGGACTTGATCCCAAAGGCAACAGGAAACTATTACATCTTTTTAATCAGACACAAACGGGTTTGAGTTTTACAAATGTCACTCTGACTACAGTGTTGAGAATAGATGGAGGGGGCAAGGGTGAGAGAATTAAAGGAGTGAAGGATAATGTCCGGGTTTTTCTGACCAGATTACAAGCTCCTGTAATGCAGAGGCCACAGTACCGGGGTCCCATCCACATCACCAAGCCTAGAGCCTTCTATGTACTAGGTAGGACCTTAAAGGTCTGTGAAAGTAGTGCAGGAATCATCATGTCTATCTAGAAACATAGATGATACCATCCTAAAAGAACAGTAAATCATCAAATGTTAAATGTGTAATTAGAGGAATGTGACCTTGGCCATTTATTGCCCTAATTGTCTGTCACCTCACTTAAAAATCAATATATTATGTAGAAGCCCTGGAAAATTGGAATTAAAAAAAAAACCATAATTAGACTATTCTGGGTATATGGCGACAGTGACATTGTTGATTCTGAATCTATACAAAAACATGTAACATAACTAAAAACCCCTGGACAACATCTATGATAACTAGGTGACAACATATACCCAAAACTAAAAAAAGCAAGTGGTTAGGTACATATCACAGACAGCTATGAGACGCCATGATACCAGCATCTGTGCAGGAAAAAGCAGAAGGATTTTCAGGCAGCCTGTGATACAGGGAAATCCACAAAGCTCCAATAGATACTTAATGGAAAGTACAGAGAGCAAAGATGAAAAAAAGGTGATGAATTTGGGAGGTATTCTGTAGGGTCCAGTTTATAAACCAGTGGTTAGGTCTGGGGTGCTGAATGAGCTTGGAGCCTATGAACTCTTGAAATTAACAAGCTAAGCTACCTTCCAGGATGAAATCCCACACTGAGGAAAAACAGCTGAAACAGAAGCAAAACAGGACAGGACAGAGGCCACAGGGGCAAAGGAAAGAAAAAGTCCACATAAAAATGGGAATGGAAACAGAAGACCCAGATCTGGGAAAATGTGAGGCCATAATTTTGACTGTTTTTTTTTTGAAGCTAACAGAAGAGGAAGCTCTAAAGTTATGAAATTAGAAAGCCATCCTGTCCCCCGTCCCCCTCCTAAAGGCAAAGCACATCTTATTTCCCACGGAAGAAAAAAAAAGAGCAAAAGAAAAGTATTGTGAGTGAATCCCATACAAAACTATTATAAGAAAAAAGATAATAAGCTCCTCAGATACTGTGAAAACACTCCAGAAATATACCTATAAAAATGAAAACTATAAGCAATTATTTTAAAATGAGCTAAGGGAAAATAATGAAGATGAAAGAACAACATAAATCACTATTAGAGAAGTTTGGAAATGAGATGACTGAATAAAAGAAAGATTTAAAAAGAGAGATGACAGAATTCAAGAAATAATTAGAAACAAGGAAAAGGTCATTTCAGAAATGAAACTAAACTAGAAGGAACATAAGGGTGAATAAATACAATGAAGAAATAGAATGTGAGAATATAATGAAATACACAAAGGATGAAAATGTGAAAATTGAAAAACAAAAGATAAAAAAGGTTAGAGGGCAAGAGATAGCTACAGAAGATAGGCAAAGAAGATCCAATATATGTATGATAGAATTTTCTTGAGCAAACAAAACCAAAGCAATAAAACAAATATTAAAAATTATAATTGAAGAAAACCTTGAAATTTATTTTAAAATAATAAAAACCACTTACTAAATGAGCATACATTATCCCTGAGTAAAAACACCTAGAATGACTAACATTAGAATATAGTATAGTGAAATTCTTAGGCTTCGAAGAAAAGAAAAATATATATTGGGCATCCAGGCAAAACCAAGTCACTTATATGTGAAAGAAAATTAGACACTGAGCAATGTTTTATGTAAGACCATGAAGTAACATAATTAGAGAGCGTTAAGGAAAGAATTTGTGAGCCGTGGCTTTTACAGTCAGCCAAATGGACCTTTAAATATAAAGGCCGGAGACAAACGGTTAAAAACGTGCAGGAACTCGGGGAATACTGTTCCCATTACCCCTTCCAGAGGAATCAACTGGAGAAGAAAGTTCAGACAAACAAAAAGGATAGACAAACACTGACCTATGAACTGGGGTGAGCATTACAAATATATTTACTTGTAGAATTAAAACTAAATGATGATTATAGGAGACAGCATAGTATTGAATGGCTATATGCTTCCATGTAGCATCTAGAACATACAGTGCAAATATTTAAAAATGGAGGGAAATGAAAACTATATACAAAAATAGAAAACATTTGATGACTGACTTATAACAGAGAGAAAAAAAAAAAGGCAATGGAGGACAAACCATTAATGAAACACAACAAGAGCTACCTAAACAAAGCAGGACGCAATAAGGGCGGAGGAAAGAGTAGAAGATTGACTTCTTTGAAGTCCACCTTGTGTAGATTTGACTGTGGAACCTGTAAATATTTTTATATTGTTACAAAAAAATACATTCTTAAAAGCCTCTAAAAATTATAATGAAACGAATGATCACACAAATATATCTACACTTACGAGCTATTTCAAGTGATTTTAAAACACAGAAACTTGACTGGATATTCTTAGTGAAATATGTACTAAAGACAAAAGAACAGTCAAAGAAAAAAATCTTAAACTACTTTTAGTAATTACTTTACTGGTGGTCACGATAGTATAGTGATTCTGAGAATGCTCTTTGCATACAGTGGGGTAAATGAGTAATTATGCTGGCGCCATTGAAATGTAATATTTTTAATGTGGATGAAAAGAGAGAGTAAAATCAGTGATGAAAAATACAAACAACGAAGTCTTGAATTTGAACTGAATCTGTCAGTATGAACAAATACATTTTATCTTAAATAAAAAAAAAAAAAATCTAAATTTCCCTGAAAAGGCCTGGAAACGACAAACCTAGCATTCAGATTGTGGTTCCTAAAGGTTATTTCCCAATAAAGGAGTCAGAGACTTCTGGTCTAGACAAGGAAAGGTCCAATGAGTCTAGAAAATGTAAACATACCAGAAAGCAAAAAAGAAAGCGAAGATTAGCAGGGAAGAAACAGACTCAGGAACCACCTTGAATAACCTTCCATTGGCTGAAGGTGAGTTGATTTTAGCATCAATTCGGATAGCAAATATAATGGATTGAAGCACGTTAAATGTGTTTAAATCAATGGTTCAAAACAAAACAGAATAAAATCTCACTGGCCACCTTTGGAAAATGCTAAGAACCAATTCTTTTTTTAAAAACTGAAAACTACAGGGAAAGAATCAAGTATTTATCTTGCTTTCCCTATATGATCTGTACCTCCAAGTGATAAAGCAGTTGAAGTTTTTCTCAACAAAAATATTCAAACCAACAAGCAAAAACAACAGTTATTATTTAATAATAGAATTGTTATATAATAGTTATTTAATACAATAGAATTATTATTCAATATAACAGAATCATTATTTAATATTAATTATTACTTTGCAATCACTAATGAATGCATGAATTCAGGCAGTGATCACTGTCACTAATAAACCACAGAGATGATAAGGAAGCGTGTCCTTCCTGGAAGTGAGAGAAGTATAAAACAGCCCCTCTGAAACCACTGTGCCCTCCCCCCCGCCCCCGCCAAGTGAACCAGAATCTAAACAAATCTCTCTCTATAAATGCCAATTATAGTAAACACAGGGGACAGAGGAATACACTAAACCACACGAAAACCAAAACCAAACTCACTGCTGTTGAATCTATTCTGACTCATAGTGACCCTGTAGGACAGAGCAGAAGTGTCCCACAAGGTTTCCAAGAAGCGGCCAGTGGATTCCAATTGCAACCTCTTGGTTAGCAGCCAAGCTCTTAACCATTGCCCCACCAGGGTTCCATGCAGATAAAAATCAAGAACTTTTCTCAGATGTGGGGAACTTTATAGGGGAAACAATCTGACTTCTTCATATAAAAACAGAGAGATGGAAAGGGAATTTATAGATCAATAGGAATTTAAGTGACAAATATCAACTGATTACAACAAATGGATCTCATTTGGATCTCAATTCAAACAATGTGTAAAACATTACACAATTTGGGAAATGGGAACATCGACTGAATATGTGATGATATTAAGGAATTACTGTTATTTTTCATAGATGAGATAATGGTATTGTCGCTTTTTTTTTAAAGAGGCTAACATATTTTTTACACAAATAATGTGTTCCTTCTGTTTGTTTGCCAATCACACCCCTCCTGAGGTATTTTCATAAGCAGCACTATGTGAATTTTCTTTTTTACAACAACATGTAAAAGAAAAAAAACTGGCATAATGGTGTTTATGAAAATAGCTTGCAGGGGGAGGGCATGGTTGGCACAAACGTAGATGGCGCACGTTATTTGTGTAAAAATACGGTGTATCTCTCTTAGAGAAACATACTAATATATTTCAGTTGAAATATGTGATACGGGGGGTTTGTTTCAAAATAATTTGGGGTTGGTGGAAGGAGTGGGCGGGGTATAGATGAAATAGACTTACAATTGCCTAAACCAGCTGATGGATAAACTGAATTTATATTTTTCTCTGCACTTCTGAGTATGATGAACTTTTCCATAAAAAAATGGGAATAAAATAAAATAAAAACTGCTTTTACCACCCTGGCAATGCAAGTGAAAGGGCATCTTTTCAACCCTTTAGCTGCCAGTATAAAGCCGTTACAGGTTTCTCGAAGCTTGGGGAAAGAGAATCTCCACAATTTTAAGTGACCAAATGTGAAATTAAATCAGGTTATCCGTGAGTCTATGTCATCTACTCTGCATATACCCCTGGACTGTAACTTGATGTAAAAGATCAGAAATCTGCATCTGAGGTTTATTGTCCTTAGAAAGGATAATGCACGGTTTTTATTCCATCTTTCTAATTAGTAATTTAAGCATATGTTCAGCATTTAACTCTAAATGTTTGCCTTTTCCCCAAGCTCGAAGACAGCTGTCCAAGATTGGAATGCCAGAAAACATTTAAATATCAACATCTGTTGAATTATGCTAATTTAGTGTAATATAATTGGGCATGAGTTGGAATTGATCGGAAGTCTATAGAATAAACAAAAGCAAACTCTCACCGATATTTTGGCATACAAACAAATCACTAAGGGATGATGGAAAAAATATTCATTTCTAAAGAGAAAAGCAAAGTGAAAGTGCTGATTATAAAGATACTGATTCTTTTTTAAAACATAGTTCAAACTCTATGGGACTTTTTTGTTATAAAAAATTTAAAAAAATTGATCTCATAATTGAATGGAAATGCAAATTAGATAAAACGGGCGACAGTTGATATTTGAATATTTTATAATTAAGTTGAACATACTAATGATGCTTAAATATATATTAAATACATTTAAATATTTAATTGCAGGAATCACCCTGCAATCTAACATAATTAAATATATTAGACTGCATTATGAGCAGTTACCGCAAAATGCAAGACTTGAGGTGATTTTTGTCCTATAGACATAAAATGGTATTCTTCAACTGAAAGCATTATTGAGGTAGGAAACGAATTTAGCAGGTTTATTCCAGGGACTATAAGGTACAAATTAACAAGTAACAGCTGTTGTTTATTGTATTGTTGATTTAAAATATTAATTTTACAATGCTTTTATTAATAAATCCAGAACGTATAACTTGTTTGTTCTGGGCACTATTTTGGGACACACACACACAGATTAACACATTCCCAAATGCACCTGTAATGAAGCTATAACCCAGGCAGCAGCGGTGGGCCAAGCTGCTGTTGATACAGCCCTGCAGGTGTACCTTAGTCATTTCCTTGGGGAACCACGGCTGGGAGCTAAAGGTTAGACCAGTATCCACACCTATTCATCACAGGGCCAATTTGGGGGGTGCCAACTGTGAAACAGACACCCGTCCTGAAGGAAATGGCCTTCACAAATTTATCTCAACTACAGGTCCCTGGAACAGCTTTTACATGCTAACTATTTGCCATCATTAGTGACCACGGCCAAATTCTACTGCAGTTCTAGAAGGGTGAGGCTGGGGGTACTCCTAGGCATGTGAAAACGTCAAGTTCATCTACCAGATTTCAAGACAGAGGGGACCTAAGCCATACGTGCCTCACTACAAAGCCGTGGGTTGTTTTTCATTTACCACACCCTGCACACATGACGTCTTTCTGATTGGCAAGTCTCCCCGACTCCACCTTTTTTTTTTTTTTTTTTCCCCTCCCTGTGTGGGTTATTCATATTAAATGGAGAAGCAATCTCTCTAAATTCTAACTGGCTGAAAACTAATTTTATTTAGTATAACCACAACTTAAAATAACCGTCTCTAATCATTAAAACCTTGGCAAGGAATGTTAGGAATTTCAGGATGACAAAAAGACAGTAGGCTTGAGAATTGGCAATATGAGAATAGGGCCTTTTAAAAAATACAATAATTTGGTCATATAGGATAAAATAGATTAATTAAATCCCTCAAAAGCCATTTTATATCGTACATGTGGTATATTTCCAATTATTCTACTCTAAGTATCTAAAAAGGCACTTTCCTATCTGGAGGACAGGTAAACCATGAAATCTAATGCTAACTTAAAGTTTAGAAAATAAATAAGATAAGCATTAAAATTTTTATTTTTGAAATAAGTATTTAAAGGCAGTTTCCAGTCATCATTTTGAACATATAAATATAAAATAAACTGTAAAATGTTGAGTGATATAACTTGCTTTACAATATGGCATTAAGTCATGACAGCTTTAATATGGGTTTTGTTTTTTGTTTAGCTTTAATATGACAAAGGAAAATGTGTTTCAAAATCCTAAATTTACAAAAATGGGGTAATTTTGTGCCTTAACTAATTAAAATAAAGCATCATTTACTTTTGTTGATACTATAATTTCTGTGAAAAGCAACATTAAACAAATAGAGTCCATGTCATTAACCAGCACTCTAATGAACTGTTATCCAATCCCAATTTATTAACAGCTGCTGAAAAATGTAGTAATTAATAGTTTCATTTATTTCTGGCAGACCTACAAAATGACAAATAGTTTTGTATCTGTTGTAAATTAGGTCTCCTTCCTGAACAACAGATGACACTATGGGGAGGAGCGAGCAAGATGAATCCTTGAACCTCTCTGGATCTTTAGAAGATCAAATAAAGAGCATGTAATTCTACGTGTTACGTCTGTAGCAAACGAGTAGTCTGTATTATATGAAAACGAAGGTGCTCTGTATGAGCCAAAGTAGGAACGCTCCTTCTAACCCGATGGGGGAAGGCTGACATGAATGTGTGTGTGTGTGTGTGAGGGTGTGTTTTGATTCTCTGATTAAATCTATCACTGCTTTTTCATTTGAGGAGATTCCTTTTACTACTAATCAAGCAAGATAACAGCAAAAAAAAAAAAAAAAAATTCCTCCCTACTATCAATTAATGACATAAAAAATTAAAGGACGCAGCATTCTGAGATTAGCAAATCACGTGACACTTAGTAGCTGATGCTCATACTTCCTGGAATGAAGCACAAGTCAATGAGAAAACACGTTTCTAAAAAAAGTAGGATTTAACAATATCCACAATAAAAATGTTTTTACTTCATTCCAAATCGTACGTCAGAATACCAGATGATGTGGTCTCTGAGTCAGCAATAAAAATAACGTAAGGAACCAGTGCAAATTAGATAAAACAAAAACAAAAGATAGCAGATCTAACAGGAAAAGACCAGACGTGGTCTAAATAATTCAATAAAACTGCTTCTTAAAATAGTTGTATTAAAACTATAAAGCTTTCTGCACAGATTTTTAGAATAAAGACTAATAAACAAATATAAACATGTGTTAAAAGATTAAGATCTTTCCAAAAATGACACTTCACTTAGTCTTGGCATTACTTAACATATGTTTGTAAGTGACTTTCAATTTGCGAAGGTTATATTGAACTTTTAGGTGCCAACTAAAAGATTTTAACACGTGAAATAATGACATCTAATTCGATTATGACTAAAGTAGAGCGACAGCTTTTCTAATTTTGAAAAACACAAAATTATTTTTATATACTAAATATATATAATAAAAAAAGATTGGATGTAAGGTCTGGAATTCAAGACAAAGATTTGGGTTGAAGAAATAAGCCTGAGTGGTGCAGTCGTTAAGAGCCAAAAGGTCAGCAGTTAGAATCCACCAGCTGCTCCCTGGAAATCCTATGGGGCAGTTCTACTCTGTCCTGTAGGATCGCTAGGAGGGGCAGTTCTACTCTGTCCTGTAGGATCGCTAGGAGGGGCAGTTCTACTCTGTCCTGTAGGATCGCTATGAGTGGAAATCGACTCAATGGCAACGGATTTGGTTTTTGGGTGCGTGTGTTTTCCACTTATAAAATGGATTGCATGCAGTGATTGCTCAAAAACCACTCCTGAAGGAGCCTCTGGGTGGCGCAGTTAACATGCTCAGTGGCTAAAGGAAAGGTTGGAGGTTCAAGACCGCCCAGAGGCACCTCAGAAGAAAGGCTTGGCAATCTACTTCTAAAAAATCAGCCAGTGAAAACCTGATGGAGCACAGCTCTACTCTAACACACGTGAGGCCATCGTGAGTCAGCTCCCACCTGGTGGGAGCTAACAATGACAACGACGATAGCAGCTTTGTCCCAGGTATATTATAATTTTACTAAGAAAAAAAAAACAAGAAACATGCCTGCTAACTATTAAATATTAACAGTGATAAGTAACAAGTAGGTAGTTTTTACTTTTATGTAACACTGTATGTGCTTTTATGCATCTATTTATTTGATTTTGTGTTTTCCTGAGTTTTTATTTATATTTTATATATATTTATGTTTTCTTTATACTTGCAAAGGTTTTAAGGTAAGTAAAAATAACTGAAGAGCATGAAAAACTCTGAGACACTCATAAAATATTAGATGAGAGATAAAATACAATAAAGCTGAACAAAATTTTCATAGTAGGAAAATGGACAGAGAACATTAAAGAAATGGAAGAAATGACTGGAAATTAAAACTCCACAGACTTACTGAACAGAAGTATCCCATGGGAATAATCAACAAGATGGAAGCAACAAGGAAGAATGTAAGATAGGGAACATGTCACTGCAAGCAAAAGCACTGAGAAATCTTGGGGGAACCCATCGAATTCATATCTGATGATATTATCACAGCGCTACTATCTGACACACCTGCTCTATGAAAAAAGTGTCCCACAGGGAATAAAAAACAGAAGAAACTAAAAGGAAGATGTGTAAGAGTAGTACCACTTGAATCAATTAAATTATACCTGCATCAAAAGTCAGTATGCTTCTCTCTCAAAAGTTTGGTTATAGGGTCCATTAAGTGTCATATCTGAGAAGAATGTGAATGTTAATTATGTTTAGAATAAACATGTGGATAAATAAAATGCACTGATATTTTATTAGTAACTTGGATATGATGCACTGGCGTATTACGCTGAGTACTACTGATGGTACGCAGGCATGGGGGTGGACGTGCCTGCCAGAGTGTGAAGGGTGAGAAGCAAGAATCCCAAAAGAAGCCTACCACTGTAGGAAGAGGCAGAAGTATGGGATGCCTTGGTGAGCACAGGGAATCTTCTATTGATAAAGTAGAACTTCCTGGTAGATTAAAATCATTAAAAGGGTTATTTGTTTAAGGAAAAGGAGCCCTGGTAGCGCGGTGGTTAAGCCTTGGCTGCTAACCAAAAGGTAGGCAGTTCGAGCTCACCAGCCAGGAGAAAGACGTGGCAGTCTGCTCCTGTAAGGATTACAGACTTGGAAACCCTATGGGCAGTTCTACTCTGTCCTATAGGGTTGCTATGAGTAGGAATCGACTCAGTGGCAATGGGTTGTTTACGGAAAACCTTAATAGGGTGTCCCTTTTTTTGGATATTGTTACACATAGAACAGCCTATGAGGTGGGAGAGAGACAATTCTCCCGCACCTGTCATTAGTCTAGATGATATTAAAGTGGATGTGGCAGAAAAGGAGAAACGGCATGGGCTGGACACCCAGCCCACAACCAAACTGTACTGTAACTAGTGGTAGGGGTAACAATGTGCTCAGAACCATCTACAGCAGTTCCCCTGAGGTGCAGAGGGTGAGACGCACCACACTGCGAAGGCTAAGCTGTGTCCGTGGCACTCACCTAGGGCTCTCTCTAGCGAGGGACGCCTGCCTCAGGGGCTGAGTCCACTGAGAGCAGACCACTTGTGCACTGTCTTTTCTTACCTGCCTGGTATATGTTGGGAGTAAATGATCCCACAATCCATTGATTTAATGCGCTGCAGTTCTCTTCTCTAACCTTTAAGATTTTTCTCATGTTGAGAAAAGGAAGTGCAGTCGCTCATCCAGAGGGGTAAGAAAAGTCAAGGCAGAATTACAAACACTGAGAAGGAAAACGGCTTTCAAGAAAGGAACATAGAAAAATACACACAAAGAAGGTGGAGAGTTTTAGTCTCGTGTTTAATAAAGTTTGCATCAAAAATTAAACTTGATTATGGCTCTTCTTGCATTTATTTCATCTTTTCAAACTGCCCTGCACCCAACACAACTGACAGCCTCACAGAGACAAGAAAATACACTGGATCCACAAAACAAGACAATGAGGGTACATAAAAGGAATGTTCACAGAAATAAAGAACTTCCAGAAATAAAAAGCATAAAGAATGTTTCTAATTTGAAGAAATAAAGATTTGAGAGATAATGTTTAGAAATTACACAGGAAACTTCCAAGAAGGTAACATAAAGAAGTTAAAAACTTAGAGGACCATTTAAGGGTGCTCCCACATCTAAACAATAGAAGAACACAGAAAACAGCAACTACCAAGAACGAAATCCCAGGCAAAATGGTTTCCAAACCAGAACATAATTCCCAGCTAAGTCAAGTCATGTGAGATTGGGATAAAGACATTTTCAGACATCCGAAGTACACAAATTTTGCCACCACCGTCTCTTTCTCAGAAAGAAAAAAGAATGGTATGGGGCTGGTCTCACGCAGAGGAGAGGTGAAGGAAATTCCTAGGAAGACAGTGAAGAGAGTTCCAGGATACCGGATGTGCCGTGGAAGCAGAGAGCAAGCGTTCCAACACAGACCTGAAAAATGGTGGGCACCAGGAGGGATGTCACCAAGAAAAAGAAGTGAGAGGAGTTACATGTCTGTGAAGATGTCGTCAGGGAATCAGTGACAGGCACCCACCCACACTCTGCGGGGGAAAGACCTGGAGATCTATCTGCTCCTGGAAAGATTAAGCCAAAACCCTATGGGGCAGTTCTACGTGGGGTCACTATGAACTGGAATTGACTCAATGGCACGCAACAACAATACATAGAAAACAAAGCAAATAAAATCAAGACAACTGCAATATCAGAAAGTTATACAAGAAAAGACATAAATAATCATACTATACTATATGGTTCATCTGTTAATAACATCTATGGCGCCCTGGTGGTACAGTGGTTAAGCGTTTGGCTGCTAACGGAAAGGTTAGCCGTTTAAATCCACCAGCAGCTCCTAGGAAACCCTGTGGACCAATTCTACTCTGTCTTATTGGGTCGCTATGAGTCGGAATTAACTTGACTGCGATGGGTTTGGTTTGGAAACCCTGGTGGTGTAGTGGTTAAGAGCTACCTATGGCTGCTAACCAAAAGGTCGGCAGTTCGAATTCACAGGTGCTCCTTGGAAACCCTGTCTGTCCTCTAGGGTCACTATGGGTTGGAATCGACCCAACAGCAACGGGTTTGGTTTTTGGTTTGGTATGTAACTATTCTAACGAAAACAGTGAACAATGATTTGGCCTGAACATTTTAACTATAAGGGAAGAAAGAGGGAAAGAATTGTGGATACGATTGTGTGTGTATGGAGTGGGGCACGCAACAGGGAGTCAGTAGTAACATAAACTAAAAACTTCAAGAAAAGAATATAAGCACGTAATTTAGAAATTCAAAGGTCAGTACTATAATACTATAATAGCTGAAAGTTGCTTCCTTTGAAGAGTGAAATTAGAAAATGGGAAAGGACAGGGCAGGGGTCTGCTATATTTTGATATAAGTCTTACATAGAATGATTTGACTTTTTAAACTATGTACAAGAATAATGTGATAAAAATAAAATTTAACAAGTGCTTAGGAAATATGCAGACAGAAATAATGACAACAAAAATAACAATATCATAGTCATAGTAAGAAGCTAACATTTGAGCTCTCACATTTTAAATGCTTTACAGGTATTAACTCATGCATTTCCTCCCTTTTGGTTTTCTAGATCCAGGTCTTTGCACATGTAATTATAATACTTTGTGTTCTCCAGCCATCCCTTGAAATCTTCCGTTCAGCTTTGACTTCATCATTTGTTCCTTTTGCTTTAGATAAAGGATTGTTCAGGAGCAGGTTTCAAAGTCTCTTCTGACATCCATTCTGGTCTTTTCTTTCTTTTTTTTTTAATTTTTATTGTGCTTTAAGTGAAAGTTTAAAAATTGAGTCAGTCTCTTATACAAAAATTTATATACACCTTGCTATATACTCCTAATTGCTCTTCCCCTAATGAGGCAGCACACTCCTTCCCTCCACTCTCTCTTTTCGTGTCCATTCAGCCAGCTTCTAACCCCTTCTGCCCACTCATGTCCCCTCCAGATAGGAGATGCCAACATAGTCTCAAGTGTCTACTTGATCCAAGAAGCTCATTCTTCATCAGCATCTTTTTCTATCCCATTGTCCAGTCCAATCCCTGTCTGAAGAGTTGGCTTTGGGAATGGTTCCTGACCTGGGCTAACAGAAGGTCTGGGGGCCATGACCACCAGGGTCCTTCTTCTTTCCTGTCTTTTCAATGACTCTTGCTTTCTTCATGTATGATGTCCTTGATGTCATTCCACGACTTGTCTGGTCTTCAGGCATTAGTGTTCAATGCATCAAATCTATTCTTGAGATGGTCTCTAAATTCAGGTGGGATATACTCAAGGTTATACTTTGGCTCTCGTGGACTTCTAATTTTCTTCAGCTTCAACTTGAACTTGCATATGAGCAATCAATGGTCTGTTCTGCAGTCCATCCCTGGCCTTGTTCTGACTGATGATATTGAGCTTTTCCATCATCTCTTTCCACAGATGTAGTCTATTTCATTCCTGTGCATTCCATTTAGTGAGGTCCATGTGTACAGTCACCATTTATGCTGTGTTGAAAAAAAGTATTTGCAATGAAGAAGTCATTGGTTTTGCAAAATTCAATCATGCGATCTCCAGCATCGTTTCTATCTCACCGAGGCTGTATTTTCCAACTACCAATCCTTCTTTGTTTCAACTTTCGCATTCTAATCACCAGTAATTATCAACGCACCCTGATTGCATCTTTCTCCTCAAATGTCTTGGCCTATAAGTGCGTTTTCCTCTGGGAATATAGTCACTCTGTCAGGTGATGCTATGAGGGAAGGCTACCATCTGTGTCAGCCCCAAGTAGTTCAGCAATTGGGGTTAAATAAGCCTTAGCGAGGCTTCAGCACCTGAAAACTGGTCACCACACCCCACCCCACAAAAATAATAACTCTAGCCAGGAAAATACCCTTTTCTCTTCACTCTCAGAAAGATGTAGTAAACCTCTAGCTCTGAGCTTTAGAGGGGGCAGGAGTGAAGACCTAACTTGTCACCTAGTCCTATCAAGGTTTCTCAATTCCTCACACAATACCGTGAGCTACACTGAGTTCACTCCTGAAGACACTTGGGCCAGAGGTCTGAATCCTTCTGTGTGGGACAGGTACCAAGTCCCAAGGCAATAGCCAGTGAAAAGCAAGCACAGGCAGTGCCTAGGTTACAAAAGAGATCTGTTCCTGAGTGTGTCTTTAAGAATTTGTAGGTAAGTCAGAACAGGTGCATACAGTTCTTATTTAGCCTTACTTTAGTGCAAGGGAAAACCTGGTGGCGTAGCGGTTAAGAGCTACAGCTGCTAACCAAAAGGTCGGCAGTTCCAGTCCACCAGGTGCTCCTTGGAAAACCTATGGGGCAGCTCTATTCTGTCCTACAGGGTCGCTATGAGTCAGAACCAACTCGATGGGAACAAGTTTGGTTGGTTTTGGTTTAGTGCAAGAAAAGGGAGTCTGGGTGGTGCGGTGGCTAAGCACCTGGCTGCTGACCGAAATGGTGGTAGTTGGAACCCACCCGCCGCTCCACGGGAGGAAGATGTGGCCGTCTGCTTCCGTGAAGATTTACAGCCTTGGAAACCCTGTGGGGCAGCTCCACAGGGCTGCTATGAGTTGGAGTCAACGAGACAGCAGTGGCTGAGTCTGAGTGCAAGAAAAGCCTTTTCAATGATTTAAAAGCTGTACATGCAGTAAGTGAAGGTGACTGATGAATCTGTCGAGAGTAGGGGTTGGTGGGATCACGTCAGAGTGAGGGCAAGTTGATGTAACATTAAAAGGCAAGTATCAGTTGTTGGGAAGTCGGATGTTCAGAACTTGGGGGCTGCCTGTATAGAACGCCAAAGGTACCCCTCTTATTTAATTCTTCCTCAGCCGGGCTGGATTGTCTCCTGCCTCGGGCCAAAGCCAACCTACCTAACATATCCCAACTCAGAATAAAATAGCCCCCATAAATTGCAGAACTTCTCAGTAGCTTTCTGTTTATTTCCTTTTTCTAAATTCCTCCTGGGTTGATCCTGGGGGGAGGGAGGCAGTAATGCTGTAGTTCAGAATCTTGACTGAAACGTGAACTGGAACCAAGTTCCTTATTTTCTAATTTGAGCGTACGAGGCAGTAAAGTTTCCTGTAATTACCATCTAACTGGAAGCCACAAGTTTTATCATGACTATGATTTTTGGGGGACACATCAATACTTAGAAAAAGCATTTTTTTAGAACTCCAAAAAAAAGTTTTTTGTTACTAAATTGTAATTTAATTATATCCAGGTCAGCGAATATCATCTTTATGATTCATATTCACTGAAATTTGTTGATACTAGCTCTATGGCATGTTGAGTAAGCAGTCAACTTCTGTAAGAGTTCCATGCGTCTCTGAGAAGAAGGTTCTCTCAAATAGTTGAGCACCGTGTTTTACATAATTTTATTAAAGCAAGCTGGTTAGCTTTCTGTTATACAAATTTTCCGTTTATAAATTTTTCGATGGCTTGACCTACCAGTGAGTGAGAATTTTATTAAAGTAGGAGCACTGTGATGGTGGATCAGTGAATTCTTCATGTATTGCAGTGATATCTGCTTCACATATTTTAAGGCTATTTTATTCCATTCATACAAGAATAAAATGATTAACCTTTCTGGTGAGTAGAATCTTCTATTATTTAAACAATGACTCTTTTAAGTTTGTTAATACTTTTGTTCTCAGGTTTCATTGGTCTGATATGGGGACTTTCTTATATACCTGGTGCATCTTGTCCCATTCGTTAGTTACCCACCTTTCTTTGTGCTTGTATTTCAGGTGTACCTCCTACAAAGAGCTTATCAGCAGATCTTTTTTTCTTTTTTTAAAATCCAATCTGGCTAGTTCAGCTTAATCCATAAATATTATGATAATTGATATTTATAAATTTAATGCTTTCTATGTATCCCACTTTTTTTTTCCTTTTTTTGACTTTCTTTTAATGGATTTTTTTTTTTTCCTTTTGGCAATACATTATTTCATTTTTCCCCTTCCACTGGTTTGAAAATTGCCCACTCACTTCTGTTGACTTAGTAGCTCTTCCTGGTATCTTACCATGCATACTTAACACAGTCTTATGAAGTATCAGTCTCTTAACCAACCAATGAGGTAAACATCCTAAGCCATTCAAGGACCTTGGATTGGACTTTTATATAATCACTACCACTGCCAGCTTAAAATGCTATTACTACCCACTACTTTAGATTTGTCGTTTTAAAAGTCTTACAAATTACATGTTATTATAAATACCACTTTATATAAAATAATGGTTGTTTAAATTTATATCTTTATTCATTTATTGGCTCAGGATTCATTCTTATATCTCAGGTCTTCCCTGGAAAACCACCTCGTTGAAATACAACCATTAAAATTCTTTGCTATGAGTTGGAATCGACTTGATGGCAGTGGGTAGTAAAGGTTTGTTAGCAATAAACTTTCTCAGGTTTTGAAAATCTTAAAATGTCTTTACTTCATCCTTATACATGAAAGATGGTTTTGTAAGAGGACAACATATTTTCTCTCGGTACACTGAAGATGAGCCCACTGTCTTCTGATTTCTACTGTGGCTACTAAAAATCTGTCATTTTCTTTGTAGACAGTTTGCCCTTTCTCTCTGGATTCTTTTAAGACCTCTTCTCTGCCTTTGGTGTATTATAATATACTACTCAGTGTGGATTTCTATTTATTTACTTTATTTGGTATTCACTGTGCTTTCTATGGAAACCCTGGTGGCACAGTGCTTAAGTGCTACGGCTGCTAATCAAAAGGTCGGCAGTTTGAATCCAATAGGCGCTCCCTGGAAACTCTATAGGGCAGTTCTACTCTGTTCTATAGGGTTGCTATGAGTTGGAATTGACTTGATGGCAACAGGTTTGGTTTGGTTTTTGGTTTTGTGCTTTCTGTATCTATGGATTTAGAACACCAGTTTTAGAAAGTCTGAGTCAACATCTCTTCAAATATCATGTTTTTTCAGCCCTTCTATTCTCCCCATTAAGGATTCTGATTAAATATATTTTAGATCTTCTCTGCACTTCTTAACCACCCTTTTGTATTTTCCATCTCCTTGTATTTTTACACTATAGTGGCCTATCTTTCAGGTATATCTTCCAGCCCACCAATTATCTCTTCAGTGATATTTCTCACAATTATATTTGCTTCTTTCACAATTCTGCTTTATTGTTTCTTGCTCATTTTATTTCTGTAAGCTTTCATCCATAGTTATTATATAATCTGTATCTTAATATTTTAGTATCTGACATTTTTAGGGGTAAATTTTTTTTTTTTTCCTGTTGACTATCACTGATAGTGAATTATTTCATTATATGTTTGCCAGTTTTTGATTGTCTAAATTAGGTATTGCAAACTATGGAGCAGTTCTACTCTGTCCTATAGGGTTGCTATCAATCGGAATCGACTCGATGGCACTGGGTTTGGTTTTGGTTTTAAATTAGGTATAAGAGCCCTGCTGACAGTGGTCAAGCGTTTGGCTGCTAACTGAAAAGCTGGAGGATCAAACCTGCCAGCCACTCCATGGCAGAAAGATGAGGCAGTCCGCGTCCGTAAGGACTACAGCCTTAGAAACCCTATGGGGCAGTTCTACTCTGTCTTACAGGGTCCCTATGACTTGGGATTGACTCATCGACAATGGATTTGGTTTTAAATTAGGGATGTTAGGGTTCCCCTTTGCTTCCACAGAAAGTGGGGTTTCTCAGCTGGAATTAGTCTGCTGTACAAGATGGTGCTTTAAAGCAGTATTGCTTGCTTTGGAATGTTAAGCACACGGCTAGTATACGAGCAATGGAAAGCCATGGGATGTTGGGGTGTTACAATGGCTGCTGAGGTCAGCTACCCATCTTGTTAAAAAATGAAATAATCTAAGTGTAAATCTCACGGCAGCAGTTCGCCTCAATATTCTGACAAGAAGGGTAGCCATCTTCATCTAAGTGGTCTTCGGAAACACCACATGTAAAGTTTGAGAAATATATTGTCTAAAATGGTTAAATTACGGTAAATTTTTTGTATTTAGAAGAAAAAAAATAACACTGGGTAAACAATATAAAAACAAGCAGGAACCTAGAAGCACTTTTTTTAAAGGAATTTTTCTTTTCAAATCTTCATTTAAATGTCATTAGAATACATATACGGTATTTTTTTAATCCAAATAGCGTACATGGTCTACATTTGCTTGCCAGTCACGCTCCCCCCGCCTCCTTTGAGGTATTTTCCTAAACACTCTATATCTTTTTTTTTTTTACAGCTACATGTGAAAAAAAATTGATATAGCAATGCTTATGAAAATACCTCACAGGGGGATGGCAAGGCTGGCAAACAAATGTAGCAGGCACACATTATTTGTGTAAAAATACAGTATCGTTTTCTTATAAGCTCTATGTATTGTTTAAGTTTGGGGGAAAAAGGTTAACTCTACTGTTTTTTAATCTAAAAATAAAATAATTATTCTGAATCCTGATCTGTAATTTTCTACATTAGCTATAAAAAAGCAAAAATTTCCCTTCCTTTTAAAAATCCATTCTTTATTTTTCACTAGTTTATTTAAATATAAATAAAATGACACTGTTCTATTCATTACTAATAATTCTAAAATACATTCTAGTAAATAACATATAAAATATTTTAAGTAGACCTTTTAGAACCAAAGGCAACCCAAGTTGCAACTCACCACATTTATATTTGTATGGAAAAAATGACACATGATTTAATGAGAATTAAATGTGATTTTGAATTGCTTACCTGCTGGCTGTTTTCACAGAACAGTTTTTCTTGTGTCCTCTTTCAGCTCGGTTATCTCTCAGAAGCTGATGCTACACAAAATGTTAAGACAAAGTTGTAGAAACAGAGATATTTTCATTATATCATTCTGCAAGTAGAAAAATATTCTCATTCAAATGGACCTGAATGGTTTACTTGCATCACTTTTTTCTACTGTTTTCTCCCAAAGGAAAGACGACCACTTTCGCTAGAGATGTCAGTACTGCTCCTACAAAACTGCTAGGAAGAGCTGGCTGTTCCGTGCTTCCTCAGAGCTCAGCTGCTCTCCTAGCTGATTAATGCTCTGTGAGTCTCTGGAGTGGACCCGTGTTCTCTGGAGTGGCCCAGAGTGGAGTGGTCACCTGAGTCCAACTTCTCTGGTCAATGACCTCTACCACTGTATACAGTTTGTTTTAGGATTTGTCAACTAAACTGACATAAACAAGCTAATAGTATTCCCTCTGTGCCCACTGGCCAAACATGGTAAAGGAACACACTTAAAACATTTCTTTTCAAAGAAATTATTGGCTTGGAAATATGTAATTAAAAAAATATATATTTCATTGATTCCTCAAAATGCCTTACCATCCATTTCCCTTCACACTTGCTTTACTCTAACTAATTTGAAAGAAAAAAAAAAAAAAAGCAAATAGTTAATACTCTTTACTACATGTTTACTCAAACTGTAGCTTATCTTGTTTACGCAGAAATATGATTATATGCAAGACTGGGTTACGAAGGAGTTGTGCCGCATATTAGAAATTAACACTAACAAAGTAAAAGTCTTAGAAGTAATAACACAGGAGAGAACTGGATTCTAATCCCAACTGCACCAGTAACTGATAAGTCACAGGTTACAGTCAGCTCTAACATGTACAAGCTGGGCAACCTTAGACAAAGTAGTTAACCTCTCTAAGCCTCGATTCTCCATCTGTAAAATGGGGGAAACAATAATGTCTACCTAGAAGTCTGCAGGAAACCCTGGTGGTGTAGTGGTTAAGAGACATGGCTGCTAACCAAAAGGTCGGCAGTTCGAACCCACCAGGCACTCCGTGAAAACTCTGTGGGGGCAGTTCTACTCTGTCCTATTGGGTCTCTATGTGTCGGAACCGACTCGACAGCAGTGGTTTTTTTTTTTGTTGTTGTTGATATAAGGCTGCCGTATTAGATAAATCACATAAAACTCTTAGCACTCTGGCTGGCACACAGGAAATGCTAGGAAAACAGCTCAAATGCTACAACTGCGATTATTATCACTATGAATACTGAGCATGGGTGTCAGTGGGTACTGTCTGGCCAGTATCAATATCAATAACCTCTAATGAAGGACAACTTCTTTGAACTGTTTAATGATATCATTTAGAATCTCTTATTAGCATCATTTGGCTGTCTTTGAGAATGAAGAGACCTTATTAGATCACCAAAAATGTGGTTAGATCATTCATTCTTTTAGGAATGTTTTAATATTTGGCTGTCTTTGAGAATGAAGAGACCTTGTTAGATCACCAAAAATGTGGGTAGGTCATTCATTCTTTTAGGAATGTTTTAATTAAATGATACATCTTAAATTTCTCATAAATATCCACTTGTTTCCATCCCATTGTCATGATCCTAATCCAGATCACCGCTTTGTCTCACCTGTTACGGCCTCCTAAACTGCCTTGCTGCCTCCAGGGTTGCTCTTGTCTAACCCATTCCCCACACTGCTGTCAGTGGGATCTTTCTAAAATGTAGATCTGATTATATCACTCTCTGGATTTAAAACTCTTCAATGATTTCCTTTTCTTCATATAAAGTCCAAAATCTTGTACGTGGCTCTCGTGGCCCTTCATAACCTGATGACGTCTCTAAAGTTATAATCTATCACGTTTTTCCTCTATTTCCAACCTAATCTCCTTACGTCTGAATTATACACCCCAGCCATACTGAACTTTTTAGTGTGAGGTGTGTACCATGTTCTTGTTCACCTCTGGCCCTTTGCTATATCATTCACCCCGCTTCCATCTCCCGGGTCCTGCACAGTGTCTGGAGCCTTTTTCGTGCTCAATAAATATTTGTTGAATGAATAAATGAGCTGGGGAAATGGGGAGTGAGATTTGGTATAAGTAGCTGAAGCCATATCTCATTATTACCACCTATAGGAAATAGCACCCGTTTGTCTTAAGTCCATTAATCTGAAAGTGTTTCAATTTAGAAACACTTCGTACCATCAACACTAGACTGTTTCTGAAAATTAAAAGAAAAAGTAATTACTTTGGCATTTCCAGGGCTAGTGCCTTTTTAAAAAATACATACAAACCAACATTTGTGACACAGATAGCTAGAGGTAACATGATGAAATCTCTGCCCCTCTCTTCAATAAACATGAGTCGGAATCGACTTGATGGCGACGGGTTAGGTTTTGGGTTTATCTTCAATAAACAGTAGTAAAGTAACTTCTCTAATTTTAACATAAAAGAGAGATATTTGATCACTATTTGAGTAGTTTTTGTTAAAACAAGGAAGTCAAAATTCAAAAGGCAATGTTCTAAAATAAGAACTGCATGGTTTATTTTTTAAAATACAACTACAATGACCAAAATAAATACTAGAATGTATCTGATATAAATATTAGGCTAGATAGTTCCCTGAATGGCCAGCACCCAGATGAAATTAAATGAGATTGTACTTTCTCTGAACTATGATATTAAACCTCCTTCTAGTAGGCATGACGAAGACTTGCTTTCTTCCTCAAATTTATGGTTCTAATGGTCTCTGTACATAAAAAGAGACAAGTATAGGAACTTAATAAAGTGCACCTACATTAAAAGGCTATCACAAAATTTATCTTTCTTCACTGACATAATGGAAAATCTGGGTTTACCTTTGTAACTTTAAAGTCAAACTTAGGTAAAAATATGGACTCGGATGTTTGGGTCATGAATCTGACAAGTTAATATTTGATCCTTCATCTTTCACAGGTTAAAACAGAAAATTTAATCTACAGTGTTACAAGAACAATTGAAAACATATGCTTTTATTTAAAAGTTACCCAACACATTTCTGCTGTGCTCCAAAGCACTGAAGGGAAAAAAAAAGGAAATTGGGTCATGAATTCCCAGTAGAAAGAAACAAGGATCCTTGCACCCTACTCTAGTAAGCAAGAGTACTCATCCAGTTTAGAAAAATTCTTCTTAATGAGAACTCTTCTGCTTCCTTGGACTCCTATCAGTGTCACAAGTGAGGTCATTTTTTGGGGTTCTGGTTCAATAATGCCAAGTCTGATCAAAAACAGAACTTCTGAATATGGTGCGAAGTGCTTCTTACCTTCCAACTTTCAGATTGCTGGACTTAGGCCAAACGGAGATACAATTCCCTTATTAGGACTTAGGCCAAACGGAGATACAATTCCCTTATTAGTGACCTGCAGACGTACATTAAAAAATGACTCGTATGAGAATTACGTTAAAATCCATAAACACAAAACCTAGTACATGTGATGTTTGTAAAAGATACATAATTAAACAATTAAAAACTACTGAACTGAACCAGGAAGAGAGGCATTCTTTGTGGATAATGACCTTGACTGTTATCGAAAGGCTAAGAATTTCTGCTGCTAAATAAATAAAAAAAAAAGTTTTTTTTTTATTGATGGCATTTTTACAAGATTTCTTAAAAGCCCCACATCCCCAACGTAAGAGGAAGAGCAAAGAGTGGAGCTCTTAGTCCAGAGCAATCCTTTCTTCACTACCTCATGTTCCTAAAGCATTTCAGCTCGGGAGTGTGTCTACTGGCGGCCAGGTTTCAGGTGTCTCTTCAAAGGTCTACAGAAGGATTTGAAGTCTCTTGACACTCTGCCTCACAGTGCTTCGACCTTACAAGGAGAACTAAGTAATGTGAACTATGAGCGATGAGTCATTAAGATACCTGTACGTTCAGTCAAAACAGCAAACCACAGGATGCCCAAGAAGGCAAAGCCTTAGAATTAAAGTAGGCCAGGAAAAAAGCTTAAAGCTGCCTTTCCTTCCTCTCTTTCACCCCCGCACAGACCCTGACATTTCTACTTTGTGGCCTCCATCGTGCTCTCTCTAGTGTCTTCGCAAACATTTATCAATATATTGTAGTTCCTGGTTTCCCCACCCGAGACTATAACCACCTGAGGGAAAAGCTATGTTGCTTTATACAAATATCTCTAACATCTAGCATAGTACCCAATAGGTAATAGTTGATACGTAGTAGTTATTTAATAAATGTACATTAAGGATGTTTTTGTTGCTGTTATGTGCCGTTGAGTCGCTTCCGACTCATAGTGACCCTACAGGATACAGCAGAACTGCCCCATAGGGTTTCCAAGGAGCGGCTGGTAGATTGAACTGCTGACCTTTTGGTTAGCAGTTGAGCTCCTAACCACTATGCCACCAGGGCTCCCATAAATGTATATTAAAGGAATGGTTACTATGCACAGAATGGAAATGGATTCAGCACTAAAGAATACAAAGAAAGAAGAAGAATAGTAAAGGGTAGGATTTCAAAAGAAGTGGTGTTGGTATGATCATTTCTCTGCGTTGATACGTTGGTATGGGAGACCATGCATGCCGTCCTCATTCATTCCACAATATATGGTGAGTCTGTACTTCTTCATGGTCTGGGAAGTCATCATTTGCATCTAGGGTTAGCCAAGGCTTTACTGCACTATAATTATTATCATTAGACAGGTCTAAGGCGAACTAAGGAATTATTATCCCTTAAAATATAAAATATAAAATGTATGTGTTTTTGGATACAGATATGTTTGTATTCATTAATTAGTAACCTGTCTAATCAAAATAAAAATTTGAGATGGCATACCAAAGTTTAAGTAAAAGGGTGATGTTAGTTATCAGCTATTAGTTCATCTTTAGCTGCAGAAGTAAGCTTGGCTGGAAACAATCAGGTATACTGTAATCTAAAATACAAATTTATAGCATCACTTCAGTATTTCTCAAATTCTGAAGGGCAGAAAATGAACTTTATAAAAAATTTTATTTTGAGGTAAAATACATCCTGATGTAACTTGCTACTAGGAGGAGAATCTTATAGACATTAGAGCTCAGCCTTGTATACAGAAGGATATGAATCACAGGGGAAAGCAATGTTTGACTTTTGCATTGTTATAATAAATAAAAGAAACATACCATTTTTACCATAGATGTAATTTCTCGTAGTCTAGTTAATTTCCAAATGTTTATGAATAGTGGTACATATTTCATTATTAACATGAGAAGTATTTTTAAAGAAGCAAATTGCCATCATGGAAAAAGGCAAGTTTATGAAAAATCATTAAAACTAAATTCACGAAATATTTTTCTTTTATTATGCCCATGGGTGCTAAGAAACAAAGTACAGCTGATAATGAAGTACTTGGCACCTTCCTTTAGAAGTAAAAGAACTATGGCATATGCGAGCAGCCGTGGACCTGCCACCCAGCTGAAGAGATAAAGCCTCACCAATATCATTCTGTAACCAATTACCACTGCCTAGAACAAACCCCTCCCTATGGACCACTCACCCCCCACCCCTGAGAAAGCACCCCCTCTGGATTTGAGGTTTATCATCCCCGCCTATTTTAAAAGTCAACTTTCTTATGTATCATATTTTTGACTCACTTAAAAAATAACTTTCATAATTGATAATGAAAAAAAGAAGTTTTGCAAGGATGCAAACTTTATGCAAAATCTACGTGCTTCATACTTTGGCACAAGTATGAGCCCTAAACTGCCTTACCGGGCTTCAGGGGGGGTATGGGTATATTTAAGGGGCAGAGAAAGTAGGCTACTTACTTTACATGTCAAGTTAACTAAAACGAACATCAAATTCTTGCCATGTCAACTAATCGCTGTGCTGCCATGCATACTAATCAGAGATTTTTTTAATGAAACAACTAACTCATCTAGAAATAAAAACTTGTAAGAAACCATTGCCACCTTCAAAGTTAAACACATTCTCTTGCTGGCTGGTGTACAGTTACTACAAATCAATTTCTTACGCATTGATACCTTAACTTTTTGAAAAATCACTTTAAGGACTGAAGTCTGACCAACAAGTGCATTCCAGAGCATTCCAGGGGTCAAATTCGTGACTGAAGACGGTGGCAGTGAAGGAGAACTCTGGTGCTCATCAAGGACTGTTCATTTAGCCAGTGTCTGAAGCACCGGCACAATTAACTCCTTTTAAAACAAGCTGGGGATTTATATCCTTGCATACAGCTGATCTACTGCCCTGAAGGGGGATAGTTAAATATTTGAAGGAGCCTGAGCAACTTCCTTTCAGACGAGAACGGTTCTTACCTGGCCATGCTCTGTCCTAGCCCCAGGGCTAAACCAATGGCTGCAGAGGAAAGAGATGAGGAATTAGCGAGAACCTAGCTAAGAGCGCCTGCTATCACAAGACCAATCTGCGTGGGCTTTAAGAAATTCATTCTTCACCAGCAATACAGCCTTAAAATCGCTTTATTTTAATGGATATTTCATGTAATTCTAGACTTACACCAATTTTGACAGAAATGTAAGAGCGCTCATAACCCAGTAATTTTCAATTTAATAAGCAAACTGAGTTAGAATTACATTTCCATTTAATTATGTTAACATAAACTGCTGGGACTGTATTCATTTTACGAATCAATTCTGGTTATAAAACGTACAAATGCTATCATTTACCACAACTTAATTACAGTGTCATTACAACAAATTATGACCATTTGATTGTTGGAATTTTAAAAAATGCTTAATCTTAAATAAGGATCTTAACAAGAATCTTAAACAGGAATGTTATATCCTTCTGGCTCGGAATTGACTCGACAGCACTGGGCTTATGGTCTCATGCACAGTCACACAAAAGCCCAAGATGTGACTTCTGGAGCAGCAGCTGAAGGTACCGTGGACCCATTCCTTCCGCAGCTCAAACAACCTGAATTCTGCCTGACAACAAGCTCAACAACAGCAGTAAATATACAGACATCACTGCCCAGTGGGAGCCTTCCCTTCCCACACTGGGCCCCGCCCTGCCAGTCCCACCCTACATTGCTGCATCAGCCCCTGGGACTCTTAATACTGACCTGACTGGGGACCTTTTCTCTGGGGGTTGTTATCATCAGCTATTTGCCCAGACCTCTGGCAGTATTCTGCCTAAAAACTAACTGCAAACATCAAGGACTAGGAAAATGAAGAGGCAATGTGGCAAATTAACTGCTAAAAGTCCACAATCATAGGGAATGATATCAATATTACAATTATTCTTATCATTAGTTACCATTATTAATATTTCAAAAACAACACCAAGTACCACTATGTACCAAGCACTCTTTAGACATTGGATATTTATTAAGATCCTCGCAAAAATCCTACAATGTAACAGTACTCTCACGTTCCAGGTGCAGAAACAAAAGCTTAGCTGTCAGGTCCCTCTCTGCCCAGGGTGTAGGTCACCATATCCTGCCGCAGAAGAGCACTTGGCTTACACTGACAGGACACCTTTCCCGGGATCCTTGAGGATGCTGCAGTGCTACGACCTGAGAATACAGCCTCCATCGTAGAAGGCTTTGTCTGCACTCTTACGGAAATATTTCTCAGCCTCCTGGACAGTGATGCCCCGTGGCATGTCAGATTCCACCACTGACTAGGAACGGACACTTACTGGTGTAAGTAAATGACACCTGGGTTAATTACTAGATTAATTAGCTAGAAACAAATTATTCACTGAATTTCCTCTGAAATTTGATGAACATGTATCCTCTCTCCTATGGGTTGTACTTTTTCCTGTTAATGTTTTATTGTCTTTTAGGCGAAAGTTTATACAGCAAATTAGGTTCCCATTTAACAAGTTTTGAACAGATTGTTCTGTGACACTGGTTACAATTTTCACAATGTGTCAGCATTCTCATTATTTCCGTTCTGTCTGTTCTATTTCCATTGATCTAGCTTCCTTGCCTCACTGTGCCTTCTCATCTCTGCTTTTCAGTAAATGTTGACCGTTTGGTCTCATATAGTTGATTGTTTAAGGGAGCACATTCCTCGCTGGTGATATTGTTTATTTTATAAGCCAATCTCTGGCTTAAAGGTAATCTCCGAGAGTGGCTTCAGTTCTAAGTTAAAAACGTATCTTAGAGAGACTGTCTCGGGGGTTTCTCTAGTTGCTATCAATTCAGTAGGTCTGTTTTTTTTTTTTTTTTTAGGAATTTGAGCTTTGTTCCACATTTTTCTCCCATTCTATCTGGAACCTTCTATTGTGTCCTTGGTCAAAATGGTCAGTCGTGGTAGCTGGGCACCATCTAGGTGTTCTGGTCTCAGGCTAGAAGAGGCCATGGTTTGTGTGGGCTATTAGTTCTGTGGACTAGTTTCTTCTTTGAGTCTTTGGTTCCCTTCATCCTCTTTTGTGCCAGATGGGAAGAGACCAGTATCTGTATCTTAGATGGTCACTTGTGTACCTTTTTCTTTAAAGAAAATCTTTAAATCAAATGCATACTCACAGTTAAAAAAAAAAGATAACAATAAAAGGAATAAAAACAGCAGTATCTTGCTCCCTCCATCTATCCTGACTCCTAATCTCTGTCCAAGGAGTCTTGGTGGTACAATGGCTAAGAGCTTGGCTGTTAACCAAAGGTTGGTGGTTGGAACCCACCAGCTGCTCCTCAGGAGAAAAGACCTGGCAATCTGTTCCCGTAAAGATTACAGCCTAGGAACCCCTATGGGGAAGCTCTCCTTTGTCCTACAGGGTCCTATGAACCTGAATAGACTCAACGGCACACAACAATCTCTGCCTAGAGACACGATGGCACGCACTTTCTTAGTTGTTTCTTTTGGTATTTAACTCCATATTTCTAATGAATATGATTATACTGATATTTTGTGATTACTTGGTTTTTGACTTATTATCATAAATTTAGCTCTTTTATAACTCCTAACCCCCATTTCAGTTATGACACTTTTTTTTGATTAATCAATTGTAAATGCAGACATTACTATAACTATGTAAATATTGTCTACTCTGAGTCTTTCTTTTTGTTTCTCCTTAAGTTGACAGTTGCCTTGTTTTTCTTCCTTTGGTAAGTTTTCTATGTACTCACCAGTCTTGTTTGTTAAATCCTTACCATTGTTAGTTTTTCAAAAGGAAAATTTTCAGATGATACATCCATTTCTTACTCTAGCTCTGGCCCCCCAGAGATCTCCTTCCCAAAGCCCTCTGTCCACTTGGTCTCAGCTGGGGAGCTGCTCTCCAGGTCCGTCCTGGAACTTCTCTTTGTCCTCTAGCCTCTAACCTTTCACTTAGCAGTCAAGTGTGTTAACTGTTTGCACTACCCAGAGACTTCTGGATGCTTTTGGGAGGTTCTAAAAAGTAGAAGGTCAGCAAAAAAGAGACAGACTCTCAATGAGACGGAAAGACAGTCAAGAATGGGCTCAAGCATCAGGATTGTGAGGATGGTACAGAATCCGGCAATGTTTTGTTCTGTTCTATGTAAGGTCCTTGTAAGTTGGGGTCAACTCAATGGCACCTAACAAGGATAATTTCAGTAGTAATGGGCCTTTTTCATTTACTGTTTTGGGTGAGCTCTTTCTATCTAAAGTTCTGTGTCTTTCACTACAAAAATAATTGTTTATTTTTTAAATAGACTTTTTAATTTTAGAGCAGTTTTAAGTTTAGAGAAAAATTAAACAGAAAGTACAGCGCTCCCATATACTCCCCCACCCACATTTCCCTATCATTAACACCATTATTAACACCAAGTGCAGTAATTTGTTACACCCGATGAACCATTACTGACATCTTATTATTAACTGAAGTCCATAGCTGACATTAGGGCTCACTTCTTGTGTTGTATAGTTCTGTGGGTTCTGACATACGCAATGCCCTGCATCTACCATTACGGTATCTACAGACTAGTTTCACTGCCCTAAAAATCCCCTCTGCTCCACATACTCATCCCTCCCTTTCTTCCCCAAACTCCTGACAACCACTGGTCTTGTTACTGTAATTATAGTTTCACCTTTTCCAGGATGTCTTATTATTGGAATTATTCAGTATTTAGCCTTTTTAGATTGGCTTCTTTCATTTAGTAATACGTATTTAAGGTTCATCCATGTCTTTTATAGCCTGATGGCTTATTTCTTTTTACTGCCAAATAATATTCCATTGTACAGATATCCCATAGTTTTTTCAATCCAATCACCTATTGAAGGACATTTTTGTTGCTTCCAATTTCTGGCAATTATGAATAAAGATGCTGTAAACATTCGTGTGCAAATTTCTTTTTTTTTTTTTTTTGTGCCTGAATATTCATAGCAGCTTTATTTGCAACAGATCCCAAATGAAGGGAATGCAAATATCTATCAGTAGGCTAATGGACAACTTATGGTATGTTGGTATAATTCAATACCATTCAGCAATAAAAAGCAATGAAATACTGATGAACATAGTAACATGGGTGCATACTATTCTGAGCAAAAGAAGCTAGACACAAAAAGTATATACTTTATTATTCAATGTGTAAAATTCTAGAAATGGCAAATTTAGTCTATAGATACTTCTGGCTGAAAGCAGAGAATACCAGAAAGATGTTTATCTTTATTTTACTGACTATGCTAGGACATTCGACTGTGTGGATCATAACAAATTATGGGTAACATTGAGAAGAAGAGGAATTCCAGAACACTTAATTGTACTCACGGAGAACTGTACTTAGAGTCCCTGATGGAACAGGAGAAAAGTGTGGTGCAGAACTCAAATTCAAGTAAAAAGACCAGACTTATTGGTCCAACTGAGACTGGAGGGTCCCCAGAAGCCCTGGCCGACAGATGGTCTCTCAACCCAGAAGTAAAGCCATTCCTGAAGCCCACCCCCAGATATAGACCAGACTGGACCACAAAACGTGATAATACTCGTGAGGAGTGTGCTTCTTAGTTCAAGCAAATATACGAGATCAAATGGGCAGCTCTTGTCTGGAGGCAGGATGAGAAGGCAGAAAGGAACAGAAGCTGGTTGGATGGACACAGGAAACCTGGGGTAGAAAGGGGGAGTGTGTTGCACCAGTGTCACATAACAATATGTGATAAAGTTTTTTTTTGTAAGGATTTTTTTTTTTTTTAGACGAAGGTTAACAGAACAAACTAATTTCTCATTAAACAGCACATGTATTGTTTTATGACATTGGTTAGCATGGGTAACATGATAACACACTCCCTTCTCCACTTTGGGTTCCCTATTACCAGCTTTCCTGTTCCCTACTGCTGTCCATTCCCTGCACCCGGGCTGCTGTGCCCCTTTAGTCTAGTTTTGTTTTATGGCCCTGTCTAATCTTTGGCTTAAGGGTGAACCTTGGAGTGACTTCACTACTGAGCCAAAAGGGCGTCAGGGGGCCATACTCTTATGGTTTTTCCAGTCTCCGTCAGGCCAGTAAGTTTGGTCTTTTTTTGTGAGTTAGACTTTTGTTCTACATTTTTCTCCAGCTCTGTCTGGGACCCTCTATTGTGATCCTTGTCAGAGCAGTCAGTGGTGGTAGCCAGGCAGCACCTAGTTGTATTGGACTCAGTTTGGTGGAGGCCATGGTAGTTGTGGTCCATTAGTCCTCTGGACTTATCTTTCCCTTGTATCTTTAGTTTTCTTCATTCTCCCTTGCGCCCGAAGGGGTGAGACCCATGGAGTATCTTAGATGGCTCGCATGCAAATTTTTATGTGGAAATAAGTTTTCAAATCCTTTGGGATGGTATGGTAAGCCTATGTTTAGCCTTGTAAGAAACTGACAGACTGTCTTCCAAAGTGACTGTAACATTTTGTATTCCCACCAGCAAAGGATGAGCGTTCCTGGTGCTCTACTTCCTCCCCAGCCATCGATGTTGTCACTGTTTTTATTTTAACCATGCTAATATGCTTTTAATATGCAGTGGTAACTCACTGTTGTTTTAATTTGCAATGCCCTAATGACATATGATTACCAGTCGTCTGTTTGTCTGCCATACTATGGTGACTTGCATGCTATGATACTGGAAGCTTTGCACTGGTATTTCAAATACCAGCAGGGTTACCAATGTTGGACAGCTTTCAGTGAAGCTTCCAGACTAAGACAGATTATTGGGAAGAAAGGCTTGGTGATCTACTTTCAAAAATTAGTCAGTAAAAGCCCTATGGATCACAAGAGAACATTGGCTGGCTGCTAATACCCATTAACATGGTACAGAACAGGGTGGTGTTTCATTCTTTTATCCTTGAACTGGAGCTGACTCAATGTCAACTAACAACAACATATGACGCTGAGCATCTTTTCACATGTGTATTTGCCATCTCTACAGCTTCTTTAAGGAGTCTGGTGGCACAGCGGTTAAGCACTCAGCTGCTAACTGAAAAGGTTGTCAGTTTGAACACACCAGTCACTCTGTGGGAGAAAGATGTGACAGTCTGCTTCTGGAAAGATTTACACCCTTGGAAACTGTATAAGCAGTTTTACTCTGTCCTAAAGAGTCGCTATGAGTCAGAATCAACCCCACGGCAGTGGGTTTTTTTTTTTTAATAGCTTCTTTGGTGAGATATCTGTCCAGATCTCTTGTCTATTTTTAAATTGGCTTGTTTATTTCTTTACTGTTGGGTTTTAAGACTTCTTCGTCTATTATGGGTACAAGTCTTTTACCAGAGATGTGTTTTGGAAATATTTTCTCTCAGTGTGTGGTTTCTCTTTTCATTTTCTTGACAGTGTCTTTCACAGACCAGAAGTTTTTAATTTTAATGAAGTCTAACGTCAATTTTTCTTTCATGGGTCATGCTTTTGGTGTTATATCTAAAAATGCACGCTAAACCTAAGAACACCTAGATTTTCTCTTATGTTATCTTCTAGAAGTTGTATAGTTTTGTGTCTTACATTTAGGTCTATGATCCATTCTAAGCTAATTTTTGTGAAAGGTGTAAGGCCTGTGTCTAGATTCTTTTTTTTTTTTTTTTGGCAAGTGTATGGCCAGTTGTTCCAGCAGTATTTGTTTAAAATGTTTGTTTTTGATAATTTCCTTGCCCGTTTTCTTTTTTCTCTTTCTGGAATGCCTATTAACTAAAGGTCGGACCTTCTGGATTGATCTGCTAGTTCTCTTACCTTTCCCATCTTAGTATTTCTTTGTGTTTTTGTCTACCTGCTAAATGGTTTTACCAATTTCTTAATCAAACTTTTTATTTTGAGACAGTTGTAGATTTACATGTAGCTTTAAGAAATAAAAAAAAATTTTTTTTAAGAAATAGTGCAGAGATTCTGCACACCTTGACTCAGTTTCCCAAAATGGTAACATCCTGCAGAAGTGCAGCGTGCAATCACAAACAGAATACGGACACTGACGTAGTTCAGATACAGTGCAATGCCATCACCACAAGGAGTCTTCACACTGTAGCTACAGTGACTTCCCTTCCACCACCCCTTCCACACTTCACACCTGTCACCCACTAATTGATTGTCCATTTTCATAATTATGTCATTTAAAAAATGTTAGACAAATGTAATCATATAGGATAAAATCTTTTTGGTATTGGCTTTATTTTTTTTTCCATTCAGCATAATTCTCTGGAGATTCTATCAAGTTGTGTGTGCACCAATAGCTTGGTCCTTTTTATTCTGAGTAGTGCTCCATTGTATGAATGTTCCATGGTTTGTTTAACCATTCATTCTGTTGAAGGGCATCTGGGCTGTTTCCAATTTGGGGCTATTACAAATAAAGCTGCTATGTACATTTGTGTACAAGTTTCTGTGAAAATAGTTTTCACTTCTGTGGGATAAATGCCCAAGATTGCAACTGCTGGGTCACATGGTAGTTGCATGTTTAGTTTTATAAGAAACTGCCAAACTCTACTCTAGAGTGGTCTACGGTTTTCTATTCTCACCAGCAACGTGTGAGTGATCCAGGCTCTCTACATCCTTGTCAGCATTTGGTGTTGTCACTGTTTTTTATTTTAGCCATTCTGACAGCTGTGTAGTGATGCCTCATTATGGTCGTAACTCACATTATTGCATCATTTATGCCTAATGATATTGCACGTATTTTTGTGTGCTTAACTGCCGCCTGTGTATCCTTCTCAGCAAAACATCTTACGTCTCTTGACCATTTTTAATTGGCTTATTTGACTTTTTTTACTTTTGAGTTTTGAAAGTTCTTTATATATTCTAGATAGTAGTGGTGCAGTGGTTAAAGTGCTCGGCTGCTAACTGAAAGGTCAGTGGTTCGAAACCCACTAGCTGCTCTACAGGAGAAAGATGCGTCAGTCTGCCTCTGTAAAGATTACAGCCTTGGAAACGGAAACCCTATGGGGCTGTTGGAACTGACTCGACAGCAACGGGTTTAGGTTAGTCCTTTGTCAGATATGTGGTTTGCAAATATTTTCTCCCAGTCTGTGGCTTATCTTTTTATCCCTTTAACAGGGTCTTTCAAAGAGCAAAATTTTTAATGTTGTTGAAAAGCTATCTTCCCTCTACTGAACTATTTTTTGTACCTTTGTCAAAAATTAGTTAGGCATATTTTTGGATACCTTATTCTGTTCCACTGATTTGTATGTTTATTGCTCTACCACTGCCACACAGCCCTGATTACTGTAGCCTCTGACTGACTGAACTGTGAGCTAATAAATAGGTTCTTTTTGAAGTCACTAAGTATGTTACGCAGCACAGAAAACTAATACAGCGAGGACCCTAAAGAGCAGAGGATCAATATAAGAAAGGATAGGGGACCTCATGAAAGAGGATGGAGAAAACAGAGGACTTTCAGACTGGCAGTCTTGATGAGTTTAAAGAGCAAGAGTAGTGAACCTAATAAAAGAAAAAGCCAGAAGATTATTAAGTTGTGGTAAGAAAAGGTATAACACAATTTAAAATTTCAGACCTAGATTAGTTCTACAGGATGGTTATATTCAAGAGTGGTCACGGACGTTAGTTAATCAAGTAGTATGCCGGTGAAAATTGTCGGAGTCAAGGAAGAAAATAAATTGTGCTAAACACCAGTGTCTTAGTTATCTAGTGCTGCTATAACAGAAATACCACAAGTGGATGATTTTAACAGATGTTTATTCTCTCACAGTCTAGTAGGCTAGAAGTCTGAATTCAGGGTGCCAGCTCCAGGGGAAGGCTTCCTCTCTCTGTCGGCTCTGGAGGACGGTCCTCTCATCAATCTTCCCCTGGACTAGTAGGTTCTCAGCACAGGAATCCCAGGTCCAAAGGACTTTCTCTGTTCCTGGTGCTGTTTTCTTGGTGGTATGAGGTCTCCATGTCTCTCTGCTCAATTCTTTTATATCTCCAAAGAGACTGGCTTAAGACACAATCTAATCCTGTAGACTGAGTTCTGCTTCATCAACACAACTGCCATTAATCCCATCTCATTAATATCATATAGTATTTACAACATGCAGGAAAATCACATCAGATGACAAAATGATAGACGATCACACAACACTAGGAATCATGGCCTAGCCAAATAGAAACACATATTTTTGGGGGACACAATTCTATCTGTGACAGCCAGCATAATATTATTTCATCTAAGCCTCACCACAGCTCTGCTGGTAATAGGAGTAACCCACATTTATTGAGCACTCACTAAGGGTTCAACAAGATGGACTGACACAACGGCTGCATCAATGGGCTCAATCATAATAATGATCATGAGCAGGACTGGGCAGTGCTTTGTTCTGTTGTACACAGGGTCGCTATGGGACGGAACCAACTTGACGGCACCTAACAACAACAAGAGCAGGGTAGCCTTCTCATGTAATCCTTTAACAGCCCCATGAGGTAGGCACTATGCCCAGAAGTAGGCTCAGAGAGGTTAAATGATTTACCAAAGATTTTATAACTAAGTGGATGAGCTGAAATTCGAACCCAGGTATTCTCATTTCAAAGCCTATGTTCCTTCTGACCATTCTACATGTTGTCCCAATTAGGACAGTAAAAATTGAACTAGAAAGAAAGACTGTGGTATAGATGTCAAAGTCCTCTATGAATGAGGGCAAGTGAGGGGTGCGGTGCAGTGCATTACTTTAATATAGCCCTTCTAGCCATGGTATCATGACGCCCATAAAATGATTGGGCGGGACTATGCAAATAAGGTGCTTGTGGCCCACCCAGGGGATTGGACAGCCTGCTAATAATGCAAATAAGGTGCATGTAAGGCTATGAAAATAAGGTGAATGAACTCTTGTGGGGGATTCGTCAGTTTTGCCATCCTATGAGGCTTAAAGGGAGCCAATCCAAGAGACTAAAGAGGGACCTCACCGGTAGCAAGAAGAAAAGCCAGGAGTGCACCGTGTCTTTTGGACCTGGGGTCCCTGTGCTGAGAACTTCAGGGATTTTCTTTTGTTATATGAATGAGACCAAACCTTGTCCATGAGGTGATACCCGAGCAGGGTGAGTCCCAAACCTAATCCTTTCTGAATAGTGTCTTACAGAAAGAGCAGAATAGACACAGACAGCTGGGGGAAGACACACCCCTGTGAAGGCCCATTGACAAGCAGGAACACTAAGGATCACAGGCAGACCCCAGGAACTAGGAGAGAGGTCCACAGAAGAAAGTACCACCGTGGAGCCATGATTTGGACATTTAGAGCTATAATGCCACCCACTTGTGGTATTTTTGTAGCGACAGCACTAGGTAACTAAGACGCTTAATTATGCTCTGAACTACCAGTCTGTTTCACTGCCTTCTATTAACATCATGTTTAGTTGTTGTTTTTTGGAAAGAGTTGTTTTCTATTTTGTTCGGTTTTAATTTTTTTGTGTTCCCAGAACATAGCATAATACCTAAAGAATAAAAAAAGTTCCGTTATAACTTTTTAGAGAAAAAAAAATGAACAGGGAATAAAGAGGACGCAGTAGAATATTCTGTGTGGTGAAATGCAAAGTACTCATAAAGCACTTCTGGTGCTATGGAAGGACAACGGTGTCTCAAGGAAGAGCACTTATGAGACTATATGAGATGAAAGCTGCCAAGCCACCTCGAAAGTGAGTCTAGTTTACATAAAGGAGAGGTGGAAAAAATGGCCTAAAGAGAATGAAGTTGTAGGGATGTTTATTTACTTTGGAGCCAAGATTCCAGACGATGTAGCAAAAGGGACTCGGGAGGAAGCTAATAGTGAAAGAACTATCTGGCAGGAGGGAACACAGAATAGTTTGAAACTAGTCAACTGTAGAGAAAGGCTAGGCTGAGAGGTGTGGAGGGATTAAATATTCTCAAGATTCAGCAGGACTAAGCTCAATTCTCCCTGCTTGGGTGGGAACTGCGCTAAGACTGATATGTATTTCATTTACATAAAATTAGATTTTATTTAATTCTCACCACAGCTCTGCTGATAACAGGAAAAAAATAAATATATCCAAAACAGTTGCTATTGGGTCAACTCCACTCATGGAGACCCCATGTGTGTCAGAGGTGAACATGCTCCACAGGGTTTTCAATGGCTGAGTTTTTGGAACTAGATTGCTAGGCCTTTCTGCTTCTGTGGACTTGAACCTCCAACCTTTCAGTTAGCAGTCAAGCACATTAACTACTTGCACTACCCAGGGACTCCTGATAACAGGAATGCTGTTGTTGATAGGTGCCGTGAAGTCAGTTCCAACTCACAGTGACCCTATGTACAACAGAGTGAAATGTTGCCCGGTCCTGCGCCACCCTCACAATTGTTGCTATGCTTGAGCCCACTGTTACAGCCACTGTGTAACATCCATCTCGTTGAGGGTCTTCCTCTTTTTCACTGACCCTCTACTTTACCAAGCATGGTGTTCTTCTCCAGGGACTCGTCCCTCCTGATAACATGTCTAAAGTATGTGAGATAAACTCTCGTCATCCTCCCTTGTAAGGAGAATTCTGGGTATACTTCTTCCAAGACAGCTTCGTTGTTCTTCTGGCAGTCCATGGTATATTCAATGTTCTTCACCAGCACCATGATTCAAAGGCGTCAACTCTTCTTCGGTCTTGAGCCTCACTACAATGCTCTTTCAAGCAGAGCAGCTGTGATTAGTAACTATACAGAGGAGGGAGGGGATTTCTTTCTTTTCTTTTCTTTTTTTTAAGCAGTGAGTAGAAAATAAACCCTTAGGGAAGAGGGGCTTTTGAACTAAAATCTCTGCAGATGCAGAGTTCCACACTAATTCCTTCTCGCTGTCCTTAGTTCCTTTTACCCACCCACATTGTTAAACTTCCCATTAAACCAAACCAAATCCGTTGCTGTTGAGTCGACTCTAACCTGTAACGGCCCTGTAGGACAGAGTAGAACTACCCTACAGGGTTTCTAAGGCTGTAAACCTTTATGGAAGCAGACTGCCAAATCTTTCTCCTGTGGAGGGGCTGGTGGGTTCAAACTGCCAACCATTCAGTCAGCAGCTGAGCACTTAACCACCGTGCTACCAAGGCTCCTTTGTTAAAGTACAGGCAGTAGAAATGTACAGGGTTTCATGTGAAGTCAATTAATATAACATCTACACAAAGAACAAAACTAAGCTCGAGGCTTAACCGAAACCCTATAATGTGCCTTTCAGAAGTAAAGAGCCATTGTAGTTTGTAATACAGATTTTTATTATTAGAGATAAGTTTCTATTTTTGAACTCAGGGGAATAATTTTATATTAACACTTTCACAGAGGGTCTTGTATATAATGGTCTAAATCTACACTGCCCAATATGGTAGTCACTAGTCACATGTGGCTATTCAAATCTGAATTAATATTAAGTTCCTTATTTGCATTAGCCACATTTTAAGTGTTATAGGCACATTTTATGTGGCTACTAGTACTAGCGGTTACTGTAATGGACAGCACAGATATAAAACAGTTTCATCACAGCAAAAATTTCTACTGGATAGCACTGGCCTAAATGGATTATCACTGAAAATTTGAATTAACCTTAGAAATGGTGTACAATCTTCTACACTATACATTTGCAACAAGAACCACAACTATTTTCTTACAGAGACTTGCAAAACCATTTAACAAGAATGGGGAAGTAAAAATATATGCCAAACTCCAAACCCAATATCCTATAACAGGGTTTCATAGATTAAGATTTGGAAATGAAAATTTGGGTGAGAGGTTAGAATATTAAGAAGAAGCTACATCCTAGGTTAGAACTAGGTCTTAGCAGCAACTGCAACTGAGTATGCCAACAGACTAAGGCACAGGTATCCGTGTAGATGAAACTGACAGGTAGTTCCAGATGACCTTCGATGCCCAGGACGATACAGACATTTTAGTATTCTTGGTTCTGTCTATGCCAGGGTTCTCAAAGGGCTGTCTTCAAAGTGTGGTCTATTTTTCCCTGGGTGGGGGTGGGGAGAGTCCCTGAGACACTTGTAACTAGTCGTTACTGTATTTTTCACTGCCATGAGCTTAGAGGAAAAATAAAAAACCAATTTTACATAACAGTGTCCTTGATAAAGCGGTAAAAATAATTTCACTAAATGTCAACATTTGAGTACACTTCAAAAAAATATTCTGTGTGGTGAAATGCGAAGTACCCATAAAGCACTTCTGCTGCACATCGAAGTACAGTGGTGTCTTGAGGAAAGCACTTGTGGGACAGTATGAGAGACAAGCTTAACAAGCCACTCCGCACAGAACGCCATTTTTACTACCAAGGGTGACCAGTGGACAAATGACTGTTACACTTAGGCTTGGTTATTTGGAAGACACTTTCTTAAAAATAAACGAGGTGAGCCTGTAGTATTTGTGACTAATAATAAAATTTCAGCTTTCAAGCAGAAGTTAACAATTTTCAAAAACTTGTATCCACCACCATGCGCTTGATGGTTTCTCAATACTTAACAGTTTTTGTGGTGATATTAACAAATGTAATTTTTTCCAAATGACCAATATTTGATTTCATAAATCACAACGGGTAAATGATCCATTTAAAGTATAAGACAGACTAGTGTTTTCAATGAAATGGAGTACAAAAGTTCTTTGATGTGGTCTCCGATCGCATATTACAACTAACCTTTAAGAAACCACCACTCTTTGGGTTTTGGTATAGTTTCAACGAATATTCACAACAATCTGAAAAGACTATTAAAATACTCCTCCCTTTTCCAACTACATGTCTGTATGAGACTGTATTTTCTTCACATACTTTGATCAAAACAACATTTCATCACAGACTGAATGCAGAAGCAGACATGAGAATCCAGTCGTCATCTACTAAGCCAGACATTAAAGTGGTAAAAAAAACAAAAAACAAAAAAAAAAACTGCCACTCTTCTCACTAATTTTTGTTTGTTTTGGAAAACGTAGTTATATTTCATAAAACTCTGTTATTTGTCTTAGCATGTAATGGGTTTATTATAGTGTTAATAAATAAACATTTACAATACCTCTCTGAACTCATGGTCTCCTATACAAAGCTCGTCTTCATCTGGTGATCAGTGAATGGCAGGGCCAATCTCCCAGTGGTCGGCTAAAGGCACTGTGGGAACCATTCTCTCTCATGTTCAAACAGTCAGCAAGCCCACTACTCCATAAACATTTCTTAAATGTACCCACTTCTCAACACCTGATACCACTTTAGTCCAGGTCACCAGCAGCTTTACCTGGGAAGCTGCAACTCTCCCTGTATCTACAATAAACGCCATCTAACCTATTTATCTCTCTCTTTTTTTTTTAACCTATTTATCATACTGTAGAGTGACAGTGATCATTTCAAAGTTCAATTGTGAATTTTTAGACATTCACACGCCCAAAACAAACAACAAACAAACAAACCTTAAATGGCTTTCCAGTACTCAGGAGAAAGAAGAAATCCTTTAACACAGCCCACCCAGCTTTGCATCATCTGACCTTTGCCCACCTTTCTCCACTGTCATTACATACTACACACACTCTTTTCTCTCCCGTTTTGTGTTCTTTTAGTTTCCTGAACACAGAATGTGTAATTCTTTGCCTGAAATGACCTTCTAACCAACAATTCACTTAGGTAATTCAGAGATCCCAAGTTTCCTTTCCTCAAGGAAGCCTTTCTTGTCTACATGTCAAGGCCAAATTCCTTTGTTTTGAGTTCTCCTTTAGAGCAATTAACTCTAAAAATGCATTTATATGTCAGTATATAATTATACATTTATAAGCTTGCTTACTGATTAATATCTATTATCTCTACAAGATTGTAAGTTCCACAAAAACCTGGATCATGTCTGTCTTAGTCATTATTGTGTATCCAGCACCTAGAACACAGTAGGCCCTTATATCTTCTGAATGAACGACTGACTTGAGATACAGAACAGAGTTTTATCAACTACAGTCAGCATGATATTCTATATGAAAGAAGAAGAATGAGAGCAATGGATTCTTTTGGGTTCTTAAGTCTACTGACCAGGGAGTCAGGATGGTAAATACATTCTTCATTCATTAAATTTTTCTACTGAACGAAAAAAATCAACTCTACAACTATGCTCAAGAAGCTCTTTTAAAACTTTTATGCCTCTAATTAAACTACAAATATCAGTCCAGGAGATTTTAGGGGTGCTAAATCATGGGTTTTTTTGGACATAAGCTGTGACACTCACTAGCTAACGAACTCTTACCAATTACTACTTACATGTCTGAGTCTCGTTGTCTTCCTCTTCTACCACCTCCCTCATAGTATTTGGAGGCTTACACAAGAATAAATACCTGGCACATACTAGGTGTTCAATGAATATTAATTTCCTTCCTCCAACAGTATACAATGGAATACAGTAATATGTGGACTTTTATTCTGTAAATTTTTGCAATAAGTAGTTTTTAATTTCTCAGTATGAGTAGAGGAACCAACGCTCCTGGAAGGATCCTCCTACAGGTTTAGCATGTTTCCTAACACATGACAGAAGCGTGATACATTTAATTGACTTCTGGTTGAGTGATCGGAGTTGCATGGCTTAGAAAAGCCATGTGAGCCACCAAGTGGGAGCGTAATACCTGCTATGCTGCTTGAGAAACAGTAGAAGCATTAAAGAGGGCAGCGCACATGAGAACTCTCTGAAAGATAAATACACTCTATGACATAAAGGGCCGTTATCGGCATCATCTTAGTTTTTTAAAAATGTCTGTATTTTACATAAATAATTTGTAAAAAGGTCTTAGATAAGAAAGGACTGTGATAATTATTATCTAAAACTGATAATTAAGACATATATAAGTTAAATGACTCGCTCAAGGGAATCACAGAAGACAGAGGAGAAATTGATCCAGTATATCTTATTTATCTCAATCTAGAGTTAGAGCCACTTTAATGAAAACTTCACTATAAAGCAATAGATGCTAAATTTCAAAGCGTAGAACTATTCCCAATGAACACAAGCTTTAATCCAGGCAAATCTTGCTTTAAGCAAACTCGGTATTTATGCAAAAGAGGAAATAAGGGCCGGGCACTTGCTTCTGGAAGGAACTCATCGTAGAGCCCTGATGAGTTACCCACATGCATTTAAAGTAAGTTTTGACCTATATGTAACTCCTCAGCTAAATACACATACTTTAAAATGAGAACAAGCAAAATATAAAAATCCGTTAATAAATCACAAATCTCTATATAAAAATAATTATCTTAGAAGTAATTGGAAAAAAGTTAGATAGAAAAAATTATGCACCATTCAGGATCCGTATGAAAGGAGGAAGAGTTAATAAAAAGTGACGTGTTGTTGTGGGCCGTCTAGTCGATTCTGACTCACAGCAACCCTAAATGACAGAGTAGAACCGCCCCGCTGGGTATCCCGGGCTCTAAGCTTTACAGGAGAAGAGCACCAGGTCTTTTCTCCCGTGCAGCCTGCTGATGGGTTCCAACAGCTCGCCAACCTTTGGGTTAGCAGTTGAGCGTTTAACTACTGTGCCACCAGGGCTCCTTTAATAAAAAGTAGCCCCACATTATGCCTTAAACTTTTGTTTAAAAAGGTAGTCATATATTTATTTTCTTTTCCACATTTTAATATTTGCATTTTCAGAAAGTTAGCAGAATAATATGAATTTCAAAACTTAACATGTTATGGTACTCAGGAATCTGATGCTAATTTCTATGCCTTAGCTGGATTACATGGAGGTCCTTGTCACTTTTTACTCTCTATATTTATTTTAAATAAGTATTTCGTTTACTTGTGTTCAGTACGTCCTGTTAAAGAAAACTAGTATATATTAATGGTTAGACTCTAAATACAGTAATACATTTCCCTAGGAAAAGATTACTAGATGGTCTTTTAAACAATTAGTGCAACATTGTGTTATTTTATGAAAATAATGCTTTTTTTTCATAGTTATGACACTCGGCAAGGCTTCTCAATACCTACACAGAGCACCTGTTAGTTTAGCTTTAAAATTGAGACTGCAGATACTGATGTGTGCAGCAAATTTGGGTGTTCAACAAATTTCTACAAATAACTTATTTTATAATTGCAATCGTTACAGATTATTTTCATAGAAACCCTCCAAACTTTTATTGACCTGCCCCTACTGAACTGCGAACTTTCGGTGAGGTGAGTTTTCCTGGACTGAGCTACCAACTCTTAACATCTTTTTTCCTCCTCCAGCTCAGAAGTTCTTTTTCTTTTGATTACTGTATTTTTACACAAATAACATGCACCTTCCGTGTTGGTTTGCTGGCCATGCTCGCCTCGTCCATTAGGTATGTTCGTAAGGGAGCCATGCTAATTCGTTTATCGTAACGTGGAAGAGGACTGGCATGGCAGTATTTGTGAGGGTGTGTGTGTGTGGGGGGGGGGGGTGGAGAGGCATAGCTGGCAAACAAAAGCAGAAGGTGTGTGTTATTTGTGTAAAAATATGGTAATAATTTTTAGGCTCTCCAAAGGAGCGCTCAGTTGCTGACGGAAATGTAGGTGGCTCGAACCCACCCAGCAGCTGTGTGGGAGAAAGACCTGGCAATCTGCTTCCATAAAGATTACAGTCCAGGAAACCCTACAGGGCAATTCTACTCTGTCACGTGGGATTGATATGAGTTGGAATCAACTCAATGGCCACAAACAAGAAGGCTGCCCTATGCTACTGTTTGTTAATGGTGTGATCATCTAACAATATGGTTTCAAATGTGAAAATTCCAAAATGTTATTGCATTAGAATTTGTAAAATATTTTTACCCTCTTTATTAAAACCTATTGTTAAGCTTGAAATTCTATGAAGTGACATCGCTTTACATAAAGTATTCCTCTATTCAGACCGTCTTTGGAGGTGATTTTCCAAAGCAAAAAAAAAAAAATACTGACTTCAAGGAATCATTAACTAAATGAAAATATCAGTTGCTGCTTACTTTCCGGTTGAGGAGTTTCTAAATATTTAGTAATTTAATGACTATTTCTAGCCATTATATAGGTTCTTTACCATAAATTCTGGAGCCCTGGTGGTGCAGTGCTTAAGTGTTTAACTTTTAATCAAAAGGCTGGCAGTTCAAATCCACAAGCCACTCCTTGGAAACCCTACAGAACAGTTCTACTCTGTCCTATGGAGTCGCTATGAGTTGGAATTGACTCAACAGCAATGGGTTTTATTATAAATTCTAAGGTAAACCTCAACCAGGATTACACAAAACCATAGTTAACGCATCCTTTCCTTACATTCTAGTGCAAGCACCAGGAAGGGGGTGAGTCAATGACAACTAGCTCACATAACACTGAGAAGTGGACCATTTGTTAACCGGATTACCATAGGAGACTGAAGAGTCTCACTTCGCTTTGGCTGTCAGACATTATCACGTGGTGGTCACATAAAGTGACGGGAAGACATTGCAGATGAACATATTCTGCTCAAAGAGAGAAGAATGAATTTAAGGGACTCAGAGCATGGAGACTAAAGGAATAAGATGACAAGATATGGCAATGGGGCCGCAGAGTTTACTGCCCTCAACTTAACAGTGTGTTGCAACAGAAGGAACACAGGGTTGGCACCAGAGCCTGGTTTCAGTTCTTGATCCATTATTAGTAGTCATGTAACCGAGAGCAAACTGCATAGCCTCTTTACATTTCAGCTTTCTCGTATTCAAAAGAAGGCCCATAACCCATATCTTTCTTACTCAGGAGGGCTGAGTATTCACATATAGAATGAAATAACATGTATAAAATGCCTCTGTATATTTAAAAGAACTATACAATAGAACTCTATTAGTATCATTCTTTTTATAATAGTCACTGTGAGTTTTTTCCCCCCTAAATTTAAAGGTAACATACCTATGGAATAAAGTTTGGAAAATACCAAAAGGTACCAAAAAAAAAAAAAAAATACATATACATATACAAAGATGAATAAACAAACCAACCTGTAATTCCATCACCACCCAGAAAAGACAATATTTAGTGTTTATATCTAGTGGTGGTAGGCCTTATGATCTTCTACTAGCTAGTGTGTGAACCCAAGCAGCTAGTGTAGCTTTTTTGAGCCTCAAGTTCATAACTACAACATCAGGTGATTGGATTAGACTATGCCTAAGGAGTTCCTGGGTGGCGCAGAGAGTTATGTGCTCAACTACTAACCAAAAGGCTGATGGTTGGGTGGAACCCACCCAGTGGCACATTGGAAGAAGGGCCAGGTGATCTGCTTCCAGTAGGTCACAAGCTGGAAAACCCCATGGAGCAGTTCTACTCTGCAACACATGGGGTTGTCATGAGTTGGAATCGACTAGTTGGCAACAGGTTTTTTTCTTGAAGGTTCCTTCAAGCTCTAGTAGGAGCCCTGGTGGTGCAGTGGGTAGAACGCTTGGCTGATAACCGAAAGGTGGGCAGTTCGAACCCACCAGACACTCCATGGGAGAAAGATGTGGCAGCCTGCTACTGTAAAGATTGTTGTTGTTAGGTGCCATCAAGTCGGTTCTGACTTATAGCGGCCCTACGTACAATAGAACGAAACACTGCCCAGTCCTGCACCATCCTCACAATCCCTGTTATGCTTGAGTCTACCGCTGCAGCCACTGGCGTCAATCCATCTTGTTGAGGGTCTTTCTCTTGACTCACGGCAACATGTTTGGTTCTGGTTTTGTTCTAGCTCTAGCATCACCTGCTTCTGTCCATTATGAACTGCATTTAACAAGTGTACATTCACAAACAAGTCCCATCACTAGCCAGCGGTGGAACTTGATAACCTTGACCTAATGTGTAAAGCACTGTGCTGTGTACTGTAAGAGTCTCACAGAAGACAACAACAAATTCTCCAACCATAGCAAGTTCAAGATCCATTAAGGAGGATCGAGCGTGTACGTAATAACTATATTCCAGAGAATAATATGATAAATACTATAACCAAGTACAAGTAATAACCTGAGAGAATAGAGGAGATATAGAGGATTGCTGGTAGGGAAAAATACCAAAGATTCTTTAAAGGAATTTGTGGCGGATACTGTTATTGCGTCTCCAATAGCCTCAGAACTACCTACTTCCAGATTTCTGTTTATGTCAGAAAATGAAAACACTATTTGTTCAACCATCATTTGTAGGATACTGCTATTTTTTCCTAAATTCATACTATAGATCAGCAGTCTTCAAATTTTCTTGAGTAGATTTCATCTGAAACAGTTATGAAAATATTCTCCTCACATATTTTTATGTAGATGTATAAAGTTTTTCATCATAAATTTAAAGAGCTGCAAAGGGTTTAATTCTCTCTCAATTATAGATATGGATATTTTAAAATAAAACCATTATGCTACTCTTTTAAATATATATATTGAAATTTAAATATCACTGTTTTGATACCGACTTGACAGTAATGAGTTTGGTTTTCAGTTTTGATACCAACCACATTAAAAAAAAATACCAGAATAAGCACTTGTTTGAGATCTGATGATTTTACATGGTTTATTTTCCTCCTTAAACTCATTCTTCTACTTCACCTCCTTACAGAAATTTATCCTGTAGTAATACAGTTTTATACTTACACATCTTTCATAGGTTACCCTATCATACTTCTCTGCAATAAACGTATGAATATATTAAAAATTAAACTTTCTTGAATTTCTGTGACTATAAAACCCTAAGTGTTAAAAAAATTCTTCTGATAGGTATATCAGTTATTCAGTATCTCTACCAATTGTCGATAGTTCATAACCAGTTATTGAAGATCTGAAATAGTTACTATTAAACCAACCACAAATAAACCAAAATGAATATAATGTATTTTGATAATACTAAGGGAAAAAAGTGAGACTTTGTTAAAAATCCATCATCATTAATGAACTTTTCCCCAAATTAGTTCATGTATCCATTGATGAACATTATTTTTAGTATCCATTCTATTCCTACTTTTTACTTTTACAGATTTGAGTACTCACAAACCTGGTTCACACTAACTGTTAAGTGGAAATAAAAGGAATTTGGATAGAGCTCTCACTCAATTACCTGAACTCCTTCAGAGTTTTATGGCAAGTCACGCAATGATCTCTAGCACCAAAGAGTGTGTTTAATAAGCTACCAACTGCTGAAAGCAAAGAACTGGAAACCACCTACCTAATTTGCAAAACACTTTGTTACCTAGTCATTAGATATAATCCCTCAATTTCAATACCAGCACAGTATTTCGAATTTTCCTCTGTTTGGAACCCAAAAGGATTTTGCACTATGGGGCAATGTGCTAAACTAAGATTAGGAAGAGGGGGACATCTTTCTTTTCTAAAGTGGGAGAGAGGCAATTGTGAAACGCAAGACCCAGCAAAACACCCAGGTCTGAGGATTTGCAGAAAAAGAAGACGTACGGAAGCCAGGGATCTAGAAACTGACCCACAACTACTGCTGGCTAAGCATCCCCTGGGAATTACTGGTATACATGAATACCCTAGTTTTCCTTCCCTGGAGTGCTGAATTTGGTATTAAAAGTGGGTTTTCTGTATCATATTTTAAAATAGGGAGCAAGTTGAGTAGAAGAAGAGAAAATGGCAGTATGGATCCATTTATTTCAGCTAGAAAGTTGATGAAGCATACAACTAAAACTATCTCTGGCCATTTCTTGAACACAGACAATACGTGTTCTTCTGTTAAAGGAATGATGGGATAACTTCAGGATATTGAGCAATTTTTTTTTTATTATTGAGCAATGAAAGAGGCCAATGTAAGCAATATGGTTGGTTGTTTTGAGCACTTTGTTTCCTGATAAAAGGTGAAAGTGGAGAGGTGCTAGGAATATCCTTCCCTTCTTCTTCCTGCCTTAAATGCACACTTGATGTGTAGATAGGCCTGTAGCGGCCATTTGAGACTATGGGGCAATAAGTATGAGGGTATAAAGCAAAAAAAATGCAAGGATGATGAAGAAAAGAGGAACAGTACAGCCCGTGATGACATCTTAAAGCTAGTCAACAAACCCTAGAGGCACCTTCATCCAGACTTCCGTAAGAAAAATAAAGCTCTTTGGGTTTAAGCTATCGTTAGTTCTGCGTTATGTTACTTGCTAATACATTCTAGTAGATAATTTTTTAATCGGTTGTTAAACGATACATAGAGTTTTGATAGATACATGTTTTTACACAAACAACGCAGGCCTTCTGCATTTGCTGGCTGTGCCCTCCCCCTGGAAGGGACCGTCACAAGCATCACCATGCCAATCTTCTTCCACACGCTGCTGTTAAAAAAAAAAAAAAAAGAGCACAGCATGCTCATGAAAACACCTTGTGGTGGGAGGGTGCAGCTGGCAGACAAACGCAGAAGGCACATGTTAGCTGTGTAAAAACACAGTGGGTACTATGGAAAGGAATGAGAAAAAACCCCAGAGAGAAGGGAGGAACGAAGTACAGGTTATGATATTCAGAAAACAGAGGCAGACCAGATAGCTGGACCATAGGACTTACAAGGGAGAGATGATGGAAAAGAAGGCAGAAAGGTAGCTGGAGCCAGACTGTGCAGGGCGTTCAGTGATATGCTAAGGAGATTTGCTTTTCTCTCTGTTGGCAATTGGAGGTTTTGAGTTGGGAGATAAAATGATCAGAACTGAACTTGAGTAGCTAAAGTAAGTGGTCTGTACTGAAATAGTGACAGCAGAGACAGGAAGACCCACTAGGACCCTCTAATAATGTAAAAGGTAACAGAACTTTAGGTAAGGTAGTGGAAAATGAAATTAAAAAGAGGGGCCGGTCTGAGATATTCGAACGACTGGACTAGTAGTCTGTAGAATGTGAGAGATTAAAATGACCCCAATGTTTTAGTCCTGAGTGTTGAAAGAATGGTACTCCACACACTGAGATCATCTGGGAAGCCCTAAATATACTGATAACCTGAGTTCCCTGCCCAGATTCTGACTGAATCAATGGAGGACCACTGTGGAGACCGGTGGGGAAGGGCAGTGGGGAGAATATAATGTGGGATCACGCCTGCTTATGTGAGAAGCAACACTCCAGATGACATTATCTAAGCTGTCCTATTTTCAGTTCACTTTTACGTCTTCTACAACGTACCAGGCACTGGACTAGCGCCACAACTACACTGGTGACGAAAAGATATGGCATTAGTCTGCCCTCAGGGAATTTACCATTTTTACCAAAGGCAATTTTTGGTTTAAAAACCACTCTAAATCTACTTGCCTGAGGTTTTGTTTTTGATCACAACAGAAAATTAAGAAAATTTGAAAATCTTTTGGTTGTCATTCTGAAATAACAAATGCTTTTACTCTTTGTTTTTTCTGACAGACAGAAGGTCTTAAAGGAGAATAAAAATCAATGAAACCAGCTACTAAAAGGGAAGACTTATGTATCTTTATGCTATATCTGAACTACGATTTCTGTTTTATATTCGTTAAGGAGTAGATTTCAGAAATTAGGATCTAATGGACCCTAATATGATTGCTGATCAGAATAATTTCATTTGATAATTACTTTACGTCTTTATTTGCTTCACGTCGTTTTTCAAGTGCAACCTACTTCACAAGATGTATGTGGTATTGAGCTACTATACATAACATATTTAAGCTCTTCCAACAAAAGATATATTTAGAAATAAAATTAGCACCTAGAAATTCATCCAGGAATTTTCCAAAGTCAATGCTCAACTGCTTAACTTTTTAGCAAATTAATTATTTGCTTGATTATCCAATAAACTAGTCTCTCCCCTTTATTGGTAAATGCAGACACATTCTGGTCCCTTTACAATTCTTTAATATTATTACCAAATGCTGGGCAGGAGGAAGAGCAGAGAAGTAATGAGGAAACCAGTCACACTCCGCCTTTCACGGCTTTAGGAAGGGTTGCTGTGCGTTGCAATCGACTTGATGGCAACGGGTTTGGTTTTTGGTTTTGGGGAGAAAAGGAAGAGCACTAGGAGGGGTGCTTGATGCTACTTATTGTAACGAAAATAGAATCTTAAAAATGTTGTAAGACAATACAGTAAAACTAGCGAAAGCCAGAACCCGTGTAAGAAGGAAACCTGTCAGAGAAGGAAAACTCAAATATTTTCCACTAAAGTGAGCGGTAAGATTGCACCCTGTCAAAGGTGGAAAACTTGTAAGACTCAGAAAAACAATGCAGTCCCATCAAGTTCTTGCTCTCATGGGGTTCACTGTACGTGAATGTCAAATTCTATCACAAATGAAATAAAAGAATGACTATACTGTAAAATCTTTATTTAGATTTCTGCAATGGGTTTTATTTAAACTGTTTCTGCACTACTGCCAGTGGCATACGACGTTTGGTCTCTCTTCAGATGGGTACAAATTAAACCGCCTTTACCAGCAATAGTTGCCAATTTCCCCAAAGAAGTAAGCAGAACACATCAGCGAGGTTTTATAGACACAGTGAGTACTCACTCATGGTGGTGAGAATCTGGGGAGAAGTGAACCATCCTCTTGTTACTGACTGGCCCAGAGGTGGTCATCTGAAGCAAGATTTAAAAACAAAAAATACATCACAACTGAGTTTGTAAAAAAGGACAATAAATAACAGGGAATTTCCAATGGAGGACATTCAAGCTAAACAGGAGAATATAACAGAATATAGCATTAATTCTTAAAATCTCAGATAAAATTGCAGAAACCAAAAGTACAGTTTACGGTGGCACAGTGGTTAAGAGTTCAGCTGCTACCCAAAAGGTCGCAGCAGTTTGAATCCATCAGCTGCTCCTTGGAAACCCTATGGGGCAGCTCTACTCTGGCTTATAGGGTCGCTATGCGTTGGGATTGACTCGACAGCAATGGGTTCAACTTGGTTTTTTAGCATTCTACTTGTTTTGGTCTAGTGTAGTTCCTCTGCTAGAATTGTAAGACTATTTTAAAAGTACCTTTAGAGTAAAACAAACGTCTTTCTTATAAACTAGACCACTGACTTTTTTATTTTCAAATACTGTCCAACTGGAGACACTTTTAATCTTATGTAAAAAAAGAGATTTACTTAATTAGATCAGTGCTGAGCAGATGATATTTCAGAGTACCGCCATATTTGTAGTTAATCCTTAAATATAAATAATACGCATGACAATGGCAAACCAAAGCTAAACCTAGTCCGATAGGACAGAGCAGAACTGCCCCATAGAATTTCCAAGGAGCACCTGCAGATTCAAACTGCCGACCCTTTGGTTAGCAGCCATAGCACTTAACCACTACGCCACCAAGGTTTCCATGTATGACGATGCACACACTTAAATGCACATAAAAACTTAAACCACGGAAGTCATGAATACTTCTTTTTATAGTTTCCCCCCAAAGTTAGGGATTATCTGTGTTCTTATGTAGAACAAAATGTAATTTCATAGAACAGTATTTTACTCCTTTATTTCTAAACCAGAAAGTCCAATGAAGTTCAAAGACTTTGATGATTTAAGCTACTTTTCCATCTTACAACAGAGCGTTCTCAAAGGGCCTACAAACACAGCACACAATTGGTGAATGAATCCACCAGCACAATAGACAAAGCAAGAACTCAGCGCAAAGGGCTCTAAGTTAAAATCTGTCATAACCAAAAAGTCCTTCTGTAATTACAGAAGTGCTATGTAAAGTACACAGTCAAAAAAGGCAGGACGAGGTAGTAAAATGCCTCTAAGGCATTTTCAAAAATCCGTTCCTTCCTGTGTCCCTTGGGTAACAAGGATGCAAGAAGCCTTTACCGTGAAACCCCGAGAAGTACAAATCCCGCGACTCTGCCCAGATGATGGCATTACAAACCCCGTGGCCGAGCACCACAGGTGAACACGGGGCTCAACTCTAGGACTGCATTCTGCATTCGGGGCCAGACGAGGTTTTCATGCTATTCCAGTGGTATCCCTGGAAGTCAGTAATCCATTTTCTACACTGTGGCTATGACAACAGCCGACTGTGCTTATGTCACGCTTTGTTAGAGCGTCGTGATCACATTATCTCATGGTGGACCTGACACTTTTATTCAGTTTACAGTATGTTCTATGTACAGGCAACTTATTTCCTTTGCCAGGGCTGCTGACAACCTTTTCCACACTATATTAATCTTGTTTACTGACTTTATCTTGGTACAAATATCAGAAAACTGAACTTTTTATCTCAGAGAAAAAATAAACAATGCGTTGACAGAGGCAGAAGCTATTTTCAGGACTAAAATTGCTTGTTTACCTGAAGCTATACTTATGGAAAAAGGTTTAGGTCTTGCTCTGGCTTGAGATACATAATCTGAAATTTAATAAACGAAGAAATTTTACATACACCCATGTGATAAATTGCCTGATGAAAACAATGCAACTGAATATAATCAAATGGCATTTAAAACTAATTTATACCACAATACAAATGTAAGCTTTCAATCTAGTCATAAATAATCATAGAATGTATTTCTCAGAAATCATATGTACATGTGTGTAATACATACATACATACATATCGATTCAACTGCTGCAAATAACCCACAAAAGGTCTACAGTATCAAATATGCTGTTGTTAGGTGCCATCAGGTCGATATTGACTCGTAATGACCCTACAGGACAGAGGAGAACTGCCCCATAGTGTTTCCAAGGAGTGGCTGGTGGATTTGAACTGCTGACCTTTTGGTTCAGCAGCCAAGCTCTTAACCACCGCACCAACAGGGCTCCATATCAAATATAGATACTGAAATTATTTTACACACACCCCTTTTTGGAAAAAAAAGGTTTAATTTTCTTTATTGTTATTTCACATAAATTTCTGTTTTACTTTTAAAGATTTGCAAATAGGCATCTTTTTTTTTTTTTTAAATGAAATAAAGCAACACTGAGATCCATGTGTGATGATTTTCTCAAGATCAATGTCTGCTCAAGGAGTAAAATGTTCTTTCTCATGATGAGAACCTTTTGCTATTTTAGTGAGCAGACATCCTTGACTAAAATCTGACGACAGTATCTTTAACGCAGAATTCGGCTTGTGGAAAGCACTGTCACGCTGAGGCTCCAGGGCGTTTAAAGCTTTAAAACATGTGTTTAATATGACTGGTTGTTAGTAGAATACTTCAGAGTATTATAAAACTTCAAAAAAAAACCTTAAAGAATTATTTCTAAGCATTTGTAACTATTTCATCATTAATTCAGGGTCAGACAATAATCTTTATAAAAATAGAATGAAGCCATTTTAAATGTATTAATTGCCAGTAAACAATTTCCTTTCCCAAAACATTTCCCTTCTGATAATTCCAGAAACATCTTAGAAAGAAATCACAAATAAAAAAAGTCACCTTAAGTATCCGATAAAATATTCATATAGAACAGTCCATTAGAAAGGAAGAAATTGAATTTTATTGCACAAGACTATGTAGGGAACAGGTATTCTGATCTTCATGAAAACAGTATCTCCACAACCCAATCCTTGTTATCTGTTAAACCTCTGGAGATAAACATTAATGTAATTAACTAATATTTAGTGATGATAACCTTAGACAACAACATCATGTGGCCTGAATTTCTATGATCTGTTAAATATTACTGAATCCATAGTGACTACAATCCTAAACAAAGTAGGTGTATGTCTTGTCATGACCTATGCTTATTATGTATGTTGTTAAATTTTTAAATAACGTCAAACCTAGAAATGAATGGATGGTCTCGAGATAACTTTTACGTCACTGACTTCTGGACTTTTTAGATTGTCAAAGAAACTATCACGCTACAAGGCCACATGGGTCTCTGTTTTTGTTGTTTTCTGTTAACAATCAAGTCATCAACCTCAGAAAACAGGAACGGTAGAAACAGATGAAAATTTAACAGTTGCACAAGTACCGCTGTCAGTATTTATAAGGTCAGCAAGTCTTAGTGTACAGAAAATGCAGCTCAATAATGTATTTATTGTCTCAGTTAGTAAACCCATTAAGAGCAATTTCTTAGTCTTTTTATCACTAATTTATGAACACTGATTTTATGACTTCCCTCAAAAGATGAACAGAAGAGTTGGTTTTACATCTCATTTTCATTTTGTCATTATCAAACCCACTCATTCCACCCTATTCTTCTGCAACCTGAGATTTGAACAAATCATCTCCAAAACCAGGAAAACTTATCGGAGACACAATGGACTTGTAGGATTAATAAAGAGGTTGCCCACTCTGGATGACATCCTACTTAAAATCTCAATGATTAAGAGTCCTGTAAATTAATAAAGTCGTATGTGCCCACACAAGTGTAAGAAACCATCGTGCTTTCCGCCTTCCTTCCAGTATAACCCTTGTCTTCAACTTTGCTCCGGTGTTCAGCTGTACTGTGTTTGCCTTCCACTGCTATTCTGCTTCAGTGCCCACACTGACAAACACTCCTGGGGGCAGGCTGCCATTCAAAAGAAGGCCTTTCAATTTTGTGAGGACTCGTCAGTCAAATCCGCCTGGCCTCCAGGCTGCAGGGAGACACTGCCCGAGTCTCCCTGCCAGTTTGTCAAGACCTAGATGTTTCCTGCTTCTCACAGGACAATTATTAATTTGACTCTGCTTTTTTGAAGAGAGAAACAAGCCTTTAAAGTTAAGCAGCCTCTGTATGAAGGTCCCCTGGTATGTTCAACAAATCTGTCAGTCAAATATATGTAAGTGACAGATATTACGGAAAACAACTTAGCAATAACAAGCTTAAAAATATGACTTTAAACCACGGGGGCAGGTAGTAAGGGGAGGAGGGCAAAGACATGGAAGGACGCCTATTTTAGTTGTACTTCTATAAATTTATCTTCATTTATTAAAAAAAAAAAAAAAAAACTAAGAAAATGATGTTTTAGGGTTATTAAATTTTATTAATTTTGTCATTAAAATGAATGTGTTGTTTATCTTTTACCACTATACAGAAGAATAAAGAAAAATGCTCCAAAAAAGCATTTCAATTAAGGGCACCTGTGTTTTATACTGGTGTTCCAAAAAGTTCTGTGACAGGAGAGTTGAGGGAATAAATAAAATATTTCATTGTGTCATCCATACTCACATGTATTATTATAGAGTGGTCACAATTCACAAAAGGCACAAGCTATTTGGGGATAGGAAAATATATTCAAGAATATAAGATTACGATTACTTTAAAAGCAATACACAAAAAAGTAAAAATGACTTCAGAATTACTTTTTAAGCAAATACAAAAAGTGATGATTCAAGTAATATGAGTTGGATATTATTTATAAGGTTAAAGGAAAACAGAGTAGTTATATGATTTAAGAGGAATGGGGGAAAAAATCACCACTAAGGGAGTTGTAAGTGATTTATTTCTCCTGCTTCAATCCACCCTACCAACTTTGCAAATTCAACTTTCTAAATCACTGCTTTTCATATGTCAGCTTTCTCATCCCAAGGCCATTCACGGCTCTACACTGAAGGTAAAATTAAAACTACTTAGATTTGCATGCAAGACCCTCCCCCCTAAAAACCGAAGACTCAAGGAAGCAGTAGGTCCAAAGTACTAAGCGCCAGCGTGAACCACAGCCTCCTCTAACCTGACACCAGAACTAGATGGTGTCCAGCTACTACCACTCTGACCAGGATCACAGTAGAGGGTTCTGGTTGAAATGGGTATAAAATGTAGAAGCAAACTCAAATTCATAAAAAAGACCAGGTATGCTGGTCTGATAAGAGACTGGAGGAACTGCCAAGACTACTGACCTAGGACAGTCTTCTAACATGGAACTGAAGGCCCACCCCCGGAGGCCACCATCGAGCCAGATAATGGACTGGCCTACAAAATAAACAATAATGTCTGTGAAGAGTGTGCTCCTTAGAACAATCAACTATATAGGACCAAAAGGGCAGCATTTGCCCAAAAGCAAAGATGACAAGGCAGGGAAACTGGACGATGGAAATGGGAGCCCAGGGTGGAAATGGGGAGAGTGCTGACACTTTGAGGGATTGCAACTAACGTCACAGGACAATTTGTGTATGAATTACCGAATGGAAAACTAATTTGCTGTGTAAACACTCACCTAAAGTACAATAAAATGTTGAAAAAAAAAAAAAGACCCTGCCTAATCTGATTCTTACCTGTTTTCTCATGTGATCTATCTCTCCAACTCCTTATGCAGTCTCCGTTGTTCCTTGTTCTAAATCCAATACCCAATACTGTTCTACCTAATACAATTCAACAAATATTTACTGATGAACTGTTACGCATGGGGTAGCCATGAGTCAGAATTAACTGGACAGCAGCTAAGAACAACTATGTATATAAAAGTCTCTGGGTGGTACAAACAGTTCGCACAGTTCGCACTTGACTACTAACCTAAAGGTTGGCAGTTTGAACCCACCTGGTGGCACTGCAGAAGAAAACCCTGGTGATCTGCTTCCATAAAGATCACAGGCAAGAAAACCCCCAGGAGGGTAGTTCTCTGTAACACATGGGGTCGCCATGAGTCAGAATCGACTCAATGGCAACAGGCTTGGTTTTATGGTAGTATGTATATAAAACTATGCTTAAGCTTATTACATAATAAATGGCACCTGGTTCCCATTCAATGGATGATTTCAGTTATACTGAACTAATTATTTTGATGTCTTGACAAAGTCTTGAATTAAGGAATCCCTCTTATTCTAAGTTTGCTTGTTTGTTTTAAAAGTAAGAATAACATCAGTAAATAATTCATGTGATAATATTTTACCTTTATTTGTATGGATTTCTGTAAAATAAAACTTGAATTTATACAGTGGACCAGGACAAAACCTCTTCACTGGTGACAAGAAACTAAAAAACAGCAGCAGTACCTGCAGAAGGCCTGGCGTGTGCCTGGTAGGATGCGGATCCTGGGCGAGCCTCTCACATCCGCCCCACCCGGGGGTTCAGGCCTGAAAAAAGTTCTCCTAGAAGAAATGTTCCAGAAGAAGGGGGTCCATTTCCAAGGACAATTAATTACCTGAGATTTCAAAACCGGTTTACAAAATTTACACAACATAAGTTAGTTTCCCAACTAAGAAAACGCCTCTGAGTTTGGAATTTTGTAAAACTCAATAATGTTACAGACATTCTCATCATTCCTATCTTTAAATACATCCATCAGTATTCACAATCTTGCTCTTACCAGCAGAGCTCACACTTGTAAGGCACTTAGGAGAAAACCTCTTATTAGGAGGCATGTGGCATCTACTACTCACAGCCGTCATGTTATCTAAATATATGGGCTGCTTTGGGCAAGTTCAATTCTGGAACACAAATAGACTATAGTGGGTTTAAAAAAAAAAAAAGCAAAAAACAAAAATCCTCTGCCATGGAGTTGATTTCAACTCATAGCGACCCTATGGGACAGAGTCAAACTGCCCCATATGGTTTCCAAATAGCAGCTGGAGGATTAGAACTGCTGACCTCTTGGTTTGCAGTGAAAGGCTTAACCACTGTGCCACCAGGGCTCCACTGTGGTTATAAACTGTGGGCCAATCTGAAGACTTTTACCACTTAGTCAAGGTTAAGAGTTCCACACTGGTACACAGCACGTTTATTATGCAATTTCCATTCTTCTTGGAAGAAGTAAGCATGAACAAACCAACAGAGGAAGTGTGATAATAACCAACCACGATACATCAAGAATTAATATAACTGTAGAAGTGTTATCGTAGTTAGTGATAATGACACCCCGCTTCTTTACAGCTCCTGCCATTGCTGTAGAGTGTTTCACAAACAAGGTGGCTACAGTGAATAGATACCATTACTCTCAATTAATAGAGGAAGGCACGGATACTCACGGAGGCTAGGGGACACGCCCCAGGTTCCAGACTGAATGGAGCTAGATTTAAACCTTAAGTTGTTCTATTCATGCCCTAGTACTTTTTCCTTTTCAGGGGAATACACAAAAGAACATACAATACTAAAGCAAGTGTCTTCTGGATCTGGGAATTCACCACAGGGGATGCAGGTCTGAACCTGCAGTACACTCTTGGGAAGTCTTCTGCCTGGAATTACACATTCAGGGACACCCTGGTTACCTGTAGCTTCAAGGTAGCCCCTGGGGCTATTTTAAGTACAAGAGGGCATGGCAGCGCCACACAGAGTTGCCAGTGTGTTACAAACAGACTCTGAGAATAACAACTGGATTCACTACTGATCATTACAGCCAAAGTAGTATAAAACGTAAACACTGCGCTATAGGGAGGACAGTGGCGGTAAACAAAGTATGATGAGAAGATGCAATGGAACTTGGAGAAAATTAGACAACTTGGACTATTTTTTCCTTCAAAAGCAGACATCAATCTAAATGTGAGATTACACCTTAAAGCCAGAAAGGTTTTTATAAAGAATCAAGAAATCACAGGAAGTAAACCACAGAGAAGCAAGAGGTTTCCCTTTCATTCGAGGACTGGCCTTCCCGGCAGGAACCGGTACGTGCGCCACGCGGACGGTGCAACCTCCCAGCTGCCGGCACCACAGCCGCAGCGAGTGAAGGCACAGACACCCAGCCGTTGTCAAGTCATCGTACCGCATTTTTAAGTCATAATAGCGCATTTATTTCTCTAAAAGAACTGTCAAAATGCAAATTATATGAAAATATAGAAACGTATATACACATTCATCTATATATATATAAAAAACGTTAGTAATTGATTCTAATCTAAAACTAAACAATGCAATTGTTTTAAATCTTCACTTTAAACAGTTTTTTCCTAAATTAAGTCAGCATTAATAATTAGGAACTCAGAGCTACTGGTCCATTAGAAAAATAATACATCTAATTATTAAGTGCATAAATTCTCATTTCTGGTATAAACTACTAATGAGTGATCCAAATGCTTTAATAGAAAAAAATAAATCACTACAAAATTAAAAAACAAGTACAGCAACAACTTTTTTCATACTGTTCCATAGTAATCTTTTTTTTTTTGGTTAGAAAGTAATAATTAATCAGCTCGGAAGGATGCCCAGCAGTGCCAGTAAGGACTTTCGCTTTGACGTCCAGTTCTAGCAGCAAGCTGTGAGTGGCCTCTGCTGGCTGACCAAAGGCTTCCTAACTCGCTCACTCACCATGATTTACAGCACTGCGGGCCTCAGGAAAACAAGGGTATGTCAACACACGTTTACGTAAAGTCCGTTGTGCAGACCTGTCTCATTTAAAGACTAAATGCCAAAGGAGCAAACAAAATGTACACAAAGATGGTATAAAAACGTTTATAATTTTATTCTACAGCTTACACTGTGAATCTACACATCTTCTAAAATTCCAATTCATATGGCGTGATAGTAAAAACGTCAATTTTCTTACCCAATTTGCACCAAAGCAATTCTCATCTACATTTGAAAATGAATATTTTCTTACACGCACACACACACACACACACACCCCTTTTTCCCTCAAAATAAATGTATATTTAGGTTTGGCAAACTGACTTTGCAGAAAAATACAAAGACCTAATTAAAACATTTTAAAAGAATTAGTGATTTAAAAAAAAACTAATAAATGGTGCAATGGTGTATGAAAATAGTATCTGGCAAATAGAGTAAAGCAAAGCAATTTTAAAGATATCTGTATTACTGCATCTATGTTTGGGCAGAAGTAATTTTACATTCCAGACTTAAAATAGCAATTAAAAAGGTAAAAAAGCCTATATCAGGTAATGTTAATTCCAGAATCATAACAGAGAAGCAAAAAGTTTCAATTTTTGCTCAGCAGCTTTCTATCAATGCTTAGTGGAACCTGTGAATTTTATATTCATCTATTTATAAAAACAACGATGTATTTGCTCACTTCATACTCTACCCAATCTATCCACCTGAAACATATTCGATTAAAAAATTATTATTGGGTATGCCTAATGATGTCGAAAGGAGACTATTTTATAAAGTTATTCTTTTCATCTGCACCATTATTTCAGTATATTTCAGCCCTCATGTCAGAATTCAGTCCCATTATCCTGCCTGCTCACAACTGTCCACAGGGTTCTCTAGCTGACACATAGATAACCCTCCATCTCACTGGGTACCGTTGGGATATGACACAGCGACCCCCAGTAAGCCCTTATTATTAGCCTGAAATACACACAGCACATAAATGTAGCTCCTGCCAAGGAACTTGTTTATAAAGAATGCTTTTATCTATCTGGACATTCAAAACACTTTTAAAGGAACGTTTGAGACCATGTTAAGAAATTTCAGACAATGAATAAAAATTCTAATAGGTGGTGTAATGTTTTCCCACCTTTCCCTGCAATTATACAAAAGTTTTTTTTATGTCACATGTATAAAATAGAAGCCAGAAAATGTTTCCTCCGTGATGTTTCCCTTATACAGAGTCTACCCAATAAAGGACAGAACTTAAAAAATAAACAAATAGTTTTCACTCCAAAGGAGGATTCTAATATGCTGAAAAGCTTGATCCACGTGAAATTAATTCTTCCTCTTCTTCTTTTATATTTTTGGTGGCAGAAGAGGTTGGGGAATTACAGGGCAGTAAAGACAACGATGACATTCAGCAAACATGCTTCGGCATATAATAAATTGTTAAGGTAGCTTTTGTGGCAAAAATTCTACCCTGTACCTGAAAAAATCTTTACTTTGAGAACATAAGCAGACTCTGAGAACTTTTAAGCGCTCAGTTACAAACTACTTAAATTATTTGGATACCTGAAGTCACATGATCAACATTTCATTTTCCGTCTACATTAACCATATTTTTTGTTTATTAACCATTTGATAATGTATCACATGTTCAGTTGTGCACATACCTATTTAAGCTGCAGTGATTTCCATTGTTTTTCAGATTGTTTTTATAACTAGTCAATTCCTTCCCACTTTAAGCTGACAGTGATGTTGTATGAAATGTTAATTTATATCAAGGGAAAAAGAATTATAGCTGGTTTTGATATTCAAAAAATTGTCTCTAAGGACTTCAAGAATACACTGGTAGTAATTTATAAGGAAAAATGCTGATAGTCTCCACATTTCTAAATTGACATCTTAATGGGATTTAGATTTAACAAATAAAATACCGAAAATACTACCGTCTACAAGCCTCACTCCCGGAACACATGAGCAGGCAACCACTCGACCTTCTGTAACGGAGTTCACGACCCGATTATTACACTGTTAATTGAACTAAAAATTTCCTTAATAATAATAAATAAATAAATAAAGGTATGCAACTATGACTTGAGAGGGGAGGTAAAAAGGTCACAAGTACAAACGTGCGGAGTATTTTTAAGATATAAGCAAACAAATTAGGGAGTTAATTAAAAAGAAATCAAATATAGAAAACAGGTAACAGTGAAAATATAATCTTAGTAATTTACATACAATCTTTCCTCAATGAATGGCAACATACATCCCAAATAATAACTTACAATTTTCAATATCCTTTGGCCAATACCTAATTTAAGTAAATAATCAGATAGCCAGATGCTCACATTTTGGGATAAGTACTTATTAGTTGAATTCATTTAAAATTGATAGAAATAAACATCTAGGTAAACTCCAGCCGCCTAACAGAATCACTCAAGCAGTGGGAGGTGGTCATAAGATGTAAGTTCTACACGCAGTGGCCCTTCTAGGGAATTTCTCTAAAAGGGGTTTAACTCAGCTAATGTCTGCCTTGTGACCTCTCTGTACTTCATGCTGCCTGGGATGTGAGAATAGTAAGGATTCCACCCTAGCACCATTTATCTAGCAGTCCTCGTGGCACAACAAGGAAGCGATCAGTTCCTAAATGAAACATTGGCGGTTCAAAACCACCAGAGGCTCTGAGAGAGAAAGACCTAGATATCTGCTCCTGTAAAGATTACAGCCAAGAAAACACTATTGGGCAGTTCGACTCTGTCACATCACTATGAACTGGAATCAACTCCACAGTACCTACCAACAAACGGTTCGTCTGGGTCTTCAAGCCACTAAATGCCTTCTCATTACATGAGGTTGAAAAAGCAAAATGAAATCCTATTTGTTTAATTCACCATTACTTGGATATTTTCTTACATACACCAAACTCAATCTTGAATAAATGTTCTAGAAAGACAAGAAAATTAAGAAGTTACACATCCATTAAATTCTGCCTTGATTCTTAAAACTCAGCATAGCCTTTAGTGGACTAGGAGTCCACCAAAGAGTGGAGACACTGAACATTTACTTCCTATGCCCAGTACTCCGCTAGGTCTGTAGAAGATTCCAAAGAAATGCATAATATAAACTCTGCTATCTAACTATGCTGCAAACGTAAAATACATGAAAGCAATGAAGACAAACCAGGTGCTGAAATGTGTGCACCCAGTCACAACGGCAGCAGGAGTTCAAGAAAGGAGAGCCATTAAAGTCCAAATAAGCAAATGTGCTTTTTCGGAGATGAAACTTAAGCTGAGCATTAGAGACAGGTAGGATTTAGGCTGATGGAAGGAGGGAAAACATATGCTAAACAAAGGTAAAAAGGTATGAACCAAGGCAGGATGTATATCGCAAAGGAGATGAGTCTGACTAGAATAGAAGCCAACCTTGGAGAGAAGCAGATAGGAGAACTGAAAGACTAAGCATTGTTACCAAGAGGCTGAGCTGCCCAAAGAAAAGTTTATACTGAGATTCTGTGATTGGCAAGTTTGTTCCCTTTCCTTGACTCCAGTTTCCCTTCATTCATCCCTCCCTCATGCCCACCACATCTGATACTAATAAGTGGAAGCCCATGAAAAATATCAAATAAAGACTACAGCCTTCAGTATGGATTGCACCTCAACATAAAGAAAACAAAAATCCTCACAACTAGACCAATAAGCAACATCATGATAAATGGAGAAAAGATGGAAGTTGTTAAGGATTTCATTTCATTTGGCTCCACAATCAACACCCATGAAAGCAGCAGTCAAGAAATCAAAACATGCATTGCAGTGGGCAAATGTGCTGCAAGAGACCTCTTTAAAGTGTTGAAAAGCAAAGATGTCACCTTGAGGACTAATGTGTGCCTGGCCCAAGTCAAGGTATTTTCTATCACCTCACAGGCATGGGAAAGCTGGACAACGAATAAGGAAGACTGAAGAAGAATTGATGCCTTTGAATTAAGGTGCTGGACTGCTAGAAGAATGAGCATCTGTCTTTGAAGAAGCAGAGCCAGGATGTTCCTTAGAAGCAAGGATGGTGAGACTACATCTCACATATTGTGGACATGTTATCAGGAGGGATCAGTCCCTGTAGAAGGAGATCATGCTTGGTAAAGTAGGGGGTCAGCGAAAAAGAGAAAGACCCTCACGAGATGGACTGATACAGTGGCTGCAACAATGGGCTCAAGCATAACAGTGATTGTGAGGATGGTGCAGGACTGGGCAGTGTTTCGTTCTGTATGAGTTGGAACTGACTCAACAGCACCTAACAACATGAAAATATCAAATGTAGTAAATAAAGAAAATACGTTTTCTTTTATCCAAGCATTAAATCTTTGCCCTACTATACTACAGGGTCACTATGAGTTGGAAGTGACTCCATGGCAACAGCTTTATACTTAAAAGCTGACATCAATCCTTTAAAATATACCCATGAATAGAAGAATTAGCCTTACGACTGGAACAGATGAAAATCATTCCATGTGATCCCACAAATAGATCTACAGTAAAGCACTAAATACTAGGTTAAGCTTTTCTACTGTTTCACAGCAAAAGTCCACACAATGCATATCATATCTTTCAATCTGAAGGTTACAAAATCAACGGTGATAACTTCTGTGATAAGTTTAGAAAACAAAGCCATACTGAGTAATTTTTCCAAGGGGTAACTCAGAAAGCAAAGCACTATACTCCCTTACATTTTCTAACTGGGAGTGCCATTCAGTACAGTGATTACAATGGAATATACCATCCACCAGCGTTGAACAAAATGAACTGGAGTGTTTGGATTTCACCAGTTTTCCCCTCTGTGTAATGCGAGTTTTAAGAGCAGAATAGTGCAGTGATAAAGTGGGGGCTATGAAGCCAGACTACCTGAGTCCAAATCCTAACCCCCTACTCTTCAGCTCTGTCACGATGCCTCGATTTCCTCAGAGATAAGACAGGGCTGTTCACATGACAACTCTGAGATTTAAGTAAGATAATCTGTACAGCACAGATTAGCTGTCATTATTTCTGCCATGTGACTAACTGTCTAATACAAGACGCAATCTCAGTAATCAGACGGCACAACTGATACTGCAGCCACAGCCACAGGCAGGAATGTGGGGCTTTTCTGGAGGGGGAAGTAAGGAGGGTGCGCAGATGTATGGCCTTCGAGAATGTTTATTTCTGGGGTCATCACCATTCCTTTTAGTGAATTACTTGAAACAGACTTGGTTAGGCTTGAAGAAAGTCAAATTAATAGCTGTCTCCCATGAACGTATGAGAAATACAGATACATATTTACTATACAAGTCACACTGAATGGTAAAGAACAGTAATCTAAATCACAAAACCTAAGTCAATATTTTCCACAAAGATGTTATTAGTGTCCATGTGGGCTGATGATTCTGATGCTTTTCAATTAGTTAGTGTGAAGGTCGTGTGTTTAAATAAGAGTTAAGTATCTTATCTCTCAGAATGGTCTCTGAGCTGAATGTTTTACACCAGATTTGCTTTTCATGGCCAATTTTAAGGGCCTGAGGAAACTTGAACTGGCAGACCAGTTGTATACCTGCTCTTGAAATAGTAAAGAGGATGCCCCTTCTCCCATGGCCAAATTCAAACGCGCGCACACACACACACAATCATACATTCACACACACAGACACACACACTCACACACAGTCCATCGCTTTATCTGATTTTAAACAAAACAACAATGAAACACCTTGAAGGCTTCTCTAGCCATGCAAAACAAAAGAAGTTTCTCTCTCCACTTAATTCCAACAGTTCTCCATATCTTATATGACTTAACAGGTTGCCTTGTGTTAGAATGACGTACATGTTTGTCTTCTCTACAAGGATACACGTTCCTCAAAAGCAGAGGCTACGTCTAACTTACTGTGGCGTCACCTACGGGTCTTAGCACATTTGCCTGCACTGAAATGTGCTGAATTAGTCAAAAGCACAAATATTGTTCACGCAAGTTGGTCAGCATTTTATTACAGCTTCAGAATACCTCAGTCTATATGCCAAATAATTTACATACAGGGTAAAGAACGCAGTCTATCAAAAGTCTGCATATCTTCTTTAGAAGCCACACTGCCACACGTAAAACTAAAATCATTCTAACCCCAGTCTCATAAGATGAAATACAGTGTGAGCTGTAAGAGCCGGAACTTGATGTGTCTTCCTTGTTGTTCTAGGTCCCGTAGGTTTTCCACCTTTGACAGGGTGCAGTCTTAACCACTTCTCTGTCACTCTCTCTTAATGGGAAATATTTTCATTTTTCTTCTCTGACAGGTTTCTGCCTTACAGAGGTTCCAGTTTTCATAGGTTTTACTGTACTACAAAGAATAAAACTTAGTAGGAAGTGTGCAGAGAATAAACCGAGTGAATATAATTTTACTATGTGTTTCACATAAAGAGTAGCTCACAATTTATAAAGCCTAGAAAATGAAAGAGATGCTATTACTAGATTTAATGAATTCTTAAAATATGTTCATACAAGTTGGTCAAATGTAATTGAGAGAAGAGAGGAAAAAAAAAGAAATAAAATTGCAGAATTATCTTTGAGGGTTAGCACATTGTTGTAAAATTATTTGACAGGAAAAAAGTCTGTCATGTATTTAGCACATGCTCTGAGAATATGGCTGGATATCATATAGCCTTAAGATTCATTCTAGAAGGAAAAAATAAACAAAAAAAAAACCTCAAACCCTTTGCCGTCAAGTCAATTCCTACCCTACAGGATAGAATAGAACTGCCCCATAGGGTTCCCAAGGGGCGGCTGGTAGATTTGAAGTGCCGATCTTCTGGTTAGCAGCCGTAGCTCTGAACCACTGCACCACCAGGGCTCCATTCTATAAGGAGCTACCCATAAAGCGATGGTGGCATCTAGGCATCGACACAACAAAGAGACTGGTCTCTAATAGCTATCACCAAGCTTTTTTGAATTGTTCCATCATTACTGACGTGGGACCCCACAGACGTTAAAACACACCATGGAATCTGAAACAGCGAGGTCTTTTATCTCGGCCAGTCTGCAAAACACTGACACGATGTCACTACGGCGCAACTGTTGGACTGTGCATATTGAAAAAAAAAAAAAAAAGGAATATTGAGTAGCATACTCCGCTGGGCTGTGACCAACTAGTTGTTTTATTCTTTTAGTTTGTCTTCAGTGATTAACCCAGTATGTACTCTGTAAACAATGTCCATTATTACTGATTTCAACAAACTCTACTGAGCACCTCCTAGGTGGCAGACACTGTGAGAAACTACACATGCAGTATTTCTAAGGGTCACAACAACTCTGCCAGATTCTAATTACTATCTTAAATTTATAAACGAGGCTCAGGGAGATTAAAACGACCCAATGAAGACCACCTCCACTGCCTGTCTGTCAGTTTGTTGTACCGTGGTGGCTTGTGTGTGGCTCTGATGCTGGAAGCTATGCCACCGGTATTTTAAATACCAGCAGGGTCACCCAGAACTTCCAGCCTAAGACATCCTAGTAAGGCAGGCCTAGCAATCTATTTCTAAAAATTAGCCTATAAAAACCTCACAGATCACCACTGAGCACCGTCTGACTCGCGTGCTTTAGACACGTCATCGGGAGGGCTCAGTCGATGGAGGAAGACATCGTGTTTAGTGAAACACGGCTAGCAAGGATGAGGAAGACCCTTGGTGAGATGGACTGACACAACAGCGGTGACAAGGGACTCCAGCATACCAATGATCACAGGATGATGCAGGATCGACCAGCAGTCATTCTGCTGTGCTTAAGGTCACCATGAGTCTGAGTCGGCTTGACGGCAGCTACCAACAGAGCTAAGGCCACCTACCGAACAAGTAGCAAGGCCAGGATTTGAGTCCAGAAATGCCCAGTTCATTTTCTCAAAAAAAAAAAAAATCTCTCTTAAGCCCTTACTAAGTGTACTATGCAAGGAAGAGGAGAAGACAGACAAGACTGACAATGCCTCTGCATGTATGAGATTTACTTTTAGTCTTGGGAGACACAATGAACAACAATAACAAAAATCCAAACAGACAAGAACACCATAGATTGTGGCAAATGCTATGAAGGAAATAAACAGAAGGTGGTGGAGAAGTGGAACCCCAACTGAGCTGAGTCCTGAAGTGTGAGATGCAGCAGCCAAGGAAGGGCAGGAGTGGGAACACTCCTACCCATTGCTGTTGAGTGGATTCCGAATCACAGGGACCCTACATCAAAGGATGCAGCACATGTGAACGCTGCCACGCGGGGAACCACTGCCACGTTCAAGGAATGGCGGCAGAGCGATCAATGTGAGGCTGTATGAAGCGAGGTCAGAGAGCAGACATGAGGAGACCACGCAGGGTTCTAAAAAGTTGTGCTCTTTTTTTAATACCAGCAGTTCTCACAGTTGGTACTCTTAAAAATTACTGAGGATTCCAAACAGCTTCTGTTTAGGTGCCTTATTATCTAGAGATATTTACTGTATTGGTAATGTCAGTGATGACATCGGGACACCTCTGGAGACGGTGGGAAACACCACTGTACATTCTCAAAAAACAAGGTTGAAGAAGACAAATAAAATATTAGTTTATTTAGGAAAATACCTTTGTCCTTGTGGACAACCTCTAAGAGTCCACGCTCTGAGACCGTACTCTGAGATGCGCTGAGATGCGCTGCCATACAGCATGGTGGTCCAAGTGTGGCTCCCAGACCAGCAGTCTCAACATCCCCCGAAAATCTGTTAGAAATGCAAATTCTCATGCCTAATCCTGTATCTAGTCAATAAGAGCGTCCGGGGGTGGGGCCCAGCCAGCTGAGCTTCAGCAAGTCCTCCGGGTTATTCTGATGTACACTAAAGCTTACGGACCACTGCTTTCTGCCCTGCTGAAGGAAGCAGAAGAAAGTGAGAAGGCCTGAGGAAATACTCAAATATGCAAAAAACAGCTGCCACAAGCATAAATAAATGCCTGGGAAAATATAGAGGGGGGGGAAACAACCCCAAAATCCTGCAGCAAGAAGGAGAATCAATACAAGGGGGACTTCTCTAAAGAAAGGTTTCAGACTGAATGGAAATTTAAGAGGCAAAACTAGAAACACTGACGGATTCTGCAAGTATTTACGGCAGTAAATCCAAATGTCAGTCTTCATGGGCGCAGAACAGAAAAAGGGCTAAAGTACTGGTCTTAGGCACACAGATGCCTACAGATAACAGATGATAAAGGTGCTAACGAAGTTAGTATGTTTACGAAGAAAAAAGGCTAGCTTTTATTTCACCAACATCTCTGTTCTCACAAACAATGCTCTCTTTAGAGAGTGTAACTCCACAGGGCTTGTAAAGCCTTCTTCAGCAGTACAAAGGGACAAATAAATAAGTTTGGTGACACATACTATTTTAATTAATTCATTTCAAAACTCTACCTATGTGCCAAATAATACTTTGGTTTCTTTCATTATACCCTGCATAACTCCTCTAACATTAGGATGTACCTGTATCCATAATGACACGAGGGCATCCTCTGGGCTGCTAGCAACCTCTATATGTCCTAGTCACCGTACCTAATCACTGATTACATTGTATTTTAATTTCCTATTTACTTATCTAACCCTCTCAGTAGGCCATCAGCATCAAGAGACTAAAAACCATATCTTATTCCCATATAGTGCACAGTGTCCGGCATATGACAGATAGGAAATACAGCAATATTCACTTGGTTTAACAATTTATGTTTTATCTTAACATCAAGACTGAAGTCTCCACAAGAGGCACAGTTAGATACGTTAATTGCTTTAAATCACATATAACAGAATCCTAGGTACAAATGTTTTCAGTATGCTCTTGCTTACTGAATATACATATAGATATGTATCTCTTACAAAAGACAATGGAAATAAATATAATTAGTGTTCGAACTCAATGTGCTCTTTTAACTATGCATGGGAACATTTCAGTGAGTACAAAAGAAGATCTACCTAAAGGCTCTTACAGCTCTTACAATTAACTGCTCTTTCCCCACGGGGAAACAATAAGCATCTGAAGATGTAGGAGCAGCCACAAAAAAAAATATTTCAGCAAACATTATGCAATTCTCAAATCAGAAATCCTACACTGGGACTTAAAGTGACTATTAACTGGGTAAAGTACAAGCTTTGTAACTACAGACTGCCCATCTTCTTACAAGTGACAAAGTCCTTGATGTTCCAATGAACTTCAACCTATGAAACAAGACCACGTTTCACATTCAAAATCAAATTCACCTTTAAATTCCTTCTTCAGTCCTTTAAGCTATTTATAGCCTGTAGGGGGAAAATGAGGTACAGGATACCTAAAGATACTAAAGGCTCACAACCGGTACCCTTTGTAACCACCACCACTTGGGATAAAAAACAATGAATTGTCCTCTTAAATCGTGGGGCCAAAGTCTGGGCTCTTCTGGCTCCCTCCCAATTCTCCTCAGCGGATGACCACACGGTTGGTCAGGGTTCAAGATTTACTGTAACAGAAGCTGTAAAGGTACCAACTACATTCACCTCAGGGAATTACAGACGCCTGCTTAAGTTCTTTAATCAACTCAACGTTAAATAACTGGAGGTTAGTGTGAATTTTAAAGCCATGCTGTCCTGCTCAGATTCATGCTTTGCAACTTTCTACCTGTCCAAGTTATTTCTCTTCTCTTTACCTCTGTAGTGTCACTAGGAGTCAGAGCCGACTCGACAAACTTTCTACCTATCCAAGTCACTTCACTTCTCTTTACCTCTGTAGCGTCACTAGGAGTCAGAGTCGACTCGACAAACTTTCTACCTATCCAACTTATTTCTCTTCTCTTTACCTGTGTAGCGTCACTAGGAGTCAGAGCCGACTCGACAACTTTCTACCTATCCACGTTATTTCTCTTCTCTTTACCTGTGTAGCGTCACTAGGAGTCAGAGTCCACTGGACAGCAAGAGGTTTTTTTTTTATTTTGTTTTGTTTAGCTCCTTTGGAGCTCTCGTGGCGCAGTGGTTAAGGGCTTGGCTGCTAACCAAAACGTCAGCAGTTTGAATCCACCAGCTGTCCCTTGGAAACCTTATGGGGCGGTTCTACTCTGTCCTATGGGGCTGCTATGAGTTGGAATTGGCTCGATGGCAGCGAGTTTGGTTTTGGTTTACCTCTGTTGCCTTAACTGTAAAGGGGCAAAAATTATAATACCTACCTCATAGTGTCGCTACAAGAACTATAAGCTAATACATTTAAAGTGGCTGGAAAAATGCCTGGCAGAGAGTAAGGATTCATTAAGTACTAGTTATTATTAGTAGTAGCACATTAAGATTTTATAGCTGTAATCTGTTTTACCAACAGGCTTGGCATTTCACTTCAGACACAGTCGTTAAAACCCGTTGCCGTCCAGTCAATTCAATGGCTTTGACTTGAATTTGACACAATTCAATGCAACTCTTTAGTAACCCTATGGGACAGGGTAGAACTGTCCCATGTGATTTCCAAGGCTGTAATCTTTATGGAGACAGATTGCCACATCATTCTCACTCAGAGTGGCTGGTGGGTTCAAACTGCTGACCTTTTGGTTAGCAGCTGAGCGCTTAACTACTGCACCACCAGGGCTCCTCAATGCCAGTGGGTGGGTTCTTGACTTGAGGTAAGAATCTGATAAGGAGAAAGTTACTATTTTCTTTTTAGGTTTAAGTATAAAATTGATTAAGGCAAGAAAAGAGAAGACTGTTGAAAATGCATTTATATATGTAATAGTGTCCACAACTTGGGCCTACTGCTGACCTCACAGGTAAGAGAGAATATACAGGAAAACTGGAAGCATAACACCCTGGCTCACAGCCGGCACACACATACTGAATATTTTTTCAAGACTTTTGGGTCAGGAACTGTCACTCTTAACACTTTAAGTTCATGACAGCCTCATTTTTTCCCCTGACTCACACTGCACCTCTGTTACTCTCCATCTCTCCAGGCCTTGCCTAAACATAAGTTCCATTCGCTGACATCTTCTACAGTGCATTCCCTATTTGTATCAGCCTACATTTGTCTCGGAGCCCTGGTGGCACAGCGGTTAAGAGCTCAGCTGCTAACCAAAAGGTTGGCAGTTCAAATCCACCAGCTGCTCCTTGGAAACCCAATGACGCAGTTCTACTCTGTCCTATAGGGTCGCTGAGTCAGAGCTGACCTGACAGCACCTAACAACACACTTGTCTCTACTTTTTTTAAAATCCTGTTGCAATTATGGTGAATACTATTCAGTTCTGAACTTACCTGCTTGTTCTCAAGTCATTAGAAAGGTTTTTACCTAGATGGTAACCTCTGTGAGTATACAAAATCCTCAATCAATGACCATACTTAAAAGCAAACAAACAGATGAACAAGGTTTGGGAAGTCAGCTTATATCATTGGACAATTTTCTCATCTATTAATAATTCAGTATTTTCTCTAAAATCCTTTATATCAAAAACATTCTGTGACTTTAAGTTGAGTTCTTATTTTATTTTCATGGAGACTAGAAATCAAAGAAAAGGAGTTGTTTTTGGCTTATTCCTTCTCACTGAATTTCCTCAGCCCTTTGTTCATTTCATTATTAAAGCATTTAACCTTCGATTAAGTATCTGTCTATCCTGCTAGATTAAAAATCCCTTGACAATAGGGTCTGTTTAGACGAATCTCATTCTGGGGTACTTATAACAATGTCCAGCACACAGTAGGCATTCAATATGTTTGCTAAATAGAAATTAATTAGCTCAAGAGGTTTGAGATGGGTAAAGCATCTATAAGGCTGTCTGCTTTGCACTGAGCTCAGGAACTCTCTCTATAAAATCCCATCCCCTCAATCTTCCCATTGCTGTACCTCAAGATATTAACATATAAGAAAGAATCATCATGGCAATAAATGAAGATACTTCATTTATTGTTCATTACATACTTCATTCAGTATAGAAGTTTACATACTAACAACAGGGGAACCAAAAGATAACCCAATTATCTAAGGCTTCAGTGTTCATTTAAAATGGTTAAATACGGAAAAAAAAAAAAAAAAAAAGGAAATGCTTAAGTTAATTGTGTAAATATAACTGTGATGGTTAATCTTATGTGTCAACCCAACTAGGCTACAGTACCTAGTTTGTTTGGTCAAAACTAGTCTAGGTGTTACTGTGAAGGTATTTTGTAGATGTGATTTACACTTACAATCGTTTGACTTTAAGTAAAGGAAATTATCCTTGATAATGTGAATGGGTCTCATCCAACCAAGTGAAGGCCTTATGAGCAAAAAACTGTACACATCCTGCTTGAGTTTCCAGCCTGCCGCCTGCCTTACACATTTCAGCCTGGAGACTGACTGTAACTTCAACTGCCGCCTGAAATTTCTAACTGCTACCTGCCCTACAGTCTGCAGACTTGCCAGCCCCCAGGACTCCACGAGCCAATTTCTTAAAATAAATCCTATATATCTATATATATATATAGCTCTCTCCTATTGGTTCTATTTCTCTGGAGAACCCTGGCTGATAAAGCTTTCCGACTAATTTAATAGTTTTAATAAATTCCAGAAAATTTCAGATTGAACAATGAGGTAAAATTTTCACCTTTCAAGAATCTGATGCTACAATTTCTTTTTTTTAAAAAACTATAACCAGACTATAATTTCTAAGTACCTTATATACTTGATTCTTTCAGACATAAGCACTGGGTTTTTAATTACATAGATTTTACCTATCACTTACCAGGATCCTTTATTTTCAAAATGTATAAAGGTGAAATAAATACACAACTATTTTCTTAGCCCTAACTTTCCATCACAAAATGGATTTCATTTGCCTTAGATGGATTCATGTAGGTATCAAAAACTGGAAAGTTCAAATATTTTTTAAACATCTTTGAATTAAAGAAGTTATGATACTTTAAACAGATTTTTTACAGTGGCTCAATATGCTAATATAAACCTTATATTAGGTGACAGGATCTTACCGTCCCCGGGGTAGAGTTGTTATGTCCTAAATATTTTGAGCATTACTGGCTGTCTATCCAAATACAGCTTTTTTTTGTTTTGTTTTGTTTTGTTTTTAATATAAGTAAGTTGCTACATAAGATGCCTACAATGAGAATCACATTCCTTATCTGTGAGAAGAAAAAAGGAAGGTTGATTGATTATTTTTTAAAGGTAAGCACCATTTTGAAATTCTATTTTCTGAATTTGATTTTGATAACCAAGAGCTTCTAGGCTGATCCTAGAACCAGTGGGAGTCAGGAGATAAATGGTTATATACACAGGAGGAATGGAAAAAGTAGAAGTCACAGGTACATAAGTACTAAAGGTAATAATGGTAACAGCTAGTGATTACTGAACAATTCCAGTCACTCGGTTAGGCTCTTACTACTATCAATTTCTCTTTTAACCCTTACAAAAAGAAAAAAATTTTTCTATGAGGTAAGTCCCACTGTGGTCGTGAGGGAACTCCGGCTGAGAGAGGGCAAGCTACTTGCTGGTGGTCACTGCTTTAGTACATGGGATAGTTGGGAGGTAAGCTCAAGTCTCCCTCCAAATGCTTACCTTTTATATAAATCCTCCCTCATGGATGCAGAGGTATCATTTTAGGGATGTAATACTCAGCGTTTTTGATTTTAACTGTTTTGGGGCCTCTTGAATAGTTGAAACCTTGAGTATTCTATGCCTGTGAATCGCACTCATGGACCAAATACGACAAGCAAGCTTAGTGTTCGCATTTCAATGCAGTTTTGTTATCCCTAAATACCATTACATCAATACTGGTTATGATCTGTGGATCCTGTAAATTTGGGGTTAAAGTTACTAAAATAAAGATGGTAAGAGTTATGGAGTTTATTTTACTGGCAGAATTTATTTTAATAACTTTATAAGTACTGTAGAGTTGTGTTCATTGAATCATAATGGCTTGAAGGCCACTTAATTTTTTTAGTTATACCTTACTGGATTTCATGGGGAAGATAATATGCTGTGTTACATTTTCCCATCTGCAGATACGTGAAGGTCTCAGGACAAATCCCTCACAAATGTCAAGGGGTCTCTGTAATCTGCCCATTTAAACTTAGCAAATGAGTAACATTCTGGCTTCTCCATTCTGACTGTGGCTTGAGTTGGAGGGTTAATCACTACAAAGCACGTAACAGCTGAACCCTAGGTTAAGACGGGCATAAATCCTAACCCACAATGTGTGTGTTTGTGCGTTTGTGTTTTTACCAATAAACTCTTCAGGATGCTAGGGCCAAGTTATGTCCATCATCACTACATTGAACAGCATGCGGTCTTAATTTTTCAAACAGTTATGAACGCTATCCTATCAAACAGACTGGGCAGTTAGGGTACATTCATGCCCGTATATTCTGCTGACTCCCATCACCCTTTCTTTAATCAAATCACTTCCTAGAACTCTCTACCCACCTGAATGCAGATGAGAAAGTATATCAGTATAGATAAGATTTGTAATTTGGGGGGTGAATGTGGGCTTAAATATAGAATTTTTTGGTAGCTTTCTTTTCTGGTAAAAATTGAGTAATTCGACAGGTGAAATTGAGTTAAGTCTGTTACTCCATATAGGAAGAAATTAATTACCACCACATTATTTTTTCTTGATTCAGAGAAAAATAAAACACTGGCAAGTGTGAATTCATGAACATATTACAGCTAATTCCAGAAAGAGAAGCACCTTAGTATTCTTCCCAATTGTAACCTTCATATCACAGAAATGGTTAATTTTTCTCAGTAAAAGATGGACCATTAATTTTAAATCAAGGAACGGTCTATATTTTAAAAATAGTCTATATTTTCTCAATTTAATATCTGGAGATTCTATCAACAAGATTGAAAGAGATTGACTACTTGAAATTTGAAAAGGGCAATGTCCACACTGTCCCCCTGGTACTACAGAATGGCAGGTCAAACTCTTGTTCCTCTTGTCCTACAAACAATTTTCAAGCCCACGCTCAATAAATAAATTTGGTCTCAGCACTCCCAATCAGGGCTGCACAATCCCCTCAGTAGCAGACCTATGATAAATGGACTTATTTTCCCAAATCAAACACTTGAATTTAAATTCAGATGAGTTAATGCAAAGGTCAACATTGTAATCAGTTCTTTTGATCTTTATAGAATTTCTGGAGTAATACATAATAAATCTGAAACAAGGCAATTTGCAGCTCTGTATGTGTGGCTGGCAATAAAAATCTTAACCATCAGAGCCTTTATGTACTTAGGGAACGTTTTATAGTAATGGCTATGGTGAGAGCCTCCAAGCATAATGGCAATACATAATCCTGAAAGGCTTGATTTCTTGATTGTTTCCACAATTTATTTATATATGTATTTATATCAGAATTAAATGAATACATAGCTATGCTTATTGTGTGTTTAAACAGTCACTACTCTTATTACAGTCACCTAGTTTTCAGTGAATATGTTGGACATAAAAACGGCTCAGGATAAAAATTAGCATATCAGGCTCAACTTAAAAAATATTCTGTACCTAAATTAGAAATACATTCCTTTATCTTTTTAGATTAAAAAAAAGTTCTAGCAGCTTAAGGTATTTAAAAATTCAATAGTGTACTTCGATTTTATGACTGAGGAAGTGTGGGGAAAGCACGATTGATGAGGGCACAATCACAGAGGAGTTTCAGTGCTCTTTGAATTGAAGTTTAAGGCAGGAAGGAAGGGAGGGAGTAGGCACAGGAACAGCAAGTGAGCATGAGACCTGCAGCTAGGTCTTCCACTTCTGCAAGTATTGGTGCAAGCAGACAGCATGGCTCCAGGCTGCTCCCCACTTTACACTCTTGGAGCCTCTGATAACATCTAATCCTATAGCAGAGGAGGCGGGGATTTTTCAGCAATGCACTACATGATTATAAACCCATGGGAGAAGTAACATGAATTTTTATATTGATAACAGTGATGAATAATAATTGCTTTTTTTTTTTTTCAAAGAAAAAAATTTTTTTTTTTAAAGCAATATGGCAGCGACTACTCCCCTCTGAATTTTGTCAACTTTATCACACTAAAAACATAACAGTGCTTGCAGGACAGTGCTACTCTCTTATCAACTGAGTCTAGTTAATGAGAACACTTTGAACTGTTCTGCTGGTTAAGGAGCTTCAAAAAGTACTTTATTTGACTTAACACTCAAGATAAGCTTTTAGTGAAATTAAAATTTATGAAAAGCATCCTGATTTCTAGCAGGAAGGATCCAGTATCTACAAAATTTGAAGTGGTGCTCATAAGACTATGCATGTAGTTGAAAGGGGGTGAGGGGGGGTCCAAAGAATCACCTAGTATCTGTGTTTCCACAGCCTTTATCTTCGGACTCATACCAGGGGTAATTACCCCCAAATCCACCCTTGTTGTTAGGGTGAGATAGCACTTCCTACAAAGGCTTATTATAACTTGGTTTTCTGGAGACTACATGAGAATACCAGTCTTTAAGAGGCAGGTATTTCCTGTATACTCAGGGCAAGTCAGTTAGGACTCCAACTAGATGCAAACATTGCCAAGGTTTGGCCACAAAGCTAAAAATTTTAGAGCCAAGTCTGGGACAAATATATTCACCTCTAGCTTCAGTAATTAGTTCTTTCCTCAGTAAGCAAATATGATTGAGGTCCCTTAGCTCCCTTTTAAACAGGAAACAGGTATGGCTTGCTATCATCCTAAGGTTTGTTCTCGAAAGCCATAGAAAAGAAAAACGCGATTCACTGAAAACCCTGTCATTTTCTTCTAAAGGGTAGCTTTATGTCCCCAAAACGCCTACATTGCTTCCTAAATCTCTGAATCCACTGAACTCAAGACAATTCGGTGATAAGACATGATCAGGCATCAGGTACTAACGCCAATTCAGATGTCCACCACGAGGAGACATTGCTATAGTTCCGATGACAAGCCAGCGGTGTTCTCATTTTTCCCTTGGACTTTCAAGTTTAGGGTGTTCAGATATCCTGTCACAGCAGTTAAAAAGTACAGTCTCATGAGCCACTAGGGGTCTGACAAGTCATCTCTTGAAGCCAGATAATTACAGAAAGTCCTTGATCTGAGGCAAACCAAAAACCAAACCAAACCCATTGCCATTTGAGTGGATTCCGACTCACAGCTACCTTATGGGGACAGAGTAGAACAGCCCCACAGGGTTTCCAAGGCTAACAGCCCCATAGGGTTTCCAAGGCTGTAAATCCTCACGGGAAGCAGACTGCGACATCATTTTCCTGCAGAGTGGCTGGTGGGTTCGAACTGCTGACCTTCCGGTTAGCAGCCGTGCGCTTAACCACTGCACCACCAGGGCCCTTTTAATCTGAGGCAAGAGATAGTTAGATCTTTTAGAGAGTTTCTGCAATGCCGTCTACATTAAGAAAACAAGTGAACAGAAACATAAAATCTATGTTTCCATACTGTATTCAACCTCACAAATACAAAAATATCGGCAATAGTTAAATGCATACTATAAAGAAAATCCAATTCTTTTCCTAATTCGTACGAATATTTATTATCTACTATGTGCAGTGTGCAAGACAATGGGTTGGGCGATACATTGTATCACACAATAATCTAATTCGCAATCATTTACAACACCAATCTTTCCGATAAATGCTGCAGTAGAAGCGGAGGACATCCAAGTTTCATTTGAATACAACATCCAAATCTCTTTCATGAATTATATTTTAGGTATTCCTTCGGGGCAGAGCGAGCCCTCCCAGTTTTCTTATTAGCATATCCTGCAGTTCAACTGAGTCACTCATGCTGGGAAGTGCTTTCCTTTCCCTAGACAACTCTAAGGTCAGCTATATCCTGAGGTCAAGAGGCTCTAGGCTATACATGATAAGCTTTATTCCTTAAGGAATCATTCTGGTTTTAGGCAACCCTGGTGGCGTAGTGGTTAAGTGCTACAGCTGCTAACCAAAGGGTCGGCAGTTTGAATCCGCCAGGCGCTCCTCAGAAACTCTGGGGCAGTTCTACTCTGTCCTACAGGGTCGCTATGAGTTGGAATCGACTCGATGGCACTGGGTTTGGTTTGGTTTGGTTTGGGGGTGAGCATTCACTGGCTGGGTGCCAGCATCCATCCCTTCCTTCTGATAACAGCACCTTGATTTGCTCTGTATCTTCCCTACCCTTGGGGCATCAGGTGCAGAGAAGCTGCCTCCACTTCCAAGGCCCAAGCCTGGCCATGAACACATCCACCTCCTCCTCCCCCCTGTAGGTGGTTCAGGAATGTGGATGCAACCTAAGCAAGGTCAGTAAGAATCGATGCTAGGATGTTTCTGGAACTACTGGGAAGAGAAAATTCCTCTTTTTGGAGGACGGTCTACAGAGACAAGTTTCAAGTGCAGGTAGCCATTTTGCCTCCACAAACCGGAGAGCCTGCCACCCTGAGGAAGACAGAGCCAAGAGATGGATGGAACAAGATTTAGTCCTAGGCCAGGTTTATACCTGTTGATTCAGTGTTTTAGTTCTTTGAGTTGATGGATCATTTTTTTTTGGCATATGATAGGCTGTTGAGTTTGTTACTTGCACCCAAAAGTCTTGAGCGACAACACTAACTTCCCAAACCAGGAACTTCCTGCTGCTGACTATGCCATCCTCCCCCAGAGCTGCCAAGATGTTCTTTTCTTCTCTTGGCTCTTCCACTTTTCCTCCACCTGCAAGCTTTTCCTCTCCTTCCTCACTGGCAGTGCAACGGTGCAGTGAGGTCTGAGAGGCAGCCACTGGTGCTCAGGAACAGAGGGATGCCATTCTCGAGTTTAAAAGCAGGTGCAAGTGGCATTTGGGGACAGGAAAAAAGGACTGCTGAGTACCTGCCATGAGGAGGCACTCTACTACCTGCTTCACATACCAAAACCAAACCCACTGCCGTCAAGTTGATTCTGACTCACAGCAACCCTGCAGGACAGAGTGGAACTTGCCTCACAGGTTTCCAAGGCTGTAAGTCCTGACAGAAGTGGACCGCCACATCCTTCTCCCACACAGCGCTTGGTGGGCTTGAACTGCTGACTTTCCGGTTAGCAGCCAAGCGCTTTAACCACTGCACCACCAGAGCCCCTTTCTTTACATATAGCCGTTCACTTAACCTTGTTTGACATCTGCGTAGTATTCTGAAGGAGAGAGACGACGTAGGTCCTAAGAAATAGCTGGTCAGAGGAACACGGCTGATGAAAATGATGAATATGATAGGTGTATGGCTGAGCCCATTTTGGATTTTTGTCTCATAGATTTTTTTTATCCTCTGTATGCATCAGTTTCCCCACTTGTGAAATGAGAGAAAATATCCTTTCTGGATTTATAAAGGCCCTGTGAGGACTAATAAGATATAATATACCAAGTTTTTCCCATAGTACTTGGTACACTGTAATTTGTAATAGCAAAATTCTGAAACTGAGCCATGGTAAACAGAAATCTAAATATTCTATGAAAGCGTATTAAATGAACGGATATGAGGACATATCCAGTCCAGCCCACAATTTCGTGGGACAAGAAGAACAGGCCCATAAAGAAGGCAAGAAGAGCCAGAGTAACAATCAAAGAAGAGAAACCAGAACAGGGTAATGCTCTCGGCCTCACCCGGCCAAGGGCTGTATTGGTTCAGTAAGGTGAACGGGCTAGGAGTTCATACTCGGAACGCCAATGTGTCTTATCTGTAGTGGGTGTGTGTAGTTATGCTGGGGTTACTATCTTTATAAAGCTCTGAGTAAGTGAACTACTCCAGACATTAAGCCTCGGAACCGAGGTGTCTATAACCAGAATCCTGCTGTACAGACACGGTAGAGGAGCTGAGCAGCACCAATGTCTCCACAGCCAGGTCTTCACAAGCTCTAGGTATGCCTTGTATAATGCAAGTGTGATTATGTTTTCAGTCACTCTAACACCTCACTCTGACCAAAGTTCTATTCCTTGCCCACTTCCTTCTGGCCTTTCAGCTCACAGGATAATCAGTATCTTGACCTCCCACTTTTTCCAAATCATCAGGTTCCTGTTTTCACTTTCTCTCATTCAGTTCCCTTCTTCAACTCTCTTATCTGCACACGAGCCCCCTGCAAAACCAAACCAACCCCACAGTCGTCAAGTCGATTCTGACTCATAGTGATCCTGTAGGACAGAGCAGAACTGCCCCACAGGATTTCCAAGAAGCGCCCAGGGAATCTAGGTAAGCTGTGATCGTGGCGCGAACTGTGGCTTCTCCACATACCCATACGCTATTAGCCTCCATCCCAGGGTGCTAAACGCTCCTGGGGAGCACTGACACAGGTGGGGCTCCACACATGCTCAGGAGGCTTCAATGGGTAATCCCAATGGTCTTTAATCAGCTCTCTTCAATTTTTCACGTACGAAGTTTAAAACTTTCCCAAGTCTCTTCCAACTCTTGACTACTTCCCCATAACCTCAGTCTTAGCAAACAAATCTGCCATCCATCCCACAGATAAAAGAAGAAATCTGAACACCTTCTCACTCTCTGCCCTGAAATATGTAAATTCAACTCCAACCTACCCACCCCTTCTGCTCCTCCCAGTAAAATGGAAGGTAAGACAAATCTACACCCAGGCTCTCGCTCCTGAATCAAGAACCTCACACAGCTCTCCCCATCTACTGGAGTCTTCACAAACAGCATTTAAACGTATTCCAGGCTCTCCCTTATTAAAAACAATCAAAATTCTGCATAGGGCAATTTCCTCTTTTTCCTCTTCACAGCTCAACTTCCTGAAGCAATGGTCAACTCATGTGGTCTCCATTTTCTCACAGGTGACTAAAGAACATTAAATCTGGCTGAGGTGGCCTAGTGACCCGGGATTACAGGTAACCCTCCATTTCAGGATCGTGAGTGCAGAGTGATGGGCTTTGGAGCACTGTTGACTCACTATGTGAGATGTATTTTAATGAACTTCAGTTATGACCAAATGTAACTGATAACTCAAAGATTTTTTTTAATTTAATTATAAATTGGTTTTTCCCTTCAGGGTACAGATTTTTTTTTTTTTCTCATATATCTTGCTTCATATATTAGGATGTACATTTCAAGGCTGCCAGTCATATCTAACAATTGGGAAATTAAGATAGTAAATGTTGCTTTGGGATAAAAAAGCTCCAGAAGCATTTAAGATATTCCTGCTACTGTGAATAGAAAGATCAATATCTCCTGAGAAAAGTTTATTTGATTTGGTATCTTCTTCCTCCTCCATGTTTGACCTTATGATACAAATGAATGGTTTCACTCCATTTGAATTACAGCTCAAACAAGACCATTCAAGGAGAAATAACAAAAGCCTTTAGGCCTCTTGCCATTCATCCATTTACTCATTTGTTTTTTCATTCTTGATTCAACAAGCATTTACTTATCACTCATATTCCTTGCTAAGATAAATCTACTCAGATGGAACTATTTATGAGAATAAACGAAGAGAAGATCAATTTTGATAAATCACTGAAGTATGGATTATCACAAAACATAAAGACTTCTTCATCAGCAAGTCAATCTAAGAAGTCATCCTATGCAAACCTGTGGGGGTTAGAAAAAAGGAAAACTTTAATGACTGAAAGCTTTCACTGCATTTAGGTTCACAGGTTAGCTGAAGGTAAAACCATGCTTTAGTCTGATGCCAACTGCTTTAAATTCTGTGCAAACAAAAACAAACCTTATTTCCTTCTGATTAGCTTCTAATGGGGGAACCCTGCAGAAACAACTCTCTGCTCCCTAGTTTCAGTTTCCTATCTTCCTACATGGCAGTCTCGTAATTGTTCCCCACTCTTCTCTCCCTAAATACCATGTATATTCTTGTTTACCAACTCTCCCTCTCCATACGGGACTTCGAGACAGTGTGGTCTGGTGGTAACAGCCTAGGTTCTACAGCAGAAAGACAAGGGCTCATCACTTGTTACCTGTGATAAAGGAAGGTTTCTAATCTCTCTAAGCCTCAGGCTCCTCAGTGATCAATAATATCTATTTTTAGAAGCTGTGGTAAGGATTGTAAAAAAAAAAAAAAAAAGTAGACATATGTAAATTTAAAAATGACTCCTACATAATAGATGCTCAACAAAAGACAACTAATATTATTCTTTTTAGTATTCATTTGTTCCCCAAGTATTTATGAACACCTGCTCAGGACTGGGTACTGACTTAACCCTGGGAACACCGTGATGAACCAATTAGACAGCCACTGCCCTCAGAGTTGACATTCCCATGACTGGAGACAGACCACAAACACATGAAAAAATAAAACCATTTTAGATAATGATAAATACAAACTGAAATTAGGTTGCCTTAATTGTAATTATTTTTGGTGAAGGATACTCATTCATAACTCAGTCACATTTTCTTATTACCTACTCGGTTTAAAAAAACGACTTAGCAAAAACCTTGAATCTCATGAAAATTGACTAAATAAAAAATGTTTGATAATGTGTTTCAGTAAGAGAAACACACAAAGTAAAAATTTATTTCCAAAAATAAAACAGCTTACTTTGTATTTGAAATAAAGTATTTTTTAAAAGTTGATTTCAAAGCCATTTTTAACTTCTACTGGCCAGTCAAAAATTATTGTCTGCTTTATATAATCTTAATGAACAAATACTTTTAGCGTAAGTACTAAAATGTGCTACCCAGAACCTGAACCATATTTCTGTACTGATATATTCTATCGATATAGTTATTTTACATACATGTAGGGAAGCAAGTAAGACATATGATAATTAGAATATGCAATTACAGGATGAGTAAGTGTAATTACAAAGCATATAATGACAAACTTTCTAGAAAATGTTGCTCATATGGACAGATAATTTTTCACATACTTATATATTATAAATCTATAAAACAATTCATTGTTTGAAACAATGATATTTTAACTAACATCATTCTAAGACCTCAGTTTTTTAAGAAAATAAAACAAGAATTCTTCTGAAATCAGTAACGAAGAGAGAGAAGCCTGGACCAGTTAGAAGTGCAAACAAATCTGGTTAGGTCAGAAGTGGAGGAAGATGACTCGTTGGTAAATAAGGTCTTAGCCCTTCGCAAGCCTGTGTGGGCCCTCTCTGTGGCGCCGGGGTTATCAAGCAGCAAAAACAGGGTCTCATAAATTAGTTCCTTCCCCTGTGAGTGTCAGTTAAAGGATCGGTGTTCCTCAGAGCAGCACCAGCATTGCTTGGAAACTTGTTAGAAATGCAAATTCCCAGAACTGGACCTAACCCAGACCAACAGAATTAGAACGTCTGGGAGCGGAACCCAGGAACCTGTATTTAACAAGATACGTGCTAAAAGTTTGAGAACCACTACCCTGGTTAACGCAAAGAACCAGTTCTGCTGTGCTTTTCTATTTTAACCTTGAAAATCCTACAGGCGGTCCCTGGGTTACGAGCGAGATCCCCTCCTAACTGCTGTCTCTGGGTCTTTACGTCACATTTGTAGGTAAGTCGGAACAGGGACCTCCGGCTCTGACTATCCCGACTTCAGTGCAAGAAAAGGCTCTGAGCCTCGCCAGCGACCTTGCATGTGCAGCAAGCGAAGGTGATTGTGAGGGAGGATTTATTGGGAGTTTCTAGTGGCTGGTTCACCCGTTTCCAAGTGAGGGCAGGTTTACACAACATCACCTTTACCGTCCACAGTCCCACATCTCTACACTGGGGACTGCCTGTACCCAAAACGTCCCCTGCGACAATCCCGTTTAGCAACCTGAACTACAAACTCAGGAACAGGAAAACAAATGTATTCTATGTCGGACTTGAGTAAGATCACCTAATATTTACTGAAAACGTACTTTGTGCCAGAAATCATAGTAAGGAATTTATGTCCACAAACACAATAAAATGCTATGAAGGTACTGTTCTTAAGCCCACTCTATGGGGGTGGGGCTGGAGGGAAGCTAAGTTCACAGTGGCGACGTAACTGGTAGAGGGTCAAACGGCTAGGAAGTAAAACAGCACGCTTGCAGATAACAAAGCAAAGACAAGCATTCAGTACAGCTCTTTTTGTTCACTTAAATTATTTAGTTTTCAGTTATGACTGTCTTAGATACCATACATTGTATTTGTCAGTATTATATGCCAAGAGCTTTATTAAGAAATTAAGATAAATTCTTAAATAATATCTCATTCTAATATAACTCCAAGGAGTATATTTAATTGTCAAACATTTAGAAAGAATTTTGACTGACTTACTAATAGACCAATCTGATGTGCTTGGATCAAACCTTTTATACTCTTTTAATAGTTACTGAAATTATCCTATGGAAAGCTTAGCTTTTAGTATATAGGAGGCCCTTCAAATGTATTTTCATTAGATTCTTAAACATTCTTATGACATATCAAAATACATACATATCCTTAAATGCGTATTAAAATATCCCCATGGTGTAGTTTCATAACTTATCTATTGAAGGTGCATTGGCCTAAAACCAACTCAATACCGATTTACCTGTTTCGGAGGCAGTAAAGGTAGTAGTGCAAGGAGCCTCAGGAGGGTTACGGGGGAAGAGTCTACGTTCAACAGAGAATTTCGGCTGGACAGTGATGGAAAGTCCATATGTTACAGTGCCACCATAAATTATGTTGGAACGAATGGTCAGGCCGCAAAGGGGTTCCAAAAATAGGTTGAAACTGGTCAGAGTCTGAAAACAAATTGCCTAAGTTCTGATATGAGAAAACAGCGTTCTTGACATATATTTTCATGTGGCCACTCCTGGGTGAAGCTGGGTCTGAAGAGATGAAATACAATATGCTGTGGCTTTGAAATTGGAAGTTGTTATTCCATCAAGACACTAAAATGCAAAGAAATCTGCATGAGTCTGGTGCCCCAAGGCTTCAAGATTTATTATGAGGAGAAGTCAAAATGAATGATGGTATGTCAGTTGGCCTGAACCCTGGGAGTGAACCTGCATTGTGGAGAAATGGAAACCTCAGGAGTCTTACCTTTTCATCATCTTGGGAGTTAAAATGAATTTGCATTATATAATTATTGGTTTGTCTAAGAACACATATTTAAGTGATCGTAATGGGAATTTTTTTTTTTAATGGGAATAACAAATCGAAAGCAAAAGTGCTCAAAGGGTTCCAATGTCTATTATTAATGAGTTCACTTTCCTTAAAGACAAGCACCAAATCTAAAATGTTAAGAAATAGTTATATACTCTTTTCCCTTAAAAGGTACAAAATACACAGGAAAAAATTAATAAAAGCTACACTGAGAGGATGCTTGTAATCTTTATTAAAGATGGCTGGGCTTAATATTCAAGGAAGTAAATCAGCTATCCGTCATTACATCTGCAAAACTGTATTTTCAGAACACCGTAACTACTATAAAAAACTACATATAATTACAATTTAATATAACGACTATATAGTTATGCAAAATAGATAATTATATGGCCTTCATACCTGAACATTCAACAGACTCTATTCTATATTTTTTTAAAAAACTGGTATGCCTCAGAAGGAGAAAAATAAGTCCACGAATCATATTATACTGATTAATCTTATCACTGAACTAAAATGTAGAAGAATCAAGTGAATATGGCTTCATTTTAAATCAATGTTCAATTTTGACAGATATGCCACAGGCCATGTTATTACTTTTGTTAAGAAGATGCATACTATATGTATCAACAAAAGTATTTAAAAAATATTAAGTACATTAAAAATAATTTTAAAGTTTGAACATGATTGTTTTTCGACATTACTGTTTTGAAAACTAGAAGTGGGAAGTTGCATTATGCTGAAGAAATAAATAATTACTATTCAACATAAAAACCTCACATGACACAAGACACAGATTTCAATTGTGATTTTGGGTTGTACTAAAATTGTATTCTCATTTGAGAAGTCATTTGTCAACAATGGAAAATGTCGTTAGCTCAATTTTGTGAGCGATAATGACATTTTTATGTAACCGAAGAGTAACCAAAAGCTCTCAAACTGAGTGAAAATGTTACACTGAACTCCCAAGAGAGAACCAAATGGTGCAAAGCCATATTGTCCCACAGCGTGAAGTGGTCAGATACCTGCCTAAAATGATGGACAGCTCTGGCCTAGTGAGCAGGCTAAAAAATTCCATTTACTCTCGTCCAGATGGGACCGACTGGACGCTTCAGCGCCAACAACTCATCCTTCTTCGGACCTTCTTGTCCAGCTCCGGAGCTAGCTCCGGCTGATAATGATGAATATCAAGGCCACAGTGAAGTGGGTGACAAGAGAAGCCTTGTTATAGCTGCCAGTCTTTCAGTCTGTCGTTATTACACATTGAAGATTTATTTGAGTTTATTGTTGTGCACAGGGTCCAGCCATTTGCAATTCATCACCTACTACAAGAAGTTCAAGATAGTGGCCGAAGCGATAATTGCCACCTCCACCTGCTTCTGGAAATTATGAGGTCAGTAGCTAGGGCAGCCCAGCCTTCTCTGAGCCCCAAAAGTCACAGCAGCCTCTGGTATAAACTAGTCAGGCCTATCTGCACTGGCACATCTCTTGAGATCCCATTTATAATGCTATGTTGCCTGGCAATTGATTAAACTGTATCTGTAGTACAGCCGGGTCTACAACACACACTAAAAGGTTATGGCTACGGGAAAGAAATAATGAAACTATCAGAGCTGGCGGGACTGGGCCATTACTGTTATTATTGTGAATGCTGGATTTACTATGTGCAGATTCAGGAATACATAAACCCATTAACAAGGCATGTTTAATCTGATATACTCTCATCTTCAGAAGTCACAGTACTCTAAGTAGGTGGAGTATAAATCATATATATATATATTTATATTATATACTAGTACATTGATAGAACTGGCAGGATAATGAAGATCAAATGTACAAAAGTCATTTTGTTTCCATTCAAGACATAAAAAGAAGCAATCCTTATAGATTTGGGATTGGAGTGTTACTACACTAGTGTGGTAAACGACTGCCACAGAAAAAGGTCAGTAATAAAAACAATCATTCTTTTTGGTTAAATTATATCTTTCTTCCCATATTTATTAACTTTTTCAAAATACTGATTCTTTTTTCTTTTGCCTCCAACAGAGTTCGAGAAATGTCTGAGAACTTTTTCCTGCACTCTTGAGCATTCGAGCTTGGTGCAGTCAATTGGTGCTAAAATGGGTAGGAGCTTCTGTGATTTCCAGTTTTCTAAAAGACAGGATTCACTCATCAGTTTACTCAGTGTAGAGCTGGCTTGAAAATTTATGATACCCGAACCTCCTCCTACTTGGTACTATGCTGTGACTTGGCTTCCACATTAAGGGATTTCTAAAAGCAAGGTTTACTGAGATGGGTACTTTCAGTTTCAGGCTCTCTTTTAAAAAACCAACCTAGCAAGTAACGCAGAAAAAGGTAAGCTAGGTTCGTAATTTAATGTAAAACCCCAACTCTTTATACGGATTGTCTCTATCTTATTTTATCCCCCGAGTCTAACGATTCGATGATTTCATTTTACAAGATTATAGAGGAATCAGAGTTCTAAGTGGGGAGTCTGTCTGCAAACTCCGTTACAAGTGGTTTCATACACACATGACTGCAGCTTTCTGCACAGCGACTATAAAGTCAGTCCAGCAGGAAACGGTTCCCCATTTGCTCCCGCTTGTCCGTAGGGCATATGCTGTACCTTTACTAGCAGACAGCTGGTTCTGTTTTGAAGCTCACCTGGATTGACCTAAGGAGCAAAATGAGGCAAGAAAAGGAAATGTCCATGATGCTTAATAATCCAACTGTTTCTCCAAAAACATACCAATAACATAACTAACATAAATTAGTACCTCAGTTAACTGTCCCAGTAACCTGTTCTTGTTGTAATGCTGCAGAGCAGTGAAATGGAACAGAAAGTTCTCCTCTATCCCTTCTTCCCCCCTTAGTAATATGACCTTAGTAAAAAAGTAGCATAGGAAGGACTACCTGCAGCTGGTAAGGAAAACTCTGCCAACCTAGGAGGACAGATTCACACACTAAGAGTAAAGAGTCACAGAGGAACAAATTAAGGATGGTTTCTCTGCCTTTCCCAGTTAGGGAACCCTCACGGTTCAAACCACCATCTGTCCATCAGTTTGTCGTACTGCGGTGGCTTGAATGATGCTGTGATGCTGAAAACCATGCCACTGGTATTTCAAGTACCAACAGGGTCACCCATAGTGGACAGGTTTCAGCGGAGCTTTCAGACTACCTTATTGATCATAACAGAATGCTGGTCCAACTCACTTGCTCTGGACATGTCATCAAGAGGGATCGAATGCTGCAGGAGGACATCATGTTTGGTGAATTACTGGGCCAACGAGGGTAAGGGAGACCCTAGGTGAGATGGAATGGCACAATAGCAGTGACAATGGATTTCAACACGCCAGCGATGGTGAGGATGACGCAGGATCAGGCAGTGTTTCGTTCTGTACATAAGGTCGTCATTAGTTGAAGCTGACTTGATGGCAGTTCTCTCTCTCTCTCTACCTACATCTATCCATCTACCTATCTATCATCTATAAATCTATTACCTATCATCAATCAATCATCTATAAGTCTATCATCTATTACCTATTTATAATCTATCTATCGTCTATGTATCTATATATCTATCTTTCATCTATCTATCATCTATCAATCCATCTGTCTATCATCTATGTATGTATGTATGTATCTATCTGTTATGGTTCAAAAAGGAGTTGCCTATAGTTTTCAAATCAGCTCCAACAAATAAAATTCTTTATTTTACTCAAGTTTTAGCTCAGATGCTCAGCAATAGAGAAGAGTGGCTGGAATCTTGATCTCACACAATTCTAACTTCTATACTTCACCTTAAAGTTTACAAACTTCTTTCACATATACTATCTCACAACCACATTGTGAGGTAGGGGTTAATATTATACCCATTTTACAGGGGGAGACAGTAAGGTTTAGAGAGAAGTCATTTTTTAAACTCACCAAACTGGCTAAGCGGCAGATGTAAATCTTGAAACAGATCTTTTCGTCCCAAATCTTTTGTTTCTTTCTAAACCACAGGCACAACAAAAATAGTTCAACTTAAGAATTATTTGAACTGCTTTTTACTTCCTAATGCTGAGACTTTTAAGATTATGGTAATGAATAAATTTACATCTTTATATTCTCTCCAAGAAAACTTATTGTTATCCCTAAGACATGAATCTAAAATACTGGTGGGATATTGTTGTTGTTGTTAGGTGCCAACGAGTCAGTTCCAACTCACAGTGACCCTGTGTACAACAGAATGAAACATGCCCCAATCCTGCACCATTCTCACAATCGTTGCTATGCTTGAACCCACTGTTGCACCTACTGTGTCAATCCATCTCACTGAAGGGCTTATTCTTTTTCACTGACCTTCAACGTTACCAAGCATGATGTCACTCTCCAAGGACTAAGTCCCTCTGATAACATGTCCAATGTACGTGAGACAAAGTCTCGCCATCCTCACTTCCAAGATGCATTCTGGCTGTACTCTCTCCAAGACACATTTGTTCGCTCTTCTGGCAGTCCACAGTGTAGTCAGTATTCCTCACCAACACCGTCATTCCAAGACATCAATTCTTCTTTGGTCTTCCTTATTCATCGTCCAGCTTTTGTATGCATATGAGGTGACTGAAAATATCATGGCTTGGGTCGGGTGCACCTTAGTCCTCAAAGTGTGACATCTTTGCTTTTGAAAACTTTAAAGAGGCCTTTTGCAAAAGATTTGCCCAATCCAATGTGTCATTTGATTTCTTGACTGCTGCTTCCATGGGCACTGACTGTGCATACAAGTAATAAGAAATCCTTGACAACATCAATATTTTCCCGTTTATCTTAATGTTGCTTATTGTCCAGTTGTGAGGATTTCTGTCTTCGTGAAGTTGAGTTGTAATCCATACTGAAGGCTGTGGTCTTTGATCGTCATCAGTAAGTGCTTCAAGCCCTCTTCAGTTTCAGCACGCAAGGTTGTGAAGATTGTGTCATCTGCATAATGCAGGTTGTTAATGAGTCCTCCTCCAATCCTGACGCCCTGTTCTTCTTCACATAGTTCAGCTTCTTTGATTATTTGTTCCCCATACACATTGAATAAGCATAGTAAAAGGATGCAACCCTGATGCACATACTTCCTGACTTTAGACCATGCAGTATCCCCTTATTCTGCTTGAAGGACTGTCTCTTGCTTGGTCTGTGGTCAGGTTCCAAATAAGCACAATTAACTGTTCTGGAATTCCCATTCTTTCCAATGTTATCCATGATTTGTTACGATCCACACAGTTGAATGCCTTTGTACTGTCAATAAAATACAGATAAACATCTTTCTGGTATTCTCTGCCTTCAGCCAAGATCCATCGGACATCAGCAATTATATCCCTCATTCCACATTGTCTTCTGAATCTAGCTTGAACTTCTGGCAGTTCCCTGTCAATGTACTGCTGCAATGGTTTTTGAATGATCTTCAGCAAAATTTGCTTCTGTATGATATTGTTCAATAATTTGTGCATTCTGTTGGATCACCTTTGTTTGGAAGGGGCACACTTATGGATCTCTTCCAGTCAGCTGTCCAGGCAGCTGTCTTCCAACTTTCTTGGCATAGACTATTGAGTACCTCCAGCATTTATTCTGTTTGTTGAAACATCTTAATTGGTATTCTGTCAATTCCTGGAGCCTTGTTTTTCACCAGTGCCTTCAGTGCAGCCTGAACTTCTTCCTTCAGTACCATCGTTTCTTGATCATATGCCACCTCCTGAAATGGCTGCACATTGACCAATTCTTTTTGGTACGATGACTCTGTACCATCTTCCCTCGATGCTTCCTGTATCATTCAATATTTCGCTAACAGAATCCTTCAATATTGCAACTTGTGGCTTGAATTTATCTTCGGTTTTTTCAGCTTGAGAAATGACAAGTGAGTTCTTCCCTTTCATTTTCTAACTCCAGGTCTTTGCACATTTCGTTATAATACTTTATCTTCTCATGCTGCCCTGTGAAATGTTCTGTTCAGCTCTTTTATTTCATCATTTCTTCCATTTGCTTTAGCTACTCTGTGTTGAAGAGCCAGTTCCAGAGCCTCTTCTCACATCCATTTTGGTCTTTTACTTCTTTCCTATCTATTTAATGACCTTTTAGTTTCTTCATGTATGATGTCCTTGATGTCATTCCACAACTTGTCTGCTCTTCAGTCATTAGCAGTCAATGCATCAAATCTGTTCTTGAGATGGTCTCCAAATTCAAGTGCAAAACACTCAAGGTGGTATTTTGGCTCGCGCAGACTCGTTTTAATTTTAACTTCAACTTGAACTTACCTATGAGCAATTGATGGTCTGTTCCACAGTTGTTCCCTAGCGCTGTTCTGACTGATGATATTAAGCTTCTTCATCGTCGCTTTCCAAAGATGTATTTGATTTGATTCCTGTGTTTTCCATCTGGTAAGGTCTATGTGTATAGTGGTCATTTATGTTGCAGAAAAAATACTTTTGCAATGAAGAAGTCGTCGGTCTTGCAAAATTCAATCATGCAATATCTGGCATCATTTCTATCACCAAGGCTGTATTTTCCAACTACTGATTCTTCTTGTTTCCAACTTTTTTTGCATTCCAATCACCAGTAATTATCAATGCATTCTGACTGCGTGTTTCATCAATTTCAGACTGTAGAAGGTGGTAAAAATCTTCAATTTCCTCATCTTTGGCATTAGTGGTTGGTGCATAAATTTGAATATTAATTGTAGTAAGCGGTCTTCCTTATAGGTGTATGGATATTATCCTATCACTGACAGTGTTGTACTTCACAATAGATCTTGAAATGTTCTTTTTGACGATGAATGTGACGCCTTTCCTCTTCAATTTGTTATTTCCGCATAAGAGACCACATGATTGTCTGATTCAAAATGGCCAATACCAGTCCATTTCAGCTCGCTAACGCCTGGGATATCTATCTTTATGCATTCCATTTCATTTTTTGATGACTTCCAATTTTCCTAGATTCATACTCTGTACATTCCATGATTCTATTATTAATGAATGTCTGCAGCTCTTTTTTTCTCATTTTGAGTCATACCACATCAGTAAATGAAGGCCCTGAAAGCTTGACCCCATCCATGTCATTAAGGTTGACTCTAACTTGAGGAGGCAGCTCTTCCCTAGTCGTATTTTGAGTGCCTTCCAACCTGAGGGACTCATTTCCAGGCACCATATTAGACAATGATCCACTGCTATTCATAAGACTTTCATTGGTCAATTTTTTCAGAAGCAGATTGCCAGGTCCTTCTTCCTCATCTGTCTTAGTCTAGAAGCTCCACTGAAACCTGCCCACCATGGATGACCCTGCTGGTATTTGAAATACGGGTGGTGTAGCTTCTAGCATCACAGCAACATGCAAGCCACCAGAGTACAACAAATTGACAGACGCATTGTAGACTAGTAGGATACAAACAAAAAATATATAAGAAAATTAACATACCTTGTTTTGCTCTTTTTTAAACAACTGTGAAATACAGCTTACATACATAAGACTATATGAAAACACATAGATGGTTTAAGGCACAATAACCTAGACCAAAAACTAGATTACCACACTCCAATGCTGCCATACGCCCTTATCACATTTGTATCTTCCTCCTTCTCCTCTGGGGGTAGCCACTACCCTGGATTCTAATTTAATCACTCTTGTCTTATTTATTAATTTTTAACCACTGATGCATGTATCCTTAAACAACAATTTAGTTTTGTAATGTCTGAACTTCATACAAACGTAATCTTATTGTATTATTCTGCGACTTTCTCCCAACGTTTTATTCTGAGGTTCATTGATGTTGATATGTGTAGCTGTAGTTTATTCATAATAAAAAAAACCAAAACCAAACCCACTGCCGTTGAGTCGATTCCGACTCATAGCGACCCTATAGGGCAGAGTAGAACTGCCCCATAGTTTCCAAGGAGTGCCTGGAGGATTCAAACTGCTGACCTTTTGGTTAGCAGCCGTTGCACTTAACCACTACGCCACCAGGGTTTCCTTATTCATAATAAGCTGTACTTATTCATCTCTACTATTGATATAGCATCCCGCTGAATGAATATACTGTAATATACTCCTGCTAATATATTTTTTTTCAGCTTTTCACACCTACAAAAATGGCTGCTATGAAAATTTTTGTACATGTCTACTAGCACAATAGTGCAAAAGTTTCAGTAGGCTATATACTTTGTGGAGCAACTGCAAAGTCATGAGGTACGTATTCTCTGCTGGCTATCATCTGTTTTCCAAAATAATTACAGTGGTGTATACCTTTTTATACTCCCAGAAGGTCCCCGGGTGGTGCAAATAGTTTATGCCTGACTACTAACCGAAGGGTTGGGAGTTCGAACTCACCCAATGGCACTGTGGAGAAAAGGCCTAGCAACGTGCTTCCGTAAAGATTACAGACAAGAAAACTCCGTGCAGCAACTCTACTCTGTAACACATGAAGTCGTTATGAGTCAAAATCGACCCGATGGCAACGGGTTTGGCTTTGGTTTTTTCGTGTACTCCCAGAGTTGATGCTTCAGGATCCCACTGATCCTTACCTTGCTAATAGTTCATATTGTCTGTTTTAAACTTTTGCAAATCTAAGGAGTAAGTACCTCATTGTGATTTCAAATTGTTGCTGTTAGTTGCTGTCTAGTCGGCCCTCAACTCATGGCAACCCCATGCACAATGGAACGAAATGCCGCTAGGTCTTGTGCCTTCCCCGTGATGGGACATAGATCAGACCACTGTGATCTATATGGTTTTCACTGGCTGGAAGTGGACTGTCAGGCCTTTCCTCGATTTCAAGTTAGAGTTTTCTAATTTCTAATACATTAAAGACATTTCACGTTTATAGGACGTCAGTGCTTCCTCTTTTGTGAAATACCTGTTCATTTCCAGTGCCCATCTTTCTACTAGGTGTTAATTTTTCTCTTACAGAGTTGTAATCTTTATATACTTGGGATTCTAATCTTTGCCAGTATGTGTGTTCCAAAAATACTTCTCCCAGTGTGGGGCTTGTGTGTGTGTGCGTATGTGTGTGCTCACTCTCTTTATAGCGTTTAAAAATGTCAAATTCTTAATTTCACTGTGGTTGAAATTATCAGTCTTTTCATTTATGGTTTACATGCTTTTGTCTTGTTTAAGAAATTCTTCTCTGCCTTGAAATCATAAAATTGTTCTTCAGTATTTGTTCTAAAAATTTTGCAGCTTTGCCTTTCCATTTAATCTTGACTCCACTTGGAATGGATTTTTCTATGCAGTGAAGTAGGGATTCCAATTTCATTTCCCCATACACATAACTGATTGCCCCTTCCTCATTTACAAAAAGCCCATCCTTTGTCCACTGATCTGTAGTAGTCCCTCTGTCATACATCAAATGAGCGCATTTGTGAGGTTTTGTTTTAGACTCACTGTGCTGTTTCATTTGTTTATTTTTCTATCCCTGTTATAGCAAACTGTCCATGATGTATCTTTTATAATACTTTGAATTCCTCAAAATTTTCAGTACGTGACAACTATACTGTAAAATAAGCAGGAATCAAACTTTATTACCATTTAACAAGTTAACAAGGGAAAGACAAATCAGCCTGTAAAATGTTTCTGAATCATAGACCACATCTTACAATTCTCAAACCGATGATTTTCTAATCCAGACTTTTTCAAAGCATTTTTCATGTTCTCCTTAATTTCCAAAATAAAATGGTACTTATTCCTGAGAAAATGTCCCGTAATTTTTAAAAATTGTACTGTTGTTTTATTTCTCTAACTTCCTTAATGGAAGACCACAAAAAGATAACATCTACCCTTTTCCCTGACAGATCTTTCAGTCTCACAGAACTGTATTATAAGTTTCTATGTATAAATTTTTAAGTATACAAATAAAGTGATACATTTTTGTCCAAAATAAAAAAAAAAGGAGGGGAAGGAGTATTAATTAATTAAAATGGCTTTATATTATTGTGATGGTTAAGATTGTGTGTCAACTTGGCTGGGCCATGATTCTCAGTGTTTTGGCAGTTGTATAATGTTGTGATCACTTCCCCGTTGAAATCTGATATGTGATCACCCCCATGATGGAATCTGCTGAGTGGTACTGGCAGGGGTGGGACCTGTGGCAGCTCACTGCCCCCTCAGCCTTTATCTCTCTGCCCTTCTCAGCCTACTTCCTTCCTGCCAAGGTTTTTGGCTTGTTCTGGATCCTGCAGCTGCCTCTTGTCTGACCTCTGGTTTTTGGGACTTGAGCTAGCAATTTACCTGCTGATCTTGGGATTCATCGATCTTCATAGCCTGCAAGCAAGAGTCCTACTCCCTGACCTGCCGATCTTGGATTCACCAGCCCCTGCAACTACGTGAATCAGGAAAAACCTTGAGGACTTGCCTGGAGATTTCAGGATTCGTTGACCTTCACAGCCTGTGAGTGGGAGCCCTGCTTTCCAACCTGCCCATCTTGGGCTCACCAGCTTCTGCTGCTCCATGAACTGGGAGAGGCCTCTGTCCTGATCCATGAACTTGGGATGTCCCAAACTCTACAATTGCGTGAGCTGTTTCCTTGGTATAAATCTCTCTATATATTTATACACTTTACCGGTTTTGCTTCTCTAAAGAACCCAGTCTAAGACAATTATTGTGGAAAAAATCACATGCTTTGGAGCCACTCCCAAACCAAAAAACCAAATCAATTGCCGTCGGGTCAATTCCGACTCATGGTGATGCTACATGTACCCACAAAATATTAGAATCCAGGTTCTACAAAGACTGGCTGCATGATCCTAGGCAAGTCATTTTCCTTTCTGAGGTAAAAGCGACAGTCTGTACAGTGTTGATAATCGCTATCTGGAAGGGTTTCTGTATGAAACATTTAACACTAATTTACATATGCTAAGCATTAAATAAAATATAAATTGTTTAACACTTAATACGCGTGAACTCATGAATGTTTTACTAACAGGGTTTAATTAATCTAAGATAACGTTAAGCAATAACGGAAACAAACATCAAATATACAAGTTCAGTTATCTGCTGTTGTACCTGAGGGCACCACAGAGCAGCACATCCATAGATCATACTGGCCACGTGTCCAGCTGACTGTTAGAATGTCAAGGAACAACTTAAGAAGCCCGCCAGCAGTGCAGTCAGTCTCCTGCTATCCAAATCCTATTCTTAAGCATCTTTTTTAAAAAAATTAAACTCTAATATCTTCCCTGTTTAGAATTCCCGTGTTCCATCCTAGCAAAACTCAAAGAAAGTTGTGGGTTATCATTAAAACAAAATAGAACACCACAGTTCACCAAAGCCTAAAGAAACGCCTAGAAGTCATCTGTGACTCCTTCCTCTTGCTCCATCCAGCTACACTGTTGCTGTTGTTCGCTGCCTTTGAGGCCCAACTCATAGTGACCTTATGTATGAGAGAACGAAACATTGCCTGATCTTGTGCCACCTTCACGATCGTTGGTATGTTTGAGTCCACTGTGGCTGCTATTTTATCAATCCATCAAACTATCTCTGGGTGGTAATCAAATCCTGTTCACCAAGCCCACAAATCTCTCTTAAGCAGATGTTTCCCTCTAGGCTCTCATCCTCTCCCTTCTTCCTCAAGCTCCTGATCACCAGCTGGCCACATTGCTCCACACCTTCCACATTACCACAATAACATGTATAATCATACTAAGTTAAACAGTTATTACTGCTAGACATTGCAAAAAATCTTACTGAACGTTACAACAAAATCCTATGAAAAAAATATTTCATAGCTGAGAAAACAGACATAGAGAGATAGGAGCTTTAGGTAGCAGACTCAGGATTTGAATCATATCTGCTAATACCAAAATACACCTTTCAACTACAAAACTATGTTACCATTCTAAAATGTAAATGTACATCACCTCCCTGCTAAAAATCCTTCAAAAGGTGTTGAGAAATGATCTGACTCTAGATAGTTTGAAAATATATCCTTCAATGGCTCCTTCCACCTATGACATGAAAAATCAAACTCCTTCTTCTAATCTTCTCTGTGAGATGGTCACTGCCCCTGCCAGTCCCTTTCTTATTATCACCCACCTTGTACTCTTCTCTCCATCCTTAACAAAAGACTGTCCTTACCTTTATCCTATTTGCATTACAAACATATAAGCTGACTCAGGGAATGGAAAGTGAAGAGTAGAAAAATTGAGAACCAGGCAGGGTGGAAGCAAGAGGGAGTGTGATCTCAAGATAAAGTCCAAACGCGAATGTGAGTGAAAATGTAAGAGACAGCAAGCGAGCCCAAGAGAGAAATCCAGCACCAGCCCAACAGAGAGAACCAGAGGTTGAGCTTGGCTGAAAACAGAAACTAGATCATGTGCAAGAGCCCAAAAGTGAGAGCAAGAGAGCCTGCTAGCCTGTACTAGAGAGCGACTAAGAGATGAAAAGAAAGGAAACATAAAAATCCAGAGGAAGGAGAGCCGATGCTGCTCCTGGCCCTCATCAGGCTGTTCTGTGCCTCGAATGCCGTTTGTTCTTCCCTTCTGACCCCATTCTCCTGGTTACTCCTACTTGTCTTCGCTCAAGACTCAGGTCAGGGATCTTCTACTCCAAGTAGCCTTCCCGACACCCACACTCTAAGTATATATGACGTGTCCTTCCCTCACACTCACAGCATCCTGTCCTTAACTGCTATCACAGCACTTACAAATGGTTTCAGAAGTATCTCTTTGACTTTCTTCATCAGTCAACCGAGAACTCCGAAGTGGAATTTTCTCTCTTTAATCATCAGTGTCGTGGGCATAGAGGGGTTAATAAATGTTGAATGAATGAGAAACTCCAGTCTTTCCATTACTCCAAAAGACACTTTCTAAATATAAAGAGACATGCTGCCCAAAACCAACCTGTAAAACACACGCAAGTGTGCACACACACATTCTGAGTGCATTTTTTCTTGAATCAAGATTGAGTGTTACCAAAGAAAACATTAAGTCAATGTGTAAAACTCAGAACATTTTGAGTATAATGGCCCAATGATTATGAACTACTGCCTTTCGGATGTTTCACCTGCAGCAGGGTCTCTCAACCTCAGCACTACTGACATTTGGGGCAGGATAATTCTCTCCTGTGAGAGGCTGCTGTGAGCACTGCAGAAGTGTTACCACCGGCCTCAACCTACTGGATGCCAGTGGCAGCCCTCTCTATTGGTTTCAACAACCAAAAAAGTCTCCAGATGCTACCACATGTCCCCTGTAGGGAGCAAAATTGTCCGCAGTTGAGAATCATTGATTTATAGTAGTTTTCATTTTGTTCAGTTATTAATCAGTTACACTTTTCATTTTATACTTTACAGCATAACTGCATTTTAAGATCTTTTTTTAAATTTATAAGCTGACGTACCCACTACCAAAAAAACCCCACTGCCTTCGAAAGCTGACATAGATTGTGGTAAAAGTTATTTGACAGGAAGTACAATTAATTCAAACTTCATTTGAAAAAAAAACAAGGGAATATGGAAAGACTTTTAAAACTTGGAAAGGAAGTTCTGATAACATAAGTAATTTCATTCACTTTTTTAAAAAAGAAAATACACCATTTGTGCATTATTTACACGTTTTGGGCTATGTGGAGTTTTCAAAGTCATTTCTGCAATATATGTGATTTTTTCCCTCATATGCAGAATCAAACCAGACATTTAAAATTACAACTCAGCATGGGGGTAAATAACTGCATCTGCTACAAAACTTAATAAAATAATCATAAACACCACCGCTTCGCTGACAGGAGGATCTCTGATGTCATTAGAACTGAAGAAAGGTTTATCTAAAAACATATGCACAGCAGTGGCAGAAATACAATTAAATCTGGAGAGTGAAAAACGGGAAAATACATGGCCCTTCAAACAGTGAGAAGATTTATGATGACATTTGTCATTTGGGGGGTGTGTGTGTGTGTATTTATGCATTTTGGGCTGCAGCTCCTTTTCCTTCTTTTTAACTGTTTAAGATTACTCCATTTACTATTTTCAAATTTTGATTTGTGTCAAGTTCATTTTCAAAATCAGAATATCACATGTTGGTATTTCCTCTTCTGCCAGGGGTCTTTCCCCTGCTTTTTTCTAAGATAACTGCTGTGTCCATAGGCTCACTGAGTCTAGTGGCACACCTACTGACTATGCACCCATCAACTGGATTATCACCTTTATTCTTATCCGCGGGCAAGTGCAGGAGGTACAGCAGAGACACACGGGGTACTCAGCACACAGAAGGTATGGCTAGGTATTTCCTTTGCTTCTAAACTGATCCAAAAAATCTTCCCTGGCCAAGGCCAAGTCCTTAAGGCCAGAAAATTCCTCTCTCTGAGGACTGTGGTTCTGGTTTGGGTTTCTCCAAACAGGTATATTGGAATTTCAATGGGGAATATACCCATTCGGTCAGGCATGCTGAGCTTTGAACTTAAACACCTGAACATACGTACCTATGCTCTTTACCACCTGGGTACAGGGAAACTACAACCACTCTAGTGACTCAGCAATCAGGCTTCACGCGACAGTTCCCAATGACCTGAGAAGTTAGGGCAGCGTTAATTCGTAAGCAGGTACAGACAGAGTTCTATTCAGCTACACAGAGGAGAGAAGGTTATTTTGTAACTTTTTAGGTAACAGATTTTTCCTAATAAAATCTTGCTTAAAACCATAACACATAACATGGCTGAAGTAGAGACGGAAGGACAGACTCCTACCCTCCTAACCACTCCCTGGTACCTTCACTGGGCCTGGGAACTTATGGAAATCAAAGGCTCCATGGGCCACAGCTGAACACTCCTGGAAAAGAAATACATTAATCCAGAAAGCACAGGCCCTGGTCTTAAGAACTTCAAGGGAAAATAACAGGGACAACAACCAAGACCTGAGATTCTAAAGCGGCTGGTATGTGAGTTTGCATTTATGTACTAGCTGGCTGTCTGATTTGAAACAAGTTGTTCAGCTCACTGAGCTTACGTTTTCTCACTGATAAACTGAAGATAGACATGTATACCCAATCCACAAGGATTTGGTTATTATCAAATGAGTCACTTATTAGCAGTGACCTGAATAAGTAGCTTAACCTCCCTGTACTGCACTTTCTTCATCTACAAAACAGGGATATTACTTACCCACAGGGTTGACATAATGATTGAAATTTGGTATCTAAGGAAGAGCGCAGCAAAGTTATTTTCTAGTAATAAACCTTAAAAATTATAAGTGTGCTGTAAAATATTTGACAATTGTTTTTGTTATATAACCACCGTTCAGTTGATCGGGCTGTTGCTGTCAATGACGCTGGGCGAGCTGTTAAGTCGCTTTTGGGTTTCGACTGAGCCCCAGCCCACCCTGAGATTCTAGAGTCCCAATCTGTCTGAACATCATTCTCAGCCTTCAGCTTTTCCAAAAGTAACAAAAGCTCCCCCTTCCTACCACCCGTGTTTGGTGATCCTAGCTCAAAGTCCTTTGCAGATGTTTTTGTCAGGCCAGGTGATTTGCCAAGAAAGCAACTATTAGCCTCTTTTGGAAGCTGTGAATTGCTTCTAGTTTATGTATTCAGGAACAATGAAAACCAGCAAAAAAAAAAAAGACTGTTCCACCCTTCAGATTTTCAACACATAGTAGACAATTTTACTGTATAAAATGATGCCGCCTTGTGGGTTGGGCCACAGTTAGTGACAGTGACTGTGAGGTAACATCTTTGTTTCTACTGAGAACTACCACGGTGGCGAGGCAGAAGAGGCTCACAGGCTAGTACGATTACAGTCCTGGACACCCACAAGACAGAAATCTGAATCGTAATTTGATTGACACAAATGAATAAACACAGCAGTTTTTTTTTTTTTCTATTTTTCACCATCGACACTCTCTGCTAAAAAGCATAAGCTTCCACAAATTTAACAAAAAAAAAACCTCTGAACATAATTAGGATATTCTAAAAAAAGGAAAAGAAAACTAATATTGCTATCTCCTTTAACTATAGCATACAGTCAGGTCAGGAGAACATTTTGAAGAAGTAGGCATAAAAGGGATTCACTCATTCCAGAATAATTTACAGACAGAATGGAATGTTGCAAATTACTCAAACAGTTTAAAAAGTTTAAGGCCTTATTTGAAGTATGATAAAAATCCTCACTTAAAAAAAGGGCAACACTATCTGCAAATTGAGCAAGAGGCCCCAATGATAGCCATATATAATCAGTTGTCACCTTGCAGTTCAATTAGCCCTCGTGTAAAAATGAGGCATGTAAGGAGAAATGAGGTTTTGACATTCACTCTGCCAGCAAGATAATTACGCAGCCTTCATTTAACAGTAGGGCAACACTACTGTAGCAACAAATTAACTCAGCTCCATTTGCAATTCATGGTGTGTTTTCTCATTTAATACCATTTGTCTTACCCCAAGTGAACGTTTCCATTAGTTTTCTCCAGCACAGCAAATACTCAGTTTGATTCCACACATTACATCACTAAGTCAGGGCTTACCTTCCAGCAACTCTTTGAAAGCATATTCGAAAAGTGACAAAATGTCCCATTTTTCCATTTCAGCTACAACTTTTCCATGGTTTATGGCCAAATAATACAGCAGGTGTATCAGTGCTGAACAATCAAGGACATGAAATTTCCTAAGCCTACAATCTATTTCAGGAGAGTTTTCTCTTTTCATAAAGAAAAATTAAGAATGAAATGAGTATCTGCCAATTCCTAAGCTGGGTACAATCATACATTAAGTTATTAATAATTTCCATTTTTTTTTTTATGTTTTAGGAAAGAGAAATTTTTTAAATGTGCTGGCTATATATGTTAAGTGTTTAGAAATAATAGCCTAACAGAAGACTCTGTAATCTCATTTATTTTATTTCTCAGAATTTTACATTGAAAGAACTTTTCTTTAGAGTTTAAAAGTCATCCCCTCCACCGAAAAGCGTACACGACTGAGGAGAGTTTAAATAGAAGGAACCAAATGTTTAAAAGGTCATAGGCCCAGAACTTTTCTTTAGAGTTTAAAAGTCATCCCCTCCACCGAAAAGCGTACACGACTGAGGAGAGTTTAAATAGAAGGAACCAAATGTTTAAAAGGTCATAGGCCCAGAAAAATGGAGCTGACAGCCTCCTGCACTGTCATGAATAGACTTAACATTAAATTTTATATTCAACTTTAAAAGGTAATGCTAGTTTGACTACTGATATATCACCTGAGATTCACCCACTAACCCACTGCCAGGCTCACTCAATTCTTCATTGCTGACAACACGGAAACCACCAAATTCTAGGAGCTCCAAATCCCTGGAATGGCTTTAGTCCAAGAAGATTTCAACCCACATGTAAAACACTGGGCTTTGAACATTCAAATATATAAAGGTATTTACAGCTAATATATATGAACAGGGAAAAAACAAAATATAATCCTATAGTGTAACACAGACATACAAACATTCCAAAGAAGGGGATTTCAATTTTTTTAAATAAACAGCTACTATGCAACATGAAATATATCAAAATTCCTAAAGAGAAAAACAATCCTTCCCAGGGATTTTGCTTCATTTATCACAACAGTGATTAGCAAAAATATCTGTGGAAAACTGCATTATTTCGTACTCTCAAAGAATTAAGAGCCAAAAACATACATATGTACACCTCACACAACATTTTATTGTTAAATGATTACTTCAATGTTGTAAACTACCAAATAAATGTCCACGATGTATTAGTTTTCCTTTTATTTTTAACCATTAAGATAATTTATCAATACCTCCATATTCTCACATAACACTATTCGAAGGGACAGATTTAAGGCTTGAAACTTAACTCATAAAAAAGATGTATCAAAAAGAAAATTCTATGCTTTTCTATGTGGTCTAACCAGTCTAATATCTATAGCTAAAGTGAATCTAAAGGAAAGAAAATGAAAGTAACCAGTATTTTGGTAGTTCTTACAAAAGCATTTTGTTAAGTACAACTTTCTTTTCAACAGAGAAATTATTTTATATACTTGACTAGTTGCCATCCAAGCTAGGCTCAGACAATTCAAACACAGAGAAAAGATATAAAATAAAAGTAATGAAAGGTTAAAATTTTCTTTTTGTGCTCCCTGGTCTTACTAACCGGACATCCATCCACCTGCTTAAGTATTAACTGTCCTTCTATCATTAGCACTAAAACATGTATCAAAAAGAAAATTCTGTGCTTTTCTCTGTGGTCTAACCAGTCTAATATCTACAGCCAAAGTGAATCTAGATGAAAGTAAGCAATATTTTGCTAGTTCTTACAAAAGCATTTTGTTAAGTACAACTTTTTTCTCAATAGAGAAATTTATTTTATATACTTAACTAGCTGCCACCCAACCTAGTCTCAAACAATTCAAATACAGAGAAAAGATATAAAATAAAAGTAATGAATGGTTAAAATTTCTTTTTGTGCTCCCTGATCTTACTAACTGGACATCCATCCACCTGCTTAATTATGAGATGTCCTTCTATCATTAGCGCTCAAACTGTATAGTTCTTACTACTACAGGTTTGCATTTTATGTGCTGGAATAGTTAATTCCACACAAATATGACAGAGAAAGAATTACCATTTTTGTTATATAAAATTCATACAACTCAATACTTGGAAAAAAGACATGAACAGATACCACATCAAGTATGTGGAATATCAATTCATCAATCTAATTATTAATCTAATATATGGGTAAATATTCATTCTTTATTTGTATTCCATCATTATTCACTTATCCAGTTTGATCACTTTGAAAAAGATCAAGGAAGACATGAAACCAAAAGTGATATTTAAATTAAGACTTAAAGGATGAGTATGAATTATCTTAAAAAGTATGTTGAAATATCCAATTAAAAAAATGAGATACCATTTTTGTATTCAACAAAAAGGAGAAAGTTAAAATATAATACAGACGGTTTTGTTACTGCAGGAGTTTTATTCCTAAGAATCTTTACGATGTTTATTTTAAAAATGTTATTAAAACAATTGTTTCAATGGGAAAAGTGTGGTTGCAGGATCAGACTTTTAGACTCACAATAACACAGTTATTTTCATGCAAATAGCTAAAATATTAAAAAGGTTTTTATGGTTGTGACTTTATAGCTATAAAATCTAAACACTGCTCAGCAAACACAGCTCTTAATTACATCTAGTCAATTCATGATTAGCACTGTCATTAATGTAGTGCTTCATATTTTTTTTATCATTTACAACTGAGCACCAAGCTGCCAAAACAATGCAGCTGTGAGGTGTGGGGTGCGCACCCTACCTTAGCTGATTCTCAACGCAAATCATATTTCCTTATATCCAGTATGCTCTAGGAGCATACATACACGTTACGCAGAAGAAATACCCACAGGCAACACGGAGGAGTGTCTGATGAGACAAGTTTATCCAGACAGGGCTAGATAAATAGGTATAAGCCTTTCAGCTTAAAAAATTTAGGAATATCTATAGCCTTCTGGAAACCCTGGTGCGTAGTGGTTAAGTGCTATGGCTGCTAACCAAAGGGTCGGCAGTTTGAATCCGCCACAGAACCTCTATGGAGCAGTTCTACTCTGTCCTATAGGGTCGCTATGAGTTGGAATCGACTCGACGGCACTGGGTTTGGTTTTTTGGGTTTATACCCTTCAAATAAAATAATTCTAGTGATGTATATTATTTAAAGAAAAAACTACATGTGCCTGTCTGTCTCTTGAAGAGGAGAACCCTTCAGGCACAAAGATGTTCACCATAGTATTATTTATAACAATATAAAAAGGAGAACCTAAACAAAAAAAAAAACCACTTCACATCTACATGATAGAATACTATACAACCATTAAAGTTCGTGGTTGTTAATACACACTTGTATGTTCAGTTACAAAGCAGGATTGAGAACTGCACGTACAGCATTCTTCATTCATTCATCCATTCATTCAAACACTGACTCTCTGCTATGTGTTAGACACTGTTCTAGCCATGGGCACATAGCTATGAACAAAACAGATAAAAATCTGTACCTTCATGGAGCTTATAGTCTACTGAGAGAAGACAGACAATTAAAAAAAAAGGCAGGTCAGATGCTGATTAATACTACGGAAAAGAAAATGAAGCAAGGAAGTGAGATGGCGAGTAGCAGGGTGAGAGGACAGTAATTATTAAATAGATGACCAGGAAGTGCCTCCAGCGTGTGAGGGAGTGGGCCAGAGAGGCACCCAATGGAAGAGCTTTCTGGGTGGAGGGAACAGCCAGGCTGAAAACACACAGGCACAGAGGACAAGGCTGCTGGAGAGAAGTGAGCACAAAGAGGAGCAGGAGATGAGAGAGGCCGGGGGCCAGGGAGTGTGACCAAGGGCCTTGTCTTGTGTGCCACTTAGGGCCTCTGCTTTTACTCCAGTGAGACAGCGGCCACTGGCGGGTTGTGAGCAGAGGAACAATGTGATGCTGCCTCCACTTTAACGTGATCACTCTGGCTGCCGTTTTGAGAACAGGCTGTAGGGGGGCCAACAAAGACGCCGGGAGCTTTTGTATAAACATGAGAAGAGAGGTGAAAGGGTGTCAGCACAGGAGGTGAAAGTGAAGGTGGTGGAAGTGATCTGATTCTGAGTACATATGAAGGATGTACATCCAATAAGGTTTATTAATGGATTGAAAATATCATGACAGAAAGTAATCGAGGATGACACCAAGGTTTTGGCATAAGAAACTAAAAAGACAGCATTGTCATTTACTGCTTTGGGGTTTGGCCCAAGCTTTAGAGAGAGGTGAGAAAATTACAGTTTGTTCTAGAATGGGTAGCTAGGTTTATGAGTCTAACAATTTATGAGTCTGGGGGTTCTCAGCATACTGATAAAATGAAAAAAATACGAGTTTAGGTGAGCTCACCAAGGGAGGGAATGCAGATAAGAGGAGAAGAGGTCCAAGGACTGGGCTCTTAAGCACTCTACTGTGAGAGGTCTGAGACATGAGAAGGAACCAACAATAGAAACTGACAAGGAACAGGCAAACAGATAGAAAGAAGACCAGGAGCACATGCTATCCTGGAAGTCATGTGGGAGAAAAAAAAAAAGAAAAGGTTTCAAGGAAGAAAGGATGACGAACTATGTCGAATGCTGCAGAGGTCACGTAAGATGAGAACTTAGAACCACTGGACTTAGCAATATGCAGAACAAGCTGAAAAACCAGTGTCAGGAGAGAGATGGCGGGAATGACTGACTACAGAGGGCTAAAAAAAGGGATGAGAAAAATTAAAGACAATGAGTAAAGGCATTCTTGAAAGGGCTTGCTTTAAGTAAGAGCACAGGAATATAGCAGTAGATGGAGGGGAGTACAGGATCAGGAAAAAAATTTTTTTTTTAAAGTAGAGACAAATCACGTAGTGTTTGCATACAGATGGAAAAGGGCCATTAGAACGTGAAATTGATAATGCAGTCAAGAAAGGAGAGAATTTATGGGATGTGCCCTTGTCCTTGCATAGACAAGAGTGAAAAGAACCTAACCTCGTACACAAGTGGAGGGGCTGGCCTGGAATAGGTACAGCAACATGGTAGGCGTAGGATGGGATATGCGCTCAGGTGCACTAGGTGGGCAGAGGTGTTCAGATAGCTTACGCTTCTCAGGAAGCAGACCATCAGCTGACAGGACACAGGAAGAAGTGTGGACGTTTAAGGGTGGCAAGGGTATAAACGTCATGTACCAAAGTGGGAGAGGAAATGTACAAGGTAAACTGGTGCAAAGAATGCACAGCCCACAGGGGATCAGTGGTCAGAATTTAACATAAGACTAGTGAGAAGGACAGAATGGGAGCAGGCAGACTGAGAATACACATTTCTAATTAGTTAATAGGTCTGATTCAAATAAAACATGAAGAAACTATATCTAAAAAATGGACATCCTGCTATAATCAAAATTCTGAATAAAAGATGATTAGTGATTTCAGTAAGTGAGTAGGCAGAAGAGAGAGGGTGCCTAGTTTTACGAAGTTAGTATGTAAAATAATGGAGCAAACGAGCCTGGATTTTCAAAGAATACAGTATACAGACCGACGCCAAGGATGAACATAAAATGCTAGCACAAATTCATCGGAATACCACAAGGGATTCAAGAGCTCAGAATAAACTGGGACTGGTGAAAAATGCTAAAGGCAAAAAAGAATGGGATTTTAATTTATTTTTGGCAAAGTGTGAAGCAAGAACATGAACAGAAACGATACAGAAACACTGCTCAGAGTTGCTATAAAGACAAAAGCCAGAATCTTACTTCCAATCCTTTGTCTTCTCCAGAAAGAAAAAAATGATTTCAAATTAAAAAGGCTAGAACTATTATTAAGAAAGAATTAAAATCCAAGATACAACTGATATGGTAACAGAGCACCTAATTCTTTTAAACAAGTTTAAATTCTAGGCTTACATAAATTACACTGTAAGGTATTAGACACACATTTGTATATAACTTCAGAAATGAACAGATAATCTTTTACAAATCACAAGGAAAAGGGAAGATGTTAGAAAAGAATCATCATCTAAATTAGACTGAGGTTCAAAACTTGAGGGAAATAGTATAGTTGGAAAAGAACTGACCAATAAGTTAGTGTGTAGTGAACTAGCAAAATCCTGGTATAAAACATAAAGCTAACTGTTTGTGAACCTCTCCCCTCGAGCACCTTCTCTGCACAGTAGACCAGACAAAGCGAACGGTAATAATGAACAAAGGCTTACTAAGAACCTTTTAGTTTTACCTTCTTTCCTGTTTCGTTTCTTTGTTTATAGTAGCTGGGCCAACAAATCAAAACAGTACTTTATAAGTAATTTATTTTAATTTCAGCATGACGTTTGACAAAGTGTCTCACAAGACAGTACTGAGAACAAGGTAGAGTAATGGGATACATTTACAGCTAAGGTACCCACAGAATATTCACTCAAGTCTCCGACTAACCTGGAAGGGCTCTGGTAACCTACACTTGACTGTTTTTGAGAGCATAATTGCTGCTTAATTATGTGTTTTAAAAGTATTTACAACAACATATGATTTCTAATAGACAAATATAAAAGTCCTGTATATCAATCAAAATCATCAGTGGCATATAGCACAGTGGAATTTGCCTGACATTATTCAAGTACAAGAGACCTGGGTCTTTTGGTTGTTCAGCAGTTACTGACACGATAAAACAACAAGACTGATAAAAGAAACCTGTGTCATCTTTTGACGTTTCAATGGATGAGAAACTTACTGAGCGCCTGCCATGTATCAGGCACTGTGCTAATAATGTGCCAGGTGCCTTCCTACGGGTACCTAATTCAATCTCCAAAACAAGCCTGTAAGGCAGATACTATGATTCCTATATATATGTGTGTACATATATATATATATTTTTTTTTTTTTGGCATAAGGATAGAGAGGCTTATACAGATCATAAGACTTATTCACAATCATTTAGCTAAGGAACAGATGCAGAACTGGAGAGAAACTCTGTCCAATTCCAAGGCTCGTGCTCTTTACTCAATAACACATTCTACCAAACCCTGTCCAGCTCAGTGTGCTCTGTGCCAGTAAAATCAGTCCTCTGTGCCGACACTGTAAAAATGTACTCTGTGCCAGTAAAACCACATGTGGAATAAATGCTTAGTTCTTAAGTTATACTTCCAGAGTGTCTAATGAAGGCGAAAAATAGTAAGAAAATCATGAAATGTTAACAGGGTCTACATAAAGTTAAGAAAACCAGGGATATGCAGTGGGGTGGTGGTAGTGGGGAGACAACTAAGGGGGCGTACTGATTTTCCAAGACCAGAATGGTATAAAGGAATGGCCGTAAGCTCTGGAATCAGACAGGCTTCGGTTTGAATTTTGGGTTTGCAATATAACTAGTTATGTAATTTGGGGTAAATTATTTAACCTCTTTCATCAGTAAATGTATAGATAACAGTATCTACAATGAAAAGATGTTCTGAGCAATAAATAAATGAGATAACAAATGTAAAAGCACTTCACTGTCCCAAAATAGGAAACCCTGGTGGCGTAGTGGTTAAGCACTACAACTGCTAACCAAAGGGTTGGCAGTTCGAATCTGCCAGGTACTCCTTGGAAACTCTATGGGGCAGTTCTACTCTGTCCTGTGGGGTCGCTATGAGTCGGAATCGACTCCACAGCACTGGGCTTTTTTTTTTTTGGTCCCAAAATAGGCACTTGAGAGGGATATTAGTGGCCCTTCTTGTTCCCTTCCCCAGCTCAAATGCCACTCCTACTTAAATCCTTTCAGAAATACTCCCGCCCAAAACAGAGAACATTTATGGTCTTTAAATTAGTTCAAATCTCTACATTCATAGAAATATTCAAAGACATTTCAAATATAATACTAGAATCGCATTTTTTTTTTGTGTGTGTGTGTGTGTGTCTGTAAAATGCCAGGAGATCCTATAACTAATAACCAACAAAATACTGACAAGGTAAAATTCTGCACCATATATAGGTTAAGAAGACTTAGAAAAGGAAACAATGATCAATAGGAGCTAGCGTGAGTTCACCAAGAATGAGTGTCACCAAGGAAATGTCATTTAATTTTATTGGCAAGATTACTATCCTGAAAGGAGGGTGGTACGGCGGAAATATGGTGCTTCAGAGCTTCAGGGCGGTATCTGGCAAAGGGGTTAATGATATTATTTGTAATCATGAGTACGGCTGGGCAAGAGTTCAGTTAAGTGGAACTATAAGAAGTAAACAAGCTTAGGCAAGGAAAAGAAACCCCTGGGTGATGCAAATGGTTAAGCACTCAGCTATTAACCAAAAGGTTGACGGTTTGACCCACCCAGATGTGCCTTGGAAGAAAGGCCTGGCGATCTGCTTCCAAGAGGTCATAGCCTTGGAAAGTCTGTGCAGTGCAGTTCTACTCTGCACACAGGGGTTCGCCAGGAGTCAAACTGACTCCATGGCAGCTGGTGACAGGCAAAGAAAACTGATTAATGGATTAAAACAAATCTGCAAAGAAGTCTGCAGTGGCAGGCTCTGTCGGTGGTGGGTGCAGTCAAGTAGATTTTGACTCATAGCAACTCCATGGGACAGAGAACAACTGCCCAGCAGGCCTTTCTAGGCTGTAATCTTTATGGGAGCAGATCACCAGGTCTTTCTCCCACAGACCTGCTGGGTGGGTTCGAACCACCAACCTTTCAGTTAGCAGCCCGCTGTTTATCTATTGCACCACCACGGCTCCTTTCCCAATGTCAGCTTACCGGGTACTATGCCTGGCTTATTCAGATTAATCAATATTGTTATCAAAGACTTGGAATGAAGAAAAAGAAAGTATGCTTCCCAAATTTAATGATGTAAGACTATGTTAGGTGACAGAATCAAAATTCACACGCACACAAAAAAAATCTTGCCAGGTTGCAATTCAGCCTTCAACTAAAATGAAGAAAAGTAACGGGACATTAAGTCCTGTGTTTATCTTAATATACACACACTAACTGCTCTAGAGAAGATGACAGACCTTTGTGTGAAATGGGGGTTGTGCTTGGCATATGCAAACAGGTACATAACAAAACGTTAGCCTACGTGTGATGTGACATCTCCCTCCCCACAAAATGAAGCATTGCTGGGTTGACTGGGGTTTCCAAAGCAAAAGAAGGAATATATCCGATGAATTCAGTGGCATTTTACTTCTGGGCACCACCTCTGAAGGACGTTAGCAAAGATGTGTACTTAGAAGAGAGCAATAAGTAAACTGCGGGGGGGGGGGGGGGTCGGAAAAGCGTGAAAACTACTGAAAAGAGGTGATCCGGCAGACAGAAGATAAACTACGACACTGTCCAAGTATCTGAGGAACTATCACATGGAAACTCTCCTTTCAAACCTCAGAGAGGTGACACAAGTAGCTAGAGGAAGAATCAGAAGTTAAATTTAAGTTTTACGAAAAAGAGGAATTCAACTTATTCTGTGTAATTTCAGAAGGCAGGACTAGAACAAATTACACTGTGAACCCAGGTTTTGAGTCACTGTAAGAAAGAAAGACAAAACATACTTAAAACTTGATATGATGATATACAGAGGGTCCATAAAGTCTGGATACAATAGCAAATACAGATAATGTCATCATCATCTTCAATCTATATAAATGTACTATCTGTGTTTTCAGACTTCATGGGCATCTGGTATTTGCTGAACATCCGCTATGCCAGGGGCTCCAAAATCCCTTAATCTGCACAACAATCCCACTGAAAACACAAAGTCTTATTAAAGATTAAGTAACTTGCCCAAGGTCCCAAAGCAAATAAATGAAGAAACAGGATCTCATCCCAGGCTTTCCTGATTCTTCTATAGTTCTCTCACCTGGCTACATATTAGAATCACCTAGAAATATTTTTAAAATACCAGTGCCTGGATGCCACCCCCAGAGGCTCTGATTCCAGTGGTCTGCGGTAAGGCCAGCTGTACAGACCTGGATATAACTTCCCAAACAACTGGGTACAAACCATGGTGACACACTTAGGACAGAAGAGCTACTTTTCTGGGCAGGAGTCACAGTGAAAAAGAAAGAAGAAACCTTAGTAGATAAGAGTGTTTAAGCACCTTTACAAAAAATAAATTTACGACGTAATTTTCATACCTGGTTAAGATATATTAAAACAAACAAAATCCCAATATCCTGAGGTTCAAAACACTAAGAAGAACAAGAAGAAACACAGTCTGACACTAAAGTTCACAGCCCTGTCATCTGAAATATACTTTCTGAAACAAACAAAATGACACCTTTTAAAAGTCAGATACTGAAAGAGACTCCTTGTCTTTTGCACAAGCGGCAGATCCGTTATCAGCCTCGTCGTACAGAAAGCTTATCCAGCAGATGCCCTCTGTACCCTCCGCCGGCTCTTTGTGCGCTCAAAATCAACCCCACCATCGCAGTGTTTCTCTGGACTAGCCAATGTAAGACATGTGAAGAGGGTCTTTGTTGTTGTAAAATGAAGAAAGTTGCATTAAAAGCATTCAAATAACTGTGGTCACTTGGAAAACCACATCAGCAAAACACCGTGCCAGCCCTTTGTACGGGTCATGCCTTGCAAAGGACTAATACAGTTTTCGGTTCTTTAATTAACAGGATATTCTTTAAATTTGGGAGGAAACGTGAAGTTGAATGTCATCCCCTTTCTCCTGGAATGAATGACCTCTGATCAGTATCTGAACCATTTAAACACAACACACATAAAACACACAACAAACATGAACTTTGAACTGGTCGAAGCAAAGCAAGAACCGTATTCTGAATTTAATTAAACAGAACGGACAGAGCTGACAAGCAGATGAGTTGTCTAAATAAACTTTACAAGCTAGATATTAAGAAGAGGAGTGTCATTTTTTGTTATAAGAGCCCAGGGTGACTGCTTATGTTTTGAACTGCAAGCTAATTCTAGCCGGAGCACAAATCTGTCTTTTCTCTTATAATTAATTCTAGTGTCAAAACTGCTAGATGTCCTTTTCGGGATCAACCTATCCTGGCTGCTAATTATATTACAGAAGTATGTTCAAATAATGGTAACGGCCTGATTCTAATGCGTGCAGAACAAGTTATAGGGAAAGCTAAGTAATGACTTGGCTAAATATGTTTACTTAATTACTTTCCTGAGAACAGGACAATGATTTGCTTTGCAAAACTGAGACCTGAAAGAAAAAAAGAAAACATATGCATTCTAGACAGAAATACAGACAGGAACCATTGTTTTAATATTAAGACAAATAATGACTATTCTTAGAAGTAATAAAACAGTACCTAACACTGAAATATTTTGTTTCTTAGATTAGAGGGTTTCTCAAATGCGGAGGAAATAGACAAATGGGAGGTATTAGGAACAACGCAGTGACCAAGAAAAGTCCTTTAAGGGTATCAATACAAAGTATGTGTTTTGACCTTTTATACACTCAGTTGCGATGGTCTTATATATTCCCAGAAACTGCAGTAACTCAAGCCCCAGCCCAGCTTACGTCCCTGAAGCTGCCATGAAAATTTAGACAGAAACCAAGAAACCCATAAGTGCCCCAGGGAGAGCCCGGAGCTGACACAGTTGGCTGGGAATGCCCCAGAGCTCCAAGACTAGTGGAGTCCAAGAAGCACCCTTCTGCTGATGCCCGCAATGTGGAATGGCATTCAGTGACTGCCTGTAGTTACTGGATGGTATATCTGCCTGTGGGGAGCTGGCGGGCAATTTATCAAAGTGAGACAAACAGATGAATGGAGTACTCACAGCCCTAAAAAGAGTGAAGAGAAAAAGTGAACACTTTTGAGCACTTGCGACAGCCAGTCATGCTGCTAGGTACTCTTCACATGTTAGATTCCTTCCTCCTCCCTGCCCCCATAAACCTTTTCAGGCAAAAAGTGCAATTCCCTTTACAAAAGCAGAAACAAGGAGCAGAGAGGCCAAGTAAGTTGTCCAAAACCAGTAAGTGACAGGGCCAACCAGGATCTGAGTCCAGGTCTGGTTGGCTCCAAAGAACATGCTTGTCTAGGAAACAAAAAAGAAAAAGTAAAATTCAAGAGCAAATTCAAAGAAAAGGAAAGTAAAACATTCAATCTCATATATTCAGTGCCTGAAATCTAAGAGACCAGGTTTCCCTTTAACTTCCAATAAATCCACACACAAGCTGGGAAATCTGATGCTTATATGTTTTTTTTCTAGGTCCTACAGTGACTTTTGCCCTTAGAATTGTAACATTTATAGCTGAAAAACAAACAAACAAACAACCTTATGAAATAAAGATATAAAATGTTTAAAGGTCGTGCCCAATGTCACAGCACTACTTCTTTGCAAAGCTGGGATTAGAATTCAGATCTAACCCATGGTCTACTGGTCTTTCCATTATGACATGCTGTTTTTGTTTTTTTCCAGCTCTGGAAAAGGGTGTTAACTACTAGTTATCACAAGTACAAGATACAACCACGAGAATGCCATTAAAATCATCAGAAAAAATTGCACATTTAAAAATTACCTTCAAATAGGAGCCAAATCATCTGGTTTATATCATCAGTATTGTTTTAAAAAATAATCAAATGGCATTAAAAGAAAGACGAAACTAGGTAAATAAAAAGTTGAATTTCTTGGTCAAAATTATAGGTGGCTCAGATTTAAAATACAACTGATGTAAAAGATCAATGCATCACGACATGAGAAAACTGTTGCTGATTCTTTCTGCGCTTCCAGTTTGATTGCTCTGGCCTTCCGGACAAAAAGACAGCAGGACCAGAACCCTGTTAGTATGAAAATAAAGCCTCACTCCTGGAGGTGTACCATCCCTCTGCTTGAGAGAAACCAAACAAACACATAAACATCAGTGTAAAGACCTGCTCTAGGTTTCAATTTAATAACAGAATATTAGGACAAACTATAAAATGTAAAATTTTAAAGGACTTTCAGAATAAGCAGATTGCCTTCTGCCTTTTTTAAGCTCCTACAAAAATTTACTTCTATAAATCATCAAAGCTAATAACTTCTATCTTTAGTTCACTGTTCCTATTTTAGTTAATGTTTATTTTTTTAATCCCAATTAAAAAAAATATAAAGCTAAACGTTCCAAGTTATCGTCTATTACTATCCAAAACACAGCGAGCATAGTGGGCCCTTTTAAATATAGAAAATAGCAGAGAAGATGGAAATCTACAAAAGGTATATATCTGTATGTTCAAATATACAGATATATGCATGTACACAAACTCAGACATCTACTTCGCTACTTAGAATGCTTTTGGTTGGATTATACTAAACCCCTCCCTCCCGAAAAAAAAAATCAAAACAGATAAAAAATTTTAAAATGCATTTTCTTATTTTGAATACAAATTTTTTTCTGTTACATGTAATAAAATGAGAACAATGACTAGACACTAACAATTCAATGACAGCGGCCTTAGTGAAGGTGAAAGTACACCATCCTAGAATTTAACACTGCTAAATCTTTCCTGTTTCGTTACCACAAATTACGTAACACCATGCAAAGTCAGACTGATTGCCAAAAAGAAAAGGGATCACAGTGTTCTTATTTTTGTTCAACTTATGTAACTTAAAAAAAAAAGAAACACATGCATATACCCATGCCAGCGAGGCTCCCCGATTTGTATACATTCTATTTACTCGGTTGTAGTCTGCCACATAATTCACATGCGGGGCTATCCCCCTTCCGACTAAATGAGTTCTGTTATAACGGAGGGTTGAGACTTGAAAAAATTGCTTACAATTGCACATACAAGTGAAAAAGATAGCTAAGTCTAAATTAAGATGTTGGCTATGAGGTTTCCAATAGGACCTTGACATGACTGTTGACCTACTCATGACACGATCACACCAGTGCGGATTTGGAATTCTATTAGTATTACCAGAGGAAAAAAAGTCAAGGAGTCATCAAGAAAACAAATCTATATCTTCTACTCCATCAGCCAATTACTGTTGTTAAAGTGGAATTAGATGGGTATTGACAATGCCAAGGGGATAAGGATTAAGCAGATGACTGAGTATAGCACAAGTACCGGGGATCACAGTTTGGTTTTTTAGCATTGTTTTGTTTTTGCTGCACAGTTTTTTAAAATTGTAAAATAGGAATGTGCAAAGTAGATTAACTGCTAATCACGCCTGAGAAAACACAAATTATAATGTATTTGCTAAGTGGAAAACAGGCAAATATTTTCATATAAAGGCACTATTTTATACAAGTATATATCCAACAGCTTAGCAAAGACTGAAGAGAAATCTGCCCATGTCTATAAATACAGGCCCCCTGGAAAGACTACTGGAGCCCTGCTGGTGCAATGGTTAAGAGCTTGGCTGCTAACCAAAAGGTTCAGTTGGGATTTATCAGCCGCTCCTTGGAAACCCTATGGGGCAGTTCTACTGTGTTCTACAGGGTTTCTATGAATCAGAATTGACTTGATGACAATGGGTTTGATTTGGTTTGGTACAGGAAAGACTACTAAGGAGCCCTGGTGGTGCAGTGGTTAAGCATTCAGGTGCTAACCAAAAAGTTAGTGGTTCGAATCTACCAGCCACTCCGTGGGAGAAAGATGTGGCAGTCTGCTCCGATAAAGATCCCTATGGGGCAGTTCTACTCTGTCCTTCAGGGTCACTCAACGGCAGTGGGTCAGAAATGGACTCAATGGCAGTGCGTTTGGTTTTTTGGTTTGGGAAGATTACTAAGTCAAATGTTTTTCTCAAAATTCTTTGTAACATTTTTAGGCAGAAAATTCCCCAGTGGCATTTTGAAAACGATATCTATTCTTAAAAAAGTAAGGATAATTCAATTCAACTGTTCTAATTATAAAAACCAAACAATTGTATTGCATGGGAGGCAGTATAATGTAACATTTAAGAGATTGGTCTTTGACGTTATAGAGACCTAATTTCAAGTCTGGGCTCTGCTATTTGCTACACCTTTGTGACCTTGAGGAAATTACTTAACCTACGTCTTGATTTCCCAGTCTGTAAAACTGAGATATAACACCCACGTCACACAGTTGTTAGAGGATTAAATGAGCGTCCTTGTGTAAAAAACTTAGCATAGTATTCAGTCAATGTTAGCTTTAGCTATTATAAAATATTAGCTCTACATTTTTACTGAAGTTAGTCAGCTATTCTGTCTACAGATAAAATTCAGTTTTGTTAACAAAAAATAAGGTGACTGGAATTCCTGAGGTACTAAGTGGTCAAAGTCAAGGTACCTATAAAAGTACTGGTTACCAATGTGAACATATTATTTAAAAATTAATTTAACTTTATACTTCAACCCCTCCCACCTTCTACCTCCTTGTCCCCACAAAAAAAAAAACAAAAAACAAAAAACCAAGCAGATTTGATTCCACGGGGCAAGGGCAGAACTGGGAAAGACTGTCAGTCCACACTGCAAATAATGCAGCTTCAGACACAAAAAACGGGTTGGTGTTTTAAACAGAAATATTTTCTCCACATCTGGATTCATTCACTAAGTCCTGGTTAAAGTTTCTGGTACCGATTTTCTGTTATTTTCTTCTTGCATCAAAGTGTTTACCTATTTACACACTTACTATGTTTTACTAATTAACATCTCTGCCTCAGAAATACAATTCATATATTTTTGATATTATGTATGTTCAGTACAGCTCTTGTCTTTGAAAGTCAGCTTTGGATTAATGACATACAATAAATATGTGTAGGTTTATGCCCATCTAAAACACCCACGTAAATTATAATCTAATGACTATGTCGATGAACTTGGCATCGCATCATTTGATGAACAAGTGCGGTCAGTTCCTGTCTTCTTAGTGTGTAAGTACACAATGAGTGACCCTGTCACCCCCTAAGGACATAATGCCTGACGTTCTAGGTTAGTCAAAACATGCAAACAGAGAGTTTTTATATGGAATATCAAAAGTCAATGTTTTATTCACATGCACTTTTTGTAATTAGTGGATTATGCCTAAGATTTTTCAACTCCCATGAAAATTTTCATATTGCCAGCGAGCTGAGGTAACCTGGCCACAGTCTGATTTTTTTTTTTTTTAATGAAGATGTAAGTTCTCCTAACCTTAAAAAAGAAAAAAAAGAGATATAAAGGAATATAACTTAATTTTTTAAATTCAAACAACATTCATATGATAATATAGTTTACCATAAGGTAAGGAAACCTAAAAGATATTGTTTTTAAAAAGAGTAGTGAAGCATAATACCAAGAATGAAATAAGGAATGTCATGGTTTCCAGTGGAAATTCACTCAAGAGAGCTATCACAAAAATAGTAAGAAGCATATGAATGTGTTATTACATTTTTAGTACTCTTTTAAAAATAAAATTTTCTAATCAAGAATAAAAAAGCAGAGAGGTCCCCAAATACAGATGAGAAAATAACCTCTAGCAAATCTAATAAATTTAACTTGCCCTGCCAGATCTTTTTAACTTATTGGAAACTTCACTTGACTTAATATTGACACAGTGATGTGTAAATCAATACATTCAGAATGAAAGATATATTTTAATTTAAAAATGTTCAAACTGAAGCAGCAAATCTATGCACTTAACACATAAAAATCATCAAGAGTTTGAATGTTGAAACACAATATGGGGGCTGACCAGCTCCCAAAGGGGAATGCCAAACCCTAAATTTTGACCATTACAATTTTTTACTTTTTATGGCATATATAAGGCAATCTTTATAAAATTTACTGAAATATATTTATAGGCACAAGATAAGCAGAATTTCACTGAGAATCTTTCAAAGCCTTTAACCAGGGCACCATCTACCTGCTGTTGATAAAAAAGCCTATATTTATATACAACTATGTGTGACCTTTCCAAATGAAATGAGATAAATACAAAAAAAAAGTCTATGTGATCTTCCATGCAGCTGAAAGCTTTAATTATGCTATCCAATATGGTAGCCATCAACCGTATATGGCTATTGAATTAAGATGTGTTTAAAATGTAAAATACACACCAGATTTTGAATATTTAGTATAAAAATAAAAAATAACTCATTTCTGTTAAAATAATTTGATAACATACATACATTTTCAGGATACAAAAACCAGAAACAACAAATTGTTTTACTCTGAAATATACTATGTAAGAAATGAAGACTTCCCCAGACAAGCACAAGAATTTTCTGTAGTTTAACTTTTTCTCCTTAAATAAATTTATTATATGTACACAAATTTTACTTGGTAAATCACCACACAAATCTAAACTACCTTGAATTTAAATAAATTTGTAGTGTTTCCACTCCTACACGTTCCCCTTACGGCCTAAAGATATCATAAAAAGGATGAAAAACCAATAATCATGATTCTGATTTACAATTTTCAACTTTGAAAGTTAATAGGAAAATGTTTTACTTCTAAAAAAAAAGATAAAAATGTTTATGATTAAAAAATGCATCAGGAAATGCTTACATCTAAAGTGTAGACAATCATAACCAGTTTCTCCAAATTATCTGAAAATCACAACAAAGAGATCTTCTCTCACTTCCTTCCTAGAGTTTATCTTTATAATTAGTGTACAACTTTGCCTTCAGTAACCTCTCTTCTTTTGCTCTTACCGTCTTTCTCCCTTAAAATCTTTCCCTTCCTCAATTATTTCCTCAAGCCTTGCTACTCAGAAGCGTGGTCCCCAGACTAGCATCATTGGCATCTATGGAGCTTGTTGAAATGCAGACTCTCAGGCCCCAGAAAAGACCTGCTGCGTCAGAATTCACATTTTAACATGATTCCCTACAGGACTTGCATGGAGATAAAATGTAAGAAGTGCTGCTCCAAGCTCTGCTGGAAACACTTCCCACTTTAATGAAAGACCTTTAAAGAACATACTTGGAGAAGAAAAATGCCCCTCAAGGAAAGTCTGAAATGTAAGATGAAACAGTAAGAAAGAATTTGGTAAACCTTGTAGATCTAAATAAACACTGTATATGAACAATAATGTTTAATTTGTAACCCTACAAACACTGTATATGAACAATAATGTCTAATTTGTAAGGTAACCCTACAAATTAGACATTATTGTTCATATAGTGTTTACAACTAAACTAAAATATTGGAGATCAAGAGGGTATTTAAATTTGAAGAAAGCTGAGCAAAAGTCCAGGTACTGTATTAAGGGCATATTCTTTTTCAAACAAAAAATGTGAGTTTTATGTGTACACACAGAGACTAATACATATATTTATACATATTGACTTATTCAACTTTGTATATCCCATACCTTGCAAAGTGCTTGATATATAATTAGGTCCTACCTGCTAAAATGAAAGCTCTACAAAGAGGAATTTTTGTCTGTTTTGGTCTGCTGATGTATATCACAAGCAGACAGAATAGTACCTGGCACATAGTAAGTGCTCAATAAATACTTAATGTTTAATAAATGTTTTATAAACTGCATGAACTAGATGACTGAAAGACAACCAAAACCAACCCCATTGCCATCGAGTCGATTCCGACTCATAGCAACCCTACAGGACGGGGTAGAACTGCCCCATAGAGTTTCTAAGGAGTGCCTGGTGGATTTGTACTGTCGACCTTTCGGATAGCAGCCATAGCTCTTAACCACTACGCCACTAGGGTTTCCAAAACATTTTACAACAATGAGTTATAAAAACATATATAGTTGAAGCATTATACATTTACAAACAAGGAAAATTATTTGGGCAAGTGAAAAACCTAGAACAGAATCAATTTGTTATTTTGTAAGTGAACAAACACTCTTAAAGAGAGTTTAAAGAAATGGGAAAAGAACTCTAAGGGAAGTTTGTTTTAAATGAGTTTGTATCAGGCAACTTGCTGAGTAATGACTTTTAGGCGTGCCATAATTACATCTCAAAGAAGAGGATCCTTTCCGTGGTAGGTACTCTACGGAAGCTAAATGAAGTCAGATGATTTTACCTTCTCTTTCCTTACGTGAATACTGTACCGTGTCTTTACACAAATAATGCACATCTCCTACATTTGTTTGCCAACCACGTCACGTCCTCCTCCCGCAAGATCTTTTCATAAGCGCTTTTTTTTTTACAGTGGTGTTTATGAAAATACCTCGTGGGGGAAGGGAAGAGTTGGTAAACGAATGTGGAAGGCGCACATTATTTGCATAAAAACACGGTCCTCTTCAGATAATTGCTGTCAAATTAATAAACCTTTCATTTATTTGTGTTCAATGAATCTAGTGCTGGTCAAACGTCAAGAAGCCACGGTGGCACAACAGTTAAGCACTTGACTGCTAACCATAAGGCTGGTAGTTCAAACCCACCTAGCAGCTCCACAGGAAAAAGACCTGGCGATCTGCTTCCATAAAGATTACAGCCAAGGAAACTCTAAGGGGCAGTTCTACTCTGCCACATGGGGTCAACAGAGCTGAAAACCAACTGGACAGTACCCCACAACAGTCAGACTTCTATTAGCTAGTACTACAGTTGAGCTTGTTTCTGATTTGTTTAGTTTTTCAAAATAGTACATTGGCATGTTGTCTTACTGGAGTATAATTTTTCTTTTATCAAAGTCATCTGGCACCAGGTTTTTACCTATTACCAGCAGAGATGATAGTTTTACCACTAAGCATGACAAAAATAAAAAGGAGGGTGTAGACACCAGAAAGTCTTTTGGGTCTTTGATTTTTATGAAAATTTTAAACTCAGTCTATGCTACTTTGTCTTAAATATACACAAATTAACTATACCCAAATAAAAGTTTTAAAGATGTGTTTTAACACATTGGGCAAAATATATTTAACTCTCTAAAGATGAGAAAATAAACAGCACAATTTCCCAGGCCCTAGGGAAAAGAACCATTAACTCTAAAGCACCAGGGTTTTCTTCAGCCAATTGTCAAGGATCAAAAGGAAAAGCAATTGAATGAAATAGGCACTAGAGACCCACACTTCCTGCTCTATTCTGTTGGAGCCCTCCGACGCAGAAGAGGACAAGAAAAATAGCCTCCTTAGAGGAAAAAGCCTGAATTCTCAATTAACTATGATAGTCAACTCCATTTGAAAAGCAGTTAGGGCAAAAACTGCACATGGCACACACAATTTTCACCAGAGGGTCAAAGGAGCAACTACGGAATCGCTGGCTCACACAATGGCTTTTGTCTTAACCTCCTGCTTGCTGATCAGGAAAACGGCTACACACGCACACACAACAGTCTGTTTCCCACATTACACATCTAAACGTCACTTGTCCACTCAAGACACCCACTCACTGGCCCAGTCTCCCGAAGGTCACTAAGTACCTGCCATGTGTAGGCTGGGTTCTGCGGGAAAGCAATGATGCTCCATTCAGCCTGGGCCCACACAGGGAAGACGGCCCACACAAGACAGCAGCAGTATCCGCTCAGGAGGTTTCTTTAGGGGGGAGTTCTTTTTCAAAATGTCTTGAATTTCAGCGCAGTAACGCACTTTCTAGTGGGCCTCTGCATCCCTGATGCCAAGCTACCTCAAACATACATATCACCTGCCTGGCCTGGAGGCACCTGAGCTTCGTACTCCTCAGGTAAATGAGTAATAACGACTCCTTTCAGGTTCACAGAGCCCTGATTACAGACATTATTTCATCTTATCTCGCGCTGTCCCTATCTTAAGGATGAGGAAAGTAAAGTTCAAAAAGTGGTTTCTCCAAGGCCACACAGGCAGTAAGTAAATCATGGACCTGGAGGCCGTTTTCCTGGTTTCTGCTTCTGTGCTCTTTGCACTAAACTGGAAGTGGTGAACCCACGGTTCCGTCAGTAACGAAGTGACAGCATAGGTGCCTCTTGTAGAAAAACTTTCAGAAGAGCTTGTAACTAAGATGGGCCTTGATGAAAGGGCAAAACTTCCAGAGTGACACAGTGTGTGATGTTTCAAGCAGTAAAAATAGTAGGTGGGAATTGACAGAAGCTGGTAAGTCCAAGGCACGTTCCCGGTGCATCAACTAGGAAGGATTAGCACGCGAAGATGGAAAGACTGCTGAGGTCCTAATGGCGAGGACCTTCAATTTGAACGAAAGATATCTGTATTTTATTTGGTAGATCAAGGGAATGTAATAATAAGATTTAAACCCAGAACTAAGGATCACGTCAGAGTTTGGGGCGGGTGGCTGGTGCTGTGGTCCCTGGGTGGCACGAGTGACCTGCAATCACTGACTAAAGGTTGGAGGTTCGAACTCACCCAGCGGTGCCATGAAAGAAAGGCCTGGTGATCTTCTTCCATAAAGATTATGCCAGGAAAACCCTATGGAGCAGTTCTACTCTGTAACATACAGGGTCACTGTGGGTAGAAATTGACTCGATGGCAGTATGTAGTTGGCGGTATGACAGGGAGCAGAAAAGAAAAACTCAACAGGGAGAGCAGTCAGACTACATCAACAGCCAAGACGTTAAACTGAGGAAATTTATATAAATTACTAATTAGCCTGCTTACATTCACTTTTCACAAAAGTAGTAAAATTTCCCTGGTAATTCTCTAAAACTATGGTTAAAAAAAGCACTGTTGGCGCAGTGGTTAAAGCGATTGGCTACTAACCAAAAGGCGGGTGGTTTGAACCTACCAGCTGCCCTGTGGAGGAAAGACCTGGCAGTCCATAAAGGTGTGCTGCCGTAAAAATGCCAGCCTCGGGAACCCTGTGGGGCAGTTCTACTCCGTCCTATAGGGTCGCTGTGAGTCGGATCAACTCGATGGCAGTGGGTTTGGTTAAAAAAACATGTCACAACATTTCAGCCTAGGATGAATTTACATTCCACTGGAAACATCAGAGAAAGGCAGGCAGGAAGAATCAGAAAGAACAAGGGCCCAGGAATCAGGCTGAATCCTGTTTCGGCCCTTTATTCATTATGAACATTACTCTTCTCTCCAAACCTTAACTCTCTCCTTTGAAGGGTGGGAATGACAAACCTGTTGTCCTTCACAGAACCAAGCACTACCCTGCAGTGGAACAACTGAGATATTACAGCTGTTGTTACTCCACGACAGACAGTAAGGGAGAAAAGCCCAAATAAACACTTAAGTAAGCAATGCACTTGGCATCATTAATCAGTGTTCATAAAACAATCAGAGGAGTACCACTAAAATCTATTAGCAGCCTTTTAGAAGAAAAACATAAACATTTCAGTCTATCTTTATTTAAAGAAGTGTGATTTGATTTACTTTTGTATTTAATGTGATGGGAAAAACAAATTACGAAGTACACATAAGTCAGAAATTGCTTTTAAAGATTTTACAGCTAGCTAAGTTCATCAAAACTTATGATTTGTTAATCCAGAAATTAATTTGGTCAGTACTGATAAGTAATATATTAAAGAATCCACATATCGAAAAAAAAAAAACTTTTAATAAGGTTATAGCTTTAAAAAACTGCTATTTTTAGATGAATCTACAATTAATGTCAGATACTTGATGAAAAAAAAAAATCTGTTTTCTTCACTATGTAGTTTGCCCCCAAAAAGAACCCTTTTCTGGCTATCTTGGCTACCAAAATTATGTTTTCACTGGTGACTCAGTCATACGGCGTCTTATATAGTATCAATCACACAACTCTGCGAACGAGTTACAGGCTTCGTTCAAATTAGTTAATGTCCCTTTCATTACTGATAGAATCCATTCTGAAAATCTATTTTAAAAATTTAATTGATAAATTTTAAAACCGAGCTTCACACCAGCTCATTCCAGTTCAAACCCCCTGCTGAGAGTTTGCATTTCTGACAAGTTCCCTGCTGAGAATTTACATTTCCACCCAGATACACTGAATCAGAATCTACATTTTAACAAGATCCCTAGGTGATGCTTACATATAACTTGCTGGGAACTGGTTAGAAAGGCAAATTTTCAGCAGGGGCTCGAACCTGAATGAACCAGTTCAAAGCCCTGCTTTAAAAGCCTCAGACCATGCTGGCTGCAAACACATTTTTACTACTTTTGTATCAAAAAGTAGATTGATTCTCATTTTCATTTTTAAATTTTATAAAATAAAAGGCAGATGAGGGAAAAAAACTGTCTAATCTGACTTCATTGTGGAATATGTGAAGAGAGGTACAAAATTAAAATAGTAAGAGACAGTGTTAAAAATTAAGCCTAATGATAATACTAAGAGTATAAATAAGAAAAACTCATGTATCACAAACAACATCATGATAAACGAAGAAAATATTGAAGTTGTCAAGGATTTCATTTTACTTGGATCCACGATCAATGCCCACAAAGCAGCAGCCAAGAAATCAAATGACATAGTGCATTGGGCAAACCTGCTACAAAAGGCCTCCTCCAAGTGTTCGAAAGCAAACAGGTCACTTTGGGAACTAAGATGCACCTGACCCAAGACATGGTATTTTCAATCGTCTGATAATCATGTGAAAGCTGGGCAATGAATAAGGAAGACTGAAGAAAAAACGATGCCTTTGAATTACGGCGTTAGTGAAGAATACTGAATATACCGTGGACTGCCAGAACAGAACAAATCTGTCTTGGAAGAAGTACAGCAAGAGTCTCCTCGGAAGCAAGGATGGCGAGACGTCATCTCACATACTTTGGACATTTGATCAGGAGGGACCAGTCCCTGGAGAAGGACATCATGCTTGGTAGAGTGTCAATGAAAAAGAGGAAGACCCTCAAAGAGACGGACTGACACAGTGGCTGCAACAATGGGCTCAAGCATAGCAATGATTTTGAGGATGGTGCAGCACTGAGCAGTGTTTCATTCTGTTGTACACAGGGTGGCTGTGAGTCAGAGCCAACTCCATGGCACCTAACAAACGCAGCAGCAACATGTATCATACACTGAATTTAAAAATGTCAAAGATGGCTACATTCCAAAACATAGTACATGTGTATATAATCAATCTGATTTCACACACTCAGGATACATTAGAAAAGATCAGAAAATGTGTATCTACAGATTAAAAATGTGTATCTGGAGGTTAATAAGGTAAATATATCAATGTAAGACATACAAAGAATATAGCTAATTCTTTGAGCTTCCTTTTAAGACCACTTCTGGGTTACTGTTATCAACAGAAAAGATACGCCGGCAGCCATTATTATCATCCATACCTGATCCTAATTCACAGGGCATTTCCTCTCCTTTGTACCAAACACTTCAATGGCTCAGCCCCATGTACCCCCTCTGCCTCTGCCTCTCCACCCACATCTCCTTTTTGAATCAAAAATGGATCTATGGCAACAATCATCTAACAGCCTCCTAAGGCCTTGTTTTATGAATCTGGCCCTTCCTCAGGGAGTTACATTGGAAAGTCTTTTAATTTCTCTCTGAAAAGAATTTAATGGATTGCATTTAAGTTCAAGGGTATTAATATGTACAAAGGAGAGTGAAAAAGGTGCCAGGTTATAGATTTTAACTTCTTAACTAGAAAATTGACTCAAAATAGATTTTCTAATTTACAATGAATCAAAAGAGAAAACATTAGACCATAGCAAAACTGGCACAAATGTATCAAAAAGCAAATGAATAAACATTTGAGGAGATTTATTATTAGAAATTGCAATAAATTTTGGAAAGATGAATTGATTTTAGTTAAAAGGTATAACTGACAATTTATTGGGCGGGAAGATGCATTATTTTCCAATTGTTATCCATCTACAGTAAAACTGATTTGTGTCCTATTGTATTTTATGGAAAAGGAGAGTGCAACTTTCAGTGATTTAGATTAAATGTATTAATCATAACCAAGCACTGTGAACTATATATCTACTATTAAAGAAGATTTTTGACATTTAATTCTGTAGCAATATTTTGGCTCTGTACCACTCTTCCTAAATCCAATTCCTGCTACAGTTGGCAGATTTCTCCCTTTTAATTTTATGAGGCTTAAAGTAGCATTTAACCACCCATGCGGAAAATAATGCAGGATTAGAAATATTTAGTGTTTTGTTTCCCTTTCAAGAGTGGTAATCCATCAAATCCAAAAATGTTCTCTAAAATTTTTCTATATTTTTGGCAATCTCTAATATATGATACCATAAAAACCACAAAATTAAATAAAACGCATTACACAGCCAGAAGAGATCTGCTCTTCTAAGGAACTGTGTTAACCTAAAAGAACAGGTAAAATTCCCTTTGAACCAGAAACATGGAATCCTTATTGGAAAACAAAACAAAACAAAATAAAAAAGATAAAAACATGGTACTTGATTAAAATCTTCTAATTTTATTCCCTCATGTAAAAAATCTCAATGTGCAAATTATTTCTAAGGAGTTTAACCATTTAATACTAACCTAAATCAAGTACTACTGCAAGACAAAGCATTAGAGCTTTGTATAATAATTACTGAATAACTAACTAGGTGTGTTAGATACTCGGTTAAACGCTCAATAAATGTAAAAATAAATTATCACTTTAGTACATCGTATGTATACACATCTGTCTCCAACAAATAAAATTTATTTTTTTTATACAGTTGAGGCACAAGGCAAAAATGAACTGATTAGCCTACAGAAGCTAATATCTCTAACTATAATTTAGAATAATTACAAAACATTTTTATATTTAACATGCAAGCTAAAAATAATTAAAAACTGCTAATGAAAATTTTTTTTAATGAAAAGTATATTGCTATTCAATCAAAATAGCAACCCAAAATAAAAATCAAACAAAACCAAATTCCTACTTTAAGATTTTCATTTCTATAAAATTTTAAGTTAGGTTATTAATAAACCTAAATCATAACAATAATTACCCTATGACTGTACGTGGTACTTTGATATATATCAAAATAATAAAGTAACCTGTCAAATGCCTGATTATTTATATTTAATTCATATATAAAACAAATGGTCCAGAAATGAGTAAAGTCTGTAATTCATTCAAGACACAGTCACGCCATATATTCATCATTAGAACATCTTTTTCATACAAATGAAAATCATATGATTATGATTTTTGTGAAAATAAGTTTATGGCCTCATGGTGTCTAAATCAAATCTAGGTTTACCTACCTAGAAGATAATCTAAGAAAAAATGCGTGTGTGTGTGTGTATGTGTGTGTGTGTGTGAAAGGAACTTTTTCATATATAAAGTGTCTGCTTTGCCCTTCCTGCCCTTCACAGTGTTAGACCATGGAGCTGGGAGTTATATATTGGACAGAATAGGAGGAAGGAAAACTCATCCAGTCAGCTAGCCAGCCAGCACCTATAAGGAGCATTCCAATGGAAAGTAAAGGCATTTCAATAACAAACATATGACTACAGTATCTGCTGAGGAAAAAGGGTGACTCTGAGGTTATGTTCGGTCAAAGAATAAGTTAGATTAATTGCTATGCCCTAAAAACAGCCAATTCCAAAAGTCAGGTATGTCCCAGTGTTGTGAGAAGCTGTATGAGGAAGTAGGATTAGTGACGGGGAAAAAGCATGATGCTAATAAAACATGAATGGGGAAATGCCAAATTTATGTTTCAAATTAAATTATTTACTTTGATACGATTTGTAACAATTTAAAAAGGTAAATAAAAGATTCAACAAATAAAAACTCTTCAGTCATTCCTCAAAATGAGAAGCCAATCAAATTCCGAAATGGGCAACATTTTCAGGTTGACAAGAAACTTAAGTTTCAAGTTTCACGGTTTTTTCAAAAGTTAACATTCAAAAAAGCAAAATTACTGTAATGCCAGTTGAAAATAGGGGAGTATAATGAAAATTATACAAAAAGTATAAGTAATCAGTGGAAGGATTGGCAGCTTACTGTAATGCCAGTTGAAAATAGGGGAGTATAATAAAAATTATACAAAAAGTATAAGTAATCTGTGGAAGGATTGGCGTTCAAAAGACTGGGCTCTGATCCTTCTGAGTGTCACTAAATCTGCAAAGTTCACTGTTTATGGATCCATAAAATGGGGGTTACAACAATACTTGTATCACAGGATGCGTGGAGGCTGAGGTGCTCTTTACAAAAGAGCAAGGGCTCTTCAAGCGTTTACTATTGCCACTTACCAGCTAAGATATGAAGAAAACTTGGCCATTAGGTAATAGAATAATTTACTTTCTAACAAATTTCAGGAAGAAAAGATTTAAATGTTAGCAAGAACCTAATAAATTAAATCAACAGGTACCAAAGGAGAGGAGACAGGAAAGTCTATGGAGTGAGTGCGAGAAGGAGGACTCATAAGAGACATAGAGAGTGTATTTACGTAATGAAAAACTATTGCAGTGTAAAATAAAAAAATACACCCAATTCGGTAGATTTCACCTCATCAACCAAAGAATAATGACTTGCCCTGTGTACTCATTAAATTGACCAACATATCTGACTATTATTTTGGTGGAACAACAGGCTATCCAGTTTACAAAAAAAAAAAATTAAGTGGATGTATGTGTTACCCTTGAAGGGGGAGCTGACAGGCTTGGTGGTTGTGTTCCTGGGCTCTGTGTCACCAGGCCAGAGTTCCAATCCTAACAGTGCCAATTACGAGCTGTGTCCCCGAACAGCTCACTTAAGTCATTTGTCCCTCAGTTTCCTGATCTATGAAATGGAAAGGACAACAGTATTTACTTCATTAGGCATTTTGCGAACGTTACATTAATTAACACATACGAAGAGATTAGAACACTACCTGGCAAATAATAAATGCTCAATAACTGCTACCCATTATAATTAACAGTGATCAAATGTTTTTGTTCCATAACAATATTTACACAAAATAAAAGCTGATATGAGAAATAAATTACTTACAATATAACGCACTGCCGTCGAGTCGATTCCGACTCATAGTGACCCTATAGGAGAGAGCAGAACTGCCCCCATAGGGTTTCCAAGGAGCACCTGGCGGATTCGAACTGCCGACCTCTTGGTTAGCAGCCATAGCACTTAACCACTATGCCACCAGGGTTTCCTACTTAAAATATACTATAACAAAATATTAGGCAGTCAAATGAACAAACAGAAAGTTGTCAGAACAATTCACATTATCTGAAATATATGGCTAAAGCATAAGAAGCAGGGTAGACAGGAACAGATGCTGCCTCTGTGTAGACGGGTTATCAGCGTGACTGTGCGTAGGGTGACAGGGAGATGACTTTCCACTGAATATTTACTGTACTACTTGATTTTTAAACCTGTGTCTGTTACTTTTTAAAAGTATTTTTAAACAGACATGAAATAGGACGTACCACACCACCATGGTCACACATTCACTTCAGCTCTCTCTCAATGACAGTTAAAAAAAGAATAAAAAGGTAATTCTATACGAACAAAGAGAACAAGAAATAAGACAAGAGCAGACAGGAGTTGCCAACAAAATCACAGAACACAGACACCAAAAGGATACAGAGGCTGACATTTCAGCTTGCTCTAAGTGCAACGCGGTGGGGAAAAATAAGCAGGTTAAAGGAGTAGATCTCAGAAAGCTCAGGAATTACAGGCTCAAGATACCTCTTGAATAGAGAACTGGTAGAGAGTCTATTAAAGAAAAAAGGTGATCTCCAGGTCTCATTCTTCAGCTCACCAGTCATGGTTACTGCCCCTCACCTATTTCCCCAGCAAATAAACCCGATGCCGTCAAATCGATTTTGACTCATAGTGACCCCATAGGACAGAGGAGAAATGCCCCATATGGTTTCCAAGAAGCGGCTGGTGGAGTCGAACTGCTGACCTTCTGGTTAGCAGCCGAGCTCTTAAACCGGCTGCTGTTGAGCAGATCCCAACCTGCAGAGACCCCCGGTGTCTCAGAGCAGACCTGCGCTCCACAGAGCTTTCACGGCTGCGACTTTCCAAAAGCAGGATTGCCAGGACTTTCTTCCAGAACACCTCTGGGTGGGTTCAAATTGTCAAAGCTTTTGGTTAGTGGCCCAGCGCTTAACCTCTGCACCATCCAGGGACTCCTAATTCCCAAAAGAAGGCCAAAACTTACTTATTTATATGAAAATGTTAAACTAGAAAAAGGCCATACCTATGGGTTACATGAGACGCTTTTAACTAAAATTAGAGAAATTCAGTGAAACTCTGCACAGTGAACGCTCCTGTTCTCTGCTTTGCAGACACAGTGATGGCTGGTGGACTCAAACACCAGCCCAACCCCACTCCACAGGCCCTGGGACAGGAAATCATTCTCAGCAGCTGGTCAAAGAGCAATCTCTCTGGATACCACCATTTAAGGATCCTCCCAACCAAAAGGTCGAGTCCTGTCTCCGCCTGGGTATCCATTCAGCTTTCTAGAGCTCTCACATGGATTCTGACATGCTATCACTTCAGGAAAAAATTAAATGGATAAACTGAAAAGAATGAAGGGCTTGGATATAAATATTGGTAGGAAAGGAAGTTATTTAAGGTTGCATTGGAAAGGTAACTAATGGGTGGAAAGATCCCTGAAAAACATATGGTAATATCCAGTAAATCACTATCAACATTAAAAAAAAGAAAAAAGATTATTAAGCACTCACTATGTGCTAAGAATTGGATTCCTATTCCTGAGGTGCTTCGTGTAATCAGGGACACAACATGAACAAGAGCAGACGGACAACAAGAATCGGATTCCTACTCCTGAGGTGCTTCGTGTAATCAGGGACACAACATCAACAAGAGCAGACGGACAACAAGAATTGGATTCCTACTCCTGAGGTGCTTCGTGTAATCAGGGACACAACATCAACAAGAGCAGACGGACAACAAGAATTGGATTCCTACTCCTGAGGTGCTTCGTGTAATCAGGGACACAACATGAACAAGAGCAGACGGACAACAAGAATTGGATTCCTACTCCTGAGGTGCTTCGTGTAATCAGGGACACAATATGAACAAGAGCAGACGGACAACAAGAATTGGATTCCTATTCCTGCGGTGCTTCGTGTAATCAGGGACACAACATCAACAAGAGCAGACGGACAACAAGAATTGGATTCCTACTCCTGAGGTGCTTCGTGTAATCAGGGACACAACATGAACAAGAGCAGACGGACAACAAGAATTGGATTCCTATTCCTGAGGTGCTTCGTGTAATCAGGGACACAACATGAACAAGAGCAGACGGACAACAAGAATTGGATTCCTACTCCTGAGGTGCTTCGTGTAATCAGGGACACAACATGAACAAGAGCAGACGGACAACAAGAATTGGATTCCTACTCCTGAGGTGCTTCGTGTAATCAGGGACACAACATGAACAAGAGCAGACGGACAACAAGAATTGGATTCCTACTCCTGAGGTGCTTCGTGTAATCAGGGACACAACATGAACAAGAGCAGACGGACAACAAGAATCGGATTCCTATTCCTGAGGTGCTTCGTGTAATCAGGGACACAACATCAACAAGAGCAGACGGACAACAAGAATTGGATTCCTATTCCTGCGGTGCTTCGTGTAATCAGGGACACAACATCAACAAGAGCAGACGGACAACAAGAATTGGATTCCTACTCCTGAGGTGCTTCGTGTAATCAGGGACACAACATGAACAAGAGCAGACGGACAACAAGAATTGGATTCCTACTCCTGAGGTGCTTCGTGTAATCAGGGACACAACATGAACAAGAGCAGACGGACAACAAGAATTGGATTCCTACTCCTGAGGTGCTTCGTGTAATCAGGGACACAACATGAACAAGAGCAGACGGACAACAAGAATTGGATTCCTATTCCTGAGGTGCTTCGTGTAATCAGGGACACAACATGAACAAGAGCAGACGGACAAGAATCGGATTCCTATTCCTGAGGTGCTTCGTGTAATCAGGGACACAACATGAACAAGAGCAGACGGACAACAAGAATCGGATTCCTACTCCTGAGGTGCTTCGTGTAATCAGGGACACAACATCAACAAGAGCAGACGGACAACAAGAATTGGATTCCTACTCCTGAGGTGCTTCGTGTAATCAGGGACACAACATGAACAAGAGCAGACGGACAACAAGAATTGGATTCCTACTCCTGAGGTGCTTCGTGTAATCAGGGACACAACATGAACAAGAGCAGACGGACAACAAGAATCGGATTCCTATTCCTGAGGTGCTTCGTGTAATCAGGGACACAACATGAACAAGAGCAGACGGACAACAAGAATTGGATTCCTATTCCTGCGGTGCTTCGTGTAATCAGGGACACAACATCAACAAGAGCAGACGGACAACAAGAATTGGATTCCTACTCCTGAGGTGCTTCGTGTAATCAGGGACACAACATGAACAAGAGCAGACGGACAACAAGAATTGGATTCCTACTCCTGAGGTGCTTCGTGTAATCAGGGACACAACATGAACAAGAGCAGACGGACAACAAGAATCGGATTCCTACTCCTGAGGTGCTTCGTGTAATCCGGGACACAACATGAACAAGAGCAGACGGACAAGAATCGGATTCCTACTCCTGAGGTGCTTCGTGTACTCAGGGACACAACATGAACAAGAGCAGACGGACAACAAGAATCGGATTCCTACTCCTGAGGTGCTTCGTGTAATCAGGGACACAACATGAACAAGAGCAGACGGACAACAAGAATCGGATTCCTACTCCTGAGGTGCTTCGTGTAATCAGGGACACAACATGAACAAGAGCAGACGGACAACAAGAATCGGATTCCTACTCCTGAGATGCTTCGTGTACTCAGGGACACAACATGAACAAGAGCAGACGGACAACAGTGTAAAACGGGTTCCTCGTTAGTGAATGAGCGGCAGAGTAAGTGCAGTACCATTTCAGAGGATGGGACAACTTGAGGAGTGAAGAGGTGTGGAAGGGTTTGAAGACACGGCACAGAACCTGAACTGTTTCCTGAATGGTATGAACCTAACAGGGAGAGGAGGCAGGGTTGGGAGCGCAGGCACAGTGAATGGATACGGCTGAACAGGGAGGGCGGAATGAGATGACGCTAACAGAAGACTGGGTAAGAATGCAGTGGTGTAGGGCACAGGTGAGCAGGGAAGGCAGAAAGGAGGAAACCTGGATTTTATTAAAAAGGTAGTGAAAACCACCGTTCAGCTAGGCGGTGACATGGGTGTAACTATATTTCGGAAATGTTTACTTGGAGTCTCAGGATATATGGATTAATGGCAGAAAAACTGTAAGACAGAGAGACCAGGGAGGATAGTAATAGACTATCAAAACGTCAGTTTATGAAACAATGAAGGGGTTAATATGAGAGGGAGAAAAAGAAATGAGACTTAAATCTAGACATGAAAGACTGGAGAAAGACAAAGATAAGGCATAAAACTACAATGTAAAAAAAAAAATATTTATTTTATTTTTTTTTAAGTTGAAGGAAAAAGAAAGATCATGTTGGATGAAGACATTAGGAAAAGTGTAAACTAGTCTTTAATTCTGTTAATTGGCAGGATTCATTATTTATAAATCAAAGATCGTTCCAAAATTCATTTAAATGGGAAGAAATAAAAACATTAAGTTACCAAAGCTGTCACTCTATGGAAGTGTATTTTTTACTGACCATTGAATGTAGTTCGGGTTTCTTCTTTACAGGCTTATTTAGAAAAGGAACTTTAGAAAGAGACGAACATCAGTTTGAAACATGGCCTAGATATGTAACCTTGGGCAAATTCCTCAATCCCTCTGAGCCATAGTTTCCTAAACAGGAAAATAATACCTATTCTATATTAAAACATAATAAAGCATCTAGCATGCTGCCTTGTATATTATACGTCCCTAACAAATGCTAGGTTCCTTTTCTCTCCCTTTCCCAAGTGATATTTACTGAGGTACTTGAGCAAAGAGACATGTTACTCATTTGCATCCTCGGCCTCTTGCCCAATGAGAACATCATAAGTTCTCATTATATATTGAGAAAAACGGAACCAAGATACCTACGGCTGAAAACACAGTTAAACAAGACATCAAGTTTCTTTGTCAAACTCAGAAATAGCATATTTATTCATCTAACAAGTGATACAAAATACTCCTTTAAGATATTTTTTATAGATCAGAAAATTAGAAGAGTCTATCAAGAATATAGAAACCCTGGTGGCACAGTGGTTAGTGCTTGGCTGCTAACTGAAAGGTCAGCAGTTCAAACCCACCAGTCACTCTGTGAGACAAAGATGAGGCAGTCAGCTTCCATAAAGATTACCAAAAAACAAAACAAAACAAAAAAAACCTGTTGTCATCAAGTGGATCCCAACTCATAACTACCCTATAGGACAGAGTAGAACTGCCCCATAGGGTTTCCAAGGAACAGCTGGTAGATTCGAACTGCCAACCTTTTGGTTAGCAGCTGAGCTCTTAACCCCTGTGCCACCAAGGGCTCCGTAAAGATTACAGCCTTAGAAACCTTATGGGGGCTGTTCTACTCTGTCTTACAAGGCCACCATGAGTCGGAACTGACTCAGCAGCAATGGGTCTGGTATCAAGGATATATGTATATGAAATAAAATGAAATGAAATCTAAGAAACGACTGTTTAGCTTTTCAAGAACAATTCTGAAAGATCCCCAAAAGATCAAGTATATACTATTAAATGTGAGCTATAACTGTAACCTAAAGAGCAAACATATCCTGCAAGTTCAGGATTGTATTGATCTGGAAAACAACACAAAGTTAACATTATTTTATTGGCTTAAATGCTTATCGGCACACATCTCTGGTTTATCAACAGCCCCTGCCTGGACGCTGGGCAGCGAGCAGCTGGCTGGCATTTGCTGACTGTACCACAGTAATCCTCTTCACTTACATGACTTCTCTGTGGACTGGCCTTCAGTTGGAGGATGTGCAGGTGACTCCAGCGTAGGAAGTGCTTGTTAAATATTAGTTGGAAGTGTTCTACCCATCACTGATTTTGAACTTTTCTGATATTAGATATCTGACATATCTGAAGGCAAATTAGGAAACGGAGTTTTATAGACCATCAGAATAATTCTATCAGCAACATAAAAGGCGGGAAAAAAAAGAGAGTTGAAGCTTCTTAGGAAGTAAAATGTTTGCAGCATTTCTGTTTCCCACATATTGATGAAAAAAAAAATAGAAAAAGAATGGGGACTCTGGCAATGTCACCACCCTTTTAAAGGGCAACATGGAAAAGGTGCCTTGAGTCTTCATCTGTGAAGTCAAGTGATTATCAATCAGCGTTTTAATTTCTAAAAGAAAGAGTACTTTAGAACATATTTCAAAGGTTTCTTAGGATGCAAAAGTTTTAAAATGATAACCGTGATCCTAGAAATATCTTTTTAAAAACCTCAAATGTTTGCAAATTTACTGTTCTTAAAGAGACTCATTAAAAAGACCATAGATCAGAGGGGGTCAGAAGCTGGTGGAATGGACTCGAAAAGAGAGTGGAGGGAAGGAGCCTGTTCTCTTGTTAGGGGGAGAGCAATTAGGGGTAAATAGCAAGGTGTACATAAATTTTTATATGAGACACTGACTTGATTTCTAAACTTTCACTTAAAGCACAATAAAAATTAAAAAAAAAAAGACTATAGATCATATCCTAAGCAATCTTAAGATAAGCTAACTCTTTACTAATAAAGTGATGGCCTAAGCATGTCTATGGAAATAACAAAGTGAAAATAATTAAAAGCGGACGATATGGCATTTCATGGCTTTAAAAAAACATAATAAAAGGACTGGCTGCACAGCAGAGTACGGTACAGCAAAGAGCCACGGGGGCAGAAAAATAAACTGGCCACCACTGAAGGGAAATTCTCACAACATTAAATTTCTGAGTACACATTATATCTAAAGGGAAAACCCAAAACACTATATAAATATTTATTAGCACCTGCAAGCTTTCTTCTAAAAATACCAAAAGCGTTAGCTGCAATGGACAAAAAAGGACATTCTTTTGCCATATGCCAACCCACCTACAATGACATCTAAAAGCCTTGGTCAACCTGGTCAGGTGTCAGGAGAGATGTCTAAGACCTATTCTAACTTCTTAAATGAACAGGCTTGAGTACTAACCCACTCCCTTACTACTTCCCTCAGGTTATTAAGAGAGTAATGTGGAGAAAGGGACTAGAATGGCCAAGGTTGAACATCATTCCAGCCTGCAAACCATATTCTCACCAATCATCTTTAAGTCCTTTTAGTATCTACCACGGTACCCTATTTAATTTTCTCAACGGTCATTTTTATTTACTTACTCTCCCAAGTTTATTTCTACTCACTAAAATGTAAGCTTTAGGGGCTCGGTCAATCATGTTCACCACTGTAACTCCCAAGGCCCAGAACAGTATCTAGCATATTGCGGGCACTCAGTAAATATTTGCTGAATTAATAGATAATGGATTAATAGATACTGCCCATTGAGCCCTGGTGGTAGAGTGGTTAAGGGCTTGGCTGCTAACCAAAAGGATGGCAGTTCAAATCCACTAGCTACTCCTTGGAAACCCTAAGAGCAGTTCTACTCTGTCCTATAGGGTCACTATGAGTTGGAATCAACTCCACAGTAATGGGTTTGATTTTGGGGGGGGGGGCGGTTTACCCAAAGGTCTATCAGACTAAAATATAAGAGTTCCATTCAGTCCGTGAATTCTACCTTCCTTGGGAATATGTATGGAGCTTAGACTCCTGATATAGTCTAACTTGTACTTCTGATGCCAGTCTTGTAAGCACCCAAGGTAACCTTTACACTACCGTCAATGGGATCTTTCAAAAGACAAATCTGAATACCTTGACCCCTCCAAGATTACATGTTAGGGTTATATGAATTCCCATGAACCACAAATTCGTCAATAATTTAACGCCTGTCTACCTCTGCAGCCTCAGTCTACTGCATGTCACTCCACGCAAGCCTCCCACATGCCTCCGAACACTCTATGCTGTTTCAAACTGAAGTTTTTGCCCATGCCTTTCTATCTTCCAGACCCCAACCCCAACCCCAACCCCAACCCACTGCTGAGATCCAACTCAGAGTGAAATCATTCCAGACTTCTGCCAGATTCCATGGGAAAGAGAAGGAAAGGGGAGTGAGAAACGCAGAGCATATCACCACGGTTAAACCGGGATCACGATGGGACAGCTAACAGGTTGGTTGTAAAACTGGCTGGAAGGATGATGGGGAATCAAGTAGGGCAGGCAGGGAGAACAAGGAGAAACGAGGGCAGAAAAGCAGACGAGGAGCTGCTAGCAACAGATAACGATCAACAAGAAGGTTCGGTAAGCTGTTTGAGAAACGGCAAGAACAGGCATAGAGTGATTCCCCCACTGGAAACAGTAAAGCATTTTAATTATCAGTTTTATTACGGCACCCACCTTGATTGTGCTTGCAACTCAAGATAGCAAAGCATGCTTATGGGTATTTCCAAATAACTCACAATGCCAATGGCAGTGTGAAACCAGGAATGAAGCCTATTTTATGAAGAGAAGTGATTTATGTTTATTAGCCACATGACGGCAGAATGAAGAATCTCCCAGGTTGCATTAATTTTGGCTCACCGAAGGAAAAAACATAATGAAATGTTTAACCATAAAAATATAATAAAACGTTAACCTACTTTGAAGGGATTTAATACAATGAAATGGGTTAAAATACATAAATACCACTTAGAAAAGTGTGTGGCACACAGTAAGTATCATTATAAGTGTTTGTTATCATTATTAACATTCGGCTTTATAAGGTTCCAGATTTCAGAGGCATCGCCAACTCAAACGACAAAGATATGCCATCAAGCCAATTCTGGTATTAAATTACCGGAGAAGCATGGACAAACATTTTTAATAGGTCAGCACTCAAGCATTTGTTGAAGGAATAACTGAATCTGTGATTATATCTGCACTATTAGATTTTTATAGATCTGTCTGTCCTGCTTTGAAAAACGTGTGATGCAATAAGAATGTTAATATTTATATTATTTTAAACATAATTTAATTAAAACTGTTAGATTCATATTTTCAAATATCAAATATAGGTAAATTCATATGGTACTAAATATAAAGTTCAAACAGAAGACACTATTGAAATGTGTTTTGTGTAAGAAATACTTATTATAATTCTATTAAGTAAGCAGCTCTTTTCTATGATCCAAAATCTACTTCTATTTTCAAATGAGTTTTAAAAACAAAAGTATCAATTTCTGACATGAAATCTAGATTTCAAGCTGGCTTCACGTAAAATAATAACTAAGCCATTAACGTACATAGCAATAGATTAGAATACACATAACATAATCCTGATCACAACATCATTTTAAATATATACTTTTCTGTGCTCTGCAAAGTATCCCAATATGCCATAAGAATACAGATAAAACTCAATTTACTGGGATTATAAGAAAACATTTAATTAGAGAATTCCACTGAATACCAGTTAGCATACGGTAAAATTACAGTTGAGGACATAGGCTGTGTGTGTTTTTCCGCCCAACATTTTAAATTTCTTTTCTAACATAAAATTTCTCCTTTACCTTAGGTTAGTCTAAAGGTTCATTTTGTTCCCTTATTTAAGCCAACCTCCATTTTAAACGGTCGTTGCACTATAAAAGGCTGTAAATCAGACGAAATATTCTTAATTTCTATTTTTTCAACAAGAAAAAGGTGAGCAAGACATGCAGAGCGAATCACTACAGTATGATCATCAGTAGGAAAATGCCACTCCGGAAATCCTGGTCTTCTACGACGTCACAGATACAGCAGAAGAATATCTCTATATTATCCCTTTTCACTAACAGAAGTGGCCCAAGATACAGAATAATAAGTCATGAAGCTCATGGCTACTGCTGAATACAAAGAATATACTTACTGGTACAGCGTAGTGGTTAAGTGCTACGGCTGCTAACCAAAAGGTCGGCAGTTCGAATCCGCCAGGCACTCCTTGGAAACTCTATGGGGCAGTTCTACTCTGTCCTATAGGGTAGCTGTGAGTCGGAATCAACTCGACGGCACTGGGTCTGGGTTACACCTGCGATTAAGTGTTAATGTTCACATTTTTTCAGCTATTTCAACTTGATAAAGGTGTAAACAAAAATTCTGTCAACTGAACCATATCCATTTTCTCTGGTCAAATAACTGCCATTACTGCTTCCATACTGGTTCTTATTCCAATGATACAAAAAAACTGAGGTAATTCACTCCCAATTTCACAACTAAAACTTTTAAATGAAACACTGTAAGATTATGTACAAGTCATACGTTGGATTTTAGATGCTGTATTTTAAGCTGAGATATTTATTTCCCGATCTTTCAACAGACTACACAATTGGAAGGCTAACTTTCAGTACATGTAACACCTTTTGAAAAACAATCAGCTCAAAAAAAAAAGGAATAAAAATCTCTCATCTCACTGTGAAAACACTCACTAGATGCTTAGGGGTGGCAGGGTATCTAGACCTACTGGAATGTTATCCTTTAAATAGGGTTACTCAGTAAAGACTGTCTCCCCAAACAATGGTTCTGGGGTCATTATTCTGAACTATACACATGAATTCTGGTAATATAGGGATTTGGCCTGAATGTTTACTGATCCCAGGACATCCTTTGGAAGTTAATTGTACCTTTTTACTACATTCCATTAAATTATCATTTACTTCATTCCCAAAAAGTGGAGAATGTGAGATGCTGGTTAGCTGGGCTCCAGTAAAAGTGTGTTTCACTCTGAAGGACAGTAATGGTAAGACCTCACAACATTTAATTCTCAGGACTTCGCATTCACACTTCACCTACATGGACAAAATTATTTTAATTATTTTAAAAAATAGATCAGTTTGGACCAAAGCTCCAACAGTATGGTCTTCTACAAACAAATACCATAATGATTGGAGGAAGGGGTACAGGGAAGAAAGAGGTGGTTAGCGCATGTTTTGTTTGCAATTGAGTTGTGAGATTTAGTACAGTGGTTGTCTTGTCTAAAATTCATCCAAAGCTATTCTTCATGGACCATATTAAAGACAGGGGCTGACTCAAATATGAATGAGGTATAAAAGAAACATAAAGGGTTGTAATACAAAGGCACTTTAAATATTAAATATAAAGGGAAATCATACATAAAAAAGGAACAGCAAGTCTTAAAGTCTAAAATTCTGTACTTTGACCCATATAAATGTACTCTAAATCATAAGCTACTGTGCTTAATATATCTAATAATAACAGTAACTATCATTTATTTAATATGCACTATGTGCCAGAGATGGTGCTGGGCCTATGATGTACACATAACGTCATTTAATCCTGACAACACTTCTGTGAAGTACGTACTGTCTCTATTTAACAGAAGGGGAAAATGAGGCTCAGAAATGTAATTACAAGTAAAACGAAGAACCAGCATGTAGAATCACAAAGGGCTGGCTTCGAAGTCTATAACTTTTCTACAACACCACATTGCCTCCCTATAAAGTTCAGCAGTCCAACAGAAAATTTTTGCACTGATATTTCAGTAAAAGATTCTCCGTCATTTACTTCATCACTCATTGGCTTAAGGAAAATAACCTCTCCATTTGCACTCTGCGCAATGGGCTGCAGCTACGTGTGTTTCACTCGGAAGGCTAAGGTAATTCAATGTCATTTCTTATTCGCAGGTGTTACATACAGGTGCTGTTTAAAGATAACTGTTTTGTGAAGGTACAAATTTTTAAACTAGATTTTTTGTATATAAAATGGTCAGTATAAGCAATAATAACAAACAACTTAGCATAGGAAATTAGAAAAATACCAGTACAAATTTGAACTCTTACCTTTCTTGCCCAAGTCAGATATTTTATTGAAAAGAAAATTACAGTACTTAAAAACCCAAACAAGGACAATTCAGGATTGAATAAAAAAGAAAAACTAAAGGAGCCCATTGTCTTCAGGAATATTTTGAATACAAAACACACAGACCAGGAAAACAGTTCATGGCCTAATGTACTAGTTCCATGACAAACACACATTACAGAGTATATCTCCATCAAGTGAAACTTAATCACCTTTTTACAATTGAGAGAGGAAAGGCAGCTTTCAGGATGGTTCCGCCATGTATCATCAATACCATGAAGCTAACCTATCAGTTGTAATAGCTTCTATAAAATAGCACAGTGAGATTGCAATAAGCCTAGAAGATGGGCTACAAATCCCGGCTATGCTCAAGCAAGCAGTGAACCAAAAATAAAAATAGGTAAAACTGAACCAAGAACTAGATAGCATTCACCTAGATTCATGATTGGTAAGGCAAAGTTCATAGGCCAAGGTTTTAAAGTGACTTATTCAGATCTAAAAGAAAGGCATTATACAAAATAAAATAAAAGCATTTATGTATTTCAGAAAAGAAAAAAAAGCATGAATTTTCACTCCAAAGAACACAGCACACAAAGGCTGCCTTACAGTTCCCAAACACCACATGACTATACCTTTAAAACATTGATTTCAATATGCAATGGTAAAAGGACCCAAAGTTGTACTTTATCATTTTTAATCTCTCCAGTCTACAAAAGCAATCTAAAAGGAGACCTGTTATACATTTAAATTTGCTGAAATCCTTCAGACTGCGATAACTTCAGGTAAAGGCAATGTCAACTTTAACCTTCTTTTCCAATAAATGCTGAATTAGCAATCTATATAGTAACATAAAAGTACATGTATTAAATCACAGTTTTAGCCAATTATTGGAACTGAATGAAAATGTTAATCACCCTAACATAACCATTTTGAAGAATTCATATGGCCTGAAGGTAGTATCAACTATACCATCAATAAAAACGTTACATTTTCTACCAGCTTGCTGAAAATAAGCTTATGCAAATATTGCAGACACTCACAGTGACACACATGGTTTGCCATTCTAAGGATACGCAAGCTGCTCTTACTTTTAAATCCAACATGATTCAAAGTCATACAGTATTTGTTAAAATACCAGCTTTCACATAATTTCATTAACTCTAAGCCAAAATCATAATTTTGATTGGTTTCAGGTATCAGACAAAGCAGATAATTAAAAAGTCACAGTAAATGATTCTGCTAGCACAGACTAGTTACCACTATGGACAGTCATCCCTATGAAAATTGTCACTAGTACAATGGCAACTACACCCGAAAGTACAATGGGTTTGCAGTACAGAGCAGAGCATCCGAGTAGAAAGCTAACCGAATAAAATACAAACTCCAGCAGATTATCAGCCTCACCTACTCCTTGCCTTAGCCCTTGTTAAAATACCCTGAGTAAAATGCAAATCTCTTAAATAATGCTGGCTACATAAAACTCGTCTAAAAATGATCCATCAATGGCAATGCGTCACAATGTTTATTTACAACAAGATATGTAAAAATTAATTCTTAACCAGTTAACAATATAAACATTAAGGAACGCTTACGTTAGCTCTGAAAGTTTTTAATTTTCTAACTTTTTGGCAGCATTTTGGCAAAGCAAGTAATACATAAATGGATTCAATGTTTAAAAAAAAAAAACCATAAAAGAGAAAAATATATAAAATTTCCAGCAGTTTCTCCCCGCCCTGGGCCAACCTAGATGACTAGAACGCCTCCCCATTCAGGTTCACTTCTGACTAAGAGGAAGAAGACCAGTCCTCCAGCAAAAACAGCCCCATCTTTTCATCAAAGGGGCTCTGACTTCAGTGATATTCCTCCAGGGAAGAGGACAGGAGCCAGGTTCCCTCGAATGTCATTCCCCAGATGTTCAAAACGTAACTAATTTATTAGCATTAGAAGATTTGGTTTATAGGGGAATCTCACTGGTCCAGTTTGTAGCCTACAAAAAAATGGATTATTTTTGAGTATAACATTAGAATATGAATAACAGATGAGGATGTGGCTTTTTATTCCACAGAAATGGAAACATTTCCGAACATGACAATTAAATAAGAAAGCATGCCTACCATTGAAGTTGGCGTCCCTCCGGATTTTTTCATATTCTTGGAAGGCATCCCCTGAAGGCGACTGAGTCGAGCTTGGAAACCTGAAAAATCAAAGTACTGAACTGAGGCGACTCTATGGTCACTGGAGCATAGAAGACCTTATCGATACAGAATTAAAAGTAAGTGTGGGCGGATGGAAACACACTGTGAATATTAGGAGAAAAAATGCAAAATGCACACTCAACAGATATGAAGCAATGCCTACTCGGGTTCTAAAGCAGTCAGCTCTAACTATCCATCGTTCAAGCACTAGGGTATCATCTAGGACCTTTCTTTTCTCCCAATTCACCTAGCTACCACTTCAAGGTTTTTGCAATGGGCCCAGGAAGAAAACAAGTTGATTTTGCTAATAATGTGAAAGCATGAGAAACGCGGTGGCTGAATCAATGGCCGACACGTTGATGTTTGGCATCCTGTATTTCGACTGCTTGTCTCCATTTTAGCCTCTCCTCTTTCCTGGGTTTACCACGAGAACATTGTATCCGCCAGTCAGGCGGTGCTACTGACCTCTTCTGCCCCGATGCGACATGAGGGGGAAAGAACCAGTTAAGATACTTTCAAAGACGGGATCTGGTACATTGTCGTCCAGCTCAGTGGGACCCTCCTTCTCCCACCAGGGTGTGACCCCAGTGACACCACAGGCCCCGCCGGACTCCTTCTCGTAGAACCAGTCGCTCTGCTCGTCGTCACCTGGACAAACACAGCAAGATCCCAAAGGTTACACAATTACACCTGTCATATTTAGCAAATCGTAACAAAGGATGTCAGGACATTTGAATTTCAGATAAACGTGAAACATTGTTAATATAAACATATCCCAAACACCTGTAGTAAATTTTTACTGTATTTCCAAATAGTAAATGGAACACACTTGTGCTACAAATTACTTGTGGTTTATCTGAAATTCAAACTGAACCAGGGAGGGATACTGTACTTTATCCTGAAACCCGATATACGACCTATGAAGAAAACTTATACTCTACACCAGCTTCACTTCAGAGATGCTTTTAAACAATAAGACAACCACTGCCATCAACAAACAAAATGTAAAGTTTTAGAGCCAGTTTTTAAATGTGAAAAACAGTAATAACCATAGGGAAATTTATTTAAGTGTTGACCCTTTTCACATTAAGAAAATACAAGGCTTAACCTCCTGCCGGGCATTAAAAGGTATAAAACTGTGGAACTGTTCTCTGCAGCTGATAACGGTACATAATTAGCTTAATCTCATGATTTGTATGGAGTGGAAAAGGGGAAACAATCAATGAACAGATGTGACTAAATGAAATTAATCTGATTAAGTTCATTAAGAAATAGTTTTGAAAAAGTTGATTCCAAATGAAAAGTGACAGTGTAAGAGGGTTCGTAAAGAAACCGTGCTGGACGACCACAAGCCAGTTATTTTGAAAACGCCACATTATCCAGCACGTTTAACTTCTGGGAACATCTGTGAGTATAACCACGAAGTAACGATGAACTTAAAATTCAGTCTGAAACGTGTCCATGGAATGAATTAACGTTTTTTTGGTTTTTTTATATTAAAGAGGTATATTAGGAGACAAAACTATAGAAGAAGGCAGATGACTTTTAGGGATAAGAAATAAGCAGCATTCTGAAACATGGCAGGCTATACATGAAGTCTTCTCCATGATTCTTAAAAACCACTGCACATTCTGGTTCCTCAGAGGGCCATCACAACTGCCATAAACTTTTCCCGTTTCGAGACATTTTTCATTTCCAATACGTCCTACTGCAAATATTTTAAGAGGCAAATTAAAAAAAAAATGACTTTATGCGAAACAGCAGTATTCCAAATTAAAAGGGAGTGAAAATCTTAAAACATTTGGAAAACCAAAGTCGCCAGCTTGTTTCAATTGAGGACTAATACAAATTAATTAAAAAAAAAAAAAAAGAATAAGCTTCCAGAACTTAAATATCAATACCTTTACTGAAAGCTGTATTAAAATTTCAAAAAGCAAGTTTAAGCACAAGATAACAGAGATTGTCACTTGAAATTGACTACCCAAGATCACAATTCCTATGGAGACAATGCTATTCTAATACAAGGAGGCTATTTTATTTGTTAGTAGGAAGATCAAATAGTGATTAAGAACCTGGACTCTAAAGTCGGACAGACCAATCAAAATCCTAGTGTTTTGTAATACTGGAGAACTTACTTTCCTCATTTAAAAAACAAGGAATCTCATAGGGCTGTTTTAACAATTAAATAAGAAATTAAGTAAATGAAATTCAAGAAAAGCAGGAAGCAATGTGAAATACAACAAGCTCACAACAAAAACTAGCGTATTATTCTTCGCCACTCAATACCTTTCACAGGCCCGTCAAAAAGTTATTTTTTTACACAATGTTTTCATCTCATTTCATAACCAAATTCAACACTCTCATAAATACAACCTTGGGTAGACATCTATATTTAAGCGATCATTTAGGTATATTATCAGGGTAGTCAGACTCACTCTCAGCACCGAAGCTCTAACATATTTTAAGTAAAGTTTACTTAACTTTAAAAAGTCTATAGCCTTTAAAACATTTATGTACCTATTTATCTGGGACAAATAGCTTATAAGTAAACAAAAAAAAATGTCACTTAATTTATTTTTCTGGTACTGTCAAGGGGGATAAAGAGAGCAAGAAAAAATATGAGCCAGGTACACTTTTTTCCTTTTTTTCTTACACCAATAAAATATTTATTCATAATGTAATAAGCATGTTTTGTTTTTCCCTTAGAACTTACTGCCTTTCTCTTGAGTATACTCAGGAAAGGAGGGTAATACTTGTGGTATTGGTATGTATGCATCCTTAAGGTTTTCATATTTTCTTCCAGAACAAAAACTCACTGCCATTGAGTCGATTTCAACTCATAGACATCCTACAGAACAGAGCAGAACTACTTCATATGGTTTCCAAGGAGCAGCTGGTGGATTTGAACTGCTGACCTTTTGGTTAGCAGCCATAGCTCTTAACCACTGCACCACCAAGGCTCCAGAACAGGTAGTTTCAAAATGCTGCCAGGTAAGTGTGAAAAGCTTCAGAAAATTTCAAAGACTGAACAGATCCAAGTTGTGAGACATTTCTCTTTAATAGATTATGATACCGAATTCATGAAAATCATCTAATTACTTGAAAACTGGGTAGGATGAATAAATGTCACGGCTGAATAAAGGTGACAAATGACTTGCAAATCCCCCTTTATTAATGCTTAAACAGTTTTCAATACATCTGGAATCAGGTAGAGAACGAGAACCTGTGTCTTTCGCACTTGCTAAAAGGGACCAAATTGAAAAGACGGAGGTATGTAAAGCTTTCTCAAGGAAGATAATCCCACCTTAATATCATGGGCTCCACACACTTGTGGTGGGAGACAATCAAAGGGTTTAATTACTTTAGGGCATGAAGACAGGACACCTTCCATAGCGTGTAAAAGACCAGCTACAACACCAAAGCCCTGTCCATTACATAGTGTGTGCAGTCACCGACTCAAGGAATAGCTGGGAATAAACATAAAAATGAAGACGTTTTCCAGGGAGAGAAAACACAGCATGGCAGTACCTTGTCTTCCTTCATCATTGGTAAACAGACCAGCATCAGTGCTGCTGAGACTGCTGGAATCGCTGTAAGAAGGAAAGAAAGAAACATATCAAAAGAACAATTGATCTCCCAGTCGTAAAACTTTAAAGAGACATGGCAACTCAGAGACAGAACTTAAGCCTGACAAATATCGGAAAGAAAATAAGTTGATTTTTTTTTTTTAAATCAAACTGCAAATATCTTGGTTCCCTTAACTAGAGAGGATATTATTTTTGGCACATAAAAACCACAGGAATCTAATGGGGCCCTGACAGTAAGCCAGATGCAACTGCAACAAGCTGCGGACGCCACTGATGCAGTTGATTCTCCGCTTTCACCAAACGCTCTCTGCTCCTCTCTCCCGCCTCGCCATTCAGCTTGAGCCCGGAACACCACTGCTCACTACAACAGGCAAAGTCCCATCGAGAGCAGGCTAAGTCTTTCTTCAGCACATGAAGCAGAAGGGCCTGGAGACGAAATTACTTTTCATAACCAGATTTGCAAACATTCTGGAAGAGACATTACTTCCTTGGCAAGGAAGAAAAAAGTGTACAGTGACTATCCACTATATCAAACTTAACGGTCACTGAACACAAAATGACTGTGAACAATACAAAGAGGAAGGCACAAAAAGAACACTTCCACGGAAGTTGTAGAGTATGACAGTCAAATCTAACATAAAAATTAAAACAAACAGCAACTATTTGACTGATGTGAACAAACTGTCGCCCTTAGTGTTAACAGAAGCATTACTTACATGATAATCTAGTTAAATGCACCATGACAGCAAGCAACACACTAAGAGGTTTGCTCTGTAAAGAAAACTGAAGGATGCCCTTTAAAAATTCTCATGTACTTTCTTCTTACTGTGATTCTTAATTTTAACAGATCAGGAAATCACCCCAGGTGATTCTTTTTAATTAAAATACTTTTTCTATTAACGTGTACAATTCTGTAAACTGACTCACTTTAAAAAAAAAAAAAAAAAAGGACAGTAAAGAAAAATTAAGAAAGTCCAAATAGAGTACGGACTTTACTTAATACATCGTATTGGCTCATTAGTTGCGACAAGCACAGCAGTCACAGAAGAGGCAACAAGTGGGTGCAGGGCATATGGGAGCAGGGTACACAGGGAATCTCCACACTTGCTTTGCAACTTTTCTGGGAATCTAAAACTAACTATACGAAAAAGGTCATTTAAAAAAATACACATACACATATGCAACTTGTAAGAAGGCAGTCCTGTACTTAAAAATTTAAAATTACTTCCTCATACTTGGGTTAAATCTGCATTTCAAGGCCATCTATGGGCAAACCTCCACCAAAACTCTTCCCATCCCATCCGTGGCCCCTTCGTTTAAACTCTTCCTCCAAGTGGCATGTCTATCTCTTCTCTCCTCCCTCTCCGCCAGCCCACACTCTTATTAAAGATATAAAAATCATGAATCGCCCGCTGAGAAAAGCTCTCACAGTCCTTAATGATCCTCATCTTACTTTGAGATATTTCTACATGTATGTATACAACATGTTTCCTTATTTACATTTTTATCTCACTGACATTTAACTAGTTGTTGCAAGTACACGAGGGCAGATTATCCAATAAGTAAGGTAAGCACAGTGCTTACCTTGCTACCGGATCATCTGTAGTGAACAATTTCACTACAGGATAGTAAGTACAAGCAAGCCTGTGCTTACCTTGCTTACTGGGTCATCAGCTCCTGTCACGGACTGTAAATTTGAAAAGAGGCTTTGATTCTGTAGGAAGGCACTGTGGAGTTGGGAGGACAGATGCCAGCCATACCTAGAAGCAGAATCTTTGATGTGGTGAAAAAATGTGAAACTGTTCACTATGAATGATCCTGCTGGATAATCTGCCCCTGCATGTATACCATGTAGTTGTTACTGTATTCAGCAAATCAGAACAAGAACTTAAATGTGAGCAAGGCTTTTCATTTTCAGCAGCTGGTGGTCATTAAGACTTATCTCCAAGGACACCTCTTCCCACTTTTTTTTCCCACTATTTGTTTTAATTTTTATGTTAGATTTAACTGTCACACTCTAGAACTTCCATGGTAGTGTTCTTTTTGTACCTTCCTCTTTATATTGTTCAGTCATTTTTATTCAGTGACCGTACCTTTGATATAATGGATACAAAAAAAAAGTCAGTGTAAATTTTTTTCTTTCTTGCCATGTAACAGAATTGTTGTGTTTTCTTAAGTAATGTCTTTTCCAGAATCAACTGCACACGCAGAGCTTCTTCCTCCAACCCTGACCACCAAGCCAGGTCTGAGCTCAATTTAAAGGGGTACAGTTCTCCAAACTGTCGAGTTTGCCCAAGGCTTCAGATGTCAGCTGTAAATGTGGGGGTCCCCATGACCCCCCTCACTTCTGACTTGCTGGTTGCAAATTTCGGGCTTTCCCGCTACCTCCTCAGAACGTTAGCCATATGCCCAGGGTCCCCAGGGCCCCCCTCACTCCTGACCTGCTGGCTCTTACTACTTCCTTGGGCTCCATAATTTGCTAGAACAACTCACAAAGAACACTATCCTTATGATTAGTTTTATTATAGCAAAAATGATACAAACGAAGAGCTGCATAGCGTGAGGTCTCAGTGGGTTGCCAATATGTACTCCCCACATCCCAAAAGGGTCACACATATCCATGTCTTTCACCAGCCAGGAAGCCACAGAGCTTCCCAGTCCAAAGCCTCATTACACACCCCACATCCCAAAAAGGTCACACGTATCCATGTCTTTCACCAGCCAGGAAGCCATGGAGCTTCCCAGTCCAAAGCCTCATTACACAGACATGACTGACTGACTAATCCTCAAGTCCTCTTCCCATGAGTTTGGTTGATATGAAGCGGTGGGTCCTTCACTCCAAGTCAGCACTACCCAAGAGTCACTTCATCAGCATAAAACCTTAGGAATGATCTGAAGTCCTTACAGATAAAAAACACCAATTACTGGGGAAACTCCAAAGTTTCAGAGGTTATTTCTCAGGAACCAAGGACAAAGACCAAATTATCTGGGTAAACTTCAGCTGTACACCTCACAAGAGAGAAATTTAGAATTAGAGAAAGTATTTGTAAAAAATGTATTCAAGAGTGAAAGCATTCTCTTAGGAAACGTGGACCTGGGTTGTCTGCTGCACAGCGCCTGGTCATACCTAACAGATACTCGAATACTTTTTATAATGAAAAAATATGACTGATGTGAGTTTCCCCTCATTTCCCTTCCAGGGGAGATGTCCTAAGAAGCAGATCAACACAGGCAGACATCAGAAAAAGGAGGGGCTCGTACAATCAATCCAGAAAGCAAGTAATTTAACTGTGAATAATTCAGAATCGAGTAAATTACTTCCACTGCTGTGTACCTTCCAGCTTCCCAGCAATAAAAAAAAATAGAGCAAGATAATTACTTTCAAGTCAGGCCGAGTGGTCCTCGGTCAAAATGGCCCAACCCTGGCACACAAATAATTCTCATTCTGGTATAAAAATGGCACGTTCCTTTGAAGAAATGCAGATACCATAAACTTTTCAAAGGCATCCTGAAACTTTTTTTTTACTTCAAGTAATTTTTACTTCATAAGAAAAACTATATAAATAACAAACCATCTCCTTTTTTATAAACTTACCAGGTCCTACTCATCTCTGCAATCACATTTTACAAGTCAAAAAAAAAAAAAAAATTAGATCCATAGTTCACAATCTACATGATTAAAGTCATGCAAGCCCTACAAGTTAAAAATCAAATTCTTTTCCCCAGACCACTTCAAGGATTTTTTTTTTTCCTCTGGGTCATAGTTGTGCATTTGGTTTGAAGGACATGCTCTGAAATGGATGAAGGGTGTCAAAACCCTCTCATTTCCTGCAGGCAGCATCACTTCTGTGTTACAGGAAGGTGATCCCTTACATTCTGATGCTGTCAAAATAGCACTGAACCACAATCATTGTGGTGTACCTGTTTCTGGAGCCCTGGGGGCACAGTGGTTAAGAGCTAAAGGGAGCTACAGCTACTAACCAAAAAGGTCAGCGGTTCGAATTCGTCAGCTGCTCCTTGGAAACTCTATGGGGCAGTTCTACTCTGTTTTATAGGGTTACCAAGAGTCGGAACTCGACAGCAACAAGTTTTATACCTGTTTTCTAGAAATGGATAAGACTGACTGCCAAAGGACCACTGCTCTCTCATTTTTTGAATGACAAGATCTCAGGTGTTTCTAGACTATAAACTAGGTCTTACAATTTTTCAGTGATCATCAGAATTTCTAGGAAGCTGCAGGCGTTTTTAAATATCTAAGCCACACACAATTAATGGTGGTCATCAGCTCTTGATTCTTAGGAGTCAGAATAGGCCGATGGATCTTGACACTCTAAAAAGAACCAAAGGCTAAAGGTCTATAATTAAACAAATAAGTTAATTACATATACAGTTCTAAAGGCTACAAACATGCTGTGACTCAAAAGCACATTCTTTCCCATTGAAAAATCCGTTCCCTTTTCTCTTTGTAGCTGGAAATTAGGTCACTATAGCCCATCAAACCCACTGCCACCGAGTCGATTCCACACGATCAAAAGACTGTAAATCACATAAGCAATTTTGCTTTGTGCTACACATCATAAATTATAAAGGATATACAACCATAGTTAAAGGGTAATATCACTATCATTATTACAATTTATAATTATTTTAAAATAGAATTAAAATACAAAACACATTCAACCACAATCACTGAAGACAAATATTTTCATATTTAGAGAATAAAAAAGTCACCTTTCACTCATGAGTTCATCTGAGACTTTTTGCTCTTCATACTCCATTTTGTCCTTATTGGCCTGGCTTACTTCCTCACTTTCTAAAACTACTCCTTCATCTTGGATTTTTGGTCCTTGTCGAATTATTTTCAGTCTCCTTTTTTTGACTTTGTTCTTGGTAAACTCTTGATACGGGTAAGCCCTGTCGCTGTCCATGTCCTGATCTCTACAAGCTTCAAGCGGCTGGGTCATCGTCCGTTTGTTAGAGACTTCCTGTGGGAGGTCCACTGCCATGCGTTTGACCTTTCTCCTCCTGCGCAGAGTTCTGTTCCCGAGGTTGTCCACAGCAAGATCAGACTCATGCCACAGAGGCCTTTTCCCACGAATGTTATTATTTAAATTTGATGACGGCCTGCGCTTTGCCACCAACATTTGGTCATCTGAGTCACTATGATCTTTTTTATTGTTACTGTGATTCTCTCTATAGTCCTTGCTTGGTTCTTCGAAACTAGAATCGGAACCCTCACTTAGGCAGTGACCAGTCTCCCACGGGTGATGAGCATTATACGATCTCCGTTTTCTTCCTCTCCTTTTCCTTGCCTGCCGTTTCAGAGGGCATGATATACTTCGAGAATGGTCTCCAGTTTCAGCAAAGCCACCCCGAGCTTGCTCCGAGCTTTCCTCTAACGCTGAGACAAGATCATGAACCAGTTCCTCCATGGTTCGACTGAAATGCCTACATATTTTAGAGAAAAGAAAAAGAAAACAGTATTAACCTAGTTTTCTATTGCAGACGGAGGAGCCCTAGTGGCGCAGTAGTTAAAGCACTTGGCTGCTAACTGAGAGATCTGTCTGCGGTTAGAACCCACCAGCAGCTCCACAGGAGAAAAGACCTGGAGATATGCTCCCGTAGACAACAATGGGCTTGGACTACAGCAGACAATTCACTCTACATTTGACTAAAATTAATAGTCATTATAAAAAAATGTTTAAAAGCTATTTAATTTTCCTGTCCAAGATATGAGAGTTTCAAATACTCCAACTCATTTTAAGTTCTTTCTTCTTGAATAAGTTTTTAAATTAAGTAACAGGAGTAACTTCAACTTGTATTTTTACACAAACAACGCACACCTTCTGCATTTGCTTGCTGTAGCAAACGCTCCCTCCTGGAGGTATTTTCATAAGCTCGCTCTGCAAGTTTTCTTTTCACAGCAACATGTGGAAGAGGGCGGATGCGGCAGAGATTGTGAGGGGGCCTCAAGGGGGGAGGCTACAGCCAACGGACAGACACAGAGGGTGTGCGTTACCTGCATAAAAATACAGTAAGCATAATATCAGCAATGAAAGATCCCAGTGTTTTTATATTTTTACTGTGTTTACTGTGTAATTCAAAAAAATATATATATATATTTTTTAATTACAGAAAAGTTCCTCTCTGCTTAATTCACTGCTCCTTCATCTACTCCTGCCCTTTTCACAGAAGAAGTTTCTTGAAGAAGGAGCAATAACTTTCTCAGTCCCTGCCATTAATTTCTAAGAAGGAGGCATGAAATCTTCTACTTACCACATACTGTACCCAGACACTGCCATGCAAGGTAGACAGAAAGACAGATAGGTACTATCAGTATGCGTAATTTGTGTGAAATGAAAGTTTAACCAAATACTAAAAAGGCCTGGGCAATCTGCTCCCGTAAAGATTATGGCCTAGAAAACCCTATGGGGCTGTTCTATTGTTATATGGGGTCACTCTGAGTCAAAAGTTGACCTGATGGCACCTAACAACAGGCATATATACGCAGGCCACGCCAATCTCCTATGAAGCAGAAGCTGCTCACATTCACACTGGAGCTTCACTGTCTAAAATCGCTTTTTTCTTACAATTCATCCTAAAGCTGTTTCTCAGGCTTTTTTTTTTTTAATAAAGAATGTTGAAATACATTGCCAGTGAGTAGATTATCTACCAGTCATCAAGGGTATTAATTAGCATCCTTGGTGAACTTTTATAAATTATCCTGGCCTTTTCCAAATCTAACTGCCAAAGATTCTAAGTCAGTTGGCATGATGTAGGGTCCCACTAACTGTTCTTATTTTTTAATCTTCTCAGGTAATTCATACATGCACCTTTCGCATGAAGACCATGAACCATCAAAAGGAGTTCTAGAAGTCCACAGGGACTATAGTATTTTCAGTAGTCCTATACAGGCCTATAAGGAGCCCTGATGGCACAGTTGTTAAAGCGCTCAGCTGCTAACAAAAAGGTTGCCCATTTGAACCCACCAGCCACTCCACAGCACAAAGATGTGATAGTCTGCTTCCATTAAGATTTATAGCCTTTGAAACCCTATATGGCAGTTACACTCTGTCCTGCAGGGTCACTATGAGTCAGGATGGACTCGACACCAGTGGGTCTGGGTTAGTATACGGTTTCTACAGAGCCCTGGTGGCGAAGTGGTTAAAGAGCGTGGCTACTAACCAAAAGGTTGCCAGTTCAATCTACCAGCCATTCCTTGGAAACCCCATGGGGGCAGTTCTGCTCTGTCCTATAGGGTCGCTATGAGTCGGCATCTATTTGACGGCAATGGGTTTGGTTTTTTTATATGGTTTTCAGAGTCTATAGCAAAGGTAGGCACACATTTCTGCATAGGGCCAAACAGTAAATATTTCAGGCTAAGTAGGCCACTACGTCTCTGGTCAACTCTTGTCACTGTGGTGCAAAATCAGCCGTAGATAGCAGGGAAGTGAATAGACACGGATGTGAATAGACGCAGCTGTGTGGCAATAAAATTTTATTTACAAAAGCAAGTGACGGAAGCCATAGTTTGTTGACCTCTGGTCTATAGTTTCTAAACATATGTACGTAGTCTCCATAGTCTATAATCTCAGGTATTTGCAAAGTCTCTCTAATAACTTTTCAACTTTGTCTTTTCATATTAATGATAATCTGAAAACACATTCAACTAATTTACCGTTTGTAACATGAGATACACATACTGCCTCTAACACTTATCTTACTATATGCCAGGCCCGCTTCTAAGCGTTTTACACGTATTACCGCATTTCATTCTTACACAGTTACCCTATGATGGGGTACATGAAGCACACAGACACAGAGAAAGGGTAATTCGCCCAACAGAACACATCCAACCAAGCAGTGGAGCCAGTATTCAAACTTGGGCAATCTAGCTATGGGGCCTGCATGCTTACCTAACTATAGCCCAGAGCAGCTTTGTAATTCCAGTATCTAGTTTGCATTTTTGTGTATGAATGATTTAGCATCAGGTAGGAGCCTTGGTGACACAATGGTTAAAGCACTCGGTCTGAACCCACCAGCTGATCTGCGGAGAAAGATGACCTGCTTCTGTAAAGACTACCCGTTGCCATCGAGTCAATTCCGGCTCACAGCGACCCTACAGGACAGAGGTGAAACTGCCTCATAGGGCTTCCAAGGAGCTGCAGGTGGATTTGATCTGCCAACCTTTTGGTTAGCAGCCAAGCTCTTAGCCACTAGATCAGAAGCCCCGGAAACCCTATGGGACAATTCTTCTCTGTCCTATAGAGTCAAAGTGACCGGAGAACAATGGGTTTAGTACATTTTTAATTGTTGAGACAAACTGAACATTCGTCAGCATAAAGGCCAAATGAGTCACAGTTAACATTTTACACTGTTTAAAACAGAAGGAAGGGTGGTATAGGCAGTGAGAGTGAGCTGGGTTCAAGGAACCGATGCCATAGTCACCAGTAAAATATACACTGTGAACAATTAAGTAACCTGACATTAACCTTGGTTAATGAGGGTTTGTATTTTCCAAGTATATCTCCTTTGGCATTTTGAATGTACAAACAAAAAGCCTCAGTGTATACCTGAATTTCAGAAACACAGCAATTCAACTATGTATTTTAAAACAAACTCTGCAGGACCACTGAGATTTCTTTTTCTTTCTGTAGGGTTCCATATATTACTCAGGTTTGGGAACACTTTCCATTGCCTATATGCTAATAATTGCCTTTTTGTTTTCTTTTTGGTGAATGACTGTTACATTCTTCTTTAGTGCTATTTCATTGGAAGAAAAGTCTGAAATGTAAATTATCTATGAATATATTTCAACTTTAAAAAAATTCACTCGAAGCCAGCCTGTTACATGTACTAAATAAGGATCCTTTGTCTAAACGACTCAGACTTTGTACCACCTGCATCGGAAATAACTTCCTTTTTGAAGATACAGTATTCTTATCAGTGAGTGAATGACTCGTATAAATATTAACATGAAATTAACTTAATTCACGAATACAACCTCCAAGTAAAACTGCAAGTTTATTTAGGAAGTTACAGTTTGGTGCATTATTTCAGAAGAGAAAATCTGGTGGTCCTAACAATGAGGCAGTTCTACTCTGTCCTGTAGGGTCGCCATGAGTTGGAATTGACTCAATGGCAGCGGATTTTTTTTTAACACTAGAAAGGAAACCCTGGTGGCCTAGTGGTTAAGTGCCACAGCTGCTAACCAAGAGGTCGGCAGTTCAAATCCACCAGGCGCTCCTTGGAAACTCTGCGGGGCCTATAGGGTCGCTATGAGTCGAAATCGACTCGGCGGCAGTGGGTTTGGTTTGGTTTGGTTTTTTAACACTAGAAAAAGGTTAGCATATCTCATTCAATCAATTAAAATATTCTACTCAAATCAGTTTTGTTTAAAAGATATTGCTGTTATGCATACAGTTTAACAAAATATAATCAATAAGGTTACAAATAGTGAATCAAAACTTCTTCAGAACCTCATTAAAGTATTGTCAGCTTTATTCAATTTAGATCCTATTTTTCTCAAGAGAAAATATTTTTAGAATATACTAACCAGAACTCAATTTATTCCATGATATCACTCAAAAATCAATTAACTTTTTAGTTAAAAAGTTTAGAAGCCCTCTAAATTCGAAGAGAAAATACATTATATTTAAGTGTTATACAGAGTTCAAGTCACTTTCCCTCCCTTCGTTTTCAACTAACTAAAGACCCTTCTGCAAGCTGATCAGGAGCAGCACCCTGGCTAACTAGTCAGTCGCATTAGTCGCATTACAATCCGTTAATGTCAAGCTGCTTTACTGACATCTCTCAGATAAAAATGGCATCAACTGTCCTCAAAGGAAAAAGTCACTGTAAGAGACCATCACATGACCAATAACTCATTAATTTTTGTTTGCCTTGACAGTTCAACTGAAGCATCAGCAGACGATCGCTGCACTGAGACATTTTATCGCAAAGGTATTTTCCTATTTCAGGCCATTCCCATTAGAGGGGACGCCTGGAAATACAAACTTCTCTACATAAATCTTCACTTAATGAGCGTCCTGTTTTTTACTGTTTGAATTACAGTCAAATCTAGTGAATTACCATTTAGGTAATCTGAGATTTTTTATTCACCTTTATCATACAATTTCTGTTCATTACCAATTTGTCTGCAAATGAAATCTTTCACGAATAATCAGCACTGCGTATGTCCAAGATGAGAGTTTACTCACAGTTTTCCTAAGATACTCCAAATGAATAGAATCCCACAAAAGTACAGTGCCATTATCTACATAAATTTGACACTGTAAAAGAAATGATTTGAGTAGATAAGCACTTTGTTTTTTCCGGTAGTTATTAGATTATACTGAGCAATATAAGATGCATGGTCAATCCAAGAGTTGATGCCATTTTTTCTTAATTTATGTGGTTGCTTTACTTATTTTTTAAATTGCATTTGCAATGTTTTTGAGGTGAAATTCATACAACATATAATTAGCTATCATAAAGTGAACGATTCAGCGGAATTTAGGATATCCACCCTTTGTGAATCACCTTGCTTATCGAGATCCAAAATATTTTATCACCCCGAAATAAAACTGGGATCCATTAAGCATTTACTCCACATCTCCTGTCCCTCCAACCCCTGGCAACCACCAATCTGCTTTCTGTTTCTACAGATTTACCTATTCTGGGTATTTCATAGAAATGGAATCATTGAATACATGACCTTCTGTGCTTAGTTTCTTTAGCTTAGCATAAGATTTTGGAGGTCTACCTACAGTTGTAAGCATATATAAAAACCCACTGCAGTCAAGTTGATTCCAACTCATAGCGACCCTATAGGACAGAGTAGAACTGCCCCATAGAGTTTCCAAGGAGAAATATATATACACACATATATACGTATGTACATCAGTACTTCATTCCTTTCTATGGCTAAATAATATTCCATTGTATGTACATATATATATATACCACAATGGTATGTCATTTTTAGGTAAAAATTTCTGGCCAAGGGTCAAGTTCGTTTGTCCTCCTCTAGGCAACACTAAGCATCCAGTAAAATACCAAATTGCTCTCCTTGGCTTCTTTAACACCAGGCTCTAATCATTTAGAAACAGGTATGCTTCAGATTGATGATGATCAATTAATGTATAAAACACGGCATTCGGTTGAGGATTTTCTTTCAAACATTTCTGCTTCAAGGAGGACGACTCAGGTAGCTGCCTTAGTCCTAACTTACTGCTCACATGTCCCCAAAGGACTGGCGGTTACTAACTAAACCAGCAGTCAGTAATACAGTGGTGGGCACAGCAGGAGGCAAGAAGGCCTAAAACAGATCCTCCCAGAACAGCTGCAGAGCCAGCTGCTCTGTCAACGACTAGGACTTTATGAAATCTTTATTAGCAATAACTGCTGCTCCGAAGAATGACAGATACAACATGCACAGAAAAATTAAGGAATAACTTCCTTGCCTAGAATGCTGGTAAAAACAAATAAAAACAGAGGATATACATGTGCGTGAACTCAATAAACCCAACAAGTTCATTAAAAAACAAAAAACCTTCCAGATGTAACTGAAGGGTAACTGACTACACCCACTGCCATCAAGTTGATCCCGACTCCTAGTGACCCTACAGGACAGAGTAGAACCGCTCCACAGGGTTTCCAAAGCTGAAAATCTCTGTGGAAGCAGGCTGCCACGTCTTTCTCCTTAGGAGCTGCTGGAGGGTTTAAACTGCCGACCTTTTGGTTTGCAGCCGAGTGCTTAACCACTGCGCCACCAGGGCTCCGTGAAACTGACTATACAGCTATCAAATATCTAGTAAAGGGAAAAAAAAAAATCAAAATACTGCTCATCACCTAAACTAAAAAACAAACCCACTGCCGTCGAGTCAATTCTGACTCACCATGACCTTATACATGGTCACGTCTCTGAAACAGATCATCTGTTCTACAAAGCTTAGTGATTTTAGCAGAGGAGTGCTAAAAGTCAATCACCTGTTGCTGTTCACCACTCTCTCCCCCAGCACTAATTTAGAATTATTTTAAATTCTCTTGTGTGCAAATTAACTCATATCCTTTTACTAAACACCCTGAAAGTCCCAGGTTTAGTGCCCATCTCCCCACTAAATTCTAAAACTCACAAGGCTGGAGATGATGTTTTCTTCATCAATTACTCTCCAGTGCCCAGGACACAGTGCACAGTCAAGAACCATGCTGATGAATGTATGCTATGACTACTCTTACCAGAAAAACCAAACCCGCTGCCACGAGTCAATGCCAACCATGGCAACCCTAGAGGACAGAGCAGTTCTACTCATAGGGTTCTACTCATAAACCTAAGAATAAAATAGTCTTGGAATTACATGCCTGGTTATTCATGTTAGCATTTATTTAAGACATTTATTAAGACATCTTAATATTATGTACACAAATACAAGAAATTAGGAAACCCTGGTGGTGTAGTGATTAAGTGCTATGGCTGCTAACCAAAAGGTCAGCAGTTCAAATCCACCAGGCACTCCCTGGAAACTCCACGGGGTAGCTCTACTCTGACCTACGGGGTAACTATGAGCCGGAATCAACTCAACGGCAACAGGTTATGAGAAAATCATCTTTCCCAGTCTGGAGTCACACAGCTCTCCACCGAACAGAAAACTCATTTCCTGTAACAGGAGCAAAAGCTTCACTGATCTGTACTCAATCGGAAGTTCTGGTGGCAGCTACTCTTTGTCACCTTTGCTACCACGGAACACACAAGAAGGTTTTTCTTCTCAACGTGGTAACTTAAGGAAAAATATCTAATTCTACTTTCCAACAGGTGCCTTAATAAGGCAAGTGCATTTATTATTTAAATTTGAAGAACGTTCTTTTGGTGTTTTGCTACTTCACTTAATGACATCAACAGTCATTTAAAACTCCCTTTGGTTACACTCTAATCACTTTCAAAATGTACTGAAGAAAAAAAAAAACTGCCTAAATGAAACGCAGTCAAAGTCTAAAATGCAGCAAAAAAATGAAGAACCTAAAAATAAACTAATCCAATTCTAGTTAACATGCATTCAGTCAAGTTTCTAGTAGGTGGGAAATGAGTCTTAATGGTTGCTTATACATGTCACTGCTCAAGAAATAGTTACCAAAAGTATAGATAGTTAAAATCCTGAATTCCTAGAATAGGAATGAGAGTGAAGACAAATATTAATTGCAAGTAACTAGCACACATAGTGACTGACACATAACAGATGTTAAAAAAATGTATACATCTGTTGGCTGAACAAACCAATGAATGGCTAAATGAATGAACAAATAACACAAGAAAAATATGACTTAAAGACTAAAATTTCTAGACAATCCAGGTTTCAAATTTTCTGTCACATTAACAAGCCCAGTACTCTAAATTTTTAGTTAAGCAAATGTAAAAGTTAAGGGAGAATTATCAAAGACTGTTTAAAGGTTTCCAGCTAGACATAAATAAATAATGATGCTATTTAAGAAGCTGTACAAAGATGAATGAGTAACTTGCCCCAGCTCATACCGGTCTTTGGTTTGAGTCCTAATCGTTGAAACAGAAACTTGACTCAAGCAATCCCAACAGTACAAAATTGAATGATGACAACAAAAAAAGCTACTTAAAAAAATGGATGTTTTTCAATTACCAGCCTTCCAGACCTAAAGAAAACTGAAATACCAAATAAGAATGAAACTGCAAAAACAGAGGTCCAGAGCAATGTGGTTTACCCTACTTTCAGCGGCTTTTTAAAAAAAAAAAGCCACTTAAGAATGTTAAATACACAGAATACTACAATTCAATACGTCAATGTTTCAACATTTTCATAACCAAGGACTATTGTTTTTAATTTGTTTAGTTGAGACTTCAAAGTCAAAGAAATCAGAAACTGACTTGAAAAATAAACCCATAATAAAGTAAAAGGTAATAAGGAACCGAGTATCTAAATTCTAGATGTGATTTGTACATTAAATGCGCCAAATTTTAAAAGGCAGGTTAATGTCTGAAGTACCAAGACAGATACTTTCCGCACCCTGCCTTAAAATGCGTGTGAGTGAGAAGATAGGAAGGAGGTACAGACACTCTCCAAACCATAACATTTTCTTAATAAAAACATAATGTGAACCATATATAAGATTAACTTACACAGAAAATATATTGATTTCCTGACATACTATGAGATTTTTATAATTTAATTGCATAATATTTTTCTTTCTTAGATTCTTAACTATAAAATACCAGTTTTGATTTTTCAAATAAGAAATAAAATCATCTACATTTACTCATTTGGTGCCTAAAATGTGAAAACCTATCCTCCACGCTGGAGAAAAATTTGAAGAAGCCTAGATGGGGGTACTCCGTGTCAGTTTACAAATCTGGACATTTGCTTTCTAGGGTGTTATTTCTTGATGGGTTGTACATTACTCCGACACACAGTATACAACAGTGGTTAAGAATTTTTTGTAGGTATACCATACCGGAATCATACTGCAAATATGACACTTTTTTTGTGTTATTTAAACCATCCTTGGCTGGTTTCGCCATCTGTAAAATACAAATAATGATAGCACCTACCTCAAAAGATTTACATAATATAAGGATGTAAAACCTGGCACCAAGTACTAAGTAGTAACATCCCCATTGGTGCTGGGATTTTACCACTGGGAAGAAACATACATGTATGGTATAGTAAATGCTCAATGAATGAAAAAGAATTTCATTAACAAATTTTGAATGAATGGACAGTTGTGCAAATAAACTAAAAAAATAAAGATTCCAGTAAACACATTCACCCTGCCAAAGTAGATATGATTTTAAGAGTTTCATTCGAAAACGCTGATAAAGTACTAGGTACCATGTTACATTCTGGGGCCCCAATATGAGTTGTATGCTGAAAAGGAAAGGGGACAGGCTTTTAAAAAGAGGACCGAAGAAGTGTTTCTCTACACTCTAAAAGAGGTATAGAGGGTAGCAGCTGAGGGAGGGAGAGGAAGCTGCGTCAAACCAAAACCACCACAGCAAGAGAAGACCCAGCTACAAAGCACATTTTGTCTCCTTCTCTTAACAAGATATTGAATGGTGAAACATCAAGAAAGGTGTCCTAAAGAGGGAAATCTCCTGGGTGATTATATCCTATATCTTGCTTTGTATGGTGATTTATACGCAAGTATATAGAACTGCCAAAACTAACCAAACTAAACACTTAAGAACTATGCATTGAAAAACTTTTTTTAAAGGAACATAACCGAATCCATACGCATCATAAAATAAATGCAGGATGATCTGATCCATTTCCAAATATTTGGGGCAAGAAATCCTTTTGACTTTTCAGTGATAGGTGAAGCAAAAGAAATTGAGGCTGCAGACTGCTAGAATTCTCCCCACCCTCTGTTTCTGTGGAGTCCAGGAGTGGATATGAACTTTTTAGCCCACCTTTCAACTGCTAGTCAAAGCATTATGTCAGAGGATTGTCAGTGGGAAATCTGCTTGTGTTTCACTGTTTGTCTTGTGTACGCTTGGAGGAAAAGGGGGTGGAAAAAAATAAGACAGGCAACATCACAGTTTTCAACTAGAAATCCCCAAACCAGCTTCTAGCTCTAGGACAATAAAGTACACAGGGAAACTTTATGCCAATGACTGAAGTATTCTGCGCCTGTGACAACCTGCTATCTCAGGGTCGCTGTAAAGATAACGTGTATTAATTTGTGAAAGCACTGTGGTAAGTCAAAGCAATGTATCATGTTGAAGCGGCACTGATGATGTGATATCATAGATGAAGTCAAACCCCAAACATAATTCTGATATTCGTGTGTTTTAAAGTTTCGGGAACACCCAGAGACATCACATGTGAACTGGAATGGTTGGTTTAAGGGGGTGGACACAGGTAGATGACCCCTTCCCAAAACAAGGACATGAGAGGGCGATGTCTCGCACTACTAAACGTCCAGAACTCTTCCAGACTTGATCGCCCAGGATACCGGGCCCGACCTGGTCCGTGTTAAAGGGGGAGCGGGCGAACACGGCCAGCTCGAGGGGTTCACACTTCTCCTGCCCAGGTGCTGCACACCCCACGGAGAGAGGAACCTCGCCCCTAAGCAGCGCAGGGTGCTCATCGAGCAGGACAAGCATGGACTGTACTCCTTCGCCAGCCCGGAGCCCACGCCTGGACGCCTGCCTCCAGCTGGGCGGGCGCGGGCGCGGGTGGGGACAGGCCCGCGACTCCAGGTCGCCCACGGCCACTCCCTCCCCGCCAGGCCGGGTCGGCGGCCTCCGGCCAGCGCGCCCGCTCCTCGCCCGCCCCGGGGCCGCCAGCCTCACCAGCTGTCCCCGGCGGGCGGAGCTCCGATCGGCTGGCGCCCGGCGGCCCCGAACATTAACGACACCCGGGGGCCCGGCCTGGAGGCTCAGGCCCGAGAGCAGGCTCCAACCGCCGCAGCGCCGGCGACTCGCGGGGGGCAGCGGCGCATTTTCGGAGCGGCTTCCGGAAGCGGCGGCAGCGGAAGCCGGATGCTCGGAGCAACCATTACTTCTCCTCCCCTCGGCTCCACCGCCCCGTGTTGCCCACAGAAGACACGCGAGCAGTTAAATTAAACCTTGTCCTTCACATAAAGCTATTAGTGATCTTTATAGTGTTTTTGAAGCCTAAAAAAAGTGAAAAAGCAGAGGCGTGAAAGAAAAGTTGAACCCCCGGGACTGGCCTAATGGTTTACCCCGTTGCCATAGAGACCGGTAGTAACACCAGGTATAAACCCGGAGCCGAGGCGCTATGGCCACGTTAGCTCGCCTGCAAGGACGGTCGGCGGCTATCGGAAACCAATACTACTTTTTGAACAGGTAGGTCGCAATTGAAGGATCGGACTGGACGAAGGGCTGGAGTGACCCTAGCCCATTGTCTCTCCGGAGGAGTTTCCTATTAACAAACTCCCTAATTCAGTACTTGTCACCCATTTCTCCCCTTAATTTGTCGCCTGTATGCATTTTTTTTTTTATGCATTACCAAGAGTTCAAAAGTAGTGTTGCCTTTCAGGCGGACTGCACCTAACGAGGGGCCGTGAACATTTAAGTTGAGATGGTTTAAGTAAACTCCCAACATAGATAAAATTGTAAAGTGAAGTGTTTTACTTTGACATTATCCCTCCCCGGTTTGATGAAACCACCATCCCTCCTGCTGAAGATTTAATATACTGACTGGGGTCATCCATGCACCCTAGCTTTGAGTTCCGTGTAGCCTCTATCTGTCTAGGGATTGGGACCGCCATTAGTTCACAAGCTTCTTTGAACTCAACTTTTCTACCACTCATTTGCTCAGAGCCAGCCCTCATTTATCTTCTTAAAGTTGAAGTATCTAAACCATTCTGATAAAATACTTAGTTCCAATGTATTAATTAATAGGAAAATCCTAAGGACAACACTAGCAGCCTTCTCCATCTCTCTACACCCAAACTTTTCACCCAGTTACAGGTTAATATTAATAAGGGTCTTTTGGAAGCAATGTCCCAGGAGTTTTGTCCAACTTACAAAGAAACATCAAAAAAATTAATTAGACAATTATAGAATATAATGACGTGGAAGACCATTGGAAAACATGTCAGTAAGAAAGGATTGACCTTTAAAATTCTAGTATTTATTCTTTTAGGCACCTTGTACCTCTGTTTTATACCATGTATCAGAATTCCATTTTACGTTCTATTGTGAGATCATTAGATTAATATCTATCGCCCCTCTTAAACTAGAAGTAGAAGCAATGTCTACTGTTTGCTCACCATTCTTTCAATCTCCAGTGTCTGTCACAGTTCCTAACACATAACAGTGCACAATAATTTGTGTTTAAGTGCTGTTAAGTCAGTACAGAATCATAATAACCCTATGTACAACAGAACGAAACATCAGTCCTGCCCCATCCTCACAATCATTGCTATGCTGGAGACCATCATTGCAGCAACTGTGTCAATCCGTCTCTTTGAGGATATTCCTCTCTTTCACTGACCCTCTACCGAGCATGATGCCCTTCTCCAAGGACTGGTCCCTCCTAATAACATGTCCAACGTATGTGAGACAGAGTCTCACCAGCTTCACTTCTAAGGAGCGTTCGGGCTGCACTTCTTCCAAGACAAACTTGGGGCACAATAACTCAGTCCATAGAAACCATATATAACTTTTTAAAGATATGTGAGCATAAATTAGTCTAGTGTATGCCAAATTCTTTTTTAATTGGCTCAGCTACAGAGGAAGGTGTATGTAGGAGAAAAATCAAGAAAGCAGTGGCTAAGGAAGAGAGCTAGAAGTTCTGCAGAGACATACTATAGGGACCAAGTATCCAAATCCCAAGCTCCCCGATCTCTCACCACCTGCTATGGGACATGTGGATGGCATGGGGATAGAGAGACGGGAGTAGAAAGAGAAATTTTATTGAATGCCTATTATGTGCTAGGCACTATTAAGTAATTTCACAAACATTGTTTTAACTGATATTCACATGAATCTTATGAGGTGATTTTTATTAGTCGTACCCTACAGCTGAGAAAAGCAAAATTTAGAAAATCTAAATTACTTGTCAAAGATTAAAAAACCAGTGACATTTGTCTATCTCGGGCCAAAGCTTATGCTTGGGGTAACAAACCCGTTGTCGTAGAGTGGACAGAGTAGAACTGTCCCATAGGGTTTCCAAGGACCACCTGGTGGATTCAAACTCTTTTGGTTAGTAGCTATAGCTCTTAACCACTACACCATGAGGGTTTCCATGCTTGGGGTAGTGGGACTTTAAATCATTAAGACTGCATGGAAGTAGGTGGATCATACACATAAGGTCCAACCTGCTCTTTCCCCACGTGTCTGACAGTTTGTCATACTATGGGGGCTTGCATGTTGCTGTGATGCTGAAAGCTATACCAACAGTATTCAGATACCAACAGGGTCACCCAGGGAGGACAGGTTTCAGCTGAGCTTCCAGACTAAGACAGACTAGGAAGAAGGACCCAGCACTCTACTTCTGCAAAGAATTAGCCAGTGAAAACCTTATGAATAACGGTGGAACACTGTCTGATATAGTGCTGGAAGATGAGCCCCTGAGGTTGGAAGGCACTCGAAAGACAACTGGGGAAGAGCTGCTTCCTCAAAGTAGAGTTGACCTTAATGATGTGGGTGGAGTAAAGCTTTCGGGACCTTCATTTGCTTATGTGGCATGACTCAAAATGAGAAGAAGCACCTGCAAACATCCATTAATATCTGGAACATGGAATGTACGAATTATGAATCTAGGAAAATTAGAAATCATCAAAAATGAAATGGAACACATAAACATCGATGTCCTAGGCATTAGTGAGCTGAAATGGACTGGTATTGGCCATTTCGAATCAGACAATCATATTATCTACTCTGCCAGAAATGACAACTTGAAGAGGAATGGTGTTGCATTCACTGTCAAAAAGAACATTTCAAGATCTATCCTGAAGTACAATGCTGTCAGTGACAGGATAATGCCCATATGCCTACAAGGAAGACCAGTTAATACAACTACTATTCAAATTTACGCACCAACCTAAGGCCAAAGATGAAGAAACTGAAGATTTTTACCAGCTTCTGCAGTCTGAAATTGATCAAACATGCAATCAGGATGCATGATAGTTACTGGTGACTGGAATATAAAAGTTGGAAACAAAGAAGGATCAGTAGTTGGAAGATATGGCCTTGGTGATAGAAACAGTGCCGGTGATTGAATGATAGAATCTTGCAAGACCAACGACTTCTTCATTGCAAATACCTTTTTTCACAGACATAAATGGCAGCTATACACATGGACCTCACCAGATGGAACACACAGGAATCAAATCGAGTACATCAGTGGAAAGAGAGGATGGAAAAGCTCAATATCATCAGTCAGAACAAGGCCAGGGGCCAACAATGGATGTGACCATGAATTGTTCAGGTTCAAGGTGAACCTGAAGAAAATCAGAGGAAGTCCACAAGAGCCAAAATATGACCTTGGGTATTTCCCACCTGAATTTAGAGATCATCTCAAGAATAGATTTGATGCGTTGAACACTAACGACCGAAGACCAGATGAGTTGTGGATGATATCAAGTACATCAGACATGAAGAAAGCAAGAGGTCATTGAAAAGACAGGAAAGAAAGAAAAGACCAAGATGGATGTCAGAAGAGACTCTGAAACTTGCTCTCGAACATCGAGCAGGTAAAGGAAAAGAAAGAAATGATGAAGTAAAAGAACTAAATAGAAGATTTCGAAGGGCATCTCAAGACAAAGTAAAGAATTATAATGACATGTGCAAAGAGCTTGAGATAGAAAACCAAAAGGGAAGAACACGCTCAGTGTTTCTCAAGCTGAAAGAACTGAAGAAAAAAATTCAAACCTCGAGTTGAAATAGTGAAGGATTCTATGGGGAAAATACTAAATGACGCAGGAAGCGTCAAAAGAAGATAGAAGGAATACACAGAGTCATTATACCAAAAATAATTAGTCGACATTCAGCCATTTCAAGGGGTAGCATGTGATCAGGAACTGACGGTACTGAAGGAAGAAGTCCAAGCTGCATTGAAGGCATTGGTTAGCAGCCAAGCTCTTAACCACTGCGCCACCAGGGCTCCCCAGGAGACTTGTTGTTGTTAGGTGCTGTCTAGTTGGTTTCAACTTACAGTGACCCTATGTCTAACAGAAGAAAATACTTGGTATGTAAATAATTGTCACTACGGAAACTGGAGTTGAGGTGGGGAATTGATACATAAATAATAATTAAAGAAATACTAGAAGAAAACTTTCCTAAAGAAAGAATTGTGAATGTGACTGTAAAGGGCTCACTGTGTCCTAGGCAGTTTCTTGTTTGTACTTTAGATGAAGGTTTACAGAACAAACTAGCTTCTCATTAAACAGATAGTACTCATATTGTTTTTCTGACATTGGTTACTAACCCCACAACATGTCGACGCTCTCCCTTTTCAACCTTAGGTTCCCTGTTATCAGCTTTCCTGTCCCCTCCTGCCTTCTAGTCCTTGCCCCTGAGCTGGTGTGCCCTTTTAGTTGTTTTTTTCAAAAACACACTTCTTAGATATTATCGGTGAAAGTCCTGAATTTTAACGATATAGAAAGCAATCTTACAAACTCCTACTCTAGACAGAAAAGAAAAAAAAGTTATTTACCAAGGAAGAAACCCCCATTAGATGCCTCATCTACAGCGCAGGACTCTAGGAGAGGGAGGAACAAAAATTACTGATTAGTGAAGGCAAAAGTCCGCAACCAACTAAAATATAAGAATTCTAAACCCAGCAAAGATCTTATTCATTTTTGTCGGGGGAGGGGGTAAAAGAAAGACATTTACAGACATGTAAAGATTCCGAATTATGTCATCCATCTACCCTGGTGGTGTAGTGAGTGGTTAAGTGCTACAGCTGCTAACCAAAAAGTCAGCCATTCGAATCCACCAGGTGCTCCTTGGAAACTCTATGGGGCAGTTCTACTCTGTCTTATAGGGTCACTATGAGTCGGAATCGACTCGATGGCAGTGGGTCTTTTCTACCCTATCTGAGGAAATTTACTCAAGAAAGTACTGTCTCTAAGCAAATGAAAATGAAATCAGAACTCTATAGGGAATGAAAAGGTAAATAATTAAAAGAGAGGTACAATGATGAACAATTATACTTGGGGTATTTATAGTTAAGTGTAGATGAAGATTTTGTTACTTACATTTATGGAATACCTTATCAGATGCAGTCAAAGAATACAACTGGCACTTCCAGACATTCTTTGTACACATCTCCTTGGCCAAGTTCATATGTTCATTAGTACATTTCCATCTTCCAAGTGATTACAGGCAACAGTCTTGTTGATTATTCCACTAATACATCATATACGTTCTTGTTTCTCCCACCTCTCGTATCATTCTCCTCACTACTCTTTTAGCCTACACCAAGAGACCTCTTCGCTGGCCTTCAGGACTCCCACCACTACCCAGCCCCAAAGCCATTGACACTTGCTTTAGGTTTTTAATGTAGCAGTCTACCACAGTATCTTTCAGTATTTTAAGTTTTATGTCATCAAATTAGGCAATCTCCTCTGTTTTGGGAATTCTAGACTTTCTTGGGAAGATCTTTCCTAACTCAAGATTAAAAGATTGTTCTGCTATATTTACTTGCAATACCTTTAATGTTTTATTTAATTTTTTCAATCTTTATGTAATTGTGTTTATATACATGTACAATGAGAGATAGGGAACAGTTATGAATTGAATTATATGCACCCAAAAAGGTAATGTTGAATCCCTAACCACTATACCCATGAATGTGATGCTGTTTGGAAATAGGATTTTTGAAGCTTTTATCAGTTAGGTTAACATGAGGTCATACTTGAGTAGGGAAGTTCCTAATCCAGTCTGAGTGGAATTCTTATCCAAGAGGAAAAGAGACACAGAGACACAGACCAAGGAAGAACGCCATGTGAAGATGCACCTGCGTGCCAAGGAATGCCTGGGACTTCCAGAAGCCGAGGGACACAAGACAGGTCTACCCCACCCAGCCTAACCGGCACCCTCAATTTAGACTCCTAGCCTCCAGAACTAAGACGTGATAAATGTCAGTTCCTATAAGCCACCTGATTTGTGGTATTTTGTTAAGGCAGCCCTAGAAAACTAATACAACTTCTAGCTATTTGTAACCAGTCTGGTTAAGTAAATTAAGGCATATGCACATAATGGAATATTAAGTTACAATTTTAAAAACTGTCTTAGGAATAATGTTGTGGGATGAATAGTGTTCCTAAAAAATTCATGTCTAAGAGTTAGGAACGGGAGGAAGAAATGGAATGTGTGGCTAATTGTCTCTATGAACAACTGCCTCCTTTGCCATGTGATCAGAACTGGGTGGTGCACCCAACTACAATTACAGAACATTTTGATCAAAGATTCCTTAGAAGGATCTTGATCAAAAGGGGGAAATATAGAACAGAATCTAAAATTCTCATGGAATCCAGACTTTCTGGATTCTTGGAGGATGGATAAACCCCCAAAATTGTTGCTCCAAGATAATCTTTAAACCTTAAACTAATAAATGTAACTTTATAGCATTGTATAACATTCATTGTACCCAGCATCTATTCGAAAATTACAATTCATACAAAAATGTAGCAAAGTGTGACCCATAACCAGGAGGGAAAAAATCAGTCAACAAAAACAGACCCCGAAATACAGAGATAATAGAATGAGCAAAGATTTAAAAATAGCTATTCAAAATATGCTTATGGATTTATAGAAAAGCATAAATGTAATAAGTAGTAAAATGGAACTTTAAAAAGAACCACAGGAATGTTTAAATATAAAAACCACAATTATCTGGGAAAAAATCACTAGATGGACTAGATAATAGATTAAAATCCTGCAAATAAAATATCAGTGAACTTGAAAACATATGAAGTATATATTGTTGGGTATTGTGTTCTATAAATGTCAGTTAGGTCAAGGTGATTAATACTATTGTCCAGACCTTTTATATCCCTACTAAAATTTCTTGTATACTTACCCAGTTATGGAGAGAGGAGTGTTGAAATCTCTGTATAATTGTGCATTGATCTGTTTCTTCTTTCAGTTTTGTCAGGTTTTTGCTTCATGTATTTTGAAGCTTTATTATTAGGTATGTAGACATTTAAGATTGCTATATTTTCTCTATAGATTGACCCTTTTTTATTATAAAATGTGTGTCCTTATCCCTGGTAATATTGCTTGTCCTCGATTCTACTTTAAATATTTTTAAAACATATATTTAAAAATATCAAAACTACTTGAAAAAAATTAAAGCAGTATTAAGATGCCATTCATACACATACACACACGTTTTAAATTATTAAAACAATCTCAAACTTAAAAGAGTTGCAAGTATAATACAAAGAGATTGTTTCCTGAATCATGTGAGAGTAATTTGCCAACCTGATGGTCCATCATTCCTAAAATACACACAAGGGGATACTTTACATGGCCACAATTCAATCACAAACTCGAGAAATTAACATCAGTACATTTCTACCATCTAATCTTCAGACTCCACTCAAGCTTTGCCAATTATCCCAATAATGTCCTTTATAGCAAAAAAAGCCTGTTTCTCTTCTCTTTAGTTACCTTTAACATGAAACATTTCTCAGTCTTCCTTTGGTTTTCATGACCTTGACACTTTGAAGATTACAGGTCTCTTGTAGAATTTCCTCAATATAGTTTTGTCTGATTTTTCATCTTGATTAGATTCAGGTTATGTGTCTTTGGAAGGAATATTACAGAAGTCATGCTGTGGTCTCAATACTCCTTATCAAGAACTGCATGATTTTAATTTGTTCTATCCTGATGGTGTTCATGTCAATCACTTGATTAATGTATTATCTGGCAGACTTCTCCTTTGCGATGTTCTTTGTAATTAACAAGTTTTTTTTTTTTTTTTTTCTCTTTTTTTTAAAGAGGTACTTTGGAGCTTTTATATATACTGTTCTTCATGGACCTTTCAATTTATTTGTTTACATATGAATATAAGTATGGACTTAGTTTTCTATTTCATTTGATGGGTTAAAATCCATTAGTAAGAGTAACAGATTGGGCCAATGGCAGCCATTTCCAGCTGCCTTCTGTGTCCCCATCATTGAGCATTTTCTTGCTTTCTGACAGAAAACATGTTCCAGGCTCATCTTTTACTTTTTTTATCCCAACCCTAGAATCATCCATTTTTCCAAGAGCCCTTGTTCCTTTTAGTAGATAATCATTGCTGTTGAAAATTGCTGCTCTCAGGCCCTCTCAGGCCAGAGCTAGAGAATATATGTATGTATGCATTTGCACACATGTTTACATGTCTATCTATTGTAATCCATGAGTTCACACTGACGTTTATATTTCAAATCCAGAACCACAGAATTCATTCCAGTTTCTCTCCCTTTCCTCTTCTGACATGGAGAAACCGGGCTCCCATTGTCCTTAGCATATTATTTGATCAGTCCCTTTGTATGTCACCAAACTTCTCTAGCCACAGCTTCCCTCGTCTCATATGGATGCCCTTCTCACCCAGTTTGGGCTCTACCTCTCCATGCTGAGCCATCACCTCCCTGCTAATTTTGATACCATCCTCATCACTCCTGGGCTCATACTTACTGTGCTGGCCATCTTCCTGCACGGACCCTTTCCTCACCCTGCCTGAGCCTCAACACCCTGAAGCTAGTGTTCCTGTCAACGGGAACACTCCCCTTCCAATGCTCAGACTGTGCCATCCTACCCCAGGCTGCCCCAATTGTGAATGCCCTCCTTACCTCTCTCAGGCTCTGACACCTCATGCTAAGCCACTACAACTTCCTGCCTAACACCCTCTGTCTTAGGCTGGATTCTCTGGAGAAGCAAAGCCAGTGAAGAATATGTGTGTGTATATATATATATAGAGAGAGAGAGAGAGATTTATCTCAACGAAATGGCTCACGTGGTTATAAAGGTTGGCAAGTCCCAAGTCTGTGGATCAGGCATAGGTTGGAGTCTTCTCCTGACTCACGTGGCTGCAAAAGCTGACGAACCCAAGATCGGCAGGTGAGACAGCAGACTGCTGACTTACAGGCTGTGGAGCCTGTTGAATCTCAAGATTGACAGGCAGTATTGCAGGCAGCTGGCTCAAGTTCCACGAACCAGAGGTCAGATGATGATGAGCTGGATGCAGGATCCAGAGCAAGCAAGTGTACTTTGCCAGAACATCCATATATATACATGTATATATATATATATGTGTGTGTGTGTGTATATATACATACATGTATATATTTATGTATATGTGTATATATATGTATATATATTGAATACAGGCCACACTTCTGAGGAAACTCACCTTGCAACTGATTGGCTGATCACATCAGATCACATCATGGAGGATGACTAAAAAAAAAAATAGTACTGCCAAATTACATCATTAGATAACTGCCAAGCTATATCATTGCAAAACTGCCAAACCACTGAGAATCATGGCCCAGCCAAGTAGACACACTATCTTAACTATCACACCCTCCCTAGCATAGATCCTTATTTTCCTTTGCACCCCTTCCCCATGGCTTTAGTAGTATTGAATTTTTCAGGAAATGAAGTGAAGAAAAAGGAGGAAGAGGAAGATAAGTAAATATAAAACTCGTAAAAAATGCATTGATATAAATGTTTATGACAAACTACAGTAGCACCTACTTTATGTTTTAGTACTAATATTTATGTAACGCATTTATTCATCAGGCTATGAAATAATAATAATTATGAAGACTAGCTTCTACCTTCTAAAATACAATCCCATTTCTCATCATCAATTAATTGGCCTCTTATTAAAGACATGGGGGATAATCAAAACACAAAGTACAGATTAAGCATAGTTCCCATCTTTTTTGTTGCTGTTAGGTGCTATTAAGTGGTTCTGACTCATAGCAACACCACATACAACAGAACAAAACACTGCCCAGTCCTATGCAATCATTGCCATGTTTCAGCCCATTGTTGCAGCCACTGTGTCAGTCCATCTCATTGAGGGTCTTTCTGTTTTTCACCGACCCTCTACTTTACCAAGCATGATGTCCTTCTCCAGGGACTGGTCCCTCCTGATAACACGTACAAAGTATGTAAGACAAAGCTTCCATCCTTGCTTCTAAGGAGCATTCTGGCCGTACTTCTTCCGACACAGATTTGTTTCTTCTTCTGGCAGTCTATGATATATTCAATATTCTTCACAAACACCATAATTCGAAGGCATCAATTCTTCTTCAGTCTTCTTTATTCATTGTCCAGCTTTTGTATGCATGTGAGGTGATTGAAAACACCATGGCTTGGGTCAGGTGCACCTTAGTTCCTAAAATGACACCTTTGTTTTTTAACAGTGTAAAGAGGTCTTTGAAAGCAGATTTGCCTGATGCACCATTTGATTTGTTGACTGCCACTTCCATGGGCGTTGATTGTGGGTCCAAGTAAAGACCCTGTCTTAACGCAGCTTGAAATCCGTAAGATCTAACAATGAGATAATGTGCAAAAAATATATAATCATTTTGCACATCAGCATATCTTATGGCATAGGGTGGCTAATACTGGAATTTTATTCTTCGTGTCTAAAATAGTTACAAGTTATATGATAATGAGAAGGAAAGAGGATTGGGTTTTTACTTCAGCTTTTATTCAGTATCTAATACACATAGGTCACACTAAGCACAGTCTGTTAGTGTGTAAAATGCATATTTTTTGTATATTACTGGAAAGATACTTAACCATACTTTTTTTTTTTTTTTTTTTTTACCATTTTCTATTTATTGTCAGTTACTTTCTGACCACTAATGATACATATGAATATAGTGTTATCCAGGGTTGTACTAATTTCTAGTTGATGATGAAGTGACTAGAAACTTCCAGCTTTCTCTCAATGTTTAATTACATTACTGGTAATATTTTTGGTCTTTCATCATTATTAATTCATTTAGTATTCATTGTGATAATACTGATCATAATAAATTTATTTCAAATTCATGTAGATGTCATATTTTATTCACTGCTATAGGATATTCATTGTAATTCAGAAGTAATTAATATACCATTAAAATAAAGTGTTACTTTCATTTTTCATTTTAAACATAAAATGTCTAGCAGTTCATGACATATTGTATGAGTATTCAGCATCCCAGTGGTAACCCAAGCATTCAGCATCCCAGTGGTAACCCAAGTATCTGTAAATTTAATTTTTTAAGCTGTTAAAAAAAGGGTAACAGAAAAATGTGTATAGAAGTCAAATTTTAGTACTTAAGTTAAAACTTAGCAGTAAGTTAACTGCTAATTATTTTTAATGTTTTCTTCCTTTTAATTAAGGTGTTTATCGAAAACACAAACCAAACCCATTGCTGTACAGTCAATCCCGACTCATAGTGACCGTATAGGACAGAGTAGAACTGCTTCATAGGGTTTCCAAGGAGTGGCTGGTAGATTTGAACTGCTGACCTTTTTGGTTAGCAGCCAAGCTCTTAACCACTGCACTTGGCTAATATTATATGTGCTTATATTTATATACATTATTGTTTATAACTCCTAAAAGAGATTATTTAATCTTCCCCTTGGATACATATTATATGTTACCATTATCACCAGGGGAGATTAAAAAACATAAACTCAAAATAATTTGATTGTTTACGTTCTGAATTTCTAATGTCAATCATAAATAAAGGGCAGGCTCAAACTAGTACAATGTCTCAAAAGAAGAATTAGGTCTATCTGTGTACTTATTCATATTTTCTTCCTCATTTACATTTAATTGGTGGCAGGGAATGAGAGATTAATGTTTTCAGCATTTTAGTAGACCACTTTAAAAGGTGGAGAACCGATCTACTGCGGTTCCAATAAATGTTAATGGTCAACAAAAGGGGGGCTAATTAACCATAAAAAAGTTTTATCCCATTATCATGAATTTTACTTCACATCAGGTTTATTGAATGAAACTATTCTCTCCTTATCTAAATTTGCACACTCTGTCTTCTTTGAGTTGTCTGCTCTACTGGATATTGAGTTGCTTTTTATTTTTGCCCTAAATGACATTTTATATCCTCCACTATCATATCTTGTTATTGGCTACAATGAAACTTTAGAAGAGAAATGAAGGATTCCCTCCAACTCCGCTGCCCCTTGAAACAATTACCTTATTCTCCTTGATTTCTTCACAGCGTTTGAGACTGCTTAATCATGGCCTCCCTCTCTGGTGCCTTCTGTTAGATTCCATGACACTGCGCTATGCTTGTGTCTTCTAACTGGGCCTTGTTTGGTTTTACTTATTTCACACCTCTTCTCTGTAAATCTTTCCAAACTATAAGTTGTTAAACTTTCAGGTTGTATGGGTAGGGGTTTACAAAGATAGTACTCATGGAGCCCATAACCCATTGCCATCAAGTTGATTCTGACTCATAGCAACTCTATAGGACACAATAAAACTGCCCCATAGGGTTTCCAAGGAGCAGCTGGTGGATTTGAACTGCCCACCTTTTGGTTAGCAGCATAGCTCTTAACCACTGTGTCACCATGGAGTCCAGTATCCCTTAATATTATGAACAACCCGAAACCCAAACCCACTGCCGTTGAGTTGATTCTATAGGATAGCAACCCTATAAGACAGAGTAGATCTGCCCCATAAGGTTCCTAAGGCTGTAATCTTTACAGAAACAGACCACCACATCTTTTTCCTGCTCAGTGGCTGATGGATTCGAACCACCAACTGTTTGGTTAGCAGCCAAGCACTTTAACCACAGTGCCACCAGGGATCGTTAATCCATCCTGGAATTATAATCTTTAGAGATAGAACAGTCATGTCATCTTTAGAGATTTGAGTACTTTTTCATGAAATTTCATATAATTGTAAGCTGTTTGTATTTTCTGTAAATTGTTTATTTTTTGCTACTTTTTAATTGGTTCCTTTAATTTCTTTGGAGTTTCTTTTTTTCCCCAAATACGGTGACCCCCCTAACACGAAGTCATTTTTTTTCTCCTTATGGAATTCTCAGTGGATGACAACATGGCAGATTTTAGAAATTTACTCTTTGAACTTAATTATCAATGTGCTAGGGCTTACCCAAAATTCAGTTCCACAGTCTTTTTTTAAAAAAATGCATTATAGAGTATTTCATCTATACAGAAAAGTATATACATATATCAATGTAAATGATATAAAACAATAATTTTTAAAAAGTTTCTCCTATACCCTTGTTCAGTTTGATACACCCTGCCAATGCCTTTGAGGCCTTTGTGGGTTCCTATCCCAGCCAATCCCTTCCCTCCCTGTTACTCCAACACTGTCCCCTGAAATTTTTATCTTATCATTCCCATTATAGTTTTATTGTGTGCACACATTGCTTACATTCGTGAGATTTCTATTTATATAAATGCAAGTATTCTACATGTGTTTAAGTTGTTTCCTACCAGCACTACATATGAGTCACTTCTGAGTCACATTCTCACCACAGGAATAGTTGGGAATGTTGGCGTCCTTCACTTTCTTAGTCTCTTGGTTTATTTCATTGTATTAGGGGAACTGGTCCACCTTACACCACAAGGAGCCCTGATGTTGCAGTGATTAAGAGCTCGGCTGCTAACCAAAATGTTGGCAGTTCCAATCCACCAGCTGCTCCTTGGAGACCCTATGGGGCAGTTCTTTCCTGTCTTATAGGGTTGCTATGAGTTGGAAGGAAACCCTGGTGGCGTAGTGGTTAAGTGCTACGGCTGCTAACCAAGAGGCCGGCAGTTCAAATCCACCAGGTGCTCCTTGGAAACTCTATGGGGCAGTTCTACCCTGTCCTATAGGGTCGCTATGAGTCAGAATCGACTCAATGGTAGTGGGTTTGGTTTTTTTGTGAGTTGGAATCCACTTGACGACATTGGGTTTACATCACAAAACTTCAGTATTATATTTGGAAATGGCATTCATGGATTCTTTCTTTTTCCTTTTCTTTTCTTCCCTTTTACTTTCCCTCTTTTCCCCTGTTTTCTTTCTTTCTTCTTTTCTGCTTTAACGGCAATGATGATTAAGAATACAGCCTCTGGAGCCAGACCACCTAGGATCTATTCTTGGTTCTGCCACATACTAGCTTTTGACTTTAGACATGTTATACCTCTCTTTGCCTTGATATCTTCCTCTGTGAAATGGGGAGAATAATTACTTCATCCCATTGCCATCAAGTCCATTTGGACTCATAGCCAGCCCACAGGACAGAGTAGAACTGACCCATACTGTTTCTAAGGCTGTAATCTTTACAGAAGTAGACTGCCACATCTTTCTCGCTCGGAGCAGCTTGTGGGTTTGATCCACCAACCTTATCAGTTAGCAGCCAAGCACTTAACCACTGTGCCACCAGGGCTCCTCATAGAGGTATTGAAAAGATTATGTGGGTTAATTCATTGGTGTATAAAATGCTGGAAATAGTGCCTGGCACATATTTTAGTACTTGTTAGTGTAAGATAATTTTTTCTCTGTCTCTCTCAACAGTTTCTTTCATACCTGTTTTTCCCCCAAGATTCAAGTTTCTAAGGGGATGGAGGTAGGCTTTGGCTCCTCGGCAACTCTGTGATCCTAAAATAAGGAGGGATTTCAACGTTGTCAGTAGACCTAGTGAGGGGTTGTGGTGAAATGAGTTCCTTTATATGGCCTTTCGCTTTAGTTCTCTGGAAAAACACCTTGAGGGATTTTTTTTCCCCTAAACCCTGAGGAGTTACTTTTGCTCTATTTTTCTACCCCAGAGTGTTTGTTACTTTTGTCCAGGTTTATTGACAATTTTCTGGAGAAGCTGTAAACACCTTGTGGTTTGATTTTTTTGTCTGGTCCTGGGCTGCAGCCTGTCCTATGATAGGTCTGTACCTTGCAGGGATTGGTTAATACACAAAGCAAATGAAGTGATTATGGCCTATGCAAATGAGGTGACTATAGCCTACCATGCAAATGAAGTGTCTGCAGTCTGTCTACAGGATATTGGTTAGTTTATGGCCCCTGCTGGAAGGGGCCATGCTTGACATTGACAAGGAGTTGTGTATATATGTAGCTAGCCCCACGGAGGTTTTTGAGACAAAAAGAAGCAGGAAGAGAAGCAGCAGGAAGAATCCAGAAGGAAGAAAGAAGAGGGAAGAAGCAGAGAGAGGAGGCGAGGAACCTACTAAAAGAAGTCAGGTGCTCTCTTGTAACCCTCTTTGGTAACAGGGGTCAAGGGCTATACTACTGAAGACAGCAAGAGGCCTGGAAGGGTCCCAGCAGCAGAGCTGGTGGAAGCAGACCCAGAAGGGGCCCTGCAGCAGAGTCGGTGATGACAAGTGGTAGGGCCAAGAGGAGCCTGTCCTCAGGGGCCTGAGAGAGGAGCTGAGAGAATTGTCCTGCACCGAAGAAGGGAGATTTTGCCTGAATGCTTCCTGATCCTATCCTGAGTTGTAGCTTGTTGATCCTGATCCCGAGTTCCTGTTACTTCCTTAGTAAACCACTTAACAGTAAGTGCTGTCTGGGAGTTCTGTGTGGCCATTGCAATGGATTATCAAACCCAGAAGCAATGTAGAGAGTGATGTGAATGGGACAGTCGGTGTCAGAATTGGTAAAAAGGTTGGAGAGAAGGGGCATGTCTGACCTCCACCTCATGGATATCAGCTTTGGGCTGATTGTGATCATTACCCCCTGAAGTTAGACAAGTTCTGATATTACTACCATTTCTCAGAGGTGTTTCTCACAGGGATCAAGGCATGCAGTTCCCTCAAAGGAAGCAACTTCGGTAAGACAAAGGTTGAATATGAGGAGTAACACCAATTATCCCTTCTTTCTCTCTCCCTGTTACTTCTGCTGAGACTTTCTTACCCATTAGGGGCCCTGAGATTCTTTCTATTTTAGCTCTTGTGTTTCTTTAGTGGGACATGGCTCTCATCCTGTTGGTTATTCCATCCTCCTTGAAGTTTCAGCTGCTGTGTGATGCATAGATATTTTGGGGCAGATGGTCTGAGGATAATTACATTTTATTCCACTACATCACCTTCCACTTGTTCATTCAGTATTAATTCAACAAATAGCTGTAGAGTTTTCCTTTGGGCCAGACAATGTGAAAAAAAAAAGCCACTGGGAATACAATGTGGGACAAAACTAACCAGATTCCTGCTTTTGGTGTTTAAAATTTAGTGGAAGAGACCATCCTTAAACAATCAATACTTATGATTGTGTAAATACTATGAAGAGCTATGAGGGCATGTAACAGAAAGGCCTACTATAGTCTGGAGTCTCAGGGAAGGCCCCTTGGAGGAAAGGACTTTAAGCTGTTCTCTGTCCCGTATGGAGTACCAGAATATGAGCCAAGAATACAGTTCACACAGGTCTCTTCTAACATTTGCTACATGCAGTCCAAGCATACAACAGTAATAAAATTTTCTTTTCTTCTACTCCTAATTATCTAGAATAGCCTCACACCCTTGATTACGTCCAGCCAATTTTATTGCATCAAATAGTAATCTTACCATTGTGTTTTCCCATTATCAGATAATGCAACTCTATGTTCTTACATGTGGTTTTTACAGTTTATTCTACACATTGTGCTGTACCTTATGCAGCCGTACCGATTTCTGTGAATCCTCAACAGCGCTCTCTCTATTTTCACATCTGGGTCACGGACTTTGATGCATAAATTTTTGTTCCTCTTTTCTTTTATGGATTCTCAGCTAGGCTTCCTAGGCTTCCTTCTTGCATACCTAGAACTATAATTCATTCCCTGGCTGGTGTAAGTGGTTAACGTGCTCAGCTGCTGCCCAAAATGTTGAAGGTTTGAGTCCACTCAGAGGTGCCTCAGAAGAAAGGCCTTGAGATCTCCTTCTGAAAAATCAACTATGAAAACCTGACGGAGCCCCGTGCTCTTCTGACTCTGGCAGTGTCACCATGAACTGGCTTTTCTCCAGCTATTGTCATTGACAGCTTAGGTGCTAATTCTATTTTCTTTCTCAGATCAGCAGACTTTATAGTATTGCCCAACAATTTTATTGTTTGAAGTATTTTTTTTTCCATTCTGTTTTGTTTAAGGAAATCTGTATATTTTGTCTAAAATATAATGGAAAACCAAAAGTAACCTGTCTAAGAAAACATAATTCTAATGGAATTAAAAAAAAAAAAAATGTAAAAACTAGGTGACTAGCCATTCATTGGAGCCCTGGAGACATAGTCTTTACAGCACTCAACTACTAACCGAAAGGTTGTTGATTGGAAACTACCAGTGGCAATGTGGGAGAGAGATGTGGCAGTCTGCTTCCATAAAGACTTACAGCTTTGGAAACCCTATGGGGTCACCATTAGTCAGAATCAACTTGACAGCAGTGGGTTTGTTTTGTTGGCCATTTTTTTATTCATTCAGCAAACCCAAAACCCATTGCCATCGACCCCATAGGAAACATACAGTGCTAAAAATGTGCCAACCAGAATTCTAGGAGAGACGCTCTCTGTGGTCCACATCATTGGCCTTAGAAATATCACTTTATTAATTGGGGACAGGAAGGGGAAAATGTAATGAATGATAAAATTAAGGAGGTCTTTACTGATTTTTTTCTTGCAGTAAATCAGTAGAATCAAACAATTGAATTTCTTATCTTTTTATAAGCCCCATGGCCTTGCCCATTGCCTCCTGTAACTGAAATGAATTTTTTGAGAGTTCTGTCTAAAATAGGCATTGGGTGATGGATTCATTTTACTTGGCAATTCACTTTACTCTTGAATTAAGTGCAATATGCAGATATTTTATGTGTAGGAGCCTTTAAATGGTAAATTCAAATAATTATGTTTTTAAAATAGTGACAAAATAACACATTTATTTTTTATTCCCTAATAAAAATCACTAGCAAATTAATTAGTTGCAAAATAGGTGATTATAAAAATAAAAAAAGTAAAGCTGTTGAAAGCACATGGCCTCTTGAAGAAAGGTTAATTTTTAAAACATAGCTCATGATTTTTGAAATGCTTGCTTTATTTAGTATTTTAATTTTCCTTAACATGGCATTCAAAGTATAATTATCATTTTGTAAGAAATTAAAAATTAAGTTTAACAGCTTGACTTGGAATAGAGTTATGTTAGTTACTAATGAAATGTTTTTAAAATGCTGTTTTAGTGTTGCAGATCGATTTAGAAAACAGGAGAATGAGGCAGCAATTAAAATCCAGAGCTGGTTCCGAGGGTGCAAAGTCCGGGCATATATCAGGTATATTGCTTTTGTTATGAAAACTCAGATTGAAAAAAACAAAAAAATTCCTTAGAAAATACATTTTTTCATACATCGTTCATTTCAAATGATCTTTTATTTCAGATAATCTTTTAACTTTTTTAGGAAGTTAATAAATTATATGATGTCTTTTTGTTTGTTTTAAGAAATAGCATACTGTTTCTGGCATCTTTTCTTCATACCAAAAAACTAAATTTTATTGAACATACCTCTACTTTTAATAATTCCCAATGTTATAAAGGTACTTGACCAGATTCTCTTCCTCGGATTCCCTAAGATGTGACAAATAACTGGGCTTGTACTGGCAGCAGTGGCGGGGATTCTCCCATCCTCTCCAGCATGATGTTGGTGGATGAAGCCGATTGATGGCAGATGCCGTCTGATTGTAAAATTTGTCTGACGTAGGCCCTTGTCCTAACTTTCCCCAAATTGTTTCTCGTCTCCCTTCCATTCTAAACGGATATTGTCCTGGAGAAGCTGAAAGAAGAGCATGTCCAGTCCATGAAAGCTCAGATGGTAGGCTGGACATTACAGTCTATAAAATGTTCAAACAATAATCGTTTTATAGGTAAGTTCTGGGTCTCTGTGCAAATCCCTAGGAAGTTTAATAACACAGATCTGACGTCCTGAACACATTTTTGTTCTCTGTAAGTAACCCGGCCTTTGTGTCATCACCTCCCTTACCGTGAATTTTCCGCAATATGACATTACTCTTTCCAATACATTTTCTTTATCCAATTATCCAAACCATGGATGAAAAAACTTTTAACACATTTCTAAGCTAAGCCTTAAAGGAAGTCACCAAAGTCCCTATTTCAATGATAGCTTCTCGAAATAATATGATGATCTTGAGATCAGTTCCCACTTGAACACTGTATGTTCCCAGTTAATTAATGTATGTCATTTAAGATTTTTATACTTTCTCAAACCATCTAGTAGGTGCCAGACATGCACATTTGAAGTGTGAAGATGAGGTCTCTCTTCTAGAAAACTAAACCCATTGCCATCAAGTCGATTCCAACTCACAGAGACTCTATAGGACAGAGCAGAAATGCCCCATAGGGTTTCCAAGGCAGCCAGTGGATTTGAACTGCTGACCTTTTGGTTAGCAGCTCAGCTCTTAGCCGCTGTGTCACCAAGGCTCCAGAAGCAAAGGGTATCTTTTAATCCACCAGGCTAACTTGACTTTAGATCAGAGAGACTGAGGAATGTAAGAAAGAGTGAAGAGGGGAAATGTTTCTTGACCTTAAGAGGAATTCTGTTTAATAGAATTATTTCTAAGTACTGGTTTCACCACTAACCGGAAGTACAGTGTTCCTATGAAATCTTTTGTAAGCAGAAATTGCATAAAGCAAAGTAATTACCATTAATTTATATGGGAATTTTTTTTCCGTGCTCCCAAATCTAAAAAATAACTTATCAAATCATACAAAATAACACATAAAACCTTTATGAGCTCTCTCAGGCTTTTCTGATACCTTAGGACACGCCTTGCTAACAGATGCACAAAATAAATGGAGATAAAGCAGAGCTGCTCACAGACACAGTTCACAGCTAGGGCAGCTGATGCTGGGATGATGAGTGTAGTTCCCAGGAAGGAGCTTGGCCACGCCGCTCTGGCCGCTCCAGGTGGGCGCTGCCTCTTGTAACTGCTTGCTGCAAAATAGACGCTCGAAGCTATTTCTGCTTCTCTCCTTTTTTCATAAAAGCGAAAAAACTCTTCAGATTTCTTTAGATTAGTGAAAACAGGTACTGATATGTCCGTCCTTTGTAAAAGCAAAGTGGCGAAAGCAAGGTTTCACAAAGCTGGGGGATTCCTGCACTTACAATGACCCCCTGGAGTTCCTGGCAGGCGCAAAGCATTAAGTGCTCTGCTATTAGGTGAAAGGTTGGTGGTTCTAACCCACCCAGAGGTGCCTCAGAAGAAAGGACTGGTGATCTGCTTTTGAAAGGTTGCAGCCTTGAAAACTGCTATAGAGCAGTTCTAGTCCTGCACACCTGGGGACCCCTGGATTGGAATTGCCTGGACCGGGCACTAACAACAGCGACGACTCACTCGGGTCGTTAGTGTCTGACCTCTTCTCAGCATGTGCCTATTATCTGCTTTAAAGCCTTAATTTTCACAAATATTTTAAAGACTAATTATTGAAAACTAATTGAAATAAAAAAAAAAAAAGTTTTACCCGTAAGCCCAGAAGAAATATTGAATAGCGTCTACGCACTTTTTCTACCCCCGGGAACAACTAACTAACTGTATCCCATTTTGATAACCCTCTACTCTTTAAAAGTGCACCCAAACTTGGCTTTGAATTTGATTTCTTCATTTGAAATGTAAGAGACGTCCTTTTCATGAAAGCATACTAATACGCATAATTATCCTACCAGGTATTTACACAGACGAGTAACAATTATTCAGAAATGGTGGAGAAGTTACTTGGGCAGACAACATTATCAACTAATAGTGAAGGTAAATATTGCAAAATTTACACGTGTTAGCATTCGAATGATACAGTATGAGGTAGCTTATTCTCTTCAGTAGTATTTACGTGTAGTTTGCAAATTATTGCTAGTAAATATTTATATAAGGACAGAATTTGGCTTTAATTTTTGGTATGAGACCTTTTCTGAGAATTGGTGACTCGCTTCCTTGTACCCAAACTAAACCTAGTGAATATTTATTTAAGGACAGAATTTGGCTTTAATTTTTGGTAGGAGACCTTTTCTGAGAATTGGTGACTTGCTTCCTTGTACCCAAACTAAACCAAACATTTTACTTATGTTAAAGTACCTTTCATCGTGTCTGATATTTAATTTTTAATGATTGTCTCCATTTTCTTAGATGGTGAGCTCTTTGAGTGTGAGCCCTGTTTAGTCTTCTTCATTTTGGTTTCATTAGTATGGCCCACAACAGGAGTCAATAAATATTGAATTATTTAAACTGTTTTTTGTCTATCATTAGATTTTTCAAAAATCTTAAGTGGCATACATTAGTTAACTGGGAACATATTGTATTCAAATTAATTCCACAAAACATAAAAACAAGGCAGTTTCTTTCTATGCTACTTACCATTCTTTATTACTGAATTTTGAAATAGTTTGAAGATCTGCCTTGAGAACTGTAGCATACAGCAGCTGTCTATATCCTCCGATAGACTAGCAGAAGTATACGCTGGCATGCCAGCTCTTACCTGGGTTCAAGGTGTCAGAAATTTAAAAAAAAGGTAATTTTCTCAGCACACGATGAGAAGATTTTTAAATCAGTGGTCTGCTTCATTGCTTTGCCTGATTTTTTTTTTTTTTAATACTATTTTCTCTCATAATAGTTTAAATTCATTCTTCGTTTTTTTTCTTGATTAATTGTATCTAAGTGTAATTGTTCTGTATTCATAAAAGGTATAGAGAGGAAAAAGAAGAAATAAGTAGATATAAATAAATGATATATAAATTCACTGTTAGCAAGGGAATTTTAAAAATGTTAATAAATTACAGAGACTACTTTTTGAAGAGTCTAACAATTCAGATTACTAAAATAAAATATTCAGACAATAATGTATCTCTCTTATAGCTATGTTCAAAACCATGATGATGTTATTATAAGGTAGATCTGATGTCTTGTACACATTTTTGTTCTCTGTAACTTTGCCTTTACATCATCACCTCCCAGTGATAACTTCTTGAAATAAAATGATTATCTCGAGGTCAGTTCCTACTTCAATACTATGTGTTCCCACTTAACTAATGTTATGTCATTTAAGATTTTAGGAATCTACCAAGAACCAAAGGAAAGCTTAATAATTCTTCTAATTAACATAGCTTAGTAAGCTGGCTTCCATAACAGCAACCAACTGAAACTGCATTTTTCATTAATCTTGTTAATAGCACAGGTTCCCCTGTCTAGAAGTTAATACAGGTCTTCAGAAGGTTATCCTATAGATGGTTAATCTAACCTATAAAGAATTTTAAATTTGAGGAGCAATCATAGTTACTTTTAGCTTTCATACGTAATATGCCTTAGGGGTCTTACCCAATGCCATATACAAAGTTACCTAGCTTTTATAAATTTTCTTCAGCATTTTTTAAAGATATAGTTTGTTTTCAATATAGCAAAAGGTAAAAGTTATCTGAAATGGAAAGATACACATTTAAAAGCGGTATCCATTAGCCTCTGGCTCATCTTTATATTCCCTGTAGTTCTTTGAAAGTATGTTGCATGTAGTAATAAATAACTCAGTAAATATTTTGAGTGAGTGAAAATAATGTGTTCAATTATTTTATTTATGATGAGTTTCAGGAAAGTAAAATGTTAGCAGTAATTTTTGGCATGTTTAAGTAGAGAGAAAACTATGCAAAAAAAAACTCAAATTCTAATTTCTTGGGTCCTTGAAAGTTATCCACAGTATGGTTCCAAGATCCAGTTTTATCCAGCACTACTGCATCTTTATGACACTTCCATGCTAGTTAAATAGGTCTACAGAGTGTTCTGGAAACAAGACTTACCATTTTTAGCTTCCATACATTCTTCATGCTATTTTCCTTGCCTGAAATATTATCTTCCTTTCTTGCTGTTCTTGCCACTCATTTGTCAGCCCATTGTGGCATAACTTTGTATTATCTCCTGCATCATTGTATAACTATTAATAATGCATGAATATTGTAGTTACAACTTGCGTCCCTTATAGATGGTGCTTAATGACATTCATTCAAAAAGCTGCTGGGTTCAAAAACAAAGCTTCCTCCTCTGATCAACTATATGGAGCCCAAAATATATGCCCACTTTTAGGAAATCACCTCTGGAAATACATCCTCACTATATTGGATGCTGAGGCTGGTATTCAGTTTCAACCTAGTTCTAGGCTTTAATATGTGAGTTAGAGTAGGGTTATATGTTGCTTTATCTTTATCCATTATACTTCATTAGTGGTAACACGTTGTCTTTAATGTAGTTGTTTCTCCTCCAGGTTGCATATTAATTTTTCAATAATAGCTTGAAACCATTATCTCTACCTCTCTCTTCTGAACTACTAAAATCAGGCCAATATCAGTGAAGAAGAAGAACACAGTACTATATATAGTTCAGGTTCCACTGTAGAACACTGCTTGGTTACCAGCTTGGAAACAGATGGAAAAGGGAAGTCAAAACAGTTGAAGCAAAGCCTCAAATTTTCGAATAGCAAAGCTGAGTGTGCAGAGGCAGAGCCCTTCCAAGCCAATTTGTGACAGAATCAGATCACTGAAGTAGGATGATCAAGGATTAAGGTACTCTACATAGGGTACTTCACAAGAGTGTCTTAAGTTCCATTATTCGTTACTGATTGGGGGTACTGACCAATGCTGTCAACAGAGAGGGCAACAGACTGTGCGTATGCATTTCACAAATGTTACTACTAGCTTTCATTGCCAGTCACAAGCTGCAAGTCTGATGATTATGAGTGATTAATGAGATACTCTTTATAAATTGAACATACCAGAGCTGATACACTTAAGTGACTGTTACTCACTGAAGCAGCCAACTTGGGAATCTATACTTATTCTAATGATGCTGGAGCTGCTGAAAATGTATTTTTCTTTAAAATTCAAGTAACAAGCCACCGAGAAAACTTGTTTTGCTTCTTTAGTGTCTCAACTGTGTTTGATCAAAAATGCCATGGCCCAGACTGATAACCAAACTTATTTTCCAGATTCGGACCTAATCGCTTTCTGTCTCATTTGGAAAAACAATAATAAAAAGGTGAAGATTTTCCTCAGTTAGATTCGTTCTTGATTTTCCTTTTTCTTTTCATTGGGAAGCTATAATAAGCTCCCTGAGAACAAGTCTGATTCATTCATCCACTCATTCATTTATTCATTCGCTCATTTATTTTGCCATTGTATATTCAGTGCCCAATAGGACACAAGATATAATGAGCTCTGAATAACTAATTGTTGAATGAGATTAAGGTAACCACATCCGTTGACTGCCTATTGTGAGCTGAATATCGCACTAAGCAGTGTTCCTCTCGAATGCTTACACCAACTCTGTACAGTTTTACACCAACCCTAAAAATATCATTGCTATTTACAGATGAAGAACTTGACACTCAAGACACAGTTACTTCCCCAAGGACATGCTGCTTGTAGTAAGTGTAGCCAAGTTTAGACCCAGTTTTATGTGATTCCAAAATGCCTGTATTTTCCACCACTCTTGGTTACCTTTCTTACCATATTCCTAAAAATATTCTGTATACTTCAAACGTAATCACCAAAAATCTAAAAGAAAAAAAGCGTTCCTTTAACAATAGCGGCATTTCTAGAGAACAAGGACATGTAAAAAGACTGTTGGGAGGGGAAAGTACTCAACTGGAGCAATATGACCTTGCTATTGTTAGCGTTAAAGTGAGTCACTGTAAGTGATATAACAATGTTAGGCAGATAATAGATAGCTTTTTTATCTGCCTGTCCAGATTTGGTTTTTAAATGTTCAGTTCACACCACCTACTGGATGGGATTATGTTTACCTCCTACATTTTATTCTTTAAATAGTTATAATACACATAGTTACCAGTTGTTCAATACCTAATATATTTTAGGTACTATGCTAAGAGCTTTAATGTGTATGTTTACATACAGTCTCAAAGTAAGGAGTTGTAGATAAAGAAAATAGAGGATTTCCTTGTTTCCCTAGATTCTAAAGGCAGTAAATAGATTTATGCAAAGTGTGAAATCCCCTTGCAGTTAAACAATTTGGCTTTGCCCCTGGTTCCTGAGAGCCAGACCACACCTGAGGCCAATGAGTGGGGACTAAGCAGAGAGACCACCTAGGGGCCTGATGCTGAATAAGCCTCAGGAAGCATGATACAATCTATCATGGCCACATTGTGAGGCCAATAAAAGGCCTTGGAAGACAGAGGTTCTGTGGAGGTTCTTGGGTAGAGAGAGTGAACATCTGCTCTCTGCAGGGTAAACATGTCCCTTGGGGACATGGAAGCTTTGTACTGAGACCCCCTCCCAGACCTTGCCATATGCGTTTGTATTCTTTTTTCTGCTAGATTAAAGGTAGTCTTTTCCCACCTGGAGCAAGAAAGGAAGAAGGAGAGTTAGGACCAGAAGGAAGATATGGAATATGTGGCTAATTACTTCCGTAATCAACTCCCTCCTTTTGCCATGAGACCGGAAGAACTGGATGGTGCCCAGCTACCTTTACTAAACATTTTGATCAAAGATTCCACAGAAGAATCCTGATCAAAATGGGGAAAATGTAGAGCAGAATTTCAAATTCTCATGTACTCTAGACTTTCTGGAGCCATGAAGGTGGCTGAGCCTCTGCAACTATTGCCCTGAGGTATTCTTTAAACGTTAAACCAAAAATATCCTCTAAAGTCATCTTAAAACTGAACAATTTAGCTTAACTAGTAAAAAAGGGACTGCATTATACTCTTTTATGAACTGTGAGATCAAATTGAAAACAGTAACTTGAAAGATTAGATAGGAACCTGAGGGGGCAGAGACTTTATGTTAATGAGGGAGGAACAACTCAGATAAGGAGGGTGAGAATGGTTGTACAACTTGAGGAATATAATCAATGTCATTAAATGGTACATGTAGAAACTGTTGAATTGGTATATGTTTTGCTATGTGTATTCTCAACATTAACAACAAAATAAATAAAATTTTAAAAGAAGAAAAAAAGGTAGCCTTTTCCCTGGAGTTTGAGAGTTTTTCCAATTCATAATGGGACCTAAGAAACAGAGAAGGGACTGGCAACCATTGACCTGGGTAACTGGAGATGAGAAAGAAAGGGCTGTGTAGAGCAGCTGGGATCTGGACTGACCAGGGGAGAAAAAAAAAAAAGGAGGGAAGCTGAGATTTCTACAGGGTGGATTTGGCATGTGGGGTGGGATTTATTATCCACCACACATTTGTAACAGTGGTGGGTAATCTCAGAAACCCTGATCGGTTTGATATAACTGGCTCTGTGACCAGGGTTAGCTAAAGAGAACCCTGACAATGCAATTTGTAAGGCATACATTGTTTTATTAACAGATCTTCAAGAAAAGAAATGTTTAGCATGTGTTTTTAACATACTCCCTGATTTCAGAAACATTAAGCTATTTTGAAAAGATTGTCTTTGAATTGAGGAAACACAGAGTTAAATTTTTTAGTAGCCGTTGCATTTATGAATCCTATGAAAATTAATCATTCTATGTCTTCTAGTTGTATTCTTTCTTGGCTTAGACACAGAAATCAACCTGAATTTCTGTCTAAGCTCCAGCAATTACTGTCTGTGTGACCTGGGATAATTTTTCTTAACTTCTTTGAACCCCAGTTTTTTCACTTACAAGATGGAGATGACAGTATTATTATAGGGGTGAAAGTGATAAACCCATGACAAGATTGGGGCATAGAAGGTATCTAATAAACGGTAGCTAATTCTATTACTATTATTATTATTAAACATTGATTATATAGCTACTACATGTTAGCACTGTGTTGGTTGCTCAGTGCTATACCAAAGAAATATAATCCCTAGCTTCAAGAATTTACAGCCTAATTGACATACGCAAATAAAGATAGATACTAAATTAGTTTTTCCTGAAGTATATTTTTTAAAATCTTGGTTTTACAACATTCCTGAAAAAAGGCCTAGTAGTCAAACAAGTTTGGGAAGCGAAATTACAGTCCGTGGCCCTTTTAGAGATTCACAGTGCACAAGTAGTGGATATCGTGTTTGCAAGAAGTGTCACTTGTTTCTTTCCGTTAAATGAAGTGAATTAGACTCTCCTCTTGCTGAGCTGGTAGGCAGTTCAGTCTCAGTTATTACTGGATATTTTCTTCCTTCATGTTATACAGAGATCCCGTGGGACTGAAGTAGTGCCAGAATATCAAAAATTCCTGTCTTCGTGGAGCCTTCATTTAAAAGACACCCATTGTCCAAACCCACATATTTGATCCCTCAAGGTTTACGCTTTGAGGACTCTACGGCTTCTGTGCCACATATGGGGAATGGGAATGTTTGCCAGAACTGATATCGCTAGTGCTTAGAGTTCAGTCTCCTCTAGAGATGCCACCAGGCAACCCTTCTAGAGGAAAAGCCATCTTCTAGGATCAATAAACCTGTTGCCACCAATTCTGACTCAAAGCAACCCCATAAGGTTTCCAAGGCTGTAAATCTTTATGGAAGCAGAATACCACATCTTTCTCCCATGAACTGGCTGATGGGTTCAAACCACTGACCTTCCAGTCGGCAGCAGAGCACGTGACCACTCTGCCACCAGGAGCAATTATTGTTAGTTGTTGTTAGGTGCTGACGAGTTGATTCCAACTCATAGAGACCCTGTGTTCAACAGAATGAAACACTCCCGGGTTCTGTGCCATCCTCATAATAGTTGTTATGCTTGAGCCCATTGTTGCAGCCACTGTGTCAATCCATCTTATCGAGGGCCTTCTTTTTCACTGACCCTTTACTTTACCAAGCATGATGTCCTTCTCCAGGGACTGGTCCCTCCTGGTAACATGTCCAAAGTACGTGAGATTGAAGCCTTGCCATCCTTGCTTCTAAGGAGCATTCTGGTTGTTCTTCTTCCAAGGCAGATCTGTTTGTTCTTCTGGCAGTCCGTGGTATATTCAATATTCTTTCCCAACACCGCAATTCAAAAACGTCAATTCTTCTTCTGTCTTCCTGTTTCATTGTGCAGCTTTCACATGCATATGAGATGATTGGAAGGCTGTGGTCTTTGACCTTCATCACTAAGTGCTTCAAGTCCTCTTCACTTTCAGCAAGCAAGATTGTGTTATCTGCATATTGCAGGTTGTTGATTAGTTTTCCTCCAATCCTGATGCCCTGTTCTTTTTTATGTATTCCAGCTTCTCGGATTACCAGGAACAATGCCAAAACAAAACCAAACCCATTGCTCTGAGTCAATTCCAACTCATAGCCACCCTATAGGACAGAGTACAACTGCCCCACAGGGTTTCCAAGAAGCAGCTAGTTGATTCAAACTGCTGACCTTTTGGTTAGCCGCCAAGCTCTTAATCACTATGCCACCAATGTGTGTGTGTTGGCGGGGGGACAATATTGTATTTCCACATTTTACAAAGTGAATACCTAGCTCTTTCCCAGGAGTACGCTTCTTTCTTTCTCTTTGTCTACACCTCTCCTCTTACCCCCTAGCACAGTATCTGGAAGTTCATGTTTTAAGAAATAAAGCTGGGGGTAAACAACTATACATACCTTCTGAAGCAAGAGTGTATGAAAGGGCCTGCTATTTTCTTGGTTTGGGGAGTTGAACATGAATTGAGGATATTGTTTGAATCTCTGTAAATTATCCTGTTCCACATACTAGCATAGTAACTATACTTAAACCATCACTGCCCTAATTTAGTCCATATAACTTTATTTTTGGCCTAACAGCAGTAAGTAATAATAATAGTGAAGGTAATAATACCATATGGTATGTGATTAAATTATAAAATGAATGGTGTAGGTCAGTTATTCTAAAACTGTTTTAGTAACAGAACTCCTCAAATAAAATTTTGACAAAGTTTTGAGGTCTCTACACACAATAGATATAAGCAGTACAGTTGTTTCGGAAGCTGGAGAAACTCCCCCGGTTTGACTCTTTGCCTGTGGCCTCTCTTATCACCTGAGACAGCGGAGCATGAGTTGAAAGCCACCGGTTTAATTTGCTTGCCTAGGTAACTCCGGAAGGATGTGCCATAACTGACAACATTAATTGCCTGGGGGAAGAGAACTGAGTACTTGAGGAATAAAGGTGGGAAAGAAGCTTTTCTCCATAAATTCTTTTGTAGCTTTTGAATTTTAAACAACACGAGTGCATAGTTTATTAAATAAACTATTTTAAGATCAATGAAAAATAGGATTCCCTCCCCCGCCCCAAGTGTATATACACATGAGCATGCACAGAGATAATGAGAATGCTAGGATCCCACAGAATGGGCCGTTACCGTTGGCTCCGAAGGTCAAGGAAATGAGATGTGGGTTGAGCTTCCATGGAACAATAGATGATAGATTTGGAGGAGGGAGGGTGTTTCAGGAGGGCAATAGCGTGAGTGAAGTTTTGAAGTTGGAAATGAGCACAGTATGCTGGAAAACAGGATGCTGATCTCGATGGAGTAGAGAGTTTGGGGAGCAGTGGAAGGCTGCTAAGGCGTTGAGTGTGACCTTGATAATAATTTCCTACATATTTAAAGGAATTTATTGTTTAAAAAACTTTTTTTTTTTTCCATTCCTTATCTCATATGGAAACCCTGGTGGTGTAGTGGTTAAGAGCTACATCTTCTAAACAAAAGTTGGCAGTTTGAATCCACCAGTCACTCCTTGGAAATTCTATGGGGCAGTTCTACTCTGTCCTGTAGGGTCTCTATGAGTCAGAATCGACTCGACAGCAACGAGTTTGGTTTGGTTTTTATCTCATATAGGAGCCCTTTGTGCCATGGTGGTTAAGTGCTCAGCTGCTAACCAAAAGATTGGAGGTTCAAACCCACCAGCTGCCCCATGGGAGAAAAAAGTGGCAATCTGCTTCTGTGAAGATTTACAGCCTTGGAGACCCTGTGGGGCAGTCCTACTCTGTCCTATAGCGTCACTGTGAGTCAGAGTTGACTCAACGGCAACGAGTTTATCACACGTGATCCTGGCCACCTTCCGCCAAGTAGAAAGAGCAGATGTTCTCTTCATTTTATAGAAGGAATGGAGCCTCAGGGAGATTAAATGACATGCTTAAGGTTCTATGCTCCTGATCCATGGAGATGCATATCCTAAGTGCCTACTAAACATTTTCTCTGGATATCTCTCAGGTCTTGAAACTTGATTCTGCTTCTGTATCCCTTTATTCAGGCCAGTAGTGCCACCGTTCAACCAGAAATCCAAGCCTGGGGGAACTAGGAGTCATCCTAGACTCCCCACCACCTCTCACTCCCTGCTTCCTACTCTCTGCCTTCTATCAGATCATTAGAACCTTTCTATTTCCCCTCATAAAAGTCTTTTGATTACAATATAAACTTCCTCATTTTATTTCCCTGCCTGAAGTCCTTTTCCTATTAACATAAAGTTCAAACCTTTTGGCGTGACATTGTCACGTCTTTCGTAATCTGACATTTGCTTTTTATCTAGCCTCCCTTTTTTACTACATCTGTATAAATACGCTTTGACCACATTAAACCATTTGCCATTACCCAAATATGCTATTTCCTCACCTACCTGTGTGTTTTTCCAAATGTTGTTCACTCTGCGTGGAATGAACTCAAATTGCTCCAAATTGGTCTGAATTCCTCCTTACCCTTCAAGACTTTATTTCGTGATGGTTAGCCCTCTCTGACCTCCTCAAGCAGGAGTAGGGTTCAGGGAGGCTGAAGTGTACCTCTTTAATGCTTTGCTCTCGTAGCTTGTCCTACCATGACTCATTTGTTTATTTACATGTCTCTTTCATTTGTTTGGGAGCTCCTGAACGGCAGTGACTGTTCTATTTATTATATCCCAGCCTTATTACAGGGAGTCTTACATAGAATATCTTGCAGAAGTTTTCACTGACTGGATAAATGAATGATGCACAGGGATACAGTTGGAAGATGTTTCCCATGGTCAGCATGGTTGGTGATTAGTTTCAATATGTTAGCGGCTGTCGAGTCAGCCCACAACTCATGACGACCTCATGCACAGTGGGATCAGACTGTTGTGATCCACAGAATTTTCATTGGCTGATTTCTGGAAGCAGATTGCCAGGCGTTTCTTCCTAGTCCATCTCAGTCTGGGTGATCTCCTGAAGCCTGTACAGCATCATAGCAACATGCAAGCCTCCACTGACAGGCCGGTGGCTACAGAGGAGGTGCGTTGGCCAAGAATCGAGCCTGGCTCTCCTGCATGGAAGGCGAGAATTTTACCATTGAATCCCCACTGCCCCCATATGTGCCATGATGATAGAGTTATATTCTTGTTCAACGTTATTCACTTGCCCCTTCTTCTTGAACGGATTATTCACCCCCGTTCCACTGAGTTTGGGCTTGATCACGTGTTATGAGCAAACGGGACCTACGCCATGCCCAAGCTGAAGCTTTAAGAGGTTTCCTCACTCTTTGGCTCTGGCACAAGAACAACACACCTCAGGTCTGGGCTGCTCCTTTTAACCCTGGAGCTGGGATGAATAGACTTGTGCAGCATAGCTACAGGGAACTTTAGCCTACGTGTAACGCGAGTGAGAAATGAACTTTTGTATTTTGTATGTTACTGAGATAGTTGGATTTTTATCTTAGCAGAGCTGATTAATGATTATAATGATAACAAAAGCAGGGGTGTTTACAAGAAACATTTTAAATGGGGCAGTTGGTGAAGCTTACAAAAAGAAGTTCTGAGCATTTTGAGTGTGTGATGGTGTTAGGACACCTCCATGTGGTGATATAAGGCCATTGGGATCCTGTCTCTTAGCAGAGTGTCTGGAATATCACAGTAAGCACTCGACAAATGTTTTCTGTACTGAACTACTGAATGGGAGATTAGGTGAAGGGTCAGAGCTGGAGATAAAGGTTTTAGAGCCATCATTATAAGATAATAGGATTTTCTACCTGATTTAAAAAAGGTATCTGAGCAGCAGAGCAGAGGACCAAGGACTGAGGTTTGTGGGATGCACTTGGCGGGATCTAGAAAGAAGAAAAGTTGTTACATAGAGAATAAACAGTCAGAGAAACAGTGACACAGTATCACAGGAACCAGATGTCTCGGTCATCTAATGCTTCTATAACAGAAATACCACAAGCGGATGGCTCTAACAAAGAGAAATTTATTCTCTCACAGTCCAGTTGGCTGGAAGTCCAAATTCAGGGCGCCAGCTCCAGGGGTAGTCTTTCTCTTTCTGTTGGCTCTGGAGAAAGGTTCTTGTCATCAATCTTCCAGTGGTCTAGGGGCTTCTCTGCACGGGAACCTAGGCTCCAAAGGATGCGCTCTGCTCCTGGCGCTGCTTTCTTGGTAGTATGAGGTCCCCCATCTCTCTGTTTGCTTCTCTCTTTTATACCTCAAAAGAGATTGGCTTAAGACACTATCTAATCTTGTCGATCTCATAAATATAACTGCCACTAATCCTTCACAGTGATAGGATTTACAACACTTAGGAAAATCTCATCAAGTGACAAAATGGTGGACCATCATACAATACTGGCAATCATGGCCTAACCGAGTTGACGCATATTTTGGGGGGACATGATTCAATCCACAGTATCAGAGGAGAAAACTGTTAAGAAACTTGGGGTGGTCAACAGCCTCAAATGTGGCAAAGATCCAACAGAAAGATGACTGTGGAAAGACAGAAGTCCTAAGATTTCTTTAAAACAAAATCCATTGCCATACAGTCAATTCTGACTCGTAGCAGCCCCATATGACAGAGTAGAACTGCCTCATAGGGTTTCCAAGGAGTGGTTGGTAGATTCAAACCACCAATCTTTGGTTAGCAGCCTGAGATCTTAACCACTGCTCCCCAGGGCCCTGTATTTTATATAGAGTCCCTAGTTAGAACAAACGATTAACACACTTGCTACCAAACCAAAGTTTGGTGGTTTGAGTTCACTTACAGGCATCTAGGAAGAAAGGCCTGGTAAACTATTTCCAAAAATCCACCATCAAAAAACTCTGCAGAGTACAGTGCTACCCTGCAAACATTGGGTTGCCATGAGTTGGGATATCTAGAGAGAGATAGCCTTCCTCAAAAATATGACTGAACCAGTATATTTCTATCCAGCTTTTAAATAATTCTCACAGTGAGACCAAATGGCTTCCCCAGTCCTAAAATGTCATATGATTTCCACCCTTGTGCCCTCATTAACCCATAATAGTAGAGCCATTTTGGTTTTCTTTTGTGATTTGACTCTTTCTCGCTTCCTGCATAACTTTTTTGTTTGTTTTCTTTTCAGTCTTCGTTTCAGGCCTTCTGCTGACTTTCATGCTGCTATAACTGGCCAAAGAACCACAATTTTTCTGTCTTACGGAACCAGAGCTGTCAGTGAGGTTATGCTCTGATTTTAAAAAAAAAAAAAAAAACATATAGTTACCTGGGAAAACCCTGGTAGTGTAGTGTTTCAGTGCTATGGCTCCTAACCAAAAGGCTGGCAGTTTGAATCCACCAGCTGCTCCTTGGAGACTCTATGGGGCAGTTCTGCTCTGTCCTGTAGGGTTGCTATGAGTTGGAATTGACTCGGTGGCAACAGGTTTGGTTTTTTTTTTTTTTTTTTTTGTAGTCACCTGATGGATCTCCACATGCATTGCACACATCCTGAACTCTTGCTTGTGATTTTACTGCAACCTGCTCTTCCCATTAGGCACTCAAATGGCCCTACTGTTCGGGGGCCCTTCTTGTTCTCAGCCCTATCATGTTCTATTGGGAGAAAGATGTGGCATTTGCTTCCACAGGATTCGCAGCCTTGGAAACTCAGTGGGACATTTCTACTCTGTCCTATGGGGTCGCTATGAGTTGGAGTCAACTCCATGGCATTGGGTATGGGGATCATATTCTATGTAACTTCTTTTTACCACTCCCCACTTCATTTTGCAAGTGATGAAATAAAAAATTGGTAGTGCTTCCTGTATGCAATGGTACCAGAGATATACTGAAATATTCTTTCATCTGCTTTTTTTTGAGCACTAGCACTTTGAGTTTAAATTGACTGACTTCACCAATATTACATGTAAAAGACAGCTTTTATAAATTGTGTTATTCTTTTAAATTTTCTTTTTTTTATTACATAGCTTGCATTATGTTTAATTTTAAGTGTATTATTTTCTTACCAGACTCAAAGGTAGGGTAAAATAAAGGCAACCCCAATATATGATTAATTGTAAATGAATTATTATGAAATAAATGTATATAGCCAGTCACAGACAGCTCAATGTTATGCTCTTAAATTGAAACCACTCAGTGGGTAGCATATGTATATGGGAACCACATAGAAGCCCTGTGGGCTGCTAACCGAAACCACCAGCTGCTCCACAGGAGAAAAATGTGGCAGTCAGCTTCCATAGAGATTACAGCCTTGGAAACCCTGTGAGGTGGTTCTCCTCTGTCCTATAGGGTTGCTATGAGTTGGAATTGATACAACAGCAACGGGTTTTTATGGGAACCACGTTAGCAGACAATTTGATTAAAAATTTTTATTAAAATGTATTAATAGTTTACGGAACACTAATTTATAAAGACAACTATGATTTAAAAAGAGATTATTGTTCAATTTATAAAAATGATTCTATGTATTGAAAAGCAAGGTGCAAGATATTCACATACTGCTTCCCATTGTACTGCTGCTGCTGAAGTTTTTTTTTAATTAATTTTTATTAAGCTTCAAGTGAACATTTACAAATCCAATCAGTCTGTCACATATAAGTTTACATACATCTTACTCCCTTCTCCCACTTGCTCTCCCCCTATTGAGTCAGCCCTTTCAGTCTCTCGTTTCGTGACAATTTTGCCAGCTTCCCTCTCTCTCTATCTTCCCATTCCCCCTCCAGACAAGAGTTGCCAACACACTCTCCAGTGTCCACCTGATTTAATTAGCTCACTCTTCATCAGCATCTCTCTCCCCCCCGCTGACCAGTCCCTTTCATGTCTGATAAGTTGTCTTCGGGGATGGTTCCTGTCCTGTGCCAACAGAAGGTCTGGGGAGCATTGCCGCCGGGATTCCTCCAGTTGCAGTCAGACCCTTAAGTATGGTCTTTTTATGAGAATTTGGGGTCTGCATCCCACTGATCTCCTGCTCCCTCAGGAGTTCTCTGTTGTGCTCCCTGACAGGGCAGTCATCGATTGTGGCCGGGCACCAACTAGTTCTTCTGGTCTCAGGATGATGTAGGTCTCTGGTTCATGTGGCCCTTTCTGTCTCTTAGGCTCTTAGTTGTTGTGTGACCTTGGTGTTCTTCATTTTCCGTTGCTCCAGGTGGGCTGAGACCAATTGATGCATCTTAGATGGCCGCTTGTTAGCATTTAAGACCCCAGACGCCACATTTCAAAGTGGGATGCAGAATGTTTTCATAATAGAATTATTTTGCCAATTGACTTAGAAGTCCCCTCAAACCATGTTCCCCAGACCCCCGCCCCTGCTCCGCTGACCTTTGAAGTATTTATTTTATCCCGGAAACTTCTTTGCTTTTAGTCCAGTCCAATTGAGCTGACCTTCCATGTATTGAGTGTTGTCTTTCCCTTCACCGAAAGCAGTTCTTATCTACTGATTAATCAATAAAAAACCCTCTCTCTCCCTCCCTCCCTTGCCCCTTCGTAACCACAAAAGTATGTGTTCTTCTCAGTTTTTACTATTTCTCAAGATCTTATAATAGTGGTCTTATACAATATTTGTCCTTTTGCCTCTGACTAATTTCACTCAGCATAATGCCTTCCAGGTTCCTCCATGTTATGAAATGTTTGACAGATTCGTCACTGTTCTTTATCGATGTGTAGTATTCCATTGTGTGAATATACCACAATTTATTTACCCATTCATCCCTTGACGGACACCTTGGTTGCTTCCAGCTTTTTGCTATTGTAAACAGAGCTGCAATAAACATGGGTGTGCATATATCTGTTTGTGTGAAGGCTCTTGTATCTCTAGGGTGTATTCCGAGGAGTGGGATTTCTGGGTTGTATGGTAGTTCTATTTCTAACTGTTTAAGATAACGCCAGATAGATTTCCAAAGTGGTTGTACCATTTTACATTCCCACCAGCAGTGTATAAGAGTTCCAATCTCTCCGCAGCCTCTCCAACATTTATTATTTTGTGTTTTTTGGATTAATGCCAGCCTAGTTGGTGTGAGATGGAATCTCATCATAGTTTTAATTTGCATTTCTCTAATGGCTAATGATCGGGAGCATTTTCTCATGTATCTGTTGGCTGCCTGAATATCTTCTTTAGTGAAATGTGTGTTCATATCCTTTGCCCACTTCTTGATTAGGTTCTTTGTCTTTTTGTGGTTGAGTTTTGACAGAATCATGTAGATTTTAGAGATCAGGCGCTGGTCTGAGATGTCATAGCTGAAAATTCTTTCCCAGTCTGTAGGTGGTCTTTTTACTCTTTTGGTGAAGTCTTTAGATGAGCATAGGTGTTTGATTTTTAGGAGCTCCCAGTTATCTGGTTTCTCTTCATCATTTTTGGTAATGTTTTGTATTCTGTTTATGCCTTGTATTAGGGCTCCTAGGGTTGTCCCTATTTTTCCTTCCATGATCTTTATCGTTTTAGTCTTTATGTTTAGGTCTTTGATCCACTTGGAGTTAGTTTTTGTGCATGGTGTGAGGTATGGGTCCTGTTTCATTTTTTTGCAAATGGATATCCAGTTATGCCAGCACCATTTGTTAAAAAGACTATCTTTTCCCCAATTACCTGACACTGGTCCTTTGTCAAATATCAGCTGCTCATACGTGGATGGATTTATATCTGGGTTCTCAATTCTGTTCCTTTGGTCTATGTGCCTGTTGTTGTACCAGTACCAGGCTGTTTTGACTACTGTGGCTGTATAATAGGTTCTGAAGTCAGGTAGAGTGAGGCCTCCCACTTTCTTCTTTTTCAGTAATGCTTTGCTTATCCGGGGCTTCTTTCCCTTCCATATGAAATTGGTGATTTGTTTCTCTATCTCCTTGAAATGTGACATTGGAATTTGGATCGGAATTCCGTTATATGTATAGATGGCTTTTGGTAGAATAGACATTTTTACTATGTTAAGTCTTCCTATCCATGAGCACGGTATGTTTTTCCACTTAAGTATGTCCTTTTGAATTTCTTGTAGTAGAGCTTTGTAGTTTTCTTTGTATAGGTCTTTTACATCCTTGGTAAGATTTATTTCTAAGTATTTTATCTTCTTGGGGGCTACTGTGAATGGTATTGATTTGGTTATTTCCTCTTCGGTGTTCTTTTTGTTGATGTAGAGGAATCCAAGTGATTTTTGTATATTTATCTTATAACCTGAGACTCTGCCAAACTCTTCTATTAGCTTCAGTAGTTTTCTGGAGGATTCCTTAGGGTTTTCTGTGTATAAGATCATGTCATCTACAAATAGTGATAACTTTACTTCCTCCTTGCCAATCCGTATGCCTTTTATTTCTTTGTCTAGCCTAATTGCCCTGGCTAGGACTTCAAGAACGATGTTGAATAAGAGCGGTGATAAAGGGCATCCTTGTCTGGTTCCCGTTCTCAAGGGAAATGCTTTCAGGTTCTCTCCATTTAGAGTGATATTGGCTGTTGGCTTTGCATAGATGCCCTTTATTATGTTGAGGAATTTTCCTTCAATTCCTATTTTGGTAAGAGTTTTTATCATAAATGGGTGTTGAACTTTGTCAAATGCCTTTTCTGCATCTATTGATAAGATCATGTGGTTTTTATCTTTTGTTTTATTTATGTGATGGATTACATTAATAGTTTTTCTGATATTAAACCAGCCTTGCATACCTGCTATAAATCCCACTTGATCAGGGTGAATTATTTTTTTGATGTGTTGTTGGATTCTATTGACTAGAATTTTGTTGAGGATTTTTGCATCTATGTTCATGAGGGATATAGGTCTATAATTTTCTTTTTTTGTAATGTCTTTACCTGGTTTTGGTATCAGGGAGATGGTAGCTTCATAGAGTGAGTTGGGTAGTATTCCGTCATTTTCTATGCTTTGAAATACCTTCAGTAGTAGTGCTGTTAAGTCTTCTCTGAAAGTTTGGTAGAACTCTGCAGTGAAGCCGTCCGGGCCAGGTCTTTTTTTTGTTGGAAGTTTTTTGATTACCGTTTCAATCTCTTTTTTTGTTATGGGTCTATTTAGTTGTTCTACTTCTGAATGTGTTAGTTTAGGTAGGTAGTGTTTTTCCAGGAATTCATCCATTTCTTCTAGGTTTGCAAATTTGTTAGAGTACAATTTTTCGTAGTAATCTGAAATGATTCTTTTAATTTCATTTGGTTCTGTTGTGATGTGGTCCTTCTCGTTTCTTATTCAGGTTATTTGTTTCCTTTCCTGTATTTCTTTAGTCAGTCTAGCCAATGGTTTATCAATTTTGTTAATTTTTTCAAAGAACCAGCTTTTGGCTTTGTTAATTCTTTCAATTGTTTTTCTGTTCTCTAATTCATTTAGTTCAGCTCTAATTTTTATTATTTGTTTTCTTCTGGTGCCTGATGGGTTCTTTTGTTGCTCACTTTCTATTTGTTCAAGTTGTCGGGACAGTTCTCTGATTTTGGCTCTTTCTTCTTTTTCTATGTGTGCATTTATCGATATAAATTGGCCTCTGAGCACTGCTTTTGCTGTGTCCCAGAGGTTTTGATAGGAAGTATTTTCATTCTCGTTGCATTCTATGAATTTCCTTATTCCCTCCTTGATGTCTTCTATAACCCAGTCTTTTTTCAGGAGGGTATTGTTCAGTTTCCAAGTATTTGATTTCTTTTCCCTAGTTTTTCTGTTATTGATTTCTAGTTTTATTGCCTTGTGGTCTGAGAAGATGCTTTGTAATATTTCGATGTTTTGGACTCTGCAAAGGTTTGTTTTATGACCTAATATGTGGTCTATTCTAGAGAATGTTCCATGTGCGCTAGAAAAAAAAGTATATTTTGCAGCAGTTGGGTGGAGAGTTCTGTATAAGTCAATGAGGTCAAGTTGGTTGATTATTGTAAGTAGGTCTTCCGTGTCTCTGTTGAGCTTCTTACTGGATGTCCTGTCCTTCTCCGAAAGTGGTGTGTTGAAGTCTCCTAGTATAATTGTGGAGGTGTCTATCTCACTTTTCAATTCTGTTAAAATTTGATTTATGTATCTTGCAGCCCTGTCATTGGGTGCATAAATATTTAATATGGTTATGTCTTCCTGATGAATTGTCCCTTTTATCATTATATAGTGTCCTTCTTTATCCTTTGTGGTGGTTTTAAGTCTAAAGTCTATTTTGTCAGAAATTAATATTGCTACTCCTCTTCTTTTTTGCTTATTGTTTGCTTGATATATTTTTTTCCATCCTTTGAGTTTTAGTTTGTTTGTGTCTCTAAGTCTAAGGTGTGTCTGTTGTAGGCAGCATATAGATGGATCGTGTTTCTTTATCCAGTCCGTGACTCTCTGTCTCTTTATTGGTGCATTTAGTCCATTTACATTCAGCGTAATTATAGATAAGTAAGTTTTTAGTGCTGTCATTTTGATGCCTTTTCATGTGTGTTGTTGGCCATTTCATTTTTGCACATACTTTTTTTGTGCTGAAACGTTTTTCTTATTAAATTGTGAGGTCCTCATTTTCATAGTGTTTGACTTTATGTTAGTTGGGTCGTTATGTTTTTCTTGGCTTTTATCCTGAGTTATGGAGTTGATATTCCTTTTTGTGGTTACCTTATTATTTACCCCTATTTTCCTAAGTAAAAACCTGACTTGTATTGTTCTATATCGCCTTGTATCACTCTCCATCTGGCAGTTCAATGCCTCCTGTATTTAGTCCCTCTTTTTGATTATTGTGATCTTTTACCTATTGACTTCCATGATTCCCTGTTATGTGTATGATTTTATTTATTTATTTATTTTAAAAAATTAATCTTAATTTGTTTGTTTTTGTGATTTCCCTATTTGAGTTGATATCAGGACGTTCTGTTTTGTGACCTTGTATTGTGTTGGTACCTGATATTTTTGGTTTTCTGACCAAACAATCTCCTTTAGCATTTCTTGTAGCTTTGGTTTGGTTTTTGCAAATTCTCTAAACTTGTGTTTATCTGTAAATATCTTAATTTTGCCTTCATATTTCAGAGAGAGTTTTGCTGGATATATGATCCTTGGCTGGCAGTTTTTCTCCTTCAGTGATCTGTATATGTCGTCCCATTCCCTTCTTGCCTGCATAGTTTCTGCTGAGTAGTCTGAACTTATTCTTATTGATTCTCCCTTGAAGGAAACCTTTCTTTTCTCCCTGGCTGCTTTTAAAATTTTCTGTTTATCTTTGTTTTTGGCAGGTTTGATGATAATATGTCTTGGTGTTTTTCTTTTTGGATCAGTCTTAAATGGGGTTCAATGAGCATCCTGGATAGATATCCTTTCGTCTTTCATGATGTCAGGGAAGTTTTGTGTCAGGAGTTCTTCAACTATTTTCTCTGTGTTTTCTGTCCCCCCTCCCTGTTCTGGGACTCCAATCACTCACAAGTTATCCTTCTTGATAGAGTCCCACATGATTCTTAGGGTTTCTTCATTTTTTTTAATTCTTTTATCTGATTTTTTTTCAGCTATGTTGATGTTGATTCCCTGGTCCTCCAGATGTCCCAGTCTGCATTCTAATTGCTCGAGTCTGCTCCTCTGACATCCTATTGTGTTGTCTCATTCTGTAATTTTATTGTTAATCTTTTGGATTTCTACATGCTGTCTCTCTATGGATTCTTGCAACTTATTAATTTTTCCACTATGTTCTTGAATAATCTTTTTGAGTTCTTCAACAGTTTTATCAGTGTGTTCCTTGGCTTTTTCTGCAGTCTGCGTTATTTCATTTGTGATGTCTTGAAGCATTCTGTAAATTAGTTTTTTATATTCTGTATCTGATAATTCCAGGATTGTATCTTCGTTTGGGAAAGATTTTGATTCTTTTGTTTGGGGGGTTGGAGAAGCTGTCATGGTCTGCTTCTTTATGTGGTTTGATATACACTGCTGTCTCCGAGCCATCACTGGGAAACTAGTTTTTCCAGAAAATCCGCTAAAAAAAAAATGCAGTCAGATCCCTATCAGAGTTCTCCCTCTGGCTCAGGGTATTCGGATGTTAATGGAGCCGCCTGGGGAGGGTTGGGGAGGGATCAGAGAGCTAGGAGAGTAGCACCTCAGAATATAGCCAGAGTTGCTTGTCTTGCTTGGAATGACTATTATATCTGAGATTTCCGCGGGGCAGGTCGCCTATGTGTACTGGCTGTGTGGAGATTGCCCCCGGGGGGTCTGGCCCGCTTGAGTCACGGTCAGATCCTCCGCTGTCAGCCCCACCCTCTAGGTTAAGGCTCCCCTACTGGGACGGTGCAGTCCCGACTCAAAAATCAGTCGCTGCCTCCCGGGGGCTCCCCGTCCCGCCAGCCATGTCGCGCGCCGCCCCCGCGAACCACCTGGGACCCCCCGGGGTCAATTCAGGGGGATGGAGCTGCTTCCCGCGCTGACGGCACGCCACGCCTGCGCCCGCCAAAATCCCAGTGGGACGGCTCCCCGGCTGGGACGCTGCTCTCCCCACTCCAAGACCTGTCACTGCCTTCCGGTGACTTCTCCCACCAGCTGCGCCGCTGCGAACTGGGTGGGTGCCGCCCACGCAAACCGGATGGGCCCCCCCCGGGGTTAATTCAGGGGGATGTAGCTGCTCCCCGCGCTCATGCCACGCCCGCGCCCGCCAAAATCCCGGCGGGACAGCTCCCTGGCTGGGACGCTGCTCTCCCCGCTCCAAAACCTGTCTCTGTCTCCCGGGGACGTCTCCCACCGGCTGTGCCGCCGCACTGCCTGCGCTAACTGGCTGGGCGCCGCCCATGCGAACCGGCTCGGCCCCCCCCTGGGGTCAACTCAGGGGGATGTACCTGCTCCCCGTGCTCACGCCACGCCCGAGCCCGCCAAAATCTCGGCGGGACGGCTTCCCGGCTGGGACGCTGCTCTCCCCGCTCCAAGACCAGTCGCTGCCTCCCGGGGACTTCTCCTACCGGCTGCGCCGCCACGCGGCCCGCGCGAACCGGCTGGGCCCCCTCCCGGAATGAGTTCGGGGGCTAGGGCTGGGCCGCTTGTCTGTGCCGTCTGCCCCGCTGGGCTCTGCCCTGAATCGGGCTCCGCAGGTCACCTGACTGGTACGCTGGCTCCAGCCTCTGAAAACAATCGCTGCCTCCCCGTATTTGTTCGTTCTCCGTCTCTAAATCTGTGTTTGTTGTTCAGAGTTCGTAGATTGTTATGTATGTGATCGATTCACTTGTTTTTCCGAGTCTTTGTTGCAAGAGGGATCCGCGGTAGCGTCCACCTAGTCCGCCATCTTGGCCCCACCTCCTGCTGAAGTTTTCATATTTGACTGAGTATATAATAAAGTAAAAATGGGAGAAAGTTTTAACAACCTGAAATGGGACAAAAGATGCCTCCACTATCAAATGCCATTGTATGTTTTCATGTGTATATAATATCAGTCACTATTTTAAAACTGATAATGGATTGACATAGTTGCCTCTGACATTTTTATTCTTCTTCGTTGGATAAATAAATGTTTATTCTATGAGAAAATGCTCAACTCTTTTGATATCCCTTTTTCTAGGGCTTCCAAATCAGTTTTAAGATGATAAGGCAATACTTTTCATCTTTAGTGTTGGAACAGAAAATTGAAACATGGTGTTTTTTCCCATAAGGGTCTTACATTTTAAATAAACAGCAGTGGCAAGGCAACTTAGGACTTGAACTTACTAATACATAATTTTTTAGTTAGAAAAATTATTAATTTTTTCCATCATAATTATGAAAAGCATTTAGATGTGTTATACCTGCTTTTAAATATTATTCCTCAGTAACTGGGAAAAATAATGTAATTGGCTTTTAACTGTTTTAACGGGAAAAAAAAGGTTGTTTTAAAAATTAGCTGTTGGTAGCAACCAGATTGGTATCAGTTGCCAGCAAACAAGGCAAAGCATATGCACAAAATACTCATGATTACTTGACAATAAATCATGTTAATGATTATGCTCAAAATTATCCAATGAGGATGGCACTCCTCGTTTGTGGAACGTGGATGTGGAAAATAACAAAGGTGGAGGCTCATCAGATCCATTGTCCGTATGTGCACGGCTTCTACAGATTCTGTTGTCATTGTTTTCATGCAGATATTTCCTCCGTATTGCCTAATGGAGGAAATAAATCAGTTGATCTGGTCAAGTTATATGCATCTGTTACTCAAAATCATGATAAATATGTATTACTTCAAAACCTGCTTTTGAAAATGGTTGACCATTTCTTTTTTGAAACACATCTTTATTCGGGGTTCAAACTTAAATGTGCAACAGTATGGGAAAGATGAAATAATTTATGGTGTGTTTATGTAGCAAAAGACCATGGAGCTACTATATGTACACATAGGAAATATATGAAGAAAGGACATAAAAATGGGAGAGGAGAGAGCTGTACTAGATCTGCCTAAATCAGTTGGAAGAGCTCTTTTAATGCAAATTAAGTCATGAGGGCTTTAGGGAGAGGAATTTGCAGTCTGAACTTAATATTTTAAGAGGTGGAACACTTCTAGTTGAAGACAAGGTCCAGAGTGTGGTGATGGAAAAGTAAGGCTGCATGGAAGCGGGGTCGTTGGGGTTGAGAAAGGCAGGTGACTGTGAGATTAGGTAGTTGGATGTGTTGCCTACATGAATGTGAAAACTCTCAAGACAGTAGCAGGAGTTGTGATGTATACGGCATCTGATTCTGGATTGGAAGGTTGAGGGTTCGAGTTCCTTTGTGGTCTCTCTCCCTTAAAAAAATACGTTGCCATCGAGTAGATTTCAATTCAGAGCAACCCCATAGGGCAGAGTAGAACTGACCCCACAGGGTTGCCAAGGCTGTAAATCTTTGTGGCTGATGGGTTTCAACCACCATCTTTCGGTAGCAGTTGAGCTGCTTAACTACTGTGCCACCAGGACTCCTTCTCTCTACTTTAGTGATCTAAAATACTCAAGTTTGTTAGTTACGTCCCAATTAACACCCCTTGGCTTAATGGGCTAGTGGTTAAGAGCTCAGCTGTTAATCGGACAGTGGCAGTTCAAACCCACCAGCTGGTCTGCGGGAGGAAGATGTGGGAGTCTGCTTGTGTAAAGATCACGGCCTTGGAAACCCTGTGGGGCAGTTACACTCTGTCTTACGGGGTTGCATCGACTCCACAGCAATGGTTGTTTTTCCTTAACTTTGGCCTGAGCAATTGAAAGACATTGAAGTTCTCTGAGTTCAACCAACCAGCCAACCAACCAAACCCGTTGCTGTCAGCAAGTCCTGACTCGTAGTGGCACTAAAGGGCACAATAGAACTGCCCTATAGGGGTTCAAAGGCTGTCTGAAAGTCTTTATGGAAGCTGACTGCCACGTCTTTCTCCCACGGAGCAGCCGATGGGCCTGACCCACTGACCTGGTGGATTTGAGCCACTGACCTGGTGGGTTCTAATCATCAGCTGCTTAACCAATGCCCCACCAGGGCTCCTTAAAAAAAAAAAAAAGAAAAGACTTGGTAAAAGCAATACTTTACAAATTAATCTAGAGAAGGTGTTCAGAATGGATTAAAAGTAAGATGCTACAGGCATGAAGACTATAAGAAGTTCAAACCAAGAACCCACTGTCGTCAAGTTGATTCCAACTCATAGTGGCCCCACAGGGTTTCCAAGGCTGTAAATCTCTACAGAAGTAAACTGCCACATCTTTCTCCTGCAGAGATGCTGGTGGTTTCGAACAACCAACCTTTTAGTTAGCAGTCGGTCGCTTTAGCCACTATGCCGCCAGGGTAGTAATTCAGTCATGGGGAAAAAAAAAAAAAAAAAAAAAAACTCGACAGAGCTGAGACACTAATTCTGGAAATGAGGGATGAAAAAGAAAATGAAACCATCAGTATAAAATAGAAAGCAATCACAGCCACTAGAGATAGCAAGCACTCAGAAGCTTGTCTTAGAAGGAGGGTGATACTCAAAATCCTTACCAGTCTATACAGTGGAGGCACTCCCTTATCAAAACTAGTGACCAACCATTCAGAAGGGACACCAGCCGTACACAACACGTATGGCCACTCTGGGTCAGTCCACTGACTAGCAGCCCTGCCCACAAGGTCCGCATGGATATTAACCGCCCAGACAATTCATTATATGTTTTTAAAGGAATATATCCTCTATGAAAAATTTCAGAAGCGTTCTAAAAATTGAGCTAGGTGATATGACAAAGCCATACAGTTAATAAATGGTTGATTTAGAATTCAAATGCTATTTGTTGCTCCCAAACTCTTCCTACTCCACCTGGGATAAAAGTAACAAAGCTTCTCTTTATCCTTCTCTCCCTCTTTATCTTTTTCTCCTACCCTCTTTTACTTCCTTCATTTAAAAAAAAAAAAAAAAAACACTGTAGGAGAAGCTGTATAATCAAGCCGTTTCTATTACAGTAGTCCTGTCTGCTTTTATGCCTGTTTTTCATTCCATGTCTTTAGTCTTCCGCTTTAACATAGACGCGGTATCTTATGCTAAAACACAGTGAAACCTGTGAGAGCCAGGACCGCATTGATTTTCTGGGCCTTGCAAGTTTTCCGCCTTTGACAGGGCACAGTCTGACCTCTTTTCTATCGCTATTAGTGGAAAATATTTGAGTTCTTCTTCTCTGATAGGTTTCGCCGTACACGGGTTCCAGCTTTCACCAGTTTTACTGTAATAGGAAATTAATACACAGAAGGGAACTTTTTTTAGAATTTTGCTGAGAAATTACAGTAGCTTCTTATTCTCCGGCTGTGCTTTTCCAGCTCCATGGAATGACAAAAAAAAAAAAAAAAAAACCCAAACAACTCTTAGGACAGAATTTTAGAAAATAATTTCAATAAAAAGGGCTCTTGAATGGGTTGTATTTTGGCTCTTCATGCAACTGGAAGAGCTAGAATTACTATCACAACTAATTGTCACTGTTCAGAATGGATATACTAAGACTTAGGTGAAATTTCGTCAGATTTTAAAGTGTCAAAATGTGTCCCTTTAATGGCTTAGGAAGATGTCCGGATCATATTTATACACGGTTTTTTATACTTTCGAAAGTATCTGGGCTGTAGAATTGCGAGTAAATATAAAAATGTAATATCAGTTACTGTTTCACATAAGGATATACTGGGATCAAAGTCCTTTTCCTCCTTTTAACTACAGAATTCAGAATTCTAAGGCTCTGAAGCTGCGCCTCTTAGTTCATAGTAACAGTCACCCTTTTACACATTTTGAAATTTTACTTACGGTTTGAATTACATACTTTTAGCCACAAAAAGTGTAAGTTAGTGCTTCCGACAATACCTTTCAGAATGACTGTCGGCTCTGTCACAAGGACTTTATCTCATTTTAATTCTGAACAACTCTTATGAAGTATGTAATGTTCCATTCTGTAAAAAGGAAATCAAGACAGGACTTTTAAGGTCAAGGCCACACAGCTGCAAGAGCAAAGGCAGGAATGGAACTCAGATCTTCAGTTCAAAAGCTCACCCAGCCTCCACTGCTAACGAAAGAGTATGATACAGACCAGAAACAACATCTTTTCCTGAGCCAAACTTTTTCAAATGTATAATTTCCCATATGCTTCTTCTGTATAAAAATATTTCATGGCAATGTCTACCTCAGTATGACGCGAAGAAATACAACATCAATGTAAATATTTTAAATTCACCTCAAACGCCAAGAATTTTGTCTTACTTGCCATGATGAAGAAAGAGAATTTAAAATGAAGTAACATCATTGTGTTCATTTGTAAATAACATATTGCAGCCAACTGTTTCTTAATTGCCCAGACTGTTGATAAAGAATCCAGCCCTGCTGCTTTCCACAGACAATTTGCTTTGGATCAGACCAGGCAATTCAAATAAGACTAATTACAGAGCAACCCTTTTATGTGAATTCCTGTTTATCATGGGGGAGAAAACCCCTGTCTAAAAGGTTAGGTACTTTCCTCTGATTTCTACCTGAAACGTAATACCTATTACCTGGCCTGAAGATATGTTACTTGAATGAATTTTGATTGAATAAAAATGAATATGATTATACAGTGTTGAAAAAGATTTGTATACATTTCATTGCTTTTAAGGTTTATTTGCTGGTATAAACTATGTTAATTTTGTATTTTTTAATTAAAAGTTAGAACAGATGTGGAAGCTTTACTTAAAGCAGTATTTTCACTGAAATAAGCAGTGTCACTGAATGATTATTTTCTATAACAGGAACTTCTATATTAATAGATAAACGCGTCTTTGTCAGAAAGAAACTAAGACTTTAGGAAGTCTTCACTGTATCAGGGGATTTGCTGTAACATGATATCATTGTATTTATGATTTTATGGTGTTAAAATGAATATTAAATGAAACAAAATTCCCCAGGATTCCTCAGGAGGCAGCTAAGTACATAGCATTTTGTACAGATGGTTGGAAGGCACAATTTTACACCATCACTGCGTCCATACCCTTGAACGATTTAGACTGCAGACAGCATTTCTTTGAATTTTTCATTAAACCAGACGTCTTGAAATATGAATTCCTTTTACGTTTCTGTGAGTTTTGGCTAAAAGCACCCCAGTGAATAAATCATACAATACTACGTGTCACCAGCACTTGTGAATATTTCTGCTTTGTTATTCTGTTCTCAGTAGAGCACCATTGATTATCAAACTCAGCGGAGAGCATTTTATGATCATACATCTCCATTAGCTCCTGGTCTGACTACCATAGATTTTTCTGGTGAAGCCTGCATTATGTATTAGGAAGCCTATCTCTTCAACAGAAAGTTTGATTCCATTTTTTTCTAAGGCTAGAACCCTTATAATGTATTATATATAAAGATTCTTATCTTTCACATGTAAAAATAGGCTGCAGTGTCTTTGTGTAACTGAAATGTATGCTGTCTTTTTTTTTCTCGATTCACAGGTAGCATATTATACTATGAAGATGAATCTCTACAACGCAATGGCTGTCAGGGTAAATATTTCTTCACTTGTTAAACAAATGAAAAGTCAATTGCGCCCTGAATTCGCTTTTAATAAAACGAGCAAACCAGAATAATGTAAATTTGATTGATATGCTAATACAGAGAAAAAAGGGTGCATAGTTAAAAAGTTAGTTAAACTGAATAATCTTGGCAGTGTTAAAAATTAGAGTAAAATGTAAAGTGGGTAATTATAAGTTCCTTATGTTTTAGAATGTTAACCATCTCTGATCCGTAACTAGAGAAAGAGCGTGAGTATTAACGAAACAATGTATTAGTTTCCATATGTCGTACAGAGTGTTGTGTTGAATAGACGAACATGGTTCTGGAATATAAGATTCCTGCCCAGTGCAAATCCATTAGAAATTATTCATATGATTTAGCGGTAATAACATCAGTTTCCACCTTAGAAGTTTTATTTCTATCATTTCTGTGTTCATTTTTCAAGTGTTATTTTTCTAATAGGAAGCTGAATTTAATGATCATGGAGCTTGAACTTGGATTCCACACAGACTTTGGGAATAGGCACAACAAAAAGATTATTTCTTTTGTCTGAGAATAGATGCTAATACCTTAATTGCTAAACTATCGTAAATGGAGAAATTACTTAAGTGATTTTTATTTATAGCTTTAAAACCTATGTTGCCCTTATTATATTTTCTTTCATTGATCTGTTAGTTCTTTCTTTTAGTAATAATAGATTTTATTCTTGGGTCAGGCAAGGAAGTAAAATACTTTCTGAAAGCAGCCCAGGTGTTGAACTCTGCCAGATAAATTTACATTATCCTGTGATACCCTGTGTGTGTACGTATCCTGTCTATGTACTGCTTTGGGCAGGGTGTTTTCCTCTTCAGGGGTGAGTGTGCTGGGAGCCTAGCCCAGGGACAGTCTCCAGTATCTTATTCCTCCACCCTCTGGTTTTCTGTAGCATGTAGTTTGAGGGGGGAAAAAAAGAGAAAGAAGGAAATCTTCCTGCTTCTTTTCCTGAGCCAGGAACAGATTCTCCAGCTGCAGTGAGCTATTTGCCTTTCTCGGTAATATCCATATAGGAAAACAACCTGGGCTTTTTCTTTCAGTGGGAATTTAGGAGGTTTTGATTCTGTGTACAGCTCTGCCATAGACTTCACTTCTGAGTCTAAAGCACTGTTAGATTTTTTTTTCTGTTTGCTTCCTGTCAGATGTATCTCCAAAGTAAAAGGCAATAGATGACTGAAAACCTCAAGTAGTAAATGACCAAGATCGCCCTAGTTAATAACGATCAAGTTGATGACCCTAGATCACCAGGGAAGATCACCTCAGAAGACAGGGTTAGAAAAATGTATACTCTTGTTTATTATTTAGCCCCAAATCTTCGTAGTGAATCTTGATCTGCTTTGTAATTATTAGTACATTTACCCTGGTAGCACAGGGGTTTAAGAGCTCGGCTGCTAACCAAAAGGTCTGCAGTTGGAATACACCAGCTGCTCTTTGGAAACCTTACGGGGCAGTTCTACTCTGTCCTGTAGGGCCACTATGAGTCGGAATGGACTCCGTGGCATCGGGGTTGGTTTTGATTTTCAGGCATGTATAAAAGCTCACGTCAGTCCAAGTTGCTTGGAAGCCAGCCTTTACTTATTCCGCCATCATACTAGAAGCTCCATTTCCTGATAGTGTTGTTCAGTGGTCAGCTTGTCTTTCATTTATATCAGCTGACAATGTGGAACTTTCTGGAGCCCTGTGATCCTGGAAAACAGCAAAGGTTAAGAAATCCCTCCACCCTTTTGCATTCAGGAGGGGTTTACCGCACCCTCCCACTATGACTTAGATACTTGCTGATCTATGACAAGGCCAGACACAGACCCTCCAGATTCCAACGCACCATCTCATGAATGATTAGTGAACTGCTTACCCCACTGATGAATTGGAACAAAATCCTCGTCAACCAAACTTCTGGTCCCGGAAGCTTGGCCAGTATACAGCTCCTAGCTCACAGCCCTTCCTGAGAATAGTCCTGGAGAGAAGAGTGGCCTTGGGCACACAGTGGGGATTAAAGTGAGCATTTTTTTTTTTACCTAGAGGCTAGAATGCAGCACTAAAGCCACACGGGATTTTCCGTGAGGCTGTATGGAATATGTAAAGACTACTGTGGAGTATTTATCATAGAAATGCTCTAACAAAGAAGTTCAACAATTTCCTTCAGAGATTCGGGATGAGTTAACTTGGAAATTGACTTGGTACTGCATGCAGTGACATCACTAGGGAGGTGAGAGGGCAAGGCTGGAGGGGCAGGGCAGTGGCAAGGTGCTTGTCCCTGCTGGGGGTGGGGTGGGGCTGGGATGCTCCCTCCACCAGGGGGGAGGTTTGCAGGCCAGCCCCGCCCACCTGGGCCAGAGCGGGCAATGGGTGTGTGTGACACCAGGAGTTACCTCATTAGGTGACACATGTTCCTAAGCTGAGGAGCCAAGAATGGGGCTCGCTTGCATAAAGGCGATAAGTGATTCTCTAATGAAGACTCAGTTTTAGTAGTGGTTCATCGCAGGGACAAGAACTGAATTTATTCGTGAGTGGATTTTGGGCAATGTGTTTGTAAATGGACTTTTGTAAGATGGTGCTCCTGAAATTTTGCTCTCTATCTTCATGTTGCACACATCTGAAGAATTCAGCACCTATTGGATACTAGTTGCTGAAGTCACCAGGCGTCTGTCGGTTTGTGCTGCTGTGGGGGCTCGGCTGTTGCTGCTATGCTGGAAGCTACGCCACCGGTATTCAAGTACCAGCAGGGTCACCCATGGCAGATAGGTTTCAGCCGAGAGTCCAGACTAAGACAGAGTAGGAAGAAGGACTTGGTGGTCTACTTCTGAAAAAAAAAAATTAGCCAGTGAAAACCTTATGAATAGCAGCGGAACACTGTCTGAGTGAAGGGTCAGCGAGAAAGAAGACCCTTGACAAGCTGGATTGACACAATGGCTGCAACAGTGGGCTCAAGCATGGCTACGGTCATGAGGATGGCGCAGGACCAGACAGGGTTTCCTTCTGTTGTACATCGGGTCGCTATGAGTCAGAACAGACTCCAGGCACCTAACGACAACAGCTGAAGTTTTACTTCTAGTATCTACAACTCTGCCTTTTGAGGTGGTAAACCACCTAGTAACGCCATTCAAAATAACTGCCATACAAAGAATTTAAATACAGATGACCATAGTCACTGTCTAGGAGCCCTGGTGGTGCAGTGGTTAAGAGCTCAGGCTGCTAACCAAAAGGTTGGCAGTTCGAATCCACCAATCTACCCTGTCCTATAGGGTCACTATGGGTCGGAATCGACTCAACAGCAATGGGTTATGGGTTATAGTGAATGTCTAGGAGGAAGAACTTCTAAGTTTAGTTACAGATAACTAACAGAAATGTTAATGGATGTTTACAGCTGTTTCATCACATTTTGAACCGTGCCACGGGAACAAATGAAGGTCCCAAAAGCTTGACTCCATCCACCTCATTAAGGTTGACTCTACTTTGAGGAGGCAGCTCTTCCCCAGTCCTATCTGGAGTGCCTTCCAACCTGAGGGGCTCATCTTTCACCACAGTATCAAAGGGTTTTCTGCTGCTACTCATAAGGTTTTCACTGGCTAATTATTTTTCAGAAGTAGACCATCAGCTCCTTCTTTCTAGTCTGTCTTAGTCTGGAAGCTCAGCTGAAACCTGTCCACCATGGGTGACTCCGATGGTATTCAAAATACCAGTGGTACAGCCTCCAGCATCATAGCAACATGCAAGCCACCACAGCACATCAAACCGACAGATGCACATATACGTCTGAATAGTATTGGCCAAAAATACATGTCCGATAATATTCAGACATATACGTACTCAAATCGTAAGTAGGACCTCCACACACACACACGCACACACACACAAAATAAGAAAAGACTTTGTCTTTATTTGCCTCGTACACTGAAGCTAACTGCAAGGTGCGCCTTCGCCCCCTGAGTGCTGGCGTGACTACCACATCACATCCAGTTGCCAACAAGCCTGAAGAACATGTCTGGAAAGAAGCAAGTCTTAAAAATTTATTTGTAGCCTATCCATCTCCGAATAGACGTCACTCATTGATAATGAAAAAAATTTTTACGTATGTAATTTTTGTAGGTAGTCCATATTTGTGCCCTGAGTTGCTGCATTTATTTTTTAAAGGGTCACCTTCTCTCCAAAGACTTTATGATCGTCCCCCTCATGTAGAATTAATCACTTCTCTTTTTATGTCCCTATTTTGTCACGTACATACTTCTGTTATAGAATCTGTAACACTTTATTATCCTTGCTAATTTACATGCCTGTCTCCATCCCCCCACTCACTGTAAGTCCCTTGAGGCCCAGGGTCCTAGCTTCTGTATCTCCAATGCCTGGCTTATAGGAAGCGATTAAATAAATGTCCCTGAATAAATCAGTGAATTATTGGCCCATTCTTTTCTAAACAAGGAGCGAAGAAAGACCTTTGCCTTAAATACCTTTTCTTTAAGTCTCTAATTGGAATTATTTAAACTTTTGCTGGAGGACCTCTAAGCCTTTGCCGATTACCTGATTAGGCTATGTGGTGTGGATAGTGGACATGGCAAGGTAAAGTTTGGTTAGTACAGCTCACTAGACAATGGAAGACCTCCTGAGCTTTAGGACTTGCCTAAGTGTGGTAACATATACACATCTGGAGGAGGCTTGCTACCATGTAAGCTGCCCTTATAAAAGCCCTGTTGCTAATCTGCTGCTAGGCCAGTGATAGCCAATTAAAACAGCAATAAATGGCTCCGTAAATTTTTATCTGAGCTCCTGGGGCCCTATTCCTCCCGTTTCTGTTCATGACATTTTATTTCCTCTTTCGTTTTCAATTGGACTTTAATCCAGATTAGAGGTCTGCTTTTCCTTCATCATACTGGCTGCTCCCTGTAAATCCCATTGAAGTTTGACCTGCAACTTTTATTTTGAGTTCTTTCTCTTGGAGCAGCTTTCGGTATCTCCTACAGATGGCATGAGCTGACCCAGTTGCCTGATTCATTTCTCTCCCTTTCCCTCCTAAATGAAAATGGTTGTTTTAAGTGATCTTCAGTGAGCGTGTACATAAACACTTGAATCTTACATCAGGCTCATCGGATGCTAGGCTTAGAGAGTTGGGTTCCTGACAATATGGTAAAGATGAAGGCAAGAATTAACTCTGTATTTGAAAAGCCCTTTAAAAAATATCTTGAGATAGAAAAATGCAGCTTAGTGGAATAATTTTATCCATCCTAGGTGTATTCTACCACCACCACCAACTGCCATCGAGTTGACTCCTACTCATGGAGACCCCATGTGTGTCGGAGTAGAACTATGCTTTACACGTTTCTTTATTTTTTTAATTATTTTATTTTTATTGTTGTTGAGAAGATACATAGCAGAACATACACCAGTTCAACACTTTCTACATGTACAATTCAGTGATATTGATTACAATCTTTGAGTTGTGCAAACATTCTCACCCTCCTTTTCGGAGCTGTTCCTCCTCCATTAACATAAACTCACTGCCTTCTAAGGTTTCTATCTAATCTTTTAGATTGCTGTTGTCAATTTGATCCTACATAAACCAAAGCAAACCAAACTCATTGCCATTGAGTCAATTCCGACTCATAGCAACCTTATAAGACAGAATAGAACTGCCCCATAGGATTTCCAAGGAGCGCCTAATGGATTCAAACTGCTGACATTTCGGTTAGCAGCCAAACTGTTAACCACTATGCCACCAGGGTTAGTTCTGAAAAGTGCATAATGCTCAAAGGAGACATTCTTTACTGTTTAAGCTAAACTATTATTTGGTTTTAAGAAGACTTCAGGGGATATTTCTGGTTTAGGGTTTAAAGTTTATCTTATAGCGATAGTTTCGGGAATTCATCCAGCTTCCATGGCTCCAGAAAATCTGGATTTCATGAGATTTGAAATTCCATTCTGCATATTCCCCCTTTTGATCAGGATTTTTCTGTAGAATGTTTGATCAAAATGGTCAGTAACGGTAGCCAGGCACCATCTAGTTCTTCTGATCTCATGGCACAGGAGGCAGTTGTTCATGGAAGCCATTAGCCACACATCCATCTCCTCATCCTGTTCCTGACTCTCCTTCTTTCTCTGTTGCTCCAGGCAAATAGAGACTAATTGCTGTGTCTTGGACGGCTGCTTGCAACCTTTTAAGACTCCAGGCACTATGCAGTGAACTAGGAGGGAGAACAGAAGGCTTATATATGTTATTAGGCCAGTTAACTGGGATGTCCCATGAAACTGTGACCCTAAGCCTCCAAACCAAGGAACCAAATCCCGTGATGTGTTTGGCTGTCTTCACAGGGCTTTCAATGTCTGCTTTCCGAAGCAGATCTCCAGGCCTTTCTTCAGAAGAGCCACTGGGTAGACTTGAACCTCCAACCTCTTGTTTAGTAGCTGAACTCGTTAACAGTTTGTACTACCCAGGGAGTCCTTAGGTCTTTTACTTGTTCCTTTTCCCCAGCACTTTAATTCATATTTCTTGATATTTAGTGTTCTGTCTTGCTTATGGCATTTGCTTTCTGGCTGACCCCATCCAGGGTGAAGTCTCCTGTATGGAATGGCACATTTCTTATACCAAATTCTTCCATTTGTAGGAGGAAAATAACCCGAGACCAAGATTACAAACACTTAGTTTCAACCCTGATGCTGTGGTCCCCATTTTCCATAGGGTGGCTCCAGGTTCTCAAACTTAATATCTGAGGGTGAAGAGAGATTGCTGGAATACACACGAGTATACTTTAGTCAAACTGACTGCCAGAGAGCTTTATGTCTCTGAGGCCAGGCAAGAAAAAGATTGCCATATCACATATATTTAACAATTGGTAAATCGGAACCGTTGGTAAATGACCATAATAAGAATTAACAACTGAGTAGCAGTTACTACTCTCCAGGTACCATTCTAAGTGTTTTCTATATTGTATTTCTTGTCTGTGAATCTCACGACAATGCTCCAAGATAGGCATCGTAGGTTCTCATTTGCAAGATGAGGAAACAGAATCACAGAAAGGCACGTTGCCCAAGTCACACAACTAGTAATTAGCTAGTAGAAGTAGTGTTAGGAATTAAATCCAGGAGGTCTGGTACCCACATTCCTGTCAATTCTGCTCATTTGTAGTCTTTTCTTTACTTCCAGCCTTCTCCTTTTCCTTTTCGCAAAACCTGGGTGAAAATAACTATGGGAACCATGGACCAAGTTCTTATAAAAATGTTATTACCCATATCCTGGTTTTCTATGAAAACTGACCCCACAGTCCTAACAATTTGTGAGTACCCTTGCTAGTGGTACATTTCACCAGGGAATTTTAAATTTAGTGATGATTAAGTTGAGGCATCCTAATTCAATGTCACATGCTTCCCCTTGCATATAGAAGTAGATGGCTTAGGATGAAAAATCTCACCATCCAAAAGGACATTCAGGCTGTGACATATCCCTATTGCCAGAACCAGAATTTGTCATCCATCATAATGCTAGATGAAAACACTTCTATTGCAAGAAAAAGAAACTCTGTCATTTCTTTTCCTGCTTGAAGTCCAAGGTGCAGATCACACAGACTTTGTCATCCAAAAGTCTGCATTTGGTTGTGTTTGTCCTCCACTGTACGTGTTTTGGACCCTGAAATGTTAATGGAAAAAAACAGGAGACGCTAACTTTGTTAAAATTTTAGGAACCCCACAGAATTTTCTAGGAGAGTTACCTTTACCTGCTGATCTCTCTTTTTCTAAATTAACTCATAGAATACACTGGTCTTCAAGAAGCTAAACAACATTGGTGGATATAATCTGGCACAGACCTTGGAAGTTAACAAAGGTAGAATCTCTGGGAAATACTTACTCTTTATGATGCCCTTGAAAAGCCTCCATGGTGTCATCTCAGATATCCTGAGTCCTCATTTGCTTGTTTGTCCTGGGACAACTGGAGCAATATCATGTGACTGTGAATTTCCGCAAGTGGTAGTATGCAGTGTCTTAAAGATCTTCTTATAGAGTGTGCTCCATCATGTTTATTCCTCTCAGTTTCAGAGATATGGGAGGAATGACAGACATGGTAATGATTAAAGCTGACAGCATTTTACAGTACTGCAGGTGTTGCCAGGAGTCAGAATCGACTCGACAGCACTGGGTCGGTTTGTTTGTCTTTTAATAGATGGAATTGATTCATGTTTCAGGTAGAATTCCGCTTCCTCTGGAAAACTTGCACGTGTGGTTGATCAACCACGTATACTTAGTGGTATTCTGCTGAAACTCGGAGGGTCTCAACTTATTTTTTACTATTGTGGTTATTTTATATGATTTAACTTGAAATCAGTGCCCCAGTACATTTCAGTTCAAGTACAGATGCTCCATTAAAACCAAAACCAAGCCCGTTGCCATCAATTCCAACTCATAGTGACCCTATCGGATGGAGTAGAACTGCCCCGTAGAAGTTCAAAGGAGCACCTGGTGGATTGGAACTGCTGACCTTTTGGTTAGCAGCTGTAGCTCTTAACCACTGCACCACCAGGGTTTCTGAGATGCTCACTAAGGAAAGTGAAATTAAAATCTGTAATGAAAAAAGGAAGTGTACACTGAAAATCACTTAAAACAGCCAATCAGCAAAATACCGTAACTGGCCCTTTCCCTCTTGGTGCTCTGAATCTATATATTAAAAATTTTAATTTCTAAAAACTAATGGAACTAGAAACATCAATTGCTTTGTTTTTTTACCATGTCTATAATATAAAAATCTATGAGAAAAGACTATATGGATGGCTTTAGAAAATTTTAAAGTTCATGTCAGATATATGAGGATTCATCTGTCTCCTAAGCTATTTATAATATTTTCATATTTATAATAATATGAAGTAAGGATTTATGTTCAGGATAATAACTCCAAGATTAGATGGCTATGAAGAGAGAGATAAATTAATTCAGGAGAAATATACTGGAGATGTCTTACGTACTAGACATTCTGTTAGGTCCCGGGAATACAAAATGAGTAAGACCTAGTCCCTGCCTTAGATGAGCTAACAGTTTAGAAGAGGAGGCAGGCAAGTAAGTAACTATAATGGAGTATGATAAATGCTATAAAAGTTATAATAGGAAAAAGGTAAAAGAAGGAGGGAAGAATAAATAAAAGGATAAAATAAGGAAGACGGGAACATAAGGAAAGAGATGAAGAGAAAAAAAAAAACAAAAACCAGTTGCCATGGAGTCTGTTCCAACCCTTAGCAACCCTATAGCACAGAACAGAACTACCCCATAGAGTTTCCAAGGAGTGCCTGGTGGATTTGAACTGCCGACCTTTTGGTTAGCAGCCGAACTCTTAACCACTATGCCACCAGGGTTTCTAAAGAACAAAAGAAGGATGGAAACCCCATTCCTTCCAAATACTGCTTTCCTTATTGTCTTCTTCAGCCATTCACTCAGATGCCAAGGCAGAAACTAGAGTCATTTTTAAATTAACCCATCTTCTTTCCTCCTGATCTTCTTGATCAAGCAAAGCACTATAGTGGGTTTGGTTTTGGGGAGTGGCAGTACATACATATTTATTTAAAAAAAATACAGCTATTAACCTTTATGGCAATTTGCAGCAATGAACTATGCTTTAAGTTCTCTAAAATATGTAGAGAATTTACAGGAAATACATAAGAACATCTTATTTAATTCCTGGTGATTTATATGGTTTGAGATGACTTCTAAGTCCTAGAATTTTGCATACTTTTGGGGAATGATTTAGATGGTTCTCCTATCTTTCATTTATGTATGAAATTTTGAATTGATTCCTATGTCTATGCTCACAATTTTGTTTTTAATGAGCTGAATTAGGGTTTAGTTGTCAAAATTGCTGATATTACATATGAATATTTGAAGATACCAGTCCATGGTCTTTGGTTATAAAGGGTTTGGAGAAGTCTTTTGAATCTTGTCCTCTTTTTTATCTTCTTTCCTCTGTAGTTTCCCCAGCCCCTTTCTCACCGACTGACAGCCTGGCAGGGGAAAAATATATCCCAAAACATGAGCCTAAGGAGAAAGAGAGGAACTATCCATTTGGACAACTCAGACCTTTGCCCGATGATGGAGGGGTGTTTAAATGTTCATCACCAAGCAAAAGAGTATCTCCTCCTGCTACTTGTAGCACCAATATCATTGTGAAATGATTAAATCATTTTATAGAGAAAAGAAATATAAAGTAGGATAGTGGGGAGACAAAATGTGAAGAGAAGGCATAACTTATGGAGTAATTATCCAGAGTCTTCTGCTAAAATACCCAGGTAATCAAGATTTTCATTTGTACGTTTCTGTATGATTTTTCCATGGCAATGCAGTGGCACTTAGAATTAAAACTTGGATTGTATGACTAGCTATTTAACTTCCTATTCTGAACATCAGGTAAACCCTTCTTCTGAACTCACTATATAGTTTTCTGGAAAGCTGAGCGTTAGAGTAAATAAGAGGATGATTCTGAATAACTGGGTCCTATTTTTTTTTTTTTTACTTCTAGGCTCTCGTATGTGTTTAGAGCATTCACACTGGGTGGCTTGTTATCAGTGACTTTGTTTTCTGTGTCTTCATTTTATTTTTAAATTATTTTTATTTTTTCAAGTTATTCTATTTTTGCCCTTTGGTTGCATTAAGATTACTATGGATATACAGGAATAATAGTAAGCCCAATAGAGGGAAACCTTTTCTATGAGCAGATGGCTTTTGATATATCAAGGTTTTGCCATTTGTTTTAGTGCTTAAAATAAACATTATTTATAAGACCACTTACATCCTGATGTTACTTAATGAGGAATATGCATCATTGATTTGACTAGCTTAAGAGGTCATTTAGAACTTGCCCGTTAACAAGCTGTAATCTGCTGAGCACAGAATGACTTTGTTTAAAATTATCTGTACAGAGCTGATCAATGACAATAATTGTTTTATACCAATCACTTCTGAAAGTTGCTGATTACTTTGAAGGGCATGAATAGTAGCCTTTTTTGCGGGCGGGGGGGAATAATAACCCTTTCACCTTGGAATTGAAAAGTTATTATCAAAATTTGCTTTGCCTTTTGAAAATACTTCCCCCCCTCCCCCGCGTTAATTAAAAGATTATTCACTAGTACTGGGATACCAACAGGAAATTTAGGCAAAAATCAAAATGTCGTTTGTTCCTGCAACAAACTAAAGTAGGATTCCAGGTATATTGTGGCTTATTACATCAATTAGCAATTCATTAAACATTGCTCCTTATAATGCAAGAAAATGTTACCTTTTAAATTAAAGAACACACACGCAAAAACACACATGCACATACTTTATAAAGTATATACTTCAGATGTTTTAATGAAAAGAACATGGGCTTTGAAGGAAGACAGACCTGAGTATCTAACCTGACTTTGCCATTTACTCTTTTACTGGGTATGTGACCTTGAGCAAGTTTACCTGTATCTTCTTCCTTTTTGACCTGGAGTTTGTGCCCTCTTCACACGGCTAGTGTGAGAATTAAAGCAGTTTGCATAATACCTGGAGCTCAATAAATTTTATATCCTCACTTGATGGCAGCCTCTTTACCCACTCAAATGCTCAGTGTCTTCCAGGTCATTTTTTACTGACTTATCTCTAACAAAGCCACTGAGATTGACTGACTATACTTTAATGGGGATGAGTTTTAATTTGTTACTTTAACTATCACTTACTTATTATTCTCTTTATTATCCAACTGTGAATAAAAGGATTTGTCTTAGAAAGAAATTTTAGCCTACTTTTGGGCAGATATCTGGGGTATTAGGAGGTTCCCTGAGAACACAGCAATTGTATGGTCTCTGAGGTAGGGTTGGTGCTGTTTCTAGTCGTTGCTGGATTTGGAGAGGGAAGGAGCGCATCTCATTGGCTCTTTTTTTTTTTTATTTGCAAGGAGCTCTTCGTATGTTAGCACCTATTTTTCAACCAATTTCAGTTTCTAACCCTCCAGGCCTCTTTCCTCAATACGGGCGTACCCACTGTCTGCTTTTGGCTATCAGACATCACCATCTTCTCTCTTTCCCTCTCAGTACTCCAGCATGCATCTTTTATGTTCTGTAGCACATTTAATCTTATTTTATCCAGAAGGTAATGATATTTTCATTTGATATCCTAATATTTCCCTGTGCTTCCTGGGCCACTTTTATCCCTGATGATGGATTTTCTGTCAGTAAGTGTGTTTACAAGTGTTCTCTTCCTTAATAAAATCATTGCTGTATATGCAGTAAAATTATACTGAAACATTAGAAGCAATCCAAGCATTTATATTATCTTAGGCAATTATTTAGCTTCTATAGCACCAATTTTCTCTTCTATTAAATGAGGCTAATAATAACCCCCACCTCAGAATGATGCTGCAATGATTAAATTAGATAAGCCATGAAAATACTCACTTATTTGCCTGTGTAATTTACATACATACACATATTCAAATTGATTATTCTTTTTCATTAGGCAAGTGGTTTATATGAATTCTTCCTCTTTCTCGGTCAGCCATAATATGATTTTGGTCACACAAGTGGGGTGTTTTCAATCACCTCATATGCATGTGAAAGCTGGACAATGAATAAGGAAGACTGAAGAAGAATTGATGCCTTCAAATTATGGCGTTTGCAAAGAATGTTGACTATACCATGGACTGCCAAAAGAATGAACAAATCTCTCTTGGAAGAAGTACAGCCAGAATGCTGCTTAGAAGCAAGGATGGTGAGACTACACCTCACATACTTTGGACATGTTATCAGGAGGGGCCAGTCCCTAGAGAAGGATATCACACTTGGTAAAGTAAAGGGTCAGCAATAAAGAGGAAGACCCTCAAAGAGATGAATTGACACGGTGGCTGCAACAATGGGCTCAAACATAACAATGACTATGAGGATGGCGCAAGACCGGGGAGTGTTTCCTTCTGTTGTACATAGGGTCACTATGGGTTGGAACTGACTCAATGGCACCTAACAACAATGACAGTGGTGATGAGGGATGGGGGGAAGTAGTTTCTAAACTGACTGTAAATTTAGAAAATTTGATTTTAATTTTTTTATTTAAACAGTTGATTTCTGAAATAAGATCACTTGAAAAATATTTTGGAAAACACATTCTATAACTTTATTTTATATTAGTTTTCTCTACTACATGGTTTTATTTTGTGGAATTTCTGTCTCTGATTTAATTGTTCTTACAAGCTATTTTGCATGATATCTCCAATACTGTTAGCTATTCTCCCACTGAGAGGATGACTGAAACACTTCCTCAAAATCTTAACATTTACTTTCTCAGATTGTAAAATATCTTTAAAAAATAGCCATATTTTAGAACCAAGAAAAATTAAAGATCATGATTCAGGTAAAACATTTTTCTCATTTGTTCTTTATTGATCCATCATTCAACTTAAAAATTTTCAACTAAATCTCTTTTAGTTAAAAAGGCTTATTAGGCTTTAGGGATAAACCCAAAGGACCAGGGTCAAGTCTCTATGTTACCCTTTCCCCATTTAAAAAAAAAAAATGTGTATAGAGAAGAAGTTTCACCTACAAAGCTGCGCTGAAATAGGGAGGACTTCATTTGCTGCAAGAAAATCAGTCGTCATGTGAGTCTTCCATAAATAGTGTAAGCTGCTGGAAAACTTTAGGGAATGACCTTAAATCTTAACGCGAGGCTGGGTTAGTGTTTTTCAATTTTTTTTTTTTTTTTGGTACTTTAGATGAAATTACAGAACAAACTAGTTTCTCATTAAACAGTTAGTGTTTTACACATATTGTTTTATGACATTGGTTAACAACCCCATGACATGCCAACAACATTCTCCCTTCTCAACCATGGGGTTCCCTATTACCAGCTTTCCTGTCCCCTCCTACTTTCTAGTCCTTGCCCCTGAGCTGGTGTGCTCTTTTAGTCTCGTTTTATTTATTTTTTTAATGGACCTGTCTAATCGTTGGCTAAAGGGTGAACCTCAGGAGTGACCTCATTACTGAGCTAAAAGGGTGTCTGGGGTTCATACTCTTGGGGTTTCTCCAGTCTCTGTCAGGCCAGGAAGTCTGGCCTTTTTTTGTGAGTTAGAACTTCGTTCTGCATTGGGACCATCTATTGTGATCTCTGTCAGAGCAGTCAGTATGGTAGCTGGGCACCATCCAGTTGTGCTGGACTCAGTATAGTGGAGGCCATGGCAGTCGTGATGCATTAGTGCTTTGGACTAATCTTTCCCTTGTGTCTTTGAGTTTTCTTCATTCGCCCTTGCTTGTGAAGGAGTGAAACCAGTGGAGTATCCGAGATGGCCACTAACAGGCTTTTAAGACCCTAGACGCTACTCATCAAAGTAGAATGTAGAACATTTTCTTTGTAAACAGTTATGCCAATTGAGCTAGATGTTCCCCGAGACTAATGTTTTTCAATTTTTGCTGTTTCTTCTTTTTCTACTTCTTTAACGACATTCAGATGTTTTTGTTTTTATTTACCGTAAAGTTAAGATCGCTACATTATTATTATCATTATTGAGTCTTTATCATAGATTTGGTTGTATTAGCAAAGGTAGTTAGGGCCTAAGGAGACTGACTGCCTCATTGTTACAGAGGTTTTATAAGACATCCAGAAGTCCACATTTGTATGTTTCTTAGATGCCCCCGCCCGAATTCCTCCTATCCTAAAAAAAGCACTGACTGTATGTTCTGGAAAGATTAAACTATTTGAATGCCCGTATTACAGTAAAAAAAAAAAAAAGTAGGAGATATAAAAACAGATAATTTCAGTAGAAAAGTATATTCATTGAAAATTACACTCCACTTCTGTTCTCAGTTGTATTGGTTAAAAGAATGAGCTCTCTCTGAAGCCTTAATTTGATTCTGGATCCATTACTATCAGCTGTACATTAAGGGAAAATTAATGTAACCTCTCTTTTTAACAGTCTTCTCACTTATAAATAAAGTAATAAAAATATTTATCTCATAAAAAAAACTTTTTTTTCTTTTTTTAAGGATTGTGCTAAAGATTAAATGAGTAAATACAAGCAGAACCCTTAGAATAGTGCCTCCAAAAAAAAAGAAAAAAAAAAAAACAAACCCAAACCAATCCTGTTGCCGTCAAGTCAATTCTGACTCATAGGACAGAGTAGAACTGCCCCATAGGGTTTCCAAGGAGCAGCTGGTGGACTCGAAATGCTGACCTCTTAGTTAGCAGCCGTAGCTCTTAACCACTACAGCACCAGGGTTCCAGAATAGTGCCTGACACGTAATAAAAACTTAAGAAATGGTAGGCATTATTGTTGTTGCCATTGAAGAAGTATTAAAAGGTAATGATTAAGATACAATAACATTTTGTTTAAAGATTTTGAAAACCACCGAATTTAAAAAGCCCATTAAAAATTTTAATTTCATTGAGACTGAATACAATCTTTAAAAGCTAATAGATTATAAAAAAAATGTCATTTGTTCAGGAAGTGGAAGTGGCAGGATTTTATAAAGCAACTTTTTGTCTCTCAATTTCAGAGTTTAATGTTTTATAAAATAGGTGTAAATATTTTAAAATAAATTATAACCTGTGTGTATGTTTTTATCTGTGTAATATTTTGTAGTAAATCTATGAGTAAAACCTACATCAGCAACCTGTATGCTGTTTTATTAGTGTGAAGGCATAAAAGACTTTGATATGAGTTATCACCTTGATTTTGAAGAGCTATTAATGTTTTCGAATGGCCTATTTTGTCTTTTTATCCACACCAATAGATTCAGAGACGATGGCGAGGCTATAGGATTCGGAAATACTGCTTTAATTATTATTATTTGAAGGAGTATTTGAAAGCTGTTTCGGAGACCAATGATGCAATCAGGTGAGTAGTGGACTGGTGACAATTTTAGAGAGATTACAGAAAAATATTGAGCATTACCATACTTAGAAATACTTCCTAAAACTTAGTTACATTTTATGCTGAAATTTATTGGTAGGGGTCAGATATATCACGCTATTTATCTTACAAAAATGATTGTTGTTATATGGTTTTACTCTGGATATAAATTAGATTATTCGTATATGGGATAAGCCTATCTTTGTCCTATCCAACACAGTTCAGATCCAGTAAAATTACGTCATTATGAGATGGATTTATCTGTTAAAAGATGCCAAAAATGAAACCTTAATTTTTTCGAGCCCCAGTTGTATTTTCCGAAGCATGTGCCATAGCAACAACCATTGAGAGAAGAAGATGACACGTACTCAAAGGGGCTGATGTACTGCTAGTTGTTTGTCTGTTTGTTTTTTAAACACGTAGGAAGGTAACCCGTGGATTCCGGCTATCAAATGACGTCTTCTGTAGGTTTACGCAAATACAGGCATTGCATCGCCATTCACGCCGCTTTTCCAAAGCTGCATGTATTATGTTTTCACATTACGTTTAAAGTGGTTTGTTTGCTTTTTCTCTCGTGATATACGCTCTTCTAATGACCTGTGTGAACATGTGCCAACAATTCATTTAGGTTAAAAAGAAATAGTTATAATAAGGAGCCCTGGTGGCGCAACGGTTAAATGTTGGCTGCTAACCAAAAGGTTGGCAGTTCAAACCCACCCAGCGGCTCCGCAGGAGAAAAGACCTGGCGATCTGCTCCTGTAAAGAATGAAGCCTAGCAAACCCTATGGGGCAGTTCTGCTCTGTCACATGGGGCCATTATAAGTCAAAACCAACTCGAAGGCATCTAACACCAACGGTAACTAATAATTGTTGTTATACGCTGTAGAGTGGCTTCTGACGCATAGCGACCTTACATGACGAGTAGGACTACCCCCTAGGGTTTCCAAGGAGAGACTGGTGGTTTTGAACCGCTGACCTTTGGGTTAGCAGCCCAGCTCTTAACCCGGGCGCCATAATTAATAATAGATGGCATTTATATAGTAGTTTTTCTTTCAAAAATATTTCCACATATTTTGCTTGTAAAATTCTACGAGCTACAGAGAATAATGGCAATAAGTTGTTAAAATAGACACTTTTTCTGAAACCCTAAAATGATATATAACATAAATATCTAAGCACTAATTTCCCAACTCGAATCCCTCACGTATGTTGTGAATGTATAACAGGGCTTGGAACTAGTTCATTCAGTCTTGAACCCCTGCTGAGAATCTGCATTTCCACCCCAGATATACTAAATGAGATCTTGTTAAAATGTAGATTTTGATTCAGTGTACCTGGGGATCTCATTAAATGTAGGTTCTGATTTAGCATATCTGGGGTGGAAATATGGAAACCCTGGTGGTGTAGTGGTTAAGTGTTATGGCTGCTAACCAAAGGGTCGGCAGTTCAAATCCAGCAGGCACTCCTTGGACAGTCAATGGGGTGGTTCTACTCTGTCCTATAGGGTGGCTATGAGTCGGAAATGGAAATGCAGATTCTTAGCAGGGGTTCAAACCAGAATGAACCAGTTCGAAGCTCTGATATAAAAGCATCTGGTCTTTGGAGATTAAGTATAGAGAATTTATTAAGATGATTTCTTTGGGAAAAGCAGCAAAGATTTGGGGCAGCTTCAGTGGGATTTAGTCAATGGGAGAAGTTAGAAAACTTTGGAACACATGGGACGTAAGACTGCTATTTGATTTTTGCCTGAGAATTCTGAAGTTCTAGAGATGGGCTTGCTATCTTCCAAAGGGCAGACTTGAGCTCCTCAAAGAGAAATAGCCAGTAGAACAGGCAAGAGGGAGGGAATACGGGTAGGGCTGGATTAGGATGAGGTGTGAAACTGAAGGAGGCACGCGTGATCAAGGTCATACATGTGCTGGCCTTGCACTTTCACAACCTAAAAGTGAGTATGGGCATAAATTTTGCGTTTTAGGGGCCTCACTTGTTTCACCCTACTCCTAGCCCTGAATATGAGAAAGTCCCTAAAGAGGCAAACATGTAGAAGGGTGGTGTCATGGATTAAATTGTTTCCCCCCAAAATATGTGTCAACTTGGCTAGGCTGTGATTCCCAATATTGTGTGGTTGTCCTCCATTTTGTGATCTGATGCAATTGTCCCACGTGTTGTAAATCCTAATCTCTGCCTGTGGTTGATGAGGCAAGATCAGGGTGGGATGCAACACCCTAACTCAGGTCACAGCCCTGATCCCATGTAAGGGGAGTTTCCCTGGTGTGTGGCATGTATCACCTTTTATCTTACAAGAGATAAAAGGTGAGAGAGGATAGAAAGAGGGAACTCATTACCACCAAGCAAGAAGAACTAGGAGTGGAGTGCATCCTTTGGACCGAGGTCCCTGCACTGAGAAACTCCTAAACCCAGGGGAAGATTGATGACAAGGACCTTCTCCCAGAGCTGACACAGAGAGAAAGCCTTCTCCTGGAGCTGGTGGCTTGAATTTGAACTTCTAGCCTCCTAGGCTATGAGAGAAAAATTTGTGTTTGTTAAAGCTATCCACTTGTGGTATTTCTGTTATAGCAGCACTAGATGACTGAATCGGAAACCCTGGTGGCGTAGTGGTTAAGTGCTACAGCTGTTAACCAAAAGGTTGGCAGTTTGAATCCGCAAGGCACTCCTTGGAAACTCTATGGGGCAGTTCTACTCTGTCCTATAGGGTCGCTATGAGTCCGAATCGACTCGACGGCAGTGGGGATTAGGGGTAGATGACTAAGACAAGTGTCTTTAGAAAAGGGTATATCTTCTGTTCAACAAGTATTTCCACTAACCATTGTTTTCTTCCTCAATTTAATGGAAATGTGTCTCATCACTAGACAGTAGGGTATATCTGTGCTGACACTTGGTTTTAGATTGGTATTTTTATGTATTAAAGAGTCATTCTGTTATTTCTACCTCAGAGTGTTTTAAACCAAGAATGAAAATTGAATTTAACAAAAGTTTTTTTCTAGCATCAATTGAAATAATTATATATAAGCCTTTTCCTTTATGATTTATTGACATACTATAGGATGCATATTTTATTAATACATATTCTAATATTGAACCATCAGTGTGTTCTTGGGATGGGTATAATTGGGCTATTGTCAATTATTATTTTGACTCATTACTAAATTATGTTAGTATTTGATTAAGGATACATATATCCAGATTTGCAGGAATGATTGCTTGTAATTTTCTTTCTTGTCTTGCAATTGTCGCGCCTCAGTATCAGGTTTTTGCTATATTTATTAGATGAATTGAATAGATTATATGGCATGGGAATTATTGTTCTTCAGCAATTTACAAGAAATAATTCATGAAACTGTCTGTTAGAATCAATTTGCAGATAATTATTTAGTTTATTTACATTTAAAAATATGATACCATGATAGTATTTATATTTTAAATGTCTATTTTATTTGTTTTTATAATCTATTTCTCATATTTAACTCTAAGTTTTTATCTCTTAAAATTGTCACACCTGTTTTATTATTTTTCAAACAGCAACCTTTCAGATTTTTTTACCTACTTTTCTGTTTCCTGATTAAATATCTTCCTTTCATCTTTTAATAACAATTTTTTCCACAAATAAGGCATGTTTATTGTAGAAAAACTGAAAATGCAAATAAAACAAAAACTCATCTATATTCTCGTTGTTCAAAAATAAATGCTATTAACATTTATTTGAACATTTTCTTGAGTTCTTATAATAATGGTCTCATACAATACTTGTCCTTCTGTGATTGGCTTATTTTGTTGCACATGATGTCCTCCAGATTCATCCATGTTGTGACATGTTTCATGGATTCATCTTTATTCTTTACCGTTGCTTAGTATTCCATTGTCTGTATGTACCATAGTTTATCCACGCATTCACTGATGGGCACTTAAGTTGTTTCCATCTTTTTGCTTTTGTGAATTATGCCGCAGTTAACACGGGTGTGCCTGTGTCTATTCACGTGGCGGCTCTTATTTCTCTAGGATGTGTACCTAGGAGAGGGATTGCTGGGTCATGTGGTATTTATACTTCCAGCTTTTTAAGAAGCAACACATCCTTTTCCATAGTGCTTGTACCATTTTACATTCCGACCAGCAGTGTAGTAGAGTTCCAGTCTCCTCACAACCTCACCAGCACTTATTGTTTTTTGTTTTTGGATTGGTGCCATTCTTGCAGAGGTGAGATAATTTCTCATTGCAGTTTTGATGTGCACTGTGAATAATTTGCTGTGTGTTTTTCCAGACCACTACCACTTAATAGCTGTGTGACTTTGCGTGAGTTTTTAAACTTTAAATCTCTTCATCTGTAAATGGGGAAAATAATAAAATGAACACATAGGTTTCTTATGAACATAATTGAATCTATGCATGTAAAATGCCTAAGCAGTACTTAGCATATCATAAGCACTTAGAATATAATATCCTGATACAGTTTATTATTTTATTTCTATGCTTACACATAACATACTTTACAAAAATGGCTTAATACAATATACGATTGGTAACCTGTTTTCTTTCAATTAACAAGATATTGTGAACATTTTCATGTTGATAAATTTGTATCAATATCATTATTCGTAATAGCTTTCTTATTGTTGCATGTATCAGTGATCCAGTTTTTTGCTACTTTAAACCATGTTGCCCTGTGTTCTTACTGCTCCTTAATATGGAGTGTTTTTTAGTTCTTGCCTCATAAGTTTATTACTCTGCTTCCTTGTTTATTGCTTTTTAGCAATTAAAGCATTTAGGCTATTACTTCTCTCTATATGCAGTGTTGTCCACTTCCTGTGCATTTTGATATATAGCGCTCTCATTTTCTATTTGCATTTTTTCTCCCTCTTTGGAATTCGGTTTTCAGCCTCTAGAGGTTGAACTTTTTGTTGTATTTTAAACATTAAACAAATTTATTTCTCATTTTACTGTGTTTGGTACAATCATTCCCTTAGGGAGTTTGTTGCAATTTTTCACCTTACGTGTATTATTTTGTTTTAGGTGTTCTCTAAAGGCAAATAAATGGATTTTGTTTTTCCAACCAATGCAAGTTTTTGCATTTTAATTGAGCAACAAAATGTTTACCTTCATCATCTTAATGGTTATGATTTTTTCAACTTCTCTCATCTTGTTTTATGTTCCTGCTTTTTATGTTTCCTTTTATATACAGACTATGATTTGTTTGTTTATGTGAAATTTTTTTTTAATTTTATTGTGTTTTAGGTGAAAGTTTACAGCCCAAATTAGTTTCTCATTCAAAAATTTATACACAAACCATTTTGTGACATTGGGTGCAGTCCCTGCAGCGTGTCAGCACTCTCCCCCTTTCCCTTTCCACCTTAGGTTCCCCGTGTCCATTTGTCCAGTTTTCCTGTCCCTTTCTGCCTTCTTGGCTTTGTTTTTGGACAGGTGTTGCCCATTTGGTCTCATATACTTGATTGTTCTAAGGAGCACATTTCCTCACGAGTGTTTTTATTTGTTTTGTAAGCCTGTCTAATCTTTGGCTGAAAGGTGGACTTCAGCAGTGGCTTCAGTTCTGAGTTAGCAGGGCAGTCCAGACCATAGCCTCAGGGTCCACCCAGTGACTAGCAGACCAGCGAGTCTGGTCTTTTTTTGTGAATTTGAATTTTGTTTTACGTTTTTCTCCTGCTCTGTCCAGGACCCTCTGTTATCCCTATTAGAGCTATAGGTGGTAGTAGCCGGGCACCATGGAATTCTTCTGGACTCAGGCTGGTGGAGGCGTGGTTCGTGTGGTCTGTTAGTCCTTTGGGCTAATATTTTCCTTGTGTCTTTGGTTTTCTTCATTAGCCCTTGCTCCAGACCAGGTGAGACCACTGGAGTACCTTAGATGGCCACTCACAAGCTGTTATTTCTTATCCTCTTGCCCTCTAATTCCCCTCATCTAAAGCAAATATTCTTGCCAATTTAATATGTATATTTCTAGAAGTATTCTGTTTATATCAGTGTGTATATATATCCCCTTTAAAAAAAAAATACTTATAGAATACACACCCTTCCCTACCTTGCTCTTCTTGCTTATAAATAACAGCTTGAATATTGTTCCGTATCAGTGCTTAAGGAGCTTCTCTCTTTCTTTTTTTAGAAGCACTTTATGGTATGGATAAATCACAATTAATTCAGCCAGTCCTCTAGTGAAATGTAATTATTTCTTATCTTCTACTATCACAAGTAGAGCTGCAATAAATGTACTTGTATGTATCTTGGTTATTCTTAGGTCTTTGCTTCTCCATGTAAATATTATAGTATCAACTTGTCAAGTCCCTTAAAGAAGTCTTTATGGAATTTGATTGAAGTTTCAGTCCATCTATGGATCAGTTAGGAAAGAAATGACATTTGTGTGTATTTAATCTATGAATGAACATATTTCTCATTTATTCAGAGCCTAAGCAAGTCTTTAATGTCTGAGTAAAGTTTTAAAACTTTTTTTCATTTGTTAAATTTATTCCTGGAAATCATATATTTTTGTTTGTTTTGTAAATGATATATTATTTGAAATTGCATTTTTTAACTATGACTGGTGTGTAGAAATGTAATTGATTTTTATGTATTAATTTTATATTCAGCCACCCGGCTAAAATATTATTGATTTTTAATAATTAGTCTGTTGATTTGGGGGAGAATTTTACACAGAGGTCACTATGAATTGGAATCAACTTGATGGAAACAGACTGTTCTTTCTATGTATATAATACTGTATTATTTGAAATAATTACAGTTCTGTTTATTTAATCCCAGTACACTATCATCAGTAGTAGCAATGTTATCTAGAGTGCTGATAGCGTCATGGTGATCTTGATCTTAAAGGGAATGCCTCTAGTAGTCTACCAATGAGAACTTAGTTTCTGGAGATTTTTAGTTGATAGTTTCTCAGACTAAGAAAGTTCTATTCATATTTTGTTATATTTTTTGTATATTATGAATGAACTTCAAATATTACCAGATATGTTTCTGCATTTATTGAGGTGATTATATTCTTTTTCTTCTTCAATTGGTGAAATTAGTTTAAATTACATTTACAATTTAAGCTTATTAAATATAATGTTCACATTTCCTTTAATAACTGAGAGAGATATATAGACATCTCACATTATATTGGTGGAAATGCCAGTTTTACCCTTTAGTTCTACCAATATTTGCTTTAAATATTTTAAGGCTCTTAGGTTCCCACAATATTAGGTTTTTTTTTCTTTTAATCTTCATAAAGAATCAAATCTTTTATCATCTCTTTCCCAATACTTTCTGACTTAAGGTTGATTTAATCTGATATTAACCACACTAACATTATGTTCTTAACTGCTTGTCTTTATATCATTTTATGTCTTTTTATCTCACTTTTTTTTACATTTTTTCATGTTCTTATATTTTAGAGGTGGCACAATGATTAAGAACTCGGTTGCTAACCAAAAGGTTGGCAGTTCGAATCCACCAGCCACACCTTGGAAACCCTATGGGGCAGTTCTACTCTGTTCTGTAGGGTCACGATGAGTCAGAGTCTGCCCCCCGGCAATGGGTTTGGTTTTTTTGGTATCTCTTCTACAATCCATATAATGGATTTTTATATTCCAGTTTTCTAGTCACTGTCTTTTAACAATGTTTGATTCAATTATATTTTATTATCATAATTGATATCGTCCATCTGTCAGTTTGTTGTACATGCTGTCTTGATATGCGTGTTACTATGATGCTGGAAGCTGTGCCGCCAGTACTCCAGCTCTCAGCATCACGGACAGGTTTCAGAGGAGCTTCCAGCCTAAGGCAGACGAGGAAGGGAAGCCTGGAGATGGAGTCAACACTAATATTGGGCAGTGTTTCCTCCCTCTTTATTTTCTTTTTCAAGATTGTTTTAACTATTCTAGAGCTTTACCAAGAATATAAATTTTAAAATAAGTTCATCTATATATACATAAAAAACTTGTCTGAGATTTTTAAAAATTAATAATTTTTTTATTTATCACAGCAAAAATATACACGGCAAAACCTTCCCCAGTTCAGTAATTTCCACAGTATAATTTAGAGACATTGATTACGTTCTTCACATTGTGCAATCTTTGTTCAGTATCCTGTTTCCAAATTTTTCGGTCACCATTAACGTAAACTCAGTGCCCCTTAAGCCAAATTCCCCTTCCCCCCTCCCTCCCACCCCTGATAACCACTAATAATCTTTGGTTTCTGTATACTTATTCATTTCACATAAGTGAAATCACGCACTATTTGTCCTTTTGCAACCGACTTATTTTGCTCAGCGTAATGTTTTCAGGGTTCATTGTGTTCAGTTATTGTTGTGTGTTGAATTCATCCATTGAGTTTTTAATTTCAATTATTATACGATTACATTTTTCTCCAGTTCTTTTGAAAAACCTGCTTGCCCTCATTTTTTCATATGTCGTTGTTTTTTAGTTTCTATTTTCCAGTTTATCTTTAAATGTTTTCAACATACTAGTTCCCTGGGTGGTCAAATGGTCTGCACTCAGCTGCTAAGTGAAAAGTTGACGGTTTGAAATCACCCAGTGGTGCTGCAGACCGAAGTCCCGGCAATCTCCTTCTGTGAAGACTATAGCCGGTGCTGCAGACCAAAGTCCCGGTGATCTCCTTCTGTAAAGACTACAGCCAAGAAGACCCCATACAGCTCAGTTATACCCTGTGACACACAGGGTTGCTATGAGTTGAAATCAGCTCCATGGCAATGGGCTTGTTCTTGTTTACGCTTAAGTTATCTTTCGAATTTTCTTATTTGTAGTTCTTAGAATGGAAATGCTCCTATTTTTTGTTTCGTTTTGTTTTTGTATCTTGTAACACTTTCATGGTAGTTTATTTCCTTATACTTTATAAAAAATTTTTGAGCATGAGCTCATATAGACCACTCTGTTGGAGACCCACATGTCTGGGACTATGGAAATCTTCTTACAAAGCAGTTTCTTCTGCCAGTCCCCATGAGTTGCACTGTTTTGAGGACATTTTATTGTGGTGGTCATAAATGTTCAGGCTGTGATACATAACACCATGCGGGTGGTGGGGTTTTAGACCTTATATCTGCATACGGCTCAGGTCTGAGTCTCTGATTTCTCATGAGAAATTTCTTTCATTCACATAGCCCAAGCAGCTGGCATACTACCCGGCTGCTGGTAGCTGGGATCTGTCTAACCTTGTTCCCACTGAGATCCCTTGTTTTAGATGGGTAGCTCAGTGCTGCCTCTCACACCCACCGAGCTCTTACTTAACCTTTCCTTTGGTGGGCAGTGAAATTCGAGGGCCAGACACAACAGCCTTAAATGGTTCCTGATAACCTTATAAGCTGATTTGACTTTACCTCCCACCAGAGTTTCTAACTGCATCTCTACTTCTATCGTATCAATATTGTTTCTCAGTTTTGAGTTTGGTTAAATATCCAAAATTATTTTCTTACATTTTATCTGGTGGCTCCATGTATTTGGAGTTGGGGATGGGTGTGATGGGCATTTGGGGTAGTTCAGCCCACTGAAAATCTACTTACTCGTTTTCATTTCTTTCTTTTATCATCTGTTTCTTTTTCCTAAGGCCCTACGTTTCTGCTCTCAGCACTCATTTTAAGAAGTAATTGATTGTTGCATTATGCTTTCTTTTAATTCATGACCATATGCTTGGTGATGGTTTTCTTCATAAACGTGGCCACATTCTTCAGGTATATATTTTCCGTCAGCAATTTATCTTCCCTGATCCTTTATGCACTTTTTGTTCTTGGGATATTTATTAATGGGTCATGTGTAATTTATTCACAATTATTATCATTTTTTATTTTGGAATTGGGTATTTTAGACAGGCAGTGTTGGGGAAGGGCCAGGGCAGTGCTTTGCAGTATTAGGAGGTCTCCCTAGCTCAGAGCATGGTAACTGTGTTGTTGTGTCTCTGTGTGTGTGGACTAGTTTAGCTGTTGTTGTAAGTATACATACACACACACACACACACACACAACACAACATTCGCTAATCTTACATTTTTCACGTATACAACTTGGTGATATCCATTACATTAATCATGTTGTGCACCATTACCCTTTATCCATGCCGTGCTTTCCATCACTATAAACAGGAACTCACTGCTTCCTAAACAATACCTCCCCCTGCCCCTCTTCTCTCTCCCACGGCTGGTAACCACTTACGAATGAACTTCGGTTTCTATCCATGTGCCTACATTTGCCTGGTCCTGTCATTTTATGTAAGTGAGATCATACCATAGTTGCCCTTTTGTAATTTAATTATTTCACCCTGTATAATATTTTCAAGGTTTGGCTTAACTTTTATATGCTTGTTTTAAATGGACAGTAATTGGCAGTTTTAGCACTGTTTATTACTTGTAGATGCCCATCCTCCCTAGAGATCAGTGGCAAAGGTGACTTCCTCATTTAGCCCTGTTCTCTGTCCCCCTGTGGTGTAGTTCAGAGAATCTTCCACAGTCAAGAGTTGTTCTGCAGTCTTGTCCTTCTGAGCAAGAAAGGCATTTCTGCTTTTTCTCCTCAATTGTGCCGCTGTTATTATGGATTGAATTATGTCCTGCAAAACTGTGTGTCAACTTGGCTAGGCCATAATTCCCAGGATTGTGTGGTTGTCCACCATTTTGTGATCTGATGTGATTATGCTATGTGTTATAAATCTTAACCTCTGTGTTATGAGTCAGACTCGACTCAACAGCAATGGGTTTGTGCTTTTTTTTTTTTAGATGTTGTTAATGAGGCAGGGTTAGAGGCAATTATGTTAATGAACCAGGACAGGATGCAATCTACAGGATTAGGTTGTATTTTCAGTCAATCTCTTTTGGGATATAAAAGAAAAAGTGGATCAGAGATGAGAGGGACCTCATTACCACCAAGCAAGAAGAGCCAGGAACAGAGTGCGTCCTTTAGACCCAGGGGTCCCTGCACTGACAAGCTCCTAGACCAGGGGAAGATTGATGACAAAGACCTTCCCTCAGAGCCAACAGAGAGAGAAAGGCTTCCCTGGAGATGGTGTCCTGAATTCCAACTTCTAGCTTCCTAAACTGTGAGAGAATAAATTTCTGTTTGTTAAAGCCATCCACTAGTGGTATTTTTGTTACAGCAGCACTGGATGACTAAGATGGAATTTGGTACTAGGAGTGGGATGCACCTCTAACAGTAACCTACAATGTGGAAGTGGTTTTGGAATTGAGTAATAGAGGCTGGAAGAGTTTTAAAGTTCCTGATAGTAAAAGCCTAGATTGCCTTGGAGAGACTGTTGGTGGAGTTAGGGACATCAGAGACAGTTCTGGTGAGGGATCAGAAGGAAGTGAGAACTCTAACACTGGACAAGGCACGGGTGGCGAGAAGGAGCAGCAAAGCAATGGCAGCCGTAGAACTAGGAGACTGGCATGAGATGATGCAGGAGCCAGCTCACGGAGAAGGAGAGCTGAGTGCCTTTGAGAGCTAATGTAACGTGTTCTGCTGCCTTGCTCAGTGCCTCTTATCCCTTCTTTCCCTCCAATTTCCCCCATTTGTGATGGAAGTATCTAGCATGTGTCTGTCCCACCGTTGTACTCTGGAAGCCAGTAACTCATATTCTAGAATTCACAGATGAAGAAAAATTTTTCCCCAGGATGGAATTTGGACTTGGAGTTCATTTAGACTTTTGAGATGATATGATGGGGATGAATGTATTTTTCATGTGGCAAAGACATGAATATGGGGGGACCAAACGGTGGAAAGGAACCTCGTTATCACCAAGAAAGAAGAGCCAGGAGTGGAGTGCCTCCTTTGGACCCAGGGTCCGGAGCTGACTGGGGATGAATCCAGGCAACGTAGCAGGTGCCATGCCAAGCCAAGACGTTTAGGCCACATCAAAGAGTCTGAATGCTCTTCTGAGTACACTGGCGTGGACCTCTCTGTTGAGTGGGGTAGTGACATGATCCAGTTTGTGTTTTGAAACACAGGCACAATTGTATTTTTCATCATAGTTGCATGTAAATAATTCAGTAAATTTCAAAAGCATCTGTTATTCATTTTGCAGAGAAAATGTGGCTTTTCCTTTGTGTAGAAGCATATACCACACTTTTGTGTGGTTGTTTTGGCACGTTTCTCTTATTCTACTTTTCATTGCAAATCCTTAGAATCAGAATTCTAAGGCCTTGCACAGCGTATCAGTCATTTTTGCTACATAACAAATTACTCCCAAAGCAACATGAAATAATAAGCTTTCATTATCTCATAAGTTTTGGGGGTCAGGAATCTGGGAGGGGTTCTGCTACACAAGGCCTCTCATGAGATTACAGTTACGCTGACAGCTGGGGCTGCAGTCTCCTGTGAAGGCTTGGTTGGGGGAAGATCCACTTCCAAGGCCATTCACAATGGCATCAGTTCCTCTGCCTCTTGGCCAGGGGCATTGCTCAGTTTCTTGCCATGTTGGCCTTTTTATGGGTCAGTTTATAACATAAAAATTGGTTTCTCTTGAAATTGGCTTCCCTCAGAGCAAATGAGCAAGAGAACACAAATTAGGACCCAAGATGGATGACACGGTATTTCTGTAACCAAATGTTAGAAGTGACATGCCATTACTTCTGCTGTATTCTGTTCATTTGAGTGAGACACTAGATATATCCGACCTTCAAAAGGAAGAGTTATACGGGATGTGAGTGCTAGGAGGTGGGGATCAATGGCGGAGACCTGCCATCTACACTTAGTGACTCATATGTAAAGTATTTGATCTTTAAACATGTTTATTTTCAGTGTTTTGTCTAGGACAAAAAAAAATGTTATTTTATATTCACTTAGGACAATATTTCAAAGGCCTTGGGTGGCGCACTTGACTACTAGCTGAAAGGTTGGCATTTCAAACCCACCCGGAAGACAGGCCTGGTGGTTTTCTTCCAAAAGGTCACAGCCTTTAAAACCCTATGGAGCAGCTCTACTCTGCACACACGGGTTCACCATGAGTTGGAATCAACTCGGTGGCAACTAACAACAACAACAGGACAATGTTTTTGTGTCATGTCTTGCCTTTTCAAGATTATATTTTAAATCTTAATATTGTGCCAAAGCAGTTATGACTTATCCTAATTACTTATACCAGCAAACATTAAAATTTAAAGTATCTGGATTTCAAAGAGAATTTATAAAAAACAAAAAGACAAAAGGGTCCTCTGCCTTTGGGCAGGGCTAAATCACTTACAGAAAAAAAGAAATGAGTAAAAATATACTTTACATCAGAATATGTTTTGTATTTGAGTTGTGTAGGCTATCAGATAACATTGATCTCAACTTTAGTTTACCTGCTCTTTTGCTAAAAAATATAGTGCGTCTGTTCTATAGTTAATAGTAGAAAAATTATATAGTACATCTGCAAGAATATATTTTCTTAACCAAGAGTGGACCTATTACAAAGATAAATGGGACTGATTAATACAAGGCTGAGTGTGGACTTGGTAGACATGTTCCCTTGTAACCTCTAGCCTGATATGCAAAAGCTGCCTCAGGTTATGAATAAGAAAATTACATAATGATATAAAAAATTAGCTACAGAGTTACAGTTTGGTAGCATTAATAAAACATCATTAGCTTGGAGTGCAGAAAACTGACAATTTTTTTTTTTTTTTTGCTTTTGACAGAAACTCAGCTAAAAGTAGTATTCCCCCCCTCAAGTTTAATACTTGAATGTAATTTTTTATTAATATCTCATAACAGTAGGTCTGTTTTGAGTGTAAATTTGCCATTTCTGAAAAAGAGCTAGTTTCTCAGCATGTTTATTTTGTATAGTATGGTCTAGCTAGAAACGTTTTTATGTATATTATTCCTATCTTTTTGTGTATCAGGGAAGTTTTTTTTTTTTTAATTAATTTTTATTAAGCTTCAAGTGAACATTTACCATTCCAATCAGTCTGTCACATGTAAGTTTACATACATCTTACTCCCTTCTCCCACTTGCTCTCCCCCTATTGAGTCAGCCCTTTCAGTCTCTCATTTTGTGCCAATTTTGCCGTCTTCCCTCTTTCTCTATCTTCCCATCCCCCCTCCAGTCAAGAGTTGCCAACACACTCTCCAGTGTCCACCTGAGTTAATTAGCTCACTCTTCATCAGCATCTCTCTCCCCCCGGCTGACCAGTCCTTTTCATGCCTGATGATTTGTCTTCGGGGATGGTTCCTGTCCTGTGCCATCAGAAGGTCTGGGGAGCATTGTCTCTGGGTTTCCTCTAGTCGCAGTCATACCATTAAGTATGTCTTTTTATGAGAATTTGGGGTCTGCATCCCGTTGGTCTCCTGCTCCCTCAGGAGTTGTCTGTTGTGCTCCCTGACAGGGCAGACATCGATTGTGGCCGGGCACCAACCAGTTCCTCTGGTCTCAGGATAATGTAGGTCTCTGGTTCATGTGGCCCTTTCTGTCTCTTGGGTTCTTAGTTGTCGTGTGACCTTGGTGTTCTTCCTTTGCCTTTGCTCCTGGTGGGTTGAGACCAATTGATGAATCTTAGATGGCCGCTTGTTGGCATTTAGGACCCCAGACGCCACATTTCAAAGTGGGATGCAGAATGTTTTCATAATAGAATTATTTTGTCCATTGACTTAGAAGTCCCCTCAAACCATGTTCCCCAGACCCCAGCCCCTGCTCCGCTAACCTTTGAAGCTTTCATTTTATCCCGGAAACCTCTTTGCTTTTAGTCCAGTCCAATTAGACTGACCTTCCTTGTATTGAGTGTTGTCTTTCCCTTCACCCAAAGCAGTTCTTATCTACTGATTAATCAATAAAAAACCCTCTCCCTCCCTCCCTCCCTCCCCCGTTTGTAACCACAAAAGTATGTGTTCTTCTCCGTTTTTTCTGTTTCTCAAGATCTTATAATAGAGGTCTTATACAATATTTGTCCTTTTGCCTCTGACTCATTTCGCTCAGCATAATGCCTTCCAGGTTCCTCCATGTTATGAAATGTTTCAGAGATTCGTCACTGTTCAGGGAAGTTTTTTGTTAAGGATTTATTTATTTGTTGGCTGCAGTTACAGAGTTGTGCAGAGATTTCCACAGACCATTTTATGACATTTTTATTACTCTAAAAGGAAATTTGATATCCCGTAGCAGCGCCTCCCATTGTCCCCATGACCTCTTAAGCTGGGGCAACCACTTATCTGCTGTCTGTGTCTATAGTTTTGCCTATTCTGGATAGTTCGTATAAACGGAACTGTGTAATGTGCTGTCTTCCTTGTCTGGCTTTTTTCCCTTAGGTTCATCCATGTTGTAGTATGTATCAGTACTTCATTCCTTTTTATAACCAAATAATATTCATGGCTTGGAAATATCCAAACCCATACTCATTGCCCGCGAGTTAATTCTGAATCACAGTGACCGTCTAGGACAGAGTAGAACTGCTCCATAGGGTTGCCAAGTAGAGACTGGGGGATTCAAACTGCTGACTTTTTGGTTAGCAGCTATAGCTCTCAACTACTGCACCACCAGGGCTCCAGGTTTGGATACATCACTTATCATTTATTTACTCATCAGTTGATGGGCATTTGAGTTGTTTCTACTTTTTGGCTGTTATGAATAATGCTACCAGGAACATTCCTGTACAAGTTTTTGTGTGGACGTGTGTTTTCGTTTCTTTTGGGTACTTCATGAAAGTTTTAAGATAACAAATGTACGACATGAATGGTTAGGAACGTTGAATTTGGAGTCAGGTAAATATAGATTACAATCGTGGTTGTGCCACTTTCTAACTGTGTGACCCTTAACTAGTTACTTAATCTTACAGAGATTTTATGTCTTCATTTTTAAAGGGGAGTAGCAATGTCTACTTTGCAGAATTTTTATGAGACATGCAGTGTGTGAACAATGAGCCAATAACTGACACTCAACAAATAGTGGCTATTGTTATTATCCAGGACAAGGTAGTGAAAAAAGTCAGCTAATATTTATGAATGTATCCCTCCCTATAAATTTAACAAGTAGCACTCAATTTTATATAAGGTTATTTTCGATTCAAAATAAGCAAATCCCAGATATAAAATTTCATTAATTAGCTTATATGCTCTTATAAGAATTTATACAAATATCAGTTGCCAAGTGCAATATAATTCATCAGTATTGCATGACATTAAATCATGGCTAACACTGTTCTTTCATGGAACTCAAAGGAAAAGCAAACTATGAAGCATAGAACAAAGTTGGGAAAGATGCAATAAATGAAAACAGAAGTTTATTTATTTATTTAATTTGGCATTATTTTTTTCTTTTTAAAGTACAAAGTAAAAACATATCAACATAATACCTCCATGGGCTTACATATAGTATCTGCAACTAAATGTTTCGTATTAGAAAAAAAAATCCCCTTGCCACATCTTTTTCGGAGTCCCAGAAATAAACAGCTTTTCTCTTTTTTTACTACTATTTCTTATCCTCTCTCAGTGTTTCCAGACTACATGCTTGTCCGACATTGTCTGATTTTACAACTTCAGGTCCTTTAAATTACCTTTATGCAATGTGGATGAGGATTTAGCTCTTTTGCACCTTCCGCCTCCACCTCATCTATTTTTGGATGTGTCGTCGTGAGCGTTTCCGTTATTATGATTATGGAAGTAGGCTTCATTACGGAGGCACTTACTGCAGAACGAGAATATTTTCTTTATTTCATTTTTGATAATTTCTGTCTTTTTTTTCTCTTTCTGTATGCGCAAATTATATCTGCCATCAATTTTTCCAGTTAGTGTAGCAGACAGGTCCTGTCTACCTTTGGAGCCTACCCTCTAGGCCTTTCCATTCTTCTGCCCCAAATAGACTGTATGCACAGATATCTTCTTGCTAAGACATCTCTTCATTTTCTCCTGGGCTTGACTCACTACCTTGTGTATCTGTGTTAACTTGTCATATTTTATTTCCTGCTACCAGAATGTGCCTGGGGAGGAGGAACAATTTTTGGAGTCTTTCATAGTCTGAAATGTCTTATTGTAGCCTCAAACTTGATCAATAATTTGACTGGGTATAGCGTTCTAGGTTGAAAATCATTGTTCCTTAGAGTTTTGAAGGTCCTGCTCCATTGTTTTCCAAGATTGCTAACTACTCACCATCCTGTTTTCCTTACTTAGAAAGTAATCTTTTTTTTTTTTCTTCCTACTTTCAATGTGTGGTGGTTAAAGTCCACCAAGAAGCATGTGCCAAGATGAAGTTATATGCGCCTGAAATTTATTGGGGGAGGACGCAGAAGGAAGGTAGGGAGAACTTTCAGTCCACTATGCAAGTCTGACACCTCTGAAAAGGAAGAGGGAAGGAAAACAGATTGGGGACATCTGGGACTGTAGTACAGTATCACGTAAGTTTCAGCCAGGCCGATGTGTTGTCTTCAAACCAAAGTCTCCCACTGGAGGAATCTCCTGTCTACCCAGAGTGGTTCTGCCTTAGCACTTCTCATTCTCACTCATTGGCTATAAGTGACTTGAGGGAGCTGTGACTTTGGTATGAACATGTTGGTAGACCCAGCATACATTTTCATGGCCACTACAAGATGTTTTTAGAATTTCTTTTTCCCTGAACTTCTTGAAATTTCTCAAAATTAACATTTCTATGGGTTTTATTTATTTATTTATGTTGGCCTCAGGGGTCTGAGCAATCAATGTCTTTAGTTCTATGATATTTTCTTATATCATTTTCTGGTTTTCTCACTTCCATTGTTTTCTATTCTTTCTTCATTCTTTTGGATGTTGGCCCTCTGGAAGTAACACACTAAATTACTTAAACTTTTCCCTCCTCCTTTTGTCTGTACATTCTGCTTCTGAGAGCAATTTACTTCCTGTCCTTCTATTGAAATTTTTATTTTAACAATACACTCGCTCCTCACTTATCGACATGGTTAGGTTCCAAAGACCAGGTCATTGTATATAAATCGACTTTATGTGAAAATGGAGGATGACCACCTCTGATTGCAAAATGGAAGATGATTACATCATTACATAACTGCCAAACCACTGAGAATCATGGCCCAGCCAAGTTGACATTTAACCTTAACCATCACAGCCAACGCTAATCTCATCTTGTACCTCGGTGTTCATTACTGCCAGACATACATCATTATTGGGCAAAATGGTCAGATAGTAGATATTTTACTGTTGTCGTAAATGTGAAATCTCATAACAAAACAGTCAGTAAGTGAGGAGCAGATGTAGTTTTTAACTTTCACAAAATATTTCCAGTATTTTGATAGTTTCTTATTCATAGCATTTTGTTCTTATTTTATTAATAAAAAATCTAATATCTTTCTAAAAATTCTAGAACAGTTAGGATCTTGGCAGGAAACAAAATCCAGCTCTGGTGGTTCAAATTAAAAGAGTTAAATGAAGGGGTGGGTTATAGAGAGTAAGTTATTACTAATGCCAGGGGTGAAGGGTTAAGGGGTAGAAATATTATTACTGGAATGTAGTGAGGGCTGAAGTCCAGGTGACATTCACCCACCCCCTGTGCTTGGCCATGAGGTACCCTCGTGGAAAGATGCAGCTATTGCCAGAGGTGTGGGGCACCAAAGGAGCAAGACACATGACAAAGATATACCCCACAACTCTTTTTTCCTCCTGCAGTCTAGTCTTCTGCTGCACTAAACCCAACTGGAAAGGAGCTGGTAAGTTAGCCAAGGTGATCCTAGCTGTCAGGTCTGGCCTCTTTGGCCACAATACAGGGCTTAGAAATGTGTAGAATGAATGAGGGCATGGCAAATGGGAAATAATCAGCACTGGTAATAATTTGAGATCAGAGGTGAGGATCTATTCCAGTTCCTGTGTTACTGATTTCTTTCATGGTGTTTTTTTTTTTTTTTTTTTTTTTTCAGTTGATAATTTTTACCTCCCCTTATATGTTGTCAGTGGGTTTTGGGTTTTATATGTTGTCGGTTTTCTTCACACAATGGTTGATCTTCAGCTGTTCATTTATATGTGACAGTGAGGAACAGAAATTCTAATTTGAATGTGTGCAGACGTAGGCATTTGTTATTAAATGGTAGGCTTTGTTTGCCTACTTTTAAAGTAATTGGACCAACCAAAAACCGTACCCATTGCCGCTGACTCGTTTCTGACTCATAGCAACGCTATAGAACAGCGTAGAACTGCCCCCATAGAGTTTCCAAGGAGCACCTGGTGGATTCAAACTGCCGACCTTTTGGTCAACAGCCAAATTCTTAACCACTACGCCACAAAGGTTTCCAAGTAATTGGACAGGAACTGACTATTTTCACTATGGAATGCCAAAATGCCAGTATGTGGAGGTCTTCTCCTCAGGGCTGTTAGTTCTTTGAAAAAGAAATTTCTGGTGCTTTGCTTCACCTTGGTGAAGGGCTAGGGAAGGGCCTTGCACTTCAGACTCACAAGCCACCATAGCCTGAGCCCTGTGCCTTTTCTCTTAAATACTTAACTATCAAGAAACTACGTACAGTTTCTTCAGAGAGCATACCTTTGATCCCTTACCTAAGAGATTAATGTCTGGATTCTAGCCTCTCTGTGAGTGTGTGTTAAACAAACAAACAAACAAATGTGTGTAGCTATTGTAATTTGTAACCCAATGCTAATTTGCTGACTTGAAGCAGAACTGAGATGGGACTCTGTGACCTCAGGAATAGTGCCCTTTCCAGTGCATCACACTGTTTTCATGTACACAGAATGAAATGGCAGAAAGAACACAGGAAATAAAAATATCCCAGTACATACCCATTAGACCACATTTAGTGTTGTTGTTGTTAGGTGCTATCAAGTCGGTTCCAACTCATAGCGACCCTATGCTCAACAGAATGAAACACTGCCTGGTCCTGCGCCATCATTACAATCGTTGTTATGCTTGAGCTCATTGTTGCAGCCACTGTGCCAATCCACCTCGTTGAGGGTCTTCCTTTTTCCTGATGACCCTGTACTTTGCCAAGCACGATGTCCTTCTCCAGGGACTGATCCCTCCTGACAGCATGTCCAAAGTATGTAAGATGCAGTCTCGCCATCCTTGCTTCTGAGGAGCATTCTGGTTGTACTTTTTCTAAGACAGATTTGTTCGTTCTTTTGGCAGTCCATGGTATATTCAATATTCTTCACCAGCACCACAACTCAAAGGCGTCAATTCTTCTTCGGTCTTCCTTAGTCATTGTCCAACTTTCACGTGCATATGATGTGATTGAAAATACAATGGCTTGGGTCAGGTGCATCTTAGTCTTCAGGGTGACATCCTTGCTCTTCAACACTTTAAAGAGGTCCTTTGCGGCAGATTTGCCCAATGCAGTGCGTCCTTTGTATTTCTTGACTGCTGCTTCCATGGCTGTTGATTGTGGATCCAAGTAAAATGAAATCCTTGACAACTTCAATCTTTTCTCCGTATATCATGGTGTTGCTCATTGGTCCAGTTATGAGGATTTTTCTTTTCTTTATGTTGAGGTGCAGTCCATACTGAAGGCTGTGGTCTTTGATCTTCATTAGTAAGTGCTTCAAGTCCTCTTCACTTTCAGCAAGCAAGGTTGTGTCATCTGCATAACGCAGGTTGTTAATGAGTCTTCCTCCAATCCTGATGCCCTGTTTTTCTTCATGTAGTCCAGCTTCTTGGATTATTTGCTCAGTATATTGAATAGGTATGGTGAAAGAATATGACCCTGACACACACCTTTCCTGACTTTAAACCAATCAGTATCCCCTCGTTCTGTCCAAACAACTGCCTCTTGATCTATGTAAAGGCTCCTCATGAGCACAATGAAGTGTTCTGGAATGCCCATTTTTTGCAATATTATCCATAATTTGTTATGATCCACACAGTCAAATGCCTTTGTATAGTCAATAAAACACAGATAAACATACTTCTGGTATTCTCTGCTTTCAGCCAGGATCTGTCTGATATCAGCAATGATATCCCTGGTTCCACGTCCTCTTCTGAAACTGGCCAGAATTTCTGGCAGTTCCCTGTTGATATACTGCTGCAGCCATTTTTGAATGATCTTTGGCAAAATTTAGTGTACAGTGCAAAATTCTTGATGTACCTATTTGTAGGAACTTTGAAAATAAAATCTGCATCCAACAGAAAGCAACCAGAATTTTTAAGGGGTTTGGAAATCATGAGGACTTGACATAGATTAGAAAACAGAAGCCTAAAGAAGGGCATGATAACTGTCTTTAAAAACTTTAAGACCATTATGTACGACATTATTAAAAGAAAAAAAATCAGGACAAATGGGCAGACTTGAGTTCAGTGTAAAAATTACGTTTCCAATAATTGCAGCTGTCCAATAACAGACTGAATTATGAGGTACAAAGTATGCTGACAGAAGGATTCATCCAAAATGTCAGCACTTGTATAAAAAGGATTTCTGCTTTTGGTGAGCGACTAGAAGATTCCAAATTCTGCTTTAAGTCTGAGACAAATTGCTTAATACAGTACAAAATGTACTTAGAAGATGCGAGATTTATATATTTATTTACCATGAAACTCAAAGTATTTAGAATTCCATAAAAGTGCCAGGAAAGTTTTAATGAGATTAATTTATGGCTTCAGGCATTTACATTAAAATATGTGGTACAAAATTATCATTTGCCATGACCAAGATGGGTATGAAAATACATGTAAATCAAGATTTTATACATGCATATTATTTTATAAATATGTATTTTAAACCCTTAACTCAATCTAAAATTAAAAGTGTTCTTGGTCTAATTATCATGAAATTAGAAAAAAAAATCTTTATAATATTAAAAGATAGAGTTGTAGTATCTTGTATACTCCTGATGTGTAAAGGTTGTTTTACATTCACGTAGATATGAAGGTTATCTCAGAAGGGGCAACACTTTCACAAATCACTAAACAGATCTCTCAAAGTTTTAGAGAAAAATAAGTAATGGTTTCATCATTAATATGAACATTAGTCTAATTTTAATATTATAGTAAAGAGTTCTCGGATTCATTGATGTGCCTGCCAAAATGCTAAATTGGGGAAGGCCAGGCCTATTAAAATGCATTATCAGCTTTTTCGTGGTCTGCGAGCGCTGCTGAATGAAGTATCACATTTATGAGAACAGCCTCGTGCTCTTTCAAGCTCCCGAGGCAGCTCTGCCATCTTGGCCCAGAGTGGGCTGTGTACTTGGTTTCCTTGGTTATTTTGAAATCCATGCCATGCACTTAAAAACCCAATAAAAGACTGACTTTCCGGTCTTTGCCTATTGCAGTTATTTTTATGTGAACAACTTCTCGTTTTCACATCTCCACAATTTCTAGAGACATTCTCTTAAGTCTTAAAATTCACATTTCTTCTCTCTGCCTTGTGTTTCCTCCGTTTCACTGTCAGTGTTTATCCCTAGTGGCAGCATTCACAATCAAGAACTAACAGCTAACAGCTTGCCGTTTCAAAATATTTATAACAATATTTGTGTTAAATGCTGTCTTTGTAATCTGCTAATTTGCATTTGTTTTCAAGGATAAAGTGAAAAAAAAAACTTTAAAAGTGATGTTTATGAATACTCGTCTAGATTCTGGGAAACTCAATCCGAAAGATGTTAACGTGATCTCCGTCCTCATAATGGTTATCTGGGAGCTTTGATAGGCTCACCATTACAGTCTTTAAGTAATCTCGCTTTTGCGGAAGGTGATACAGACAGAGCCAACACGTGCACTAGGCTAACGACAAACCTGAAGAAAACTGAGATCACTCAACATTCTGCATCGAGGAAACACAATACTAAAATTTTCCAGTTCTCTGGAGTTGAAGACTTCTAATACTACACTCGCTATCTAGGCAGCAGGCTTCCACTTGTGCTTTAATTAACAAAGAAATAGAAACATGAAGGAAATGAGCATGTCCTTCCAGATGGGTGACATGTGCCACCTCTAAAAATCAAAGCAGTAAGCTCGAGCAAAAACCTACAGGGCAGTGTTTGTATTTGCCCTCCTCTCGCGTTCACATCTATCTGGATTCTTCAGCTTTGACCAACTTCATTTTAAAGTCAGAATTAATTTTATACAAAAAAACAAGTAAACAATAAGAATCTGAACTATATCTAGTCTATCAGCATTAAAAATTGCTTGGCGATACTGGATTCCTCTTTAGACACCTGTACAGTGTACACAAAAAAGGATAATAACAGAGTAGTTGCTTAAGTAGTGCAAACATAAACAAAAGAAATGCTTTAATTACAGATTCATCAAACATTTCTAGATGTTGGTACAGCCTATGTGTTCATGGTAAATAACAGGAAGAGGAAAGTCAATCTGGTGTGGAATAATCAGAAATGGCGTAAGTAATTGTCAAGCCTGAAATTTAGATGGACAAATTTAGACATTGCAGTTAATGACCAACTTCGGTAAATAAACTGCAGTCACAGTAAATCATATTTATTAAGCACCTGTTGTCAGAATCTGTGAGAATAGGGTTTTATAGTTGCCACGTATATCTACCACACAAATCCCCTTTTGGCATGTGTGTTGTTACATTTTAAAGATGAGAAAATAGAACTCAGGCTTTAACTTGGCTAAGGTCACACTCCTAATTAGTGGTGAATCTGGAAGTTTGAATTCAGAGTTCTTTCTTCCTTTTTTTTAAATAAAAACACGCTGTCTCTCTTTACACTTTTGAATTTTTGCAAGTTCTATTCAGTGGTGTCACTAGGGTTGGTGTCACCAGTGTGGTAACTCATCATGTCACCTCCCCATGCTAATGAGCACAACATTGTAGCTAAAACACCAACAATTTTGACAAAATCAGCGACTATAAAAACACCGTTAGCAAGGAAAACAAGAGCGCGTGCTTATAGTGCTGGCAGAGGAAAGCACGCAACTCGAAGCCTCATTGGAATTGGATAATAATGACAGCTCTGACTGGAGCACGTTGTTGTTGTTGTCAGGTGCCATCAAGTTGGTTCCAACTCACAGTGGTCCTATGCACAACAGAACGAAACACTGCCCGGTCCTGCACCATCCTTAGCATCCTTGTTATGCTTGAGCCCATTGTTGCAGCCACTGTGTCAATCCACCTCGTTGAGGGTCCTCCTCTCTTCCACTGACCCTGTACTTTACCAAGCACAATGTCCTTCTCTAGGAACTGATCCCACCTGATAACATGTCTAAAGTATGTAAGACGCAGTCTTGCCATCCTTGCTTCTAAGGAGCATTCTGGTTGTACTTCTTCCAAGACAGACCTGTTCGTCCTTCCGGCGGTCCGTGGTACAGTCAATGTTCCTCACCAGCACCACAACCCAAAGGCGGCAGTTCTTTGCTCTTCCTTATTCACTGTTCAGCTTTCACATGCATATGATGCCATTGAAAATACCATGGCACATTAGAAGGTTCAAAAACTAAATTAGCACAGAGTTTCAGCCTTGTAGATATGTTGATACATGTAAACTGGACTTAGGAAAAATATTTTTGTGGTTCATAACTAGCTACAGGGTATTTGTATAAAAAATAACAAATTTCTGCACGGAAACTTTGTAGACAGTCATTTTGGTATCACCACCTCTGACAGTGTCACCTGGTATGGTCTGCAACCCCGGTACCTACCTAGTGACACCACTGATTCTATTGGTCATATTTGTGGGTTATATCATAACTAGGCTCACATAAAACCCACCACTGCCTCCTTATAAATTTCCTTCTTCTACTGGTAAGGCAGAACCATGGTGGCACAGTGGTTAAGCATTGTTCAGCTGCTAACCAAAAGGTTGGCAGTTTGAATCCACTAGTCACTCCTTGGAAACCCTGTGGAGGCAATTCTACTGTCCTTTATAGGGTTGTTATCAGTCGGAATTGATTCGATGGCAACGGGTTCAGTGGTTCAACTGGTAAGGCTCACCTTCCCAGACTTCCTTGCTGTTAGGAGTAGCCATGGGAGTTGGTCCTGGGCAAAGACATAACCAAAAACCCCTTGCCCTCAAGTCGATTCCTACTCATAGTGACCCTTTAGGGCAGAGGAGAACTGCCCCATAGGGTTTCTAAGGAGTATTTGGTGGATTCGAACTGCTGACCTTTTGGTTAGCAGCTAAACTCTTAACCACTACACCACCAGGGCCTGGACAGTAGCATATTAAAAGTAACAGAACATAAAATGGGAATTTGGCCACTAAAGGCAGTTAAGTGTCAGGATAGAAACCATAATTATACAGTGTAAGATATTTTTTCATATCTCAGCTGCCCTACCACTTGATGCATATTATTACCATTGGAGGCTTTGATTTTAATGGAAATTAAAAAAAAAAAAAAAATCAAACCTATTGACATCGAGTTGCTTCTGACTCATAGCAACCCTCTAGGACAGAGTAGAACTGACCTATAGGGTTTCCAAGGAGTGGCTGGTGGATTTGAACTGCTGACCTTTTGGTTAGCACCTGAACACTTAGCCACTGTACCGCCAGGGCTCCAGTCGTGGGTACAATTGAGAATATTGGTACGTGCTGCCTTCTCTGGCCTCTTTCATCAGATTCCTGTAAGAAAGAGATGAACTTGAACTTGTTGTTAGCTGCCATCCAGTCAGCCCCCGGCTCACTGTGACCCATGTGGTACAGAGTACAACTGTTCCATAGGGTATTATTGAATGAAATCTTTTTACAAGCAGTGGCTATGAAGTTTAAGGTGTTATATTCAGGTAATAGTGGCTGGTGTTTGCAGCTGTGTGGTTCATCAGTCCTGTCACTGGGAGTTCTGCTGGCATCTGCTGCTAAAGCCTGCATTTTATGTAACTGGGCTGAGCTTGGTTTAGGTCTGGTAGTTTTCCTTAGCTGACCAGGCCCTGCATCTTCTCTTTCTGCCTCTGACTAACTCTGTTAAGATTTTCTATGCGCTCCAGTGCCCCCCTAGACAAGGCTGTCTTCCCTGCAGTCTGATTCAAGGTTGTTGCTGTTTTGCCATCGTGGTTCTCATGGCCTGATCCCTGGTTCTTAATTCAGATGTTTGCTTGGCCCCTAAAGGATATTCATGACCTCCTTAGTCCTTCTACATGATAAGGAACCCAGGAAGACTTGAGGATTCTGATAAGCTCTGTGTGCCTGACCACATTGTTCAACCTTCTTTACTATGCTTGAGCCGTCCCTTATTGGCTTAGGGCTGCCTTGCGTAAGTGACTTCCTCCCAGAACCCCAAGCAGGAGGTAGGAAAACACTCCCTTGTCTCTGCCATCCCTCTCGATCTACTAACCATTCCTCTCTGTTTCCAAGACTTTGGCCTGGAGTTTAGAAGTTAGGGCACATCACTGCATCCTGACCTCTGTTATTCTCCACCCCCTTCTCCCTTCTACCGTCCCCTGGGATTGGAAGAGACAGACAGACTTGTCACCCTTCATTCGTCTTACTGTCCCCTCCTCCCATCTTATCTTTTTCTAATTCCAAGGCAGGACCTGTTCTCCCAGTGGTTAGAATTAGATGAAATGCATGGAGAATATCCCTTAGTAAACAAAAGGAAAACAAATGAGAGGTATTTAAAAATATATATGTATATATATATATATTTATCTATTACACAGACTTTAGCATGGGTGTACCAGTAATTCCCAGTCCTAGAATCTTCTTTGTAATATTATTCAAACCAATTGGGAATATTTTTGGAAAAAGAAACAGCTTTTTTGTTGAGGTAGAAATAATTTAAGATGAGCAATAAACCCGTTGCCGTCCAGTCGATTCTAACTCCTAGCCACCCTGTAGGACAGAGTAGAACTGCCCTATAGGGTTCCCAGGGAGCAGCTGGTGGATTTGAACTGCCGACCTTTTGGTTAGCAGACAAGCTCTTAACCACTATGCCACCAGGGTTCCAAGATTAGCAATGTTGCAGAAAAATTAGTAAAAGTCTACAAAAATATTTAGAAAAATTTTATATCACCTCTGCATTATATTTTGTAACTTTTTGATATAAGTGATTACATACGTGATCTTATGAAAACTTCAACCATATACGAAATGAATAACAAAACAAACAGCTAACATTTTACAAGTAAATAATGTCTTTTACAAGTAAAAGAAGAACACAGACTTCTTTCAAAATCTAACCAGAGACGAGCACTGTTGGAAAATATGCTTTCATCCATGTTTCTGAGAGAGTGTGTATGTATATCTGAGTGACCAGTTCTCTCCGGAGAAGACATATCTTCCAATTAATTTTTCCTCCATTTCGTTGTCCAGTAATTCTGGAGCTTACTTATTCACCCCTACACTCAGAAATCAGGCAGAAACAAACAGCTAGTAAATCCAATCTGTCCACTAACCTCATTGCTTTGGTCACTTACTGCCCCACTAGCGACCATTGATCACTCCATTTACAAGGTTTTGTGATTTTTTTTCCTGCTTTGCAGGTGCTGCTGTTGTTCTAGATTATTTCAGGGCTATAGTGACATCCCACTATGCCCTGTGAATATACCGTTTTTTTTACGGCACAGTCTCACGTTCCATCCATTTTTTCCTAAACACAACACCATGCCGGGGTGGCTAGGCCCAAAGGACAGAGTATCTAGAATGCAGAGAGGCTTCCACACGCAGCATGGGCTATGTCCAAATGATCTCTCTCCCACGGATCTTTTGTGTTGAGCCCAGAACACTAGTCCATATAACTCTTCAGACTTGTGTTGAGTTGCCCTTTGCAGCCTTTGGTATCCTTCCCTGCCAGTAAAAATCAGTTGGGACTATTCGAATTAATTTTTTTAGAACACCTACAGAGAACCTCGAAAGAGAAGGGATTGGAATCTCCATTCCTTTCCTCCACGGAGAATTTTTTAAACATCTCTATTAAATTGCACATACCTCCTCAGCGACCAGCAATGATAACACGAATACATTTGTTGGGTGCTCTTTAGCCACATAAAGTCCCTTTCCCAAGGTCAGGGGGCCCTATAAAGTCTGTTCTTCTTCAAATTTCCTCTTAAGTGTCACCTCCGCAGAGAAGTCTTCTCTAACCCCTTCCTGTTTCCCACAAATAGATTAGATCCTTCTATCATGTATTTCTATAATTCTTTGTAATCTTCCTTCCCAGGATTTTCTGTATTGTAAATATTTTTGGTAGGTATTTGTATAATGCCTATCCTGCCTCATAAATCACTGTATCCCCGGCACCTACCACAGTGTTGGAACATAGTGAGAATGCAAGAAAATCATCATTGAATAAATAATGTTGTGGGTTTGCAGAGGCCCAGGAAATCTTACTTTTCTCAGCCTAAGTCCTGGGCCAAGCAGGAAATAAGTCAAAATGGTAGGGCAGATGAGAGATGAAAATAATACATTTATGAAGGAGCCCTGGTGGTGCAACTAGTCAAGGGTTCGGCTGCTAACTGAATGGTTGGTAGTTCAAATGCATCCAGTGGCTCCCCAGGGAAAAGACCTGGCAATCTGCTTCCGTGAAGATTACAGCCGAGAAAATCCGCCATAGTCCTCTGTCACATGGGGTTGCCATGAGTCGGAACTGACTGGATGGAAACTAACAACAACATCGTTGGTAATATAGGATGCAGTTTATGTGTATAAGCAACAGGTTTTCAAATACTGAACAACAAGAGTTAAGTTTTCCCAGCCAATGACCATAGCACTGGACTGGGCAGACATCTCCTCCGTGGCAGCATCAGACGCTGGCCCTGTGAGGCTCAGAGCACAGAGGACCCAGAGCAGTTTGTCTGGGAAGGGGTGTGGGGCTGGATTCTCCTCCAGTCAGATTAAAACTCTTTTCCGGCAGTTGGACATCCCTCCACATGGAAAGAAACAGGAATGGGGGAAGCAGTCCCCCACCCCAACAAGCAACATTTTCTGTCAGTAGACACACATTTTTGGTGGTGTGTTCCAGGGCTGTAGTATCCTATATTATTTGTACCATACTTCTTAAATAGCCCTGTCTATATTCTTATATATTTATATTCTTAGATATGTGATATAATATTATTCTGCATATAGATTTTTGCATCTGTATTGTTACCTTTTCTATGCATCATTCTGAACTGGAATTTTTGAGTAAAACTCGAGATATTTTTAATTTTTTTCCAAACAAAATTCTCACGTATTTATTACTGAACCAACCTATTAATGCGGAAGCATAAAAACAAAGGAAGACACCAGAATTTTCCCAATACGGCATGCTCAGACAGTGGCAGTATTTTCACTTTGACCTGGTAAGATGCTGGTGAACTCAATAGAGCATAAATCTGTGTGCCATCACACGTGCGACTCCTTAGAGACCCAGCTTGGCTCTCGTCTGGTGTCTCCGCTTGGCGCTGTACCTGATTTTATTACTAGTTTTCATTCAAATCCATCAGAAAGCGGAGCGATTCTCTTTTTGTTTCTTGGCCAGGCATCTCTTGATCCTGAAAGTCTCCTGAGAACACATGGTGAGGATGGAAGTCAGCCACACTGACCAAGATGGCAGAGAAAGGGAGAGGGAGCCATATTTTCCATTCGATACATATTACCTAATGCTCTGCCAAAAAAATCAATTTATACGCCTAAAAATGTATAAGAATTTCTGTTTCCTGAAACTTTTGCCAATACTGGATTCTGATTTCCTTTTTTTTAATCACTGTCAATCTAATAGAGGGATTATCTAATTGTCTGATTTTTTTTTTAATTATTATTATTAGGAAGTTGAATACCTTTTGTCGCCTGTTTGTATTCTTTCTTTAATGGCTTGCTTGTTTACATATGTTGCATTTACGTAGTTACTTTATTTCCTATGGGTTTGTAAAAAAAAACCCTTTGTTAGGGAAACAAAGACTTTGTCGTCTGCGGTGCAATTATCTTCCTTGTTTGTTGTCTTACAACTTTATTTACAGAGATTTGTTTGTTGTCATTCAAACTTACTTATGCTGACTTTTAAATCTTAATGTAGTCGTATTTATCAATAATTTCTTTTACGATTTCTTCTGCATATGACTTTAAAAATAGTCATCCATGTTCTCTTTTGACATTTTCATTTTTATTTTTGTAACATTTAATATTGAATCTGGAATTTGATAAAATTTTTTTTTTTTTTTACAAGGGATAAATTTGAAATTTGGCTTTAAAATTTTTAAATGGCTAAGAAGTTCTTCCAGTAGCATTTATTTGAGAATCCATTTCTCTCTTGCTGTTAAATACCATCTTATCACATTCAAGTCCCCATTTGTGCTCAGCTCTTCCTTTGGCTCCCTGTGCCCCTGACTCATTTCTCCACATGTAATCTTGTGTAGCATTGCACTGCTTAAAAAAAAAAAAGGAGCTATAAATTTTATTTTTCGGAAAATGCTGTAGTTACTTTTGCTTATTTTTATTCCAGATAAGTTCTGAATTATTTTGACCTGCTGTGAAATACACAGACTTTAGCATTAGGGTTTTGAAAGGGTGTAAATTAAATGTGCGGTGTTAAACCGATTGCTGCCAAGTTGACTCTGACTCCCAGTGGCCCCACGTGTGTCAGAGCAGGACTGATCTCCACAGGGTTTTCACCGGTTGATTTTTCAGAAGTAGAGGGTCAGGCCTTTCCTCCGAGGTGCCTCTGGGTGGACTCAGACTTGCAGCCTTACAGTTAGCAACCGAGAGTATTAACCATTTGCCCTCCCCAGGGAACCCATATGTACAGTAGTGCAGAGAAAAATAACGTTTTCCTAATTTGAGTCTTCCTGTCAAGGAATGGAGTATGTCTCTTCTTTTATTTGGGTATTTTAAAAATGTTCATCAGTAAATTTTTATGGATTTCTTAACACATCTTGTTAATTTTTTTTCCAGGTAAATTTTGTATTTTTCCGTTACATTTTTTAATGGTATAAAAAACCCAAACCAAATCCTAACCGAAACCAAACCCATTGCTGTCCAGTTGATGCTGACCCCCAGCTTACCCTGTAAGACAGAGCAGAGCTGCCCCACAGGGTCTCCAAGGCTGTATTCTTTGCGAAAGCAGAGTGCCACTTCCTTCTCCGCAAACGCCGAGCTCTCGGTTAGCAGCCGAGTGCTTAATCACCGTGCCACCAGGACTCCTTTTTAATGGTATAGTCTCTTTCATTTAATATTCTGAGTAACTATTTTTTTATTGTTATATTTAAGAAAGCCATATATTTTGGAATAAGTTTATAGCATTTTATACCTTACCAAAAATCTCTAATTGAGTTTCAAAATTCTCTTGCGCTTTTTTTCAGTGCTTATTTTTTTAAGCTAGACGGATGGGTAGCTTGTTTTCTTGTCGAGTCATTCGGTCTCTGATGGGGGTGGAGAGTAAACTGCAGAAATGGACAGCTGTGCTCCCACCGCCCTCGTCCCAAGCCCCAGTTGTTCTCTGTCGCCATGGATAGTGGTCTTCAGAGGCAGGATCACTGCTCATGGACTGTCTTTTATCTCTAACTTGTTCAGAGCTCTCAGCCAACTTTTGCCCATTCTCTTCCATCCCAGTGTTGCCACCAGTTCTCAACTCAGTTAGGAGTCTGATCAACAAAAAGGGAAATTGCTTGGCTGCAATTTCAGCCCGGCATCCCCTTATTCTCAGTCTTTATCCGTTTTGGTTGGGATTCATAGTGAGGTCTTCAAGCTTGCTCAGTTATCGCTCACATACTGCACTGCCTTTGTGACTAAGGAAGACATTCACGTACCTGTGGTTAAAGTCGAAATGAATCTGGCATCTATTCATTCGTTCAAGTCCTGTTTATTTTCCAGAGTTTATGATGAAGGTTGTGACTCTTCCTTTGTTTTAATGAAGATCGATTTTCCCCCTCTATTTTTGTTTCTATAGGGTCGCTATGAGTCGGAATTAACTCAATGGCAAATGTTTTTTTTTTTTTTATATTTGTTTCTTTTTGTTCATTTTGCTGATTTGAGAAAGAAGGCATAAGCAAAAGAACACACACCCACCATCTTTCCTGGAAATCCAAGCACTATTATTATTTTAATAAGTACTCAATAAATATTAGCTATTACTATTATTATGCTTTCCATAAATAGTGTCATTTCTGTAGTTATTTCAATCTTACTGTTTCTTCATGGCGTGGATCCTAGGTTGTTCTGCATTTATAAAGTCTTTGATATTATTTGATTATTACAATATATGGTTCCTTCTTAAAAAATTTTTATTTTGGCCCTTGATTATCATGTTTTCTCGTTTAAATGTGGAAGTCTTATCTTCATAATATTAATATTTTCCCTTTTTCCTGTTATAGTTCTTGACAAATGATATTCCTTGAAAAAAAGTTTGTATATGAGTAAATGTATGAATGTACACATTTAAAATTTTTAAAAATTTTTTTGTTATTGAGAATATGCATAGCAAAACATGCATCAACGGTTTTTACACGTGCCATTTAGTGACACTGATTACTTACTTTGAGTTATGCTACCATTCTCACCCTCCTTTTCTGAGTTTTTCTTCCCCAGTTAACAAATTCACTGCCCCCTAAGGTTCCTATTTAATCTTTCAAGTGATTGTTGTCAATCTTATCCCATATAGGTGGTTCTTAAAAGAGATAATGCTCAAGGCAGACATTTTTTACTAATCAAGCTAAACTATTGTTTGGTTTTAAAGAGGCTTTAGGGGATATTTTGGTTTAAAGTTTAAAGGTTATCTCAGCACAGTAATTTCAGGGGGTCATCCAACTTTCGTGGCAGCAGGAAGTCTGGAGTCCATGAGAATTTGAAATTCTGTTTCACATTTTCCCTCTTTTGATTAGCCTTCTTCTATGGAATCTTTGATCAAAATGTTCACCAATGGTAGCTGGGCACCACGTGGTTCTCCTGGCCTCATGGCAAAGGAGGCAAGGGTTGTTCATGGAGGTGATTTGAATGGATAATTTTTTTTCTTAACATGGGAAGCATGTATTTTCATAGGACGTAAATACTTGTTGATTAACTTATCTATTATAAATTTGGAGAAGTCACATGTGACTTTCAATAGTGGCAAAGCCTGGCTCCCTTATAGTAAATACTGCTGCTTCTATACATTGTTCCTTTTGTGCTTTACAATAAATATATGATTAAGCAAACTTTTACAATAATATTCTGGTATCTAAAATGTCAATGAATAATTTTATAGTCTCAGAGCCTGTGTACTATAGATGAAAGAGCAAGGGTGAAGTCTCAGCAGACCTCAGCGTGAATCTCAGCTACACCAGTTAACGCTCTTGTGTCCTTAGGGAAGTTACTTATATCTCTACACCCTTGTTCTTCCATCTGCAGGATTATCTCATAGACTTTTTCAGATGTTAATACTTACGTTAATATAGATCTTAATGTAATTTTGTGTGACATCTATGTTGGAAAGGATTTTCTTAAAGTTACCTTAAAAATTTGACTTTTAACACCAGATCATTTACAAAGTACTTGTATTGGCAGACCATCTAATACTACCTTGGGTTTTGTAAATAAGAGGTAGAAGAACATGTTGTTGTTGTTGTTGTTGTTGTTAGCTGCCGTTAAGTCTGCCCACAACTCGTGGTGACCCAACATACTACAGAGTAGAACTACTCCATAGGATTTCCTTGTCTGTAATCTTTATAGAAGCAGATCACTAGCCCTGTCTTCCATGGAGCCACTGGATGATTTTAAACAACCAACCTTTAGGTTAGCACCCGAATGCTTTAGATCATGAAATTATTGTAGAGGGAGTAGTAGAAGCTGGAGTCTCTGGGAGGTGCAAGAAGTTAAGTGTTGGTGGTTCGAATCCACCCAGAGGCACCTTGGAAGACAAGCCTGGTGATCTGCTTCCAAAAGGTCACAGCCTTGCAGATCCTATGGAGCAGTTCTGCTCTGCACACGTGGGGTCATGCTCTGCACACGTGGGGTCACCGTAAGTCGGACTTGACTCGAGCAACTGACAGCAACAACAAGCAGCAGAAGAAATAATATTATGCAATAAAATATATTCTAATAACAAAACATAGGAATTAATATTTCAGTGAAAGAGAACAACTGTCACTCAAACACATTAAAATTGCTAACTTACGTTGAGCATTAGTGTATGGCAAGCACTGTACGAAGCCCTTCCCTTATGCACGTTGTCTCCATGAACTGTGGCAACAACCCTGTGCGTTAGCCTCATCCGCTCTGTCATTCAAAGAAGAATATTTTAGTTCTGCTTCTTGTATCTAGGAGTTCCCTCATAGGAATATTTTTATAAGATCCTTAGGGGGCTAAAAATGCCAGTATAAATGTTTGACAAAGAAGAAATAGTTGTCTTAGAGTAAAGCTAAGCATAGAATATGCACAATGAAATATTTCATAATTGATTTATTATAAAATTAAGATTCATTCAAAGTTAATATTAAGAGTTATTTCTGTGTTGCAGTGTTCTTCTTTAATAAAACTCACCCATTTACTTTTTGGAAGACATTTTAAAGCTAGTCAACAAGACCGTTTATTTTTATTAAACAAATTATTTTAAAGTTGAGGAAAAGAGTGGTAATTTTTCAGTTTTCGGTGTGTGAAAGATATTTGAATCATAAAATATGGGCTGTTTTATAGATTCACTAGGTACGTAAACTGTCAGGTAGCCTCCCTAAATTGGCTGTTATTTCCTTTATTTTTATTATTCAAACTCAAATTAACCTCAGAGTTTCACAGTTTATCTATTGTGAATCGGAACCGTTAAGTGGGACAGAAGAAGGTGCAGTTCCATTGAGCTCTAACGTATCATTGGCTGTCAGGTAGGCCTTGTTACACTGTCCATCCTCATTTAACTATCCTACAAGATCTCTTAATGAAGTTAAGCCCCAAGTTCACTCCAATAATTCTGTGGCAAGAGTTTGTGCAATGTAACAATCCATCACTTGTCAAGAAGGCACTTTTAGTTTATACATTTAATAAGGGCATCCTCTAGCTTGGTTAATTAGAAGTGAACAGTTTGCATATTTACTAAATGCGGAGTGTCATTGCCACCACGGCCTATTGCCTACATGAATTATTTCTCTATCTGCAATAAACAGCTGGGTAATTATTACTGCCATAATCAGATAAATTCCCTCTGTAAGGCTTTTCTTACATGGCAATTCTTTGAACTCATCCAAAGCTGAACAAAATTTATGAACTCCAGCAGAGCTAGGCCACTTTTTCATGCTAAGGTGTCCCTGTTCCTTATTTCAAGGACATGTAGAACATCATAGATAGTGTGTAAATAAGGAGAATAAATATGATCACCTAAAGATAATGTTTCAATAAACTTCATCTTAGGAATATAATATTCTGATCTTAGCCAACTAAATGATAGCAGTTTGGCTTTATCTCATGGTATCTAGAGGACAGGCTCTTTATAAGATACAGAGGAAATAACTTTCTAGTTTTCAAGAAACAAATTATTCTGTAATGTTAACTATATATGTAACTGAATTATTTTTCCCTGAAGATTCATTTTACATATGAGGATACAATAATTATAGCAGTTAGTTTGGTAGAATGTAGATAATAATGTATGCCAGATTGTCTAACTTAAAATATAGCACATGTTCTTTGCTTTAAAAACATTCCACTATTTATTCATAATTAGTAACTAATGACATAATCCATATAATCCTGTTAAACTATTGAATATCAGCTATTTGATCACAGCCTTTTAACAGACTATATTTATTTTTGTATAAGAATACACTACCTTTAGCAATTTGCTATATTAAAAAAGTTTAAGAGCACAATATATGAAAAAAGAGGGGGAAAAGGCATCATTTTAATTTTTTTAAATTTTTATTGTGCTTTAAGTGAAAGTTTACAAATCAAGTCAGTCTGTCATACAAAAATTTTTATACACCTTGCTGTGTGCTCCTACTTGCTCTCCCCCAATGAGACGGCACACTCCTTCTCTCCACCCTATATTCTCTGTGTCCATTAAGCCAGTTTCTGCCCCACTCTGCCTTCTCATCTCCCCTCCAGACAGAAGTTGCCCACATAGTGTCATGTATCTACTTGAGCCAAGAAGCTTGCTCTTCACCAGTATCATTTTCTGTCTTATAGTCCAGTCCAATCCCCACGTCTGAAGAATTGGCTTTGGGAATGGTTCTAGCCTTGGGCTAACAGAAGTTCTGGGGACCACGACCTCTGGGATCCTTCCAGTCTCAGTCAGATCCTTAAATCTGGTCTTTTTATGAGAATTTGAGGTCTGCATCCCACTGCTCTCCTCCATTAGGGATTCTCTGTTGTGTTCCCTGTCAGGGCAGTCATTGGTTGCAACTGGGCACTATCTAGTTCTTCTGGTCTCAGGCTGATGTAGTCTCTGGTTTATGTGACCCTTTCTGCCTCTTGGGCTCATAATTACCTTGTGTCTTTGGTGTTCTTCATTCGCCTTTGTTCCAAGTGGGTTGAGACAAATTGAAAAAGTGTCATTCTTAAGAAGGAATTAGTAAAAGGAAAAAGCTTATTAAGTTGGATATAATTTCTTTACATACATATACATATATTTGTTCAACTTTCTTTCTGTAATGAATTTGAGGCAATTTACAAAAAGGTGCACAAGGAAAGATTAAAAAGTAAGGACCATGGTAAAGGGAAATACAGGTAAGGTGACTCAAATGTTATTGATCAGGGAACATGATTGGTTAAGTGTTTCCCATCTTCAAAATGGAGAAAATATTACTGCCTCTGCCAAGAAACAGCTGTTCCTGGTACTGATTCTACAAGGGACTTCAGATGTGAATCTTCGTAGGAGGCACTGAGCAATGTGATGGACAATGTCTTCAGTAGCTTTTAAAAAAAAAAAAAAACAGTAAAAGTCTGAATTTCAAGTTTCATTTTTTTTGGAGTGGTCTTTTGAAAAAAAAATGAAAAACCAAAATCCCAGAGCATAGCACTAAAATGTTACTCATTTGAAAACAAGGGACTAAAATTTGTTGGTTTATGGACTTAGCCTTGAGGTTGACCAGCCTCGAGGAATGGATGGATTGAAGTCCTTATCTTTTACCTCTCTTAGCCAATATTTTGATTTTTGATAGGGGATAGATGAAAGATATTTCCTTTTTTTAATTCTGTGATAAGGGCCATGAATGCTAATTTTTATCTTGCTGATTGAGACTGCATTCATATAGTGGAAGTCATATGCAGGTACTTGACACATTAATAAAATACAAGCTTTTTAATTCACACTTGAAGATGGGTTTAAATTATACTGAAATTGTATTTAAAAATGGCTGAAAAATTACTTATAATACTATCCAGTGGACTATCTGGCCATCATATTATTTGACACCGCTAACCACTTCTCTGATCTGCCTTATGACTTGGTTTCTCCAACACTACTCTCCTGGTTTCCTTTCCATTTTTCTAATGTTTTTTACTTCCCTTACTTCCTTTGCATACTCACCTTTATTTTGCTTGACCTTAAATATTAGTGTTCTCTCTTTGATGCACTTGCCTTTTCGTTCTACATGCTGTGGGCAATGTCTTCTACTTCTGTGACTTCTGCTGCCATTTGTATTCTGCTGATTCATAAATCCGAGTATTCTCCAGCCCAGAACTCTCTCCTGATTATCATGACCATCTATTCAAATGCCTAGTGGCTAGTATTGCCACTTGGACATCCCATAGACACCTCAAGCTGAGCATGTTGATATAGAAAATCATTATTTCTCTTCTTATGGAGAAGTGAACCATTCTACATTCAGACACTCAAGCCAGAAGCATGGGATTCATTTTAATGTTTCCTTCCTCCACCCTGTTGGTCACCAAGACCTAACGATTTTTTGTCTGGGTCTCTGTTCTCTGTCCTCATTCCATCTGTTCTCCTTACTGTTGCCATAATAATCTTTCCAACATCACAGATCTGATCATGGAGATGTGTTTCATTTCCTTCTCTTTAAGGGTTCTGTAATAAAAGGTGACTTAGAGGTCCTAGAACATGTAAAATATAAACCACAGGATTACAGTGTAGAGGTATTCTTAGTATAAAAATTAAGTTTGACAGAAAGTAGATTAGTGGTGGCCTATGCCTGAAGGAGACTAGAGGGTAAGACGGGAGATAGATGAAGGGTACAGGATTTCCTTCTGAGATGATGAAAATGTTCTAAAACTGCCTGGTGATGGGTGCCCAGATCTGTGTGTATACTAAAAGCCATTGAGTTTTATACTTTAAGTGGGTGAATTATATGCTATGTGAGCTGTAGCTCTATAAAACCTGAAAAACCAAACCCACTGAGGTCGAGTATATTCTGAAGCATGGTGACTTCATGTGTTGTGGGGTAGAACTGCTTCCATAAGGTTTTCATGGCTGTAGTTCGTGCAGTGGTTAAGTCTTTTGCTGCTAACCAAAAGGTTGTCTATTGGAATCCACCAGCTGCTCCTTGGAAACCCTATGGCACACTTCTACTCTGTCCTACAGGGTCCCTATGAGTCAGAGTCGACTCAATGGCAATGGGTGTGGTTTTGGTTCCAGCCTTTAGAGGAGCAGATTGCCTAGCCTTTCTCCAAGGCACTGCTGGGTAGGTTCAAATTACCAACGTTTAGGTTAGTGGCCTAGTGCAAATTGTTTTTGACTCCCAGGGACCTTATATCTCAATTAGCTGTTAAAAAAGAAAGAAAGAAAGGGAGGGAGGGAGGGAGGGAGGGAGGGAGGGAGGGAGGGAGGGAGGGAGGGAGGGAGGAAAGGAAAGAGAGAGAGAGAGAGAAAGAAAGAAAGAAAAAGAATTAAGCGAACTTAAATACTTGAATTACATTGGTATAAATAGAATGGAATTTTCTTGGGCACTTATATAGAAGTGATTTTTAAGATCAGTTATAAAGCAACTATTTAATCATTTATCCATCAAGCCACTGCTGTCAAGTTGATTCTGACTCATAGTGACCCCGTAGGGTTTCCAAGGCTGTAAATCTCTAGGAAGCAGACTGCCACATCTTTCTCCTGTGGAGCGGTTGTTGGCTTCCAACTTCCGATCTTCCATTCAGCAGTCCATCACTCAGTTTCCCCAAACTCATTAGGTGTGTTCTGAAGCTACATATGGCGTACTGTTTTAAATATGGTGGCATCTTCCTGTGGTAGGTTATTATTGCTTTGTAATGACATCAAGAGCAGTTTCCAGATACCCCTGGACTGTATTGAGTGGATTGTGTACAAAAGCTGCAGCAATTATCTTTGCTTAAAATGAGATTAACACACTTTAAGTGAGAGACAATGTGTGATTTTTGAGTAAACACAAAGTGAATAAGATCATGCATCTTTTCATCTGATATAGGACCCTTAGCTACCTTATCTCTGACCTCTACCCAAAACATAAATTCAGGAGACTGAAGTACTACCCGAACCCCTACAAAGACATGCAAACGAGAGAGAATATGATGTGCCTTGATCTACCTTATGCAGGACAGCCTCCATGCTGTGTCTGAGAGTCACCATCTGTAAAGTCATTTCATTCCACAAAGAAGAACAGAGACCTTGTTAGTAACATCTGCCCCATTACCAACCTCACTGGGGGCTTCCAGGCACTTGAAGCCCCTGAAAAGTAATGCCCTATGTAAATTCATGTTATTGTTATTGTACTGAGCTCAATGTCACTCTTAATCATTTGACTTCATATATGTTATACAAAATTCTACTCCTTTTTACGTAAATTATCCAGAATAGTAAAAGAAAATAATTTTACAGTGAAATATGTGCATATTTTTCGAAAGAATACATAAAGTCTTTTTCAGCTAAATCAATTCAAAAGAGCCAGAAGAAGGAAAAAAAAAAAAACGATTTTCATGAATGATCTCTGAATGGAGCCTATTGCTTTTTAAAATCATGCAAAGTAGGTAAATGAAATAATAGAGCAATTGGCCTATCCCTTTCTATGATCAGAGTGAAGTAATGGTATTGTAATTTTATAACATCGACCATTATCTTCTTTTTTACTTTTTTCATTCCTAAAATGCCTAGTCTGTATGGTTTATAAATTTGCTACCATTACCCTTAGAGAGCCCATTCACCTGTGGCCAGGACCCCTTGCTTCTACACCACATGAATTTCTCCCCTTGGCTGTTGATGGCCAAAGTCTACAAAAGACAGCATGAATTTCTAGTGAATGATTCGGCCTCAATTCAGTACCACTGCCCTCTACCCCTGCCCCCTACCCCTCCCCCTGCCTTACCTGGTAAAAGCCTGCTTGTTGTTTGGTTCCCAGCTCCAGTGCCTCCACCTACATGAAGCCTTTTCTGATTCCTCTAAACAGACTTAAGATCTCTGAACCACATCACTGCATATATATTTAGTTCATAGACTTATGGTTGTTTTCCAGTTAGTTATTACCGCTTTTGTTTGCAAGTTGTTTGAAGGCAGGGACTAGTTTTTTGTTCTCTTTTGTTTTTCATTTTACCTCTTTGAATTTTTTTTTTTTAAACACACCCATGACTGCCTGACAGAATAAGTGAATGAATGTTAATTATCTGCATGATGGTAACTATTAAAATAGCTTAAACATTTTCAAGAGAAACTGATCTGTACTGTAACAAACAAAGCATTGTCAAGAGTAACTAAAAATGTCTTATGAGAGGACCCTTCTAAATGTTTCCAAAATGTTAAAGCCTACAGAGAAGGGTGTGAAATTCAGGGTCCGCCCGTGAGCTTGGCCGTGAATGACTGTGCGCCACAGGATGCTTCGTTGTAACCTGTGGTCTCCTTTGCAACCTGCTGCCCTAATGCAATTTGCAACACCTGTCAAACAGTTCCAGGTAGTAGGTAAGCAGGTAGCAAACTAAGGTAGATAAAATAAGTGGTTTCAAGAGTTTGACTGACTGACAGTGAACCTTTTTGTTACTAATGCAAATGTTTCGGGTATCTTAATGGCTTCCAGATAATCCGCTCCAAGGTTTTCTCTCTCAGAATCGTTTTGGATGTCACATACCCTGTCTAAGCATATAATTGGTTTTGTTTGAAGTTGACGTTTTTACATGAATTTTTAACTTAGCCATGTCTTTTTTCTTCTTCCTCTTTTATTGTCTACTTATTTGGTTAGATTAATATGGACATATTGAGAGCAGAAAATTGTTAGAGATGAAACGTAAATACATATAGTAAACTTCACTTAAATACTCTTATGTCATAATATACCACAGCAGACAAAATTGCTGTTCAGCTATTGTTATTTTGAAGGTTTCTTACAACAGAAGCATGTCACTGACTACCTGGCCTCAGAAAGTAGTGAAGGCCTTCACTAGAAAGCTGTTTAAATCTATTTCCTTAGAATATTTGTTCTTAAAGATGGTGTCGGTGGTGGTGTTTTGTTTTCATTTTAGAATGTAGTCTTGTTAACGGTCCCCTCTGAAAGTTCAGGCATTTGTGCTTTTAAGGCACTATGAAGTACCTCAAAGATGATAGACTATGCGCATCATAATACTTTTATAGAAATTATAATTTCAACAAAGAAATAAAAAATTATACAAAGTCTTGCCTGGATTCAAATCCCGGCTTCAAATCCTTGCTCTGCGCTTCCCAGCTGTGGGAGGTTGGGCGGAGGTTTAACCCCTGTGAATCTCAGCTCCTAATTTGTAAAAGGGGGTGATAATATTTGCTCCACAGGACCGTAGAGTACTAAATGAGGTAACGTTTATGTCTTAGCCCGGGATCTCTGGGAAGCAGAACAGAAGGCAAACATTAACGTGCTGATACTTTGAGTGGACCAAGCACAGGGCAGTGTGGGTGAGGAAAAGCAGAATGTGAAGTGTCATACAAGCCAGCAGACTCTGAGATGGTGAATCGGTGCAGGTTTTGTGGGGAGCACTCTTGGAATAACACCTCTAAGGGAGTGGAGAGGGGGGCAGAGGGAGAAGTTGAACTGTGTCAGTGGCCGATCTGAGGAGACTGAAGCTCACAAGTCTCCTTAGAGTTGAAACAAGGGTCTGGGCCTCTGTTGTCCCTTAATGCGCAGTCACTGGATGTGGGCAGGGGTGATGGAACGTTGGGCAGGGCAGCCCATTTTCCTCAGAGGGATACAGCTGTGAGCAGTGTGCAGCAACACCCTTGGCAGCTAGAGGATTGAGTACCTTGTCCTGTAGGGAAGAAAATGACATGATGGGCTCCTGCAGGCCTGGTTGCTGCTTCACACAGAGTCCCAAAGTGATTCAGCATGATGCAGCAGGTATGTCTGTGACCGTCCCCCATGCAGGTGTTCTTCAGGTGTGCAAGGGGAACAGAGGGCAGAAAAAGGGCAAACCTATCTGCATGGTTCCTTTCTGTCTCCTGTTCCCCATCGATCAAGGTTTACTCCAGGCCTCCCAGGAAGCCAGATTTCCTTCTCCACAGTGAAAAATATCATCCAAGTGTGAGCTGGTCAAGAGACAGAAAGGAGGAGGCCATAGAGGAAATTTGAGAAAGCATAAAATATTTTATCTAATTGAGTAGATAAAGCAAGTAGCCTAGTACCTGGCTCATAGTAAAAAAAAAGAAAAACAACGAAACCCGTTGCCTTGGAGCTGATTCCAACTCATAGGGACCCTATAGGACAGAGTAGAACTGCCCCATAGAGTTTTCAAGGAGTGCCCGGTGGATTCAAACTGCCTCCCTTTTGGTTAGCGGCCATAGCACTTAACCACTACACCACCCAGGGTTTCCAGTAGTAAACCTTCAATAAATAGCTAACATTTACACACCAGCCGCTACTCAGTACTTTCCATAAAATTAACTTATTTGATCCTCAGGACAGCTTGATGAGGAAGATGGCAATTCTAATATGTTTGCATTTTACAGATGAAGATATTGAGGCAGAGGCTTTACAGCTAGGAAATAGCACAGTAGAGAATTTAAAACCCAGCCGTTATTTCAGAGTCTGTGCTGTGCACTGCTCCACTCTGTTGCCTCCCAGTGGCAACTGTTATTTTTATTATTGCTGTCATTATTAGAATATGTAAAAGTTTGTATCCATTGTAAATATCACTGGCAAAATATGTTCAAATATGTAAAGCTTTGCAAAAGTTTCACTAAGATCTACCTTAATTTTTAAACTAGTATCATAAAATATAGACATAAAAACTGGTGCAAAAAAGTCTTGGGACTTATACAAAGTTCTTTAACTATTTATAGAACAACAGGATCACAAGAAGGAGAAGATTTCTGTGATCCATTTCAATAAAAAAATATTTTCTGCATAATATTTCTTAATCAGGATGCCTGCTACCTGGTTTGGGATTGGAGAACCTGGGAATCTAGGGACTCTAGTTCCATTTCTGCTATGGCTTGATTTGTTGTTTGGGATAGGTCATTGAATCTCTTCATTTGTTTCCACATTTATAAAATAGGGTAATTAGTCTGAATCGACTCCATGGCAATGGTTTTTGTTGTTGTTGTTTATCCCATATATGGGGCCTCGGTGGCACAGTGGTTAAGCCACCAGGTCAGCAGTTCAAACCCACCAGGCGCTTCGTGGGAGAAAAGACCTGGCCATCTGCTCTTGTAAAGATGACAGCCTTGGAAAACCTATGGGGCAATTTTATTCCTATAAGGTCGCTATGAGTCGGAACCGAATCGATGTCAATGGGTTTGGTAGCCTATATATGCCATAGGACCTTTTTTTTTTTTTTAGGTTTTTTTTTTTTAAATTAACGTGAAAGTATTTGGAAAAAAATTTGTAAGTATTTCTAAAGTACTATATTTAAAAAATTCTAGGATTTAAAAATAAGTCATTTTTATCATTTTGTAGGGGATCCTAGTTAGAACGGTTTCCATCATTTTACTTTTAATGGGAATACAATTTTTATCACACCTTTCACAATGCGTTTAGTTTTGGTTTCACACTGAGCCATATCTTTGGATTAGTTTTTTGTGTACTATCAAGTTTCTTAGATTTTTTTTTTTTTTTCCCTTTTTTGGGAGGAGCTTCCTGTTTCTTCTGGGTTTACTGTGTGTTTTCTTTATACGCTGGGAGCTGACATTCTTCTATTTATCACCCAGCTTTAGCTCTCCTTGTCCCGTTCCCCAAGTACAAGCTAGTTTTGTTTTGCATTTTCATAGCCTGAAGATGGGTTGTTTTCATTATTTCAAATAACTTACAGTTTTGATTTTGGATCCCAGGTCTGTGTACGTCTTTGTTATATTACACATACACACACGGACGCACACATATAAATGGCTACTCCTTCTTATATAAGATTTCTTGACATTCATTAAATCATTTATAGAGCACAGAGTTCTTTGTGGCTGTAGTATTTTTGTGATTGCTTAGAAATTTTTGTACTTATCTTTGGAGTAATATAAAATTGGATAAAGGCATTCCTGACTCTTTTTAAAGTAGCATCTCACTGGTTATTTCAATTTATTTTAAAGGCTTATAACAGAAATTATAAAGGAAAATATTTATGTTTTATAGAATACCAAAAGTAAAGATTCAAATTAATGATGTATTCAGTTTTATTTTATGTAACACATGATTGTTATTTTTTCTGGTAAAAGCTCTCATTTATTTGTATGTAACTGCCTTGAAATTTGTACCTTAAGGACAAAGAAAGGTTACCAATCCCTCTGCCTCCTGGTTCTTTGTCAAAAATGGACACAGTTAATGAGGTTTGTTTGGTACAGAACAAATTCTCAGACACAGATAGAGATCCTTTCAATGGAAACAAATTTGTTTGGCTTTACCAGGTTACTTAGCGATTAATAATAGCCTTGAGATGCAGGTCAGGAAGGTCGTTGTACCAGCTTGCCAACACAATCTAAATGTGCAGCTAGCCCAGCTTTGTGGGCGCAGAAGCCCCCAAAATACTATGCATAAAGCAAAACAGGCTATTTTCTGACTCCTTCTTTCATATTAATAAGCAATTTTCAAGAGAAGGGTGGCAAAATGGGGGCCATGCCACTCCAAGTAATTCATTTATTTTGCAATTTAATCTTATGTTGAAAAAAATTACTCTGCTACAATAGCATAGCATGGTGATTTTTAAACGTCAACGTGTTTCATAAGTAACCTTGTATGAAGTATTATATGTGTGGCCTTTCACAGAAAACTGCAACAAAAATATGTCTAGAGATTTAAAGTAGGTATGAGAATCTTTTTTCTTTTTGGAATTTTTCCTCTACCCTCCCCTGATATCTTTGAGGCGAATGCTCGGGTGACTGACTTAAGGTTTTACATATAGCACTAGACAATAAGTTATGCATCTTTTTTTTTTTTTTAAAGAGTGAAGTGCAATTTCGGAAGATTATTTTAACATGAATAATTAAATTTGTCCTAGAAAAGAAATGATCTAGTTATTTGTTCCATGTTTAATAATATCTTATTCTATATTTACTCTATATAGTATGTGTCTTTCATATGGTATATTTTTAAAATTTGTTTTTTGTTTAAATTTCTTAGGTAAAAAAATTATTTTTTGTTTAAATTTCTTAGGTACACACACATAAATGATGAAAGGTTTTGTTACTGAATGGGGTTTAGTATATTTAGAAAAGACTGGAACTCATTCAGCTAATTTAATGTTTAGTTATTTTTATAATTGAACAAAACGCCAATCTTTTAAGTACAGAACAATGTAATTGTATTGATATTTGAAACTGTTAACTGAAACAAATGTACAATAAACTATGTGTATTAAAAGCCACTGTACTTTTTAAATTAGCCCTTTAGTTAGAGTGCAAAATAAAGAATGAGTGATCCATAAATATAAAACCATATTGAAAGGAAATGGGAAGTTGAGATGTTTTCTTGGTATGAATGTATAATTACTAATCAACCAAAGAAACTGATAATGTAGTAATTCACTTACAGTGCTTTGCATTTGATATGACTATTTCTCCAAATATTGAATTAATTATAATACATAGGTGTTTGATTTTAAAAGTTTAATCAATTGAAAAATCACTTAAATGCTTTTTAAAGATTGCAGAGATCACGTAGAAAAGTGCAGGTTAGATAAGTCACACCACTGATTTTGATGGGTATGGATAATAGTTGCCCTTCAAAGACTGACTTGATTTTCATCAGTGAGTTAAAATGTTAGCAGACTTTTGGTAACATAAATAACCGCAGACCGTTGTGATGCAGGGAAGCACTGGAAGAGTTTGCAGAGATGAAAGAAAGAGAAGAGAAGAAGGCCGACCTTGAAAGGGAAGAGAAGAAAAGAGATTACCAAGCCCGAAAGATGCATTACCTCCTCAGCACAAAGCAGGTTGGTCTACCTGTCCCTGACAGCTCCCGTAAGCCGCTTGGGCCCCTGGCCTGACAGAGATAAACTATCAGGCTGAATGGGACATGACTTGTTGAAAAGATACCACAAAGACACTACTTCGAGTTCAATTCCGTGCGTCTCCGTGGGTGCGCACAGGCAGCAGGCCTCCTCGGTGACAGCAGCTTCTTAGAGGCGGTGGCTGAGATGCTGGCAGAAAGGTCCCCGTCAGCAGTGTGGTCTGCCACTGTGACAACACAGCACGAAGGCTGTAACCTCGCCTTAAAAACTCATTTTAAGCACCTTATTGTTGTGTACTGAATTGATCAAGAACTACCAAGGTATTAAGCTGAGGTGGCTTTCGTGTTTTCGCTTTTAATTGGGCTAATGTTGAGATTAAAACCGTTCCCCACCCTTTCCGAATTTTGATTGGAAGTTTTCAGGTGAAGCTTTTTAATAAAATTGCTTCAGCAGTTTACCTCACAACTTCATATAGAAATGTCAGTGAGGAATTTGGAACACTTAGAAATTTACTTCATGGTACTTGGCAAAGTTACAGATTTTGGCATGGTTGCTAAGAAAGAATATATCGCATGTATAATATTCTACTCAAAAAGTAATGTGGTTAAAAAAGCATGAATTTGGCAGTTGAGATGTGCTTTATTAACAGAGTTCCAGTCAGGAATGTAGCAATTTAGAGGTTTTTTTTATTATTATTCTTTCTTAGAGACTTTCAAATCCAGCCTCACAGTTCTAGCTCAGGGTATCATATTCAAATGTCTTCAAATGTGGGCACAGCAAGTCTCAGTGGTGGAGGATGAGACCCCAAAGTGAATGTCATCCTTGTTGTTGTTGGGCGCTGTTCAGTCGATTCTGACTCATTGCAACCCCATGTGGCAGAGTAGGACTGCCCCATAGGGTTTTCTAGGATGTGATCTTCATGGGAGCAATTTGCCAGGTCTTTTTCCCACAGAGCCGCTGGGTGGGTTCAGACCTCCAGCCTCTTGTTTAGCAGCGGAGAGTTTAACCCCTGCACCACCAGGGCACCTGAATACCATCCTTTGATGCATCCAAATTAAAAAACTTATTAACTGCTGTTTGGTCACACACATTTGGGTCACATCTCCTAGGCCTCTAGCCTCTGTCTGGTTGTCTAAATAATAAAAAAAAAAAAAAATAGTTTACAGTAATGATCACTATCTTATTGTTCATTTGGATTTGTAGAGTTGAGTTACTTCACTTAACAGTAGACGCAGAGATATTATGTGACTGGTTACAGACACAAAGCTAAGTAATAATTGACCTGGTACTCAAACTGAGGCCATTTGACTCTAAATTCTTAAATAATAATTTAAACGAAAATTAAAAAAAGAAAAGTCAAAGTATTTAGAATTATAAAATCCATAACAATATAAAATGTTTAGTTGTGTGACTGAAGCCCTGGTGGTGCACTGGTTAAGCATTTGGCTGCTAACCAAAAAATCAGCAGTTCGAATCCACCAGCCGCTCCTTGGAAACCCTGTGGGGCAGTTCTACTATGTCCGACGGGGCCAGTATAAGTCGGAATTGACTTGATGGCAATGGGCTTGTTTGTTTTGGTTGGTGGGCTACGTTTTTATTTATAGAATTATAAATTAAAAATTCCTTGTAATTTTTTTTTTAGTGTTCTATTATTACCAAATAACTGATGAAACTAAGGAGCCAATAACCAAAAATCCAAACCCATTGGATCGAGTTAATTCTAACTCCTGGTAACTCTATAGGTCAGAGTAGAACTGCCCCTCAGGGTTTCCAAGGCTGTATTTTTAATCTTTATGGAAACAGACTGCCACATCTTTCTCCCACAGAACAGCTGGTGAATTCCTACAGCCCAGTGATTAACCACTGCACCAAAAGGCAAACAGTTTGAATCCACCAGCCGCTCCTTGGAAACCCTATGGGGCAGTTCTATGCTGTCCTATAGGGTTGCTATGAGTCAGAATCGACTGGAGACAAAGGGTTTGTTTTGTTTTTTTTTTTTTTGGTTACCATGTGTTACTGTTCTAGGACATTAAAAAAAAAAAAAAAAAAAGGACATTGGGATATAAAAATGCACAAGACCTGAGCCCTGGCCACATGGAGCGTGAAGTCTAATTTCAGTCTAGTATCAAGCACCTTTTTAGTAGACGTCAATGGCCAACTTTCTGTTATGGAGCTTCTATAGGTGGCATCACTTGAAATTAACAACCATCTATGATTTTGCTGCCATTTACTATTTTGTTTTATTTTCCTTAACCTATAAAACTCAGAGCGTGAAAGACCCGTACTTCTGTCTGAGTATTGCCACTGATTTTCTCAACATGACTTGGCTGTTGGGAAGAAACCAAGCTGCGGACTTTAAAATATTTCTAAGTCAGTTGTTCACAGATTAATTTTATTGCTTGTTTTAAGAAGCTTGATTTTACATTATATTAAATACACATTTAAGCACAAAATAAAAGCCAATTATGAATTATTTATGATTATCTATTATTTTGAAAGATTGTATCGGTTTGACTTTCAGTTCCTACAAATATTTTTGAATTTAGTGTATAAATATCCAAAAGTAAATAATGTTTTGTTGGCCTGCTTAAATAATTCTAATAGCATTTTTAGCAAGAGGAGGACACTATTTTTAGAGAAGATTTCAATAATTTAGGATGATATTAATACAGTTTGCAGAATACTAATTTTTATATTAAAATGTTCATAGTTCTAATATAGCATAACTTTTTGAGTAGAAATAAAAAGTTTATTCTCAGACAAATAATGCTTCAAAAAAGGTGGAGATTTTGTAAGCCAAAATTGTATTTGTGTGTTCTGATGTAGCTAATAAATGAAATAATGTTATTTATTATATTAATAATTTTAGAATGATTACAGTGATCCACTGATATATTCATATACTGTTCGAACAGTTCTAAAGTCAGTTTTAAGCTTATTTTTAGTACAAATCCAATGTAAGTCTTAAAATAGTTGTAGAAGCTATTACTAATTTTTACTGGTTAATTATCTCATCTTTATTCAGGCAAATATGTTTGTGCTAATAGGAATTACACAAGTAAATAACTAATATTGCAATGAGTGAATTAATAGGCCCCTCAGGGTTTTATTAATTAAAAAGTTCAAGTCATATTAAAGCACCTTTGGTATATGCTTATTTCAATCAGAAAGCTGAACATGGTAACTTATTTGCATAAATAATCAATCACCGTTTACTAGTAGTAATAAGGCTAATTTGTTGCTACAGACATAATAGGATTAGTCAATTATATTTCCCAGAAAATGCTATTTGTTATGCACCCCATCACCTGTAAAACAGGATTGGGTTTAGTGCCCTTATTAAATGAGCACATCAAAAAAAGTCTCTGTCCCTATAAAAGTTTTATGCAAAGAGAGCTAATTTTAGTTGATTTGAATAAAGTAAAATGCAAACTTTGCCTCCATCTGGAAATTTATCTTTCTGCAAAGATTGATTATTTAATAAAGTTATTTATTTTGATTCAGTAACCAGTCAAACTAAATCTCACACATATGAGACATGTTTCCTTTGAAGAAAATCTCATTTGCAGATTTGTTTTATTCCAAATAAAGCCGTCTTTCATTCCCTTGCCCTTGTTCTTGGCCAATAAATTATGTTGTCTGCTCCACCTACTGGTAGATGCAGGCAAAGGCCTGTTGTTGGAGTCATTAAAAGGTGCTACCTCTAAAACATCGCCAGTTTTCCTAAGGATCTTCCTGGGGATCACAGATGCAAATGTAAACTGATGACCCAAACCATAAAAGATTAATGTTTGGAAATATAGGTTACCGTATAGAATTATACACATTAGCATTTGCCTGACTGGTAAAAATATTACATAATAATGTTAATAAAAAGGATAAATACAAAATATTAAAAAAAAAATTTTTTTTTTTACAGGTCATTGTATTGCACAATTTTGTATATTTTATTTTGGCTTATGATATTTAATAGTTTGTATATATTGAAAATAAAACTAAGATAGAAACAATGAAATTTAATAAAAATATTTACACATATATTTATTTATAGAAATGATTTTCATGTCATAATTTATAGGTTTCCAGTGTTTTTGCTTTAGCGGGTAGTGAAAATTTCATATGGACTCTGTGATAGCAATTTTCAGGTATTTATGCTTCTTTATAAAGACCTCATACTCCAATTAATATTAATAAAACTTTATATTAATTTTTTGAGTGAAACAAAATGATTTCAACTGCTTCTGAATTGTATTATTATTTTTTTAATTTTTACATTTGTATAGTGAAGGAAAACATCCTAATTTAAGAAAGTAAACTTGATGTACTCATCATTAATTGATAGTCTGTTGGTCTGGATGACATGCTTGGAAAACAAATCTTAGCAGGTGAAAAACCATATGAATTAAGAAACATGTTCATTCTTCCAAACCATTTAATGCTTTAGACTCTATCTTCCCAGTATTGCAAGTCAGGAGTTTCTATGCCTTACATAGATTAAGAACTCAACATGTGATTGTTCAATTTTTAATTTGAAATGATGAAGTATGGAAGAGTGGCAGAGTTTCAGTGTGCATCTGCCATTGTGTGTGTTTGTGTGCACGTATCATGTATCTTTTATACATGGTTTATCTGGAAAGCATCTTTGGAGAGCCTTATCATAAGGCATTATCCTTAGGCAATGGTATAACACAGCAGTAGTTGGGAAACTCAAGAGGGTGTTAAAACATACCCCTATAATGACTCTCTGGAGCACATTTTTAGACCTCTTATACCTTATCTCAAAACCACTTTTTGACTTCAAAAATATTAATTCATTTCTTTCCTACTTACTTGGTTGGGGCTTGTATCTTTTTTTGGGTTTCCATGATATACGTCCATGTTACTTATGGCTTTTAATAATAGCTTTATATCCAGTGAATTGAATAGTACATTTATGATCTTCATGGCTTGATGCAACCTGGTTTTGGACATTCCACATGGTTCCTTGCTTTAATTTTGGCTTTTTTCTTTTTTTTCTCGAGGTTCTTTTTTCTTGTCCAAATCATTGTCTGTTCCTAGTCATCTAAGTTTTTGAAATCTTATACTTTTCTTCATTTTCTGTGTAAATTCATCAACTTCTTTCAATTCATCCTTCCAGGTGTATTTCAAATCCATTTCTTCGTGTCCATTTCTTCAATCTTGAGCATGATAATAGTCTTTAAAATGATTTTTTTTCCAGTCTTTTGTCCTTTAACCTGGTATATTAACCACCATCGGATAAATCTTTCTGAAATAACACTATAAAAATTTCTTCTCTCTCAGCATCTTTGTTGTTGTTGTTCTCAGGTGCCGTCAGTCAGTTCCGACTCATAGCCACCTGTGTACCAAAGAATGAAACACTGCCCGGTCCTGTGCCATGCTCACAATCTTTGTCATGCTTACAAACACCTCATACACCTCTAAAGACTCTCTTTGTCTATAGAATAAAATCCACACTCTTCAGGCGAGGCATTCAAAGCTCGCCACAATTTGACTCCACCCTGCCTATTCAGGCTTATCTACCACTGCTCCTAATGTGAACATTTTGGATACATCCTGGCTTAACATCCTAGGATAATTCTTCCAAAGGTTCTCTTTATGTATATAAGGTAGGTGACTTCTTGTGACTTGTCATATTCCGGAAATTCAGAATTCTCCCTCCCTCCCCGCCACCAAAGGCAATATCATATATACTTGCCACTAGTGCTTTGAATTTGCCCTTACTTTACCATTAAAGGAGACATATTAGCAGCTAAGCTGCTTTTATTAGTATATTTAGTGAAAGTAGTTCCAGAGCCCTGAGGCAATGCCCAGACTATGAAGGCCCATTAGGTATGCTCTGGGTAAGGGAAGGTTGGCATGGAACACCTCCTGGGCTGCTAAGGGGCATGATGACTCCACAGGGTATCTGAAGAGAGATGCAGGTCTTTCAGCACTGAGATGGAAAGCAGGAGAACATGCAAGGCATACTTGTCCCTTTTCTCATTTTGTTTAGGGTGCCTGCTCTTTGATATCAGTTATTAAATATATTAGGTCCCTGGGTGGTACAAACCGTTTGCATTTGACTACTAACCTAAAGGTTGGCGGTTAGAACCCACCCAGTGGCACTGTGGAAGAAAGGCCTGGCAACCTGCTTCTGTAAAGATCACAGCCGAGAAAACCCTATGGAACAGTTCTACCCTGTGACACATGGGGTCACCATGAGTAGGAATTGACTTGAGGGCAATGGGTTTTTTCCTGTTTTTTTTTTTTTTTGTTATTAGGTATATCACTCCAGATACCTCTTATGTCTTTCCTGCTTCATACAACATCCTCAACAACCAGTTCTTAATTTTCATATTGCTCATGACTTAGTTACGACAAACCGCTACAGGATTTGAAGAGATACGGCGTTAAGACTGAGAATTCTGGGAGCAGGGGTTGGAAGGTAGATTCCTAAGTTTTACGTGAAGTGTTTTACGTGAAGTGTTTTGTATTTGCCTCTAACTTCCCAGTAGTTTGTATAAATGCTTTGGTGGAGAAGAATGTGGCAGGAGGAACTCCCAGTGGCCGAGGGTCTCTGTGTGGACCATGCTTCAGCAGCATGGGCTCTTTAGAGACAATCTTTCTAGCCCTCTCTTTCAACAAACTAGAGAAACCAAGTCTGGAAAACAAAGCAGCTTGCCCAAGGTAACTCAACCGGTTTCAACAAACTGTGATGTTGGGGCATCGTCAGTCCAACCAGAGCACAGTGACCATCTGAGTTAGTGGCCTACATCTGTGGTCTGCACCAGGAGCATTATCCTTGGCTTATGACATCGGGAACCTTAGTCTAGGTTTAGGATTACCGGGTTACCATTTATTCTTGAATACACCAGTATTCTAACTATACGCTGCTCATTGAGCTGCCCCCAAGTCATTGAATTCTTTTTCTCTTTCTCTGAAATGGTTCAGCACTTACAAGAAACACTGATTCTGAGTGAGTTCATCTGTAAAGATGGAAAAAAACAAGGGCCTGGCTATAAAGGGTTGAAGCAAGCCAGACCATAATTTGAATTTGTTCGTTGTCTTCCTGGGACTAGCTTAAAGCACTTTTATTATTTTTATCTCCACAATATTCCTAGAAAGTAACAGTGATCTTTCTGGTGACTAAAATACTGCTGTTTGGCACTTGTTTTTCCTTTGGATACTTGGCAGATATATTCTCTCAAGAAGACTGTAGCGTCTAAAGAGCTGACCTGTGATCTTTGGGTCTGTACTTTCAGAGGCAGGTCTTCAAGTTTGGTCATTTCTTCTCAGTCCCGAGTGGACAGTCTGCATCACAAAATCATGATATAATTCGTCACTATTGGCAGTATCTGCTCAGGAAAGGCCAAGGGCTGAACTGGCATGGAGAACAAATTAGCTATTACCTTTTACATTTTATTTCCTCCCTCTTTAACATTGTAGTTTCGTCCTGCAATATATGAAAGGGATAGAATTATTACTCATTGTCAGTACTCTTTGAGAAGACAGTGAAGTGGTCAAAACAAAAGTCTTGGTGTGCCCCCAAATGGTCCCCTTTTCTGCACTTCTCCCCTGGCCAACTGATAGAGGCAAAAATACAATCAAAACCACTTCACAAAGTGCCAAAAAAAAAAAAAAAAAAAAAATGTAACATTCTACTTTTACTAACTGCCTGACACAGCTTTATAATGTTTGTCCCCTATCATAAGTAAACTAAACCTCATGGCTAAATGGCTTTTATTATATTAAAAAAAAAAAGTTGTCAAAAGAATATCACCTCTCTTAGCTTAGAGAAAAGTTACTTTTCAAGATACGTATGTAATGGAAGGCATCCCTGATTAGTTTATTGGTTCCCTTAATGAGTTGAATTTCAAACCTTTCTCCTCTTAAATTTATTCAGTTCACCTTTATTTTCCATTTACTTTTAAATTAAAGCATACATATGCACATTTGCATATCATTTTACTTCTAATTGAAATAAACTTCGAATCATTAAGGTAATGTAACTTTGCTGTACTCACCATCTAAATTTATATTATTTTTGCCAGTATCTAAAAAAAACAATGGAAACGGTAGCCACAGAGTTGATTCTGACCCACGGCGGCCCCATGTGTTTCAGAGTATAACTGCATTCCACAGGGTTTTCAATGACTGTCATTTTGGGGGGAGCCCTGGTGGCGCAGTGGCTAAGAGCTACGGCGAGCTTCCGCTGCTAACTAACTAGTCGGCAGTTGGAATCCACCAGCTGCTCCTTGAAAACTCTATGGAGCAGTTCCACTCTATTCTATAGAGTCGGAATTGACTCGAGGGAAATGGTTTTTTAAACACCATAGTTAGTCTTCAATGCCTTGTGCAAATTAGTGTATTGTTTCCTTCAAACACCGGAAAGGTGGGCTAGAAGGGCTTAGATGAAAAGCACTCTCACTGGAAAGCAAGCAAGCCTTCGTGGGCTCTCCTGCACAGTTAAGGGGCAATGTCATGGTCTCTTTGGGAAAGGAGCCAGGGAGAGAGGATTAAGAGTGGGTACTTGTCACCTATTAGCCATTTTCATTTTGAGGCATGAGCCGAACTTCTCAAACAACAGAAGTTCTGTTCCACACCCAGTCACACATTGTTTTGCAATAATTTCATTTGTGATGAAGGGTTATCTATAGGAATACAAATGTCATAAGGGATATCTGTAGGAATACAAATTTCGTTAACTTCGCACTCTTGATCTAACTAGTAATTCTTTTAATTAATGAATACTCATATCAGTGAAAGGGTTGGGTTTGTTAGGTCCCAAATGGTAAAGCTGAAGTTATGTTTATTGATGTGTTCAATACTACATGAGATGTCAATACAGTTAATGGCAGAAATGAGGGATGGTATTTGCCAGAGCATTGTCGTGAAATAGTAGGGTGGGAACCTGGCTGAATAGAGAAAGAGAGGTGCTAGTGGTCTAAAGAGTCCAATAAATAAATCCCCTTTCCTCTCCCTGAATTCAGAACCAGTGAGATGAAAAAAAAAAAAAAAAAAAAAAATCAGTTTTAGTAGCAATAAAAGCTGGATTAGAGGTTTATATCTGAAGCAATAATGAACTTGCTTGCACTTAATTCCAGAATTAAATCTACCTCCTAGTCACAGGCAAAGCAAGAAAACTAGCACTGTCCCTGTAAATCTCAGCACAAATGGGAGAAAAGGATATTTGCTTTGTGAAGCGCCGCTGGGCCTCAAAAAGACTGGAGGTGGGAGGGGAGAAGGGAATTGGGGGGGAGTCAAACTAAGTTGGACAAGCTCCTTGACTGACACACCGAACTGAGGATCATGCCTTCTTCCGTAATGGAATGAAGGGCAGGTAGGAGCCAATGAAAACTTGAGGAAAGGGAAATATAATCCCTACTAATTAGGTTTATTGGGCCCTGGTGGTGCACTGGTTAAGAGCTACAACAACTGAGCAAAAGGTTGGCAGTTCAAATGCACCAGCTGCTCCTTGGAAACCCTATGGGGCAGTACTACTCTGTCCTGTAGGGTTGCTATGAGTCAGAATCAACTCCAAGGCAATGGGTTTGGTTTTTCTTCTTTTTTTTTGGTTTTGTAGGTTGGTAAGGAAGCAGAGTTAGAAGTGAGTTTTTGCAATAATGAAAACTTGTACGTGTTTATAAAGAGCTTTTGGGGGCTGAAATTTGGAAATAGTTGTTGTTGTTAAGTGCCATTGAGTCGGTTCCAACTTGTAGCGACCCCATGCACAACCAAATGAAACACTGCCCAATCCTGCGCCATCCTTACAATCATTGTTATGCTTGAGCTCGTTTTTGCAGCCACCGTGTCAATCCACCTCGTTGAGGGTCTTCCTCTTTTCCGCTGATCCTGTACCTTACCAAGCATGATGTCCTTCTCCAGGGACTGCTCCCTCCTGACAACATCTCCAAAGTACGTAAGATGCAGTCTCGCCATCCTTGCTTCTAAGGAGCACTGTGGTTGTACTTCTTCCAAGACAGACCTGTTCGTTCTTTTGGCAGTCCGTGGTATATTCAATATTCTTCACCAACACCACAATTCAAAGGCATCAATTCTTCTTCGGTCTTCCTTATTCATTGTCCAGCTTTCACATGCATATAATGCGATTGAGAATACCATGGCTTGGGTCAGGCACACCTTAGTCTTCAAGGTGACATCTTTGCTCTTCAACACTTTAAAGAGCTCCTTTGCAGCAGATTTACCCAATGCAATGCATCTTTTGATTTCTTGACTGCTGCTTCCATGGCTGTTGATTCTGGATCCAAGTAAAATGAAATCCTTGACAATTTCAATCTTTTCTCCGTTTATCATGATGTTGCTTATTGGTCCAGTTGTGAGGATTTTTGTTTTCTTTTTGTTGAGGTGTAATCCATACTGAAGGCTGTGGTCTTTGATCTTCATTAGTAAGTGCTTCAAGTCCTCTTCACTTCCAGCAAGCAAGGTTGTGTCATGTGAAAAATGCAGGTTGTTAATGTGTCTTCCTCCAATCCTGATGCCCCATTCTTCTTCATATAGTCCAGCGTCTCATACTGTTTCCTCAGCATACAGATTGAATAGGTATGGTGAAAGAATACAACCCTGACGCCCACCTTTCCTGACTTTAAACCAATCAGTATCCCCTTGCTCTTGCCAAAAAACTGCCTGTTGATCTATGTAATTTCCTCAGGAACACAATTAAGTGTTCTGGAATTGCCATTCTTACCAACATTATCCATAATTTTATCCAGCAACACACAAGCCCCACAGTACAACAAACTGACAGATACGTGGAGGTTATCTAATATGTACTTAATAAATTCCATACAAGAAGCCACAGTTCTACAGAACACTGTGGAAGAACGCAGTGATCTGCAAGTGGTGTGGTCTTCAAGGTCTGGTCTCAAGATTGTGGCCAATCAGATTAAGGTAACACAGCATTCCCTCAGGAGGCAATCAGTCCTATTCTGTGATGAAACTTAAAATGGCCTCTTCCTGTTTGCTTAAAAAAATCTTTCTTGAAAGCCTCTGCTGCTTTCAAAGCCCTGTATAACATACTAGGTGTAAAATTTGACAAGGGTTCAGTTCTATCATTACATTTTCTTTAAAAGATCCCTTTCCAGAATTTTTCATTCTGTTGTCTTTTTTTTTTTTTTTTTTTGTCTTTTTGTTGTAGAGGTGATGGATTTTCCTGTATATTTTAGAGATTAGACTTTCGTCTGGTTTGTAATAGCGGAAAATTTTTTCCCAATCTGTAGGTTCTCTTTTTATTCTTTTGGTGAACTCTGTTAATGAGCATAAGTGTTTAATTTTTAGAAGACCTCAGTTATCTAGGTTATCTTCTGGAGCTTGCGTGTTGTTGGTTATGGTTTATATCCTGTTAATGCCACATATTAGGGCCTCTAGTGTTGATCCTATTTTTTCTTTTATGCACTTTATACTTTTTGGGTTTATATTTAGGCCTTTGATTCATTTTCAATTAGTTTTTTGTGTATGGTGTGAGGTATGGGTCCTGTTTCATTTTTTTTTTTTTTTTGCAGATGGACATCCAGTTTTGCCAGCACTATTTGTTTAAAAGACTGTCTTTTCCCCATTCGATGGACTTTGGGCCCTTGTCAAAGGTCAGGTGATGACAGGTGGATGGGCTGTTGTGACTACGGTAGCTGTATAGTAGGTCCTGAGGCCAGGTAGTGGGAGTCCTCCTACTTTATTCTTCTTCTTCAATAAAAAAAAAAAAAAACTTTTCCATATAAAGTTAATAATTAGTTTTTCCATTTCTTTAAAGAATGTTGTTGATATTTGAATCAAGATCGCATTGCATTTGTTTAAATTGCTTTTGGCAGAGTTGTCGTTTTCACGATGTCGAGTCTACCTATTCATGAGCATGGTATGTTTTTCCATTTATGTAGATCTCTTTTGGTATCTCACAGTGGTGTTTTGTAGTTTTCTTTGTGTAGGCCTTTTACATCCCTGGTTGGATTTATTCCTAAGTATTTTATTTTTTTCAGGGGCTGTTTTTTTTTTATAAATGGTATTGTTTTCCTGATTTCCTTGTCACCATTCTCTTTATTGGTGTATAGGAACCCAGCTGATTTTTGTGTGTTTATCCTGCTACTCTGCTGAATCTTTCTCTTAGTTCCAATAGTTTTCTTGTGGAGTCTCTTGGGTTTTCTATGTATAGTATCGTATCATCCATAAATACGGACAGTTTAACTTCTTCATTACCAATTTGTATGCCCTTTATTTTTTTTCTTGCCTTACTGCTCTAGCTAGGACTTCCAGCATGATGTTAAATACGAATGGTGATAAAGGGCATCCTTGTCTTCTTCCTGTTCTCAAGGGGGAATGTTTACCACCTTGCTCCATTAAGAATGACGTTGGCCATGGGTTTCGCATAGATGCCCTTTATTATGTTGAGGAATTTACCTTCCGTACCTGTTTTATTGAGAGTTTTTATCAGGAATGGGTGTTGGACTTTGTCAAATGCCTTTTCTTAGTCAATTGAGATGATCATGTGATTCTTTCCTTTTATTTATGTGATGGGTTACATTTATTGATTTTCTAATGTTGAATCATCCTTTCATAACTAGTATGAATGCTACTTGGTTGTGGTGTATTTTTTTTTTTTTTGATATGATGCTGAATTCTATTGGCTAGAATTTTCTTGAGAATTTTTCATCTATCTTCATGAGAGATATTGGTGTATAATTTTCTTTTTTGTGGTGTCTTTGCCTGGTTTTAGTATCACAGTTATGCTGGCTTCATAGAATGAATTTGGAAGTACAGTTTCCTTTTTTATATTCTGAAATAGCTTGAGTACTACTGGTGTAAACTCTTCTCTGGATGTTTGGTAGAATTCTCCAGTGAAGCCCTCTGGGCCAGGGCTTTTTTTTGTTGTTGGGAGTTTTTTTTTTTTTTTTTTTTTATTACATTTTCAATCTCTTCTCTTGTTATGGGTTTGTTCATATTTTGAACATCATTTTGTTTTAGTTTGGGTAGGTAGTGTGTTTCTAGAAATTTGTCCATTTCCTCTAGGTTTTCAAATTTGGTGGAGTATACTTTTTCATAGTACTCTTTTATGATCCTTTTTATTTCAGTTAGGCCTGTTGTAATATCTCCCATTTCATTTCTTGTTTGGGTTATTTGCGTCCTCTCCCGTTTTTCTTTTGTTAATTTGGCTGGTGGTTTGTCAATTTTGTTGATCCTTTCAAAGAACCAACTTTTGGTTTTGTTGATTCTTTATACTGTTTTTCTATTCTCCATTTCATTTATTACCGCTCTGATCTTTATTATTTCCTTTCTCTTGGTGGCTGCGGGCTTTTTTTGCTGTTCGCTTTCTATTTGTTCAAGTCGTGTAGCTAATGTTTTGTTTTTGTCCCTTTCTTCTTTTTTGATGTGTGCATCATTTGCTATAAATTCACCTGTAAGCACTGCCTTTGCTCTGTCCCAAAGGTTTTGGTATGATGTGTTTTCATTCTTATTTGATGCTAGGAATTTTGTGATTCCATCTCTGATTTCTTCTATTACCCAGTGGTTTTTCAGCAGGACGTTATTCAGTTTCCATGTAAATGATTTTTTTTTTTCCTTGCTCTTCCTGTTGTTAATTTCTGCCTTCATGGCATTGTGGTTAGAGAACATACTTTGTATTATCTCAATGTTTTGGAGTTTGTTGAGGGTTGCTCTGTGGCCTAAAAAAAAAGTGTCCTAAGACGTGGTTTATTCTGGAGAACGTTCCATGTGCGTTGGAAAAGAATGTGTACTTTGCAGCTGCTGGGTAGAGTGTTCTATGTATGTCTATGAGGTGAAGTTGACCGATTGTGACCTTTAGTTCTTCTGCATCTTTGTTGAGTTTCTATGTGTTCTGCCCTTTACCTAGAGCGGCATATTGATATCTCCTACTATTATTGTGTAACTGTTGATTTCTCTTTTCAGTGCTGTTAGAGCTTGTTTTATGTATTTTGGAGCCCTGTCATTGGGTGCGTAGATGTTTATTATGATTATGTCTTCATGATGGATCATCCCTTTTAATCTTTATATAGTGCCTTTCTTTGACTTTTATGGTGGATTTTGTTTTAAAGTCTATTTTATCAGAGATTACTATTGCCACTCCTTCTCTTTTTTGGTAGCTATTTCCTAGATATATTTTTTTTCCATCCTGCGATTTTTAATAAATTTATGTCTTTATTTCTAAGGTGTGTCTCTTGTAGACAGCATATTGATGGATCCTGTTTTTCTTATCCATTCTGTCACTCTGTATCTCTTTATGGGTGCATTTAGGCTATTTACATTCAGTGTAGTTATTATTATTTTCTTATTGAGAGCTCATTTATTAGGTACCATGTTGGCAAGCACTAGGAATAAACAGATATAAATGATTTTATATATTTATGAATTGTTTGCAATTTCATCAAATCTTTTTTGGTGAAATGAATGAATTAAGTATAAATGGGTTAAATTTACTTTCGGTGGAATGTTACAAAACATAATTCTCATTTTTTGAGTAACTATAGGAAACTATTTCTTTAGTTTTTTTTTTTTTAAATGTAGCATGTGATAATGCATTTACCCCTCCATCTCTGCCATAAATTTTAACCTAATTGGTAGAAATTTTTTTTAATAATTTTTATTGTGCTTTAAGTGAAAGTTTACAAGTCAAGTCAGCCTGTCACATATAAGCTTATATATACCTTACTCCATACTCCCACTTACTCTCCCCCTAATGAGTCAGCCCACTCCCTCCTTCCAGTCTCTCCTTTCTTGAGGGTTTTGCCAGTTTCTAACCCTCTCTACCCTCCCATCTCCCCTCCAGAGAGGAGACGCCAACACAGTCTCAAGTGTCCACCTGATACAAGTAGCTCACTCTTCATCAGCATCTCTTTCCAACCCATTGTCCAGTCCCTTCCATGTCTGATGAGTTGTCTTCAGGAATGGTTCCTGTCCTGGGCCAACAGAAGGTTTGGGGACCGTGGCCGCCGGGATTCTTCTAGTCTCATTAAGTCTGGTCTTTTTATGAGAATTTGGGGGCTGCGTCCCACTGTTCCCTGCTCCCTCAGGGGTTCTCTGTTGTGTTCCCTGTCAGGACAGTCATCGGTTGTGGCCGGGCACCATCTAGTTCTTCTGGTCTCAGGATGATGTAGGTCTCTGGTTCATGTGGCCCTTTCTGTCTCTTGGGCTCATAGTTATCGTGTGACCCTGGTGTTCTTCATTCTCCTTTGATCCAGGTGGGTTGAGACCAATTGATGCATCTTAGATGGCCACTTGTTAGCATTTAAGACCCCAGATGCCACATTTCAAAGTGGGATGCAGAATGTTTTCATAATAGAATTATTTTGCCAGATGACTTAGAAGTCCCCTTAAGCCATAGTCCCCAAACCCTGCCCTTGCTCTGCTGACCTTCGAAGCATTCAGTTTATCCCAGAAACTTCTTTGCTTTTGGTCCAGTCCAGTTGAGCTGACCTTCCATGTATTGAGTATTGTCCTTCCCTTCGCCTAAAGTAGTTCTTATCTAACTAATCAGTAAATAACCCTCTCCCACCCTCCCTCCATCCCCCCTCATAACCTCAAAAGTGTGTGTTCTTCTCAGTTTATACTATTTCTTAAGATCTTATAATAGTGGTCTTAAACAATATTTGTCCTTTTGCCTCTGCCTAATTTCACTCAGCATAATGCCTTCCAGGTTCCTCCATGTTAATGAAATCTTTCAAAAATTCCTCACCGTTCTTTATCGATGCGTAGAATTCCATTGTGTGAATATACCATAATTTCTTTAACCATTCATCTGTTGATGGACACTTTGGTTGCTTCCAGCTTTTTGCTATTGTAAACAGTGCTGCAATAAACATGGGTGTGCATATATCTGTTCGTGTAAAGGCTCTTATTTCTCTAGGGTATATTCCGAGGAGTTGGATTTCTGGGTTGTATGTAGTTCTATTTCTAACTTTTTAAGAAAACGGCAGATAGATTTCCAAAGTGGTTGTACCATTTTACATTCCCACCAGCAGTGTATAAGAGTTCCAATCTCTCTGCAGCCTCTCCAACATTTATTATTTTGTGTTTTTTGGATTAATGCCAGCCTTGTTGGAGTGAGATAGAATCTCATCGTAGTTTTAATTTGCATTTCTCTAATGGCTAATGATTAAGAGCATTTTCTCATGTATCTGTTAGCTGTCTGAATATCTTCTTTAGTGAAGTGCATGTTCATATCCTTTACCCGCTTTTTGATTGGGTTGTTTGTCTTTTTGTGGTTGAGTTTTAACAGAATCACACAGATTTTAGAGATCAGGTGCTGGTCAGAGATGTCATAGCTGAAAATTTTTTCCCAATCTGTAGGTGGTCTTTTTACTCTTTTGGTGAAGTCTTTAGATGAGCATAGGTGTTTGATTTTTAGGAGCTCCCAGTTATCTGGTTTCTCTTCGTCATTTTTGGTAATGTTTTGTATTCGGTTTATGCCTTGTATTAGGGCTCTTAAGGTTGTCCCTATTTTTTATTCCATGATCGTTATTGTTTTAGTCTGTTTAGGTCTTTGATACACTTGGAGTTAGTTTTTGTGCATGGTGTGAGGTATGGGTCCTGCTTCATTTTTTCGCAAACGGATATCCAAGTTATGCCAGCACCATTTGTTAAAAAGACTACCTTTTCCCCCATTAACTGACACTGGGCCTTTGTCAAATATCAGCTGCTCCTATGTGGATGGATTTATATCTGGGTTCTCAATTCTGTTTCATTGGTCTATGTGCCTGTTGTTGTACCAGTACCAGGCTGTTTTGACTACTGTGGCTGTATAATAGGTTCTAAAATCAGGTAGAGTGAGGCCTCCCACTTTCTTCTTCTTTTTCAGAAATGCTTTCTTATCCGGGGCTTCTTTCCCTTCCATATGAAGTTGGTGATTTGTTTCTCCCTCACATTAAAAAATGTCATTGGAATTTGGATCGGAAGTGCATTGTATGTATAGATGGCTTTTGGTAGAATAGACATTTTTACTATGTTAAGTCTTCCTATCCATGAGCAAGGTCTGTTTTTCCACTTAAGTAGGTCCTTTTTTTAGTTTCTTGCACTAATACTTTGTAGTTTTCTATGTATAGGTCTTTTACATCTTTGGTAAGATTTATTCCTAAGTATTTTATCTTCCTGGGGGCTACTGTGAATGGTATTGATTTGGTGATTTCCTCTTCGATGTTCTTTTTGTTGTTGTAGAGGAATCCAAGTGATTTTTGTTATGTTTATCTTATAACCTGAGACTCTGCCAAACTCTTCTATTAGTTTCAGTATTTTTCTGGAGGATTCCTTAGGGTTTTCTGTGTATAAGATCATGTCATCTGCAAATAGAGATAATTTGACTTCTTCCTTGCCAATCCGGATGCCTTTTATTTCTTTGTCTAGCCTAATTCCTCTGACTAGGACCTCTAGCACAATGTTGAATAAGAGCGGTGATAAAGGGCATCCTTGTCTGGTTCCCATTCTCAAGGGAAATGCTTTCAGGCTGTCTCCATTTAGAATGATGTTGGCTGTTGGCTTTGTATAGATGCCCTTTATTATGTTGAGAAATTTTTCTTCAATTCCTATTTTGGTAAGAGTTTTTATCATGAATGGGTGTTGGACTTTGTCAAATGCCTTTTGTGCAGCAATTTATAAGATCATGCGGTTTTTGTCTTTTGTTTTATTTATATGGTGGATGACATTAATGGTTTTTCTAATATTAAACCAACCTTGCATACCTGGTATAAATCCCACTTGGTCATGGTGGATTATTTTTTTGATATGTTGTTGAATTCTATTGGTTAGAATTTTGTTGAGGATTTTTGCATCTATGTTCATGAGGGAAATAGGTCTGTAATTTTCTTTTTTTGTGGTGTCTTTACCTGGTTTTGGTATCAGGGATATGGTGGCTTCATAGAATGAGTTAGATAGTATTCCATCATTTTCTACGCTTTGAAATACCTTTAGTAGTAGTGGTGTTAACTCTTCTCTGAAAGTTTGGTAGAGCTCTGCAGTGAAGCCAGCTGGGCCAGGGCTTTTTTTTGTTGGGAGTTTTTTGGTTACCTTTTCAGTCTCTTTTTTTGTTATGGGTCTATTTAGTTGTTCTACTTCTGATTTGTTAGTTTAGGTAGGTAGTGTGTTTCTAGGAATTCATCCATTTCCTCTAGGTTTGCAAATTTGTTACAGTACAATTTTTCATAATAATCTGATATGATTCTTTTAATTTCAGTTGGGTTGGTTGTCATATGGCCCATCTCGTTTCTTATTTGGGTTATTTGTTTCCTTTCCTGTGTTTCTTTAGTCAGTCTGGCCAATGGTTTGTCAATTTTCCTAATATTTTCAAAGAACCAGCTTTTGGCTTTGTTAATTCTTTCAATTGTTTTTCTGTTCTCCAATTCATTTAGTTCACCTCTAGTTTTTATTATTTGTTTTCTTCTGGTGCCTGATGTACTCTTTTGTTGCTCACTTTCTATTTGTTCAAGTTGTAGGGACAGTTCTCTGATTTTGGCTCTTTCTTCTTTATGTATGTGTGCATTTATTGATATACATTGACCTCTGAGCGCTGCTTTTGCTGTGTCCCAGAGGTTTTGATAGGAAGTGTTTTCATTCGCATTGCATTCTATGAATTTCTTTATTCCCTTCTTAATGTCTTCTAACCCAGTCTTTTTTCAGCAGGGTATTGTTCAGTTGCCAAGTATTTGATTTCTTTTCCCTGATTTTTCTGTTATTGATTTCCACTTTTATGGCCTTGTGGTCTGAGAAGATGCTTTGTAATATTTCAATGTTTTGGATTCTGCAAAGGTTTGTTTTATGACCTAATATGTGGTTTGTTCTAGTGAATGTTCCATGTGTGCTAGAAAAAAAGTATACTTTGCAGCTGTTGGGTGGAGTGTTCTGAATGAGTCTATGAGGTCAAGTTGGTTGATTGTAGCAATTAGGTCTTCCGTTTCTCTATTGAGCTTCTTACTGGAAGTCCTGTCCTTCTCCGAAAGTGGTGTGTTGAAGTCTCCTACTATACTTGTGGCGGTGTCTATCTCAATTTTCAGTTCTGTTAAAGTTTGTTTTATGTATCTTGCAGCCCTGTCATTGGGTGCATAGATATTTAATATGGTTATATCTTCCTGATCAATTGTCCCTTTAATCATTATGTAGTGTCCTTCTTTGTCCTTTGAGGTGGATATAACTTTAAAGTCTATTTTGTCAGAAATTAATATTGCTACTCCTGCTCCTTTTTGCTTGTTGTTTGCTTGATATATTTTTTTCCATCCTTTGAGTTTTAGTTTGTTTGTGTCTCTAAGTCTAAGGTGTGTCTCTTGTAGGCAGCATATAGACGGATCGTGTTTCTTTATCCAGTCTGAGACTCTCTGTCTCTTTATTGGTGCATTTAGTCCATTTACATTCAGCATAATTATAGATAAGTATGTGTTTTTTTTTTTTTTATGTGTTTAGTGCTGTCATTTTGATGCCTTTTTGTGTGTATTGTTGACAATTTCATTTTTCCACTTTTTTGTGCTGAGACGTTTTTCTTTGTAAATTGTATGTTCCTCATTTTCATTGTAGTTCAATTTCTGTTTGCTAAGTCACTATATTTTTCTTGGTTTTTATTTTGAGTTATGGAATTGTTAGACCTCTTTGTGGTTACCTTAATATTTACCCCTATTTTTCTAAGTAAAAACCTAACTTGTATTGTCCTATATTACGTTGTTTTCCTCCCCATATGGCAGTTCTATGCCTCCTGTATTTAGTCCCTCTTTTTGATTATTGTGATCTTTTCCATATTGACTTCAATGATTCCCTGTTTTGAGCATTTTTTTCTTTTTAAAATTAATCTTAATTTGTCTTTGTGATTTTCCTATTTGGTTGATATCAGGATGTTCTGTTCTGTGACCTTGTTTTGTGCTGGTATCTGATATTATTGGTTTTCTGACCAAACAATATCCTTTAGTATTTCTTGTAGCTTTGGTTTGGTTTTTGCAAATTCTCTAAGCTTGTGTTTATCTGTAAATGTTTTAATGTCACCTTCATATTTGAGAGAGTTTTGCTGGATATATGATCCTTGGCTGGCAGTTTTTCTCCTTCAGTGCTCTATATATGTCATCCCATTGCCTTCTTGCCTGCATGGTTTCTGCTGAGTAGTCTGAACTTATTCTTATTGATTCTCCTTTGTAGGAGACCTTTCTTTTCTCCCTGGCTGCTTTTAAAATTTTCTCTTTATCTTTGGTTTTGGCAAGTTTGATGGTAATATGTCTTGGTGATTTTCTTTTTGGATCAATCTTATATGGGGTTCGATGAGCATCTTGGATAGATATCCTTTCGTCTTTCATGATGTCAGGGAAGTTTTCTGCCAACAGATCTTCAACTATCCTCTCTGTATTTTCTGTTATCCCTCCCTGTTCTGGGACTCCAATCACCTGCAAGTTATCCTTCTTGATAGAGTCCCACATGATTCTTAGGGTTTCTTCATTTTTTTTTTAATTCTTTTATCTGATTCTTTTCAGCTATATTGGTGTCAATTCCCTTATCCCCCAGGTCCCCCACTCTGTATTCCAATTGCTCGATTCTGCTCCTCTGATTTCCTATTGAGTTTTCTAATTTTGTAATTTTACTGTTAATCTTTTGGATTTCTGAATGCTGTCTCTCTGTGGATTCTCGCAGCTTATTAATTTTTCCACTGTGTTCTTGAATAATCTTTTTGATTTTTTCAACTGCTTTATCAGTGTGTTCCTTGGCTTTTTCTGTAGATTGCCTTATTTCATTTCTGAGGTCATCCCTGATGTCTTGAAGCATTCAGTAAATTAGTTTTTTATATTCTGAATCTGGCAATTCCGGGATTGTATCTTCATTTGGGAAAGATTTTGATTCTTTAATTTGAGGAGTCGTAGAAGCAATCATGATCTGCTTCTTTATGTGTTTTGATATCGACTGCTGTCTCTGAGCTATCTATAAGATATTGTAATGATTTATTTTATATTTGCTCACTGAGTCTTATCTTGTTTTGTTTTCTTTCAGTATACGTAGATGGGCTACTAGATTGCGCTGTCTTGATTGTTGTAGCCCTTGAATCACTTATGTCCTATTACCAGCTGGTTTGGGCTGTTACCAGATATATAAGCCTATAAGTCCATTCACTATTCTTGAGTAGAATCTGATTTTGGTTCACCAAACATGTGGTGTAGACTGTCACCTATCCACCTAGAGGAGTGGTGGTGATAGTTGTGTGCACCAGATTCTATTAGCAGCAGGGGGTCACACTCCGGGGGGACAGGATGCTGATAGAGTTCCCCCAAGTGCCACTGAGGTAGGTGTGTCTCTATTCCTAAAGCACCTTGGTGGGTGGGCTCTTCAGCTGTACCTTAGGCACCCAATGCATGTACCTCTACAGATTGGTAGGTGTCACCATCCTCAGACCCCTAAGGCAGAAGGCTAGGTGGTCTGGGGGGAGCTTCAGCCCTCAGTTCCCCGTTGTGGGTCAGTGAGTGCTCTGTTTAATACGCAGAGATATCAGACCTGGGAAACTTGTCTTTCCAGTAATCCGCTAAAACAATTACAGTCAGATCCCTATCAGAATTGCCTTTGCATTATAATAGCCACCTTGTTCCCCGTAGGGATGAAAGCCCAAGATTGTGGATCTCATATACTTGGCTGGAGCTGGTTCTGTATTTTTAGTCCACTTTCGGGAAGTCAGGGAAGAATTTTTGGTCCCTGGGTTTTTTGTAGCTGCTTCTCTCAGGCCAGGAGAATGGGTTAGGAAAAGACCAAAGGGGGGAAAAAAAAAAAAAAACACAGAGCACTTTACTCTCTGGCTCAGGAAATTCCAATGTTAATGAAGCTGCCTGGGAAGGGGAGGGGAGGGATCAGCTAGACAGGAGAGAGTAGTAGCACCCTGGAATATAGACAGAGTTACTTATCTTGCTTGGCGATGAGTTTTATCTGAGATTCCCGAGGGGTGTGTAGCCTGTGTGCATTGGCTGCGTCGAGATTGTCTCCGAGGGTCAGGCCCACGTCCTGTGCATGTGCTGTCTCAGAAGCCGTGGTCAGTTCCTCCGCTCCCAGTCCAAAGCCCAGCGCCAAGGTTCCCCGGCTGGGATGCTGCACTCCAGGCTCCAAAACCAGTTGCTGCCTCCTGGTGACTTCTCCTCTTGTCAGCCGCATCGCTGCGCTGCCTGTGTACACTGGCTGGGCTTCCCCAGAGGTCACTTCTGGGGGCTAGGGCTGCGTCCCGTGTTTGCACCATCTCAGGATGCCATGCTCAGCTCCCCTGCGCCCAGTCCAAAGCCCGGCGCCAAGGTTTTCTGACTGGGACGCTGGCTCCAGGCTCCGAAAACAGTCATTGCTTCCCCGTGGTTGCTCGTTCTCAGTCTCTGTCACTCAGGTCAACTCTTTAGATCTGTGTTTGATGGTCAGGGTTCGTAGATTGTCATGTATGTGATCGATTCATTGTTTTTCCGAGTCTGTTGCAAGAGGGATCTGAGGTAGCTTCTTCCTAGTCAGCCATCTTGGCCCCGCCTCAGTGTAATTTTTCATAAGTGTGAGTTTATTGCTGTCACTTTGTAGTGCTTTTGTGTGTGTGTGTTTGTGTGCATGTGTGTGTGGTGCTGACATTTTCTTTGTTCCTCTTACTCTTCTGTGCTGAATTCCTTATTTGTGGATTTTCTTTTCATTTATTTTGTTTTTGTAGATTTTGTTTTTACTGAGACTTTGTTTTTCTTCTTTATTTTTTTTCCTTTGAATATATATTTTTATTTAGAATGCAGCACTAACACCATGATGACAAACCGTCACAAATTTGTGCCAAGAAGCACATAACCCTTAAAATGTGTTGTTTTTCACACATAATTTAAGTATATAGCATTATTATTATTTGTTACTAGAGTCAAAGACGACATTTAGATTCCTCAGCTTTTGGGTGTTTAATAACATCAAAATGATTGTCTAGTCAGGCGGAGGAAAGATATTCAAAAGCATTTTCTTTTTCTTCTGTTAGTTCCTTTGCAGTAAGATCCATCTTCTCACGTGAGAAATCATTAATAGTGAGACTCTCAACAATCTTCCAGGTCTTATTCTCGATGACAACCTGGAATGAGTAGAGCAGATCATCGGGAACACCATAGGGGTTGCCATCAGAGATTACACCCATGGACACAAACTCTCCCTCTGGGGTTCCAAACCAGATGTCTCTGATGTGGTTGCCAATGGCTTTCACGGCAGACATTGCGCTGGACAGTTTTTGTGCCTTGATGACAGCAGCGCCACACTGCTGCACGGTTGTGATGAATTCTCCCTTGAGCCAGCTGTCATCTTTCACAGCTTCGTACACACCAACTTCCTTTCCTTGAAATTTCACCTTGGCATGGCTGACATCTGTATACTGAGTTGAGGAATGGTTTCCCCAGATGATGACATTCTTTACGTCTTTAGCAGTCACACCAAGTTTAAGCACAATTTGGCCTATAGCTCGGTTATGATCCAAACGAGTCAAGCAACTGAAGTTCTCCTTGGGGATGGATGGAGCTGACTTTATGGGAGTCAGGCAGTTAGTATTGGCTGGGTTCCCCACGATGATGACCTTAACTGACTTCTTGGCATATTTGGGATTTGAAGATTTTCACATTGGCCTTTAGTAAGTCCTTCCTCTCCATGCCCTCCCTTCTTGGCATGGAACCCATGAGAATGGCCACATCCAGGTCTTTGAAGGCAACCTCTTCCTTATCTGTTGCAATGATATCTGTTAGGAGGGGAAGTGCACAGTCCTGCAGTTCCATTAAGACACCTTCCAGGACACCCATCATGGGAGTGATATCCAACAGCAGGAGAATCAGGGGCTGGTCTTTACCAAAGATAGAGCCATTTCCAATACTGTACAGCAGTGAATATGCAATTTGATCAGCTGCTCCAGTCACAAGGACTCTGATTGGTTCAGACATGATCGGGAACTGCCTTTCTTCTTTATTTTGATGAGTAGGTTTGTTAACTTTCTTTGTGGTTAGCTTGGAATTTACCCTTATCTTCCTCGGTTTGAAACAATGTATTATTACTTGGCATCACCTTGTTTTCCTCTGCATTAGAAACTTCTACACCTACACCGCTTATCGTCTCTTTTACTGTTCTGATGTTGTTGTCATTTAAAGATTAACCTCTCTGGTTCCCTGTTGTAATTCTTTTGGTTTTGGATAGTCCTTGAGAGTTCATATCCTGGGTTGGCATCTGGGTGGTATGATTTTGTGTCCTAGATTCTGGCTGTGGTGTGATATTGTTAGTTCTCAAACCAAAGGACTTGCTTTAATAATTCTTGTACGTTTGGTTTGGTTTTTACATATTCCCTTAATTTCCGTTTATTTAGAAATGTCGTAATTTCGCCATCATATTTGAGTGAGAGTCTTGCAGGATGTGTTATTCTCAGCTGGTGGTTTTTTTCTTTCAAGGTTTTATATGTGTCATACCATTGCCTTCTTGCCTGTAGGGTTTCTGCTGAATAATCAGAGCTTAGTCTTATTATTTCCTGTGTGTATGTGACCTTTGATTTTTCTCGAGCTCCTCTCAGGATTCTTTCTTTGTCCTTGGTTTTAGTGAGTGTGATTATGATATGCCTTTCGACGGCACTGGGTGTTTCTGGGTTGGTTATTTTCTTTTGGGGTCTATGCTATTTGGGGTTCATTGAGCTTCTTGGATGGTCAGCTTTTCATCTGTCATGATATTAGAGAAGTTTTCTGTCAGCGATTTTTCAGTGATCCTCTCTGTGTTTTCCGTTTTCTCCCTCTGTTCTGGAACTCCAATCACTCACAAATTTTTGCTTTTGATTTTATTCAACATAGTTCTCAGGGTTTCTTCATTTTTCTTTGTACTTTTTTTCTGATTTTTCCTCAAACAAAGTTGTATCCAAGTGTTTGTCTTTAATTTCACTAATCCTGTCTTCCACTGTTTCAAACCTGCTTCTCAGCCCTTCTGTGACACTGTCCATTTCTGAAATCTTGTTTATCTTTTGGATTTCTAATTGTTGTTTTTGTATGATTTCTAGTTGTGAATTTATTTAGGCATTTTTGTCCTGTATTACTTTCCTGAATTCTTACATTTTTTTATCTGTATTTTTCCATGAATTTGTCTTTTCCATGAATTTATCTATTTTTTTTTCTCATTTTTGTCTTCTTTTTGCTTCAACTTTTGGATGACTCTGAATTTTAGAGATTTGAATTCCCTGTCAGGTAGTTCTAGTGCCTTTTCTTCTACTAGAAAGTCATCTGGCATTTTATTTTGGATGCTTACCAGAACCATCCTGTCCTTTTTTTTTTAGTATACTTTGATATTGTCTGCTGTCTTTGGGACATTCTGTTGTTAATTGCTTTGTTTATTGATTGTAGGTTTGTTTGTTTCGTCCTGTTTTTTTGTTTTATTTGGTTATGTCTGAGCAGGTGAGCTGTGCATTCTTTGTCGTTTGCTCATCTGTGGACGTGATACTTTCCACCTCCTTGTGCACTGGAAAAAGCCAGTTGCTCAGCTATGGTGCCACAGGGCAGGTCCAGCTGAAAGGGAGGGGCTGGGATGGGTTGTTTGTGGCACATACTAGAGCCAACAGGACAGGCCAGGAATCAGTCCAAGGCAAGGTTCAGTAGGTTATGCCTGTCCTGCTCGAGGGTGTGGTGTTCATCACAGGGTGCAGGTAGGCAGGAAGGTGGGGGGAGGGTGTGATGTGTGGAGCTGAATGGGTATGGAAAATAGGAGAGAAAGGAGAGAGAAACAAGAGCCAAAAACAAACAAAAAACAAAGAAGAGTTCTAAGGGACCTTGCCACTGGATTAGAGAGACAAGAAACCGAGAAATGGAGAAAAACAAAAAGGAAAAGCAAATTAAAAAGAAAAAAATAGTAAAGTAAATAAAACTTAGGCGAAAGAAAAAAGAAAACCCCCAGGGATCCCACCAGTGCAGCTGCAAAGACTGGGGAAGTGGCTCCCAGGCTGGGCCATACAGCCTGGCTAGAAGGGGTGGAGATGTCACACAGTGCCAGTTATTCAGGAGACAGGAAAAGAAGGTGAGTATAGAGAGATAAGAAACTTAAATAGGAAGAAAGACAAAAAGGAAAAAACAGAGAAAAGAAATGCCCCCAGGGATCCTACCGATGTGGCTGGGCAGACCGAGGAAGTGGCTCCCAAGCCAGGCAGTGCAGCCTGGCTAGAAGGGGCCCCTAAGCCTTGGAAAGAAAAAGAAAGCAAACAAAAAACAAACCAAACAAAGAAATAGGGCCTAGGAATCCCACCAACGTGGCAGTGCGGACTGGGGAAGCAGTTCCCCACTTGAGTGGTGCCTCACAGCCTTTCAAGAAGAAGTAAAGCTGGCACATGGAGCCAGATGTTCAAGAGAAAGGAGGGAGAGTTGGTGAGAGGCAGGGAAGAAACCAAAAAAAGTGGAAAACAGCAACATCAGCAAGATACAAATGGCACTGATGGAGCTGACCAGTGTGGGCAGGGTGAATCCAAGTGGCACGGGGCCAAAGGCGGTGCTTCCTGGCCAAGAGACTGAGGCTACAGGGAAGCAGTGGAGGCCAAGCAGAGAGATGAAGGGTAGGGGGTGGGAAAGTCTCCTGCTGGGAGCTCTGTGAAGCTGCTTTCCTATACTCACTGTCTGTCAATCTCTGATGTGGGTGGGGTGAATCCAAGTGGCACAGACTCTATACTTCCTGGCCAGCTGAGTGGCCACAGCCAGCTAGAAAGCTGCCGAGGCTGAGCTGGTGGGGGGTGGGGGGAGGTGCTAAATGGGGGGCAGGGAAGCATCTATGGTCGGTTACCAGATGTTCTGTCTCTTGCTGGGAGCTCCATGCAGCTCCCTTTTCTGTACCCCCTGTCTGGCGATCTCTGACAGGAGTCCAAGGTGGTGAATCCATGCTGCATTAGCTGATAGGGTACCTCTGCACATATCTCTCCCCCTCCTCTGTTCTCTGTCAGTTTCTTATTCCATTTGGTACTTGGCTGAGTTCTTCATCGCTTCATTTGATGCTTAGGATTCCAGGATTGACATCTGTCTCTGTTTTACTTAGTTTTTTGGGTCTTTGCTGTGGAGAAATGGCATGGTGCTTCTGTCTATAGCACCATGTTGGCTCTGCCTCTGGAAGTAATCTTGTAAAATGCAAACTATTATTATTTTCAAATTCAGAAGGAAAAAGTTTATGTAACAGAGGGTTTATGGGAAGGAGTAGGTCATAAAAAATAGATTTCACTCTTTTTCTTCTCTTTTTCTTACACCATGCAGGCTCCATTTGTATGTATAATAAGCTAGCTTGGAATATGTGGAGGCTGTGCATTAGAGAAGTCACAGTAGGGAATTTTAAAATCACCGAACAATTGGGTATGTATTTCCACTACTCTAATGAAAATAACTGTTGTTTAGGTCCCCAGGAATATTGTAATTGCAAATCCAAGGGACCACTCTGAGAATTGCACACTGTTCATCACCTATACTCTTGAAAGGCCAAACCTCTTTCGGCCTTTGTGACACCATGGTCAGCTTTTTCTCTTACTCTTTGGTCTTTTCTTCTCACTTAGTCTTCTTCAATAACTCCTGTACCTTGTGTTTATTCAGATGTCATATGGAGCTACTTGTAGTTCTTTAATATTAAAGGTAGTTAAAGTTTCTGTTACTTCGCACGGTTGGAGTGATACCAGTTACCACCGCTGGAGGGGTCCCACTATGTGGAAGATGGCACGAGACTGTCCATATCCAGGAGCAGCAGCCCCAGAGTGTTAACCCATTCCATACCTAGCAGGTGTCAAGGTCACCAGAGATGACCCAACTCATAGGCATTGGGTAGAGCAGCATTTACTCAAAAAAGAGAAGCAGAGTAAGTCAGCTTCAACTGTGGGTGTTGGTGCCCCATGGTCAGCAGGTCACACTCTGCAGCCAAGGCTGGATGGTGGACTGCACACACCCCTCTCCTGCTGCAGACAAAGGACCCTGTCCCCTCCCCACCAGGAGCAGATACAGAAGTAGGCATGGTCAGGTGCCACATGACTCACACACATAAGTAGAACAAAGAAGTACACATGGGGTTCACAACAGGGAGCGATCACCAAACAAGATAAGGTGCCCAGTACAGACTGCTATTTTCGTGTAAGAAGATAGTCCAGGCCTGGGGCCCTGAATGGGCATCTCAGAGGAGGGCTTCTTCACCAACATGCGTACTTTGTTTCTTTTGCTGGGAACGCCTTTTCGCCATCTTGCAGACACCAGACAAACCACTTCTCTTCCTTTGTGACACTACCTTTAACATCAGGCATCCTAACCTCATAGATACGGGCTATCTGAAGTATAGGCATGTACCCATATCAACACTTATTACAGTGTGTTGTAATTATTCATAAACTTATCAAGGCAGTGCCTCTCAGAATATTTATATTCCAATAAGAAAGACCTGTAGGGAAGGTGTGCTTGGCTGGGCTGTATCCTGGAGTGGGAGAGTAGCTCTCAGCTTATGCCAACGGTATGGAAGTTAATGAGTTGATTAGAGAGTTGGCTCTTGAGTGGGCCATCATCAAGCCAGAATGTAATCCTAACACTGGTTTGCTGACAAACCAGTCAGGGGCTAATTAAGAAATGCAGCAGAGTAAAACTTGTCACCAAATCCAGTAAATGAAGGTGGTATCAGACAGAAAAGCAGGAATCAAAGCCAAATCTGGAGCAGCTGCCAGGGGAACAGATAGAGAAGGAGAAAAATTAAGCCAAATGGTGATGTGCGGGAGTAGCGAAAGAAGGGGGCCTAGGGAAACCGCCTAGGGAAGAAAACAAGCAACTTTAGTCTAGCTCTAAAGGATAAATCAGGTAGTGACTTGACATTTGCAGGTAAAGAGAGAATTGTTTAGTGGGAGATACCCCAGACAGCCTTTTAAATAGACCCTTTTCTCAGAAACTCTTTTAAGACGCAATGTAGTTAAATGGGGAATCATGACCTGAAAAGCAGAACTCTTTCAGCCTCCAGATTTTCTGAATAATCATAATATTTCTATGATGTTTCAGAAGACTGGAGCCAGGTCTTACTTCCTCTTTCTTGTCTCACTGTCAATGAATGATGATTTCTGCCACAAGAACAGAACCTGCTTCTGCGAAGGTCACTTGTCACCTCCTAATAACCATTCCAGTGTGCATCCTGCCTCCTCGTGCTGTTGCATCCCTCTGCAGCGCCTGACATCGCTGACCTCCTTCATGAAACCATCTTCTCCCTTGCATCTGCCTTTCCTCCCTCGCTGTTTGCTCTTATCGGTGTCCTTCATGGCCTTCTCTTCTTTCACATATTTCCTAAATATATAAACTCCTAAGAATTTCGCCTTGGTCCTTCTCTCCATCTACACTTTCTCTCTTAGTGACCCCATCCAATTTCACACCTCCAGCTATTTTTATTTAGAAAATAGTCCACTTACTAGCTTATGACCTTTGTTCTGAGTTCCAGACCACTTTTGCAACTATACACTGCACCTCTCAGCCTGAAAGTTCTGTGGGCAGCTCAATCCTAATAACTCCAAAACAAATACTAGTATTTCTACATAACTGCTCCTTTTTCTCCCTTTATTCTGGGTTCCAAACCCAGAATGCTCCCTGTTCTTTTTTTTTTTTTTTCTCACTACTCTTTCTCCTTACTTCTGAATAAGCAATCTTTCTACCTCTGCTATAGACCTCTGGTCTTATGCCACTTTTTCAGATAAACATGGATTGATTGTCTGCTCTGAGGCAGGTACTGAGCTAGACACAGATTTTAATTCAGTTGGTCTGGTGTGAGGCTTGGATTTTAGTATTTTTCAAGTGACTTCAACTGACTCTAAGCTGCAGCCAGAGTTGAGAGCCACCAACTTAAGTATACAGAGGTCAGGAAATGGGCATAGCCCTTGCCCAGATGGAGCTTACATTCCAGTTGAGGAGACAGACATTAGAAAACACTCGTATATGTATATAGTTAAAAATTATAAATGTCACGAAGGAAATGAACAGGGTTCTATGAGAAAGAACATAATAAAACAATTTAATTCAAAAGACCTTTCTGAAGAAGTGACATTTAAGGTGATATCTTAAGGATCATGTGATCTGGCCAGGGACATACGGAGGGAGAGCTTTTCTGGTGAGCCTCAGTCCTGAAAGACCCTGGCACGTTTTGAAGAAATAGAGAAAGCCAATGTGGCTGGTGGGTGGTGAGTAATGGGAGAGTAGCTCAAAATGAGGTTGGAACTATAAAAAACGGCCTTGTTAAGAATTTGTTAAGTTTCTTCGTACAATGAAAACCCAATGACAGGTCTTGGGTAAAGAACTAACACAATTGTTTTACTACTAATTATTACCCTGGCTGCCCTGTGGGAAGAGTATCAGAGGTGGGTCTAAAATGAAGCCGATGAACAGAGACCAATATAAGTTTGAAGCACTTTGGTGACGATATTACGGTTGCTGGACATGGGTGGTGGCCAAGGATATGCATAGAATTCTATGGATTCGAGATATATCTTGGCGGTAGATTTAATAGAACTTGCCAGTAGTTGAATATAAGGGAAGGAGGGAAGGTCCCAAAGATGATTATCAGGATTTTGGCTTAAGCAAAATCCTATTCCTTTGTTCCTTGGTAGCATTTACTTTGCTGAGGAAAACTGAAGAGGAAAATCAAGAATTCAGTTCAACATATTAAGTTTTAGATGCTTGTGACACAGCCGTAAAATTGTTAGATATGCAGTTAGATACAAGTCTAAGGTTTCAACTAGAAACATGAACTGGAGATATACATTTTGTTATCACCAACATCTAGGTTGTAGAAAACCACATGCATGATTGAGATTATCTAAGGAATGGATTGTAGAGTGAGAAAAAAAAGAAGGCTCAGAACCAGACATGCGATATCCCAATATCAGTAGTTATATGGAGGATGACTAAAAATAGATTGAGAAGTAGTACCCAGAGGACATAAAATACAGAAGAGACTGTGGTATCATGGAAGCCAAAGGAAGAGGTTGTTTCAAGGAGTGAAAACAGGAAAATGATGCTGAGAGAATGAAGATGAGAACTGAGGAATGTCTACTGGATTTGGCAATATGGGAGTAATTGGCTATCTTAGCAGGAACATTTTTGGGAATTGTGTGGCAGGAAAACAGATTAAAATGTTAGAAGTGTTCAGGAAGTGAAAAAACAGAGATAGAAAATGGAGACAACTCTTTCAAGAAATTTGGTTAGGAAGGGGATGCAGAGATATAAAGTCATCCCTGGTGAAAGATATAAGAAGGGATTCTGAAAAGGAGACATATTCATGCATCCTTGATTATAGTCAAGAGTGATTAAGTACAAAGAGAGATCCCAAAGATACATAATACAGAGGGGAGAAAAGATGGAGTGAAGTCCTTAAGAAGGCAAATGGATGGACCCAGAGCATAGGTGGAGAAATGTCCTTGTGTAGGGGAAGGAGAAAGAAGATGGGTAACAATGCCAATAAGTTTGAAGATTTGATATTGGAAGATGGGAGAGGGTCCTTATTTGTTCTGTTCTTTTTTTCTTAATAAATTATGAGTCAAATCTATTAGCTAAAAAAGTCAGGCAGGAGAGAGAGAGAGATTTGAGGTAGAAGGAATGTGTAAAAGTTGTAGAGTATGGGCAAGATAGTTTATTAGAAAAACACAGTAATATTGCTTATCTGTATTGAGTTTTTTTTTTTTTTTTTGTATTGAGTGCCCATTTAAAGCTGTTGATAATGACTAGAGATAGCAATCTGCCTGATACTATGATTTTTTTCTCGAACAATTATCAAATGTCTGAACACAGACATGGACAAATATGATATCTTGGTTTTTCCAAAGTTGATTTTTTATGTGTGGTTGATGCAGAAAAAGAAAGTGTCAAGAGAGTTGAGTGTATTGTCAAGATAGTAATTATAATATTTGGCCAGAATCCAGGTTGGACAGAGATGGAGGTGAGGTCAAGAGGTTAAGACTGATGTATAGTGAGGAGGTGCTGTGCTCAGTGGCTTGGAGGTCTTAAAGAGGTCAGCAACTTAAACCCTGCAGCAATGGATTAATTCTCTGGAAGAACAGTAGGCTGTTTTGGAGAGAAAGGATTAGCGATTCCAAGCTGGTACAGTTTCTAGTGATGACACAGTCACAGGGCCATCCCTTTCTAAGTGTGGTCTGTAGACCAGAAGCCTTGGCATCACCTAGGAGTTTTTTTAGAAACACAGCATCCTTGGCCCCGTCTCAGAACTACTGAATCAGAATCTGCTTTTTAACAAGATTCCCAGGTAATCTGTAGGCCCATTAAAGTTTGCAAAGTGTGGGATTAAGCTGTGATAATGGGAGTAAGTCTCTGAGTTAAAGATGAGGAAAATTTATTTAAAAGAGGAGGTCAAGGATCCAAGAAGCCAGAGTATTGGCTGGTTCATCCACACCGAGGTAGCCTAAAGTGATAGGGAACTGGAGGGGGAGGATGCATGTGCTGAGTGCTAAAGCTTCAAGAAATGATGGGAAATTACTAGGCTGTCACTGGATGAGGACTACCAGATGGGATAAAGGTGATGTAGTTGAATGGTTTGTGTTTCAAGGAAGAATGAATATTTACAAGAGGTAGGTGAAGAAATGTTCTGAAGGCAGCAATGGGGAGTAAGGAGGACAGCTACCCATCTTGAGAGAAGTAATAACTTCTATTAGATTAGGTTTCTGGGGAAGGAGAGAGCTGGAGAGAGGGAGCAGACAGCCAGGTGTCACATTAGGAAAGAATGTGACGGAAGAGTTCAGAGAAGAATGTAAACTCCGTTAGGGCAGGAAAATATCTGTTCTGTTCTTGTAACTTTAGCAGAACATGCTGCGTGACAGATAGTAGGGGCTAGATAGTGAATGAATGAGTACACATTTGAAAGGAAGTTAAAGATTTCAACGATCTGGCTAATGATGAAATGGGAGTTCCATAGTTTGCTAACAAGATGGCAGGGGTTTTGAAGAAGGAGAGGTCTCAGAGGTTGTTAACTAGGATTTTTCAGCAGTGTGGGTATGAGAATTCAGGAGATAAGGAATGCTTAGCGAGGTGTGGGCTTCTGGTAATGACTGTTCCAAACCAGAATGTGAGGAATGACGACTTGAAAAAAATTTTTTTTTTTTTTAAGACAGTGCACACTCAGTTCAAATGATATGGCCCCACAGGCATTATAAAGTAGTGGGAAGAGTTCCCCAGAAGCTGCTTCTGCAGGCGCTGGGCAGTGGCCTGGAATGCTTCAGACTTCTGCCAAGAGATTCCCAATCGATGAGGAATTAAGTTCAAACCTGCAGCCTTCTAGGATTTGGCCCCAGTCTATCTTTACAAGCTCATCTCTGACTATACCCTGGTGCTTGTACTTCATGTTCCCAATAGCACCCTATGTTTCCCCCCTGCCATGTCTTTATTTTTACTCTTTCCTTGGTTTGAATTCTTCTCTGCCTTTTTTCTATTACGAAAGTTCTAACCATGTTTAGAATAAGTTCAGATACCTTCTGTACAGAGCCTTCTAATGCACGTATACCTTTACCACAGCCCTTGGCATGTGCTTTTTTTTTTTTTTTTTAACAATATTTATTAAAGGACACTTACTGCAGGCTGGTCCATGTCATAGTTAATCACAGAACCGTCCCCTACGCCCTACCCTCCACCACTGAGAGTGGCTTAATAATGGGAGTGATCACTTTTTTTTTTATTATTATTATAAGGATTTTTTTTATTAACTTTTATTAAGCTTCAAGTGAACGTTTACAAATCCAATCAGTCTGTCACATATAAGTTTACATACATCTTACTCCGTACTCCCACTTGCTCTCCCCCTATTGAGTCAGCCCTTCCAGTCTCTCCTTTCGTGACAATTTTGCCAGCTTCTCTCTCTCTCTATCCTCCCATCCTCCCTCCAGACAAGAGATGCCAACACAATCTCAAGTGTCCACCTGATATAATTAGCTCACTCTTCATCAGCATCTCTCTCCCACCCACTGACCAGTCCCTTTCATGTCTGATGAGTTGTCTTCGGGGATGGTTCCTGTTCTGTGCAAACAGAAGGTCTGGGGACCATGGCCGCCGGGATTCCTCTAGTCTCAGTCAGACCATTAAGTTTGGTCTTTTTATGAGAATTTGGGGTCTGCATCCCACTGATCTCCTACTCCCTCAGAAGTTCTCTGTTGTGCTCCCTGTCAGGGCAGTCATCGATTGTGGCCGGGCACCAACTAGTTCTTCTGGTCTCAGGATGATGTAGGTCTCTGGTTCATGTGGCCCTTTCTGTCTCTTGGGCTCTTAGTTGTCGTGTGACCTTGGTGTTCTTCATTTTCCTTTGCTCCAGCTGGGTTGAGACCAATTGATGCATCTTAGATGGCCGCTTGTTAGCATTTAAGACCCCAGACGCCACATTTCAAAGTGGGATGCAGAATGTTTTCATAATAGAATTATTTTGCCCATTGACTTAGAAGTCCCCTCAAACCATGGTCCCCAGACCCCCGCCCTTGCTCCGCTGACCTTTGAAGCATTCAGTTTATCCCAGAAACTTCTTTGCTTTTGGTCCAGTCCAATTGAGCTGACCTTCCATGTATTGAGTGTTGTCCTTCCATTCACCTAAAGCAGTTCTTATCTACGGATTAATCAATAAAAAACCCTCTCCCTCCCTCCCTCCCTCCCCCCTTCGTAACCACAAAAGTATGTGTTCTTCTCAGTTTTTACTATTTCTCCAGATCTTATAATAGTGGTCTTATACAATATTTGTCCTTTTGCCTCTGCCTAATTTCGCTCAGCATAATGCCTTCCAGGTTCCTCCATGTTATGAAATGTTTCACAGATTCGTCACTGTTCTTTATCGATGCGTAGTATTCCATTGTGTGAATATACCACAATTTATTTACCCATTCATCCGTTGATGGACACCTTGGTTGCTTCCAGCTTTTTGCTATCGTAAACAGAGCTGCAATAAACATGGGTGTGCATATATCTGTTCGTGTGAAGGCTCTTGTTTCTCTAGGGTATATTCCGAGGAGTGGGATTTCTGGGTTGTATGGTAGTTCTATTTCTAACTGTTTAAGATAACGCCAGATAGATTTCCAAAGTGGTTGTACCATTTTACATTCCCACCAGCAGTGTATAAGAGTTCCAATCTCTCTGCAGCCTCTCCAACATTTATTATTTTGTGTTTTTTGGATTAATGCCAGCCTAGTTGGTGTGAGATGGAATCTCATCGTAGTTTTAATTTGCATTTCTCTAATGGCTAATGATCGAGAGCATTTTCTCATGTATCTGTTGGCTGCCTGAATATCTTCCTTAGTGAAATGTGTGTTCATATCCTTTGCCCACTTCTTGATTGGGTTGTTTGTCTTTTTGTGGTTGAGTTTTGACAGAATCATGTAGATTTTAGAGATCAGGCGCTGGTCTGAGATGTCATAGCTGAAAATTCTTTCCCAGTCTGTAGGTGGTCTTTTTACTCTTTTGGTGAAGTCTTTAGATGAGCATAGGTGTTTGATTTTTAGGAGCTCCCAGTTATCTGGTTTCTCTTCATCATTTTTGGTAATGTTTTGTATTCTGTTTATGCCTTGTATTAGGGCTCCTAGGGTTGTCCCTATTTTTTCTTCCATGATCTTTATCGTTTTAGTCTTTATTTTTAGGTCTTTGATCCACTTGGAGTTAGTTTTTGTGCATGGTGTGAGGTATGGGTCCTGTTTCATTTTTTTGCAAATGAATATCCAGTTATGCCAGCACCATTTGTTAAAAAGACTATCTTTTCCCCAATTAACTGACACTGGTCCTTTGTCAAATATCAGCTGCTCATACGTGGATGGATTTATATCTGGGTTCTCAATTCTGTTCCATTGGTCTATGTGCCTGTTGTTGTACCAGTACCAGGCTGTTTTGACTACTGTGGCTGTATAATAGCTTCTGAAATCAGGTAGAGTGAGGCCTCCCACTTTCTTCTTCTTTTTCAGTAATGCTTTGCTTATCCGGGGCTTCTTTCCCTTCCATATGAAATTGGTGATTTGTTTCCCTATCCCCTTAAAATATGACATTGGAATTTGGATCGGAAGTGCGGTATATGTATAGATGGCTTTTGGTAGAATAGACATTTTTACTATGTTAAGTCTTCCTATCCATGAGCAAGGTATGTTTTTCCACTTAAGTATGTCCTTTTGAATTTCTTGTAGTAGAGCTTTGTAGTTTTCTTTGTATAGGTCTTTTACATCCTTGGTAAGATTTATTCCTAAGTATTTTATCTTCTTGGGGGCTACTGTGAATGGTATTGATTTGGTTATTTCCTCTTCGGTGTTCTTTTTGTTGATGTAGAGGAATCCAAGTGATTTTGTATGTTTATTTTATAACCTGAGACTCTGCCAAACTCTTCTATTAGTTTCAGTAGTTTTCTGGAGGATTCCTTAGGGTTTTCTGTGTATAAGATCATGTCATCTGCAAATAGTGATAACTTTACTTCCTCCTTGCCAATCCGGATACCTTTTATTTCTTTGGCTAGCCTAATTGCCCTGGCTAGGACTTCAAGAACGATGTTGAATAAGAGCGGTGATAAAGGGCATCCTTGTCTGGTTCCCGTTCTCAAGGGAAATGCTTTCAGGTTCTCTCCATTTAGAGTGATATTGGCTGTTGGCTTTGCATAGATGCCCTTTATTATGTTGAGGAATTTTCCTTCAATTCCTATTTTGGTGAGAGTTTTTATCATGAATGGGTGTTGGACTTTGTCAAATGCCTTTTCTGCATCAATTGATAAGATCATGTGGTTTTTGTCTTTTGTTTTATTTATGTGATGGATTACATTAATGGTTTTTCTGATATTAAACCAGCCTTGCATACCTGGTATAAATCCCACTTGATCATGGTGAATTATTTTTTTGATGTGTTGTTGGATTCTATTGGCTAGAATTTTGTTGAGGATTTTTGCATCAATGTTCATGAGGAATATAGGTCTGTAATTTTCTTTTTTTGTAATGTCTTTACCTGGTTTTGGTATCAGGGAGATGGTGGCTTCATAGAATGAGTTGGGTAGTAGTCCGTCATTTTCTATGCTTTGAAATACCTTCAGTAGTTGTGGGGTTAACTCTTCTCTGAAAGTTTGGTAGAACTCTGCAGTGAAGCCGTCCAGGCCAGGGCGTTTTTTGTTGGGAGTTTTTTAATTACCGTTTCAATCTCTTTTTTTGTTATGGGTCTGTTTAGTTGTTCTACTTCTGAATGTGTTAGTTTAGGTAGGTAGTGTTTTTCCAGGAATTCATCCATTTCTTCTAGGTTTGCAAATTTGTTAGAGTACAATTTTTTGTAATAATCTGATATGATTCTTTTAATTTCATTTGGTTCTGTTGTGATGTGGTCCTTCTCGTTTCTTATTCGGGTTATTTGTTTCCTTTCCTGTATTTCTTTAGTCAGTCTAGCCAATGGTTTATCAATTTTGTTAATTTTTTCAAAGAACCAGCTTTTGGCTTTGTTAATTCTTTCAATTGTTTTTCTGTTCTCTAATTCATTTAGTTCAGCTCTAATTTTTATTCTTTGTTTTCTTCTGGTGCCTGATGGATTCTTTTGTTGCTCACTTTCTATTTGTTCAAGTTGTAGGGACAGTTCTCTGATTTTGGCTCTTTCTTCTTTTTGTATGTGTGCATTTATCGATATAAATTGGCCTCTGAGCACTGCTTTTGCTGTGTCCCAGAGGTTTTGATAGGAAGTATTTTCATTCTCATTGCATTCTATGAATTTCCTTATTCCCTCCTTGATGTCTTCTATAACCCAGTCTTTTTTCAGCAGGGTATTGTTCACTTTCCAAGTATTTGATTTCTTTTCCCTAGTTTTTCTGTTATTGATTTCTAGTTTTATTGCCTTGTGGTCTGAGAAGATGCTTTGTAATATTTCGATGTTTTGGACTCTGCAAAGGTTTGTTTTATGACCTAATATGGTTTATTCTAGAGAATGTTCCATGTGCGCTAGAAGAAAAGTATACTTTGCAGCAGTTGGGTGGAGAGTTCTGTGTAAGTCAATGAGGTCAAGTTGGTTGATTGTTGTAAGTAGGTCTTCCGTGTCTCTATTGAGCTTCTTACTGGAAGTCCTGTCCTTCTCCGAAAGTGGTGTGTTGAAGTCTCCTAGTATAATTGTGGAGGTGTCTATCTCACTTTTCAATTCTGTTAAAATTTGTTTTATGTATCTTGCAGCCCTGTCATTGGGTGCATAAATATTTAATATGGTTATGTCTTCCTGATCAATTGTCCCTTTTATCATTATGTAGTGTCCTTCTTTAGCCTTTGTGGTGGATTTAAGTCTAAAGTCTATTTTGTCAGAAATTAATATTGCTACTCCTCTTCTTTTTTGCTTATTGTTTGCTTGATATATTTTTTTTTCCATCCTTTGAGTTTTAGTTTGTTTGTGTCTCTAAGTCTAAGGTGTGTCTCTTGTAGGCAGCATATAGATGGATCGTGTTTCTTTATCCAGTCCGTGACTCTCTGTCTATTTATTGGTGCATTTAGTCCATTTACATTCAGCGTAATTATAGATAAATAAGTTTTTAGTGCTGTCATTTTGATGCCTTTTCATGTGTGCTGTTGACAATTTCATTTTTCCACATACTTTTTTGTGCTGAGATGTTTTTCTTAGTAAATTGTGAGGTCCTCATTTTCATAGTGTTTGACTTTATGTTAGATGAGTCGTTATGTTTTTCTTGGCTTTTATCTTGAGTTATGGAGTTGTTATACCTTTTTGTGGTTACCTTATTATTTACCCCTGTTTTTCTAAGTAAAAACCTAACTTGTATTGTTCTATATTGCCTTGTATCACTCTCCATATGGCAGTTCAGTGCCTCCTGTATTTAGTCCCTCTTTTTGATTATTGTGATCTTTTACCTATTGACTTCCATGATTCCCTGTTACGTGTATTTTTTTTTTTAATTAATCTTAATTTGTTTGTTTTTGTGATTTCCCTATTTGAGTTGATATCAGGACGTTCTGTTTTGTGACCTTGTGTTGTGCTGGTATCTCATATTATTGGTTTTCTGACCAAACAATATCCTTTAGTATTTCTTGTAGCTTTGGTTTGGTTTTTGCAAATTCTCTAAGCTTGTGTTTATCTGTAAATGTTTTAATTTCACCTTCATATTTCAGAGAGAGTTTTGCTGGATATATGATCCTTGGCTGGTAGTTTTTTTCCTTCAGTGCTCTGTATATGTCGTCCCATTCCCTTCTTGCCTGCATGGTTTCTGCTGAGTAGGCTGAACTTATTCTTATTGATTCTCCCTTGAAGGAAACCTTTCTTTTCTCCCTGGCTGCTTTTAAAATTTTCTCTTTATCTTTGGTTTTGGCAAGTTTGATGATAATATGTCTTGGTGTTTTTCTTTTTGGATCAATCTTAAATGGGGTTCGATGAGCATCTTGGATAGATATCCTTTCGTCTTTCATGATGTCAGGGAAGTTTTGTGTCAGGAGTTCTTCAGCTATTTTCTCTGTGTTTTCTGTCCTCCCTCCCTGTTCTGGGACTCCAATCACCTGCAAGTTATCCTTCTTGATAGAGTCCCACATGATTCTTAGGGTTTCTTCATTTTTTTTAATTCTTTTATCTGATTTTTTTTCAGCTATGTTGATGTTGATTCCCTGGTCCTCCAGATGTCCCAGTCTGCATTCTAATTGCTCGAGTCTGCTCCTCTGACTTCCTATTGCGTTGTCTAATTCTGTAATTTTATTGTTAATCTTTTGGATTTCTGCATGCTGTCTCTCTATGGATTCTTGCAACTTATTAATTTTTCCACTATATTCTTGAATAATCTTTTTGAGTTCTTCAACAGTTTTATCAGTGTGTTCCTTGGCTTTTTCTGCAGTTTGCCTTATTTCGTTTGTGATGTCTTGAAGCATTCTGTAAATTAGTTTTTTATATTCTGTATCTGATAATTCCAGGATTGTATCTTCATTTGGGAAAGATTTTGATTCTTTTGTTTGGGGGGCTGGAGAAGCTGTCATGGTCTGCTTCTTTATGTGGTTTGATATACACTGCTGTCTCCGAGCCATCACTGGGAAACTAGTTTTTCCAGAAAATCCGCTAAAAAAAGTGCAGTCAGATCCCTATCAGAATTGCCTTTGGGTTATAACCGCCACCTTGTTCCCTGTAAGGATGAAAGTCTGAGATTTGGATTATATATGCTTGGCTGTAGCTGGTTCTGTGTTTTTAGTCCAATTAGGGGTGGATTTTTGGTCCCTGGGTTTTTTTTTTTGTTGTTGTTCCTTCTCTCAGGCCGAAAGAGTGGGTTAGGAAAAGACCAAAAGAAAAAAAAAAGGTGGGGAAAGCAAAGCTGCCGTGGAGCCAGAGCCAGAGCCGGTGCCGGAGCCGGAGCCGGAGCCGTTCTCCCTCTGGCTCAGGCAATTCCAATGTTAATGAAGCTGCCTGGGAAGGGTGGGGGAGGGATCAGAGAGAAAGGAGAGTAGCACCTCAGAATATAGCCAGAGTTGCTTGTCTTGCTTGGAATGACTGTTATATCTGAGATTCCCGGGGGGCGTGTCGCCTATGTGTGCTGGCTGTGTGGAGATGGCCCCCGGGGGTCTGGCCCTCTGAAGGTACCCACTGCCAGTCTAAATCCTAGCGTGAAGGTTCCCCTGCTGGGACGCTTTACTCCCGGCTCCAAAATCAGTCGCTGCCTCCCGGGGACTTCTCGTCCCGCCAGCCATCGCCGCGCCGCCTCTGTGAACTGGCTGGGCCCCCTCCGGGGTTAGTTCAGGGCAGTGGAGCAGCTCTCCGTGCTTGTACCGTGCCTGCGCCCAGTCAAAATCCCGGTGGGATGGCTCCCCGGCTGGGACGCTGTTGTCCCCGCTCCAAGATCAGTCACTGCCTCCCAGGGACTTTTCCCACCAGCTGCATCGCCACGCCGCCCGCGCGAACCAGCTGGGCCCCCTCCCGGAGTGAGTTCGGGGGGTAGGGCTGGGCCCCTTGTTTGTGCCCTCTGCTCCCCTGGGCTCTGCCCTAAATCGGGCGCCAAAGGTTACCTGACTGGGACGCTGGCTCCAGGCTCTGAAAACAATCGCTGCTTCCCCGTATTTGTTCCTTCTCCGTCTCTAAATCTGTGTTTGTTGTTCAGAGTTCGTAGATTGTTATGTATGTGATCGATTCACTTGTTTTTCCGAGTCTTTGTTGCAAGAGGGATCAGAGGTAGCGTCTACCTAGTCCGCCATCTTGGCCCCGCCCTCGAGTGATCACTTTTTATTCATCTCTGAGCCCTCCTTAAATCTAGCAAAGTGCTTCGAAGTAAGGAAATGCTTAGTATTTATTGAATTGAATTGCTATGTATACATTAACATCTGATTTACATTTCTTCATTTTAAGCAACATTTCATGAGAATATTTTAATGTATGATAATAATGGTGATGCTATCAAAATAAATTGTAAAAATATACATTTCTGTTAATCTAATGAAACCAGCTACATCAAAGAGAATATTCCTTTGAAATGTTTCTTTTCTGTCATGTAAGAAAAAAATCAACGTATACCTTTTCTTTGATATGTGAAATAGGAGAGGAAACACTGAGTATGTTCTAGAATGAAGACATTCTGGAGCAATAGTTCCATAACCCTATGTGGGGAATCCTCTAGAGTGAATTTTCCAGTAGACCTACTTGCCCCTTGCACTGCCTACCTCTGAGGAGCTCTCAGATTCTTCTCCAAACGCTGTTATTCTTTGAAATATCTCCCTCTAAGGGATTCAGTAACAATGGTCTCACAACACGCCTGCAAACAACTGGTGATATTGGCTCAAACGGTCCCCTTGATGGTGATCTTCAGGGCTGGAGATCCTGAAACAGCTGCAAATGGCCCCTGAAAACCACTTTTTAGACCTTCTAGCATCTATATATATATATATATTTTTTTAGCATCTGTATTTAATATGACCCCACTTAGTTACTTGACTCAAAGCATTTAAAAAGTTCTATTTCTTAACTGAAGTAAAAGAGAAAAATCATTTGTAGTAATAGTTTTTTTTCTAAAAAAAAACAACCTTGCTTTCTGTAGACAAATTCTACACCAAATATATCCTTTGTGACTCCCTACTGTATCCATGAAATTTTTATTCCTTCTGAGGTGCCGTATCTGAGGGTTAACACGACCCCATTTTCTGAAATGCCTGGAACCTTACTGCAGTGGCTGAGAAATGACCATGTTTCCTCTGAGTTCTCAGCAAGAGTAATTGAATGCAGAATATCTTACTAAACGCTGGCCTGTGACAGCGTGTTAACACTGAATATCTCCTAACAGCAGGGCAATTATTTGCTGAGTGGGATTTTTATCAATCCCCTGGCACTAGTGTGTCCTGATAATTACGATGAAGTGCCTTGGCCAGTGTTGCTTCAGCAGTCATTACCTTGGCAAATAGTTCATCCACACTTCTCTGTCCCACTTTTCCTTCTCTGGTTATTAGAGGTCTTCACCGCTCTTCTGTACTTCCTTAGTGTCTTCTTTTTTAAAAGCATTTCTGATTTCAACTTAGAAGCCAAGCATGTTTTACATAGCCCTCCACTTAGAACCATTTATTTCTCGCAGTATTCACAAATTTTGAATCAAGGGATAAGAAAGTTTTTAGTAGTGTTCCTTTTTGTAGCAACAATAGACTTTAGTTTGTTGCATAACTGTCATTTGCAGAAGTAAAACTTGAATTCTCCCACTTACCCTGGCTTCTTAGTTGTTCGTTGTTACTGCAAGAAGCAGTTACTTTGAAATCGTGAGACAGTATTATTTCTCAGGTGGTGAAATACGGATTTGAAACATTAGCAACTGTGAGTTGGGAATTACAGGTGCAGGCAATTTTGTTTCAAATTCATCATATTTTACAGAAATTTGTGTGAGGAGTAAACCTCCATAACAAAGAAGAAAAAAAATGAGACTATAGCTTCCCCCCAGGCAATTACAAAATAAAGGTCAGCGTGTGAGTGGAAAATGACCGTAAAAAAAAAATCCTGCATGAGATAAAACAATAGACATTCTAAATACAAGAAGTGTATCCATTTGCTTCCAAATCAATTGCATTTTTAAGGTACCTTTTCATAGCGTACTTAAGTACGAGAAAAAAAAAGCCAACTGATAGATTGTTAGAAATATGGAAAGGTTCAAAATATTAATGTAATGCTAAGGGTGACTGGGTGATAAATGTACATTTGCTCGCTGCTCAACCCGACGTAATTAATATTCTAGGTCATGCTTAAGTTCCTATGATGGAGAGTCTGAAGGGAGGAATTCAAGAAAAATATCTATCTATTATATAACTCATTGCTTTTTTTTTTTTTTCCTTTTTGACGAGTCAGATCATAGCCTTTAAAAAAATCAGTGCTTTCACACCTCATTTGCCGTATTCACCACTGGGCCACCAGTCAGAGCCCAGGCTGATGCAAGGAGCTCAGTAAGAAGCTATTAGCAGAGTCCTCTCCTGAGATTTCTTGGGTCTTATTGAGTTGGATGATAGCATGACAGTACTGCAAATAATTCAGTTGTAGTTTTTTTTTTTTTTTTTTTTAAACAGTTAGCACAGATTTCCCCATAGTGTTGGTCACTCTAGAAAATTATTGCTGAAAATGAAGTCCCAGAAAGCTAGCCTGGCAGTAGCCCTTCTAAGTTGTGAAAAATGTGAAAACTGAAAAATCTGTCATAGTCCCCTAGGGTTAACTTTGTCTTTTGTGGCACATACACATACTAATATTTTTAAAAGTAACAACAAACCATTATTCTTAGGTGGTTTACTAATTACGGAATGTGGTAATTGTGACAATAGTAAGTTAACCTTATTTTATTTACCTAGATAATAATTAAATGAATACTGAGTCAATATAAATAAATACGGTATCTTCTTGCTGTAGGGATTGAGGGAGGGCTGGACTGTTTTCATTGGTGTAAGTTATCAAATATATTAAATTAATTTCTAAAATGCTGACCCCTTGAAGACTTCAAATGGTACATTTTAAATTCAATTAAAATATATTTTCTATCCATATTTGATTTAAATTGCAAAGAGAATACACATGAGGAGGTCTCCATATAGGTTGCCAAATATAATTTAAGAAAGCTATCATGTCTACTGATGTATTTGCATTTCCCATCTAGCCTATGTATACATGTGCATGCAAATGTGGAAGAGATCAAAGAAGACTTCTAATGGAGTAAAGCTAATAGCTGCTAGCAGTCGTTCAGGTAGATAGGTATTTTAGATGATAAATGATAATCTAGTTAAATTGTATATATTTCACCATTTTAATCTGTAATGTAGAAATTTTAGTAATAAACTAATAGGCATCAGTTTAATTAAATCATCATTGATCGTATTCGTATCATCTTATATTTCTTTCATAGACTATGTAGACTTAGTTGTATTTTATGTCAGAATTATAGTGTAATACTTATTGTTTTTAATGTAACATTATTGTTTTCAGTGTTTTTGGTAACTTTTTTAATGTAACACTTATTGTTTTTACTTATAATTGATACATGCTTCTCTTAAGAAATTACATTAAAAATCATCTTAAAAATTACCATACACTTAAAAATTACTATCTTCTGAAAGCTACTATAAATATATATATTCTCTTGTTAATATATATTTTCTCTTGTTAATATTCAGTTATATTATCTATGTATATATCCAGCCTGTTCCATATTTAGAGAGAGAGTGAGAGAATATTAACATAACATTAAAAATGTTTTTTACAACTGTCTTCAAGTTTTCAGTACAGTGATTTTTTTTTCTTATATCAATTAAATGGGAAATCTCAAAGAAGAGCCAGTTCAAAAATATTTTTTAAATAAGTAAAAGTGTTTAAATTAACTTACTTATATCTAATAAAATTCAGTTCCTAATTATAACATAGAAAAAGTTGAGTTGGAGGTGGTTTAACTGGGTCAATAACAATTTAGTTCTAGAAGCTCATAATGTATTTAAAAGCAAATTGAAACTGATATGTTAAGAAAGATGAAAAGGGTATACCATATTTTTTTCTATATTTTTATGCAAATAATGTACACCTTCTACCTTTGTTTGCCAAAGGCGCCCTCCCCTTGCAAGATATTTTCATAAGCATGCTATACTATTTTTTTTTTTTTTACAGCAACATGTAAAAAAAAAAATTGACTTATGAAAATACCTCACAGGGGGAGGGTGCAGTTGGTGAACAAATGTAGAAGGTGCACGTTATTTGTGTAAAAATACAGTAATCTATAAAGTTGTTTGAAAGAGGTCAATAAGATTTTGAAATAAATCTCAAACTTTTTACAAAGATATTTATGTGACTTTTGAAGAGTAAGATGGAGATTCTCAAAGGCCTTTCTGAACTGTGCATTGTTCTAGGTAAGCATTTAGCTTTCATTTATCGAGTGTCTACTGTGTGCCAGGCACTCTGTTAGGCCTAGACGCAAAACTCATAAAACAGAGTCCCACTATTTCAACTACTTGCTTGGTGAGACCAGAACACACAGAGATAACTATGAAACAGTGTGAAGGGTACTGTGATAGATGTATCCTGAAGCTATCAAGGAAGTATTAGGGGCAGGAAACCAAATCCAGTCTGGGTAGGTTATAAGATAGAGGTGACACTTTATTCAAGTGTTAGACTGAAAATATAAAGTTTCCTAGAATAGTTTTTCAAAGACAACTATCCTAGTTAATTTTAATACCTTGGAACTTCCAATTCCTTGAGGTAAATAAAGCAACCAGAAATGTTTATGGATAAGATGGCAGCATAAGAGAAAATGCATGATTTTAGAAAGAACAGATAGGTTTGATGGGTACATTAACATTAGTCCAGAGTGTCTACAGGTCATGCTGTCATTTAAAATGTGACATTTGCCTCATGAGTATGTATCTGTGTATATGAACAGAACAGCAAAACTCGGTTCTGTGCAGTTTGTGTACTCAAACACCTTGTATTTTCAGAAAATGGACAACTGATAAATTTGAATTTAGCATTGATCATATGTAAATCTTTTGAAGCTCCATTGTGTGGCAGGGACTGTGCTATGTAAGTCTTGACTTTATTTTGATGCAATGTGTTTCAAGGTCAATGATAGCGCAGCAAGGGCAATGTGAGGCTGCAGAAGTATACCAGCTAACCACATGACCACAACTCAGTAAATGTGTTATGATATTTTGAATAATACATAATATAGTATATATATGATACCACTTTGATTATAATTTTAAAGTACAGAGCTTAAAATTGCTGACATTAGGATATGTAATGAATAATCATTCAAACTATCAGTCAAGCTTGTACCCAAAACTGGTTCTGTATTTGAGTTTGTGTGAGTGCATATATGACTTATTGATACTGTTAAATACACATAATATATGGGTAAAGTACAAAATGGATGGATTAAGGTCCTTCAGTTATTTTTTTCTTAAATACAATTATATAAAATATGCCCTGTAATGGTCTGACTGAGGCTAGAGGAACCCTGGAGGCCATGGTCCCCAGACCTTCTGCTAGCCCAAGATAGGAACCATTCCCAAAGCCAGTTCTTCAGACAGGGATTGGACTGGACTATAAGACAGAAAATGGTACTGGTGAGGAGTAAGCTTCTTGGATCAAGTAGACACATGAGACTATGTGGGCAGCTCCTGTCTGTAGGGGGGATGCGAAGGCCAAGGGGGGCGCAGAAGCTGGCTGAATGGACATGGAAACACAGGGTGGAGAGAAGGAGTGTGCTGTCTCATTAGGCGGAGAGCAATTAGTAGTATATAATCTAGCAAGGTGTATATAAGCTTTTGTATGAGAGACTGACTTGATTTGTAAACTTTCACTTAAAGCACAATAAAAATATAAATAAATAAATAAAGATAAAATAAAATATGCCCTATGTGGCAGAAACTATAGTTCTTAACATGTTTAGTCGTCCACCCTGAAAGATCCTGAAGTTGTTGTTCTGGAGTGAAGTCAAAGTATGAATATTTGCTAAAATCTCCTTAATGAATATGAAGTCCACCCCTAGTCAAGAACCAGATTTGTAGTTTAAAAATATTCCTTAAACATGTGCAAAATGTCATGGTCCAGCTTTATCTTTTGTTTCATATGAAAATTCAAGATGAAAATCAGAATTGCTTTTTTCTTCTTTAGATTCCAGGTGTATACAATTCACCATTCAGAAAAGAGCCTGACCCATGGGAGTTGCGGTTACAGAAGGCAAAGCCTTTGACCCACCAAAGCCCTGAAGTTAAGCAGAAGGGCTCCATAAACCTTGGCAACTGGCTAGCTTGTACGAGCACCCGTTCTTTTCCTCGGGCTGAAATCCTGCCACCCATTGGTAGGAAGCAATGTCAGGTACTCATTAGTACTATATAAGAATTCTGGCCGTGATTGTGTTCTTGCTATTTTTTTTTTTTTTTGTAATTGTTTTGTTTTGTCTGTACAACAAAAAACTATTTTTACAGAATCTAATTTTAGACAACAAATATATACTAAAGAAGTATTCAAAGGCTTCATTAATACTGAATTTTGGTGTATTGAATATGGAGTTAAAACATGGATTATTGGCTAGATCTAGACTTTTTAATGTATAAATATTGTTATAGCAGTACTTATTATAACCTGGTGTTGCTGGAAAAATCTTTATGTATTTATTACTGAATTTATTGAACTTAACCTCTCATCGAATGATCCATGCTTTTATATCTTTAAAAAATATCAGTTGCCATCAAGTAGACGTCTACTCATGGTCACCCCACGTGTTTTGGAGAAGAATTGTGCTCCATAGGGTTTTGGATGGCTAGTTTTTTTGAAGTAAATTGGCAGACCTTTCTTCTGAGGCACCCCTGGGTGGGCTTGAGCCTCCATCCTCTTGGTTAGCAGCCAAGCGCATTAAGCATTTGCACTGGGAGCTTCATGAGCTGCCTTTCACACCTCCAGTCGTTGAATCAACCTTGTAGTCAGACAAGCCGGCATTCTATGCTATAGAACATTTTCCTACTTTCCTGGAATTATTTGTGATATGTTGTGTTTCCAGTGTCTATAACTGGGCCTTTAATTACCTTTATTTGTGAATTTTTTTTTCTTTTGCTCTCTCAAAACAACTAACTTACAGTCAATGTTATTAACTGAAGGTTTATACTATATTATAGAAGGAACTATAAGAATTGATTGAAAATCTATGAAGTCGGTTTGTCCCCTGAACTACTTTCTTTTTCCTCATCCCTCATTCATTTCCTAAAAAAAAAATCTATGTCAGTATTTTTAATTACCTTTAAACTAATCTACTCAAATAAGAGATAGAAGCCAACAATCCTTCCTCGTTTTGAAAAGGACAGGGAAGCAGCCTAGAGTTGAACAAGGGGCAAATGAGATATAGCTGATAATAGAAAAAGTTTCAGTTCATTTTGGCATATATGTTTAGAATATGGTTGCATTATTCTTTTTATAATATGAGTTGTGCCAGTAATTGAATTTTTACCATTTTGTATTATGCACATTACTATTTACATTCATGCAAGTCATGGCTCTATATAACATCACCAGTGTGTGCAATTCAATGAAGTAGTTATTGTATGAAGAAAATAATAACCCTAGTATCCCCACTGTATGCGTATTGTATGTGCAATGATTGGCAAGGCGTCAGATACAACATTTAAAAAAAAAAAAAAAAAACTGTTGTGGTCAAGTCAATTTCAACTTATAGCGACCCAATAGGACAGAGTAGGACTGCCTCATAGGGTTTCCAAGGCTGTAATCTTTACAGAGGCAGTCTGCCACATCTTTCTCCCGTGGAACTCTGGGGGGTTCAAACCACTGACTTTTGGTTAGCAGCTGAGCGCTTAACCACTGTGCCACCAGGGCTCCTTAGATATAACATTGTGTGTATGAATATTTAATAATCTATACTTCATGCTGTATTCATTGTGATAGCTATTGGTTCTATATGGAATTCATGTAGTAATTTTGCATGCAACTTCTTAGCAAATGTGAAAATTATATGGTATGAATAAGGTCAGAATATATAAAATACTTCTGAGCTGGAAACAGCATGGGGGTTGTCTGAACCAAACTATCACACTGTACAATATTCACAACATTAACTGTTAAAAAATTATTTTATGGGTTTTATAATATTGATATTTGACATTAACTTTAATGTTTTGCTTTTATGATATGACTTTTTATACTTGTTTCCCTTCACACTTCATCTCTATGACTATGCTTTTCTCAGTAAAACCATTTTTATTTCTTCTATCCATTCTCTCCCTGTGTATATGTATATACATATGTGTGTATATGTATTTAGTATATATGGAATGCATATATAGATACACAGAAGGTATATATAGATCAAGTATATGTATATGAAAAAGATACAAGTGTAAATGGTATGTATTTGTATATCCATATGGAAGTCATATATGGCGGTATGGTGGTTAAGGTGATCGATGCTAACCAAAAGGTCAGTGGTTCGAAACCACCAGTGGCTCTGCGGGAGAAAGATGTGGCAGTCCGCTCCCACAGAGACTTGAAGCCCTGGAAATGCTATGGAGCCTCTACGAGTTGGAATTGACTCAAGGGCAGTGGTTTGGCTACGGAAGATATATGTATATATGGAAAGATATGTATTTGTAAAAAGATGTGTTTGTGTGCATATATATAGAAATAGGTTTATTTATGGAATATATATACGTATGTGGAAGATCTTGTATGTGTGCTTGTGTGTATGTATGTGTGTATATACGTATGTACTCATGAATTACCTTTGCCTAAAATACCACAAGATAATGATCTCTGCTAGTATCTTTTTATTTTCCTTTCTTTCATCTCTTTTTCCTCTTTCTTTCCCTTCTTCCTTCTTTCCCCAGCCCATGGTCCACCTCCTCTCTGTTCCCAATATTCTCCCTACATTTCTTTCCTTCTTTCTCTTTTTCTTCTTTCCTTCCCATTCTTCCTTCTCCCAGATTTTCTTTCCACCTTTTTCTCTCTTTTCTTCCTTTACCTCATTCCTTCCCTCCCTCCTTCCTTTTTATCCTTTTTCACAGAATGGAAATTAAACGCATTATGATTTAAATGATAATTTTATGCTCTAACCAGTCAGTCTGTACTTGCCAGTGAATTTCTTAAATGTGTGAGATAATTGTAGCAAGTTAAAAACAAAATAACTTCATTATTACTTAAAGTTTGGGAAAAGTTTAAAAAATACAAGATGACTATAAAATAAGATGGGTTATTAAAAATATAGAAAAACATAAATATATTTGACTCTTATAACTAGGGCTTGGGTGGAGGCAAGGAAAGCCAAACACTGGAAAACCATAGCTAAGTGACAAAGAAGACCTATAGGTTCAGGCTGAGTCCTGATGGTCTTGGCATTCTATGGGTTAATATTTGGAAATGAATATACTAAGCAGATCTGAAGTTATGTCCCAAATCTGTGATCCTATATCACTGCAAGTATGCTTGAGAGAAGTGATAACCTGAGATCTAAAAGGCAGGCTAGCAGTAGAAGTACAAATCAACATGAACTTTGGCATAATAGAAGCTTGATAGCAGGTTTCAAGTTTGCTGTTCAGGGAGGTAGATCATTTAGATCAAAGGCAAGACACTAGTAGTCTAAGATATAGATGCATGGACCAGGCACTGAAAGGCATAGGAAGAGGAGCATGACTGTGGAAGAGTTGGGGTCACAAAGATCGTAGTGAACCCAAAAGGAAGACAGCCTGTTTTCATTCTAAATTGCTGCTTAAGTAGGGCTCCTTCTGTTTCATCTCGTAGTCTTACTGAAACTATGAAGTTCTAGAACAAGAAGTGGAGTAATCCCGCAAATGGGTTATGTGGCATATCAATACAGCAGCAGAGGTTACAAGGCAGAGCTTGGCCACCAGGAAGACCATTGCTCCGTGTGAATGCTGGCCCCTCCAAAGTCATAGCATGGGAGGCCATTCATTTATTTCTTTAATGCTGTTATTGTTCAAAACCTTCTACAAGTTATTGAAACTGATAATAACAATACAAATAATAATAACAAAGCAATGGCCACCATTTTTAGATGTTTACTATGTTCCAAGTATAACGTCACGTTATTTCACATATCTTGAGAGCAATTTTTGGAGATAATTACTGTTCTCTTTTTACATATGAGGAAAGAGGCATAGAACAGGAATTTGTCCCTAGTTACACAACAAAACTTCAATATTTTAAACCACAGAACTTGTCTAAGTGAAAGAATAAGAATCTATTTTTCAAAAATCGCTATTTGATTTCTTAATATTTCTAATAGCAGAATTTGAATCACATTACTGTATCTTTAAAAAAAGTAAAGTTCCAATAAAAACCCATTAACTACTTTCAGATATAGCCATCCTCCTGTCCAGCTGTGAAAAGTACTAGATGATACTTATTTGCCATTTGTGTTATTTACGGTCCATGACTTTTATGGTAACTGGTTCCTATTATTGGTTTCTATTAATGTAAAACATAAGTGAACATAAATGAGGCGTGAATCATTTCTTTTTATTAGGCCTACAGTCTTCACTCAATGCTTGCAGTGACTCCAGCTGTGTCTTGTTAGTGATAACCGATTTTAAAAAAGAGACCTTTAAGAAGAAGGAATATGATTAGAAATCTTTGTTCATTTATATCACTTCTCTTCCAGTGCAATAATAATGGTGAAAGAAGGAAAACAATATGTAATTAATGGCACAGCAAAATCTTGAGTAGCCTCTGATTTCTATTGTGCTTACTATGATACTAATTATACAACTGGTGTGTCTTAGTTATCTACTGCTGCTATAACAGAAATACCACAGGCAGATGACTAACAAATGGAAACATTCTCTTACTTTCAGGAGGCTAGAAGTCCAAATTCAGGGCACCAGCTCTAGGGGAAGGCTTTCTCTGAGAATCTGGGGGAAGGTCCTTATCTCTTTCAACATCTGTGGGCCTGGCTTTCCTTGGAAATCTCCATGTGTCTTGGCATCAATCTTTCCCTGGGTCTAGGAGGTTCTCAGCAAAGGGACCCCAGGTCCAAAGGACACGCTCCACTCTTGGCTTTTCTTTCTTAGTAGTAGTAGGTCCCTCCCTTTATGCTCGCTTCTCTTTCCTTTTATCTCTTGTAAGATAAAAGGTGATGCCGGCCACACCCCAGGGAAAGTCTCCTCACAGTGGATCAGGGCTGTGACCTGAGTAAGGGTGTTACATCCCACTCTAGTCCTCATTAAAGTGACCTAATCCTGCCTCATTACCACAACAGACAGCTCACTCCCAAACGGGACCATAACCACAGGCATAGAGGCTAGGATTTACAACACAGCACAAAATGGAGGATAATCAGATCACAAAATAGAAGACAACCACACAATACTCGGAATCATAGCCTAGACAAGTTGACACGTATTTGTGATGATGTGATTGAATCCGTAACACACTGGAGTCTAGTGACTAGCATCAGTAAGTGTAAATAGTAACTTAAAAGCAGGATATCCTGTAAGTTATGACATGGTCCAACTATGGAATTTCCTCTGCTATGTGTTTGTGTCATTAAGTGGTTACTATTAATATTAGAGTTATTAAACAATGGAGTTTAGAATTTTAAATAAAGAACAATTAAAATAATCAAGAATGTGACTCTTCTAGATTTTAGGGGCCACCAATTAAAATATGTAGTTTGCCATTCACCTAAAAGCTTTAATTTAATTAAAAAAAAAGATGTTCCCCTATTCCTATTTATAAGAGGGCTTTTTGGAAGCTATGCTCAGAATTTTCTTTTAATAGTTTTACTTAAAAAAGGAGAGTTTTTTTTTTTTTTTTTATTGGAAGGAATGTGCTTCTTTGAACTAGAAAACAAAGCGATATATAGCTACAAGCTTCCCAGTTAGCATGAAAATCCTTTTAATATAATTGGGGAAAATTTTTGTTTGATTTAAAACGTGTTTAATGTAAACCCTTTTACTTGAGAGAACCTTTCTTGAAGATATGTGTTGTTCTTCTGTCGTATACTTCCTAACTCAGAGAAGAACAAATTACTTTTCAAAAATTAATTTAGTAAACTCACTATACTTTGTAGATATTCACCACCATTGGTTATAGATAACATGTGAAAAATGCCTCATAATAAGATGTTTACCTTATCCTGTACCCATCAGGGGCCCTTCCGTGATATCAGTGAAGTACTGCAACAACGCTACAAGCCTTTGGAGCCAACCCTGCGGGTGGCAGAACCAATCCATGAGCTAAAGGAAGCCAGGGAGGTGCGCAGAAGAGAGGAGTGGGCACGCAACATCAACGATAACATGTGAGTTCTTAGCCAAAAATGGTAACTGTACAACGTTTTGTACCTTATGTTTACTAATCCTTTCTATTTCCTAGGGAAGAGAATCTTTTATTTGTGATAAAAGGCAAAGTGACCCTTGATCTATTCAGAAGCAAACATCTTTTAACATGCAAATGCTTTAGATAAGGTCAATATTGACGGTGAACTAAAATAATTAATACACTGCTCAACTGAGAAAAATAAGAACGAATGGCATTTTAAAGGTGATAGTGACCACTGTCCATGCATTTGTAAAGATAATTTCCTTGGTTATCTAGGGAAAAAAACGTACATATTTATGAAGCTTCCGAAACAAGGCCCAACAAAACAAATACATTTTTCTTAACATGGACTAGATTTATTTGAATACACTGATAGAGCATGATAAACCAAAAAAATGGTAGTTTTTATGAATCAAGAGCAATGAAAGAGATTGGTTTCTTTATGATTGAGAAAGATGATTGAGGGAGATGAAGGATCATCTAGTAGCACTGCACTTTAGATTATATTATTAGCATTATTGATTTGTTCCTCAATTCATGTCTTCCCCTAGGGTACTTCCTCTCTTTAAAGACACTGTCATCGATAGAGTTATATGTGATTCATAAATAAACCATTTTAAAATCTAGAATGGGTTTATTATTATTTAATGTGTCTCTTAATAATTATTTAGTATTACTAATATGCTATGTAATAGTAAGGTATAATAAATATTCTATTATAATATTAGTTATAATTATACAATAATTTTAATATAATATTAAGTATTATAAATCATTTTATAATAATAGGCAATGACATGTAAAACCACAATTATTATTGTTATTTACATAATACCTACTGTCATGTTATGTTATATAATAATGATTTATATAATGATTACGTTATATAAATGGTATATTTATATTATATAAACTAAAAACGATAATAATAATTACAAAATACATTACAAAGTGTGTCTTGTTATATAAAAAAAAAAAAAACTAGAATTACCTCTCATCTACCACAGTGAATTTCAGATAATTTTCTCAGTTGGAAGGGATATGTAATATTCTTTGTCTTGTATTAAAAAAAAAAAAAAACTTGCCATCAAGTTGATTCCAATTTATTGTTTTGTATAGTGTATAGTATATGAAAATAATTATACATTTCTGAAAAGACCCTTGGGAAGAAATAAAAACTTTCACATAAATTCATACCAAAGATAAAATTGGTAAGCATCTTGAGTAATTTTTACAAAGATTTTTATTTTATAGCAGTTACTTGAAGTGTAATGATTCCCTATAAAGTGATCAACAGGTTCTTTTAATAATCAACTGAGTAAATCCAACATGAGATGAATAAAAAAATAAGAAACATTTCTTTCCAATTACTTTTGGGCAGGTAGATTCCTTTTACTAAAGACATTACAGAACATTAATGCTGCTCAGACTTGGTCAAGCAAAACATCTAATCCAGTGATGAATATCTAAGGAGTTACTTAGAATTATTTTCCTGTTTTCAGTGATGCAAAGTTTTATGAGATAACAAGATTAATTTCTCAAAGAGATTAACTATATTGATATTTCTACAGAAATCAGTATATATGAAAGATACTAAACTATTCTTTCTTAGTATTTTCCTTGCTAAGCCTAGAAAGATCAGCTAACAACGTTATCCCCAAAGAAAGTTGCTCCATCTATAGTTCCTGTGGAACACCCGTAAATATCTTCAGCCTCTATGGTGTTGCTCACGAGCCATTACACTGAAGCTTTCAGAGATTGAAAAGTCCTTTTAGGATTATCAACCAATCAGGAACAAGTTAGGAATGCTAAAGAAATGATTTATAAATTTGAAGTTACCATTTTCTGTAAGTAGGCTAAGCAACTGGTCTTAGCAATGAATCTAAGGATAATTTCCTTACTCAGAGAATCAAAACACTGTAATTTTGCTTCCAGAACCATTTTGGTTTGAATGTAATGGGTAACATATAATGTATCATGTAAGCAAAAGAAATGTTAGAGATTTAAGTTTTGTTGTTGTTAGGTGCTGTCCATTTGTTTCCAACTCATAGCAACCCTGTGTACAACAGAACCAAACACTGCCCGATGCTGCACCATCCTCACAATCATTGTTACGCTTAAGCCCATTGTTGCAGCCACTGTGTCAATCCATCTAGTTGAGGGTCTTCCTCCTTTTAGTTGACACTCTGCCAACCATGATGTCCTTCTTCAGGGACTGATCCCTCCTGATAACATGTCCAAAGTATGTGAGACAGGGTCTTGCCATCCTCACTTCTGTGATAGAAATTAGGAAAAAGGTATTCTTTTACCACAGAGATGGAAATTAGGCAAAAATTATTCTCTTATCACAGAGATGGATAATTTTTTAATGCCGAGTGTTACAATATTACGTATAAGGAACTGAAGGCAGTACTTTTGCCATCCAAGGGCCTTAAGCAGGAACACTAACCAGACCTGGGAAGGAAGCCTTTTGCTTTTAATCTTTAGGGCTTAAAGGGTGACATTATATGTGAGGGTTTGGATACATTTAGCTACTTTGTTTGGTATCATGAAAAATGCAGTGTGGTATAGTACAAGTAGAAGGAGTATGGGCTTGGAACTAGATCTCTGGGTACTCAAATCATGGCTCCATTGTGCACCACCAGTGTGATTTTGGCTAAGTAACTTAGCCTTCCTGAGCTTCTATTTCCCTGTCTGTAAAAGGGACAGAAATGTTATTTTAAAAGGTGGTGATGTGGATTGAATGAAATAATGGGTATAGCTTTATTGTGGTTAGTTGCTGTCAGTCAACTCTGATTAATGGTGATCTTATGTATAATAGAACAAAATGTTGCCAGGTCCTGCACCACTTTCATGATTATCGTTATGTTTGAATCCATTATTATGGCTATTGTGGCTATCCACCTAACTGAGGGTTTCCCTCTTCTTCATTGACTCTGTTTTACCGACTATGATACCTTTTTCTAGCAATTGGCCTTTCCTGATGACGTGTCCAAAGTAAGGAAAGCTGAAGTCTCGCCATCCTTGCTTCTAAGGAGCATTCTGGTTGTGTTTAGGGTCTTAATAAAAGATAATTATTAACATGCTTTATATTTGCTACAATAATAATTCTGCATGTAAGACATCAAAGAAGGGGCAGAAAGTCACAGATTCCAGAGGCAGACTGGGTTTCATCCACTAGTCAGTGGAACTAACATTTAAAAAGGACCATGAGAAGAGCTCTTCTATGTGCCGCACTGTTCTAACCTCATAGAAGATTCCTTGTTATGCTTCTGACAGACAAATTGAGCTCTCGGAGTATATTCCTAGGTAGCTATGTTGATGTTATTGTTCGGTGCCCTCAGGTCATTTCCAACTCATAGTGTGCCTAGGTTGTCGTTGTTGTTGTTAGGTGCCCTCGAGCCGGTTCCGACTCATAGCGACCCTATGCACAACAGAACGAAACACTGCCCGGTCCTGCGCCATTCTCACAATCGTTGTTATGCTTGAGTCCATTGTTGCAGCCACTGTGTCAATCCGCCTCGTTGAGGGTCTTCCTCTTTTCCACTGACCTTGTACTCTGCCATGCATGATGTCCTTCTCCAGGGACTGATCCCTCCTGACAACATCTCCAAAGTATGTAAGACCCAGTCTCGCCATCCTTGCATCTAAGGAGCGTTTTGGTTGTACTTCTTCTGAGACAGATTTGTTCGTTCTTTGGCAGTCCATGGTATATTTAATATTCTTCGCCAACACTACAATTCAAAGCATCAACTCTTCTCTGGTCTCCCGTATTCATTGTCCAGCTTTCACATGCATATGATGTGATTGAAAATACCATGGCTTGGGTCAGGCGCACCTTAGTTTTCAGGGTGACATCTTTGCTCTTCAACACTTTGAAGAGCTCCTTTGCAGCAGATTTGCCCAATGAAATGCATCTTTTGATTTCTTGACTGCTGCTTCCATGGCTGTTGATTGTGGATCCAAGTAAAATGAAATCCTTGACAACTTCAATCTTTTCTCCGTTTATCATGATGTTGCTCATTGGTCCAGTTGTGAGGATTTTTGTTTTCTTTATGTTGAGGTGTAATCCATACTGAAGGCTGTGGTCTTTGATCTTCATTAGTAAGTGCTTCAAGTCCTCTTCACTTTCAGCAAGCAAGGTTGTGTCATCTGAAAAATGCAGTTTGTTAATAAGTCTTCCTACAATCCTGATGCCCTGTTCTTCTTCATATAGTCCAGCTTCTCATACTATTTGCTCAGCATACAGATTGAATAGGTATGGTGAAAAAATATAACCCGGATGCACACCTTTCCTGACTTTAAACCAATCAGTATCCCCTTGTTCTGTCCCAAGAACTGCCTCTTGATCTATGTAAAGTTTCCTCATGAGCACAATTAAGTGTTCTGGAATTCCCATTCTTCGCAGTGTTATCCATAGTTTGTTATGATCCACACAGTCGAATGCCTTTGCATAGTCAATAAAACACAGGTAAACATCCTTCTGGTATTCTCTGCTTTCAGCCAGGATCCATCTGACATCAGCAATGATATCCCTCGTTCCACGTCCTGTGAAACCGGCCTGAATTTCTGGCATTTCCCTGTCGATATACTGCTGCAGCCATTTTTGAATGATCTTCAGCAAAATTTTGCTTGCGTGTGGTATTAATGATATTGTTCTATAATTCCACATTCAGTTGGATCACCTTTCTTGAGAATAGGCCTAAATATGGATCTCTTCCAGTCAGTTGGCTAGGAAGCTGTCTTCCATATTTCTTGGCATAAACGAATGGGCACTTCCAGCGCTGCATCTGTTTGTTGAAACATCTCAATTGATATTCCATCAATTCCTGAGGCCTTGTTTTTCACCAATGCCTTCAGAGCAGCTTGGACTTCTTCCTTCAGTACCATCGGTTCCTGATCATATGCCACCTCTTGAAATGTTTGAATGTCGACTAATTCTTTTTGGTACAATGACTCTGTGTACTTCTTCCATCTTCTTTTGATGCTTCCTGCGTCATTTAATATTTTCCCCATGAAATCCTTCACTATTGCAACTCAAGGCTTGAATTTTTTCATCAGTTATTTCAGCTTGAGAAACGCTGAGTGTGTTCTTCCCTTTTGGTTTTCCATCTCCAGCTCTTTGCACACGTCATTATAATACTTTACTTTGTCTTCTCGAGCGGCCCTTTGAAATCTTCTGTTCAGTTCTTTTACTTCATTAATTCTTCCTTTTGCTTTAGCTGCTCGACGCTCAAGAGCAAGTTTCAGAGTCTCCTCTGACATCCATCTTGGTCTTTTCTTTCTTTCCTGTCTTTTCAGTGACCTCTTGCTTTCTTCATGTATGCTGTCCTTGATGTCATTCCACAACTGGTCTGGTCTTTGGTCACTAGTGTTCAATGCATCAAAGCTACTCTTCAGATGGTCTCTAAATTCAGGTGGGATATACTCAAGATCATATTTTGGCTCTCGTGGACTTGCTCTGATTTTCTTCAGTTTCAGCTTCAACTTGCATGTGAGCAATTGATGGTCTGTTCCACAGTCAGCCCCTGGCCTTGTCCTGACTGATGATATCGAGCTTTTCCATCATCTCTTTCTACAGATGTAGTCAATTTGATTTCTGTGTGTTCCATCTGGCGAGGTCCATGTGTATAGTTGCCGTTTATGTTGGTAAAAGAAGATATTTGCAGTGAAGAAGTCATTGGTCTTGCAAAATTCTATCATTCCATCTCCGGCATTGTTTCTGTCACCAAGGCCATATTTTCCAACTACTGATCCTTCTTCTTTGTTTCCAACTTTTGCATACCAATCGCCAGTAATTATCAATGCATCTTGATTGCATGTTCAATCAATTTCAGACTGTCGCAGCTGATAAAAATCTTCTATTTCTTCATCTTTGGCCCTAGTGGTTGGTGCGTAAATTTGAATAATAGTCGTATTAACTGGTCTTTCTTGTAGGCGTATGGACATTATCCTATCTCTGATAGCGTTGCACTTCAGGATAGATCTTGAAAAGTTCTTTCTGACGATAAATGCAACACCATTCCTCTTCGAGTTGTCATTCCCAGCATGGTAGACTATATGATTGTCCAATTCAACATGGCCAATACCAGTCCATTTCAGCCCGCTAATGCCTAGGATATCGATGTTTATGCATTCCATTTCATTTTTGATGATTTCCAATTTTCCTGGATCATACTTTATACATTCCAGGTTCCCATTATTAATGGATGTTTGCAGCTCTTTCTTCTCATTTTGAGTCGTACCACATCAGCAAATGAAGGTCCCGAAAGCTTTACTCCATCCATGTCGTTAAGGTCGACTCTACTTTGAGGAGGCAGCTCTTCCCCAGTCATGTTTTGAGTACCTTCCAACCTGGGGGGGGGGCTTGTCTTCCAGCACTATGTCAGGCAATGTTCCACTGCTATTCGTAAGGTTTTCAGTGGCTAATGCTTTTCAGAAGTAGACTGCCGGGTCCTTCTTCCTAGCTTCCTAGTCTGTCTTAGTCTGGAAGCTCAGCTGAAACCTGTCCTCCATGGGTGACCCTGCTGGTATCTGAATATTGGTGGCGTAGCTTCCAGCAAAACAGCAACACACAAGCCCCCACAGTACAACAAACCAAAAGACATGTGGGGGAGCGAGCCTAGGTACCACAGAACAAAACATTGCCTGGTCTGGCACCATCCTGACAATTGTTCTTATGCTTGAGCCCATTGTTGCAGCCACTGTGTCAATCCATCTCATTGAACATCTTCCTCTTTTCTGCTGACCCTGTATTTTGCCAAGCATGATGTCCTTCTCCGGGGACTGATTCCTCCTGACAACATGTCCAAAGTATGTAAGATGCAGTTTCACCATCTTTGCTTCTGAGGAGCATTCTGGTTGTGCTTCCTCCAGGACCGCTTTGTTCATTGTTTTGGCAGTCCGCGGTGTGGTCACTATTCTTCGCCAACACCACAGTTGTAAGGTGTCAGTTCTTCTATAGTCTTCCTTATTCACTGTCCAGGTTTCACACGCATATGATGTGACTGAAAATACCAGGGCTCGGGTCAGGTGCACCTTAGTCTTCAAGGTGACATCTTGGTTTTCAACACTATAAAGAAGTCCTTTGCAGCAGATTTTCCCGTTGGGTTGCGTCCTTTGATTTCTTGACTGCTGCTGTCATGGATGTTGATTATGGATCCAAGTAAAATGAAATCCTCGACAACTTCAATCTTTTCTCCATTTATCATGATGTTGCTTATTGGTCCAGTTGTGAGGATTTTTTTTATGTTGAGGTATAATCCATACTGAAGGCTGTAGTTTTTGATCTTCATCAGTAAGTGCTTTAAGTCCTCTTCACTTTCAGCAAGCAAGGCTGTGTCATCTGAAAAATGCAGGTTGTTAATGAGTCTTCCTCCAATCCTGATGCCCTGTTCTTCTTCAGATAGTCCAGCTTCTCGGATTATTTCCTCAGCATACAGATTCAGCAGGTAGAGTGAAAGGAGAGAACCCTGACGCACACCTTTCCTGACTTTAAACCACTCACTATCCCCTTGTTCTGTCCAAACAACTGCCTCTTGATCTATGTATAGGTTCCCTATGAGCACAATTAAGTGTTCTGGAATTCCCATTCTTTGCAATATTATCCATAATTTGTTATGATCCACACAGTCGAATGCCTTTGCATAGTCAATAAAATACAGGTAAACATCTTTCTGGTATTCTCTGCTTTCAGCCAGGATCCATCTAACATCAGCAACGATATCTCTCATTCCACGTCCTCTTCTGAATCTGGCCTGAATTTCTGGCAGTTCCTTGTCGATATACTGCTGCAGCTGCTTTTGAATGATCTTCAGCAAAATTTTGCTTACGTGTGAAATTAATGATATTGTTGTATAATATCCACATTCAGTTGGATCACCTTTCTTGGGAATAGGCATAAATATGGATCTCTCCCGTTCATTTTGCCAGGTAGCTGTCTTCCATATTTCTTGGCGTAGATGAGTGAGCACCTCCAGTGCTGCATCTGTTTGTTGAAACAACTCGATTGATATTCCATCAGTTCCTGGAGCCTTGTTTTTTGCCAATGCCTTCAGTGCAGCTTGGACTTCTTCCTTCAGTACCATCGGTTCCTGATCATATGCTACCTCTTGAAATGGTCAAACTGTGATGGATTCTTTTTTGGTATAATGACTCTGTGTATTCCTTCCATCTTCTTTTGATGCTTTCTGCATCGTTTGATATTTTCCCCATAGAATCCTTTGCTATTGCAACTGGAGGCTTAAATTTTTTCTTCAGTTCTTTCGGCTTGAGAAATACCAAGCGTGGTTTTCTATCCCCAGCTCTTTGCCCATGTCATTATAATACTTTGTTTTGTCTTCTCTAGCTACCCTTTGAAATCTTCTGTTTAATTCTTTTACTTCATCATTTCTTTCTTTTACTTTTTTTATTCGACGTTGGAGAACAAGTTTCAGAGTCTCCTCTGACACCCGTCTCGGTCTATGCTTTCTTTCCTGTCTTTTCAATGACCTTTTTCTTTCTTCACGTATGGTGTCCTTGATGTAATTCCACAAGTCGTCTGGTCTTCACTCGTTAGTTTCCAACGAGTGAAATCTATTTTTGAGATGGTCTCTAAATTCAGGTGGGATATACTCAAGGTTGTATTTTGGCTCTTGTGGACTTGTTTTAATTTTCTTCAGCTTCAACTTGAACTTGCATATGAGCAAGTGAGGTCTGTTCCACAGTCGGCCCCTGGCCTTTTTCTGACTGATGCTATTGAGTTTTCCATTGTCTGTTTCCACAGAGGTAGTCGATTTGATTCCTGTGTATTCCATCTGACAAGGTCCCTGTGTATAGTCGCCATTTATATTGGTGAAGGAAGGTATCTGCAATGAAGAAGTCATTGGACTTGCAAAATTCTATCATTCGATCTCCGGCATTGTTTCTGTCACCAAGGCCATATTTTTCAACTACTGATCCTTCTTTGTTTCCAACTTTTGCATTCCAATTAACAGTAAGTATCAGTGCATCTTGATTACATGTTCAATCAATTTCAGAGTGCAGAAGCTGATAAAAATCTTCTGTTTCTTCATCTTTGGCCTTAGTGGTTGGTGCATAAATTTGAATATAATAGTCGTATTAACTGGTCTTCCTTGTAGGCGTATGGATATTGTCCTATCACTGACAGCGTTGTAATTCAGGATAGATTCTGAAATGTTCTTTTTGATGATGAATGCAACACCATTCCTCTTGAAGTTGTCATTCCTGGCATAGTAGACTGTATGATTGTCTGATTCGAAACGGTCAATACCAGTCCATTTCAGCTCACTAATGCGTAGAATATCAATGTTTATGTGTTCCATTTCATTTTTGATGATTTCCAATTTTCCTAGAGTCATACATCCTACATTCCAGGTCCCGATTATTAATGGATGTTTGCAGTTCTTTGTTCTCATTTTGGATTGTGCCACATCAGCAAATGAAGGTTCCGAAAGCTTGCTCCGTCCGAGTCATTAAGGTCGACTCTACTTTGAGGAGGCGGCTCTTCCCCAGTGGTCTTTTGAGCGCTTCCCAACCTGGAGTGCTCATCTTCTGGCACTATATCAGACAATGTTCTGCTGCTATTCATAAGGTTTTCAGTGGCTAATGCTTTTCAGAAGTAGACTGCCAGGTCCTTCTTCCTAGTGTGTCTTAGTCTGGACGCTCAGCTGAAACTTGTCCTCCTTGGGTGACCCTGCTGGTGTCTGAATACCAGTGGCATAGCTTCCAGCATCACAGCAACACACAAGCCCCCACAGGTACGACAAACTGACAGATACAGCGTAGGAGGCTAGAAATCCAGATTCAGGGCCCCGACTCCTGGAAAAGCCTTGCTGTCTGTGTTGGCTCTGGAGGAAGGGCCTTGACATGAATCTTCCCCGAAAAGGACCTCAGACCACCAAGGCATGCATCCTTTGGACTCGGAGTCCCTGCACTGAGAATCTCCTAGACCAGGAGAAGGTAGCTACGAGAGATGACAAAATGCTTCTCAATAATTACAGACTGATATGTTATAGCTGTTATCTAGATATTTTCTTCAAAATGGGTATAAGAAATAGAAAAATAATAATTTATACATAGATTGTGGATTACAGAGGTTTTTTGGAAGTCGTTTTAAGAGATGCATTTGTTCTTGTTCTTAAAGAAACTCACTCCCTTTTCTCATGCCTTCTTAGAGTCCTTATTCACGTATCTGTATTTAGGAAGCCAGGAAATTAAATAAGCAATTAGTAAACAATTGTCAAGTACTTCCTATTTGGGGAGCCCTGGTGGCGCAGTGGTTAGGAGCTCAGCTGCTAACCAAAAGGTTGGCAGTTCAAATCTACCGGCCGCTGCTTGGAAACCCTATGGGGCAGTTCTACCCTGTCCTATAGGGTCACTATGAGTTGAAATTGACTCAGCGGCAAACAGGTTTGGTTTTTGGTTTCTTCCTACATGGGGAACTCTCAACTAGATATTGTGAGAAATTAAAAAAAAAGGAGTATTTGTTGATTTAACAATGTTTGCATGTCAGGAATAGTTCTAGGCACTAGAGATATAAAAAACCCTATTGCCATCGAGTCAATTCTGACTCATAGTGACCCTATAGGACAAAGTAGAACTGTCCATAGGGTTTCCAAGGAGCGGCTGGTGGATTCAAACTGCCAATGTTTTTTTGGTTAGCAACCATAGCTCTTAACCACTGCACCACCAGGGCTCCCACTAGAGATATAGCAGTGAATAAAAGAGACAAAATTCCTGCTCTTCTGGAACTTACATACTTCTAACTTGAAATCTAACCACAAAATCTAATGGAATTCTGAGTAAAAATTACCATAGCAAAGTCCTTGGTATGTTGTCAAATGTATGTTAAAGACAATAAGTGCCATGAATTTTTTTTTTTAAATATGGAATTTGCTGTGGACTCAGATATATATGAAGAGATTCTTGACAGGGAAGGAACTGAGTCATGTTCTGTGAATGCTGGTGTTATAGATTGAATTGTGTCCCCCCAAAATATGTGCTGTAAATCCTAACCCTTATACCTGTGGTTTTAAATCAGGAAAGGTGTGCTTCAGGGTTGTATCCTTTCACCATACTTATTCAGTCTGTTTGCTGAGCAAATAATCTGAAAACCTGGACTCTGTGAAGAAGAATAGGGCATAGGGATTGAAAGAAGATTCATTAACAACCTGTGATATGTAGATGACAACATTGCATGCTGGAAGTGAAGAGGACTTGAGGCACTTAGATGAAGATCAAAGACCACAGCCTTCAGTATGGATTACACCTCAACATTAAGAAAACAAAAATTCTCACAACTGGACCAATAAGCAAAATTATGATAAATGGGGAAAAGATTGAAGTTGTCAAGGATTTCATTTTACTTGGGTCCACAATCAACGCCCATGGACACAGCAGTCAAGAAATCAAATGAAGTACTGCATTGGGCAAATCTGCTGCAAAGGACCTCTTAAAGTGTTGAAAAGCAACAATATCACCTTGAGGACTAAGGTATGCTTTACCGAAATCATGATATTTTCAATCACCTCATATGCATGAGAAAGCTGGACAATGAATAAGAAAGACCTGAAGAAGAATTGATACATTTGAATTATGGTGTTGGTAAAAAGTACCGAATATAGCATGGACTGCCAGAAGAACAAATAAATCTATCTTGGAAGAAGTGCAGCAAGAGCGCTTCTTGGAAGCAAGGACGGCGAGACTTTGTCTCACAGACTTTGGAAATGTCATCAGGAGTGACCAGTCCCTGGAGGACATCATGCTTGGTAAAGTAGAGAGTTAGGGAAAAAAGTTGAAGACCCTCAGTGGGATGAATTGACCCAGTGGCTGTAACAATGAGCTCAAACATAGGAACAACTGCGAGGATGGCACAGGACTGGGCATCCTTTCATTCTGTTGTACATAGTGTCACTATGAGCTGAAACCAACTTGACGGCACCTAACAGCAATAACATACCTGTGGATATAATCCCATTTGGGAATAGGGTTGTCTTTGTTATGTTAATGAGCCCATATCAGTGTAGGGTATGTTTTAAACCTAACCACTTCTGAGATACAAAAGGAGCAGATTAGGCACAGAAGAAAGTGAGCACAAATGGGGTAAAGATAGATGCCACATGGAGATCTCCAGGGAATGTGGAGAAGAATGCTAGAAAAACATTTTACCCAGAACAAGTGAGAAAGGCTTCCCCTAAAGCCATCATCCTGAATTCAGACTTCTAGCCACTGAAACTATGCAAAAATAAATTTCTGTTCATTAAAGTCGCCCACTTGTATTTCTGTTATAGCATCACTCGGAAGCTAAGACTGATGGTTATGAATCTTAAAGTTATGAAAATGCAGAGAAGAGAAAATAAATATAAGCAGGTTGTGGTGTAAGAAAAGTTGTGGTAAGAAACGTTCACGAAACAATAAGAGGACCAGGTTAACAGGGACTAATTCGCACCGCCCCCCCCCCCCCCCCCGGTGGAAGGACAGTAGGGAGAAATATTGTGAATGGCTTCAAAACGAAAGATTTTTGGATTTATCCTGTAGGTGATGGAGAATCATTTAAGGCTTTTGAGAAACAGGGTGTAAAAAGAACACAAATTTTTTGATTGTGAGATAGAAGTATTTGAGGGGAAATATGCTGGGGCAGGGAAACCCACGAGGGAGAATATTGTAGTAATTTTGTTGAGAGGTAATGGTAACCAACTAAGGTCCTATCTACAGGATTCAATCTTTCTGTTTCTCTTTATTTTCTTCTTCTTCGTATATGTGATCTCTGAGGGACCATTTCTAATTGATAGACTTCGACTACCACCTCTATGCCAATGATTTCCATTCTAAACCTCTAAGATTGTACTCCTGCATTCCAGAGTTATGTTTTCAACTGCTATCTCCATTTGCATCTTCGACTCATGTCCTATACTCAGTATACTTCCAATTGGCCTGCCTCTTCTTGTATTGAATTGTAGCACCAACTATCTGTCCAAGATAGGGACTTGAGAGTTACCCTATGTCCTTCTCCACTATCCCCCATGTCCTCTTGGTCTTCAAGTCCTGAGTATTCTACCTTTCTAGGATTTTTCAAATTCAGCCCCTTTCTTCTTTCTACTCCCAAACCTCCAAACCCACTGCTGTTGAGTTGATGCCAACTCATGGTGACTCTATAGGACAGGATAGAACTGCCGCATAGGGTTTCCAAGGCTGTAAATCTTTACAGAAGCAGACTGCCATATCTTTCTGCCACGGAGCAGCTGGTGGGTTCGAACCAACAACCGTTTGGTTAGCGGCCTAGCACTTTAACCACTGCTCCATGAAGGCTGCTTTCCTTTCTATTACTGCCACCTTAATTGAGGCACTTTTATGGCAATTTCTTTCTATCATTGCTATAAAAAGCCTTCTCTCTGATCTGTCCAGCCTTGCTCCCATTCAGAGCATTTATCACACCAACACTAGGGAAATTAGATCATGCTGTTTACTCAGCCAAAATGCTTTTCAGTGTTGTATTATCATCTCCAGGGTAAGTCTTAATTCCTTATTACATGACACAAGGCCCTTTAGGATCTGGTCTGGGCTTATTTCTTTGGCTAAATTTCTGCCACTCTCCATCAGGATCTTGTGCTTTAGAGATACTGAGCTATTCTCTGTCCTCTGAATGCTCCCATGTTTTCTTCTTCTTCCACCTAATATTTCTTACCTCCCTTGATTTACTCAACCTGCTCAAATCCACTTTACATGACCTTTGGTTTATTTTTTAAAAAACTGAAATAGCAACACATTTATTGTATAAACTTTAAATATTATAAAGTGGTAGATCCCTAATCATGGTTCCTAGAGGCAACTACTATTAACAGTTTCTTGTATAGTCATCCAGATTTTTTTGTTTGCATTTACCCACACACAAACAAATATATCGGAGACCAAAATCTCCTATTAAGAGGCAGTGCACTGTGTACAATATTCTTTTGAACAGAGAGAATTTTAGGGTTTGTAATTTTAGAGAAGAGCATTTTAAGAAATATTTTCAGGTCTATGATGGAAACATGCAGCTTGCTAAGATGAAATGGGAAAGAAATCATCATTATTAAGAGTTAAAAGAACTGGGAGGACATGATGGTACCAGAGCCATCAAATTTAATGTTTAATTTCACCATCAAGGTGGCAGAAGATGAAATGGAGTGAGGGATCACAAGTCAGATGATAAGGGCTGTAATATGGGCATCATCAAAATCTTATGAGAGGTACTAAAGTCTTATATGTAATAGCCTTGATTAACTGTAAACACCCTGGCTTAATGTGTTGTTGTCATTGTTAAGTGCTTTCGAGTCAGTTCTGACTCATAGTGACCCTGTGTACCACAGAACGAAACACTGCCCGGTCCTATGCCATCCTCACAATCGTTGTTATGCTTGAGCCCATTGTTGCAGCCCCTGTGTCAATCCATCTTGCTGAAGGTCTTCCTCTTTTCTACTGACCTTGTACTTTACTAAGCATGATGTTCTTCTCCAGGGACTGATCTCTTCTGACAACATGTCCAAAGTACGTAAGACACAGTCTCTCCAACCTTGCTTCTGAGGAGAATTCTGGTTGTACTTCTTCCAAGACAGATTTGTTCATTCTTTTGGCAGTCCGTGGTATAGTCAATATTCTTTGCCAACACCACAGTTCAAAGGCATCAATTCTTCTTCAATCTTCCTTATTAATTATCCAGCTTTCACATGCATGGTATTGAAAATACCATGGCTTGGGTCAGGCGCACCTTAGTCTTCAAGGTGACATTTTTGCTCTTCAACACTTTAAAGGGGTCCTTTACAGCAGATTTGCCCAGTGCAATGCACTGTTTGATTTCTTGACTGCTGCTTCCATGGCTGTTGATTGTGGATCCAAGTAAAATGAAATCCTTGACAACTTCAGTCTTTTCTCCGTTTATCATGATGTTGCCCATTGGTTTAGCTGTGAGAATTTTTGTTTTCTTTATGTTGAGGTGTAATCCATACTGAAGGCTATGGCCTTTGATCTTCATCAGTAAGTGCCTCAAGTCCTCTTCACTTTCAGCAAGCAAGGTCGAGTCATCTGAATATGGGAGACTATAATGATGCAGACTATATTTGTATCTAAAATAGAATGGATTTAGGACATTGCAATAGAAATCAATTCCAATGAGTCTTCTTCCTTCAGATTTCCAAATCCAGGAGCTACCTTGCTAAATCAGACTTCAGTGTTTAGATTAATTATAACCTTTAGCTAAAATTGAGAGAAATTTTTGGGCCCCCAAGGGTTCAAAATTCTTCTACAGGTTTAGGGTATGGACACTTAGAGGATTAAAAAAATATATGCCAATAGTTTGAGCTTCCCTATGAGGAGAGATGTATTATAAAATAAAATTTAAATAAACTATTTTAAACTTATACAGGCTTTCATTTAAGTATCTGAATACAAACAAAAAATAACTGTCTATACAACTTTTTGGAATAAAAGGTTAATTTTCTGATAGTTATTCAGAGTAGGTGAAATGAAAGGCATTCAGTAAACATTTAGTAACACAGAAGAACTAACAATTGAGTTGATTAGCTTCTCCGTTTGCTGGAACTAATTAAAAACATTCAAGTTATGAATCTTAGGCGTCTGCCTTCATTTCCCTCAAATGAGCAGCTGAGCTCAGACAGGACCCTTAGTAAATGTTGGATTCCTCAGTTTTAAACCTTCTAAATTGCGTTTCTAGTTAAGTATCAGTATCATTTCACAGACTGCTATGGGAAAAAATGTTATGAGAAAGATTAAAGAACAAGATGTAAAAAGCAGTTTTTAAAAAGGACATTTTCCGAAATGTAGATACGGAGATGAGATGTGATTGTGTTGATCACAAAAGAATAATGAAAACAGAATCAAGAACATCCCAAAACTTTTCTGACTTATATGATGTTTCAAAGACTTTCGACCTTGTTATAATTTGCATATCTTCTGAACTGCTATTGTGTTATGGTAAATCGGGATTATCATATATTTTCAGATAATATTTTCTTAACAATTCAACTTTCGTTTGTAACTCTTCCATTTATTTTAATTACTAGCACAGTGTGCAACATTTATTAATCAGCAGAGCCTTTTTAAGTTAAAATACTAAATTAGCTAACCCCATTAACACAGAATGCTCCAAACAAGCCGTAATAGGAGGGTAGTTACTGCACAAATGGTGTTATTCACGCGGGTGCTCTAGGGCACAGTTACGCATGATTACCCTCTTTTGATCCACTATCCCTCTGCCTCTCCCAGCTCATTTCCAGTAGAAATTTACAAAGTGCTGCCTTCATTCTTCCAGCTTAATTTTTCTAATGAAGCCCTGGTACTTTATAACACTGGGGGTACAGATAATAAGCCTGTACATTATTAAGAAGTTCTAGAATTTGTCTACAAAAGAGCCCTTTATTACTCTGGCTGTAGAGCAAGAATTGTGCTCTGTTTTTGTCCACTGCTTTCCTTGGGGGCGGGGGGGGGTAGAGTTTTTTAAATAAATGACCACAGCATGGTAGAGTCCTGTTCTTACAGGTATCTAAGTCTAAAGAAGTTTGAGATTTATAACACGGGCATAATTGCGATAAATGAATACAGTTCATGATCTACCTGAGAACATTGTGTATGCTTTTAATGTATGTAATCAAGAGATCATAACAAGACACTTTGGTCTTTTCAGTTTTACAAATGTTTTATCACATTATAGGCACTCTTCCTAACATACGACTAAGAATACCTAACATATACTTAGTAAAAGTTTACCAAATGAATTGTAGTCATCTTATGCAGTATATGGGATTTTCTTTGTGTGGCATAGTGATTTTGTGCCATACTGACATCTTTCTATTGGCATAGCATTTATACATCTCAGATTTTCCAGGGAAGTCCCTCTTTAAGTTGTTTTTTCGTAGCTCCCATACGTTCTCAGATGTTTATTAATTTGCCCAATTTAGGATTTGAAAGTGTGAATGGGGTCAGAAATAGAAATTTACCAGGCAGAGCGAGGAGAGTGGCAGAGAGGAGGTGGCATGGGCAAAGCCACCCCTGTGTCACAAAATTTGTAGCCTATGAGGGTTTCAGCATGCTGCATGAGGTATCTTATGACGCTTCTCTCATAGCTTTAATACCTCATGAAAAGTAGCAGAAGATGGGGTAGAAAGTATAGTGTCTTAGTCATCTAGTGCTGCTACAACAGAAAATACCACAAGTGGATGGCTTCAACAAACATAAGTTTATTTTCTCACTGTCTAGTAGGCTAGAAGTCTGAATTCAGGGTGCCAGCTCCAGGGGAAGGCTTTCTCTTTCTGTCGGCTCTGGGGAAAGATCCTTGTCATCAGTCTTCACCTGGTCTAGGAGCTTCTCCATGCAGGAACCTTTGGGCCAAAGGACACACTCTGCTACAGGTGCTGTTTTCTTGGTGGTGTGACATCCCCAACTCTCTGCTTGTTTCCGTTTCCTTTTTATCCCTTGTAAGATAAAAGGTGATGCAGGCCACACCTCTGGGAAACTCCCTTTTATATTGCATCAGGGATGTGACCCAAGTAAGGGTATTATGTACCACCCTAATCCTCTTTAAATAATCTGATCTTCCTTCATTAACTACAGGCAGAGATTAGGATTTACAACACATAGGAAAATTACATCAGATGACAAAATTGTGGACAACCACACAATACTGGGAATCATGGTCTAGTCAAATTAATACACATACTTTTGGGGGACACAATTCAATCCATGACATATAGTTTGGGGCCAGATTATAAAGGGCCATGTGTACCTTGTTAAGGTATTTGGACCACGCTGTTTAAGGACAGTGTAAAACCTTCACAGTGTTTTCAGCACTGCAGTGCCAGGAATAGATAACTTAGAAATATCACTCTACAATCTATGTAGATGGTTAAGAAATGGAAGGCACTGGAGACAGAGACCAGTGAGGAAACTGTTACCGTAGTCTAGTTCATAGACAAAGTGGACCTGAAATAAAACAGGGTCTTTTTATCTCAGTCCTCTTTATGGAGGGAAAGAGAGTGGAGGGGAAGAGAAAGGTTTCCAAACCACTTTACAGGTAGAATCAACAAGCTTTAGGGCCAACGTGATATGGTGTGGGTGGTGTGATTAGTCATGTAGGATCACTGTGTTAGAGCTTTCTTAGTTTAAAAGGACAAAGATCCATTCAAGATACCCCAAGAAATTAAGAGTGTGTTTGAAAAGATACATTGGGGAATCTTAAAGGAATATGAGGAACCAAAGAAATACCGTGACTCTGTTGGGACTAACAGGGTCATGGTTTTCTCCCTTTCATGTCATCTCTGCTTTCTCTGCACAACTGCTCCGTATTTTCTCTTTCCTGACTAGCTTCATCTGCTGGCTTATCAGTTCTTTCTCACACATCTTCAGCTTGCACTTAGTTGTCATAGCCGCCCCAGGCTGGATTCAATATAACCTTCTACTTCTGGCACCCACAGCTAATTGTATTTTTCAGTTCAAATTCCTCAAAGAGAATCCATTTTGTTCAATTTGTATTATCAAAGTAGCTCACACAAGTCATAGGCTTAGAACACAATAGACAATAGATACATGTTAAATAATGAGTGTGTTTGGTCAACATATGAATGGATCACAACTGTGGTCTGGGCAGGGTGTGCCACATCATATAATATATATATAGTGTTTCATAAGAGTAGGGCCGTGAGCAAGGATTTCCTCAAATCGAAATGTGCCACAGGCCGAGAGCCCCCTAGTACCTTGACTTCAAGTCTTCTGACTTAGGTGGCTGGCTAGATTGTGGTATCCTTATTTGACTAAGGAAAAAAAAAAATATATGTATATAAAAGAATGTATATATATATATATATATGAAGAATTGCAGATTTGATAGGATGGAGGTTCTGAATATGAGTTTTAATTCTGGGCAACTCTGTTTGAGGTTCTTATTGTGTATCTAGGTAGATATCCCAGGTGTGCATTTGAAAATCCTGGTCTTAAAGAAAGATGGTGTATGTAAAAACTTGGATATCATCAGTGTAGAGGTAGTCTTCCTGGTAGTGGAAGACTGTCCCAGGGAGAGACTGTATATAGAAAAGATTAAGTATAACACAGTGTACTTAGGGACAGTGGCTCTTAGTTAGGATTACTTACCTGCATCACCTTGAAGCTGAATACGTATATGTATATATATACATGCATATGCACACAGTCACACACATATGCGCATCCAATGTATACACAGACACACAGACTTCTGAGTTTCAATGACAGCTATTTTGATTCAGTAGACATATGTATTTGAAAAATATGCCAAGGTGATTCAAATGCCCAGTCTTTCCTATCGGGAAGTTGTAGAAAATGACTAGCCCGTCAAGAAACTGAGAAAGCAAGGAAGAGGACCAGGACAGAAATGTATTGTGGAAGCCAGTAGAGAAGAGAATTCACTCCAATGAGTGGATGAACAACTTGATGTAGTGTTTAAATTGAATGAGGACTGAAAAAATCTGTAGGATTTGGGTATTGTTAAGTCACTGGTGGCTTTTGCTGTCTTCACTCATAAATGAAGTCTGTCTGTCTATTCGAGATTCTTGCTCACCTTCTTAACCTCTCTTCAGCCAGAATTCTGTTAGTCTAACACATCTTCACAGAGTAGGCTGTATATTGAAGCCTTTGCATTGACATTAATTATGTTGATTAGGTTTATCTGGAAATTTGAATTGTTAATACATAACAGTTGTTGTTGTTGGTAGGTGCTGTCAAGTCGGTTCCAACTCATAGCGACCCTATCTTCAACACAATGAAACACTGCCTGGTCCTGCTCCATCCTCATAATTGTTGCTGTTCTTGAGCCCACTATTGCAGCCACTATGTCAATCCATCTGGTTGAGGGTCTTCCACTTTTTCACAGACCCTCTACTGTGCCAAGTATGATGCCCTTCTCCAGGAGCTGATACATATACATAGTTACATATGTATACATACAGTTATAACACTTTTTCTTTCTTATGTTGAAGATAATGAGAAAGAGTTTCTATTATTTCCTGACCTTTTTCTTTGTCCTTCTAAAATTTAGACTATCCTGTATTATAAAGGAAAACCATCGAATCTTTTATAGCCCTTTTTAATGAAATGGACAGTTGACCTGATTTATTTTTTTTAGAATCGTTGAAGCAATTCATTAAGACATTATTAATTATACCTACTGCAAAGTTAGAACACAACTCAACCTATTTCAAAGATAATTGACATAAATTATTTGTATGTTTCCAATTAAGTGTTCTTTTAAAATGCTTTATCTTAAAAAAGCTATGATTGGTTAATGAGAACTGAGTTATCTGGTAATGAGACCAGGTGTGCACTGGTTATAACTCAGTCCTCAAATTATTAAGTTCACTAGTTATCTTCTATATTATAATAATGGTTAAAATATTAGAGTGTAATAGGATAATTTTTTGAACAGGTATACTTTTATGATAACATGAAAATCTCTTGTACTTTGTTAGATTAAATCAATTTGCTTTGTTCATATTTTAAATGTTTAATTATTTTTTCTCTTTTAATTCTTCCATCAACTCTTTCCAAACTTTTATACCTGGGTGTATTTGCTTGTCTAATTAAGTTTTATAGACCAGAGTACAAATTTACTTCCCTTAGTCCATAGTAGAGTTTTTTGTTATGTTTTGTCTTCTAATGTTCTTTTTTCCGTACCTCAAATTAAATAACTTCTCTGTTTTGAATGCTACGAAGATCCTACCTGTACTCCTTTTGAAAGTATTTTAGATAAAGCCTTTAAGCAAAGATCCTGGGATGATTCCCAGGGCTTACTCCTGTATTCCTATTTGGAGTGTCTGTTCTACTAATCTTTTTAACGATTGGCATGAGAAGGGTGGTTCATAGATTAAGATCTTTACTAAATATTTTAGTTAGATAGCACTGCCATGATAAAATACCACAGAGTGGATGGCTTTAAAGAACAGAAGTTTATCATCTTCCAGTTCTGAAGGCTAGAAGTCCATTTCAGGGCTTCAGCTACAGGGAAGGCTCCCCCTTTGTTGGTAGTGTTTGGTGTTCTTTGGCATTCTTTACATGTTCTCTCTACCCCCACACCCGTGTGTATGTGTGCATGTGTGTATGTGTGTGTGTCTTTCCCTTTTTGTAAGACACCACTCAGAAAGGATTAGGTATAGGACCCACTCTACATTGGTTGGACCCACTCTGGTGATATGGTGCTTACAGCTATGGCAAGCTATGGCTGCTAACCAAAAGGCTGACAGTTCAAATCCATCAGCTGCTCCTCGGAAACCCTATGGGGACCATTCTTCTCTGTCTTATAGGGTTGCTGTGAGTCAGAATCAACTGAAAGGCAACGGGTTTGGTTTTCTATGTTGGTACGGCCTCATTAACATAACTAAAGAAAACTCTTATTTCCAAACGGGGTCACACTCACAGGTACAGAAGTTAGGATTTCAACATGTTTTGGGGGGGACATAATTCAACCCATAACACTAATGAAGCTTGTGATCTTCTGAGCATGTGTATTGTTCTACTCCAAGACCAGGAGAAATAACTGGCAGGATTCCCACTCTGTGTGGTATACAAAATAAGACTAACCACTGATTTTCTCAGAGATTCTTTGGTCATTTATTACCTCAGAAGTGTCTGAATATTTATAGCATCATATATTCAGCCTTAGATAGTTGGAAGTAAAATAATACTTGAATACGTTCAATTACTGACATATTAAGAGATTAAAACTCACAAGGCTTTTGTTTGCTACGCTGTCATTTTGTTACATTTCGTTTTCTTGTCTACAAAGGGTAGGAGGTTTTGAAATTTAAAGACTAAATAATTTTATACCTAATCTGAGACTATGGAAAAGTATATATTTTTGCTTCTCTTGTCCACTTGAAAAAAGTGAATGCATTGATAGTCATTTATTATATCAGAATATATATATATTTTTAATAATTTATAAATAAGAAATCTTTTCCAATAGAAGGTGGAAAATGCCAGGCATGTCTTAACATCAAGGGTCACAACCGGGGCATTAATCGGTAAGCACAGTATACACTGGTTTTCAATAAGCAAGGTACGCACAGGCTTAATTGTGTTTTCTTACTAATCTTTGAGGTGGTGAAACCCAGGTGAAACTGTGCACTACAAATTAGTAAGTGAGCACAATTCAGCCCGTGTGTACCTTGCTTTTTTGGGCAATCTGTCCCTGGCACAAGGCTTGTGCTACGGGTTGAACTGTGTCCCTTCCATGTATGTCTTGGAATTCTAACCCCTATGCCCGTGGATATAATCCCATTCGAAAATAGGGTTTTCTTTGTTACATTAATGGGGAAAAATCAGTAGTTTAGAGAGATAGGTGTGATAATGAGGCCACCCTGCCTTCATCTCCACTATTTACAAGCCTTTGTAATATTGTGGCCCAGGCTGCCCTTGTGGGAAAGGATCTGTAGAGCCCAAGAGGTGGTTAAAGGTTTGACAAGAGTATCTGTGAAGAATGGGTAAGTGGGATAATATCCTCTGGAAGTGTTAAATAAGCTGAGAGGAGACAGCAGAACTGCCCTATGAAGAACATACTTCTTATTTTCCAGGCACATTAGCCACATACTTAAAGACCCCACGTACGCTTTTTCATCTTAAGTCGCTGAGCATCTGCTAGCACTGGTCCCCCACCTGTGAGCCCTTCCTCATTTTGGCCTGATGAAATCTGACCTATTTGTTCACACCTGTTGTAGACATCTCCTCAGGGCTCTCTGTCGCTGTTCTCTGTTGTTTTACCTTTATCATGAAGCTTTGCTCCCCCTCCTTTATATTGCAGTTGTCTTTATCCCTTATTAGATTTGAAGGACTTAACATGTAGAAACCTAGAAGCATTTGTTTATTCCCCTTTTTGTAGCACCCACAGTGTCTACCACAATGTAGTGAACACGTGAAGTTATTCACAGCGTATCTGGTGGATTAAATTAATTGAGTCAGGTCATCAAGCATTTGTTATATAGCTAATGTTTGCCTGGAAACCCTGGTGGCATAGTAGTTAAGAGCTACAGCTGATAACCAAAAGGTTGGCAGTTCAAATCCACCAGCCACTCCTTTGAAACTCTATGCGGCAGTTCTACTCTGTCCTATAGGGTCGCTATGAGTCAGAATCAACTCGATGGCAACAGGTTAATATTTGCCTGCCTAATACAGACCCAGAACTGAGTATCCATTCCAGTGCTATGAGGAGTTGTCCCCCTCTACCACCATCATTTTCCGGATCAGCTCAAGGGGGCCGAGTGCTGCTGTGACCAGTCCACCTGGGGCTGTGGTTCCAGCGGCGAGGCCTGCCTCTCTTAGGGAGTTTCTCTTGACCTCCCTGGAGATTCCAGTTGGAAGGCATCGTGCTGGATTTGGTCCCTTTGGAGAGAATCCTTGGCTGTACCTCCTTTTCCTTCTACTGAGCAGAGTCTGAGAATGTGGCCGTTCTCCCTGGAGAGAAACCACACTGTCTCTTATCAGCTGTCTGATGTTTCCTAGCTGTTGGATGCCAAGGGTAGGTCCAGGAGCAGTTCCAACATTAGAAACTGTTGTATGACACAAGCTGTGTTGTTGTCCTTGGAAGAAACTCCCTCTAATTTATTATTGCTCCTGTCACTGTGAGTTGGATTCAACTCAATGGCAGTGGGTTTGGTTTGGGATAGCCTAGGCAAGGAGCCCTGGTAGCTCAGTGGTTAAGTGCTCTGCTGCTAACCAAAAGATCAGCTGTTTGAACCCACCAGCCTCTCTGCAGGACAAAGATGTGGTAGTCTGTCTCCATAAAGATTACAGCCTTGGAAACTCTATGAGACACTTCTACGCTGTCCCGTAGGGTCACTACGAGTCAGAATTGACTCGACAGCAGTAGAAGTAACCTAGGCAAAAGGATTTATTTTTATGCACTTGTATAACTCCTGGGGAAATTTATTGAGGTTAAGGTCAAATTCCGAACTTGTAATAAAGTGTCTCTTTATCTTGCTTGGAGTCCCCGGGTGGTGCAAATGGTTAACGCGCTCAGCTGCTAACCAAAAGGTTGGAGGTTGGAGTCACATACAGGTGCCTTGGAAGAAAGGCCTGGTGATCTACTTCCGAATCAGCCCTTGGAAACCCTGTGGAGCGCGGTTCTATTCTGACAGACATGAGGCTGCATTCAGTCAGAACTGACTCCAAGACAACTGGCTTTTACTTTTTATTATTATTATTATCTTGTTTTGTGCTATATTCACTGGGATCTCTTTAAGGGAGAGAGGGCTGATCTATTACATGTTGGCATTTGAGAACCTGTACCATAGCCACGTGTCTTGATATCTGTAAATCTCCGTCACCATGCCCATGTTTACACGATTTACCCAAGGTGAGTCTCCTGTGGCTTTGATAACTACGCTACTGGACAGTCAAAATTTATTCACATGTAAAAATAAAAAATGTTTTGTAATTTATAAAACTCTGTAGTCTATTAAATACACATATTTTCCGTGGGTAATCTTGTCTCCACTATGAGGCTCTTAATGATCTACTTTGTTTCCTCCATAACTCCCCCCAACACCAAAACTATTGCCATCGAGTTGATTCCGATTCATAGCAACCAACCCTGTAGCATAAAGTAGAACTGCCCTCGTAGGGTTACCAAGGCTGAAATCTTTACGGACACAGACGGCCATATCTTTCTGCCACGGAGCAGCTGGTGGGTCAGAACCACCAACCTTTTGGTTAGCAGCCTGGCGGTTTAACCACTGCACTACTGGTTCCTCCGAAGGAACCCAGTTTTCCAGCTCTGTGAACGCAGTTGCATTTCTTCAGCATGCCGTGTTATGTTCTAACTCACCTCCGTATCTTTGTATGTCTGAAGATATGCAAAGATTGTATGTCTAAAAATGTACAAAGGTATACAAAAAATTACTCTGTCTGAAGTAGCTTTCACCAGCTTCTTAGCTTGCCTAGCTCTCTTGCCTTTCAGTACTCAGCTCAGGCATACATGGTCTGGGAAGACTTTTATTGATAACTTTTCCATGTCCCACCCTCTTAACTCCTTGCAAATAACCAACCACGCCCAGATACACAAAGGCATATATAGATATAAACTTTCCTCTGGGCACTAATAGCCTCTGGTGATGTATACATCACAGAACTTACCACATTCTACTTGTATTTACTGCTTCATTCCCTCCCCCCTCCCCCACCACTATAAGGTGAATTCCTTTTAGGTAGACTGCACTTTCCATCATTATATCTGTCATGGATTGAATTATGTCCCTCCAAGATATCTGTCAACTTGGCTAGGTCATGATTCCCAGTATTGTGGGATTGTCCACCATTTTGTCATCTGATGTGATTTCCCTATGTGTTGTAAATCCTATCACTATGATGTAATGAGATGGATTAGTGACAGTTTTAGTGATGAGTTCTACAAGATTAGATAGTGTCTTAAGCCAATATCTTTTGAGATGTAAAAAAGAGAAAAGGGCAGAAGGACATGGGAACCTCATAACACCAAGAAAGCAGTGCCTGGAGCAGAGCCTGTCCTTTGGACCTGGGGTTCCTGCACCTGAGAGGCTCCTAGTCCAGGGGAAGACTGATGACAAGGACCTTCGTCCCGAGCTGACAGAGAGAGAAAGGCTTCCCTTGGAGCTGACGCCCTGAATTTGGACTTGTAGCCTCCTAGACTGTGAGAAAATAAATTTCTCTTTGTTAAAGCCATCCACTTGTGGTATTTCTGTTACAGCAGCATTAGATGACTAAGACAACGTTCCAGTGTTTTTCACATTGATTAGCACATAAAAGTGGTTTATTTAATGTTTGTCAACAAGTAAATATTTAGACAGTAAATCAGTGTGGGTTGAAGTGGATAGATTATTTTGCCTGGGAAACCTTGATGTTAAGCTGGTTTAGAAGAAGGAATACTGTAGGAATCAGCATTTCAGGTAGAGTTGCAAGGGCAAAGGCACAGAGGTAGGATGGGAGAAGAAAGAAAGAAAAGTGAATCGACAGAGTTACAGGTAGGAAGTGGTGGGAGACTGAAGAGGCTAAGTGCATTCTCGGAAGCACGCGTGGGCGGCTGAGCTGAAGAATTCAGGCTTGATTCAACAGGCAATACGGGTTCATGATTTGAAGATTTGAATCATCTGCCTGTGAAATAAAAGGGTTTTAAAACCTGGAATTACAAGGGACAGTAGTAAGACTACAAGAAAACTGAAAAAATGAGAGAGATTTATAAGGGGAAAAAAAAAAGATATGTGTGATTTGTTATTCCTCTTCTGTGGAAAATAATATTAATGGTATGAATATTGAATGTTTAAAAACTTCATAATTTATTTGCAATGGACCTCTTTTTCCTGAAGATAATTAAAATTTTTGCTTAAGACCTCTATCAATTCTTCTCTACCTGCCCAGACTGTCAAATAATGTATTTGTATATGTCATTACATATTCATGTTGTATTTAAGAATTTCTGCCAGATCTGTGTCTTTAATTAGAATATAAAAAATAACGGGCAAATCCATACCTGCCTACTTCATAACAAGATGTTCAGTTAATTGAAAAGAAAGATATTGACTGGCAAGCATAAAATACATCTGAATGTAGATTTAAGATTGGTATTTTTTTATCAGATATATTTAAAAAGTAATCGATTGTTAACAACTGACAGGCAAGTATAAAATGCATCTGAGAATAGATTTAAAACTGGTATAAGATATATTTAAAAAGTTTGATTATAAGCCAAAAGTGATATTTAGGGTTTTCATAGCTAATTCACTTTTATTCAGAAAACCCTGTATGAAAATTAAATGATTTCATCCCAGTTTGAAGATAAACTTTATTTAAAGATGATTTATAGAACATCTAAATATTTTTAATGTCTGTCAACCTACCTATACATAGATACAGGTATACACCTACACACACACACTTAACATTATGCATCCAGTGTTACTTTACTGAAATACTGTGGCTAAATGAAAGAAAAAATTAATTCATGGGCAGGGAAATACCTAGTCTTTCAGTCTTCTCTTCTCAGCCCAACAGTCCCCTGAGAAAGCAAATTTTGCTCAGACACAAAAGAAAAATGTACTATTAAAATGCAATTCAGAAGTGATAAAAACTGTAAGTGGAGCAGCCGGCTCACAGCACCCCCTTCGTGTACTCAGGGACATTGGGGCTGCATTAATTTGTGTGCGTGTGATGCCCATCCCACGTGCAAATTAGCACTGAAAGGACTGTAATCTGTCTTATATGAGAGCCCTTTTCCCAAGAGCGTATGTAATACATCCTTCTGTAACTTTGTATAATTCTAAGCTCTGTGTTTTGTTTATTTGTTTTTATTTTAAACAGTATTAGAGAATGTCACTCGGCCGCCAGGGCAAAAAGGAGCTTATTAGTAAATGTTATAAAGAAATTGTGAAGAGGTGTGAAAATGGACAAAATAATGATACTTTTCCTAAATTTTTTATTTTTAAAATGCATTTATGAACACAGTGCCAAAAGTAAAATTTCAATTAACTGAAATTAAACAAAACCTTTCTTGAGACAAATATAATAATGCGTGTGGAAATACTCACATATGGGAATGACTCAGTAAATGTGTTGAACCTCAACCTTGTTTTTTCAAAGTCTTAATTTCAGAATATTTTTTATCAGCAGAACAAATGTACAAATTGTGACACAGAATCATAATTGCTAAAGTACTCCTTCACAGTAGCCTTACTATGTTTTATAATATCCTATGTAGGTATCTATGAGTAAGAAGATCTAAACAAAGAACGTCAAATCATAATTTAAAAATTTAGACTGATTTGATACTTTTCTTAAATCAGGTACCTTCAAATATCAGATAATTTTGTTTAGTAAATGATATAAAAAGATTTAATAGAATTGTTCTATTAAAATCATTCATAGTTCATTGAGAGTTTATTGAGAGTAATGAATGAAGAAAAATATCATTGTGTGTGTGTGTTTTTTTTAATTTGCTATACAAAGATTGCCAGATAATGGACCCCTCATGACAGACCCTCCCTCCCTTTAAAAAAAAAAAAAAAATGTTGTTTGATTCTCTTTTAACTCCCCTTGTTCCTTCTGTGCCGTTCCTGGTTTCTATTGCCTTAATTAGCTGTAAAACAATTCTCCCAGTATTTTCCTGAAAAAGGATTATGGGGCATAAATTTTTTGACTTTTCATGCCTACCAATGTCTTTATTTTACCTTTATGTTTAATATAATTTTGTTAGGCTTAGGATTCTAGGCTGAAAATTACTTTCTTTCAAAATATTCAAGAGATCACTCCATTGTCTTCTAACTTGCAGGGTTTTCATAGAGGTATAATGTCATTCTGATGCCTGCACTTGTTCCTATTTATTCTTTAATTCTAGAAGCTTCCAGGGGCTCTCCCTTCCTCTTTTGCGTGTTTTTCTTCATTTTCCTGGGAAGTCAGTATATTTCTTTAATCTAGAAACTTCTTCAGTTCTGGGTCTTCTCTGTGATATTATATTCCTTTGGGAATCCTCTCCCTTTTCCTGTCTATGTTTTTTTCTTCTGGGAACTCCTATGATTTAATATTGGACCTATTGAAATGATTATCTTCTCATATTTTCTCCCCTGTTTCTCATCTTTTTTTCTTTTGTTCTGCATATTATATTTCTTTGGTTTTATTTTTGAATATTTTCATGAAATATTTCATTTTACTATATTTTTTTCAATTTCCCAGATCTTGCTCTTTTTCTTTAAATGTTCCTTTTATTTAAAATAGCATCCAGTTCTTATTTTGTTGATACCATACCTTCTTTGATTGTATTCATTGAACATTTCTGAAGTTTATCCCTCTTTCCTGCATTATGTCTGATTCCACTAGGTTACCTTGACGTTTAGATTTGTGTCTTTCTTTCACATTGGCAGTTTTCCCCAAATGATATTACATTCTTAAATTAATATTTAATAGATGATTCTAAAAATCAGACTGGAAACAGCATTTTATGGGGGGAGTGACTTTTTGACTCACAGACTTCCCTGCAATACAACGTTTCGATTAAGAAGTTTCAAATGTTGATATTTGAAGTGTTTTCTCTGAGGACACTCTCTATCTTCCTAGAAAATGCAACCAATCTTCCGAAGGATTTAAGTTTAGCTGCCATTCACTTAGCGATGAACTAGGGAAGAGTTCAACAGGTAGACTTGGAATTGAAATCCTGTGTTCCCTTTGGTGCCTTGCTCTGGCCTTCCCCTGTTCCTGCTTTCCCAAAGACCAGAGCTCCTTCTCTGGTGTGAATTTTTCTGAAACTAAGCTTCTAACATGGCTGCATGGGGAAGAAATGCCTGCCTCCCTACTTCTGAAAATCAGCCAATGAAAACGTATCTACAGCTGATCATAGGGACGGCACTGGACCAGGCAGCCTTTCCTACCATTGTAGGTGAGGTCACCATGAGTTGGGGACCAACTCCATAGCAGCTAACAACAGCAACATGGCTGCATGAACTGGGCTAGGACATCAGACGCGGGCATGGGATTACTCCCTACGTAGACTTTCCATCTTTTTCTCAGCTTTATTTCTCACTCTCATCTTCTGCAGTAGCTGGTGACTTCAGTCCTGAGCTTTCCCGCGATTCTGCAAGACAAATCAGCTTATTTCTCGTGGCATCTCTCTCATTTGGCACCTAAATTTGTGTTTTCTTAACTCTGCTGGATCAGTTATGACTCTTTTATCTGCTTTCCGTCTGCCAAAAATTTGTTGGTATTTTCATCTGCTGTCTCTCCTCTTCTATCCTCTTTATTCTTGTGGATTTATAACTTTCTTTATTCCTTTACTTTTATTTCACTATGTTTGGGAAGGAATTTGAACAATTCGCCAGATTACCCCAGAAGCGTGTCACAGTCTTAGATGTTCTGTGAGAGTTTATATGGGTTTTAAAAGTTTGGTCTTTTCTTTCGTGTTGATCATAACAATACCTAAGTAATAATAATGATGATAATAATAATGACAATAGCCACAACAACAAGCTGCTACTACTTTTACTTCCACTGTTAGCACCCCCATTATTTATTGGACACTTGCTCTTTTCCAGGCTCCATGCTAAGTGCTTTATATGTATTAAGTTGTTCACTCCTCGTTAACAGGTGGGTTCCAGCCAAGTACCTTACTACTGCAGCACCAGGGCTCCTTCCACAATAACTCTATATGGAAATAAAGTCTCAGAGGAAACGAATATGCATAGAAGTTTAGTGACACAGCAGTTGAGGTTGAAGTGGAATTGAAGTATTCTGATTCCAAACCATGTATTATTTTCACTACACTACACTGCGTCTCCAAATCCTGCTTTCTTAAAATCAAATGTCTCTAGAAATCAAATTCAGAATGTCACCTAACTATTGCATCTTTCAGGTTTTTGCCATTCTCTTCCTATCATAAGAATGAGAAGTATATGCCATCAATGCACTCCTCAAGCAAGTATGGTGCTGATTCCTACGGCCGTCAACATTTCCGAGATGAAAATCCTAAGAAATGGGTCAATGTCAAGGTGAGATAATGCAGTATTTAAAAATGGTATTCCTTTTAAAATGCTAAAAACAGATTACAGCAAATATAAATACTCTCATTATAATTAAGACCTTCATGCTTACAAAATTATTTATAGCTGTTTTATGCCTATGTCAGTAGAAGATTTATTTTCTTTCCAGTGTTGTGTTCTTATGCTTTATGGCTCCGATAACTATGATCAATGGCATGGATTGTTGGCAAACTAGCCAGAGGCAGGGCCTGAATCTGTGGCCACAGAATGGCGTTAAGATAACTAACCCTTGGGCGTGCAGACCTGTGCTGGCTCTCTCTCTCTCTGTATACGTGTGTGTGATATACATAGATAATATATTACAAACACACATATGTGTAACATGCATACTATTACGTACGTGTGCATGTATGTATGTTACATATATGCGTTTCTTATGTCCGATGTATATATGATACACTTTTGCTATATATTTATATGTTGTATGTTACAATACATCTTTTATATGTGTATATATGTGACACACATGGCTGTTGTTACGTGCTATTGGTTGTTTTCAATTCATGTGATGGAATAGAACTGCCCCATACGGTTTTCTTGGCTGTAATCTTTACAGGAGCACAATGCTAAGTTTTTCTCCTGCAGAGCTGCTGGGTGGGTTCAAATTACCAAACTTCCAGTTAGCAGCCGAGCACTTGATCACTGTGCCACCCAGGATCCCTTATTTAACATATAAGTGCTATATAGAAAACATATACATAGCATACATGTTATATATGCACACATAGAACATATGTGTATACACGTGCATGCATACATTATGTAACTACACATTTATATTGTGCTGTACTTACAGACAGAAAAAAATGGAATGTTTATAAAATATAAAAGGGAAACACACTGAGGACATTCTTAAGAGACTTTGCTTTAATAAAGGCATTTAGTATAACCACCATTTTACACTATATTTCCCAAAATTTAAACCCTGTGATTCGTTATATTATGTTTTATATCTTCAGCATACTTTATTTAATTTTTGACTTAGATCAAAACTTTCAAATGGCTTAAATTAACAAAACGGTGCACGAGCACTCCTTGGCTATATTAAGGATCCAGTAAAGGCTGGAGAGCTGTAAAACAGGAGTCACAAAACATGGTACAGAAAGGAATAAAGAAAATACTTCCCAATGTGATTTCGTAGTAGTATTTGTTTGCTGTTACATAAAGATTTATAAATTCAGAAAATACTAAGATACCTTATGCTAAAGGTGGTGAAAAGGAAGTGTTCTCACTACGTGTTAAACCTGTTGTCTAACAGTTTGAAACTATAATTTATTTATAGCAAAATTTACACAGGTAAAAGGAAGTAGTAAGTGACTTTCTGGACTGGGTTTAGGACCACTGAGTTCCATACACTACCAGACCTATTGATCCTGTTAATTGTCTGTCAATGTAGATTTATTCATTTAGTAATTTCCAGAAGGTATTTAAGGCATCTTACTAAAAAGTAAATACATAAAGGTCATATTCTAGAAATTAAAATAAGGGGAACTGATCTAGGAAGAGAAGAGTGTACACACCAGCAAGATACAGGGAATCGTTACTGTGGTGCTAAGCGACTTAGAAACTGCAGCTCCATGATGGCCAAGAGGTAATGGAGAAGGACATGTGCTTGGTAATGTAGAGGGTCAGAGGACAAGAGGAAGACCCTCAATGAGATGGACTGACATAGTGGCCACAACAATGGGCTTAAGCATAACAACAATTGTGGAGATGGTGCACACCGGGCAGCGTTTCATTCTGTTGTACATGGTGTTGTCATGAGTCAGAACTGATTTGATGGCACCCAAGAACAACAACAATGGCCAAGATGAAGAAGAAAGCACAAGTTACAGAGGTATCTTCATTATGTAAGAGGAAGGAGCATATCAGGTCCTCAAGGAAAACATGGTCTTATTTTTTTACCAAACTCTAAGGAAAAAAAAAAAAAGAATTTAAGACCATTGTAAATATGGGATTGCCAAGAAGTAAGTCATGTTGCAGAGTAAGTTGGATACTTCAGAAAGTACTCTTTTCCTTACCAGCTTCTAAACTGCCTTTTAGAAAATAGCCCCCTGAAGCACTAAACAGATACAAACATGGATAATAAGGACACCATTTTTGGCCTTGGAAACCCCGGTGGCGTGGTGGTTAAGTGCTATGGCTACTAACCAAAAGGTTGGCGGTTCGAATCCAGCAGGCACTCCTTGGAAACTCTATGAGGCAGTTCTACTCTGTCCTATAGGGTCACTATGAGTTGGAATCGACTTGACGGCGATGGGTTTTTGGGTTTTTTGGCCTTAGGGATGTGTGGGGAGTATTTCAGTCTGGTTCGCCCCTAAGACCAATTGGCAAGCCCAAATGTGAAGACAGCATTTCATAAAATTCCACCACCAACTATAGGCATCTGTTTTTACCTAATGATACTACCATTCAGAATATAGGCTAAATAGGATTTTAAAAATATTTATTTAATGTCATATTTTGATGATGCATGCTGTGATCTACATATTTTCTATTTGACAAAAGCCATTTCTGCTTTTATGCCCTCTCACCATTCACCATTCAAGGAAGCGTTGATTTCTTTTTAGAAAATACTTATAACATCAAGCTTTTTCAGAATAAGAAATAGCCATATGCAAAATGTTTGCTTTTTTTTTAATGATATAGTACTTCGTTTTGGTTTTATATAAAAGACTCACTTTACTTATCAATTCTGACATATTCTAAGACCATACATTCATCTAACTGAAGTATCCATCTGAAGGAGATAAATTGACACAGCGGCTGCAACAGCGGGCTCAAACATAGCCACGATTGTGAGGATGACGCAGGACTGGACAGTGTTTCATTCTGTTATGCATAGGGTTGCTATGGGTTGGAACTTCAGGGCACCTAACAACAGCTGAAGTAAGCAACTTCATGAAAATGCAGTCTTCTGGATACTCACTAAAAACAAAAATAGTTTATTTTGTTCTTCTGTAGGAATCATTGTGTATCTCTGTATACTTTCAAAAAGTGTACATACTTAACAAAATAAATCACAAATAATTGTCTTGCAGACCCTCAAAATTAAGAGAGGGAAGAGCGTAGTGATGCTATAAATCTTAGCATGTCTTTAGTTCTCCTAGGCCGACACGAAACTGTGTAGAAAATATTAAATGAAAATTTAAATTCATCCCCTCCTCCTTTTCTCCTTTTTTTCCTCCCTTCCGTTTTCTTCAAATAGCCATATTAAATAAGCAATTTATCCCTCCTGTGTGGCTAATAAAATCTATGCATTTTATTGGTTGTGTGTAAAACCATAGAACTATTAAAACTTTTTGAAATATCTAATTTTTAATTTGATATTAAGTGATTTGGATGAGACTTGTATTAAATAAGTTTCTAAAAGCAAGCTTGTTTTTCTTTATTTTTTTTAACTTTTGTTTCTTGAGCTTGGAAATTGGAGTTTCCAATTTATTCTTTATCAATGGATCAAAGATAGCCTTAGGGAGACTAGAGTTTTAAATTCAAATGGTGAAGATGGAAAAGGCTGACATGGCCTTATGTTCTTCTGTGGGAAGATGGACTACTTATACACATTTAAATGCACATAAAAAGGAGCCCTCGTGGCACAGTGGTTAAGCGCTCAGCTGTTAACCAAAAGGTCAGCGGTCCAAACCCACCTGCCACTCCATGGAGGAAGATGTGGCCTTCTAATTCCTTAAAGATTACAGCCTTGGAAACCCTATGGGGCAGTTCTGCTGTGTCCTGTAGGGTCCCTATGAGTCTGAACCGACTGAACAGCACACAACAACAGATGCACATAGGATTTAGTATGTAATGCAATTTTACATTGAATGCAAATAGATTGATTTACATTGAATGTAAATATAGTTGAATGCAATAGATTGATTTCAGCTTAGAAATAGCTCAATGAAGTATATTTGGCTCTTGTTTCTACTTTTTGCATTATGCCTTAACATAGTTTGTTTGAAAAACTTACTTTTTCTTCTATCATCTTTAAGCGTGGAGGTCATAGTTTTCAAATGATTTTAATACAGTTGTGTTAAAGAGTATCCCAAACCCAGTGCCGTCGAGTCGATTCTGACTCATAGCGACCCTATAGAACAGAGTAGGACTGCACCGTAGAGTTTCCAAGGAGCGTGGCGGATTTGAACTGCCGACTTCTTGGTTAGCAGCTGTAGCACTTAACCACTATGCCACCGGGGTTTCCTAAAAAATATCAGTGGAGAGAAAATCAAATGTCAATAAAAACCTTTTTCTGGAGCCCTAGCGGCATAGTGGTTAAGAGCTACTACGGCAGCTAACCGAAAGGTCAGCAGCTTGAATCCATCAGCCTCTCCCTGGAAATCACATGAGGCAGTTCTACTCTGTCCTGTAGGGTGGCTATGAGTCGGAATCAGCTCGATGGCAACAGGTTTGGTTTTTGGTTTCTAATCATATTCACATTAAATATTTCAAATATTAGCTCATATTTCTGTCTTATTAATGCTCTTGATCTAAAGACCATTATACAAAGAAATGACAAAGTCGGCAACTTGAGAGCAAGTATTATTTTTCCTGAAATTATGGAAATCGATAATGAAAAGTAGCATGTACCTTATTTTTCTTCAAAGCATAGAAATCAATAATAAAATCATGTACATATCATAGCACTTATATTTCTTTTATTTGTTTGTAAAGCATTTCAAGTTAAATGGTTAGATTCAAAGTCTGTGTCTTTAAATGGTCACACTTTTTAAGTTCAAGTAAGTCCTTTGTATCTATAAATTCAGGGCTGATCTCCATATTGAAAATAGAAGTGAAATTAAGTAAGGAGAGTCTACCGCTCAGTCACTGTAAATTTACCCCATTTTGATAGGTCTAAAAGAGTTAGACAAGCAAAAGCTCAGTACACTAAAAACATTCTTCTGCTTGTCAAACATTCACATATGTTCGTATTTACTGAAGCAGAAATGATAGTGTAAGGCCTTTATCTGCGCTGGAGCAGGCGTTCATACGCATGCCTCTTAGACCACTGATTTCGATGTTTTTCCGTCTTTGCAAACTTCAGGAAGTGTCCTTTCTAAAATGGGGCATGTTGGTGGAGCCTTTTCTCATACACCTTATTACAGGTGAATTACAGCAATAGAGCGGCTCTGTTTTGTTATTTTCACATGTATTTTGGCCCTAAACAAGATTTGACAAGCTACAAAGAATAAAAATCTCCAGTACCCTAAAGAATTGATTTAGAGAACCTAAGCGTGTTGCACAGAACATAAAGTTGACCTTTCCCGTCTACGGCTCTCGGAATGGAGTGGGATGTGGAACCCATCATGGATTTAATGTGGCACATCGCTGCCTGCGGAAACTTGGGTGGGACTCTGCCTGCTTGCCCACTGCACCCGCTGATTGAATCTGCTGTCACCAGCATCCTGAGAATAATGAACGCTCAGCTTAACGACCGTGATTATGATTATCATAATTGATGTGCAAATGCAGTGTGCGGGGATCATTACAGCTGGACTGTACGGCAGAGAAACAGGCCTCAGTTAGAGGCGATTTTACTTCTATGCACTGATTGGGATAAAATACGCCTTCCTGTTTAAACGGACTGGCTTCATATAATTTTAAGAATCTTTCCACACATAGTGATTGATGATTATGCATTTGCTGAAAAACAGCCCCTTACAGTTGTTTGTTTTGTTTCATTTCATTAGCAAATGTAAACAATTAAATAATTAGGTGTAATTGAGGGAAAATATTTTGCTTACGAGGATGGCCTTTGATAATCAAATATTCAGTTTAAATATCTCTTTGTCTTTCGTATCAGGGACTGAAGTTCTTTGATTTCCTCCTCCAATTATCCTTGTATTAATGTTCCTGATGTCAGGAAAAGTATATTTCTATAAATAAATAAAGCTATAGATGCATTTGGATATACATACATTTGTATTAAAAAAAACAACAACAAAAAAAAAAAACACTCAAAAGCCAATTGCCATTAAGTCAATTCGGACTCACAGTGACCCTACAGGACAGAGTAGAACTGCCCAATATGGTTCCCAAGGAGTGGCTGTTGGGTTCCAACTGGTGACCTTTTGTTAGCCGCTGAGCTTTTAGCCCCTGCACCCTCAGGGCTCCGTATATATGCAAGTTATTCTATGATGCATTTAGGAATGTAAAGCAGAGCAAAACGTTACATTATTTATTAAATAATATTTACCAAAAAAAAAAAATAATTTAAATATGTTAAGATTTATGAATTTACCCTGCCTTTGTTTTTTTGTTTTTAGATGAAGGTTTATAGCACAATTAATTTTTCACTCAAAAATTTATACACAAATTATTTTGTGACATTGGTTGCAATCCCTGTCAGCCCTTTCCACCGTTTCCTTTCCATCCTGGGTTCTCTGTATCCATTCATCCAGTTTTCCTGTCTCTTTCTGCCTTCTTGTCTTTGCTTTTGGGCAGGTGTTGCCCATTTTATATCATATACTTGATTGAACGAGGAAGCACATTCCTCACGTGTGTTATTGCTTGTTTTATAGGCCTGTGTAATCTTTGGCTGAAAGGTGGGCTTCAGTTTTGAGTTAGCAGAGTGTCTGAGAGCTTGAGAGCCATAGTCTTTGTCAGACCAGTAAGTCTGGTCTTTTTTTGTGAATTTGAATTTTGTACTACGCTTTCCTACCACTCTGTCCAGGACACTCTGTTGTGATCCTTGCCAGAGCGGTTGGTGGTGGTAGCCAGGCACCATCTAGTTCTGGGCTCAGATTGGTGGAGGCTGGGTTCATGCGGTCCTTTAGTCTTTGGGGTAATATTTTCCTTGTGTTTTTGGATTTCTTCATTCTCCTTTACACCAAATGTGATGGGACCAATAGGTGTATCTTAGATGGCTGATCGCAAGCTTTTGAGACCCCAGATGCTACTCACCAAAGTAGGATGTAGAACATTTTCTTTATAAACTATGTGATTCCAACTGACCTAGATGTTCCCCAAGATCATGGACCCTAGACCTCAGCCATAGTAACTTGGTCCCTCAAGGTGTGTGGATGTGTCTAGGAAGCTTCTATGACTTTGCCTTGGTCAAGTTGTGCTGTCTTCCCCTGTATTGTGTGCTGTCTTACCCTTTATCAAAGTTAACACTTGTCTTCTATCTAGTTAGTGATTTCCCCTCCCTACCGCTTCCCTCCCTTGTAACCATCAAAGATTTTTTTTTTATCCTGTATGTAAACCTTTTCCTGGATTTTAATAATAGTGGTCTCATACAACATTTATCCTTTCATGGTTGACTTATTTGTCTCAGCATAATGCCGTCCAGAGTCATTCATGTTGTGAGATGTTTTACAGATTCATCATTGTTCTTTATTGTTGCATAATGTTACATTTACTTTCTAAACACTTTTGTTTCTGATAGATTTTTTACAGTGTTTTAGTACATTTCATTTACAGTTTTAAAAATGGTTCAAAGGAGTTTTGATTTGAACTTTAACTTGTGAATGAAAATAATATGTGCAGTGAGGTATCCAAGATTTTCAAAAGATTAGATCTGACCATATTAGTCTATAATTATTAACCTAAGGGCTAAATTTGCATTGTCAAATGCAATATTTCACTTGAGTGATGAGCAAACATGGTAGAAGAGATTTTTTATAAAGAAGCATGGTAAGCCATAAAAAAATCAAACCTATTATTTTATAACTGAATTAAGTCTGAGAGATCCCTACATCAGATTATTGATAACTTTAGAGCTCCAGTGAGACCGTGGTAAACATTGCCTTCTGAGGTCTGTAGGATCTACATTACCCCAGGTAAGACCCTTGCCCTAGGCATGCAGCTGGATCCTTGTTTGGCAGTCGGAGGTTTTATAGTTTGCCTAAAACATCTTCTTCCTGCAAGTTTTCAGTCCCAAAGCGATTCGTGAACTTTGTGAAAAGTTTCTCTTAAAGTTTGTAAGCCTGTAAAAATTCAAAATGTGCTGGTCTCCTCTGAATTATTACTACTCTAGAATGACAAAAGTTAAATCCTTGATCTGACAAAGATAATGGTAGATCTTATCTCTGAACTCTGCAACAAAACACTTAATTTTTTTTAAACTTCTTGTTATTAGGTGTCATTGAGTCAGTTCTCACTCATAGCTACCCTAGGTACAATAGAAGGAAATGCTGTCTGGTCCTGTGCCATCCTCACAATTGTTGTTATGCCTGAGCCCATTGTTGCAGCCACTGTGTCAATCTATCTCATTGACGGTCTTCCTCTTTTTCACGGACCCTCTACTTTACCAAGTATAATGTACTTCTCCCTCCTGATAACATGTCCAAAGTATGTGAGATGTAGTCTTGCCATCCTTGCTTCTAAGGAGCATTCTGGCTGTACTTCTTCCAAGACAGATCTGTTGATTCTTTTGGCCATCATGGTATATTCAATATTCCTCACTGATGCCATAATTTAAAGGTGTCAATTCTTCTTCAGTCTTCTTATTCATTGTCCAGCTTTCTCATGCATATGATGAGATTGAAAACACCATGGCTTAGGTCAGGTGCACCTTAGTCTTCAAGATGACCTCTTTACTTTTGAATGCTTGAAAGAGGTCTTTTGCAGTACATTTGGCCAATGCAATGTATCATTTGATTTCTTGACAGTTGCTTCCATGAGTGTTGACTGGCTCCAAGTAAAATGAAATCCTTGACAATCTCAATCTTTTCTCTATCATGATGTTGCTTATGAGGATTTTTGTTTTCTTTATGTTGAGGTGTAATCCTTGCTGAAGGCTATGGTCTTTAATCTTCACCAGTAAGTGCTTCAAGTCCTCTTCACTTTCAGCAAGCAAGGTTGTGTCATTCTGCATAACGCAGGTTGTTAATGAGTCTTCCTCCAATCCTGATGCCCCGTTCTTCTTCATATAGTCCAGCTTCTCGGATTATTTGCTCGGCATACAGATTAAATAAGTATGGTGAAAGTATACAACCCTGATGCACACCTTTCCTGACTTTAAACCATGCAGTATACCCTTGTTCTATCTCTTGATTTATGTACAGTTTCCTCATGAACACAATTAAGTGTTCTGGAATTCCCATTCTTCACAATATTATCCATAATTTCCATAATGACCAAAACAGTCCAATGCCTTTGCATAGTCGATAAAACACAGGTAAACATCTTTCTGGTATTCTCTGCTGTCAGTCAGGACCCATCTGACATCAGCTATGATATCCCTCGTTCCATGTCCTCTTCTGAATCCAGTTTGAATTTCTGGCAGTTCTCTGTCGATGTACTGCTGCAGCTGTTTTTGAATGATCTTCGGCAAAATTTTACTTGTGTTTGATATTAATGATATTGTTGGATAATTTCTGCATTCTGTTCAGTCACCTTTCTTGGGAATAGGCAAAAATATGGATCTCTTCCAGTCGGTTGGCCAGGTAGCTGTCTTCCAAATTTCTTGGCCTAGACAAGTAAGCACTTCCATTGCTGCATCCGTTTGTTGAAATATTCTAATTGGCATTCTGTCAATTCCTGGAGCCTTGTTTTTCACCAATGCCTTCAGTGCACTTGGACTTCTTCCTTCAGTATCAATATTGGTTCCTGATCATATGCTATTTCCTAAAATAGTTGAACATTGACCAATTCTTTTCAATATAGTAACCCTGTGTATTCCTTCCATGTTCTTTTGATGCTTCCTGTGTCATTTAATATTTTCCCTGTAGAATCCTTCAGTATTGCAACTCAAGGCTTGACTTTTCTCCTCAGTTCTTTCAGCTTGAGAAATGCCAAGTGTGTTCTTTCCTTTTGGCTTTCTAACTACAGGTCTTTGCACATTTCATTATAGTACTTTACTTTGTCTTCTCATGTTGCCCTTAAGAAATCTTCTGTTTAGCTCTTTACTTCATCGTTTCTTCCATTTGCTTTAGGTACTTGACATCCATTTTGGTCTTTTCTTTCTTTGCTGTCTTTTTAATGACCTCTTGCTTTCTTTGTGTATGATGGCCTTGCTGTCATCCCCCAACTCATCTGGTCTTCAGTCATTAGTGTTCAATGTGTCAAATCTATTCTTGAGATGGTCTCTAAATTCAGGTGGGATATGCTTAAGGTCATACTTTGGCTCTCATGGACTTGTTTTAATTTTCTTCAGCTTCAACTTGAACTTGCATAAGAGCAATTGATGGTCTGTTCCACATTCGGCCCCTGGCCTTGTTCTGACTGATAATATTAAGCTTTTCCATCATCTATTTCCACAGATGTAGTCAGTTTGATTCCTGTGTATTTCATCTGGCAAGGTCCATGTATATAGTCGCCATTTATGTTGTTGAAAAAATATATTTGCAATGAAGAAGTCATTGGTCTTGCAAAAATCTATCATGCAGTATCCAGTGTCATTTCTATCAGAAAGGCTATATTTTCCAACTGCTGATACTTCTCCTTTATTTTCAACTTTGGCATTCCAATCACTAGTAATTATGAATGCATCCTGACTGCATGTTTAATCAATTTCAGACTGCAAAGTTGGTAAAAATCTTCAATTTCTTCATTTTTGGCTTTAGTGGTTGATTTGTAAATTTGCATAATATTCATATTAACTGATCTTTCTTGTAGGTGTATGGGTATTTCCCTATCACCGACAGCATTGTACTTCAGGATAAATGTTCTTTTTGACGATGAATGCAAAACCATTCCTCTTCAAGTTGTCATTCCTGGCATAGTAGACCATTTGATTGTCCGATTCAGAATGGTCAATACCAGTCCATTTCAGCTCACTAATGCCTAGGATATCCATATTTATGTGTTCCAACCCTGGTGGCGTAGTGGTTAACTGCTACAGCTGCTAAACAAAGGGTCGGCAGTTCGAATCTGGCAGGCGCTCCTTGGAAACTCTATGGGGCAGTTCTACTCTATCCTATAGGGTCACTATGAGTTGGAATTGACTGGATGGCACTGGGTTTTGGGTTCTGGTATTTCATTTTTGATGGTTTCCACTTTTCGTAGATTCATACTTCGTACATTCCGGGTTCCAGTTATTAATGGATGTTTGCGGCTGTTTTCTTCTCATTTTGAGTCATGACACATCAGCAAATGAAGGTCCCGAAAGCTTGACTCCATCCATGTCATTAAGGTCAACTCTACTTTGAGGAGGCAGCTCTTCTCCAGTCCTCTTTTGAGTGCCTTCGAACCAGAGGGACTCATCTTCCAGCAGTGTATCAGACACCGTTCCACCACTTTTCTTAAAGTTTTCACTGGCTAATTCTTTTCAGAAGTAGACTGCCAGATCCTTCTTCCTAGTCTGTCTTGAAACTCAGCTGAAACCTGTCTGCCTTGGGTGACCCTGCTGGTATTTGAGTACCAGTGGCATAGCTTCCAGCATCATAATATGCAAGCCCCACAGTATGACAAACATACAGATGAGTGGGGGTTTAAATATGAATATATGAAAATATATTCAGTTGATAATAATGGAAATTAAAACATGGTGCATGCTTTTTCTATCAGATTGGAAAAAATTAAAAAGAAACAGGTAATAACCAATGTAGATGATTTTTAAATTAAAGACTCAATTTACTGTTTTGTTGCTATTGGAGAGTGGATTAACATATCAGTGGCAGGATTTTAAGCTCCCTTACCTATTCCCTCATCCCCAAGTATAGGATCATTGCTTTAGTTTCTTTCTGTGACCTATCAGTGTTGTTTTGATCTGCCTTGGCAAAGGAGGGGGCTTTCCAAAATCAACGGGCTTAAAATGACTAGCAAAATAATTAGGAAATAGACTTCCTGTATGAGAAAGAGACTAACTTTAACCTTAGAATTCATGAAAGTACCTGAAACACTATGTCAACCCAAGAAGTAGCATTAACAGAAGGTATTCAGATGTCATTCTGGCTATGCCTGCAGTTTGGCACGGGGAAGTCAACAGGAATATTCGTGTGTGCGTATAATAGACTGCTATCAGACCACTTAGGATGTTTGAGTACTTCTACTGCAGTGGACATGCTTACACATGCATTGTTGCCCTAATGAATTCCTGAAAGTAAAATTTATGCGTCAGTGGGTTAGCACATTATTAAGGCTTTTGTTATATATTTTCAAACTCTGCCCTACAGAAAATGTGTCTCTTATTTGAGAAATGTGTTTTCCTTGAGCTTCATCAACATTGGTTATTATCAGTTTTTAATTTTTTTCTGATCTGATAGAAAAAGCAAGCATCCTGTTTTAATGTCTGTTATTATCAGCTGAATATATCTTCATATATTTATTGGGCTTCTGTTGATTTCTGTTAACTACCTCTTCAGGGCTTTTGACTTTGTTTCTTAAGGTGTCATCTTATTGTCTTACAAGATATAATAATGATATATGTTCGTATTATAGCCATAAATATTTTCACCCAAATTTGTAATTTCTTCAATAGTTTTTGACATAGCTTTCAATTTGTTTGGGGGCAATCTATCAATATTTTCTTTTTATGGGTTAAATATAAATATTTACCTAAATGTTCTTTTAGTATTTTTATGGGCTTTTTTTGTTTTTTTAATTTTAGAACTGTAACTTCTTTTTTCCCAAATGGTTAGTCAGTTTTCCCCAAATTATTTCTTGACTAGTTTATCTATTCAGTGGCCTCAAACACAATAACGGTTGTGAGGATGGCCTAGGACCAGGCAGTGTCTCATTCCATTGTACATAGGATTGCTATGAGTTGGAACTCACACAAGGGCACCTAACAACGAGAGTTTATCTGTTTAATACTAATTTTAAAGCTACTTTCATTATATTGATTTTGAACATACGTAAGTGTATTTCTCTTTAATTTTGAATTGTATTTAAGGAAAAAAAAAAAGTTGCCATTGAGTTGATTTCAACGTCTGGTGACCCCGTGTGTTTAAGAGTAAAACCGTGCTCTGTTGGATTTTCATGACTGTGACCTTTTGGAAGCAGATCCTTGTGCCTTTTTTCGGAGGTGCATCTGGGCAGGTTTGAACTGCCAACCAACCTTTCAGTTAGTAGCTGAGGCCTTAGCTGTTTGTACCACTTGGGGACACCTGTCTGTTAATTCACTCATTTGTTGATTCTGTATAGGATTTGGGGACACAGTAACTGACAAAACGTATATAATCCTTGCTCTCAAGGACCCACCACCTTTAATTATATGCCTTTGTAACATATTTTCAACTATCTGGCAGAGCAATTCTAGTCTTTTGTCACTTATAAAAAGATGTTCTCACACCTTTAGTCTGAGATCAGTTGAAATTTTGTTTGCTATTGTGTAAATTTATAGATTAATTTAGAGGGTAATTGACTATTAATATTTTTTGTGTCTTAGCTTTCAAGAAAATGCTGGTCTCTCAGTTGATTAAAGCCTTTAAAATTGGCCTTTAGGAGGGTTTTGATTTTCTTTTAAAGTCTCTGCATATTTGTTGTTGTAATTTGCCATCTAGTCGATTCCGACTCACGGTGACCCCACGTGTGCAGAGTAGAACCGAGTCGTAGGGCTTTCAAGGCTGTGACCTTTCAGAAACAGATCGCCAGGCCGGTCTTCCAAGATGTCTGAGTGGGTGTAAGCTGCCGACCTTAAGCTAGTCAGTGCTTCACCGTTTGTACCACCCAGGGAATCATTTTGTGCATATTGAAAAAAAAATCCAAACCTGTTGCCGTCAAGTAGATTCTGACTCATAGTGCCCCTATAGGACAGAGTAGAACTGCCCCATAGGATTTCCAAGGAGTAGCTGGTGGATTCAAACTAGTGACCTTTTGGGTAGCAGCCGTAGCACTTAACCAATGTGCCTCCAGGGCTCCTTCTACATATTGGTTAAAAGAAAATAAAATTGGTTAAACATATTCGTAATTATTTTATATCTGTACTGCTATTGTGAATAGGATTTTCTCTCACCCTATTGTCTAAATTATGGTTGAGTTATAAGAAAGCTATTAATTTTAGAATGCTATGTTTGAATGGATTTTCTTATTAGTTGTAGTGGTTGGGTTTCCCAAGTAGACAATTATACCATCTGCAAATATTTATGTATTCAATCTGCCCTCTTTTACTTTAGAATATTTTTACTTCATTTTTACATTTTTTGGTCTTACTGACTAGCACTTAAAGAATGATGAAAAATAATGATGAAAGTGGGCATAGTTGGTATTCCCCTGACATAATATTTAAAATAATATTGGTTGTTGGGTATAGAATTGTTCAGCATGTAAAAAGATCACTGTAGAGTTTTTCTCATGAAGGAGATGAACTGTGTCAGTATACGCCCTAATATTGAACCATACTTCTATTCCTGGTGTAAACCCCACCAAGTTATGAAATGTTACTCTGTCAACATCATGCTCAATTTCATGAAATATGTATCTGGATTTCTTATAACTCAACTATTATTATCTACTTTTACTTCCTCTGGGTTTAGCTATTGAATCAGCCTTACAGAGGACCAAGCTTAAGGACTGAATAAAATGATTACCTTGACATGTAAATCTTATAAAAGTTGCATTCCAATGAAATAAGCCGAATGTGTTTTAAGTAAGCTAAAAGATACCAAAAACCAAAACCAAACCCAGTGCTGTCAAGTTGATTCCGACTCATAGCGACCCTATAGGACAGAGTAGAACCGCCCCATAGAGTTTCCAAGGAGCACCTGGTAGACTCGAACTGCCAACCCTTTGGCCAGCAGCCGTAGCACTTAACCACTATGCCACCAGGGTTTCCAAAAGATACCAAGCTAGAGAATATCCAGGAAGCACAGCTTATCAGTGCTCCCATGGATAACTCTTTCAGATGATGATGATGGTGTGTGTTTCCAAAGTGAGACCCTTCACTGAATGGAAACATCTGAAACCTGCTTTACCACCAACCATGTTATCCAACAGAATTTATCTCACATGGTTGTAAAAGGGACCTTAAAATGAACCTGGGTCCCATATCCTTGTTTTAGGTACAATTCTCCGTTCTGCCACTGGCCTCATTCTGCTGTTTGTCAATAGGCTAATGACCAATAACCACATATGCACAGTGTGTTGGCATGCACAGTCATTTATCTCCAACTTTACAAGGCATTTTCTTTATTGGACCTCAGCTTCCTGTCTATCTCTGCATGCTGACTGTCCCCTTAATTTTAACGTTTTTCAAATAGCGCCGCTGTTGCCTTTCTCCCATCCTGTAAAGGAGATCCCAATTAAACTGAATCTTTATCATCCTATTTCTTAAATACCATTTTATATTATTAAATTACAATGTGTGTCAAGCAATGCAGGACATCAGAATATTGTAAAAACGATGGTACAATGAACTCTCCACCTGTCTCAGAAAAAATGTGCCTCTTCTTTTTGAAGTTTTGTGTGGAACTCTTTATGATTCTGCCCTTTCTGTTCCTGATTAGAGGTACCCACTATGCTGAATTTATTTATAATTTCTTTGCTTTTCTCCACAATTTTATTACGTATGTTTCTATTCCTAAGCAATAACTTTTCATACACTTTATATGAATATATTTTGTAAATGTGTAAATAATACGACGTCTGGTTTTTTGTTTGTTTTTACAACTTCCTGTACAACTCATTCCTTGTGTGTAGCTGCATTTCACCCTTTTTCACTGGTGGAAAATGTTCTGGAGTCCTGGTGGCACAGTGGTTAAAAGCTCGGCCGCTAACCAAAAGGTCAGCAGTTCGAATCCACAAGCCACTCCCTGGAAACCCTGTGGGGCAGTTCCACCCTGTCCTGTGGTATGAGCTGGAATCGACTTGATGGCAATGGGTTTGGTTTTTGGTAAAGTATTCTACATATGAATTTGCCACAATTTATTTATCCATTCTACTGGAGATGAAGCTGGGTTGTTTTGCTTTAACAAGCCACACTGATGTGAATGTTATTTCAGTTTTTCATATGTCTCCAGGTGCACATATGAAAGAAAGGTATTTTTGAATTGTAGGATCTTTAATTTTATTCCATAAAAGACAGGTTTCTACAAAGGGCTGGATGAGTTAGTCTACAACAATGATCCTGTACATTCTTGCCAACATGTATTACTGTTAACTTAAAAAATTTTTCCCAATCAGATTGGTGTGAAATTCCAGTTTTAATTAGTGTTTCCTTGATTTTAATGAAGTTTTCCTCTCCAGGAGCCTGCTGTATCTCACAATAAAAATGTTTGTAGTTTTCTTCATGTAGATTCTACTCCTTTGCTTTTAGATTTTTCCTAAGTGTTTTATATTTTATTGCTTTTTCTTTCTATTTTCTTATTGGGTCTTGTTTTTCTATATTAATTTTTGTTGTGCCTGTGTATCATTGCGGTTGTATAGCTTCTCAAACTCTCTTAATAGGTGTAATTTGTTATCAGTTGATTTTGTTAGGTTTTCCAGGTAGACAATTATCAGCAAATCATCATAATTTTGTCTTCTTGTTTCTGATATTTATACCATAATTCAGGAGCTCTAATGGCACAGTGGGTAAGTACTCAGCTGATAACCAAAAGGCCAGCGGTTTCAACTCACCAGCCACCCCGCAAGAGAAAGGCATGCAGTCTGCTTCCACAGAGATTACAGCCTTGGAAACCTTGTGGGGCAGTTCTACTCTGTCCTAGGGTCACTATGAGTCAGAATCAACTCAGTGGCAATAGGTTTGGATTTTTCTTTTTTTTCTTTTTTGGTATACCATAATTCAGCATTTTCATTAATTCCATTGGCTAATAAATCCAGAATGATTTTAAATAATAGTAATGAGAGTTAGCATTTCATGTGTTTCTAAACTTCACTTTAGGGTTTAACGTTTATTGAATTTTAACTTCGAAATATAAAATTTTGACTCATTAGAGGAGAAGGTGAATTTACCTTCTCAACCCAACACTGAATTTCATAACTCATATTAAAATCAGTACATATGAAACTTGAGGCATTAAAGCATACCTGTGAGATTGCATTCTGGGTCAGATTCATTGGGTTCAAATTCCTATTTGTCCTTTTATTAACTGCATGATTTTGAACAAGTTATTTAAACTATCTGGACTTTGGTTTCCTCATCTGTGAAAAGTTGAAAAAATTGACCTCCCTCACAGTGATTTGGTAATGACTGAATTAGGGAACCATATACATCACTCAGAAGACTACCCAGTATGGTAAGCACCAGTACATTTTAGCTGTTATATTTATGACCCTTTTGATTTTTTCCTATTCTATTAGTATATTTTGATCATTTATGTTATAATGGTATCCTAAATCTTAATCTATCTTCTGTCTTAATCTATCATTTAGAATTTATTGATTATAAGCTTCATTTTCATATATTAACATTAGAATAACTGTCATTTAGAAAGTAATAATAAAATCACATTAATAAATTGACTGAGTCCTAAATGAATAAAAGGTTCATTTGCCTTTTATGGATATAAATTTGTGTTCTATACCATACTGTTCATGTTTTAATATTATAAAATTAAATACTGAAATTTACATATATCAAACCTCTAACTTCTGTTAACTTCAAAGGTACATGTGTGAAAGCTTTCATTCAAATCTGATTTTATTTACAGACAACATTTCATATCCATTTTATTTTCCATTTGATTTTATATCACGGTAGAGAACACATCTCTCAAAAAAATGTTGGTACACTCCCAAGTTTATGCTTAATATTTTTTTTAACTTTTGCAGAAATGCAAAGGAAACCAATAGTGACACAGGCCACAAAATAAAGGACAAGTCAAACACTTCTCTTAATTTTGAGTTTTTTATAACTTTATATGACTTCACATAATGTGCTCCAAGGAGCACTGAACGTCTTCAGGTGCTGATATCCAGTTGTCCTGAGCATCTCCTCAGCTCTGCTCGTGTCCTCCATGCACTCATCTTCCTGCTTGAAATTTCATTTGGAGAAAGGATTTTATTGTAAAAATTATTGCTGGGAATTTAACTCATTTTAATGGACCTAATTGAATTTTTTCCCCAAATTCTTCCTAAATGCAGTATCTTTTTTTCTTAAGGGTGTTTTTCACTGAGTTATTGAACTAAATAAACATTCATGTTTGTCCTGAGAAAATGCTGGGAAGCCATAACGCTAGGTGGATTTGGAGAATGCTGTCGTTTGTAGCTTGTCATATGACTGGCAGATTGATAATTGTGCTATTAACTCTGGATTAACGTACAAGATACTTTTTTTAGGTGCTATTATAAGGTTAAACTCTTTGGGAAAGATTTCAATATGCTAATATGCTAAAAGTTTAACAAACTTGAATTACCAGATGACTAAAAAGTCGTGACTTGATAATCTGGACAGCAATTGACTTTAAGGAAATTGCTCAAATACTATAAAAGAACAAAATTAATGAAATAGTCCACAGTGTTGGTTGCAAGGATACACATGTTGACCTTACTTTCATATTAAATCTATTCCAAGGGCTATTTTCAAAAGGTTTGCTCATGACAATTGGAATATTTAATAAAATCTAATTTTCCTCTTCTGTCATTCCTCAGTTGGAAAATGTGGTCCCTTGATGATGATCTAGGGCTTTGAAGAATAAATGGATTCTAAAGAGAAAATTAGATGGTGCTTATTATGCTGTCTAACTAGCAATGCATTGTCATCTGTCTGTTGTATTATAAATGTCTTGCTTTCCCTACCTTCTTCATTTAATCATGTAACTTGCTTGTAACAGCATCAGAGGAAACAATGTTGCCCTATTACTCTTTCAAGTGTTTTCTTTGCTTATCCCAGAGGCAGCTCACACTATGCCCAAGGCATAACTCTTCAACTTCTCCCTCACGTCTGGTCTCTTCCTACATTCCTTCCATCCACAGCGTCCCTGGCCAAAACTAGGGAGACATGCTAATTTTCTCTCTCTTCTTCCTTAGGAAGGCCTTTCCTAGCTACACTCCTTCCCGTGTGAAGGTGTGCACAACTGGCTAGTTTAATTAGTATTTAAAAAAACTGTAACCTGATATGAAAATTATATCCTAGTCCCAAAATAAATTTTCTTGTAATATGTGTTAGTTGACTTCGAGCCTGCCTCAGGCACCTGGTGACCCCACATACAACGGAACGGAACATTGCCTGGTCCTATGCCATCTTCACTGTCATTGGTATGCTCAAGTCCATTGTTGCGGCCACTGTGTATTTTTAGTGCCCTACAACCTAGGGGGCTCATCTTCCAACACTATGTCAGACAATGTTCTTTTGTGATTCATAGGGCTTTCATTGGCTAATTTTCAAAAACAGATCACCAGACCTTTTTCCCCAGACCTTCTTAGTCTGGAAGCTCTGCTGAAACCTGTCCACCATGGGTGACCCTGCTGGTATTTGAACTACTGGTGCCGTAGCTTCCAGGATCATAGCAACACGCAAGCTACCACAGTATGACAAACTGACAGGCTCTTTATGGTATATATAATATAATATTCTGTGCTTTTGTTCAATCCTTTTATTTTCTTCATGTTCTTCTGAGTTGTTATGAATCTAATTATTTGCCATCAGAAGATTGGAAGCATGCCTGTCCAAATTTTTCTGTAGCTCATGAACTTAATGTTGTATATGTCAGAATGACACTTATTTTGGCGATCATGAGCAAACAGTATTTACCATATACTTCGTTCCTTCGCTTTTATGTCATATATGTGCAGTACTTTAAGAAAATTACTTTCATTTTATTAGTCAACATCTTCAGTGGAACTAATTCATATCACTAAAGCACATAAACTACCAAAAAAGTTAAAAGCATTTTCATGAAAATAGTATTTTAAAAAAATGGAATTTGAAACTCTACCTGTTTGAATTTGAAGCTTTGCTTAGTTTATTTCTGCATGATTTTTGAGACACTTTGTGTTGTTCAGAGCCCTGGTGGTGCAGTGGTTAAAAGCTTGGCTACTAACCAGAAAGGTCAGCAGTTCCAATCTACCATCTGCTCCTTGGAAACCCTGTGGGGCAGTTCAACCCCGACCTATAGGGTTGCTGTGAGTCGGTATTGACTCGACAGCAATGGGAGGTTGTATATTGTTTTTCTAATTTTATTCAGAAATCATCAGTCATTCTAGGTTTGGCATTTGATACACATAAATAACGTCCTCAGGATGGAAGCCAGCCAAGCAGTAAGTACTAATGCACTTCCTAATTCCTATAGTGTAACTAAGGAAGCCCAAAACCCCGCGTGTCCAATGTATACTTAATTTTCAAGGTACGTTTGCATATTCATAGCAAGCGTTACTAACATTTGACGTGCAGGAAAAATTCCAAAAATATACTGGAAAACAATTGATAGAATTAGATATGTTGGCAATGTCTTTCCCTTTTTTTTGAACTCTAAAATATTACTCATAAGTTTTCTCATACGTTAACATTCTAACTGGCATCTTACTGATCTGTAATAGACGTAAATGCTGACAGGAGAAGATCTGAAGTTGCATGAATTTGTTAAAGATTGAGAGATTTTCAGGTATCAAATGTTAAGTATTTGGCATTCTGTAAAGAAAATCATCTCAGAATGTAGCTAATATAAAAATATAAAACTATGGTTTAGTAGCATTAAAATAATCAATGACAGCTTTAAGGATAGATTCTAGATGACATACTAATATAAAAAAAAAAAGCTCACTTTGAAGAAAGCTTTTTTTCTACCATAGGTTGCAACATAGCTTATATCATTACCTCAGAAAAGTCTGCTATTCCAAAGCAAGGAAGGATTTTCAAGTATTACCTATTGTTCCTATGTTGTTGTCGTTGTTGTGTGCTGTCGAGTCAATTCCAGCTCATAGCCACCCTTTAGAACAGGGTAGAAAAGCCCCATAGGACTTTCAAGGACTGGCTGATGGATTTGAACTGCTGACCTTTTGGTTAGCAGCCTGAACTGTTAACCACTGTGCATCAGGGCTCCATATATGTATTTTAATATTTTACAAATAAATCATCATTTTCATCATTAGTGTATATCATGATCTCGTAGGAGATGACAGTGTACTTGGTTATATTATTTAAACATTATAGTCAAAACGTTAGCTACTTAAAACACATTAAATGCAGTATTTGTTATCTATACTGTATTTAATGTGTTTGAAGTATACTCAAAGTTTATCTTTCCTTTTTTTTTTTTACAACTGTAAGTACTCCTCCATGCCCCATCGCCAAAAACACACACACACACAGAGGAAAGGTGCCACTGGGTAGGGAAGAAGGGGGAAGTAACTGAAGAACATTCTCTATCATGTCGAAACTTAAATAAAAGTGTGAGGCTCTGCCCGAGGGAGGATCGTTTTCTCTTCAGGGGCGTAGCTAACAAGACCGATGGGGACACAGAATTCTTCTATGTCCCCAGTGCCCAGGACACGGCTGCTGGCCTGGCGCTTTACGCTCAGGATTTCTCCACTTGCACTCACTCTCCAGATGGCTAACCCAAGACAGGTCGCTACAGTTCTCCCACTTACGACTGTCCTAAACCAGTGACCCCCACGTATCTGTCAGTTTGTCCTACTGTGGGGGCTTGCGTGTTGCTGTGATGCTGGAAGCTATGCCACTGGTATTCAGATACCAGCAGGGTCACCCATGGAGGACAGGTTTCAGCTGAGCTTCCAGACTAAGACAGACTAGGAAGAAGGACCCGGCAGTCTACTTCTGAAAAGCATTAGCTGCTAAAAACCTTATGAATAGCCGCAGAACATTGTCTGACATAGTGCTGGAAGATGAGTGCCCCAGGTTGGAAGGCACTCAAAACATGAGTGGGGAAGCGCTGCCTCCTCAAAGTAGAGTTGACCTTAATGACACAGATGGACTAAAGCTTTCGGGACATTCAATTGCTGATGTGGCATGACTCAAAATGAGAAGAAACAGATGCAAACATCCAATAATAATCACAACCTGGGATGTACGAAGTATGAATCTAGGAAAATTGGAAATTGTCAAAAATGAAATGGAATGCATAAACATCCATATCCTAGGCATTAGTGAGCTGAAATGGACTGGTATTGGCGGTTTTGAATTGGACAATCATATAGTCTACTATGCTGGGAATGACAACTCGAAGAGGAATGGTGTTGCGTTCATCGTCAAAAATAACGTTTCTAGATCTATCCTGAAGTACAACGCTGTCAGTGATAGGAAAATATCTGTACAGCTACAAGGAAGACCAGTTAATACGACTATTACTCAAATTTACGCACCAACCACTAGGGCCAAAGATGAAGAAATAGAAGATTTTTATCAGCTGCTGCAGTCTAAAATTGATCGAACATGAGATCAAGATGCATTGATAATTACTGGTGATTGGAATGCGAAAGCTGGAAACAGAGAAGAAGGATCAGTAGTTGGCAAATATGGCCTTGGTGATAGAAACAATGCCAGAGATTGAATTATACAATTTTGCAAGACCAACGACTTCTTCATTGCACATATCTTCTTTCACCAACATGAATGGTGACTATACACATGGACCTCACCAGATGAAACACACACAAAGCAAATTGACTACATCTGTGGAAAGAGATGATGGAAAAGCTCAATATCATCAGTCAGAACAAGGCCAGGGGCTGACTGTGGAACAGACCATCAATTGCTCATATGCAAGTTCAAGCTAAAACTGAAGAAAATCAGATCAAGTCCACAAGAGACAAAATATGACCTTGAGTATATCCCACCTGAATTTAGGGACCATCTGAAGAATAGATTTGACACATTGAACACTAGTAACCAAAGACCAGATGAGTTGTGGAATGACATCAAGGATATCATACATGAAGAAAGCAAGAGGTCATTGAAAAGACAGGAAAGAATGAAAAGACCAAGAAGGATGTCAGAGGAGACTCTGAAACTTGCTCTTGAGCGTTGAGCAGCTAAAGCAAAAGGAAGAATTGATGAAGTAAAAGAACTGAACAGAAGGGTTCAAAGGGCATCTCGAGAAGACAAAGTATTATAATGACATGTGCAAAGAGCTGGAAATGCAAAACCAAAAGGGAAGAACACACTCGGCGTTTCTCAAGCTGAAATAACTGAAGAAAAAATTCAAGCCTCAAGTTGCAATAGTGAAGGATTCCATGGGGAAAATATTAAACGATGCAGGAAGCATCAAAAGAAGATGGAAGGTATACACAGAGTCATTATACCAAAAAAGATTTAGTCTCTGTTCAACCATTTCAAGAGGTAACATATGATCGGGAACCGAGGGTACTGAAGGAAGAAGTCCAAGCTGCTCTGAAGGCATTGGCGAAAAACGAGGCTCCAGGAATTGATGAAATACCAATTGAGATGTTTCAGCTGGAGGTGCTCACTCATCTATGCCAAGAAAATGGACGACAGCTTCCTGGCCAACAGACTGGAAGAGATCCATATTCATGCCTATTCCCAAGAAAGGTGATCCAACAGAATGTGGAAATTATAGAACAATGTCCTTAATATCACACACAAGCAAAATTTTGCTGAAGATCATTCAAAAATGGCTGCAGCAGTATATCAACAGGGAACTGCCAGAAATTCAGGCCGGTTTCAGAAGAGGACGTGGAACCAGGGATACCATTGCTGATGTCAGATGGATCCTGACTGAAAGCAGAGAATACCAGAAGGATGTTTACCTGTGTTTTATTGACTATGCAAAGGCATTTGACTGTGTGGATCATAACAAACTATGGATAACATTGCAGAGAATGGGAATTCCAGAACACTTAATTGTGCTGATGAGGAACCTTTACATAGATCAAGAGGCGGTTGTTTGGACATAACAAGGGGATACTGATTGGTTTCAAGTCAGGAAAGGTTTGCGTCCGGGATGTATTCTTTCACCATATCTATTTAATCTGTATGCTGAGCAAATAATACGAGAAGCTGGACTATATGAAGAAGAACGGGGCATCAGGATTGGAGGAAGACTCACTAACAACCTGTGTTATGCAGATGACACAACCTTGCTTGCTGAAAGTGAAGAGGACTTGAAGCACTTACTACTGAAGATCAAAGACCACAGCCTTCAGTATGGATTGCACCTCAAGATAAAGAAAACAAAAATTCTCACAGCTAAACCAATGAGCAACATCATGATGAACAGAGAAAAGATTGAACTTGTCAAGGATTTCATTTTACTTGGATCCACAATCAACAGCCATGGAAGCAGCAGTCAGGAAATCAAGACGCATTGCATTGGGTAAATCTGCTGCAAAGTGTTGAAGAGCAAAGGTGTCACCCTGAAGACTAAGGTACGCCTAACCCATGCCATGGTGTTTTCAATCGCATCATATACATGTGAAAACTGGACAATGAACGAGGAAGACGGAAGAAGAGTTGATGCCTTTGAATTGTGGTGTTGGTGAAGAATATTGAATATACCATGGACTGCTAAAAGAACAAACAAATCTGTCTTGGAAAAACTGCAGGCAGAATGCTCCCTAGAGGCAAGTGTGGTGAGACTACGTGTTACATACTTTGGACATGTTGTCAGGAGGGATCAGTCCCTGGAGAAGGACATCATGCTTGGCAGAGTATAGGGTCAGCAGTAAAGAGGAAGACCCTCAATGAGGTGGATTGACACAGTGGCTGCAACAGTGGGCTCAAGCATAACAACAATTTTAAGGATGGCTTGGGACCGGCCACTGTTTTGTTCTGTGGTGCATAGGGTCGCTATGAGTCGTAACCGACTTGATGGCACCTAAAAACAACAGCAGCAAACCACATGATCTTATTTCCATTTGTAGGAAATCTTTTTGCCAACCTGATTTCTTGTACTTTTTTTTTTTAATGTGGAAAGTTTGATTTTGAATATAGAATGGCAAAATAGGTTTTCAGTTTAATTCCAGAGACTGCTTTGTTCTTCAGGAATAATGTTAAAAATTCAAATTAATAACACGATACCTTTTTTTGACATCTGACTCTTTAGAGAATATGATTGCAGCTCTGGACCTTCTTTCTAGGAAAAAAGTGCAAATCTAGAAATGCACACAAAATTTGCATACCGTGGATTTTATCTGAAACTCGTTTCCTTCACAGGCCATAAAGTAACAGTTCTTTTTTTTTTTTTTTTGTAATTATGACTCTGAAGTGTCTCCTTTATAAAAATGTGAAATTCTGCAAATAAAAAATGAAATTTTATAAAAGTAAATTTCAGTGAGAACCCTTTTTTTTTTTTTTTTTACTTGAATAAGTTGAAATGCTAAGGTAGCCTTTTTATATGGCAACATACGTATCATCTTTGACATTCATTTGATTTCAGTTTTTTTGCTGTAATGGCAGTAAGTGCTAAAAATAATATTTCACCTAATAATGTGATATCAGATGGATCCTGAGTTCCAATAACTTGCTTTTTCAGAAGAGCAGAAGTTGGACTAAAGGAACATCAAAGTCTTCCAAGAAATATCTAGGTTGAAGTCACGTCATTTCATTTTCTTCGTCCTTAAGTTGTTGAGGTCATGTGTTACAGAGTCTGCATTGTTGACATATTTCAAATAGTGGTGGCAGCTTCACAGCAACATGCAAGCCACCACAGTACAACAGATTTACACACGTGTGAAGAAAGGCTTAGTACCAAAAAGAGAGAGATGGAGAAAGTAACATAAATATTCTCATACTAATTATATATTACAGTGATAGTATTTGATATAGATATCATGGGTTAAAATATTTTATTAATATAAAATTAATTTCATATATTTCTTGTCACTACTTGCCTTAGTCATCTAGTGCTGCTATAACAGAAATACCACAAGTGGGTGGCTTTAACATACAGAAGTTTATTTTCTCACAGTTTAGGAGGCTAGAAGTCCGAATTCAGGGTACCAGCTCCAGGGGAAGGCTTTCTCTGTCAGTTCTGGGGAAAGGTCCTTGTCTTTAATCTTCACCTGGTCTAGGAGCTTCTCAGTGCAGGGATCCAGGGTCCAAAAGATGCACTCTGCTCCCAGAGCTGCTTTCATGGTGGTATGAGGTCCCCATGTCTCTCAAAAGAGATTGACTCAAGGTACAACCTAATCTCGAGTCCTGTCTCATTAACATAACTACCTGTAATCCTGCCTCATTAACATCATAGAAGCAGGATTTACCATAGGTGGGAAAATCACATCAGATGACTAAATGGTGGACAATTACAAAACACTGGGAATGGTGAACTAGCCAAGCTGACGCCTTCAGGGAGGACACAGTTCAATCCGTAGCCCCACTGTAATGTGACCCTAGCGAATTAGAATTGCATATGTGGCTCACGTTAGATTTCTATTCGACAGCGCTGCTCTAAGTTATAACCTCTGCCCAATATTTGTGTCTGAGGGGCTTTATTTTAGTGGGACTTATAAAAAAATATTTCCTTGAAAACTTAGACAAGCATTTTTTCTCTCATTTTCTTATTTTCTTACTTTAAAACTTTGCCACTACCCTGTTACAGTGGCTTTGGAAATGCCCCCAGTTTCTACAGTGATGTCTGCTACCTCCATGTCTGTAAATAATCCTTTCAATTCACTCTTTATAGGTTGGTTAGAGAAATTTGTTTGTTGTTTTTTTTTTTTTTTAAAGATATATAGAGTGGAAATATTTGGTTTAAAATTAATTCTTAGTGCAAATAATTAAAAAATAAATCCAACAAAATTAAAAATTATGGCCTTGGTGAAATATTTATCGACAGTCTGTCCATACGTATGTACTATCGACATAGGATCAGCTCTGCCCTGTGGCCCAAGGTCTAAAAGAAATGAGTTTTGTTCTAAGGAAACTAAGAGTCCCCTTCCTGCCACCCATTGTAATTAGGCTTTCACGGATTTATATCGTGGAGGATCAGGATGCATTCCCTTAATCCAGGGGTAGGATTGTAGTGCTGTATTTATCAGGCTAGGTAAGATTAATGTCACCGTATTGACTGATAAAAGTATATCTCTTTAAGAAGGCTTATAAAACTATTTGAAAGATTTCATTATGTAATCAGAAATATGTGAAGCCACCGTTTGGCTGATCTACGGTTTAAGAAGGAAGCAATGACTTGAAGCAAACTGCATTAACCAAACCCTTCAACATTTTAGAGGCTGTTTAAAAAAAATTCTGAAACAAATAAGTAAATGTGAGTCTTGGACCTAGAAAATAGAGGAAGACAAACCAATCAAAAATACCCCACATATTAAAACCGACTTTGTGCTCTGATGTGAAGCTTCTTGATTGAGTAGTCCAGTGTCACCCATATCTTCCTTCCAATGCTAAAAGTAATGCTCACAGACAGGCTGACAATCACAGCGCAGCCTCCCATCAGCAGTAATTAATCCTTTAGTTAACGGAGACTACAAAAGCCTCTCATCAGCCTCTTCTGAAGTCTGAAGGACCCGATTTTTTGATGTTTGTATTCTGAGGAAAATTGTCCCCACCAGTTCTAACAAATTGAAACACCAGGCTAATTATGGCAGCTAATGAAGTGTGTGGAATGGTCACAGCTTGTCGTGAAACTGTTCCTTCAGCTTGGATTAGAGTTTCATCAATCACTTTTTTAAACTGACCCAGAATTGCTTCTTCCCAGCGCTTGGCATTTTTAATGCTGTTTCCATAATTGGTTTTTTCCCTAAAGCTTTGGCTGGTTTTTGAAATACTGTAGTCTCCGACAGGACTTGCAAACTCTAGTTTATTAAGAAAAAAAAATTATTATTAGTGATATCAGCTGATCAAGTGGTGGAAAGCTAATAAAAGGACCACCAGAATAAAATCTGATATACTGTTTCAATCCTGCTACAGGTAGCAATAAAGCATATCCATGGGTATCATTTTTTGTTTCCAAACATACATATAACATACCAGAATAGCATCATAGTTGAGATTTAGGTGACTAAAATATCACCAAGAGTTTCTATGAAGTTAATACGTATACGTTTTTTATACCTCTCCATTTATAATTCAACATGGTTTTATATAAGATGTTCAGATTTTGCGTTGGGTTAAACATTTGAAGTATTAAGACCGAAGGTCTGTATAAACCAGCCCAAACTCGTTGCCATTGAGTCAATTCCAACTCATAGTGACTGTATAAGACAGAGTTCCCAAAGAGCGACTGTGGATTTGAACTGCCAACCTTTTGGTTAGCAGAGGTAGCTCTTAACTACTACACTACCAGGGTTTCCAAAAGTCTGTATTTCCGGTTAAATCACTCTGTGTATATCTGGAGTCCGCCACAGAAAACCTTTTAACTACCTTGTAGCTCTCATTCCTTTCATCCAAAATGGGAGTCAGTCATTTTGCAGGCAGGACTGCAATTTTATACAATTAAATTTCCTTTTTAATATGATTAAGAGTTAATCAATAGCAACTGTTGAGCACCCACTATGTGCAGAGTGCCATCTCAATTTGTAAGGCAATTCAATAAAACAAAGGTATTAAATTCTACTTAGGGGTTACGTAAGGAGGCCTGGTAGGACAATGGTTAAAGCACTTGGCTGCTAACTGTGGGATCTGCGGAAGAAAAGACCTAGTGATATGCTTCCATAAAAATTACAGCCTGGAAACCCTATGATGTGGCTATACTCTGTCCTATAGAGTCGCTATGAGTCAGAATCGACTTGATGGCACACAACAATGGGTTATGCCCTTTAAAATGTTAAGGAAAAAACTTTTAGATGTTCTCCCTGTGGCTACAAAGTTTTATGTTTCAATTCTTCCCTTTTTCTTGGTAAATTATCTCAGAGATGAATTTGTCAGTTCACTAAAAACATAGTGGTGTTTAACTTCTGAAGAGATTTAGGTGTATCATCACTCATAACCCTCAGAGCTAAACTAGGATGTTCACACTGTCATTTCATAAATGAAGAAACTAAGGATGGATAAGTCTGGGCTACTAACCATTACACATACTGCTTCAGCTAGCTCTTTAAACCCCCTTTCTTCTTTTGTACCCCAGCTTCTAAGATCTTATCTATTCTCTCCAGATATTTAGAAGACATGCTAGTGATCATCCCAGTTTTAGTCCATGTGAATGTGTGTACAGTAGATGGTTAGAACTGGAAGTCATATTAAAAATAATTTTGCTTCACTTCGTAAAATGAAGAAAGTAAAGCCCGGAGAATTTCTTTCTCAAATGTGAAATTTGAACTTCTGGATAGGAGACTACATGACCAGAGCCCCAGACCACCATGACTACCCCATCCAGAGCAGGTACACATCTTTCCATATTATATGATTTTGTGTATGGTTTTATTTGAAAATGAGTGTTCCATTAAAAAAAAAAAAATCGAAAGCCACCCTCTTCTGCCCCAGATGCCTTAATTCCAAGAGTCTTTCTAGTGTTCTACCTGAATCTTCCCTGATTAACGGTAAATGAATTCCTTTAAATAGGTAATGTTACACAGAATATCAGTGTCACCTAGTTTGTTTCTTTGTTTGTCTTAGCTTTTTATAAGACAGTTTTATTGAGGTCTGATTGACATGAAATAAACCGCACATATTTAAAGTGTAGAGTTTGATAAGTTTTGACACAGGCACTGATGAAATCACCACTATCGAGATAACGCTGGTATCCATGTCATGCCCCAAAGTTCCCTCCTTCCTCTTTGGAATCTGTTCCCCTTAACCCTCTCCGACCTTCTACTCGCCAAGGAACCCCCAATGAACTTCCTGTCACTGTCTGTTAGTTTGCGTTTCCTCCTTTTTTTTAATCCATTCACCCGTTGATGGACATTTGGGTTGTTTGGAGTTTTTTGCTGTTACAAATAAAGTTGCCATGAGCATCCATGTGCAGGTCTTTGTGTGGACATATATTTCCTTTTCTCTTGGGTAAGTACCTAGAAGTGGAATGGCTGGATCATACTGGAGGTGTGTAACTTTTTAAGAAACTGCCAAACTGTTTTCCAAAATAATCGTGCTATTTTCCTTTTCTACCAATGGTATATGAGAGTTCCAATTTTTTCACACTCTTGCCAGCACTTGGCTGGCCAGTCTCTTTAATTTTGGCCATTTTAATAGATGTGAGTAGTATCTCATTGTAATTTTTTAAAATAATATTGTGTTTTAGGTGAAAGTTTACACAGCAAATTATGTTCCCGTTTAACAGTTTTGTGCAAAGTGTTCCGTTCCACTGGTTACAATATTTACAACTCGTCAGCATTCTCACTATTTCCATTCTGTTTGTTCTGTCTCCATTGATCTAGCACCCCTCCCCTCCTTGGCTTCTCATCGTTGCTTTTGGGTAAATGTTGACTGTTTGGTCTCATAAAGTTATCTGTTCAAGGAGCACATTACTCACAGGTGATATCGGTTATTTTGTAAAGCCAATCTATTATTTGACTGCAAGGTGACCTACAGAAATAGCTTCAAATTCAAGTTCAAAGGTTACCTTACGGTAATAGTCTTGGGGGTTCCTCTAGTCTCTATCAGTTCAGTAGGTCTGGTCTTTTTTAGGAATTTGAGTTTTGTTCTACATTTTTCTGCCATTCTATCCAACGCCTTCTGTTGTGTCTCTGGTAACTAGGTACCATCTAGTTCTTGTGGTCTGAGGTTAGAGGAGACTGTGGTTTGTGTGTGGGCTATTAGTCCTGTGGACTAGTTTCTTCTTTGAGCCTTTGATTTCCTTCATTCTCTTTTGTTTCATGTGAGTAAAGACCAATAGTTGCATGTTAGATGGCTGCTTTTTAAGACCCCAAATGCTAGTCACCAGTCTAGGATGTAGAACATTATCTTTGTGAACTATGTTATCCCCTGAGACTATGGTCCCAAGTAAGCCAATCCCACAAGTTGTTTGGACGTATCTAGGAAGCTTCCATAACTGTCCCCATATAGGGTTTGTCATATGCGTGGATTTATCTGTAGCACACACCAGCGTGTCTATACATGTGCCCGCAGATACACCTATACCTGCACAACATTTACTCACATACACCTTCCTGTATGCTTACATGCATCCGTATCTACCCATGTAACCACCCATGTATTTGTTGGTTGTTTTTAGTGTTGTTGCAAAATTGTATATGTTATAGCATTTACCTAAATTGACCCTTTTTCTCATGTACTTCTTAGTGTCTTTATTTACCTTAGTCAAGTTGTGGAGACTTCACTCATATTTGGTCTTGTCTTTCCCATCACCCAAAGCAACACATGTCCATTATCTAGAAAGTGATTCCCCCTGCCTTGCCCTCCCATCACTGGTAACCATCAAAGAACTTTTCTTTTTGTGTGCATATCTATTCTTGATTTTTTTTACAACATTGGGACTATACAATATTTGTCTTTTTATGACTTACTTATTTCATTCAGCGTGTCTTGCAGATTCATCCATGTTAGAAGATCCTTTGAGGGCTCCTCGTCACTCTTTATACTTGTGTAGTATTCTATTGGAAACCCTGGTGGCATAGTGATTAAGTGCTACGGCTGCTAACCAAATGGTCAGCAGTTTGAATCCTCCAGGTGCTCCTTGGAAACTCTATGGGGCAGTTCTAGTCTGTCCTATAGGGTCACTATGAGTTGGAATTGACTCAACGGCACTGGGTTTGGTTTTGTTTTTGTTTTAGAATTCCATTGTGGGTATGTACCACAATTTGTTTATCCATTTATCTGTCGATGGGCACTTAGGTTGTTTCCATCTTTTTGCTATTGTGAATATTGAAGCAATGAACATCGGTGTGCATGTGTCTATTCATGTCACAGCTCTTATTTCTCTAGATATATACCTAAGTGTTGGATTGCTGGATCATAATGTATTTCTATTTCTAGCTTTTAGAGGAAGCACCATACTGGTTTAAATAGTGGTTGTACCACTTTTACCATTCCACCAGCAATGTATTAAGAATTCCAATTCTCCCACAACCTCACCAGCATTTGTTATTTGCTGTTTTTTAATCATTGCCACTTTTCCAGGGGTGAGATAGTATCTCATCATAGTATTGATTTGCAGCTCTCTAATGGCTAATGATCAAGAGCGTCTTTTCATGTATTTGTTGGCCACGCGAATGTCCTCTTTGTTAAAATGTCTGTTGATGTTCTTTGCCCATTTTTTTATTGGACCATTTGTCTTTTTGTTGTTGAGTTGTTGAAGTTTTCTATATATTTTAGAAATTAGACCCTTATCAGATATGTCATTGACAAAGATTTTTTTCCTAGTCTGTGGGTTCTCTTTTTGCTCTCTTGTTAAATTCTTTTTAAATTCTTTTGATAGCACAGAGATTTAATTTTTAGGAGGTCCCAGTTATCCAGTTTATTTTCTGTCATTTGCGCATTTTTAGTTTTGTTTGACAGGCTACTTATTCCAAAAATTATGTCCCCTAATTTTGACCCTATGTTATTGTCCATGAACTTCATAGTTTTAGCTTTAACATCTCCTACTTGTTTTTAATATATGTGGCTGGCTTATATATATTGCTTGCCCAATTGTACTGGGTATTATCCAGCTTAAAATTGTTTTATGTTAATTCCTCTTGAGAAATAAATGAAAAAATTATACACCACCCACACACACCTAATTTAAGAATAATTGCTAATTGAGCAATAAATATTTTTGATGAGAAGCTACTTATTTAAATAATGGTTAAAGTTATATGAGCATATATATGCATACACAAATTATATATCTGTACACAAAATATAAAAATGAGTTACTATTAATTTTTGGAAGTATATTTTCTTTTAAATTTCATTATTCTGAACAATCAGATACTTATTTTTGTGTTTAAGTCATAAAATCTTACATCTTAATCATAGAATTTTTATCATGAAACATTTACTAGATAATACATTAAAAAAAATTTTTTTTTTTTTAATACATAGAAGTCAAGTAATGTCCATGGAGCCTCTGTAGCTCAGTGGTTAAGAACTGTGGCTGCTAACCAAAAGGTCAGCAGTTTGAATCCACCAGCTGCTCCTTGGAAACTCTAGGGGGGTTCTTTTCTGTCCTATGGGGTCGCTATGAGTTGGAATCGACAGCAACAGGTTATACAGTTTCTGTAAGTGTTTGGTTTTTTACCTGTATATTTTTAGTTAAAAGTGAAATTATAATCAGGGGTAAACCCCATTCCCTGTTACCATCAAGCTGATTTTGACTAATAGCAACCCTATAGGACAGAGTAGAACCGCTCCATAGGGTTTCCAAGGAGCTGCTGGTGAATTCAAACTGCCAACATTTTGGTTAGCAGCCATAGCTCTTAACCACTGTGCCACCAGGAACCCAATCAGGCATAAAGAAGGGGAAATTTGGGAAACCCAAAGGGGATGATTAAAATATTTATGGCAATAAGTAAACCTCTGAGAATAGTTTTGACCACATGTGATAAAATTTGATATTTCTATATGTTTCTCATGGAGAATCATATAATGTTTAGTTTTGAAAAATTTAGTATTTGTGGAAAAGTACAGCAAAATATGTTTGTTAAAGCTATATGGTAGACATCTGATACATACACACACACATATTTAGTGTCTGTAGCATATGTAGTGATGTCACGTTTTTTACTCATGATGTTGGTAAATTTAATTCTTATCAGTCTTGCCCCAGGGATTTTTCCGTTTCATCAATTTATTTATAAAACTAACTCCTGGCTTTGTGGTTTTTCTCAATTGAATAATTGCTTTTTATTCCATTAACATCTGCTCTTATCTCTGTTTTTTTCTTCCTTCATGTCTCTTGGGCTTAATTTGCTGTTCTTTTTGTCACTTCTTGAGATGGATACTAAGATAACTGATTTTCAATCTCTGTTTCTAATATGTCCATATAAGGCTGTAAGTTTCCATCAAAGCATGGATATAGTGGCATACCTTAATTCCTCTGTAGTCAAAAATTATACTCCTAATTTAATCTCTTAAAATTTGCTGAGAATTCCTTTGTGGCTAAGGATCTGATCAATTTTTGAAAATGTTCTATGTGCATTAAAAATAATATATATTCCACAGTTGTTGGGTGTAATGTTCTACATTTATCAATTTTCTCAAGTTTGTTAGAAGTGTTCAAATCCTTTAAATTCTTCTTGATCTTTTGTTGTTCTTGCTGGAGATCGTGTTGACATTACCTAATCTTCTTCCTGAAATATTAAAAATGATTTATTTCTTTGATGCATGTGATACACCGTGGAGGCATAATTCAGATGAGATGGATGGTGTACTTTCTGAGGCCTTGAATACCTTTAGCAGAAAGCTCATTGTCCCTCATACCAGTTTTCCCTTCCTCTATACAGACATCAGCAAACTTAGTCAAAGAGTCAGATAGCCAATATTTTCAGGTTTTGAAGACCATATATATGGTCTCTGTTGCAGTTACTCAACTCAGCTGTTTTAGTGTGAAAGCAGCCATAAACAGTAAATAAATAGGCATGGATGTGTCCCAATAAAACTTTACTTATAAAAGCAAGTAGCAGACTGGATTGAGGCTATGGGCTGCAGTTGGCCAATTCTTGTTCTATGCTGATCGAACCTTTGATTGATAGCTGGGTACATGGCTGCCTAAAATAAAAACTTACATTTATGAGCCACCTTTTTAAGCTAGGTATGCACCTATCTAAGTACTAGAAAATGGAATGCAAGGAAAAGCATTGGTTCCAATTTCTGGGAAGTATTTATTAAGATTTTGCCCTGTGTAAAAAAGTTCGATGGTATAGAAGACGGCTTGAAGCAGGAGAACTCCTACAGAGTAACTATAAAAGGAGCTGATAAATTAGTCTGGCATAGTTTCCATAGACGCTGACAGGACACACTAGACCCCGATGCCAGAGGCTGTTCCTCACAACAGAGTCAGTAACAGGGGTTTTAATTTAGTTGAGACAGTTCCTTGAGCTTCAAATCCCACAGAGTGATGCAGAGAGCCAGGGGGAACCTGCACTTGCAGCGGAGTGTGGTGTAGGAGAAAAACCTGGAATGTGGGGAATCTGCCACCTTTACAGCAAGTAGTGTTAAAAATGAAAAAGAGTTTCTGTAAAATAAGAGTTTTATTCAAATTCCAAGATTTGCAAATCAGGAAGTGCCAAAATGGAAATTCAAAATGGCGGTCCGAGGAGAAAGCTTAAGCACACGTCCTTTATACTCAGTTTTGCAGAACTCTGTACAGAGCTGGAAAAGAACATGAGGGTACATTCGACTGGCTGATGTTCAACCTGCTCTGTAAGACTCATTTACCAAGAATCTCTGCTGGCTGGGGTACTCAACCTTAGCCTCAGTTTCCTGTGTTCCAGAGCTTATTTACCCAACAATCTGGGTGGGCCACCTCAGAATGGTGCAGAGCAAGCTTTCTTGGTCAAGAGTGTGTGTGGTCAGGGGTCACGCACTCTGAAAAGCAGAAGCAGGGACCAGAAGAACTATATGGTGCCAGCTACCACTACCTACCTCTCTGATCAGGATCACAACAGATGGTCCCAGACAGAATGGCAGAAAAGTGTAGAACAAAATTCACAAAAAAAGAAAAAGACCAAACTTACTGCTCTGATAAAAACTGGTGAAACCCCCAAAACTATGGCCCTTAGACACCCTTCAAACTTGGAACTGAACCCACTTCCAGAGACTACCTTTCAGCCAAACAATAGGCAGGCCTATAAAGTAAACAATAAAAAAAAAAAACATCAGTGAAAAATGACCTTCTCAGAATATTCAAATATATGAGACTAAAAGGGTAGCATTTATTTAAAAACAAAGTTCAGGAGGTAGAAAGGGGCAGGAAAACTGGACAAATGGAAATGGGGAGCTCAAGGTGGAAGTCAGGAGAGTGCTGATACATTGAGGGAATTGCAATCAATGTTATGAAAAAAATCTGTGTATAAATTATTGAATGGGAAACTAATTTGCTCTGTAAACTTCCACCTAAACCACAATAAAATGTTAAAAAAAAAAAAAAAGAAAACAGAAGCAGGGGCCTAAGGCAAAATGGAGTCTGATTCAGACCTGTGTCGGCCATTTTAGTTATGTCAAGCACCTCAGTTTTAGAGTTCTCTTTCACACTAGCAAGCAAGCCTGCTCTGTCTGAAGGGAGATCAAGTGCATCACAGGACGGTGTGGTACACACTGGTGATGTGTTACCTCACTTCTCAGGATCACCAGTTGCATAAACAATTCTGAGGAGTGGACTGGGTAAAAGAATGGTCAGGGTCTTCTGATTCTGGCATAAACTCAAGAAACCCATGGCAAACTGTCTCTCAACAGTGTCTTTAAAAAAGGAGGAGTATCACTCTTATTTCACCTTTCTGGATGTCTTGGATGGGGGGTTGATGGCTAGAGAGTGAGTGTAATCCTTGAGTCAGTGTAGGACACCAAAGAGTAGCAATATACAAGAATCAGGGAGTATCAAGCCAACTCTGGACTTCTGTGTAAAAGAGAAATTTCTCTTGTGTAAACCAAACCAAACTCGTTGCCATGCAGTCAATTCTGACTCATAGCAACCCTATAGGTTAGAGGAGAACTGCCCAATAGAGTTTCCAAGGAGTGCCTTGTGAATTCGAACTGCTGACCTTTTGGTTAGCAGTCATAGCACGTAACCACTATACCCCCAGGGTTTCCTCTCTTGGGTAAATAACTATTAATTTGATCTTTTTGTTGATTGCAGCTGAATCTAATCCTAACTAATACATATCTAAGAATGCCTTTTTGTAGCTACCATATATAAGTGCCAACTAGAAGAATTTCTAGAGTGTGTGTAAAATACTAGGCTCACAAACTTTTTCTCTCTACTTTATAGATACTAGTTTGTGGTCTTCTAGCAATTAGTGTTACCAAAGAAATATCTGAAATATGACTGTGTGTTGTGGTGACATGCTGTTTTGAATTATTTTCTTTATTCCTTTTTTAATTTTTGCAGTCTTGCTAGAATAGAAACTCCATGAAGGCTGGAATCTTTATTTTGTTCTTTGATGTATCCAGTGTGCCTAGAGCCATACATGGTAGACACAAAAAATGTTTCTTGAATGAGTTGCCAGAGAGTGGCCAGGCATGCATTAATTATATCTGGAACCCATCCAGTACTTTGCTTATTCAGAAAGCTTTCTACAATTTTGACTTTTTATTATTATTTTTGTTCCAATTTTTCTGATTTCTTCCTTAAGGACCCCTATAATGTTATGTTTAGAACTTTTTTTTCTCTTTCCCAAGCTATATTTTTGTCATTTTAATTTCATCTCTTATTTTTCCCTCTGCATTCTGTGAGTTTCTGAAATATAGCCTTTATCGCTCATTCAATTTTAAATACCCAATCATTATTTCCAAAGTGAACTTTAATTCTGCTATTGTAATCTTAGTTTATTTACCTTTTTTTTTTTTTTTTTTAACTAACATATCCCCTGCCTTATCGCTTTCCTGGGCATATAGTCCTTTTATTTTAGCCTCTTTTTACCCTTTTTGCCTGGCTCTGTCTTATAGAATCTATGTCTTCAGGAGTTGGTTGAGATTGTCAGACATTCTCTAACACTTAACATTCCACATGTTCCTGCAGAGGATGACTTCAGCTGTACGATTTCATCCGAGTCTTTACCATGGGGGTCTACGTTTCCTCCAATGGTCTCTATAATTTTTTCTCTTCTCCCACTGCTGTTGGAGGAGGGCTAGGCACATTCACTGCTCACCAACATAGAAAGCCTGTGGACCTCCTCTTCTCACTGTCTCTTTGAATCAAGGCCTCTTTCGTGAGTGCCATTTGGAAGGCAGCCCAATTCACATGGCCCCATTTCCTAGTTCTGCAGCACTCATAAATGACAGACCCGTTGCTTACTGCCGTGGAGTCGATTCTGACTTGTAGTGACCCTATCAGACAGAGTAGAACTGCTCCACAGGGTTTCCAAAGGTGTAATCTTTACAGAAGCAGACTGCCACATCTTTCTCCCACAGAGTGGCTGGTGGGTTGGAACTGCTGACCTTTCGGTTAGCAGCCGAGCACTTAGCTGCTGCACCCCAGGGATCCTTTAAATGGTAGAAGGGATGGTCCTGCCTCTTTGCTGGGCGTGGAGGTCCCTTGTGCAGGAAGGGTTCTGCAGGAGCGAGCCGCCGGCCTGTGGTGAGCCCAGTCAACAGCCTTGTTTCTGCAGCTCAAGGGTTTTGTGTTTTCCACTCATTATCCTCACCTTCCTTGAGGAGATGGAAATTCCATTTTAAAGAAACCCTAAAAGGAAGCTGAGTTTTAATGCTTGTGATGAAGTCAAAAGTACGTAAGGAGAAGTCCCAGAGTGGTTTACCTAGACTGAAAGTTATCTTCTGTTTGAAAGTTTCGAAGAACTTCCTGGTGTAACTGCGTGAGCGCCAGAGATTTCGCGGAGGTAGGCGACTTTCTCAGTTCCGTTCACAAACCCAGAGACTTCACCGGCTGTTGTTTGCAGTTCCCTACCTGTATGCTCAACCAGTTCTTCCATATGCTGTTGACGGTAGAAGCGGAAAAGAGTGCTGTTGGGGCTCTAAAGAGAAGATTTCTTGGGAGAGGAAATTCCCCCTCCAGGCTAATGAGCGAGCCACCGTGAACTTCGAGGAATATTGTGAGGTTAATATCCACTAAATCACATTAACAGTTTTGAAAATTTGGATAGGCCCTAGCCATATAGTTGGAGGGCAGACAAAACTAATTGAAATACCTTACCATTAATTTCCAAGCTCTTAGAAACTAATGGACTTCTAGAAACGTCACTACTGATGATTAACACCTATATCATTGTCTATAGGAGCTAAACATATGATCAACACAAAAGATATATAAAATATTATATACTAATGTACTGAGCTCTGTTGTGATATAGAGAATGTTTTCATAAAAGAAATCCACGATTAATAATTATTTCAGCATAGCATATTAATACTATGTTCCTAATAAAGTGGAGTGTTATTGTGACTTTCCAATGTGAAACAATTCTTATACTTCTTTCTCCTCTTAAGTGAATAAATACTCATCAAAATTTTACTTAGTAAAGTTGAATAAAGTAAAAAAAAAAAAAAAATTCTCCCTCTTACCTCTTAAAAAAAAAAGAAAAAGACACTATAAATTGCCTCTGGAGGATTTTGATTAGTTTGAAACACTTTTAACCTATCAAGCTTAATTCGGAGACTTGTCCTAATGGTAATTCATATTAACCTTCAAATTACTAATGGACACAAGACAGGTTAATACTCCAGTAAACTATTTTAGTCTTTCGTCAAAAGAACTAAATTTGGACTACTGAGGACTTGATGCTTTATATATCGTTGCTAATTTTCTACTTGTTTTCTTCAGAATTTGTCATAATTTATTTCTGTATTGAATTTATATGGTTCTTGTAAAAACAACAATATTAAATAGAATAATAAGCAATATTGTAAGAGTGGTTAACACATTTAGTAGGTCAAAGTTTCTCAGGTTTTTACAAGTAGCAATTTGCATATCATTCATTTATTAAGAATATAATGTGTATGAATGAACAAATAAGGCTTCCACCCAAACTGACTACCGATGCACACTTTATTTTAACTTGTTACTGAAAATACCTGAATTTAGTTATTTTTCCTTAATGATCTTCTGTAATTCATAATTCACTCCAATTGACCTTCATTCAAATTAGCCATTTGCAGCGGTTTTATTAGATTGGCTCTTCCACTAGCTTGTATCAGTTGGTTTTAAAAGTGTCATTTAAGAAGAGATGTCAGCTAATTAGCAGTTATTATATATTGGCCGTGGTGAGGCATAGTTGTTTTGGACTTTGTTTCTGATAAATTCTTATTTGCAAAACAAAAATGATGTAAGTCAGGACAATATACACACAATTAAACTTTATTCCAGAGAATTTTTTCTCCTGTATTATGAGACTGCCGACTGTAGAATTTCTAAAGGCAATCATTGTTTAAATTGTTTTATTTTTATGTCCATTCGCTCTTTGAATAATTCCTACCTTTGAAATGATAATGAGCTAATGTATGGATTATTGAGATTAAATTTTTATATGCATCAGATGTCAGTGTACTTGTAAATGTATTTCATTTTAAAAAATCTAAATAGGATTTATATTTAAGAGTTCTGCAATAAACTGCGCTTTGAATGGCAAAACCAAATAAACACTCCTTACTATTTTGAATGCCAATGTATTTTTCCCACACATATTTTTAAATAGTTCAGACTCAGTAAAGTTCATGGGCATCCAACTATGAAATAGCTTGTAAAGAAATGCACATTGGTTTCTTAATTTGATTTAGTTAGGAAAAAGACACTAGTTCAGAAAATATATCATTGTCTTAAATCAGTTTGGTTCAAATATAGACATTAAGTATTGTACATAGACTAGTAAATCTATAATTGTGCATAGAATTTCCCCAAAGCTTGTAGAGATTGTCGACATTGTAAAACATATTAATTTTCATTGACTGTCTTATCTGGATTTTAGTATGTCTTACTTAATATCTAGACTGGCATATGGGAAGCATCGTTAAAAATGCTCCGAAAGGAAGATGATGTAGATTTAAAGTATAGCATAAGAGAGATTCTATATTTAGGTATTTAGGATAAAGGTAATTAGTTATGTAGTATAAATGATAAAAAGTAAAAAAGAGCAGCACTTACCTGAGAATAATGCAATTGATAAATAAGTGTCCAAGGAGAAAGGAAATATTAATTCTAAGAATAGTAAACATTTTGGTTGCTAATTATTTTTTATTTCATTTTGATTAAAATACATGCATAGTTAAAGAAAAGTAAATATGTCCAAAGATTTATGATGAAAGCTGACAGACTGTGAGCCAGTCATGCAGCCAGCACGCCCAGTTCTCCTTCCCAGAGGCCGCTACTTTGAACCCTTATCCTTTAGCTAAACACGCTCGCTCTCGGTTTCTCAGTATTGGATATTAGCCCTTGACCTCCAGTTACGGTGCATGAGGATTTGGCTCTCCTGTACCATCACCTCCGACTCTTGTACCATCGCCTTCATGTTTTCTTGGAATGTAGATTATCATAAGTCCTGAGGAAACCAATATTCAGACTTTACACTTTTTGACTATGTAGATATGGTATTATATTAAGCAAAGAAATATTCTAAGGTAATGATCCCTTCTTGTATAACTTTTTACATTTCCTGGAGTTAGTAATTGTTTTTTTTCCCATTTGCTTAATTTGTTCTTCGTGCCGAGTCTCTCCATATCTTCTGACAGCCTCTCAATAGAATTTTTTATGTGATCAAACCAATCAGAAAATCAACTTTTTATTTTCCTGAATACTTCATTCTGGAGCTCTTTGTCATATTGCAATCTCTATTATCAATCTCTAGGTCTTCTATACAGCTGTCATTCTGAAACTTCCTTTATCATCATCTTGATTGGATTTTTGTCTCTATCTTGGTTTACTCCCTAATTTTGTTGAATCCCATCCCTCAGGAGCTTCTGAGAAAAGGTCCATGAGAGGTAAATTTTTGACACTTTACATGTTTGAAAATTCCATCTCACATTTAATAGTTTGGTTAAATATAGAATTCTAAGTTTAAAGTTGTTTCTACTCAGTTTGAAACCTTTTTTTTTTTTTTTTCTGTTATTATGCTTTTAGGAAACTTTCTTGCATTCTTTCTTTCCTCATTCTTTTTCCCTTGTTTTCTCAGTTCTTCTTTACTTGAGATTCTGTAGTCAGAGATCAAACTCTCTAGATCGACCCTCAACTTTTTTTCTTTTAATTTTATGTGTCCTATTTCATCACATTGTCATTTTATTTTATATTCTGGAAGAGTTCCTTTGTCTCATCTTGCAATTTTTTTTTTAATCAAGATTTTTTCCTGCTCTTATTAATTTGCTAAAACTCTTATTTTTTTAAAAAAAAATTTATGGCAACTTATACTTGCTTAATGGCTGCAATATCTTTTCCAATGTCTCTTAGAAGATTTTAGGTTTTTTTTTTTTTCTTTTAAATGGTACTTTTTAAGCTTCTTGCATTGTCTCAAATTCACCTAAATTCATTTTTTTTGTTTTCTTGCTTTATCTTTGTCTCTCTGTTTTTTTAGATTGGAGACGTTTCTCAAATGCCTCTTCATCTTTGTCTATCCACTCACATTAAAAAATGAGACACATATTTAAAAATAAGAGGCCATTCAGTTTTCCAGCTGAAGATTCTTTAATCTCCTGCCCAGTCTGCTAGTGTTCTGGGAGTTGGGGATGGCAGTGAGCAGTAGGATGCTGTTCTCACCATTCAGTATAAAGACTTCCACTTCATTTTTAGGATAGCTCCTTATCCTTGTGTTCTCTATGCTGGAATCTCTAATTTTTGTCCCCAGAGAACAAATCACTTGAACCTGGGAGAAAATGGGAGAGAAGCCTCCCTGAGGAGCTGACCTGAAGAATTAGTGTTTCTTTCATAGACTTTATACCAAACCCTGTGCCTCACTTCTGCCTTCTGAAATACTAGAAGTGTCCAGGACTGAGGCTTCTGGGTTTAGGTAGGAAGGGTAGGATGGAGTTCCCTTGGTAATACCTGCTACAGACATGAAAGTGGCTCTGTTCTCTCCTCTTAGAGCTGGTACTACTCACCATCTATTTTCCAGCATAAATTATAAGTTACGGTTATTGCCTTCTCCTGGCTTCACTGAAGATGTAGTTTTGTGCATGTTTGTATTTCTCCATCTTTTGGGGGTGCTATTTATGAGAAAATAAGGTTGGGCAAGAAATTCATTGCTCATTCATCTTAAAACTGGAATTCTTTTTTTTTTTTTTAATAATTTTTATTGTGCTTTAAGTGAAAGTTTACAAATCAAGTCAGTTTCTCACATAAAAACTTCTATACACCTTGCTACATACTCCCAATTATTCTCCCCCTAATGAGACAGCCCGCTCTCTCCCTCCGCTCTCTCTTTTTGTGTCCATTTTGCCAGCTTCTAACCCCCTCCACCCTCTCATCTCCCCTCCAGGGAGGAGATGCCAACATAGTCTTAAGTGTCCACCTGTTCCAAGAAGCTCACTCCTCACCAGCATCCCTCTCCAACCCATTGTTCAGTCCAATCCATGTCTGAAGAGTTGGCTTCGGGAATGGTTCCTGTCCTGGGGCAACAGAAGGTCTGGGGACTATGACCACTGGGGTCCTTCCAGTCTCAGTCAGACCATGAAGTCTGGTCTTATGAGAATTTGGGGCCTGCATTCCACTGCTCTCCTGCTCCCTCAGGGGTCCTCTGTTGTGTTTCCTGTCAGGGCAGTCATCGATTGTAGCCAGGCACCATCTAGTTCTTCTGGTCTCAGGATGATGTAGTCTCTGGTTCATGTGGCCGTTTCTGTCTCTTGGGCTCGTAATCGCCTTGTGTCCTTGGTGTTCTTCATTTTCCTTTGATCCGGGTGGGCTGAGAACAATTGATGCATCTTAGATGGCTGCTTGCTAGAGTTTAAGACCCAGATGCCACTCTTCAAAGTGGGATGCAGAATGTTTTCTTAATAGATTTTATTGTGCCAATTGACTTAGATGTCCCCTGAAATCATGGTCCCCAAACCCCTGCCCCTGCTACACTGGCCTTGGAAGCATTCAGTTTATTCAGGAAACATCTTTGCTTTTGGTTTAGTCCAGTTGTGCTGACCTCCCCTGTATTGTGTGTCGTCTTTCCCTTCACCTAAAGTAGTTCTTATCTACCAACTAATGAGTGAATACCCGTTTCCCACTCTCACACCCTCCCTCCTCTCGTAACCACAAAAGAATGTTTTCTTCTCAGTTTAAATTATTTCTCAAGTTCTTATAATAGTGGTCTTATACAATATTTGTCCTTTTGCAACTAATTTCACTCAGCATAATGCCTTCCATGTTCCTCCATGTTATGAAATGTTTCAGATTCTCACTGTTCTTTATCTATGCATAGTATTCCATTGTGTGAATATACGATAATTTATTTATCCATTCATCCATTGATGGGCACCTTGGTTGCTTCCATCTTTTTGCTATTGTAAACAGTGCTGCAGTGAGGATGGGTGTGCATATGTCTGTTCGTGTGAAGGCTCTTATTTCTCTAGGATATATTCCAAGGAGTGGGATTGCTGGTTAAAACTAGAAGTCTTTTAATGGATAATTTTGAAGTGCAGGTCTATATAGCTTTTAAAAATATATATTTTAGTATGTTCTAGGTGAACGTTCACAGAGAAAATTCAACAAATTGTACACAAAGTGTTCCATGACACTGGTTGCAGTCCCCACACTGTGTCAGTGCTCTCCCCATTTCCGCCCTGGATTCCCCGGTTTCTTTCATTTGGTTTTCCTACCCCTCCTGCCTTCTCATCTTTACTTTTGGGCTTGGCTCTCGTATAATTGTTTGTCCTATGAAGCACATTCTTTTCAGGTGTCATTTTTTATTTTATAGGCCTATCTATTGCTTGACTGGAAGGTGGTTTCTGGAGGTATATGTAACTTTTACCACAAAGCTTTTGAAATAATGAACTTATTCCCCAAAACATAAGACCCAGAATCTTTCACTCATGCCTGTAGGTTTTCATTTCCAGCTATATTTAGAAGTGGTAGATGGAGGATATAAACACACGAGGCCTGGGCCCTACCCTGAGGTACCTTATCATCCGGTAGGGGAGATGAAACACGTAGGAGAATTACTGTGATACAAAGCAGAAAATATAAAAGGGCTGTGAGGATGGTGTAATTATGTATCATAGGAATTCAGTGCAGGGAAATGGAATTTACATCTGAAGAGAGAAGGATTTGCAGGGGGAGGTAGGATCTTTATTGAGATTTGAAGTTTGGGTAGGATTTACACCTAAAACCTATTGCTGTTGAGTCGATGTCAACTCATAACGACCCTATAGAACAGAGTAGAACTACCCCATAGGGTTTCCAAGGAGCTGCTGGTGGATTTGAACTGCCAACCTTTTGGTTAGCAGCCACGCTCTTAACCACTGTGCCACCAGGGCTCCAGGATTTGTGCCTAATAAGAGCTTAATAAATATTTTCTGAATATAATTAATACTGTTCAGCTTCCATGGTTTGACATTTTTCTTTCCACTTCTGCTAATGGTAAATATTCTTTTCTTTGGGGTGGTGTGTCAGCAGCAGTTGGTTCACTTATTCTTATCTTAGTTTTCCTGAAAGGAATTAACTAAAAATATTTCTATAGAGAAAATGAACCATTCAGTGACAGTTATTGATATAACGTATAATTACAAAAAAAAATTCCTGTCGTGATAATTCCATTATATTAGTGATGCATGTGTATTATTAAGAATTATAAATATTGAGTTATAGAGCTTCAAGTTCAAATGCTTCCAGATGTTATTTTGGGACTACTAGATTAGCAATTTTTCAAAAACGTAAGCAGTAATTAGAAATCTTTCACAAGTTCTTTCAGAAACAGCGCTTGATTTTAATTCTTTCATTTAAAAAGAAAAACTTGTAAGAAAAAAACTGTCAGAACTATTGACATTTTTGTAGCTTGACAAAAATGAAGCATAATTAAAATGAAATATTTATTGCATAAATTAAACTGCAGTTAATATATTTTCTGCTGCTGCTTGAAGGATAAGATTAAAATGGTGTTGTTGGCGGATTCCTGCTGTGAGACTAATTTCTTGATTTTTATACCACACATTATCATACTCGTTCTCAGTGAAAGAGTAAACCAACAAGTAGAAAACACCGATGAAAAGGGTATACAGAAGAGAGAAACTAGCTTTTATGAAGTAAAGGCAATAGTACTTCTTACTTTAGGATCTGATGACTAGTTGACTCCCAGGCTAAAATCTGTACTTTTAAAGCCGTCAGAATAAGTAGAATATTGCCTTTCATATTAGTTAGCTGCACCTTTTAAATTAGCCAGTTTATTATTTCAGGGGTGTTTTCCTTTCCAGGAGGTAATTAGAAAATGAACAAGACATGTTATTCAGAGACCTCTCTTCCAGCTAACCAAGATATAATAATAAATCCCATCACAAGAACTGGGTGGGTGGAGGGGGTAGGTGAGGAGGGGCATTTTCAAAATCGTGCCTCCTGTTACCACTGCTCTTGGAGAGGGATCCGTTTTTCTCACTGGCATTCACAATTGGAAAAAAAGACCTAATCTTGACAAAACTTGACAAAAACTAGTGATTGCTGACTTAAAAAAAAAAAAGAAAAATCTTCAGCTACCGCCTTCCCAGACAATGCATCAAGAATTATTTCTTTGTGAACTTAATGCTGGCTAATTACTTTTTTGACATTAGACACCATTTGTGGTATCAATCAAAGGGCAATGCTGCTTTTTTTTTTTTTAATTACTTTTTTGACATTAGACACCATTTGTGGTATCAATCAAAGGGCAATGCTGCTTAAGGGATATAAATGTACCAGTGGGAATTAGGAACTATGGGCCAGGCCCCATTCACTGGCTGAGCTATTATACACCTGTCCTCAATGTCCGGGCAGTGTCAATGCAGGTGGTCAAAGCGTATTGACAACCTTAGGGTTTAGCCGTGCCTGTTGAAGGGAGTAAACGTATTGCAGCTCTTTTCATATACAACAAGCCCTCAGCACCCCTTTCATGCTGCCTACAGAGAAGAGGTAATGCTTGCTTGATGCCGGACTGCATTCTGCGCTGCAGGTGCCAGGGGTATTAACTGGTTTCAGATGTTGGAAAATTTTGCCTCCCGGAAATCTTAGCTCAGATAAATCTATCTTTATAGAGTAGCTTAGTGGGTTTTTAAGGTGTGCCTGACCGAAGCCATGGTATTTTCACTCACCTCGTATGCATGTGAAATCTGGACAATGGAAAAGGAAGACTGAAGAAGAATTGATGTATTTGAATTATGGTGTTGACGAAGAATATTGAATATACCATGGACTGCTACAAGAAGGAACAAATCTGCCTTGTAGGAAGTACAGCCAGAATGCTCCTTAGAAGCAGGGATAGTGAAACTTGGTCTCACATACTTTGGACACGTTATCAGGAGGGATCAGTCCCATCATGCTTGGTAGAGGGTCAGCAAAAGAGAGGAAGACCCTCAATGAAATGGATTAACACAATGGCTGCAACAATGGGCTGAAATATACCTACTACTATGAGACTGGTGCAGGACTGGGCAATGTTTCTTTCTGCTATACATGGGGTCACTATGAGCTGGACAGCACCTAACAACAAAAAACAAAGTGGGTTTCTGGGCCTTTGAAGTGGAACTGGCACTGGTGTTGTAGTGACAGAATTGGTTGCAGTAGAAAATGCTCTTATTTTAGTTTGCATAGTTGATCGCTCACCTCTTCCAGGTTTGTACTCAAATACCACCTGAAAGCAGCCTTTCCTGACCACCCCATTTGAAATTGTGAGCCCTTTCCCTGACTCCTTCAATCCTTTTCCCATTCTCTGGCTTATTTTTCTGCATAGCACTTATTAACACATGACTCAGTTATTTGTTTACTGTCTCTCTCCCCTTGATAGAATTTACATTCCACAAAGACCTTAAGTTTTACTTGTTTTGTTTGGTGCTGTATCCTCACAGCCTAGAACAGTGCTTTGCATAGGTTAAAAAAAGTTAAAGAAACCCATTGCCGTGGAGTCAATTCTGACTCATAGCAACCCTAAAGGACAGAGTAGAACCGCCCCACAGGGTTTCCAAGGAGCGCCTGGTGGATTCGAACTGCTGACCTTTTGGTTAGCAGCTGTAGCACTTAACCATGGGTAGACACTCAATAAATATTTTTTAAAGAAAAAGAAGGCAGGCAGGTGGGCAGGCGGGCAGGCAGAAAAGGAGGAGAATAAATCAATAAACCAATTCTAAGAGAGCAGAAAAAATGAGTTTAACAAACATGGTAATTCTAATGATAAAATGAAATTCTAGGTTTAATACAGGGTTATGAGAATACTATTTTTTAAAGATCCACTTTTACTTTATCTTATTTTAAGCCTCAGAGAAATTAAAATAAAATGAAAATTATTTCTTATAAAACTAAAATTTCAGGTTATAATCCATGTATGGTTAGTATTTATGGAAAATTATTTATAACACACTCTTAACAAATAGCACACAATATTTTAAATTCATTAGTTCATTTTATGTATTAACGTTCTCATTCATTTATTCACTCAGTGTTGTGTCCTAGAAGACATGGTATCTGTAATATTCTGGTAGAATATACAAGCTCATGTAACAACGTGTGTGTCATGATGGAGTCTGACTGTATTATAGGTATAACAATTCTTCTAAAGGAGTAATTCAATACATCGTCATAGCATGTTTACGGTGTGAAGTTAGGGATTATTTTGCTTGAAAACAGGGACACAATGAGAAGTCTTATATTTCAATTCAGCAAAGATTTATTGACTTCTGGTATGTGTCAGGCACTGTGATGATACCTTGACAACTTCAATGTTTTCCCTGTTTATCATGGTCTTGGTTATTGGACCCGTTGTGAGGATTTTTCATTTCTTTATGTTGAGGTGTAATCCGTACTAAGGCTGTGGTCTTTGATCTTCATCAGTAAGTGCTTTAAGTCCTCTTCACTTTCAGCAAGCAAGGTTGGGTCATCTGAAAAATGCAGGTTGTTAATGAGTCTTCCTCCAATCCTGATCCCCCATTCTTCTTCATATAGTCCAGCTTCTCAGATTATTTGCTCAGCATACAGATTGAGTAAGTATGGTGAAGGATACAACCCCAGTGTACACTTGGCAGCAATTGATGGTCTGTTCTGAAGTTGGCCTCTGGCCTTGTTTTAACTAACGATACGGCCTTAATGATAGAAACGAAGTTGGAGATAAAATGACAGAATTTTGCAAGACAAATGATTTATTCACTGCCAGCATCTTTTTTCAACAACTGAAACTGCGACTACGTGTGGAACTCACCAGATGCAAAACACAGGAGCCCAATGGACTATGTCTATAGAAAGAGACAATGGAATATATAGACATTGTTGTTGTTGTTAGGTGCTGTGGAGTCGGTTCCACTCATAACGACCCTATGCACAACAGATTGAAACACTGCCCGGTCCCGCGCCATCCTCACAATTGTTGTTATGCTTGAGCTTATTGTTGCTGTGTCAGCCTACCTCATTAAGGGTCTTCCTCTTTTCCGCTGACCCTGTAAGTTACTAAGCATGATGTCCTTCTCCAGGGACTGATCCCTCCTGACAACATGTCCAAAGTATGTAAGACGCAGTCTCGCCATCCTTGCTACTAAGGAGCATTCTGGTTGTACTTCTTCCAAGACAGATTTGTTCCTTCTTTTGGCAGTCCATGGTATATTCAGTATTCTTTGCCAACACCACAACTCAAAGGCATCAGTTCTTCTTCAGTCTCCTTATTCCTTTTCCAACTGTCACATGCCTATGATGTGATTGAAAATACCATGGATTGGATCAGGCGCACCTTAGTCTTCAAGGTAAAATCTTTACTTTTCACTATTTTAAAGAGGTCCTTTGCAGCAGATTTGTCCAATGCGATGCATCATTTGATTTCTTGACTGCTGCTTCCATGGCTGTTGATTGTGAATCTAAGTAAAATGAAATCTCTGATAACTTCGATCTTTTCTCCATTTATCATGATGTTGCTTATTGGTCCAGTTGTGAGGATATTTGTTTTATTTATGTTGTGATGCAATCCATACTGAAGGCTGTGGTCTTTGATCTTCATTAGTAAGTGCTTCAAGTCCTTTTCACTATCAGCAAGCAAGGTTGTGTCATCTGCATAATGCAGGTTGTTAATGAGTCTTCTTCCAATCCTGATGCCCTGTTATTCTTCATATATTCCAGCTTCTCATATTATTTGTTCAGCATACAGATTGAATAGGTATGGTGAAAAAATACAACCCTGACGCACACCTTTCGTGACTTTAAACCACTCAGTATCCCCTTGTTCTGTCTGAACAACTGCCTCTAGATCTATGCAAAGGTTCCTCACGAGCACTTAATTGTGTCCTGAAATTCCCATTCTTTGCAATATTATCCATAATTTGTTATGATCTACACAGTTGAATGTCTTTGCATAGTCAATAAAACACAGGTAAACAACCTTTTGGTGTTCTCTGCTTTCAGCCAGGATCCATATGACATCAGCAGTGATACCCCTGGTTCCAAGTCCTCTTCTGAAACCAGCCTGAATTTCTGGCAGTTCCGTCAATTTTCTGCTGCAGCCGTTTTTTTTTTTTTTTTGTATCTTTTTTTTTTTTAATTAACTTTTATTGAGCTTCAAGTGAACGTTTACAAATCAAGTCAATCTGTCACATATAAGTTTACATACATCTTACTCCGTACTCCCACTTGCTCTCCCCCTAATGAGTCAGCCCTTCCAGTCTCTCCTTTCGTGACAATTTTGCCAGCTTCCCTCTCTCTCTATCCTCCCATCCCCCCTCCAGACAAGAGTTGCCAACACAATCTCAAGTGTCCACCTGATATAATTAGCTCACTCTTCATCAGCATCTTTCTCCCACCCACTGTCCAGTTCCTTTCATGTCTGATGAGTTGTCTTCAGGGATGGTTCCTGCCCTGTGCCAACAGAAGGTCTGGGGACCATGGCTGCCAGGATTTCTCTAGTCTCAGTCAGACCATTAAGTATGGTCTTTTTATGAGAATTTGGGGTCTGCATCCCACTGATCTCCTGCTCCCTCAGGGGTTCTCTCTTGTGCTCCCTGTCAGGGCAGTCATCGATTGTGGCCGGGCACCAACTAGTTCTTCTGGTCTCAGGATGATGTAGGTCTCTAGTTCATGTGGCCCTTTCTGTCTCTTGGGCTCTTAGTTGTCGTGTGACCTTGGTGTTCTTCATTCTCCTTTGCTCCAGGTGCATTGAGACCAACTGATACATCTTAGATGGCCGCTTGTTAGCATTTAAGACCCCAGACGCCACATTTCAAAGTGGGATGCAGAATGTTTTCATAATAGAATTATTTTGCCAATTGACTTAGAAGTCCCCTTAAACCATTGTCTCCAAACCCCCACCCTTGCTCCGCTGACCTTTGAAGCATTCATTTTATCCCAGAAACTTCTTTGCTTTTGGTCCAGTCCAATTGAGCTGACCTTCCATGTATTGACTGTTGTCTTTCCCTTCACCTAAAGCAGTTCTTATCTACTGATTAATCAATAAAAAACCCTTTCCCTCCTTCCCTCCCCCTCCCCTCGTAACCACAAAAGTATGTGTTCTTCTCAGTTTTTACTATTTCTCAAGATCTTATAATAGTGGTCTTATACAATATTTGTCCTTTTGCCTCCTACTAATTTCGCTCAGCATAATGCCTTCCAGGTTCCTCCATGTTATAAAATGTTTCACAGATTCATCACTGTTCTTTATCAATGCGTAGTATTCCATTGTCTGACTATACCACAACTTATTTACCCATTCATCCGTTGATGGACACCTTGGTTGCTTCCAGCTTTTTGCTATTGTAAACAGAGCTGCAATAAACATGGGTGTGCATATATCTGTTTGTGTGAAGGCTCTTGTTTCTCTAGGGTATATTCCAAGTGGGATTTCTGGGTTGTATGGTAGTTCTATTTCTAACTTTTTAAGAAAACGCCAGATAGATTTCCAAAGTGGTTGTACCATTTTACATTCCCACCAGCAGTGTATAAGAGTTCCAATCTCTACACAGCCTCTCCAACATTTATTGTTTTGTGTTTTTTGGATTAATGCCAGCCTTGTTGGAGTGAGATGGAATCTCATCGTAGTTTTAATTTGCATTTCTCTAATGGCTAATGATCGAGAGCATTTTCTCATGAATCTGTTAGCTGCCTGAATATCTTCTTTAGTGAAGTGTGTGTTCATATCCTTTGCCCACTTTTTGATTGGGTTGTTTGTCTTTTTGTGGTTGAGTTTTGACAGAATCATATAGATTTTAGAGATCAGGCGCTGGTCTGAGATGTCATAGCTGAAAATTCTTTCCCAGTCCGTAGGTGGTCTTTTTACTCTTTTGGTGAAGTCTTTAGATGAGCATAGGTGTTTGATTTTTAGGAGCTCCCAGTTATCGGGTTTCTTTTCGTCATTTTTGGTAATGTTTTGTATTCTGTTTATGCCTTGTATTAGGGCTCCTAGAGTTGTCCCTATTTTTCCTTCCATGATCTTTATCGTTTTAGTCTTTATGTTTAGGTCTTTGATCCACTTGTAGTTAGTTTTTGTGCATGGTGTGAGGTATGGGTCCTGTTTCATTTTTTTGCAAATGGATATCCACTTATGCCAGCACCATTTGTTAAAAAGACTATCTTTTCCCCAATTAACTGACACTGGGCCTTTGTCAAATATCAGCTGCTCATACGTGAATGGATTTATATCTGGGTTCTCAATTCTGTTCCATTGGTCTGTGTGCCTGTTGTTGTACCTGTACCAGGCTGTTTTGACTACTGTGGCTGTATAATAGGTTCTGAAATCAGGTAGAGTGAGGCCTCCCACTTTCTTCTTCTTTTTCAGTAATGCTTTGCTTATCCAGGGCTTCTTTCCCTTCCATATGAAATTGGTGATTTGTTTCTCTATCCCCTTAAAATATGACATTGGAATTTGGATCGGAAGTGCATTATATGTATAGATGGCTTTTGGTAGAATAGACATTTTTACTATGTTAAGTCTTCCTATCCATGAGCAAGGTCTGTTTTTCCACTTAAGTACGTCCTTTTGAATTTCTTGTAGTAGAGCTTTGTAGTTTTCTTTGTATAGGTCTTTTACATCCTTGGTAAGATTTATTCCTAAGTATTTTATCTTCTTGGGGGCTACTGTGAATGGTATTGATTTGGTTATTTCCTCTTCGGTGTTCTTTTTGTTGATGTAGAGGAATCCAAGTGATTTTTGTATGTTTATTTTATAACCTGAGACTCTGCCAAACTCTTCTATTAGTTTCAGTAGTTTTCTGGAGGATTCCTTAGGGTTTTCTGTGTATAAGATCATGTCATCTGCAAATAGAGATAATTTTACTTCCTCCTTGCCAATCTGGATGCCTTTTATTTCTTTGTCTAGCCTAATTGCCCTGGCTAGGACTTCTAGCACGATGTTGAATAAGAGCGGTGATAAAGGGCATCCTTGTCTGGTTCCCGTTCTCAAGGGAAATGCTTTCAGGTTCTCTCCATTTAGAGTGATATTGGCTGTTGGCTTTGCATAGATGCCCTTTATTATGTTGAGGAATTTTCCTTCAATTCCTATTTTGGTAAGAGTTTTTATCATAAATGGGTGTTGGACTTTGTCAAATGCCTTTTCTGCATCAATTGATAAGATCGTGTGGTTTTTGTCTTTTGTTTTATTTATGTGATGGGTTACATTAATGGTTTTTCTGATATTAAACCAGCCTTGCATACCTGGTATAAATCCCACTTGATCGTGGTGAATTATTTTTTTGATATGTTGTTGGATTCTATTGGCTAGAATTTTGTTGAGGATTTTTGCATCAATGTTCATGAGGAATATAGGTCTGTAATTTTCTTTTTTTGTAATGTCTTTACCTGGTTTTGGTATCAGGGAGATGGTGGCTTCATAGAATGAGTTGGGTAGTATTCCGTCATTTTCTATGCTTTGAAATACCTTCAGTAGTAGTGGAGTTAACTCTTCTCTGAAAGTTTGGTAGAACTCTGCAGTGAAACCGTCCAGGCCAGGGCGTTTTTTGTTGGGAGTTTTTTAATTACCGTTTCAATCTCTTTTTTTGTTATGGGTCTGTTTAGTTGTTCTACTTCTGAATGTGTTAGTTTAGGTAGGTAGTGTTTTTCCAGGAATTCATCCATTTCTTCTAGGTTTGCAAATTTGTTAGAGTACAATTTTTTGTAATAATCTGATATGATTCTTTTAATTTCATTTGGTTCTGTTGTGATGTGGTCCTTCTCGTTTCTTATTCGGGTTATTTGTTTCCTTTCCTGTATTTCTTTAGTCAGTCTAGCCAATGGTTTATCAATTTTGTTAATTTTTTCAAAGAACCAGCTTTTGGCTTTGTTAATTCTTTCAATTGTTTTTCTGTTCTCTAATTCATTTAGTTCAGCTCTAATTTTTATTATTTGTTTTCTTCTGGTGCCTGATGGATTCTTTTGTTGCTCACTTTCTATTTGTTCAAGTTGTAGGGACAGTTCTCTGCTTTTGGCTCTTTCTTCTTTTTGTATGTGTGCATTTATCGATATAAATTGGCCTTTGAGCACTGCTTTTGCTGTGTCCCAGAGGTTTTGATAGGAAGTATTTTCATTCTCATTGCATTCTATGAATTTCCTTATTCCGTCCTTGATGTCTTCTATAACCCAGTCTTTTTTCAGGAGGGTATTGTTCAGTTTCCAAGTATTTGATTTCTTTTCCCTAGTTTTTCTGTTATTGATTTCTAGTTTTATTGCCTTGTGGTCTGAGAAGATGCTTTGTAATATTTCGATGTTTTGGACTCTGCAAAGGTTTGTTTTATGACCTAATATGTGGTTTATTCTAGAGAATGTTCCATGTGTGCTAGAAGAAAAGTATACTTTGCAGCAGTTGGGTGGAGAGTTCTGTATAAGTCAATGAGGTCAAGTTGGTTGATTGTTGTAAGTAGGTCTTCCGTGTCTCTATTGAGCTTCTTACTGGATGTCCTGTCCTTCTCTGAAAGTGGTGTGTTGAAGTCTCCTAGTATAATTGTGGAGGTGTCTATCTCACTTTTCAATTCTGTTAAAGTTTGTTTTATGTATCTTGCAGCCCTGTCATTGGGTGCATAAATATTTAATATGGTTATGTCTTCCTGATCAATTGTCCCTTTTATCATTATATATTGTCCTTCTTTGTCCTTTGAGGTGGATATAACTTTAAAGTCTATTTTGTCAGAAATTAATATTGCTACTCCTCTTCTTTTTTGCTTATTGTTTGCTTGATATATTTTTTTCCATCCTTTGAGTTTTAGTTTGTTTGTGTCTCTAAGTCTAAGGTGTGTCTCTTGTAGGCAGCATATAGACGGATCATGTTTCTTTATCCAGTCCGAGACTCTCTGTCTCTTAATTGGTGCATTTAGTCCATTTACATTCAGCGTAATTGTAGATAAATAAGTGTTTAGTGTTGTCATTTTGATGCCTTTTTATGTGTGTTGTTGACAATTTCATTTTTCCACATACTTTTTTGTGCTGAGACGTTTTTCTTATTAAATTGTGAGATCCTCATTTTCGTAGTGTTTGACTTTATGTTTGTTGAGTCGTTACGTTTTTCTTGGCTTTTATCTTGAGTTATGGAGTTGTTATACCTCTTTGTGGTTACCTTATTATTTACCCCTATTTTTCTAAGTAAAAACCTAACTTGTATTGTTCTATATCACCTTGTATCACTCTCCATCTGGCAGTTCTATGCCTCCTGTATTTAGTCCCTCTTTTTGATTATTGTGATTTTTTACATAATGACTTCCGTGATTCCCTGTTATGAGTATTTTTTTTTTAATTAATCTTAATTTGTTTTTGTGATTTCCCTATTTGAGTTGATATCAGGATGTTCTGTTTTGTGACCTTGTGTTGTGCTGGTATCTGATATTATTGGTTTTCTGACCAAACAATATCCTTTAGTATTTCTTGTAGCTTTGGTTTGGTTTTTCAAATTCTCTAAACTTGTGTTTATCTGTAAATATCTTAATTTCGCCTTCATATTTCAGAGAGAGTTTTGCTGAATATATGATCCTTGGCTGGCAGTTTTTCTCCTTCAGTGCTCTGTATATGTCATCCCATTGCCTTCTTGCCTGCATGGTTTCTGCTGAGTAGTCTGAACTTATTCTTATTGATTCTCCCTTGAAGGAAACCTTTCTTTTCTCCCTGGCTGCTTTTAAAATTTTCTCTTTATCTTTGGTTTTGGCGAGTTTGATGATAATATGTCTTGGTGTTTTTCTTTTTGGATCAATCTTAAATGGGGTTCGATGAGCATCTTGGATAGATATCCTTTCGTCTTTCATGATATCAGGGAAGTTTTCTGTCAGGAGTTCTTCAACTATTTTCTCTGTGTTTTCTGTCCCCCCTCCCTGTTCTGGGACTCCAATCACACGCAAGTCATCCCTCTTGATAGAGTCCCACATGAGTTTTAGGGTTTCTTCATTTTTTTTAATTCTTTTATCTGATTTTTTTTCAGCTATGTTGGTGTTGATTCCCTGGTCCTCCAGATGTCCCAGTGTGCATTCTAATTGCTCCTCTGACTTCCTATTGCATTGTCTAATTCTGTAATTTTATTGTTAATCTTTTGGATTTCTACACGCTGTCTATCTATGGATTCTTGCAACTTATTAATTTTTCCACTATGTTCTTGAATAATCTTTTTGAGTTCTTCAACAGTTTTATCAGTGTGTTCTTTGGCTTTTTCTGCAGTTTGCCTTATTTCGTTTGTGATGTCTTGAAGCATTCTGTAAATTAGTTTTTTATATTCTGTATCTGATAATTCCAGGATTGTATCTTCATTTGGGAAAGATATTGATTCTTTTGTTTGGGGGGTTGTAGAAGCTGTCATGGTCTGCTTCTTTATGTGGTTTGATATGGACTGCTGTCTCCGAGCCATCACTGGGAAACTAGTTTTTCCAGAAAATCCGCTAAAAAAAAATGCAGTCAGATCCCTATTAGAATTCCCTTTGGGTTATAACCGCCACCTTGTTCCCTGTAAGGATGAAAGTCTGAGATTTGGATTATATATGCTTGGCTGTAGCTGGTTCTGTGTTTTTAGTCCAATTAGAGGTGGATTTTTGGTCCCTGAGTTTTTTTTTTGTTGTTGTTCCTTCTCTCAGGCCGAAAGAGTGGGTTAGGAAAAGACCAAAAGAAAAAAAAAGGAGGGGGGGGGAAGCAAAGCCTCTGCGAAGCTGGAGCCGGAGCCGTTCTCCCTCTGGCTCAGGCAATTCCAATGTTAATGAAGCCGCCTGGGAAGGGTGGGAGGGGGGATCAGAGAGGTAGGAGAGTACCACCTCAGAATATAGCCAGAGTTGCTTGTCTTGCTTGGAATGACTATTATATCTGAGATTCCCGGGGGACGTGTCGCCTATGTGTGCTGGCTGTGTGGAGATTGCCCCCAGGGGTCTGGCTCTCTGAAGCCACCCGCTGCCAGTCTAAATCCTAGCGTGAAGGTTCCCCTGCTGGGACGCTTTACTCCCGGCTCCAAAATCAGTCGCTGCCTCCCAGGGACTTCTCGTACCACCAGCCATCGCTGTGCCCCCTCCCGGGGTTAGTTCAGGGGAGTGGAGCAGCTCTCCATGCTTGTGCTGTGCCAGAGCCCAGTCAAAATCCCGGCGGGACGGTTCCCCAGCTGGGACGCTGCTCTCCCAGCTCCAAGACCAGTCACTGCCTCCCAGGGACTTCTCCCACCGGCTGCGTCACTGCGCCGCCCGTGCGAACCGGCTGGGCCCCCTCCCGGGGTGAGTTCGGGGGGGTAGGGCTGGGCCCCTTGTTTGCTCTGTAGCTCCCCTGGGCTCTGCCCTAAATCGGGCACCAAAGGTTACCTGACTGGGACGCTGGCTTCAGGCTCTGAAAACAATCACTGCTTCCCCGTATTTGTTCCTTCTCCGTCTCTAAATCTGTGTTAGTTGTTCAGGGTTCGTAGATTGTTATGTACTTGATTGATTCACTTGTTTTTCCGAGTCTTTGTTGCAAGAGGGATCCGAGGTAGCGTCTCTCTAGTCCGCCATCTTGGCCCCGCCTCCTCTGCAGCCGTTTTTGAATGATCTTCAGCAGAATTTCGCTTGCATGTGATATTAACGGTATTGATGTATAATTTCTGCATTCGGTTGGATCACCTTCCTTGGCAATAGGCCTAAATATGGATCTCTTCCAGTCAGTTGGCCAGGAAGCTGTCTTCCATATTTCTTGGCATAGACGAGTGAGCACCTCCAGCGCTGCATCCATTTGTTGAAACATCTCAATTGATACTCCGTCAATTCCTGAGGCCTTGTTTTTCACCAATGCCTTCAGTGCAGCTTGGACTTCTTCTCTGAGTACCGTTGGTTTCTGATCATATCCTACCTCTTGAAATGGTTAAACATTGACTAATTCTTTTTGGTATAATGAGTCTGTCCATTCCTTCCATCTTCTTTTGATGCTTCCTGCGTCGTTTAATATTTTCCCCATAGAATCCTTCACTATTGCAACTCGAGGCTTGAATTTTTTCTTCAGTTCTTTCAGCTTGAGAAATGCCAAGTGTGTTCTTCCCTTTTGATTTTCTATCTCCAGCTCTTTGCACATGTCATTATAATACTTTACTTTGTCTTCTCAAGCAGCTCTTTGAAATCTTCAGTTCTTTTATTTCTTAATTTCTCCCTTTTGCTTTAGCTGCTTGACGTTTGTGAGCAGGTTGCAGAGTCTCCTCTAACACCATCTTGGTCTTTCCTGTCTTTTCAATGACCTCTCACTTTCTTCATGTATGATGTCCTTGATGTCATTCCACAACTTGTCTGGTCTTTGGTCACTAGTGTTCAACACAGCAACTCTAGAGATTGTCTCTAAATTCAAGTGGGATATACTCAAGGTCATATTTTGGATCTTGTGAACTTGCTCTGATTTTCTTCAGTTTCAGCTTGAGCAGTTGATGGTCAGTTCATACAGTTAGCCAATGGCCTTGTTCTGACTAATGATATTGAGCTTTTCCATCATCTCTTTCCACAGATGTAGTCAGTTTGATTTCTGTGTGTTCCATCTGGTGAGGTCCATGTGTACAGCCACCGTTTATGTTGGTGAAAGAAGGTATTTGCAGTGAAGAAGTTGTTGGTCTTACAAAATTCTATCATTTGATCTCTGGCATAATTTCTATCACCAAGGCCATATTTTCCAACTACCGATCCGTCTTCTTCGTTTCCAACTTCTGCCTTCCAATCACCAGTAATTATCAATGCATCCTGATTGCATGTTCAATCAATTTCACACTGCAGCAGCAGGTAAAAATCTTCAATTTCTTCATCTTTGGCATTAGTGGTTGGTGCGTAAATTTGAATAATAGTTGTATTAATTGATCTTCCTTGTAGCCGTGTGGATATTATCCTATCAACCACTGACAGCATTGTACTTCAGGATAGATCTTGAAATGTTCTTTTTGATGATGAATGCAACACCATTCCTCTTCAAGTTTTCATTCCCGGCATAGTAGACTATATGATTGTCCGATTCAAAATGGCCAGTAGCAGTCCATTTCAGCTCACTAATGCCTAGGATATTGATGTTTATGCGTTCCATTTCATTTTTGATGATTTCCATTTGTCTAGATTCATACTTTGTATATTTCACGTTCCAATTATTAATGGATGTTTGCAGCTGTTTCTTCTCATTTTGAGTCGTGCCACATCAGCAAATGAAGGTCCATCCTGAAAGCCTTGCTCCATCGACATCATTAAGGTCAACTCTACTTTGAGAGGGCAGCTCTTCCTCGGTCGTCTTTTGAGTGCCTTCCAACCAGGGTGGCTCATCTTCCATCACTATATCAGACAATGTTCTGCTATTCATAAGGTTTTCACTGGCTAATGCTTTTCAGAAGTAGACTGCCGGGTCCTTCTTCCTAGTCTGCCTTAGTCTGGAAGCTCAGCTGAAACCTGTCCTCCATGGGTGACCCTGCTGGTATCTGAATACCAGTGGCATAGCTTCCAACATCACAGCAACATGCAGGCCCCCGCAGTACGACAAACTGACAGACACGTGGGGGATTTAGACATAACTGCATTTGAATATAAGCAGAAATGTTTATACCAAAGTCAAATATAAATGACCTTTGAAATAGCAACTGTTTATGATTTATTTGTTTACATTTTTTTTTCTAAAAAGTGTATTCAAGAGCTTTTGGTTTGAAAATACCTAACAATTATTAAGTACTTAGTAAAATTTTGCTGAAAGTTATTCAAAAGTGGCTGCAGTAGTATATCAACAGGGAGCTGCCAGAAATTTAGGCTGGATTCAGAAGAGAATGTGGAACCAGGGATATCATTGCTAATGTCAGATGGATCCTGGCTGAAAGCAGAGAATACAAGAAAGATGTTTGCCTGCAAAGAATGGGAATTACAGAACACTTAATTGTGCTCATCAGAAACACGTACCTATATCAAGAGGCAGTTGTTCAGACAGAACAAGGAGATACCACTTGGTTTAAAGTCAGGAAAGGTGTGCATTAGGGTCGTATCCTTTCACCATAGCTATTCGGTCTGTATGCTGAGCAAATAATCCAAGAAGCTGGACTATATGAATAAGAATGGGGAATCAGGATTGGAGGAAGACTCATTAACAGCCTTCGTTACACAGATGACACAACCTTGCTTGCTTAAACTGAAGAGGACTTGAAGCGCTTACTGATGAAGATCAAAGACCACAGCCTTCAGTATGGGTTACACCTCAATATAAAGGGAACCACATCCTCACAACTGGACCAATAAGCAACATCATGATAAACAGAGTAAAGACCGAAGTTGTCAAGGATTTCATTTTACTTGGATCCACAATCAACACCCATGGAAGCAGCAGTCAAAAAGTCAAATGACACATTGCATTGGGTAAATCTGCTGCAAAGGACCTCTTTAAAGTGTTGAAAAGCAAAGATGTCACCCTAAAGAATAAGGTGCACCTGACCCAAGCCATGGCATTTTCAATCACATCATATGCATGCGATAACTGGACAATGAATAAGGAAGACTGAAAAGAATTGACACCTTTGAATTGTGGTGTTGGAAAGAATATTGAATATCACATGGACTGCCAAAAGGACAAATGAATCTGTCTTAGAAGAAGTACAACCAGAATGCTCCTTAGAAGTAAGGATGGCAAGACTGCATCTTACATACTTTGGACCTGTGTCAGGAAGGGCAAGTCCCTGGAGAAGGACATCATGCTTGGTAAAGTAGAGGGTTAGCAAAGCACAGAAAGACCCTTAATGAAATGGATTGACACAGTGGCTGCAACAATGGGCTCAAGCATAACAACGATTGTGAGCATGGCACAGGACTAGGCAATGTTTCATTCTGTGGTACATGGGGTCACTGTGAGTCGGACCTGACTTGACAGCAGCTAACAACAACAACATCTGCCAGGCACTGTTTTAAGTGCTTTGTGTGTATGAAGTCATTTAATCATCGTAACAACTCTGTGAGTAGGGCATTATCTGTTCCATATTAGTTCATCCCTGACACATTGGAGAGGTTAAATAAGTTGTTCAAGATCTCAGTGCTTCTTAGGAGTAAAGCTGGATTCCGATCCCAGGCAACACAGCCCCAAACCAATGCTGTCTCAGAGTAGAAGTCATAGGAAAGTTTTAAACAGCTTGCAAATCCCATTACTGAGGCCCTGGACACGAGGTAATATGCAAACTTGGTTTCCCTTCTTAAGTTCAGGTTGGTAACACATTATCAATGCAATATTAGCTAAAATGTGTTTCTTCAAGAACATATAAAATGACTTAATTAAAAGAACAATACAGAATAATATCTAAATAACGGGGCAAATAACAGAGAATGCTTGAGGAAATGTTCCTGAAAGGTCCAAGTAAATGAAAAGAAGGGAACAACTCCTATAGCCCTGTCAGCTAACTGCAAGCTCTTTTGTCACAGCAGTAGAGATGTGCATGCCATAACAGAGTGTCCTACATATTACAAGAAACTCACGTTACGAGAACGTGTCAGGAGAAAGCAAAGTTTGATCACGCAGGAGTATTGCCCGGTCCCTGAGAGGTTCTTTTAAACCTACCTCTGAAGTCTTGTTTGTATGTAAGATCCCAAGTGGTACCAGCCAGATCCTAATTGAGGGCTCATTCCGGAAACATTTTCGATTAAAACAGTCTTAAATATTAAGCCCAAAATTCTTGCCCTTATCTTTGTGGTATTTTAGAGCTGGATAATCATAAAATATTTTAAGCTGAACGATATGTGCATAACCTTTGAGTTTCATCTCATCCCTCTGACCTCGGGGCTTTGTCTGCTACGGGCTATCAGCACTGCCCTACTTACCAACACTGGAACCGGCTGTTGAATAAGTACTCAGTTGAGTGTCTGGTGAAAAGCCTTAAATAACTAGATAAACAGTGCAGCTGCCAACCTATAGTAATCTTACACTTAGGGGGTGAGTGGCCCAGGAAATTTGCTCTTTGTCACTTTGACTTGGGTTTGAAAATGGACCTGGGCTTCCGTCCAGCTCAAAGAGCTGTTCACTTGCAAAGATTCCTAAATTGTCCCATGGAGCTCATTTTGGCAGTGGTTTATTTGTGTTTGGCTGGGCATCCAAATAACAAAAGCTGTCTGCTCTGGCAAACAAGGGCTACGGCACAATTTAGAATTACCATCCCCAGTGTTTTTTCTTAATGAGGTTGTTTCTCATGAAAGCAATCCTCTCAACCCCCGTTTAAAAAGTGACACTGCACGGTTGCTGTGCAGGTGGGTACTTTAAGCTCATAAACAGCTTCCTTGGGCAGGATGGCCTGTTGTATGTATCAGAGGCAGGTTTTAAACAAATGATGATAGGCATCAGATTTTTTTCTAAAACCAAAGCTGTCCTAATTGCACAGTCATTCCTGTGCCAGAGGTAACAGCATTGGTTGACTGAGGCCAAGTGAGAATGTGGGATTTTAGGTTAAGAAATAAGAGTGTCAGAGTTTCTGAAAGATTTTTGTTCAGTGGATATAAAAAAAAAAACAAAACACCTGACTCATAGCAACCCTATAGGACAGAGTAGAACTGCCCAATAGGGTTTCCAAGGACGGCCTGGTGAATTCGAACTGCCGACCTTTTGGTTAGCAGCCTTAGCTCTTAACCACTGCACCACCAGGGCTCAGTGGGCATTAAAAAAAAAAAGAATCAATCCTTATTTTCTTGCACGATTAATTGAAAATGCCTGTTGTCTAACTTTCCCACTACTTGTGAGGGCTGCTGAGAAGAGGGGACTGAGTTTTGCTTACCATTGGTTGGAGCCTAATATAATACCTGACACACTGTAGATACTCAGATGTTTGATGAATACACAGATGAAGGAAGTATAACAGAGTTAAATGATGCTTCATTCATTGTATCAGGAGAGTCCAAACTTAAGTACACAAGAAGATGCACAAGGGTGAAGGAAGAAAATATTAGGACCACTATTTATATTTATCTCATTTTAATATTTTTCATCACATTATTTAATATAGTATTCCAAGAAAACCAAACCAGGTGCTGATGAGTCGATTCTGACTCATGATGACCTCATGTGTGTCAGAGTAGATCTGTGTTCCATAGGGTTTTCAATGGCTGGTTTTTCAGAAGTAGATTGGCAGGTGTTTCTTCCACGATAGCATTACACATATACGATTTAACACAAATAACTAGACATATATTCAGGGTGCCTGCTCAAAATATTTGTGCCAATAGAGGACATGACCCAAATCTTTGATTCCTATTTCACCACATTGTTGCCCTATTGTTAGCCTCCTATAGGGATCTATGGAATTTACTTAATTTGGTTTTTGAAGGAATGTAGTGGGTAGAATATGAATAGAATTCTACCATTGAAGGAAAGAGAGCAGAATCTACTAGTGCTAAGTGCCAGACCTTTATCTGATTTAATCCTCACAGATATCCTGAATGGTAGATATTCCCATTTTGCTGATGAGGAAACAAATTCAGAGACATTCAGATAGGCTAAATACCTCCCCCAAGCTGAAAACGCTAGTATGTGAGTGTCAGCCCTGGGATTCACACCTAACTCTGTGTGGGCTTGCTAGCACTTGGTGTAGTGCCCAGCATGTGTTTGAGAAATGAGTAAGTGTCCCCAAAGCCAGGCCAGTCCTTTCTACTGCCTACACTACCACTGGCAAAAGTTAGCGTTTAGGCAGGGTGCTGAAAAAAAAAAAAGTAACAACCGAACAAAAATTTCCCACTCAATAAAAAGTAGTAATGACACATTCTTAAGCATTCCATAAAAAAAAAGGAGGAAACAAAAAATGACATAATATAAGAGGGGAAAAAAATTGATATCAGGTAATCCTAATTAACCATTTTTAATTAGGTTGATCAATCTAAAAAAAAAAACCAGTTATGGCAGTACCTTGACAGGGAACTGCCAGAAATTCAAGCCAGATTCAGAAGACGACTTGGAATGAGGAATATCTTTGCTGATGTCAGGAGGATCTTGGCTGAAAGCAGAGAATACCAGAAAGGTGGTTAATTGTATTTTATTGACTATGCAAAGGCATTTGACTGTGTGTCTCATAGCAAATTATGGATAACATTGCAAAGAATGCAAATTCCAACACTTAATTGTGCTCATGAGGAATCTGTACATAGACCAAGAGGCAGTTGTTCAAACAGAGCAAGGGGACACTGCATATTTTAAAGTCAGGAAAGGTATGCATCACGGTTGTATCATTTCACCAAACTTATTCAGTCTGTATGGTGAGCAAACAGTCTGAGAAGCTGAATTATATGAAGAAGAACAGAGCATCAGGATTGGAGGAAGAATCATTAACAACTTGTGATATGCAGATAACACAACTTTGCTTGCTGAAAGTGAAGAGGACTTGAAGTACTTACTGATGAAGATCAAAGACTACAGCCTCAAGTATGTATTAAACCTCAACATAAAGAAAACAAAAATCCTTACAACTGGACCGATAAGCAACATCATGATAAGTGAGGAAAGTATTGAAGTTGCCAAGGATTTCATTTTACTTGAATCCACAATCAACGTCCATGGAAGCTGTTGTTGTTGTTGTTAGGTGCTGTCCAGTTGGTTCTGACTCATACCCTATGCACAACAGAACGGAACACTGCCAGTCCTACGCCATCCTTTCAATCATTGTTATGCTTGAGCTCATTTTTGCAGCCACTGTGTCAGTCCACCTCGTTGGGGTTCTTCCTCTTTTCCGCTGACCCTGTACTTTGCCAAGCATGATGTCCTTCTCCAGGGACTGATCCTTCCTGACAACGTGTCCAAAGTATGTAAGACACACTCTCGCCATCCTTGCTTCTAAGGAGCATTCTGGTTGTACTTCTTCTAAGACAGATTTGTTCAATCTTTTGACAGCCCATGGTATATTCAATATTCTTCGCCAACAGCACAGTTCAAAGGCATCGATTCTTCTTAGGTCTTCCTTATTCACTACCCAGCTTTCACGTGCATATGATGCGATTGGAAATACCATGGCTTGGATCAGGCGCACCTTAGTCTTTAAGATAACATCTAAAGAGGTCCTTTGCAGCAGATTTACCCAATGCAATGCATCTTTTGATTTCTTGACTGCTGCTTCCATGGCTGTTGATTGTGGATCCAAGTAAAATGAAATCCTTGACAACTTCAATCTTTTCTCCGTTTATCATGATGTTGCTCACTGGTCCAGTTGTGAGGATTTTGTTTTCTTTCTGTTGAGGCACAATCCATACTGAAGGCTGTGGTCTTTGATCTTCATTAGTAAGTGCTTCAAGTCCTTTTCACTTTCAGCAAGCAAGGTTGTGTCATCTGCATAACGGAAGTTGTTAATAAGTCTTCCTCCAATCCTGATGCCCCATTCTTCTTCATATAGTCCAGCTTCTCAGATTATTTGCTCAGCAAACAGATTGAGTAGGTACAGTGAAAGAATACAACCCTGATGCACACCTTTCCTGACTTTAAAGCAATCAGTATCCCCTTGTTCTGTCCAAACAACTGCCTCTTGATCTATGTGAAGGTTCCTCATGAGCACAATTAAGTAAAGCTTTCCACGGAAGCAGCAGTCAAGAAATCAAAGGACACATTGCATTGGGCAAATCCACACAGAAGACCTCTTTAAAGTGTTGAAAAGCAAAGATGTCACTTTAAGGACTAAGGTATCCCTGACCCAAGCAATGATATTTTCATTCACTTCACATGCATGTGAAAGCTGGGCAGTGAAAAAGGAAGACTGAAAAAGAATTGATGCCTTTGAATTATGGTGTTGACGAAGAATATTGAATATACCATTGGCTGCCAGAAGAACAAAAAAATCTGTCGTGGAAGAGGTACAGCCAGAATGCTCCTTAGAAGAGAGGATGGCAGGACATCATCTCACTACTTTGGACATGTTATCAGGAGGGACTGGACCCTGGAGAAGGACATCATGCTTGGTAAAGTAGAAGGTTAGCGAACAAAAGGAAGACCCTTAACAAGATGGATTGACACAGTGGCTGCAACAATGGGCTCAATCATAGCAACAATTGTGAGAATGGTGCAGGACCGGGCAGTGTTTCATTCTTTCATACATGGGGTTGCTATGAGTGGGAGGCAAGTAGAGGCCACCTAACAACAACAACAAAAACAACAACAAGCCTAATGACTACTAGAATATTTTTGTCAAAATATCAGGATTTTCCTGAGCTGTGAGAGATAAAGAACCCTCAGAATATATCTTCTGCTTTTATCAGAGTTTGTTAAACTGCTACATCTGCACAGGTGTATAGGCTATGAAAGTGGTTTAGAAGGCAGACGTAAAGAGGGTTTAAAAGGTTGGAAAGTAAGGCCCCTGGAGGAAAAGCAGTCTGCGCCTAGAGCAGAAAGTCTGAGGATCAGTGGAATGCCTCTCTGAGCATTTGCTGAGCAGGCCCCCCTTAACAGCGTGGTATAGTGGGAAGGACTCTGACCTGGCTTTGGAGCCACTGATGCATTTGACAGTCATGTGCTGAGCACTACACATGCCCTCGCCCACCCAGGACTCGGACTGAATCCTTTGATGGCTGTGTAGTAGTGTTTACAGAGTACAAGAACAATGGAGGCCCACGTATCTAGGTCTGATTTAAAACTTATAAATCTAGCTAACTGTTAAATAAAATATGTTCTGTCATCCTAGCTCAATAAAAATTCCTTTATAACAGTTCCATGGGAGAAAAGACCAGACGATCTGCTCCCATGAAGATTGGTGGAATCTACAAAACCTGTGGGGCAGTTCTACTCTATCATGTACGGTCACTATGAGTCAGAATCAACTCAATGGCACACAACAACCAGGTGATAGTTTCAGGGGTGCTATTTTAGGTAAAAGTAGTCAGAGAAGGCCTCTTTAAACAAAGATGTGATGAAGGGAGGGAGTGAACCACGGGCGTAAGTAGAAATAAAGCTGTCTAGGTGGAGGCAACTATAAGGATAAAGACTCTAAAATGGAAAGGGTTCAGAAAGGTTGCTAGAGAGGATTAAAGGAGGAGAAATGTGGAAAGAAATGATGTCCGAGAAGGAACCAAAAGCAAGGTCATGTGGGGCCTTATAGACCAAGGTAAAAATTTTGGATTGTGAGCTCTTTGAAAACAGGAGGCTATCTCAAATCTTTGCATCACTCAAAGCTCCTAGCAGGTACCATCCTCAGCTATTAATAGCTATGTGTTTAATGAAAGCTTCATTATATCTGACTCTCAACTGATGAGGCTTCTAAAACTTCCCTGCTAATTTTGTTTTATTTGATGATATGATGGGAAATTTGAAGTACAGTTAAATGACATCTAACTAGCAATTTAATATAATCTAAATAATAATAATACAAAGTCAGTAAGATCTCTGTGGTAATCTTTGCTCTTTTCCTCTTAGGATTTCCAAACTGTGTTACCATCATTTGATCTCTTCTCAAAGTATGGGAAATTATATTCAAAAGCTGGGCAGATTGTATAAAAGTAAGTATTTTTTGCTAAAAAGTAGTCTATACAGTATGTTGAATAACATTTTTAAAAAGCAAATGAGATTGACTTAACTGTCAGGCATTTTTTAAACTATACTATACTATAGCATTATTTATATGTAGTAATAAGACTTCATAAATTTATTTCATTCTAATCTAATGGTATTCAATATTTAAAAGTCATGGAATTTGTTTTTCAAATCTCTTCCCCAAAATGGATACCAAAATTATTTTAAGAAATGGACTGACAAAAATCTGAAGTACCTTTTATCTTTAAATTAGCTAAGACAGTACGTTAGTTTTACACAATACAATTAAAAAATACTGATGCTGTTAACTAAAATACTTTCTGGTACTGTATCATACCGTATCATTTATATGGTGTGTGCATTATTTGAAGTGTTCGGTGCCTGATGGATATCAAAGAAATAGAGTCTAGGGTCTCTGATTACCAAGGTTTATAATATAGAGAAGAAGAAAGATAACTACGTAAAATTCATCAATCACAAAACAGGTTCTCAATGAGTGCCATATTCAGTTGCTAAAATATTTTAGAATAGAGAAGTGATTCTTATTGAAGTGAGTCTAATAGGAGGTATCCTGGTATTTTCAGTGAAATTTAAGGAGAAATTGGACAAAGCCAGCAAAGATCACTAAAGTGGAAGGAATGAAGCAAACGTGAAAATTTGCAATTTCCCAGATATTCTCCTAAACCAAGAACAAAAACACCGGCCCATCAGAAAGAGCAGAGAATGGATTTAAGCAACTTAAGTTCCCTAGATTTAGTGTAAAGTCTCCTCTGTTTAAATGATATAAAACCAAAAAAAAAAAAAGAAAAGAAAAACAAACCTGTTGTCACTGAGTCAATTCAGACTCTTAGCCACCCAATAAGACAGAGTAGAAATGCCCCACAGAGTTTTCAAGGAGCGCCTGGTGATTCAAACTGCTGACTTTTTGGTTAGCACCTGTAGCTGTTAGCCACTACACCACCAGGGTTTCCAAACCCTAGTTAGTAGTTAATTAGAAGTTAATTGTCAGGGTCACTGACTCATGGTGACTCCATGCACCATAGAATGAAACACTGCCTGGTCCATCCCCGTGGTCAATCGTGGGTTGGATTTTAGGAAAGAGATCACCAGCCCTTTCTTTCTACTCTGTCTTAGCTGAGTGGTGGCTGTGCTGGAGGGGCATTGACAGGGAATTGAACCCAGGTCTCCCGTATGGAAGTCAAGAGTTCTACCACTGTACCACACCATAGGCAGCAATCAGTGTGAGTGAGAGTGGAGTACAGAGGACATATTCACCCATGAGCAGATGGAGAAATCCCTGTTGTTCTTCTCTCAGGTCCAGCATATGAATGAGCATGACGTTCTGGTGGGCAAGGATCAGGAGACTAAGCCCCCAGCTTCTGAACCAGTGACTAACCTTTTAGGAAGTGGGTATCTCTTGTGCTGGGCAAAACTTGTACTCAAAGACTTTAAGTAAGAATAAATATCGTTTGTACATGTAGGAATGAGGGGCCAATTATATAAGTTGAGTTCTTGGGGTAGACACAAAGGGAAAAGATTTCCCACATAATGAACCAAATGGTTAGTTACATACTCACTGATAGAGCCCATTACAGTTATTAATACCAAACAAAAACCTTATGTAAATACAACCAGATAGCAAACAAAAACCTTATGTAAATACAGCCAGATAGTGAACAAAAACCTTGTGTAAATACAACCAGATAGCAAACACATTTGGCCTAAGAAACAAATTCACAAACTCCCAAAAGGGGAACAATCAGTCCTCTTAGAAAAAGCTGTTCCCATGGAAGCAGACTGAATGCAAGAAGTAAAAGAAATAAGAGAAATCTACTCTTTACCGTGATCTTGGAGAGAACTTTGCATAAGTGAAACAAATGCATCCATCGCAAAAAAAAAAAATGCTAAAACTATAAAGAGTGGCTAAAGATGAAAAATGAACTAAAAATCTGAGTATGTGCAATGGCTGACCAATAGGGATACCATAGTAAACCAAATTGATTCATTAGAAGACCTGATCAAAGAATTCTCCCAGAGCTCAGAGGAAAAAAGCAATTCAAAGATGTACCAATCCTGTTTATAATGGTGAAAGACTGAAAACCACTGGAATGCTCCTTAGTACATGCCAATGAATAATGAAACACACACAGTGTACACTGTGCCGACATCGAAATGTTAGCATAGATTCTTACCTATTAATTTGAAAAAATGCCTACAATATATTTTGAAAAAAAGGAAGCTGGATTCAAAGCAACCTGTATAACTTGATTCCATTAAATACATGTATATATGTATGTGTGTTTACACATATGGGTATATGTATATAAAATACGTGGGCATATATAAAACACACACACTGATGTATTAATAATACACATTTTTTGCACATTGCAAAATGTTAATGGTGGTTATCTCTGGGTGGTGAGATTATGGGTACCTTTTTGGGAGATACTTTTTTCTATTTGCATTTTTTTGTTTATATAATCAGACAACAAAGCATTAAAACAAAATACTCCAATAGGGACTGCTTGCTCTTCTCCACCAATTACAAAAACATCTTGACTTATTCTATTCAATCATAATAATTTAGAGACAATTACCTTTTTTTTCTGAAGGTAGAATAATTACTTGCTAAATTATTTATACCCAGACAAGGATGACTAACAAATGTTTCGCATTATTTTTAATTAAAAAGAGTGCACAGTGCAAAGATACAAATGTGTGATAGACATAAAAAAAAGATGTTTGCTAACTCTTCCCTTGGATTTTTAACTATTTTGTGAGTTGAGGATGTGATGAAAACGCTGTCTTCTCCTTTTAGGACATGAATATCTAGCGTTTAATTTGGGTAAGTGAAGAGCGGCAGCCTTAGCTGAAGCTCTCTGTTAAGATTTAATTTCTCCAAATATCCCAAAGTGCTTTTGCTCTTTGTAAAGACAGGACATGTGCACCAAACTGTTGAATAAAGATGCTGTGGTAATTTTTCGAGCTATCTATTTGATTGCTTCAGCTTCAAGGTAGTTCATCACTTCGCTATAATTCACCCGGCATTGCATCTTACGCCCACGCTACCTTTTCCCATCAGTCCGATTAGAAATAGCAATGCCTTTATAAGATTAATCTTTCTTCCCTTCAGTGTGTCTAAGTCGAGGATAAACAGAGCCTGTACCTACCCATTATCACTAATGCACTAAGATTGCAGCCGCCAAAGTTATTCGGCATGAATAGATTTTAAATACACACATATTTTAAAATCTGCTCTCTGGCTAGGATAATATGATTCCCTTTAATCTCTTTAAGTTTTCTTTACCTTTTGTAACCTTTGATAGTTTGCCCAAAGCAGTTTTGTCTAAATCAGAATACACTAAGTCCTGTCATAGTGCTTTCTGATCCTTTTAGCTCCATTCATCTTGCCAGGGAGAAAGACCTCTTTAAAGGTGAGAGTGGAGAAAAATTAAGTAGATGAGGTGAAGTCATTGTTTGTGATTTTATGAATTGAATAATATGTCCAATTCAGTCTGGAATCAATGGGGATTTTCTCGCGTTAAATGTTTCTTAATTTTCTTTGCAATGTGCTTTGGTCCAGGCTATCTTCCTACTAAAAGGTGATTCAATTTTGAGGCCAGATGAGATTAATTTTAAATTAAACTATTTGCTATACATGAAAAACAATGAGCCTTTTCTCCTTTTCTATAGGAATTTGACATATTATTGACTCAAATAGCTGAGAAAAAATGAAAAATAAGTAGTTAGCACCTGAATTGGGGAAGAGATGAAATTCCATTGTTTTGTTTTGTTTGTTTGTTTGTTTTTTACCTCTCTCCCCCAAGGGAATATGGTTTTAGAAACTGTGTAAGGAAAAGGAGGATTGGTATGTGAAACCAAGCCAAACACATTGCCATCAAGTTAATTCCGACTCATAGTGACCCTGTAGGACAGAGTAGAACTGCCCCATAGGGCTTCCAGGGAGCAGCTGGTGGATTCCAGCTGCCAACCTTTTGGTTGGCAGTAATCCTAGCAGTAATCCTAGCCTTCCTGGTATTAACCAAGTTAATTCTAAGTGAGGCAATTATAAATAGATAATTCGAGAATTCTTATGTTGTTGGGGTTATTTTTCTTTTTTTCACTTCATTGTTTTGTTCCTAGAAAATAGAAGACAAAATCTAAAAATGAGGTTAAGGTGTGAAGTGAGTGTAAAATAGAAGATAGCACTGCCTGGAGTCCTGGACCCTACTTTCACGGTGGCTGAGCCACCTGACACGGATCTCTTAACCTCAGGTTTTCTCCACCATCCTTACCTGTCAGCAGAAGAAGCTGGAATCGTCTCTGGTACTTTCAGAAACTCTGCAGGTCTCAAAGAAACATGCAAATAAGTATCCTACAGGAAAATACACTTAAACCGTACTTAGCGTTTGTTACGATTCAATAAACTGGGATATTTTGCAGCCAAGTAGTCATGAGTTGATTATACTGTGGATGTGTTTATATATTATTAAATATATATGTTATTGTTGTCAGTTGTCATTGAGTCAGCTCTGACTCATGACAACTCATGAAACACTGCCTGGTCCCATGTGCCAACCTCACAACAGCTGGTATGCTTGAGTCCATTGTTGCCTGCCAGCCAGGGGGCTTATCTCCCAGCACTCTATCAAACAGTTTTCTGTTGTGATCCATGAAGTTTTTTTTTTTTTTTTCAATTTTTGGAAGTAGATTGCCAAGCATTTCTTCCTAATCTGTCTAGTCTGGAACTCTGTTGAAATCTGTCCCTCATGGGTAACCCTGGTGATATTTGAAATACTGGTGGCATAGCTTCCAGTATCATAGCAAGATGTAAGCCATGACAGTATGATGAACTGCCAAATAGGTGATGGTATAGATAGGTAGGTAGGTAGGTAGATAGATGATAGATAGATAGATAGATAGATAGATAGATAGATAGATGATAGATAGATAGATAGATAGATAGATAGATAGATAGATAGATAGATAGATAGATAGATAGATAGATAGATAGATAGATGATACGTAGATAGAGAGAGAGAGATAGGTGATAGGTAGATAGATAGAGAGATAGATGGAGGATAGACAGGTAGCTAGATTCTGCTGCATTTATCCTTTGGGACGAATGCTTAAACTTAGGTATTTCACGTTTGAGAATGTCTGCCACAACCACAGCCCCTATTGACCAAAAGTACTATAAATGGTTCCACTGAATTGCCAATGTTCTGACCCAGTCACCCTGGACACAAATGATGAGTCCAGTATTGGGCCCAAGTTGAGAGCAGTCAACATGTAACTCGGCCAGAACCCTGTGGAGGGGTTTGGCATGAAAGCTCTGGCCAGAGGGAAATACTGATTCATTAGATCAACTGGAATCCCTCTCAGATTCTTGAACTTGAGAAACAGAGACTCAGACTAGTGGGTGTGGGAGCAAAAACACAGGCACCCTCAGACAGAGAGGACATTTGCAGGTCTCTGCTGCAAAGAAAGCAGAGTTACCTGGTTTCTAGGGCTGGGTTAGATCTTGTAGGACTCCGAATTATGGTTTGGATCACAGAAGCCAGGCTGTTGTAAGATTCCAGTTCTCTATGACAGGACTAGATTTTCCTGGAATCCTGCAAAGTTAATGCAACAATTGAGATTCCCTTATCTTTTGGTCCCATTTGCATCCTAACAATAAAACTTCCCACTGAAAGTCTACCCTATGGGAGTCTTCATTTTTCGAATCTGAAAAAAATAACACAAATCTTACTGCATACAATTTTGAGGATGGAAGAAATATAGCACAAAGGGAAAGGAAAAATGATTTATTGATCACAAAGCTTTAAAGTTGCTGGCCAGCAAAACCTAGACTCTGGAAAATGCTATAGGCTGAATTACCTGTTTCCTCAACAAATAAATCACAAAATTGAGAAAGAAAGAAAAGTACCTACTTAAAAAAATTAAAAGACATATCAAGCAATCTCAGTGTGTGCATTTTATTTGGGTCCTGATTTAAATAAACAAACTGTAAAAAACAAAACATCTTTGTGAGACAATTGGAAATTTGAACACTGAATATTTGATGATATAAAGAAGTTATTGATACTTTTAAAAATGTGATCATGGAATTGTTTTGCTTAAAAAAGTTGTTATTTTTTAAAGATACACACTGAAATATTTACAGGTAGATAACAAGATGTCTGGGGTTTAATTTCGGAGGCAGAGAAATGTGTGAAAGTATATACTAAATGCACTGAAGGCATTGGTGAAAAACAAGGCTCCAGGAATTGACAGAATACCTGTAGAGATGTTTCAACAAACGGATGCAACTCTGAAAGCACTCGTTCATCTCTGCCAAGAAATTTGGGAGACAGCTATCTGATCAACTGACTGGAAGAGATCCATTTACACGCCCATTCCAAAAAAAGGTGATCCAACAGAATGTGGATCAATATCATTAAAATCACACACAAGTAAAATTTTGCTGAAGATCATTCAAAAATTGTTGCAGCAGTACATGGACAGAGAGTGGCCAGAAATTCAAGCTGGATTTAGAAGAAGACATGGAACAAGGGATATCATTGCTGATGTCAGATAGATCTTGGCTGAAAGCAGACAATACTAGAAATGTTTACCGTGTTTTATTGACTATGCAAAGGCAATCAACTGTGTGGATCAAAACAAATTATGGGTAACGTTGCGGAGAATGGGAATTCCAGAAAACGTATTTGTACTTGTGAGGAACATGTACACAGACCAAAAGACAGCTCTTCAAACAGAACAAGGGGATACAAAATGGTTTAAAGTCAAGGTTGTATCCTTTCACCATACTTATTCAATCTGTATGCTGTGCAAATAATCTGAGAAGCTGGGTTATATGAAGAAGAATGTAGCATCAGGATTGGAGGAAGACTATTAACAACCTGCCATATACAGATGACACAACCTTACTTGTTGAAAGTGAAGAGGACTTGACCACTTACTGATGACGATCAAAGACTGTTGTCTTCAGTATGGATTATACCTTAAGAAAAAGAAAACAAAAATCTTACAACTGGAGCAGTATAATTAATATCATGATAACCATGGAAGAGATTGAAGTTGTCAAGGATCTCATCTTACGTGGATCCACAATCCACACCCATGGAAGCAGCAGTCAGGAAATCAAATGACATATTGCATTGGACAAATCTTCTGCAAAAGAACTCTTTAAAGTGTTAAAATCAAAGATGTCACTTTGAGGACTAAGGTGCACCTGACCCAAGCCATGGTATTTTCAGCCACCTCATATGTATGGGAAATGTGGATAGTGAATAAAGAAGATCAAAGAAGAAGTGATGCCTTTGAATTATGGTGTTGGCAAAGAACGCACCTACCCCTCACTTATTGACTCTCTCATTATTTGATATTTCACATTTATGACAATAGTAAAAAATCTATCTATTTTGTGTATTAACGACATATATCTGGCAGTAACGAATGCTGAGGTACAAGATGATAGTAACTCTGGCTGTGATGGTTAAGGTTATATATCAACTTGTCTGGGCCGTGATTGTCAGTGGTTTGGCAGTTATGTAATGATGTAATTTGGCAGTTATGTCATGTTGTACTTTGGCAGTTATATAATGTTGTAGTTTGGCAGTTATGTAATGATGTAATTTGGCTGTCATGTAATGGTATAATTTGGCAGTTATGTAATGATGTAGTCATTTTCCAATTTATGATCTTATGTCATAGCCCTCCGTTTTTGCATAATGCCAATTTTCTCATTATAACCTGGTCATTGGAACCTAACCATGTCGATAAGTGAGGAGTGGGTGTATTGAATATACCATGAACTGCCAGAATAATGAACAAATCTGTCTTGGAAGAGGTACAGCAAGAATTCTTCTTAGAAGTCAGAATGGTGAGATTTTGTCTCATTTACTTTGGACATGTTATCAGGAGGGACCAACCCCAGGAGAAGGACATCATGCTTGGTAAAGTAGCAAGTCAGCAAAAAAGAGGAAGGCATTCAATGAGATGGGTCAACACAGTGGCTTCAACAGTGGGCTCAAAAACATAGTAACAAATGTGAGGATGGCACAGGACTGGGCAGCATTTCATTCTGTTGTATATTAGGTTGCTGAGTCAGAGCTTACTCAACATCACCTAGCAATAGCATATCTAAAGGAAGATTAACTAAGAGTTAATTATTGTTAAAGATGATGATTGGATCTATGAGTGTGCATTATACTGTTCTACTTTTGTAAAATTTGAAATTTTTAGTAATAATCAAACAGGAACCATCCCCGAAGACAACTCATCAGACATGAAAGGGACTGGACAGTGGGTGGGAGAGAGATGCTGATGAAGAGTGAGCTAATTATATCAGGTGGACACTTGAGATTGTGTTGGCATCTCCTATCTGGAGGGGGGATGGGAGGATAGAGAGAGTGGGAAGCTGACAAAATTGTCACAAAAGGAGAGACTGGAAGGGCTGACTCATTAGGGGGAGAGAAAGTGGGAGTACGGAGTAAGATGTATGTAAACTTATATGTGACAGACTGACTTGATTTGTAAACGTTCACTTGAAGCTCAATAAAAGTTAATTAAAAAAAAAAAGAAATAAATAAAATAAATACTTAACCATCTCCATTGGATTGTGAAGCCATTCTCTTCCATGTTGTTGCTGTTGTTGTTAGGTGCTGTCGAGTTGATTCCGACTCGTAGCAACCCTATGCACAACAGAACGAAACACTGCCCAGTCCTGAGCCATCCTTACAATCATTGTTAGGCTGGAGCTCATTGTTGCAGCCACTGTGTCAACCTACCTCTTTGAGTGTCTTCCTCTTTTCCGCTGACCATGTACTTTGCAAAGTATGATATCCTTCTCCAGGGACTGATCCCTCCTGACATGTCCAAAGTATGTGACATGCAGTCTCGCCATCCTTGCTTCTAAGGAGCATTCTGGTTGTACTTCTTCCAAGACAGATTTGTTTGTTCTTTTGGCAGTCCATGGTATATTCAATATTCTTCGCCAACACCATAATTCAAAGGTATCAATTTTTCTTCAGTCTTCCTTATTCATTGTTCAGCTTTCACATGCACATGATGTGATTGAAAATACTATGGCTTGGGTCAGGCACTCCTTAGTCTTCAAGGTGACATCTTTGCTTTTCAACACTTTAAAGAGGTCCTTTGCAGCAGATTTACCCAGTGCAATGCATCGTTTGATTTCTTGACTGCTGCTTCCATGGCTGTTGATTATGGATCCAAGTAAAATGAAATCCTTGACAACTTCAATCTTTTCTCCATTTATCATGGTGTTGCTCACTGGTCAAGTTGTGAGGACTTCTGTTTTCTTTATGTTGAGGTGCAATCCAAAAAGTTCTCTTCCTTAAGTTAGTATAAGTGGCAACAGTGGCTCCTAACTGAACGCAGGCATGAATGGCCTTCACTGACTTTGTGGACACTGTTTGTGATCGTTAAGTTTGTGCATCAACTTGGCTGGCCCATGATTCTCAGTGGTTTGGTAGTTATGTTTTTGTTTGGCAGTTGTATAATGACATAATCACTTCCATGATGATATCTGATATAATGTGATTACCTCCATGGTGGAATGTTCTATGATCAGCCAATCAATCGAAAAGGGGTTTCCTTGGGTTTGTGGCCTGCACCCAATATAGGTGGACTTTCTGGCAAGGCTCGTGGGCTTTTGCTGGCCCTGGATCCTACAGCTGGCTCCTGTTCATCTGTCCTCCAGTTCTTGGAACGTGAGCTAGCAGCTTATACACTGGTCTTGGGGTTCATCAGCCTTTGCAGCCTACCTATGAGCAAGAGTCCTGCTATCTGACCTGCCATTCTGGGATTCATCAGCCCCTGCAGTTACCTGAGTCAGGAGAAGCATCCAGCCTGACCCATGCAATTGGAACTTTCCAGCCTCTACAACCTCATGAGCCATTTCCCTGACATAAGTCTCTGGTTTTGCTTCTCTAGAGAACCCAGCCTAGGACACTGTCCTTCTCCTCAGCCTCCATTCCAGTCAGCCACAGTCTCTCTCTTGGAGCTCTTGCCAGCATTTCCTCTAATTATCTCACTGATTCATTCTCATCAGAGCCTGAATAATTTTTTTTTTTGTAAACAAATTTCATTATATCATTTTCCTTCATATTGAACTTAGGACAAAATTATTACAGAGCATTAACCTTTACAAAGATCAAGAGGCAGTTGTTCAGACAGAAGAAGGGGATACTGATTGGTTTACAGTCAGGAAAGGTGTGCGTCAAGGTTATATCCTTTCACCGTACCTATTCAATCTGTATGCTGAGCAAATAATCCGAGAAGCTGGACTATATGAAGAAGAATGAGGCATCAGGATTGGAGGGAGACTCATTAACAACCTGCATTTTTCAGATGACACAACCTTGCTTGCTGAAAGTGAAAAAGACTTGAAGCACTTACTAATGAAGATCAAAGACCACAGCCTTCAGTATGGATTGCACCTCAACATAAAGAAAACAAAAATCCTCACAACTGGACCAATGAGCAACATCAGTATAAATGGAGAAAAGATTGAAGTTGTCAAGGATTTCATTTTATTTAGATCCACAATCAACAGCCATGGAAGCAGCAGTTAAGAAATCAAACGATGCATTGCATTAGGTAAATCTGCTGCAAAGGACCTCTTTAAAGTGTTGAAAAGCAAAGATGTCACCTTGAAGACTTAGGTGTGCCTGACCCAAGCCATGGTATTTTCAATCTCATCGTATGCAAGTGAAAGCTGAACAATGAATAAGGAAGACTGAAGAAGAATTGATGCCTTTGAATTGTGGTGTTGGCGAAGAATATTGAATATACCATGGACTGCCAAAAGAACAAACAAATCTGTCTTGGAAGAAGTACAACCAGAATGCTCCTTAAAAGCAAGGATGGCAAGACTGCATCTTACATACTTTGGACATGTTGTCAGGAGGGATCAGTCCCTGGAGAAGGACATCATGCTTGGCAAAGCACAGGGTCAGCGGAAAAGAGGAAGATGCTCAATGAGGTGTATTGACACCGTGGTTGCAACAAGGAGCTCAAGGATAACAATGATTATAAGGATGGCTCAGGACCAGGCGGTGTTTTGTTCTGTTATGCATAGGGTCACTATGAGTTGAAACCAACTCAACGGCACCTCACAGCAACATGTAATGTGGCCCTTGTCTGTCTCTGTAACACATTGTTCACAGCTTTCTCACTTTTGTATAATCTAGGCTTCTTTCAGTTTCTCATGGGCCTCTCCCACTTCTGGGCTCACATACCTATTATTCCCTTAGTTTGAAATGCTGTCCTTACCTCCACCTGCACAATGGCTTCCTCATTATTCAACTCAGCCTAAAATCACTTCCTCAGAGATGCTTTCCCTGACTCCCCAAACTAAAATTCCATGTCCATATCTTCCCATGGCACTCGTAGTTCTCCTTTCCTAAAGGATCACCCTTGTAATTAATTCCTTGTCTTTGACAACCACAAAATGTGGCATATCCGTACAATGGAATATATTTGACAGTAAAGAGGATTAACACACTGATAACATACTACAACGTGGGTGAACCTCAAAAACGTTATGCTGAGTGGCAACGGGTTTGGTTCAGATTTATTTATATTGCAAAAAACTTTTTAAAAACAGAAACAAAACAAGATACCAATGCATACTGATTATAATAACTAAAATGTAAAAAGAATGGCAATACCAAGATATGATGCTGCTGTAACTGTCATCCAGTAAACTGGTGGGAGTATAAATTGGTATCTTTGGAAAATTCAAAACTTCACATATGCATATCCTGTGACTCAGTAATTCTTCTTTCACCAAAACACACACACAAGAGAATGTTAACAGAAGCACTATGTATGACAACCAAAAATTGTAAACAACTCAAATGACTACCAATTATAAAAATTATAAATAATTTTGGTATAATCATAAAATAGAATACAGCAAAAAAAAAAAAAAAGCTAACTACTACTATTAGTACAGAGTCCCTGGGTGGTGCAAAGGTTAACGTGCTCAGCTGCTAACCAAAAAGTTGAAAGTTGAGTCCACCCACTACTATTACACTGAGTAAGGGGAAGAACCTCTAAGTATGATGTTGCATAAGAGCCACCAGACACAAAATATACATACAATACTGTATGGTTTTGTTTATTTAAAGTTAAAAATAGCAGAACTTATCACTGGCAATTTGGGAGGAGGTATAGTGACTGAAGGAGCTCAGGTAGCACAGTGGTTAAAGTACTGAGCTGCTAATCAAAAGGTCAGTGGTTGGAACCCACCAGCCACTCCATGGGAGAAAGATGTGGCAGTTTGCTTCCTTAAAGATTACGGCCTTGGAAACCCTATAGGGCAGTTCTACTCTGTCCCACAATGTCGCCATGAGTCAGAGTGGACTCGACAGCAATGGGTTTGGTTTTGGTTTATAATGACTGAAGTCTTCTGGGGTTGCTGACGTTGCTCTATTTCTTGATCGAGGTTCTGGTTACATTTATTAGCGAGAACTCACTGAGCCGAAGTTTCCAAGGGCTGTGCACCTTTCTGTATGTACTTCTTACTTCATTTATAAATTTTGTGGGCAGGAGTGGAGCAAACGGCATCAGAAACGCACAGAGTGCCTGTTCTCTCTGAAGGCGGCAGCTGCTCTTCAGCTCCCCTTGTTTTGCTTTGTGCGAAAGCAAGGCCCAGTGACTTCAAACCATCAATGTGTTTAGAAAAACTGGAAATGTTTATATAAAATTCCGTATCTGTAAGTGTTGGTAAAGATTTCAATTACACCAACGTTGTAAAAACCATAGGAAGCATGATCAGAGCTGGATTCTTGCCTTGGTTGGTGGTTTGGGCAACTGTAATGGCTATTTCACGTGGCCCTGCCACTTTCTGTATATATGATCTCGGCAACATTTCTTACACTCTCTGAGCCTCAGTTTCCTCATCTATGTGGTAGCTAGTTGCCTTCGAGTTAATTGTGATTCGTGGTGACCCCATGTGTACAGAGTAAAACTGCTCCTTAGGGTTTTCAAAGCTGTGACCTTTTGGAAGCAGATTCCCAGGCCTGTCCTCTGAGGCACCTCTGGGTGAGTTCAAACCGCTAACCTTTCAGCTAGTAGTCAAATGTTTAACCATTATCACCACCCAGAGTCTCCTTTCTCATCTATAAAAACTAGAAAAATAATAGTTTCCTCTCAGTATTGTTAAGAGGATTGGCTGCATGTTAAAATCACCTAAGACTGTGCCTCTAATTCAGCCAGATCTTAATAAATGATAATTTTTATTATTTGTTTTTATTTGCTAAGTACGCTCTAGGGATAACAGAAAACGGGTAACAGCTTGAAACAAAGACATATAGGTACAGCTTCCAATACCCATGTTTCCCTGCCGTCCCTTCCTTCCTACCCTCCGCCCAGCTCCATTCCCACCTTCATCCTTTCCTGCCTTCAATGGCCTCTTGCCCCAGCACCACCGCAGGCCAGGGGGCTGCCAGCACATGTTTAGGGTGAGGCTGGGCATAGGGCAGCTGGAAGATGTATTGCTGTTGCCCCACATTGAATCCCTGAACTCATTTGTTCCCCTGATAAAAATACTATTACATAGAGTAGTTTACTTCTAAAATTTCATTCCTACTCTAGAGAAAGTAGGACATGAGTTAAATAGGTTCTTGTGGACTGCCCAGGCACCTAACCACGATGTATGTTGCTGTCGTTGGGTGCCACTGAGTTGATTGCAACTCGTAGTGATCCAATGTGACACAGTAGAACTGCCCCATAGGGTTTTCTAGACTGTAATCTTTATGGAAGCAGATTCCCAGATCTTTTTCCTGTGGAGCCGCTGGGTAGGTTCGAACCACCAACCTTTAGGTTAGCAGCTGAACACTTAACTGTTGGTTGCGCCACAAGGACTCCTTACTGCGATGTATAAGATAGCAGCATTTTCAGAGACATATGAGACTGCACTTTCAAACTGTCTAAAAAAGAATATTTACTGCATAATGTGTGACACGGGACTCCTTACGCCACCATATTAGTGCCTCAGGGTCATGTGTACACAAATGGTAAGGGGCTTCTCAGGAAGTTAAAACCCACGGGTCAGAAAAATCTTCATTTAAGCTCTTGTAACTCAAATTTTATAAAGAGTAGTAACAAATGAGAACATTTTACATCTCCAAATCCCTGATCCTCCATTCTGGCAAAATTCTGCTGGTTTGGGGTAGAAATAAGGGAAGTAAAAGCAGCACTGGACAGTGAAAAGTAAACCTTAAATATAAATCAGAAAGCGAGTAACAGGCACCTCTATAATCATTGCGCCATCATATTTTGGCCATCTGCAATTAACTTTAGTCACTCAAAACATCTTTGGATGTATTTATCCATCTGTCCCTTTACCCCATAATTACATTTTTAAGTCAGTAATATTCAATAATTTATTTGCATGGCGTGGCTCATAATTATCCTACTTAATATTTCCAAAATCATGTAAGGTTAGGATATATTTTCCCCATGCTAGATGAGAAAATTCAGACAGTATAAGTAACTGGAGTGATATTACGTGGTAAATAGCAAAATTGGAATTGGAGTCAGGTCTTGCATGAGCCTTCCGCTCAGGTTGTTAGTTCCATTAGAATGGGGCTCCTAGTGCTGGATGTTCGCAGTTCTCCAAAGGTCATGCTTTCTCCTGGAATGAAGCAGCATTCTGGAAACCAAGAATACACTAATTTACTTCTTCCTTTTAGTGAGTATTGCCATTCTTTGGTTCAGATAGGGTGATGATAGTGATCTCTTATGCTGTATTTATTAAGGTCCAGCAATATCAGCCTGTTTCCTTGTGCCATTATTATCAAGGAGAAAATTAATTTTTTTTTCAGTGTAGTGAATTATTTAATTCTTGTGAGTTGTAGCCAAAGAAAGGAAGCAAGAAAGGGGACATGAAATTTCATTCTGGATGAATGAAGAAAACAAGTATTTCAAATAGTATGTAATTATGTATAAGCAAATGTGTGTATATACTCATACAAAAAATAAAAATGTGTAGAGTGTAATTGAAACATCTGAAGTATCTCAGCAAATATTACACATAGAAATTCTATGTTCCCATATCATCATGTGAATCCTCCCTCAAGCCACTGGCTTATTCTACCAAAACATTCTCCCATTTCAGGAGCTGTGAGTGGAAATAAAGAGAGCAACTCAACACCCAGAAGGGAAAAAAGTGAGAATAACACACTGGGAACAGAAACTGCAGTCTAACTATGCCTCCCCACCTTCATTACCATCCTTCCAAATAAATCTCCCAGCTCCTCTTGAGCTGGCAAATGAAAAAATCAACCCAGAAGACATATGTGTGTGCTTCCCCTGATGAGCGGCACCATCCATCTGCAGTCCGTCCAGCATGCCAGCTTGAAGATGGGCTAGACGGGGAATCAAAGACTTCAGAAAGTCCACAGCATAATCAAGAAGGCTTTTTTCTTCTGAGTACACAGCTTTCATCTCTGTCTTGGGCAATTTTCTCCCCATCTCCTTCACTCTGTGGCAAAGATGCTGACTGCTGACGGGACAATAACTGATCATATACCTAACCTTCCAGGGCAACCAATTGGTTTCAAATAAAAATGGCACAAATCCTTTTGATAAGCTTCATTCTGGCAAAGACTGCTAGTTCAAGCATATCCACGTTCACACATTTGAATCCCGAATTCTGAGACTTTAAACAATGATATCCAATTTTGAAAGTATTTTTTAAAATATTTAACATAAAAATATCTGTATAAAACACTTGGCAGGGTGCAGACATCGCCACAGATTGGAGTCACATTTCTCTGGAAGCACTAGAAGCACTACGTGGTGCTTTAGAATATGTTGACTTGTGTTGCGGATGGCAGTCCTTCAAGTCTTAGGAAAAGGTACGGGAGCCCCCCTCAGGTTCCTTTGTTCTGTGTTACGTTCTCAGATTCCACAATTCCATCCTCTAGTTGTTTCTATCACTTCCTTCCCATGGCAGACGCTGCCAGTCACAAAGCTCGTTTCTAAGGCCTGAGCTCAGAGTTCTCTTCAGCATGGCTCTCCGGGCAGCCACTGTTCCATTCTGAGTTGGAATGCAAATTGAAACCTATTTCTCATCCTTATTATCCTGGCTTCAATATAATAAAGTTCAGTGGAGGTGGAGATGGGGGATGGGTTAAAGCTCTTTAATAATTTGAACATGTTCTTGTTTGGGTACCAGCCCAAAGTTGATGTCAGTGTTTCTTCTACTCCAAACTAAATTAAGGAATTATATCTGATGTCAACTGTGCCCTTGATAATGCGGCTTCCGTTAAAAACAATCTCTTCTAAGCAGATCACCGGGAACAAAATTCTTACATTTGGCGATTCTCCCTGATAGATTAATAAGAGTACAAGGCAATAAAAGTGAATGAGTGATATCTGTAAACATTTTGTCAGAACTCTAGTTTGGTTTAGTTTAGGAAATAATTGATTAGCTTTCATCCATTTTAATACATGCCCATATATTTCAGGGCTGGTGTCAAACACCTAGAAGCTACAATATTCTTGTTTGACAGCAATGTATACCTTAAGCTCACAGAAGGCTTCACTTAGGACTGGTTATACATACGTACATATAAATATATATATGATACTTTTAGAAGGTTTTTAGAAGGAAACATTGCTTAGAGGTTTGACCTCCCTTTATAACCCTCATCATCTTCTGCCAGGAGAACTGGGGAAGTGTCTGTCTTTGTTGCATGAGATCATACACACCTACTGCCAAACTTTGGAGAGGCCACCCAGAGTACATATCTCTCCATCTGTCAGCACCAGGGAACCATTGCAATTCATGGATGAATAATCAGTAATACAGTTTTATGGCTCTTTCTCTGGGTGCAAGTTCCTGTGAGGATGTTCGGCATACGAAGACAGTGACTGAGACAAATCCTTTTAAGCTTGTTAAGGTTTGATTATGCCATTTTAAATAGTCAAGTTGCTTTCAGACAATAACAGAACACTTAATTCCTCCTCACTTGACAATGTACATTCTATATATGCTGGTGTCACAGAGTAAATAAAGTACCAAATGTCTCTGCTTATGGTTGGAATTTAGTGCGATAATAGTGGAATCATTTAATCACTGCTGTTATTAGCACCCAGCTCATGGTGACCCCCACTCATGGTGACCCCGACTCATGGTGACCCCTTCCCCATGGTTGGCTGTGGTGATCCGTAGTAGGGTTTTCACTGGCTGATTTTCAGAAGTAGATCACCAGGCCTTTCTTCCAATTTATTCTGGAAGCTCCACTGAAACCTATTCAGCATCAAAGCAACACACAAGCCTCCATTCACAGACGGGCGGTAGCCGCACAGGACGTGCATTGGTCGGGAATCTGTCGCATGGAAAGGGAGAGTTCTACCACCGAGCCGCAACTGCCCCCTATTTATTTCATTAGAAACCCTAGATAATGGACCAAGTACTCTGTCATATAGGGTCACTATGAGTTGGAATCGAATCGATGTCAGTAGGTTTGTTTTTTGTTTTTTTACCCTTGCTTAATAAAAATTAAAGATTACTACTTAAATGAGTTTTTTTGTGTGTGTGTGGAAATATTTTAAAAAAAGAAAAACCTTCAGGAAGGTCCACCCGGTGCCGTCAAGTCGATTCCGACTCATAGCGACCCTATAGGACAGGGTAGAACTGCCCCACAGAGTTTCCAAGGACCGCCTGGTGGATTCGAACTGCTGACCCTTTGGTTAGCAGAGGTAGCTGGGTGAATAAATGAAGGCCTTTTTGTGGTGAAATAGGCAAGAACCCCTGACGCAGAATTCAGTTTACTAAGAGAATGTTGGTGCCCTGTAAATCTGGGACAAGGGCTGGTTTAGGAGGGAAGATGATTTAGTCTGAGATATATTTACTTTGAAGTAACTATGATCTTTAGGAGAAAATGTCTTGCAGAATTGAAATTATGAGGTTGAAGTTCTGGTGAAAACTCAGGACCAAAAATATAAATTTAGGCATCATCAGATATAGATTACTTTGGGATCAATGAGCAGGGGTTAGTTTACTGAAGTGTTTAAAAGTAAATGAGAGAGCCTGGAAACTAAGGATAGGAAAGAGGATGCAATGGAAAGAGGAGTGAAGAAATAGCAGAAGTCTTTTTAACTGTTGTGAAAGCCTAAGGGAAAGAGAGCTCTTCAGAAGCATCAGCTGCAAAAAAAAACTGTTGCCTACAGAGATGAAGTCAAATGGTTAGTGAGTAAAAGCTCAGTTGAACTGCCTTTCCTTATCATTGATCCTTCCAATTGCTTCTAGTATCATCCAGTAACTAAACCATTCAGTAACCAAACCATTCATGCAGATTTTTGAAACGTGTTGCTTTTCATGGCCACAATTCAACCAGGTTACCATCACTAAGACACGAACTTTAAAGTGCTTTTATTGAATAAACGTGATAGGTTGTGTTTTCCTCTATTCCCTGATGGCATCTTTGAGCTACTTAACTGAGGAAAAAGATGGAGTTCAGATTATGTAATGAAGTCCGTATCCATGTAAAATGAACTTGACTGATAAAAGTAAAGCCTGTGACTTTTGGATCATTAGTAAAATACCACGATCAACTAAGCTAACTAGCCCGGATCTCTGATCCATATTCTATCATATATTGCCTGAATGGTCCAATGCTAATGGATAAACAAGTTATTTCATTCAGAGAGATATATATTTAGGCAGAAAGAATGCAATTCCTCATTTTTAACCATTTGTTGCCACCAAAGAGGAGGGGAAAAAAGCTAAATAGGTGGGAAGTTATTTCTTTAAGGTGACTAGCTACACAATGTAAACCTTTTGCTTATTGGTTATGATGTTGATCCATCTTGTGAAAATTTTGCTCATAAATCAGATAGCAGGCACAGTAACTCTTCACTTTCTGTTCACCATCTTGTCTCTTAAGTTTTACAGTCAACTTCCTGCTCATCACACAGAGATCAAGTAATTCTCAGAAACAGATGGTGTTGCCTTTACCACCAACTTACCCTTCTGAAGTTCTGCCGTTGGCAAGGCCAGATGGATCAACACCCTGAAATTAAACTTTTCACCAAATCCTACAAGTAAGCAGAAGTTATTAATATGGACTTCTAGACGTGGAAGAATACACAGAGATGATTGATTAGAAAATAAGAATAATTAAAGGCAATAATGTGGAAGACTAAAGCAGTGGGCTCATTCTGAAAACGAGCAGTATATTTGTATTCTACACTCTTTGAGTAACAAAACTAAGACAGGTATATTTAAGAGGGACTGGCTCCATGGTCTACTCATGACTTGCATTTATCCTCACATCTAAAAAGGATTACAAAGAAATCCAACAAAGATAGTATATAGCATATTAAAAACCAAATTCATTGCCGTCAAGTCAATTCTGACTCATAACAACTCAATAGGACAGAGCAGAACTACCCCCATAAGGTTTCCAAGGAGTGACTGGTGGATTCAAACTGCCAACCTTTTGGTTAGCAGCTGAACTCTTAACCACTGTGCCACCAGGGCTCCGTATACCATATTAGGTCTCAGAAAATGTGGAGAAGTCCAGGAGCATGTTTTCCTTTGGGGAAGAAAGTTAGGGCACCCCTCAAATTCCCACCTTCTCTTAGGTTCATTGGTGTTCTGTCCTCCAAAGTTCACCCTAAAAAAACACCAGAAAACAAATCTAACAATGTCCTTAGTGTTGCAAGAACCTGGGGACTTAAGAGTGGTGCTTCCCCCAAAAGAAGAAGAAAGGAAATACATTACCCCTGTAAGTCAAACAGAGCAGAGCAGAATTATACAAGGCTCCAGACTGGCTCAAACTTGGTCATTCAAGTCACAATTTAAATATCATTTTATATTTTATCAGAGAGCTTCCCTTATCATCATATTTAATATCTGTGCCCCTCTGGTCACTGTCACTTCAATTCTGTTTTATTTTCTTCATAGATCTCTTTTCTTTATAGGTATTTTCTTGTTCATTTGTTCATTGAAGATCTTCTCCCATTGGAGTGTATGCTCCCTAAGAACCAGGGATTCATCTGTCTTGTAACTAATGGACACTCAGCACCTCAAACAACATCTGGCACATAGTAGGCACTCATAAATATTTGCTGAATAAATAAATGAATGGATGAATGAATGCAGAAGATCTGGATGGCTCCTAGGCCAATAGGTCTGGACTGTAATGAGGCTTAATGTATTAATGTACTGGGAAGAAGATCAATCATAGAGGAGGCTCAGAAGCAAAGGCCTGCAGTGCCCATCCAGGCACTCTCCAAGGAGACGGCACATGTTCATTGCACCTCCAGTGCTCTCACTAAGAATGCTAGGGATCAGGCAGGCTTTGCTTTTGCTCTTGTACCTCTCTCTGCCACTTTCCCTGTCTGCAACGCTCCCCCTCTCTTTTCCTTCTTCCCTTTTCTATAGGACACATAAAAAGAGACTAGGCATTACAGCCAGATTTCCTGGGTTCAATCCTGGATCCACCAAGTGTTAGCGATCTTGAGTAAAGCACTTAATCTCTCTATAGTTTAGTTTCCACAAATACATAATAAGGATAATAGAAGTCCCTAGGTACGGTTTGAATATTGAATGAGGAAATCCTTGTAAATCACTCAGAATAATGTCTAGCTGCTCTAGCATCTAGTAAGTGCACAGTAATGCTATTGTTACTATTACCCTACTGTTGATTTCTGCTTCTGAAGTAAATGTAAAACCTGCAAAAGCTGGAACCTGTGTAAGGCAGAAACCTGTCAGAGAAGGAAAACTCATATTTTTCATGAATAGAGAGCGAAAGAAAAGTGGTACGACCAAACCTGTAAAAGGCAGACAACTTGTAAGCCCCAGAAAAACAAGGCAATCCCATTGAGTTCCAACTCTCACGGTTTCACTGTAGTGGAAACTCAAATAATTTAACTTATTGTTTTCAGTGTCTTTCACCTTTTACTTGAATGAAGTTTAATATTCCTTGTATAAATTTATTTCGTACTTCTTATCATTATTCTTCCTTTCAGTTTCAGGAAGTGCCTCCTGGTTCTATTATTCTAGCACTTGGTAAATAATTACGATTTACTGTATCCACGCTCATTTATTTTTAAATTCAAACACACCTCTCCACTTTCATCTTTTTTTTTTTTAATTTTGCTTTAGATGAAGGTTTACAGAGCAAACTAGCTTCTCATTAAACAATTAATACACATATTGCTTTGTGCCATTGGTTGCCAACCCCAAGATTTGTCACCTTTCTCCCCTTCTCAACTTGGGTTCCCCATTACCAGCTTTTCTGTCCCCTCCTGCCTTTCATCCTTGCCCTTGGGATGATCTGCCCATTTAGTCTCGTTTTGTTTCATGGGCCTGTCTAATCTTTGGCTGAAGGGTGAACCTCAGGGGTGACTTAAGTACTGAGTTAAAAAGGTATCTGGGGGCCATACTCTTGGAGTTTCTCTAGCCTCTGTTGGACTCGTAAGTCTGGTCTTTTTTGTGTATGTGTGAGTTAGAATTTTGTTCTACAGTTTTCTCCAGCCCTGTCCAGGACCCTCTATTGTGATCCCTGTCAGAGCAGTCGGTGGTGGTAGCTGGGCACCATCTAGTTGTGCTGGCGGAGTCTGTGGTGGTTATGGTCCATTAATCCTGTGGACTAATCTTTCCCTTGTACCACCTTTGTCTTTTTTGAACCTCAGTCCACACAGACACTACTCTAAATCATTTACTTTGCCCACCACTTTTCCAGTTGAGATGCATGTGGTAGGCAGAATTCTAAGACCGCCCCTAGGATTTCCCACTTACCTCGTGCCCATGCCTTGCATAATCCCCACGAGTGTGAGTTAGGTAAAATTTACTTCTGTTGTTGTTATTAGCTGCTGTCAAGTATACCCCCGACCCATGGCAACCCCATGACAACAGAATTAATGCTGCTAGGTCCTACACCATCCCCATGATCGGTTGAGGATTGGACCATTGTGATCCTTAGGGTTTTCTTTGGCTATTTTCTGGAAATATATCACCAGGCCTTACTTCTTAGTCTGCCTGGAAGCTCTGCTGAAACCTGTTGACCATCACAGCAAAACGCAAGCCTTCACTGACAGACAGGTGGTGGCTGTGCGTGAGGTTCATTGATCAAACCCAGGTCTCCCTCATGGAACGTTAGAATTCTACCACTGGACCACCACTGTCCCTCTCCTATTATCATGTTATGCTGTATGGCACAAGTAGGGAGATTATCCAGGTAAGCCTAACCCAATCATGAGACCTTTAAGAGATTGAAGCATGAGAAGAGTTTGATGCACACTTTCTGGCTTGAAGATGGGAGGAGCCACATGGCGAGGATGGCAGATGGCCTCTAGGAACTGAGAGTGGTCCCTGGCTGACAGCCAGCAAGGAATGAGGGTCTCAGTCCTATGACTGCAAGGAACTATATTCTACCAGCGACAACAATGGTCTTATCAGTTGCTTTTTCCCAGAGACTCCAGATACACACTCTGCCTACCCAATTCATTGATTTCAGTCTTGTGATACCCTGAATAGAGAACTCAGCCATGCCATACTAGTCTTCTTACCTACACCGCTGTGAGCTGATAACTGAGTGTGGTTTTAAGCCCCTAAATATATGGTAATTTGTTACTCAGCAATAGAAAACTAGTACAGTGTGTTTCTCTGGACGCATGTTGACCAAGTCTATATTGATTATTATAGATGCAGCCAAATCATGGTTATATGCAAGAAATACTACCTGTCTAAGCTAACATCAGTCCCAGATTATTGAGAGAGAGAAATCTAGCTGTAATACTAGATTCCATAACAGTAGATCAATTGATTTCAAAGCCATTCACATTTTTTTTACATGACATTTTATGTACATTTCACATTACTTCTAGGATTTTAAACATTTAAGCATACAATACTCTGTAGTTTCTTGAATAACATGATTATAACATAACCATATAAGAAGAATACTCTGCTTAGAGTAGTAAATTATGGAGTATGTCCAAAATCTGGCATTCAATTCTCCCCATGAAAAAGAGAATACGTCACTGAAAAAGGCTCTATACAATTAACAAAATATCAGATCAAAAAAGCTATCTAATTACATAGCCATTGGTAAATAAATATATAAAGCCATAAAAGAAGATCTCAATTAACCCAAGGTCTGGAAGAGGTCATGTATTTCTCCCGTCTTGGGATCTAAGTACGTCTCAGCCTAGTGAAGAGTTCTCGAAGTCCTGAGGTCTTGTAATCTCACCAAGAGTTGGGATGTTTTGGGGGATGTGACCTCATTACTGCTCCCATTCTCTCTTCTTCAAACCTTTATTACTGATGTCAAGGAAATTTGAAGATTTTTCAAATTTCTAGCATGTCATGTTAGACTTTGAGAGGTTGAGTTGAGACACATTTATTTCACCCTACAGCTGCTCAAAAAAAGCTCAAGACCACATCCCCCCAGAGGCAGAAGATGGAGAAGGGCAATGCAAAGGCCTTTTAGAGTCTGTCTAGTGAGATGAGAGTGATTAGACAGAGAAAGGAAATGAGGTCACTTTGCCAAAGCTGTTATGGGCTCTCTGATAAAATGTTCTCCAAAGATGCTCATATAGTGAAGTCATTTTTGCTTTGGGTTATGTTTAGTGTAAGCCATGGATTTGAAGGAGCTTTCTGAATTGAGCTATGTAATTGAGTAATGTATCAATAAATCTGATCTATCATTGAAAGCAGCATTTTAATAGTATGCTTGGATAGGGGAAAAAACGTTACAGATTATATGGCTGCTTTGTTTCGTAGGGGAAAAAGCAATTATGCAAGTCACAGTCCCTCCGATATAAGTTACTTATCAATGACTCACAGAAACTAGAACATGTCAGTCAGGATCCACTTAGTATACACAGCCACACAGTAATTTGAACAGGGCAAGTTTAACGTAAAGAATTAGTAACTAGGAAAGAAGATTGGAGTAGCAGGGATCAGCTAGTAAGAAGTACCAGGAACTCTAGAAGAATATAGGAATAGCAGATACAAGGAGCAGCCACTACTTATAGGACTGAGATAAGAGCATCCAAGGCAGAGCGCCAGCTCCCCAAGGACTGAGACCCAGGCCTTGTTGGAGACAGCATGGCCCTGGCTCACTGAGTGACAGCGAGGTCTCTGTGGCTCAGCACCAGGAGAACTTGCTGCAAATCCACCCTTTAATGTGCGTGGAGAAGACTCTCACAAACCGGTCTGTCACTGGAGCCACTCTGCTACAAAAGCAACTGAGGGGTTGCTAAGGGAAGCTGGTGCCCATGGGGTGCTGTTGGCTGCCATGCACTGCAGGAATCAGGCACTGGGTACTAGGTAAGCTGTGCACACTGCAGGAGCCAGACGCTAAAGAAGCCACCATACTACAGGAGCCAGGTGCTGGAGAAGCTGTGGTACAGGGACTGGGCACTAGGTAAGCTGCGCACACTGCAGGAGCCAGACACTGGAGAAGCTGCCTACAGCATGGGAATCTGGTCCTGGAGAAGTCACACGTGCTGTAGAAGGCTGGTGCTAGACAGTGAAAAGACCCAGGTACTGGAGAAGCTCCCCGTGCTGGAGAAGCAAGCCACCCATGCTGGAGAAGCCCACCAGGCTGCAGGAACCCACCTACTGAGCACACTGGAACCAGGGGAGAAAGGCCCTTCCCCTACAATGTCTCTTCAGTGCCCTCTGCTGACACAATTTAGCATCATGCCAGCTGGCAAAGGAAAATTATTTAAAGAACCCAGATGTATTTTCACGGATTAGGCAGTGAAGGTTGAATGGGAGCTGAGGGCAATGAATTGATAAGAGTACCCCCTTTAATGTAACCCCTATACTTGACAGTGTTTTTAATCTGTGAGGGGGCTCTCTCTGATATTTGCAGTATAGGCACCTCACCGACTGCTTGTGAACTTCACCCCTACCATCACCTTGAATCCTTGAGAATGTTTACATTCTGATGGTCAACAGGTCTAACTTTTGTATTTATAACGTGCTGGTGAATCCACAGACATGTTTCTCTTCCCTGTTGAAATCATCCCCAAGTGAACCTGTATGTCTACCACTGAGCTTTCTTCTCCTAACCAAGCGTAACCAACAAGTATTAGAAAGAGGAGCCTGAGTGGTGCAAGCAATTTGCAATTGGCTGCTAACCTAAAGGTTGGTGGTTCGAATCCACTCAGCAGCACCATAAAAGAAAGGCCTGGTGACCTGCTTCCATAAAGATTACAGCCAAGAAACCCCTAAGGAGCAGTTCTACTCTGTGACACATGGGGTGGCTGTGAGTCAGAACGGACTTGATGGCAACAGGTTTTTTGTTGTTGTTGTGTGTTTTCTGGTTTAGGATAGACAGTATGATATTGTTACTGTCCTGACTGATTTGTTGGAGTGATCCTGAGTCTCAGAAATGGACCTTCTTCTGACTTCAGCTTTCTTTGGCCTGTAAAAGAGGCCAGGTTGCTTGAGACAGTTTTACACAAGAGATTCAGTGGAGCTGAGAGCTGTTGAGATATTTTCACCTTGAAAGTTCCACAACATAGTTTTAGAAATATGTGGCATTGTATTTTGGAAAATACAATATATAAGATATATTTTATCAGTGAAAATGCTTTGCATGTATAGGTTTGTTTGTTTGTTATGCACAGTCTTTAAGTCCCTGGAGACCTTTATCCCATTCATTTAATTCCAAAGACATAGAAGTTACCATCCAGGTGCTGGGAAAAAGGCAGAACCTTTCTTTGGAATGTGCAGGATGTGGACAGCCCAGGCTCGCTGGATTTATCCTTTCCTGTGCATCACTTAAGCTCAGCCTGTACCTAGTGGTCTTCATCTGTAAACTGAAGTAATGGCAAGGTGGACCAAGAGAACTCCTAGCTCTAAAAAGCTACAGTGATTTAAATTTTTAATTAAGCAACACAGAGGTAAAGTAAGCTTTCAAGTCCATTCCAACTCAACAACATAATAACAATTATGGTGTTGGAGAAGAATATTGAATATACCATGGACTGCCAGAAGAACAAACACATCTGTCTTGGAAAATACAGCCAGAATGCTCCTTGGAAGTGAGGATGGGGAGACTTTGTCTCATGTGCTTTGGACATGTTATCAGGAGGGATCAGTCCCTGGAGAGGGACATCATGCTTGGTAAAGTAGAGGGTCAGCAAAAAAGTGGAAGACCCTCAACGAGATGGATTGACACAGTGGCTGCAACAATGGGCTCAAACATAAATGATTGTGAGGATGGCTAAGGACCGGGCAGTGTTTCGTTCTGTTGTACACAGCAGCATGGGTACCAACCAATTCAATGGCACCTAACAACAACTCAAATTATTTAAAAAAAAAAAAAAAAAAAGTGTGTAAAGCAAGGACAGATTTTATGTATATTTTTTACAGTCAGATAATTGTTCTCTTTATCTTAGCCTCCTGCTTGTAAAGACAAGCGGCAGTTGGTTTTCAAGCCACAACCATCCCACTTGCTGGTTCTTCCACCCTGCCTAGAATCTCCATCCATATCTCTGGAAAATGACTCCCTCTCAGGATACTTTGAAATTAGTTCAGGCTAATTGCTGCTAGATAAGTAGTGTTTAGCAGCTGTTTAAAATACGAAAAGAAGAGAGATGGGTTTATATTGTATCAAAAAGAACTTAGGTTCAAATTAAGGACAATTTTGTTAACTAAGAAGAACTTGGAAAAGTCTAATACTTATCAGGGTTTTATGGAGTCTCCTTGTCTAGCAAAAAAAAAAAATCAGAAATTGCATTCCTTTATCTTTCTGGATATTTTAAGTTTATATCTGACCTCACAAAGATACCATTTTTGTTTTAAGAACATCTCTAAGCTTGGAGGCTAAACCATATCCAAAATAAACTCAGGAGCTCAGGCTGCTAAAGCAGACTAGAACATTTTATTAGACAGAGGATATTTATAGCACTTCCCATTTCAGTGTAAGCTTTAGCTTGAAAGTAGATTAATTTTGGAGTATTGTACTGGGGTTATTTGGGATGAGAATTGCTGAAACATAGAGCTATATTTTGAGTTTATATTCCAGCTCTCTGCAGAAATGAGCTTCTGTTCACAGGAAGCCGACATAATTCAAAAGTTACAATTGCCATGCCTTCAGAGAAAGATTTTCTACTCAAAAAGCAAGGCAATCAGTGCCTAGTTGAGGAGGTGCATTTTGACTCAGCATTGGGCAGTGCCAATTAACCAGGGGTGGGTTAACTAGTAAGCACGGTACACATGGGCTTACAGTAAGCAAGGTACGCATGGACTTAATTATGTTTACTTACTAATCTGTAGTGAACAATTTCACATGGGCTTCACCACATCACTTGCCAACTGCTTTCTGCTTATTGGTGCTTTATCCACTGGTTTTATAGAATGACATCTTTACAAATGGCACTGGAGGCTATCACAGTGTGCGAGAGTCCCAAAATTGAGGCACTTAGCTATAGTAAAATGACTGGCCTACGTCTTAATCTTTCAGTTACTTCTCTAGAAACCATTAATCTTTGCACAGACCTGATCATGCATCTGAAGAAATGTTTTCCCAATAGTTTAGCTAGGAATGTGGAAAGAATATTCGTAAGAGGAGGTCTTGACGCAAGACCCTTATCAAAACTCAGCTGCAGTTAGCCCTTAGGAAATGCTTTGTTTTGATAAAGCTATTTTGACAGAATGATCTCAAAAAGAATGTCTTGTGATTTTCTTGTGACAACCCTGTAAACCTCCCTTTAGGCATGTACTTCTGCAATTTTGAGACTAACCAACCTAGGTAACCCACATATGCCCTTTAGACCAATCATGTTAAGATCCCTGTTTGTAGTTGTCCTGCCTCTTACATTCCTAATTTTGCAACTTCCAGTCAGAAAGTTGTACTTCAAGTTGCTGCTTTTCCAATATAAATATAACTCCGTAACTTCACTACCTTGAAATGCTTAGACTGTGTGTCTCCCCAGTTTGAACTTTCAAGAATCTCCAATAAATCTCTTTACTTTAAACAGTGTACGTGTCCTTACTCTGATATTTCTTGGTGTCATATGTGTGGAATTTGAAGATGCATTATCTTTGGCCACCCCTGAGACACTGAGGACCTGGAACTTTGGTACTGGCATAGGCCCCTTGAGCCCTTCCGCCTCCATGGGATTGTGGGAGTTGTCCTGGGTAAAAAGCCTTTTGAACTGAGCTCTGCTTCCTTGCTTGATGCTCTTTGAGATTTCTTTTGTGTTGTCATTTTCAGTTAACACTGTGAATGTTTTGATGAGTTTGTTGCCAAATTAATTTTGGTGAGGTCATTACTGTGATTTTGTCAGGCCTTATAAACCACATGAAAAATTTGGGCATGGGTTGGCCAGTAAACACTGGTAGGACAGCTGCCAACCACAAAAATGGTCAAAGACTCCCATGACAGGATAAGCCAGATCATGAACCAGGCAAAAGCACTAGGCTGCCTGCTGGCTGCAAGCAAAAATTCACATACCAAAGGTACATGTTGGTTAGAGCAAAACACCAGTCGCAGCCTGCAGCAAAGCTCTAATAGAATTCTAGTAAACTCTGGGAGAATCAAGGTTTCAGCCCATTAAGCTGAACTCACTTTGTTTTCTTAAGGTGCACATTTAGGTTTCAGGATGCATTCAGGTCCCAGTGCATGTTCAGGCTTTATCACACCCCCAGGTTTTATAACATGTGCAATTTACTGTTTTAGTAAGATGAAGAATGCCAGTTTAAGGACTTGGCAGGGCCACCTTCGGGCACCCCAGTCACCCACATGAACAAGTTTTTTCTTTTTTCCTCTCCTGCTTGTTTTTGGACTGCTGGCGTACTTTTACAAAGACAGGTTTTAAAAATCAATGCGCGATATAGGGCTCCTTTGAACTAGACAAACTAGTTTTTTTGTGCAGTCAATTAGAAAAGAAAGGCTCCCGGATCAGGCAACCACAATGGGACATCTATTTTGATTGGTCTATAGAAGCCTATAAAAGGCACTAAGAGAGCAGAATATTCTCTATGCAAGATACTATTTCCAAATTAATAACGAGATAAAAAGAATTAGAATGCCAGATTTCTACTCCTATCCCACGGACCTTGGTCCCTCTGCTCCTCTGCTGGCTGACTCTTCTTTATACCCATCTCTGCCTTTTTGCTCCCCTATTAATACCCTTTCTGACTTCCCTTTTTCCCAAAGAACCTGTCAAAAAAGTTAAGACCCATTCCTGAGATGGCTTTTAAACTCTGTCCTCTGCTGAGGTCAGGAGTCACTACAAAGGAAACTTCAAATGAACCTGGCATGTCCTTTAGTCCTTGAACTCACACCAAACTACATAGTATTGTTAAAGATTTCCCAAATTTGTGTAAAGACGCTTACAAATTTACAAAAGCATTTAAAATCCTTGTGGAAGTATACTAGCCTGGAGCGTCAGACTTATATCAATTAGTTCACATACTAGCCAGCCCTGGAGATACTCAGTTATGGTTAGAACATGCTGACTGGAAGGACCCTCAAGCCAGTCTTGCTTTACACACAGGCATGAGAGCTGAGACCCTGCTTGCCAAAGCCCAAGACGGGGGAAAGAAATTTCTTGATGCTGTTGGTAAGGCACTTCCCCTGTAGTAGACTGGACAAAGATTCAGTCTTGTATATGAAATAAAGAAAAGTTGTCTATGACTACCAAAACCAGTTGTCCCAAGATTTCTTAGCATTCTGGTTTGGACCCACTGACCCCAGGGGCTTCAGGGGCTTTTAGTGTTGTGCTTCTGTCTGGCCTTAAATCTGCACTTTCAGCCTTAATAAAGGGGCAACACCTGGATTGGAAGGCAGCTCTGATTGCCAAGCTAATCTAGCTCACAAACTTTCTCAAATAATGGAGACTCGACAAACCCCCAAGGCAAATAAGCTAATGGCCCTACAATTACAACAATTGCAGTCTCTTAACCAAAGAAATTTAAGCCCTTTAGTGGTACTAAACCTGGCACTTGCCATTACTATAAAATAACTGGACATTTTAGGAAAGATTGGATATAATTAAAAATTAAGTTGAATGATGATCTGCCATCAGACAGGGCCCAACCTGAACAGAAACGAAGAGGCTCTGTGGACAGCGGCTTTTCTGGTGGTGGCTCTAAATCCTCACGGAGAAACAAATTTCTGAGTAAATGGAGAACATTGTAAATTTTTTATTAATATTAGTGTCACCCTGTCAGCAATAAACCCCACACATTTACAGAAGCCCCTGCCCCAGAGTGACTAGATTTCCCAAGTTGTGGGGATAGCCAATCTAGTGTATACAGTAACTTGCTCCCAACCAGTCCCTATTTCTTTCCCCTAGTGAAGACATGCACCCATTTTTACTTAGCCCTGATACCCCAGTTAACCTACTGGGGCGAGATCTTCTATCTAAATAGAATTGCCATTTCAATTTACTGAAGAAGGAGAAATTTTGTTGAATTTACCAGACACCCATAAGTAAACAGATATTGAATCAGAAAACATTCAAGATAAGGAGGAGGATCTTTGTTACCTGCAGGCACTTAAACTGCCTCTGCGGGAATGTAGTCTTTCTGCTTCCTCTATTCCTTTACACTGCCTTTCCTCTGTACCAGAAACTTTATGGGCCACTACCTCTACGCGTGTTCGCCGGGTACTATCAGCAGATCCAATTGAGATCCAAGTTGATACCTCCAAGACTTTACCAGAAATTTCCTAATATCCATTGAAACAAGAAGCCAAAGAAGGACTTGCCCCCATTATCGAAGATTTTCTTGCTAAAATATTAATTATTCTTTGCACTAGCCCTTGCAATATCCTGTTTTTCTTGACAAGAAGCCAAATAATTGAGACTTGAGATGTGTGTAGGACCTATGGGCTACAATCGCATTGTCATACCTAGGTTCCCTGCAGTTCTCAGTCCTCATTTACTTCTTTCCAATGTCCCTCCCAGAGCCACTCACGTGACCATCATAGACATTTGCAATGCTTTTTTTTTTTTTTTTAGCATTTCTGTATACCCGGGTAGTCAATATTTATTTGCCATTAGTTGGTGGCTGTTTTTGTTGTTGTTGTTGTTAAGTGCCATCAAGTCAGTTCTGACTCATAGCAACCCTATGCACAGCAGAATGAAACACTGTCTCGTCCCACGCCATCCTTACAGTTGTTACTTGGTAGGACCAACAATTTACTTCAACTGTGATGCCCCAAGGATTCACTGAGTCTCCTACTTACTTTTTCCAAATTTTACATGCAGATTTATAGCCATTACAGTTTACAGACTCAGCTTCACTGAGCCCTCTACTTACTACCCCAAAATTTATATGCAGATTTACAGCCATTATAGTTTACCTGAGGGTCCACCTTATTACAGTATGTCAATGATTTACTCATGTGTTCCTGTTCACAGGTAGCATATCTTGAAGACAGCCTCCTGCTGTCAAAACACTTAGCTACTGGTGGACATAAAACTTCTAAAGAGAAAATACACCTAACTCAATCTTTGGTCAAATACATAGGGCATATAATCTCAGCTAAGGGAGTCTCAAGGAGCTCTGGTTGCATGATGATTAAGCACTCAGCTACTAACCAAAAGGTTGGCAATTCAAACCCACCAGCAGGAGAAAAGACCTGACAATCTGTTCCTGTAAAGATTACAGCCAAGAAAACCATATGGGGGCAGTTCTACTGTGTCCTATAGGGTCACTATTTGTCAGAATTGGCAGCACACAACAACAACAACAAAGGGAGTATCAATTAATCCTAAAAGAAAGGAAGCCATCTTGACTTTTCCTATCCCTGCCATAAAGAAATGATTAAGAAGATTTTTTAGGACTTTGTGGGTACTACAGAGTCTGGATGGAAACCCTGGTGGTGTAGTGGTTAAGTGCTACGGTTGCTAACCAAAAGGTCGGCAGTTCGAATCTGCCAGGCGCTCCTTGGAAACTCTATGGGACAGTTCTACTCTGTCCTATAGGGTTACTATGAGTCGGAATCGACTTGACAGCAGTGGGGTTTTTTTGGTTTACAGGGTCTGGATACAGAATTTTTCTTTACTCACTCAACCTTTATATCAGCGTTTAAAATCTTCTAAGTCTGACCCTTTCTAACTTTCAAAAGAAGGCTGAGATGGTATATAAAAGTTAAAAGGGACCTGTTGGTTATTACAGTTTATAATTAGACTCAGTTGCCAGGGGATACCCTCCTTGCTTCTGGGTGGTTGCAATTACAGCTAAATTAATAGAAACCACATCAGACATAGTTTTAGGGAATTCTATTGATGTTTATGTTCCCCATGCAATTTCTGCCATTTTAAATTCAACCTTAACGCAACACCTTTCAGCTACCTAGCTCACTTCATATGAAGTTCTCCTTTTAGCTGCCCATAATGTTAGACTGGATACCATAGCTTCATTAAACCCAAGTACCCTTTTACTCCTCTGGATAATAATGATTACCCCTTCACATGATTGACTAGATTTAACTGAACAACTTTTATCTCCCAGGAAAGACTTGAAAGAAACTCCTTTATTTAATGCTGATTTAATCTTATTTGTGGTTGGGTTCTACCTAAGACGTAATCCCACCAGTCCTCATTACCAGGGAAGCTATGCCATCACCACGTCCACGTCTATAGGCATCCTCAAAAGTGATGCCCTCCCTAAAGTCACCTGCTCAACAGGCTGAACTGATCAAATTCATGAGGGCTTGTAAATTAGCTTCTGGACAGACAGTGATTTCATCTATTGGAAATGACACCAATGAAGCACTCTCTGGAACCTTGCTGGAAAGGACCTTACCTAGTGCTTCTCACCAAACCTCGTGTTGCCAAATTAGAGAGAGTGGACTCTTGGGTTCACCTCTCACAACCAAAGGCCAAAGAACCTGTCTGGATTTGGAAATCCAATGGAGACTTATGGATTTCTCTCAAATACCATGGTGACCAGAAGTAGATGATCATGAAGATAGATAGCTTGTCCCAAGATCACGGAACAAGACCACATGCAAGTTCTTGAAATAAATGGCCTTTATTTAATACTAATAGCTCTTGAAATTGGGTTAATTGTTTTTCAGCTTAAATGTATTGATTAGAAGGATCAATTCATGCAGACTGTTGAAATTTTTGGGTTTTGCTTCATAATCACAAGTATTCTTATGCTAATCGCTATACTGCATTAATGTGGTATTATTCCCTATTTTAATATTCTCTTTTCCCATGCAAAAACTAGAAATAATTGCTCTTTGTTTTATATTGATTGCCTTTGTAGTTACCATATTCTATCAGCTGGGATTTACTAATTGTTATTTCCATGCAAATAACTGAAAGAGGAACTTGCTTCATTTATAGCTATTATCTTTATGATATTTGCTTTATTATATCACTTTTGGTTAGTATTTTGCTCTATGAAGCTTTTCTTAAATATTCTCTTGCTGTATACTGTGATACCCATTAACTCCTGGAAAAACAAATGCCTTTATTAGGTTGGCCCAATCAGTAGCTAGCACTGCTAATCTGATTGATGGATTTGTCACCCTTCCCCACAAATTGTGCATGACAGATCAGGTCCTTTGGCTTCAGCTCAGTGCCTCCTGTAGTCATTAATTTTAATATCACCTTTAGATAAGCTATATGTGATAGACTGTGGCATCTGCCTAGACTGTTGGCTCATCCTCAGGTTCCTTGTTTTAACTTGCATTTCATCAAACCTATAAATTTCTCTAAAGCTGCTTGAATACTGCTGAAGATTGTCCCCATGAGTATTTAGTTTCATATACAAAATTCCCAAGATTCTGGGTGAGTCTTCTTGCTGCTAATGTAAACAGCGGTATAGCTTTCTTAAACCCCTAATCTGGAAACCAGTTTTTTAGAATTTTGACATTTACCAATTTGTAACAACTCTTTAGCTAATGGTTGCCTCAAGCAAGTTAATCAAACCATTCCCTCTGCCCACCATTGACCACTATCAGAAAAAGTATGATCTGTGCTCCTTACAGACACATGGTCTTATGTGGAGGATCAAAGTACCCATATATTGATAATGCTTAACCCAGGGAATGAACCTCATGCTTGGGCCTTGCCCTGTCCAGATGGATGGAACATGACAGGCCAATGCACTCTAGGTCATTTGAGTCCCTCTTGAAATATACCTCTATAATGAAAGCACACATTGGACTAATGACCTGAGACTCTTCACCCATCTTAAATGAGACACTGACCCAGCAGATCCTTTAGGATGGGCTGACCAAATGAAATATAGCAGAACAATCCAGCTTAGGGTGAGTATTTTTCCAAGCGCTTTTTCCCTGGGCCAGCATAATAGATCTTGAAAAGGCTGTCCAGAACCTATCTGCTACCATGGCTAAGATTGCTGACAATATTGCAGACAAGATGGAAAAATAACAGCAGTCGTTAAATTCTCTTGTTAAAATGCTATTAGACAACAGAATAGCCCTTGACTTTATCCTTGCCCAGCAAGTTGAGGTCTGCGCCATTGCCTATACCTCTTGCTGTACTTGGATAAACACCACCGGAGAAGTAGAACAAGACATCCTAAAAATCCATGAACAAGCTACTTGGCTACATTCTGTTTCTCTCATGCTTGATTTCTTCTTTTTGGACATTTTTAGTTGGCTTCCTGAAGGCATCAGGTCTTGGTTATGCAAAATTCTGCAGGCTGGAATCCTCTTATTGATTATTATCTTAATAATACTAAGTTTGATTAAATTCTGTCTAAAATATATAATTAATGCCTTTAATTCCACAACCAATGGTATGCTATGAACAATATTATGTATATAGACAAGACCTACTCTCCAGATGGTCTCGAATTTTCACCTTAGATCAGCCCTTTGAATCAGTCAAGTTCTTCCTCCTAATGTGGTCTAGTTCCACCTTAACCCACCATAAAGCTCAAAGAAGCTAAAACTATAGCTTGGTGAAGACGTTCAGTGGTGCTCAGTTACACAAAGCAGGTAGTGTCTGGGGTCTTAAAACCTTACCAAGGTAAGCCACCTATAAAGGACCCAATCTCAAAGCCCATGCAGAAGACAGTATTTTTTAGAAAATGATCAAAGAATTTCATGGAAATTTTTTATCAAAAGGTTGCAATGTGTCAGAGCCCCAAAACTGAGGCACTTAGCTATAGTACAATGACTGGCCTATGCCTGAGCCCTGACTCCATCTTAGTCTTTCACTTACTTGTCTAGTAACCATTAACCTTTGTGTAGACCTAATCATGTATCTGAGGAAATGTTTTTCCCAGTGGTTAAGCTAAGAATGCGGAAAGAATGTTTCTAAGAGGGGGTTTTAACACAAGACCCTTATCAAAATTCAGCTGTAATTAATCCTTAGGAAACGCTTTGTTTAAAAAAAGCTATTTTAACAGAATAATCTCAGAAAGAATGTCTTGTGATTTCCTCATGACCATCTTGTAAACCCCCTTTAGTCACGTACTTCTGTAACTTAGAAGACTAACCAATCTAGGTAACCGACATATACACTTCAGATCAATCACGTGAAGATCCCTGCTCAGAGCTGTCCCACCTCTTACTTTCCTAATTGTGTACCTTCCAATCAGAGAATCATACCTGAAGTTCCTGATTTTCCAAAGTAAATATACTTCTGTAACTTCACTACCTTGGAGCGCTTAGTTTCACTTTGTTGACTACGCATCTCCCCTGTATGAACTGTCTTGAATTTCTCACAAATCTCTTTACTTTTATTTTAAACAGAGTACACATTGTTGCTCTTTGACAATAGGAAACCATTACTCCCGGAGTACACGCGGGCAGTGTAGTATTAACAATCATCGTGGAGAGTGTGGTGTGATTGCCAGTTTTCAGTTTGTGTAATTCTAAAACAATCCCATTAATCTCAGTAAAATCTCATTTATTACCAAAGTGAGAGATAAGAAGACACAGAATTTCACCAGAGGGTAATTCCTATTGTTCTAAGAGTAATTAGCATTAAATTCACCAAAATTAAAGTTCAGAACAGAAATCCAGACCATCATAGACAAATGGAGGAAGCACTGGTAAATATGTTCTTAAAATAAGCAGATTTTGAGACGTTGGCAACCCACTTAGGCAATCAAATGAAATAAGTATAGTAGGTTCAGCATCAAAAAAGTTTCCCAGGTTACCCTTTTTTGTGTGCTCTCTTGAGTGTAATTACCAAAGCATCAACATTGCACCTGGAAGGTTGTTAGAAATGCTAAAGCAAGTCCCCATGCAGACCTATGTATCAGAATCTGCATTTTAATAAGATCCGCAGGTGATTTGCATTCACATTCAAGTTTAAGAAGCACTGCCTCCAACTCTGGCCAAATGCCTGTTTCTGTAAAGTTTTATTAGTCTTGCTTTTTCATTTAGGAATTATTATGGCTGCTATTGCACTACAATGGCGGAGATCAGTCATTGTGGCAGAAACTGTATGGCCTGCAAAGCCTAAAATATTTACTATTAGGCCTTGTACTGAAAAAGTTTGCCAACCCCTGTGAGACTAGAACATCACTTTCCTGCTTTGTTGGGGTAGGAAGGAACCTGCCTTTATTAAGAATGTGCAGTAGTATAGAATTTTATATGTTAGTTTTTTACTTCGAATTTTCCTAACAATCATTTTGCAGATAAGGGCAAACAATTTGCTCAGGATCCTGTACCTAGTTAGTGGTGGAGTCAGAACTCAAATCTGGGTCTGATTGCAGAGACAGTAAGCGTTCCATGACATCATGACTTGCTCCATAGGAAGTTGGGAATTTTTGCTTGTTCAGTGGTTAACTAGCCTTGGAAACAGCACTCATGCTGCCCAGACTCATATGTGGTGGAATTGAATCAAAAAATTCAATTGAGGCGTAACTAAGGCACGGCACGTAGGGCGTGTGCCCTGGGTGCTGCTCATGAGCAGTTTCTATTGGTCATCCCAGTTTCCATTGCCAGCTGTTAGAGATCATTCAGCAATTTAAAACTAATTGCCGTTGGTGCTGTTTTCCTTAGATAGGCCCTTGATGCTGAGAAATCTCACTGCCATGCAGATCAGTATGTGCCAAGCGTGCTTGAGAAACCAGATTAAGAACAATAAGTGTGCTTGGCGGGCCTATGGACTCAGAGCTCCACCAGTCTCTGCACAGACTTCCCTAGGCATCGGCAGTGGCCTAGGTCCTCCCTTTCCCAGTCCAGTTAAGCACTCAATGACTGTCCACAAGATTGGTGGTTTAAACACAACCAGAGGCTCTTCAGAAGACAAGCCCTGACAATCTGCATCCAAAAGGTCACAGGTTTGAAAACCCTATGTAGCAGTTGTACTTTGACACACATGAAGTCACCATGAGTTGGAATCAACTCAACAGAGACTAACAACGACAATGACTGGAGATTTAGGAGTTCCCAAGTGGGGCCAACAGTTAAGGCATTTGGCTGCTAACTGAGAGGCTGGAGATCCTAGTCCACCCAAAGACACCTTGGAAGAAAGTCCTAATGATCTCCTGAAAAATCAGCTGTTGAAAACCCTATGGAACGCAGTTCTGCCCTGACACACACGGAGATTTCATGAGTTGGAAACTGGTTACTAGACTGGAGACTTAAAGCCTATTGCACCCATAAGTTCCCCATTTTCAAATTCTAATGATTTATTTTGATACCAGCTTTGCGTTCAAAGACAGGTCCCCAATCCTGTAAGAAGTGTCATACTTACACATGTACTGGATGTAGATTAGTCCATATGGTCCCTGACCTCCAGAAATTGGCAGTGCAGTAAGTTGAAAATAGAAAGAGTGGTGTTTAAAATGGGAAGCAGTGAACACTGTCTGTCAAACTAGACCTGAATCTGCCTGGATGACTACAGATGCATGCACAGCTAGAAGAAGCTTTGTCTTAACACCTTGATCCAAAGAACTTTCTTTCGTAGTTCTTTATTCTTTTCTTTGTTTAGCCATTTTATGTCACTTAATCTAAACATAACTTCTAGGTCTATAAGCACTACCTCCTTTCCCTTTTCTTTCTTCTCTACCTTCTTTTCATCTTTTAAAAATATTTTAAGTGGAGGGAAAGGGATTAAAATGGCTTGATAATTTTTGCATCATAGAGCAAATTATGGAGAACCAATTTGGCTCTTTAGGTTATCTTATTTTCTAAGTTAAGTGTATGCTATTGAATTCCATAGGCCACATTTTATACTTTTTTCAATCTCTTAAAATGTCCTGGGTGCATAGTGTCGTGCATATAGTCTCTTTCCCTTTTACAAACCCTGGGTTTTAAGTAATACCACTACCAAGGGCAGCAGCCAATTTGTATAGTTCTTACATTGTTCTCTTACTTTCTGAAAGTAACTCTCACCTTCCTTCCAAGATTACAAAGCCCTCAAAGATGAGTGTTTTACTAATATTTTTTGCACACTCCCCCTTTAATACTTTGTTGGGTCCAAAATAAAATTCAACAAGTGATTCTTGGTTGAGAGCACAGGACCCTGTGCAACTGTAGATTTATGGCACCTAACACAGTGCCCTTTATAAAATGAGCACTGAAGAAATGTTTGTAAAGTTATGTCTTTGGGGAAAAAAAGTTTTAAAAACCATAATATAAAAAAACCCAAAAAGACCTAAAACTTCACTACAGGTAATGTAGCCTTTGTAAAGAAAATGGCCCATAGGACAGGCCTTCCATCCCTGATGGTGGTACAGAGTACATTTGTTGGTTGTCCATCGTTTAACCAACACACACTTGCCCTGCTGCTCTTTGGAGAGCCTGTTGGATCAAACAACTTATTAGCATTTATGAATATGTATTGTTTGTTAGCAACCAATATAAAAAAGGACTTATCTCAAACAACATTGACATTGACTCAGGCTCACAACTTTATCCAGATACCAAAAGCTCTGGGTAGCCAGATGGTAGTCTGATCTTAAGGTTGGAAAAAAAAAAAAAATGATGGACTTTGATTTCCATGTATCTTTTTGCCTGAGAGTCAGTAGAGGGCTTTGCAGAAGATTTCCCTGTGAAGAAAGAGCTAGATAGGAAAAACAACACAACACGGCTATATATTCCAATATTAGAAGTAGCAGCAAGTATGCTGTTTTGAATATTTAGCATCTACCACAAATGAGGGTCAAATCCTTACATTCAGCATTGAAGACATTTATTAAAGGACAGATTATTGCAAGGGCATGTAGAATGTAAAATAAATAGGCATAGCCCCTGTTTTTGGAAATTAGTCTAGTAAAGATCATTTATTTACTACATTCAATGAATATTTATTGAGTGCCTACAATGTTGGCAGTCTCCTAGAAGTTAGGGATGCAATACAGACCAAAACGAACACAAGTTCCTGATCACAGAAGGCTGATATTTTAGCAGAGAGAGACAATAAGCAATAAGTAAAATGTAGAGTGTGCTAGAGAGTGCTGAGTGGTAAAGGGAGGCTTTGGGGAAGGGTTAGAAGTTAGAGTTATGGTGCAGGGAAGGCCTTCCTGAGAACGTCCATGTCTGGAGCCTACCATCTACAACCTTATTGTGCAGATGACCATGTGGGAATGGGTAGGCACTGAGCCTACCTAGTCTACAGATATGACAACAGAGAAAGAACAGTTCAGAACAGAGGGCACTCCCTCAGACATTGGCACTATATGCTAGTGTCAGCCAGGGTGTTAGCCAAGGAGCCAGTGCCATTGTCAGGCAGGCGTTTTATTATGATGTTGTCATACAAGAAATGAGGTTGGAGCTGCTCCTTGCAGAAGAGAAGGCTAATGTAATCTGACCACATTGTTGAGTTTCTCCAGAATAATAATTTTCTCAGGACAAACAGGTGCCCTTTACATGATTTGAAACTCCTCAAACGGCAGCAAAGTAAGTGCAGGGAAGTCCGCTCCCGTGCCCCACTGTGGTCTTGGGGGAGCTAAAAGGACTTGGACTTGGGCTAGTCCCATGCCTCCTGTTGGGGGATGGCTGTAGTATGGGGCATGCCAGAGCATGTAAGCCAGAAGAGAATAAATGATACAAATAATAAGAACAAATTGTTATACCAGGTGCTCTCAATTGCCATGCCACAAAGCCAAACAAGGCCACAAAGTTCATTCTCCTTTTACAGCAAAATGTTGATCTCCGTTGTCAACTGGTACCAGCTGGTTGTCATTCCAGTTTCCTATTGCTGTGAGGCACATATGGTTGTGTGGCTAAAGCCAAAAAAACCAAACCCAGTGCTGTCGAGTCGATTCCAACTCATAGCGACCCCGTAGGACAGAGTAGAACTTCCTCATAGAGTTTCCAAGAAGCGCCTGACAGATTCAAACTGCCAACCCTTTGGTTAGCAGCCTTAGCACTTAACTGCTACGTCACTGGGGTTGTGTGGCTAGGACCCTACAAATCATCCACTAAGTTCATTTTTATTAGTAGCTTCTGTTTAATTGGAAACCCTGGTGCCGTAGTGGTTAAGTGCTACCGCTGCTAACCAAAGGGTCGGCAGTTTGAATCCCCCAGGCGCTCCTTGGAAACTCTATGGGGGCAGTTCTACTCTGTCCTATAGGGTCGCTATGAGTCGTAATTGACTTGACGGCACTGGGTTTGGTGTTTTTGGTTTTCTGTTTAATTAACGGGTACACCATGCTCTGTCAAGCAGCATCTGTGCATTTGAGTCACCCCTAGCCACTCCACGACTGATAGATGTAATCTTTGTGCTTCAGGGAAAAAAAGTTGAGGGCATACTGGCTCCAAAAGCCAAGGAGGTAATACCTAACAGCTGGAACACTGCTGTGCCAAGTCCTCTAAACATGAGACTCTCACTACAGAGGCAACTAGTAGGTGATGACTTGAGTGCCTTAACTCTTTAAAGATAGGAAGTTTCATTCATTGGACCAGATGCCTAACAGATATAAATTGATTTAAAATATTGATATTAGATATTGAATTATATAGAGCGAACTATCGTTTTTCATTATTTAGGAAGTATGTAATGCAAGATATTTGGAATCCATGAGGTGCACTGAGAAAGAAAAGAGCAAGATTGGTATACATTTTTAAGCTTTTGCCCCCATTCAATTTTCTTATTTGAGGTAAAAATCTAAGTTAGAACTATTCTCTTATAGCATCTTTTGCCTGAGTTGGTCTCTGTAAAACTTCCAAAGTAGCGTTTTCCCCATTGCCTGATGAGATAGGCAATAGATTTAAAAATTTTTTTTTAGAAAGAATCCATATAAGGCAATAAGACAAAGAAAATACTTATTAATAATTAATTTTACAAGAAAACAAATAATCCAATTTAAAAAATGGCAAAATATATGACCAGAAACTTCCTCAAAGAATATAATAATAGCAAATAAGTATATGAAACAGTCATCATCATTTGTCATTAGGTAAATTCCAATTAAAACCACAGTGAGATACCACTACATACTTATTAAAGTTGTTAAAAGCATGAAAACTGACAATAAGAAATGCTGATGAGGATGTGGAGCAACAAGAACTCCCGTTTATTGTCGGTGGAAAAGCAAAATGGTACAGCCACTTGGGAAGACAGTCTGGCAGTTTTTTTTTTTTTTTTTTTTACAGTTAAACATATAGCCCAAGAATCCCACTCCTAGTTATTTACCCAAGTGAACTGAAAACTTTTGTTTACACAAAAACCTGTACATGTATATTTATAGTAGCTTGACTCGTAATTGATAAAAACAGAAAGCAACCAAAGTGTCTTTTAATGGATCATATAATAGAATACTATTCAGCAATAAAAAGTAATAAACTAAATGATTTATGCAACAACATGGAATCTTAAATGCAAGTTGCTGTGTGAAAGAAGACAGGACCAAAAGGCTGCGTAGTGTATAATTCCATTTATATGACATTATAAGAAAGGGAAAACTGTAGGAATGGAAAACAGACCAGTGGATCATGAAAGAATGAGAGAAAGAAAGGGGTTGACGATAAAGCAGCCACACAGGGGAAATTTTAGGATGACGGAACTATTCTGTATGGTCCTGTGGTGGTGGATCCATGACCCCATGGATTTGTTAATATCCATTGGAGTGTACGCTATAAGACTGAACCTTTTAAAACCCAGCCAGGATTGCAGAGGATCCCAGGAAGGATTGAAAACTGTGACAAGTGAATCTAACTGTATTACAAATGTTTTGCATAATGGAGGGGTGGGGGAAAAGACTCAAGTATCCTTGGAAAAATGATGTTTTAACTGAATACTGTAAAACAAAAGGCAAAAATAACTGTGTTAACGTTAGTGTGGTTGGTAAATTTATTTTTCATGGGGATGTGGGCTAGCAATTCTGAAACTAATGTACATGTGTACTAGGGTTGAACAACTAGGTAAATACATTGCAGATAATGGGAGCCAGGTTTTTCACTGCCAGGTTACAAATAAGAAAGAGATGGAGAGACTAAAATGAAACTTGTGATGCTGGATTAGAATCATCAAAAGCAGTGTGAACTCGTATATTTTAAAACATTTACAGATAGATAAATATTGAAATAAATAGAAACATGTGTTTATACACTGGTTGAAATACACAGGTATTTCCTTGCTCTGTCTGCTGAGAGGGCTTCGATATCCCAGTAGCAATGAGCACACCCAGTGCCCAGATCTTGGTTTCTAAACACTATTCTCAAGTAAAAGAAACATTGCTTGGACCTGTGCCATCCACATAATCATTGGTATGTTTGAGCCCATTGCTGCAGTTATTGTGCCAATCCATCTCATTGAAAGGTTTCTCTCATTTTCATTGGTCCTCTACTTCACCAAATATAACGCCCTTTTCTGGCAATTGGTCTCTCTGATGACATGTACAAAGTAAATTTGTTGAAGTCTCACCATCCTCACTTCCAAGGAAACATTCTTTTTTTAAAAAAATAATTTTTATTGTGCTTTAAGTGAAAGTTTACAAATCAAGTCCGTCTCTCATACAAAAACCCATATACACCTTGCTACACACTCCCAATTACTCTCCCCCTAATGAGACAGCCTGCTCTCTCCCTCCACTCTTTTCTCATGTCCTTTTCACCAGCTTCTAACCACCTCCACCCTCTCATCTCCCCTCCAGCAGGAGAGGCCAACCTAGTCTCAAGTGTCCACCTGGTCCAAGAAGCTCGCTCCTCACCAGCATCCCTCTCTAACCCATCGTCCAGTCCAATCCATGTCTGAAGAGCTGGCTTTGGGAATGGTTCCTGTGCTGGGCCAACAGAAGGTCTGGGGGCCATGACCACCAGGGTCCTTCTGGTCTCAGTCAGACCATTAAGTCTAGTCTTATGAGAATTTGGGGTCTGCACCCCACTGCTCTCCTGCTCCCTCAGGGGCTCTCTGTTGTGTTCCCTGTCAGGGCAGTCATCGGTTGTAGCCGGGCACCATCTAGTTCTTCTGGTCTCAGGATGATGTAGTCTCTGGTTCATGTGGCCCTTTCTGTCTCTTGGGCTCGTAATCACCTTATGTCCTTGGTGTTCTTCATTCTCCTTTGATCCAGGTGGGTTGAGACCAATTGATGCATCTTAGATGGCTGCTTGCTAGAGTTTAAGACCCAGACGCCACTCTTCAAAGTGGGATGCAGAATGTTTTGTTAATAGATTTTATTATGCCAATTGACTTAGATGTTCCCTGAAACCATGGTCCCCAGACCCCTGCCCCTGCTGCATTGGCCTTGGAAGCATTCAATTTATTCAGGAAACATCTTTGCTTTTGGTTTAGCCCAATTGTGCTGACCTCCCCTTCACCTAAAGTAGCTCTTATCTACTACCTAATGAGTGAATACCCCTGTCCCACTCTACCTCCCTCCCCCCTCTTGTAACCACAAAAGAATGTTTTCTTCTCAGTTTAAACTATTTCTCAAGTTCTTGCAATAGTGGTCTTATACAATATTTGTCCTTTTGCTACTAATTTCACTCAGCATAATGCCTTCCATGTTCCTCCATGTTATGAAATGTTTCAGATTCCTCACTGTTCTTTATCGATGCATAGTATTCCATTTTGTGAATATACCATAATTTATTTATCCATTCATCCATTGATGGGCACCTTGGTTGCTTCCATCTTTTTGCTATTGTAAACAGCGCTGCAGTGAGCATGGGTGTGCATATATCTGTTCGTGTAAAGGCTTTTATTTCTCTAGGATATAATCCAAGGAGTGGGATTGCTGGATCGTATGGTAGTTCTATTTCTAACTATTTAAAACTATTTAAGGAAGCGCCAAATCATTTTCCAAAGTGGTTGTATCATTTGACATTCCCACCAGCAGTGTAGAAGTGTTCCAATCTCTCCACAGCTTCTCTAACATTTATTATTTTGTGTTTTTTGGATTAATGCCAGCCTTGTTGGAGTGAGATGAAATCTCATTGTAGTTTTAATCTGCATTTCTCTAATGGCTAATGATCGTGAACATTTCCTCATATATCTGTTAGCTACCTGAATGTCTTCTTTACTGAAGTGTCTACTCATACCTTTTGCCCATTTTTTAATTGGGTTATTTGTCTTTTTGTAGTTGAGTTTTTGCAGTATCATGTAGATTTTAGAGATCAGGCGCTGATCAGAAATGTCATGGCTAAAAACTTTTTCCCAGTCTGTAGGTAGTCTTTTTACTCTTTTGGTGAAGTCTTTGGATGAGCATAAGTGTTTGATTTTTAGGAGCTCCCAGTTATCTAGTTTTTCTTCTACATTCTTTACAATGTTTTCTATACTGTTTATGCCACGTATTATGGCTCTTAACATTGTCCCTATTTTTTCTTCCATGATCTTTATCATTTTAGATTTTATGTTTAGGTCTTTGATCCATTTTGAGTTAATTTTTGTGCATGGAGTGAGGTATGGGTCTTGTTTCATTTATTTGCAGATGAATGTCCAGTTATGCCAGCACCATGTGTTAAAAAGACTGTCTTTTTCCCCATTTAAGTGTTTTGGGGCCTTTGTCAAATATCAACTGCTCATATGTGGACGGATTTATGTCTGGATTCTCAATTCTGTTCCATTGGTTCATGTATCTATTGTTGTACCAGTACCAGGCTGTTTTGACTACTGTGGCAGTATAATAGGTTTTAAAATCAGGTAAAGGCCTCCCACTTTGTTCTTCTTTTTCAATAATGCTTTATTTATCTGGGGCCTCTTTCCCTTCCATATGAAATTGGTGATTTGTTTCTCCATCTCATTAAAGAATGTTCTTGGGATTTGGATTGGAATTGCATTAAATGTATAGATCGCTTTTGGTAGAATAGACATTTTTATAATGTTAAGTCTTCTTATCCATGAGCAAGGTATGTTCTTCCACTTATGTAAATCTCTTTTGGTTTCTTGCAGAAGTGTACTGTAGTTTTCTTTGTATAAGTCTTTTACATCTCTGGTAAGATTTATTCCTAAGTATTTTATCTTCTTGGGGGGTACTATAAATGGCATTGATTTGGTGATTTCCTCTTTGATATTCTTTTTGTTGGTGTAGAGGAATCCAACTGATTTTTGTATGTTTACCTTGTATCCCCATACTCTGTCAAACTCTTCTATTAGTTTCAGTAGTTTTCTTGAGGATTCCTTAGGGTTTTCTGTGTATAAGATCATGTCATCTGCAAATAGAGATACTTTAACTTCTTCCTTGCCAATCTGGATGCCCTTTATTTCTTTATCTAGCCTAATTGCTCTGGCTAGGACTTCCAGCACAATGTTGAATAAGAGTGGTGATAATGGGCATCTTTGTCTGGTCCCTGATCCCAGTGGGAATGTTTTCAGGCTCTCTCCATTTAGGATAATGTTGGTTGTTGGCTTTGTATAAATGCCTTTTATTATGTTGAGGAATTTTCCTTCTATCCCTGTTTTGCTGAGAGTTTTTGTCATGAATGAGAGTTGAACTTTGTTAAATGCCTTTTCTGCATCAATTGATAAAATCATGTGATTCTTGTCTTTTGTTTTATTTATGTGGTGGATTACATTAATTGTTTTTCTAATGTTGAACCAACCCTGCATACCCGAAATGAATCCTATTTGGTCATGGTGAATTATTTTTTTGATATGTTGTTGAATTCTATTGGCTAGAATTTTGTTGAATTTTTGCATCTACATTCATGAGGGATATCCAAGGAAACATTCTTGTTGTACTTCTTCTAAGGCTGATTTATTCGTTCTTTTGACAGTCCATGGTATATTCAATATTCTTCTCTGATACCACATTTCCAATGCATCTACTGTGACCCCAAACTACATGGGTTATGTAGTAATTTCTCCAAGTTGTCTTAAAGTCCAACTTTCTGTACTTGAAGTGAAAGAAGAAGAGCCCATCACCCTTTCCCTGTGGTAGGGTGCTACTCACAGCACACCAACAGTCCTTTTCTGAAATCCTCCTTCAAAAGTCCATCTCTAATCTCTGACTCTTAGCCCTTTGATACTCTCAATATGGGTCATAGATTTAAGAGTTATTAAGACACTTCTTAACCACCTACTATGGAAGTAGTGATACCCCAGTAGCAATGATAAGAATAAAAATTTTTCATTTTGATCTAGCACCTCACATACCCCAACCAAAATTTTCGTTTTATTGTCCTGTTATCTATAAATGCTTTTCTTTCCTGCTTTGGTTACTTTTGACATGCCTCTCAAGTTCTGTTTATTCACAGAACAATTAGCGTGCTTACGTCCAGAGTATTAAGAATGCTAGATTAGTGTGGCCCTTTTGTTGTTACAAATAGAAATTCTGCCCTTCTGAAGGTGGAGTAAGTCAATGATAATGTCACGTGAAGGAAGAGCATAAAATGTGAGAGAAAATCTGCAAAGAACGATGAGACTATGTCCCAGCTTAAATTTTGGCTTTTATATATTTGGCACATGCACCAATAGTAACATGGCCCTTTGCTCTGATCTCCACCCATGCTGAGTCATGCCAAGAACTTTTCCAGGGGTAGCAACGCTTAAAGACCAATTGGGAAAGCTGTTCAGTGGAGTCCAGCGCACTGTTCACTTGAGAGGAAAATCACATTTTCTTTCAGTCCTCGAGCAATTGCAAAGGTGGAACATTAACCTCCTGCATCCTTCTGGAAGTAAATCTAAGTAAGACCCTGTATGGTGAATGTGAGTCTACATCATCAAAAACACATAGGTCAGCATTTTTCCCCAGCATTTCTTTCACAGTCGTTTTGTCCACTATACATTTTATTATTTTGATGGTTATTGAAGGATCTCCTGCACTATGTGGGAAGTGTGAAAAATAGCAGCCAAACATTGAGTATAATTTTTTAAATAATATAATTAAAGATTCACTTTATTATTCTGTATGTTATTGTATACATTCTTTATTACAAAAATATATGAAGGAGTTTTATACCATGGGGGCATATCTCAGGCTATTTCTCCTTAGATTTTTTTCCCTAAGGGACATTATTAAGAAGTTGTGTGACTTTCAGGAGAGAATGGATAGATTGTATGATGTAGCCTTAAGCTTCCTCCACTTGCCACTCTTTGTGAGTTGAGTTGGGTGATGTCATTTCCTCTGCTGCCCTGTAATGCGGCGCTAAGAATAATGACCCTGCAATGTGGCTGCACTGAAAATGGCTTTCCCAGTGCCAGAAAAAGATGATTCATACTTGGCTTAGGAGACTTTTCTGGAAACTGCCAGAACGAAGGACAGAGGTAATGTACTCAGAGGCTCCATCATCATCTAATTCAATGTGAAAATGATGGCGTATCGCTAGGCACAAATATTTCAGTTAATATATTGATTTTATGTGTGTGTGTGTCACATACACACATCTCTTTTGCAAGTATGCAGTTCTAATGCAGATACGTTGTTTATCCACATGCTTTGTTGTTCACTGCTGTAGAGTCAGTACTGACTCATGACATCCCCATGCAAAATGAAGCAAAATACTGCTCGGTCCTGGGCCATCCTCAGGATTGGTTGTGGATGAGACTATTGTGATCCATAGGGTTTTCACTGGCCGATTTCTGGAAGTAGATCTCCAGACCTTTCTTCCTAGTCCACCTTAGTCTAGAAGCGCCACTGAAATCTGTTCAGCATCAAAGCAACACACAAACCTCCAATTACAGACAGACGGTGGCTGTGCTTGAGATGCATTGGCCAAGGCCGGGAAAGTCTTCCACACGGAAGAGGAGAACTCTACCACTGAACCACAAATGCTTTATTATCTACATATTCCCAGACCAAACCCACTGCCCTTGAGTCCATTCCAACTCGTAGCCACATTTATTGTGTGTATATTTAAGGGCAGAAATGTACCAAATTGAATGTTACAATTTATTCCTCATTTTTTTAATTTTAATTATGTAATTTGATGGTTGCCTAAAATGACTCCATAGTGAAAACAGGAGCTTGGTTGAAATTGTGACTCTGTCAGCATGTATGTTCATGTTTCCAGGAATTACTAAAATCACACTAAAAAAAAAAACAAAACTTGTGTGATCATCTTGTCTACTATTATCTGCCATCAATGTTCAAGAAGCATCTAGCCACTTGAACCACTAGTAATTGTGGCGGCAGGGCTTTGTGCTGCTTCTCTGGGAAGACTTTCTCCTCAGGCACCGTTTTGGGAAACTTCTCTCCACATTCCCAGTAAATGTGATAGCTCTTCAGAGTCTTCCATTCCGCATCTGACCACCCCCTTACCAGTTCCTTCTTGGCTGTGTGTCAAGCTGCACATTTAGTTTTCTTAATCTTTTTTCAAAAATCAATTTGCTGGGTCCCTTAATCATATTTATTGATCTCCGATGAATTTTCTCTCAAACGATGGCATCTGTCTGCTCCGGAGATCCAGGCACCTTATGCCTTACTCATCCTCACCATTCAATGCTCAGCTTCGTCAGGGGACCACAAACCATATAGGAAGGAGGGTGCTGGTTCAGATTGTCTCATGTGGTATCGACTTCCCACTGTTTTGTGAGACTCAAAAATATCACTTTAATTGAAACCTAACATCTTGCTTTTTGCCCTGCCCTTGCTGTCTCCTGTTTTTTTTTTTTTTTATGAATCAGATTCTGCTGTGAACATGGCTTCACATTTCTAAGAGTCAGATGCCTTTTTCTGGCCACGTCTCTGTGAATTTCCAAGGCCACATATCGAACTTCTCATCCACAACCCTACTTCTTATCTCCTTACAAAGCTGCACTGCATGTCAGCTGAAAATTTTAAGACTGTGTTAGAAGAAAAATAAAATACTGATTTTTTTTCCAATTAAAAAATTTCTTACTTTATGAAGGTGATGAACTAGTTGTACTTGCAAAAAATTTCTCTTATAAGCAACAAAGAAATCTCTGGAAGTAGCACAGAGTTCCAGGCTCATTGTTAGCCCATTGGATTCCAGGACCTCAGAGAAAAGGCAGCTTCAATTGTAAGCCCCACCAAAGCAAACCAAAACAGTTGCTACCAAGTTGCTTCTGACCCATGGCAACCCTCTGTGTCAGACTAGAACTGTGCTCCATGAAACTTCCAATGGCTGATTTTTCAAGAAAGTAGATCACAAGGTCTTTCTTCTGAGATGTGTCTGGGTGGACTCGAACCATCAACCTTTTGGTAAGTAATGTAGTGCTTAAGCGTTTGTGCCACCAAGGACTCCAAGCCCCACCAGAGGACTGAGACTGATGACAGCCAGTGCAGAATAATAATTGCTAACATTTTTTGAGTGCTTACAATGTGCCAGCCACTGTTCTAAGACCTTTTCACATATCTCATTTAAACTTCAAAGCAAAAGTCTGTGAGAGACTTGCTATTTTTACAAATGCAGAAACTGAGCACAGAAATGCTAAAAATGCACTCAACATCAATCTAGTTAGTAGTCAGCAGAGTGCAGGATTCAAACCCTGACAGTCTGCTTAGGAGCCTTCAGGCCCAATCACACTTTGGTTTCAGAAATAAGTCCCTCACTTAGGAAGCCTATACATACACAAAAGGCACCCTGGTGGTGCAGTGGCTAAGCACTTGGCTGCTAACCAAAAAGTCACCAGTTTGAACTCACCAGCTGCTCTGTAGGAGAAAGATGTGGCAGCCTGCTTCCTCCATAAAGATTACAGCATTGGAAACCTTATGGGACAGTTCTACTCTGCCCTATAGGGTCACTGTGTGTCAGAATCGAGCAGCTTATATATGTATATATAGAGAAGCCCTGGTGGCACAATGATTAATCCTTTAGCTGCTTACCGAAAGGTTGGTGGTTCAAACCCACCCAGAGTCTCTACGGAGGGACCTGGTAATATGCTCCTGTAAAGATTTCAGCCTAGAAAACAGTATGGGGCAGTTCTACTCTGTCACATGGGGTCACTAGGAATCGGAATTGACTGACAGTTGACCAACAGCAACATCAACAGGTAAAGCCAGGTAAAGGATCTGCAAGATATCTACCCTAACCTGGATTATAAAAAATATAGACAAGAAAGTTTCTTTGAGAGTTAAATTGCCGGTGTTGTTATGCCAACTTAGAGATTGTTCAGTGAAGAGATCATTCTTGCTGGAAAGGTTGGCTAATTGTATGCAATTTAATTTTTCAAAAAAGCTCTTTGATGAACTTTTTATTATAAACAAAAACAATGTCGCACTTCACTGAGGCCTCTTTAAAAATCCTTTGCCTGGGGATTGATTCTCACTCATAAGAGTATTCTTGAGACTATCCCAGATCCTAAAATCTTTCTTTGGAAACTTTGCTTCAAGTTTTTTCAGCATTCATTTGTGTAAATCAACCTCAGAAGAAGGACAAAAATGTACCAAAAGGAAAGGCAGATCATCACGAGGTTCATCTCAACTTACAGTATCCCTCTGGCCTCCCCTAGAAAAGCGAGGACAAGCCGCCATCACTGATCGTAAGGGAGGCCAGCCCAGCTAAGCTAAAACCGAATCCGTATCCATCAAATTCTCCCCAAGTTTGGATCACTTATTATGTTGAAATGAAAAGCAGTATCTCAAGGGGATTCAATTTATGTTCCAAGGGTCCTGAGAATCATTCTTAAAATTCGAACGATCCCTGCAATGAATCGTTAGTGGCGACCTCTGGTCAAGTCTCTTAGAACTGTTCCAAGGAGCTAAAGATGAATTTCCAGTTTCGCATTCCCAGAGTCGAGAGGCCTACAAGAATGGGTTTTTTAATCTATGACTTACTGCCTGTTACTAAGTGATTCTGGCTGTGTCAATAAATTTGTTCACAGCTCTAATTGTGTTAATGAATTGAACATAATTAAACTTACAACATGTCATGAGTTACTTCTGGCAGAACTCAGTAGATTTTTCAAAAAAGATCTCTGTGGGAAAACAAATAAGCATACTGCACAACCTCTGCCGTTACCATGTATTCTCTGTGGAGAAGATTGAAATGAGTGACTCCGAAATTGGCTTTATGAAGACTATGCCTCTCTAAAAAAAGTTACATTCAACTGTAATGACTGTGCCTTGACCTTCAAAGAAATTCACTAGGTCTTGAGTTGCTTTAGGGCAGAGAGTGTGTTTTGTTTGTTTTTTTATCCCCAAACTGTAGCTGTTGTTAGCTGCCATCCAGTTGACTTCTACTCATAGCAAACTTAGATACAACAGAGTGAAAAGTTGCCCGGTCCTGTGTCATCCTTAAAATTGGCAGCATGTTCCAGTCCATTGTTGTGGCTACTGTGCCAATTATCTCACCAAGGGTCTCCTAAGCCCTCATTGGTCCTCTACTTCAGCAAACATGATGTTCTCTTCTAGTGACTGATCCCTCCTGATGACATGTCCAAAGCAAGTGAGTTGGGCAATGTTCTACTATGATCCATAAGTTTTTCACTGGCTAATTTTAAGAAGTAGATAGCCAGGCCTTTCTTCCTCGTCTATCTTTTTCTAGAAGATACCCTGAAACTTGAAATACTAGTGGCATAGTTTTCAGTATTACAGTAACACAAAAGCCACCACAGTACAACACACTGACAGATGGGTGGTGGTAACTGCTAGTAAAGAGCTGACTACATAAAAGTGTATGTGACTAAGTGCAGAAATGTCACTCTATATAGTTCCATTTGGGAGGGGGCTGTGGAGGGAAAGGAACCTTCCACTTACCTGGTGTGTGCCAGTCACTAGGCTTGGAGCTCTCACATTCGGAATTGTACTTGATCCTCACAAAACCCCCTCCAGGAGACATTTTATGGGGGAGGAAGCTAAAGCTCAAAGAGGTTGAGTAATTAACCCAAGTTCAAGTGTTGCTGTTGTTGTTAGGTTCCGTCAAGTCAGTTCCAACTCATAGAAAACCTATGTACAACAAAACAAAACACTGCCCAGTCCTGCACCATCCTCACAATCATTGTTACGCTTGAGCCCATTATTGTGGCTACTGTGTCAATCCATCTCATTGAGGGTCTTCCTCTTTTTGGCTGACCCTCTACTTTAACAAGCATGATGTCTTCCTCCAGGGACTGGTCCTTCCTGATAACCCGTACAAAGTACGTGAGACGGAGTCTCGCCATCCTTGCTTCTAAGGAGCATTCTGGTTGTACTTCTTCCAAGAGAGATTTGTTTGTTCTTCTGGCAGTCCACGGTATATTCAATATTCTTCACCAATACTATAGTTCGAAGGCATCAGTTCTTTTTCGGTCTTCCTTACTCATTGTCCAAGTTCAAGTGGGAGACTTAGGTTCAAACCCATATCTGTCTGACTCCTTACACAACACAACAATGACCTTAGAAAACACCTGTGGAACAGATATGCATCTTGTGCCACTGGTCAGCAAAAGTGGACTATCAGAAGTGACCAAGGGTTCTCTCTAGGCACCAAGAAACTTTGCTTAAATGCCTATTTTTTTTTTTTTAATAAAATTAGTTAGCCATTGATATGTGTTTACAACTCCCCCCAAACCAAAAAAAAAAAAAAAAAATTACCATTGCTTTGATTCCAGCTTATGGTGACCCCATGTGTTCCAGGGTAGAACTATCCTCCGTAGAGTTTTAATGCCTGTGATCTTTTGGAAGTAGATTGCCAGGTCTTTCTTCCAAGGTGCCTCTGGGTAGATTGAAACCACCAACCTTTTGGTTAGTAGCCGAGCACTTAACTGTCTGTACTACCCAGGGACTCCCATAGCTTTCTCATGTGGTCTTTGAAGTTAAGGACTATGCCTTACATTTCTTTCCTATTCACTGCAGTGCAAGGCATGGGTCTTGCACACTCTGAGTACTAAATAAGTGCTTACTAGTGACAAATGTTTCATTTGAATTATTGCTTTATGAGGTGTTGCTGCTGAAAGAGCATTGCTTTTAGCTTACAAGACCTAAGAGCTTAGTGTTTGACAAATAAGGAAAAAGAAACCAAGGCCCAGGCGATATTCATTACTTATGGTCACATTAAAAGGGGAAGACAAATTCACAAACCTCTGGTTTGGTCAGAGGTTTATGTTCTCTTCAATTTTGCTAGAACCATTCACAAAGTCTCATGGAATTATTAGAGTGTCAGCTCTTTTCCTAGGCGTCCAAAGCTTTAGAGTCAAGGAGAAGAGAAGAGGAAGAAAGAAGCAAAAGTTCAGATAACTCACAATGATCGCGATATTTACTTACAGTTTATATAGTCCTCCAGCAAGCTCTATCATCTTCCAACCTAACAAGAGCAGCCCCAGGCAGAGGGCAGGGCAATTACATTAACCCCATTTCACAGAGGAGGAAAGAGAAGTATTGAATGTCGTACTTTAAAAGTCCAACCCCAAGACTGGCTAGATGCACCCCTTCCTGCTCCAGTTTGCCACCCTCCGAAGGTCAGTTTGCCATGGCTCATCCACCCAGAGAACACCATGAATCCCAGGCAGGCTAGGACCACGGGCTGGGCCCCGGTCCTCCAGTGGACCACCCCAAGAAAGCTGGGGCAGGTTGGAGTGAACACAGGGACCTCCGTACGCTGGGAGAAGCTGAAAGAATGAGAAGGTAAGATGCGTAATTGAGGGCAGATCAGATGGCAAAACAGCTCAATTTGTCTAAAGAACCCAAGAGAAATAATACAAATTAGACAAGTAATCAATAGCCTTCAGATATCCAACTGAATACTGCTGAACCTAAGTCTCCAGCACATTTAATCCTGTGTCAGAGAAGGTTTCCTTTCGTATAACACAAATAATGTTTTTTTTTTTAACCACTGCTTAAAAAAATAAGGTACAACATTTGGAAGGCCTGTAACAATGTTGCCTTTTAATTGATTTTTCAACCTTTTTACAGGGAGCATATTTGAAGAGTTAGCCCAGAGAGGGTCTACCGGACTGTTGACTCTTAGTGGTAGTGTGGCATATGGTGGTGGTGTTATTGTTCTTGAGTGCCGTCTATTTCTGACTCACAGAGACCCCATGTGACAGAGTGCAACTGCCGCATACAGTTTTCTAGGCCGTAATCTTTATGGACGAAGTCCTGGCAGTACGGTGGTTAAGTGCTCAATTGCTCACAGAAATGTTGGTAGTTTAAACCTACAGCCGCTCCGCAGGAGAAAAGTGTGGCAGTCTGCTTCCGTAAAGACTACAACCTTGGAAATCCCATGGGGCAGTTCTACTCTGTCCTGCAGGGCTGCAGTGAGTCAGAATCGATCCTGGTAGTCATCACAGAAACAGATTGCCAGGCCTTTCTCCCGTGGAGTCACTGGGTGAATTTGAACCACCAACCTTTTTGTAAGCAGCCAAGTGCTTAACTGTTGTGCCTTCAGGGCTCCATGTTGTCGTTGTTCTTAGGTGTTGTCGAGTTGATTCCGACTCATAGCAACCCTTTGTACAACAAAATGAAACACTGCTTGGTCCTGTGCCATTCCCACAGTCCTTGCTATGCTTGAGCCCGTTGTTTCAGCCACCGTGTCAATCCATCACGTTGAGGGTCTTCCTCTTTTTCACTGACCCCCAACTTTACCAAGTATGATGTCCTTCTCCAGGGACTGGTCCCCCATAATAACATGTCCAAAGTATATGAGACATAGTCTCGCCATCCTTGCCTCTAAGAAGTATTCTGGTTGTACTTCTTCCAAGACAGATTTGTTCTTTCTTTTGGCAGTCCATGGTATATTCAATATTCTTTGCCAACACACAATTCAAAGACATCAGTTCTTTGGTCTTCCTTATTTATCATCCAGTTTTCACATGAATATGAGACTATTGAAAACACCAGGGCTTGGGTCAGGCACACCTTAGTCTTCAGGGTGACATCTTGGCTTTTCAACACTTTAAAGAGGTCTTTTGCAGCAGATTTGCCTGATGCAAATTTTGATTTCTTGACTGCTGCTTCCATAGGTGTTGGCCCTGGATCCAAGTAAAATGAAATCCTTTACAACCTCAATCTTTTCTCCGTTTATCATGGTGTTGGTTATTGGTCCAGCTGTGAGGATTTTTGTTTTCTTTATATTGAGGTGTAATCCATACTGAAGGCTATGGTCTTTGATCTTCATCAGTAAGTGCTTCAAGTCTTCTTCACTTTCAGCAAGTAAGGTCGTGTTATCTGAATAACACAGGTTGTTAACGGGTCCTCCTCCAATCCTGATGCCCCATTTTTCTTCATATAGGCCAACTTCTCGGATTATATGCTCAGCATACAGGTTGAATAGGTATGGTGAAAGGATACAACCCTGACTCACACCTTTCCTGACTTTAAACCACACAGTATCCCCTTGTTCTGTCCGAACAGCTGCCTCTTGATCGATGTACAGGTTCCTCATGAGCATAATTAAGTGTTCTGGAATCCCCATTCTTCGCAGTGTTACCCATAATTTGTTATGATCCAATCAATCAAATGCATTTGAAGAGTCAATAAAACACAGGTAAACATCTTCCTGGTATTCTCTGCTTTCAGCCAGGATCCATCTGACATCAGCAATGATAACCCTTGTTTCACATCCTCTTCTGAATCCGGTTTGAATTTCTGGCAGTTTTCTGTCGATGTGTTGCTACAGCCACTTTTGAATGATCTTCAGGAAAATTTTACTTGCATGTGATATTAATGATATTGTTCAATAATTTCTGCATTCGGATGGATCACCTTTCTTGGGAATAGGCATAAATATGGATCTCTTCCAGTCGGTTGGCCAGGTAACTATCTTCCAAATTTCTTGGTGAAAATGAATGAGCACTTCAGTGCTGCATCCATTTGTTGAAACACCTCGATTGGTATTCTGTCAGTTCCTGAAGCCTTGTTTTTCGCCAATGCTTTCAGTGCAGCTTGGACTTCTTCCTTTGGTACCATCAGTTCCTGATCATATGCTACCTCCTGAAATGGTTGAATGCCAGCCAGTTCTTTTTGGTATAGTGACTCTGTGTATTCCTTCCATCTTCTTTTGATGCTTCCTGCATCATTTAATTTTTTCCCTGTAGGGCCCCATAGTAGACAATAAATGTGTGAATGATGAAGCCAAAGGATTTGCATAGCTTGGTAAGGAAGTTAGATAGGACCTACGTTAACTGGTAAAGTGTACAAACCACATGGGGAAAACGGAGCCAGAATAGCAAAAAATAGTCTGAGGTGGACTCGTGGAGAAGTAGGTTATAAGAGAAGTACCCATTTGGTATGACTCCAGCAATTTTAGAGAGTTCTAGAAGTCCAGAATCTGAAAGATCCTTAAAAAACAGACCTGTGATTCCCATTGTGGCAAAGTGACAAAAGAGCTCTCAGTGCAGCCTGCCCACAGGGAAGAGGATTGGGAGAAGAGCCACAAAACAGAAACTAGCAACAACTTTTAAATCTTTCTAGTAGAAGTATCCCAGCCCTAACCACGGGCCAGACAGGCACACCAGTCTTAAACGAGGTGAATGGTAACTGGTTCTCATAAGCATTGTGGTAGACAGAATAATGACCGTTGGAAGATGTCATCTCTTAACCCTCAGAACCTGTGATTATGCTTTATTACACAGAAAAGAGGAGTTAAAGTTGCTAATCAGCTGACCTTAAAATTGGGAGATTATCCTGGATTATCTAAATGAGCCCAATGTAATCACAAGTGTCCTTAAAAGTGGAAGCTAAAGGCAGAGGAAGGGTCGATGTCAGAGTGTTGCCGTGTGAGAAAAACTTGACGGGCTATTGTTGGCTCTGAAGATGTGTGGGGGCCAAGAGGCAACGAATGAGGGCAGCCTCTAGCACCAGAAAAGGCAAGAAAATGGGTTCTCTCCTAGAACTTCCAGAAAGGAACAGCACTCTGCCAGTGTTTTGATTTTAACCCAGTGAGATTCAGTTCAGACTTCTGACCTCCAGAATTGTAGGTAATAAATTTGTATTGTTTTAAACCACAAAATTTGTAGTAATCTGCTACATCAATGATTAGAAACTAACACAGTCATAATATTCCCGATTGCATGGTGCGTCTAGATTTTCAGGTGCTTTAATCTATGTGACTCTGTGTGATAGTTATAATGTCTGGATAAGACAGAGACTATAGGGGGTCCCAAACTCGAAAATATGTGGCTATTTAGAAGTTGAACTGGACTCAAATCTAAATCTTATTGACTAGAAGGCATCCTTTTAGTTCATATTTAGGAAATAGTGAAATCTTCTGGGGCCACACCTAGACCACTGTGGACCTTTGAAGGACTTCCTTACAAAACCAGAATGACCTTTTTCCAGGACAGTCAAATAAGGGGCAATGGAAATCCAAGCCCTCCCACTGCAGCTCCATCAACTTCTCTGAGCTGGCACCATATTTGGGGCTGCATGATAGGCTCAGTAGGCAGAATTTTGGCTCCTATGACCTTTACCCTCTGGTGTTATGCCCATGAATATATTACATGTCAAAAAGGACTTTGCAGTTGTAATTAAAGTTACAAAACGGTGACCTTAAAATAAAAAGATTATCCTAGTAGGCCCAATGTAATCACATAAGCCCATAAAAGCAGAGATTTTTCCCTGCTGAGAGAAGAAGAGAGGTAAAGAGATGCATCAGAAGGGGACATCAGAGAGATTTGAAGGAGTCAAGTTACAGTTGCCAACTTGAAGATGGAAGAGGCATGTGGAGAACATGAGAGGGAAATGAATTCTGCCAGCAAGCAGGGACTTGGGAAAGGACGTGGAGTCCCAGATGAGAACTGCAGCCCTGGAAGACACCTGGATTTTTGACCAGTAAGACCTGTCCATCATGAGTAACCCTGCAGGTATTTTGAAATACCAGTAGCATAGCTTCCAGCATCATAGCACCATGCAAACCACCACAGTATGAAGAACTGATAGATGGGTGGTAAACTGTAAAGGTACCCAGGGTCTTATTCTCCTCATATGGAGTCTGGGGTATAATTCTGTTCCAGGCTGCCCAAGAGTGGGATCTAGAATGTGAAGTCTAGCCTGAATGGCAATGATGTCTCATCTGGAGACCTCTGGCCAAGATTAAAGAAGATAAATTCCAGTTTGGGCTAGATCCCAAATTAAATTTGCTCTCCACCCCCCCCACCCCCGAGTGTGTGTGTATGCGTATGTGTGTGTGAAGACCCCAGGTCTGGGCCAAGTCAATGCTGACCCTGGGGCTGTCTCAGGCTGAGCGCAGACAGGGGACAACTCGATGAGAAGCTGGTGTTGGAGGTTGGGTGAGAGGGGTGGAAGGCAGCAGTGATAGATGCCATGTCTCTGACTACCAACCTTTCCTCTCAGGAAATAATATTTATCCCACCCACCCATTTTTACTGCTTCTGATAGCCTACAAAGTACACCAAGGGGTAAAATTTATAAAATAAACACTGCTTACTTGTGTAGACTCAGTTAGTGGCCTTGGACGTGTGAATGAATGGCCATTTGCCAGCCTAAAAGGGCAGACAGTTTAGGTGCTACAGCTCAATGCTAAGCAGTGGAAATGATGACCCAGTAGGTGTTTTTGATGTCTAATTATCTGCAATGACTGCAACAGCAAGGTCCTTGTAGAGATGACTGATGACGAAATTCCCTATTTCATCGCCTGTGAAGACTGTAAGCTCTGGGGCATGTTCTCTAGCCCCAGAGCTTACAGTCTTCACAGGCGATGAAATAGGGAATTTCGTCATCAGAGAACATGCCTCTGAGACTTCTCTGCCCCCTCTTTCTTCCACAATCACATAGGTGTTTGATACATGTTTTCTGATTTTGGTGAGGATAAGTAAAAAGAATGATGGTTTCTACTTGGTAACCTCATCCAGTAGCAAAGAGCTGGAGATCCTTTGGTGAGTACAAAACATGTATCTGACTAGCCATGGTCTGTAATCTCCCTTCAAATAACACGTTTACCATGTTCTATAACACAAGGAGAATTTTTTTTTAATCTTCTCATTTGTATAGGAGATAGAATTAAACAGACAAAGCAAAGATGGACAGGAGGGGTGGTGGTTGAGAGAAGGTCCCAGCAAAGGCAAGGAATGGGAAGCTGGAGATATATTTGGGAACAGCAAGCACCCTAAACAAACCCAGGGCCATTTATTCCTCAGAATGACACCTGTCCTGTTTTCATCATCTTCGTGCTTATGTTCTAATGCGAGATGGCAATGAAGCCAGCACTCCCCTTGGATTGAGGAAGTCATGAGTTTAAGTTTGGGCTCCACCATTGTCTAACTGCCTCTCTTCCTCACTCGGATGCTGGGAAGATTCAATGAGAGAAGATCTGCAAAGGTGCTTGCAACGTGCTCTACAAGTACCAGTGGCAATTGTGTGCCTGCATTCTCTAATTCCTCCTCTGCTGGCTCTAAGAGCACTGGAGGACAATTGGGACAGGTGTTCTGTCATGGCAAATACTACGGGCTTTTGTTCCCTTCTTGGAGGGGAAGGCTGCAGCAGAGAAAATTCTGCCAAGTGGCCAGCCGCCTGAAAATGTGCCCAATTTGTGGACATCATTTCATTTTTGTCTACTCCAAGGGAAGTTTCTTTCTCTGCAAATGAGAGCCAGTCTGTCACCTTCGCTCAGGCGTCCCGCATTCACTCTCATGTCCATCACACATATGGTGCCTGGCAGGGTGCACCTCCACTCCAAGGCCCTTTCTGGAGAGCATCTGCTAACCCTGCCAGCCTGATGCCTTCCAACCTCAGCATCACCTTTTCCCAGGTTTCTTGCTGAATCAACCAATTAGCTGGAATCATCTCTGACTGCTTTGAACTATGTCTTGTTAAAACATGGGTGGATGGGGACCTGGTGAAGTCCAAAAGTCACTCTAAAAGAATCAAATCTCCTAATACAGCCCTGAGGCCTGAATCAACTCTCTTTTCCACTTAATGTAGTTAGAGGTCTCAGCGCTCAAGTTGCTAGTCTGACTTCCCGAAGGATCCTGGCAGGGGTTCTGAGCAATGCCTTCAATGAAGCGTTCCTCATCACATTCTCTCCAGGATCTTTTCACAATCTAAAAGCTAAACTTCATGGTTTATTCTGAGAAAAAAATAGTGATTGACTCTGAGCTCAAGTGATCAATGATCTATCAGAGATTATCTTTTCTGTAATAGCTGCACCTCTGCTCATAGCAGCCTGGCATAGCACCAATGCCTGTGTCCCAAAGAGTCGAACAATCACACTGAAGTTTCAACAATGGCCAACTGCTGATAAGACTGAACTCTCTCTCTGACACAGTAGGATTCACTGTACTTTCCCAAAGAAGATTGTAACGGGGTACCCTCTAATTTTGCAAGCCAGGTTTGGGGGGTGGTGAAAGGAGGAGAGGTGTCTTGTCACCCTTGTAAAATCTGCCTAGTGACCTGGGATTTTGCTTTCTTTGGAGTTGTTGTCCTGCCCTGATATCAAAGGCTTATTTCAGTTCCTAAGTTTCTATCGAAGATGGCACAAAAGCTAAACAGAAACTTAGTGTTAAGGAAAGCCAACTAAAGCATGCTTTATGTAATACGTAAAAGACTTTCATAAGCTCCAAAATGGCCCTTTGGAAGCTAGTTATTCTTTATAAATGCAATAATCCCATTAATAAATGACTGTTCACTACCACTGATATTTATCCTTCAGCCTGAGAACTATTCTGATCAGTAACACATGGGATGTACCAAGCAAGTCCTTCAGTCCATTCCTCACCCAACCTCCTGAAATCTCTATGCAAAGACTTTCACACACACACACACACACACACACACACACAAAACCCACAAAGAAAACCTAAATTTTAAAGGTAATGTCTGCCTTAATGATTTGCAAATTTCTTTCATATTAGAGTTGGCATCACTGAGGGAATTTCTTTGATTTCACACTTGACATCCTTGAGAAATATACATAAACCAAGGTTTTCTCTATATTTAAACTAATTCTTCTGAGCAAATGGATTGTTTTAAGTTTGCACACTCAGTGTAATTAGTGCATATGGTCCAGCTGTGAAGACATAGCTGTGGACTCCTGACTTATTATTAATTAGGCTCATTAAAATGCAAGTAAGAAAACGTTGCCTAGGTAAACAACACCTTATGTCAAAAAGTCATTACTTGACAAGAGCTAGTCTCCCTAACAAAAGTCATTACTGATATTTTGTGGAGGCTTTTTTTTTAAGGCACCATGGGTGCCAGTTAACTACTTTTGACTGACATCAAGGACAGACAGGCAGAGCTGGAAGGAGCTGGTGGTACAACGCAGCAATTCTTTTCACGTCATTTCAAAATACGTCTGGGGGAGGTTAAAGGTTGACAGCCCAGTGACAGGCCTTCTTCAACCACTGTGGTGTCACAGCAGGAGCGTGTCAGGAAAATTGCCTAGGCTCCTCTGAATTTCTTACGTGTTTGCATTTCTTTTCCTGTCTCACAAGTAGGGAGGGATTGGCAGCTTTGTGACAAACACCTGGGAGAGGAAAATGGGCAATATCCCTGTTAGGAATCAGGGGTGCTGAGGTGAAAAGACATCTGAGCTCAGGTGGGAAAGCACTCCTGAAGCTTTGCCAAATCGGAGGGGAGTGCAGACTGGAGTAGCCCAGAGGGAAGTCAAGTGTTGGCTTATACTTGTGGGCACTTTTCAAAGGAGTAGTATAGTTTAGCTGTGGCCTCCAAAAAACAAAAAAAACACAAACCCGTTGCCATTGAGTTGATTCCAACTCATGGCGACCCTATGGGACAGAATAGAACTGCCCTACAGGGTTTCCAAGGAGCAGCTGGTGGAGTCAACCTGCCAACCTTTTGGTTAGCAGCCGAGCTCTTAACCACCACACCACCAGGTCTCCCTGGAAATGTATCCCTAAAGCCTGGTATGTCAGGAATTAGCTAGCTTGGTGGAGCCTTCCCAATCTGATGGGTGTGCCAGCACACAGACACCATAAACAAGGTTCTCAGTAAGAATGCCTGGCCTCCATGCCTGGGCCCTGCAGTTGATATTTTTGAAGGTCTTCGGTGTTTTTCCCCAAGCATAATCTGCTCTCTAAGATGCTTTTTTTTTTTTTTTAAAGAGCAAGAGAAGCAGCAGCACACATGCTAGCTGATTTCCAGAGTTCTAGAAATGTTTTGCTGTCTTTAAAAGTCTATGCACGCTTACGTATAAATCACTGCAGGGACACAGGCTCTGGCCTAAATGGATCAAAAGAAGCTATTGACAGATGCTGAAATGAGTGTCTACCTTTAACACCAGGTCAATTGATAAGTGTCTGACCTAGACTTTTGACTGACATGAAGAGCTGTCAAGAAGAAACCTTCTTTTCCAGTGGTGACTACGAGGCAGGAGGGAGGTAGATGGAGCAGAGGGAAGCTCAGGGGAGGAGCTCACTCCTGGGGGCCCACATCTGTGTCCTCACAGACGCACCACAGGCGACAGCAGCATCTGTGCTGGGGAGAAGGATTTGAGGAGTACAGTCAAATCTGTTCCATCAGTGTGGTTTAGAAGAAGTCACAGTTTGTCTCAGTCAGTTAGGATAATTCCCTGGTATTCCTTTCAACCCCTATTCCAATATGATTGGAGAAGACACTTTAAATTTAAAGCAGAATTCCAAATATGATCCTATGGAGAAATTTGCCGACTTGTATAGAAACACCTACTTGAATGTTAAAATCATTGAGACACATTGCCGTAGAGCCAATTCAGACTCATAGCGACCTTATGGGACAGAGTAGAGCTGCCCCATAGGGTTTCCAAGGCTGTAATCTTTACGGAAGCAGACTGCCACAGCTTTCTCCCAAGGAGTAGTTGGTGAGTTTGAACCGCAGAACTTCTGGTTAGCAGCTCAGTGCTTAGCCACTTGTCACCAGGGCTCCTTGAGAAATTTAGAAGAACCCCTAATCTGTGCTTTTCCTTTTTAAGCACCGGGGGATAAGAGCTCTCCAAAGAGAACGTTGTTGAGTGGATCTTATTTTTACAATATCATTTATTCTCTATTTTAATCCCCCTGATATCTAAAAAGTTATTTCAGTGCCTTTACATGTCAAGAAGCTGGAATTTTAAATTTCGAATTTTTGCTTTTGAGCTGTTATGATACGCCCAGACAAACAAGAGACTCCAATGTTTAAGTTGTAGTGCTACAATTTAAGTCCTGTCCTGTGCTTTGTCTGGAGCCCCAGTGGTGCAGTGGTAAGAGCTATGGCGAGCTATGGCTGCTAACCAAAAGGTCAGCAGTTCAAATCCACCAGCCATTCCTTGGAAACCCTATGGGGCAGCTCTACTTTGCCCTGTAGGGTCAGAGTCAGAAATGACTACATGGCAGTGAATTTGGTTTTTTGGTTTGGTGCTGTGTTTGATGGCTGCTGCCACTGCTACACCAGAGACCCCCCTTCTCCAACCATGCATTGTACTAACTGACTTTCACATTGACTTCTAACCCTCACCCCAACCCTGTGAGGTTGGTATTGTAATCCCTGCTTCACAGATGGACAAATTGCACCTCAGGGAGGTGAAGTAACTGGCCCAAGGACACTCGTACATATGTTCCTTATATAACTGAATTAGAGGATCCGTGGAAAAGGGAAAGTTTGGGAAATAAAGTTACCATTTGAAGCTAATTATTAAGAATTTATTTTCAAGAAGACTTTGAAATGCTTTATCATGTTTTACTCTTCACCTAAAAAGCAGGACCAAATAGGGTTGGGTGTTTACATACAATTATTGTTGTTGTTGTTGTTAGGTGCTCATAGTGACCTCATGTGATAGGGTACAATTGCTCCATAGGGTTTTCTAGGCTGCAGTCTTTACAGAAGCAGATTCTCAGGTCTTTCTCTCATGGAGCAGCTGGGTGAGTATGTATCATCAACCTTTTGGTTAGCAGCCAAGAGCTTAACCACTAGGGCTCCTTTACATTGCACCATTACATGTAATTATAGATGTTTAATGTTGGTAATGGAGCCCTAGTGGCTCAGTGGTTAAGAGCTCGGCTGCTAACCAAAAGGTTGGCAGTTCAAATCCACCAACTGCTTCTTGGAAACCCTATGAGGCAGTTCCTCTCTATCTTATAGGGTCTCCATGAGCCGGAATCGAATCAAGGGCAACTTTTTTTTTTTAATGTTGGTAATAAATAATAACATTTGGGGGATCCATTGTACCTTATTCTTAGTATGTATGGTTCCAGAGAAACCATCTCCATCGCCAGCTCCAAACGACTCAAATCTGGACAATCAGAGGATTCCATAACCACAGTGATTGGTTTCGGGGTAAGCAGACGGCCTCATCAGAGCCTAAGATGTTGTAGGATACCAAGGGACAGAGGTAGTCACTCTTGCCTTGTGACTGAAGTTGCTTCAGCACAAGGCAGACGCTACCACAGCCTTCTTACAGTCAGGAGGGGAGAAGCCAGCTGAGCAAGAAGCTGACACGGAGAAGCTGGAGCTGAAATACGCATGAAGGAAAGCTAAGTCCTGGTACTACTGTTTGAACCCCTACATCATGCTCTGCCTGAGATCTGCCAAGGACAACTTTTCAAGTACACGTTTTTGTTTGTTTTTTTCTCTTTTGAAATAGAGACCTAACTTCTTGAGGTTGTTAAGGGTCAGCGTGTTTTCTTGAGAGAAGAGGGGGCTCAAGCAGCCTGTCAAAGAGTTTAGACTCTGTGATATAGGCAATTGGGGATCACTAAAATGTTTAAATCAGGAGAATGACGTGGTCAGCTTTTTATCTGAGAAAGATTGTTCTAGTGGTAGCGTTGAGGCTGCTGGAAAGAGAGAATCTGAGAGGTAAGAAAGTCAGTCAAGAGGCTAAGATGTGCAGGCCAGGCCTAGGGTCAGAGAGGAGAGTTCCAGAGACTGGAATCAGCAAGAAATCCTTTTTATGTCCCACCATAGAGTATTTGCTGATGTCCAATTCATGGAGAACAAGAGGCTAGAATAAAGCAACCATCTGGGAACTCTGACTCTAGGTGCCCACAGAAGCAGATCCTCATGAAAATCAACCCAAAAAGTATAGAAATGCAGTTAGCCAAGGATTCAGTGTGTGCGTGTGTCTGTGTGTCTGTGTGTGTGTGTCAGAGAGGGGCAGAGGGGCATAGATAGAGACTTATTCCAGTTCTCAGCTTACTTTTCACTTGTTTCAGGACTTGGTGATCGGCGCACATCTGGGGACACTGAAATGTAGTTTTAAGACTCATGAAGACGAAAACTTTCAACAAGAGTGATACGTATGCACCAGGCTGCACGGCCCCCAGGAGGTCTCTACCTGAGCAGCAGCTCAGGTCAATCTGGAGGCCCATGGGGCCAGTGGGAGGGGGGTGCTCTGCTTCCACATCCTCAAATTCTCAGTCCTTTCATATCCTTTTCTAGGAAAGAAGGGCCAAAGTCACACCAGACAGGAACAGAGACAAGGCTAGATGATTCCTAGGACTGAAGGGGGCAAGGGCCTTCAGATGCTCCATACACTGGGCTTTGGGTGACTGGAAGAGCTCCATTCTGGGGCTTCTATTGTCCCTTCTCCTATCTGCTCTCTGCCCAGAACGCTGGCCTCTAGGGACGCAGCAGTGGGATTCAGCGCCCTCCAGCTTCCAAGTGGGCCCAGTCAACAAAGCGTCCCAGCACAAATCGAGGGTCGGTGGGGAGTGAGGCCAGAGAGAACTTTTTGGAGCTCCCTGTGAGTCATTTTAGGGGAGTCCCTTTATAAAAAGCCATGGCTCCTCTCAAGTAGGCCAACTGCCTCTCACTCTCCCTTCTTCAGAGTTCTAGTAACCTCCCCCTCACCTTGTCCTTTTGGGCCTACAAAAGGTAACAGTTTTCTCCTGCTAATTTCTGATTCTTGAAGTACCCCTAACAGCCCCTGCCACCTGTCCATACCTTTGCAATGAGTTTATTTGTGAGTAAACCCTCCATGAATATCCTAATTTGAGTGTACCACCTACTGAGACCCTGCCTGATGCAGGGTCCCACTGCATGTGTCTCCCTTTTTTCCTAAGAAATTTATTCTGTCTTCACTTGGAAATCAGACAAGTCCACAATACGAATTAGATTCTGGAGATACAAATGGCCACATACTTCCCTATAGTAGTGCAGGCAACAGTGAAAGCCCAAATGCCTGCTGTCAGAGAGCGTAATCCTAGACAGCCTTTTATTTAGGGCTCATTAGACTTTACATATGCTCTGCTATCTTATCTGATATAAATATTACAAGGGTACTCTAAGGTAAGCATTATTTTCATTCCCATTTTATGGACGAGGAAACAGACTAAGGTTGGTAGCTTGCCTGAAGTCACACAGTAAATGGTTGAACTTGAAAGTGGCCAGTGGCAATGGTCTTGGCAGTCTGTGGAAGTGCAGAGGCTGGCAAGATCCACAGAGTGTTCTAAAGGAATCTTGTGCTTCTGGTTTTCCAGAACATGAAGAGCTCTAAAATATTTTATTCCACATGAAAAGGTAAATTCATGACAACCCCAATACGAGCTGTTTCAGGGAGACTTTCATATGCAATTGCCTACTTAATACTTGCATGTCTAAGAGCATCTCAAACTTAATGTTTTCAGAGCCAAGTTCTCTATATCACCCCCACTACAAACCTGTTCCTCCTGTAGTCATTCCATCTCAGCAAATGGCAACTCCATTCTTGTAGTTGCTTAAAGCTAAAATCTTAGAATTGCTTTTGACCCCTCTCTTTCACTTCCACCTCTCAATCATTCTGTCTGGAAATCCTGTTGTTTGTCCTTTCAAAATATGTCAGGAATACAACCGCCACTTACTGCCTCCACTGTGAACACCCTCAATACCACCGTGTGCCTGGACGATAGCAACAACCTCCTCAGTGGTCAGCCTGTTCCTACCCTTACCACTCTACAGCCTATCCTCAACTATCCAATCAAAATGAACCTTTAAAGATATAGATTAGATCACATCACTCCTCCACTGACTCCCCATCTCACACAGTCCTTACAGAGGTGCACAGAGCCCTAGTCAATCTGGCCCCATGGCCTCTTGGATTTCCTCTCCTTCTCCTTTCCCCTTTCGAACTCTGCTCTGACCACAATGGCCTCTCTACTCTTCCTCTCACATTCCAGACTTGCTCTTCCTTCCAGCTTCTGCAGTGGCTGCTCCCCTTGCCTGGAAGACCCTACCCTGTCATAACCTCATGGCTCACTCATTCGCTTCATCCTTCACTCAAAATTTGCCTTCTCAACGGGGCATACCCAGACTGTCCTACTTAAATAACCATCCCCCACACATACACACTTCACGCCTCTTGCTTTATTCTTTTCCATAGCAGCCATCATCTTCTAACCAAAAAAAAAAAAAAAAAAAACCATTGCAGTTGAGTCAATTCTGACTCATAGCAACCCTATAGGACAGAATAGAACTGCCCCATATGGTTTCTAGGGAGTGCCTGGTAGAATCGAACCGCCGACCTTTTTGGTTAGCAGCCATAGCTCTTAACCACTACACCGCCAGGGTTTCTGTCATCTAACATGCTATAAAATTTAATTATTGTGCATACTGACTATTGTCTGTTTCCTCCACAGCAGAATGTAAGCTCTGTTAGGACAAACATTTTTGTTTTGTTCTTCGATATATTCCAAAGTGATTATTAGAGTGCCCAAGTCATAATTGTGCTAATGAGGAACCTGTACATAGACCAAGAGGCAGTCATTTGAACAGAGCAAGGGGGTACTGTGTGGTTTAAAATCAGAAAAGGTGTACATCAGGGTTTTATCCTTTCATCATACTTATTCAATCTGTATGCTGAGCAAATAATCCGAGAAGCTGGACTATACGAAGAAGAATAGGGCATCAAGATTGAAGGAAGACTCATTAACAACTTGTGATATGTGGATAACACAACCTTGCTTGCTGAAAGTGAAGAGGACTTGAAGCACTTACTAATGAAGATTAAAGACTACAGCCTTCAGTATGGATTACACCTCTATATAAAGAAAACAAAAATCTTCACAACTGGACCAATAAGCAACATCAAGATAAACAGAGAAAAAATTGAAGTTGTTAAGGATTTCAATTTACTCAGATCTACAATCAACACCCATGGAAGCAGCAGTCAAGAAATCACACAACGCATTGCATTGGGCAAATCTGCTGCAAAAGACCTCTTTAAGGTGTTCAAAAGCAAAAATGTTACTTTGAGGACTAAGGTGCACCTGACCAAAACCATGGTATTTTCAATCACTTCATGTGCATGTGAAAGTTGGACAATGAATAAAGAAGACTGAAGAAGAATTGATGACTTTGAATTATGGTGTTGGTGAAGAGTACTGAATATACCACAGACTGCCAGAAGAACAAACAAATCTGTCTTGGAAGAAGTACACCCAGAATGCTCCTTAGAAGCAAGGATGGTGAGACTTTGTCTCACTTACTTTGGGCATGTCATCAGGAGGGACCAGTCCCTGGAAAAGGATATCATGCTTGGTAAAATAGAGAGTCAGCAAAAAATAGGAAACCCTCAATGAGATGGACTGACACAGTGGCTGCAACAATGGGCTCAAACATAGCGATGATTGTCAGGATATCATAGGACCAGGCAGCGTTTCGTTCTGTTGTACATAGATAGAGTTGCTGTGAGTCAGAACTGACTTGACGGCTTTTTTTTTTTTTTTTAACAACAACAAAAGGGCATTTAAAAAAAAAAAAACGATAATAGAGGTATTCAAAATGTTTCTTTCAGGAGGGAAGGATGAAAGGGAGGAAGGAAGGAAAGAAGGAAGGAAGGGGGGGAGGAAGAAAGGATGGAAGTAAAGAGTAGGCTAGAAAGCTAGCAGGGGCTGAATTATGGAGGGCTTTTAAGCCTTGGAAGGAATTTAAATTTTGTTCTGAATGAGAGAGGAATCCTTGGAGTGTTCTGAGCAGAGGACTGACAGCGGCTAACCTGGGGGAAGTACTCAATTTTTCCTCACCTGTCTAAGGCTGGTTTTCTCTGCCTCTGAAGGGTCATTTGAAGAATTCTGTGAACTTGTTGAAAATATCAGTTTCTTAAAAGATCTTCATATCTGGACTTGCTTCAGAATATAACCATGAGTTTATGCATTTGCCTCAGGGAAGATAACTAATCTGTGAGTTTAAAAATACAAAAAGAGATGAGAACGCTGGAAACATTTCCAGAACCAGTAATCAAACCCTCCCAGCAAAGGACAGTCTTGTTGTTTTATTTGTAATCAGAAGGGTACAAAGGGCAGTTCAGAGAAAGACATTTCACTTCTGTGCCTTGGTAATATTTAGCAGAATGTCTGGCTCTCTGGCCTAAGCACTTTAGCAAATGTCTTCGTCATTTTAAGACAATTCTGAATGTGACCAAAGAAATGTCCAGTAATTGAGAATTGCCTCAATCTTGGCCGGCATCTTTTTCTATTTGTTCGTAAAATGCGTGTGCCTTTCTCCCAGAGGGGATAAAAATTACCTGTTAAAAGCCTCATCTAACTTTCCTCTGAGCTAAAAATGTACGTTTCCCTCTGAGCTAAAAGGTACTTCTACAGTAAAACGTGTTCTAGTTTTCTCTTCCATTTGAGGGCTGCAAATTTGTTATCAAAATGCTTCCCTGACCTTCCCCTCCCCTCTCCATCACACACTGACACATCCCGCCTAAACTTGTGTCTTGCATCACCTCAGGAAACTCATGGCTAATTTCGTTAGTTGGGAGAAAAAATGCAAATGAAGCCAGACAGCTGGTGCTTTCCTTGCGGCTGCGAGTGATGGGGGGGGGCGAGGCCTACCTCATCAGAGGCCCTCACACCCTCCTGCCCAGGCAGGCCCTGGTGGGTGGAGAGCAGCAGGAACAGATGGCTAGGAGGGGAGAGATGGAGAAGCCCGACTTGCCGGAGAGGCTGGGCAAAGGTGGGGCGTCAGTTGTCTGGGCAGCCAGCGGTAGCACACAGGACGGGCGCTCCTGTGTGCTACCTCCATCACCTATTTGAGGTCAGACGGAGCCCTGGAGTTCAGTTTAATGGCATTGGGCAATCGGATATTCCTCAGCTCTGGCCTACATGGTACTAGAATTTTCTGTTTCTATTCAAGACTTTTTATTTATTTTTTTTTTTCAAAAAGGAGATGTCTACAGGGAGAGAGGTCGAGACAAAGGAAAGAGGGTGAGCATGTATTAGTTTCACCTTGAATGAATCTCAGCCTGCAAACTCAAGTGCACGAGAAGCCTGACTTTATTATTCCATAACTGAGCTTAATTCGAGAAGCCTGACTTTATTATTCCATAACTGAGCTTAATTTTAGTTTCTGACGAGACCCTGCTGGAGTGATGGGAACTGTATCTCGTTCAGCACTCTCCCTTCCTCTGCAGTTTTACTGACATACCAGGAGACTTAAAAAGTTCCAAGGGAGGGGTGTTAAGACCCATGCCATCTGTCCACATCACTGCTCGCCAAGACGTCCAGTGTTGCCTTCAGCCCTCGGTTATTGGTCCACACAGATTGCTGCCGAGTGGGCTGGTAGGCAGTAAGGCCCCTTATGGCTCATGCCTCCAGTTCTTTTTCTCACTTCTAGGTCCTTCTGGTACACACGGATATCAGTGCAGTGCGTCAAGGCCATGCCGAGCTGGGGGAACTCCATGGGGCCGTCCCAGGCGCCATCTAGCCTTTTGACACACAGGTTCATTCTGCTCCACCAACTCCTACACACATCACTTTCCTCCTGTGTCCACCTTCGAGAATCTTTGTTTAGTGTAGGAGCAGCAACCTGGGTCTTGCTTACCCTGTATTCTCCCAAGATCTCAACCAATACCTAGAAAAAGCAAGAAAAGAACAGTTCTCAACATTTCAAAGATACTTACTTGCCATGCAGAAAGAAGTAAAGATGGGCATGGAGAATTGGGGGCATTCAGCTAAATCCACCTGGAGACGGATCTAGCATTCAAGCTTCCTTGAGATATTCTATTAGTCGATGGGGTGTTTTAGGTTGGGTATGGCCACCCAGTTGACCCCACAGTCTCTGGTATCATGAGCTATTCCAGGCTACTTTGAGAAGCAGGATGGGATTCCTACGGTCTACTATATGCTGCGGAACTACTGAATGCTTCCTAAACTGTAGGAGCAAAATCGCTGAGAGAGGAGAGGGCCAGGGAGGAGGAGCTTGATTCACAGATTTAATCGTTGTCTCAGAATCACCCCGATGACTACAGAAAGCCTGGAAAGGGCTTCCTGGAGACTCCTAAGCATGGCCTCCAATTGCACTGAGCTTTTTACATTTGTAACACTTTTGCTTTGATTATCTTGTTTGTACTCACAGTACCTTGTGATATAGGGCTGTCTTAAAGGTGAAGAACTAGGCAGAGATGGAAAGTCTAAGTCACAGACTCTTTAGTGGCCAGGCTAGGTCTCCTCACTCCTAGGCTGCATCTTCTCTTACTTCTCCCTCCCACCCTCCACTGTGAGGCCCAGTAAACTTTCCCATTACACGAGTGTGTTTGTACCTAATTGTTTCCACATGGTCTTATCTCACCTACCACTAGCCAAGTGAGAAAGCCCTCCCTGGTTCCCCACCCCTGACCCATGGGATGTGACTAGTACTGCACCCGTGTTAGATCCTGAAGTGACCTTAGTTCTTCCTGTCTGCTGAATATACCTTGATTGACTCTGCCCTTCGAGAAGCTGACCCAGCTGCTGGGTGTCATGACTACTCCATCTTTTGTAAGAACAACGTAGAAATTATCCTATTCCTTTAATCCCTCTGAAGCATTCCTATGCAGGGTATAAATGTTGATGTCTTAGTCATCTAGTGCTGCTGTAACAGAAATACCACAAGTGGACGGCTTTAACAAAGCGATGTTTATTTCCTCGCAGTAAAGTAGGCTAAAAGTTCAAATTCAGGGTGTCAGTTCCAGGGGAAGGCTTTCTCTCTGTCAGCCTCATCAAACTTCCCCCGGACTAGGAGCTTCTCTGCACAGGAACCCCGGGTCTAAGGGAAGCGCTCTGGTCCTGGTGCCTCTTCCTTGGTGGCAGGAGGTCCCCCCGCCCTCCCCCACAACTGCCCCTTCCCTTTCCTTTTTATCTCTCGAGAGAGATAAGGTGGTGCAGGCCACACCCCAGGGAAACTCCCTTTACATGGAATCAGGGATGTGACTTGGGTAAGGGTGGTGTCACAATCCCACCCTAATCCTCTTTAATGTAAAATTACAATCACAAAATGGAGGATAACCATACAATACTAGAAATCATGGCCTAACCAAGTTGACACATATTTTTGGGGGGACACAATTCAATCCATGACACTTGGCAATGCCTTTATATGCATACCCAGTTTTTCCAAAATCATACCCATCTAAAAATTGAAGGTTTTTGAATTCTATTAATCCTGATAATATTCAGGGAGAAGGACAATTGTAAAAAGGAGAAACTGAGGCACAAGTGATATTTTGGCTCAGAGTCCTATGAGTCCACATGGGGGAAAAACAAAGCTTTCCAATTCAATGATCTTAGTTTATACACCTTTTTAAATAAGGCGTCCCTAGAAACCTGTTGCTTTCTAGTTGATTCCGACTAATAGTGACACTATAGGATAGAGTAGAACTGCCCCATAGGGTTTCCAAGGAGCAGCTGGTGGATTTGAGCTGCTGACCTTTTGGTTAGCAGCCAAGTTCTTATCCACTGCACCACCAAGGCTCCTAAGGCATCCCTAGATGGTACAAGAAGTTCAGGACTCAGGTGATAATCAAAAAATTGGCCACTTGAGCCCACCCAGAGATGCCTTGGAAGAAAGTCCTGGCAATCTACTTCTAAAAAATCAGCCATTGAAAGCTCTATGGAGCACAGTTCTACGCTGACACACTTGGGGGTCATTATGGATCAGAGTTAACTAAATGACAGCTGCTTTGGTTTTGTTGCCTTTAGACCCTTTTTCCCCTTTTTTATATATCTTTTGCCCTGTAGGCTATGACGTACATTGACACATATTATCACATGGTTGCACACGGCCATTATTTTCTTTTTCCAGGTAGAGAAAGTGAAGCTCTGAAAGGTTACATCACTCGGACCCAGACAGCAGGGTTCTCTCACTCCTCCCTGCCCCCTCTGGTACACATTCTGGGTACCACTTCCAGCTCTGCGCAATGGCTTTGTGCCTCCGTTGCAGGGAAAAGCAGCTGTGGCAGAGTTCTGTAAATGCGGTAATAGAATTTGTTAACCACTTCCACATGATTCTTAAAGTAAATGTCACACTGCTTTGTAACAGCGAGCTAACAACACGTTTGCGGGTTCTCATTCTCAGTTAATTCACTTTTCCAATACCGAAGCTACTGCAATGCCTGCAAGGATGGCCACGTTCAGTGAATTACTTGGCAGCTGGGACATTTATTTCTTCACTTCTCCCCGGTTGCCTCCTGGGTGGTGTTGAAGTTTAGTTATTGCTATGCTTTCTCTCACTCTGCTATCTCAGGGAGAATGTAGCAGTTGGTTTACCAAAACCCCCCGCTGCCGTCGAGTCGATTCTGACTCATAAAATCAAATCCTCACGTTCAGGCCGCTGTAGTAAAAAAAAACTTGGCTGCACTCTGGCCTGGCTGTGGAAGGACCTCCATAGCCCCCTTTGTCTGCTCCAAGCCCAGACACAAGGCTGGAGGCACAGGCTGAGCTGCTGGCCTGGGCTTGCCTTGTCAGACACTATGACCTGATCCACACTTTCTCCACTCCTCGCATCAGTGGAGCCTCTGAGAGACCCCAAGCAGCCAGAGAAGCCCTGGACCTCTGGGATCCAGTGGTCCCTTCACAGGATGGGTATTCTGCCCCCTTAGTCAGTGCCCAGTGCTGGGGACTCCTGAAAGAGAGAAAATCCGGGAGTTTCTTTGTGGAGCTCTCAGGGGAGGGTCTTGGAGCACAGTGTTAGCCAACAGTCTACACTGCTCAGTGCAGAGTCTATGGGCAGTGGGGGATTCGAAAGGCTACCACAGCCACCTCTCCTGTATCCTGGAAGCCCTGGATGCTTAGACAACAAGACTCTGCTTCTGTCTCCAACCCCAGGCGAATCAGACTTACAGCACCCTCAAGAGGGTGCAGTAATCACAATACCTATGTATTCTATCACTAGGTCCTTCTTAACAATAACAACACCAGTATTGACGACATCAACGGCCATGGCCATAATACTCAGGCTTTTATTGAGCACTAGCTACATGCCCAGCACATGCTTTATCTCATTTCCTTACTAAGTAATCCTGGACAAGTCACTTAACCTCTCCATGCCTTGGTTTCCGAATCAGTAAAATGGGAATAATAATATATAAAGCATTTGAAATTCCTAGCTATTATTGTTATTACTATCTTATATGAACTAGATATGATTTTTCCACCTTACAGGAGAAGAAACTGAGACTAGGAAAGTGTAAGCAACTTTCCCAAGGTCACACAACCGGTAACTGGCAGAGCTGGGACTTGAACTCAGGTCATTTTCTCAATTCTTACATGTGGAGTGCAGGCAGTCCCCAGGTTACAAATGTCTGATTTATGTACAACCCATAGTTGAAAACCAAACCCCATAAAATCTATTTTATTAGAACTTCAACGTACATACAATGGTTTGTAACAACCAATGGATGCTGCTTTGTGACGCACATCAAAACATTATTGTTATTACTGTATTATTATGTTAAAGGTGTTTTCATGTATCTGGAAGTGTTTCTTCAATGGTTTTTATGCATAGAAAGGTGCACTACATGTTGACGTGTTGTGTTAAGCAATGTCATACAATAATGTGTATACTGTTTGATGAGAAACTAGTTTGTTCTGTAGACCTTCAGCTAAAGTTTAAAAAAATACAGCAATAAAAAAGAAAGAAAGGTACACTATATATTATGTATCAAGGGAGCCCTGGTGTTGCAGTATTATTTTGTATTTTTTTGGTGGCGCAGTGGTTAAGAGCTTAGCTGCTAACCAAAAGGTGGGCAGCTCAAATCCTCCAGCGTCTCCTTGGAAACTCAGTGGGGCAGTTCTACTCTGACCTGTAAGGTCACTATGGGTCGGAATCCATTCAATGGCAATGAGTTTGGGTTTTGTTTTTTTTTTAGTAAGACAAAATTTAATTAGCTGACATTAGAAGCAAACCATACCTAACTGTTCCAACTTAGATTTACGTACAAATTTGGCTTAAAGATGGATTTAGGAACGGAACTCCCTTGTAATCTGGGTACTGCCTGTACTTACTGTGTGCAAGACACTCTTCCAGGCACTGTGAGGTCTACAAAAGGTATTCAGACCTAGAACCTGAGTTCTCCCTCAAAAAGCTTATAGTACTGGAGAAAATAAAGGTATGCTTGTAAATACAAAGTTTTCAATTCTAAAATTGCATTATTTCATAAAGTGTTCAACACACATCTGTTGAGTATCTGCTATTTGCAGGGACCATGCCAGGCAATGGGATACGGTGACGAAGAAAACAGTATTCTTATCCACAGAGCTGACTGTGGATTCGCAATCAAGCCAGCAGGTGAGGAAGCGAACAAACAAAACTCAAATATTTAGGTGACAGGCACTGGGCTAGGCACAGGGATAAAACCTAGTATGTATGCATCTTTTTAACTACTTATATATATATGCCTGATGCCTGACTCTCAGAAGATCCCCTTCTCTGGGTCTCTACTTCCACAGGCCACTGGGGCCAGCGCTGCGTCAGTGTGATGCTCTGCACTTGGCCCCACTGTGCTGCGGCTGGACAACCAGGCCCTGGGCTGCACTGCCCAGCAGCACGGACACCCACCAGGCCCATCTCCGGCCTCCTCACGGGGAAAGGCAGCGCAAGGACCACTTAGTGCAAGTTGTGATGTGAAGACGATCCCCTGAGGCTGGAAAACCCTCCTCACTCTGTTGGCAGAGGCCACTGGAAAGGCCATCAGATGTCAACAGCTTTCCATCACTCTCAAGGCTCAGGGGAGCTTCCTGGCACCTGCTCCAGACTCAGTCCCATGCAGCAATGGTCATCAGAGTCCCCACCACCTCGTGCCCTCAGATTCCATTCTTGGATGTAGGACAGATTGGATACTGGTGCATTTGGTTCTTTTAATCCAAGGCAAGACACTGAAGTGAAGGGATGTTCTATCAGAAAATAAAACGAAATGATTTCTGGCTGTTTTGCAGAATAGCGAAGTGCCCTTGGCTTAATCAGAAGCTCCTCGTTGTGAGAGCATATGAATAAAAGAATGCCCACACGTGAGTAAGACCATGTCAGTTTGCCTACATTCCAATTCCTTATTTATCTGAAAAAGAAGTTGCTTTATAGCTGCTCCAACACGGGTAAATGATCAGGTCCTGCAAAACGTCTTGTGAATTACAGGGTACAACAGTAGATGGCAAATATTTTACATATATAAACATTTTTTAAGGAGAGCTTGTTTGTATAGAAGATACTCCCTGTAGTATTTGCCCACAGGTATATAATCAGATGATTAATTTTTTTTAAATCAACTCTTAATTTTGTTGGCTCCATTTGAACTGAGCAAAGGATGTATAATCCAACAGGGCAGTTAACTGAAAAAGCTTCTGTCATGGATTGAATTGTGTCCCCCAAAACGTATTGTGGGATTGTCCACCATTTTGTCATGTAATGTGATTTCCTATGTGTTGTAAATCCTTTCTCTATGATGTTAATGAAGCTGAATTAGAGGCAGTTATGTTAATGGGACAGGGGTACTATCATTTGTTTTGTGTGCCAATCTGTTATTTCCCTAAAAGGTTACCTCAGTGGATAGTTTTGGTTCAAGGGTTAAAGAGTATCTCAGGGCAATACTCTCACGGAGTCCTCTGGTCTCAACTGGTCCATAAGTCTGGACTTTTTAAAAATTTAAGCTCTGAGGGTCCATCTATGGTGGCCCTGATCAGAATGGTCAGTAGTGGTAGGTGGATACCATTTAGTTCTGGTATCAGTGTAGATGAGGCCATGGCTCCTGTAGACTCTCCGCCCTGTAAACTAGTTTCTTCTCTGGGACTTTGGTGTCCTGCTTTCTTTTTTGCTCTGACAGGTGGAGAGAGACCCACAGTTGCAGCTTAGATGCTGCTCACAAGCTTTCAAGACTCTGGATGCTACTCACCTCACTAGGGTGCAGAACATGAACTTTGTGAACTGAATGGTTCTGACTCATTATGACCCTGTGTACCACTGAACAAAACACCGCCCAGCCCCGCGCCATTCTCACAATTGTTGTTATATCTGAGTTCATTGTTGGAGCCATTGTGTCAGTCCAACTCACTGGGTGTCTTTCTCTTTTTCGCTGACCCTCTACCTTGCTGAGCATGATGTCCTTCTCCAGGGATTGATCCCTCCTGATAATACGTCCAAAATACTTGAGACACAGTCTTGCCATCCTCACTTCCAAGGAGCACTCTGACTGTACTTCTTCCAAGACAGATTTGTTCATTCTTCTGGCAGTCCACGGTATATTCAATATTATTTGCCAACACCATAATTCAAATCCTTGTTTCATCTTCCTTATTCATTGTCCAGCTTTTGGATGTATATGAGGCAATTGAAAATATCATGGCTTTGGTCAGGCACACCTTAGTCCTCAAAGTAACATCTTTGCTTTTCAACATTTTAAAGATGTCTTTTGCAGCAGATTTGTCCAATGCAATACATCTTTTGATTTCTTGACTGCTGCTTCTATAAGCGTTCATTGTGGATCCAAGTAAAATGAAATCCTTGACAACTTCAATCTTTTTTCCATTTATCATGATGTTGCTTATTGGTTCAGTTGTGAGGATTTTTGTTTTCTTTATGTTGATGTGTAATCCGTACTAAAGTCTTTGATCTTCTTCAGTAAATGCTTCAAGTCCTCTTTGCTTCCAGTATGCAAGGTTGTGTCATCTGTATATCACAGGTTGTTAATGAGTCTTCCACCAATCCTGATGCTGTATTCTTTTTCACGTAGTACAGTTTCTCAGATTATCTGCTCAGCATACAGATTGAATAGGTATGCACACCTTTCCTGATTTTAAACCACGCAGTATCCCTTTGTCCTGTTCAAACGACTGTCTCCTGGTCTATGTACAGGATTGGCACGAGTACAATTAAGTGTTCTGGAATTGTCATTCTTTGCAATGTTATCCATAATTTGTTATGATCCACACATTTGAATGCCTTTGCAGAGTCAATAAGACACAGGTAAACATCTTTCTGGTATTCTTTGCTTTCAGACAAGAGCCATCAGACATCAGTAATAATATCCCTAGTTCCATGTCCTCTTATGAATCCGGTTTGAATTTCTGCAGTTCCTTATACTGCTGCAACTGTTTTTTAATTACTTTCAGCAAAATTTAACTTACATGTGATATTAATGATATTGTTAGATAATTCCTGCATTCTGTTGGATCACCTTTCTTTGTAATGAGCACAAATATGAATCTCTTCCAGTCTGTTGGCCAGGTAGCTGTCTTCCAAATTTCTTGGTGTAGAGAAGAGATAGCTTCCAGCACTGCATCCATTTGTTGAAACATCTCATTTGGTATTCCATCAATTCCTGGAGCCTTGCTTTTCACCAGTGCCTTCGATGCTGCTTGAACTTCCTCCTTCAACATCATTGGTTCTTGATCAATGCTACCTCTTGAAATTGTTGAATGTCAACCAATTCTTTTCGGTACAGTGACCTTGTGTATTCCTTCCATCTGCTTTTGATGCTTTCTGTATTGTTAAATATTTTGAATTTTTGCTTCAGTTCTTTCAGCTTAAGAAATGCTAAGCGTGTTCTTCCCTTTTGGTTTCCTAACTCTAGGTCTTTGCACATTTCATTATAATACTTTACTTTGTCTTTTGGAACCACCCTTTGAAATATTCTCTTCAGCTCTTTTACTTCACCATTTCTTCCATTTTATGTTCAAGAGAAAATTTCAGAGTCTCTTCTGATGCCCATTTTGGTCTTTTCTGTCTTTTAATGATCCTTTATTTTCTTCATGTATGATATACTCAATGTCTTCCTATAGCTCGTCTGATCTTAAGTCATTAGTGTTCAGTGTGTCAAATCTATTCTTGAGATGGTCTCCAAATTCAGATGGGGTATACTCAAGGTCATATTTTGATTCTCGCGGACTTGTTTTAATTTTCTTCACCTTCGACTTGCACTTACATATGAGCAATTAATAATCTGTTTCACAACTGGCTCCTGGCCTTGTTCTATCTGATGATATTGGGATTTTCCTTTGTCTCTTTCCATAGATGTAGTCGATTTGATTCCTGTGTTTTCTATGCAGTGAGGTCCACATGTATAGCCGCCATTTATGTTGTTGCAGAAAGCTACTGGCAATGAATAAGTCGTTGGTCTTACAAAGTTCTGTCACGGGATCTCATGCTAGAGAGTTACATTAAGCATAGAGAACACTTGACTCACAGATGACCTTAGACCTGCTGTTAGACAGAGACCACTCACAACATGAGAAGCCAAGTCTGACAGAAAGTGCCCCAGCTCTCAGTGTGTGATGGAGGGCACTAGGAGATTCCGATTTGAGAAAAGAGGCTATTCATTAAAAATAATTGTTGTTAATTTTTAAAAAAGGTTGTTTTCAATAGTTGGTAAGTTTTGTGACCCCATGTGTGTCACAGTTAAACTGTGCTGCATAGGATTTTCAAAGCCTGTGATCTTTTGAAAATAGATGGCCAGGACTTTCTACGGAGATACTTCTGGGTGGATTCGAACCACCAACACTTTGGTTAGTAGCTAAGCACTTAACTATTTGTGCCAGAGCTAAGTCAGACTAGGAATACCTCATTAGTATTTACTTAGCTTTTAGTCAACCCTCCTATCAGTTACTATTTCTACTCTTTGTGGCACAGTTTCTATGTGCCAGGCACTGACTAGAGGTTTTACATATGTGATTTCTTTCATTCCTCATAACAATCCCATGAGGTAGGTATTATTGTGCTGCCTTGGCAGATGCAAAAACTGATGCTTTCTACAGAAAAAATACTAAACAGCACAGGAAGCAAAAGCAGATGGAAGGAATACAGAGTCACTGTGACAAAACGAATTGGTTGACATTTGACCATTTCAGGAGGTGGTATATGACCAAGAGCTGATGGCATTGAAGGAAGAAGTCCAAGCTGCACTGAAGGCATTTGTGAAAAGCAAGGCTCCAGGAATTGATGGAACACCAATTGAGATGTTTCAACAAATGGATGCAGTGCTGGAAACTCACTCATCTATGCCAAGAAATTTGGAAGACAGCTACCTGGCCAACAGACTGGAAGAGATTCATTAAAAAAGCCTTTTAGAGAGATTAAACAAGCTCTCTGCTATGCGCCAGTGCCAGGCTAAGGCTTAGGTCCACTTGTGGTCCTTTGGAATTATGAGGTGAACGGAGTTAATCTACAGGATATAAGCTACATCTGGGTTTTCCCACTTTGCCATCAATGGGAGATGGGCTAAAGGTGCCATGTCTACAGAAAAACTGAAAGGACTCAGGGCTTTTCTTGTTGTAGAAGTCAATGTAATCCAAGGTAACAAAATCCAAGGAAGAATCAGTTGTAGTAAGCACCAGGAATGTTTAATTCAAACAACTTTGCCAGGAAGATCCAGTGTATTCCCTAGCTGAATGAAATGATAAGTAATCTTTCCCTAATTCTAATGCAGAATGGAAGTACGAGTGGCTCCTAACCCAGAAAATAAGATAACACATGCTTCCACTAAAAACTGGAGCTTGCTCTGAATGTCCTAAGGAGCTTTTAAGGGATGATAGGAAATTCTAAAAATAAAATTAATAAATTTTAATTTAATTAAAGTAATAAATCTATAGCATCTAATGCTTTGGTGGTGAGCATGGGGAAAACATTATCAAATCAAACAAGGAATCGGACTCTGATGAAGAGCTAAACAGTTGACAATCAGAGTGCTTTCAAGATAACGAAGTTGTAAGATGAAGAAAAGCATAGAGAAAACTGAGCGCCATGTTTGCTCCATTTAATATAAACCCCAAACCCACTGCCATCAAGTCGATTCCGACTCATAGCGACTCTACAGGACAGAGTAGAACTGCCCCATAGAGTTTCCAAGGAGCACCTGGTATATTTGAACTGCCTACCTTTTGGTTAACAGCCATAACACTTAACCACTACTCCACCAGGGTTTCCTATTTAATATAAGAGCCATTTTTTCCTTGTTAAATTGATTTATTTTATAATAATGAATTATCTTTTATAACAATATATTTTAGTCATCTAGTGCTGCTATAACAGAAATACCACAAATGGATGGCTTTAACAAAGAGAAATTTATTTCCTCACAGTAAATTAGGCTAAAAGTCCATATTCAGGGTATAGGCTCCAGGGGAAGGAAGACTTTCTCTCTCTGTTGGCTCTGGAGGAAGGTCTTTGTCCTCAATCTTTCCCTGGCTGAGGAGCTTCTCAGGCACAGGGACCCCGTGTCCAAGGGACACACTCTGCTCCTGGCACTGCTTTCTTGGTGGTATGAGGCCCCCAACTCTCTGCTCTCTTCTTTCTTTTGTTTCTCAAGAGATTGCCTCAAGACACAATCCAATCTTGCAGTCTGAGTCCTGTCTCACTAACACAACTGCTGCCCATCCTCCCTTATTAACATCATGTTGTTGTTAGGTGCTGTCGAGTTGGTTCTGACTCATAGCGACCTTATGCACAGCAGAACGAAACACTGCCTAGTTCTGCACCATCCTTACAATCGCTGTTATGCTTGAGCTCATTGTTGCAGCCACTGTGTCAATCTACCTTGTTGAGGGTCTTCCTCTTTTCTGCTGACCCTGTACTTTGCCAAGCATGATATCCTTCTCCAGGGACTGATCCCTCCTGACAACATGTCCAAAGTATGTAAGACGAAGTCTTGCCATCCTTACTTCCAAGGAGCATTCTGGTTGTACTTCCTCCATGACAGATTTGTTCGTTCTTTTGGCAGTCCACGGTATATTCTATATTCTTCGCCAACACCACAATTCAAAGGTGTCAATTCTTCTTCCATCTTCTTTATTCATTGTCCAGCTTTCACATGCATATGATGCGATTGAAAATACCATAGCTTGGGTCAGGCTCACCTTAGTCTTCAAGGTGACACCTTTGCTTTTCAACACTTTAAAGACATTAACATCATAGAGGAAGGATTTACAACATATGGGAAAATCGTACAATACCGGGAATCATGGTCCAGCCAAATTGATACACACATTTTTGGGGGGACATAATTCAATCCATGACACAGCAGTAGCATATAACTTGGTTTTATCTCAAATTTACAAGTTTTCAAAATGCCTTCCTCTTCAGAATTCCATTTGATCCTATTACAATTACTCCCATTTTACAAACAAGGAAACTGAGGGTCATTTACTTGTTAAAGGTCACAGGGCTATTTGTCATGATTCAATGCCCTACTCATTAAAAAATTATATCCTGCTAATATTAAGTTCTAATGGCATATTATTAATGCTATATTTTTAAAGAAGATAAATGCTTGGTTTATTCATGGAGAAAAATGGATGAATGGTTGAATTTTTTTCCGCTTAGATTCTTAGGAATGTCACATATACATCACAATAGGAAACGTTTGATTATATTTGATTATATGTCCATTTCCGTTCCATGAGCTTCACTAAAATTACGTATTTTAATCCAAAAAATTGAGAAGTATAAATCTAATTTTTGTGAAAAATACCTTGAGCGAGGGATGCATTACTCCCTACGTAGAAAATGTTTTCAGTCAAATGCTTATTTTTGTTAACAAAACCAATTTCTCACCATTAACTTTGAAATCAGCGGCAAACTCGTCAGTTGGGGTTTTAAAGCACTTCTCACAGGCTTCCTTCTCTTTTGATCATTTTGCTGCACTTGCAATTTGATGTCTCATTCATGGCTCCCCTGTCTGCAAACTCTGTTTAGTGCAAACCTTTGCAAAAAAAAAATTTTTTAAATCTCTTATTTGACCATGAACTTTCGATGATCTAGTTAGCGGTACTGTCAAGCGTCCCGCGGTCTTTTTGAAAAGCAGGACTTGTCGGTGCTGCCCTCTGGCCAACTTCAGTGGGACCAAAGCGCTAGCCAGAGCCGTCAAACTGCCTGACGGCTTGTCACCAGCGAGGCTCCATTAATTTACACACATTTTCCACTGTTTGGCATCTACCATGATAACTCTTTTCTCTTCCAAGCAGCTCCTGTTTGCATTTAACACTTGGGTTAATTTTCATCAGAGTTTAAATTTAGCCATCAGTTATTTCAGGGGAGCTGTCAGCCAACATATGGAGAGAGGGAGAAAAAAATCCTTCTGAATTTATAATAAAGTGGAATCTGTTGAATGTGGAACAAAAACCAACTGCAATACAGTCAGGCCCCGGCGGGGAGGGCAAGGTCAGGGAGGAGCTGCAGCCTGGATTAGCTCTTCTATTCACCAGAGCCGCATCTGGGCACCTCCGGAGCTTCCTGATAGATCAAAAAATGATGGAAAGACACAGTTCAATTTGTCCCGCTTTTATAAAGGATAATTAACCTGTCAGTCTTGCTACTTTAACAACTTCATTAAATTGGAGGTGAAGTGGGTGCTGAGAAGTCTTGTCTTTATCCAAAAGGAACACAGGGCCCTCGTGTAAATGGTGGAAGAGGAAGGGAAATACATACATGCACCCCAATAATATGGTCTGGTTCCTGAAAAATGGAACAGGCTTCTTCCAATTATGTAATAATCCTGCCTTGACTATGACCTGCTAAAAGTAATTTTCTTAACTCGGAAGGCCAAGGAAATAATGTCACAGCCCAACTAGACCAGGGAAGCACAGCATTTAAAAATTGAGGTTATAGGGTTCTCAAAGCCGTTGAGCCAAACTATTTAAGACCTAGAGTGATGGCTACCAAAGGCGAACAGCATTTCAAACGTAATAAAAAGAAATGAAAACAGAGCTCTCTCGGTACTCAGCCCCTGCCTCGGCCGCCCGCACATCGGTTTCCAGCCTTTGTATCTTGGCAACAGATCATGTATTTACCAGGACAAAGATTCCAAACTTTAAAATAAATTCTTTCAAGATAGAAAGAACACTTAATTCCTTTTAGCGTTTAAAACTTTGATCATCCTATCTTTCTCTTGCTTAAAGCTGACAAATTGAATATTTTGAGTAACTGAAATAGTTGTTTAATATTACAGCCACCTTCTCTTTAGAATACCTGGTCTGGCACACGTGAACACAAAGGCACGGTTAGAAAATGTTAATTATGAAATATTTTTCAAATTTTATTAAAATAAAAATTGTATTCTTTCCAGCTTTAAAAAATGGCTTGAGGTAGGTAATTCAGCCCAACAATAGTACCTTAAATTGGTAATAAAAACTTTCAGCTAGCTTTTACGGTAAGGATGAAACCGAGCATGCTTCTCTCATAAACACAGCCAGGAATTCTTGGTGTGATCACAGAATTTTCCAAGAAAAAAAATTATTTTAATTAAAAAAACATTTTGGTTGATTGAAAGGACAAGTCAATTTATATATTCCCAATTTTTTTTGCTAATGATATTTTTTCATGAGAACTTTTGAAATAAATGTTTTTATGAATCTAACATTAGCTTTTTAAAATTCGCAGTCCCAAATAAAATTTAATTTATGTTCCTTATGAGCCATGCTATTTTTATTTTAAATTTATTAAAACCGTTTCATTTTTGCTGATTTGTGGATATGCTAGGAAGGCAAGATCACAGAAAGCTGTATTTCTTTTAGCACAAAAGATGTCATTTAGGTTAAAATCTTTGCATTATTTAAACTTCAAAAACTAGTGATTTTTGGAAAAGAGAAGGGTGGTGGTGTCCGCTGAAACAGCTCCATGCTTTCTCTGGTGAAGAAGTCAGAAGTCAGCTCTTTTGCTGTTTTCTTTGAGACAATCTTCAGTGCGCTAGGGAGCAGCTGAGCTAACCAGTCGCTGTTTAAGAATACAGCTCTCTTCTTCACGCTTTTTAAATTACAGTTGCCTAATTTCCCAGAAATAATCTTAAAAAAAAAAAAGAAGATGCCACTTCTGAGAATCAGTGGCATTGAGAGCTTGTCAGAGCACATTTGGCGTTATCACGCCGAGGAAGGGACTCCTGTTTTCCTCACCTTACTTAGGGTTCTACTTGCCATAAAGAAGACAACTCATTTTGTCCCAGTTTCTGGAAGGAGAACTGCTCCTTCGTTGTCTCCAAAGTGACTTTCCCCTGTTCCTGAATTTGCCTGTGGCTGTGCTTAGACAATAATTAAGACTGTACATTTCGTATCGTTCCAACCTAGACCTCTGTCTACATACATTTGCAGAGCAGAAGCAAAGCTTTATGAGCCCTTGCCTGGCAGTACTGTAAAAGGAGGACTGAGATTCAGGGTGGCAACTCTTCTTGCCACGGGTGCTTTCCCAAGTCTCACCCAGTCTCAGAAGTCTCCGTGGGGGACACGCGGCACCATGAGTGCTTTCTGCAGCAGTGACATCCCACCTTCTTATGTACAGCACTTGGCATGTTTGCTTGCTGTTGCTCTAGAGGAAAGACCCAAGGGCCATTGAGATTAGCGGGCTCCTCAGCCGTGTCACCCTCTCCAGCTGGCATGGCACCAGGGGCACTGCAGACTGAAAAGTAAATGACTCTGATTCTGTCGGAACTAATGTCTGGAGACTGGAAATGTTAAGAAGAAAAGCAGCACCCATCAGAGCTTATTGGACATCCACTAGATATAAATGAGCTGAAACAGGGACAAGGGAGAGAGCTTTGGGAGATAAATCCCATTTTAGGGTCCAGAGGTAGGCTTATTTTAGTATGCCTCACAAAGGAGCTCTAGAGTTCTCCAGAGCCTAACTGAAAAACCCAGGGACTTCACATCCCCTGGTAAAACAGCCCAAACAAGGAAGCATCACTGCCCGTGTAAATGTTGGTTAGTCAGACAATCTGCTTTTGTAATTTGAAGTACCCGCATCTGACTGAATCAAACTTTGTTTTGAATGAAGACTATATAGAAACCCTGCTTTTTTCTTTTTCTAAGACAACAAAGCACTGCTAATTTTAGAGAGGAAAGATTGAGCCAGAAAATAAAATGAGCAGCCAGTACCATGAAGTAAACATGGGAAGAAGCTCAATTTCCTATTGCAATAAAATGCTTAAGTCGACCCTGATTCGACCACTGCAATGTAGTCATTTTGTGAATGTAGGTGAGTCATTTGTTGGCAGTGATGCTTTTTTTTTTTTCTTTTAAAGGGCATATTTTTTCACTAATAACCTTCCAATTTGCAGTCAGTTTACTCCAAATAAGTACAAAATTATCAATAAAGCACAAATATAATTAGGTCTCCTTATATATGCATGGAAACCCTGGTGGCATAGTGGTTAAGAGTTGTGACAGCTAATAAAAGCTCAACGGTTCAAATCTACCAGGTACCCCTTGGAAACCCTATGGGGCAGTTCTACTCCATCCTATAGGGTAGCTATGAGTCAGAGTTGACTCGATGGCAGTGGGTTTTATATATGTATATACATGTAGCACAAAAAAAACTATAAAGAGTTCTCTGAGCTGATTTTAAGATCAAGTCCTCAGAGTTTGTAACTGCTTTAGTAATTGAGACTGAAATGGCGGTTTTAACAGAACTCACTTAGGTTTGCAGCAACGGCGAAAACCTGTCATTTTATAATTTTCTCTTTCCTCTATTATGACCAGACCATGTCATAAGATTACCTCACTACCACAACAACCCCACATGTCTGTCAGTTTGTCGCACTGTGGGGGCTTGCGTGTTGCTATGATGCTGGAAGCTATGCCACTGGTATTCAGATACCAGCAGGGTCACCCATGGAGGACAGGTCTCAGCTGAGCTTCCAGACTAAGACAGACTAGAAAGAAGGACCCGGCAGTCTACTTCAGAAAAGTATTAGCCAGTGAAAACCTTATGAATAGCAGCGGAACATTGTCTGATATAGTGATGGAAGATGAGCCCCCCAGGTTGGAAGGCACTCAAAGGTGACTGAGGAAGAGCTGCCTCCTCAAAGTAGAGTCGGCCTTAACGACGTGGATGGAGTAAAGCTTTCGGGACCTTCATTTGCTGATGTGGCACGACTCAGAATGAGAAAAAAAAACAGCTTTAAACATCCATTAATAATTAGAACCTGGAATGTAAGAAGTATGAATCTAGGAAAATTGGAAATCGTCAAAAATGAAATGGAATGCATAAACATCAATATCCTAGGCATTAGTGAGCTGAAATGGGCTGGTATTGGCCATTTTGAATCAGACAATCATATAGTCTACTATGCTGGAAATGACAACTCGAAGAGGAATGGTGTTGCATTCATCGTCAAAAAGGACGTTTCAAGATCTATCCTGAAGTACAATGCTGACAGTGATAGGATAATATCCATACGCCTACAAGGAAGACCAGTTAATACGACTATTATTCAAATTTACGCACCAACCACTAAGGCCAAAGATGAAGAAATAGATTTTTATCAGCTGCTACAGTCTGAAATTGATTAAACATGCAATCAAGATGCATTGATAATTACTGGCGATTGGTATGCAAAAGTTGGAAACAAAGAAGAAGGATCAGTAGCTGGAAAATATGGACTTGGTGATAGAAACAATGCCAGAGATCAAATAATAGAATTTTGCAAGACCAATGACTTCTTTATTGCAAATACCTTCTTTCACCAACATAAACGGTGACTATACACATGGACCTCACCAGATGGAACACACAGAAATCAAATTGACTATATCTGTGGAAAGAGATGATGGAAAAGCTCAATACCATCAGTCAGAATAAGGCCAGGGGCCTACTGTGGAACAGACCATCAATTGCCCATATGCAAGTTCAAGCTGAAACTGAAGAAAATCAGAGCAAGTCCACGAGAGGCAAAATACGACCTTCAGTTTATCACACCTGAATTTAGAGACCATCTGAAGAATAGATTTGACACATTGAACACTAGTGACCGAAAACCAGACGAATTGTGGAATGACATCAAGGACATCATCCATGAAGAAAGCAAGAGGTCACTGAAAGGACAGAAAAGAAAGAAAAGACCAAGACGGATGTCAGAGGAGACTCTGAAACTTGCTCTTGAGCGTCGAGCAGCTAAAGCAAAAGGAAGAATTGATGAAGTAAAAGAACTGAACAGAAGATTTCAAAGGCCCTCTCGAGAAGACAAAGTAACGTATTATAATGACATGTGTAAAGAGCTGGAGATGGAAAACCGAAAGGGAAGAACACGCTCAGCATTTCTCAAGCTGAAAGAACTGAAGTAAAAATTCAAGCCTCGAGTTGCAATAGTGAAGGGTTCTATGGGGGAAATATTAAACGATGCAGGAAGCAACAAAAGAAGATGGAAGGAATACACAGAGTCATTATACCAAAAAGAATTGGTCAATATTCAACCATTTTAAGAGGTGGCATATGATCAGGAACCGATGGTACTGCTCTGAAGGCATTGGCGAAAAACAAGGCTCCAGGAATTGATGGAATATCAATTGAGATGTTTCAACAAACAGATGCAATGCTGGAGGTGCTCACTCGTCTGTGCCAAGAAATATGGAAGACAGCTGCCTGGCCAACTGATTGGAAGAGATCTATATTTATGCCTATTCCCAAGAAAGGTGATCCAACCGAATGTGGAAATTATAGAACAATATCATTAATATCACACGTAAGCAAAATTTTGCTGAAGATCATTCAAAAATGGCTGCAGCGGTATATCAACAGGGAACTACCAGAAATTCAGGCCAGTTTCAGAAGAGGACGTGGAACCAGGCATATCATTGCTGATGTCAGATGGATCCTGGCTGAAAGCAGAGAACACCAGAAGGATGTTTACCTGTGTTTTATTGACTATGCAAAGGCGTTCAACTGTGTGGATTATAACAAACTATGGATAACATTGCAAAGAATGGGAATTCCAGAACACTTAATTGTGCTCATGAGGAACCTTTACATAGAACAACGGGATACTGATTGGTTTAAAGTCAGGAAAGGTGTGCGTCAGGGTTGTATTCTTTCACCATACCTATTTAATCTGAACAAATAATATGAGAAGCTGGACTATATGAAGAAGAACGGGGCATCAGGATTGGAGGAAGACTCATTAACAACTTGTGTTATGCAGATGACACAACCTTGCTTGCTGAAATTGAAGAGGACTTGAAGCACTTACTAATGAAGATCAAAGACCGTAGCCTTCAGTATGGATTGTACCTCAACATAAAGAAAACAAAAATCCTCACAACTGGACCAATGAGCAATATCGTGATAAACGGAGAAAAGATTGAAGTTGTCAAGGATTTCATTTTACTTGGATCCACAATCAACACCCATGGAAACAGCAGTCAGGAAATCAAAAGACGCATTGCGTTGGGCAAATCTGCTGCAAAGGACCCCTTCAAAGTGTTGAAGAACAAAGATGTCACCTTGAAGACTAAGGTTCACCTGACCCAAGCCATGGTATTTTCAATCACATCATATGCATGTGAAAACTGGACAATGAATAAGGGAGACCAAAGAAGAGTTGACGCCTTTGAATTGTGGTGTTGGTGAAGAATATTGAATATACCATGGACTGCCAAAAGAAGGAACAAATCTGTCTTAGAAGAAGTACAACCAAAATGCTCCTTAGATGCAAGGATGGCAAGACTGGGTCTTACATACTTTGGAGATGTTGTCAGGAGGTATCAGTCCCTCGAGAAGGACATCATGCTTGGCAGAGTACAGGGTCAGCGGAAAAGAGGAAGACCCTCAACGAGGTGGATTGACACAGTGGCTGCAACAATGAGCTCAAGCATAACAACGATTGTAAGGATGGTGCAGGACCCGGCAGTGTTTCGTTCTGTTGTGCATAGGGTCACTATGAGTCGGAACCGACTTGACGGCACCTGACAACAACCGCAACAACAGCAACAAAACCAGAGTGGAGATGTGATAATTATCCGAGTAGTTTCAGTAAGTACTATTGAGCTAAATATCTGGCTGTTTCTTTCCACTGTTCACTTGACTTTATGTCTCTGTGGAGATCTACACAAAACCGCCAGGCCCACAGGGACTTGAATGCTAATGGAAACCTGTATTTTCCCAAACCACACTAGAAACACTTCCTCGATACTCGTTCTTTACACAGTCCAGAGCTAAGAGAAACTGAGACTTCACCAGTTGTAGTAAAAGTACAGCCTACACCTCATCCCTGACTTTCAATCACATAAAATAGTAAGGTAGTCTTTTGCATGCGACAAATAGCTTTTGAAATACTTATGTATTGTGATTTGAGACATCGGTTTGAGGAAACTATGTTTTACAAAGGTGACAGCTATAACTTAAGTAGATATTTTTGAAATTGTGATCAATTTATATATGCTCATGTTCTGAGTTTGTTAAAAGGTAGATTTTCAGAAGAATCCGTTCAATTTAGGAGCCCTGGTGGCATAGCAGTTAAGTGCTCGGCTGCTAACTGGAAGGTCGGCTGTTCAAACCCACCAGCTGCTCCTCAGGAAAAAGATGTGACAGTCTGCTTCCATAAAGATTTACAACCTTGGAAACCTGATGAGGAAATTCTTCTCTGTTCTGTACTGTCACTAACGGGTTAGGTTTTTTGGTTTAAGTTCAACTTGGAGTCCCTTGGTGGTGCAAAAGAATAATGTGATTAATTGCTAACTGAAAGGTTGGAGGTTAAAGCCGACTCAGAGACACCTCTGGAGAAAGGCCCAAGGGTCTACCTCCCCAAAACTGAGCCACTGAACACCCCATGGAGCACGGTTTTACTCTGACACACGTGGGGTTGCCATAGGTGGGAATCGGCTAGATGGGAAATGACGGGTGAAGATCAACTTGGTTCCAATAATTTCTCTTTGTTTCATTTTGTGACAAATAACTAAAACTGTATATATCAATATATAGCCTATCTTTCTGATAAGAATTTCAAATTCTCATATTCTATGACTCATTTCTATAAATGTTTCATCATTTGTTAGCTAACTTAGTAAACCCGCAGGGCATTCTTGTTATGGAATGTTCTAGGTAAATAAGTACTGCTTTCTCCCGATAGTCTTCTCTCTCTAGCTATCCAGATCCCCTGTGAGGTCACCACTTATCCGTGAAGCCCTAATGATCTCCCTTCCCTGAGTCCTAGAACAAAGTAAACATTCTTCACTTTATATTCAAAATACATACTACCTCCTGCTAGACATTAATTTTCAATATGGACTTGTCTCATCTCCCCAGTCGAAGATTTTCAAACACTTTTGAGTACATGCCATACAGCAGGCTCCAGGGTGGGCAATAAGTTGTGCTATTCTATATAATTCTCACAATCAACGTTTGAAAGCAGTGCCATGCCCATTTTACATATGAAGGTTTACAAATGTAAACCTCAGGTTTACATTTAACCTGAGGTTCAGTGATGCAAAATAACTTGCCCATGGTGATCTAATTATTCAATAATGAAATCATTATTGGATTTAAACTTAGGACTTTTGAATTTCATACCCCTTGGTATTTCTGCCTCAAAAATTGAAAGGTGTCTTGAATCCATCACAATAAATTATTATTCTTTACATCACCTCTGAGTGCCTAGCACGGTTCCTTGCTTATGGTAAAAACCAAAACCAAACCCACTGAAGTCGATTCCGACTCATAGTGACCCTATAGGACTGAGTAGAATTGCCCCACAAGGTTTCCAAAGAGCAGCTGGTAGATTCGAACTGCTGACCTTTTGGTTAGCAGCTGAATGCTTAACCAGTGTACCACCAGGGCCCCTTTGCTTATGATAGTTGTTGCTAGGTGCCGTCAATTCAGTTCCAACTCATAGCAACCCTATGTACAACAGAATGAAACACTGCCTGGTCTTGAGCCATGTCCACAATTTTTATTATGTTTGAGCCCATTGTTGCAGCCATTGTGTCAATCCATCTCCATGAGGGCCTTCCTCTTTTTTGTTGACCCTCCACTTTACCAAGCATGATGTCCTTTTCCATGGACTGATCTCTCCTGACAACATGTCCAAAGTATGTAAGACATACTCTCACAATCCTTGCTGCTAAGGAGCATTCTGATTGTACATCTCCCAAGATGGATTTTTTTCATTCTTTTGGCAGTCCACAGTATATTCAATATTCTTCACCAACACCACAATTCAAAGGTGCCTATTCTTCTTCTGTCTTACTTAGTCATTGTCCAGCTTTCAGATGCATATGATGCAATTGAAAATACCAGGGCTTGGGTCAGGCACACCTTAGTCTTCAAGGTGACATCTTTGCTTTTCAACACTTTAAAGAGGTCTTTTGCACCAGATTCGCCCAGTGCAATGCATCTTTTGATTTCTTGACTGCTGCTTCCATGAGTGTTGATTGTGGATCCAAGTAAAATGAAATCCTTGACAACTTCAGTCTTTTCTCCGTTTACCGTCATGTTGCTTATTGGTCCAGTTGTGAGGATTTTTGTTTTCTTTATATTGAGGTGCAATCCGTGCTGAAGGCTATAGTCTTTGATCTTCATCAGCAAGTGCTTCAAGTTCTCTTCACTTCCAGCAAGCAGGGTTGTGTCATCTGCATAACGCAGGTTGTTAATGAGTCTTCCTCCAATCATATAGTCCAGCTTCTCAGACTATTTGCTCAGCGTACAGACTGAATACGCTTGGTGAAAGGATACAACCCTGACGCATACCTTTCCTGACTTTAAACCACACAGTATCCCCTTGTTCTGCCTCTTGATCTATGTAAAAGTTCCTCATGAGCACAATTAAGTGTTCTGGAATTTCCATTCTTTGCAATGTTATCCATAATTTGTTATGATTCACACAGTCAAATGCCTTTGCATAAATCAATAAAACACAGGTAAACATCCTTCTGGTGTTCTCTGCTTTCAGCCAGGATCCATCTGACATCAGCAGTGATATGCCTGGTTCCACGTCCTCTTCTGAATCCAGCCTGAATTTCTTACATTTTCTGGTCGATATGCTGCTGCAGCTGCTTTTGAATGATCTTCAGCAAAATTTTACTTGCATGTGATATTAATAATATTGTTCAATAATTTCTGCATTTGGTTGCATCACCTTTGTTGAGAATAGGCATAAATATGGACCTCTTCCAGTTGGTTGGCCAGGCAGCTGTCTTCCATATTTCTTGGCATAGACGAGTGAGCACTTCAAGTGCTACATCCATTTGTTGAAATATCTCAACTGATATTCTGCCAATTCCTGGAGCCTTGTTTTTCGCCAATGCCTTCAGTGCAGCTTGGACTTCTTCCTTTAGTACCATCAGTTCCTGATCATATGCTACCTCTTGAAATGGTTGAACCGTGACTAATTCTTTTTGGTATAATGACTCTGTGTATTCCTTCCATCTTCTTTTGATGCTTCCAGGGTCGTTTAATATTTTCCCTATAGAATCTTTCACTGTCACAACTTGAAGCTTGAATTTTTTCTTCAGTTATTTCAGCTAAGTAACGCCAAGTGTGTTCTTCCCTTTTGGTTGTCTGTCTCCAGCTCTTTGCACATGTCCTTATAATTCTTCACTTTTTCTTCTCGAGCTGCCCTTTGAAATCTTCTGTTCAGTTCTTTTACTTCTTTTCTTCCTTTTGCTTTAGCTATTTGATGCTCAAGAGCAAGTTTCAGAGTCTTCTGACATGTTTTGATCTTTTCTTTCTTTCCTGTCCTTGTAATGGCCTCTTGCTTTCTTCATGTATGATGTTTTTCATGTCATCCCACAACTCGTCTGGCCTTCAGTCATTAGTGTTCAACGGGTCAAATCTATTCTTCAGGTGGTCTCTAAATTCAGGTGGGATAAAAAAGAAAAAAATTTTTTTTTTTTTTATGCTCAAGGTCATGTTTTGGCTCTCATCCACTTGTTCTAATTTTCTTCAGTTTCAGCTTGAATTTTCATATGAGCAATTGATGGTCTGATCTGCTGTTGGCCCCTGGCCTTGTTCTGACCGATGATATTGAGCTTTTCCATGGTCTCTTTCCACAGATGTATTCAGTTTGATCTTGTGTATTCTACCTGGCAAGGTCCAGGTGTATAGTCGCCGTTTATGTTGGTAAAAAAGGTATTTGCAATGAAGAAGTCGTTGGTCTCACAAAATTCTATCATGTGATCTCCAATACCATTTCTACCACCAAGGCGGTATTTTCCAACTACCGACCCTTCTTCGTTTCCAACTTTTGTGTTCCAGTCACCAGTAATTATCAATGCATCTGATTGCGTGTTCAATCAATTTCAGACTGCAGAAGCTTGTAAAAATCTTCAATTTCTTCATCTTTGGCCTTAGTGGTTGGTGTGTAAATTTGAATAATAGTTATATTAACTGGTCTTCCTCTTAGCTATGTGAACAACATCCTATCACTGACAGTGTTGTGCTTCAGGATAGGTCTTGAAATGTTCTTTTTGATGATTAGTGCAATACCATTCCTCTTCAAATTTCATTCCTGGCATAGTAGACCATATGATTGTCTGATTCAAAATGGCCAACACCAGTCCACTTCAGCTCACTAATGCCTAGGATATCGATGTTTATGCATTCCATTTCATTTTTGATGATTTCCAATGTTCTTAAATTCATACTTTGTACATTCCAGGATCTGATTGTTAATGGATGTTTGCAGCTGTTTCCTCTCATTTTGAATTGTGCCACATCGGCAAACGAAGGTCCCGAAAGCTTGACTGCATTCACGTCATTAAGGTCAACTCTACTTTGAGGAGGCAGTTCTTCCTCTGTCGTCTTTTGAGTGCCTTCCAACCTGGGGGGCTCATCTTCCAGCACTATATCAGACAATGTTCCACTGCTATTCATTAAGTTTTCACTGGCTAATTCTTTTCAGAAATAGAGTGCCCGGTCCTTCTTCCTAGCCTTTCTTAGTCTGGAAGCTCAGCTGAAACCTGTCCACCCTGGGTGATCCTGCTGGTATCTGAATAGCGGTGGCATAGCTTCCAGCATCATAGAACACACAAGCCCCCACAGTATGACAAACTGACAGACAGGTGAGGGTTGCTTATGATGAATACCGTATAAATACTCCGTAATTTAATAATTTCTGTTGGACCGCCAACCTATGCAAAACTTAACCACTTTACCATGTTCATTTGTTTACCTACATTCGTTTTTCTTTTACGTACTCGTCTTTGTATCCCCAGTGTCTGACACTTGGCCCACCAACCAGCCTGTTGCCATCAAGTCGACCCCAACTCATGGCAATCCCATGAGTGTCAGAGCAGAGCTGTGCACCAGAGGATTTTCAACAGCTGCTTTTCCTGAAGTAGGTAATGAGTGACACGTAGAGACTCCTAGTAATCAAGATCCAAGGTGGGAGAGGCATATTGAGAAGAGCGGAAATATTGCCAAAGGGCGAGATCATGGCTCTCCAGCTATTTGGAAAGATGAAACCTATACATTACCCAAACCCTGAACATTATCAACTAATTAAATTTTCCACTTAAGAGATAATGGGCTTTTATTTTTATTAACCTTTGTGTTTTACCATAATTATAGATATAAATGGCCCAAGAGATTTGGTATTATGTATAAGAACTTCCAAAAAAGTCCCTGAAAACACTTGCATTTGTTTTTATTCTGACTGAATTGTTAGCTTGCTTTCCGGTCAATTATATTTTTCTTAAAAGATTTTTTTTTTAATGCTGCTTCCCAGGTATATTCCTATAGGTATATCTACATAAGTTATTAGATTCTATTCTCATAATTATGATAGCTTCTAGGCACTGAAATTCACACCAAAGTTGACTCTGCCGCACCTGTCTTTGCCTTGTGCAGGCAGATAGAGACACACACATAGGGACCCTGCCTTAGTCATCTGGTGCTGCTATAACAGATATCACAAGTGGATGACTTTAACACAGAGAAATTTATTCTCTCATAGTCTAGTAGGCTACAAGCCCAAATTTAAGGCATCAGCTCCAGGGGAAGGCTTTCTCTGGTGGCTCTGGAGAAAGGTCCATGTCATCAACCTTCCCTTGGTCTAGGAGCTTCTCTGAGCAGGAACCTCAGGTCCAAAGGATGCACTCTGCTCCCGGCACTGCTTTCTTGGTGGTATGAGGTCCCCTTGTCTCTCTGATCATATCTCTCTTTTATATCTCAAAAGAAATTGGCTTAAGACACTAATCTCGTATATCTCATCAATATAACTGCCACTAATCCATCTCATTACATCATAGTGATAGGATTTACAATACATAGGGAAATCACAAAATCAAGGACAATCACACAATACTGGGAATCATGGCCTAACCGAGTTGACACATATTTTTCGGGACACAATTCAGTCCATGGCAGATCCATATACAGAGCAGCAAGGAGGGTATCACTTGCCTTTTGCCCTAAGATTTATAGACAATGGCCTTTAATTAAGTGCCTTCTGTTTCTACTTACAATTAAAAGGAAAATGATGTTTTGTTATTGTTGTTTTAACCCAAAGATACAAATGCCTGAGTTATTATACTCAAACTTTCTAAACAAAATATACTATTTTTAGCATACTTAAAGTCATTTTTGACATATTACCTCTTGAGTACTAAGCAAATCAACCACATGCTAATGATCATGTACGACGGAATATTTTATTAGAGATGCTGCAAGATACAATCGTTTATCACACAGGTGAAATAAAGAGAAAATACAGGTCTGCTTACATAGGGAGCTGGGAGTAGGCTTAATGCCCAGATGCGACCATCGTCTACCCCATTTTGTTCTGGACACCAAACAAATTGGTTGAAATGTGAGAAATTTAAGGGAACCAGTTTGGGCGCCCTGTAGAAAGCTGACGGAGTGACCCTGGGGCTCCTGGAGCAAATGTGAGAGGCAAAGCACCCACGGGAGGCCACAGAGGCTTAGCTCTCCCTCTCTGCATCAGCAAAAGTAGACCCTACTTTAACTGTTCCATGTATCCAGGTCCTGCAGATTTCATTTGAGAACAGGGCTGTGCTTTAAAATATTGAAATCATTGCTTTGCTACTGTTTCCTGGTGTCACCTTTCAAACCCGCCTTCCCTACATTGCTAGAGGCGTAGGTAGGCAGGTAGGCAGATAGATAAATCAATACAAAGTCAATTAAAATGTGGTTTGTTTGAGACCACATGATTTCATAGCGTCCCCGAAAACCACTGGATAAACGTCTGAACGTATCTAAATCCAGACTTAGGAATCAATGACTCTTCCAATCATAACTTGTTTTACTGAATTCAGATCTTCTTGAAACAATTAAATCTGTTTGCTGGCATAGAGTGACCAAAAAGTAAATTTTATTTTCTGATTTGAAAAATACAAGAAATTCCCCTGCTGTGAGAACCCTCTGCTGGATTCAACAAAAATACATTCTGATGATCCTTTCCTTAAAAATACTTTCTTAATTAGTAGCTTTTCTCCTTCAAAATTTGAAGTCGTATTTGTGTCTTCTACAGCCAACTCCTTTTCTGATGTGTGATGTCAGATTCTTACTGGTAGGTGATCTTCACTTGAGCTAAAAGAGAAGGTAGTAGAAGCTCGTCATAACCAGGGCCCCTACTGCTCCTGTTGCTACACTAACAGACGAAGGTCTCTGAATGTACCAAACAGCCAAGCTACGTTGGGCTGTGTATGATGTGGATAGAGTTCAGCTTCCATATGCATGTTGTTGTTTGGTGCCATTGAATCGAGTCCAACTCAGAGTGACACCATGTGACAAAGCCGAGCTGCCCCCATAAAGTTTTCTAGGCTGTGATCTTTACAGGAGCAGATCGCCAGGTCTTTCTCCTACAGAACCCCTGGGGGAGTTTGAACCACCAACCTTTCAGTTAGCAGCTGAGCACTTAACCGTTTCGCCCCCAGGGCTCCTTTTTATCACATGCATACTTCCCTTTACATAAGGTCAGCCCTCAGGTTCTGACTTACCTAGCCACACTCTCTCTCATTACTTCAAAACGTGGCCCTGTAGCCTCAGCTGGCACTGCCTCCCCTGCTGTTCTTGATCCCACTCTGTTTACTTTGTGTATTCACTCAGGCTATGCCTTTTTCCAAACACCCTGGCGTGCAACAACTTCCACTTTTAAAAAATCAATTCAAAATTCCTGAAAGCTAACACAACCCTCTTGGTCTCCCCTCTCCTCTCTGAAGGGCTCATAAACAAATAAGTGTTTGTCTGAATTCACAAGGGCACCAGCAGATGAATGCCTTTCTGGTTTACTCCACCCCGCATTCTCTTTTCCCTGGCTGGAAGGTGTCCGCTTTAAAAGGTGCATTCCTTGAAGGTTCCCTAGATTGTTTCTTACAGTTTTGAGTAGGTCTGCCTTCTTTCCTCAATTAGATTATAAGCTACTTGAGGGCCTGGAACAAGTCCTTCACTTAATTAGAGCTAAGAATGCTGAGCCTACTTGGGTACTCAATTAATGCCTAAAAAAGGAAACTGGATTGAATTAGCTCAATTCCAAAGGCTTTCTCAAACACAGAAAACAGGTCTGCAGCATTCCGGCTTTGATGGTACAAGTAGGAGTGACGGTAAAGTCAATTCCAGTGGATTTTCTTGGCAGGATAATCAAGACGACATTGATGGCAATATCAGGAATGTGGCTCAGGCCACACCTCCGGACGTGCGGTCAGTAATAAATCACTCACCTTTGACATAAACCATTTAGCAAAGGAGTTTCAACTTAGAAACTGGGAAGATCCTTTAGGTCAGAAACAGTCTCTTTTGTAAATGTTATCCAGTGCTGGGTAGCTGGGGGGGACTTGGTCAATGCCTTTTAAAAATGAAAGGACTAGTATAGGACCAGTGGCCCCAGTTACAGCTGCAGACAGCAAGTGTTACGCATTTCAATAAAACGAAGGTTGTCCTCATTTTCTGTTGCTTTGAATTTTTAAAAAAAGAAGACAAAAAATAATTAAATCGCCTTCAGACAGCTTCCTGAAAATTATTGGGATTAGTTTTAATAAGCTAACGTGAATCCATTTGTTCTTTTTAGAAAGACAAACCAAAATACAGACATTTGAACACAACGTGCAGAACGCTTTCCTCTGGAAACCTCCTCTGAGACCTCAGAGGGGAGCAAAAGTTACCGTTTACGCGCTTCTCCCAAGCAGCAGTCTCTTCACTGTTCCCTCCCACGAACTGGTGATCCGGTGAGCTCCCTAATTCTTCGATACCTGGAATGCACTTGTGTAGTTCACAGTCTTGAATCCCCGTGGGTCGGGGTGGGGGTGAGCCCATTGACTCCTCCGAAATCAAATGACCGTTTCTTGCGGTCTTTTAACAGCTCTTTTCTTAGCGTTTTGTGCTTCCTCTTCACCGACTTTGTCTTTCCTTGTTATCTTCCAGTTTGGAAAAGAAACTCCTACATATTTAGGGAGCAGCTGCCACACATGCTTTATTCATGGCACACCACCATCCCGTCCCTGCAGCAGTCGGACTGCAAATTTCAGTGATCACACAGGTAATGGGGCATTTGGGATTTCTGGAATAAAACTAGCTGTGTCCCATCGCACTTAGGCCTGGATCCCCTCAGCATCCAGACACTATATCCAGCTTGTTTTACCCATCTGGTTGCGATTGGAGCTCCTTTGTGAATTTCACATGTTCACCCTGACCTTGCCCCAGGGACTGACTCCCCCAGGTTCTCAAAGGCAGGGAATGTGTTCTTTTTTTTTTTTCAGAAAACCCTGAAGGACCTGATTCTGCTCCTCTACACACTGGGAAGAGGAGTAATGAAGCAAATGTTGACTGCCTGGTATCTCATTTTTAACACAGGCAAGGAAAGCAATCACTTCACACACAGGCACGCACACACACACACACACTCAAAACAACAATAACTTGGGTAAGTTTACAAATGATTTACATCAAGAGTTTCTTCCATAGTTTCCCTGACACGTACTAAGGCTTCATTTAGAAGGACTCAGGCCAGAGGCTGCTTTCTGGGAAAAAAAAAAAAAAGACAGTGGCCCTTTCCCTAATACAGGGAGCCAAGGAAAGGTACCTGCGGTGGAGAATAAATATCGTAATGCTTCCGAACCTTTTGGTGAAGGTGAAGGGGGCTTGTTGAAAACATTGCTGTGAGCAGATGGACCCCTGAAACCATCTGCTATGAAGCCACTAAGTGTCCAATGATGCATTACGGAATTGTTTAGCTCTCAAAGAGCCTGAAAGTAGTTAGCGAGGGTGGCATCTGCACCAAGAGCAAACAACCTATTTATATATGATCTATTACTTCATAAACTCTGTGGAGACCCTCATTTCTTAAAGCAGCAGCAGTCTTCTTGATTACAGGTATAAAACTGCTACAAAAAACAAACAAAAAAAACCTTTAAATTATCATTTTAAAATTAACAACTGGATTGGGTTAAGGAAACTCTTTTGCTGAACCTTCTTTTTTCTCATCCCCCCCAATAAAAGTGTAGCTGATTGAGATTATTTCATACCATTTGAGTCGAAAGGAAATAAGATGCCTTCTTCATTTTCCAGAATGATATTGTCTGGATATTTTAATTTCTACATATCATCTTTTTCAAATAAAGTTTCTATTATGAAATAATATATGTCCTTTATTTTTTTTTTATTAAATTTGACAAATAGGAATAGAAAAAGAGAAAAAAGTCATGTTATAATTCCCCAATCTGAAGAAAGCCACTATTAATATTTTGGTGTATTTTCTTCAAATCTTTTTTCTACATTTAATTAAAAAATACAGTTCTTTAACTTCTGCAAAAGTACGTATATCCTCTTAGAGACTTGGCTTTGGGATATACAACTTGATGGCATATTCCCTTTATGCATGGTCTCCTGGGAATAACTAAAATTTCAAATCCACACAATGGAAAACTGCTTAGCAATAAAACAGGACAAGCTATTAATATCCTCAACAACATAGATGAATCTCGAATACATTATGCTAAGTGACATTCTAGAAAAGGCAACTGTAGAATGGAGAACAGGTTAGTGGGAAAAGGATTTGACTATAAAGAGATAGCAAATCAGATTTTTTTTCCTTGAGGGATGATGAAATTGTCCTGTAACTTGATTATGGTGGGGGTTACGTGACTCTAGCATTTCTCAAACTCGTAAACCTGTACATCAAAAAGAGTAAATTTTACTTTATGTATATTAAAAAGGTATTTAAAAAATTACTCAAAGGAGTATAAACCATAAAAGTTATAAGGTCTCAGCTTTATGTTTGCTTAAGAATATATATTTATTCATTGAACAATTATTTGTTGAGTGCTACTATTTCCAAAAAAAAAAAAAAATTTTTTTTTTTTTTTACTATTTCCCACCACCACCGGTCTTTCAGTTGGTTGGACTATAGGGGCTTGCAAGTTTCTATGATGCTGGAAGCTATTCCACCAGTATTTCAAATACCAGCAGGGTCACCTCTGGTGGACAGGTTTCAGCAGATCTCTTAGACCAAGACAGACCCGGAAAAAAGTCCTGGCAATCTACTTCCAAAAATGAGACGATGAAAACCTCATGGATCATCAGAATATCGTCGGATATAGTACTACCCTGGCCTACAGGGTCGCTCTGAGTCGAATCGACTCGACGGCACTGGGTCTTATAGTGCTTGAGGATGAGGCCCCTGGGATGAAATCCCTGCACAATAGCTGTGGCAAGGTGCGCCTGACCCGAGCCATGGTGTTTTCAGTCGCCTCGTATGCATGTGAAAGCTGGACGATGAGTAAGGAAGACTGAAGATTTAAGGCCTTTGAATTATGGTGTTGTTGAAGAATATTGAATATACCATGGACTGCTAGAAGAACAAGCAAACCTGTCTTGGAAGAAGTATAGCCAGAATGCTCCTTAGAAGGATGGTGAGACTTCATCTCACATACTTCGGAAATGTTATCAGAAGCGACCAGTCCCTGGAGAAGGACATCACGCTTGGTAAAGTGCAGGGTCAGCGAAAAAGAGGAAGGCTCTCAAGGAGACAGACTGACACAGTGGCTGCAATAATGGGCTCGAGCATGACGATGATTGTGAGGATGATGCAGAACCAGGCAGTGTTTGGTTCTGTTGTACATGGGCCACTATGAGTTGGAATCAAATGGATGGCACCTAACACCAACAACAAAACTATAATATTCTTTGTTGAAATAATTATGATTTTTTATGCCTCTGCTGAGCTTACCAAAATTAAAATGAGACCTTTTTACACAATTTGAAAGCATTATTTTTTTGATGAGGTGTATCTGAAAAAGTTTTCTCAGCTGAGAGATCATCTGAATTTAAAGACTAAAGATTTTTGCAAATTAGGTCAAATAGCTCTCAATCAATTAATCAATTAAATATCTATCAAGCACATCTGAGAATCCTGGTGCCCAGCTGCCTTGTGTTTTACTTCTTGCTTTTGGAAATTTCTGGGGCTCTGGTATTTCTCCTTCCTGCTCGTTTGGATTACTAAATGCAATGTATTTTGCAGTTAGCATCGAGAGGATTTTTATTTTAGATTTTATTAATTTGAGTAACATTTAAATTTAATAAGAGTTTGAATGTAACAAAAGATTTTTCTATCTTTAAACACCTGAAATCTTAAGCATTTACTCTATTTTATTAGAAATAAAGAACTTACAAAACCCAATTCTCTAATTAAACCAAATATTTTCTTCATAAGTGTAAAGAAATTGTAACTCAGTGAAAGAGCTAAAAATCCTATACAACCAACCTTTTCCAGCAGCCTCAGAATTAAGCCTAGAAAATAATTTTTAAAGGAAATAAGGGCCCTCTCTCTCTGTGTGGTGGGTATTTGATATTTTGTTTTGCTTTGTATTCCCTTAAGAGTGAAGTTTCTGAAATACAGGTGCGGAATCTAAAGGGCAATCTGTGTGTGATGCCGCCAACAGATTCCCCCAAACCGCAGAGGTGGAGCCTAGCGCCCACCATCCTCCCGACACGAGTATGTCCGCCTCCTTTCCCCCACCTGTCAATCACTCACTAGTCCATCAAGGAGAGGGGTGCAATCAGCAGCCTAATGACAGCCAGATGGCACCTGCTTTTCATGAACTGTGTTCCTAAGTTGGACTCTACCTGGAACACGGCTCAGTGTTCTATCCCTGGATAATAATGAGATGTTTTTGTATTCAGCTTAAGCTGTGGTGGCTCCCACCTCTGACAGGACCCCTACCTCAGCCCCTCCGTGAAGGGAGTACAGTTCTTCAGCATCCATTGAATGGACAGACACGAAGTGATCTCCAATCATAAACACAGGGAACCTTACTTCCATCTTTCCAATCTGACTAAAGGATGATGGCATGTTAATTAGCCCTGCACAAGAGGTGGCCACGTTAGGGGAGTAAATAGCCACCGCTGAGAAGCAGCACTGACATTTAAATATGGACGGATGTGCTCTTCCTCACACTGGTTGACCAGAGCCTTCAACCTTGACCTGAAGGGAACACCTCTTCTGGAAGTGACAGGTAATTTAGCCTTCTTGCTAAGTTCTGGGGCTCTCTGGTGGTGAATTATGTATGGTGCTTCTATGATACAGACACCTGTCCACTGAGAGCCAAACCAAAGCTGAAAGATTCCTCTTAAAGACCTTGGATTAGATATAAACTACGTTTTTCCCCCTAGAAAAGCAGTCACGGTACCAATCACCTCGCCTTTCCCTTTGTCCCATGATTTCAGGGATCTAAGAGAGGCTTACAACAAACAGAGCAATGCTGGCTTTTATTGAAACAAAACAAAAAACTATTCCTAGGGTAATACTCAGTTTCTCTTTCCATCACTCTGGAAAAGTCAAAAACCCCTTTATATTGGAGCAACAAAGTTCAGAATTCTGAATTACTGACACGCTCCCCGCTTCCACCCGTATTGGGTCTTGAAATAATGCATTACACTGTATAAATAAGTGTGGAATTCTGATTAAATCAGAGTCTCCAGCAATGTGGCAGCAGGTCCATAAAGAGCTCATGGACTAAAAAAGCAAAATGATATCACACTCTACTCCTGGTGGATGTTATAATTTCAGACTGGTAAATTAATTGGTCTAGGTCTGGAAAATAAGACAAAGGGTCGTATCAGTAGGCTCAAAGATATCAAAGCTCGTGGAGATGGCGAAGGACTGGGCAACATTCCGGTCTGTTGTACATAGATGGCCAAGAGTTGGAGCTGACTCAGTGACAACTAACAACAAAAAAGATATCAACAAATAGAAGGTTGATGTTTATGAAATGGGTATGCCTCCCTCATCATAGGTGGTTGGAAGTGTGGAGGGAGTGAATGAGTGTTATATTGGAGAGGACAGAGATCTCCAGAATAAATTTTATATTTATGTCCCGCTCAAATGGTCCCCTAGGCAGCCAAACCTTCGGCCAGGACTTATCTCCGATGCATGGCAACACCTGGGTGCAACTGAAAGGGCTCAGGGAATTCGAAGCCCTGGGGAAGGCTCTTTGAAATGTTATTTTTGTTGCTGGCTATTTATAGTGGTAGAGGCAAAATAGAAATAAAAGCACTTCCACACAGGAACAAACCTCTTTCTAAAACAGATGATTCAGGCCTGGAAATTAGCTTGTGTCTCTTTCCATGAACTGTTCAGCCCAGCACTAACCTTTAGTCTTTTTTCCCCCCCGGAATTGAAAAAAAGCCTTTTTTTCCAGTTGCCCCATACTTCTGTTAGCACTGGCTGCCTTCCCACTTCTTGCCCAGTGTGGTCCAGGAAGGGAAAGATGATCACCTTAGGACTCAAGGGCAGGCAGGTCCACATCCATTAAAGATGGGATGTACATGAGGGAAAGTCTCCTGACATGAGCCCCTCCCACAGCCCCAGTGTGCCAGTTCTCTTGCTGGAGCGCAGACAGGGAATCTCATCAGGAACCTAATACAGTAAGGACATGTAGATCTCAAGGGTGGGGGTGGAGTGGAAATCAAATTAGCTTCATTACTTTATTCTGCACCTCACAGCGCTTCTGCCAGTGGACAATTGCATTAAATCGGTGTGGAGATCAAAAGGCAAAAAAAAAAAAAAAAAAAACTCCCTGGAAATTCATTGTCTGAGGCAAGACTAGGGGGTGGAGGAGAACTGGGGGAAGGAGGCAGGAGTAAAACGTGTTGACCCAAGACATAAATTTATCACATCTACCCACACTTGTGCTAGGCCGTTTGCTTTTTCAACTCCCAGGTCAGTGTCTTGTTTTATGTTGGCTGTGGGAGATGGAGCAGGGAGGCAGAAAGTGAAGGGAGAAATAAGGCTCTTGTGTTCAACTTGGCTATGGACAATCAATTGACCGTTCAGATTTTGATCAGAACTAAAACCCTAAAAATCATGTAAGTAAATGCACAAAAATGTTGCTGGAAAGTCTCTAGACTTGCCAATATAAAGGGAGAAATTTTCAGCAAGGGAACATGTAAACATATTTGCTCCCAAAACAGGTGGTGGAATATTTTTACAAGACAGAAATTGCAACCAGAGGCATTATTCTTTTTGAAAATTAAACTGTGGATAAATATATAAAGGTAAAACAAGCTGCACTATCATTCAATACATACTACATTCACCTAACAAATGCTTAATTACAGTGCGAGGAGTTGGAGATAGGCAAAAGTGGACGACATGGGTCAGAAAGTAACAAAGTTCTCAAACAACAACGGCAACAAAAAACAAAGAAAGGAAAACACCCAACGATGGGGTAGGTCAGAGTCACAGAAGCCAAGTGAAAGAACTTCCAGTAGCCAAAGTTGGAACAATTTGAGCAATTAAAACAGTCTATAGGGTCGCTATGAGTCGGAATTGACTCAACAGCAATGGGTTTGTTTTGGGTTTAGTATTGGATCATAAGCCAAAGTATAAAATAAATATTTATGAGCCCATACTAATAAAGATAAATTATTGAATAAACTAATAAATGGGGAAAAAAGAAGAGTATCCCGTGTATGAGAATTCCAAATAATTTATGTAGGTGCTCCACACTCAAGTAGGGGGGAGCTTAATCCCCACTCCTTAAGTGTGGGCTGCACACAGTGACTTCTTTCCACAGAGTACAGTATGGAGAGGGGGTAGGGGAAGAGTCATTTCACAGTGGAGGGATCTGACAAACATTACTTTAGGCAGGTGATCAAGGTCAACATCAACAGTGATGTCATGTAGATAGCATGTATCCTTGATATGATGTGATGAAAATGACACTTTCCCTCTGTGATCTTCCTCCAAAAAATCCACAACCCCAGGTGATACAAACAGTTAAGCACTCGACCACTAACCAAAAAGTTGACAGTTCGAACCCACCCAGAGGCTCCTCCCAAGACAGGCGTGGCTATCTGCTTCTGAAAGACCACAGCCTTGAAAACCTTATGGAGCAGTTCTACACTGCACACAGGGGGTTGCAATGAGTTGGAATCACCTCGACGGCAACTGACACCGATCACGATCGTGAGATAAATAGTTGACAATAAAGGGGCCATGCTACAACATACCTGACCAGAACTCTTCAGAACCGTCAAAGGCATCAAAAGCAAGAAAAGTCTGTGAAACTGTCATAGCCAAGAGCAGTCTAAGGAGGCCTGACAACTAAAGGAAATATGGTACCTTGGTTGGGATCCTGGAAGAGAAAAAGGACGTTAGGTAATAACTAAGGAAATTTGAATAAACTACTGACTTCAGTTAATAATAACGTCTCAGTAGTGGTTCATTAATTGTAACAAATGTATCAGAGTGGATATGAGGGTGTATGGAAACTCTCTTGTAGTATCTTCTCAAATTTCTGTAAATCTGAAACTGTTCTAAAAAATAAAGTCTATTTTTAAAAAGTGAACAACATAGCTGTGCTCCCAAGGAACTTCCAATCACATGGGAAATACTACAGAGACCTCTATAATAAGTTCTTTCCTGTAGAGTTGGTGGCTCATCAAAAATTCAAACCACTCAAATATGGCCAAATTGAATGTACAGAATTTAATTTTAAGATTTAAAAAAAATTAGACAGCCATTATTATTGGCATTATCTGAAACTACTGTTCATTTTTAATCATAGAAGAAAGAATGTAAGAAATTCACTAAGAAATTCTTACCTAGAGGTAAGTCTTACTCTCCTGTGTAATTATTAAACACTCTTCACACAAACCAATAAAATGGATATAACACTGTCCAGCAGTTGAAGTCATCTCTTTTGCTTGCTTCCTCATCTTCTCACATGTGCATATAACACTCTTTCAACGAACTGTATGCAGATAATTGTAGCTGACCCAATCACATCTCGGTACCAAAGTCTATCTGGAATTCCTTGCAGACTATTTATCTACCAATCAATAGGTACATACTCACGATCAACTTTGTGCTGGTGCTGTGAGCATATATTTAGCCTTTGTATCCAAGGATGTCCTAATCTGGCCCGCAAGATAGAACACAAAGTGAAAAGTTAAAGAAACATGTACGGTAACAAAGGAATTGCAACTTTTGTTTTGGGCGTGGTTAATCTCCAACTAACTGGAACAGCCAGTAAATAAAATCAGTTCAGAAGAGGGTAAGATGGCTGTTCAGGGGTACTACAACTTCTCAAACCAAAGTTTCTTGGAAGAAAATAATTGAACTGGGCTTTGAGAGAGTGTATAATTTGGATGGGCTAGAAAACTGGAAATTCAGGCAAAGCACGGCGCGACAGAGATACAGGGAAGAGGTAACACAAGCAACAGCGGATAGTATGACTGCAAGAGAGTGAAGGGTCCGGTCCGAGAGTGAGCAGCTGGAGCTGCTGCCGAAGGAACACCAACCTGTTGAACCCGTTGCCATTGAGTCAATTCTGACTCATAGCAACCCTACAGGACAGACTAGAACTGTAGCATAGGCTTTCCAAGGAGAACCTGGTGGATTTGAACTGCTGTCCACTTGGTTAGCAGCCACGTAGCTCTTAACCACTAAGCCACCAGGGTTTCTGAAGAGAGACTAAGATTTTTTTTTCCTTTTTTTTTTTTTAAATTGTTTTTGAAAGTATACATGGCAAAACATACACTAATTCAACAATTTCTGTGTGTACAATGCAGTGACATTGACTACGTTCTTCAAATTGTGCAACTACACTTGCTCTCCTTTTCCAAATTATTCTTCCCTCATTACCATAAACTCACAGCCCCCTAAGCTTCCTATGTGACCTTTCCAGTTGCTATTTACTAAGAAGTTTTGACAATTTTATAAAAAAACCAAACCAAACTCATTGTCATCAAATCGATTCCGACTCATATCGACCTTATAGAGCAGAGTCGAACTATCCCATGTGGTTTCCAATGCTGTAATTTTTATGGAAGCAGACTGCCTTGGAGCAGCTGGTGTTTCCAATCCCCCCACCTTTCTGTTAGCAACTGAGCACTTAACCACTGCGCCACCAGGGCTCTCTCTCTCTCTCTCTTTTTTAATAAGAAGTGGGGAATCATAATGATCTGTGAATCAAATATTAACATTATACTGTTAAGAAGTCTGGTTGAGCCGTGCATAAACCAAATGTTTTCCTATAATGTGATCTTTCAGTGCTGTCCACAGGCCAGCACCAGTGATGTGGCAGAGCGAGAAGAGCCGTCTGGTTCCCATAAGAAGTGTCTGTCCCTTTTTAAGACCAACTTGAGAGGGCACGCACCTCCACAGCAACCTGTCTGGAGGGTCTGCTGGTATGATGGAGCAATGGCCACCCCAGGTCTGTCTGGCACGTGGTATGGAGCCTGAGGTGGGTGGGGGCCCCTGGGTACCAGCAGTGAGGGCCTCACCTTGGCCGGAACACAGAGGCGGCTCAAGCAGAGAGGGGTCACGTGGGGGCCGGTAGTAGCCCACAGCCCTTAACTGCTCCTGGGTCCAACGCGAGTGGGCGTCACCCCAAAATCAGCGAGTCAGCACTGTCTGGTGGTCCAATTTCCCAAGTTCCCAGTAAGAAATACCGCGGCAGTCAGCTCAGGGCCGCTGCTCAAACCCGAGCTTGGAGGGAGTCCCAGAGCTTCTGGGGGCTTCTGCTTGACCGCACGGGGTGGAGGATTGGAGAGCGCCTGGGGCCCCATATGGACTCTGGCCAACCTGCCCAGGCCGCTCTGAACATTTCAAGAAAAGTGCTCCAAAAAGGAAAGGGGGTGCTGAGGTGCGCGGTTAGGGCAGGGGCACTTTTGCCTGGATCTAAGGATATCAGACTACAAATGTGCAGCTATCTTTTTTTTCAAGTGGTTTTACAACAACAAAAGAGCACTGCTGATTTCATAATAGGTTTTGTGTGTCTGCTTCTGTCCTGTTATTGTTGCTGTTGTTATGTGCCCTCGAGTCAGTTCCTGCTCATAGCGACCCTGTGCACAACAGAACGAAACACTGCCGGGTCCTGCGCCATCCTTACAATCGTTGTTATGCTTGAGCCCGTTGTTGTAGCCACTGTATCAACCCACCTGGTTGAGGGTCTTCTTCTTTTCCACTGACCCTGTACTCTGCCAAGCATGATGTCTTTCTCCAGGGACTGATCCCTCCTGACAACATGTCCAAAGTATGTAAGACGCAGTTTCGCCATCCTTGCCTCCAAGGAGCTCTGTCCTGTAGGGTGTGTTAATTTAACCAGAAATAGGACCAATTTTTGTGGGGTTTTGCAGAGACGTTGGAATTTAGGCAGAAATTTATGGCTAATGTGAAAACGACATATTGAGTTCGTGTGAAAGGCACACAAGAGACTTTTGGATGTGAATAAGGGCACTGGAGTCCTGGTTGCTGTCAACAGCCATCTTGGCACAAGAATGGGAACCACCTGAAGATGAAGGCCACACAAAAGGAGAGTGAGAGAGCGCAGAGAATCCCAGAAAAGAGAGCTGGATCCCCATGAACTAAGCCTGAGGTTTCACTTAACTCTGGACTTTTAAATTACGTGAACTTCTGGTTCCTGTTTATCCTTAAGCCAGTATAACATGGATTTTTAAAAAATTACTTAGAACTATTGAGCCCCTAGCTGGTAGAGGCACTACTGACATAAACAGCATTACAGTTTTCATCCTAAGGAGAAAATACAATAATTAGGAGAGGGCTATGCACCTACAAAAACTCTGAAGACCAGGGAAAGACCACTGAGAGTCCCTTGCCTAGCGATTCTGACATAATCAGAAAGATATGAGTGACATTATTCTGAATGTCCCTGTACCTTTGCTAAAGAGCCATCCGTTGCCCACCCAAAAACCCACCGCAATGGAGCCTAACTCATGGCAACTCTATGGGACAGAGTAGAACTGCCACATAGGGTTTCCAAGGCTGTAATCTTTATGGAAGCAGACTGCCATATCTTTCTCCCACAAAGTGGGCTGGTGAGTTCGAACCGCCAACCACTTGGTTAGCAGCCAAGCATCTTAACCCCTTGACCACTGGGGCTCTGTGCCATCCATTAGCCTTTGTTAACTAAACTCTTGCCAGGTCATTTCTAGCCTTCCTGACTATTTCTAGGATTCAGTGGCTGTGTCATATGAGGGTGTTGGATTAAATACTACCTACACTGGGTTTATGCTCAAATTTCCTCAAATCTGGGCATATTTTAATCTTTCTAATGTCTGGGTCTGTGGTAAGCAGCTTTCAATTCATTCTTGGAATTCACGCCCTGTGCAACTCCCCCCCGCCCCGAAGTGGGCAGGCCTAGAGACTTGCTTCCAATAAATGGAATACGGCAAAAGCAACGGAATGCCACTTCTGTCATTAGGTTACAAAGGACTCTGGGTTCTGTCTTGCTGGACTGTTGCTCTGCAAAGTAAGAAAATCTAAAATTGTAAGGTATAATATGGAAGAAATCATAAAAAAGTTGTGTTCTGGCTTCTAAACTGTAATGATATGACTGACAATCGCTACTGACACTGGTGTGTCTTAGTAGTTAAGAAAACAAGCGCTGGAGCCCAGACTCTCAAGGTTCAAATATAATTTCTTTATGCATTTATATGTGACCTTGACCATTGTATTTAATCTTCCTGTGCCTCACCTTCTCTACTTGAAAAATGGGGTTAATAGTTTCACTGGTGCATAGGGCTATGTTGTTGTTGTTAGGTGCTGCCGAGTTGCTTCAGACTCCAACAACTCTATGTACAACAGAAAGAAACACTGCCTGGTCCTGTGCCATCCTCACAATTGTTGCTATTTTTTGAGCCCGTTGTTGCAACCACTGTGTCAATCCATCTTGTTGAGAGGTTTCCCCTTTCTCACTGACCCTCTACCGAGCATGAAATCCTGGTCCCTCCTGATAACATGTCCGAAGTACCTGAGAAGACGTCTCACCATCCTCTCTTCTAAGGAGCATTCTGGCTGTACTTCTTTCAGGATAGATTAGTTGGTTCTTCTGGAAGTTTGTGGTATATTTAATAGAGCTATAAAACAAACAAACAAACTCACTGCCATCGAGCTGATTCTGACTCATAGCTACCCTATAGGGCAGGGTAGAACTGCCCCATAGGGTTTCCAAGGAGCAACTGGTGGATTCGAACCGTTGACCTTTAGGTTAGCAGTCGAGCTCTTAACCACTGCTCCATCAGAGTATTAAAATACATAGATGTAGATATATGTATATAGAATGGTGTCTGATACATAATAAACCCTCAACAAATGAACAAATATTATAGACAAGAATGCCTCTTTCATCGTCTTTTGATTCTCTTTTAGTCTGCAAATGAAAAGACCATCTCTACAGCATAAGCCGCATCTACGTTTTGTCATACTGTATGATTGTCCCTGAGGGACCGGCTGAATGCAAAGCACACATTCCCCCTGTTTGCGTCTGCCTTCTTCATTTATTTGCACGCCCCCCCCCCCACACACACACTGCCAAAGCACATGTGTCACTCAGTTCCTGCACTTGGCTGTCTTTTAACTTCTGAACTGAACTTCTGAAACAGTTTAAAGGGGAGATGAACTGACAAGGAGATTTGCTTGTCTCAGAGCTTGGCTGTGCCTGCCTTTAATTAAAAATGGTATTGATTTTTCTCTGCTGTAATGATAGGCACTAGTCTGCCCTCCTGATGTTAGTCACTGACAGTTTAAGTATGAAACAAAGGACATTTATTCAGCACTTAATGTGAAATTATGACTGATTAAAAAGTGATTTATCATGAGAACTACATCTGTATAGGCTGTGGGTTTTTTTTTTTTTTAATGCTCGCTTTAACCAGAGTTTGCAAGGAGTGGCTGGATAATTGGAACAGTTCTCCCCTTGTCTAGCTCACTTCCCCTTCTCTAGTTTCAGCACAAAATAAAAAAACAATTTCCATTGAACCAAAGAACACGGGAGGGAAAAGAATTCTAGAAGTCAGACCTGTAACATATCCCCCATGTCAATTGGAAAGTTGCCAAGTTGTTTTCAGGGCGCACAACACTCAGAACTTTTCCAGGACTAAATTCTTCTAACAGGTGCCTCCCTTTCCTTTCCTGCTTCACTTGGTGGTTTGACACTGTGGAAATTGACCCAACATCCTGGTCCAGAAAGCAGCACAACTAGAAGATTTGGAAGGAAGAAACAAGAGCAAGGTAAGGAACTTCCGCCCAAGGAATGCAGCCAATTAAACCTTTATGAGTTCAGCTCTTTTCTGGATATGATAGCCCCAGTCTGTTCTCCTCCCTGGGAGCCCCAGTTTAATGAGTTGGTGTATGTCTTAGTGGAGCCGCTGGGTGGTACAAATAGTTAACGTGCTTGGCTGATAACTTAAAATTTGGAAGTTCAAGTCCACCCAAAGGGACCTTGGATAAAAGGCTTGGTGGTCTACTTAGGAAAAATCAGCCATTGAAAGTCATATGGAGCACAGTTGTGCTCTGCACACATGGTGTCACCATGAGTTGGAATCAACTCAACAGCAGCTGGTACTGGTTATGTTTCAGTGATTAAGAAAACAAGCTCTGGAGCTAGGCTCTCAAGATTCAGATATCGTTCTTCATGAGTTTGATATGCGACCTTGACCGTGTTATTTAATTTTCCTGTGCCTCAGCTTCCCTACCTGCAAAATGGTATTTATTAACCAGCATATAGGGTTATAGGAATATTAAAACAAACAAACAAAAAGCAATAGAATGATATCTGATGCATAATAAACACCCAACAAATATACATTTTATCAAATATAAGGTGCTATCTATTAAAAGATACATTCTGCTTTCAGAGATATTAACAGGTGGAAAAAATGGACATCTTAGAGTTGATGGAACATGGTAGGTAGCTGTTGTTGATAATGCCTGCTTATTTACAACCATGAGCTCTAATCAGAAAATGAAGAGATCTGCAATTACGATGGACTTCCATAGATTTCCATATTAAACTAGTAAATGTTGGTATATCTTTTACTCTCAGCTCTGCTATTTCATTTTATCCTCAGGTGGTGTGAGGCAGTACAGAGTTGCAGATTTTGATATCAGAAAGCCCTGGGTCCTCATCCCAGCTCTGTCATTTGCTAGGGTGTGTCCCTGATCAAGTTACTTCCTTCCTTGCAGCCTCATTTTCCTTATCCATGAAGTGGGTATAGCGATGGCTACTTCACATCATTGTGGATAACTCTGAAGTAAACAAGCTTGGCACAGGGCTTCAGCAAAGAAGAGACACACAAACAAAAATATTGTTTAAATTATATGTTTTTATATATAAGCTTCAAAGTAATCAACATGGAAAAATGAGAACTTCATTGAACTACATTATATTTGCTTTACTGTTCAGATTTTTTAAAAATAATTGCATGTAGTGGCATAGTGGGGGATGGAAAGGTGAGCAGCACAATCTTTTGAGGGGATAGGGCCTCCATAGGTCTTAAGTCAGACCTGCCTCAGTAGGTAATTACCAAAAGTAGAAGACAGAAAATATATAACAGATTTAACACAGAGACTGGCATGTAATTTGTTGCATTTTCTTTGTTTTACAGCTGAAGTAGAAATACAGAGATTGATGACTTGCTGAATATCCTAGAGTTTATTAGCAGCAGAGTTTGTAGGAAAGCCCAGGTCTTATAAACATCAAGACAAGGGTTCCTCCCACTAAAGCCGAGAAAGATAGTAACTTGTCTTTTTAGCATTAAATAATAGCAAGTATAAAAGGTGAAATGAATTATTAATTTATAGAGCAAGGCCCACTTATGGATTAAATTTATTTGTTTAATGTTTATCAAAGCGACATTATACGTAGATTAAAATTTGACGTATGTTTCTGATAATAATGAAAGAATAATTTAATTTTTATAATATGTATCTATGTTTCTTGGAGGAAATCCCTAAGGATCCTGAAATTAATGGCAAAATTATAAATTTATCAGATTCAATACTAAAAATCTCCCTAACAGAAGAAAGCATGATTATGAGAAAAGATGATAGAAAGTGAGGAGAGACGAAAGGCCCAAGATTGAGAAGACGTCAGGATTAGTGAGACATTATGCGTGGAGATTACCAAGTGATGCAGTCTTTACAAAAAGAAAAAATTGAGAAAATAGAAAGCAACCCAGGAGCAAAATGAAAGAGGAAAATTCATTAATTTATTCATAATATTTATTATCTACCTACTGTGTGCTAGACTGTCTTCTATGTTCTTCAACACTGCTAAACAAGAAAGACAAAGAACCCTGTCTTTATGGTGCTTAGCTTACAGCAGGTGAGATACAGATAATAAACAATAGAATGAATATGTAAACAATATAGGGTATAGATATGTTAGGGTGGCAGGGATTGAATATGATTGTCAGGAAGGCATTTTCGAGGTGACATCTGAGCAAATACTTGAAGGAGGTGAGAGAACTAGCCAAGCATATGGCTGAGTGAAGGACGTTCCAGGCGTAGAGAATGGCTCACAAACGTGGGAGCATATCTGGAATGTTGGAGGAACATGAGCAGAGCCATTGTGATTAGAATAGAGTGAGTGAAGGAGGAAAGTAGGAGTTGAAGTCAGGTAGGTAATGGAGGCCCAGATCATATAGAATCATGTAGACCATTGATGATTGTGGCTTTCACTCCATTTTGAGCAAAGGATTGTAATCAGGCTTATATTTTAAAAGGGTTTGTCTGGCTGCTATGTGGGGGAGCAATGGAGGAAGCAGAAAGAAAAGTTAGGAGGCTATTGTGGTAATGGACAAGAGCAATGATGTTGTCTTGACCAGAATTTTAATGGTGGAGCAGATGAGAAATGGTGAGATTCTAGGTGTATTTTGAGATTAGAGTCAATATGGGAATTTCCTAGAAATTAGATGGGATGTAAGAGAAAGTAAGAAATCAATAATGATTGCAAGACTCTGGGCCTGAGCTGCTAGTATTATGGAATTGCCATGAATTGAGATGGGAAAAACTATAGGCAGGGCGGATTGGGTTGGGAGGAGCTATCATGTCTTTAGTTTGGAGCATGGTAAGTTTGAGATTTAAGAGATGCAAATTAGACGTTCAAAAGAAGATTCTGACTATGCAGCTGAATATACGAGTCTTGAATTTAAAGAGAGCTCTAGACCGAGGTGTTAATTTGAGAGTTACCAGCATAAAAATAGTACTTAAAGCCTTGAGACTAGGTGAGAGCATCCAGTGAGTGAGGGTGAAAAAGAAAAAAGGAAAGAATTTCAACATTAGGAGTTGGGGAAAAAGAGGACAAATCAGCAGAGAAGAATATGCAGGACCAACCAATAAGGTAGATGGGAAACCAAAATAGGATGATGTCCTAGAAGCTAAATAAGAAAGACTATGAGGGAAGAGGAAAAGATAATATGGAGTCAAATGCTGATGAGAAGTCAAGTAATAAGAAAACTGACCATTAGATTTAGGAACTTGGTTATCATGGAATTGTGGTAAAGTGATTACAGTGAGCTTAAGAGAGAATGGGAAGATGATAGCAGATTTATTTTGAGTCTCCTTGAATTTCCCCACCAAATAAATAAATAAAAGATCAACTAGAATAGTAAAACTAAAAATTTACAGAGAACATCTACAACAAACCTAGATGACAAGCGAACTCTAAAACTCCAAAAATAGGGACAAACTATTAAGAGGTAAGAGACTAACATCACATCATGATATCATGCAGGACGAAGCCGACAGAGGGAAACAGGGCTTCTGATGACCCTGGAAAGAAAAGAGGCCCCAAAATGCCAACAAATTCTCATTGCAAAGCACATGGGACAATCTGGGAACAGCTGCTGAACGTGGAAGTGTGTGAGAAACGAATTCACAGGTAAGGTAAGTGCAAAATGAGTGATAAGTTCTGTAGGGCTGGAGTGACTTGTGCTCCATGACCTATCGGAACTAACAAATTGATGCTCCCATCTAGGACAAAGCACCACACTAAAGAGGAACTGCTGAGAATAGATTCAAAATTGAACAGGACAAGGACAATAAGGATAAAGAAAAGAGAAGGTCCAGATAAAGTAGAGAGGGGGACACAGATAGATTTCAGAAAGTACGAGGATACATTTTTGACCTTTTTGGGAAAACAACAGAAAATGAAGTTCAGAGCCAAGAATCTAGAAAAGGTATCTTAGCCCATCCCTCCCTCTTAAAAGTAATGGAAAACTAATTTCCAGAGCAACAGAAAAGGATCATAGTTCAATACATAGAAAAGATATAAAAATAAAAACGAACAAGGAGGAGAAAAATGTCCTTACAGACCATAATAATAGCATGCCAGATATGCGTGCCCACAAAACTGGTGAAAACTCTAACCTAGTATTTCAAAGGGATCCAAAAGAAAAATTCTAAATTGTTGAATATGATTGTCCATTTAAATTAAAATGTAGAAATGATGAAATTGGGGATAATTTGAAAAAGAAAAATTTAGAAATATAATAATCATTTTAGAAATGAACCTGAGTTCAGGTAGCCTACAGTGACTGAAATTTATAGGATGGAATCATAGAAATGAGGTAGCTATGCAGAGAAACAACTCCAAAAATCTGCATAAGGGTGTTCTTCAGTCTGTTGCTGAATACTAAGCCATGTATTAAATGCTACCAGTCTGAACAAAGAACAACTGAGTACCTGTAAGAAGAAAATTTCTCAGAATTTAACCAGGGCAGTGAGACATTTCAGTTATGACCAGCCAGAGTGGACAGTTCTCCTTGAACATAGGAAATTCAGTAGAGACCATTCAGTAGCCTTAGTACTATCACTAATTAAGTCCTAGATCAAAGGATATGTAAAACCCTTGCAATCAAAGCTTAAAATTAAACCTTAAAAGGAGCAAACTGATCCATCATTAACTTTACTGTCTGCCAAAATAAAATCCAAAATTATTTAAAAGGTTAAAAAAAAAAAAAATCCAGCACTCAATAATGTAAAATTTACAAGCTATAGTATCCCAATCAAAAAGTTGTAAATATGTGAAGGAGAAGGAAAATGTAACCCAAATTCAGAAGAAAATTAAGTGGATAGAAACAGACCAAAAATAAGAGAGATGGTGAAATTAGCAAAGCATTTGAATCAGCTGTTATAACTATGTTCAAAGAGTTAAAGGAAAACATGAACATAATGGTCAGAAAGAAGATAAAGTAGGAACATGTAGAGATTTAAAAAACATAATATTTGAAATGAAAAATTTCACTAGATGGGATTAACAGCAGATTAGATATCGCACACACACACACACATCAGTTTACCAGAAAACAAGTAAAAACTACCCAAACTGAAACAGAGGGAGAAAAAGGAAAAAAGTAATGTATTAGTGACCTTTGAGACAATATCATGCTCTTACATGAGTGAAATTGAAATGTCAAACGAGATTTGTTTAGAAAGATAAAAAAGGGGCTTAAAAAATATTTGGCAAAATAATGGCCAAAATTTGAAGAAAAATATCAACCCACAGTTCAAGAAATTCAATGAACTCTAAGCAACATAAATATAAATAAAACTTGAATAAGACATAACCAGTGTCTGAAAACTAATGATAGAGATAAAAATCTTGAAAGCAGCCAGAGAAAATTGAACACTGGGAACAGGAAAACAAAGAATGACAATAAATTATTTTTCAGTCAGAAAACAATGAGCAGCATTTTTAAGCACTTGAAGGTAAAAACTGACAACTGGAATTCTATATCCAGTGAAAGCATCCTTCAAATATTAAGGTTAATTACAAGATAAACAAAAGCTAAGAAAACACATTTCCAAAAGACCTGCAACACAGATACGTTTAAATTTTTCAGGAGTAAGAAAATTATACCAAATGATTCTTGTATCAACCAAAGGAATGAAGATATATGGAAATGGAAAATATATGAATAAGTATATGTGTTGGTAAGGGACAGTATGCATCCAATCCTCAGAATGTGGAGATCCAGTCCTCACATTCCCACTTTTCCATCCTTGTCACCAGTTGCCCCCATGGCATTCTCTTTCTCTGACCCTAGCCACTTGGAGCTAGGTCACTGCTCATAAGTAAAAAGGACACAGTCCTTCAGACTGCCAAAAAAGCAGATACTAGCTGAAATTTGGGTAGTCCACATAACAACTCAACCTTCTTACCTTCTGTTTGGGGTTGGTTTCCCACTATCCCCTCCAGAATGCTAGCCATAAGCTCAGGAATCCACACAACAAACGCCCTTACTTTCTGACCTGCTGGTTCCCTCTGCCTCTTTGGCTTCAATAATTCACTGGAACAACTCACAGAGTTCACAGAGAGTATACTACACTTGGAGCCCTGGTGGCACAGTGGTTAAGAGCCCGGTTGCTAACCAGAAGGCTGGCAGTTCCAATTCACCAGCTGCCCCTTGGAAACCCTGTGGAGCAGTTCTACTCTGTCCTATAGGGTTCCAGTAAGTCAGAACAACTCAACGGCAATGAGTTTGATTTTCTGGCTTGGTTATGCTTACACCTATATATTTGTCAAAATCCAAAAGAATACAAATGAAGAGATGAATTGGGAAGGAGGGATACATGTATGAAGTACAGGGCATTTTTAGGACAGTGAAACTATTCTGTATGATATGTTCTAATGGATACATGACATTATGCATTTGTCAAACCCACAGGAACGTACAACACAAAGTGTGAACTCTGATGTGAACTATGGACTTTAGTTAATAAAATAAGGTCTCAGTATTGGTTCACCAATTGTAACAAAAGTGCCACTCTAATTCAAGATGTTAACGATAGGACGAATTCTGTGTATGTATGTTGCTGGGGGGTAGGGAGGCATAAAATGGAAACATTCTGTACTCCCCGCTCAATTTGACTATATACCTAAAACTACAAATAAAGTCTAATAATAAAACAATGGATAATTTACTATTTACAACAAAAATTGTAAAAATATCATTTGGATTTCATAATATATAAAGAAGTATGATGTATGATAATAGCATAAGTGATAGGAGGCAGAAATTGAAGTACAGACAGTCCCCAGGTTACCAACTAGATTTGTTCCTAAGTCTATCTTTAAGTTGAATTTGTAGGTAAGTCAGATGGTTCTTATTCAGCATCAGTTAGCTAAACATTTTTCTTAGTATATATTTTACCTTTCTGTGCACATAAATATTGGATATACCATGGACTGCCAGAGAACAAAAAAATCTGCCTTGGAAGAAGTACAGCCAGGATGTCCCTTAGAAGCAAAGATGGCAAGACTGTCTCACCTACTTTGGAAATGTTATCAGGAGGGACCAGTTCCTGGAGGACATCATACTTGGTGAAGTGAAGGGTCAGCAAAAAAGAGGAAGCCCCTCAATGAGATAGACTGACACAGTGACTGCAACAATGGGCTCAAGCACAACAACAATAGTGAGGATGGCTCAGGACTGGAGGTATTTCATTCTGTTGTGGATAGGGTCACTATGAGTTGGAACCGACTCAACAGCACCTAACAACAACAACGTGAGTATGAAACACTTAATACACACTTCCACGCAATGGGTTCATGACCATCACAAAGTGATGTGTGTGGTCATTATTACAGACTATTGCATTTAACTCATTATGGCGGTCCATTCTTAAGTAGGAGTTGTCCATAAGTTGGACATTCTTAACCTGGGGACTGCCAGTATACTATTGTAAGGTTCTTACCTTAAATATTAAGTAGTAAAATTCTATTTGAAAATTTTCTGTGATAAGATAAAAATGCATATTGTAAATCTTAGAGCAACCACTAAAAAAAATAAACAAAGGTACAGCTGATGAGACAATAATGGAGAAAAATGTCAATGCTTATTTAATCCAAAATAAGGCAGAAAAACAGAAAATAAAGAGAAAAGATGGCATAAATAGAAAAGAAATTATAGTCTTATACCAATCATATTGAAAATTATATTAAACATAAATGATCTAAACATTCCAATTTAAAGACAAACATTCTCTGACAACAGAAAAGGAAGAAACCCACTTAAAATATAAAGATACAGATAGACAAAAATAAAGGAATGGAAACACATATTAATATAGCTAGACTGGATGTATTAATATTAGACAAAATAATCTTCAGGAAAGGAATATCATCAAGGTTAAAGAAGGACATTTCTTACTGATAAAGTGTTAATTCAGGAAGAATACGTAACATTCCTAAATGAGTATGCACCTGAACAGATGAAATAAAAACAAAATAAAATAACCGAAAGGAGAACTAGACAAGTTCACAACTACAGCTGAAAATTTCAACACTCCTTTCTTGGTAATTAACTAAGAGATACAACAGGGTTTGGCAAACTTCCTCCAAAAGGCTGGATAGTAAACATTTTAAGCTTTGCAGACCACTTTCAGTCTCTATTGTTTATTCTTCTTATTGTTGTTTCATTTAATAATGTTTCAAGAATGTAAATATCATTCTTAGCTTGCAAGCCATATAAAATAATTTGCTGACTCCCAACATAGAATACCACAAAATATATAGAAGACTTGAACAACACTATTGCCAACTAGATCAAACTGGCAATTCCAGACCACTCCAGCCAACACTAGGAGAATATTGAAGTTTTCTAAGTGCGGATAAAACATTGGTTAAGATAGGTTATATGCTGCTCCAGACAAAAAGTCTCCATACACTGGTCTTAGTAAAGTTGAAAGAATTGACATATGTTGAGTATGTTCTCTAACCAACCAAGAATTAGATTAGAAATTCGTGGAAAAATAACTAGATAATTAGAATCTCTAAAATATTTAGAAAGTGCCTCTAAATAACCCAGGAGTGAAAGGAGAAATCACAGGAGAAATTATGAATAGTTTGAAATCAATGAAAAGTGAAGACATAGCATATCAAAATTTGTGGGATGCAAACAGCGGTGTGCTGGAACTGGTTCATGCCAGCTAGGGCCAATCGTGTGCATCCCTTCCCAACTCTGCATTCAATTACATCACATTGGTGACTTGGAACTAGCTGTGGTGAAAATACTGCACCACAGATTCAGCAAATGCTACAAACCTGTTATATTTTTTTTCCCCAGTGAGCCGGTTTAACACAGGCTATAGCTGACACAATGCTTCAAGAGAAATTTATGGTTTAAAATGCTTATATTAGGAAAAAAAAAAAAAAAGCAGGCCTAAAATCATTGAAAAACCTCCCACCTTGAGAACTAGAATAAGAGTAAACTCAAAGTAAGAAGAAGAAAGAAAAATAAAGATGAAAATGGATATCAGGAACATAGAAATGGACAAACAGTAGAGAAAAACAACAGAATCAAAAGTCAGGTCTTTAAAATACTAACTAGACTGATAAGAAAAAAAAAGACATACAAATTATGAGCATCAAGAGTGAAAGAAAGGACAGTACTGCAGAGTCTGCAGATATTAAAAAGACAATAAGAGATTATCATAAATAAGTTTCGTGTCTGTCAGTTTGTTGTACTGTGGTGGCTTGCATGTGGCTGTGATGCTGGAAGCCAAGCCACTAATATTTCAAGTACCAGAAGGGCCGTCCATGGTGGACAGGTTTCAGCAGAGCTTCCAGGCTAAGACAGACTAGGAAGGACATGGCAGTCTACTTTTGAAAAAAATTGGCCAGTGAAAAACCCTATGAATAGAAAGGGAACATCGTCTGATACAGTGCTGGGAGATGAGTACCTTGGGTTGGAAGACAGTCAAAAGATGACCTTAATGACATGGATGGAGTAAAGCTTTTGGGACCTTCATCTGGTGATGTGGCACAACACAAAATGAGAAGAAACAGCTGCAAACATCCATTAATAATTGGAACTTGGAATGTACGAAGTATGAATCTAGGAAAATAAGAAGTTGTCAAAAATGAAATGGAACATATAAACCTCAATATGCTAGGCATTAGTGAATTAGACAATAATGAAATGGACTGGTATTGGCCACTTTGAAATGTACAACCGTATGGTATGCTACGACAGGAATGACAAGTTGAAGAGGAAAGGCACTGCATTCATTGTCAAAAAGAATATTTCAAGGTCTATACAGAGCTGTCAGTGATAGGATAATATCCATATGCCTACAAGGAAGACCAGTTAATACGACTATTACTCAAATTTACACACCAATCACTAATGCCAAAGAGGAGGAAATTGAAGGTTTTTACCAACTTCTGCAGTCAGAAATTGATCGAAGATGCAATCAAGATGCATTGATAGTAACTGGTGATTGGAATGCAAAAGTTGGAAACAAAGAAGAAGGAACAATAGTTGGAAAATAAGACCTCAGTGGTAGAAATGACACCAGAGATTCCATGATCGAATTTTCAAGGCCAACGACTTCTTCACTGCAAGTACCTTTTTCATCAATATAAATGGCATCTATACTTTTTTTTTTTTTATACATGTGGACATAGCCAGATGGAATACACAGGAATCAAATAGACTACATCTGTGGAAAGAGATGATAAAAAAGTTCAATATCAGTCAGAACAAGGCCAGAGGCTGACTGTGTGTGGGACAGACCTAAGCTATGAAATAGATATTCTATAACCTGAAGACTCTCCAATGTGTATGATGACCCACAGTGTGCACTTAACGACCTCAGCTAGCATTGCAGTTCAGAAAGCATGTATTCAATGCAGAAAGGAAGTGTCTGGGGAGTCATGTGAGTTTTCACAGGCCTCAACACATGGGGTCTCCCAGAGTCAGAACTGACTTGACACCAATGGGTTTCATTTTGAGGTTTCTCCCTGCTTTGCTTGTGCCTCTTGATTGCTTGTATCCTGGAAGGTATTAGTAAAGCTTGATCACATAAGTTGGTTAGCTCAATGTGTTACCCATATTGTCAACTGGGATTTATCCCAAGAATTCAAACTTTCTTTATGTTGAACGGTAATCAGTGTGTAGCCGTGATGTTTACACAACATGAGGAATGGAATTAATGTCACTGAATTGTACCTGTACACAGTTTTGAAATGGCAAGTGTTTTGTTACATATATTTTTAGCACAATAAAAAAGACAAAGTCACCTTATATCACTCATTTTTATGACACTAAGTAATAATTACTTTAAAAAAATCAACGTAACTCATTTTGTAACTAGAATAAGAGTAACAGATGCAAACACAATGATTTCATAACTCCGTAGTCATTTGTTCCATAAATGTTTACTGAGTGCCTCCCAAGTGCTAGGCACTGCTCTATATTCTTGTAAATCATGTGACTCACACACACACACACACACACACACACACACATACACACACACACATCCCACCATCACCACCACCACCAAAGTCTCTTCCCTTGTGGAGCTTGTATTTTCTTCATCTGAATCTGGCATCTATGGGGAAAAATTAAGAGAAAAATATTCCTCAGGTAGTTCAACGCATAAAATAATAGTTGCAGACCTCTTGCTATGTAATCAATTAAAATGTCATCAATATGTGTCTAATAACCTGGGGATGAGAAGGACTCTGGCTTGTTAAAATTTTCTGTGCAAGCAAACTAGTCCAACTAATGGGAGGACTAGATAAACTGAAGGTAGAGGTGGGTATGGGAACTCGGTTATCAGGTTAGTCAACTGGAATTGCCGTTTAGATCTGCACAGGGCTCTGACAAAGCTATACTCGTGCACTATCCAGTATCCTCAACTGCAGTATCCAAGCAGCCAAGATAATGGCTCAAGCCTTTGCATTCTGTGAAATATAAAAGGACTGACTGATGAATAACTACAGTACAATAAATTTGCTTTTAGTGAACCGTAATTATGTTTATTTTGTATGTAGTGAAGACACCTGCCTGGTAAATGATAACAGCTAATTATACACAGGCCTCCTGGGAATTCTCATCAGGCTATGATAGGACAGTTGCCTTGAAGACTGTGTATGTGGTTTCTCTGTATTGACGACTCACACTGTAGAACTCAAAGATGCTGCTTTCTTAGCATTGCAGGAATGGAAACTTAATCGTAAGTGAAGGAGCTCTGTTAGTAATCTCGCTAGATTCCCATTCTCTGATGCTTTCAGGAATTTTTAAGAATACAAAAGAGAGTGGATGAGGCAAATGACACTATTTCATAACTGCATAGCCTACGGTACTTACCAGGCGTGCCAAGGGTTCTGAAGCAAATCTGTGTACCAGGTTCAGTGTTAAATACTGAGAATACTAAGCAGAGGCCCAACTGGAGTTTGTAATCCACTGGGGAAGATGGACTTGCTGTAGTAAGCATCATAAAAGAGAAGAGTTTCAACAGTTGAACTCAACGTGGTCTGGTGGATGAGAAAGGGCATCCTTGAGGAAGATTTGGAGAAAAAAATGATAAATTCAGTTTGCAGCTTGGTGCCCATAAGAAGCCAATGAACTATCCCATGGCTATGTTGAGGAGGTAATTAGATGGTTACCAAAAACCAAACCAATTGCCATCAGGTCGATTCAGACTCAGTGACCCTACAGGACAGAGTAGAACTGCCCCACAGGGTTTCCAAGGAGCAGCTGGATTCAAACTGCTGACCTTTTGGTTAGCAGCCAAGCTCTTAACCACTGTACCTTAGATGGTTAGGTGTGCACTAGTCTACATCTCAGAAGAGAGAGCTAGGCTGGAAATATAAATGCAGGAGTTGTTGGCCACAGTACTTGACGCCATGACAGTGAATTAGTGGGTTTGGAGAGAAAACTAGAGTGAGAAGAGGAGAGGTCCTAGAACAGAGCTGCAAGGACAGCCAATATTTTAGCCAGGTGGAAGAGGATCTGGCAGGGTGAAGAGAATAATCTTGCCACAGGTTTGAGGACCCAACTCTTGTTTTAAAACCTGGGAGACAGCCCTAATGACGAACATGCTACAAGAGTCCCCTAGGATTGAAAGACTTCCTGGAAGTGGAGAGGTAATATGTACCTGTGTACATGGGTCTGGAAGGGGAGAAAAATGGTCAAAGGCAGATCACAAGACTCAGCTTTAGAATCAGGTGGGTTTGGGAAAAAATCCTCACCCTGATACCACCTCTGTAAACTCTGTTAAGTAACTTGCCATCTCTGAGCCTCAGTTTATCTCATAGGGACCCTATAGGACAGAGTAGAACTGCCCCATAGAGTTTCCAAGGAGCGCCTGGTGGATTTGAACTGCCAACCTTTAGGTTAGCAGCCATAGCACTTAACCACTACACCACCAGGGTTTCCGACTATGAGTTGGAATTGACTCGATGGCAATGGGTTTTTGGTTTTTGTCAGGAGCCTCAGTTTTCTCATCCCATATAATTTCCAAATTAATTTTTATAAATTGAGGTGAAGATTAAATAGTCTATTTCACATGGAACATGAAAACACCAGAAAATATTTTTTCAAGAGGCTGATTCTATAAATACGCCCAAAAGCACATAATAACTATAGCATCTTTTGACATCTACCATGTACCAGATGCTGGACTAACTGATTTAATTCTCACAACAACTCTGTGAAGGGGGCACTACAAAAACTTCCACCTCCCAAGATGAGCCACAGGGGTTAGTCCGGATCCATTCATTCATCCATTTATTTATTGAACAAATATTTACTAGACATTTACTATGTGCTTTTAAGGGAGCCTTGGTGGTGTAGTGGTTAAGAGCTCCGATGATAACCAAAGGATCAGCAGTTCAAAACCACCAGCTGCTCCTTGGAAACCCTATGGGACTTTTGTCCTCTGTCCTATAGGGTCACCATGAATCAGAATCAACTCAAAGGCAATGGGTTTGGTTTTTATCTTTATTTTTATGGTCTTGCATTTTTTTTTTAAATGCTATAGATAACATCAGTAATGAAACAGACAAAAATTTGTTCCCCAGAGAAGTTGGCATTCTAGCAGGAAAGACAGAGTTAGGCGGTCGTAAGTGATACAGAAAAGTAATTAGAGAAAGATACAGGCAACTGCTAATACCAAGTTCATGGCTCAAGGTTTTAAGTTACAGTTCTAAGCAGAATGGTCAGGGTAGCCTATATGTGGACAAGAATTTGATAGAGGGAGCCAAACGCACAGCAAGGAGGTTTTTTGGCCAGGGTTGAGTGAGCAAGTGCTCTAACAGATTCACGATGAGGTATGACGCAGTAAAGAGGAGCCAAGGAGGCCACAGAAAGTAACTAGTTGATTACACTCACAGATCCCAGAGACAGGGAGGCACAGCGCACCAGGATGAAGAACCACACAGGGAGTTGCACCAGGGAAAGGGAAATAACAAGCCAGAATAGTAGGAGAGGACTTACGTATGGAAAGCAGGGTGAGGTTAACTAGGTTCGTGGGCTTTTTGGGGATTGGGCATTTTGAATAACTCTGCAGGCACTGGGTATAGAGGTTGTCCCTAGTTGTTGGATACCTGGCTCCAGGGTGACTAGGACTGGGGCAGAGAGGGACAGAAGTGTGAGAACCAGATGGGAGGAGTGGTTGGAGAGTAGACTTCACCAGCTGCTCAACAAGGAGAATGGACCGGCCACCAGCCAGGGCCTCAAAAGTGTGTCAAGACAGCATTTTAAGAAGATTGTATTGCAGCAAATGAGAGAACTGTAGAGGAGAGCTTAATGAACTAGTGGAGGGCCAGGCGGGGCTAAGCCTTGGAAGCCATCAAAGGACACTGGCTTTTCGGCTGAGTGAAATGGAGGGCGTTGGAGGGTTTTCAACAGAGGACATAACCTAATCGACATGGTAAAAGGATAATTCTGCTGCTGGTTTGAAAATGGATTGTATAGGCCCAGCTGGCAGCAGAAGACGGGTTGTGAGCCTACTACGATAACCCAGCAAGAAATCCCTTGGTGCTTGGACCAGGGTGGCAGGAGTGAAGGAAGTGGTTAAGAGTCTGGATACGTTCTGAACAAACAGCTACTGGGATTTCCCAATAAATTGCACATGGAATAGAAAGCAGAAGAGTCAAGGATGATGCCGTTGTTCCTAGGCTGAACAACCAGAAGAAGACAATTGACGCTAATGGAGGTGGAAGGGATGGGCGGCGGTGCAGGTTTGGCGGAGAAGGCAAGGTAATTATTTTTAAAGCACACACTTTTTAAAATTATCCAAAAGGTAGGATAATGACTTAATGTTTAGAAATGGTTGCTAAATTGCCAAAGAAGGTAATTAATTAGTTACTTAGATTATTTTCAAATAGTCACAGATTATTTTCAAAGGAGTAAATATTACAGATATGCCTCTTTAAAAAGAAAAAAAAAATCAAGGAAGAAAAAATATAACAAACGGACTGTATAGTGTAGTGGTTCGTGCTGAACTGTGACATAGTGTAAGATTACTCCAAAATCTAAGAACAGTGTTGTTACTGGTTACCACCCTCTCGTTCTTGAAATTTCTCCTTATCTGGTGTCCAAAAAGTTTTGTATCTTGTCTTGTCTCCTTAAATTTTCTTTCTTGGTCCCGTTTCCTGGTTTCCATAACACAGTCTACAAAATTTGGTCCATTGCTTTTTTTTTTAATTTTTATTGTGCTTTAAGTGAAAGTTTACAAATCAAGGCAGTCTCTCATGCAAAAACTTATACACACCTTGTTACATACTCCCAACTGATCTCCCCCTAATGAGACAACCCGCTCCCTCCCTCCACTCTCTCTTTTCATGTCCATTTCGCCAGCTTCTAACCCCCTCTACCCTCTCATCTCCCCTCCAGGCAGGAGATGCCAACATAGTCTCAAGTGTCCACCTGATCCAAGAAGCTCACTCCCCACCACCATCCCTCTCCAAACCATTGTCCAGTCCAATCCCTGTCTAAAGAGTTGGCTTTGGGGATGGTTCCTATCCTGGGGCAACAGAAGGTCTGGAGGTCGTGACCACCGGGGTCCTTCCAGTCTCAGTCAGACCATTAAGTCTGGTCTTTTTATGAGAATTTGGGGTCTGCATCCCACTGCTCTCCTGCTCCCTCAGGGGTTCTCTGTTGTGTTCCCTGTCAGGGCAGTCATCGGTTGTGGCCGGGCATCATCTAGTTCTTCTGGTCTCAGGATGATATAGTCTCTGGTTTATGTGGCCCTTTCTGTCTCTTGGGCTCGTAATTACCTTGTGTCCTTGGTGTTCTTCATTCTCCTTTGCTCCAGGTGGGTTGAGACCAATTGATGCACATTGCTGTTTTCTGATTTGTATTTATGGTTTCTCCTTCAGGATTTCATCCATCTCCTTGTCGCAACTCTTACCTCTATGCAGATGGCATCTACCCCTATCCTTTGCACATCTAAGCTCCACTCTTGAGTTTCTTTGTGCCTGTGATACATGGTTCACTACTTGCCAAAATGTTGGCAGTTAGAACCTACCCAGTTGTGCCATGGAAGAAAGGCCTGGCTATCTACTCCCATAAAGATTACAGCCCAGGAAACTGAGGCACTCAGTTCTACTCCATAACACACAAGGTCGCTATGAGTCAGTCAACGTGACAGCAACTGGTTTGGTTTATTTTTAGTTTATTATCTGCCCTTAGAATTGAACTTAAGATGGCAAAAAAAAACCAGTTGCCATCGAGTCAATTCCAACTTATGGTGAACCCATGTGTGTCAGAGTATGTCAGTGTGTGCTTCATAGGATTTTCAACTTTCATCCAAGGCACTTCTGGGCGGACACAAACCTCCAACCTTTCGAATAGAAGCCGAGCGTGTTAACTGCACCACTCAGGGACTCCTAGAACGGAACCAGCATGTTCAGAATGTGGATTGTTACCACCGCACCCTCCTTTTGGGTTAACTCTTCGTCCAACCTCCTATACTAATTATGACTTTGCATTCCCCACTGACTCTTGCTTGAAAATTTAGAGTCATCTTTTCCTACCCCCCCCCCCCCGCCCCGCGGACATCCTTCTCGAGCCTCCATCTAGTTAGACAACAAGCCTGAGGACTTAAACCTTCTCGTGGATTTCTTTAATCCACCCCCATTTGCATTCCCAGAAGGAGTACAAGGTCTATCACTAGCTCCTCTCACTGCCTGCTCCTCTCCACTCTGATCCCTTCTACAAAACACTGCTAAGCTAGTGTTACTACTCTCCTACACAGACTCTTAACAGCTTGTCAAAGTTTATTGAATAAAGGTAAAATTCCTTCAAAGCTCTCTGTAGGCTGACTGTGTAGGTTGAAATCCAAGTAAATTTAGAGTCTAGGTGGTATACAGCATGGAAACTTGAACTTTGGGTATTGTATGTGGTGAATGGGGGAGTAGTCCTTACATACCGGGAAGAGTGGAGAGCCCCGGTCATGCTACCCTAAGACATGGCACTAGGGAGGTCAGGGACAAAGCCCGCAGAGCCTGCCTAGCCCCATGCTGTCACTTGTCCCCCTACGAACATGGATGAACACAGCATTCTCCAATCAGGAATGTCAGAAGAGAGTAAAACCAGTGACAAATGTGTCCATGAAGCCGTGTTGTTGTTAGGTGCCATCGAGTCGGTTCTGACTCATAGCAACCCTATGTACCACAGAACAAAAGACTGCACTGTCCTGTGCCATGCTCACAATCGTTGTTGTTCTTGAGCCCATTGTTGCAGCCACTGTGTCAGTCCATCTCATTGAGGGTCTTCCTCTTTTCCGCTGACCCTGTACTTTACCAAGCATGATGTCCTTCTCCAGGGACTGATCCCTCCTGACAACATGTCCAAAGTATGTAAGGTGCAGCCTCACCATCCTTTCTTTTAAGGGGCATTCTGGCCATGAGAAAATGGAAATTTCAGTAGAAATGACTGAGCCCCTTGAGAGAATACACACTGAGATAGATTGGCAGCTGTGCGACGGAACAGGGAACAGCAGCAGTGTCACCTAGGGAAGCACCTGGAGTAGATACGTAAGGACACTCAATCAGCAATATGTGAGAGTAAAACAAGATGATAATGGAAAGAGAAAGGGATGAACGGGTGCAGCACAGGGCCTTTTTAGGGCAGTAACGTGATTCTGTATGGTACTGTAATGGTGGACCCCTGACATTATTCATTAGTCAAAACTCACAGGACTGTCCAATGCAAAGAGTGAACACTAATGTAAACTATAGACTTCAGTTAGTAACAATGTATCAATATTGTTTCCTCGATTGTAACAAAGGTGCCACAGGAACACAAGGTGTTAATAATAGGAGAAACTGTGTGCCATGGGAAGGGATGTATACAGGAACTCCATACATTTCTGCTCAATTTTTCTGTAAACCTAAAACTGCTCTAAAAAAAAATCTGTTTTAAAAAAATCATACAGGAAATAAAATCCCAGTGCAGAATGATTTTTCTAGCTATGTCCTGGTGAATGCCCAGAAAGAATCAGATAATAAACAAACTATACCCCACCCACATAGAACTATTCATTAATTCCTAGACACGCCATGGTTTTCCATTCCTTGTTCCCCTCAGATTTTTTTTTAAAAGACTTTTATAGCACACCGTGCCACAGAGAGTTCTAAGGATTTTATTAGTACTAACTTTTTAAAGTCTCACAGCGAAACTATGAGGCAGGTACTATTACCATCCTTATTCCACAGGCAAAGAGACTGAGGGGCAGGGAAGTTCAGCAACTTGTCCAAGGTCACAAAGCTAGAATTTTGACAGAGCCAGAATTTGAACCCAAGCAGCTCCAGAGTTCATTCTCCTTAACCATGATTCATCCTTCAAGACTCAATTCAAATGTCACCTCTTTGCAGTAACATCTTTTTGCTATCAACCTAGTTGGTGTCATGTGCTCCCTCTTCTGTGACACAAAATCACTGTGAACATACCCCTACTGTGTCATTCATCCCATTTCATTTTGATTTAGTCTGTATTTGTGGAAAACTACTAGATGCCAAGGACTATATTATGAATCTGTGTATCCTGTCCCGCCAGTATGATGCCTCGTATGTAGTAGGTGCTCAGTAAATATTTGTTGAATTGAGAAAGAATCAAATAAATTGAAAAGATTTATCAGAGAGTGTCTGAACCAAAAAACAGTGTTTATAAAAAAATTCCAAACAGACACCAAATAAAAGAATAAATATCAGCTTTCAGTCTCCGAAAATAATTACCTATTAAATAAGCAAACCACTAGAGTTCGGAATCACAGTGTTTCACTAATAAAGGTCCTCTGACTATGATATACACTAGAAGAAGTCAGCCAGTGGCTGTTGTCTCTCCCTTTTAAAGGGTGGACCAGTGTGAGTGGGATTGAATAAACCAGTACAAAGCTAGGAGTCCCTTCAAAACCCTATATAAATGTGCCTCTACTTTTGCTGTGCAGTTTTTGGGTGGTGCACTCAGCTGCTAACCAAAAGGTTAGGGGTTCAAGTATACCTAGAGGCACGTCGGAAGGAAAGCCTATTGATCTACTTCCAAAAAGTCAGCCATAGAAAACGCTGTGGAGCACAGCTCTACTCTGACACTCATGGGGTCTCCATGAGTTTGGAGTTGACTCGATGGCAACTGGATTTTACATTTACTATTCAGTAAATGCCTCTATATTTTTCAGTTTTGTGTTAAAAGCGTATCCCTGCTACTCTCACTTTTCCAAAACGTCTCCTTCTGGCTTCTTAAATAATGGGACAGCTCCAAATCTCCTCACCCTAATCTGAACTTGGCACTTATATCATGTTGACTGATCATTTTCCATTTTTCTTACCCTCCTTAACAAAGAGTTGCTACTGTCCATCAAAGGTCAAATAAAGAACCCCAGACCCCACGATGAGAGAAGGGACTCACTCTTCCAAATTTCCAAAGCTTGTCATTCTTCTACTGTCCAAAAATTCTCCTGACTCATTTTCTCTGCAGGGAGGATAAAATGTATCCCACACTTCATATTCCACCCCTGTTCAAAAAGTGTCCTTTTGGAAACTAAAGACTAGTTGAGAACTGGCCAGGGGAAACAGTTGGTTCAGGTGCTAAGCAGTCTACTTTACGGACTGCTGTCTGAGGAACTGTTACTTAAGGAAGCAATTAAATGGATGACCCAGCTTAGGAGCTTACTGAGCATTTAGTGACTTCTGATCTGCCCAACGGCAAGCTTCACAAGATCTTTAATCACCTGGACAGGCGGGGGGGTAATAAAGTGACCAAAACAGCCCCTGGCATTCTGGATCGTGCTCTCTAAAAGAGAGAGCAGGCATTAAACAAACACTTGAAAATAACTCTTCATGTAACTATCAGTGTGCAAAGTACAATTCTGGTAATTAGAAGTGACATTCCAGTTGCTAACAAGAACCAGCCAGATGAGAAATACCAGTCGGGTAAGATGTGTTCTTAATGTAATGTAGAAGTGTGTTTAATTTTTAAAAGAGATACAGGAAACAATAAGCTTCTCTTATGCACAATTAATTGAGCACTTACTATGTACCATGTACTGTGCTAAGTGCTTTTGATATATTGTTTATATGATCCTCATAGCACTCTTGTCATCTGAAAATTATTAGTATCCTCATTTTATAGATGTGGAAACTATGGCTTGAAGAGGCCAAGTACCTTGCCCAGGACAATGGCAGAACCAGGAATGGAATCCAGGAGTCATTAACTCTAGATCTGGGTTTATCACCCCATTTCCCATTGCAGTCAGGTCAATCTGACTCATGGCAACCACATGTGTGTCTGAGTAGAACTGTGCTCCATAGTGTTTTTAATGGCTGAATCTTCTAAAGTAGATTGCCAGGACTTTCTTCCAAGATGCCTCTGGATAGACTCAAACCTCCAACCTTTCGGGTAGCAGCCAAGTGGATTAACTGTTTGCTCTACCTAGGGACTCCCTTCACCACTATCAATGCTTAATAAATGCTGTTTAAAAATGAGATCATTTTGGTTAACTTTCACTCAGTAGTTTAACTAGAAGCTATAAATCCTCTCCTCTGGGATGACATCGCCCAGCCATCCCAGGAAATAGAGTTGTATCTATAGACTGCACAGTTTCCACTCTCCAGTTGAAAAAATTGTGGATACTGGTAGCAAGCAGAGCTGATGGGAATACTGGCTCGGCTTGACTTGTCTGGGCCTCAGTTTCTTTACTAGAAAAATGAAAATAATAATGTCTACCTTGCAGGATTGTGGTGAGGTTGAGTAACATCCGTCCACTCATTTAATACATATTTTTCTGATAACAGGTAGAATACTAAGGCGCTAGAGATGCAAAGACAAATAAGGAAAATCCTTGTCCTGGAGAAACTTACTGTACAAGTGGGGGAAGAGACACACGAGCAAACAGCACAGTATGTTAAATACTATGCTAGGGCATTTGTTGTTAGCTGCCCTCAAGTCAGCCCCTGCATCATGGAAGCTCTGCTGAAACCTATTCATGGCAACATGCAAGCCTCCACTGCAAAACCCGGGTCTCCCACATGGAAAGCAAGAATGCTACCACAGAATAGCTAGTGCCCCTATTCAGTTAGGGGACTTAAACCTGTGGCTAATGAGTCAATTCCAACTCACAGTGACCCTACAGGACACAGTAGAACTGCCCCATAGGATTTCCAAGGAGTGCCTGGTACATTAGAACTGCCGACCTTTTGGTTAGCAGCTAAGCTCTTAACCACTGCACCACCAGGGTTCCATAGGGCACTTAGGGAGTATGTAATGTGTGCTATTTCCCTTTAAAAATTCTCACATAGCAGCAACACAATTTTCCATCTCTGGTTTTCCAGGATGCTTGGTGGCCTCTACAGTTACCCAAAGGAGAGGTGGCCTTTTAATGAAACCCCAGGGAGGGGAGCCCATGCTCCGTCTTTCCAGTAGACTCCCCCTTCCTTTGCCTTGAATTGCCTGAATGCCAACAAATGGCATTTCACGCTATGTGCCAAAGCCCCTTCCCAGACTTTGCTTGCCATCTTTAGTTTCTGTTAAGACAAAGTCTCTTGCCAAAGGTACCCTAGAATTCTGGGGCCAATTTTCACAAATTAGACTAGGAAGTCACATGTTAGAAGCATCCTGGACTTCTGTTGGATCCCATTTGAGCGTGCTTGAAAACTTTCACACTGACGGAGCAAGAAAGGCCGAATAGCAGAAGCAAGGCTTCCTCGAGCTTACTTTTCCCGGTGACCAGGTAGCTGCCTTCCTCTTGCTTTGAACCTGGTGGGGGGAGAACGGGAGGTGGCCAGAGATGCCCACCGGTGGCAGAGGGAAAGTGGCAGAGGGCATCCCGCGTGGAGAAACGTACATAGTGAAACTCACAGCTGAAGGGAAAGTTGCCCGGGCTGAGGGCAGGAGGAAGGAGCTTCCTTTCAGAGTACTGCTAATGACCTGCGGGGAAACCACACAGCAGTCATTTCGCAGATCTGATGGCAGGTCACAGCAACAGATGTTCCCAACATATGTGGAGAATTAATTACCCACTAGTAAACAAAATCTGCGATGGGGAGAGTCATTTTGTCCAAATTTCTTTCGATTTTGCTGTTATTAGGAGCTTAATTTTTCTTGATCAGCTAGATCCTCTTGGATTAAAACACTCCTTAATGGGCTCTGAGGAACATTCCAGAGAGAAATAAGGGCCTTGCGGCTGGGAAGGGAAGGAGGAGCAGCAGCAGCGGGAACTCAGGTCCCAGGCAGCGGGGAGGACTGAGTTAACTCAGGAGCTGGTTGGGAGGCGGCACCACGGTGAGTGATTAGCAAATGATTTGATGAAAACATTGGATGCTAGTCATATTTTGTTAAATATTCTAATGGTACCTCCTATTTAACAGTGCTTACACTTCATTTAACTGCGTGCCGTGGAACAGCTGGACTTCCTGAAGGAAATTACAACGTTCTGACAGAAACAGGCTTCCAGAGACGGCTTTCTTTTGAGTTGCTTTTAAGAGTCGGAGCATGCTTCTGTCTCGGGTAAAAAAATATTCATCACTTAAGAAAATAAAATTCTTAAAAAAAAAAGGGATTCAGCAGCCTTTCTGATTTTGAAAGGCAATTATGTCTATGGCCATTTTCATCAATCACAAAAACTGTCCAAAATGCAACAATTCCCTAATAAATCCGAAACATTCTTGAAATAATGGTACCTTATCCGTTGAAGAATTTGTAAATCCTCTAAATTTTGAATTCTAAAGTGACCCTTAACAACAAAGTAGAGAATAATTATACAACAAAGTAGAGAATAATTATTTTTAAAAATCTATCTATTGGTTGCATCACTGTCTACAATTAAACACACACACACACTTCTTGCTTTTCTCATTCTTTCATTTCCCCATTCATTTAACGAACATTCATTGAGCTAGGCGCCAGAGGTACAAAGGTGGGTAATAAAAGATGCATGACTTCACAGAGGCTTGCAGAAAACAAAGATGTGAACAGACAGTGATGTCCCTCCATCTAACATCCTGGAGTCTGCTCACTAATAGCCTGTAGGACCCACATCACTTGACAGCCAAAATGCCCCATGTGGGGAGGGGTGGAAGTGGGGCTACTGCACCCATTTTGAACCATAGGCTTAGGCAACACTCAGTGTAAGGATAAAAAGACCAGAAATTCTTACGCAATGCTGGTGGCTGGGACATTTCTGGGGAATGTGGGCAGTGAGCAGAAGGTCAATGGCTGCATGATGAAGCAGAAGGGAGCAAAGTCTATCGATGCAAGATAAAATGGAAGGAAACAACGTGCTTAAGACAAAGCCCACTTTTATCGCATTTCTTCCTCCAGGCATTGATTTCCTGTCCTTTTTTCCTACAAATCTGACCCATCACAGGAAACAAAACTCTTTGTAAAAAGGTCTGTGATCTATAACAACAGTTTGGTATTCATTTGTTGCTGCAAGTCACCAGGATCTGACAGTTGAAATTTGCTTGGATGAAACTTCCCTTTCAAAAAAAATTACTTATTCTACTTTCCCATTGAATTCTGAATTTCTTCCTGAATTCCCAGAAGTTTGAGAGGCATGGCAGGACTTTGGTGGGTTTTACACGGTTGCTCGCTTTACCTGGAAAAATTGAGACATGACTTGCCAATATTTTATGAGCTAACTCTTCAACTCTGCTATTTAGCTTGTTGATGTTACAGGAGACTTAAATCTTTACCTTTTATTATAACGGTTGCTATGAATCACCACGATAAACACTTGATAACCTTCCATATTAGGTACAATATGACAGAATGGGAGAATAGCCTCTGTCTTGTGTACCAAAAAACCAAACCAAACCCACTGCCTTTGAGTCGACTCACCACATAGCAGCCCTAAAGGACAGGGTAGAGCTGCCTGCCCCACACGGTTTCCAAGGAGCGCCTGTGGATTCGAACTGCCAATCTTTTGGTTAGCAGCCATAGCTCTTAACCACTATGCTACCAGGGTTTCCAAGGTATTTTGCGTAGTGGATGTTTACAAGGAAAAAACAAATCAGAATGTGAATGAGTTATAGAACAACCATTTGTGAACTTGCTACGTCTCACTTTTGAACTTTGTAAGATCTCTTAGTTTAAAAATGAAGGGGCAATTTTACCACACATCAACCAGTCTTCTGGCATGTTGCCACTATTTTAGCATTTCATTCTCTTCTTTCGTTAGGTAAAACAATAACAATCTAATCCAATTCATATGTTTTCCTGTGTCTAATCTCCATAGCATTGTTTTACTTTTCATTTCAGAGCTTATCCATAATTCAATCCTATTTGAACATGATAACATGGCACAGTGTGTCAAATATTTAGAAGCAGGCCAAAGCAGACCGAGTTCAAGAGACAGTGGTAGAGTCTTCAGCAGCAGTAATTTATTATTCCTTGCAACAAATGATTAAACCAATTCTCTGATTAATCAAAACTGTACTTGGAAACTAGCCACATGAGACCAGAATTTTAAATCATGCTATGCAGACTGTAGCAATATAAAGAACAAGATGGAAAAATTAATTCTGTAAGAAATATTTAGCAAATAAGCATTAATCTTCCTTCAGACTTCTTGAAAGATCAAAGCCACACTCAAGCAAACTTTAAAATATACGCCTTGCCAAGCACCAAGGAAAATGTCACATTCTTTAAATAGGTGTGTGGTGTTACTGTGAATCACTTCTCCTTGAAGGACTTCAGCACTGTTTATGACTTTCCCTGCTGCCATCACCTTCCTCATTACCTTTTCTAGCTGCTGTTTGTGGCCCCTCCTCACACGAAAAGGAAGGGCCTGAATTCTTCTCACTTCCCATTGCTACTTCAGCAGCCATAATTTAGTAACACTCCCTCATGGAAGCTTAGCTCATTTAATTAGGCCGCCTCGTTTTCCCATCCTTATGTCATCTATGGAGCTCCACGGCATTCCTCTGCTTTCTTCAAACTTGACTTAAATTTCTCTTCTGCTCTAGCTTTTCTCTCTCTCATTCATTCATTCACTCCTCAAACATTTATCAACCACTTCCTAAGCATGAGTAACTCCGCTGTCAGGAATACAGAGATGAGTAAAACATAGTTTCTGCCTTCAAGGAGTTTAACACAGTGGGATAACCCCCGTGACGTCACTAGGATGGGGTGTAGTTAGCGAGTGGGTGGGATGGCTGTCCTCCCACTGCATAACCCAACATACTGTTCTGATAAAGGAGAAGAAAAGAGCTAGCTTTAGAGAACACGGAACATAATAGTACCACTCAACTCAGTAGCATCAACTGTGAAGGGAAGCGCCATACTTTTCCTTCAGTGGGAGTACAGGTTTGTGGCAGGATATAAACTAAAGCTAAGTCAGTGCCTAAGAGGGCTGCCACTGTCTCACCTGTCACAAACCTCTCTGCTCCAGGAGTTTTTTTTCCGATTAAGAGGGGATACAAATAGTAAGATCTTCACCTTCAGTCTACCAAGCATACCAACCATATATCTTGGGCTGCCTACCTCCAAGACTACAAATTCTGAAATTCACCTATTTTACCCAAAACAGGTTGTTCTTACGAGGTATCTTGCGGATAGGCCCACTGAGCGCACGGTATGTTCCCTAGTCACTTTTTCTGCTCTCATGTTTTTTGATACTTCCTATTTTGGGTGCGGAGCCCAGGTGGAGCAGTGGTTGAGCTATGGCTGCTATCCAAAAGGTCGGCGTTTGAATCCACCAACCACTCCTTGGAAACCCTATGGGGCAGTTCTGCTGTGTCCTGTAGGGTCGCTATGAGTCAGAATCAAGTCGGTGTCAACCGGTTTGGGTTTTTTTGTTTGTCCTGTTTTTGTTTTTATTTTTATCTTGGCCACCAGACATCATTTCAGCTCTTCAGCAGCAGCACTTTCAATTAGTTCAACCTTGTGACTGTAAGGCATACATACCATCCCCAAGCCTGGATTCACCCAGTACAAAGTTTCCGCGCCTTTTCATCCTGATCTATTACAGGCTTTGGGTGAAGTGCACAGCCGCGCTGGCTGGGTCCACTGTGAGGTGATTGCTTACACTCTAAGGTGGATCTGCAGCATAAATTCCCAAACCTTCACCTCACGGCTGTCTCTCCTTCGCACCTTCCCAGTGCTCCACAGTGACTGCTGTGAACATTATTCATTTTACTGAAACTTCCAAATAAGGAGAACAAGGTCTTTTTAGAATTTCCTGTTTTCCTCCCTTCCGTAACAAATACGTCCATATATCCTCCCATTATTCCGTTCATTTTAGAGGCTCATATGCCCTTATTCATTGCTACAGTTAATATTCCTCCCCCTCCTATGACACCTTGCTCCATCAGTTACTCTATCTGTCTCCCCCCATCTCCCATCTCCCCATGTTCCTTATTTCCTTTTCTCACCCTGGCCATGCACTTTTGGGGAGCCAGCCAGGGACCCTGAGAAGGTTGCTCTATCTCTATCTGATAGCTCAATAAGCAAATAGTCATGGCCACTGAAGTTAAGCAGGTTGATGGATCATTTTCTTTTCCTTTTATTTACAATATTATATATAATATTGCAACTAAAACATTCATTTTTCTTTATTGGCAGATAAATTTAGCCTTCTGTGTTTTTCTCTAGGTAGGTAGATAATATTTCCTACATGGTGCAGATGGAGCCCTGGTGGCGCAGTGGTTAAGCATTCTCCCGCTAACCAAAAGGTTGGCAGTTCGAATCCACCAACCGTGCCTTGGATGACCTATAGAGCAGTTCGACTCTGTCTTATCGGGTTGCTATGAGTCAAAATCCACTGGAAGGCAAGGGGTTAGGGTTGGGTGGTGCAAATGCTTTGTGCTCAGCTACTAACCAGAAGTTTGGGGGTTCAAACCCAGCCAGTGGGCTGCAAAAAAAAAAAAAAAGACTGGCAATCTGTTTCCATAAAGATTACAGCCAAGAAAACCCTACAGAGCTCAGTTCTACTTTATAACATGGGGTTACATGGGGCTATGACATGGCATTGCTGTGAGTCAGAATCTGCAGGTTTCTTTTTTTTTTAAGTAGATAATATTTTAGTCACCTCAATGAGTAACTTTTATGACCACAATGTTTTTGTTTTTGTTTTTTAGGTTTTTATTTGCTACAAGTTTAAATGCTCCTTGTATTGTTTTCTATTTCAGAGCACAAGAAGCTTTGAATAACTAAATAAACATATTATAGGCCCCTAATTAGTGCTAATTGTAAAGTGGGCAAGAGGAGACTTCTACTGTGATTGACAATTAAGAGTCCTGGGCACTGAAATTAATTCAGTTTAATATACTAATCTGAATACACTGGCTTCATAACAAAATTAACATTTAAAACATTAAAAGACACTTAAAATTATGAACAAAACCTAAAGGAAATTGCTTTATCTCTAATTGCATCAATGATAATCACTTGATGTTCCAAGCAAACTTAATTCACATGGTGTTATGAAATGTTTGCTTTGCTTTTTTTTCTCTCTCTCTTTCTTTTTCCTTTAAAGGTGAGATCTATGCATTTAGAATGACCCCTATGTTATAAAGCATTATCTTTATTTTCTAGCAAATATCAAAATATTCCTGTCCCAATTGGAGTATATAATGCAAGGATGAAGATTTCCCAATTTTGGTAGCCTCTTCTGAGGACCAGAAGTGCAGAAGACAGAGCAGGTCCTTGCCCTTGTCTATAAAGACAAGCATTTCTGGCAGTATTCCTCTCGACTAAGAATGGCTTGAGGTAAACTCCTGACACCCAGCCCATTAGCTATGTTTTCATGCACATGTAACAATCAACAGTTGCCCCATTGGTAAAGGAGATCAAATAAGATAAAGGCCACAAGTAACAGTGTATAGATTTTTATTTATCTGTGTTAACACAGTCGCACAGAAGCTGCAGGAACTTTCTCCATAGCTATATACCTTTGGTTAACTATAATTGACTGTGCTCCTTGTCACTGCTTGGCCCAGACATCTCAGTTAACACCCCTTTCCCCTACCCATTAACTTTATGAAGAACATTCTCTCATCCCTAGTTAGGAAATGAGAAAACAGAGAACCTAAAGATGTAGTAGTTAAGAATGCCCAAGTTCACACATCTAGAAAGGAGCAAAGTCAGTGCTAAAAAGGAGGTCTGTCTGACTATAATACTGCCTTCCTCTCAAATCATAGTCCCTGTGCTAAATAAGGAGCCCTGGTGGCGAAGTGATTAAGCATTAGGCTGCTAACCAAAAGGTCAGTGGTTCGAACCCTCCAGGCGCTCTGTGGTAGAAAGATGCAGCAGTCTGCTTCTGTAAAGACTTGCAGCCTTGGAAACCCTATGGTGTAGTTCTGCTCTGTACTACAGGGTTGATGTAAGTCAGAATTCACTCGATGGCAGTTTTTTTCAGGTGCTAAAGAAAAATGAAAAGTGGGCAGCAAGTACCTAAAACAGATAGAGAGAGAGAGACCAAATAATCCAGTAGCTGCTCTCTTTGGCCTAAAGGTAGCTTCTTTAGAAAAGAGAAACAGCAAGAGAGAGGGCCTGCTTCTTCTCAGCAAGCTGTAGTTCCTGTGAGTTTGAATATGTGCTTTGTAGTTTTGTTTCAGAGAAAGCTCAGTCTTCGACTCTCGGTCTCCACTCTCTTTTACAAGCTCTTAAACTTGTCCAAATGTTGGTTAAAATAAAAAAGTTAAGACATTTTTGTCAACATTCTTTCTGCAGTCTTTAGGAAGGAGAGACACGTGATGGTCATACTGAAACACAGCGGCAAAAGGAAAACCCCTGCGCTGACTCTTAGCTCATTTTGTCTGCAAACCTACTGACTTTATTTGCAGTGATTTTGTGGGGTAAGTGGATTACTGTCAATGTGAACAGTTTGTATGTGCAACTTTTGTTCCCACAGCAAAAAAGAAAAAAGTTGGCTAAGATACCAGGACCATTAGCCGCCTGCCTTTTACAGTCACCCAGGGAACTCCCGTTGAACAGCCACCAAACCTGGACAGCTTAATGCAAATGGAATAGAGCCCCAAACATTACATCGCCATTTAACACTCAACTTCTAAGTAAGTGTCAAGGTAGCAGGAGCCAAGTTCTACTCAGGGACCTGAGCAGTGATTCATGAACCTCTGTTAGTGTTGCCAACTGTTAAAACAAAAGCGTGTGGCCAAGTCGGAGAAATCATCCTGTTAGAGATGCCTTTTTTCTCCCCACGTGGTTTGCTTTCAAACAGCTTAACCCTCCCCTAATGCACTGTGCTGTCCCCATTCATTCCAAGGAAATATCTATGTGAAGATAGTTGAGGTAAGGGGGTGCTGGGATCCTCTTGTTAAACTTTTTTGAGTGGGTACATGAAGTATGAGGCCAGGGCAAGGAGAGCACCAGCAAATTAAACCATCAAAAAAAAGCAAGCATGGGTCAGAATACAAAAGTCAAACATGAGGAAAAGAGAAAGGATTCAAACACGAAGTGAAATTGAGGCCACGGATCACCAGAAGCAGATTGCAACGTCATTGTCAAGGACAAGTCAGAAGCTAGGTTGGGGAAAGAAAGCACCCAGGACGACTCCTCACATCTGTGGGGCCCAGAACAACATTACGAATGGAGGTCCATATCCCGTATGTGTGAAGGTTTCAGAGTTATAGCTCGAGATTTGCCCAGTCTGGATCACATGCCCACCTGGATGCTGGCACCAGGGGGTCTCATCTCACTTCCTGGGGATTGCCACTGTGATGCTGCCTGGCAGACTGTCAGCCTGGGTCTTCTGGACTGAGCCTAGACCAGGGTTCTTAACACCTCCCAAAATTAAGGCCCTGAATACAAAGAGGAGAGGGAGTGCAGTTATTTGGGGATATTTATTCGCCTAGACACTCACTTCGGAGACTGGCACAGCCAAGTATGAACAAAAATAGCCTTCTTCATACTAGTCCCGAGACGGACTAGATCTCTTCCTCCCTCTAGTGTGTTTGCTTTGTATGCTCTGCACCTTCTTCTGTTAGGCCTGAAGCACCCAGTTCCAGTTCCCCCCTGGGAGGTACCTCGCCTACGATTCCTGTTTACTCAGTCAGTTACAGAGCCTCCAAAAGAACACTTTCTGAGGAAAAGAAACAAATATTGGTCTTGCATATCAGTGTTTGTGATATGCCGTGCCCCCTACGGTGAAGACCCAGGACCAGGGGTCCTCGTTGCCCGAGTTTATGGGAACAGCTGAAAGCACTCCATCATTTTTAGATCTGTAGAAGATCATTACCAGCCAGGAGTGCAGCTGATTGCCTTAAATACCTGGCATTCCCTGATGGTGGTCCCTGCTCTACCTGTCCTGAGTATGGCCAGCCAAGCTGTTTCTCAAGAGTCTGACAGAGTAGCACGCCCCTCTGTAAAGGAAGAACAAAATAATTATGCTTAGAAAGCACTAGAGCACAGCTTCAAATAATGGGACAGAGACATGTACTGTGGAAATCAAATTATGGACAGGTGAATCTGGCCTGTAGCTTTTAGGAATAAAGCCATTACAATGGAGCACTGGCCTTGGAATAAACTCTCAGTCTATGAGGCAACTTATAAGACAGTAATGGGTATTGAAAATGATGCTTCCCATGTGAGAAAGATTAGTGGTAATCTATAAGCTGCTAACCAAAGGGCCGGCAGTTCAAATCCGCCAGGCGCTCCTTGGAAACTCTATGGGGCAGTTCTACTCTGTCCTGTAGGGTCAGTAGGAGTTGGAATTGACTCGACGGCACTGGGTCTGGGTTTATAAAATTTTTATTAATCATGCCCATACACAAAAATGGAAAGGATTGACAGGATACCACCTTCAAATACAAAGTGCAATTTTTGTACTCACATCTCATCAACGTCTGCAATTTTTTATTTTGTTTAATTAGATATTAGAATAGATAGTAGGGCAAAGGGGTTAGCTACATTACCACAGAAAGTACAGCACAGATGGCGAGCCAACTACTGAAATTAAAGTTTAGCCCAATGCCCCCTGCACACAACTGATCCTCAGTAAATGAAAATATACCAAATCACATTTTCTTAGACCTCAGACAACCAAGCATCCAATCTTTCTGGACGTAAGCTTAATTTTGAGTCGTAAATAAGAAGAACCCTTTGTATTGAACTCTTCAGTATTCATGTTCAGCTCGGCGATGACTATCAGTTTAGCCAGTGGTTATACTATGCACACTTGTTAATGATTTTTACTTTGTATAGAGTTTCTTTGGAAAAGGAATAAACACAAAAAGTACCTTAAAAAGATGCCATGTAAAAGTTTTTCAAATATTCTGAAAAATATAAAGGAAGTCTCATTTTCTCCACACTGAGTAACTGGTTTCAACAAGTAAATAAAAAACCTTGGAGAATTTGCCTATGCATGCTGCTGTCGGTGGTGAAGAAGTTGACAATTAAAAGCTTGTTCCACAGTACCAAAACAGCCTTGACCTGGACTAGTCTGTACTGAATTGGGAAATATGAGTGTTGAGTTGTGGGGTTGGCAAATACCTGGCAAAATGAACCATACCAATACAGACACACATATAAAACATGAGGGTAATGTAAAAACCTTGCTAACTAACTTAGTTTAGAATAAAGATAAACTAAAAATAAATATTATTTAAAAACTGGGGGATCTATCCTCAGAAAATGTGCTTTTGATTTGGATCCATAAAAAACCTATTGCAGTCGAGTCGATTCTGACTCATAGCTACCCTATAAGACAGAGTAGAACTGCCCCATAGGGTTTCCAAGGAGGGCCTGGTGGATTTGAACTGCCGACCTTTTGGTTAGCAGCCATAGCTCTTAACCACTACAGCACCAAGATTTCCTTCGATTTGGAATCTTATGCAAATTTTGTCTCATATCTTAGATAGTAAATCTTCCCTCTCTATGGTCAGAATAGGATTTAATGAAATAACACAGTTTTAGTCCATATGAGGTCTTTTCTACCACTCGTGTGTCAGTTTGTCATACTGTGGTGGCTTGCGTGTTGCTGTTATGCTAGAAGCTATGCCACCAATATTTCGAATACCAGCAGGGTCACCCATAGTGGGCAAATTTCAGCAGAGATTCCAGACTAGGAAAGACTGGCAAGAAGGACCTGGAGACCTACTTCTGAAAAAATTGGCCAGTGAAAACCTATGGATATCAGCAGAACATTGTCTGATATAGTGCCGGAAAATGAGCCCCTCAGGTCAGACGGCACTCAAGATACAACCGGGGAAGTGTTGCTTCCTTGAAGTAGAGTCAGCCTTAATGAAACAGATGGGGTAAAGCTTTTAGGGACCTTCATTTACTGATGTGACACGAATCAAAATGAGAAAAAAACAGTTGCAAACATCCATTAGTAATCAGAACGTGGAATGTTCGAAGTATAAATCTGAGAAAGTTGGAAGTTGTCAAAAATGAAATGGAATGCGTAAAGATCCAAATCTCAGGCACTGGTGAGCTGAAATGGACAGGTATTGACCATTCTGAATCAGACAATCATATGGTCTACTATGCCAGCAATGACAAGTTGAAGGGAAATAGCATAACATCCATTGTCAAAAAGAACACATCATTGTCAGTGGTAGGATAATATCCATATGCCTACAAGAAAGACTAGTCAATACGAGACTATTATTCAAATTTACAGACCAACCACTAATGAAAAAAAAATGCCAAAGTTGAGGAAATTGAAGATTTTTACCAACTTCTGCAGTCTGAAATTGATCAAGCATGCAATCAAGATGCATTGATAACTACTGGTGATTGGAATGATTGAAAACAAAGAAGGATAAGTAGTTGGAAAATATGGCTGCAGTGACAGAAATGACGAGAGAAGCTTCATGATAGAATTTTGCAAGACCAAAAACCTATTCGTTGGAAATACCTTTTTTCAAAAATATAAACAGTGACTGTACACGTGGAATTCCTCAGATGGAAAACACAAGAATAAAAATCAACTACTTCTGTGCAAAGAGGCAACGGAACAAAGGATATCACTCCTGATGTCAGGTGGATCTTAAGTGAAAGCAGAGAATACCAGAAGGATGTTTACCTGTGTTTTATTGACTCTGCAATGACATTCCACTGTGTAGATCATAACAAATTATGGATAACGTTGTGAAGAAAGGGAATTCCAGAACACTTAATTGTGTTCACGTGGATCCTGTACATAGACCAAGAGGCAGTTGTTTAAACAGAACAAGAGGATATTTCATGGTTTAAAGTCAGGAAAGGTGTGCGTCAGGGTTGTATTCTTTCACCATATCTATTCAATCTGTATGCTGAGCATATAATCTGAGAAGCTGAACTATATGAAGAAGAATGGGGCATCGGGATTGGAGGAAGACTCATTAACAACCTTCATTATGCAGATGACACAACTTTGCTTGCTGAAAGTGAAGAGAACTTGAAGCACTTACTGATGAAGATCAAAGACCACAGTCTTCAGTATGGATTACGCCTCAACATAAAGAAAACAAAAATCCTCACAACTGGACCAATAAGCAACATCATGATTAACGGAGAAAAGATTGAAGTTGTCAAGGATTTCATTTTACTTGGATCCACAATCAATGCCTATGGAAGCAGCAGGCAGAAAATAAATGACGTATCGCATTGGGCAAATCTGCTGCAAAAAACTTTAAAGTGTTAAAAAAGCAAAGATGTCACCTTGGGGGCTAAGGTAGGCCTGATTGAAGCTATGATATTTTCAATCCCGTCATACGCATGTGAAAGTTGGACAATGAATAAGAAGAATGAACACCTTTGAATTATGGTGTTGGTGAAGAAAATCGAATGTGTATTCAATGGACTGCCAGAAGAATGAACAAATCTGTCTTGGAAAAAGTATAGCCAGAATGCTCCTTAGAGGAGAGGATGGTGAGACTTCACCTCTCGTACCTTGGACGTGTTTTCAGGAATGACCAGTCCCTGGAGAAGGACGTTATGCTTGGTAAAATAAAGATCACTGAAAAAGCAGAAGACGCTCAAAGAGATGGATTGTAGCCACCGCTACAATGGGCTCAACCATAACAAGAATTGTGAGGATGGTGCAGGTCTCGGCAGTGTTTTGTTCTGTTGTACGTAGGGTCACTATGAATCAGAACTGACTCAGGGGGACCTAACAACAAAAACACAACTTGAGACCTTTTTAGCCAAATTGTACATTTAACCTGGATAGTCAGAATTCCCTACAGTTGGTTTATCCTACTGCATACAAACTTTCTCCTTCTTTCTCCTTTCTGCTTTCATGAGGATGCAGAGACCAGCAGCAGATTATGTAAGTTAACAATTTGTCTCCATATTCTCTTCAAAAGCTCGTGCAAGGATAGTAACTTGAACAATTTCCCAGTAAATAAAGAGAATAAATAAATAACAAGGCAACATACTGTTTAATTTCTTTTTCTTTTCATTTTTTTGGTTTCAGGCAGCAAATGGCTTAAGCGCCAAAATCAGCAAAAAGCCGTTTTAAGAATATAAGTCAGGACATTAATATAAATTTGATCACCTCTTTTTTATTCTCTAACATTCCCCACAATACATCAGCCAGCTCTTCTCCACCCCCTCCTCACACACACACTTCACCCTCCCATCCTGATTTTGGATCGCCGGATGTAAATCTGTGACAAGGGTATCTATATATAATATTAATGGTGCCGAGGAGGGCTGGTGCGAAGTGTGAGCGCCTGCCAAGAAAGCAGCGATCGGAGCCCAGCCGTTCACCCTCCACAGCGTGCTCTACATCATCTGCAGGACAAATGTAACATCATTAGGGGAAAAAAATGAAGAAGAAGAAAAAAAAACAAAAAACAGAAGAGGGAAGAGGAGGTGGGGATGTAGCCATTCTGCAAGGAAGTGGCTAAGTTGGAGGTTCCAATCAATCTAACTAAGCCAGGTTCCCTGAAATACTGTCAGCCACTGCAGACAAAACAGATAGCAGGAGAGATCACAGCCAAACAAACAAAAACATGAAAACACAACTTTATTATCAGAGATTTGCTCAAGCACCACTTGGCATGTGAAATCTATTTACCAGTTTAGCTCTACTTTACCTGCCCAGGAAGGAAGGAGAGAGAAGCTTGCTTTACGCTTAAATGAAGGAATCCAAGCAGTCAGCACTGTATGGGGTACTTTATTAGTAGTTGGTAAGCCTTCGTTGCCACCACAGGTATGTCAGTGTGTCATGCTGTGGTGGCTTGTGTGTTGCTGTGATGCAGGAAGCTATGCCACCAGTATTTCAAATACCAACAGGGTCACCCACGGTGGACAGTTTCAGCGAAGCTTCCAGACTAAGACAGGCTAGGAAGAAATGCCTCATGATCCGCTTCCTCAAATTAGCCAATGAAAGTCTTATGGATTACAACAGACTATTGTCAGACACAGTGCTGGAAGATGAGCCAAGGTGCTCAAAATACACAGTGGCTGCAACAATGGACTCGAGCATACCAATGGTTGTGAAGATGGTGCAGAACTGGGCAATGTTTCGTTCTGTTGTATATGGGGTTGCCACGAGTCACAGCCAACTCAATGACAATGACAACAAGCCTTTGTTGTAGGTTTAAATAGAAATTATTGCAGAAAAAAATGCAAAAAGGATAGACAGTCTAAGTTTCATTGTCTGGGTTGATGTGTGCTTGGGAGGGTGTGCCAGCTCCCTTGGCTGTTCACTTCAATCAAGTGTCATATATAAGGGTTGTGTCCAACTAAGGAACTTAAGGCAGTGATAGCACAGACCCTTTGACAGCCAAGTTTCTGCTTGTGGAATAGAGACATCTGTGCGGTATAATTAAACCACTACTTGATAACTAATATTAGGATAAACAAGCCACAATGGTTACGTGCTCGGCTGCTAACCAAAGGCTAGTAGTTTGAACCCACCAGTGACTCCACTGGAGAGAAACCTGACAATCTGTTCCCAGAAAGATTACAGCCTAGAAAACCCTACGGGGCAGTTCTTCTCTGTCACGTAGAGTCGCTGTGATACAAGGCTGACTCTATGACATCTAACAATGTCAACAACAATGCCAAAACAAAACAATGAGCTGAGAGAATGAGACTGACAAATTTTCCTTAATTATTTGGGCAGGTTAAATAAAATCCAAATTCCATTACCCAACTGATTTCACTTGGACACCTGTCACTTAATACATTGCTTGACAAGTTACTCTAATTTGTCTTTTAAACAGCTGCCAAGCTATACCACTATTTAGTTGCAACTTGGTGCATCTTCTCTTATAAATATTTTTAGCATTCAGTTTGGATCAGAATTTATCTGAACCCAGTCCGGAGTTTTTCAGCCTATAAATCTTCCCCCAAAGTCAACGTCTTCAGTCACTCTTGGTCAATCATTTCTATTTCAAGTTTCCATGAGTGGATAATCCAGAAAATAATAACTGTTTTAAAAACCACCCTCCTTCGGCATGTATTTTTGAAGTTTGTTCATTAATAGTTTAAAGTGAAAGAAATCAGGAAAATTATTGCTTCTGCTGGAAACCCTGGTGGTGCAGTGGTTAAGAGCTACAGCTGCTAACCAAAAGGTCGGCAGTTCGAGTCCTCCAGGCGCTTCTTGGAAACTGGATGGGGCAGTTCTACTTTGTCCTTTAGTGTCACTCTGAGTCGGATTGACTCAATAGCAACGGGTATTGCTCCTGCCAGTCATTTAATTTAGGGCCCTATTTGCTTGAGAAGAGAAATGTGGGTAGTATCAGATTTAGGCTTGCTCAAAGAGATGGTACTTAATGCAGCCAGACTCAGAAAGTACAAGATCATATTTAACTGCGTCAAACTCATGGAATACTGAGCTTCTCTAATAATGCTTGATTTTCCTTCTATGAATGTCAATGGCTTGTGTTTAATTGAAACTGAGATGTATAAAATCATGGCTATGGTTAGGGAGAAAAATCAGAATAATTTTTATTTTATTGACAATAATGTATTAGACATATACAGTATGCAAAATATACAAAAAAAAGTATAATGAATCTCTCAGTAGGCAATGCAAAAAGAGGAAACCAGTTAAACACAATTAGAAATTTGATTTTGGCACACATGGTCCATTATCTAGTTTTGACTATGGAAAGGAATATCCCTTAATCATAATTATCACTCTGCTAACAACCCACCGATCCATTCTGGTAAAAATAAACAACTGGCAGAACTAAACAATTAAGAGATTCTGGGCAAATGTTTTCACATTTCTGGTTATGGCCTCTCTTGTAAAATAAAGAGTAGATGGACTGAAACATGAATACCAAGGCATGAATGAGAATTATTTTCTTACTGTTCTTAAAACAAACAAGCAATGAGTAAATGTTATTCACATTAATTTAAAATGAAGCTGTGATACATTTGCTTATTCTGTTTAATTTTGTACCACTTACGTAACAAGGGAGAAATTTGCAAAATTAAAAGAATGTTACAAATATAATTTCATACAGATGATATTGGTTGGGGGCCTATTTTTATGGGTCTCTTAAATTTTAAATCAGTGGGAAATTAAATTATTTGCAAACATTTAAAAATTCCCTATAGGTGTCTCTCAAAATAGAATCTTAGCTCTTATATCTAATCTTACTCTTGTATTATGGAAGCTTTAGAAAATATCTACTACAACATGATGTTCACCAATTTATTCTTCAAAAAATAAAACTGGGCCTTATTAATTAAATATGTCTGACATCTTCAATTAAATTCTTAGCTCCTTGTGGGAGGGAACTGTCTCATTTTTCTTTGTATCCTGAGCACTGACACAGGATTGGTGCCTGTCTGTGGAACTGAACTCTGTGACTTTAGAGAAGTCACTATTCATTTGCAAGCTTATCGCCTCTTTTATAAATTGGGGCTTTGGATGAGATGGCCAGGCATTTTTTTCTCGCAACAATAGCTATGACTTTGGTGATGGCTGTACAACATGATAAATGTAATGTCACTGAATTGTGTAAAATTGTTGAAATGGCAAATGTCTTGTTTTATATATTTTTACCACAATAAGTAGAAAAAGATAGCTATGATTTGATGAATTAGGAACTGAGGATGCAGTACCTGCTCTGTTGGGACTTGGTAGTTGCAGGTCTTTGTTCATAGGTAAAAATCATGTAAACAAATAGCACTTTGATAAGACAAAGCAAAACAAGCCGTGTAATAGACAAAGGGCATGAGAGAAGCTGTTCATCTTAACCTAGGAATGAACAAAGACGTCAAATGAAGAAACCTTTGATCCACGTCTTGAATCACAAGTAGCACTTCCAGAAGGGAAGAGAAGGAAAGGTATTTCTGACTACACTTGGAGAATGGTAGGTTAGCCCGAGACAGCTGGGTACATTATAAGTGAGAAGATGTAATGGAAGATGAAAATAATACTGATAATAAGAACTAGGATTTGAGAGAAAGAAACAAGTTGATCAGGTCGTGGTGTGCAACAAAGCTTTGACAGAGGAGGTGGGATTTCAGCTGAATCTTGGAAAATGAGTAGAGATTGAAAAGGAGCAGGGGAAGATAAGAGTGCGTTTAATACAGAGAAGAGTACATTTGATAGATACATTTTGTTCAGGAAAGCAGTTTAATTCAAGTGGAGAATTCGTGGAAGAATATAAAAGTCAAGACTGTAAAGGGAGACCAGGAACCATTTGTAGAGGACAGAGCACTCCAGGCTAAGGAATTTGCCCATTTTCCTCATGAATTGAATAACATTTACTGTACTACATACACAGGAATGAAGTAATGATGGCATTGGAAAGCTTTGTACAGCAGAGGAATTTAAGGCGGCCTGTGGTTAAGAGCTTGGCTGCTAACCAAGAAGGTCTGCAGTTCAAATCTACCAGCTGCTCCTTGGAAACCCTATGGGGCAGTTCTACTCTGTCCTGTAGGGTGCTATGAGTCGGAATCGACTCAATGGCAACGGGTTTGTTGATACTTGGAAGAAGTATAACCAGAATGCTACTTAGAAGCAAGGATGATAAGACTTCAACTCACATACTTTGAACATGTTATCAGGAGGAACCAGTCTCTGGAGAAGGACATCGTGCTTGGTAAAGTAGATGGTCACCGAAAAAGAAGAACACCCTCAAGGAGATGGATTGACACAGTGGCTGCAACAAACGGCTCAAGCATAACAACATTGTGAGGGTGGTGCAGGACCAGGCAGTTTCGTTCCTTTGTACATAGGGTCACTGTGAGTCGGAACTGATTCCACAGCGTCTAACAACAACAGAGAACAGGAGCCCCGGTGGCACAGTGGTTAAGAACTCAGGTTGCTAACCAAAAGGTCGACAGTTCAAATCCAACAGCTGCTCCTTGGAAGCCCTGTGAAGCAGTTCTACTCTGTCCTATACAGTTGCTATGAGTTGGAATCGACTCAATGGCAATGAGTTTGGTTTTGGATTAGAGAACAGGAGTTCCTAGGTGGCATAAACAGTTAAGTGCTCAACTACTACCAAAAGGTTGGTGGTTTAAACCCACTCAAAGGTACCTTGAAAAAATGGCCTGGTGATCTGTTTCTGAAAGGTCACAGTCTTGCAAATCTTATGGAGTCAATTCTACTCTGAAACACATGTCACCATGAGTCAGAATTGACTCAGCAGCAACTGGTAGGAGTCCCTGGGGGACACCATGATTAAGTGTGTAGGTACTAACCAGAAGGCTGGCGGTTCTAACCCACCCAGAGTTGCTTCGAAGAAAAACCTGGAGATCTGTTGCTGAAAAATTAGCCATTGAAAACCCTATGGAACACAGTTCTACTCTACACACATGGGGTCACCATAAGTTGGAATTGATGGCAACTGGTTTGGTTTAGTTTTGGTAGAGAATAGAAAGACTGGAATGGGGGAACCACTGGGGAAACCATTATCTAGGTCCAAGCATGAAGTGATTAATGAAGCAAAAGAAGGAAATGCCTCAGGACTTAGTTGACAAAATTGACATGAATTGTGAGGTAGAGAAAAAATTCAAAGACGTTATAAGAATGTGGTACCATTAGCACTAAAGTGTAGGCCATAATAGAAATATCTCACTCATTTTGAGGGGTTGTATTCTTTATATGGAGGGTTGTTGCAGATATTCAGCAGGCAAAACAAGGTCTCATACAATAGAAGGGGTTCATGGGAAAGTGATAACATTGGAATAAATACATGCATTGTTGAAAAAGTCTTTGGCTGCAAGTAACATAAATCCCAACAATGGTTTAAAGGAAAAGAAATTAATTATCTCATATAAAAAAGTCTGTTAGTAAGCAGCTGTTGTTTAGGTTCAGCTACTGGCAAACTCTATCTGCTACTTTGACTTTCTTAAGGCATAGGTTTTCATCTTTTAGATTGTCACCTCCTGGCCACAAGATGGCTGCTGCATCTGCAGATGTTAAATCCATTTTCAAGCCAGAGAGAAGAGATCCTCTTGTTCTAGGAGAGCAAAACCTTTCCTAGCAACTCCTATCAGACTTTCCTTTATAGCTCCTTGACCAGAGCTGCCTAACAACAACACAACAGCAGCAAGGGAGCCTGGGAATGTGTTTACTGGGCACATTGCCTAGTCCACAAAATCAGGGTTCTGTTAGTACAAAAGAAAGGAAGATGGGTATCGTGTAAGCAATTAGCACAGTATGCCAGTGTATATTTTAAAGCATGTAAAAGAAAGTTCCATATGTTTTCTTTCAAGTGATTAAAAAAATCATTGTCATAAAAGCTTGATTCAGTTGGTGACCCTTCTGAATTGCTTTCAAACTGTCTCTGTCCCAGTCTCCCCCATCTTAGTGAATGACACCCATCTGGCTTGCCCCTTTACTATCCATTTTCTGTACAATAATAAGAATGATCTTTTTATAGAAGGAAGTTAAAACTCAATTTGTAGTTTACCTAAAGATCAATGAAAATAGAAATACTATATATAGATGAAGTCAAGCTATTTTCAGAAAAATCCTTAGCCTTAAATATTTTTACTATTAAACAAGGAACATTAAAAATGAATTAAAAAGCACACAACTGAAGGAAAAAAAAAGTACAGCATACTTTAAAGCCAAATGGAAAGAAGCAATTAATAAAGCCAAAACAGAAAAAGGTTACTTAGAACACAAAAAAAATCAGTAAAATTGATCATTTTGAAAAGACCAGTAAATTAAAGCTCTTACAAGTCTGAGGAATAAAGAAGCTATATATATCACGGTATATGTATTATGAAACATAGAAGATGTATAACAAATTCTAGGGTACAAAAAATCACATTCAATATGAGAAAGGGGCTGTAGTAAAATTTTCAATTAATAATAATATACTTGAAATTAAATGTGTGATTTTCTAGGAAACGCTAGATAACCTAAATTAACTCAAGAAAAGGATAACTATAGAAGAAAACGAATAGTCCTGTATCTACTACCACAAGAGGAGATGGGCTCAGACCATTTTATAGCCAATTGCTGTCAAATCCTAAACAATGCAGTATTCTCTGTTATTCTAAAGCATAGGAAAAGGCAGAGAGCTTTCAACTGGTTTTTTGTGTTAAGCCTGACCAAGATCGTATCAAAAATGAAGCCTGTGGTCCAGTATCAGTTCAGACTATAATCTTGTTCTCCCACACTCTACAAAGTCTGTTTCAAACCGTCTTCACACTTCTCAAACATCAAACCACCTGATCTTCTCCATCACTCACAAATATGATCTTTCCAGGGAGAAAACAGAAGCCATAGCACTTCAGGTGGGAACTTCTCTCTCTGCTTTGTGCCACCAAAAGTACAAACTTCCCGTGTCTGCCTGCACCCTGAATGTTCTGCTTCCTGTTAAAATAGAGGAAGTGTTTCCTCAGAGGTAGGGCCAATTCTTCTGCCTCACTTCTGAATCCTCTCTGCTAACCCTCTCTCAGCTCTCTCTCACTAAGAATAGTCCCCTCTCACTTCTGTGTCTTCACCAATTCATCTTGTTAAAACCTTCTCATCAGCGTTTAAATATTCTCAAGTCTTCTTCCATTTTGGGGAAGAATCCCTCATTTTATTTCATCTCCCTATCTGTCTACCTCTTACCAGTTTCCTGCCCTCTAGCCAAACTTCTTAGAAGAGAAGTCTTGAGGCTTTTCTTCCAATTCCATATTTTCCAAGAGCCTCTCAGTTGATACCAATATGGTCTCTGTTTCCTCTAAGGCTTCCTTTGCTTATTAATATTTTTCATACTCCATGGCCAATAAAGCAGCATTCAGTCTGATGAGTACATTTCACTTTTAAATCCTTCTCTTCCGTTAACTTTTATGACACCACACCGTTTTCCTGCTAACTCTGTAACTGTTCCTTCTTGGTCTTTGCTAGATCCTCCTACCATTAAATACTAGTGCCCCAGAGTTTGGTCCTAGACCTTCTTTTCTTCTCAGCCTAAGTTCTCTGCTTAGGCAATTTCATTCATAGTTGCAATTGCCTGGAAGCCGTTCAAATTTTTATATCTAGCATATTGTAGTTACAGGCAATCATGTCTGCATTTGGTTGGATCACCTGTCTTGGGGATAGGCATAAATATGGATCTCATCCAGTCAGTTGGCCAGGAATCTGTCTTCCATTTTTCTTGGCATAGATGAGTGAGCACCTCCAGTGCTGTATCCATTTGTTGAAACATCTCAGTTGATATTCCATCAAATCCTGGAGCCTTGTTTTTTGCCAATGCCTTCAGTGCAGCTTGGACTTCTTCCTTCAGTACCATCGGTTCATGATCAATGGCTCCCTCTTGAAATGGTTGAACATAGACTAATTTTTTTTTGGTATAATGACTCTGTGTATTCCTTCCATTTTCTTTTGGTGCTTCCTGTGTCATTTAATACTTGCCCCATAGAATCCTTCACTATTACAACTCGAGGCCTGAATTTTTTCTTCAGTTCTTCCAGCTTGAGAAATGCCGAGCTTGTTCTTCCCTTTTGGTTTTCCATCTCCAGCTTTCAATGCGTCAAATCTATTCCTGAGATGGTCTCTAAATTCAGGTGGGATATACTCAAGGTCATAGTCTGGATCTCATGAACTTGCTCTGATTTTCTTCGGTTTCAGCTTTAATTTGCATATGAGCAGTTGATGGTCTGTTCCACAGTTGGCCCCTGGCCTTGTTCTGACTGATGATGTTGAGCTTTTCCATTGTCTCTTTCCAGAAATGTAGTCAATTTGATTCCTGTGTGTTGCATCTGGCGAAGTCCATGTATATAGTCGCCGTTTGTATTGGTGAAAGAAGGTAGTTGCAATGAAGAAGTCCTTGGTCTTGCAAAATTTTATCATTTGATCTCCAGCATTGTTTCTATCGCCAAGGCCATATTTTCCAACTATTGATCCTTGTTCTTTGTTTCCAACTTATGCATTCTAATCACCAGCAATAATCAATGCATCCTGATTGCACGTTCGATCAATTTCAGACTGCCGAAGCTGATAAAAATCTTCAATTTCTTCATCTTTGGCCTTAGTGGTTGGTGTGTAAATTTGAATAATAGTGGTATTAACTGGTCTTACTTGTGGGCTTATGGATATTACCCTATCACTGACAGTGTTATACTTCAGGATAGATCTTGATATGCTCTTTTTGACAATGAATGCAACACCATTCCTCTTCAAGTTGTCATTCCCAGCATAGTAGGCTCTATGATTGTCCAATTCAAAATGGCCTGTACCAGTCCATTTCAGCTCACTAATGCCTAGGATATTGATGTTTATACATTCCACTTCATTTTTGACGTTTTCCATTTTTTGTAGATTCATACTTCATGCATTCCAGGTTCCAATTATCAATGGAGTTTTGCAGCTGTTTCTTCTCATTTTGAGTCATGCCACATCAATAAATGAAGGTCCCAAAAGCTTTACTCCATCCATGTCATTAAAGTCGATTCTACTTTGAGGAGGTAGCTCTTCTCCAGTCATCTTTTGAGTGCCTTCCAACCTGGGGCACTCATCTTCCAGCACTATATCAGACAGTGTTCTGCTGCTATTCATAATGTTTTCACTGGCTAATGCTTTTCTGAAGTAGACTGCCGGGTCCTTCTTCCTAGTCTGTCTTAGTCTGGAAGGTCAGCTGAAACCTGTCCTCCATTGGTGATCCTGCTGGTATCTGAATACTGGTGGCATAGCTTCTAGCATCACAGCAACATGCAAGCCCACACAGTATGACAAACTGACAGAGACAGGGACAAAAGAATTATTATTTTTTTTATCCTTATTATAGTGAGGGACAAAAAATAATGCCCATATTGAAAATTATATTATTGTTCTAAATATTGTCATGTCCAAACTTTGGTGAAGGGTAAGACAGTACACAATACTGGGGAAGCCAGCACAACTTGTACAAGGCAAGGTCGTGGAAGCTCCATAGACACATCCAAACTCCCTGAGGGACTGAATTGCTTGGCTGAGGGCTGTGGAGACATCTAGCTTAATTGCCATAACAAAGTTTACAAAGAAAATGTTCTACATTCTACATTGGTGAGTAACGTCTAGGGCCTTAAAAGCCTGTGAGCGGCCATCTAAGATAGTCCACTGGTTTCACCTCTTCAGCAGCAAGAGAGAATGAAGAAAACTAAAGAGACAAGGGAAAGATTAGTCCAAAGGACTGATGGATCAAACTGAGTCCAGTATAACCAAATGGTTCCTGGCTACCACCACTGACTGCCCTGACAGGGATCACAATAGAGGGTCCTGGACAGAACTGGAGAAAAATGTAGAATGGACTTTTTTTTTAAATTTTTTATTGTGCTTTTTTTTTTTCCTTCTATGGATCTCTCCTTTTTTTTTTTTTAAATAATTTTTATTGTGCTTTAAGTGAAAGTTTATAAATCGAGTCAGTCTCTCATACAAAAATTTATACACACCTTGCTATATACTAATTGCTCTCCCCCCAATGCGACAGCACAGCCCTTCCCACACTCTCTATTTTTGTGTCAATTCGGCCAGCTTCTGACCCCCTCTGCCCTCTCATCCCCGCTCCAGACAGGAGATGCCAACTATGTCTCATGTGTCTACTTGATCCAAGAAGCTCACTCTTCACCTGTATCATTTTCTATCCCATAGTCCAGTCCAATCCCTGTCTGAAGAGCTGGCTCTGGGAATGGTTCCTGTCTTGGGCTAACAGAAGATCTGGGGTCCGTGACCTCCGGGGTCCTTCTAGTCTCAGTCAGACCATTAAGTCTGGTCTTTTTATGAGAATTTGGGATCTGCATCACACTGCTCTCCTGCTTCCTCAGGGGTTGTCTGTTGGGTTCCCTGTCAGCGCTTTCATCAGTTGTAGCCAGGCACCATCTAGTTCTTCTGGTCTCAGGCTGATGTAGTCTCTGGTTTATGTGGCCCTTTCTGTCTCTTGTGCTAATAATTACCTTGTGTCTTTGGTGTTCTTCGTTCTCCTTTGTTCCAGGTGGGTTGAGACCCATTGATGTGTCTTAGATGGCCACTTGCTAGCGTTTAAGACCCCAGAAGCCACTCTCCAAAGTGGGATGCAGAATGTTTTCTTCATAGATTTTATTATGCCAATTGATTTAGATGTCTCCAGGAACCATGGTTCCCAAACCCCCACCCCTGCTACGCTGGCCTTCTAAGCTTTCAGTTTATTCAGGAAGCTTCTTTGCTTTTAGTTTAGTCCAGTTGTGCTGACCTTGCCTGTATTGTGTTGTCTTTCCCTTCACCTAAAATAATTCTTATCTGCTAATCTTTTAATTAGTGAAAAACCCTCTCCCTTCCTCCCTCCCTCCCCCCTCTTGTAACCATCGAAGAATATTTTCTTCTCTGTTTAAACTATTTCTCCAGTTATTATAATAGTGGTCTTATACAATATTTGTCCTTTTGCAACTGACTAATTTCACTCACCATAATTCCTTCCAGATTCCTCCATGTTATGAAATGTTTCACAGATTCATCATTGTTCTTTATCAATGTGTAGTATTCCATTTTGTGAATATACCATAATTTATTTATCCATTCATCCGTTGATGGGTACCTAGAACAGACTTCTAACTCACAAAAAAAGATTAGACTTACTGGCCTGATGGAGACTGGAGAAACCCCGAGAGTATGGTCCCCTGTCACCATTTTAGCTCAGTAATGAAGTCACTCCTGAGGTTCATCCTTCAGCCAAAGCTTAAAAAAAAAAAAAAAAAAAAAACAGGCCATAAAAACAAAACGAAACTAAATGGGCACACCAGCCCAAGGGCAAGGACTAGGAGGCAGGAAGGGACAAGAAAGCTGGTAATAGGGAAACCCAAGTTTGAAAAGGGAAAATGTTGACATGAGAAACTAGTTTGTTCTGTAAGCCTTCATCTAAAGTACAATAAAAATAAATAAATAAATATCGTTGTCTCCAAAGGAGGGTTATATCCCCCAACCTAAGCAATGAAGTGCAGTGTTGGTTCAGTGGTAGAATTCTTCCTTTTGTGTGGGAGATCTGGATTTGATTCCAGGCCAATGCACCTCGTTTTCTGTCAGATGTGGCTTGCCTGTTGCTATGAAGCTGAACAAGTTTCAGCAGAACTTCCAGATTAAGATAGACTGGAAGAAAGCCCCATGATCTACTTCTGAAAATCAACCAGTGAAAGCTCTATGGATCACAATGGCCCTATCTCATTGTGCATGGGGTCATCATGAGTCAAGGGCTGATTCAATGGCAGTTAACAACAACAACCTTGTCAATGACAGGCTTGCTATGTGACTTGCACTGCCTCTCCCCTTAGGAGAATTATACATTTCAGTCCCAGTTAATAGTGGAAACTCTGGTGGCGTAGTGGTTAAGAGCTATGGTTGCTAACCAAAAGGTCAACAGTTGGAATTCACCAGGTGCTCCTTGGAAACCCTACAGGGCAGTTCTACTCTGTCCTATAGGTTTGCTATGAGTAGGAACCACCTCTACGGCAATGGTTGTGGTTTGGTTATTGTTAATAGTTGCCATGTGACTTGTTTTGGCCAATTTATTGTGAACAAAAGTAAGGGGTAACACTTCTAAAAGAAGCTTTACCGAGCCTCTTACGTTCCACAATGGTCTTCTTTCCTTCTCCTGTGAGACCACAGAGTCTCGATTAAAAAAAAAAAAAAAACCCTTTGGGATTGAGTCGATTCGACTCCCATGCATTTGACCCTATAGGACATAGTAGGACTGCCCTATAGTGTTTCTGAGGCTGTAATCTTTACAGAAGCAGATTTGCCACGTGTTTCTCGGAGCAGCCGATGGGTTTGAATGGCCCATCTTTCGGTTAGCAGCCAAGCACTTAACCACTGCACCACCAGAGCTCCTCACTAGGAATTAACTTGATAGCGAATGAGCAAACTTATATAGCTATATTAAGAAAGTCATTATTTAGCATTCAATAAATATGAATTAAGCGCTAAGTACTGTTAAATGCGCTGGCACTGCAACAATGGAGAAAAACTGCTTTCCTGGAGCTTCCAATTTACTAGGGGATGAAAAGTATTGAGTCAGTAAACAAACTGGCAAACTAGTGAATAGTGTGTGAGATTGGGTTATGTGCTCAAGACAAAATTTAAATAAGGTTATGCTGTTGTTGTTGGGTGCCATCAAGTTCCAATTTACAAAGACCCCATATCACAGAGTAGAAATGCCCCACAGGGGTTCCTTGGCTGTAGTCTTAACGGAAGCAGATTGCCAAGTCTTTCTGCTGTAGAGCCGCTGGGTGTGTTTGAACTGCCAGCCTTTAGGTTAGCAGCTGAGCACTTAACCATTGCACCATCAAGGCTCCTTTTAAACAAGGTCGGGGGATACGCAAGGTGGGAAGAAGTGGGAGGAAAGGCATTCTTTTCGGTAGGATGGTCAAGAAGAACCACACTGACAAAGTGATATTTGGATAAACCAAACCAAACCCACTGCCATCAAGTTGATTCCAACTCGTAGTAATCCTATAGGATGGAGTAGAACTGCCACGTAGGGTTTCCAAGGAGTGACTGGTGGATTTGAACTGCTAATCTTTTGGTTAGCAGTCTTAGCAGTCATAGCTCCTAACCATTGTTAGGACTCCAACATTTAAATAGAGACCCGAAAAAGAGTGGAGTTAGCCAGAAGGCTACCTGGGTAACAGCTCTCCAGACACAGGGAACGACAAGCACAGAGGCCTTGAAGTGAGCGTGTACGTGATGTGTTCCTGGACCATCAAGAAGGCCAGAGTGACTGAAGTGGAGTAAGAGAGGGAAAGGTTGTAGGGGATGACATCCCAGAGATCCCTGGGGTGGGGGGTGGAGCACAGCCCATGAAGGACGTGGAAATTTTACTCCGAGTGAGATGGAAACCATAAAGTTTTACTGAAGGCATTAAAGTAGGCAGGAATGAATGCAGAGATATATTCTGTTCCCAGGATGTGAGAGCCTCAATATTCTAAGGATGTCATTTCTCTTCAGAGTAATATATAAATCTTGATACAACTCCGAAAAAAATCTGAACAGCTTATTTTTTAAATTTGACAAATTGACTTTTTAAAACGTCTGTCTGAAAGAATATACATCAGGAAATATCCTAGAAAGTTCTGTATAACAAGAACGATGAAGAAGGATTCGCCCAACCAGGCATCAAAATACATTTCAAGCTATAGAAATGTGTATGCTACTGTATAGGAATAGATTAATTGAGCTAGACAGAGCCTCAGAGCACATATGGGAATTTTCCATGTTACAAATTTACCTATGTAAATTTCCCATTATAAATCAGTGGTAAAGGATGGATTATTCAAAAGATAATATTGGATCAATTAGTTAAACATCAGGGGAGAAAAACCTTGTTTTCTATCTCATTCCATATACAAAAAAAAATTCCCAATGGAATGTATACAGTTAAACCACAGGAATATTAGAAGAAAATGTAGAGTTTTTAAAAAAAATGTTATTGAAAATCTTTAGTTAGGGAGAGTTTTTTTCATCATAATACCAACGAAAGGAACTAAGAGTTAAATAACTGAAAGATGGGCAGTGCAGAGATTTAAAACTTCTGTATGGAAAAATTATCATAAAGTTAGAACCCAAATACAGGATATTTTTTCAGCATATGTGACAAAGGGATACATTCTTTGGTGCACATGTAGAGAGCTCCTATAAATCAATGAGAAAGAAAAAGACTAGTCCAATAGCAAAAGGCAAAAATAAGCATTTCTTCTTTCAATTGGCAAGCATTGATTGAGCGAATGGCGTCTCCCTACGCTGTGCAGGGTGCTTACATTCAAGAGCGGGGGAATGGACGATAAATACCATAGCAAATAAATAAATAAGCTGAGGCTTCAATGTCTCAACATTCAGAGGTTTAGCAGCAGTAGGGCCGGCAACATTTGACACTTAGGTCACTCTTCCTTTCTGAAACACTTCTGCAGAATTCCAGGACATCACGCTGCCCTGGATTTCTAGATCCCACTCTGCCCCCTCTCCTCCTCAGCCTCCTTTGCAGCCTCTGCTTCTGCTAAACCCCTGAATGTTGAGACATCCCAGGAGTTTTGACCCTATTCTTTATCTATGTTGTTGTTGGCTACCATCAAGTTGACTCCTGACTCATGGCTACCCCGTGCACCATGGAACAAAACTGCCCTGTCCTGTAATATGCAGATCTAACTATTGTGATCCATAGGTTTTTCCTTGGCTGATTTTCAGAAGTAGATCACCAGGCCTTTCTTCCTAGTCCATCTAAGTCTGAAAGCTACGCTGAAATCTGCTCGACATCATAGCAACACGCCGCACTGACAAACAGGTGGTGGCTGTGCTTGAGGTGCATTGGCTGGGAATTGAACCCTGGTCTCTTGCACGGAAGGAGAAAATTCTACCACTGAACCATCACTGCCTGATGCATTTTACTTACCCCTAAATGACCTCATCCCATCCCATACCAAGGGTTTCAGCAGAAGCTAGACGTCACAGACTCTCAAATCAATATCTCTGGTCTTCATTTCTCCCCTAGCACCTGGTGTGTAAGTATTTTCGCTTATGTCTAGCAAGTGTCTCAAACATCACATGTCTGAAACATATTTACTGGCAAGCCTTCTCCTCCTTGGTATTCTCCCTCCCAACCTCCATTCCCTCAGCCTCACTATCCCCCACTTCACACTGTCTCCACTCTGCACTTTTAGGAATTTTTCCTCTGAAAATACAGCAAATGGGGGCAAAATATAACGATAAGAATGTCAACTCGAGCATTGTTTTGTATAATAGAAGCACAAAAACAAAGCATTCACTAAAAGATACTAAGCAGAGACTGGTTCAGTCATTGACTGGATGACTATCAAGCCTTTACAAACCGTGAGGCAGATTGATTATTACACAACAAAAAAGCAAGTTGCAAAGCAGTATAATCTTACACTAAAAGTGTAAAAATCGAACTGCAAAATGGTAAGTGTTCTTTGGAGGGTAAGACCCCCAAAGGAGCCTTTGAACACTGTAGAATAGCTCAGAATTTTAGTGAGAAACATTATTGTTTCTATGATATAAAAATAAAACTTTTAAAAACAGGATTGGCAAAATGGATGTGAGTGAGGATGAATGTATTGTATCATATAAATGAGGTTTGCGTGTGTGTGTATTACGTTTTCATAGGAAAGCCACAAATAGGGCTAATACAAGAAATGGACATATAGAAGCATAGAGCCATGGACTACCAGAACATAACAGTATCAGGGAGTTGGTGTAACATCTTCTCAGCCTTAATGGGGCTCTTTCTGAGTAAATGGCTTTGAGGCCTGTTTAACAAACAAGGCGACCTGGAACAAGATTATAGCCACTTGGAGCCCTAGTTGCACAGTGGTTAAGAGCTCGGCTGCTAGCCAAAAGGTCAGCAGTTCCAACCCACCAGCCACTCCTTGGAAACCCCATGGGGCAGCTCTACTCTGTCCTATAAGGTCACCATGAGTTAGAATCGACTTGACAGCAGCAGGTTTGGTTTTGATTTTAATGCGATGGCTAAGGTTTTTTAAGGCATACATCCAGCTATTTAAACACTTACGTTTTAAGAACTAGTTACTAGAATAATCATTAAAAACTTCCTCTGAGGTCTTGACAAAAGAGAGGGTAGAGGCCTGGTCTAGTGACAAGAGCATTGGGCCAGGAGCTGAAAGAAGCCATGTCTTGGTCTGCCATCTCCAGGTAGCCTCGGGCTCTCCCTTTAATCTCCAAGCTTCAGTTTTTTTTAATTGTAAAATGGAGTTATTGCTGTCAGTCTTTCCACATTATGGGACTGTTTCCAGGATCAGATAAACTAACGAATGCATCACCACACAAGTGTAAGGCACGACCTTCATTTGGACATCAGTTAGAATTGTTTATTTCCTCCCAAAAGATTAAAGCCGCTATCATAAGCCCCTTTACCCTATGATGAAAAGAGTTTCCAAAAAGGTTGCCGATGGCAATGGATTTGGTTTTGTGGCTTTTGGAATTTACTTTTAAATGACTTAAAAATTAAGATTGAGGAAAAGAAGAACGGCTACAGGGATAGCCCAGCTATGTTAAGGGTAGCACCGAGGTGCTGGGAATACACGCCTTCTTTCCATTTTTCTGTATGTTTGAAAGTGTTTTCACAAGCAAACGTTACAAAGGGAGCAGTCATTTAAAAAGAGCGATATACTTTGTTTCCCTTCATCACGTAAAAACAGGGGCTGGGCTCATATGCGCTGACAGCGTCCTGTGTCGATACAGGTAAACCAGTTGTATTGGTGCCAATTTAAATCCCGACACTTTCATGCCAGTTACACCAAAGCTTCGAAAACCAGCACTGGTGTAAGGCGAAAACCTGTCAGTGAAGGAAAACTCAAACATCTTCCACTAAAATTAGCAATAGAACAGTGGTAAGACAGCACCCTGTCGAAGGCGGAAAACTTGCAAGACCCAGAAAAACAAGGCAGTCCGGTTGAGTGCCAGCTCTCTCAGGTTTCCCTGTAATTGTGTCGTAAATACCAATGAACAAAGCACAGGCAAGCTTTCCCTGGGAAGTAGGGCTGCCCCCTCCACTCTCCCCAACAACTGTTGAAGCCTAGTTTGGGTTAAAACAGAAAAGCTAGGAGACAGCCGTTCACTGGAGCCATCTGGGCCTGGCATCTGTATCGCTGCCTGACTTGGAGGAAAGCGTTTAACTTCTCCCTTCCTCTATTGTCCCCTCCGAAAATGGTGACTACCTTTAATGCTCGTGGGACCACCGAGAAGGTTACCAAACAACTTCTTAAAGTGCTCAGACATGTTGTAGACAAACTATATTTTTCTTTCCCTCTTTCCTATTGGTTTCACTTTTTGGTATTTTCTGAGAAATCCCTGAGAATTTAAGACACACTTGCAAATGCAGTCCCCTACCCACCCCCCCAGGTCTAGCATAGCGCCTTATACATAGTAATCACTCAATAAATATGTATCGATTTGATCTGATAACCTAACAGTGTTAGAATGCATGTATTCAGAAAACATATTAGTCATTTGATCGTTACAATCGCTTTGTCCTGAGGTACACATCACAAACCTTTAGACCTGTCTGATGCAGCAGAAACCAAGTTCAGATACTAATCCTGGGAGACCTTGAAGTGAAGGTAACATATGTCTAGGGGTGGTTGTTGTTTTTTCTTTTTTTTTCACATCGATACATACCATCGAGTCAAGAGGCGAGATAATAAACCTAATTGATCGCCTTGCACATTATCCTAACACAGAATCAGGCACAAACCATACTGCAATATTTAAATGAAAGCCACAGCAAGCCAACACGGTGCCGGGAAGAGAGCAGACTGATAGTTTTAATTTTGAAAAACTGTTATCGGTGATCAATTGGAACGCAAGAGCAATCGAAGAGCTGTCCAATTTTCAATTGCAGAATAAGTTGGGAAACAATTTGAAAATAATAGCTCATACAAAGAGTTTTTGAAGCAGTCAATACAGACTTCACGTGAAGGACAGATAGGAACTTGGCCACACATGCCACTTTCAGCCACCGTGCGTCAGAAGCACAAACCCAGGGGGCCACAGTGTATCAGGGTGTGGGATCTTTCCGGGCGTGGCTCTATTGAGACTCTTTTGAATGGGATATTCACTGAGAAAGCATTTCCAATGAATCCGCGTTGACAGGACTGTGAACATCCCTATTTATGTACAATCATTGTGAATGTATTTACATATGTGGTTTACTGAACTGATTCACATTAGAAATGCTTATTTATCTTCTATCTTTTATGGCATCGCTTCCTGATAAAGCTGTTCGTAAGATTAAAGGTATCTCCCACCATCACCCACAGATTCTGATCCATTGCTAGAAATTACTTTTTTCTTATATAAAAGGTGTGTGGGTTGGGAAAATAAAATAAAAATATGCAGAAATTGCAGGTTCTTGTTTATTTAGAGGAGGTGAACCAAGTTCTTTGGCTGGATTTCACTTTACCACAAACTGGAAATAGAGAACGTTTGTGGAACTCAGTTATACATTGGAACCTAGAGGACTCTAACTGTTTTTCAAAGCTGCTCTGGTTTCGGTGGACCTGATACACATTATGTCGCGGAACCACCTCACCTGCGACCTACCTCCCCACTCTGCTTGTTTTAGTCAATATCGGGGCTCCATCTCGGGGTCAACTCGACAGCAACGGGTTTGGTTTTTTGGTTTATTTGATATTATACTCCGCTTGATATATATGGCAAATATTACTGTAGACAGCAAACACAGCAGCTGATGGATTTAGAAATCACATTCTGCTGCAAAAGGTTTTCGAACCCAGTTTTTTGAAACAATGAATATTGCAGATTGAAGTAAGTTTATATACTTATCAGACTGAAAATGAAAACATGTCCACATGCTGTTTTTATCTTCTCTGCGCGTGTCGTTCCTGTCTGTCTTTAGAGGCATACCCTGGTCTAACGATCTGAAGGAGCAGACTGACGCCTTCGTCTGGGATGATTTGAATGCCCTGTGCCCGAGGAGTCCTGCGTGGCTTCTGAGAATCCCTTTCAGCCCTGGGTTTGCTGTTCGGTTGGAGACACATTTTCCAAGCATCTCATTTACATCCCAACACAGACGAAGAGCAGACAGCTGTTTGCCCACACTGGCTGCCCTAGTATCTGCACAGGCATGCAAATTAGGTAACGCATACTTGGTGCAGTTGTGTGTTTATTAAATTTACTCACTTCCTAATAGATCTGTATGACAGGGGCTGAGAGGAGGCCTTTTAAATGTTGATCTACAATGTAGACAATAAATAAAGCACTGTGTTATTTTTTAAAAAACCTTTTAAAAAACATGAATTAATTGATTCCAGGAGCTGTTCTTTTTTTGACATATAGATTTGGTGGCTAAGTACATAAATTTTCTCCAAATGGTTAAAATGAGGTGAAGTTAAACAACTGTGAGATTTGTCACTGTAAATAGTGTATTATTTTCCTCTGCGCTCCAAGTCCTCTCTGATCATTGTTGGGTCATGTATTTCAAATTTGAGTTTACTTTAAACAGATTTTCTTCTCCACTGATGATAATGTTGCATTCTAGAAAGAATGCTGCCAAGAAGGTAAGTGACGCTTTCTTTAGATCAGAGGTTTCTAACCGAAAAGCAAGAGGTGCTCAAGGGACCCTGAGGAGTTAGTTCAGGTCTATGTGCACCAAGCAATGCCTATAGGTGAAGACATAAACGCCTGTTTGTTTTCTGTGTGTATGTAAATGGCGCGATTAATAAAACATTAAACATCATTTAAGAGTGTTTGTATTATATATGTGCAGTCATGCCCCTTTCTTCATGTATTTCTCAAATCAACAGGCCATAAAATATAACCACAGTACTATCGTGTACTAGCTGTGTAAATTTGATAATTTTTTATTTAAAGTTTTCCAGCCTTAAATGTGAAACAAATATGAACTACTCACCACCTTAGATAATCTCTGCTTCTCTCCTTTTTGTTACCAAGAGGACAAGTGAGAGAACAGAAAATCTAGAATGCCTAAAAAGTCCCAAAATGAATACTAAAATATGAAAAATCACACCACTTTTATGTCTTAGAAGTCCCAAAAATCCTTCCAACATTAACACTCAAAGGCCCCATTTTTTTTTTTTTTTTTTAAGGCTCCCCAACCACAGATTCAGAAAGCATAAGACGTCTGTACCTGGCTCTTGTATCTCCGTTGACTCTTTTAATTGGGGGTGGGGGAAGGACGTGGGGGTGACCCAAGGAGAATTTATCACTTATTATATGTTGTGCATCTTATAATTAGAAAAATTAAACTTAGCCCATTATTCTATCAAGAAAAATCAAGTCTCCCTTTCTCAGTTGATTTCTTTCACTAGAAGAATGTGCACTGACTTTGTAATAATCTTGCTTTCAAAGTCAGGAAGGGATCTCTGTAATCACCTCTTCCTTTGACTCTGGACAGTATGTTATTAAAATTATTCTGGACCAAAATGCTGCTTTTCTCTTGTATTTTCAAAGATCTCCAGGGAAAAATAGTTCCAGGTATTTTCTAGTCATAAATTTTAGTATAATAAAATCATTCCCTGTCCAGAACATTGTCAGGGTTTCTAATCTCAATCTCCTTCATGCCTGCTAAACGTACCCACCTTTCTCCCTTCTTGGTGGAAAAATGAAAATATTTGGCCATAGTCTCCTTAATATCTTGTAACTTCTTATATGGGAGTCCCTGGGTGGCGCACACAGTTAACATGCTCAGCTGCGAACCAAAAGGTTGTTAGTTTGAGTCCGCTCATAGGCACCTGGGAAGAAATTTCTAGTGATCCACTTCCAAAAACTCTGCCGTTGAAAGCCCTGTAGAGCACAGACCCCCTCTGACACACACGGGGTCGCCCTGAGTCTGAACCACCTTGGTGGCAACTAGTCAACTTCTTGTATACCAGAATATTAACCACAAATCCTTTCCTGGCTTTTACTTCACCTTGCTAGGAAGCCCAAACTTCTTTACTTTTTGCCATATGCCCAATTTTAGCATATTCCTTTATGTTTCTGCCACTCTCCTAAGACTACCTATAATTTTAGCATATCCCATTTAATTAAAGACCTTGAAACTAAGATGTGGTCATTGTCAAAATAAAGAGGGTTATTGACTTATCCGATGTGTTAGTCTTCGGTTTGTGCTTTCCGGATCACAATCTTGTAAAGATGCTGCTGAGCTGAAGTGGATTCAGCTCGTGGAACACCGTGAAAATTGCGTCCTGTTCTGCAGTATTCCTGCATATCTAATCATTTCTCGAGCTGAGACTTTATTTTCCCAGAATCATCTGTTATAAAATGAAAAACCCTTTGGAAGAAGTACTTGCCAGGGTTGCACTAGATGAATATATGGCATATTTTACTGAAAATGCATTGAGCACCTTCTGAACAATTTTTTTTTTCTTTCTCTCCATTTTCAATGAAGATTTCATTAATACCTTTGGCAGTTGGGCATTTTTAAAGGCTCACCTTGAAAATTTTCCTGTCCAGGTCAGTAGAATTAAAGAAATCCACGAGAATAGTAAGTCGTACCCATTGGAGGGACAGGAAACAGGCCTGCAGCCCCTGGGACACCTATGACCAAGGCACTTACAACTTTCATTTTCATCCTCATCCTAATTTATCAGGATTTCACATTTTGAATCTTCATTGTTAGAGCAAAGTGTTAGGATAATCAGCATTCCAAGAGATTATTCCTGTCTGCTAATAACCGAGAGCTCACGGGATTTTCCTAGCCCACAGCTCTGAGAAAACGAGACATTAGGACAGGCCATTAACACATTTTCCTATTTGCTGAATTCCTGTTGCATTTATTAGTCATGTCACAGCATATACCACTAAATTGTGTATTGTAATATTCTATCCAGTGTCTTCATACGTGTTATTTCTGTTCGCCTGTAAGATTTTAAGATATATTCATCAATACATTGTCATTATTATATTCTGTAGGTAATGAATGACATTAAAGCCGTAATAGATGAATGAAAAGAAGGGTATGGATGTAACTGATTTATTTTTAGCAAATGTTTTCTCTGGTCAGGCTCTCCACCTGCAAATGGGCACGCACTCAAAACTGGAGAACTACATTTAAAGTTTGCTCACATAAATAACTAGTTCCCATAGAGCTGATCCTGACCCATGGTGATCCCAAGTGTGTAGAACTGTGTTCCACAGGGCTTATTTAGAAGCAGAATGCTAGGCCTTTATTTCAAGGTGCCTCTGGGTGGACTCAAACCTCCATCCATTCTTTCGATTAGCAGTTAAGCACATTAACTCTTTGCTCCACTCAGGGATTCCATGAAGGAGGAACTAATCACCTGGGGTCACCATGAGCTGTAATTGACCCCATGGCAACTGGACCTGGAATCTTTATTGGAATCTATATACTCTCAAGTCGTTGAGTGCCAGCGACGTGCCAGGCTCTCTGTAAGGTGCTTGAAAGATACCACTCACTCACTCACTACTGAAAATCTACCCAGACAAGTCTGCACTTTTTCTGTCACAACTTGCTTTGCACATCTCTGCTAAATTGTGTCTTCATTAAAAAAGATAACTGAAAAGGTGCTGTATTTTTGTTTCACCTTTTGTCTTTGGAGAAGAAAGCTGATATCATTGTTCAAAGGAATAAAGTCAAAAAGGCCTTTGGAAGGAAGATCGCTTTTGGTTTTCATTTAGTAAACTGATATAGCAGAGAAAGGCCAAAGTGTTGCCTGTCTTCCCACTTAGTCTGTGTGATGAACCACGGCTTGGTGGAGCTCCAGGGTTCAGCTCCGTGAAGCTGCTGGAAAACTAACCAGCAATCACCATCCTCACATCATCAAGGAAACAGCAGTGCAGAAATGGAGTGTAGAGTTGGTGAAAATCCTTGCCCAGGCTTCTTTAATGAAAGGGGCCTATTTTTTCCTGGGAGTAGCTTTGAAAAAAAAGCACGGTTCATTCTTCAGGCGAGAATGGCTGTGCTTTGTTCGCTGATTGCTTGTGACGTAATTAGCTGACAACCTGGCATCTGAAAATTCCGTGCAAATCAGACAACATTGTGGGAGAAGGTGGTAAGGTTAACCAACCTGGAAGCCCTTTCAATGTTTAAGGAAATCCAGGAAAAAAAGGATTATACCTGGGTGTTGATCTTTTAAGCTAAAATCAATTTGACTCATTACAAATGCTACAGAAGAAACGAGAAGCACCAGTGTGCTCTATGTGTAGAGTCATTTACCAAAGGAAACTCTAATTTGATATTTCTGCTTCTTCATTTACAGCAGCTGAGAAGAGTCTGAAAGAGTGACAAGTCCATGGTTATAAAACTAGAAATCACTATACTGATAACCATGGAGCCCTGGTGGCCCAGTGGTTAAGAGCCTGGCTGCCAACCAGAAGGTTGGCAATTCAAATCTACCAGCCCTGTCCGTGGAAACCCCATGGGGCAGTTCTACTCTGTCCTGCAGGGTTGTTATGAATCGGAATTTACTCAATGGCAATGGGTTTGGTGGGTTTTTTTTTTTTTTTTTTTTTTAATGTTGGTAACCACAGTGCACCTGCAAACAAAATGTAGGTTATTTTTCTCCCTGTGACTTTGTCTTCACATGTTATTTGGGCTCAGAGTACCACTACTCTAAAATATATGATACACACAGGAAAACTGAGGAGAAAATAAACAAAAACAGAGGTATAGACTCTGACACTGAGCCTCGGAGTAAAATAAAGAGAAACAGAAGAAAAAAATCTGTATTTTTAGAATAGAACAACTAGCTTAACTGCACATCCTCAGTAAGCCTGCTGTGACCTTAGAAGTCCAGTGTGAATTTCTCCTTGAGAGGCAATAACCGCTCAGTTGCTGCCATCTTACGTCTCACTCAATCGCTTGTCTGTCTTTTCTCTCCTTTTCTTTTCCAGGCAGGAGTTTGTTTGGTGGCTCTTTTGCCACCTTTTTCTTCTTTCAGGCTGTCAGATTTCTAAGGAGACCTGGAGGGAGAAAGCTTGAAGTACTTGTTAGTCCACAGCTGCCTCTCTGTCGAGGACGGTGGGTTTGATTAAAGGGGAACGCCCCCCTGGATTTCACAGATCACATCAATCACGTTGATCAGCCCCCGAAAGGCAACATATTGTCTGGGACTCGGCCAAGGAGGGATATCAATTTCACAATTGCACTTGTGTCTTTCAGCCAAGAACCGGTTTATTTTTGGCTCCTGAAGTCTGAGACTCACTTTGGAGCAGCATTTTACACATCTTGCTGCCAGCCTCTCAGCTGTAACTTTCTCTTTAGTCAAATCAAGGCATCTTTACAGAGCAAATGAGCTCCGTCTCGCTTGGCGTTTGCAGTTACACATTTCTTCCCTAAGAGTCATGCTGTAGATTTTGAAAGAGTTTGGAAGATTTTTTTCTTTTCTCTTATCAATTCTTACTTTTATAGATAGAGATTTCATGAGGTGGAGGGGGTCTCCTTTTAAACAAAGCTCTGGGAAAACAGATCCCTCAGAATTGGCAGTATTTTTTAAAAGTTAAAAAAAAAAAAGAAGCAATGTTTGAATTTTCAGTATCTGATGTGTGCTGCTAATAATAATAGTGCCAATAACAACATCACAAGGGCAAAACTAATGGCTACGTTAGTTTTGGGTATCAGGTACCTGGTATGTTTCAATGTATTTAAAATGGTTTTTCACGCTGTGCTTTGCAAATTGTGGAGAGTTGTTTGCCTATCATTCCTTGGGACTCCACCTAAATTCCACATAGTTTGCTCACATGAAATTCTGACGTGTGATTACCTAGCACATCTCCTCACCTTTAGAACGTATGCTGTTTTTTAATCCACTTACTGTGGCTGCTTTTATGTCTGCCAGTCTCCCATTTGCTGTTCTTTTCTGAAATTCTGGCTCATTTAGGGAATCCAGGTGCTTACCAGGAGACGCATGACAATGAAAATTAGATTAAATCACTCAAACAAATATTTGCTGAGGGAAAAATTAAAAACATACCTTTTAGAGCTTCATAAATAAAAATATATCTTTCGACTACTGCAAATATCTTGCGAAACATTTTAGGTTGATGAATTAGAGCAGTATTATGTCATCGTTTTTGTTTTGTAAATTGTATCATGAGTTACAGAATGAAATTCAATGACTTTTTAAAATGAGTTTTCTGTTGTTTTTGATATTTAAGAAATGTTTTAAAAATGTAAAAAACTCAGAAGCTGAACACTGCGAATCCTCCTTTAGGAATAGCATCCATGGAGGCTTACTGGTTAGTGACTACAGCTTCTGTAAAAATTCTTTAATAATGACTAATTCAATACCTATTTATCACGTGTCAGTTACATTTATTTGTGAGTTACATTTATTCAAACTTGTTGTAAACCTACTATAAGATACTTTGAGTTCTAAAGAGTCTGAGCTGACAGATTTTAACGCACATTTCAAACACTAACTTCACTATGTTCTTTGAAAAATCTTCCTTAAATAAAACAGGTTTCCAGTAGAACGATGCTTAGAAAACATTGTTTGATCTTGTTATTTTCTTCTGAATTAGCAAAAGTAGGTGATACTTTTTTTTTCCAATTATTTTCTCAGATAGCAAATCATAAAAGGAAATCATCACAATGTGTTCCTGGAAATTAACTTGAGATCTCAGCTTCTGCTTCGGTGTGATCATATTACAGGCATTTGGAGCTGTGACAAGCGCTGAAACTTTACTGTGTTTAAATGAGGTAAGATATGTTAACTACCGTGAGCAATAACTATCTTTGAAATGTAGTGCTGGATTCTTTAATTACCTTTAAATGCTTTCCTTAAATTATTTTAAAATGCTTTCTTTTTGGTTTCTGCAAATGTAAATGGTACTTTTACAGCCTGTGTTTACAATGGAAGTTTTATATCTACAAACAATCTTGTGTAATGTTTTTTGGGCATAAGGACTATTGGATCTGGTATGTCTTTTCTATTGGTACAAAGTACTGCAAAATCCAATTTTAATTTCCTTGCCTGTTATTTCGCCAGAGGAGACTGTTGTGCAGTCAAGTTCATCTTGGAGGGCAAAAATGCTAATTAACACTTCTATGTCAGCTGCTATTCTGATAGAATCTTTATTTTTTAACCCATGCTTGAAATCTGTTCTTAAATTCAAGTGACAGTGGTGTCTTTCATCAAATCACATATGGAAGAAAAAAAACGGTTGAGGTCCGCACAGTGACATCGTTTGTCAAGGTGAGGTGTACTTGAGACTATATGGTGTGTCATATTTCTCTGAAATTTGGATTTTGATAAGGTAAGTATTTTAATGTAATTTTAATTAATTACACTTAGGCTGTAGCATTCTCATTCTTTTTGTTTCTCCCTAAGTCATATATTAAATTTTAAAATAGAATGTAGCATTAAAAATGGAGGGGAGCTATAATTTGCCTAAATGAATTTCACAACCTGTGATAATTTATCATTAATTTAACTGAGTTCCTTGACTTTCTTCATCTTGATTTTCCTCTTAGATATCTACTACTTCAATAAAAAAAAATACACAGCCAATATTATCATGCACCGAACTAAGTCAGCAGTTTTGACATCTTCATTTCAATGTCCTTTTCTGTACCTTCAGCAATGTTAATGTTACAAATTATAGGAGGGCATATTAATAGCCATACCCAAGAAGCAGAAAGAAAAGTGCATTTTTTTAAACTAAGTACTAACTTGGGATTTCCCGGGCCCATTGTCAAGTCAGCCGAACCCACAGCTCCTCCATTGTGATGATAATGGATTCCGTGTTGTTGGCGAAAAGGTCGTGAGGTCACCGTAAGCTCCTTAATGGACTGTGAAATAACTTTAACTGCATTAACCTCTCTGGATCACATGGGTGGCACCAACAGCCACTCCTGAAATTCTCATTCGCTTATAGAGACAATACCATTAGATTATTATATTTTCCACTTGGAATAGCAATGGACTCAAGGCAATTATGCAGCTATGCAGCTCCATTAGCGAATAGAGCCTTAAAGAAGATTAAGGAGAGTATCTCTTACATCAGATCTATGGGGCGGGGGTGGCTACCTCCTAAAATTTCACCAGACTTTCAAATACCTTACACTCAAAGGGTATGCTACCCTAGGTTTCAGGCAATTCAGCCATTGGCCAAAATGAAAAAAATATATATATATTACCAATTCCGCATGTATCCTCCCAGGCCCCCAAGCTAAAGCAATATATTGAGAGACAACAGTTTTTCCCTATTATTGATTTTTCTAAATGAAGTCATTAACTATGAAACCAAAAGAACTGTGAAAACCAAGAACTTAAGCCAGAAGAAACCACGTTGGATGCCAGCTCTGTCTTCCCTGGCTTGTAAGGCCCCTCTCCATGTAACAGAGATGCTCTTTTCCCCAAGAATTTAAATGATGTTGTTCTAACTCCTGCCTGCTGGTTATCATGTTAAAAGGACCAAAATGATGTCCTTTGGGAAGACACAAAGCTAGGAAGTCCTTATTATCTGAAGGACAAGAATAATTACTACGGGTTTGCGTAGATATAACCCGACATCTATTTACTCGCGAGTTAAGCCCTGTTGGATAAATATCCATTCAAGATTTAAAGAGTACTGTGGTCATCAGTATTATCATTAAAGTACCTCATTGTCGACTTGATATGGCATAATGAAAAAACACACCACATTAAATACATTTTAAATGCTATTCTATTTGATTTTCTTACGGGATATCACGAAATGAAAAGTGGAAACAGATGCACCATATTTCTTTGACTCTACAAGGCATATTTTAATGTTTTCAAGATTAGGATCCAGGTTACAATCAGTTTTTGTATTTAACAAAGAACTATTTTAAACTATGAAAAAGTTATTATAATTGAAGGTGTCTTAAAATTGGAAAAACATTGTGAACTAATGAAGACATGAACATCCTTTTTATAATCTTGTGTGTGTGTGTTTTAACATTGGAAAAACTGCTTTTTGAGAGTTGGATGGAAGTTGGTAGTGTTGTTTTCGAGAAACGAGAGATAAAAAAATCATGTAAGCGTGGTAGCTTGGCCTTGGAATGGAAAATGCGTTGCTCATGTTATTCAAGAATACTGAGAGAAGTTAGCTTCTGCTAAAACTGAGTACATTGAAATCTATTCATGACAGTGGCTGCTGTTAGAAGAAATTATTGCGAAAGCCTTTGTCTCTTTCCCTAGGATCTCCTTTGCTTTACTTGGTCAAAACCACTCTGCATCTGACCACCACCAACTGAATGGATCAGCCAACTTTGCTCATTCATTTAACATGCAATTATTGTACCCTTTCTGTATGCCAACAGCTTTAGATATACAGACGTTCTAGTAACAGAGACTGTCAAGTGAATCAGCTGTGAGATGTATGTGTTGTGCTTGAGGTTACCCAGGTAACAGGGGAACTTAGGAAGGGCATCTATCATGCACGTCCATGACAGTTGAAGTGAAGTTGTGTTTCTATCTCCCCCTCCTTGCTTCAGCTCACAATAAGACTACTACCCAAGAAGCTTGCAGCTGTGTTTCTGGTACATGGCAGGCTCAATTTACCCTTTTTCTAATTTTCTGAGTTGGTTCTTCCAACTTGTCACTCCATGCTGAGTCTGAGGCTCTCTATGTGTGAGGCTGATGAATGTGCTCAAGATACCAGACGTGGTGTGTGAGTTGCTTGTGTGTCTCATGACCCAACTGCAAAACACGCAACCCAATCAATCAATTAATCTACAAATACGTATAGAGCATCTACTATGTCACAGCCCAGACCTGGTTGGGCTTTTTTTTATTCAAATACATGTTTGGGGGTTGGAGTGATAAGAATACAGTAAGCCATGAGATGACTAAGTGAGAGCCTTTGTAATACTTCAGGAAGCCAAGCCTTATTGATAATGATCAGAGATCAAGCCAATAAATAGTGTTAACATGCTGTGATGAATATAAAAGGTAGAACCTTCAGGTCAGTGGCTACATTCTGTTGCATGCCAAGATCATGCCACGATCATGATCATACTCTATATAGTAGATGAAACCCATTGAAAATTCTGCAGTATATATTTTAAGAAATGTCCTCCTAAAAAGAAAAAAAAAAAAACCTTTGCCACCGAGTCGATTCTGACTCATAACGACCGTATATAGGACAGAGTAGAACTGCCCCATTGAGTTTTCAAGGAGCACCTGGTGAATTCGAACTGCTGACCTTTTGGTTGGTTAGCAGTGGTAGCACTTAACCACTGCGCCACCAGGGTTTCCAAATGTCCTCTGGAGCTAGTTAATGGCCTTTCAGATCTAAGAAGTCAATGTGCAAGGTAAAGAATGTGTTATTCTCAGTATTATGCCTTAGTGATTAGATTGGAGTGGGAGTCAAAATTGTTGGCAGCACATCTTCGAGGCGATAGACAACTTGAAGTTTTATGTGCCAAATAGGTTGGTTTAAACTCAGCTCTCATATCTAGAATTATACAAGAAAGACTATGAACAGTTCTAAAAACTCAAAATGTTTCAGTGTCAGTTGTCTGACATGTCATCTTTTCAAAGCAACTGCTGCCTCAGTTTTGCCTCTTTTCCCCTGTAAGTTGGACTCTTCTTGTTCCCATGTGGTAAATTCCAATTCCCAGGAGTTGTATTACACATACCGTCCCTTTCAGGGTTGATTGAACAGCTGAGTTCCTCATCCAGAATAGATGTGAGTGACAGCATCATTCTGTCTGAATGCCAGAAATACTATTTTTAGTCTTATAAAATGGAGCAATATTTAACAAGTTAAGCGTATGACCACTTCCAGATAAATTTAACAGTCAGGCTTAAAGAGAGACACTAAAATCCATTTCTTGTCCTTGTAGAGAGGAGAGAGAATCGGTGAATGTGTCTTTATGTAAGTGTTCTCACCAAAGTTTATTTGCTTCAGGTCTTAAGGTGGCATAGCCTTTGCTATTGAAGTTACTTGCAGCTTTACATTGTGCTATCTGAGGTGCTTTACCTCCACAGGTCTTGCTCCCATTAGTACCCACTAAATGATGGATTTTTAATCTACACAAGCATTTTTCATTTATCAGAAGACAATTAAAAAAAAAAAAGCCTGGAGATACCTACATTAATTTCATACTCTTCAAGGACATTTCAAATTTTCCTAGAGGGCTGTTTCCATTTCTGTCTGCAATGTACATGGTCTAGGAAAATATTGAGCACTACTATTCAGTGCTTGGCCTTTCATCTTTAGGAAAGGATGATTCAGGAAATCCTGTGTGATGGTTCACTAAAGTTGGCCTGGTGACTAATGTCTTAAGAGAATCACCACATCGAGATTCCTTTATGTGGTCAAGTCACTTGGTCATTTAACAAATGTGTAGAGTGTGTCTGTTATGTGTGCGGCACCAAGCCAGCTACTGGGGGTGATGCAAGCAGATCACGAATAAGATTAGCATACGAGCTGAAGAAATGTGGATTTTATAAAGAGGACGCTAATTAACAGACTACTGCAATAAGTCTGGGCAAGTGTTCACGAAGATTTTCAAGATCTAGGGGGCAGTTCTACTCTGTCCTATAGGGTCGCTCTGAGTCGGAATTGACTCGACGGCAGTGGGTTTTTGGGTGGGTAGCATCTAGAGAGAATGCCATTTTAATACCTAGAGCCATAAAAGTAGGAGACTGATTAGGTGCAGAGCATGAAGGTAAGGAAAGAGGCAAACATCACGCCTGGGTACCAAGGTTAGGATGCAGAATATAAAAAGAAGGAGTTAGATTGGAGAGAGAGATTATGGGCTGTTTGTGAAATAATGGGTTTGAACATGCATTCCGAATGTGATCCCTGGCAGCAGGTGGAAGTGTGTGATTAGAGTTTGAAGAAAAGACAAGACTTCAGATTATAGATTTGGGAATTACCAACATACTAATGATGGCTTAATGCTTCTTGAATAGACAAATCGGCTCTGACTTATGGGGATTCCGTGGACAACAGAGTCATTGGTATCTTTGAGTCAATTATTGTGTTCCCTGTGTATTTTGAGTGCCTTCCAGCCGAGGGGGCACTATATTGGACAATATTCTGTTGTGGTCCTTAGGGTTTTCACTGGCTAATTTTTGGAAGTAGATTGCCAGGCCTTTCTTCCTTGTCTGTCTTAGTCTGGAAGCTCTGCTGAAACCTGTCCACCATAGGTGACCTTGCTGGCATTTTAAATACTGGTGGCATAGCTTCCAGCATCATAGCAACTTGCAAGGCACCACAGTACAACAAACTGACAGGCAAGTGGTAGAAATTACATATAAAGTAAGTCAATTCAAGAGTTGTGGCTAGGAAACACAAGGGGGGTCACTAAAAAAGAAAGTATGAGGGGGAAAAAGAAGCAGAGAGGCAAGGACAGAACATTGAGGACATCAACGTTTCTAAATCAGAAGTAAAGAGAGGAGCCTGAGATGGGGACAAAGGTGGCATAAGGAGTATGATGGGAACTAGGAGAGAATTTCAAGGAAGAAATAGAACAAGAATGATGACAAGGGGTGACAAACTAGGAATTTGGTAATTAGGAAGCTGTTTAGAGAGAAATCAATAACAAAAATAAAAAAATATAATAATACTGTCATTAGCTTGCATTTTTATAATATACAGTGCTTTCAACTTATAAAAGCCATTCGGAATTTCTGAACAATGTAAGAATTTTTACTAAGAAAGTAAATTTTTCAAGGTTTCAAGCTTAAATATACTAATTTGCAGAAGACCAAGTAGGAAACCAATGAGACACCGGAAATAGATTAGAGAATAGGCTAATTATTATTTATAGCATAATTAATGTTGTTGTTGTTGCTAGGTGCTGTAGAGTTGGTTCCGACTCGTAGTGACTCTGTGTACAACAGAACCAAACACTGCCTGGTCCTGTGCCATCCTAACAATCGTTGCTATGCTTGAGCCCATCGTTGCAGCCACTGAGTCTTCCTCTATTTCACTGACCCCCTACTTTACCAAGCATGATATCCTTCTCCAGGGACCGGTCCCTCCTTTAACATGTCCAAAGTATGTGAGACGAAGTTTTGCCATCCTTGCTTCTAAGGAGCATTCTGGCCATACTTCTTCCTAGAAAGATTTGTTCATTCTTTTGGCAGTCCATGGTATATTCAATATTCTTCACCAACATCATAATTCAAAGACATCAATTCTTCTTCCTTCTTCCTTTTTCATCGTCCAGCTTTCCCATGCATACGAGGTGATTGAAAATACCATGGCTTGGGTCAGGCGCACCTTAGTTCTCAAGGTGACATCTTTGCTTCTCAACACTTTAAAGAGGTCTTTTGCAGCAGATTTGCCCAATATGTCATTTGATTTCTTGACTGCTGCTTCCATGGGCATTGATTGTAGATCCAGGTAAAATGAAATCCTTGACAACTTCAATCTTTTCCCCATTTATCATCATGCTACTTATTGGCCCGTTGTGAGGATTTTTGTTTTCTTTATATTGAGGTGTAATCCATACTGAAGGCTGTAGTCTTTGATCTTCGTCTTTTAGTGCTTCAAATTCTCTTCACTTTCAGCAAGCGAGGTTGTGTCATCTGCATAACGCAGGTTTTTTTTTTCTTTTTTAATGAGTCTTCCTCCAATCCTGATGCCCCGTTCTTCTTCATACAGTCCAGCTTCTCAGATTATTTGCTCAGCATACAAATTGAACAAGTGTGGTGAAAGGATACAACCCTGATGCACGCCTTTCTTGATTCTAAACTACAAAGAGTCCCCTTGTTCTGTTCAAATGACTTCCTCTTGAATTCTGTACAGTTCCCTCAAGAGCACAATATAAGTGTTCTGGAATTTCCATTCTTCGACATTGTTGTCCATAATTTGTTATTTCCACACGGTCAAAGTATAATTTAATAGAGACTAACCTCAATGAGACCCTTAAATTCTTACATCATTTGTACGTGGATCAATTTTATATAACCATCTCATATTACAAAGGAAGAGTGACCAAATTTTTTAATTTAAAAAAGGAAAATGTAAAGGTCAGCTTTAATCTTACAGTAAAACTGAGACAATGTTTTACTAAATTCAAAGGTTAAATAAAGGAGTCAAGAAAGAGAAAACGTGTGTCCAGGGCAATCATTTTTATAATCTAGATGATTAATATACCCAAGAGACAGGCCATAACGTCCTACACAAAATTTTTCTCACACCAATAACAAGTTTACCTTTTTTTTTTTTTTTAAATAAATGTCACGGGGGAGAAGAACTCTCTGAAAGTAGTTTAAACCCAGTTCTAGGAAGGAAAGACTGCAGATTTAGCAAATTACTTTTTTGTATTTTCTAAGTAAGTGAATTTCTCAGATATAAATGCAATTTCATTTGGCTCATCAGGAAGCCCTTCTGTTTGCTAAGGTAAGTACATGTAGTAAAGAGAAGATAATTTCAAAACCACTTTGAATGTAACCTTAACTGTTGAGAAAATATTCAGTTATACAATCTTAAGCACCATAACCAAAAATTAACACAATGCTAGAGAAATGCAAATCAGAAAACTTTTCCCCTGTGGTTTCAGATTCATGGAAATGTCATTTGTCTTCTTTATATATTTCAATTAATCATAATCTTTCTTTTCTTTGAATATACACAGATTGTTTTAACATTAAATTTCTAATATTTCTTATAATTTTGGGGCTTTTCTCAAAAAACTCATCTCACTTGATTCTTAAAAGAAGCCCTACCAAAAAAAAGGACAAAAAAAAAAAAAAAAAAAAACACCAATTAAAAAGTGGACAAAGGACTCGAATAGACATTTCACCAAAGAAGTTATAGAAATTTCCAACAAGCACATGAAAAAAAACTCAGCACATTAGTCTTTAGGGAAATGCAAATTAAACCTGTAATAACATCCCACTTCATATCTGCTAGGATGACTATTTTCAGAAAAATGGAAAACAGCAAGTGTTGGCAAGGACGTGGAGAAATTGGAACACCCGTCCTTTGTTGGTAGGATTGTAAAACGGTGTAGCCACTGTGGAAAACATTTTGGCATTTCCTTAATAAGTTAAACATAGATTTACCATCAAAACCAAACCAAACCAAACCCAGTGCCACTGAGTCGGTTCCGACTCACAGCGACCCTATTGGACAGAGTAGAACTGCCCCATAGAGTTTCCAGGAAGCGCCTGCCGGATTCAAACTGTCAACCCTTTGGTTAGCAGCCGTAGCACTTAACCACTACTCCACTGGGGTTTTCTAGATTTATTACATAACCCAATTTGAGTTGTTTCTACTTTTTGGCTATCGTGAATAGTGCCTAGGAGTGGAATTGTTGGGTTATATGGTAAATCTAGGTATATACCCAAAATTCTTGAAAGCAGGGATGCAAACAGATATTTGACACTAATGTTCACTGTGGCACTATTCACAATAGCCAAAAAGTGGAAACAACTCGAATGTCCATCAACAGATGGATGGATAAACAAAATATGGTGTATGCATACACACATACAACACACACTGTGAACCTCCAGAATACACCAGGCATACTGCTACTCAGCGAGAGTGAGTAAGTTACAGGTGTTCACATCGAGGCAGGGTCAAATATAGGGTGAAAAGTTGGTGAGATGACTTTAAAGATTATCAAAACAAAGTGAAAATTTTCCTATTGGGCTTCTAGTTAGTTACTCTATCAGAAGAGATACAGAACTATAGAACAGGGCCTGGAATGTTAAAACTTTGAAAATATATATATATATGTATATATATATTCCCTTGAGTGTTTATTTTTACAATTTCCTGTCACAGTGGTGATTTGCAGTACACCAAAAAGAGGCTATGTGCTTGTTTGTAGTGGGGACCAGGGAAGCGCATTACCGGAGAAATGGTGTCTTCCCTGACAACCAGGGTTTGGGGGGCTGCGAGGGTGGACAGGGTCCCAAAAGATACAGTGGGTGGTGGCAGCTAGCATAAGGAGAAGAGGAGCTGGCTGAAGTTCTGAGACTTGCTACAAGAAAGAAAGATGAACAAGGGAAGCATTGTCTGGTTGTAAGAAGTAGCTCCTGGACAGAGCACGTGAAAGCCCCTAAGAACTTCTCTAGCTGAGCCATTAACACAGAAGGAAGCTCAGATCTAAGAGTAGAGATACGTTCAGCTTTGTATGTTCAGTTTTCAGAGGCAGTTACATTACCTAGCACTTATGTTACCCATCTTTGTGATCTTGGACACAGAATTTAACACTCTTTGTGCCTTAGTTTCCTCATCTGTAAAATAGGTATAATAATGTTGTTAGCTGCTGTCGAGTCAATCTGACTCATGGCATTTTGACAATAAAAAGGTTAGTATAAGTGAAGTAGTAAGCACAATATGAATGTTAGGTATCATTAGGATTCTTCATAATATCTATGTAATAATAATGATAATAGGAAGTTGACTATATATATGAATTCAGCTTCCAATGACTGGGGATATAAGGCAAATATGTGTAGAAGATAGACCAGAAATATATTCTGAGAAGAAATCAAGTCTAGTCACATAACCTTGATTGGAAAACATCACAAGTAACGTGATTCATTTGTGCACCAGGCATTTTACTGAATACCTGTTAGGTGCTACCTGTCAGGCACTATTCTGGGTGCTGGCGATATACCAGTACACAAAAGAAGCAAAAAACGCAGCTTTCATGGGCTTACTTGAGGTTGTCAAAAAAATATTATAGATGGAAAGAAGCCTAGGGCCGTACATTGATAACTTCTAACATCTGGATTTAGTAGGTAGAAGGTGAAGAAAAAAATTCTAGTGAAGATCAGAGTGTTCAGAGTTAAAAGTGCACCCAGCAGGATGATGTATACTAGAAACCAAGATAAAAATGAGTTTTAAGAAGGATGAGACGAAAAACATTTAGTTTGACCATAAGGCCCAATTTCTTTAAGGCAATTTCAGTTTCATCTATTGTCTCAGCATTAAAGTGACAAGTTTTCATGTTAAATTATATGGCCAACCTATCAAAATCACGCAATACAACTCAGATGCCTGCATTTGAATTCTGACTCGGCCACTTCCTAGCTGTGTGCCCCAAAGCAAGTGACAGAACCACTCTGTGCCTCGGTCTCATAGGATTTTTAGGATAATTAAATAAAATAATTTATTAAAACACTCAGAATAATGCCTGGAACATTGTAAGTGATATATAAGAATCTATTAAATACATAAAAAACCCGAAAACCCAGTGCCATCGAGTCGATTCCGACTCATAGCGACCCTACAGGACGGAGTAGAACTGCCCCATAGAGTTTTCAAGGAGCACCTGGTAGTTTCGAACTGCCGACCCTTTGGTTAGCAGCCGTAGCACTTAACCACTACACCACCAGGGTTTCCTATCAAATACATCGAAGATTTAAATTGTTACTTGTAAATAAATGTTGCTCTTATTCCTAAAACATTAATAACAAATAAATAAATAAATAAAAAGAATAAACAACCGGTTACCAAGTCAGTTCTGACTCATTGTGATCCCGAAAGTTTCAGAGGAAGGTTTTCAATGGCTGAGATCTTTTAGAAGTAGAACACCCCCTTCAAAAAGTTAGTATTAACATGAAGAGTGAAAAGGCATTTGTTTTACTAGCAAACAATAAACAGAAGAGCATTTTTTTTTTTTTTTTACAAAGCAAATATTCCTCTCTTCTGAGAGCACTATCATATCAAGGTATGTTCTCTATCAGTAATTTCTCTAGAAAATATTCAGATCAGCAAGGTCAAAGCTTATTCAGTAGTTGGTATAGCTGCATTAAGGGCCAACTATAAATTACCCAGGTGGACTTCAATCACATTGAAATGATGAGAATAATCTCAAATGGCTAAGGGTAATCTTACATCATTTTAATAATTTAAATCATAAAAATAATATTAAAAAAACTTACTCATAAAAGAGTTAATTGCTGACCCTTGTCAAATGGAATTTAATGATGTAATTAGAAAAAAGCTAATACAGTTGAAGTGGAGTGAAACATACCTAAAACCTTCTGGTGAGTTCTCCCCACTTGTACCTCAAAGTTAGGAAGGCAATGAGTGGTGGAGCCACCACTAGGTATCGTTCTACCTGACTTACCCACCCAACCCACCGCCATCGAGTCGATTCTGACTCATATCTACCTGACTTAGATGGTGGCATTTAAAAGTCAATCCCAGAAATGCTGTATTACAAAGTGAAAACAAGAGTGATTAAGAAAGTGAGAAGAAGAATGGGATGGAAAGCCTTGAAAGGTTTTGGAAATCATTCTGACCCTCAGGGCACTCTATCTATCGTAATTTCACAAGTTCTTTGTCCTTTTTCTGCACAGAAGAAATCTCTAATAAAACCCGCCCAGGGAAAAGGTTACTTTGCTGAATGATCTTATATACCTCATTAGGCCAGTAAGAACTATGTTGTTGTCGTTGTTGGTGCCATTGAGTCAGTTCCGACTCAAAGCAACCCTATGCACAACAGGACGAAACACTGCCCTGTTCTGCACCATCCTTAACAATTGTTGTTACGCTTGAGCTCATCGTTGCAGCCACTGTGTCGATCCACCTCGTTGAGGGTCTTCTTTCCCGCTGACCCTGTAAGAACTATAGGTTTCTTTTTTGCCTTGGCTTCCAGGAAGCTTAAAACTGAATTCAGTGAACGACTGGTATATGGACCTGCAAGTTCTCTGACTGTCATCATTCTCTAAAATTTCAAATCTAAGGAATTACTTTATTTGTGCTTTTTTTGATTGTAAAAGCCCATTGCCATCAAGCCAATTCTGACTCACAGCAACCCTATAGGACAGAGCAGAACTGCCTCATAGGGTTTCCAAGGCTATAAATCTTCACAGAAGCAGACGGACACATCTTTCTCCCCCAGAGCAGTCGGTGATTTTGAGCTACTGGCCTTTCGGTTAGCAGCCAAGCACTTTAACCACTTACCAGCACGGCTCCTTTTTATTGTAAAACACCTGTATTTTTAAAAATCAGACAAGTGTACACTTTTTTTTTTTTAAGAGTCCAAATCTCTCTTGACTTTCCAGCAGGCAATAACTTCTCTACCTTTCCAACCAATGCAAGCTTTCTATCTCCCCAACCTAACTCGAGGTCATCTTTTTCACCAATTAGAGGAAATCTGATTTTGGAATAGGATTTTATTTTTTAACATCCTGTGAATTAACAAGATTGATGATTTTGTTTTTTTTTGTTAATATTGTTCAGTGCTAATGGAGAGTCAATTGAAATAGTTGAAAGGCAGCATCACTATATAAAAATCTATAACATGGATTCTAAAATCAATATTGCAATATAACTTGAAAAAATACTTCGTAGGGAAGGTTAGAAACTATCAACATAAACTCAAACCTCTTTTTTTTTCTTCTCCACTTGCAAAGCGTATGTCATTCTCCTGGTCGCATTTCGTATTAAAATATGAATTCCAGAAGGTTAAGTTAGTCCAGCCCTGAGAGGAGAACCATACCAACTGGACAGCTGTTCAACAATGGTTTTATTACAGCCCAATAACATCAAAAAGTAGAGGAATTTGAGATTATAAATACAATAAGCATGCACTGGAAACCAGAATCAGAGCGACACTGAGAAATTGTAATAAAATATTCTTCACTTTGGCTGAGAACCAGAAACAGGTGTGCCTGGAGCCCAGCTGGCAGGTACTGATTTATTAAGCCTGGGATGGTGTGACTCTGGTGTGCGACCAGGCTGAGAGCCTGGTATCAGACAACAGGAAATGTGGACTCCTGAGGAAATAGTCAGACGTGAAGAAAACCGGTATGCACAAAGATAGTCATCACTGTACTAGCTACAATAGCAAACCAGTGAAACGTCAGGAAGTCATGGTTATGTAAAGGAACGAGAATGTGGCCGAGTCCCCCGGTGGAGGAAGCGGCTTACACTCAACCACTAACCTAAAGGTTGGCAGTTTGAACCCACCCTGTGGTGCCACGGAAGAAAGGACTAGATCTCTGCTTCCATAAAGATTACAGCCAAGAATACCCTATGGAGCTCATAGGATGAGCTGGATGGAATCCTGTTTGGAAATAGGGTCTTCTGTGTTATGTTAATCAGATCACGCCGGAGTGGAGTGGGTTCTAAATCTAACCCCTTTTGAGTTATAAAAGAGCAGATGATCCTATTTTTACACAAATAACTCTTACCTTCTATGTTTGTTTGCCAGCCGTGCTCTCCATTCATGGGTATTTTCATAAGAGGTGCTATGCCATTTTTTTTACATGTTGCTGTAAAAAAAAAAAAAATTAGCGTAGCGCAAGCTTGCAAAAATATCTCGTGAGAGGAGGGCATGGTGGCTAACAAATGGAGAAGGCACACGTTATTTGAGTAAAAATACGGTGGACACAGAGGCCCACAGATGTCATGTGAGGATCGTCCACACGCCAAAGGAACCAAGGGAACGTCAGGGATACCGACAAGGAAGGAATCGAATGGACTGAGACCCGGACTAGGACTTGGAGCCTCTGGAACTGTATTTTGAGAAAATACATCGCTGTTCTTGAAAGCCATCCACTTGTGGTATTTGTGCTTCAGCAGCACCGGGTAATGGAGACAGTGAGGTAATTCGAGCTTGTGGGGGCGCAGGACAACATTTACTCACACACTCTCCCAAATGAGAAGCCATAAAGGACACTCAGTGAAGCAAGGAAAGGAAGCTCGGGTCTTGGCAAGAAACTCCAGAAATGGGATCCAAAAGAACCCACAGAAAGACCCCACATGTCTCTGAAACCCTGCCACTACAACCTGCCCTCCGTAAGTGCCTCCTGGAGGTGCACTCTGACGGACGCTCAGCTGTGCTGTGCTCGTCCTGCAAGGGCGCTCTGGCTGTTTGCGTTTCCCATGGCAAAGGGACCTGGTGGGCACATAAGGTGTTCGCAAATGCTTGATGATTGACTGGTTGATTGGAAAGGGGAGATAGGAGCCTAGAGGACAGATTGTCAGTTCCAGATGGTCCCTGAGGAAGAGCAGGAGGCCATCCAGGAATCCCGGCCCCAGAAAAACCAGGGGCTGTCACTTACTCTGCACCAGGCGTTGTTGAGAAGAGGCAAAGTGGAAGCAAAAAGAACTAAGTAACCATCCTTCTGGAAGGCGTGGCTTTTGCAGCCTCTCCACTTTTCCTTTATTAACTTGCAAGGTGTCCCCAGAAGCACCGGGGCCTGCAGACAGCCCCCTGCATGTTTACAAATCGCCTCATGTTTAAGACGGATTTGAAGTAAAAACATGTGGCCTTCATGATTCTGTTTCTCCATTTTATTATTACCCACCAGCCTTTCAATAAATTTTCCTGTTTTTTTTTTTTTTGAAAAAAGTTTATTTGCCGCCAAAGAGAAAGTGTAGGTCTTTGTTATTAATGTTGTAGAAATACAAATATGTCCACCTCAGAAAGGAGTTTTCATTAACTCCCACAGCCCAGAAAATGAAGGCACGCCTCATCAGGATCCGAGCTCGCTGCCGACTAAATTGCAAGGGACTAGTTGAGTTGCTGGGGCTCATAGTGCTGATAGAGCGGTTTCCACGTGAAGGAAGGATAAACAGCGATTAATTTCAGCCAATAAATAATGGTTTGAGGCCCACACTGAAAGAAGAACAATTACTTTTCCATTTTTCCTGCCAAATGGGCTGATAAGAGAAAACAGGGGAGTCGGCCACGTAAATCAGTCTTAATTTTATCTTCCCCATTAAAAAGCAGCCATTAAGACCATCTTCGGCTCATTTCATCCTCCTCTTGTTTCACTTTTTCAATTTGCACAAAAGGGGGGAGTTTGCTCGTCATAAAATTTCACTTTGGCCAACCTATCATTTGCATCTGGACCAATAAATAGCAATTAGCATAAACATTTAATTCAGGAGCTGGAACAAATTCTTGTTCCCCCAGCAAGCTGTTAAATGACAGTATTTTACAGTACATAAGAAGCACTCAACAAAAGATCTGTCGGGCACTATTATCCTCTTCCAAATAGGACATGGTTGAAAGAGAAATAATAACTGTAAACCCACAAACTTCTCACTCAGATCCATGGCGTCTGTCTCATGTGGTCCTGGCCTGTAGGGTCAATGTTTCTTACCCACTGTTTAAGTTCTCATCCAAACAAGTAAGCTTTAACTGGGTTTTTTAAAGTATGGGAATTGCAATAAGGACTTCCTTGGGTAAACAAATAAGCTTTGCATAAAGATGCACCAACAGGAGCAGTTTTGAGCTCAAAGTCCATCGCACAAGGTACAATTAAATGCATATAACAGGGAGATGAGATCAGGCTACTTTTGGTATCAAGGAAAAAAATATTGTTCTGTGATCAAAATCTTGGTACGAAAGGGTCCAAGCTCGTAGTTGATCCTGCCCAGCGCTCTCTTCTGAGAGTGGCCCCTGGAGATGCTTTGTATGAGATTGGTTGTCCTACATAACATTGTCCTCAAAGGCAGGAATGGAACTCCAAACTTCCCTTTATCTAAACCTACTTAACATTGTTGGCCCACGCCATCCCTTGACACCTATAGGGTTATTGCGAGGCTTTTTGATAGATCTCGAGATATGTAGATATTAAGATAGGTATTATTAAGGTAGAAAAATATATTGATGCGCTCCAGATGACTGTCCCCAAACCAGCTACTAAGCTTGGCACCTTCTTTTCTCGTTAAGCCCCTTTATCATCAGCCAAAACTTAGTTCATTATTTATCTATGGCTCATTGACAGTCAAGGTGAGTGCTTCTCTTGATTGGGCCCTAATTAATTCTGGCTGGAAACCCATAGCGGAACACAGTAGTTTGGATGTGTTTTATGAAAGCTTTCAATGGAAAGGTTTAGACTTACCAGTGAAACACCATTAACTGCTTCCATTTTGCTTCTGGGTGAACTACTTACCTGCCGTCACCTAGGTTCTGTGGTGGTTACGAGCTCAGCTGCTAACCAGAAGGTTGGCGGTTCAAATCCACCAGCTGCTGCTTGGAAAATCCGTGGGGCAGCTCTACTCTGTTCTGTAGGGTCTCTATGAATCAGAACTGACTCCATGGCACCTAACAACAACAGCTTCCAGTGAAAAGACACTGAAAATTCAAATCAATTGTTCCTCATTTATGTTTTTGATAGATTATTCTCTCATTTCCATAAGGCATTAAAATGAAAAAAAAAAAGTTTTTTTCCTGACTCATAAGGAGCTAGAACACAGTCTACCTGGCGTCAGCTAAAAACACGACAGCAATGTTTCCATCATCTCAAATGCCAGCAAATATGTTAAATGCCATTGCTTCTGTTTCTTGTAGGATGTCAAAAAATAACTCAGCACTGAGCTTTGAGTTTAGAATTTATCAGTTCAGTTTTGGGAATGAAATGTCCCCTCCTTTATTCTTTCTTGCTTTACAGGCATCTCCTCCCACCTCCAAACTCTACACCGCTGCCTTTTCCAATCATACCTACTTTGGGACTTGGTTTTATGGATTGAATTGTGTCCCTTAAAAAGGTACGTTGAAGTCTTAACCCGTGGTACCTAAGTTACATTTGCAAAGAGGGTCTTTGATGATATTATGCGTAAATACGAGGTCATACTGGAGTAAGATGGGTCCTGACCAATATGAATGGTGTCCTTTTAAAAGAGAGGAAACACATGGATAGAGAGGGAAGATGGCCACATGGAGAAGAAGGCAGAGATGGAGCTATGCTGTGGCTGCAAGCCAAGGAACGCCTGAGGCTACCAGAAGCTGGGAGAGGTGAGAAAGGATCTCCCCTGAGAGCCTTTGAAGAGAGCATAGTCCTGCTGACACCCTGAATTTGGACTACTAGCCTCCAGGACTGTGAGATGATAAATTTCTGTTGTTCTAAGCCACATACTTTATGGTACTTTTTTATGTCAACCCAAGGAAATGAATATATCCAGTGAAGAAAAAGGAGAGAGAGGAGAAGAGTCACAAGATAGACAAGTTTAAACTTATATTGTGCCCCAATATAAGTTCAAGGACAGAGCAGATTTAAAGGCATGAGTCTCCTTTCTTTTACTTCAACTACCACTATAGAGTCAAATAATCTACGGATATTTATCGAGTGCCTGCCATGTGCCAGACCCTGGTCCAGCCACAGAGTGGAAGGGCTATGCCCTTCTCTTTCCAAATTCTGTGTACAGAAAATTAAAATAACAAGTCAGAAATGTTCACCAGGCTATAAGTCAGTAGGCCTCAGACCAACAATACTTATATCGGTTTGCACTCACTGTACCTATTGCCTAGTATATTGGACTCCAAAGTCCATACAGCTGGATTACTGTTCATCATTGCAGTAAAAGTTTGAGCTACTCTGGCTGGCCTGGAACACCGGTGATGAAAGACATTTTAACATGAGTTCGGTGCTTTGTTAAGCTGAAAAGAACACAGTATTGAGACAGTGTCACAGAAAACTTACATGTCCAGGTTTTGTAAATAGACACCCCCTATAAGACTGCTAAACTAAAGGTTGGCAGTTCAAACCCACCCAGCAGTACTGGAGAAAAAAGGCTATTTTCATTAAGATTGTAGCCAAGTAAACCCTGCGACATAAAAGAGTAATCAACTTTTTCTATGTTACACAACCGTATTTCAGGGTTTCTCTGTTATGGCAGCTGGTTCGATTACCCTGAATCATGTGGAAGAGGAGGGAAACAAGCAGGGGGGATCCAAAAAATTTCTATTTCTGATTGGAACAGTCAGACATTCCAAAACTAAACCAAACCCATTGCCTTTGAGTCCAATTCACAGCAACCCTACAAAACAGAGTTGAACTGCCCGAGAGGGTTCCAAGGCTCTAAGCTTTATGGAAGCAGACTGCTACATCTTTCTCCCATGGAGCAACTGGTGAGTTCAAGCCTCCGACCTTTAGGCTGGCAGCCGAGCACTTAACTGTTATGCCACCTGGGCTCCTTTGGTCAGACATTAGGCTTATAGAATTCTCAGAACCACGGAATTGCTCTTTCTCAGAAAATGGCAAAAATCAAAGCTGAGTGAATTCAATAGTAAATCAGGACAGACTGAGGCAGAAAACACACCCATTGGGATCCTCAGGGAGGGGGAAGACAGTGGCTCTGCTGAGAAAAAGAGATTCCGTGAGCGACTAAGGAGTTTCACACTGCGTGTTGAGTTCCATGGACAAGCTGCCTGGGATGTGAGGAGCGGGGTAGGGAGCTTTCAGACAAAATTAAGGGAAGTGAATGAAAAGATAAGATGAGGTGCTTCAAACAAGAATAAATTAAGCTGTGTTTGGAAACTATAACTATCTGTCATGGAAGAAGTACAGCCAGAATGCTCCTTGGAAGTGAGGATGATAGGACATCATCTCATGTACTTCAGACATGTTATCAGGAGGGACTAGTCCCTGGAGAAGGACATCATGCTTGGTAGAGGGTCAGCAAAAAAGAGGGAGGCCTTCAACCAGATGGACTGACACAGTGGCTGCAAAGATGGGCTCAAACATAGCAACAATTGTGAGGATGGCACAGGACTGGGCAATGTTGTACATACGGTCACTATGAGTTGGAACTCACCGGAAGGCACCTAACAACAACGGTGATACAATGAACAAGTGAATAGCATAATAACACTCCTAATTAAATTAATGGATATACCGCATAGCAAACCATGTCCACAAATATAGTTACATATTTGAATTCTGATTTGGCACTGGGTTCTGGGTTGGGTATATGTACCTATGGAAACCCCGGTGGCATAGTGGTTAAGTGCTACGGCTGCTAACCATAGTGTCGACAGTTTGAATCCACCAGGCGCTCCTTGGAAACTCTGTGGGGCAGTTCTACTCTGTCCTATAGGGTCGCTACGAGTTGGAATCTACTCGACAGCAATAGGTTTGGTTTTTTGGTTATATGTATCTGATTCATAGTGACCCTACAGGACAGAGTAGAACTGCCCCATAGAGTTTCCAAGGATCTGCTTGTGGATTCGAATAGCCGACCTTTTGGTCAGCAGCCATAGCTTGAGGTAGCTCTTAACCACTACTCCACCAGGGCTGCAGCTATGAGGTGGAATCAACTTGATGGCAATGGGTTTGGTTTTTTGGTATATATGTATGTATATGGAAACCCTAGTTGCCTAATGGTTAAGTGCTATGGCTGCTAACCAAGAGGTCGGCAGTTTGAATCCTCCAGGAGATCCTTGGAAACTCCAGGGGGCAGTTCTACTCTGTCCTATAGGGTTGCTATGAGTAGGAATTGACTCGATGGCAATGGGTTTGGTTTTTTTAAATGTATATACATATATCTTAAAATCTGTTTGAGCCTATTCTGTTCCATTAATATTTGTTGATTTTTTTTTCTTTTTTTGCACTAAGACCAAACAAACACATTTTTTAAAGGCCTTATTGAGGCTTTATCCTACCTGTAATTTTGGGGGGATTATGAAAGGAAATTTATTGACAAATATTTGAAAAATAAGAAAAAGTATAAAGAAAAAATGCAAACTTCCCCACCACCCAGATAATGCATTAACATGTATGCTTGCCTACTAATTTTGTAAAATGTACTTTAGCCAAATGGAAAGTGTACTTCACATTAAGATTTGTTCCTTTTTTTCACCTACCATTGACTTGTTTTTAAAACCCTCCATTGCTTTTTCATCTCAATGAAAGTAAAATCTAAATCTAAATACAATGGGTTACCCCCGACTACAGGTGTGCCCAGATGTCTTCTTCAGCTAACTGGCCCACCCAGAGGGTAGGGCGCCAGCGTTCAGTAAAAAAAAAAAAATGCTCTCATTGTCTGTGTCTGCCACAACATGAAAACGATTGAGAAACACTGTAGACTAGCATCTTCTCTCCCAGTAATTATTCTCAGATATTTGTATCTGGTTTTATAACTATGCTTATTATTTATTGTAATGATTTTTTTTTATTCTGCTAATGCATGTCCATGTTTACTACTATTCCTTTATACTATGGCTTTTCATTCCTATGATTTGATTTATTTTTCTTTTGCTACTGTTTATTTTTATATTTTTTTCTCAGGTCAGGTACAAAAGTGGCATATTTTTGAGTCTTTCCCTTGCTAAGGCCTTCTATTCTTTGTGCATGAATGATAACTTGGCTTGGCATCGAATTCTTAGGTTGCAATCTGTTTTCCTGAAAAATCAGCAGACATTGCTCCATCATTTCCTGTCATTTGGTGTGGCAGAGGAGAAGTCTGAGGCCAGACCCTTTGCAGAAAATCTTTTTCTACTTGGATGCTTATAGTTAGTTACTTCATTCATCCCTAAAACTCAACTTCTTTCTGATATATGGGTCTCTTTTACTCAAATTTGTTTAGATTTTAATAATCCCTTCAACTTCTAAATTGATAAAATGGAATTTTTCTAATAAAAGTGTGATTAGTTCTATTCTTTTGTTCTGGTTTGTCTTTCTAATACAATTAATTCAGAAATCAGTTTCACGAACATGTATTGCGTCCTTGCTGTGTGCCGAACACTGTGGGATTTTAGGGGGCGGTGGATCAGTCATGAACAGGAAGGATTGCTGCTTCGCTTCTTTCACTGATTTTGCAAACTTGATAAACAACACGATCCATAATAAGGGAAAGTACAGGATCTGGACTCCTAGGAAGACGCATAGTTATAGTACTTAGGTTGGGTTGTTGTCAGGGGCAGATTACCCAGTAAGCAAGATACGCACAGGCTTATATTAAGCAAGTAATCTGACCCTGGTAGTTGTCATTAACTGTCATCAAATCAACTCCCTCTCATGGCAACAAAATGAAACTTTGCCTGGTCCTGCTCCATCTTCCCAATCATCGGTGTGCTCGAGTCCACTGTTGGGGCCACTGTGTGTTCTGAGTACCTTCCAACCTAGAGGGCTCATCTCCCAACACTGTATCAGATAGTGCTCCATTGTGATCCATAGAGTTTTTGTTGACTAATTTTCAGAAGCAGATTGTCAGGCCTTTCTTCCTGGTCTTAGTCTGGAAGCTCCGCTGAAACCTGTCCACCGTGGGTGATCCTGCTGGTATCTGAAATACCGGTGGCATTGCTTCCAGTATCGCAAGAACACACAAGGCACCACATATGACAAACTGACACACAGGTGAGTGCTCGTTCTTTATTCTCTGTGCCTGTAATTTCATGATATGTTTTATTTTTCTCAATATGTTCTGCATTTTGTACTGCTTTCTTAGGTTTTTCTTCTGCATCATTCCTTAATTTTCTAAACTTTCATTTCTGCTCCCTAACTACTTTTGATGAAAACTATAATTTTGCTCTTTTACGCTTTCACAGATGCTTTTCTTTTTACAGCTATCTCCCTTTTTGTCACTTCTTTCTCTTCAGCCTGTTCTCAATAAAGCTACTTTTTCCTTCACTATAGAGACTATATCTTAAGAAATATTTTCTCCCAACATTTTTTATTTATTTTATATAGTTCACGTGGAAACCCTGGTGGCGTGGTGGTTAAGTGCTACGGCTGCTAACTAAACGGCTGGCAGTTCGAATCCGCCAGGCGCTCCTTGGAACCTCTATGGCACAGTTCTACTCTGTCCTATAGAGTCTCTGTGAGTCGGAATTGACTCGACGGCACTGGGTTTTTTGATTCTGAATACTTCACATACCATAAAATTCACTATTTTGAAGTGTACAGTTCAGTGGTTTTTAGTATATTCTCAAGGTTGTGAAACCATCACCACTATCTAACCCCAGAACATTTTCCTTAGCCCCCAGAGGAACCCTGTCTCTATGAGCAATTACTCCCATCTCCCTCCCCACCCCACTCCCCAATCCCTGGAAACCTCTAATCTACATTCTCCCTCTATGGCTTTGCTTATTTTGGACATTTTATCTACATGGAGTCATACAATACGAGTGGCTGGCTCCTTTTACTTAGCATAATACTTTCAAGATTAATTCATATTGTAACTTGTATCATTACCTCACTCCTTTTTATGGCTGAATGATACTCCATTATGTGGATGTACCATATTTTGTTTATCCATCCATCAGTTGATTAACGCTTGGATCGTTTCACTTTTTAGCTATTTTGAATAATCAATACTCATGTAAAAGTATTTGTGTGAATATATATTTTCAACTCTCTTGGGTACATACTTAAGAGTGGAATTCCTAGGTCACATTTTTATGGGAACTCTATATTTAACTTAAGAAACAAGTACATATGTGTAGGCTTACAATCCCTTATCACTTATGTTGATATCCAAAAGACTCTGAAAGCAAAGTATTTTCTTAACTCAGGGTAAATTCTGAACTGTGTTAACATGAAGCCATATTTATCTATATCTATATCTACCTATCTATCTACTTATCTATCTGTCTATCTATCTGTCTGTCTATCTATCTATCTATCCATCATCTATCTATCTATCTATCTCTCTATCATCTATCCATTCATCCCACATGGTGGGAATATACATTTGTTTCAATATTAATGGGTTTGATTATAAAGTGTCCCAAAGTCTTTATATTATGGTTTATGTACCATATCATCTTCCTAAAAGATAAAATAAAACCTATCTAAATACTAAAATACATATGGCATCAATAGTTTCAGGTAAAGACATTATATACCTGGAATAGAAGGTATTCAAGTGACAGATGTTATGAAGGAAACTAACAGGATGAAATGATTGCAAATAGTGAGGGAGTAGGTGGTTGGGGAGAGATTGAATCTATTTATTTAGGTAGTCAGCAAAGGTATCTCAGAATGTACAAACTGAGACCTCCAAAAAGTGAGAAGAAACTAGCCTGGGAAGTTGGGAGGAGGTAGATAACCAGAAGAGAACATACTTGCTATTTCTCAAGTTGAAAAAACTGAAGAAAAAACTCAAGCTTCAAGTTGCAATATTGAAGGACTTTATTGGCAAAAGATTGAATGGTGAAGGAAGTATCGAAAGAAGATGGAAGGAATACACTGCACCACCTCGTTTTACACAGAGGTGCTGGATACCATTTCATCATATTGTGAAAAGCATCTACTAGTTAAATTCAATATCTCCCCCTTTGAGAATGAGGCCAAAACAGAGCAGTTGCAATATGGACATGGGTGGAGAATCAGTGATAAGTGCCTCTTGCATGTACTAGTTACAATGAAATCTTGGAACTGTTACGGTCAGGGGTTAGGGAACTGGTAGGTCTCACCAGCTTAAAGTGTGAGGGTTGGCTGTAATTCTGCCCTTTTATATAGAAAGAGTTAGGCAATGTGATTTGGATTGGAGAAATCTCAATGCAAATTTTTCCTCTCATGGTAAGACTGTCATTTGTAAGGACAGGAATTTATAATTGACAGAGGGTCATAAAACCGTTACCTGAACAGAGGATGACATTTCATTGCCCAACGTGTTTAGATCTCCCACAGTAAATTAAAATAAAAACATTGCAAAGCTGTAAACATTTCTGTATATCTGCAGAAAAAAAAAATTTTCTGACAAAATCCATTGAGTCTACCATTTAAATGATGGCAAATACTGGACTAAGGAGAAACTTCTCTTATCCGAAGGTCCCATTTGCATAGCATCTACATGAGCATAATGGAAAATGTCTGATAATTGGCCAGATGTTTGGCTTTTCATCTGATTGGTTGTTTTCAATTTTTCTTTCTATCCCAACACACCGGAGGGTTTCAACACACCCCATCAGTTAGAGTAATTCTCGAGGGATGGATGGTGCATGCTGGGCTCTGGATGAAGGGAGCGGGTGTAAAAGTCCCTCAGGTGACTCTGACATGTCCCCCTAGGGGACCATCATGTGGCAAAGACTAAGTAGAAATGAGGCGTTTTATGAGTGAGCTGTTTCGGTGGCATCACACTGGAAATGACATCATCAATTATGCTATTTAAGTCCTCCATTTTCAAAGAGGAAAACTCCAGACCGATGTTAAGGGTAGGCTTACACGAACAACTGAGATAGAAAACTAGACAAGAATTACTGAGGGGAATGGATCAATTTTGATGACTGTGTGGGAACATTGAGACAAAACCATCACCTTCGCCTTTTTTTTTTTTTTTATATAATTCATTAATCGGGGGGAGACGGGAACTGATTTAAGGAAAAAATCATTTTGGCCTTTATTTTACTTACCTATTAATTTACTCAGCGTGCACCTTGGTGAATTTCCTTGTATAGCATATTCTCCTGGGTTTTACAGCTCCATAATTTAGAGTCCTGAGAGTTGTCAGTTTCTATGAAATTAAGAAATCTTGAACTGCTTTGGAGACCGGGTGGTGCAGTGCTTAAGAACTATGGCAGGTCAGCAGTTCGAATCCACCAGCCGCTCCTTGGAAACCCTATGGAGCAGTTCTACTCAGTCCTATAGGGTCGCTATGAGTCGGAATCGACTTGACGGCAACAGGTCGGTTTTTTGTTGCTTTAAGAAAAATCAGTACAACAAATACATTTCAGTCTTACAAATGTAAAACTCAACAAAACCCAGTCTTAAATTTGAGCAGTGAGCTTTTCTTATTCTGATTTTTGGAAAACCACAGCATACATGCTACAGCATAGATGAACCCTGAAAACATTACCCTGAGTGGAATAAGTAAACCATAAAAGGACCAGTACTGTATGAGCTCTAGGTATGAAATACCTAGAATAGGCAATGAAATACCTAGAACAGGCAATGCATGGAGCCCAGAGTTTAATAGTGGTTACCAGGGGCAGGAGAGAGGGGGAGAAGGGGAGTCAATGTTTAGCAAGCACTGAGTTTCTGTTTATTGTGATGAAAAAGTTGGCAACGACTATTGGTGGTGTTTGCATAACACGATTAATGTAATTGGTGTCACTGAATTGTGCACGTGAAAAATGTTGAATTTGCAAATGTGTTACATATATTTTTAAAACAGTAGAAAAAGAAAAAAAGTCATAAGTAATCTCCCATTTGTGTATTGTGTAACCACACCACACATACATGTATCTAGAGCCCATGGTACACAGACACGCAAAATTTAACTACAGAGAAGAAAAGATTAATGTCCAGAATCGGGAGACTAATACACCACATGAACTTGACCATTTAATTAATATCAAATGTTCAAACATCAAATAAAGCACAAGAACTCTTACCGTCACTTTAACATATAATTCACCCAAACAATTAAGAAAGATGCAAGCACAGAAGTGTAATATGCTTATAACCCCGTACCCTTTACCTTGATTAATTGTTTTGTTCCTTCCTGTTTCCCAGTATCTGAGGTCCCACTCACTATATATCCAAATGAGAAGGTCTTTCTTGTTTCCTGTAACTGAGAAGAAAAATGAGCATAGCCATATCGCCAAAAACATCAAACCCATTGCCATCGACTCGATTCCAACTCCAAGTGACGATACAGGGCACAGTAGAACCACCCCATAGGGTTTTCTGGGTTATAAATCTTTATGGGAGCAACTTGTAGGACTTTCTTCCTGCAGAGCAGCTGGTGGGTTTGGACCACCTACCTTTCGGTTTGGTTTGCTCCAGAAGTGACCTTAATTCTTTCCAATCACAAAGCTCGCCTGCAAGCGGTTGGACAGTTCTGCCATATGTCCAATTCCAAGCAAGACATTTTCCAAAAATCATTTCCCAGAAAAGAGGGACCCAGAGGCACCTGAGAAGAAAGGCCTGACCATCTACTTCTGAAAAATAAGCAATTTTGGGTGGACTCAAATCTTTTGGTTAGCAGCTAAGCACACTAACCATTTACACCACTCAGGTGCTCCATTAATTGTAACAGCTAAGCTATATTTTTATTGTGATTTTGGAGGAAATTTACATAGCAAACTAGGTTTTCATTTAACAATTTCTATGCATATTATTCAGAGATATTGATTACACTTTTCCCAATATTTCTATTCTGCTTACTCTGTTTCCATGAATCTAGACTCCTTGTCATCTTTGGTCTAGGATAAATGTTAACCATTTGGTCTCATTTAGATAATTGTTTAGAAAAGCACAGTACTCGCGGGTGGTATTATTTATTTTAGGAACTACGCTGTCTTTTGGCTGATAGATGACCTCTGGGAGTGGTTCGAGTTCTAACTTTAAAGAATATCCCAGTGCAACAGTCTCGGGGGTTCCTCTAGTCTCTTCCAGTCCAAGAAGTCTAGCCTTAAGACCCCAGATGCTACTCACCAAACTAGAACGTAGACATTATCTTTATGAGCTATGTTATGCCAATTGACTGAGTTATGCCCCAAGATTCTTTTCTCTATTACAAGTATTTTTATGTCGTTCTAGTAATAAGATATGTTGTTCACCTAAAATTTTAGTGTTTATATCTAAAATTTTCCTTGAGGAAGGTAGCTAGATATAGCTTATAAAAATACAAGATGTTGTTGTTAGATCCCCTTGAGTCAGTTCCAACTCATAGCAACCCTGTGTACAACAGAATGAAACACTGTCTGGTCCAGTGACACCCTCACAATCATTGCTATGTTTGAGCCCATTGTTGCAGCCACAGTGTCAATCCGTCTCATGGACAGCCACAGTGTCAATCCGTCCCATGGACAGGTCTTCCTCTTTTTTGCTGATCCTCTAATTTACCAAGTATGCTGTCCTTCTCCAGACACTGGTCTCTCCTGGTAACATGTTCAAAGTACGTGAGACAAAGTTTCCTCACCCTCTCTTCTAAGGAGCATTCTGGCTGTACTTCCTTCAAGACAGATTTGTTCATTCTTCTAGCAGACCATGGTATATTCAGTATTCTTCACCAACACCATAATTCAAAGGCTTCAATTCTTTTTTGATCTTCCCTATTCATTGTCCAGCTTTTACAGGCATATGAGGTGATTGAAAATATCACAGCTTGGGTAAGGCATACCTCAGTCTTCAAAGTGACATCTTTGCTTTTGGACACTCTACAGGGGTCTTTTGCAGTAGATTTGCCTGATGCAATATGCTGTTTGATTTCTTGACTGCTGTTTCCATGAGCATTGATTGTGGATCCTAGTAAAATGAAATCCTGACTTCAATTTTTTTCTCCATTTATCACGATGTTGCTCATTGGTCCAGTTGTGAGGATTTTTGTTATCTTTGTGTTGAGGTGTAATCCATACTGAAGGCTATAGTTTTTGATCTGCATCCGTTAAGTGCTTCAAGTCCTCTTCACTTTCAACAAACAAGGTTGTATCATCTGCATATTGAAGGTTGTTAATGATCCTTCCTCCAATCCTGTTACCATGTTCTTTTCATATAGTACAGTTTCTCAGGTTATTTGCTCAGCATACAGATTGAGTAAGTATGGTGAAAGGATACAACCCTGACCCACACCTTTCCTGACTTTAAGCCAAGCAGCATCCCCTTGTTCTGCTCGAACAACTGCCTCTTGGTCTATGTACAGGTTCCTCATGAGCACAATTAAGTGTTCTGGAATTCCCATTCTTTGTGATGCTATCCATAATTTGTTATGATCCACAAAGTCAAATGCCTTTGCATACTCAATGAAAGACAGGTAAACATCTGTCTGGTATTCTTTGACTCTTTCAAGAAGCCAAGATCTATCTGACATCAGCAGTGACGTCCTTTGTTCCATGTCCTCTTCCAAATTCAGCTTGAATTTCTGGCAGTTCCCTGTCAATGTACTGCTACAACTTTTTTTTTTTTTTTAATTATCTTCAGCAAAATTTTACTTGCATGTGGCATTAATGATATTGTTTGATAATTTCTGCATTATGCTAATTTTAGGGGTAGATTTACTATCTTGATTCCCAATATATTGGTGAAAAATGAGATCGAGCCCAACCAATCATGCTGCCTCAGTGCATAGAAGATCCCATCCAAAATAACCCCTTTCTCTGTCTTGGTGTTTTTTTCTCTCCCACAGCCAGTGTATATTTTCCTACTTTCACTCCATAGAGCTATTTCAGACACAAATTGGATGCAAGACACCATATCAAGCAACGTTGTGCAGGATGCAGGAAGGAATTGTTTGGGGGGCTGTTTGTTATTCTAATGATGGGAAATACTTGATTCATCAGGGAGACATCCCTCTAAGGTGTATTCCAGGGACATACAAAGAAATCAGAAAATTTGAAATTCTTCTTATCATCTCCCCAGCATTCAAAAATGGCTTTTAAGAAAAGGGTAACATGTAAGACCTGGCGTGATTTCTGCATGATATTAGTGTCCATTACTTTCCACATACATTGCAAATGTCTCACAGGGGTCATCATGAACCCCGCTGTGCAGATTTCCATAAGGCGATTTATTCCTGCCTGGTGGGCACTTAAACTTCCGTTGTGTATAGGAGCGAAGTGTGCTCCCACAGCAAATAGCAGAAAAAGCACTACCACGTCTTTTTTCCCCCACAAAGAGCAGACCTTGGTGGGTCAGACTCGTTCGTCTCCTCTTTTTAACCATTGACCAGATGTTTTGACACTAAGACAAAAGTCGAACTACTCCAGATAGTCTGTTACTGGTGAACTAGACAAAGCCCAACAGGTCTGGTGACCTACTTTTGCTTTTTGACAGAGCAAGTCAAAGTACTTAACTTCAATCAGGATCTCATTTACAAACCCCCAAAATAAAAAGCATGACAGTGAACACTAATGTGATGGTAATTTCATATTGTTTCTGCTTATGAATTTGTCTTTCCCTTATTAATCATCCAATAAAGTACTGACACTGCAGAATCCTGACGTGGCTCAACAAACCATGGACTAAGGACAGTAGCGCCCTAAAGGAAGAGGCTACAGCCAGACTGGAGAAGCGCAAAGCTTTTATTAACACCAGAGACCCATTAGAGTGCTCTCTGTTCACCTTCAGTGGAGCAATAAATGAAGAGAGCTTCACCGGAGAGGACTCCTACTGTCTCTGTGCTGGTAATGCACAGCCAAGCTGTAGTCATGTTGTAACGCTTGTAAGAAACAGATGTTCCTTCCCTGACAAATCTCCTTTCTTGATTTATTATTCATTTGCTCAAATCACAATGGAAAGTCTTTGGCCCATTAATTAAATTCCAAGCAAAATAAAATTTGCAGCAGAACTCATTACTGGTAAATGACTTTGACACTTCATCAGATTTGAAGGTAAAATAGGCGACTTTAGGAAGTTAAAGGTGGAGGGAGCCTAGGCCTTTTCTGCAACCACTGCAAGATGATAAAGATTGTGATGAAATTTTTATGTTAAGCACTGATCTTGGAAGGTTCAATTTTCTCCCTTCCTGTCCCCCCACCTGGTCTCTCTGCCCTGCTCCCTCCCCGCAGGATCTACTTTCTGGCTTCCTCTAAAGGAAGGTCTGAAGAAGAACTTGGATTTCAAATACATTTATGTATGTGGGTATCACATCGTGTTCCAAACACAAAAGCATATATTTTTTCAGTATGCAGAGAAGCTTGGCCCATTGTGTATGTGATGTATTACCTTTTGAATAAAGGTCCAAGGGAAATCTAATAGCCACGAACTGCGGCATGAAAAGGAAATTAAAACTAAGGCTTGAGGAGTGAATAGAGAGGGAATCTTGACACCCTGACACCAAATCACAAGCAACTAAAAGGGGAGAAGAGAAATGCTTTGGGAAGAAGGGCAGAACTCATGGCTTTCTTCAGAAATAGGGCACACGTTGGAAATAGGTGTTTGAAACTGTGCAAAATACAACCAACTGGACAACAAAGTTTGTTTACACAGGAAGTGGCATTACATTTCTTATGCAATGTTGGCTCTCAGTGTGTGTCTTATTAATGACACTTGTCCCAATGATTCAAATGCAGTTTTCCCATGCAAATGTGTCTGGTGACACTTTCCTCTGCAGTTATTTATATACTAAGGACATGTTGATGATGAAGGGGTCTCATTTTTTAGACGATGTTAAATCTTGAATCTAGGTTACTTGATGAGGAAATATGTAAGAAACAACACCATGCCAGAAGTGTTTGTGTTAAGAAGTGAGGCAATTAATACATTTTTACCACTTGAATCCAAGTATACACTTTTGAAGCAAGGCGTATGGATGGAGACCTAACACATGGCATTAGATGGCTCCATCCATCCACTCTAAACAACTTCTCATAACAGGGCTTGTGAGAAAATAGCATAAGAAAATGATTGAAAAGATGGTCATGAGCTTTAAGCAAATTTGTAAGTCATGTTTGTCTTTTCAAGGACAGCGTTATGATACCTCGTTGCTTAAGATTAAAATAAAATGAGGTTGAAATCAGACACGGATAAATTTTTAAATAATGTCAAAGTGTCAAGTTAACAATATTTAATGAATAAGTCTCAGCAACATCCTCCAAACATACCAAAACCCATTGCCTTTGAGTTGACTCCAACCCATAGTGACCCTATAGGACAGAGAAGAACTGCCTCATAGTGTTTCCAAGGCTGTAAATCTTTATGGGAGCAGACTGCCACATCTTTCTCCTGCAGAGCAGCTAGTAGGTTTGAACCATAGACCTTTCCCTTAGCAGCTGAGCTCTGAACTACTGGGTCACTAGGGCTCCTTCTTCCACACTTAAAAAAAAAAAAAAAAATAGGCACCTTTAATTAAAGATATGTGATAATTCAGAAAGAAGTCAGTAATGAACATTTGCACGTCATGTTAAACAGTGTTTGTCACATGAATGAGATGTCCCTGAGAGGAAAGGGTAATGTTAACTTATGTAGGAAAATCACCTAGGTTACCTAAAAAGATTGATGAGACAGCTACAATTTATTTTGATAGAAAACTTAAGCAGATCCACAAAGCTTCCAGAATAAACAAATAAATAAATAAATAAACAAAAAACATATTTCACATGTGCTTAAAAGTGGTAGCAACATTTCTAATGGAACATTTTCCTCATTTCTCCAAAGTGCTCTGTCTCAGCTGTCCCGACTAGTCTTCTCTGCCTTCAGTCTCAATCCTTCCTACCTGCCCTGAGAAGTAAAAACACTAGAGACAAAGAAACTCGTATGTCAAGGTCACACAGTGAAAGACCAAATAGAGACTGCTGCAAACCACAGAGCCAAAGAAAGCCAAGAGAGTTTTCCGAAGACTAGAGAAGGAGGGTTGAGTCTAGTCCTTGATCTTTCAAGAACCAGCCAGCTGCCTTTCCTCTCGCCAAATGAAGGATCCTTTTGGCCTAATGCTAGATAATACAGGAATTTTATACGTAGGTGAAGGAAGTTATAAATTATGACTCTAAATTCTATTTTTAATTTAATAAACATATCAGAGCTTTTCTACCAAATAGATAATTGCCTATTAGCCACCTTATTTGGTTGCCCACTTATTCCAATGAAACTGTCGTTGCCCAATATCTTCCGTAACTCTAGAAAATGCCTTGATTATCAATGCCATTTATTTATACTCAAATGTCTTTTATAGATTACGAATGACGTTAAACCAAACCTATTGCTGTCAAATGGATTCCGATTCATAGCAACCCTATAGGTCACCACTGATGATTAAATTACCCATTCAATTTTACTTCTATATGACATTTGGCTATTTCTAAAAAACAAGCCCATCTTCAGAAACATAACAGTTTACCATTAATCAGGACATTCTCAGGTTCTCCAGGTTATTTCAAAAGAGGAGTTGTGAAGTATTTTTTCCACAAGGCCACATTAGTGAAATTTATGTGTCTTTTCCCAAGGTGACAACTTGAAGGAAGCACCACTCATTTGGATGAATTAGTTCTAGTTTATTAGTTAAAATGCCATACTATAGCCATACAGAAGCTCTAGAGAGTAAAGAAACCAGTATGTAGACATCTATGTTCCCTTATTTTTATAGTACTAATAGCACTGAAAATGGAGGTATGAAAGTAAAAATGTCACAGACCTCTTGACCATCTGTTTCTGCACCTTAAAATAAAAATTAGCAGCCGCCAAAGCTTTAAAGGTGCATACCTACCCTTTGCATACCCTAAATAGAAGCATTAAGACAACATACTTTGATAGTCCTACTCAAATGAAACAGTAGATATTTGGTGCCTAAATTATTATGGAAAAGAATTAATAGAAGGAACTGATTAGAAAAGTGTAGATATGAGTGGAAAGATGACCACACAAAATGGAATGAAAAAAAGGAAGTACTTCATGCTGAGAAGTCAAGCGGTAAAGTTCCACTGTGACACTGGAGACTGTCAACATAGCAGAAAACACCCAAGAAAACACAAGTAAGTCAAAATTTGAAGAGCCGGGGAGCTCAGCACTACAGAAGTAAAGAACAAAAATGACTGGAAACAGCAGATTTACCCCTATATTCCTCCTTACGGCATCTCTGCCTCAAAGGGCCCCGTGTGTGCCAACACTTCCAAATAGGGAAGAAGAGTAGATTTTGATCTTTACTTTCTAGACTACCAGCACTTTTTTATATTTCCGCTCTCATTGCTATGCGTCCCTGGCTAAATCGACACACAAAATGTGTCAAGATGAGCCGTAAGCAAAGAGTATGTTGGCCATCAGAATGTAATGGATGGGAGCCGGACCACGGACTGCCCACGGTTTTCAGTAATTGTTGTCAGTTGCTGTCAAGTCAGCTCTGAATCAAGGCAACCCCATATACAACAGAATGAAACCTTGCCAAGCCCTGAACCAACTTCACAATCATTGGTATGCTCAAGTCCATTGTTGTGGCCACTGTGTATTTGGAGTGCCTTCCAACCTAGGGGACTTATCTTCCAGCACTGTACTGGACAATATTCTGGTGTGATCCATAAAGTTTTCATTGGCTAATTTTCAGAAGTAGATCATCAGGTCTTTTTTCCTAGTCTGTCTTAGTCTGGAAGCTCTACTGAAACCTGTGTCCATAATGGATGACCCTGCTGGTATTTGAAATACCATTGGCATAGATTCCAGCATCACAGGAACATGCAAGCTGCCACAGTATGACAAACTGACAGATGGGTAGCGACTGACAAACCCTCCTTAAGAGTTGGCTGTCAATGAGAGTCTTAACAACAGCCATTAGAAAATGAGCAATGCACTTGGGACGAAAAGACCAAGACTCGAGTCCCAGCTCTGGTCCTTCCTGGGTAAAACCCCAGGCAAGCAAGTCACTTGAACTCTGAAATTTAACCTCCTCATCTATAAACCTCAATCTCGATCTCCATGATGACAAGAGTACAGTGTGCTAGAGCGCCATTCAGCCTGGGTTAATGATTTGGTCTGTGCCCTAAAGAAGGTCAAGGAAGACCGAAGAAGAATTGATGCCTTTGAAATGTGGTGCTGGCGAAGAATATTGAATATACCATGGACTGCCAAAAGAATGAACAAATCTGTCTTAGAAGTACAACCATAATGCTCCTTAGAAGCAAGGATGGCAAGACTGTGACTTATATACCTTGGACATGTTGTCAGGAGGGATCAGTCCCTGGAGAAGGACATCATGCTTGGCAGAGTACCGGGTCAGCGGAAAAGAGGAAGACCCTCAATGAGGTGGATTGACACAGTGGCTGCCACAATGAGGTCAAGCATAACAACAATTGTAGAGATGGCTCAGGACTAGGTGGTGTTTCGTTCTGTTGTACATAGGGTCGCTATGGGTCAGAACTGACTCAATGGCACCTAAAAACAGCAACAATATATAAACATCAAGTTTGTAATTCCAAATTCCTTGCACATCTAACATTCTAAGATTCTATGCATTATTTTGAATCTATTTCAGATTCTGAGCTATACACTTAGGAATGAGAAATTTAACAGCATAATAATTGCTACTCATTGAGTGTTTATAGATATAAGCTCTGGAAAAGATAGTTTATGTATACTTTCTTCCACTCCATCCAATGATCCTTAGCCTTCTTTGCATCTGAAAAAATTGACCCACAAAGTTATTAAATACTTTTCCCAAGGCCACATAGCTATCAGGAGGCTGACCTGGGCTTGAAACTCATTTCTTTAATTCCAACATCTACACTTTTTCCATTATACTACACTGCCTTCTCCTTCAGGATATCAAATAAAGTATCTTTTAGAAACACACAGGGATATTTATGCAGGGATAAAAATGTTAAAGGTGAAAACATGTCCTTATCTGTAAAGGGAAAAGTTTAGCATGCATGAATGTACACACATACACATACACACACACACACACACAAACGTGAAAGTCTTTTTAAGTTAGATGAACCACCAGGAGACAGGATCTGACACCTAACATTGAAATACCACCAAGGAGAGGATTTAAATATAACTCAAATCAATAAACATTATGCAACATTCATTTATTTGGCTCATTAGACATTTCTTGAGTGTCTACTGAGTGTCAAGATTGATGTGGGTCACTAGGGATGCACAGCCTCTACCCTTGCAAGCAAACCCCTAGACCGTGGCCCATGGTGGGGGGTGGACAAGGAAGTATGGAGGAGAAAGTCCGTACCGAACCTGGATATTAGCAAAAAATCTCAAGACGGTATGAGGCAAAAACTGAATCTTGAAGAATCAGTGCAAGTTACAGTGGGAACGCTGAGGGAGCTACGAGGAGAATGGAGGGTGATAGAAGGCTTCTCAGGCAGAGGATACCACATAAGCAGGATGGCAGGAAAGTGTATGGAAGAGACTCTGGATCATAGATTGCATGGAGGAGCATGGTTGAAGATGAGGTTGGAGAGAAGGGGGGGAGCCAGGTCACAAAAGTGTGTAGAGTCTTAGTAAAGAGATTTGACTTTGCCCTGAAGGCAACTGGGAGCTATGAAAGAATTTTAAGACAAAAAGTAGTATGATGATATTTTTGGGGTAGAAATCTGATTATGTCAGTAGTGTGAAGAATCTGTTAGAACAAGGAGGCAAGCTACTAGAGCAAGATGAAACAAAGATCAAGGAGACCTAATCCAAACACTCGAATGAATAGAAATGTGCAGAACTGATCACTTTGAACACAGAAGTTGACACATGCAATAAGAAAGCTGTTGGAAGAGTGCTATAGGTGGGGCAACTTCACAGGGTGTGTCACCCGTGCAGTCACAGAGTGACCTGGGCTCACAAGGGCCCCATGATGGGTTTAATATTCTGCTGTTGCTGTCTTGAAATTCACAGGAGAAAGGTGATCAAAGGTCTCAGCAAGTGTTTTCTACTCATCCACCCCATCTGTCCATACTGTGTGCAGGAAACACCCCCTGGGACCTTTCTTTGATGGTCTTCTTCCTTTGCCTTCTATTTGAATTTGCCTGCCTCGGTGGTTTTCAAACATTGCTACCTGTTACAATCACCTGCGGAGCTTTAAAAAAAAAATTCCTGAATCCACCCTCAGACCTTTTATATTATTTGTTTGGTACAAAAATAGTCTTTTTTAAAAGCTACCCTGGAGATTCCAATAGCTGGGCAGAATTGAGAAACAGTGGCTGGACTATCCCCAGCCCTTGGAAAAAGGTGAGCAGTTCAAATTCACCAGTTGCTCCTTGGAAACCCTATGGAGCAGTTCTACTCTGTCCTACAGGGTTACTGTAAGTCGGAATTGACTCAACGGCAACATATGTAGCTACAATATACTACACCTAATTCTTTTCTTGAAGATTGGGGACTTTACAGGCTCATGGCTATCTCTTACTCAGTACATCTTTCTTTACTGGACCCTCCCTCAGCTGTAGCTGTCAGAGATGGACACAATATATGTTGACTGGGGGAGATAACTTGGAATCTTTAAAATCTTTCAAATGAGCTTGTTTACTTGTAAATTAATTTTTTCTTCTAAACATTAAATTTTCTGAAAAAAAATTTAAAAAGTAGTATATTCTTTTGTATTATTGTTGAACTTTTTTTTTCTGAACAACTTTCCTAAACTCATTAATCTTTTGAAGATAAGCTTCTGATTTCCTCCATGTACCTCTTCTGTTCAAGAAGTCACTTAATTTAGTGGTTTCCCCTCTCAGTTGTTGTGCTTCTTCTTTGCAGCTTTTAGTACATTGACTACTTCCTTTTATTTAAAGTTCCTCTTCCTTTGACTCCAATGATGCTCCATGCCTCTACTTCTCCACTGACCTCTCTATCTATTCTTTCTTTGACTAATTTTTCTCGGTCCATATTTTTAAGCTTGGTGTTCCCTAAAGATCTGAGTTGAGCTCTGACTTCTTCCCTCCATTCTCTTTCCCTTGATAACCTCTTGCAAGTTTTTGATTTCGCCATGTAGAAGAAATTGAATTCACTCTCTCCAGTCCAGCCCTTTTTTCAAATACTGACTGGGCATCACTATATGGCTTTCAAAAAGATATCTCAGACTCATTATGAATAAAACTCAAATAATCACTTCCCTTCTCTGAGCCTCTTTTGTTTCTTAATTTTATTAAATGCCATCACCATCTTGCTAATAAAACAGACTTGTAACTTCAGTGCTGGGATAATTTCCTCTCTCCCAGATTTCCACCCCCATGTCCAATAATGAAGATTCTCAGTTGTATCTCTGCAATGTCTTTGATACCCACTGTCCTATTTCTATTCCCAGTGCCACAACCCTGTTTCAGGATCTCATTACCTCTCACCAGAGCTACTCCAATATCCTTGTCTCCACCTATTCACCCCTCCTAAACCTCTGGCAACCATTGATCTTGTTACTATTTCTATAGTCTTGCCTTTTCCGGGATGTTTTATATTTAAGATCATACGGCCTTTTCGGACTGGCTTCTTTCACTTAGCAATATGCATTTACTGTTCCTCCAGGTACTTTTCTGGCTTGATAACTCATTTATTTTTATCACTGAGAAATACTCCATTATTTGCATGTATCACAGCTTGCTTACCTATTCACCTATTGAAGGACATCTTGGGTGCTTCCAATTTTTGGTGACTATGTCCTTGGATCAGTTTGTAGCCCAGAGCCCAGGTACGACCCCTCTGCCTACAATGTTTACTGTCCAGTCATTCCAAACCCAAAACCTGTTGCCTGTTTAGTCAATTCCGACTGGTAACGACCATTTAGGACAGAGTAGAACTGCCCCGTAGGGTTTCCAAGGCTGCAATCTTTTTGGAAGCAGACTACTTCATCTTTCTCCTGTGGAGAGGCTGGTCAGTCCAAACCATTGACCTTTCAGTTAACAGCTGAGTGCTTAACAACTGCACCACCAGGGTCCCTCTGCCCAGGCTTTGCAAGGTGCCAAAACATGTTCTCCTGAGAAGAGAAGAGGAGCTTAAAGTTTCTTTTCTACAGGCCAGTTTTAGATCTTACAAAACACTAAATTATATCTAGTGGTTAGAACTAGAAAATCTTTGGGTTAAATTGCTGCTTATGAATGGTTCATGATAGAAGAAGACAACTTTTGCTAAAACAAGAAGAAACAAAGAGGCAAAACGGCAGAGTTAATCTGGGAATCCAAAAGTTAACTTCAGGTGTGACCTTGGGAAAGTCATCAAGCCTCTAGCCCAAATCGTTATTTCATGGGGTGATAACATGGATTTCTCTGAAAACCGTTTGAGCAGCTCTCAAAGCTAGTGTGAGACAAGGTATTTTCTCAAAAGCCAAAGCATCCCCTATTACTGATGATGGCTTTATTTTTTCCACGTACAGAATGATAGACACAAATATCAGAGATCAGCCCGTGATTACATAAAGTTTTCACCTGCACAAAACAGTGATGCAAGCAGCCAGAAATAAGTATAATAATTCTATCAAGGTTTAAATACTCAGAGGCTTCTAGTGCAAAGCAATTTGAGCAGCATCAGAAACACGTACACACATGGGCAGCAAACAGCCCTTTTACATTTAATTAGGCAAAGAAACTCCAGTGAACGGGTTAAAAATTGCCACCATTTCACAGTAAGTGATTTTCTTAACCCCCAAGGGCTCAAATTACTTTGGCAGGAAAAGCAATTATGCAATTAATAGGGGAAAAATCTCTAGAGCTCTGTAATTTGCAGAAAGGTAAAGGTTCTGCTGTGGCCTGTAGGGGACAGCTGAGCTGGGAAGCTTTATTCTTTTTTTAAAATTTTGACCACACCCGAAATAAAAACCAAGGATATTTTGAGGTATAAAAAAGCACAACAGCTCAGATAATGTCCCCGTCAGTATATTCATTACAGGCTCATCAGAGTGGATGCCTGCAATCCGAAGATTAAATACCCATTTACCAGCATCAGAGGACAGTTGGGTTCCCTAATGTATTGTCCCCTACTCCCTGGGAGGCTGCTTTGTTTGATAAAATGCTGAGTGTGGTGTAAAAATATCCCTCTCTCTGTAATTTGCACCCCTCTCCATTTAAAGCTATTCTTGCCGCAAAGTAGAATTGAAAGCTGCTAAAATTAAGTGGTGTCAGTTCTCAATGACACTTTAATGATAGAGCGCTCAGCAAATGAGATGAGAATGAATTCTAGCATCTCTGCTAAAGATAGTAACCAGCCCCAAATACTATAATGCTCCAAGTGGGCCACAATTCATCTGCTTCATTCATATTAGTAAAACTGAAATAGAGAAACTATAGTTTAAATGGCCATAGAAAGAAAGAGGGGAAATATCTGATGGATACTGGTCCGAAGCAATTAGAGTTTAGAGTTATACCTTTAAGATACTCTCTCTGCCTGACCACCTTACTTCTGTACCAAGAGATTCTCTCTGATGGACACAGAACATTGTATTAAGAAAGTAAATGGCTCGAAGGGCTAAAGGACTAAATGAACCAGACTCTACCAACCGGAGACCAGAAGACCTAGATGGTACCTAGCTACCACCAGTGACCGCCCTGCCAGGAGACACAGTAGAGAGTCCTGGACAGAGCAGGAGAAAAAAGTAGAACAGAGCTCAAATTCACATAAAAAGACCAGACTTAATGGTCTGACACAGACTGGAAGAACCCCTGAAACTATGGCCCCCAGACACACTGTTAACCCAGAACTGAAACCATTCCCAAAGCCCACTCTTCAGACAAAGATTAGACAAGACTATAATACAAAAAATAATACACATGAGAATTGTGCTTCTTAGTTCAACCAGATATATGAGACCAAATGAGCAGCTGCTGTCCAAAAGTGAGCTGAGAAGGCAGGAAGGGTCAGGAACTGGTCAAATGGACACAGGGAACCCCAGGTGGAAAGGGGGAGTGTGTTGTTACATTGTGAGGATTGCAACTAATGTCACAAAACAATATGTGTATAAATTTTTGAATGAGAAATTAACTTGAGCTGTAAACTGTCACCCAAAGCACAATTAAAGAAAGAAAGAAAGAAAATGGCCCATTGATGAAGAAAGTGTTTTCTGATGCTATGACCAGGAGGACTTGAGGCTCTGATTCATTTTATAGAAGGTACTGTAAATACTCATTCAAATTGTTGGCTTGACATTCTTCGTATTGTCCTGTGTTGCTGAAGCACTTGAGCGCCTGAATCAATTTGGTGCCAAGGTGGTGTCATTCAAGCAGAAAGATGAGTCTGCTCTCATATGCGTGGGGAAGGAATTCTGTGTAATAGCAGCAACCCTCCTAAGGCCCTTCATGTATCAGTCAACACCACACAGGAGGCCCACTGAACAAAACAAAAACCTGGCTGAATCACCCCACCAGCCTTAGCTCGGATGGTCTGTACCACATTTAGACACATAGAAACTTGAATTTGAAGTTGGAGGCAAATTCACTGAAATTTTCTCTCAGTGGCAAGCTCAATTCAATGATTAACTTCAGTGTTTAGGACTATAAAGGCCACGCTAGGAAATTAAAAAAATAAACGGACACTAAGATCTTTATGAGGCTTAGAATCTACTTAGATAATAACAAAGAAAAAAAACACAAAAATCTAGACAACTATTTATTTCAAAACAATATATAGATACACCTATACCAACAAGGCATAGACTGGATGGATAAATATTGGAGGAAAAGATCTCCTGTAAGGGAGAATGGCACTGGGAGAGAATGTTTTCTTGTAGGAGGTAATTTGGGATTGGGTCTTGAAGAAGTTAAAGACTTTGACAGGTGGAGAGGAGTAAGAAAGGCATTCCGGCAAGGAGAAAAATCATGGCCAAAAAATATGGAGGGACTGCCCTGGCTGATGACCTGAAAAGGAATAAAGAACAAGAGGGTTGACTGTCTAGGGTGCATATCCATAAATACTTTAAATGCCCATTTAAAGAGTTTGAATGTGATCAGATCAGTAACAAGAAGTCACTATTGATCCCTGAACCCCTCAATGGTGTGCTGTACAAACTAACTGAGAAAACATACGGGACAGCAACTAGGCTAGTGCCTGGCAGGCAGTAAATACTCAATAAGTGTTAGCTTATTGTGGTGATATTTCTGATGAGGGGCGAGACATAGTGAACATGATGCCTCAGGAACAGTGATCTGTGCAAGAAGAATCAGAGGCAGGGACAACTGTGCAGTAACCCAGCCACAGGATGACAAGCGTGTCTCACTACTGAGAATGCACGCCATATGCCACTAGGTTTCCAGAAAGCTGCCATCTGCCACTGTATCACATCTGATGGACCTCTGCTGCCTATATGATGCTGGCTGGGGACCTTCTGGACAATGTATCTCACTGAAACTCATAGCTCACACGTGCTTCTTGTGGCACACAGGAAACAGGAAAATAGTGAGGTCTTTTACTTCCTCTCTTTTATTCTAAGACTTCATTACCAATCTTCTGGATGACTGTAGAATTCCTTGAATAACTAACAGATGCCATGAGTGTTTGTAATAAAAGCTTCAAAGTTTTTAAATGAATAGCTATTTTTTTCAATTCCATTTGTAATGGAGAATATTGGAATAATTTTATTTCAGCGTCTCATGAGAGCGCCCATGATCTGGCACACAGCAGGATTAATTGGTCTTGGGTCAGCCTCTGCTGAGCTCTAATCTTCTTTCATATTCATCCATCAGTTTGTCAACACTCAAAGAAGGACTCCAATGCATTATAACTTTACGGTAGGTAGAGGTGTTAGACTACAGCCTTCAGTATGGATTACAGCTCAACGTAAAGAAAAAAAAAAATCCCCACAACTGGACCAATAAGCAACATCAGGTTAAATGGAGAAAATGTTGAAGTTGTCAAGGATTTCATTTTACTCGTATAGGCAATCAACACCCATGGAAGCAACAGTCAAAAAATCAGACAACATACTGTATTGGGAAAATCTGCTGCAAAGGCCTCCTTAAAGTGTTGAAAAGCAAGGATGTCACCTTGAAGATTAAGGTGCACCTGACCCAAGCCATGGTATTTCCAATTGCCTCATAGGCATGTGACAACTAGATAATGAACAAGGAAAACGGAAGAAAAATCGATACCTTTGAATTATGGTGTTGACAAAGAATATTGACTATACCACGGACTGCCAGAAGAGTGAACAAATCTGTCTTGGAAGAAGTACAGACAGAATGCTCCTTAGAATCAAGGATGCCCTATTACTTTGGACATAATACGAGGAGGCATCATTCCCTGCATGAGGACATTGCTGTGGATTGAACTGTGTCCTGCCAAAATGTATGTCAACTTGGCTAGGCCATGATTCCCAGTGCTGTGTGATTGTTCACCATTTTCCCATCTGATGTGATTTTTCTGTATGCTGTGAATCCTGACTCTATGATGTTAATGAGGCAAGATTAGAGGCAGTTATGTCAATCTACGAGATTTGGTTGTGTCCTGAGTCAATCTCTTTTGGGATATAACAGGGAGAAGTGAGCAGAGAGGCAGTGGACATCATACCACCAAGAAAGAAGCACTGAAGACACAGTGTGTTCTCTGGACCTTGGGTCCCTTCACTGAGAAGCTCCTCAACCAAGAGAAGGTTGATGACAAGGACCTTCCCCCAGAGCTGACAGACAGAAAAAGCCTTGCCCTGGAGCTGGCACACTAAATTCAGAATTCTAGCCTCTTAAACTGTGACAGAATAAACTTCTGCTTGTTAAAGCCATGCACTTGTGGTATTTCTGTTATAGCAGCACTTGATAACTAAGACAGACATCATGCTTAGTAAAGTAAAGGATCAGCAAAAAAGAGGAAGACCCTCAACTAGAGGATTGACATAATGGCTGCAACAATGGGCTCAAACATAGCAACGGTTGTGAGGATGTAGCAGGATCAGGTAGTGTTTCATTCTGTTGTACATAGGGTCCATAACAGTTGGAACTGAATTGATGGCACCTAACAACAACAACAGCAAAGGTGTTAGCAAAGATCCCTGGTGGCGATGTAGTGGTTAAGTGCTTGGCTGCTAACCTAAAGGTCAGAGGTTCAAACCCACCAGCTGTTCCATGAAAGAAGGACGTGACAGTCAGCTTTCATAAAGAGTACAGCCTTTGGAACCCTATAGGGCAGGTCTCCTTTGTCCTACAGGGTCGCTACAAGTTGGAATGGACTCATCGACAATGGATTTTTTTTTTTTTTTTTTTTTTTAAGTATTAGCAGGGGCAGTGGTGATTCCATGGTAGAATTCTTACCTTCCGTGAGGGAGACCTGGGTTCAATTCCAGATGAGTTTTGGAATGACATCCAGGACATTTTCCATGAAGGAAGCAAGAGGTCATTAAAAATACAGGAAGGGAAGAAAAGACCAAAATGGATGTCAGAAGAGATGCTGAAACTTGCTTTTGAATGCAAAGTAGCTAAAGTGAAGGGAAGAAATGATGAAGTGAAAGAGCTGAACAGAAGATTTCAAAGGGCGGATCATGGAGACAAAATAAGGTATTATAATGACACGTGCGAAGATCTGGAGATAGAACACCAAAAGGGAAGAACACACTCAGCATTTCTCAAGCTGAAGGAGCTGAAGAAAGAATTCAAGCCTCAAGTTGTGATACTAATGGATTTTACAGGGAAAATCTTAAATGACACAGGCTGCATCAAAAGAAGATGGAAAGAGTACAGAGTCACTATACCAAAAAGAACTGGTCGATGTTCAACCATTTCAGGAGGTAGTATATGGTCAGGAACCAGTGGTACTGAAGGAAGAAGTCCAAGCTGCACTGAAGGCATTGGAGAAAAACAAGGCTCCAGGAATTGACGGAATATCAATTGAGATGTCTCAACAAACAGATGCAGTGCTGGAAGTGCTCACTCGTCTATCCCAAGAAATTTGGAAGACAGCTACCTGGCCAATTGACTGGAAGAGATCCATATTTGCACCCATTCCAAAGAAAAGTAATCCAACCGAATGCAGAAATTATTGAACAGTATCATTAATATCACGGACAAGTAAAATTTAGTTGAAGATCATTCAAACTCACTGCAGAAAATTTTAAAACAAGAAGCTAGATTAATGGAAACAGAACAACCAGGAAGAAAATAACAAGAATGTTGACACAGTATTAAAAATGTAACCAATACCGTTGAAGAACATGCATGTTGTACTTATTGTTATGTGCCATCAAGTCGGTTCCGAATCATAGCAACCCTATCTACAACAGAAGGAAACACTGCCCAGTCCTGTGCCATCCTCACAATCATTGTTATATTTGAGCCCATTGTTGCAGTCACTGTGACAACCTATCTCGTTGAAGGCCTTCCTCTTTTTTGCTGGCCCTATACTTTACAATATGCACAGAAATTGTTAAAACCAAGCCAAATTTGTTGCCATCCAGTCAATTCCGACTCATAGCCACCCTATAGGACAGAGTAGAGCTGCCACATAGGGTTTCCAAAGAGCAGCTGGTGGATTTGAACTGCCAACCTTTTGGTTAGCAGCTGAGCTCTTAACCACTGTGCCACCAGGGCTCCGGAAATTGTTAAAGAGAAAGCTAATTTGCTATGTAAACTTTCAGCAAAAACACAATAAAATATTATTTAAAAAAAAAAGTCTGTCTTGGGCTTTGTACCCTATTGAAAAAAACAAAGAACTGCTTATATGAGGTTGAGATGACAGCAGTAGCTCTAAAGCACAGATGAGAACATTAAGGGAAAGAGAGTCTAAGTTAACGGTGGTAAAACACCAGGAGTAGAGATAACGAGAATGGTGACACAACATAAAGAATGTAACCATTGTCAATTAACTGTACATGTACAAATTGTTGAATAGGTTCATATTTTGTTGTGTATATTTTCACCAGAAATAAAAAAGTTCAGTTATTTGGGAAAAAAAAAAAACCTATTTCAATGTTCTTTATTTTTTAATTTCTACACATTACTATTGAGGAAGACTCTCAACAAAATGGATTGAAACAGTGGCTGCAACAATGAGCTCAAACATAGCAATGATTGTAAGGATGGCACAGGACCGGGCAGTGTCTTGTTCTGTCGTACATAGGATCACTATGAGTGGAAAGCGACACAACAGCACCTAACAACAACAGCTAATGAGGTTTAATTTTTTTTTCACATTAAGTGGTAAATTACATTTCTTCTCAGAATTGTCTGTTCACATAATTTGCACATTTTCTACTAGATTTTATATATCTTACTTATTCATTATAATAGCTTTGAGTTATAAAGATATGATAATTATGATTTTTGCTAAGTGCACGAAATTGACAAAAAAATCAATGAAATGGAACAGATTCTAGTGTAAATTGAAACAATTTTTTGATAAAGGAAGCATTGCAAACAATTAAGAAAGACAATTATTCAACAGATAGTATTGGGAAATTAGAGAGTGACTTGGGGATGAAAATCAACTTATGACATCACCATGTCCCATATACTAATTGAATTAAAAAAGTTTTGTTTTTAAGGAAATTGCTAAAATCTAGAAGAAAATATAATTAAATTCTTAAGTTATCTAAGATAGGAAAATGCTTATGTAGGCGTAATAGCCAAGATAGGAATTACAAAGTGTACAGAATTAGAAGTCAAAAACACAATTGCAAAAATTTGCATCAAATCTAATACAGGAAGAGGAGTATCTGTGATAGATTAAAGAAGGCCACAAACACTTGGACATTTTGATCGTTTAGACTTGAGGTCTATATCCCCTTTCCTTGAATCTGGGTGGACTCAGAGACTGATTTCATCACTAGAATATGGTGGGAGTGATACTGGGCCATTTTCAGAGCTAACACTTTAAGAGATGGGCAGTTTCTACTTCCTCTTTCTAGGAAAATTCTAAGAGTCCTGAGTTATCAAGTAAGGAGTATGACTATCTCAAGATCACTTTGCTGGAGAAGACATCATAATCATTTCAGATGATGGTTTCAGCTGACCCCAATCTTCCAGGCATCCTCAACAAGATGTCAGACATGTTAGTAAAGTCTTCTGGGACCCTCCAAAGCAGCCCGTTGTCAGCCGAATACCACTGAATGATATTAATCAATGCCACATGGAGCCAAAGAATCACCCAGCTGAGCTCTGCCCAAATTCCTGACCTACAAAACCATGAGGTATAATAAAATAATTGTTTTAAGACCCTAAGTTTTGGGGTAACTTGTTAATTAGCCATTGATAACTGGAATATAGTTAATCCATTGAGTTTTGCAAGTACATTTAATACCATCTAAAAACCTGGACTCTGACAATTACCAAACAGGGGAATAATAACAACGATCATGTATGGCAATGTGGGAACACTCAAATATCAGCTATGAGGTACAGTTTAGCCCTCTTTAGGCAACAGAATGGATTATTAAGAAAATCGTAAATTGTGGGGGCTACAAAACTTTGCCTTTCAGATCTCCAACGACAGGGACCATAATCGACCAAAAGCCCCAGCTGCTGCGCTGAACCCCATGTAGGCCGTATTTCCCACGAGCTGCTCCCAGCCAGGGACCTAGTATGACAGGAATTCCAAGACAGGTCCATTCCTCGGACACAGGGGACTCTGATGGCTCATGTTGACCCGAATGCCCGCAAACAGCCTTGTTCAATTCCCTTAGAATGGCACTTGAGTCTAAGAAGCTTACTTCCAAAAGTTTGTCTTTCCCCCTTATCTTTATCTTGGGTCAGATGCACACCATGATATGACCAACCTTCTCACTGGCTCCCTACCAATTTTTCAACAAAGGTGTTTCACCTAACAAAATTTTTTCACCATTAACCTCTTCTTGGTGTGTGCTTCTCAGAGGACCTGGACTAACACATGAATAAAGTACTTTGTTTCCCGTGTTTAAATCCTACATTAAATCTCCCAGAGGAGAATGATATTTAGGACTGTTTTATAAAATTAACAAATAATTTATAAATTTTAAAGTATTTTTTTAAGATTTAAAAAATATTTTTAAATTCATAGTTGTTTTTCAGTTTGTGGGTATTCTTACCTCTGGTTTGTCTAAAGAAAGTAACATCTAAACTGAAATGAACCATTTCTTGAAATAAGTCAGGCCTTTAGAGATCTGCATGTTAAGGAATTTTGAGTCTGGGCAAGCACTGAACTAGATATCAGAAGAACTTTTAGTCTCCAGTCTTCCCACTTATGAGCTGTGTGCCCTGAGAAACGCATTTACGACCTTGTTGATTGTTGCAATTCATATGAAAACCATTAGCTTTAGAGCTCTGATCTACTAAACTTTCCAATTAATTCTAACAGTTTTTCAGTTTTGATTCTCTCGGATTTCCTTACGGTCCACTTGCACAGTCACCTCCAAACAATTTCTCTCTTTGCACCCAGTGATCTCTTAAAATGCAAATATGACCCTAAGGAGCCTCAACTCAAACTCCGCAATCACTTCTCATTGCCTCTGGGAAAAAAATCCCATTCATGGCCTTAAAGATCCTGTGTCATCTGACCTGCGCCATCTGCATCATGCTCTTTCTCTCTTTTATGCTCCAATCATACTAGCCTTTTTTCACAAGGCTTTCTCCCTACTTTTAACATTTACATATATTCTTTCCTCTTTATGGAACCTCTTTTCTCCGCTCTCGATCTAGTTATATCCTTCAGGTTTCAGATTAAATTTTATTTCCTTTGGTAGGCCTTTACTGAACCCCCAGCCCGGGGCACAAGTAACCTGAAGTGTTCCTTTCAGGACACTTATCGAAAGTATCCATCATCCCTCCCAACTACCTACCCTACCCTGCAGTTAGCTGCCAAAGCAGGAAACTTGTCTGGCCTAAGAGAGGGCCTGGGGAACTGCCTGTTGTTAGTTGCCATCCAATCCGTTCCAACTGATGGCGGCCTTATATACAACAGATTGAAACATTGCCTGGTCCTGTACCATCATCACAATTATTGGTATGTTTGAGCCCTTTGTTTCGGCTACTGTGTCAGTCCATCTCATGGACGGTTTCCCTCTTCTTCACTGACCGTTTACATTACCAAACATGTTGTCCTCTAGGAATTGATCTTTCCTGACAATGTGTCCAAAGCAAGCGATTCCAAGTCTCCTCATCCTAGCTTCTAAAGAACATTTTTTTTTTTTTCTAACCCTGATTTCTTTGGCAGTCCACAGTCTTCAACATGCAGTAAATACTGACTGAATGAATACATAAATGAATGGAAGAGAGCAAAATCCTACTGCGGATGATAAAATGCTATATGTATTTTAAAAATCAGAATGTTGGTACAGGGGGCCAAGATCGCGGACTAGGTAGATGCTACCTCAGATCCCTCTTGCAACAAAGACTCAGAAAAACGAGTAAATCGATCACATACATAACAATCTACGAACCCTGAACAACAAACACAGATTCAGAGACGGAGAACGAACAAATACGGGGAAGCTGCGACTGTTTCCGAAGCCTGGTGCCAGCGTCCCAGTCAGGTAACCTTGGCGCCGGGCTTAGGTCTGGGCCCAGGGGAGCTGAACACAAAATCTTCTAATGCGCAAACAAGGGGCACAGCCCTACCCCCCTGAACTGACCCCGGGAGGGGGCCCAGCTGGTCCGTGTGGGTGGCGTGGTGATGGGACTCGTGGGAGAAGTCCCCGTGAGGCAGTGACTGGTTTTGGAGCCGAGAGTGCAGCATCCCAGCGGGGGAACCATGGCGCTGGGCTTTTGACTGGGCGCTGTTAGGGCACAAGCACGGGGTGCAGCCCTACTCCCCTGAACTAACCCCGGGAGGGGGCCCAGCCGGTCCGTGGGGGCGGTGTGGCGAGGCGGCTGGCAGGACGAGAAGTCCCCGGGAGGCAGCGACCAATTTTGGAGCCGGGAGTGCAGCGTCCCAGCAGGGGAACCTTGACGCTGGGCTTTGGATTGGCAGCAGAGGATCTGACCGCGGCTTCAGCGGGCCAGACCCTCGGGGGCAATCTCCACACAGCCAGCACACATAGGCGACATGCCCCTCGGGAATCTCAGATAAAATAGTCATTCCAAGCAAGATAAGTAACTTTGGCTATATTCCGAGGTGCTACTCTCCTATTTCTCTGAACCCTCCCCCACCCTTCCCAGGCGGCTTCATTAACATTGGAATTTCCTGAGCCAGAGGGAGAACAGCTCCGGCTCCGCAGCGGCTTTGCTTTCCCTTTTTTTTTTGGTCTTTTCCTAACCCATTCTTCCGGCCTGAGAGAAGGAACTACAAAAAACCCAGGGACCAAAAATCATCCCTAATTGGACTAAAAACACAGAACCAGCTACAGCCAAGCATATATGATCCAAATCTCGTACTTTCATCCTTACAGGGAACAAGGTGGCAGTTATAATCCAAAGGCAGTTCTGATAGGGATCTGACTGCATTTTTTTTTTTTTTTAGCGGATTTTCTGGAAAAAAAAGTTTCCCAGCTCTGACATCTCTGCTTATTCAACAGAGCCCTAGCTGACCCACAACAGGGAACTGAGGGCTGAAGCTCCCCCCAGACCACCTAGCCTCTTGCCTTAGGGGTCTAAGGAGGGTGACATCTACCAATCAGTAGAGGTACTTGCATTGGGGGCCTAAGGTACAGCTGCAGTGCCCTCCCACCAAGGTGCTATAGGAATAGAGACACACCTACCTCACTGACACTTGGGGGAAGCCTGTCAGCATCCTGCCCCCCCGGAGGGTGAACCCCAGCTGCTAATAGAATCTGGTGCACACAACTATCACCACTACTTCTCGAGGTGGATAGGTGTTAGGGTGTAGCACACACTTGATGAACCAAAATCAGATTCTACTCAAGAATAGTGAATAGACTCAGGCATATATATCTGCAAACAGCCCAAACCAGCTGGTAACAGGTCATAAGTAAGTCAAGGGCTACAACAAACAAGACAGCACAATCTAGTAGCCGATCCACGTATATTGAAAGAAAACAAAACAAGATAAGACTCAGTGAGCAATTATGCAATAAACTACTACTATTTTTTTTTATATCTTAGTGATGGCTCGGAGACTGCAGTCGATATCAAACCACATAAAGAAGCAGACCATGACAGCTTCTACAATCCCCCAAACAAAAGAATCAAAATCTTTCCCAAATGAAGATACAATCCTGGAATTATCAGATACAGAATATAAAAAACTAATTTACAGAATGCTTCAAGACATCAGAAACGAAATAAGGCAAACTACATAAAAAGCCAAGGAACACACTGATAAAACAGTTGAAGAACTCAAAAAGATTATTCAAGAACATAGTGGAAAAATTAATAAGTTGCAAGAATCCATAGAGAGACAGCATGTAGAAATCCAAAAGATTAACAATGAAATTACAGAATTAGACAACGCAATAGGAAGTCAGAGGAGCACACTTGAGCGATTAGAATGCACAGTGGGAAATCTGGAGGACCAGGGAATTAACACCAATATAGCTGAAAAAAAAATCAGATAAAAGAATTAAAAAAAAATGAAAAAACCCTAAGAATCATGTGGGACTCTATCAAGAAGGAAAACTTGTGTGTGATTGGAGTCCCAGAACAGGGAGGGAGGACAGAAAACACAGAGAGAATAGCTGAAGATCTGCTGACAGAAAACTTCCCTGACATCATGAAAGACGAAAGGATATCTATCCAAGGTGCTCATCAAACACCATTTAAGATTGATCCAAAAAGAAAAACACCAAGATATATTACCATCAAACTTGCCAAAACCAAAGATAAAGAGAAAATTTTAAAAGCAGCCAGGGATAAAAGAAAGGTCTCCTTCAAGGGAGAATCAATAAGAATAAATTGAGACTACTCAGCAGAAACCATGCAGGCAAGAAGGCAATGGGATGACATATACAGAGCACTGAAGGAGAAAAACTGCCAGCCAAGGATCATATATCCAGAAAAACTCTCTCTGAAATATGAAGGCAAAATTAAGATATTTACAGATAAACACGAGCTTAGAGAATTTGCAAAAACCAAACCAAAGCTACAAGAAATACTAAAGGATATTGTTTGGTCAGAAAACCAATAATATCAGATACCAGCACAACACAAGGTCACAAAACAGAACATCCTGATATGAACTCAAATAGGGAAATCACAAAAACAAATTAAGATTAATTAAAAAAAAATGCTCATAACAGGGAATCATTGAAGTGAATATGTAAAAGATCACAATAATCAAAAAGAGGGACTAAATACAGGTGGCATAGAACTGCCATATGGAGAGTGATACAAGGCGATATAGAACAATACAAGTTAGGTTTTTACTTAGAAAAATAGGGGTAAATATTAAGGTAACCACAAAGAGGTATAACAACTCCAGAACTCAAGATAAAAGCCAAGAAAAACGTAACAACTCAACAAACATAGAGTCAAACACTACTAAAACGAGGATCTCACAATTTACTAAGAAAAACGTCTCAGCACAAAAAAGTAAGTGGAAAAATTGTCAACAACACACATAAAAAGGCATCAAAATGACAACACTAAACACTTATTTATCTATAATTACGCTGAATGTAAATGGACTAAATGCACCAATAAAGAGACAGAGAGTCTCGGATTGGATAAAGAAACAGGATCCGTCTATATGCTGCCTACGAGAGACACACCTTAGACTTAGAGACACAAACAAACTAAAACTCAAAGGATGGAAAAAAAATATATCAAGCAAACAATAAGCAAAAAAGAAGAGGAGTAGCAATATTAATTTCTGACAAAATAGACTTTAGACTTAAATCCACCACAAAGGATGAAGAAGGACACTACATAATGATAAAAGGGGCAATTGATCAGGAAGACATAACCATATTAAATATTTATGCACCCAATGACAGGGCTGCAAGATACATAAATCAAATTTTAACAGAACTGAAAAGTGAGATAGACACCTCCACAATTATAGTGGGAGACTTCAACACACCACTTTCGGAGAAGGACAGGACATCCAGTAAGAAGCTCAATAGAGACACGGAAGACCTAATTACAACAATCAACCAACTTGACCTCATTGACTTATACAGAACTCTCCACCCAACTGCTGCAAAATATACTTTTTTTTCTAGCGCACATGGAACATTCTCTAGAATAGACCACATATTAGGTCATAAAACAAACCTTTGCAGAATCCAAAACATCGAAATATTACAAAGCATCTTCTCAGACCACAAGGCAATAAAACTAGAAATCAATAACAGAAAAACTAGGGAAAAGAAATCAAATACTTGGAAAATGAACAATACCCTCCTGAAAAAAGACTGGGTTATAGAATACATCAAGGAGGGAATAAGGAAAGTCATAAAATGCAACGAGAATGAAAATACTTCCTATCAAAACCTCTGGGACACAGAAAAAGCAGTGCTCAGAGGCCAATTTATATCGATAAATGCACACATACAAAAAGAAGAAAGAGCCAAAATCAGAAAACTCTCCCTACAACTTGAACAAATAGAAAGTGAGCAACAAAAGAATCCATCAGGCACCAGAAGAAAACAAATAATAAAAATTAGAGCTGAACTAAATGAATTAGAGAACAGAAAAACAATTGAAAGAATTAACAAAGCCAAAAGCTGGTTCTTTGAAAAAATTAACAAAATTGATAAACCATTGGCTAGACTGACTAAAGAAATACAGGAAAGGAAACAAATAACCCAACTAAGAAACGAGAAGGGCCACATCACAATAGACCCAACTGAAATTAAAAGAATCGTATCAGATTATTACAAAAAATTGTACTCTAACAAATTTGCAAACCTAGAAGAAATGGATGAATTCCTCGAAAAACACTACCTACCTAAACTAACACATTCAGAAGTAGAACAACTAAAGAGACCCATAACAAAAAAAGAGATTGAAACGGTAATTAAAAAACTCCCAACAGAAAAAAAGCCCTGGCCCGGACGGCTTCACTGCAGAGTTCTACCAAACTTTCAGGAAGAGTTAACACCACTACTACTAAAGGTATTTCAAAGCATAGAAAATGACGGAATACTACCCAACTCATTTTATGAAGCCACCATCTCCCTGATACCAAAACCAGGTAAAGACATTACAAAAAAAAGAAAATTACAGACCTATATCCCTCATGAACATAGATGCAAAAATCCTCAACAAAATTCTACCCAATAGAATTCAACAACATATCAAAAAAGTAATTCACCCCAACCAAGTGGGATTTATACCAGGTATGCAAGGCTGGTTTAATATTAGAAAAACCTTTAATGTAATCCACCACATAAATAAAACAAAAGACAAAAACCACATGATCTTATCAATTGATGCAGAAAAGGCATTTGACAAAGTCCAACACCCATTTATGATAAAAACTCACCAAAATAGGAATTGAAGGAAAATTCCTCAACATAATAAAGGGCATCTATGCAAAGCCAACAGCCAACATAACTCTAAATGGAGAGAGCCTGAAAGCACTCCCCTTGAGAACGGGAACCAGACAAGGATGACCTTTATCACCACTCTTATTCAACATTGTGCTAGAAGTCCTAGCCAGAGCAATTAGGCTAGACAAAGAAATAAAGGGCATCCGGATTGGCAAGGAGGAAGTAAAATTATCTCTATTTGCAGATGACATGATCTTATACACGGAAAGCCCTAAGGAATCCTCCAGAAAACTACTGAAACTAATAGAAGACTTTGGCAGAGTCTCAGGTTATAAGATAAACATACAAAAATCACTTGGATTCCTCTACATCAACAAAAAGAACATCGAAGAGGAAATAACCAAATCAATACCATTCACAGTAGCCCCCAAGAAGATAAAATACTTAGGAAAAAATCTTACCAAGGATGTAAAAGACCTATACAAAGAAAACTACAAAGCTCTACTACAAGAAATTAAAAAGGACGTACTTAAGTGGAAAAACATACCTTGCTCATGGATAGGAAGACTTAACATAGTAAAAATGTCTATTCGACCAAAAGCCATCTATACATACAATGCACTTCCGATCCAAATTCCAATGTCATATTTTAAGGGGATAGAGAAACAAATCACCAACTTCATATGGAAGGGAAAGAAGCCCCGGATAAGCAAAGCATTACTGAAAAAGAAGAAGAAAGTGGGAGGCCTCACTCTACCTGATTTCAGAACCTATTATACAGCCACAGTAGTCAAAACAGCCTAGTATTGGTACAACAATAGGCACGTAAACCAGTGGAACAGAATTGAGAACCCAGATATAAATCCATCCACATATGAGCAGCTGATATTTGGCAAAGGCCCAGTGTCAGTTAATTGGGGAAAAGATAATCTTTTTAACAAATGGTGCTGGCATAACTGGATATCCATTTGCAAAAAAATGAAACAGGACCCACACCATGCACAAAAACTAACTCCAAGTGGATCAAAGACCTAAACATAAAGACTAAAATGATAAAGATCATGGAAGAAAAAATAAGGACAACGTTAGGAGCCCTAATACAAGGCATAAACAGAATACAAAACATTACCAAAAATGATGAAGAGAAACCAGATAACTGGGAGCTCCTAAAAATCAAACACCTATGCTCATCTAAAGACTTCACCAAAAGAGTAAAAAGGCCACCTACAGACTGGGAAAGAATTTTCAGCTATGACATCTCCGACCAGCGCCTGATCTCTAAAATCTATATGATTCTGTCAAAACTCAACCACAAAAAGACAAACAACCCAATCAAAAAGTGGGCAAAGGGTATGAACACACACTTCACTAAAGAAGATATTCAGGCAGCTAACAGATTCATGAGAAAATGCTCTCGATCATTAGCCACTAGAGAAATGCAAATTAAAACCACGATGAGATTCCATCTCACTCCAACAAAAAAAGGCTGGCATTAATCCAAAAAACACAAAATAATAAATGTTGGAGAGACTGAGGAGAGATTGGAACTCTTATACACTGCTGGTGGGAATGTAAAATGGTACAACCACTTTGGAAATCTATCTGGCGTTATCTTAAACAGTTAGAAATAGAACTACCATACAACCCGGAAATCCCACTCCTCGGAATATACCCTAAAGAAATAAGAGTCTTCACACAAACAGATATATACACACCCATGTTTATTGCAGCTCTGTTTCAATAGTAAAAAGCTGGAAGCAATCAAGGTGTCCATCAAAGGATGAATGGGTAAATAAATTGTGGTATATTCACACAATGGAATACTACACATCGATAAAGAACAGTGACGAATCTCTGAAACATTTCATAACATGGAGGAACCTGGAAGGCATTATGCTGAGCGAAATTAGTCAGAGGCAAAAGGACAAATATTGTATAAGACCACTATTATAAGATCTTGAGAAATAGTATAAACTGAGAAGAACACATACTTTTGTGGTTACGAGGGGGGGAGGGAGGGAGGGAGGGAGAGGGTTTTTTACTGATTAATTAGTAGAGAAGAACTGCTTTAGGTGAAGGAAAGGACAACACTGAATACACGGAAGGTCAGCTCAATTGGACTGGACCAAAAGCAGAGAAGTTTCCGGGATAAAATGAATGCTTCAAAGGTCAGCGGAGCAAGGGCAGGGGTTTGGGGACCATGGTTTAAGGGGACTTCTAAGTCAATTGGCAAAATAATTCTATTATGAAATCATTCTGCATCCCACTTTGAAATGTGGCGTCTGGGGTCTTAAATGCTAACAAGCGGCCATCTAAGATGCATCAATTGGTCTCAACCCACCTGGAGCAAAGGAAAATGAAGAACACCAAGGCCACACGACAACTAAGAGCCCAAGAGACAGAAAGGGCCACATGAACCAGAGACCTACATCATCCTGAGACCAGAAGAACTAGTTGGTGCCCGGCCACAATCGATGACTGCCCTGACAGGGAGCACAACAGAGAACTTCTGAGGGAGCAGGAGATCAGTGGGATGCAGACCCCAAATTCTCATAAAAAGACCATACTTAATGGTCTGACTGAGACTAGAGGAATCCCGGCGGTTATGGTCCCCAAACCTTCTGTTGGCACAGGACAGGAACCATCCCCGAAGACAACTCATCAGACATGAAAGGGACTGGACAGTGGGTAGGAGAGAGATGCTGATGAAGAGTGAGCTAATTATATCAGGTGGACACTTGAGACTGTGTTGGCATTTCCTGTCTGGAGAGGGGATGGGAGGATAGAGAGAGTTGGAAGCTGGCAAAAGTGTCACGAAAGGAGAGACTGGAAGGGCTGACTCATTAGGGTGAGAACAAGTGGGAGTATGGAGTAAGATGTATATAAACTTATATGTGACAGTCTGACTTGATTTGTAAACGTTCCCTTGAAGCTCAATAAAAGTTAATAAAAAAAAAAATATCAGAATGTCAGAAAAAAAGTACCCTTCTGTGTTTATCACAGTTCATTTCTTAAAGGAAAGACCTGTATAATGGACATGTCTAGTTCTATTTTCCTCAGCACTAACCAAATATGAAAGTTGGTGAGAAATTAATTTTCCGAATATTCCAACTGACAAGGACATCTCCTGTTATTAATTCTGTACCATCCATTCGACCCTTAGTTAAGTACACATCTTGCACATCTCTGGTCTTACTCCCCACTTGCATTATTAAAGCTTTGTTATGTAGCCTCTCAAAAGTCCACACCAGGCCTCCTTAACTGGACCGTAAACTCCAGGAGAGAGAGACTTGTGTATTATCCCCTGGTCTCCACACTGCAGTCAGGATGGTGGCATCCTTTGTCAAATATTTAATCGCTCACCTACAAAACAAGGAAAAGATAAATTTATTTGATTTTTCTGAGGCTATGCTCTTTTAAAATTAAGTTATATAACCACCCTTTCTTTTTGAAATTATGATTATAGTCATTGGAGGGGCAAGTTATGCTTTTAATTAGCAAAAATAAAAATCAGCAAACTTACGTCTGTCTCCACTTTTTATTTTATTTTATACATTTTCATGAAATCTCAAAGCCTTGGAGTCACTGCCTTAGCTCAGCTATATATATATATGTACACACACATATATATTTCAAAAAATATTTTTTGATGAATAAATGAGAGAATTATGCATTTGGGCTGTTCACCAACAGGTTATTAGTTGCATGATTGAAGTGGAGGTGTTTTTCCAACAGAAAGCTGGCAGCTGCAATGTGCTTTTGATGGTCCTGAATGTACGTATGCATGAAAACAGGCAGAACACACCCAGATTTTGACTTTGTGACTTCCAATCTCCGTTTCCCTTTTGTCCCTCTTCTTTTTCACGACACTTTCCTTCCAACTGAGTGCACAGTTTCTCAAGAACCTCTACACAGGCAGCCCTTTGACAGAGGGCACACTTCTTTAAAATGTTCTTCCTTCCAGAATCTGAACCATCAATGGGCTATTCTTATCTGGGTTTAAGAAAAAATAAATGTGGCTAAGGAAATTCATAGTCAAATGTAAATAAAGAGGAAAACTCACCCTAAGGATATTTGTTTTCTAAAAGAGAAGCTTACAAATTTAACGAATTTTTTTAATTGGATTGTAGGAGCAGAGAGGTCTTCCCCACATTCCCTCTTCTCTCCACTCCACCATCCTTCTAGTCAGATGAAGGCCAGAAAAGCAGAAATAACTTGACACACAGTTCCTGAAAGCTATTTTTATTTGTCTATATTTTGTTTTGTTTCTGCCAGATGGAAAGAGAACATAACATCATGTGAGCCAATATACAAGGTGTGATGGTGCATTTGATAATGAAATTTGGCAACTCTTAAATAAGTAGAATGAGAATTATTTGTACCACTTCCGGTGTAGATTAATAGATGAGGAACAAGTTATTTAATGCACCTTTCCCCCCAGGAACTGTATGAATTATGCCAACCATGATGTTAAACAAACAGTTCAAATCCTAACTCTTCAATTTACTGGTTTGACCAAAGAAAAGTTGCTTGAATTCATGAAGCACCAGTTTCATTGCTATATGTTCAACAATAAACTTACTGATTGCTGATTTTCTGGGCGCTGTTTTAGGCCCTTAGAGTGTATCAGTAAAAGAAACAACAATCCCTGCCCTCGTAGAGCTTACCTTACAGTGGGGGTGGGAGGAAAAATAAGAAACAGATGTAATAAATTATCGAATTTGTATTATATTAGATGGTGGAAAACAATGGAACCAGTGAATGAATGGCAAAGTTGCAATTTTAAATAGATCTCATGGTGGCGCAGTGGTTAAAGAGGTTGACTGCTAACCAAAAGGTCAAAAGGTCAGCAGTTCAAATCCATCAGCTGTTTCTTGGAAATCCTATGGGGCAGTTCTACTCTGTCTTATAGGGTGGCTATGAGATGGAATCGACTTTACGGCAACGGGTTTGGATTTTTTTTTTTGGTCATGGAGAATGGGACATTTGAGTAAATACTGAGGGACACGAAGGAGTTAGCCACGCAGATATCTGGAAGAAGAACATTTCAGGTAGAGGAAGTGGTCAGCATGAATGCCCTGAGGCAGACATGTGACGGCAGTGGAGTGAGAGATAAAATCAGGAAGGTAAGGAGGGGCAAGGTCAGATACGGCCTAGTAAGCCATTGTAGGGACTACAGCTTTACTCCCAGTGGAAACGGGATCGGGATCGTAAAAAAAGAATTTTGAACACAGGTGTAACATTATCTGACATACATTAACAGGATCGTCTCAGTTCCTGTTTTTAGAATAGCCTGAAAGAGATCAGAGCCAGAAGCAGAGAGGTCAGCTACAAGGCATTGTAGTAAATACGGCAGGACGTGATGGTGGTCCAGACCCAGGTGGTAGCAGTGGAGGTCATGAGAGGTGGCTGGATCCTTTATATATTCATAAGGCCGAGCCAGTGGGCTTTCCCGATAGTGTTACATGCAAGAAAAAGAAGATTCGAGGATGACTACGAGCTGTTGAAAAGACGGTGTTGCTATCCACTGAGATGATGAAGACTACAGATAATACAGGTTCCAGAGAGATGAACAGTTTTGGATTTGATGAGTTTATGATATAAACTGGATCCCTAAGTGGAGATGTCAAGTAGACTGTTAAATTTGGAAGTTGGAAGAGAGGTATGGCCTGGCTATGTAAATTTTGGAGCTCTTGGGATATAAAACCAAAAAAAAAAAAAGCCCCAAACCCATTGCCGCCCAGTCGATTCCAACTCAACAGCAACCTTATACAACAGAGAACTGTCCCCACGGGGTTTCCAAGGCTGTAAATCTTTACAGAAACAGACCACCACATCTTTCTCCCATGGAGCGGCTGGTGCTTCAAGCCTCCAACCTTTCCATTAGCAGCTGAGTGCTTAACCACTGTGCCACCAGGGCAGAGAGATGTATTCAAAGCCATGAGCCTGGACAGGATCAACAAGGGGATTAGTAAAGACTAAGAAGAGAAGAGGACCAAGAACTGAGTGGGGAGCACCTAAATATTAACAGGCCTGGGATAAGAGGAGGAACTAGCAAAGGAGAGGAGAGCCCAGTGAGATAGGAGAAAGCTACAAGAGTGTAGTGTCCTGGAAGCCACAGTAAGAAATATGCCAAAGAAGGGGAAATGATCAATGGTCAAATGCTGACAGGCCAAGTAAGAAGAAAATCAACCACTGATTTCCAAAGGAGTTTGCTAGTGACCTCAACAAAAGCATTGATGGGGGTTGATTACAGCAGGTACAATAGAGAATGGGAGGACATGAATTAGAAACTGCAAGTCTAGACAACACTTTCTAGCAGTTTTGCTGCACAGGAATGGTGTGGTAGCTGGTGGAAGAAAGGAAGAGCTTTTTTTTTTTTTTAACGCAAGTTACCTTGAAGGTCTATTGCGGAGTGATGTAGTAGATGTAGATAGTGATCCAGGAGAATGCATATTAGATCTAAATTGTGCAGTTTAGAAGGCTTCGTATACAGAGTAGAAATTAAAGACATGCTAACTTGCTGGAGGATAGTATCTATCTAGATTGCATTGGTTAGTACCACTTTGGTTGCAAATAAAAGAATGCTTCTGGAGCCAACTGAGCAAAAAAAGCAGTTGGTTGTAAGAAATATACGAATGTCTTGCAGAATCTGAAGGCACAGATGTGCTTGTCCCCCAGAACAGATTGGAAGTATGTATTAGAAAGCTTCATTGTTGTTTCTTCATCCCACATCTCTGCTCCTCTCTGCATCTGCTCTATCCATTTCCGTTTGTTCCATCAGCCGGTTTCCTCTGCATCTCCTGGTTAAGTGAGGGAGCACACCTTCTGAGACACACCTTAGTAGTTTATCTCTTGTTGGCCCACCCCAAAGCCAAACCTCCTGATTGACCCAACTGATGTCAAGTGCCCACCTCAGAACCAAGCAACTAAAGACGTGAGAGTTGTCTCATATTCTAAGATCATGGCTGTCATGGATAGAATGAGCAATTCTCAGATCATGTAGGGACTGAGCCTGGTATCGACAATACAACGTGTGAGCACTACACAACTGGAGAAATCTGTATACAGCAAAAGGAGGAGAAACAATGATGCAGATAGCCAAAACAACCAATAACTTACATATTAGCCCACCCACTGCCATCAAGTCGATTCCGACTCATAGCAACCATACAGGACAGAGTAGAACTGCCCCATAGATTTTCCAAGGAGCAGCTGTTGGATTTGAACTGCTGACCTCTTGGTTAGCAGCAGTAGCACTTAACCACTATGCACCAGGGTTTCCTAACTTACGTATTACATGTGTATATATAATTCAGAAAAATGTGTGAATATATATGCATATGTACTACATATATACATGTACACAAACATGCAGATATATTTGGCATGGGGTTGTATATAATTTTACTGCAGCATTTATCTTCCTAATTGTGATTTATATTAAAATTGATTTTTGTTCAATTAACAGTGAGATTAGACCTGGTAGAAACGGCTGGATTGGCGAAGGAGTCTCAGTAGTTACCTACACAATTTTCCCATTGAGGCTGCTGAAGGTACTAAGAACTGAAGTGACACACTCAAGACCTTTTAGCTGCTTGACAGAAAAACCAGAACTTTTTCACCTACTTTAATCCTGCCAGGTGTGTAAATACAGCCTGGTACTAAACTTTGCTAGAAAACACATAAACTTCACACAGGTAAGTAAGATGTATCTTTAAGGAGATTTCTTGATCTTTAAAGCTGAACTGATGGAAATCATAATAGCTGTGTGGGCTAAAATTGAAAAAATATATATGCCTTACAGTTACTGTGCGTGGGAAACAACTATTTGATTTGTAGCTGTAGCAGCATTTTTGTAAATGTGAGATGATCAACCTTGAATCAAAGACACATTACAAAAGAGGGGAAAAGCTGGGATTGTGCCCTGTGAGAGCAGAGAGAAGACAGGGTCCACAAGAGCAGTGGAGACAGTACATTACCCATGCCCAAGCTCCTTCAGCTCCAGCATTCCTCTACGTGGTAGTTCACCCCCTTCAGACAGTGTTAAAAGTCACAGGACAAATATTCTCTTTTTTGAACATGTCACAGAAAAGCATTTTACCAGCCTAGTAAGCAGAGCCATCTTTTCTTATAGCTTGTGTCCTGTTTTATTAGATTTAGGATACTATTGTTCTGCCTTTTTTAAACTTTTTTTTGTATTATTAAAAAATATTTCAGGTGTACGATTCAGTGATATCAATTACATTAATCACGTTGTACAACCATCACCCATAATTGTTGCCAAATTTCTAATCGCCACAAACAAAAACTCACTGCTTCCCAGATAATGGCTCCCTTTTCGCCCCTCCCTGCCGCCCTGACAACCACTAAGAAATGTACGTCTCTGTACATTTGTCTATCCTTGTTATTTCATGTAAGTGAGATCACACAATATTTGCCCTTTTGTGGTTGACTCATTTCACTCAGCATGTTTTCAAGGTTCCTGCAAGTTGTAGCATGGCTCAGGACTTCATTTGTCTTTATGGTTGAGTTATTTAGGAGATTGAAAGTGTCCTTTTGAAAGCTAATGCCACAGGTAAAATGTTAAACCATACACATTTTAGTATAAACAATCAGACTGAGATCCCTAAGAATCATGAGGGAAAGTTCACAGGATTTCATACAAATTTGTCCTCGCACATGACTGACACGACACTTACTTTGTGTACCTCAGCTTTCTCTCTTCAAAAAAAAAAAAAAAAGGTAGCAGTAGCTACTTGATAGGATTGTTTCCAAAATCAAGTGAGATAATTTGTATAAACTGTCTAGCATCTCACAGCTACTAAAACAAAACAAAACAAAACAAAAAAATTTCTTCCCTGTCTCCATCCTCCATCTCACCATATTATCTCCCGCACTCGCTCTTGCCCCAATCTTTCCTGATTTTTGGAAGGAAGAATGGAGAGGTGTGTGATACACAAGGTACTCAGAATCTCAGTTTGCACACATTTCCTTGTCTTATACTCTTTATATAACAGGTGATGATTATTATTAATGCATGATCCTATACAAAAGTAAAGAATCTCCATTCAGAATTCCCAAACTTTGCCCATTCTACACATTGCTTTCTGAAGTGTATCCAAAGCCAATTGCTTCTTTTGACTAGTTCAGATAGGAAGAAATCTGAACCGGCCACTCCTATCCAAAACCAGGCACAGCTGACAATCTTACGTTGGTTACAAGATAGTCTTGTTGCTTTATGTCCAGTTCATGTTTAATAGAGGGTCTGTGCTCTTCCTCAACATTCAATCATTAAGTTTTATTTGATATACTGCTATATGACCATGCTAGTTACAAAGGAAAGGGACATTGGTGGTTCAGCGGTAGAATTCCCAGCTTCCATGTGGGAAAACTGGGTTGGAAACTTGGCCAATTCACCCCATGTACAGCCACTACCTGTCTATCAGTGCAGGCTGGCATGTTGTTATGATGCTAAACAGTTTTTAGTGAAGCTTCCAGACTAAGAGGACTGGGGAAAAGAGCCTGATGCTCCATTTCCAAAAATGAAAACCCTATGGATCACAACACTCCAATATGTAAGCAATCATGGAGATGACACAGGACCAGGCAGCATTTCATTCTGTTGTGTACGGGCTCACCATGAGTTGGGACCAACTCGACAGCAGCTAACAAGTTACTAAGGAATATATATATATATATACACATGTGTGTACATAAACATGTATACAGACACAGAAACATACATATATACAAATATATATTCATATGAATAAGAGGTCCTTTAATTCAAGTGATTTACAGTCTAGTTGGAATATTCTAAAGACTGATAGGAAAACCTTGTACATAAGTAAAATTACAACTGAACTATCAGTAGCATAAAATTTTATGCAATGATTGCATTTCTACCAATAATTGAGGCAAATGAAGACATTGATGATCAGAGTAAGGGAATCTGCACATTCTCATGAAATTTATAATTTCTTATAACACAATATGATTTACATTACTATCATGTCAATGCGGTGTTTTCGTCAGTTTCATCTTAATATATTTGGCATCTTAGACCTAGTTTAAATTCTTATATAATGCCAATAAAAGTTGCTTGCTTATACCAAGCAAATAAAATGTGTTATAATTAGACCACATGTGCTCATTCAGGAGTCTGAGCCTTTAAAAATGGGCAATTCACAATATTTTAAGAACGTATAAAATTATTTTATCAAATGAAATTATTTCACACACAAATGTTGACAGCACCTTTATTCATAAAGCTCCCAGCTGGAAACACTCCAGATGTTGGTCCACAGGAGAAGGTGGTAGAAACTGTGTAAACAAATTGTGGTATATTCACACAATGCCATGCTATTCCACAAGAGTGGTATATGCAACAACAGAGAAGAATCTCAAAAGCACTGTGTTAAGTGAAAGAAGCTAGATTGAAAAAGGACATACTGAACCTGTACACCAATGTTCACTGCAGCACTGTTTACAAGAGCCAAATGGTGGACGCAACGAAAACGTCCATCAACAGATAAATGGGTAACAAGATGTGGTGCGTACATACCATGGAATACTACTCAGCCAGAAAGAGAAGTGAAGTCTTGATACACACCATAACGTGGATGAACCTTGAAAACAGGCTGCTGGGTGAAATAAATCAGTCACAAAAGAGTAATATTGCCTGATCTCACTTACATGAAATAGGCAAACGTATAGAAACCTACATTTATTGTTTTTTTTTTTTTTTTTTACCAGGGTGAAAGGGTGAGGAATTGGGAATCTTTGCTTAGGGGGTACTGAGTTTTGGTAGATGGTAGTGGAATAATTTGGAAATGGATCTGATGGATGAACAACATGATGAATTGTACAAGTAAAAAAAAAGTTGGTTTTGTAATTTGCATTTTACCACAATAAAAAAAATTTTTTAAAGAAATGATTTCAATGAATTTCAGCTGTTTGGATTTCTAGAGCCAAAAGTTATATTGTAAAGAAGTCAACAGAAACAGGCCTGAGAGGTCCCAGACATTAGAATTAAAAGACAAAGACTTTAAGTGCCATTGTAAATATGTCCCAAGACTTAAAGGAAAAGATGGTCATAATGAGTGAAAAGATAGGGAATCGCAGCATAGACATGAAAATGATGGGAAAAAAATAACTAAATTGAAAAATGTAGAACTGAAAGACACAGTATCTAATTTAGAAAAACAAAAGCATCAAAAAGACTCAGCAGCAATAGGAATACAGCAAAAGAAAGTAAATGTGAAGACAGATCAATTGATATCTAAAGAAAAAATATTTTTAAAAACACAACAGAACAGAGCATCAGTTCCCTGTGGGAAATATGCAGAATTGTAACATACATGTATTTGGAGTGCTAAAGGCAAAGGGAAGATAGATGGGAAAGAAAAAAAAAACTTTAAAAAATGGCTGAAGAATTTCCAAATTTGGTGAACAACATCAACTTATAGATTCGAGAAGTTTAGCAAACTTCCAGCAGAATAATACACAGAACCACACAGGCTGAAAACTAAAGCTATAAAGAACATAAGCTTCAACTTTAAGAAACTAGAAAAAGAAGACTAAATTAAAGTTAAAATATGTAGAAATATGGAAGCAAAGATAAGAGCAGATGTCAATAAATAAGAAACTAATAAAAGTAAAATTAACAAAGAAAAAAGTTGATTCTTTATAAAGATTAATAAAATTGATAAGCACAAACTACCAATATCTAGAATGAGATACTATACATATTTAAAGAATAATGAAAAATTAAGAATAATTTTATGATAATAAGTTTGACAGCTTAGATACAGTGGACAAATTCCTTAAAAAAAAAAAAAAAAAAACCAAAACTGACACAAGAAAAAACAGAAAATTCAAATTAAAGACATTGAATTCATCCTCAAAAAACTTCTCACAAAGAAAACTCAAGGCCTAAATGGTTTCATTGGTGAATTTTATCAAGAATTTGGAAAGAATCAATGCCAATTCTACAGAAATTCTTTCAAAAAGCAGAGGAGGAAGGAACATGTCTTATCTCATTTTATGAGGCCAGCATAACCCTGATACCAAAAACCTGACAAAGACACTACAAGAAAATAAAATTACAAATATTCCTCATGAACATAAATGCAAAAAATATTAAACTGATGATACATGCAAAATCATGAGTAAAGCTCAAAAACACTATGTTGAGTGAAAGCAACCAGACAAAAATGTATAAATACTGTCTAAATCCATTTATAAAAAGTTTAAGAAAAAGCAAAACAAATCTAAAGTGGAAGAAATTAGATCAGTGGTTTCTTACGGGGCGAGGGGAAGAGGTGGAGATTGGCTGGAAAGGAGCACGAGAGAACTTTCTGGGGTGCTGGATATGTTGAGTGTGATGATTACTACACAGGATATATATAAACAAACAAATGCAAAAACCCACTGCCATCAATTCCAACTCATAGTGACCCTATAGGACAGAGTAGGGCTGCCCCACAGAGTTTCCAAAGCTGTAAATCATTGTCAAGCAGATGGGCACATCTTTCTCCTGCAGTGGGTGGTGGGTTCAAACCACTGACCTCTTTGGTTAGCAGGCGGGCCCTTTAACCACTGGGCACCAGGGCTCCTCAATCAGAACTGAGGACAGAGGACAGAGCAGAACTGCCCCCAAAGGGTTTCCCAGGCTGTACTCTTTACAGAAGCAGACTGCCACATCTTTCTTCCCAGAAGTGGCTGGTGGGTTCAAACCACAGACTTTTTGGTTAGCAGCCAAGAGCTTTAACCACCGCACTACAGGGCTCCTTATATAACACATACAAATATATATAAAATATATATTTAACTCATCAAGCTGTACACAAGATCTGTGCATTCCACTTTATATGAATTTGACCTCCGTTAAAAAAAAAAAAAGGTATTTAGAAGGCAAAATAGTTAGGGCTTGGCGGCCAATTAGACATGGTGTGTGTGTAGAGAAATGTAGTTATGATGGAGATATTGAGGAGGAAAAATGAAGTTTGAGGAAACTCTTTCCCTGCCTTAAAACTGCTTAAATTTCTCTGCCTGGCACTGTGTAGACAGTGAAAGGGACAAAGAACCACATAAGATAATGGTCCTAAAAGAGTTTAAACCAGTAAAGGAGACAGAAACACAGGTAGTTCTGATGCAGGCAGCTGTAACCATCCACCCTATAACTGAACTGTAACATTCCACAAAAGTGGGAAAAGTTGTAGATACCCCGTGCTGCAAGCATATTAGTCCCACAGGAAGTGGGAAAAGCTGTAGATACCCCGTGCTGCAAGCATATTAGTCCCACAGGAAGTGGGAAAAGCTGTAGATACCCCGTGCTGCAAGCATATTAGTCCCACAGGAAGTGGGAAAAGTGGTGGATACCCGGTGCTGCAAGCATATTAGTCCCACAGGAAGTGGGAAAAGTTGTGGATACCCCGTGCTGCAAGCATATTAGTCCCACAGGAAGTGGGAAAAGTTGTGGATACCCGGTGCTGCAAGCATATTAGTCCCACAGGAAGTGGGAAAAGTTGTAGATACCCCGTGCTGCAAGCATATTAGTCCCACAGGAAGTGGGAAAAGTTGTGGATACCCGGTGCTGCAAGCATATTAGTCCCACAGGAAGTGGGAAAAGTTGTGGATACCCGGTGCTGCAAGCATATTAGTCCAGAATCAGGCCAACCCTGGATTTCTCCGGCTTTTAAGCGGAAAGTTTTTTTTTGTTTTTGTTTTGTTTTGGCATAGAAGAATGTGCACATGGAAAAATAATTATGGCAAAAGTAGGGAACACTAAAGGAACAAAGGGAAGAAAATAGCATGGGAAGCGTTGCTTTGTAATTCTGCTGCATATTGACTGATAGAACCGGCATTTTTCAAGCTCTGTCAGAACCCCATAATAAAGCCGTCACTGCAGAGGATATTGATGAATACTCTAAAACATGCAAATAGCAGGAAAGATCATTTTTCACAGAGTTTTGGTTAATGACAATGACTTGGGTCCCGGGGAAGGGGAGGCAAAGAAAGAGGTCAGCCCTGGAATTTGCTGAGAGGAAAACCACATCACCCTACGGAGCTTTGGAAGTCACCACGACCTATATGAGTTCTCATCCAGCTTCCCACTTAGTGTGGAGTGGGAATCCACACGCTGCCCCTCCAGCTAAGTGGAGAACGCACAGACTCTAGCTTCAATCAAATTAACGATTTTATTCCATAAAAAGGTATTGACGAACTAAATTTGCATTCCCTAAGCATGTTTCCATTCTTGATGATGTGTGTAGTTCACTAGGAAGAAAGCATGTATTTCAAAGATGGCGTATCTAGTACCCCATCAATATTGATAGACATATGACAGAGTAATATCATTAATGTAATATATTAATTATATATACATATTGTATAATATATACTATATAATTTTTAAGACTGTAAATTGTTAGCGAACTTATCCTGATATCCTAAAAAAGTATTGCTTTTATATCAAAATTATTTTAGAGTAGTAGAACCAGAGGTGTATATAGAATAGTAGAACCAATTATATATACACACATGTATACACACACACGTACCACATACGCTTATATTACCTATTTATCTATCTATACCTATCTGTATCTATATCTGTATCTGTATATCTATATATTGCATTTCTCTATCATTATAAATAACGCTCGTTAAACTTTTGTCTCTATCTTTCTAAGTTCGTGTTGACTTAATTTGGAATTTTCAATATGGATTTAGGAATTAATTTTATAACTTACTTATCCTTCAGGAGTTATTTTGACATCTGCATTGTTTCACGACCATGCTGACAACTAATGTGAATGAAGTCCCCTGGAGGTATTGGCACTGGCTTAATTTCACATTTTATGACTCCATTGTTCAGCACTGTTTTTTAAACACTAAGTCTTCCCTTCTCCCAAGTTCCTTATTATGATTTGTTTCTCAGTTTTCTACAGTTTTCTTTTGGGAAATCTTTTTTCCAGAAAAGTTGAGGGACCAGATATGTTTATTTATTCCTTTAATGTCTGGGAATTTTTCTTTTATTTTTGTATATAAACGAAAAATTTCAGGATATAGAATTCTTGGGTCCCAGTCTTTCTACCAAAATTCTGAGAAGTATGTTCCAAAGGTTTCTGGTTAATTTAGAGCAAGAATTCTGGTACCAAGGTGATTTTTTTCTTTTGCATGAAACCAGCTTTAATTCTATATGTATAGATATGTTTTTCCTTATTCTTTAAACATTTCTTCAGCAAATTCAAATATAAATCCTTTTCACTAGTTTTAATTCTCAGCGAGCCCTTTCAATAGGATTGATCTATTTATTAAACAAATATTTACTGAGCACCTTTTATGTGCCAGTCACTGTACTAGACTCTACATACACAGTGGTGAACACAAAGACAAAAATCCCTGCCCTCATTGAACTCGTGGTCCAGTGGAAGAGAAATTAAAAAAAAAAAAAAAAAGCATTTGTTTGAACTACACAAAATTGCCATTTTTTGGTGGGTCAAGAAATTATTTAATACCAGCTACTTCTTCTCTAACAATCTACTAAATTTATAGTAGATAAGATGCTGATAAGTGCTGTGTAGAAAAATGATAGCTGGATAAGGAGAATAGAGAGTACTCAGGAGACTGGTTAGTCATACCCGTTGCTGTCTAGTCGATTCCAACTCATAGCAACCCTATACGACAGAGTAGAACTGCTCCATAGGGTTTTCAAAGAGTAGCTGGTAGGTTTCAACTGTTATCTGAACTTTTTAATGGCTGTCTGTATTCTTATGGTGCAGACCAAATTCACAACACGGCCTGCAAGCCTTCACCTGACCTAACTCCTCTCTAATTTTTTCAGCTTCACCTCAAACCATTCTCCGCTTCCGCTCCAGCCTACACCACCCATCTTACTCTGCCTGATCACTCTCATCCTTTCTCTCCTGGACAGTTGTCTCTTCAACTATTTTCAAGTTTAGTCCTTCATTTTCATTTTTTTGCATTTCTAACCTTGCTCATTCTCATCACTCAATTCTCGTGTGCCTGAGGTTACTTGAAAATCAACTGGGAACACGCATTCTTCCAATTCTGAGAGCCATTTTTGTTGGTTTTTCATCTTTTTTAGTCATTACCATCATGCCATAATGGTTCTTAGTTTTGACTGAGTTTTATTCCTTTGGAAACTTGTTAAAAATATCAATTTCCATTCCCATTCTAGGTTAATTAAATCAGAACTTCCAGAAGTAGAGTCCAAATATCAGTATCTCTTAAAAGCTACCCTAACCGGAAAAACCCATTGCCATTGAGTCAATTCTGACTCATACCAACTCCACAGGACAGACTAGAACTGCTCTATAGGGTTTCCAAGGACTGCCTGCAGTGGATTCAAAATGCTGACCTTCTGGTTAGCAGCCTGAGTTCTTAACCACCGTGCCACCAGGGCTCCAGAAACTCCCCAGGTGATGCAAGTTTGCAGCTGGAGTTGAGAGTCAATGCCCTATGACGAGCATTATAAAATCCTGATGCTTGAGTTCCACCTCCCCAGAGATTCCAATTTTATTGGTTCTGGGTTGCATACTGGGCATTAAAATTGTTTAACGTTCTCCAGGTGACTCTATTGTGCAGCCAACTTGAGAACTACTGGCTTAGGTGGAATTGTTGTGTCTATAATTTTTTTTTATATATAACCTATATCAGGGAGGGAAGAAGACTTGAAATACAGATGGGGAAATACGGATAATAACAATAGCCAAGTACAAGGGACATAGCAAGCGTCAGGCACTTTTCCAAACACTTTGCATGTATTAACTCATTTATTCTCCACAACAATGCTATCCCTTTCCCCAACTTACAGACAAGATTAAGACCAAATAAATTTTCTTGGCTGAGATCACACATCTAATAAGTGAAAGGACTCCAGATTCAAACTCAATCTGGCTCAAGAATTCACCTTCTCCATCACTAGACTACCTTGCCTCTAAGTGGCCTACGATAGCTCCAGAGCTATTTTTATATAACACTAAAAACATTTTTTATTGAACTTGTGTGAAAATAAAATGAGTAACAAAACTGCATTTATACTTACCTCGCCGTATGTGGTTTGTACCCCAAATAATCTAACAACACAACTAACTCTATTTTCTGCCCTGAAGAGGGTTCTGAAAATATAATCAAATCTGGAAGTGACCTTTATGATAACTCAAGATCGTATTCTCCAAAGATGCCTCTGAAGATAGTAAAAACGGTCCATGAGATATTTTCAGTATCCTGTAAACCATAATGGAAATTATATATGTACCTGACTCATTTTGAGCCAGCACAGGCCAATTAAAACATCAAGTTTGTTTTTGGCTGGAATGTCAACCCAGAGTAGTAAAACTGGTATCTCAGCTAATAGAAAACTAATTACCAAAAGCAAGTATATTCAATTATTTGAAAATAAGAAAATGACTTAGTTTTTATTGGCGGACTCGGTAGACAAAATCTTATACAGTATGGAGTATGTCAAATAAAATAATAAACAAGGATCTTCTATGAAAAGGATTGGACAGCAATGATAAATGAATTTTGCTTAAAAACAACTCACCCCCACCACACACACAAAAAAATCCAAACCAGTTGCCATTGAGTCCATCCTGAGTCATGGTGCCTCTGTGTTGCAGAGTAGAGCTGCACACCATAGACTTTGCAACTCTATGACCTTTTGAAAGCAGATCGCGAGGAGGACTTTCTTTCTAGATACCTATGGGTGAGTTCGAACAGCCAACCTTTTGGCTAGTAGTCAAGTGCTTAATCTTTTGTGCCACCCAAGGATATGCTAAAACCAAAAAACCCAAGTTGCCCTCGAGTGGATTCCGACTCAGAGCGAACCTATAGGACAGAGTGGAACTGCCCCATAGGGTTTCCAGGGAGTGGCTGGTGGATTTGAAGTGCCGATATTTTGGTTAGCAGCTGACCTCTTAACCACTGCAACACCATGACTCCCTGTAAAGGTTTGTAGCCTTGGAAACTCTATAGGGCAGTATTCTCTGTCTCTATGAGTAGGTATCAACTCCTTGGCAATGGGTTTGGTTTGAGTTTTGGCAATCTTTACAGTGGCTGCAACAACGGCCTCAAGCATAAAAACAATTGTGAGGCTGGCGCAGGACCAGGCAATGTTTCATTCTGTTGTATATAGGGGTACTATGAGTCGCACCTAACAACAATAACAACAATCTTTATGGAAGCAGACTGCCGCATCTTTCTCCTGTGGAGAGGGTGGTGGGTTCAAAGCACAGACCTTTTGATTGGCAGCTAAGAACTTAACCACTGCACCGCCAGAAAATTTTAAAATATCTTAAATATCAAGGTTAATCTAACTCATCTAACATTTTATGGTATAAAAGTTTTCCTGTTCACCAGAATCATAAGGAAGCTCCAGAAGAAGAGCATTATATCCTTTAACCAGAAGGTTTTATAATCCTTGAGACATATTAGCTCAGTTAATTCCAAGCAGATTTTTTTCAGGTCTTTAATTTTAGGAAATGTATTTTTTTTTTAAATCTTTAAAGTTTTTGACAAACTGTTTTTGCTTTTCATATTACCATCTTGGCATTTATTTTACTCCATAAAATAAAGGCTACACTATGAGGTTCGAATTGCACCTGGATAATTGCTCTGAACCCATTACAACAGGATGAGCCACACCTACTTTTTAGCAATCAGGATATTCAGACAATCATTTTCATCCTAGCTTAAAATAAAAAAGACGAAAGCCAAAACCCATTGCCATCGAGTTGATCCCAACTCATAATGACTCTGTAGGACAGGGTAGAGCTGCCCATAGGATTTCCAAGGAGCAGCTGGTGGGTTCAAACTGCCAACCTTTTTGGTTAACAGCTGTAGCTCTTAACCACTGTGCCACCAGGGCTTCAGCTTAAAACAAGGTGAGTTGAAATTCAATGTCACAGTAAGCTTTTAAAAGCAACCAGGAGCCATGTTATATGCTGTGTTTCAGTAAGCCAAAATGAAAAAACAGAGATCTAAATGCGACGACGAGATTTTCTCAATAGTCCTCATTCTTCTGATTTTCTTGAAAATGAGCCCATCCTGTTTGCAGGGTGTCTTTAACCTTCAAACTGCCCTTTTCCAACAGCTCCGCTCCTTTAGAAGAGACATGTTTACTTAGAGCAATCTAATTTGTGTTTTGTTAATGCATGCCGTCTTTACTTGCTATATTACATTAAACGAGAAATAGAGTTACCAAAAAATCATCTCACTTGAAATCATTCATAAGCTATCAACAAGGGAATCCACATACCAATTTTCTTTTTGCTTCATAACCATCCACTGTACTAACTTGACCTTTACCTAAACAGGCCTATAATTGCAGTTAAGATTATATAATTTACAATAACAACAAAAAATTACTTTCGAGGAGCTGCTACTGGGCACAAATGTCTCACAGCCATTAAATGTCTCATTCATCTTGAGAAGAAAATTATTCTTATCCACATCGACATTTTTAACATAAACTGTAGTACTCTCTGCTGGCACCTTTTTACGTACCCATTAATCTCAATAGTAAAGCTGCGGTCTCACTCACCTACTCTCTGAAGTTTGGATGTCACTACTGTGTACAATAAAAATTGTGTATTCATGAACTCCATTTGTTTTATGTCCTTCTCTCTGTCAAAGCCTCCCAAGCAGCATATGCTTTGCTCTGTGGAGAATAAAATCAAATTTGTCTGTCTTGTCATATTGTCATCAAAGTGATAGTATCACAATTAGATTAACATTTTGTGAAGGAGCTGAAGGGAGGGAAATGAAATAGGAGCACTTTATAATAAAATCTACTTAACCCTTTCAGTCAGAAATCCCTTTTTCTCTAGCACCCGGAGGCAAAGAAGGCAATCAGACTCGAAAATAAGTGACACTGTCAAATTATTATGATCTATGTTGGATTCAAATAGGTCAGTTACTAGGCCTGCGAGGTATATTGTTATTTGAAAGGACCATTAAGATTTTGTGACAACAACAATCTTAGGAAGTAAGACACTTCCTGAGGTTCTTTAAACTAATCAGTTTGGGATTAAGTGAGCAAGAATTGGTGAGAGTCGTTGGTGGCAACCTATTTGACCCTTAAGATATTATCAGTCATTGAAGTCCTGGGCTCCAACTCAAGGAAAATTTCCCATCCCATAATGGCAAAGTCCTAGGAAATGTATTGAATTAAAATTTCAGTGCACAACATAGAAGTTTTATTTTCATTATTTTGGTAGTGAAAAAAACAAAAAAAAACCTGCGATGAGGTTCAAATGGAAAACTCTGTTACGAATCAGAAGTGAGGCCTGAACTGAGAGAATGGGTTGAGTTGACACAATTCTTGCATTAGTTACTCATCCCACACTTTTTTTTTTTTTCTTTTCTCATTGTATAGGGAACAAACGAACTTACACAAAGAAAGACACTGCTTAAAATGGAAACCGTGTCTATGTTTTGCCTTGGAGAGAAAGAAGTGAACTGTCTTCAGTGTAGGCTGCTGTCACTGCCCATTGCCCAAGAGGGTGCTGGGTGAGAGGCACTCCAATCCCTGGGGACATCACAGGACTCTTGACCAGCACTGCTGTTGGGAGCATGGTGACCTCCACCTGACTTTTTCCCAAAGAGATGGCCTGTTTAAATGGTTAAAACTCATAGTTCCTGGCTTACAGTCATGTCCTCTATTGTCCAAAAAACTACATAACTTTCCCTATCCCTGAGTCAACTTCTGCCCTCAACTTCTTTAACATCACAGTAATTAACAAGAAATTTAGCGCTAAGTTATGTACTGGATGGGATTGTTCTCTAATTAGCTTATATGAATTGATCTCACCCACTGCTCCAGCATCATTTCCTACCACTTCCCTATATCCCTATGGGCCATACTGACCATTTCCATTGTCTCAGCGTCGGCCTCTCTCACAACCTCTGTCCCTTTGCATGTACCCTTACCTCTTCCCAGTGTTCTCCCCCTTTCCCTCACTAACAGCCACTTGTCTTCAAGACTTAGCTCAAGTGTCATGCTTTTAAAGAAACCTCCCCTGAATCCCTGATCTGGGTCTTCATGGTTCCCTGTCATACTTTCCCCATAAAATTATGATGATTGGCTATAATTCCATAGACTATGAACCCACTGCCCACTGCCGTTGAGTTGATTCTGACTCATAGCGACCCAGCAACCCAAAACAATAATTTACATCTATACATATATTTTATCTCTAACATATAAGCCGTTACCTAGCACATGGGGTCGCCATGAGTCAAAATTGACTCCACCACAACTAACAACAACAGCACATAGAAAGTGCTCATCAAAAGTCTACTTAATGAATGGAAGAACAAGTACATGAAGAGTCTGAAAACATTTATGAAAGATGGTGATGGTCTTTAGAATGTCAGATATTCACAGAAGAAAAATCATAGTAATCAAAATCCATGTCATGCTTCGATTGGGGTTCTCTACATAGGAGAATACCTGGTGTTCCTTGATTTAAGCAGCACATCAGAATTCTCATTTTATTCCTGTGGCCAGTAGGTGAAATATGGACCGAGTGCAGAATTTATTACTAGCTGAATCAGTCAACTCAGGTAATTTTGATTATTAGACCATTATTTCCTGGGAAGAGGCTTATAAGAGCATGTTTAATGGCATGTGACACTTGGTCTTGGCTTTGAACTGTTTTTTTTTAATCAGTTTATTGTGTAATAATAACAATAATAATATTTAAAATATTGAGGGCTTGTTATAAACATGTTATTTATTACCTTATCTGATAACTAGCAAGAATGCTTTGGATTAGGTTTTACTATTATCCCAATTTTATAAATGAGGAAACTAGGACACAGTGTGTCCGATGAAGTGTTGATTGTATCTTGAGATGACATAAAGCTGAAATAAAGAGTTATCTATTGGATCATAAAATCAATTTTCAGCAGATCATAGTAGACTGGAATAATGGATGAAAAATTCAATCGCTATAGTATGAGGAGCCTTTGAAATTTGTTTGTAAAAAAAATAAAAGAATTGCTATTAGAGGCTTACAAAAGATACCAAATAATGGTGCCGTTCAACATAAAAAAAAAAAAAAAATTAAGTTTATTTACTGACCCTTCGTAAGTCCCCATCCCTGCCAATAAGAGCCAAGGAGGTTTTCACCATCACTCGTTCTTGGAGACGTAATTCAATGACTTGACACCAGCTGCATCAGAAATATCTGCAGGCAGAATTGCTGAAGTCAATCCAAGCGCTATTACAACATTCCATTGCCATATTCCAAGACAACCTGCCAAATTCACCTCTCGTCCTTCAACTTCGTCATTTATCATCCTTAATGATGTGGTTTCCTAGTCTTAGAAAGAGCAGCTGTTAGGTGTCTATAGGATACCCTCCTCAGTTAATTCCTCCCAGGTGGTGTCTCTCACTCAAACTAGAGTAGAGAACTGAGGCAATTTACAAATATTTGAGTTCAGTACCACTTTAGCACCATCATTACTTGGAACTTTTAGACACACTTCAAATGGAAAATCATAACAATTCTCTATTACGTTTTTCGTGAGTGCAAATGGCCTACAGAACAAAGAATTTAGCATAAACTGCATATGTGTTGTCAGTCCTGTTTTAGAACATGACCATTTTCACCTATACTTTCCCTTCCCTCATCCCCAGTGAGGCCTCTAGAAATCTTGTAACAACAAAGAAAAAAGTAAACTTATACCCTACAACTAATTTCATAGGTTAGGCAGGGCTAAAAATGGTGATCTCTAGGGTAGTGGTGAAAAGCAAAAATATATAGTAACTCTCTTAGAACCATTCTTCAAATCCATTTTAAGAAATATGATACCAAAATGATAAATTATTACTTTTGCTTTCAACTTATTTAGTGTTTATAAAATATATCAATGATTCTTTTTGAATGAAATTTATTTCCAAGTTTCCAAACAAAAACCATGATTAAGCCTTCTAATGATTTTGGAAATTATACTTTACATCTTTTAAATCTTCTCAACTGAGCAGTCTATGGATAAATTTATCCACTAAAAATTAATGGAATATCCAACTAGATGGAAGATACTGTCTCCTTTCCACCCACCATCTTCCAATATTTAGGATTCAACCTAATGCCAGTTGTAAGCTTTGCATTTTATATCAATCCATGATAATAGCTAGCAGAAACAAACCTAAGGTTATTTCTAATTCTTCTTATGATTGTTTTGGTAAGTTGTGGCTTTCAATGAATTCATCCATTTCATCTAAGTTTATTAATTTATTGACATAGAGTTATTTATAATATTCCCATGCTAAAATTTTATGCCTGACAAAGCAAGACTTTTGGAATGACTCTGTGAGGAGTTTAGCAGATCCTCTCCCAAGTGAAACAAAAAATTAACTGGTTAAAATTAGGTAGATACATAGGTATGTAGATAGATATAGATAGATATTGACCTAAGAGTATACAGCAAATGGAGAAATAGTTATTCAAGAAAATCTACTCTATCTCATAAAAACAATGAGACTAGTGCATTTAAGCCATGAGTTGTTCCCAACTCCATTCTAAGGAAGCTCTACTCTGGGCTGTTGTAGCCGAGAAGTTGGAGCTTCCTCTCCTCTCAAGAAGATGGGTCTTCATCTCCTCTTAGCTCCTAGTGTTCTTGTTTCACCTTGGAAGGGGCAAGCCACTGGTATTCTCACCAACTCCAGCTCTGTGCTGCAGAAGCTCTATTCTGGGTGGGCATGGCTAAGAGGATTGGCTCCCTTCTTCCACCTAGACTCTACTCGGAGGGAAGGAGCTCTATGTCAGTTTCAGCAGACTACTGGGAACTGATTGCCCCCGGCCCAGCTTGCTTATAAGGCAGAGGCCCCATGTTGGGAGGGGCAAAACTTGAAGACCAGAAGCTACAATTTCCCTCTCCAATGTCCTGGGAGATGTTACTCCAGAAGTGGGCCACTGTCCCCACTCCAAGCTCTGATGCAGTGGCAGTGAGGCTCTGCCCAGGGCAGAGAGGCAGGCCAAAAGAATGGCAAGTTACAGAGGTCTGCCTGAGGGGAATGATGTTATTTAGAACATAACATGAAAAAGTTCATGCCTAAGGGTGTTGTTAAAACACTGGAGACCTTGGTGGAGAGTAATTAAGAGGAGCTACTACTTTCATGTTACTAGTGGCAACAAGCAAAATGGCAGACCACTAAAAGTTTAACCAGGGAAAGTGACAGCCAATGAGAGCCCTCCTGGTATCATGCTCATCCCTGGAAGTCTAGAAGACGGTACACATGTGATAGGCTGTATCTACTCAGGACTAATTAGAGCAGGACATGGATCAGACTTTAAAACATTTCTCAAGCCACACACAGATCTATCAGCAAAGGACTGAAACCTTACTGCCCAAGGAGCTTAAGCACAACTTCTGACTAAACGCTGGCTGAATAATCACCCACTCTCATCCAGGGGAAACTCACCCATCCCTTGCAGTCTGGAAGGCTGTGTGACCAGAGAAAGCAGCTCTGAGCTACCAGTTCCTGACAGAATGTGGGGCCAAACTAGGAACTCCCTGAACTGTGAAAGCAGTTTCTAAGACACACACCTACATCCAATGGTAAAGAATAAAATCTAACTGGCTCCAAGGGCTTAAGCACAACCTTTGACCAATAAGTGAAGCTGATGCAGGCAACCCACAGAAAGCTAAAAGACAAAGAAAAGAGGGGAGAAAACCTGAGCAGGGACATCATAGGCTAAACACAGTGAAAAAATGGACTTCACAGAATTAGTCCAACTAAGTCACTAAACAAACAAACAAATGCCAAGAAAATGACCACTAACACCTTAGGAGGTGGCACTGGTACCCAGAATTGCTACAATGTATTACGGAAAATGTTCAGTTTTCAAAACACAAGACATACAAGGAAACAAAAACATGTGGCCCATATCAACACTGGTTCATTAATTGTAACATATGTGCCATACTAGATGTTAATAATAGAGAAAGCTGAGTGTGGGAACTTACTGTACCACCTTTCCAAGTTTTCTGTATATCTTGAACTATTCTAAAATTAAAAGTTTATTTAAAAAACAATAAATGGAATTATGAAGTTGAAAAGTACAATAATCTAAATGAAAAAATTCACTAGAACTTTTGGAAGGGTTCTACGATAGGTTTGAGTTGGCAGAAGAAAGAATCAATGAGTCTCAGAGATACGTTGAACACCATTAAATGTACCAACATACATATAATAGGAATATCCAAAGGAGAGGGAAAAAAAAAGTCATTTGAAGAAATAATGACTGAAAACATCCCAAATTTGATGAAAAACACAAGTTTACACACCCAAGAAGCTCAACAAACACCAAGTCAGATTAGCTCAAGGAAATCAAAACCTAGACATCTCATAGCCAATTTCAACAGCTAAAAACAAAGAGGAAATCAAATGCAAGTAAGTGAAAAATGACTCTTCACATACAAGCGAACCACAATAAGGTTAACAACTGACTTCAGAAACAATGGCATTCAGAAGGCAGTGGGGCAATACATTCAATATGTTAAAAAAAAAAAAAAAACCTAAACAACTGTCAACCAAGAATTCTATGTCTGTCAAAGCTGTCTTTCAAAAATGAAGGTGAAATAAGGACATTTCCATAAGCAAAAGCAGAGAAATCATTGTTAACATTCCTGCCTTAAAAGAAAAAAAGTAGTGCAGGAAATTCTTCAGGATGAAATAAAGTGACACCAGACAGTAATTGGAATACACACTAGAAAATAAATAAATAAAAACATAATAATTATTTGTACCAGGACTTTTTATTATATCTGTATCTATTTGTTTTGTGCCCTCTTTTCTTCTTTTAGTTTCTTTAAAAGATAAAATAATATAAAATGATAAGTATAACAATGTATTTCTTTAGGTTTGTAACATACATAGATGGAAAATACATAAAAACAATGCACAAAGAAAAAAGAGAAAGGGAAGAGAGCTATATAAAAGTGATGCTTCTATATTTTACTGAAAGTAAGTTAGTATAAGTCTTAAGTAGATTTTGATATGATAAAATACTATTGTTAGTCCTACTGGAACCACTAAGAAAATAGCCCAAAAAAGTTTAATGGCAACGTGACCTGTAGTAATATTCTCTCTTTCATTCCTGATAGTGATAATTTGTGTTTTCTCTCTTTTATTTATTTATTTTTTCTGTATTAGTCCTGCTAGAGAATCATTAATTTTATTAATCTTTTCAAAGAATCAACTTTGGGCTTTTTTGATTTTCTCTTTTACTTAATTGATTTACATTCTTCTCTTCGTTGTTTTCTCTCCTACTTATTTTGGATTTAATTTGCATCTATGTCTCTAGCTTCTTAATGTGACAGCTTAGATAATTGATTTTAGAACTTCCAGGTTTTCTAACATAGGCATTTTAAAACTAGACATTTCCTCTAGGCATTTATTTAGCTGTTGCCTGCAAATCTTGATATGTTGTGTTTTTATTAAAATGCAGTCAAATATTTTCTAATTTCTCTAGTGATTTCTTACAACTTTTTTATGATCTGTGTATTTTTATGTATGTATGTCTGTCTAAAATATATCTGTAAGCTTATATGTAATGTGTCCACCCCCCAAAGACAATAAAGATTGGATTTATAAAGATACTGATAACAAAAGGCAATAATAAGATAAAAACTAAAGAAAAAAAAATGAGGTATCTAACTTAGGTCAGAACCGACTTAAACAACAGAATCATTGAAACAGAACCCCATCATGAGTCCGAGACTACCTGTATTCCATTCTGTATAGAATGGCCCTATAGCATGGCCCTAAACCCAAAAACCAAACCAAACCCATTGCATGGAATCAATTCCTACCCATAAATGACCATATAGGAATCAGCAGAACTGCCGCATAGGGTTTCTCCAAGGCCGTAATCTTTCTTCTGCAGAGCAGCTGGTGGGTTTGAACCATGGACCTTTCCTTTTGCAGCCAAGCACTTTAATCACTGCACCACCAGTGCTCCTAGTATGGCCCTACTGAGGTTTTAATAGAAAGGCTGAAATGTTTACCATGTCCTTTTAACTTCAGACTCAAACTCCAAACTCTGTCTTCCCTCCCTAGGGCAGCTACCAAAATGTACGCTAACCTCTTGAAGTGTTTCTGCTGCTTCTACTGTCACCTTCATCTACCTGAGTCTTGCTCCAAGCTTGTGCAATTCAAGGGTGAACCAAGAATTTGTTAGAAATTTATACACAGAGGCTGCCACTCCAGATATTCTGGGATTTCTCTCCTCAATTTCTAGACAATCTGGCAGCTCTAAACCCTCTCCTCTAACTCCCTGAGTCCAATAGGGCTATAGCCTTCAGCTTGCACTCTATGCACTATGATCTGGTAAATGGTCTCAGGAGAAGAGCCATAAAGGCAGATCTCATCCAGTGTGGTTACTTTTTTAAAAGATCAAGTCTCCGCCAGATTTTGCCAAGTTTTGCTAGCTTTCAAATGGTGTGTGTGTGTGTGTGTGTGTGTGTGTGTGTGTGTGTGTGTGCGCCTGTATGTGTAAGCATGCACGTGTGTATATATTTGTAATGTATTTATATCTATTATATCTACAATTGTTATCAGAGATGGTGTTAGTCTGATAGAAGCTACTTTATCATTATATAAACCTGGGAATTCTTGAGTTCTTTTTAAATTTGTTTTAAATGTTAAAATGTATATGATATTTTACAATTTCATCTTGTATATATTAAAACCTGGACAAAATTTTGTGATGTTATTAAAATGGCCTGAAAAGAGGTTTCATATTGAAATCTCCAAAAGGACTCAACTAAAACTTGTAAGCCAAGAAAAGGTTACGGATAGACTCTTGATTGGATGAACTGGATTAAAATAAGTGGGTATTTGTATTGATGTAGACCTGGGTTGGAATTGTAGATCTAAAATTTACTATTTTGTGAACTTCAGTAATGTCATATCTCAGAGCATCTATATCCTCATCTGCAAAATGAAGATAATACTTATCTAATAGGAGTATGGAGGTTAAATGAATTAATGTAAAGCAACTAGCACAGTATCTGGTACACGGTGAGGTCTTAGTAAATGTCAGTGCTTTTCTCCACCATCCAGTAAGATGAGCCATACCAGAAAGCGTAGTATCTACAGGAAAATAAAATTGACCCAAAGGTCTTTTATACAGCTTAAATGTTAAAGGCCACAGAATGTTAAAGCCAATGTTAGAAGTCTACAGAGTTACTTCCCCAACATTAAGTGACTATAAGCTTTAAAACAGGTATTGTGCCTGAGTTTCCAAAGCCAAGTTCAGTGCTACTTTCCCAATGTGACACAGTATTTGCTGGAAAAACATTTCTTAAATGATGGAATGAATGAGTATGTGAATGTATGAATCGCCAAACATCACCATATTTTAATGACTCTAAAACACCATGGATTATAAAATATGCCATTATTTTAGGCACTGCTATTAAAGAAAAAGCACTCTCAACTAAACTATGATGTTCAATTGATGGTTTCAGAGATATTCAAAGATGAACAAATATGTGTCTTAGAGTCTGTGACATGAAGGGAGAATCAGTGATAGATGGATCCAGACCTCCTGGTTCTCATTTACAATACTAGGCCACCTCCTCCATTCAGTAAAGACGTTTTTACCTCAAAGATGATTTTATCTTCAGAAGTCATTCTTTTAAGGCTTGTAGACTAATTTAATCTTCAAGACTTTCTTATGAAAATACCCATAAATACTAAATCCTGATAAAGTTGTTTCTAGAGGTTTATTTATTCAATCAAATGATTTCTATCCAAAAGGAAGACTTTATGAATAGGGGACACAGGATAGGTACTTGGAAAAAAGGTATACAGAGCCTGGGGGTAGATGGTGAGAAGTAGAAAAAAATGTAATTGAAGAAAAAAAATTTTTTTTTTCTTCAATTACATTTTTTTTTTTTCCAAGTACGAGGAAAATAATCTACCAACTTAATTTTTTTCCCAGACGTCCTTGGTTACTGAAATGGTTTACTATGGATGCTAGGGTGAGAAAAATTTCTTGATGAAAGTTATTCAGTAGGCTAGAGGCAGTGGTTCTGAAATCAGAGTCCCTTCGTTTCTTGTCATTGACTATTAGGTGCAAGCATTTTCTTAACTATAGCCCCAAAATATACCTGGAGCTTCACGGAGGCGTCAACGAGAGTTTACAGCTGCAGTAGTTATAGTAGGTCACAGGTTACATGAATAAGTTTCTAAAAAGGCTAACTAGAGAAATCAAAGTAAAACATACTTGAGAGAAAAAATCGTATGTTTACATAATCAAATTAAGTTGCATTTATTCATTCAATCTAAAATCACTTTCATGAGATACCCAAAAGGTGTCAGGCACAACAGTGGGCATTAGAAAATTTGGTGTAAATTGAATGTTATTAAGGCACAGTCATTGCTCTAGAAACTCATTCCAGAAGGGGAGTCAGACGTGTGGACAAACCCAGAGCACAACAAGAAAGTGCAAGAATAGACATTGCATGGGACTGCTATTGGGTTAGAAGAGGGATCAATTAATTCCACATCACCAGCGGTTAGGATGTGAGGACAGTGGTGGTTCAGTGGTAGAATTCTTGTCTTGCATGTAGGAGACCCAGGTTCGGATTCTGGCCAATGCTCCTCAATGCACCTCATGTATAGCCACCACCTGTCTCCTTGGAGGCTTGCATGTTACTATGATGCTAAACAGGTTTCAGCAGAGCTTCCAGACTAACACAGACTAGAAATTCCTAGCAATCTACTTCTGAGAATCAGCCAGTGAAAGCCTTATCCAACACAACAGTCTGATCTACAACCAGTTATGGGGATGGCCCAGGACTGGGTAGCGTTTGTTCTATTGTGCAAGGGCTTGCCGTAAGTCTGAGGATCAACTTGACAACAGCTAAAAACAACAAGAGTTGGGATAGAGATTGGTAAATTTGGAAAAGCTACAGTCAGAAGGTTACAATCCATATGAACCTTGGAGGATGAGTGAAAAACTTACCCACTGCTGTCGAGTCGATGATTCCGACTCATAGCGACCCTACAGGACAGAGTAGAACTGGCCCGTAGAGTTTCCAAGGAGCACCTGGTGGATTTGAACTGCCGACCTCTTGGTTCGCAGCCGTAGCACTTAACCACTACGCCACCAGGGCTTCTGGGAGGATGAGTAAGCATTTGTCAAATGGACTAAGATGGGAAGTGCCAATTCGATTGTGTTTGCAAGTGAAAACGTAAAGAGGCTGAACATCAGCCTCATGATACATTTTACATTTTTCCCTCAGTTCACACCCTCTTGCTATTTGTGGTATTCCTTCCTCTTCCCTTAAAATGTTAAGGTGTTTTTGCAAAAGATCTTTGCAACATATTCACTGTGTTCACGGTATAACTATTTTTCTATTCTCCGTCTGGGTCCTTGGAGTCATTGAACTTAAAAAAAAACAAGATTATCAATCAGGCTATTCTAATATCTACTGCCATCACACAGCTCTACTTGCTTGGTACCTTGGCATATGACATCTTGTCTCTGGTACAAACCACTAACTTTTTTTTTTATTATTAATTTTTATTGTGCTTTAAGTGAAAGTTTACAAATCAGGTCAGTCTCTCATATAAAAATTTACAAACACCTTGCTATACACTCCTAATTGCTCTCCCTCTAATGAGATAGCACCGTTCTTCCCTCCACTATCTCTCTTCATGCCCTTTCAGGTAGCTTCTGGCTAACTCTGCCCTCTCATCTCCCCTCCAGACAGGAGATGCCAACATAGTCTCATGTGTCTACTTGATCCAAGAAGCCCATTCTTCACCGTTATCATTTTCCACCCCATATTCCAGTACAATCCCTGTCTGAAGAGTTGGATTTGGGAATGGTTCCTGTCTTGGGCTAACAGAAGGTCTGGGAACCATGGCCCCCAGGGTCCTTCAAGTCCCAGTTTGACCATTAAGTCTGGTCTTTTTATGCGAATTTGGGGTCTGCATTCCACTGCTCTCCTGCTCCCTCAGGGGTTCTCTGTAAACCACTAACTCTTATTTTGCACCTGGAATATTCAAGGTCATGCTTTTGCAACAGTGGTGTCTAGAAGCCAGATAGACGGCTTCAGGCCCGGGAGCTGCTGCGGAAAACCGTCTACATCTAGCTAAATTAGAACTGACAATCAGCCCTGGATATATAATGCTAAATCCTTCAATTTGGGGTGTCAGAATCTAGCTAGAAAAGAAACAGCACAAATGGGATTTGTTTGTTTTTGCTCTGGGGCTCTTCCTTTGTCCTTTGCATAAATGTCTCCTCATTTTAAAGGAAAACATTTCTGATGTTAAAATGATTAATCTGAAGTTGTTATTCCATTTTAATGCCCAAAACAATCTGAATATGGCCCACAGTTAGTGTATTTGCTGTAGAAATAAGATGGAGAAACGATTTCTGAAGTATCCGTTACCTCCCCGCTGGCTTGTTGCACAGCTTTGACTATATAGAATTTATGTCTTGGAAAAAGGAGGCTACAACTAAGATGTAGAACACATTTACAACATTTTATCTCTTAATGTGAGGCTGTGGTGCTTCAGTGGTAGAACTCTCACCTTCCAGGCAGAAGACACAGTTTGGGTTCCTGGCCAATCCACCTCATGCACAGCCACCGCCTGTGTGTCAGGGAAGGCTTGCATGTTGCTATGACACTGAACAGGTTACAGTGAGCTTCCAGACTAAGAGTAAGGAGAAAGGCCAGGTGGTCTACTTCCAAAAAATCAACCACTGAAAACCCTGTGAACACAATGGTCTGATCTCACTGTACATGGAGTTGCCGTAAGTTAGGGACTACTCAACAGCACCTAACAACAACAAATGCCTTAGTTTATGCTAAGTACAGTCTTTTTTTTATCAATGGTAGCATGAATTTGGACAGATCTAAAACCAGCGGTCACCAAAGCAGGGTGACTATATCCAAAGGGTTTGTACAAACTCCTTTGGCATAGCAAAGGAATACGACAACATTCATTTATATTTATTTTATGTAAAAATTGTGAACCCCCATGTGTCTGTCAGTTTGTTGTACTGTGGGGGCTTGCGTGTTGCTGTGATGCTGGAAGCTATGCCACCGGTATTCAGATACCAGCAGAGTCACCCATGGAGGACAGGTTTCAGCTGAGCTTCCAAACTAAGACAGACTAGGAAGAAGGACCCAGCAGTCTACTTCTGAAAAGCATTAGCCAGTGAAAACCTTATGAACAGCAGTGGAACATTGTCTGATATAGTGCTGGAAGATGAGCCTCCCAGGTTGGAAGGCACTCAAAAGATGACTGGGGAAGAACTGCCTCCTCAAAGTAAAGTCGACCTTAATGACATGGATGGAGTAAAGCTTTTGGGACCTTCTTTTGCTGATGTGGCACAACTCAAATTGAGAAGAACCAGCTGCAAACATCCTTTAATAATTGGAACCTAGAATGTATGAAGTTTGAATCTAGGAAAATTGGAAATCATCAAAAATGAAATGAAATGCATAAACATCCATATCCTAGGCATTAGTGAGCTGAAATGGACTGGTATTGGCAATTTTGAATCAGACAATCATATAGTCTACTATGCTAGGAATGACAACTCGAAGAGGAATGGAGTTGCATTCATCTCCAAAAAAGAACGTTTCAAGATGTATCCTAAAGCATAACACTGTCAGTGATAGGATAATATCCATACACCTACAAAGAAGACCAGTTAATACAACTATTATTCAAATTTATGCACCAACCACAAGGGCCAAAAATGAAGAAATAGAAGATTTTTATTATATGCTACAGTCTGAAATTGATTGAACATGCAATCAAGATGCATTAATAATTACTGGTGATTGGAATGTGAACGTTGGAAACAAAGAAGAAGGATGAGTAGTTGGAAAATGTGGCCTTGGTGATAGAAACAATGCTGGAGGTCGAATGATAGAATTTTGCAAGACCAAAGACTTCTTCATTGCAAATACCTTCTTTCTCCAACGTAAATGGCGACTATACACATGGACCTCACCAGATGGAACACAGAGAAATCAAATTGACTACATCTGTGGAAAGAGATGATGGAAACCTCAATATCATCAGTCAGAACAAGGCCAGGAGCTGACTGGGGAACAGACCATCAATTGCTCATATGCAAGTTCAAGCTGAAACTGAAGAAAATCAGATCGAGTTGGCAAGAGCCAAAATATGACCTTGAGTATATCCCACCTGAAATTAGAGACCATCTGAATAGTAGATTTGACCCATTGAACACTAGTGACAGAAGACCAGACGGGTTGCGGAATGATATCAAGGACATCATACACGAAGAAAGCAAGAGGTCATTGAAAAGACAGGAAAGAAAGAAAAGACCAAGAAGGATGTCAGAGGAGACTCTGAAACTTGCTCTTGAGCATTGAGCAGCTAAAGCAAAAGGAAGAACCGATGAAGTAAAAGAACTGAACAGAAGATTTCAAAGAGCGTCTCGAGCAGACAAAGTAAAGTATTATAATGACATGTGCAAAGAGCTGGAGATGGAAAACCAAAAGGGAAGAACACGCTCTGCATTTCTCAAGCTGAAAGAACTGAAGAAAAAATTCAAGCGTCGAGTTGCAATAGTGAAGAATGATTCCATGGGGAAAATATTAAACGACGCAGGAAGCATCAAAAGAAGATGGAAGGAATACACAGAGTCATTATGCCAAAAAGAATTAGTCGATATTCAACCATTTCAAAAGGTGGCATATGATCAGGAACTGATGGTACTGAAGAAAGAAGTCCAAGCTGCTCTGAAGGCATTGGCAAAAAACAAGGCTCCAGGAATTGATGGAATATCAATTGAGATGTTTCAACAAACAGATGCAATGCTGGAGGTGCTCACTCATCTATGGCAAGAAATATGGAAGACAGCTTCCTGGAAGAGATCCATATTTATGCCTATTCCCAAGAAAGGTGATCCAACCGAATGTGGAAATTATAGAACAATATCATTAATATCACATGCAAGCAAAATTTTGCTGAAGATCATTCAAAAACAGCTGCAGCAGTATATCAACAGAGAACTGTCAGAAATTCAGGCCAGTTTCAGAAGAGGACGAGGAACCAGGGATATCATTGCTGATGTCAGATGGATCCTGGCTGAAAGCAGAGAATACCAGAAGGGTGTTTACCTGTGTTTTATTGACTATGCAAAGGCATTCGACTGTGTGGATCATAACAAGCTATGGATAACACTGCGAAGAATGGGAATTCCAGAACACTTAATTGTGCTCATGAGGCACCTTTACATAGATCAAAAGGCAGTTGTTTGGACAGAACAAGGGGATACTGATTGGTTTAAAGCCAGGAAAGGTGTGTGTCAGGGTTGTATTCTTTCACGATACCTATTCAATCTGTATGCTAAGGAAATAATCTGAGAAGCTGAACTATATGAAGAAGAACAGGGCATCAGAATTGGCGGAAGATTCATTAACAACCTGGGTTATGCAGATGACTCAACCTTGCTTGCTGAAAGTGAAGAGGACTTGAAGCACTTACTAATGAAGATCAAAGACCACAGCCTTCAGTATGGAGTACACCTCAACATAAAGAAAACAAAAATCCTCACAACTGGGCCAATAAGCAACATCATGATAAACGGAGAAAAGATTGAAGTTGTCAAGGATTTCATTTTACTTGGATCCACAATCAACACCCATGGAAGCAGCAGTCAAGAAATCAAAAGACACATTGTACTGGGCAAATCTGCAGCAAAGGAGCTCTTCAAAGTGTCGAAGAGCAAAGATGTCAACTTGAAGACTAAGGTGTGCCTGACCCAAGCCATAGTATTTTCAATCACATCATATGCATGTAAAAGCTGGACAATGAATAAGGAAGACCAAGGAAGAATTGACGCCTTTGAATTGCGGTGTTGGCCAAGAATACTGACTACACCATCGACTGCCAAAAGGACGAACAAATCTGTCTTGGAAGAAGTACGAGAATGCTCCTTATTTGCAAGGATGTCGAGACTGCGTCTTAAATACTCTGGACATGTTTTTAGGAAGGAAGAGCCCCTGGAGAAGGACATCATGCTTGGTAAAGCACAGCATCAGTGGAAAAGAGGAAGACCCTCATGGAGATGGATTGACACAGTGGCTGTAACAGTGAGCTCAAGCATAACAACGATTGTAAGGATGGCTCAGGACTGAGCAGTGTTTCGTTCTGTTGTGCACAGGGTCGCTATTAGTCAGAACTGACCCGAAGGCACCTAACAACAAGAACATTAAGAGTAGAAAAAAGAAATTAAGCTTTACAGATTTTTAATACAGGGATAGGCATTTTGAACTGGTTATAACATTTGGTTATAAAGACCAAAGGGGTGGTCCAAACCAAAACCAAACAAAACCCCTTTGCCATCGAGTCAATCCTGACTCATAGCAACCCTATAGAACAGAGTAGAACTGCCCCATGGAGTTTCAAAGTGGATTCAAACTGCCGACCTTTTGGTTAGCAGCCATTGTTCTTAACCACTACAGGTCCTCATAGAATCTGATATGTCTTGAGATTAGCTCAGAAGATGCATTAAATGGAAGGGTTGACAGAATCTCCCCGAGACCTTCACTTACTATCTTTGATATATTGCAGCTTACATGCCATATGTAGGATGCTTTCAATGTGGTGAATTTTACTAAAATGAGTCTTTTTAATAACTTTCTATTTTATTTTCTACACAGGCAAATACCTTCAAATGGTAAAAAAAAAATCCAATACGCATAAGAGGTTAAAGCATAAAAATTCGTCTTCTTGCTCCTATTTTCCACACTCAGTATTGGCCCTGGAGATGATCAGAGTTGCCGGTTTCTTACGGCTCATTCCAGAGATACACCGCACGCTGACACCCCTCCTTATTCCCTTCCCGCCCTCCCTCTTTTATATCACAAATCGTGGCATCCTATTCATATTATTTTGCACCTTGATTTTTTTTCACTTGGTATCTTATGGAGATAGATCATATCAATACATAAAATTGACTGTTTTCACCAGTCCTCTAGTGATAGATATTTATATTATTTCCAATTTTTTGCTGTTGTAAACAATGTTACATCAAGTAATTTTTCTGTATCATTTTACACGCATGCTAGATAAATTCTCGGAGGTTGAATATCTGGGTCAAAAATGTGTGCTTTTGCAATTTTGAAAGATACTGCCAAATTATCCTCATAAATGTTGTACCAATTTACACTCCCATCAGCAATGTATGACAGTATCTGTTTCCCAACAGTCTTGCCAACAGTAAATACCTTTGCGTAATTGGAGCCTGGGATTGAAAAATGGCTATCATGATTTAGTAGGATGAGCCAAGAATGAACGTCTTCCATTTGGATCTATCTTTCTTCACGTTGTACTCTTTCCCAGCAATGACATTCTTTAAAACACTGTGCTAAAATAAAGGCCTCAAAACCAGACCTTCAAATCACTGTATTATAAATATTAGCCAAAATTTTCAAAACTAACGGAGACTATTCGATCACAGTTTTTTATTATATTGTTTTTTAATCATCAATAAATGAAATAAAACTTATTTTTAAATATTTATCTTATCCTTTTAACATTTTTATTTTATGTAGGTTGTACATGAACATTTAATGTTTTAGAGTAGATACAGTATTAGTATAGAAAAGCATTGCACAATTTTAAAATAAATATTTATATACATAGCGGTTGTTCAGTACATTTTGCTGATAGGGTCTGGTACAAAAACATTTTGAACACCACTCCTCTGTAGAATCTAAAAGACGTGGTGTTCATAAAATAACGTCTAAAACTAACTTGCATTTAACCCAACATCTCAACATAAAGAGAAAACAAAACAAAACAAACAAAAAAACCTCACAACTGAACCAATAAACAATACCATGATAAACAGAGAAAAAAAATTAAGTTTTAAGGATTTAATTTTACTTGGATCTGCAATCAATGCCCAGGGAAGCAACAGTCAAGGAATCATACGACTTACTGCATTGGGCAAATCTGCTGCAAAAAGACCTCTTTAAACTGTTAAAAAGTAAAAATGTCACTTTGAAGGCCAAAGTGCACCTGACTCAAGTCATGGTATTTTTAATCACCTCATGTGCATGTGAAAGCTAGTCAATGAATAAGGAAGACCGAAGAAGAACTGATGCCTTTGAATTATGGTGTTGGCAAAGAATATTGAATATACTGTGGACTGCCTTGTCTTGGAAGAATAACGGCCAGAATGCTCCTTAGAAGAGAGGACAGCAAGACTTCATCTCATGTACTTTGGACTTGTTATCAGAAGGGACCAGTCCCTGGAGAAGGACATCATGCTAGGTAGAGGACCACCAAAAAAGAGGAAGACCCTCAAGGAGATGGGTTGACACAGTGGCTGCAACAATGGACTCAAACATAACAATGACTGTGAAGATGATGTATGACCAGGCAGCGTTTCACTCTGCTGAACACAGGGTCACTATGAGTTGGAACCAACTCGATGACATCTAACAACAACTTTTCCCCCATCTAACTCTCTTTCTCCAAGTAACACAATTCTGGCTTGGAATTTGAGGACCAGTCTATTATTATGATCTCTAAGGGCCCACCCAGAAAAAAAAAAAAACACCCAGAGTGGACTGCAAATATCACCAGATTTCCAGAAGAAAAGTATTTTCTCTCTCCTCAGGGAAAATTATAATGAAAAGTCTACAGTCTTCACTCTTCCCTAAGATGAAAAGTAGAGCAGAAAGTGAAGGCCTAGCCCCTTCATTTAAATGGTATCACTCGCAGTGAGGGCTGGTGACCTCTCTGTATAAAGACACTTTAGTGGTTCCCATGGCACTTCTCTGAAATGATAACAAGGTCTTCCAAAAGCTGTTCCTGGAGGTGGTGGATCTGGCCAGGGCTCCCTTCCCAAGCAGCACTGCTTCCACTTCTGGCAGCAACTCCCAAGCCCAGCACCTACCAGCAACTAGTCTTTCTCCTCTTTAAACAGTTTGTGGATTCCTCAGCCCTTGGATACAGCACAGTCCCTGAGGAACATCTTATAGAACTGCTCATTAAAAATTACAGCTCTTTTTACACCTAAAAAACAATAATAATAATTATACTATGAGACAAGAAGTGGGTGCAGGGAATTGTTTGGGAGATTTTTTAAAAAATAAATCTTTAAAGTCATAGCTGTTTTCAATTATTTTTTTCTTATTTTCTTAGAACTTGGAAGACATAGAAGATGATAAAGAAAAATTTAAATTAGCCATAACGAAAATGTTTTAAAAATAACCATAATATAATAATGCAGAGATATCTGCTATTAACATTTCATCACAAATCCTTCCAGTCTTTTCTTGGTATAAATATAGTATTTTGAATATGGAGATCAAGCCTCATATACATTTTACACTCTAATTTTTAAGCTGAGTGGAGTGCCAGAAATACTCTGCTAATACCTTTTGGATGACTACTTAATAGATCCTTGTATAGTTGTGTCTGTTCTAAGCATCTCATCACTGTTGGATGTCTGGGTTGTTTTCAATGTTATACTTTAATTCCAATAAACAGCTTGCTACAAGGAACCTTTACCCAAATTTCTAGTTGATTTCTTAAAATGAATTTCTGAAAGTAGCACGACTGTATTCATGGCTCTTGATAGCCTGACATGCTTGACATTTCTACCAAGAGTTCAGTTTCACCATACCTGCATAAGCAGTCAACTCTTGTTGCTCTTGGGTGCTGTCAAGTCAATTCTGACTCATAGCGACCCCATGTGACAGAGTAGAGCTGCTTCTTGGGGTTTTCTTGGCTATAATCTTTATGGAAACATATTACCAGGTCTTCATCCTGCACAGCCCCAGGGTGGATTAGAACCACCAATCTTTGGGTTAGCAGTTGAGCACTTAAGCGTTTCACCACCAGGGCTCCTTATGCAACTCATCCAAACAGAAAAACAAAAACCAAACCCATTGCCACCCAGTCAATTCCGACTCATAGCGACTATAGGACAGAGTAGAACTGCCCCATAGAATTTCCAAGCAGTACGTGTGTTTTTTTTTTTTTTTACCTGTTGGATCCAAACTGCCAACCTCTTGGTTAGTAGCCAAACTCTTAACCACTACGCCACCAGGTTTTCATGCAACTCGTACTCACTGCTAATTTAAAAAGAAAGAAAATGATAGCCCAGTGCTGCTATAATTTGTATATCATTAGTCACTAATTAGATTGAACAATTTTTGTGCATTTTTCTTAACTAACTTTTGTATAATAAAAGTAGTACAAGCTAATCATAGAAATTTTCAAAATACAAGAGTATTGATAAAAATTATGTACAATTGCAAAACTGAGAGATAGCTTACCCATTAATGGTTTACTTCCTGTTGTTAGAATCTCACTCCAATGAGAATTTACACATATTTTACATAGCTAGATCTTATAGTATATGCAATAGAGGAGGCTGTTTTTCATTTACAGCATTTCTCTGTTATTAAAAATAATTTGAAAATATAACCTAACATAGCTACATAATTTCCTATGCATTGCCTGTATAATAATTTGAGCATTATCATATTGTTAAGTACTTAGTCATAATTTTTATCATAAATAATGTATGTTTTGCTATTTAGTTAGCATTATTTCCTTACAAATAAGGTTGAGTTTTCAAAATGCTTATTGACCACTGTGCTGTTGCTTCTATATGTTATTAATTTATATCCTTTCTCTCATTTTCTAACTGGAAATAATGTTTTTCTTACTGATTTGTAATAATTTAAAAAAATATTTTAAAGATAATCCCTCCCAGTCATATTTACTATAAATAATTTTTCCATCTTTGTTCTTTGACTTTTATTTCATTTATTTGACATGCAAAAGCTTTAAGTTTTTATTTCTCAAATTTATCCATGTTTTTCTTTGACGCTTTATCCATTGTTTCATGCACTTATGTATATATAAAATACATACCTATAAAAAAAATATATGCATATAAAATCAAAACCCAACCCAGTGTCGTCGAGTCGATAGATACATACATATACATATATGCAAAACTCTGGTGGCATAATGGTTAAGAGTTATGGCTGCTAACCAAAAGATTGGCAGTTCGAATTCACCAGGTGCTCCTTGGAAAACCTGTAAGGTGTTTCTACTCTGTCCTAGAAGGTTGCTATGTGTCAGAATCAATTCAACAACAACAGGTGTGGTTTTGGTTATATATATATATATATCCTTCCAATTAAAGGTCAATTAAATATTCAGCTGTGTTTCCTTCTTTTTCCAGTGCTTTTACATTTTACATTGAACTATTTAATTTATGTAGAACTCGTTTTTTCATATGGTATAAGAAGGTGAAGCAACTTTTTTTTCAAATAACTGATTTCCCAGGTTTTCGTTTAGTTTGTGAACTTTTTTTGTAGAAAGAAGCCATTTTATATACAGTGAAACTTGAGTACAGTCAAAATTACTCTTAAAAATCCCTCAGATAACACCCAAAGTATTATATGCAGATACAGTCATTGTCTATACCAGTTTTGGAAGAATCACTTTTTTTATGTGTAGCACCAGATGAACAAACTAGCTCTTTGAGCTCTAAAATAACTCTCATCATGAGGGATCCATCCATGCTGGGAGAAGCTCAAAGGAACTGAGACTGAAGAAACAAGTGATTCCTATTTTTCATTCACACACACTCACTCACGTGGTCAAAGAGTGGGACAGTGGTGAAGTATGACCTGTTTTGTTAAATTTTATACTCTACAGTTTCGGCTATGTCTTTCCTTATTTCTTCCCCTCCTTTAACATAAGTTAAAGATAAGTAAGATACTATACTACTGTATCTTCTAAGAAACATCTTTGAACCCCTCCATAGCTGTAAGCTGGCTAACACCTCATAGTCTCACACTTCTCTGTTCTCTTTGCTATCTCTGAGCTGGACCTCACTGTGTTAATTTCAGTTATACATATTATATTATATTATATCATATCATATCATATTATATTATATATGTAAGTATATGCATATAATTATGTATATTTAACTCAATATATCAGATATTTCAACAGATAATTGACATAAAAATTAATAATGAAATATTTAAAATTCTTTTTTAATACTATTATCTTCAAAATCTGGTGGGTATTTTAACTTTCAGCACACCTCAATTCCAAGTAGCAACATTTCAAGTGCTCAATAACCACATGTGGCTAGTTGCTACAATATTGGACAGTGCAACTTTAGAGGGCTTGCTAACAACTCTATATGCATTTTTTATGCTTTCCCATTAAATTCATGATCACATATATGTATTATGTAAGTGTTCCGGAGATCCTATATTTTCCAAACCAGGTTAGAAAACTAACTCCTCAATGATCCCGTGTCTTTACAATTTAAATAGGAAGTAGAAGTTGAGAATGAGCTGCCTCTTATCTCTTTTTCTCATCTTCTCTTTTGTGTCATCCATTTCTTCAGGGCTTCGAACCAGTTTAAACCTCTTCACTCATGGCTGAAGTGAAACTGGAAGAGACTCAAATTTTTTAAATGTGAGTGAACCAAAACAGTACCCAGAACAGGAAAATTTATGGGTCAAAGCCGTGCTAGAAACGTAATCTCCCCATTAGAAAACAAGGGCAGTATGAGCGTTGCATAGCAACAAAATCTCTTGATTGGCAGAGCTGGAAACTGTGACGCCCCACGCAAAGATGGCGACTAACTGTGCCGCTTTGAATGTGTGTTGCTCTCCACAGTCCTGGCAATAATTCAGTCTCTCACATCAGGTTCCTGAAAGGGCTCACTACGCCTCTTCTCAGTCTCCTGTTCCAGGGCTTCAAGCGGTAATTTTTCCCGTTCTGGTTATCAGTCCTCTTCATCCAAATTTCAAAAATTGGAATCTGTTTCAATTTTGCTTTGATGACCATGACTGAACTTGTTCAAACCGGTTCAAAGCCCTGCATTTCTTTTCACTGCATATCCTTTAAATTTCATTTTTTCCATAGGGCCCATCACTATGTGTTGGTCACAGGCAGACCTGGATCAAGGGAAATGCAAGACGCACTGAGATTCAAAGACAGCTCTCAACAAAAACATGGGTCACAAACAAGAAGACATATGCTCTTTTCTCTAGTGACTTAAAATCTATCCCTCCCTGTATGTGTACTCCTCCCAGTTCCAAGAGGATAAAATATATTATTTTATTTTACCTGAGATTTGTGAATGCCTGCATTTTCCAATTGCTACTTAGAGTTGTAAACATTAATAAAGAGAAAATATATACTTTTTATGGTAGCCTATTTTTTAAAAGGATCATGCAAATGTGGCTTTTTCTGACATTATTTTAAAATGAGTATAATACTCTCAGCAAACTTTTACATTGCTCTGTAACATGTTTTGTTAGAAAATCCTGTGGTAGTATCTAAAACTGTGTAAATCATCAGTTTTTAATCTGGCAGGAAGTAGATAGTGGCCCATTAAACTTTCGTAATTAAATTTTCCCTGTACTCCCCCGTAGAACCATTATCTGAGTTTTCTAATTAACACAAAAGGAGGGAGTCAATTCAGATTGATGGGATCTAGAGCCATCCCCTTTCATTTTAATGACCTTTAATAAACTTTTATTACTATTGATATTGATAATTATAATACAGCTTTAATTCTGCAATGTGATTCTAAGGACCTTTTCAAAAATTGCAAAATTCACATTTAAAGCTAGGGTAGGCAGAATTATTATATTCCCAGATGCTGTGTATTTAGGGCAGTGACTTTAAGGGAGCTGAAGGGTAGAGAAGCATCATGTCACTGGCTTTTCCTTCCCTCCTTCCACAGTTAAAGACCTCAGTCCTTACACCAGCTTCTGGTTTCACAGCACAGCCTCCCCCACAAACGGCAACCAGGCTGAATTAGAAGCTGGTTTGTGATAAATAATCCACAGGGGGTTAGCCAAAGTTCACTACCTTTGTTTTGTTTTCAGTTGAAAAGGCTTTGAGACCAGGGATTTCTCAGAATGTTTGCATGAGACTTTTCTGGACTTTTGCATAATTCTACATCCTCTAAGAGCTGCCGTAATTGTCAGTGGAACTTACTCTTTCTGTTCAGAAAACAAACATGTCAACATAAGAACATAAACACTTGGAAGAACACTTATCATTACTTATAATTTGCTCTGGAAGCTGGGGTACGGACAGAATGAGTTTAAAGGATCACATGCATAGTAAATGATGGAGCTGGGAGTTAAGCTTATGTTGTTACTCAGCAAGCCCTAACAACAACAACAACAAACAGTTGCCAATGAGTTGATTCCAACTCATGGCAATCCCATGTGTGTCAGAGTAGAACTGTGCTCCAGAGGGTTTTCAATGGCTGTGATATTTCAGATGCAGATGCCTCTGGGTAGATTTGAACCACCAATCTTCCAGTTTCACCATCCAGGGACTCCCATCAACTTATTTTGTGTCTGCAAAATCACAACGGATAGCACTTGTTCATCTTTTAGTGCCTTGGTAAAAAACTCAAAGATTATAAGCTTGAGATCTACCAAAATCATCGTGTTTAGGAGAGACAAAATGATACAGTTTCATAATCTCTCCACCTATGAAACGGGAATTAAAATACAACATTCCGTAAAAATGTCGTGAGGGTTGAATGAGATAAGGTATGTAAAGTGCTTAGCACAATGCCTGGTTCAACAATGTTGCCTGTCATTTTTATTATAAATATTGTTTTTATATGACTTACCTGCTCTTCTGTTCAAATTTTGGGTGTTTGATGCTTTACTTGTTTAATTTACAAGGAAAAATACGTATTAAAAAAAAAAAGTCAGTTGGATCACCTTTCTTGGGAATAGGCATAAATACGGATCTCTTCCAGTCAGTTGGCCAGGTAGCCGTCTTCCAAATTTCTTGGCATAGACAAGTAAGCACGTCCAGCACTGCATCCATTTTTTGAAACATCTCAATTGGTTTTCCCTCAATTCCTGAAGCCTTGTTTTTCACCAATGCCTTCAGTGCAGCTTAGACTTCTTCCTTAAATATCATCGGCTGTTGATCACATGCTATATAATATAATGCTGCCTACCGAAATGGTCAAATGTTGGCCAATTCTTTTTGGTAGAGTGACTCTGTGTATTCCTTCCATCTGCTTTTTTTTTTTTTTTTTAAATAACTTTTATTAAGCTTCAAGTGAACGTTTACAAATCCAATCAGTCTGTCACATATAAGTTTACATACATCTCACTCCCTACTCCCACTTGCTCTCCCCCTCTTGAGTCAGCCCTTCCAGTCTCTCCTTTCTTGACAATTTTGCCGGCTTCCCTCTCTCTCTATCCTCCCATCCCCCCTCCAGACAAGAGTTGCCAACACAATCTCAAGTGTCCACCTGATATAATTAGCTCACTCTTCATCAGCGTCTCTCTCCCACCCGCTGACCAGTCCCTTTCATGTCTGATGAGTTGTCTTCGGGGATGGTTCCTGTCCTGTGCCAACAGAAGGTCTGGGCAGCATGGCCGCCGGGATTCCTCTAGTCTCAGTCAGACCATTAAGTTTGGTCTTTTTATGAGAATTTGGGGTCTGTATCCCACGGATCTCCTGCTCCCTCAGGGGTCCTCTGCTGTGCTCCCTGTCAGGGCAGTCATCGATTGTGGCCGGGCACCAACTAGTTCTTCTGGTCTCAGGATGATGTAGGTCTCTGGTTCATGTGGCCCTTTCTGTCTCTTGGGCTCTTAGTTGTCGTGTGGCCTTGGTGTTCTTCATTTTCCTTTACTCCAGGTGGGTTGAGACCAACTGATGCATCTTAGATGGCCGCTTGTTAGCATTTAAGACCCCAGACGCCACATTTCAAAGTGGCATGCAGAATGATTTCATAATAGAATTATTTTGCCAATTGACTTAGAAGTCCCTGCAAACCATGTTCCCCAGACCCCTGAGCTTGCTCCGCTGACCTTTGAAGCATTCATTTTATCCCAGAAACTTCTTTGCTTTTGGTCCAGTCCAATTGAGCTGACCTTCCATGTATTCAGTGTTGTCTTTCCCTTCACCTAAAGCAGTTCTTATCTACTGATTAATCAATAAAAAAACCTTCTCCCACCCTCCCTCCCTCCCCCCCTCGTAACCACAAAAGTATGTGTTCTTCTCAGGTTTACTATTTCTCAAGATCTTATAATAGTGGTCTTATACAATATTTGTCCTTTTGCCTCTGCCTAATTTCGCTCAGCATAATGCCTTCCAGGTTCCTCCATGTTATGAAATGTTTCAGAGATTCGTCACTGTTCTTTATCGATGCGTAGTATTCCATTGTGTGAATATACCACAATTTATTTACCCATTCATCCGTTGATGGACACCTTGGTTGCTTCCAACTTTTTGCTATCGTAAACAGAGCTGCAATAAACATGGGTGTGCATATATCTGTTTTTGTATGAAGGCTCTTGTATCTCTAGGGTATATTCCGAGGAGTGGGATTTCTGGGTTGTATGGTAGTTCTATTTCTAACTGTTTAAGATAGTGCCAGATAGATTTCCAAAGTGGTTGTACCATTTTACATTCCCACCAGCAGTGTTTGAGAGTTCCAATCTCTCCGCAGCCTCTCCAACATTTATTATTTTGTGTTTTTTGGATTAATGCCAGCCTTGCTGGTATGAGATGGAATCTCATCGTAGTTTTAATTTGCATTTCTCTAATGGCTAATGATCGAGAGCATTTTCTCATGTATCTGTTAGCTGCCTGAATATCTTCTTTAGTGAAATGTGTGTTCATATCCTTTGCCCACTTCTTGATTGGGTTGTTTGTCTTTTTGTGGTTGAGTTTTGACAGAATCATATAGATTTTAGAGATCAGGCGCTGGTCGGAGACGTCATAGCTGAAAATTCTTTCCCAATCTGTAGGTGGTCTTTTTACTCTTTTGGAGAAGTCTTTAGATGAGCATAGGTGTTTGATTTTTAGGAGCTCCCAGTTATCGGGTTTCTCTTCATCATTTTTGGTAATATTTTGTATTCTGTTTATACCTTGTATTAGGGCTCCTAGGGTTGTCCCAATTTTTTCTTCCATGATCTTTATCGTTTTAGTCTTTATGTTTAGGTCTTTGATCCACTTGGAGTTAGTTTTTGTGCATGGTGTGAGGTATGGGTCCTGTTTCATTTTTTTGCAAATGGATATCCAGTTATGCCAGCACCATTTGTTAAAAAGGCTATCTTTTCCTCAATTAATTGACACTGGTCCTTTGTCAAATATCAGCTGCTCATACGTGGATGGATCTATGTCTGGGTTCTCAATTCTGTTCCATTGGTCTATGTGCCTGTGGTTGTACCAGTACCAGGCTGTTTTGACTACTGTGGCTGTGTAATAGGTTCTGAAGTCAGGTAAAGTGAGGCCTCCCACTTTCTTCTTCTTTTTCAGTAATGCTTTGCTTATCCGGGGCTTCTTTCCCTTCCATATGAAATTGGTGATTTGTTTCTCTATCCCCTTAAAATATGACATTGGAATTTGGATCGGAAGTGCGTTAAATGTATAGATGGCTTTTGGTAGAATAGACATTTTTACTATGTTAAGTCTTCCTATCCATGAGCAAGGTATGTTTTTCCACTTAATTATGTCCTTTTGAATTTCTTGTAGTAGAGCTTTGTAGTTTTCTTTGTATAGGTCTTTTACATCCTTGGTAAGATTTATTCCTAAGTATCTTATCTTCTTGGGGGCTACTGTGAATGGTATTGATTTGGTCATTTCCTCTTCGGTGTTCTTTTTGTTGATGTAGAGGAATCCAAGTGATTTTTGTATGTTTATCTTATAACCTGAGACTCTGCCAAAGTCTTCTATTAGTTTCAGTAGTTTTCTGGAGGATTCCTTAGGGTTTTCTGTGTATATAATCATGTCATCTGCAAATAGTGATAACTTTACTTCTTCCTTGCCAATCCGGATACCTTTTATTTCTTTGTCTACCCTAATTGCCCTGGCTAGGACTTCTAGCACGACGTTGAATAAGAGCGGTGATAAAAGGCATCCTTGTCTGGTTCCCGTTCTCAAGGGAAATGCTTTCAGGTTCTCTCCATTTAGAGTGATATTGGCTGTTGGCTTTGCATAGATGCCCTTTATTATGTTGAGGAATTTTCCTTCAATTCCTATTTTGGTGAGAGTTTTTATCATAAATGGGTGTTGGACTTTGTCAAATGCCTTTTCTGCATCAATTGATAAGATCATGTGGTTTTTGTGTTTTGTTTTATTTATGTGGTGGATTACATTAATGGTTTTTCTGATATTAAACCAGACTTGCATACCTAGTATAAATCCCACTTGATCAGGGTGAATTATTTTTTTGATGTGTTGTTGGATTCTATTGGCTAGAATTTTGTTGAGGATTTTTGCATCTATGTTCATGAGGGATATAGGTCTATAATTTTCTTTTTTTGTAATGTCTTTACCTGGTTTTGGTATCAGGGAGATGGTGGCTTCATAGAATGAGTTGGGTAGTACTCCGTCATTTTCTATGCTTTGAAATACCTTCAGAAGTAGTGGTGTTAACTCTTCTCTGAAAGTTTGGTAGAACTCTGCAGTGAAGCCATCCGGGCCAGGGCTTTTTTTTGTTGGGAGTTTTTTGATTACCGTTTCAATCTCTTTTTTTGTTATGGGTCTATTTAGTTGTTCTACTTCTGAATGTGTTAGTTTAGGTAGGTAGTGTTTTTCCAGGAATTCATCCATTTCTTCTAGGTTTTCAAATTTGTTAGAGTACAATTTTTCATAATAATCTGAAATGATTCTTTTAATTTCACTTGGTTCCGTTGTGATGTGGTCCTTCTCGTTTCTTATTTGGGTTATTTGTTTCCTTTCCTGTATTTCTTTAGTCAGTCTAGCCAATGGTTTATCAATTTTGTTAATTTTTTCAAAGAACCAGCTTTTGGCTTTGTTAATTCTTTCAATTGTTTTTCTGTTCTCTAATTCATTTAGTTCAGCTCTAATTTTTATTATTTGTTTTCTTCTGGTGCCTGATGGATTCTTTTGCTGCTCAGTTTCTATTTGTTCAAGTTGTAGGGAGAGTTTTCTGATTTTGGCTCTTTCTTCTTTTTGTATATGTGCATTTATCGATATAAATTGGCCTCTGAGCACTGCTTTTGCTGTGTCCCAGAGGTTTTGATAGGAAGTATTTTCATTCTCATTGCTTTCTATGAATTTCCTTATTCCCTTCTTGATGTCTTCTACAACCCAGTCTTTTTTCAGGAGGGTATTGTTCATTTTCCAAGTATTTGATTTCTTTTCCCTAGCTTTTCTGTTATTGATCTCTAGTTTTATTGCCTTGTGGTCTGAGAAGATGCTTTGTAATATTTCGATGTTTTGGACTCTGCAAAGGTTTGTTTTATGACCGAATATGTGGTCTATTCTAGAGAATGTTCCATGTGCGCTAGAAAAAAAAGTATATTTTGCAGCAGTTGGGTGGAGAGTTCTGTATAAGTCAATGAGGTCAAGTTGGTTGATTGTTGTAATTAGATCTTCCGTGTCTCTATTGAGCTTCTTACTAGATGTCCTGTCCTTCTCCGAAAGTGGTGTGTTGAAGTCTCCTACTATAATTGTGGAGGTATCTATCTCACTTTTCAATTCTGTTAAAATTTGATTTATGTATCTTGCAGCCCTGTCATTGGGTGCATAAATATTTAATATGATTATGTCTTCCTGATCAATTGTCCCTTTTATCATTATATAGTGTCCTTCTTTATCCTTTGTGGTGGATTTAAGTCTAAAGTCTATTTTGTCAGAAATTAATATTGCTACTCCTCTTCTTTTTTGCTTATTGTTTGCTTGATATATTTTTTTCCATCCTTTGAGTTTTAGTTTGTTTGTGTCTCTAAGTCTAAGGTGTGTCTCTTGTAGGCAGCATATAGATGGATCGTGTTTCTTTATCCAGTCTGTGACTCTCTGTCTCTTTATTGGTGCATTTAGTCCATTTACATTCAGGGTAATTATAGATAAATAAGTTTTTAGTGCTGTCATTTTGATGCCTTTTTATGTGTGTTGTTGACAATTTCATTTTTCCGCATACTTTTTTGTGCTGAGGCGTTTTTCTTAGTAAATTGTGAGATCCTCATTTTCATAGTGTTTGACTTTATGTTAGTTGAGTCGTTATGTTTTTCTTGGCTTTTATCTTGAGTTATAGAGTTGTTATACCTCTTTGTGGTTACCTTATTATTTACCCCTATTTTTCTAAGTAAAAACCTAACTTGTATTGTTCTATATCGCCTTGTATCACTCTCCATATGGCAGTTCAATGCCTCCTGTATTTAGTCCCTCTTTTTGATTATTGTGATCTTTTACCTGTTGACTTCCATGATTCCCTGTTATGTGTATTTTTTTTTTAATTAATCTTAATTTGTTTGTTTTTGTGATTTCCCTATTTGAGTTGATATCAGGATGTTCTGTTTTGTGACCTTGTGTTGTGCTGATATCTGATATTATTGGTTCTCTGACCAAACAATATCCTTTAGTATTTCTTGTAGGTTTGGTTTGGTTTTTGCAAATTCTCTAAACTTGTGTTTGTCTGTAAATATCTTAATTTCGCCTTCATATTTCAGAGAGAGTTTTGCTGGATATATGATCCTTGGCTGGTAGTTTTTCTCCTTCAGTGTTCTGTGTATGTCGTCCCATTCCCTTCTTGCCTGCATGGTTTCTGCTGAGTAGTCTCAACTTATTCTTATTGATTCTCCCTTGAAGGAAACCTTTCTTTTCTCCCTGGCTGCTTTTAAAATTTTCTCTTTATCTTTGGTTTTGGTGAGTTTGATGACAATATGTCTTGGTGTTTTTCTTTTTGGATCAATCTTAAATGGGGTTCGATGAGCATCTTGGATACATATCCTTTCGTTTTTCATGATGTCAGGGAAGTTTTCTGTCAGGAGTTCTTCAACTATTTTCCCTGTGTTTTCTGTCTCCCCTCCCTGTTCTGGGACTCCAATCACCCGCAGGTTATCCTTCTTGATAGAGTCCCACATAATTCTTAGGGTTTCTTCATTTTTTTTAATTCTTTTATCTGATTTTTTTTCAGCTATGTTGGTGTTGATTCCCTGGTCCTCCAGATGTCCCAGTCTGCATTCTAATTGCTCGAGTCTGCTCCTCTGACTTTCTATTGTGTTGTCTAATTCTGTAATTTTATTGTTAATCTTTTGGATTTCTACATGTTGTCTCTCTATGGATTCTTGCAACTTATTAATTTTTCCACTATGTTCTTGAATAATCTTTTTGAGTTCTTCAACAGTTTTATCGGTGTGTTCCTTGGCTTTTTCTGCAGTTATCCTAATTTCATTTGTGATATCTTTAAGCATTCTGTAAATTAGTTTTTTATATTCTGTATCTGATAATTCCAGGATTGTATCTTCATTTGGGAAAGGTTTTGATTCTTTTGTTTGGGGGGTTGGAGAAGCTGTCATGGTCTGCTTCTTTAAGTGGTTTGATATGGATTGTTGTCTCCGAGCCATCACTGGGAAACTAGTTTTTCCAGAAAATGTGCTAAAAAAAAATGCAGTCAGACCCCTATCAGAGTTCTCCCTCTGGCTCAGGCTATTCGGATGTTAAGGAAGCCGCCTGCGTCCAGTCCAAATCCCGGCGAGACAGTTCCCCGGGTGGGACGCTGCTCTTCCTGCTCCAAGGCCAGTCACTGCCTCCCGGGGACTTCTCCTACCGGCTGCGTCCCACGTCGCCCACGGAAGGAACCGGCTGGTCTCCCTCCCGGGGTTAGCTCAGGGGGGTGGAGCAGCTCTCTGTGCTTGTGCTGTACCTGACTGGTACGCTGGCTCCAGGCTCTGGAAACAATCGCTGCGTCCCCGTATTAGTTTGTTCTCCGTCTCTAAATCTGTGTTTGTTGTTCAGGGTTCGTAGATTGTTACGTATGTGATCGATTCACTTGTTTTTCCGTGTCTTTGTTGTAAGAGGGATCCGAGGTAGCGTCTGCCTAGTCCGCCATCTTGGCTCCGCCCTTCCATCTGCTTTTGACGCTTCCTGTGTCATTCAATATTTTGCCAAGGGAATCTTCAAAATTGCAATTGGCAGCTTGAATTTTTTCTTTAGTTCTTTCAGCTTGAGAAATGCCAAGCGTGTTCTTCCTTTTTGGTTTTCTAACCCCAGGTTTTTGCACATTTCTTTATAATATTTCACTTTGTCTTCTGGAGCTGCCCTTTGAAATATTCTGTCTCTTTTACTTCATTTCTTCAATTCACTTTAGGTACTCTATGTTCAAGAGCAAGTTTCAGAGTGTCTTCTGACATCCATTTTGGTTTTTTCTTTCTTCCCTGTCTTTTTAAAGACCTTTTGCTTTCTTTATCTATGATGTCTGGTTTTTGGTCATTAGTGTTCAGTGCTTCAAATCCATTCTTGAGATGGTCTCCAAATTCAACAGGGATATACTCAAGTTCGTATTTTGGTTCTTAGGGACTTGTTTTAATTTTCTTCAGCTTCAACTTGCATTTGCACACAAGCAATTGATGGTCTGTTCCACAGTTGGCCCCTGGCCTTATTCTGACTGATGATATTGAGCTTTTCCATTGTTTCCTTCCACAGATGAGGTTGATTTGATTCCTGTGTTTCCCATCCAGTGATGAGCCTACATGTCTTTATGCTGTTGAAAAAGGTATTCGCAATGAAGAAGTTGTTGGTCTTGCAAAATTCTGTCATGAATACTCCAGCATCATTTCTATCCCCGAGGCCATATTTTCCAACTACCAATCCTTCTTCTTCATTTCCAACTTCTGCATTCCAATCGCCAGTAATTATCAATGCATCTTGATTGCATGTTTGATCAATTTCAGACTACAGAAGTTGGTAAACATCTTCAATTTCTTCATGTTTGGCCTTAGTGGTTGGTATGTAAATTTGAATAATAGTCCTATTAACTGCTCTTCCTTTTAGGCATATGGACATTATCCTATCACTGACAGCATTGTACTTCAGGTAGATCTTAAAATGTTCTTTTTCATGATGAATGCAATGCCATTCCTCTTCAAGATGTCATTCCTGGCATAGTAGACCATATGATAGTCCAATTCAAAATGGCCAATACCCATCCATTTCAGCTCATAATATCTAGGATATTGATCTTCAAGCATTCCATTTCATTTTTAATGACTTGTAATTTTCCAAAATTCGTACTTCATACGTTTCATATTTCAGTTATTAATGGATGTTTGCAGCTGTTTCTTCTCATTTTGAGTGATGCCGAGTCAGCAAATAAAGGTCCTGAAAGCTTGACTCCATCCACTTCCTTAAGGTCAACACTACTTTGAAGAGGCAGCTATTCCTCAGTTATATTTTGAGTACTTTCCAGCCTAACGGGCTCATCTTCTGGCACTATATCAGACAGTGTTTCACTGCTATTCAAAAGCTTTTTACTAGCCAATTTTTTTCAGAAGTCTTGGTCTAGAAGCTCTGCTGAAACCTGTCTAGCAAGGGTGACCCTGCTGGTATTTGAAATGCCAGGAGCAAAGCGTCTAGTATCACAACAACACCCAAGCCCCCACAGTATGACAAACTGACAGATAGGTGGTGAAGAAATATTTATAGATATGCATATATGTGCAAGTTAGTATACACTCATATAATTTCTTGCCTGTCAGCTAAGAAGGCCTAGAAGCAATGATATCCCAATAATAGCAAGCACACCTAGTACCTAGATATTGGTTTCTAACACTATTCTCCAATAAAAGGAACCAGGGTTCTTTGGATGAATGTCTGATTCTGGAACTGGAGCAATAAATATACAAAATAGGGCATGAATCATCTTGTAGTTCTAGGAAGTAAGGAGGTGCTAATCAACTAATCAATCACCACAATGATAAGGGTATGTCAAAGGGACAGAGTATCCAACTAAAAGAGTTCCCAGTGGCCAAACCTGGAACAATTATCTTATTGAATTAAAATTGAAAGTAAAAAAAAAAAAAAAAACTCTGTTAGAAAATGGAGAGGGGAATCTTCCTAACTGATTTTGTAAGAAAGTATTATCCTGATACCAAAACCAAAGACATTATAAGACAAAATTCTTCATAAGCATAGATGCAAAATAATATTAAGTTAAATCAAGTAATAGGTAAAACGGATAATTGGGGGTGGATTTGTACTGCATCAGTTTACTTAAGTTGGAACTGTTTTTCTTTGAATTTTTATCCTTTTATAATTTTGACTTAGCATTGGCCCCAAGAAACATTTCACTTCGGATTTGGAAGGTAGAAGTGAAGATGTAACCATATTGCTTTTCAGCACAGAAGGTTGATATGGGGGCACCAGTGCTGTATACACACATTGCCACTGATCTGCTGGCTCATCTTGTTGGCTTGGGGGAACATATTGGCCCTCAGTTCCTGCTGGATTGCCTCATTTAGCTCTTCTAAATCCAGGGCCAGACTGTACATTTCTTGAAGTAGCAGCTGAGCCTACATACTTCCAGCTCCTGCCAGCTCTCCCCCTTCCATTTCTTAGAATCTTTGGCCAGCAAGTGTAGCTCCTAGAGCAGCTGCCAAGCCCATAACTCTTCCAGCTCACACTGAATCTCTCCAGCTTCTCGGACCCTTAGGCCAGTCAGAGCCCAAATGCAGAAGCACTCCTTTACATTTTTATGTTCTTATTTCCATGACACATGCGTATGTATATATGTACATGTTCAGAGACATGTGTATATGTCTCCAAACGGTTTATTGCTAAAGATGTGCTTGCTTTCATGTGTCATAAAAAATATCATCAAACTGCAATGAGTCTTCTGAGAAATTCTTTTTATCACTTCATGTTGTTTCTAAAATGCATTTAAATTACTGCATATAGCTGTAGTTTGTTTTCATTGCTGTGTAATATTCCATTGTGAGATAACATACAATTATTCTTTCAACAGATGAATGGATTGTTTGCAGCTTTTAGCAACAATGAGCAGTACAGCTGTGGTTGTCCTTATATATGTTTCTTGGTGTATGTGAAAAATAGTGCTTCTAGCATATACAACAAAGAGTGAAATTGCTGGATCATAGGGTATGCAAATATTCAATACAAAAAAATAAAGCCAACTCGTTTTCCAAACTGATATACCAATTTATGTGCCCAGAGGCAATGTATAAAAGTTACCCTTGCTCCATATTCTCACCAATACTTGTTATTGTCAAACTACTGAACGTTTGTTAAATACATATCAGATGATATATTATTGTAGAACCAATTCACATTTTGCTGGTAACTAAGAATTTGAGCATCTTCTCAGAAGTTTATATTATTTGTATTTCTTCATCCATGAAATGACTTTTTTTGATATGATACTAATTCTTTAAAATTCCAAAAAAAGGTTGTTTTTTTTTTTTTTTTTTTTATATGATACTAATTCTTTAATATTAGTTGAGACTTGACTCATGGGCTAGAAATGTTTTTTTTTTTTTTTTGCAAAAATGACATGTATGCTACAAAGTGTGTATTCTTTATTATATACAGTGCATTTTATAAGTTCATTACATAAATCTTGTTAATTGTGCTGTGCAAATCACCTATATCTCTCCTATTGTTTTGCAATTCCCTTACCTACAATTATAAAAATGATACTAAAATTTCTTCCAATGGAGAAAACAAGAGTAATTCTGATGGTGGTGAAATGAAGATATCAGAAAATCCTCTCCCTCAAAAATTATAAAATGGGACAAAATTACCTGACCATGGGGAAGACAAGTTCATTTGAGTCAAGTACAGGCAATTTGCTAAAAACAAAACTAAAAGTATCAACAATGAAAATTCTCATGGGAAAAAAATCATAATCCATGAACGCTATAATATGCTATTTAAAACTTCCACATTTTAACAACAAAAAAAATGAGAGAAGCAAAGAAACAGCAAAGTATGACTCATACTAAGAAAAAAAAAAAAGGCAATGGAAAATGACTCTGACTACATCCAGATGTTGTATTTAGCAGAAATAAAAATAATTCAAGGCAGCTATTATAAATATGCTCAAAGAATTAAAGAAAGTATGTTAAAGAATTAAATGAAAATATTGTGACAGTGAATCATCTCATCAAAGACACCTTAGTAAGGAAATAGAACCAAAAAAAGAACGAAATGAAAATACTAAAGTTGACAATTAAAAAAAAAAAAGTTGACAATTACAACTACTAAAATGAAAACTTCAATAAATAGGCCCAATAGCAGATATGAAATAGCAGAATAAAGAATCAGTGACCATAAAGGTATATTAACAGAAATTATCCAATCTGAAGAAGAAAGAGAAAATAATAAAAGGAAATTAACAGAGCAACAGAGACATGTGGGCCAGTATCAAACATATCAAAACATATATAATAGGAGTCTGAGCAGTAGTGGGGAGAGAAAGGCGAAGAAAAGCTAAAGAAACAAGGTCCAAAATTTCCCACATTTGATGAAAAAAGAATCTACAGATCCAAGATCAATGAAACATTATGTAGTATACAGAGACTTACACATACATACACTGTAGTCAAACTTAAAAAAGCAAAGGGAAAATTAAAGCATCCAGGGAAGATTAACTCATCATGGAAAAGGTAACAACAATATGGTCAATGACAAAATTTTCTTCAGGAGGGTTGGGGTCAGAAGAAAATGGAATGAGATATTTCAAATTGCTGTAAGAAAAATAACTGTCAACTAAGAATTCTTTACATAGCAACACTGTCCTTCAAAAAGTAGAGACACCCCAGATTGAGAAATGCTCACAGAATTCATTGCTAGCTGACCTGCCTTAAAAGGAATGCTAAAGGAATCCATTCATGCTGAAAGGAAATAACCACAGATGGCAACTTGAATCCACAGGAGAAAATGAAAAGCACTGAAAATAGTAAACATGTAGGTATAAAAGACGATATTTATAATTTTTTTTCTGTTTTCTCTTCTTAGTTTCTCTAAAAGACAAAGTTTTATAACACAAAAATTATTACTCTATATTGTCAGATGTATAACACACAGAGACGTAATAAATATTTGTGTGTGTGTGTGTGGAGGCCTGGTGACAGTAGATAATAGCACAAAAGAAGGAGAAGAAATTACTGGTCTATTGAAGCAAAGTTGATGCATTTAACTGTACATAAGTCAGAATTAACCTGAAGTAGGTTGTGATAAATTAAGAAGCACTTTGTAATGTTTTTAGGTTGTGATAAATTAAGAAGCACTTTGTAATACCTAGAGAAACCACTAAGAATATAACTAAAAAAAAAAATTCTAGGCAAGGTACGTATGATAGAATTTTTTCAGCATATGTCTTCCTAGCTAATTTTACTTAATAAGAGAACTAAGAAATTTGCCAGAGCTAACAGTAATGCCGGTAAGGTTTTCGTTGGTGTTATTTTTTCTTTGCTTGTTAATCTTATAAATGCTAAAAAATTATTATCCCTCAAAATAGGAGAAATTGCATTACTATGCCCCAGTAATGCATATTGTTTTTTTTTATGCCCCAGTAATGCATATTGACACATTTTTAAGAGTAAAGTTGACAAGTGTCACTCACCTTAATAATAATGCCATATTGACCAAAAATATGTAAGTTCTGTAGAAGATGCTGGATTATTAATGTTCTTAGGTGTCATTGAGTCTGTTCTGATTTATACAGACCTTATGTACAATAGTCAGAATTGACTCGACAGCAACGGGTCTGGTTTGGTTTTGGTATGTACAATAGAACAAGCACCGACCAGCACCACACAATTCTAACAATCGTTGCTATGTTCGAGCCCATTGTTGCAGCCACTGCATCAATCCATCTCATCGAGGGTATTCCTCTTTTTCACTGACCCTCTACATTGCCAGACATGATATACTTCTCCAGGGACTCATCCCTCCTGATAACATATACAAAGTACATGAGATGAAGTCTCACCATACTCATTTCTAAGGAGCATTCTGGCTGTACCTCTTCGAAGACAGACTTGTTTCTTCTTCTGGCAGTCCATGGTATATTCAATATTCTTCACCAACATCATAATTCAAAGGCATCAATTCTTCTTCAGTCTTACTTATTCGTTGTCCAGCTTTCACATACATGTAAGGCAATTGAAAACACCATGGTTTGGGTCAGGTACATCTTAGTTCTCAAGGTGACATCTTTGCTTTTCAACACTTTAAAGAGGTCTTTTGCAGCGAATTTGCCCAATACACTATGTCTTTTGATTTCTTGACTGCTGCTTCCATGGCTGTTGATTGTGGATCCAGGTAAAACGAAATTCTCGACAGCTTCGATCTTTTCTCCGTTTACCATGATGTTGTTTATCAGTCCAGTTGTGAGGATTTTTGTTTTCTTTATGTTGAGGCGTAATCCATACTGAAGGCTGTGGTCTTTGATCTTCATTAGTAAGTGCATCAAATTCTCTCACTTTCAGCAAGCAAGGTTGTGTCACCTGCATAACGCAGGTTGTGAATGAGTCTTCCTCCAAACCTGATGTAACATCCTTCTTCATACTGTCCAGCTTCTCAGATTATTTGCTCAGCATACGTACTGAATAAGTATGGTGAAAGGACACAACCCTGAAGCACGCCTTTCCTAATTTAAAATCAAGGTTGTTAATACACGATTTTATTTAAACCTTATAATAAACCTGAGAATAAGACAAATGAGCAATCTGAGGAACTTCTACAGATGAACAAATTGAGGTTCAGAATCACTTATCTAAAGTCATACCGGGAAATCATGGGGCCAGGTTTTAACCAGGCCTGTTTGATTCCAAAGATTATGCTTTTCACTAGGCAAGGCTGCCTCTCTGTGTGGTTTTACACTTATAAGTATTGTGAATGTATCATTTAGTTTTCCAAATAAGCAGTGACCTATTCTTGGCATGCTCTTTATAGTGCCAACAATTTGGAGACTGCAAAGATAAAAATAGAATGCAATATCAGCTCAAATCTTTCATTGTTACTTTGGGCCCCTTTTGCTTCAATTCTTCGGATTATATTTGTAAATTAAAGAAAATGAGTTATGACAAAATTAAGTTTATTCAAGAATTGAAAGATTGGTTTAACATTTGAAAGTCAAGCAAAGTCATTAGTCACATTAACATAATTAAGGATTAAAAAATCGTGATTATTTCCACAGGTTCAGAAAAAGCATTTGATAAAACTTAGCACCCATTCATGATTTTTAAAAAATCATAGAAATATAGGGAGAGAAGAAAACTAAATCTGATATACAGTATCTACAAAAAACTTACAAGGAATACCATGCATACATATTGAAAGCTTTCCCCTTTGAAAGTAAGGAAACAACACAAATGCTTGCCACCATCAACCTTAAATGGAAGATTATTGAGAAGGTAAAAACTCAAGAGAAAAAAACCAGCAAAATAATGAAAATGAAGAAATGAAATTTCCATAACTTGTAGATGAGCTGATTATATACATAGAAAATTGAAAAAAAAAAGCACACAAATTATTAGAATTGTTAAACAAGTTTAGAAAGGCAATTAGATAAAATACCAATAAACAGAATCAATTGCATTTGATATTCTAGCAACAAATAATTAGAAAAAATGAAAATTTGAAAACAAATCATTTAAAAATCACAAAAATGTGATACCAAAAACCTATTAGTAATAAATCTACTCAAAATGTGTTCTATCTCATGCAAAACTATAAAAAATTACTGAGAGAAATTAATCAGGATCTAAATAAATAGAAGCATATATTATGTTCATAGCTTGAGAGATTCAGTATTTTAAAGAAGTCAATTTCCCCCAAATTAGTCAATAGAAAAAAACACTTCCAATTTCAAAAAAACAACAACGGATTTGTGTGTTTGTGTGTATGCCAAAATCAACAACAAATTCTAAAATGTATAAGAAAATAAAAAGATCAAGGTTAACCATAACAATCTTGAAGAAGAACAAAGCTGGCAAACGTATACCACCAGAAAACTTAGAAATCTACAATAATTGCAACAGGGTAGTATTGGTGTACGACCAGACAAACTGACCAGCGGAATAGAATAGATAGTCCAAGAACAGACTCACACATACAAGGGCAAGTGAAATTCTAGTGCAACAGGGAAAGGATGGCCAGGTGGATATCCACATGGGAAAAAAAATCTTGACCTCATCTCACACAAAATCCAAAAATCAATTCCAGATGGATTGATTTAAAGGTAAAACAGTAAAGCTTCTGGAGTTTAACATAAAAAAAAAAAAATGTCTGCAGGACCTGGAAATAGGCAAAGACTTTTAAAACAGGATACAAAAAGCAATAGCCATAAAGAAAACAAAACTGATAAATTAGGCCTTACTGATTTTAAGAACTTTATTCATCAAGACACCATTAAGCAAGTGAATGAAAAAGACAGAGAGCAGGAGAAGATATATGTGACACATATATCCAACAAATTACTTATATCCCCAATATAAATGAACCTCCACTAATCAGTGAGAAAAATACAGACATACCAATAACAAAATATTAAACAATGTATTTCAAAGAGTACATGCAAGGGTTAATACACATACGAAAAGTGTTCAAAATCATTAATCTTCAGAGAAATACAAATTAAATCCACAATGAGACACTACTTCAGACATTCCATAATTACTCAAGAATAAAATAAATAAATAAAAGAGTACCAAATGTCAGGAAGAATATGGAATAACAAACTCTCAGACACCATAGGTGAGAATGTAAATTGGTACTACTACTCAGTAAAACACTTTGACAGTATTCACTTAAGCGGAACACACACATATATATACGCCCAACGAGCAATTCCATTTTTAGCTATGCAATCATCAGAAATATATACGCATGTTCATAGTAGCATTAGTCATAATATCCCCAAGCTGAAAATTACCCAAAGGTCCATCAACAATAAACAAAACAAAACAAAACAAATCAACAAAAGCATGAAAAAATAAGTTATGGCAGAGTCATAAACTGGAATTGTATACACTGATAAAAATGAAGGGAAGAGTGTTAGAAATAAAATATGGATGAACAAAATGTTAAGCAGAAGAAGAAAGATGCAAAAAAAAAAGTACATTCTATGATTCCATTTATAAAAGTCAATGAAAGTTAAAATATGGTGATAGAAATAAAAATAATGATTATCCTTGGAATAAGGAATGATTGGTAAATGTTCAAGGGGTGGTCCTGAGATCCTGCTCACTTTCCTCCTTGATGTAGGTGGTAGCTAGACAAGTGTGGGGCCCTGCGTAGTGCAAACAGTTAAGCGCTTAGCTGCTGATAGAAAGGTTGGAGGTTCGAGTCTACCTAGAGCTGCTTCAGAAGAAAGGCCTGGCTATCTCCTTCTGAACACTCAGCCACACACACATGAGCTCGTGAAGTGCAATGAATTATTTAATATGGTCCTTCTAGAAAAAATAGTCTTTGTGACTCACACACACAATTGCGTTGGACTATGCAAATAAGGTATATGGAAACTAATGAAGGGATTGGTCAGTTTTGCCGTCCCCTTAGGCAAGGAAGGAGAGGGTCTCACCACCACCAAGAAAGAACCAGGAGCAGAACACATCATTTGGACCCAAGATCCCTGCCCTGAGAAGCTCCTGGGACCAGTAGACTGAGAGAGAGCTGTACCACTAAAAATGGCGAGAAGCGGCAGCAACAGAGGCAGGAGACCAGCAGGAGATGGAGCAGTGGGCTTCCCCACTCAAGGAACCAGAAAGCTAATTGCCTTCGGGCAGGAGACTTGCCGGCAGAGTAGGGTGCCTCCAGACACTTGGGGAGCTAGGTTTGCTGACCCACAGAGCTAGAGTTGAGTGCCTTCGGGCCGAGACTTTCTGACTGGCGGGGCGCTTATCCGCAAAGCTAATAGAGCCTTGTAACACTTGCATGAACAGGGCAGAGGCTGAGGGCCAGGGGCCAAGGAGCCAAGGGCCAGTGAGAGACCGGCCTGCGTGCATGGCTGAGAAGACACTGTCCTGATTGAAAAACTGTATCTTGAGCATTTCTGAACCTGAGTTGTAACCTGTTACTTCCCTAATAAACCCCATAACTGTTTGAGTGTAGTCTGTGAGTTCTCTGTGGTCACTGCAAGAAATTATCAAACCCAGCAGAGAAGTAGAGAGTGCGCAGGACGGACAGATGGTGTCAGAACTGGTAAAAAGGTTGGAGGATGGAGGCATGTCTGACCTTAGGCTGCTGATCTTGATTCTCCTTCCCCCTTGAGAAGTTAGGAAGGAGATCAAATGCCCTGGCTACCCCATTTTTACAGTTCGCCATAAGTCAAAACCAACTCGATGGCAACTGGTTTGGTTTTAGACAAGTGTATTCACTTTCCAAATATTCATTAAACCATCACCTAAGCTGTGTTCACTTTTCTGTATGTATTTTATATTTTAATTAATTTGTAAACTTTTATTCTCATATTGTTAAAAAAAAAGTCTCACAATTCATTAGGATAGGAAGAATGGGATATAAGAAAGGGGGAAGATGAGAAAGAAATTTTAAACTTTCAGCTCAATGTAACTGGCATCTCATTTTCTACAGGGAAAAGAAGCAGTCCCAACTGTCCAAGGTACTTTGAAAACGGTTCAAGGTAGAATTGTGGAGTTGAAATTAAAAGCACTGTTGATATCTTTTCTTGATCTTTTGATTAAAAAGGAAATGCTGTAAACCAGGTCGTGATGACTGAAGGAAGAATCTAGTTACCGTCCACCATCTGGAACCTTCATGAAGTCATCCGCTCCCTGACAACTTAAAAGAATCTTTTTGAGATTTTTTAGCTACCTTTAGTTTATGATAACTTAGGTTCCGTTCCTATATTGATTTCCTGATGCTGTTGTAACAAATTTTTTTAACTTAATGACTTAAAACAACACAAATTCATTATCTTACAGATCAGGTCAGAAGTCTCTTTGAACTAAAAATCAAGATGTTAACAGAGCTGTGTTCCTTCTGAAGGTTCTATAGGAGATCCGTTACCTTCCCTTCCCAGGCTCTAGAGGCCCATGTTCCTTGTCCCATAGCCCTCTTCCGTCTTTAAAGCCAGAAATCACATCACTTTGATCTCTGCTTCCATCACCTCATCTCCTCTGAACCTCCCGCCTTCCTCTTTTCCTTATAATGGTCTTTGTGATTACATTGACCCACATTGATAATCCAGGATAATGGCTCCATCTCCAATGATTTCTAATTTTCCTAGATTCATAGTTTGTACATTCCAGGTTCTGATTATTAATGGATGTTTGCAGCTGTTTCTTCTCATTTTGAGTCGTGCCGCATCAGCAAACTAAGGCCCCGAAAGCTTTACTCCACCCATGTCATTAAGGTCGACTCTACTTTGAGGAGGCAGCTCTTCCCCAGTCGTCTTTTGAGTGCGTTCCAAACTGGGGGACTTATCTTCTGGCACTATATCAGACACTGTTCTGCTGCTATTCATAAGGTTTTCACTGGCTAATTCTTTTCAGAAGTAGACTGCCAGGTCCTTCTTCCTAGTCTGTCTTAGTCTGGAAGTTCAGCTGAAACCTGCCCTTCATGGGTGACTCTGCTGGTATTTGAATTCCAGTAGCATAGCTTCCTGCACCACAGCAACATGCAAGCCCCACTCTACAACAAACTGACAGACACATGGGGGACGTAGGAAGTAAGGCCTGGCAATCTGCTTCTGAAAGGTCACAACCTTGAAAATCCTGTGGATCAGCTCTACTCTGCACACATGGAGTCCTCATGAGTTGGAATCGACTTGATGGCAACTAACAACAACAGCAATTTATTGGCTTGCCCAATGTTAAGTGTGCCTCAACAAAAAGGAAATAATTAACGCAACACTCCAATTATTCAGTGATGTGGTGTTTAAAAAGAAAAAAAAACCCTGTTGACCTAAAGTATGCTTAACGAACTGATAGAATTCATTACATTTATAACTCTGCATTCACATCAAGAACTTGACTTTGCATTTCGTTTTGCCTAGGTGGACATGTCATGAGTGTGTGTGCACTTCTCTGTCTTTGGGCAGATTAAAAGACAAAAGTATTAATTTTAAAACATAAATTAATTTTCTGCATTGTTAGAAAAGAATCATTGATTACTCCAGACCTATAATGTAAGTTTTATTAATTTAATTATAGCACATAACTGTCTTTTCTGTATATAAGTATCCCCAGAAATATTTAAATGAAATCAGAGTACCTATTACAATGAAGTAGATGACTTTTAAAAAAAGAAATTTTACTGTTTTTTTAAACATGTTGATATTTGATTATTTGCTAATTTTTTTTTCATTAAAATAGGAGCTAAAATACAAAAATCATACCTAGCTGCATATTCTGTGACACCTGACAAAGAGATATCTATTCAATGAAGTTTTAAGAATTATTCTGATTGTCAAGGTTATGCGTCAACTTGGCTGGGCCATGATTCTCAGTGGTTCGGCAGTTATGATGTAGTTTGGCAGTTGTATACTGATATGGTCACTTTCGTGATGAGATTTGATATAATTTGATTACCTCCATGAGGGAATCCGCTGTGAGTAGGCAATCAGTTGAAGGGGAGTTTCCTTGAGGGTGTGGCCTGCACTGAATATGTAAGTGGACTTTCTGGCAAAAATCATGGGCTTTTGCTCACTCTGGATCCTGCAGCTGGCCCCTGTTCATCTGACCTCCAGTTCTTGGGACTTGAGCTAGCAGCTCACCTACTGTCTTGCCTGCTGACCTTAGGTTCCACTGTCCCTGCAGCTACATGAATCAGGAGAAGCCTTTATTCTGACCCACAGACTTGGGACCTTGCAGCCTCTACAATTACATGAGTCATTTCCTTGATATAAATCTCTTTATATGTATTTATACACTTTACTGATTTTGCTTCTCTAGAGAACCCAGCCTAAGACATTCTAATGTTATTATTCTTTAAACGCCTCTCTTTAGTCCAAATTATAATTTCTATATCTTAGATTTGATAAAACTTATTTCACTTGTGAATTTTTGGATCCATTTATTTGGTATACTTTAACATTTCAGTACTTTTAACTTCAGAAATTGCCTTCAGTAAACATAAAGGACAATGATACACTATTATTCCTGGTCTTCCAACCTAAAATAGCTGACAGACCTTGGTTATTTCTCTCAGAGCAACCTATTATTTTCCTTCATGGCACTTAATAAAATTTGGAATTTTTTTGTGTTTATTTGTTATTAGATTCTTCCCCAGAATAAACTCAATGGGGACAGGGGTTATGTACGCTGTATTCAACTCCTGTAAACATGGCACATCTGGAGTAGAGGAGGCACTCCATAGTTTGGGAGTGAATTAAAGAATGACCATCAATGTGTGTACATGTATGTTTGCGTTGTGCTTGCGAAGGTGGCTTAACCCTGACTGTGAACCTATATCTTCAACAACAAAATCAGTCAGCAAAACTGGTGAGGTTCTGTTCACTGTGGTCAGCTCTAAGTATTCACCGTTGTGAACTCATCAAAATAGTCATTAGTATCTGTGAATGAATGATAATATACTTGTGTTTTTCAAAATTAGTATAGTTATAGAAGCTGACATTTTTTGAGTAAATTCTGCTTTGGTCCCTCCAAAAGTTCACACATTGAGAAAGGCACAGAATTGGCCTAAAATAATACTGTCCTTGAGGTTGAAATGTAAACAGGAAGTCTGTTCTTGAATATCTTCTATTTATTTTCTTTTGCATAATGTTTGAGTTTGCACTTTGGGATTTGTGTCTAAGACCAAATAGCTTTTAAAATTTATTTATTCCAATATATTCCTTTTGTAAATACTTGATCATACATACTTGACTCTGTTTTAAAGACCACCTCTCCACTTAATCCCAGAAATCAATGGTGGCACAAGGCTTTTAATGTTGTTGATCTGGAGACCATCTTCCACCATACACATGTCTACATGCTAACCACTGACTGCAGTGCCTGTGCCCAGTACAGCCCACTGAGGGAAGGCTCCTAAGCAGAACCGTTTCTGCTTTCATAGTGGAAACACCAGGACTTGAGGAAACCCATGCCTCATGGCAGTTATTGAAGGAAAAAGGGACAAACTGAGAGAATCATACTAGTTTTCCTTGCCTAGAAATCTATCCAGCCACAGTCCTTAACAACACCCTCCCTGTAAAAACTTAGAGCCTTCTCCCCACCCACCACCCCCATTTCTTCTTATGCCCTTTCAAATCACTTAGACAGCCATGCCTCTTGAAGGAAGAAGAAATACGTGCAGAGTTATCACGCAATTTCCCCATTGGTATAACGTCGCTAGGTACGTGGGTCCCTTTTCATTTCACACGATACATACCTTCTTGCTTCTTCAAATGGTTGCCTATTTCTATAATGATTTTGAAGTGGCGAAGTGGTTAAGAGTTCAGGTTACTAACCAAAATGTCAGAAGTTCAAATCCACCAGCCGCTCTTTGGAAACTCTATGGGGCAGTTCTACTCTGTTCTATAGGGTCGCTGTTAGTCGGAATCGATTCAATGGCAATGGGTATTTTTTGGATATAATGATTTTACCAATAGAAATTTCTGTTGGCGACTTTCAGACATAATGGGTTGATGCCCTCTTTGACATTCGCAGCTTTAAAAACCTCTGTAAAGCAGAGATCCACGCACCTCATACGGAAACCCAAAAACCAAACCCATTGCCATCAAGGCCATTCTGACTCACAGCCACCCTATAGGACAGAGTAGAACTGCCCCAAAGGGTTTCCAAGCAGTGACTGGTGAATTCAAACTGCTGACCGTTTGGTTAGCAGCCAAGCTCTTAACCACTGCGCCATCAGGGCTCCCATCAATTCAATTATTTCAAAGGAATTACTGACCTTTACAACTATGATATAATCAGAACTACAATTTTTTAAAAATATGTTGGTACCTTGGGTTGAAATCTTCAACAGAGGAGAAAGAAGCCTTTTCTAAGACCACTACTGAGTTACCTTGCTCACTTTCAGCAATCAATCTAAATTTTTCACCATATCCTTTCAGGAGTTGGGTCCTGCCGATTGATTCAGCCTCATAGCTCACCTGTACTCTGCAGACAGACTGCGGTCCAGCCAGGTCTGCTGTTTGGGATTGAATTGTGTCTCCCAAAAAGCTTTGTTGAAGCCTCAACCTCTGTATGGGCGAATGTGATCTTGTTTGGGTAAATAGAGTTTTTCTTTGCAGATGTCGTCAGTTAACAAGTTCACACAGCAGTAGCGTGGGTCCTCATCCCTTCTGAGTGATGTCTTAGAAAAGGAAAGAACAGGCAGGGAAGCCAAATCACACAGAAGGAAGTCAGATACCACATGAAGATACATCTACAAGCAGCAAAGGAATGCCGTGGACGGTTGGCAGCCGCCAGAAATTAACAGAGAAGCAACCTCAGAAGGAATAGTCATGGCCAGTCCTCTAATTTTCACTTCTAGCTTCCAGAATGCTGAGACAATATATTTCTGTTCTTTAAAGCCACCGACTTTATGACATTTTGTTATGGCTGCTGTAGGAAACTAAGGCACCAGCCTAATTTCACTTCCGTGGGAAAGGCTGGCTATTCCCACATCTATGTGTCTTCATCTGCTGCTCCTTTTGCCCAAAGCATCCCTTGCCCACTTCTCTGGATAGCCCTGTCCCATTGAAAGTACTAAGTCCTTCACAAAGTCCTTTGCAGATACAGAGGTGAAGGGATCGCTACTTGACTTCTACATTCAGAGCACCATGTGTGTGCATACCACACCCCCATGCTCTTGTACTTATCACAGAACCTTGCGAGTGTCTTCTCTGGTTATTGCTTTAGACCCAGGGCTTCTGGGGCTGTGTTTTCAAATCCCCAGTCATCAAAGAGCCTGCAGCAGACCCCCATCAGGTCTGTTGAATAAAGCAAGCAAGCATGCAAAACATGAAGAGCATGGCAAAATCAAGTGTGTTCAGTGTTTTAGTAGATGCGATTTCCTGCAACTTGTTCACTCTAGTGAGATGAATTGCAAGAGTCTGAACTTACAGGTCCCTGCTGTTCATGTTTAGCCATCTTAATGCATCATGGCTGATTGGACGCACGGAAACTCTCAATTAGCCTTGTTTTTCCATGGTGCACACAGCTCTGTCTGGGAACACAACGACTATACAGCTGTCCGGTATTAGTGGAGGGAGAGATACCATATCTGATCCTCTATCTCAGCACTTGATTTGGATGATTGGCACCATGCCCTGGTGGCACAGTGGCTAAACTGCTCAGCTGCTAACTCTAGGGTCGTTATGAGTCAGAATCAACTCAAAGGCAAAGGTTTTTTTTTTTTTTTTTTTTTTTTTGGTTTGGCTAAAAGAAAGCTTGTAGGTTCCAACCCACCAGCCACTCCACGGGAGAAAAATGTGGCAGTGTGCTTCCATGAAGATTACAGCCTTGGGAATTCTATGGGACAGTTCTACTCTGTCCTATAGGATCAGTGTGAGTCAGAATTGACTCAACGACAATGGGTAAGCCTGGCATGACACCTACTGGGAATATTCCAATAACTACTGTTGAAGGGGTCTAGATCTCTGTTGTCCTGACTAGTTGTGTTTTAACAGGTATCCAAGTCATGACTCATAAATTAAAGAGCCAACATGGGAAATCCAAGCCAAAGTCCTTCAAAGATAACTAGGTTCACTTTTTTACAAGCATCAACCAAAAAACTTAGAGAAACCCTGTCCTCTGTAGCACTGATTCAATACCTTGGTAAGCTCAGTTCCAGTGTGGAAAGAAATTAAAAGACAAACAAGCAAAAGCCTTGCCTTCCACACAGCTCTCACATACTTCATTCCAGCTAAGCAGGAACCGCATCTTTGCTTAGCTAGACCCATTTCTCTTTCTCTCAGGAGAAAGGGGGCTTGTTTTGTTGTACTTAAGGACATACATGAAATTATATTACTGAGAAGAAATTGGAACTCAAACTAGCCAGAATAGAATGGACTAAAACACTTAACAATGCCTTGAATCTCAAGCCAGTTGCACCATGCCACTTGGCAAGGTAGAAGATGGGAGAAAGGGTGACAATCTCTGTTAAGGCAAAGGCTTAGGGCTTATGTAATATACTGTGCTGACCATCCAGTGTCTAAAGGGAATAATCCAGAGAAAAACTAACGTGGAAGCAAACTAAAAGGATCACTGTCGTTAAATGACTCTCAGGATTCATGATGAAACCCCACCAACAGGTTTGATTTGAGGTGAGTGAAATTCCTAGGGAGGATTTGTGAGCTGGGAATTAAATGTAGAAAGAACAGTAAATGCCAAGATAGAATTTTTAAAGCATCTGATTGACTCTCCTACAATATTTCCACTGAGAATAAAATTTATTTCAGATGAAGTTGGAAAGCTTTTGAAGATTATCTAATACTTGAAAGACACAAAACTGGGACTTACAATAGAAAACCAGGCAAACAAAAAGATACATACACACACACACACACACACACTATACACACACATACGGGCAAGTTTTACATGACCCTTGGAGAAAGACAAATATCCAGAATCCAGTGTGATTTAAAGAAAATTTTTATTAAATTTGAAATTAAATGCTATTATTTAACAGTAATTCAGTTTTTACAAATGCTTGAAAATTTAATGAACAATATAAAAAAATACAATGAAATGTTCTTTAAAATCACCTATAATTAACATATTGTCATTTATATATATTTATATATTTTTTTCATTTATGCCCTTCTCAATTAGAATTAACATCATTAGTTAAATCAATAGCAAAAAAAGATAATGGGTAATAGAAAAAAATGCTTTGTATTTCCATCACCTTCCTTTCAAGAGTCCAGGCATTTTTGTCGTTAGAGTCGATGCTTAGATGTGAAATTGTTTTTACTGAGTTATTGATGACTGTATCTACGCGCAGAGCCCAAGTCAAATTATAGTATATTATGGAAGCAATAGCCTCCTTCAATCTTTTGCATTATTGTACTATAAGAGCTACCTAAGCCCATTACGAAGCTGCCATGAATATTGTGTCTAGACTATAAGTCATCTAGGTTTTAACCAAATTAAGTCTTCACTGCATGACTCAGATTTAGTATCTTCTGAACGTAGCAATGTAATCTGCAACCATGGAATTACTATAAAAGAAAAGTAAAACATACTGCCTTATACACAATGGGCATTGGATAAATATTTGTTGAACTAAAGATATGACCCAGACCTACTACGAATTTCTCCTATTTTTCTTCCATAAGTGAATTAAGAGCTACCAATCTATAACATTTTTATCATGTCACCAGCCTTGATAAATGGAATGATATCCCTGAGGAGAATTTGGAACTCACATTATCCGGAACGGAATAGACGAACACACATCTTTTAATCTACACCAGCGGACAATCAATTTCCTAGAGGTAGTATCAATATGGGTCAGATGCTCTTATTAAAACTGGTTTCACTGGCAAGAATCAGTCTAAGAATATTCACAAATAGACTAAATAATAAACATTTTAAAAAATAATGCCAAGGTTGAATTCTATTAGTGAACAGGAAATACAGCATACGTTTTAAAAGGAGAAACGATAATATAATTTTTGAAGTATAAACAGTAAGCTGTACTTCCCCAAAAGGTGTAAATTTCTCCCCGGCAAGAATTCTCAGATTTGTCAAGCCAGTGCCATGCTTTGACTCACGAGTAACTAAAGGAATGAGTTTCTGTCCGTGAACACTTAAGGATACACAGTGCTCTACACCAAGACAGATGGCTAGCCGTAATTCATCCCTACTAAGAAGATAAAGAAGGAAGGAAGGAAATGGATTTAAATAAAAATAAGTTAGGCAACTTGCATTTCTATATGGATTATTCTACTCAATACAACTACCTAAGAGGGAATTTTTAACAACACTTCTTGTAAGAATTTAAAAGTGAAATCTGTCCTCTCTCCCAAGGACAATCTAAAGGGGTCCTCGTTTGAAGGTAAGGATGGGAACAGACTTCGGTTTTGTAGTAATGAAAGCTTTGGAAGTTGGAATAGAGCTTGGATTCAGATTTGTAAGTGCCTCCACAATCAGGTAATCAGCAAAGTTATACAATCAAACCCTAAAGTTTTTGATCACCAGGATGTCTGTTTTAAATACAAACCAAAAAATACCAAATCTGGGCCATTAAGTTAATTCTGACTTGTGGAGACCCCAAGAGTAACAGAGCTAAACTAACTACCCCATAGGGTTTTCTTGGCTATAACCTTTGTGGAGGCAAGTCACCAAGCGTTTCTTTCTTAGCACCACTGAGTCAATTCGAACTGTCAACATTTAGGTTAATAGCTGAGTTCAAACTAAATATATATATACACATACACACACACATATATAATATATATGCACACACATATATGTATATATGTGTGTGTATATAATATATATAGTTTATATACAGTGTGTATGTGTGTGTGTAAACCTGTAACTATAAGTGACTCAGGCATCAAGAGCAAGCAGATGAATAATTTTTAATGAGAAGTCAAATTTGTTTGAACAAGAATAGTATTTTGCCCACCTTTTAAGGGATGATTTTATATTGAAAGCGTATTGACTGAGACAGAAGTTATAAGTTCCTCTCATAGTCAAAGGAGCTCAGTTAGAAAGATGGAATATGTTTGGAAAGTATTGTTTCTTTTTCTGAAATAATTACTCATATCCTTTTTTTTTTAATTCCAATAAGTGCCAGGATCTTCTGTTTCAAACCAACCCAGCAGAGAGTACTGAATAGGTTGTTCTCATGAGATTCCAGTTCTTTCTTTTTTTTTAAATTCAGTGCTTGTAGCATTTACCAGCGTCAATTACACTGCAGTGAAGTCAAGATACTTTGTTAGGCAAGTATCCAATACAATCCAGTAATCTCACCCAAGGCTCGTGAAGAGTTAATGCAAAACGCCAGAATTAAAGAGTTGAGCAGTAAAAACATTAAGTGTTTTACTTCCATCTCATTTGGGACCTAAGGGAAGGGAAGAAACTAGCCAGCTATGTAGACTGGAGGGAAATAAAAAAAGAAATTGTCCCAATGCTATTCACTAATCAATCGGAGAAAAAAAAAATCGGATCAGGTAATAAAATATGGAATTAGGGTAGAGCACTTGCCTGAGGGTATATCCTGTAGTAAAGGTTATTTTTCATGATTTATAAGGGTTTTTAAAGAAGTTTGTGGAATGCCACAGGAGAAATGAAGACTTCTGAAAGCTTCACATTGTTCTGCAAGTGCTCTCATAATACTTGTTTATGTTTTAAGGTGGGTGGGGGCGGGGGGAGACATTGTACAGTGAGGTGGAACGGTTATTGACCAGATTGATCATGGGAACAAATCTGCCGGTGGTAACCTTGTTTAATGATATGTTGCTGGGCTCAGCACCTTGCCGAGGCTGTGATTCTTCACCGGCTGGGGCCGCATGATGGATCGCGGCAGGAAGCTGATGGGGCAATCACTCACCGCCCGTCAGTGACACCTGCAGCAGCCTGACACCCGTCCCCGCTGGTCCCCGCTGGTCCCCGCTGGTCCCCGCTGAATGCATCAGCCGGCTGCCCCGCCCACGGGGAGACATCAGGGCTGGCCAAATGGCCCACAGGAGAGCTCTCTCCAACCCGCCCCTTGTTTTGTAGGGCATTTCTTTTAAGTTTTCGTTTATGAATTTATTCCAAAATCACTTGAGTTCTTTTCACAGAAGGAGACTTCTCATCTCCTTCCTCACATCCATAGCTCACCAGGGCATATTTTACTGTGTTGTCAAATATAAGACCATGTAAAGCCTTTATAGCTCTGTGTATGTATGCGTGTGTGTGTGCGCGTGTGTGTGATCGGGTGTGTGCGCCGTGGAGTCGATTCAGATTCATAGCAACCCCAGTATGACAGAGTAGAACTGCCCCATAGGGTTTCCTAGGCTGTAGCCTGAATGGATTCCATCGCGAGGGGTTTGGTTTGGTCTTGGTTACCCCATTTTTACTCAGATAATGCACACCTCCATTTGTTTGCCCACCATGCCCTCTCCACTGGAGGCATTTTTGTAAGAGCACTAGGCTAATTTGTTTGGTCTTATTTTACAGCAGCATATTAAAAAAAAAGAAATTGGCATAGCAGCAATTAGGAAAATACGGGGGGGGGCAGGGAGGGGCATGCTGGCAAACAAAGGTTTGCGTTATTTGCACGAAATACAATAATCTTTATGGAAGGAGCTCTAGTGGTGCAGTGGTTAAGCTCTTGGCTGCTAACTAAGAGCTTGAGGGTTGGAACCCATCAGCCATGGGAAAAAGATGTGGCAGTCTGCTTCTGCAAAGATTTACAGCCTTGGAAAGCCTAAGGGACAGTTCTACTCTGTCCTATAGGGTCACTATGAGTTGGAATCAACCAGACGGCCACGAATTTGGTTTTATTGGTTTAATCTTTATGGGAGCAGATCATCAGGTCTTTTCTCCTGTGGAGCCACTGGGTGGCTTGAACTACTGACCTTTCAGCTAGCAGCCCAGCATTCAACTAGTGAGCCACCAGGGCTCCATGCCTATATATTACATATATGTGTGTGTGTGTGCAATCTCTTAGAGACCTAAAAGCTATAGATTATTGATTCAGTAAATGTAATTATTTTATATGGAAATATAAAACAATAATTTATCATATTTTTCATAAATAAATGGGGTAAAGTTATGCTCCAGTTGTTTATCATATTTTTCATAAATAAATGGGGTAAAGTTATGCTCCAGTTGTTTCATGCGGTGTTTGCCTACCGAAGTCTGCTGAATGGACCCATGTTTACTAGGCTGGGAGCAGTACCTTTCATCTGGTACACCCAGCACCTCACACATAATTGTTTGCTCAAAACAATGAAGACACTTTCAATTGGTTTGAGAAAGAGCAAAGGAGTGTAAGTGAATACCGTGTGACTCTAATCAATCAATCTATGATGATTCTCTATTGCTTACCCGGGCCCTCATGGTGCAGTGGTTAAGAGCTCGGCTAGTAACCAAAAGGTCAGCAGTTGGAATCCACCAGCTGCTCCATGGAAGTCCTGTGGGGGCAGTTCTACTCTGTCCTATAGGGTCGCTGTGAGCCAGAATCAACTTGATGGTGACAGGTTTATTGCTCACCAAATTAAATCTAAACTATTCCGTCCTGCACAAACTTAATTTGTGTAGTCTCCAACGTGACTTTTTTGGTTTAGTCAGAGTCTCTTCCTTGTTGTCATTATTCATGTTCATCTTGACTTCCTGCCTGCTTGCTATTCCTTTCCCCCATGCTTAGAGTTTTCTCCCCTTTCCCTCCGTTTACCAGACCTTTCAGTTCCAGTCTGGTGGGACCTCTTACAAGAAGCACTCCTAGATTACCACGCCATTTATTTACTCCCATATTAGATGTTTGTTGTTTGCCTCCTTAGCTTCCATTCCCTTCTTCTTAACATCCCACGTTCTGTGTGTCAAGGCTTGTGGCTCCAAGGATGCTAACTGCATCTTCAGCTCTACAAGCCGGACTGAGTCCTGTGCTAAGTGAATCAGCATATTCAGTTGCCTTGATGATGTAGTTGGCTCAGGAATGGGCATAGATATTTTATTATGGTTTTACTGAAATACTGAGACAAAGATGGCCCTCTTTTCCTATTGCACAAGCAAACATGTAGGTCTAGAATCTGCTAAAAACGTATCTGGAGACTATGAGACAGCTGGAGCCCTGGTGGCATAGTGGCTAAGAGTTCTGCTGCTAACCAAAAGGTCAGCAGTTCGAATCCCCCAATCACTCCTTAGAAACCCTATAGGGGAGTTCTACCCCATCCTATAGGGTCTCTATGGGTCAGACTCGCCAGCAATCGGAGTGGGGTTTTTTTGTTATTGTTGCTGTTTTTTGGTTATGACAGAGCTAGGCTGACACAGATGAAACCAAGGTAGAGAGATGGAAAGAAACCAGACCTTCAGTGAATCACCGGCAAACTCAATCTGACCATTCCTGATGCCAGTCCAAACTTGAGACTATTCAGTTTTGTAACCTGAGTATTCTCTCTGGGTTTCAGCCCACTTTTCAGGGATTCTGGCACTTGTAACTAGGAGCACCACTTTCTTCTTTGAACTCAGCGTTTAAAATGAAGACACACTGCCTATTCTGGCATTCCCTGTTTTTTAAATAAGCAGCCATTCTCTCTTCAGCAAAATTGAAAGCTTCTTGAGGGTACAAAGTATGTCCTTAGATTCTTCTGCCTTCCCTTTTTGAAACCTTCTACTGTGCCGGCACACACGTGTGGTTAGACTCCTCAAGGGGAAATTCCTCATCTCTCCAAGCAGTAGTGCCGCCACCTTTCACGCCTTGGTAGCCACGCTGGCAGGAACACGCCAGTGGACTACGATACAGAAGTCACTGTCATTTCTGGTACAAGAAGAAGGTGTACAGACAAAAGAAGCAATGAGGGCTCTTGAAGCAGATTTTTACTGTCCTTCTGTTAATTTATTCAACAAACACCGGTTGGCCAAATCTGTATTTTACCTTGACGTCTGTGAGTCACCTCAGTCTTGACCGATTAACTGAAGTGTTTTCAAAAAATGTTCAGGTCATTTTTGTCTAACCCCAACCACTCCCTAATCTCCTATTTTATTTTATTTTTTTCACTGCTTCAGCTGCTTTGCCACCTCCTCCGCAATCAAGGATGGAAAGCAATAGATGTAAGAGAAACAGGCTTGTAACAGACCAAAAGCTATGGCTAGTTCGTCAGAGCTTTATGACTAAGTAAAAACCAAAACCTAAACCTGTTGCCGTCAAGTTGATTCTGACTCAGAGTAGAACTGCCCCATAGGGTTTCCGAGAAGTAATTTTTGTGGATTTGAGCTGCCGACCTTTTGGTTAGCAGCCCAGTTCTTAACCTGCACCACCAGGGCTCCTAGAGCTACATATGTAGTCATTAAAAACAAAACAACGACCAGTTAGTACACTTAGACATAATTACTTAACACATGCATGGTTTATGTCCATAACACTACTATAGACAATGTTTGTATACTATCTCAACTTTAGGGCATTCACCTTAAGAAAACTATATAGGGAGCCTATAAACTTAATTTAGAGAAAGGTTATAAATCTCTAAGGCTTTATAATCAGTTTCATTTCTGGTATAAGAAATATCTTCAGATATAAACCTACTTAAAGTATAGATTATTTCAGGGATGTACATTTCTGAGAAAGACTAAAACATCTCGCCACACCCTCAGGCAGTAGTTTCAAAGTTTAGTGCACACAGAGTGGGCCCCACTCACAAAGAACCTGATTCAATAGGTCTGGGGTGGAGCCCCAAGTAATGGGGCTTGTGATCCGCAGTCCACACTTTTAAGAGCACTGTTCTGAGTGGCTATTAGCTGCCCTAGATTACGCCTCGACTCATGGCCACCCCATATACAATGGAACCAAACGCTCCGGACTCTGTGCCATCCCCATGTTCAGTTTTGCATCAGAATGTTGTGATCTCTAGGGTTTTCATTGGCTGATTTTCAGTAGATTGCCAGGCCTTTCTTCCTAGTCCATCTAAGTCTGGAAGCTCTGCCGAAACCCGTTCAGCCTCGTAGCAACACACAAGTCTCCACTAACAGACAGGTGTGGTGGTTGATCATGAGGTGCACTGGCCAGAATTGAACCTGGGTCTCCCACATGAGAGGCAAGAGCTCTACCACTGAACCACTGGTGTCTCCATGTCTAAACGGTTCTCTGCCAGAATTTCTTCAGAGGAGTGCCAAGCTTACATTTTTTTCAGCTTCTTCACCAAACCAGGTTATTACTGAGGCAAGTAAATTGCAATTATAAAATTGAAAAAATCAAGTTTCCACCTAAATGCCTTGGATGTTATTCAATTTATCTTCATAATTTGAGTCGTAGCTCTAGTAATTTCTCTAAATTTACTCTTCAGCTAAAAAGAAAATAGAATGGGCACCTGTATCCTGATTTGGTGGTATATTATTTGTCCCATTCTCCAACAGGCACTGGAGTCCTGTCTTCTTTGTATTCTTTATATTGGTGTCAATTGTGAAATACTATGATTAATAAATCAATATGCCAGTCAACTTGAGAAAGTTTCATTAACAAGCTATGTATAGAAGACCTTACAGGAAAGAAAAAAGAAAGAAAGGTAGCCTTATAAACCATAAAGAACCAAAAGCCATAAAACACTCAACAAGAAATAGCTGTGCTGAGCTCTACCGAAGAAGGAAAACAGATGTAGAGAGGCAAGAATTCCCGTTTCCAAGCGAGAGCTCAGTTGTGTTATTGTTACCCTCGGTAGCTGTCTCATGGGCTGACTCAGTTCACTTCAAGATATATTTTTAAAGACATTGTCCTGGCTTTCAACCAAAAGCTGCTTCAGGAGCGCTGACCCTGATAACCAGTTTCTGCAGCCCTCGAGAAGCAAGAACTGAAACAAACCAAAAAATGGAGCATTATTCAAGCTAACTAAAAACATTTTTAAACCTCAGAAATGTCTATTTTTTTATGTATGTTTTCGTCTCTCACCCCCAGCCGAGGCGGCATTACAGCACTATTCTTTGAGGAATACCGTCGTGTGTGTGTGCGCACATGTGTGTGTGTGTAAAGACAGAAATGTATGAAGTTCTTATTCACTGAACAATATCTCATCTATTATTTAGAACTAAACCCTGTCCCCTTCTCTTGCTACTGAGCTGGTTTCACAGCGAACAGCTGCGAAGACGGTGAAAACCTGTTCCCAGCTACCTCACCTGGCTCTTTGGTCCACTCGTCTAGCGGCCACATTAACAGCTTTAGGCTGGTTATTAAGTGTGCCATATATTTATAAAGGCAACAGGAGGCTAACTTGTCCCTGCGTGCTATCTCAGTTTGACTTCTCTGTCAATCTTTGGGTCTATATCAATACTTAAGTAAGATTGCCTAAAAGCCCAGTGTGAATAGGAAAGACAGACTCCCACTCAAGGCCAATCAGATCCTACCACCCTCTCAAAAAGTTTGTTTCATTTATTAGTAATCATCTTTCAACTTGTATCCATTTCATTTGTAAGTCTTAAAATGTAATTAAAAAAAAAAACTGCAGGCTTCTCTCTATGTATACATAAAAGTTATTTCTTCTTGAAAAGAACCTTAATACAGTAATATAATATCAGGAAGAAGACATTTTCCATCTTATGATAATAAATGATGTGCTAAGGCAACATTCTGTATCACAAACACTTTGCAACTGTTCTAGCTTGATAGTTAACATGAAACCACACTGACAGAATTAACTATGAATCTACTACAGCCTTGATCTTAATTGCAATAAAGTGATGTGCATTTTAAAGATGCTTACGTTTTGCCTTCTTAAAACAGACAGTCCTCATAGCTACAGCATTTAAAAGCCCTCCAAGTAATATTTAAAGCGCTGGGTTTTTTTGTTTGTTTGTTTTTTCTTACCATTGTTCTGAATGAAACTACTATACAGTTTTTTTAAGATAGAAGTTGCAATTGTTTATATTTACATACAGTATGTCCACAGATACAGCTATATATACGTTTGCTCAGCACTATGCTCACTAAATAACGGCCATTAATTTTCTAGTCAATGAAAGCTTACTAAAAAATGAGAGTTTACACCCCTATTCATTCCAATTTTTATTAAAAAGAGAAAATGGCAAAATCAATTATCTTTTTTATAAATCTATCTCTACAGATAAACATTTTCCCCAAAGAGCCGATTGTTTGGATCACCAGATATTTAAACTGTTGTATTTACCAGAATGTTGCTATTTAATAGGAGAAATACAAAAACACAAATGCTTTTCAGAGGCAGGTATGTTTTCTAGACCCGTACACATCTGCTGAAATGTTTCATCACTTTTTCTTGGTATAATTTGCCAGTATAAGAAAACTACACAAACCATACATTATTGATCATTCAGTTGGTAATTTTTGGGAGAAGGTTTAATATTGTTTGCTGCAGTTGAAAAATGCAGATGCATTGATATAAAAGAATATTCTGGTGTCGAAAAAAATTGGAAACAGTTTAAAGATCATTCACTCCCATGTTCCTATTCTATCGTTTTTAACAATCTAGCAGGCTTCGCGTAGAAACCAGGAGGAAAAGTATTAAAGCATGGCACTGGGTGCATAAACATCGGTGGATATTACTGAAAGCCACTTCATAATCCCAGTGAAAGAATTTCTACATTTTAAAATCTGAGCCCTCCTTATGCAAATCATTTTGCCTTTAGCCATTTCAAAAAGAAATGAAGGACCTAGAGGATTTTGCAGTTTTACACAACACTGGTGAGATGGTTGTCAACTTAGATCTTACATTAATTAGTTAAGATCTTGACTGATCATAGTAAAAGCAAACTCAAAAATCTGGCCCCCAGCTAAAATAAAGTACAGCCACCATCTAAAATGATAAAGATTTCTGCTGTTTTATATTCTATTCTCTGTTTTCTGTATTATTGACTGGCACATAAAAACACAATTCATTGTCTAGTAAAGGGATTCACAATGATGTATGTACTTGTTTTAACTTTGTTATACAGACATCAAACTCAATATTAGCTTGTTGTATTCTCAAACCACTTGGGGGTATAAACCAAACATGTTTTGGGTTTTTCTGTTTAAAGACTAAGGTTTAAGGAAAATCGCTTTACATACTTAATACAATTTTAGGAAATCAGGTTGTGGCTGTACGTAGGTAATATGGCAATGTTACATGGAATGAAGTCCATCGTGTTAGGATTCATTGTTTTGTTTCTCCCCAGCATGAAGTTTATTCTAAGATAAAGCTTAAAGCTATATTTAACTTTTTGAAAATGTGACCTTTCTGTTATACATAAGGAACAAAAATTTAAAACTCACTAATCAGCCAATCCCTGCAAAGAATTTCCTTTTCCCTACAGGTAGTATGAAATGGAGCCCAAATGACAGGGCCCCATCTGAGCCTCCCCAGCTTCCCCAGTCTGCACAAACCCACTCCATCAATCATGGCAGGATAATGCAGACTGGTTGCACCTGTGACAGGAAATGATTGAGTGCTGAACACAGGGCCTGCTTCGCCTGTCGCTTTGTGCATTTGTTTTTCTCCAGGGCCAGTTTGAGAATTTTCAGAACTTGGGGCGGGGGAAGCGGGTTCTCATTGTATTTTGAGAAAGAAATAATAATGCAGTTTGATTATCAAGACATAACGCAAAAGAGCAATTAGGCAGCACAATGCCCCAGCCCGCTCAGGTGTCAGAAAGCGGTCTGGCAGCACTGGACGAAATATCATTAAGCTGTAATTTAGTTTAGTAAGTAGAGGATGCTGGCCTTGGCCATTCATTTGAAGATGTCTCACTCACCCAGCCACAAAACAGACATTTGTTCCTTTATGATCACATAAAAGAAAAAGAACAAAAGGTCAAGGCTCACCTATTGTCCAAAAAGACTGTATAATCTAACTTAGTTCGGGATAGCAGTGAAAAACGATGTCATCCTTTAAAGAACCACCCTTTCTCGCTGACTTTTGGAAACCCCTGATTTGATATCAGAATCTACTTACTACTTACTGTATTTAAATGGTCCGGTTAGTGCTGCAATTTCTTAAAAAATTGCAACTACAGTAATAGAGTTTAAGTAATTTTCTGCTAATTCAGCTATTTACTGAAAATATATATATGTGATGAGAGCCTATTTTAAGTGCATATTTTACATACAGTGTTCAATATTTTCTTTAAACTGATTCTTGGGAATGAAGTGTTGATAATGTATTTTATTGTGAACATGGTTCGAATAATTCTAGTTCTAAATAAGGTCTTTTGTTAAAATAATAACACGACCACTTAAAGAATGTTTCAGGGCTGGGGACAAACAAGAACTCCCAACACTCGGTTCCTGAAAGCTCTCCCGGCCCCAGGGGAGAGGCGCTCAGAAACAACAGAAGCAACAAATCTGAATATGTAAACTCAGTTTCTCGGGGTAGAATTTGCATTCTCGTCTGAACGACCATTGGCTGGGCGCCGGATGCCGCCGAACGCTCAGACTTCCAAAAAAAAAAAAAAAAAATGTAGGAAAGAGTAGAGTGTTCGCCGAGAGCCCTTTTATTTTTCCTTTACAAGAGTATTGCCTTCTACCTCCCTAAACGTAGGCAAATAAAATTACGGGGAAATAAACTGACTGCAGCGCTGGAGGGCTGGCTTGTTCCAGGACGATCGGATTTGGCCGGGCAGCGTGTGTGCAAACATCTCGGTCCCGTTTCTGTCATTGTTTCCGCTGCGGAGAAGCGTGGTGGCTCTCCACGCCTTTGTTGACCTGCAGCCAGGGAAGTTGGTGGCTATAAATAGAGGCCGCTGATTGAAGGCGGGACACTGACTCCCGCGCTTGCGGAGGCACCCTTGCTAAGGAGCGGAGGTTGAGCGGCTGAATCAAGTAAACTGCCGGGCAGTTAGGCTCAGTGAAACACCACTCCTTCGCCCCAGAGCTTTTGTGGCCAGATGTGCGCCACTTTCTAGATGCGAAGCCGTTTTCGTCATAGCGGGTCACTGTCACCAACCAAAGCGAGGGAATGGGGTGGGAGGTGTGGACGAACCGCAAAGGGGGCGAAGGGCCGCCTAGCCGCCCAGCTGGTGGGGCCCGGCTTAGTGAGGCCGCCCTCGCCCGGCCCGGTGGCTCCTCTCCCGGCCGTCGGGCACCTTCCCGGGCAGGGGACCCGGCTGCGCCCTGGCGACCCCGCGCGCGGCCATCTCCCCGCGGGAGGCGCGGCAGCTCCCACCCCCACACCCGGGTGTCGCCACCGTGCGCTCGGGCCGGGGCGACGGCGGCGCGCTTCCTCCGCGGCTGCGGCCTGGAGGGGCCAGTGCTTCGCCCCCGGGGCGCGGGGGTCACAGCCGCGCGGCGGCACGTCCCCCTTCCTTCCTGGGGGGCTCCGCGCTCTCGGCCGACGCGGGGACCCGAGCAGCCGCCGGCCCGCCGGCCGGGACACCAGGGCGACCGCGTCCCCGGCCGGTGCCGGCGCGTCCTCGCCTCCGAGGGTCCCCCCCGTACCCCAGGTCGTGTGACGGCCTTTAACGCAGCGTTAACATAAATCGGTGGCTGCGGGGAGGGAGGCCGGGGAACAAAGGCGCCCTGGGAACGCGGCGGCTTCCCGCCGGGCGTGAACTTGGAGGTGGGCGCGGGGCGCAAGGCGCAGGGCGCGGGGCGCGAGGAGGAACGCACCCCGAGACCGGGAGGCGGCAGCGGCCGGGAAGAACGACAAACATCTGGGGACTGGACCATATGCCGGAGCTTTGTCTCGTCCTTCAAAGTTGGGCTGCCCTTGAAGTGATCTGTCAGGCGGCCCACGGGTGACAGGGAGGATGCGCGGCGCGGGGGCGGGAAGGCGGGGGAAGGAGGGACAGACGTGGGGAGGGGCGCCCAGTGACCCCGCCGCCCGAGGAGAGGAAGACGCGGCTGTGCGCGGAGGTGGGGAGCCGGGGGCCGGGAAGCGGGGTCCCGGGAAGGACCAAGACGGCGAAACAGCCGCCGGAGGGAATGGCGGTGAGGGCAGAGGAAGGCCGAGCAGAAAGAGAGCGAGAGAGTGGGAGGAGGAAGGACGGAGAGAACTCACGGCAGACAGCAACGGAGGGGTGTCGACAAGGGGTGCATGTCTCCTATTTTAGGACAAGTGGCTTTGATGCCCCCCCTTCTTTCTCTTTTGCCCGCCAACCGCCGAATTGATTAGACTGTAATTAAGGCCATAAAGCCCTCAGATTATCCACCTGTTTATTCACCAAAGTCGGGGTCTCATCAAGCAAATTAGCTGCTTCCAGGCTGCACATTGGGCCTCGAGCTTGCCTGATTAATGAAGTTTATTGGGAACTGTTAAAAGCATTAACTGGAGAAAATCTCAGCAATTCGTCATATTTAAGGGATGAAAATTAAATCTAGATATGCAAATGAGAAAAAAAATTTAAACCCTCTTTAGGGGTTACTATCTGTGTACTGCTTTCCTTTAAAATTCTGTTAAGGAAATAGGCAATAGAACCTGAAGTATTATTTGGACTTGAAGTTATCAAAATCTGCCATCCTACCTTACTTTGGCATTGTGATGGGAAGTGAGAAAGAAGACATAGGAAGAAATTGTCTCCACGCCCCAGTTCCCAGTCCTAAGATTTCATGAGAAGACATCTAATCACAAAGCCCACCCTCATGAGAAATCCACTTTTTTTAATTAAAATTAATGTCTCCATCTACGGAATGAGATTTGGGAGTAGTCCTTCAAGGGGCCTCATGCTTGATTTTCAAGAGTAGGGGCATGAAATCAACACCTAACTCAGAGAAGACTTATGTAAGTGTCCCAAAGAAGGAGCAAATGCCAGAACGGCAGAAAAATGACAAAGTGGCATGAAAATGCCCCAGCGAGAAATCAATATTCTTATAAACTGCTTACAGAACATTTTTCTCTGTTCAGTGTTTGTAAACATAACCACTGGAGTTCTTTGCTCAGGGAAAAAAAAAAAAAAAAAACAGGGAAAGGTGTGATTAAAACAATAAACAAAGAGAGTGGGAAAAATATAACCAAGTGGGCAGAGGATTTTGGTACGTAAATTGAGAACATGGTCCAGAATTTGTGAAGTACGTACTCACTTAGGTGCTGCTTGGTAATATGATTGCCACACAAATGTTTATTAATGGTTTCAATTACAGAAGCCGAGGATCATGATTTCAGTAGGTTAGTTATTTCTGAAAAGAAGGAAATCTTTTTTTAAGAGAAATAACAAATTTCATGTGTAGATGTCTTCTGTATCAACAAGATATTGAAAACTAATAGCTGTAATGAAGACTTTTTTTGGTCAATGAAAATTTTATCATAGTACAAACCTTTCAAGATTTTTTAAAAAAATCTTTTCTATTATTCTTGAGACATTACAAATATGAGTGCAGTTTGAAATGTACTTGAGTGGAACAGTATCTGTTCAAGAACAGTGTTTCATAGTCTCAATAAAGTATTTAAAATATTAAAGTATGTGACGTCTAAGACAAAAGGAACAGGCATAGCTAATAGAAAATTGGGTCATTTTTAAGAAAATCTAATCATAATAGTCATTTCAGCTTTAAACTATTTGCTAGATTTTTGTAGTTATTCTCACTACTATTATCTTTCAGAATTGACCATATAAATAATCCAAACTTTTTTACTTTAATGACTTAACCAACAGTTGAAATATATTATTTTCTCTCACCTTAATAAAGTCATTTATAGCCTGCTCAGAAAAATAACTGTAATCATTTATATTGATATTTCTGGTCCTTATATTTGAGAGGTCTAAAAAAAAAAAACCCAATTTAGGTATCCTTACCTTTCAGTGGATGTAATGTAACTGTGTGAAACTGAAAAAATGTCAATTTCAAATATACAAAATTCAGTAACACCAACCCACAAGCATAGGTGACCTTGTGTACTTATTTGTGTACACTCTTCTGAAAACCCCAGTCTAATCTAAGTATGAACTACAAAAATATGTGTTAGTTTCTATCAATAATGTGCATTTCCTTATTTGCCTTTTTAAATGATTATTTTGTAACAAGTGAACTGTGAATATTTTTAAGTTAATATTAGAAATAAAATAATCAGTTAAAACTTTTGGTTAATGACCGGAAAATTCTTGATCAATGCATCTGATACTATCTACTCAACTATTTATAACTCATATACTAATATTCTAATTTTTAAAGGTTTATTCAGTAAAAAGAACATATATATAAATTCAACTCATTTTTGTTGAAGTGAATACAGATTTTAAAAAGACCTATTTGTCCTACAATTTTGAAATCATGTAAAGAAAAACAATTATCTTTTGTGCTGAAAACTGGTCATTTATTAGGGCTTCGCTTTACTTTTTATGTTTGATATAAACGTAAATGGGAGAAAACAGACATGCAAATTTGTTGGGATATTTAAAAATACATTTTGCTGTAAAAAAAATTTAGAAAGTATTTTGCCTCACATTTTTAGATCAAAACATGTAAAAATGATATTGTACTGATCTTACAATACTTGTCATCATGGTATCATATTTCAATGGTTCATTTGAAATATGAATATTTTTGTACGAAGATAATTTGCCTTTAGACCGTACAGTCATATAGAGTGGGCTTCTGAGCTGCTAACTAATGGGTATCAGTTATTGTCATTTGTATTTCTGATCTCTAGAGTGGCATGGATAAAGAAGGTCAGAACAGTCCCCGATGAAAAGAAACTTTTAAAACGTTTGGAAAAGTTAATGAATTAGATTTTCCTGCACTTGAAGATATGAGGATTGGGAGATCAGGACTCCCATCAGCCAAATCAAGAATATTCACAATTGACAGGAAAACTCAAAGTTTCTTATTCCCCACCAAAGAAATGCCCTTCTGTAGCTGGAGGTGGTAAAAGATTATATTAGCTTAAGGAGTGTGTTTTACAAGCAATAAACTTTAAGTACACTCAAGCTAATTTTTATGTTTACTTCATATAGCTCTTCACAAGTGCCTGGAAATACTTCTTGTAAAAGTATCCCTTTCACATTATAAAATGTATTTTCTGCTTTGGATTAAATCATGTTAAAAGGTATAATTTTTTTCTTATCTTTGAAACAATAATTAAAATTCACTGTTCATAACTACATTAATAACTAAAGTACAACACCCATCTTCTTTTAATAGCCTTTAGATGATTTGTGAAATAAAAGAATGCTACTTCAGTGTGCCTTCAGTAACCAGTATGTCACTGCTTATTCTCTATCTTCTTAAATGTTCAGATTACTAGGATATAAAAGGAATTCTCCCCATGTCTTCTCTAAGATCTACTGCATTTTTATCAAAGTCTCCAAAAAAAAGAGAAAGTGCTCTAATTCAGAGTTAATATGATCGATTTTAAAAATGTATTTTTTCATTTGTTTTCATAGAAAAGTATATGTAATAAAGAAAAATGGCATATACCCTTAAAGATAAGCCAGTGTGTCCATAATATTCAGCAGGTACACTTAATATGGTACATTTCATAGTTTTGATTCTTACAAGCCATGTATCTTCTCTGTAGAAACTGATAAAAGTGTTAGAATTTACAGTGAAAAACTGTGTTTTGGTCACCGTAATACTGTAAAATTATGAAAATAATAGACGATAAGATTTTCATTCTCAACTATGCAACTATTGCTCAAAATGAAATATGTTTTATTATTTTATATTTCCAGGGCAACCTTTTGAGCCTAGAAAGGTCAGTACCGGGATTTTATTTTGATACATGATATGACCTAATTCTTTCATGTGTTGCAGAAACTCAAAGGGAGTAGAAGGTAATCTTTTTTTTTCTTTGATGTAAGTCTAAATGGTAACAACTAAAATGCCTTCCCATAATTGTAATGAGATCAGTGGGTTTTCAGTATGGAATGAATCAATTATTGTAAGCAGAGCCTCTGTGTAAATCACTGAATGCCAAACCAACCTGGGGATTATAAAATGCATCTTTGACAAGTATTCAGGGCTCCAGCACAGTCTCAGTAATGAGGATTAAGTATTTCCTACCAAGTGAAAGCAAAGTTTTATTCACTTAGTGAGGAATATGTGCATATTCATTAAAAGAGGTCAGATCCAATGAGGTTTAAAAAAATACCGGCTTCTGGTAGCAGCCTGAAAGGTAAAAATCTATGGTAAATATGTCCATTTTATGTTAAAAAGACAAAGATTTCAAAAGTTCTTTTCATGAAATGGCAATATGATATTTTGAGAGTGAGAAATACTGTATTAACTATATCAAAAATGAAAAAAGACAAAGCAATTTTTTCTATTTTTATGTCAATAAAACTCTTTTAAAAAATCAAGGGATAATCATAAAGGAAATCAGGATTACCCATTGTCAGTCTTATCAGTTCTTGGTATATGATATTTTTCAACTTGGAAGAGAAATAGAATGTAAAGTTTTAACAGAACTGAAGACTGATTCTAAAAGGGCAGGGAGATCTCGTTTTCAGTAAGACAGTTCTGTCACACACACATTGCAGCATTGACACTTTGCTTTTCTCTCTTTTCTTTTCCTTCCCTTGAAGGTAAGGGTCTTGTGATAATTTGTTGTGACTAGTTGCGTAGTAACATTACAATTTAATGTGGTAAATGGCAACCCAGAAACGTAAGCTATGGTGGCAGGTTTGAGTCCTCACCAATATACTTTAATGCTTATGATGGGATTTCTGTGTGTGTGTGTGTGTGTGTTTTGTTTTAATTTTTTAATGAGCCAAACAGAATATGCTTTTTCCTGGCTTATCCTGTTTTAATAGCACACTCTTTGAAATAATTTAGATTCTGCATCACACGGAATCTGGTATTAAACTAGTAAATATTAAACTTAGGGCAGTAAAATAGAAAAGCTAACACCTCAGCTCTTCAATTATTTTTACATATCATTTTATACTATATTTTTATGTGTGCATATTTGGGATTATATACAGAAAAGAGAATTTTTTTTAATATAGAATTAGTCTTAAACTAAATTAATTCAATATTGATGAGTAACACCTTATATATAGCTCAGTGAAAAGGATAAATTACTGCTTTAATAACTTTTTATCATTTAAGCCATGGTATATACAAAATAAAAAACAATGTACAGCACCCTGATATTTAATTTTTGCCAGTTCAAATTATGTTAAATTAAATATGCTAAATTAAAGTATGCTTATTTCCCAAATGAAAAAATTAGGAATTTTGGGATAGGTGTTGTGGATATTTGTGAGAAAACACCACCAATGTAATTACTAGATTTTATGTGAAAAAGATAATACTTAAATAATATTTTCCAGCCAGTTTTTTTATTTTGTAAGAATCCAAAAATAAGCTGTATTTTGATATTACTTAAATTTTAACTATCCATTGTTCTAAATTTTCTTTAAAATACAACCTTTTTGTTTTGCCATCTATGTATGTCATTTTTTTTTTAATCAGAAGGTTTGTTATCGATATACATGTCTAAACATAAAGATCTCTCAAAACAGATATAAAACTCAAAAGAGTAAACTGAAAACTTGAGATACTTTATATAGGAAATGCGAATGTATGCCTGAAATAGCTGAAGTCAATGCCTGCAAACTCACATTCGATGGTAAGTTTTTAAGTAGGGTGCTGAAATGGGAAAAGAAAAATGATTTCAGAATAAGTGAACATTCACAAATAAAATAATCGTTTCTTGTGTGTAAATGAAGGAATTTAATTTTGCAGTGAAAGGCTGACATCTGGTGGTAGGAAGGTGGAGTGTCAGAAGACAAGGGAGCCGCTGAAAGGGATCCCCTGGCTTTTATACCATAAGAATCAAATTCAAAATGACAATTTTAAAATTCTTGTCTTTATCTTGTAGACATCTTACATAATGTTATCACCTTACCCCGATGATTTTCCCATGTTTCCCCTTGGACATTTAAGTTTTCTAAATATTGTTGTGTTAAAGGTATTTTTGCAAGAGGAACGAAATATGGTCAGCAGCTATTTTTCAAATTATACTGGATATGTATTTAGAAAACAGGCTAATACTTACCAGATTGAGCCACAGAAAATTAGTTTTATATTGTACTTTTTCTAAATATTCCCAATAAACAGACCAAAAAATTAAAAAACCCACAAAGAAATTTAAAATCATTTTTAACAAAAAGCAGCAGTAACAACCAAAACATTTGTGGCAACTCTTTTAAACCTTTTTATTGAAAGATAATTCTAATTCCCGATCAAAATTAAAAACATAATTCATGCAACTAAACTATTGACCCTACCTTCTTAACCCACAAAATTTGTTTATTTTTTTTAATCAAACAGTTCTAAAAGAATCACAAAATTGATATAACAAGCTATGTTCTAAGCCTAAGAACCCACTAAGGCTGACAGTTCACTGCAATGGAATGTGTTTCTACTGGGTGAAATCGTTCCTACTTCAATTATGCAGCAACTAAACTACAATCATAACTTGAGGAACAAAACTAGTCATTTTCCTATTTCATAAATTCTCAGGTCTTTCATATAATAATTTTTAAATGTCCCTCAAATAATCTCAAAACTAGGTATCACTATATCAGAATAGTAGGGACCTTTTTCTCCCGACCCTTCAACTTCCAAAACACAAAACCGGTGATTGATAAAAGGCAGAATGTGATATCTTTTTCTACATGTTCAAGGTGAAATGAAGTAGCTAGAAAGGAAAGCTTTTGCATAATTTACGTTCTCTAACAGATCCCAACAGGGTGACAATTGGTGACAATTGTAAGAACATATCTCTGGAATTTCCTCAAATCCCCATTTTGCTTAGTGTGCGCAGGCAGGGTTTTTGAGCTGAATTTGTTGTTTCGGGTCACAGCGCTGTAATATCTTCATCTAAGAAGCAGTGCAAAACTCAAAATAGAAAATGCTGCTGATACGTGGAAGGCCCTGTCTCTGGAGGCTTGGCGAGTCCTTCTGCAGTGGCAGATGTGAAGTCGTAGCCCAAGACCCGCATCTGGCTGCTCCTCATCTCCCCACCGCTTTACACTGAGTACTACAGGGGTGGGTGCTCAGGCTGGGCTGCCTGACCGGTCCTCCTCATTTACGCCACTTACAGAGCGCAGGAGACGGAATTCATAATTTACTGTAAATTTGCTGAATGAACTTTCCTGAGGGCATTTCAGCTGCACAGAAGCCCTCAGTAGTGAGGGTGGGAGGCCTTTCTCCCAGCCCACTGCAATGAAATACAAAAAAAAAACAAAAAAAAAAACTGCTTCTATGAATTTATTCAAAAAAGACTTGATATTCCCACAACTTGAAGACAGTGCTGAAATAATTTTTTTTTTTTAGTGAGAAATGTTTCTAACCATAAGAAAAAAAAAAAAAATCTCTTCCCACTGCGCAGGTAATTTTAGGAATGCTTATAGAAACCAGAGATTTTTTTTTTTTTCTTTAAAGACATTTCTTTTTATTCTCCAATTAAGTGATTATTGATGTAACTGTCAACATTCTCTCTCCAAGTGCTCTGAAGATAGGAATTCTTCGCTAGGACTTGTAAACAAGTAATACAAAATAATTTCAAAGCATTTTAGAATTAAAAAAAAAAAGGCGTGTAAATAAACAAATGCTGATACTCATTTTTTCTCATGAAAGTATCGATTTACTTTCTCAAAAAAAAAAAAGATTTTTTTCCAGAAATAAATTTTTTTGAGGTTTGTTGGGAAGGCTTATGAGGGTCTTCCCTCCTGACTCCCTGGCTGCCCCTGCCAGAGTCCTCTGCTGTTTGTACAGGTCTGAGGGAAAGGCCAATGCCAGGCTTTGCTCACCATCCATTGCTCAACCCCTTGCACGCAGTAGGGACTCAGTGATGAGTTTTTGAATAAATGAATGAATGCATAAATGCTTTTCTCCCTCCCCACATCAATAACCCTTCCTCCCAAATGAGGGCATAAAATTGTAATATGTGTCCATCCATGTTTGAGAGGAAACAGTAAGATAAATTATTACAGCACACACAGAGACACATTGTATGTGAAGGCCTTGAAGGTTCTTTTCTTGGGATGAAAAGAAAGGAAAGAGATGAGAATCCTATATCAGAAACCTTCACGACTAAGCAATCCTTGGGGTCCGTGTTGTAGACATAGGTCCAGGAAATAGGTAACGTTTTGCCAGCTAATACCTGCATTGGTAATATTTGTAGAGTGAGATGCCATCTGCTGCACGGACATCTGCCCCTATTAATGGGCCCTGAGCTTGCGAGATATATTTCACCTGCAAAAGCATGTCAGAGATTTGTAACAGATCGAACACGTGGATCCGTAACAGGCATTCCATTATCATGTTAACCATAATCTGCACATTTGGTTTTCTGATGATTTTACTGTAAAATTATATATTTTAGAGCCCTCTTAATTTCCACATCTTCCCTAATCGCTCCTGACCACATTATCCTTTTTTTTTTTTTTTCCTTCTGATTATATTAACTGTCTGTCAATGGTATCAACAGCCCCGTTTTACTATTTAACTGTTCATCAATGACTTTGCTGTCTTTCCCAGGTGTTGGGAATTCTCCAGATCAGAGACTGTGCCTCCTTTCTCTGCCCTCCACGTGGTACACAGAACCCTGGCTTTTGTAAATAATGTTAACTCTTGAAGTGTCAGCACTAAATATGTCCTGGACATTTGGTTATATAGAAATGTTGATAAAAAATAATACAGAAGCGTAAGACAACATTTTCTTTTTGTCTGGTTCATCTAATGTCTGCTCACTCACACTCTTTGCAAATGGACCTGTTTTTTTTACAGTGCTTATCACTACTGGGCTGAGGGCTGGGGACCATGATCTCAGGGGGACATCTATTTTGACTGGCATAACCTAGTTTATAAATAAAATGTTCTACATTCTACTTTGGTGAGGAGCATCTGGGGTCTTAAAAGCTTGTGAGCGGTCATCTAAGATACTCCACTGGTTTTACCCCTTCTGGAGCAAGGCAGAATGAAGAAAACCAAAGACACAAAGGAAAGATTAGTCCACAGGACTAATGTGCTGCGACCACCACAGCCTCCACCAGACTGAGTCCAGTTCAACTAGATGGTGTCTGGCTACTGCCACTGACTGTTCTGACAGGGATCACAATAGAGGGTCCAGGACAGAGCTGGAGAAAAATGTAGAATGAAATTCTAACTCACAAAAGAAAAATAAGCCAGACTTACTGATCTGACAGAGACTGGAGAAATCCCAAGGGTATGGCCCCTGGACACACTTTTAACTCAGTACTGAAGTCACTCCTGAGGTTCACCCTTCAAAAATCAGACAGGCCCATAAACAAAATGAGACTAAATGGGCTCACCAGCCAAGGAGCAAGGATGAGAAGGCAGGAGGGGACAGGAAAGCTGGTAATGGGGAATCCAAGGTTGAGATGGGAGAGTGTTGACTTGTTGTGGGGTTGGCAACCAATATCACAAAACAGTATGTATATTATTTAATGAGAAACTAATTTGCTCTGTAAACCTTCATCTAAAGTACAATAAATAAAGGAACAAAACCTTACTGGCAGTGTTCTTTCCCTCTGCCAGTTGAGCCAGAAAGAAACAATCCCTGCTTTCATGTCCACACAGTCAAATGTGAGAGACATGTAATTAAACACATTATGTTCATAACGCATGTTAAGCACAATGCGTGTACAAAGTACAAAATTGAAAAGAACCAAAGTAAAATCTGATCCAGAAAAGAGGTAGCCCCGCTATGTGCCATCGCTAAAACAGATGTACAACATAACACCTTGCTGTGTCACCCAGGAGATTCATATTATGTAGAAACACCTCTGAAATTGGATTTGTGGGTTTTTTTCTAGAGGTGATGACATATGAGTCCATCCTAAAGATAGTCACAGGGCAGGAAGAAAGTCTACAAAAAAAAAAAAAGTTGTATTTGTGTTATGATGTTATCATCATCTGCTACAATTTCAGTTCTAATTTTTGTGTGATGTCACACTCTGTGGTCTCATGAAAAATTGGATTGCTTTTCTAAGTCTGGTTTCATATTTTTTCCTAAAGAAATAATGACGCAATACTCATAAAGAAATCTTACATGATTTCCAGAACTTTCATTTTCTGACATACACATTAGATTTCCCATTGCGAAAGTTTCCTGTATAAACATTTAGATCCTTAATCAAATGCGTAGCGTCTGATACTAAATAACGCATGTTATGAGTCATATTACGTCAAGTCACTGTTCATCAAAATTTGAGTGGAGATGCTTAGATGTTATGATGCATACATATAACTAGACTTAATCAGTTTTCTGGGTGAAAATTAACTGTAGTTATGGGGATTTGTTTTCCAGACCTTTTAATTCTCTTTCCCCAAACTTGATACTTATCTTCAATCTCACTACCTTTTTTTTTTTTTTTGGCACAAGTTCCTCTTCTTGCCGCTTACATTGACACACACCATTCTCCTCCACACTCATATTCTCTCAACACAAACTTGTGCACTAATCAGTTTCTCTCTCTCTCTTTTTATCTCACTTTCTGAACTTAATCTGACCACTATAATAAAATCCAAGTGATCTTGGGATTGCAATGAAATAAAGGGTGACTTCTTTAGCCCAGAGCAACTTACAGCTCAGTCATTCCATAGATTTTGGGCATAGATAGAAAACAGTAAAAAAAAAAAAAAAAAAAAAAAAACACGGAGTGATGGAAACAAGAAAAACCAGCCACACATAAAGGTCCCTCACAGTCGCGGCAGATTGTATTTTCTACCACAGCACCTCCCATCCTTTTGCTCGTCTAGAACTTTGCCACTCCACCGTCAAGAGGCAAAGCTGAATTCCCTTCCTCTTAATTCTGCAAAGGCTTGTGACTCACTTGCGACCAACCAAACGCAGCAGAAGTGATACTAGGTCATACGAGGCCTTGCAGCTTCCATCTGGCTCCCTGAAATCCGCTGCTCTAGAGGCCTCCAGCTGCCGTGTAAGCAGTCTGCTCCTCTGAGGCCACCGCGCCTTGACGGAGTCCAACTTAGTCCATAAGAAGAGACTATAGGGAAAGGTCCTGACACCACATGAAGTGAGCAAGATGTCCAAACAGTCCCCATCTGATTGCTGCTCCAGCTTCCCTCTCCAGCATCCCAGTTCCAACTACCATCTGACTGCACTCCTAGAGTCCTGACGTGCAGGAACTCTGAGAAATGCTAAATGAATGCTGTTGTTTTAAGCCACCACATTTTGGGGTGATTTGTTATGCAGCAAGAGATAGCCAGAAATGTGGTGCCAAAATGAAGGTAATGAAGGGTCATCTTGTTCTATGTACAGCTTTAAGAGCCTTGGGTGGCGCAAATGGTTTGCACTTGACTGCTAATAAAGGTTGGCAGTTTGATTCCACCCAGTGGCACTGCAGACCAAAGACCTGGAAATCTACTTCCATAAATATTACAGCCAAGAAAACTCTCTAGAGCCGTTCTGTCCTGTAACACATGCAATCGCCATGAGTTAGAATCAACTCAATGGCAACAGCTTTGGTTTTTTGGTTTTCTAGAAGCCTTCAGCTGCCACGTAAACAGTCTGAGCCCTCTGAGACCATCATGCTGTGAGGAAGTCCAAATTAGTCTGTAGTGGTGACTAACTTTAAAATCGGTGTAGGATGAGATTCAGAATTCCCTGGTCCTCTAGAAAGGTCCTAGAATTGGTCTATAAGCTAGATAACTACAGTATTGATATTTGTATTATGGCAGTATCTATATTTAGGTTTTTTTTTTTTTTACCATATTTAGCTAAATATTATTTGTAATCTCTTAAAAATCAGCACCCACCTTTCCGTTAAATCTAACAAGAGATTTTATCATAATGCCATGCAATAGCAGGTTGTCAAATGGAGGCATTTTAAATCCTTTTAAATGTTGTTGTTAGGTCCTGTCAAGTCATTTCCGACTCATAGTGACCGTGTATACAACAGAATGAAACACTGCCCAGTCCTGTGTCATCTTCACAGTTGTTACTATGTTTGAGCCCATTGTTGCAGCCACTGTGTCAATCCATCTCATCAAGGGTATTTCTCTTTTTTGTTGACCATCTATTTTACCAAACATGATGTCCTTCACCAGGGACTGGTAGCTCCTAATAACATGTCCAAAATACATAAGACAAAGTCTCACCATCCTCTCTTCCAAGGAGCATTCTGGCTGTACTTCTTCCAAGACAGAAATACTTTTAAATGTACTACTTAAAAAATATGGAAACTCCTGATATAAAACAGCATGCATGTTAGAATGATTTCAGCAGCAAGAAACAGAAACCCCTAAATCAAATTGGCTTAAACAAAAAGGAAGTTTATTATCTCAAGAAATCCAGAGGTCAGGGTTCTGCAAGAAGGACGTGAGCACTACTTCTTTGAGTCTCTTGACTCTGCCTCATCTGTGGGTTGACTTGGTCCTTACACTGGTAGCAAGACAGCTGCAGCAGTTCTGACTATCACATCCAGGTAGAGCAATGTTCAGAAAAGGACCATCTCTCCCAGTGAATTCTTATTTAATATAAGAACCTCTTTAGCATTTAACATTTATCCATTCAACGATTATTTATTGATCATGAGGTAATTACCAGGAAATATTCTCATTGCTTGAAATACATCTATGAGCAAAATAGTATCCCTCCCCTTTTATGGCATTGGACACAAATGGATCACCTCTTAGCCAATCACTGGGAAAAGGAATGGAACCCCTCTACTCCGTTGAGACCCAACCCCCCCCCAAAAAATGATCACCCTCCCTGATTCACGTAGGGGAGCGACAGACACTTGAAAAATTGGGGCTTTTCCAGCAAGGATTCAATGGGGAAAGAATATTCAGTAGGCAGCCAACAACGTCTGCAAATAGAATTCCTAGGAATATACTATTCCATTTGTGGAGACTATGTAATAATGCAGGGCCCTGGTGGTGCAGTGGTTAAGTATTTGGTCAGCAGTTTGAATCTACTAGCTGCTTCTTGGAAACTGTATGGGACGTAGGGTTGCTATGAGTCAGAATCGAGTCTATGGCAATGTTTTTTTAAATGTAATAATGTAGAAGCATGTTGGTACAGACTGTTAGGTTAAATACCTAGAATTTTTTAAAGTATATTGTGAACATAATGTGATCTCAATTATGGTCGCACAACATGACGAACACAAATAAAGTCACCAGACTGTGCGCGTACAGAATGTTGAAACTGCAAACGGCAGATGTTTTGTTACATACACATTTGCCACAATTAAAAAAAACAAAAACCTCTGCATATTCAGAAAGACCAAACACCAATTCTAAACGCTGGCAATATGTTGCCTGTAGTTTGGATGATAGAATTATTTGAGTATTTGCGGGGTTCTTTTTTGTGTGTGTGTGTGCGTGTGTGGCTCCATTCCCCACCCCCAACTTTTCTTTAATGAGCTTTGCTTGTTCTTTAAATAATTCTTTAAACAAAAACGTTTCCTATCCGTGGATTGGACTGGACCATGGGTTGGAGAGGGATGCTGGTGAGGAGTGAGCTTCTTGGATCAGGTGGACACTTGAGACTATGTTGGCATCTCCTTGCCTGGCGGGGAGATGAGAGGGTGGAGGGGGTTAGAAGCTGACAAAATGGACATGAAAGGAAAGAGTGGAGGGAGAGAGCGGGCTGTATCATTAGGGGGAGAGCAACTGGGAGTATGTAGCAAGGTGTATGTAAGTCTTTATGTGAGAGACAGACTTGATTTGTTAACTTTCACTTAAAGCACAATAAAAATTAAAAAAAAAAAAAAGTTCTCTGTCAACTGTGGCTAGTTACATTATCTATTGCCTAATCCACACCAAATAAAGTAAATTTATGGAGCCTACAGCTCTCCAGTCTCAGATCATAGCAATGGCTTTTTTTTTTTAGTACTTCCAGCTCAACCAAGAGAGAAGCAGTTTTAAAGAAAGGAGTTCTTTGCCAAGAATCTTTAGCTGAACAATCAGAAATCCTTGATATTTTAGAGTTCAAACATTCAACATATACAAAGATGATTATAAATTCACTAAACATGTATATTCTCACAACTGTACTTGGTTTTAGTTAATGTTAGCATATGTTTGAATTAATGATTTACAGAAAAAAATATGTTTTATAGTGTGAAGAAAAATAAAATCCTTTTCTACAAACATCCATGTAATGACATGCCTAAAAACATTAAAAACAAACAAAAAAAACACACTATTGTCAAGTTGATTCCGACTCACAGCGACCCTATAGGATGGAGTAGAACTGCCCCATAGAGTTTCCAAGGAGCACCTAGTGGATTCAGACTGCCGACCTTTTCGGTTAGCAGCCATTGCTCTTAACCACTACGCCACCAGGATCTCCATGATATGCATCCAAACCAAAACCAAACCCAGTGCCGTCGAGTCGATTCCGACTCACAGCGACCCTACAGGACAGAGTAGAAGCAGTGCGTGGAGGATTCTAACTGCTGACTCTTTGGTTAGCAGCTGCAGCACTTAACCACTACGCACCAGGGTTTCCATGATATGCATAGGATCTACTAAATTCAGCCTAAAAATAAGGAGTACATAGTCCATCTCTCCTTCCCATTACCCTTTGGTTTTAATTTTCATGGGGACTTAGGTTTGAGGGGCTAATTATGACCACACAGGCCACCGGGAGACATACCTTCTCTTGGGAAGAAAAACCAAAGCTGAAAGGCAGCAAGCCAGTTCTCTACCACCGTAACCGGCATAATCCACAGGATGCGCTCAGCGAGAAGTGTTTGCAGGCTAAAAAAATGGCGCATCATGTTTTCACAGTTTCACTAACACATCAGTCGTCATGCCCGTCCCCATCTAGTCAATTCCGACTCACGGTGGCCCTATAGGACAGAGCACAACTGCCCCACAGGGTCTCCAGGGCTGTGATCCTTACAGAAGCAGACTGCGACATCCTTCTCCCACCGAGCAGCTGGCGGGTTCAAACCACCGGCCTTTACCAGCTAAGCACTTAACCACTGCCCCACCAGGGTTCCTCCTACAGTCTCCAGCAGGACCCAAATTCAGACTTTAAATAGTAGATATGGAAGATGGAACATTCAGTGATCTGTTTTGAAAAAGTGACTCAACTGAGAAAGCTGCAGAGAGCAAAGCCTCAGGACAAACGTAAATGGTAACTTTTGCACGCATTCGAAGGACAGAAACCAGCATCTAGTTGTAAAGATGGTTAGCTGTTGACCTCTCAAAACTGTCTGCAGGAACACAGCGAGCACTGCTTTTTCCTAACAGTTTGACACCTAAACAGCTCAGAACCGATAAGACTCTTCATCAATCACCTTGATCACAACGACTGTATGGACAGGGGCTTTCAGAGAGCTGATCCGCTCTGTCACTTTGGGCTATGTGAAGAACGTTGTTCTTTTTTTTTTTCTTTCTTTTCTTTAGGCCATCTCATCCATCAACCCCACTACACAACAACTGAGACCTAAAACTAGAAAACGCATATAATGGCACTTGGCGAAACGATTGGGCGCTGCTAAATCCACAAGGACTCACACTAACCGTACAGTCTGTTTTAAAGAATCAGTCCACCAGCTCTTAGATACCCCTGTAAACAAATGGGTATTTGGCATCGTGAAGCTACAGTCTCTGAGCTGCGTTGGTGGTTCAGTGGTAGATTTATCACCTTCCATGTGAGACAACTGAGTTTGTTGCCTGGCCAGGGTTCCTCAAACAAGTCTCTGTCAGTGTTGGATTGCACGTAGCTATGATGCTGAATAGATTTCAGCAGAGCTTTCAAACTAAGATGGCCTGGGAAGAAAGGCCTGGTAATCTACTTCTGAAAATCAGCCAATGAAAACCCTGTAGATCACAATGGTCTGACCTGCAACCACGGGCCTGGCACAGGACCTGGCAGTGCTTCATTTTGTTTGTGCACAGGGTTGCCATGAGTTGGTGACGGCCAACTTGGTGGCCACTAACAACAACAGCAACAACTGATACAGTCTCTGGTATTGATTCAAAAAAAAAAAAAAGAAAAACCGTTGCCATAAAGTTGATTCAGACTCATAGCGACCCAATAGGACAGAGTAGAATGCCCCCACAGGGTTTCCAAGGAGTGGCTGGTGGATTAGAACTGCTGACCTTTTGGTTAGCAGCCGTGCCACCAGGGCTCCACTCTGCCACCAGGGCTCCCTGGTATTGATAGGCACCTTAAATATCCAGAATAGCAGGATGAATTTTCAAAATAAAATCAAAGGCTTTGAAACCTTTGAGTAAATATCATTCAGAATGAACCAAAACTTCCATTCTTAGAAAAGGATAAGTGAAGACAGGATATAACAATTCCTGTAAGTTCAGTTTTAAAATGCAGGCCAGGTGCAGAAGTTTGTAGCCCAGGTCCAAAATAAAGCATAAGAAGTGGGTACACGTGTTGGAGATGAAACGATGTGGCATGAGAAACCCAAGTAGCACGGCTTCTGCAGTCCCTCGGGACAGTCGGCGAGTCTCGAAGCCTCTGCCACCTTGGAGGTCACATCTCCATCTGATTTTAAAGGTGCCTTATTTTGTCTTTTACATCAGTGAATATGATTAAACTCCTGCTGTTGTGCTAAATTTCCAAGATTGTAAAAAGTCAGGGGAATTAAAAAGGTCACTGCAGTATTTCATTTCACTAGCAAATCTGTGGAATGACGTTCTAGGAGGACATAGGAAATGGCTTGAAAAGAGAACCTGTGCCCAGATTCTGAAAAACTGGGGGATTCAGCGCTGGGGTGAAGGAGACCCTTGCACGTGTGTAGCTACAAAACAGGACCCCTCACCGTGTGGTACCCTACAATCCAGAAAAGTCTGCCATTTCAATAGCAAAGAGGGGCTAGATTCTGCTCACTTAACAGGAAAATCTGCCAGGGAGTTAGGGGCAATCTCGGAGTCTTTCTGAGAACACCTGAACTTGATTATAAATTAGAAATGTCAATGCCACACCTTAGAACCATAAAGTAATTAAACAATATAAACCTTCTTATTTTAGTATAAGAAGCCCTGGTGGCGCAGTGGTTAAGAGCTCAGCTGCAAACCAAAATCCACCAGCCTCTACTTGGAAACCCTAAGGGGCAGTTCTACTGTGTTCTATAGGGTCGCAACTCAACCAGCAACAGGCTATTTTAGTATAAAGGAGCCCTAGTGGTGCAGTGGTTAAAGCGCTTGGCTGTTAACCAAAAGGTTAGTGGTTTGAACCCACCAGCCTCTCTGCAGTAGAAAGATGGAGCAGTTTTACTCTGTCCTATAGGGTTGCAACGGCAACAGGTTTTATTTTAATATAATACCACTGGTTTAGGTGGCTAGAAGTAAAATTTTAGATGTAAATATAAAATCAAGAAATAATGAGCCCAACAAAGATAGAACATATATGTGAGTGACTGAATCTGCATCCATTCAGGACAAAATAGAAAACAGTTTGTATAAAGTGATAAGAAGAAGACACATTCACGTAGGCCCCCAATAAAGATAACGCAGACGTGCGCTACCTTCTGTGAGGAGTCCCGTTGCCACAGAAGCTTGAAATTCAAGTTGTTTCAAAGACAAATAGTATTCCTGGAAACCATCTTCCAGCCAGACAATACATAGGCCTATAAAATAAACAACACCAGAAAAAAAAATGCCCTATAGAACAAACAACCAATACAAAACCAAAAGGGCAGCATTTTCCCAAAAGTAAAGATGAGAAGGCAGGAAGGGGTAGGAAAACCAGGCTAAAGGAAATGGGGAATCTGGGGCGGAAATGTTGAGAGTACTGACACAGTGTGGGGATTCCAACCAATGTCATGGAATACTTTGGGTAGAATTTGTTGAATGAAAAACTAATTTGCTCTGTAACCTGTCACCCAAAACACAATAAAATACTTAAAAAAAAAAAAAAAGACAAATACTAAGCAGATCTATCCAAAAGAACTGCCTCAAGGTCACCTTAATTTAGTATATACTACTATATATATACTATATATACACAACACGAAATAACAACATTTTAAAACAAAGCTAATACTTTTTTAAAATATAAAAATCTTATAATTCCTTAATATTTGAATTTTGGACGGAATTTTTTAGGTTCTCCCAGGGTAAATGATGGGCCTCATTAGTAGTCAAACGTGTACTGAACTCTAAAAATGTGCTGGACAAGTGCTTTATACATACCATCTCGTTTAATCTTCTCAACAAGCTATGAGGTAATATATTATCCCCATTTCACAGATTGGGAAACTCGGATGCAGAGAAGCTGAACAACTTGGGTGAAGTATATAGTGGAGCTGGAATATGGACCTACAGTCAGAGCTTATACTCAGTGCACTATTGTGTGTGGACATAGTTCAAGCCACAAACCATGTAATATTTCACTCAGTCAGTTTTGTCATACCAATAACATTGTTAGAAATATAGTTTGACGACATGCATGTTAACAATTTGTGGACTTTCTGGAGATGTTTTCTAAATCCTTTAATTAATTTTAACATCAAATTCATGACTATTAAATAATATATTGTAATTCTACTTAATATGGCTTTGGTGAACTAAGAGTTTACACTGGAGTCCAAACGATTCTATAACTCTCCTAGAAGAGTTTTTTATAGTCTAAATAATGCAAAAGTCTGTGAAATGCCTGCAGATCTTTCATAATTATCATCACTATCCGTATTACTAAAAAAAAACAAACAAACCCAGTGCCATCGAGTCGATTCCGACTCATAGCGACCCTATAGGACAGAGTAGAACTAACTGCCCCATAGAGTTTCCAAGGAGCGCCTGGCGGATTCGAACTGCCGACCTCTGGGTTAGCAGCTGTAGCACTTAACCACTAAGCCACCAGGGTTTCCTCTGTATTATTAGATATCCATTAAAAGAGACACTGATAAGAAACTATATGAAAAAGGACTTGTAGATACAGTTCTTCCCTTAAGGAGCTTAGAAACGAGTAGACCAATGGCATGCCCAGTAAGTCATATCATCGTGAACCAAGGTGAGCTGATAGCGTTGGAATTGTATGAAACTCACGACACTTGCTCCCTATAGACAAGTCCTCAGTATGCACCTCACAGAACCACAGGAGCTTCTCACAGCCTGTTTGCAGTATGTACTGAATCCTTTTGGCGAATTGCTCCAGAGCCGAGGAGTCACAATATCTCCCTCATCCTCGGGATATTTGGCTTCCAGAATACCATGCTCCTGGCTTCCCTGTGGTCAGTTTGTTCTTAGCCTCTGTCTTAGTATTCTAGTGCTGCTATAACAAAATATACCACAAGTTGGTGGCTTTAAAGAACAGGAACTTATTTTCTCACAGTTTCGGAGGCTAGAATCCCAAATCTGTCCATCAGCTTTAAGGCAGAGTCCTATCTCATCAGTAGCCCTGGGAAGTTTCTTGACATTCCCTGGTGTCTGTCTTCACCCTATGTGTGTGTTTCTGTGTCTATTCTGCTCCTTTTATAAGAGAACAGTCAAAAGAAATTAGGTTTAGGACCCATCCTATTCCAGTATAACCTCATTAACATGACGAAAGAAACCCCATATTTCTAAACAGGGTCATGTTTACAGGTACAGGGGTTAGGATTTCAATACATATATTTGGGGGACACAATTCAATCCATAAATCTCCTTTGCTACTCCCTTCTTATCCTCCTGACCTCTAGTGTAAAGTTGAAATGCCCCAGAATTTGTCCTTGTTGGCTCATAGCGACCCTATGCACAACAGAATGAAACACTGCCCGGTCCTGGGCCATCCTCACAATTGTTGCTATGCTTGAGCCCATTGTTGCAGCCACTGTGTCAATCCATCTTGTTGAGGGTCTTCCTCTTTTTCTCAGACCTTCTACTTTACCAAGCATGATGTCCTTCTCCAGGGACTGATCCCTCCCAATAATATGTCCAAAGTATGTGAGACACAGTCTCGCCATCCTTGCTTCCAAGGAGCATTCCGGTTGTACTTCTTCCACGACAGACTTGTTCCTTCTTTTGGCAATCCATGGCATATTCAATATTCTTCGCCAACACCACAGTTCAAAGGAATTAATTCTTCCTCAGTTTTCCTCATTCATTTTCCAGCTTTCACATGCATATGAGGCTATTGAAAACAGTATGGCTTGGCTCAAGCACGCCTTAGTCTTCAAGGTGACATCTTTGCTTTTTAACACTTTAAAGAGATCTCTTGCAGCAGATTTGCCCAATACAACGAGTCTTTTGATTTCTTGACTGCTTTTTATCCCATGGGTGGAAACCCTGGTGGCGTAGTGGTTAAGTGCTACAGCTGCTAACCAAAGGGTCAGCAGTTCAAATCCACCAGGCTCTCCTTGGAAACTCTATGGGCAGTTCTACTCTGTCCTATAGGGTCGCTATGAGTTGGAATCAACTCGACAGCACTGGGTTTGGTTTTTTTTTTAGTTTATTTCCATGGATGTTGATTATGGATCCAAGTAAAATGAAATCCTTGACAACCTCAGTCTTTTTTCCGTTTATTAGGATGTTGTTTATTGGTCCAGTTGTGATGATTTTTGTTTTCTTTATGTTGAGGTGCAATCCATACTGAAGGCTGTAGTCTTTGATCTTCATCAGTAAATGCTTCAAGTCCTCTTTACTTTCAGCAAGCAGGGTTGTGTCTTCTGCATATCACAGGTTGTTAATGAGTCTTCCTCCAATCCTGATGCCCCATTCTTCCTCATATAGTCCAGCTTCTTGGATTATTTGCTCAGCATACAGATTGAATAAGTACGGTGAAAGGATACAACACTGACACACACCTTTCCTCACTTTAAACCATGCAGTATCCCTTTGTTCTATTCAAATGACCGCCTCTTAATCTATGTACAGGTTCCTCACTAGCACAAATAAGCATTCTGGAATTCCCATTCTTAGCAGTGTTATCCGTGATTTGTTCTGATCCACACAGTTAAATGTCTTTGCATAGTCAATAAAACAGAGGTAAACATCTTTCTAGTATTCTCTGCTTCCAGCCAGGTCCATCTGACATCAGCAATGATATCCTTCTTTCCACGTTGTCTTCTGAATTCAGTTTGAATTCCTGCAGTTCCCTGTCGATATACTGTTGCAGCTGCTTTTTTTTTTTTTTTAGTTGTAAAATTGCCAGTGTTGGGTGAATTTTAATTATTCCCCTTCTTCACCCCTTTTTCTCCTCAGACTGTACTTGTTGATTTATTAGATCCATTGCCTCAATCCCCCTAAAGGAAAAAATTTAAAAGTCAGTACCTCCAAAGAGTTAGCTGGAAATGGCTGAACCAAAGCTATGAAGTGAACTGAAGTTCACCACACATATTTAAACAGACAGAAAAATAGGATATAGTATGGTCCTATGGATTCCAATAAGGAATTTTTAAATATATTAAGCCCTGTGGCCAGATGTCACTCAGAGCGTCTGCTCTGTTCTGGTCCCTTATAGAAAATATATGGACCCTCCTTTAATTTGGGACCTATGAACCAAAACACCTGTTGCAATCAAGTCAATTTTAAGTCTATAACCAAGTCAGTTTTAAGTCTATAGGACAGAGTAAAACAGTCTCATAGGTTTCCAAGGCTGTAATCTTTATGAAAGCAGATTGTCACATCTTTCTCCCATAGGTTCAAACTGCCAACCCTTCAGTTAGCAGCCAAGCACTTTAACACTGTGCTGTCAGGGCTCCTTTCTGGGACCTTGTTGATAGATGCTGTCAAGTCGGTTCTGACTCATAGTGGCGCTGTATGCAATAGAATGAAACAGTGCCCAGTCTTGGGCCATTCTTACAATCATTGTTATATTTGAACCCTTTGTTGTAGCCACTGTGTCAGTCCATCTCATCTCATTTTTTTCAGTGACCCTCTGCTTTACCAAGCATGATGTTCTTCCCCAGGGATTGGTACCTCCTGATAACGTGTCCAAAGTAAGTGAGACAAAGTCTCACTATCCTCGCTTCTAAGGAACATTCTGGCTGTACTTCTTTCAAGACAGATTTGTTCGTTCTCCTGGCAGTCCATGGTATATTCAATATTCTTTGCCAACACTATAATTCAAAGGCATCAATTCTTCTTTGGTCTTCCTTATTCATTGTCCAGCCTTTGCATGCATATGAGGCCATTGAAAATACCATGGCTTGGGTCAGGCGTACTTTAATTCTCAAAGTGACATCTCTGCTTTTTAACACTGGAAAGAGGTCTTTGGCAGCAGATTTGCCCAATGCAATGTCATTTGATTTCTTTTTTTTTTTTTTTTAATTTTTATTGTGCTTTAAGTGAAAGTTTACAAATCAAGTCAGTCTCACACAAAAACCCATATACACCTTGCTAAAAAAAAAAAAACACACTCCCAATTACTCTCCTCCTAATGAGACAGCCTGCTCTCTCCCTCCACTCTCTCTTTTCGTGTCCTTTTCGCCAGCTTCTAACCCCCTCCACCCTCTCATCTCCCCTCCAGGCAGGAGATGCCAACATAGTCTCAAGTGTCCACCTGATCCAAGAAGCCCACTCCTCACCAGCAACCCTCTCCAACCCATTGTCCAGTCCAATCCATGTCTGAAGAGTTGGCTTCGGGAATGGTTCCTGTCCTGGGCCAACAGAAGGTCTGGGGACTATGACCACCGGGGTCCTTCCAGTCTCAGTCAGACCATGAAGTCTAGTCTTATGAGAATTTGGGGTCTGCATCCCACTGCTCTCCTGCTCCCTCAGGGGTTCTCTGTTGTGTTCCCTGTCAGGGCAGTCATCGATTGTAGCCAGGCACCATCTAGTTCTTCTGGTCTCAGGATGATGTAGTCTCTGGTCCATGTGGCCCTTTCTGTCTCTTGGGCTCGTAATCACCTTGTGTCCTTGGTGTTCTTCATTCTCCTTTGATCCAGGTGGGTTGAGACCAATTGATGCCTCTTAGACAGCTGCTTGCCAGCATTTAAGACCCCAGACGCCACTCTTCAAAGTGGGATGCAGAATGTTTTGTTAATAGATTTTATTATGCCAATTGACTTAGATGTCCCCAGAAACCATGGTCCCCAGACCCCTGCCCCTGCTATGCTCTCCTTCGAAGTATTCAGTTTATTCAGGAAACATCTTTGCTTTTGGTTTAGTCCAATTGTGCTGACCTCCCCTGTATTGTGCGCTGTCTTTCCCTTCACCTAAAGTGGTTTTTATCTACTATCTAATTAGTAAATGCCCCTCTCCCACCCTCCCTCCCTCTCCCCTCTGGTAACCACAAAAGAATGTCTTCTTCTCAGTTTAAACTATTTCTCAAGTTCTGATAATAGTGGTCTTATACAATATTTGTCCTTTTGCAACTGACTAATTTCACTCAGCATAATGCCTTCCAGGTTTCTCCACGTTATGAAATGTTTCACAGATTCCTCACTGTTCTTTATCAATGCGTAGTATTCCATTGTGTGAATATACCATAATTTATTTATCCGTTCATCCATTGATGGGCACCTTGGTTGCTTCCATGTGCAGCTGCTTTTGAATGATCTTCAGCGAAATTTTACTTGTGTGTGATATTAATGATATTGTTCAATGATTTCCACATTTGGTTGGATCACCGTTCCTGGGAATAGGCATAAATATGCATGTCTTCCAGTTGGTTGGCCAGGTAGCTGTCTTCCAAATTTCTTGGAATAGAGGACTGAGAACTTCCAGCACTGCATCCATTTGTTGAAACATCTCAATTGATATTCTGTCAGTTCCTGGAGCCTTATTTTCGCCAATGCCTTCAGTGTGCCTTGGACCTCTTCCTTCAGTACCATGGGTCCCTCATCATATGCTACCTCCTGATATGGTTGAACGTGACTCTGTGTATTCCTTCCATGTTCTTTCAATGCTTCCTGTGTCATTTAATATTTTCTCCATAGAATTCTTCAATATTGCAACTCAAGGCTTGAATTTTTTCTTCAGTTCTTTCACCTTGAGAAATGCTGAGCATGTTTTTCCTTTTGGTTTTCTATCTCCAGGTCTTTGTACATGTCATTGTAATATTTTACTTTGCCTTTTTGAGCCACCCTTTGAAATCTTCTGTTCAGCTCTTTTACTTCATCATTTCTTCCTTTTGCTAGCTACTCAACATTCAAGAGCAAGTTTCGGAGTCTCTTCTGACATCCATTTTGGCCTTTTCTTTCTTTCCTGCATTTTTAATGAACTCTTGCTTTCTTCATATATGATGTCCTGATGTCATTTCACAACTCGTCTGGTCTTCAGTCATTAGTGTTCAACTTGTCAAATCTATTCTTGAGACGGTGATGGTATTCCAAAAAACAAACCAAATCTGTTGTTGCCGAGTCAAATCCAGCTTATGACAACTCCACATGTTAGAGAGTAGAACTACTCTATAGAGTTTTCTTGGCTGTAATATTTATGGAAGCAAATTGTCAGGCCTTTCTTTTGTGGTGCCACTGGGTGATTTTGAACCTAACTTTTAGGTTAGGTAGTTGAGTACAAACTGTTTGCACTATCTAGGGTCTATCATATAGAACGGTATTACCATCATATAATTTATTTCTGTAAAACGAATGCCTCAACAAGATCCATTTTTCAGCCCTCATCAAGTTCATGAATAAATGGGAAAACACTGTAGCTCACATACCTTTAAGGTAAAAGCATACCTAGTTGGAAGGATATACTCAAAGCTCTGGCATCTCTCTTGAAAATCTGAAAAGGTGAAGGACATGGAAACTATGCTGGCTTCTAATCGGGCATGTTCTTATACACTCCAAACCCTGTTTCCCTACTACACCAACTTTTTGTGGCTCAAAAGACAAAATACAGACCTAGGAGACTGGTCAAGGCACCCTGGGGGCACAGTCGTTAAGCTGTGGGCTGCTAGTGGGAAGGTCAGTGGTTAGAAACCACTAGCAGCTCCATGGGAGACAAGACTTGGCCATCTGTGCCTGTAGAGATTACAGCCTGAGAAACTCTATGGGGTAGTTCTACTCCGTTCTATTGGGTCTCTATGAATTGGAATCAATGGCACACAACAACAAGAGACTGGTATTTTTTTCCATGTTACGTGGTTAGATTGCTGGAACTGTCAGACGGCTTTCTGATTTGGGGCAGAGCAATGAACATGAATGTACAAACCCTTCCCTAAATCTCAGCTGCTAACCAAAAGGTCAGCAGTTTGAATCCATCAGTCGCTCCTTGGAAACCCTGAGTGGCAATTCTACTCTCTCCTATAGGGTCTCTATGAGTTGGAATCGACTGAACGGCAATGGGTTTGGTCTTTGTATATAGCACCAGAGTAATCTGTTTATGGGGTTTGTATTTGAAACTTGGGTACTAAGTGGTGTCCTTGCCTTTCCATTAGCACTCTCTCCTCAGTGGTTTCTTGAGTTTCCCTTAGTATGTAGAACCTAGACCTTCCTCAAAACAAAAAGTCCTTCTTATGTGGCTAGCAAATTTAACATTTGCAAATAGGGCCCAAGAAAATAATAGAACCAAAGCATTCCCCCTAAGAAACCGAGTTTTTCATTTGGATTACCTGTGTGCAGATAGAACAGACATGGTGGGGGCAGGGAAGGGAACCTTCATTTTGCAGACAAAAAAAAAAAAAATCCCATTGCCTTTGAGTTGATCCTGGCTCATAGCAACCCTATAGGGAAGAGTAGAAATGCCCCATAGGGTTTCCAAGGAGCGGCTGGTGGGTTCCAACTGCTGACCTTTTGGTTAGCAGCCCAGCTCTTAAGCACATGCCACCAGTCTTAATAAATATTTTATATGTGTCTATTGAACAGTAGTGGGCTCCTGGAGAAGCATATGCTCGAGTTTATCCACTTTATCTTGAAAAAGAAAATTTCATTCTTACACAAAGTGTGAAAACAGAGAAGAAAGTAGACACCTAAGAGCAATCACTGTAAATGTTTACAGACATAACTAACGCCTTATCTGAAGTTCACCCTGTTAAAGGACATGGTTTATGTTGTACAACTCCTCTTAGAATATCAATCTAATAAGCACCGAATGAGGCTGAGGACAATGCTGTTATAAAAAATGGAGAAAAATGATTAAAATATGATAATTATACTGACAGCTTATATGCTCAATCTAATCAACCAAGCTTCCAATTTGTCATAATGTACACTTAGTCATACATTATTGCTTAATTACAGCAACACTTCTATTTGGAAAGGTTGTCAATCATGTGACTACCATCACTCTTATTTATTTTTCTACAAAGGGGCATATTTTTGAGCTAGGATTTGAAGACATCATGCTATTAATTTAACCCTTCAAATACTTTTATGCCAACATGATAGTTCTTATTGGATGTTTTCCTTTGCAAACAAGATTAAGACAAGTTTATACTATCGTGTAATACTATTCTTTTATGTCAGAATTGATACACCATATCCTAAAATGAATTGAACTGATTAAATATTGGAAGAATTTGATGATTTTATGGCTGTTAAAGTATCAATATGCTTGCATAAAAATAGAAAATGTAGCTTTTTTACAGTATATTCTAAATTTTTTATTTTTGTTATAGAAATTTTCAGTTATACCCAAAAGTAGAAAGACTGGCTTAACGAATTTCCACTTTACCCAGCAATCAGTTTCAATATTTATCAATGTTTTACCATCTACTTACTACGTTCTTTGCTACAGTGTCTTAAGTAAATCCCAGAAATCATTTTATCTCACACAAATATTTAGTAATTTCTTTTTTAAAAAAAATCTAATAATCATTCTCTATAGTATCTACAGCATCAGTCCATCTTCTATTTCCCTTAACTATCTCAAAGTTTTTTGTTTTTTTTAGTTGTGCTTTAGGTGAAAGTTTACAGCTCAAGGTAATTCTCATTCAACAACTGATACACGTACTGTTTTGCTACATTGCAAAGTGTGACTAGAGTCTTTCCCCCTTTGCCTGTGATTCCGATCGATCAAGGTGCATGGCAGAAATCGCAGTGAGAGAGGAGGAAAATTAGATAACTCTTAAAAAAAGAAAAAAAGACAAAAAAAAAAAAAAGGGTGCTCTCATGGAGAAAGACTTACCCACAGCAAAGTTCAGGTTTCTCTCGCCTTTTACTTCAACTCTTCTGGCTCCATAATTCTTTTTCCAATTAGAAAAGCACATCAGACACACTGCCCAAATAGTCATACAGATGCTTCTTCAAGGGTCATGCCCTGAGAGCTTAGTAACTTGACCATACAACCAAATCCACTCTAGAAAATGAAGTGATAGGCTGAAACAACTACTTATATTATGAAAAAGACTGAAGTTTTATCTAAAAGAAAGCCCAAGCAATTATTTTGGACATATTATTGTTCATTTATTGTTCATATATTTTGAACATATATGATACACGTAGACATATATACACAAATATATTATAAATATTGAATATATAATACACTATACATATATCTGATACATATATATATTTAAACTAGATTATTTAAGAGACCATTTTGTCAAGATGGTCAGATTATTAGTTAAGAGTTGAAAAAACATTTTCATTGAATTTAGCCATTCTTTGGTCCTCAGATACCCAGTTTATTGGTTCTATAACTCCATTCAATCACCAGGGTAGACAAGTACATGGGGCTTAGTTTTTAGGCAAAGAAGGACTAAATTTGTTTCTCTAAATAGTCTTTTCTGTAAGTGTAAAACAGAAAAGCTGAGTGTTCAAATGTGCAAGCCGCCATTATTCCTTAGAATCCAGTTTTATCATGACAAGACACCCAGATATATACATCACAAACTTGAAATATGAGCTCAAATGTTAGTGGTATGGCATTTCTATTACATTTACGAATTCCTGGCTCTTAAACAATTTATGTCAAATGTTTTATTCTTTAAGGCCTTAAATATAACATGAGTTGCATCCAAGGACCTAAGGGCATTTGGCACACACATCACTATTTTGGAGGAAATGATTGAAAAATTCATTCCACTGTTAATGAATTTTAAAAAATCTAAAATCTAAAAGCACAATAAAGGAGATGCAGAGCCAAGATGGTAGAATAGACAGACACTCCTAGCTTGCCCTATTTACAACAGGGGCCTGAAAAAAACAAGTGAAAAGAGTATATTTATGACACGCTAGGAGCCCTGAACATCAAAGGCAAACTTAGAAAATGAACTAAGGGGCAGGGAGAGGAAGAAAGTTCAGAAGCAGTGAGGAGTTACCGGACCTGAACCATGGGGACCCCTTAGGCACCATTCCCAGGAGCAGCGGTGCCAGCTGGTACTAGTGTTCGGCTGCAGTTTCCTCGGGGAGAAGCAGCCAGCCACACAGCCTACTCACACCTCTGGAACCAGAGAAGAACGGTGGTCCCGACAAAAGCTAACTACTTGCGCGTGTTTTACCATTCCCCCACCTCCCAGGCTGGCTTCAGTGGCTGACTTCCCTGGGCCTGAGATAGGCACTGTTGAGCACCTAGAGCCATCCTCCCAGCCTTGGAAAATAAAGAAATTTGCAATTTGCCAGCTCCACTAACTGGGGGAGCTCAGGACAGAAGCGGCTTCTGTCCAGGCATGAACAGTCTGTGGACTTTGAGTATCTTGCCCCTCTGCATGGACCTGTGTGGGCATATTTCAGGAGAATAGGCCCTTGTTGGCAGGCTCCAACCATTTCAGCTGTGCGGTGGAGAGGTGAGAGTTTGATGTTTGACATCACTTTGCCTATTAAACAGGGTCCTCACCTACCCACATCAGGGGCCTAAGGACTGGTAGCTCCACTCAGTTTACCCAGCCACCTGCAACAGGGGTCTAAGGATAACTGGTACCTCCCAGTCCTTACAACCAAACACATTGGGTGCCCACGGTCCATTTGCAGGACCCACCCACCTGTACACTCTAGGGAACAGGGACACACTTTCCTCAGACACACATGCGGGACAATTCTCAGCCCCCTGCCTTGTTCAGAGTGTGACCCCCTGCTGCAACCAGATGCCAGTACCTACACCAGTCACCCCTGCCCCTCTAAGACTGTAGGACAGAGCCGGTACCACACACTTGATGATCAGCTACCTGAGCTGAATTCATACAAGTGAATGGACTCCTAGACTGATATACCTGATAACAGCTCTAGCCATCTGGAACAGGACGTCAGAGCTCCAAAGGTGAAAATAATCAAGCTAGCTCACTCAAGCAACCTATCTGAGCATATCAAAACAAAACAAGAAGCTACGACACAGTAAGCAAACATAAAATAAACTAATACAATAACTTATAGATGGCTTGGAGACAACAGTCATTATCAAGTCACACAAAGAAACAGAACATGATCGCCTCAACAAGCTCTCAAAACAAAGAATCAAGGGATCTTCTAGATGAAAGTGCTTTCCTGGAATTACCAGAGGCAGAATACAAAAGATTAATATACAGAACCCTTCAAGACATCATGAAGGAAACGAGGCAATACGCAGAACAAGCCAAGGAACGCACAGATAAAGGAATTGAAGAAAATAAAAAGATTATTCAGGAATGTAATGAAAAGTTTAATAAGCTGGAAAAATCCATAGACAGCGTGCATATGATACTAGCAATCAAAAATTCAGAAGATTAACAATAAGATTACAGAAGTAGACAACTCAACAGAAAGTCAGAGAAGCAGAATTAAGCAAATGGAAGGTAGAATTTCTGAACTTGAAGATAAAGCACTTGGCAGTAATATATTTGAAGAAAAATCAGATAAAAGAATTTAAAAAAAATGAAGAAAACTTAAGAATCATTTGGGACTCTATCAAGAGAAATAACCTGCAAGTGATTGGAGTACCAGAACAGGGAGGGATAACAGAAAATAGAGAGAATTGTTTAAGATTTGTTGACAGAAAACTTTCCTGATATTGTGAAAGAAGAGAAGATACCTATCCAAGATGCTCATCAAACTCCACACAAGTAGATGTTAAAAGAAATCACCAAGACATATTATAATCAAACTTGCCAAAACCAAAGACAAAGAGACAATTTTAAGAGCAGCTAGGGATAAATGTAAAGTCACCTACAAAGGAGAGCCAATAATAAGAATAAGCTCAGATTACTAGGCAGAAACCATGCTGGCAAGAAGGTAATGAGATGACATATTTAAAAAATTGAAGGAAAAAATTGTCAGCCAAGAATCATATATCCAGCAAAACTGTCTCTCAAATATGAAGGTGAAATTAGGACACTTCCAGATAAACAGAAGTTGAAGGAATTCATAAAAACCAAACCAAAACTACAAGAAATACTAAAGGGAGTTCTTTGGTTAGAAAATCAATAATATCAGGTGTCAACCCAAGACTAATACGCGGGGCAGAGCAACCAGAAGTCAACCCAGACAGGGAAATAAAAAAAAAAAAAAATCAAGATTAAAAAAAAAAACACTCAAAACAGGGTAACAGCGATGTTATTATGTAAAAGAAGACAACATTAAAGCAATAAAGAGGGACTAAGAAATGCAGTCATAGATCTTCCATATGGAGAGGAAGAGAAGGGGATACAAAGAAAGAAAAGCAAGGTTTCGGTTTAGAAAAATAGGGGTAAATAAAAAGGTAACCACAAAGGAGGCAAACTAGACTACTCATCAAAATAAAATAAAAGCACGATAAAAATTGAATACTAATAGTTTCCCATCACTTGGTGCTATAGTACTGTTTGCCATCTTTGACCAAGTTCTCTGTCCTGGATTCCAATAAAGGCTTGCTCACAGGTCAGTTTTCACATCCAGTGATTTCCTTTTTTTTTTTTTTTTTACTGTTTTTTGTTACAAAACAAGAAACTGTAATTATAGATCATCAGAATGGAAACAAGTGACCTTATATACTTCTGAATATTACCATTAAACTTAAACTAAACAATTACGGGGTGATTTCTCAATGCATATTATTTTTGGTGCTCCATCAGATATTAGATGAGCGTGCATATGATACTAAAAAACTAGGGGATAACGTTTCCACTTGAGAGATAGCAGCCAATAAAACCCTAAACCTTCTTTTGGTTGCATTTAGTTCTGGAAAGAATGTTTTCATACTTTGCTCCAGCACCAGGACGTGCTTTTAAAATAAGCCCAATTTCGCAACAAGTACTAACGTTTACAAATTACTTTGAAATGCATCCTCCCTTCCCCCCCAAAAAGATGCAAGTACAGTAAAATGTTATTTATAGAATCTAGGTTGTGGATATGTGATTTTTTTCACTATATAATTCTTTAAACTTACCTATGTTTTCAATTTTTTAAATAAAATGTTAGAAAAGATTAATAGTCTTGACTTTCACTATTTTGTCCAATTTTACAGCAAGATCGAGATCTGTGCTCTATAAATAAAGCAGTATTCCCTGGCCATGTCCTTCCATGCGTATGTGGTTTAAAAAATGGTCACAATTTTTTCCTAACTCTCCCATACAAAGGCGGAGACTGATTCCCCTCTCCTTGACTCCGGACTGAACTTAACAGTGTGCTTGTCAGCAGTGGAATGGTTGGGTGGGAAACAGCATGATTTCTGAGAAAAACCATGTGATTTCTGAGAAAAACCATGTGATTTCTGCTGGTTCTCTTGGGACTCTCACTCTGGGGGATCCCAGCTGCCTTGTCTGATTACCTTGAGACCAGCATGCTAGAGAGGTCACGTAGGGTGCTCTGGAGGACAGTTCCAGCACCTCCACCAGGAAGCCAGGCATGTGAATAAAGCAGCAGGGGAACCTCCAGAAGAGCCCGTCCACCAGCTGGGTTTCACTGAAAGACCTTTGTCGATGCCATGAGGAGTGGAAGGATCACCCAGTTGAGACCTGCCTGAATTCCTGACCTATCGACTCCATGGGATAAAAAAAAAGGTGTTGTTTTAAGTCATTGATCTCGGGATGGTTTGTTATGCAGCAATAGTAAGGGAAACAGTACAAGGAGGATGTTACGTCAGTTCTGAGGCCAATTCACTTTCTGTACTAAACACACAGCTCACAAAATAAGCATTAACTAAAATAAATAATTTCCAGCGTGTGTTTTCACTGATAAACAGAGAAGAATCACCTCTTTTCACTCACTCTGTCCCTCACCTGTGCCAGGAGCAGATTCACACTCTGCTCGTGGGTAATTTCGGTCAACCACAGGTGGAAGTACCTGTTGTTGTTGTTGTTGTTGTTGGGTGCCCGGAGTCAGCTCTGAGTCATAGCAGCCCCATGAACAACAGATCCCAACACTGCCCGGTCCTGCGCCATCCTCATAATCATGGATCTGTTTGAGCCGATTGTCGCAGCCACTGTGTCCATCCATGTCACTGAGGGTCTTCCTCTTTTTTGCTGACCCTCCATTTTACCAGGCATGATGTCCTTCTCCAGGGACTGGTGATTCCTGATAACAGGTCCAAAGTACGTGAGAAGTAGTCTCGCCACCTCTCCTGGAATATCGATAGCATCCACAAATAATGGCAAGGTTCCTAGGGGGTACAAATGCTTACGCACCCAGCTGCTGACTGAGAGGATGGTGGTTCACGTCCGCCCAGAGGTGCCTCCGGAGAAAGTTCTAGGGATCTCCTTCCGGGAAGGAAGCCACTGGAAGCCCCGTGGACCCCAGATCTGCTCTGACATTACCGCGCCCCGGGAGTTGGGATCGACGCGATGGCAGCCGTGGGGCGGTGGCGGGCACCGATGGGACGTGAGGCCCGACAGTCTCACTGATGACGCACTGCTCGCAGCCGGGCATCGGGCTTTGTTTCTGAGCTTGACGCCAGCACCGTGGCTGGTTCTACAGACTTAACGGCTGTGCTGCAAAGCGTGCCCGACTTCGCCTCGAGGCTGAACGCCTGCCTTTATAATTCGGCCGCCTTTCCCAGTTTTAACGGCAAATTTCAACAGTTCTGTGCCAGAAAGCAGTATTTTAAAGTTGGTCTGGAAAACCTCCATCTGTTTATTAGAGGCCCCTGGGCTATTTTTTTTTTTTTTTTGGAGGAGGAGGTGCTGAAGACGGAGAAGAAAAAAACAAAACTGGTGGTTTCATGCTATTATTTGACATGTTTTAACTGCATTTTGCCATTGATCACTTGTTAATAAAATCTGATTTTATAAAATTCATTATACTTCCTCGTGGTGGGAATGACGTCTTGGAGGAAATCACCATGATTACGAATTCACTTGTCCAAGCAAGTATTCACGGTCAATATTCACACTGGAGTCTAATAACTCTGATTACGATATTATTCTTACTTTTAGCATTTATGTGCCATTTTTTACTAGCCTTTAGCTTCCAAAATTCTCTTTGAAGTATTCATCTGGTTTATATGTAAATATGGATAAAATTCATCCCCATTATTATAATTGTAATCGTCAGCAGCGTTAACACTTATTGAGAGAATAACACGTGCCAGGCACTGTTCTTGGCTCTTTGTATGCATTACTTATTTACTTTTCAGAGTAACTCTATGGAATGGGTGTTAATATTATTGATTTTTTTTTCACCTGAGGAAATTGAGGTATAATAAGATTAAGTAGCTTGTTAAAGCTACTTTATTACTAGTAGATATTAGAGTTGGAATGCAAACCTGGGTAATCTGACTACCCCAACCAACCCAAATCCATTGCCATAGAATCGATTCCAACTGATAGCGGCCCTATAGGACAGAATAGAACTGCCCCATAGGATTTCCAAGAAGCAGATAGTGGATTTGAACTGCTGACTTTTTGGTTAGCAGTCAAATGCTTAACCACGCGCCGCCACGGTACCAACATAACAGCAGTTAGAAATTTGTTGGGGAAGTTGAGGCTGGTGTTCATCGTCTTAACTGCAGCTCGCTGATAATTTTTCCTACCATTGTGGCCCGGCCCACTCTGCAGGCCTTGCCCTTCCTGCTGGCCCTGGGGAGGAGCTTCACTGGGCTAACTCCCTGCTTCCTGATTTTAGCTCTGACGCTTGACAGGCTGATCCAGGAGATGGTTCCAGGTCCTCGAGGCACGCTGATGTGAAGTGGACATCTCATTATTAATCTGGTCGCCTCCTGCTGATATTACGTGTTAATAGAAAAGTAGGACTCAACTATCCTTAAAAAATTGTGAAAGTTTATGAACATCTCAAGCAAGTAAATTATCTGGACATGTATGGGGGGATCAGTTTGGAAAACTGAAAGAATTCAAAAAGTTATTGTAAGCTTTATTTTATTCATACAACAAAGCAGCTAAAAACAATCTCTGTTCACTTTGAAAGAAAAAGCAGAGAAGATTCAGGAGAGCACTACAAATACTAAAACCAAAAAGGGTAAGAATGAAGGGGACTGAATTGTGCAGAGTTAGGTTGTCTGATTTTTGCTAAACGACTTGGGACCCAGTGATGCCTGTTACTAGTTGTGTGTGCCCAGTAGAGACCACAGAAAACTAGGGTCTTTTGTTGCTGTTAGGTGCCAGTGTTGGTTCCGACTCATAGCCACCCTGTGTAAGCAGAACCAAACACTGCCCAGACCTGTGTCATTCTCACAATCATTGCTATGTTTGAGCTTATTGTTGCAGCCACTGTGTCAATCCATCTCATTGGGAGTCTTCCTCTTTTTCACTGACCCTCTTCTTTACCAAGCACGAGGTCCTTCTCCAGGGACTGGTCCCTGCTGATGACATGTCTAAAGACTGTGAGATGAAGTCTTCTAAGGAGCACTCAGCTATATTTCTTCCAAGATAGATTTATTCGTTCTTCTAGCAGTCCATGGTATATCCAGTATTCTTTGCCAACACCATAATTCAAAAGCATCTATTCAAAGGCTCTTTTTTTTTTATTAACTTTTATTAAGCTTCAAGTGAACGTTTACAAATCCAATCAGTCTGTCACATATAAGTTTACATACATGTTACTCCGTACTCCCACTTGCTCTCCCCCTATTGAGTCAGCCCTTTCAGTCTCTCCTTTCGTGACAATTTTGCCAGCTTCCCTCTCTCTCTATCCTCCCATCCCCCCTCCAGACAAGAGATGCCAACACAATCTCAAGTGTCCACCTGATATAATTAGCTCACTCTTCATCAGCATCTCTCTCCCACCTACTGACCAGTCCCTTTCATGTCTGATGAGTTGTCTTCGGGGATGGTTCCTGTCCTGTGCCAACAGAAGGTCTGGGGACCATGGCTGCCGGGATTCCTCTAGTCTCAGTCAGACCATTAAGTGTGGTCTTTTTGTGAGAATTTAGGGTCTGCATCCCACTGACCTCCTGCTCCCTCAGGAGTTCTCTGTTGTGCTCCCTGTCAGGGCAGTCATCGATTGTGGCCAGGCACCAACTAGTTCTTCTGGTCTCAGGATGATGTAGGTCTCTGGTTCATGTGGCCCTTTCTGTCTCTTGGGCTCTTAGTTGTCGTGTGGCCTTGGTGTTCTTCATTTTCCTTTACTCCAGGTGGGTTGAGACCAATTGATGCATCTTAGATGGCTGCTTGTTAGCATTTAAGACCCCAGACGCCACATTTCAAAGTGGGATGCAGAATGTTTTCATAATAGAATTCTTTTGCCAATTGACTTAGAAGTCCCCTCAAACCATGGTCCCCAGACCCCCGCCCTTGCTCCGCTGACCTTTGAAGCATTCAGTTTATCCCAGAAACTTCTTTGCTTTCGGTCCAGTCCAATTGAGCTGATCTTCCATGTATTCAGTGTTGTCCTTCCCTTCACCTAAAGCAGTTCTTATCTACTGATTAATCAATAAAAAACCCTCTCCCTCCCTCCCTCCATCCCCCCTCCCCCCCTCGTAACCACAAAAGTATGTGTTCTTCTCAGTTTTTACTATTTCTCAAGATCTTATAATAGTGGTCTTATACAATATTTGTCCTTTTGCCTCTGACTAATTTCGCTCAGCATAATGCCTTCCAGGTTCCTCCATGTTATGAAATGTTTCAGAGATTCATCACTGTTCTTTATCGATGCGTAGTATTCCATTGTGTGAATATACCATAATTTATTTACCCATTCATCTGTTGATGGACACCTTGGTTGCTTCCAGCTTTTTGCTATTGTAAACAGAGCTGCAATAAACATGGGTGTGCATGTATCTGTTTGTGTGAAGGCTCTTGTTTCTCTAGGGTATATTCCGAGGAGTGGGATTTCTGGGTTGTATGGTAGTTCTATTCCTAACTGTTTAAGATAACGCCAGATAGATTTCCAAAGTGGTTGTACCATTTCACATTCCCACCAGCAGTGTATAAGAGTTCCAATCTCTCCACAGCCTCTCCAACATTTATTATTTTGTGTTTTTTGGATTAATGCCAGCCTTGTTGGTGTGAGATGGAATCTCATCGTGGTTTTAATTTGCATTTCTCTAATGGCTAATGATCGAGAGCATTTTCTCATGTATCTGTTGGCTGCCTGAATATCTTCTTTAGTGAAATGTGTGTTCATATCCTTTGCCCACTTCTTGATTGGGTTGTTTGTCTTTTGTGGTTGAGTTTTGACAGAATCATGTGGATTTTAGAGATCAGGCGCTGGTCGGAGATGTCGTAGCTGAAAATTCTTTCCCAATCTGTAGGTGGTCTTTTTACTCTTTTGGTGAAGTCTTTAGATGAGCATAGGTGTTTGATTTTTAGGAGCTCCCAGTTATCGGGTTTCTCTTCATCATTTTTGGTAATGTTTTGTATTCTGTTTATGCCTTGTATTAGGGCTCCTAGGGTTGTCCCTATTTTTTCTTCCATGATCTCAAAGGCTCTTTTAGTACTCATGAATAGCGTCATAAAGAACTTAGGTTGGATGTAAGGTTACGATTAGGTTAGATTCCCTTTGCTTTCCAATTCCAGAACAAAGTGATGTGGAGAATATTTCAATATGACACTAAAATCACTAATAAATTTTGGTCAAATTTCAATCAGTTGGATTAAGGGGAAAAAAAATTCCACCAAGCCATTTATGGATCAGTATTAGATCTACAAAGCCTATTAATGATTAACTGACTTCTTTATTGACCTGATTAAATTCACCACTCAGTTTGGTATCACCGTGGGAGTGATCAGATACTAAAGATAATCTACAATCTCATTCCACAGAGATGTTGCAAAATATAACAACTGCCTTCCTGTCTCAAAGAAAGAGGCTAAGTCTTTCTTGAAAGAAAAAGAATAAACAAGATTATCGATTTACACTTTTTCTACTTCTTCTAATCATTAACTAAATTTATATAAAAATTCATTACATATATACGCACATGCACACACACACACACGTATATATTCCACGTAAAGAGAAGTAGATATATTTGAACTTTTTTCTCCTTAACTAGCGTAATGGTTTAAAAATTCAACACACGTTTATTGTAAACCTCTATGCTCGATATTATAAATAGGGATTTTCACATCCACACATCCCCTATCTCATTTAACATTGTTATTAAATTCTCATTTTTTATTTTCCTTGTAAAATGTAAAAATCTAATTCCTCTGTAGCCTCAGGGAAGTCACTTAACATTTATTCTTCCATTTTATTTAAAACTGAGATGATAATATTTAATTCCCAAGGTATTATGAATGTTAATTAATTAATGTTGGCAAAAGACCTTGAAGACCAAAATATATGGAAGTTCTAACTCTAATATTGCCATGTTTTTATTCTTTATGGTGCCCCCAATTTCCTTTTTCTTATTCTATTCCCTGCCTTACACTTTGAAACCACCATTATATACCTTTATGTATAGAGTGGAAATTCCTTAGTTTGTCACCAATTCTTCCTTTCTATCCCATTTCTTTTTCACCTTTAAAGCTTCCTTTTTCTAAATGCACAAAGGAACGTTCTCTGTGGAAAAAGAAATCATGGCTGGGTCTGGACTGAGGAGAAAGATATTTCGCTCCTTAAACTCATATACAGGCATAAATATGCGTCTTCAACAGTGCTTGGCAAATATCGGACACTTAGTAAATACTCGTTAAATGAAACATATCTCAGTTTATTAGGTATATCTATAGATATAAATCTACCACCCATCTGTTAGTCTTACTGTGATGGTTTTCATGTGCTATGATGTTGGAAGCTATGTTACCAGATTTCAAATATCAGCAGGGTCACCCATGGTGGACAGGTTTTAGCAGAGCTTTCAGATTAAGACAGGCTAGCAGGAAAGGTCTGGTGATCTACTTCTGAAAATTAGCCAGTTGCGATGGTTAATGTCAACTTGGCTAGGCTATGATTCTCAGTGGTTTGGCAGACACTATGTATCGATTTCCATTTTGTGATCTCATTTGAGCAGCCAATCAGTTGGAAGAGGAGTTTCCTTGGAGAGTGTGGCCTGTATCCATGACGTAAAGGAATGTTTTGGCAAAGCTCGCTCCCTTTCCATTCCTGCAATCTTCTCCACATCTGAGCCTTGTTCCTGGGACGTAAACCAGCAGGGGCCTCCCGCCTGTCGCCTGACCTGCAGGTTTGTGTTCGTCACCCTCGGCCACCATGTGAGCCAACGGAGGTCATCTGATGCCATCTGACCCATGGATTCAGGTTTGCCAGTCCCCACAATTGCAATGAGCCATTTCCTCATGATTTTGTGAACCACTTCCTTGAAGTAAATCTCTGTATATACCTATATACATTTCACCGATTTTGTTCTGCTTGAGAACCCAGAGTATCACACCAATGAAAACCTTATGGGTCACCACAGAACATTGTATGGCTCACTTGATTTGGACAAGTCATCAGGAGAAATCATTTGCTGGAAGAAGATATCATGTGTGGTGAAGTAGAGGGATAACGACAGTGAGGTAAACCCTAGATTGGCACAGTAGCCACAACAATGGGCTTGAACATGCCGGAGATTGGGTGGTTACCACAGGACCAAGCAATGTTTCCTTCTGTTGTACATAAGGTTGCCGTAAGTAGGAGTCAGCTCTATGGCAGCTATCTATCATCTATCATCTATCATCTATCATCTATCTACTATCTACCTATCATGGATCTATCTATCATGTCCCTTTCCGTCTATGTACTATTATCTACCTATAGATATAAATATACAGGAAAAAAAATTTTTTTTAATACGGTAGCAATACTTTTAATAGACATACAAATGCTGAAGTTTAAATTCTGATGGGTAACATTATTCTGAGTCTTAACATTTGTTAATTAAATGTTCGTGAAAGAAAGATTAGTTTGCAGATTACATTTAATCATAGACTATTAAATCTTAAATAAGAATGAACACAAACCATCTGACTACTAGTTCAGTGTTCTTTCCATTTACCATATTACCACTTACTAGCACTACTAAGGATCATGGTTATTTTCATGTCAAATGTATGGTGTTAATATATCATAAGAAAAAAATTAGGGCAAAAGAGGGATGATTATATGACTTTGGACAATTGATTTAGTCATCTTAAAATAAGTATGTTAGAATTATAAAACAACAATGGAAGCAAAATTGTTTTAACAATAAGCAGAATCTCTATACAAACGCCAGGCATGATTGTGATTATATACATGGACATAACCGTGATGTGAAACAAGGAGCCCTGGTGGCTCAGCGGTTAAGTGCTCAGCTGCTAACTGAAAAGTTGGTAGTTGGAACCCACCCAGCAGCTCTGTAGGAGAAAGACCTGGTGATCTGCTCCTGTAAAGATTACAGCCTAGAAAACCCTATGGGGCAGCTCTGCTGTCACAGTGGGTCACTATTAGTCATGACTGGCTTGACAACACCCAAAAACAACTGCAGAGAAAAACACATATTTCGAACTGTGCAGATTTGAACCACCAACCTTTAGGCTAGTAGTTGCACACAAACTGCACCACCCAGGGACCTGAATGTTCATAGACCATTCATATTATGCTTTAAAATAGAAGCAAGCTAGCAACCCCACAGGGGTTAATTACTATTAATCAAGGAGGATGGCTAGAGGAGTCAGAATGCAGGTGCAGGGATATGAGAAAAGTTAAGCAGAAACATTAGGACTAGGAAAAAAGTACGCACTAAACATACAGGTATGGTTTGAGTTTCAGAATTTTTTACACTTTCGTGCCAGTACAGCAGTGTTGTCATTAGGTGCCATGGTCAAGTCGGGTCCAACTCATAGTGATCCTGTGTACAACAGAAGGAAACACTGCCCGGTTCTGTGCCATCCTCACGATCGTTGCTATGTTTGAGCTCATGGTTGCAGCCACTGTGTCAATCCATCTCGCTGAGGGTCTTCCTCTTTTTCGCTGACCCTCTACTTTACCAAGCATGATGTCCTTCTCCAGGGAGTGGTCCCACCTGATAACATGCCCAAAATACGTGAGATGAAGTCTTGCCATCCTCGCTTCCAAGAAGCACTCTAGCTGTACTTCTTCCAAGACAGATTTGTTCTTCCTTCTGGCAGTCCATGGTATATTCAATATTCTTCCACAACACCATAATTCAAAGATATCAATACTTCCTTTGTCTTTTCTTATTCATTGTCCAGCTTTTACATGCATATGAGGCAATTGAAAATACCATGGCATTAGATCTGCCTATAAACACTGAACAAAAGATATGGATAAACATGTACATATTAGTAAATTCATCTCATAAATAAACATAAAAATATCCACCTCATTAACAGCAAAAGTAATATTTTTTGTTTCATATGATAAAATAATTTTGAAGTTATAATAACAACATAAATATCCATTTCCCGTGGTCTCTTGCTTTGCTGGGTAGATTTAACATAAACACTCATCACAGGAAAAAATGAAAAAAGTGAAGACAAAATAAATTTCAAAAGAATTAAATGATTAAATCTTATAAAGAAAAAGAGAAAAGAAATAAACCATATAAAAAAAGGAAGAGATCGACATTCATTTGGTCTCACAATATTTAAATAAAAGAGCAGTGAATAAATTAATGGAGAATATAATAACATCTGACTCAATGATAGTCTAGAACACATGTATCCAAAACACCCATTAAATTAAAAGGTAAAAGGCAATAAAAATTTACAAAAATATAAGAAGTTTATGCCCTTAATAATGAAAACTATTTTCAAATTAATAAGAAAATCACTAATGTGCAAAGGGGATGGACAAACAGCCTTGGAAAATTAAAAATTGCTCACCAACGTATTGTAAAAGAAAACTTCAATTGTAGTAAGATAAGTGAAAACTTTCAAAATGGGCGGTAATTCTTCACTTTTATAATTAAAAATAGTAAAATCTGATAATATTATTCAATGTGATTGAGGGTTTGGTGAGACAGGGAACTTGGTACACTGCCCCAGAAAGGAAAATTTGTTTTTACTTACCTGGAAAGCAAATTGGCAATATGAATTTCTAAAAGGACACAGCCTTTGACCTAGTAATGCGACTTCTGGAACTCTACCCTAAAGAAAAAAAAAGAATCAGAGATACATACAAAGAAATATTATTTATAACAACAAAATTTTAGAACTAGCCTAAACATCCAACAATAAGGGACTGGTTAAAACAAAACAAACAAAAAGCAATAAGGAACTAGTTAATGAATAATGGTAAATCCATTAAATACCATATTTGAGAAACTAATGACCTGAGAAAATAATTATTTGATGTGACACGAAAAAGCAAAACCCAGTCCCTGGGTGATGCAAACAGTTAGCGAGCTCAGCTGCTAACCAAAACACTAGAGGTTCAGATCCACTCAGGTGCCTCGGAAGAAAGGCCTGAGATCTACCTCTGAGAAACCAGCCCGTGAAAACCCCCTGGAGCACAGTTCTGCTCTGATACAGGCGGGGTCACTGTGATTGAAGTTGACCCAACAGCATCTGGTTATACCTGTAGATACAGTAAGATTTTAATTTTATAATTCATATATGTGTGTATCTGTGCATGAGCAAAGAGAGCTGGAGTAAACATAAAAAAAAAGCTGTTGGTAATTATTTTGCTACTTTGTAATATTATACATAATTATTAAAATTTCCCTTCTTAAAAATTAATTTTTTTTTGTTATTTAGCAAGGTAACACCCCTTCTCAAAATTTTTTTTTTCCAAAGAAATGATTTTCGGTGTATGGGCAAAGTTATGCTCAAAGAAATTTATCACAGAATTATTCATAATCTTAAAAACTGGAAACAACTGTGATTAATGCCCATTAATAGGAGAAAGGATAATAACTAAGTTCTACAATATCGCTACAGTAGAATACACCACATTCATTTAAACTAATGACTACGATGGCAAGGAGGCTTTTCATGAAAAAAAATGTCATTAAATGGCACGCCAATTTTGATTGCCATTTAAAAATATATACGAATATATGTGCACATAAAATATCAGGAAACTTGGAAACACTGGTAGTTGTTATGTCCGTGTTTGATGGTGAACTTTCTATGTATCTTTTTTTCATACTTTTTCTGTAATATATCTATTTCCTCCTTTATGCTAAAATGTGTTTAAAAGACAAACCCTAATGTCTGAATCAGAGAAGAATAACCAGCACCATCATGCATTTTGATTCCATTTACTCTTCTTTCTTAAATTCTAACCATTTGTAGGACCTAAGGTCCTCAGCCTCCCTGGTGGCACAGCCTGAGCTCAGCTACCAACCAAAAGGTTGGAGGGGTGAATCCATCCAGCAGCACCTCAGAAGACAGGCCTGGGAACCTACTTCTGAAAAATCAGCTCTTGAAAAACGCTATGGAGTACAGTTCTATTCTGACACACGTGGGGTCATCAGGAGTTGGAAACGACTTGATAGCAACGGGTCTGTTTTTCAGTTTTTTTGGTTTTTCAGTGAAGTATCGTGGGCTTTATTTTTGAGTTTATAAGTTTTTTAGCTAATATGACTTATTTATTTAACATTGCAGATGTATGCATGAATGGCACCCTTCCCAAGTTCCCTCGCGCTCTTGGATCAATGATGATGTAATTCCAAAAGTCTGTGGATTTGTCTTTTGCAGGTATCTTCAGAGCCTGAGACCATTTTAAAGATGACACTGATTTGGTTACATAGGATCAGATAAATCGGCTTTAAAAATCTCAATATTTCATAACAACACCACATATATATTAACTTGAGAAAGAGATTCAATATTTTATGCAATAATTTTATTCTATGAACGGGTCCTCGTTTAAGTTATCAAAAGATCATCCATTACAGTAAGGGTGCATGCATTTCCTAACCATCCTTCCCTGCTACAGAAATCAGGCTCTATAGAATAGGTTTACCACTTTGGTGAAAGGAGATTTTATCCGATACTTATATTTTTTCACCAAAGATAATAAAACTGATTTGAAATTTTTTTGGAGGGGGGGGAAGGGGAGAGGGATAAAAAAGGAAATCAAAGGAAGCGTCACACACTATGGGACTTCTCCCCAGTGAGGTGAACAGAGCATCCACGTGGAAGATGGTTTTCTCGAGCCAGGCCTTTCTGTGCGTGACCAGAATCAATTCCACGGCAACCGGCACTGATACCGGGTGCCGGTGTCTACACACCTTCTGCAGTTCGCTTTACACATTGCCAATTAAAAAAAAAAAAAATGGGGGAGGGAAATAAGAGGCTACAAAGGGTGAAAAATTAGAGATAAAAGTTTATATATATATATCTATATATATATAGATACATGTATAATCTCATTGGAGATATATATATATATAACCCAAACCCACTGCCCTAGAGCCGATTCCGACTCATAGCCACCATGTAGGACAGAGTTGACCTGCCCTGTAGAGTTCCCAAGGAGCGCCTGATGGATTCGAACTACCGAACTTTTGGTTAGCAGTCATAGCACTTAACCACTACGCCACCAGGGTTTCCATATATATATATATATATATATGTAGTAGGAAACATCGTTTTAATTACTACCTTGTGATTCCAAAAGTATCTGACTCAACACTAATGATCTTGATAATGGCACTGAACCATAACTAATGTCAAAAATTTGCAAAAATTCAAAGACCGTCACCTGTAATATCGATGTGTCCTAACATCAAGGTCATTCTCTGACGAGCAGGATCTTACCCACTTACATAATTTATGCATAGATGAAGAATATGGATACTTTACATTTCTGTGGAAATTTTTTTTTTTTTTTTTTACTGATTCGAAGTGTCTGATCCCAGGCGGGGTTCTTCTTAATATAATTCCAAATGGTATCACATTTCCAAAAAAATCTCGACGGTCACTTGAGAGCCATCCCCCTCTTCCTAAGAACGACCAGTGACTGTCTTCCGCATTTCCTTCCGAGCTAGATAAAAATTGCCCATCTCCAGCTTATCAGCACGTACATCACAGTTCTGGGGCCTAGATTAAACAAGCTTTTCCTTAAATTGCCAGCTCTCAGAAGACTGACCTTTTCTAAAGGCTAGAAAATTCAGCCCCGTTACCTTTCCCTTTATCTCTTTGAAGCCTTTCACCCTCTGCCCTCTTTGCCCTGGGTTACAGGGTCAGCTCCCCTTCTCTCAATCCAGTGAAAATATGTGTCTTTCAAATGAGGCTCAAATGCTCCAATGGGGTCATGGGGCGGGGGCTAGGTGGGGTCATCCAAACAGATGCTACAGAACTTTGACACCTTTTTGGTAAAGGTGGCCATGAACGCTAGGCTGGGTTATGTGAACTGAGTGAGTGGGTCTCCTCAACATTCACCTTCATTCCGTCTGATGTTTTAAGGTCCCTTGCAAAGCTGCCAAAGCTCTGATATCTAACTGACAAAAACAACAAGTGCAAGGGGGGAAAGAAGCCCATTTGTTAAATTACCAGGGTAAAGGAGACGCAAGAATCTCCGTGTGCTGAGGTGTCTATGATATTACAGGTACACACTATCCCAGCTCTTCATTTCTCACTACAACCACAGAATAAAACAGATCTTTATCCCTGTTATAAAACCCATTGCCATCTAGTCGAATTCCGACTCACAGGGACACTATAGGACCGCCCTGTAGGGTTTCTGAGGAACAGCTGGTAGCTTTGAACTGCTGACCTTTTGGTTAGCAGCCATAGCTCTTAACCACTGCACCACCAGGGCTCCATCCCTATTATAGAAGTGAGACTACTAAAGCTCAGAGAGGCTGAATCACTTGCCCAAGGTTACAAAGCTTTTAAGTGGCAGAGACAGGATTAAAACCTTGGTTTGATTGCTGCCAGCATCCCTGCTCTTTTGCCACTTACCTAAGGAGTGATATACCAGCACGTGAAGTTGGGTGTTCTCTCTGGGAGGTCAGAAAACAAAGAAATCATTGAACCCTTGAATTAAAAGGCTCAAACAGGATCATTATTGTGAAGAAGGGAGGAAGTCACAGCCCACAATGAATAGTTCTGTGCGCTGTGGTTTTCTAATGGGAGGTACACTGGCAATGGGAGGTACACAGGCAGAGCAGGGGTGAAATAAGTGAGAGAAAAAGATCAGAGTCCAAGAGAAGCAGAACGTAAGTGAAAGAGTGAGGGAGAGCGGCTTAGAACACACCATGAGCAGCCCAGGACGGTGTTTCCAGCCCTTGGTTAAAAGCAGCTGCTTTCAGCCGGCAGGTAATAGCGGCCAAGTTTTCACCTTCACATTTACCCCAGCTCTTCCCCCAGAAGATCATTCTTTGAGCTGAAAAGAAATAGGAGTCAGGAGCTGTGCAGTGGTGCATGCCTGCTCAGCTTATTAAAACATGGGAAGAAGGCAATATTTCACCCCCCAGAAATAAAAAAAAGATAGACAAGTGAGAGCAGCTAATCCATCGGAAGAAATTAGCAGGCCGAGTATGTAGCTGTTTGAGATGATGAACGAGGCTGAAATAGCTACACAGGCTAACATCCAGTGGGATAATTACTCCAAGCTCTCGGGCTAAAATCTGTCCTGGAGGAGCTGGGAGGCTTTGATGACTCAATTTCAATGGGCATGCTTATGAAATACATAGTAAAACCTATTAAAATTGAAATTGTTCTTGGTAGGTATTCTGTGACTAGGTTGCTGACCCTGTCAGGCGGCTTTTAATAAGGTACACATAACTTTTATTCTCAAAACTGGCATGTATGTTAGCTGCCCACATACTCAGTTTTAACCCTCTAATTCCTTGCCCCATGGCTTTCCAGTATACACATGTTGAGTGTGCTTGTATTCTTCTTTAAAATGTTAAGTTTCCAAAGGAATGTAGACATTGTTGGGTTTTACTCTAACAAAGCTGCTCTGTTTATTATTTTTTAATTTCCAAGACTAGGATTTGTTGATAAGATAGCCATACTTGATGCCCATGGAGCAAATGTTTCCGTGATACCTACCTGCTGACCTAAAACAACATTGTTTTTCCACTGGTGGTTATTTCTGCCTTAAGTCATGACCACCATCAAGCTGTTCAGCTGGAATATATTAAAATATAATCCACAATCATCCCTACAGTCTTAAATGAGTTAGAATTGAGTAGATTCCACTGAATGCATACCTGGATAAGGAACTCTGGTGATGCAGTGGTTAAGTGCTTGGTTGCTAACCGAAGGTCAACGTTTGAACCCACCAGTGGCTTCTCAGGAGACAAGACCTGGCAATCTGCTCCCATTAAGATTGCAGCCTAGTAAACCCCATGGGGTAGTTCTACTCTGTCATGTGGAGTCACTGTGAGTCAGCATCGACTCCACGGCACACAACAAGAACATACCTGGGTATAATAAGAACCTGAGGCCAGCATTTTGCAGATCATTCCCCTCGCTGTCTGTGCCATTACAAATCCAAGAGATAGAGAGAAATTATTGAAAAAAGCTCTACTCACAGTCTCAGTTCAAACAACTTTACACAAAGAACAAGAATTCCCTATACATTTAGCAAAAATCCTGATACAAGAGAGCAGATGTCCCAGCACAGGTTGCGGAGGAGAAAAATCAATAGAAAATACAGAATCAATGACAAAAAAGTAGAAAAGTCATGTAAGATCAGAACAGACACGTTTTCTGTCATCTACTTCTAAGTTAGAGCTACACCCATTTGGTAATGTGGAAAGACTAAGAGTTATTACTGGATTATCATGCATAGTATTTGAAGTTTTGGGGAGTAGGATAGGAGGGGATTGTCAATCGAGAGCACAGATCTAGTCATTCATGATGAATGCTTGCTACTTTTGATGAAGTCCACAGTAACAGAGCCCCTTAAGGTATCCTCACTGTTGTTAGTTGCCATCAAGTCAGCTCCAACTCACGGTGACTTTATGCATAAAAGAATGAAACATTGCCTTGTCCTGTGCCATCTTCATGATCACTGGTATGTTTGAGGCCATTGTTGTGGCTTCTCTGTCAATGCATCTCTTTGAAGGTTTCCATCGTTTTCACTGACCCTCTACTTAAACATGATGTCCTTAGGTATCCTTAGGGGTGCATATTAGAACCCATTCTCTTTTGAGCCTCTGCCATCCTGAATACCCCACTCTACTACTCATTGTCAACCTACCTCCAAGTCACCCATGCCTCAGCCTACCCCCAAGTCACCTGTGCCTCAGCCTACCCCCAAGTCAACCTTACCTCAACCTACCTTCAAGTCACTCTCCCTCATGCTCTGGTTCAGCTGCAGCTACATCCTTCCGCTCCTGTTTAGCTACATATTTCTGTTTGTCCACCAGCCCAGCCCTGTTGTGGTCTTAAACTCCCTGACTATAACCACTAACCTCTTCAGCCCTCTCTGCAGTCTACTCCACCTGCTCTTGGACCCAGACAGGTCTCCAAGGACATGAGCTCCTTCTGGTCTCTCTTCCTTCTGGACGCCACCTGAGTCTTGTGGCTGACCACAGGAACTTTCTCTCTACACAACATTAGAGAAAAATCAGCAACCATGAAAAACCTTGTAATGTATAATTTCAAATCTCTTCTGGGCCTTCAACACCACTGTTCAATCCTTTTCTTGTCCTTGATCAATCTACTCTCTCAATCCCTTCAATGTATTTTCAAAGTTTCATCACTATCCTTAAACTCTGTTTCCAACTCCTGCCCCCTCCCAACTCTCAAGGGATGACTATGCCTCCTATTTCACAAAGAAAATTAAGGCACTGTTTCTCAACTTGCCTCAGACTGTTTACTGGCTTCTTTCTATTTACACTCATTCCTACTCCCCTTTCTTTCAACCCTAGAGGAAAGGCATTCTCCTGTTCAAGCCCAACCTGTGCCATTGACTCTTTCTCTTCCTGCCAACTCCATGATCTTTTCCATTGGTTGTCTCCTGTTTTGCTCCTTCTTGCATCTTCAATGCCTCTTTTTCTCTCTGTTCTAGCTCATGTCCTCAACTTGTAAGCATAGCCAATTCTCCCTTCTCTGTCTTCTGTCCAATCCTCCTTATTGCACCAAAATCTCTCTAAAGTGTAGTTTTGACTTCATTTTCTCAATGCACAGCTCACCCTATTGCAATTTTAACTTCTATCCTGTCATGGATTCAATTGTGTACCCTCAAACTATGTGTCAACTTGGCTAGTCCATGATTTCCAGTATTGTGTGATTGTCCACCATTTTGTCATCTGATGTGATTTTCCTATGTGTTGTAAATCCTACTTCTAAGATGTTAATGAGACGAGATTAGTGGTAGTTATGTTAAAAAGGAGGACTCAATCTACAAGATTAGGTTGTATCGTAAATCAATCTCTTTTGAGATAAAAAAGAGAGAAGCAAGCAGAGAGATAGGGGGATCTCATACCACCAAGAGACAAGAGCCAGGAGAATAGCAAATCCTTTGGACCTGGGGCCCCTGTGCTGAGAAGCTCCTCGATCGGGGAAGTCTGATGACAAGGACCATCCTCCAGAGCCAACAGAGAGAAGGCCTTCCTGGAGCTGGCCCACTGAGTTTGCACTTCTAGCCTGCTAGACTGTGAGAGAACAGATTCCTCTTTGTTCAAACCACCCACTTGTGGTATCTCTGTTATAGAAGCACAAGATAACTAAGATATATGCCCTGATGGCACTTGCTAAAATGCCAGTGACCTCCTTATTGCCAAATCCAAATTAGCATCCTATCATATTCTCTGTGATATTTGACACCTACTTCTACTCCCTTATCACCCAGACTTTCTATTTTTCTGGTTGTCCTCCCACCTCTCTGGCCACTTCTTCCCTCTTATATATGAGTTCCTCTTCTTTAAACCCAAAAAACCAAACCCACTGCCATCGAGTCGATTCCGACTCATAGTGCCCCTATAGGACAGAGTAGAACTACCCAATAGAGTTTCCCAGGAGCGCCTGCTGGATTTGAACTGCTGACCTCTTGGTTAGCAGCCATAGCACTTAACCACTATGCCACCAGAGTTTCCTCCTCTTTACCTGCGTTTAAATGTTGGTGTTCCCTAAGACTTAACTACCTTGTTATGTTTTTCTTGAATGATCAGATTTGCCCACTTCTCATGGTTTCTGCAACCATTTGCAAGCTGATGACTAACACATTCACACCATCATTCATACCTGATGACTGACAAATTTGTAGTGAAGACCAACTTCTCCACTAACGTTTAATTCAAGTTCCTGCTGGATATTTCAATCTAGATATTAGTCAAGTACCTAAAACTTAGTATGTCCAAATATAGGCCCATTCTTCCCCTAAACTGCTCCTTCTCCTGTATTCACAATCTTCCTTCATGATACCACCATCTACAAAGACCCCAGAGTTAGAAGTTATCCTTGATTTCTCTCCAAGATATAAAGTATCAAGGTCTACTGGTATAAACTTCCTAAATATTTCTGGACTCTGATTCTTCGTTCCTCTGCCTACTGGTTTAGACCATTACTTTGTCTCATGTGGATTATTACAAAGATCTCCTGTTTCTAGTCTTGGCTTCTCAAGTTTAATTTGCACACAGTCAGCAGAGTCCAATATTCACTCATTAATTTATTTCACAAGTACTTATTGATTACCTGTTATGTTCTAATTGCTGTGCTAGGTGCAGGGGATACAAAACCACCGTGAAGGTACTTATAGCTAGGTGGAAAGACCATTATTTTAGCGACTAGGTGAGGATGGTGGCAAAACAGAATTCAACATTGTGTGTCTGTTTTTGTATGGCAAACTAGGAGTGATTTTTGCATTTTTAAGTAGTTGAAAAAAATCAAAACAAGTATGTTTCTTGGATGTGAAAATTATATGAAATTTCAACTTCAGTGTCCTTAAATAAAATTTTATTGGAACACAGTAATGCTCATTCATTTATGTAGTTTCTATGGCTGTTTTGTGCTACAACAGCAGAGTTAAGTATTTATGACAGAGATATCTGGTCAATACATCTGAAAATATTTACTATCTGGCCTTTTACAGAAAAAGATGGCCAACCTCTGCAATATGGTATTTTTTTAATTAAATTGTATAATACTGTCTTAGGTTGGGTTCTCCAGAGAAGCAAAACCAGTAAAGCATATACATATATACGGAGAGATTCATATAAAGGAAATGGCTCATGAGGTTAAAGAGGCTGGAATGTCCAAATCTGTGGGTCAGGCTGGAGACTTCTCCTGATTCATGTAGCCATAGGGGCTGTCGAACCCAAGATTGGCAAGTCAGACAGCAGGGCTCTTGCTCACAGTCTGCAAAGACTGACAAATTCCAAGATCAACAGGCAAAACCACAGGTAAGCTTGCTAGCTCAAGTCCCGAGAACTGGAGGTCCAATGAACAGGAGCCAGCTGCAGGATCCACAGTGAGCAAAAGTCCTGAAGCCGTGCCAGAAAGTCCACCTATACTGGACGCATTCCATACCCCCAAAGAAACTCCCTTTTAACTGATAGGCTGCTCAGAGCAGATCCCATCATGGAAGTGATCACATTATATCAAATTTCATCATGGAAATGATCACATCATCATACGACCGCCAAACTGCATCACAACTGCCAAACCACTGAGAATCATGGCCCAGCCATGTTGACACACAACCTTAATGGTTACAAATACCAAAAAAATTAGAGGGGAAACATTTTAGAGGTGTTTATACTTTATCGACTCCAAAAAGGTTATTTTAATATACATGTTATCTTCAAATAATATTTGGTTTAATAAACACTCCTCTGGTCAGTTCAATGAGTATTTGTTGAGTATTTTTTCCAAGTACTAGATGTATAAAGATAACATAGGCTAGGTACTTCCCACAAAATCTATCAGAGCTGTAATAGGTTTACAAAGGGCAATGGCTTATGAAAGTCTGTGGAGCCCAGCAAGGACATTCAGGAAAGACTTCCTGGTGGAAATGACCACTCAGCTGGAACTGGAAACAGCATCTTCTTACCCAATTGTTACAGTTTCCAAGGGCTGCTGGAACAGAAACATCACAAGTGAGTGGCTCTAAAGGAGAGAAACACATTTTCTCACAGTTCTGGAAGCTAATAGTTCAATTCAGGGTCTTAGCCATATCAATTCCTTCCTTGTAGGTACTTCGGTTCCTTGGCTTGATCCTCACATGGCCTCTGTCTTCCCCTCTATTTCTAACCTGCTCTTTTTATAATTCAGAAGTGATCAGGGCTAGCACACACTCTACCCCGTGGCCTTATTAACCTAACAAAGAAAACCCTATTTCCAACAGTCATAGGTATGAGGGTTAGGATTTCAACCCATGTTTTGAAGGGACGCAATTGAATCCATAACACCAACCTAATTCCCTCGATAGAAGTAACTAATCTGTTACATTCATTTATTTTTCCATTCTAAGGGAAAAGGGAATATAAAAATAAATGAGATATTTGTACAGTTTCAAAAGTGACAACAATATTTTAGATTTTTCCTAAATAAGTTGAAACCAGATGAATCTGAACACTTCTATAACCACACAACTGTGCGAATACCCATATCTTCACCAGTTTAATGGTTGTTGCCACTTGAGCCTGCGATCATAATGAACATGGGAAATAACATAAATCTGATGGATGGCGTATAATGCAAATATTTTATACTTGTTAGCTGTGTATGTGTGTCAGATAATTGTACACTTACTACTCTGGGGTCCCAATTAATTCATTCAGGATGATTGGATATTAGTGAAAATAAAAAAATGCAAACACCATAATAATGTTACCCGAAAGGTATTTCATTACCTGTGGAATGTAGGAGACATTTCTCTCATTACCGTCTTCTAGTAAATTAGGGTTTTACGCTGTTAGAGTATTTGTGGCTTAGTCAAAGCTCATAAAATAGACAGTAGCCAATAATGGAGTAGAAAGATTTATTGGCAAAGAACCAAGTCTCTAAGTCTTTTTTACAGTCATACAGTCAGAAATTACTTAGACGTATCTTTTCATATCTCCTCCAGGAAAAAAAAAAAAAAGAGAGAGAGAGAATAGATTTTTTAAAAAGTTCCTGAATTTTTTTTTTTAAAAAAACAATAGGTTTAAATTTAAAGTCCTCCAGCCTTTTATCTCGGGCACTAAAATTTCTTTTGCACTGATCCAAGTACAGCTGGAGATACACATATAACATGGCCTTTCTTCTTATCCTTTGTTTCCTCCTGTTATTTGCCAATCCAACCACCTAGATAATGAAATAATTTAAGAAAGGCTGCATGATCGGCTTGAGTACACATAAGCAAACAAGATCAGAACTGGGAGTTAGTTTTAATAAACCATCCAACATATTGTGCTATTATCCACCCTCCTCAGTGGACAACAGCTGTGCACTGGTCTGAGCAAACTGAGTATTTCTGTATTTTTCATGGACTTTCTCCTGTCCCATCAGCCCCCAACACTGATACTATCCCTGTGCTATACAGGTATGTTGGACAAATGTACTGAGTGACTTGCCTAGAGATCAGTACGACTTGCGGATGGAATAGATATAAAGACGGAGGAGGAATAAGTGACCAGGGATAATTCTGATAACATAACATATCAAGTTAAACTGAATAAACATTTCTTGTATGATTTTTTTGTACTACGATTTCAGAGGATTTGATTCCAGCCAAAATAATTGGTGTATCTTAATGTTACTTAGCCGTATTTTCTCAGGCTTTCTGTATTTTTACAGACTCATTTATTTAAATTTCATGACAAGATGTTCCTCCCATTTCAAGTGTAATGTAGAATATGATGGTGGGTAAAAGGATTATATTTTCATTCAAAAACACACTTTGTAAAACTTGCATTCCTTAGAAATAATAGGAGATGGCATCCGTACCCACTGCCGTCGCGTCGATTCTGACTCATAGCGACCCTACAGGACAGAGTAGAACTGCCCCATAGAGTTTCCAAGGAGCACCTGGGACATTCAAACTGCTGACCTTCTGGCTAGCAGCCGGAGCACTTAACCACTACTCCACCAGGGTTTTCTGGAGGTGGCATATGCCTTAGAAATAATTGTAGGTAGCGTGGACATCCTTTAGTAAAGACTTTTATAAAACACTGTAACATTTATAACACAAAATATTGTTTTCATTAAAGTATATAAGATAGTGATCTCAATTTATGTGATTTAAGTTGCAAACTAAATTTTTAATTTCAAAATGTCTAAGACGTTGGAAATATCCAATGTTAGTATCATTCTTCAGATTGAAAATATTTATTGAGTGACTATGGTTAAGAGCTCAGCTTCTAATCAAATTCAAATCCACCAGCCGCTCATTGGAAACTCTACTGGGCAGTTGTGTTCTGTCCTGTAGGTCGCCAGGAGTCAGAATTGACTCGACGGCAATGGGTTTGGTTTCTGGGTGTTTTTTTTTTTTTTTTTCTCCTGTATATTCAGTTATTATCACAGTATTTTATGTATAATAATAACAACAACAAAAAAGAACTGCCCCATAGGGTTTCCAAAGAGTGGCTGGTGGATTCGAACTGCTGATCTTTTGGTTAACAGCCAAGCTTTTAGTATCCTCAAATTACTTTACTACCCAGTGACGGAGACAACTATACAGAATGGAATATATTGGACCAAATACAAAAAGGAGCTAGGCTTTTTCTCTGGTGGAATAACAGAATTTACTGTGTGAGATTACTTAATTATGCTTTGTTTTAAAAAAGTAATTCCTTATGCTGTACATTATCAAATATATTTACAACCTGCAAAATACCTGTTCACTTCCTGTAGAATGTGCTCTGTTGGTGTTCCATGATGTTATGATTTCAAAAGTTCAAAGAAATATGAAAACCTAGAAGGCACCTTTCTTTATATAAATAAAACTTAGTTACTACCCCTGATTTAATTGCTAAGTGTCTTTATGCGATTTAATGACGAAAGATCAGAAATCCTTTCAGGTTTTTGTACCCATCCCTGTGGTCTGCCCTTCATTGCTGCCTAGCAGCTTTAGTGTTTGGAAATCCTCCCTACCGTTATCATTTTTCACATAGTGAAAATGCACTTAGCTCTATGGAGCCCCCTGGGAGAAATAAAATAACCCCTCTCCTTATATGTGTATGGACAGAAGGCTGAGTGGCTCATCCATTTGTATGTTGTTACTGTTAGGTGCTGCCGAGCGGTTCCAACTCATAGCAATCCTGCGTACAACAGAATGAAACACTGCCTGGCCCTTCGCCATCCTCACAATCCTTGTTATGCTTCAGCCCATTGTTTCAGCCACTCTGTCCACTTGTATACACAAACCCAAATCTTAAAATTTTTAGTCTTAGATACCCAGTGGTTTCTTCTCGTATACACCTTTATAGTCACAGTCTTCAAGAATAATCATTATTTGCATTTTCTTACCGTTCATAGTTTTAACAAAAGGCCCAAATAAGGAATAGGTTTCCCTAAGAGAACTACATCACAAAGTCCACTTCAGTTTGCTGGGGGAAATAACGTTTACCTTAACTATGTCAATAATAAAGAAATATAACCTTCACTGTTTTCCTTTTGCTAACAAGAAATGTTGTCTTTTCGGCTCAGACGGATGTTTTCCTTTAGTTATAGATTTTCCCCCTGGCTGCTTCTGGAGCAAGTTTAATATTTCCTGCCATTAACCTGTTTCAGAACAAATTGTTTCCTGGGTCAGTATTATTTCTCTAGACAAATAAGTACCATTAAATGAATCTTGTATTCAGACTTCAGAGCAATCAAACTTGATGAGAACTGCAGCTGCTCACCCTCCACAGCTAACCCTGTAATAGCCTGAGCTGATGTACACGATTTAATGGACTTTTAATTTCCCTATAATTTATAAGGAGCAAAACATGGCTGATAAAGAATTAGAGTGTTTCAAAATTCAGAAAAAATGCACCAGTAAGTCTGAAACATTCATTTATTGGAAAGAGTCAAATTACATTTACCACTGATCATGTTAACTAAAATTCTTTTATTTCAATATTTTAATATAAATTTCTGAAGCTTTTGTGGAATAGAATATTTCTTCATTTTTATTTTTCAGATTTACATTGGAGGAACTTAACTATGTTTTCAAGTAATAATAAAATATCATAAACATAATTTTGGATCTTTCTAAAGAAGTCATAAGTGCAAAATCCTGTTAGCATTTGGGTATGCTCCAGGAAAAAAAAGCCAAAGAAAATTCTCCAAAAGACTAGAAATAATAAGAAAATTCACAAAGGCAGATATTTTCAAAATAAATATAAAAAATGAATAGCACTTCAGTAGAAGAGGACTAATCAGAAAATTAATGGGCAGATAATTATTCCATTCACATTAGCAACAAATACATGTAAAATTAAAGAAATGAAGGCAACAACCAAGATATAGGCTTTTATGAAGAAAACTACAAAGCTTTCCTACGGGATATGATAAGGACTTGAAAAAAAAGTTTGCTTATTCCTGGTCGGCAAGACTGAATAGTCAGTTTCTCTTAAACTGTACATGAGTACAAGTTTAATCCAAATTTTAAAGTATTTTTTCTTGTGCTTTTATAAAATGATTCTAAGTTCACTCCGAAGAATAAATAAGCTAGTAAAATCTGTGCATATATAAAGAATGGTGAGGGAAGAATTGAATTTCTGTGTATTTAAAATTATGTCTTCTAAAATTGAAACGATTAACAAAAGAACACTCAAACTCAGGCAGGTTAACTCTAAAGTCTATCTTACCATTATGCTGTCTCTTCCTAGTATTTAATTTTTACAACAAACTTATTTTACAAATAAGAAAACAGAACAACAGAAAAGTAACTTCTCATGGTCACATAACTAGAAAGTGGTAGTTCTGGAATTTGAATTCAGGCAGTTGAGCTAGCTTATTTGATTTTTCAAAATGTTTTTTACTCATTAAATTTGAATTTACAAAATCTGGATCTTTTATAGTGGTCATATTATTTTTTTTTAATAGGTTCATTGATTGCCATAAGTAGCCTAGCACTGTTATTTCTAGTGTTCAGACAAGAAACTGAAAGAAGGAGATATCTAAAAACACTAGCGATGGCCGTCTCAAGTTAATGGTGACATGAACCAATAATTGTTCTTATATTGCTTGAAGTTCTGTAAAATAGGCCCAGTTCAGATTTCACCACCTTTCAAATTTTTTTCAGGATTTTATTCCCCTTCTGCCCCAGCCACGTAACAAGAGAAACTGTTCCTTCCTCAGCATGCCACACTTTCTTTTCCTTTTCTACTTCTGGTTGACCACAGGCTGCACTGCATTGTAGTTAACTGTATACATGTTTGTAGTTAACTGTATACATGTTTGCTTTGCCAAGATGTCAAGGGCAAAGAGAGGATCATTTCTATTCTCAGTCCATAGGACAGTGTCTAGCATATACTAGCAGAGCCCTGGTGGCCCAGTGGTTAAGAGTTTGGCTGCTGACCGAAAGATCAGCAGTTCAAATCCACCAGCCACTCCTTGGAAACCCCATGGGGTAGTTCTACTCTGTCCTATAGGGTTGCCATGAGTCTGAATTGCCTTGATGGCGATGGGAGCATATAGCAGGAGAACAGTAAATAGCCTGCATAGAGCATCCTTCTCTATGGTGCAGAACTGGAGGCTGTGTGGAAATAGATAAGAACTCTTGGCCCGCAATCCCCAGGTGCCACAGACAGAAGACAAAACACCAGACTTAAGAAATCTGAAATCTGGTTTCAAATCTTGGCTCTACAATTTATTAGCTATTGACCACTTATCTTTCTATAAAACAGAAATAATAATTCTTATCTCCCAGGGTTTTTGTGAGTAAGAAATGAGAAAGCGTTATCTAAAGGACCAATTATGATGTCTAGTATGTGCTACTGCTCAGCAATGCTTGTCTTATTAACATTATTAAGCCATTATTAAGCCATTATTAAGCTACTGCAAAATGTCACCTCGTCTGTCAATCACTTCATGTATCATTTCCCATAATCTACATGACAGCACTACAGTTCAGCTAGTGATAATCTCATCTTACAGTTAAGGAAGCTGAGTGTCAGAGAAGTTAAATGAGCTGCCCAGGGTCACACAGCTAGAAAGTCAGAGAGCTGAAATTCCATCTCAGAAGTGCCTCTTCTCTTAGCCACTATGTGGTGTAGTGGTTAAGTGTTACAGCTGCTAACCAAAAGGTCAGCAGTTTGAATTCACCAGGCGCTCCTTGGAAACTCTATGGGGCAGTTGTACCCTGTTCTATAGGGTCGCTCTGAGTTAGAATCGACTCAATGGCAACTATAATTATTTACACATTTATATGTATTTTTATATATTCAACTTAGCCACTATGATTTTTTCCCTACAAAACAATATCTAAAAAATTATAAATCACTGTGCTCTAAGAAAGCTATAATCTAAAGCATAGACACTAATTAGATATAGATTTGGGGAAACAACAACAAAAAAAAAAAAACGAAGAATTCCTGCATGACTTAATGTCACAGAGCATTTGGGGCTGAAAAAGAGCATGCGCTTTAGGGGCAGACCTAGAGAACGACTTCCAAATTCTCTATTCTGAGTTTTTTTCCTAGTCCGCAAACTATCTACTGAATATTTCCACTTGGATCTCTCAGAGACTCCTCAGACTTAAAGGACAGAAAATTAAATGAATCCATCCTTCTCTTCTAGGCCGCTTTTGTTCTAACTTCCACCCCAAATAATTAATTTTCCTGTGTTTCTAATATCTGTGGCCTAAAACGTTGTTGTTGTTAGTTACCTTCGAATTGATTCCGACTCATGGCAACCCCGGAAACCCTGGTGGCGTGGTGGTTAAGTGTTACGGCTGCTAACCAAAAGGTCGGCACTTTGAATCCGCCAGGCACTCCTTGGAAACTCTACGGGGCAGTTCTACTCTGTCCTATAGGGTCACTATGAGTCGGAATCGACTCGACAGCAGTAGGTTTGGTTCTTGGTTTCACAGCGATCCCGTGTGTGAAGAGCAGAGCTGCCCCATAGGGCTTTCAGGGCTGTCACCTTTCAGAAGCAGATCTCCAGGCCTGTCTCCTGAAGCGCCTCTGGGTGGGTTCAAACCTTGGCTGGTGGTCAGCGCTTGACTGTATGAGCCACGTGAGAGACATGGAATAAAATGTTGTTGTCAGGTACTGTGCAAAGGTCCGATTGCTTCCTCTTTGCCTTGAAATCTATTAGCATTTTAGTATTAGGTATTAACCCCCTACCGTCGAGTCAATTCCGACTCATAGCGACCCTACAGGACAGAGTAGAACTGCCCCGTAGAGTTTCCAAGGAGCACCTGGTAGATTTGAACTGCCGACCTTTTGGTTAGCAGCCATAGCACTTAACCACTATGCCACCAGGGTTTCCAGAGTTTATATTCCACAACAAAACCACCCTACTCACCTTACCTGCAACCCACACACAGTCCCACTGCCGACGAGTCACACCAGCTTAACAGTTTGAGCTTTTTTGCCCTTGCAGTTCTTTTACCATTATTGCCATGCCAGGAGCTTCTTGTGTAGCTAGGGTGGTTATTGTTGGGTGCCGTCCCCTCAATTTCTTCTCATAACTACCCCGTGCAAAGAGCAGAACTGACCCATAGGCTTTCCTAGGCTGTAATATTTAAGTGAGCAGATCGCCAAGCCTTTTTCCTGCAGTCGCTGGGCAGATTGAAACTGCCAACCTTTCACTTTGCAGCTGAAAGCTTAACCGTTTCGCCATCAGAGCTCCTTGTCCTTGCAATTTTTTCTGACTGGATTGTGCCACTAGCCCTTACACCTCGCCCGCCTTCATCTGCTTGACTTGTGTGAAAATGATCTGTTTACTCTCCGTCTCCAGGCGAACAAGTCTGAATGCACTGATGGCCGAGAACCTGTCATCTTCAAAGTCTATGCCATGCTTTGCAGAACCTTGTGCAGCGCCTTGCAGCGCCTTGGGTCCTAATAAAAGCAACCTCCCTCTGTCCCCGCTACCTGTGTCGATAAGTTGTGCACAAAACTAACATCTAACCCGTTTAAAGAAAGAGAATTATTTGACTATGGGTGAAGTGCTCTGATTTTCATCACCTGGTTTAATTAACAAGCTGTCTCACCTCAGAGAAGTGCTGGAAGTTTTCCACCTACCAGCTGGTAGAATTTTTATACTTAATAACTTTTTAAATACAAATAAATTTTTTAGGCCAAATTTTTTCCTCAAATCTCTGTCTCTTCCCAATTAAATAGTAACATTTACTTCTAAAAAATTTTGTAACACATTGGTGTTATATTTCGATTTCAAATCTTCAGTCCAGGGGTTAAAGTTTTAAAAAACTACCTACATAAATTTACATTTAGACTTAAACTTCTGTGTTTGTATTTAACAGAAAGCTCTTGAGGATCTATGATATGCCATACATTTTGCTAAACAAAAGCAGCCCTGGTGATGCAGTGATTAAAGCCCTGGGCTGCTAACCAAAAGGCTGGCGGTTCGAACCCACCAACTGCCCAGTGGGAGAAAGATGTGGCAATCTGCTTCCATAAATATTACAGCCTTGGGAGCCCCATGGGGCAGTTGCACTCTGTCTTATATGGTCACTGTGAGTCAGACTTGACTTGATAGCAAGGGGCTTGGTTTTTGTGTGAGCATATTTATGATATAGGACCCCAGATCTCCAAAAGCCCACTTTGTATGGAGATGGATCATGTTTCTACTCAATGGGGCAACATGGGACAGCGCCTGTCTTTGCCGCATAGAAGGCGCTTGATTAATGTATTAAAAACAATAATCAGAAAGCAATATAGGAAGTACTATCCTACTGGTTTATTCAGGAACCTCATTTAGCATCCTCTTTGTAGCTGAAATGATTCTACAAAACACAAAATTGCAATAAATTAACTAAAGGTGTTTTGATTTAAACAAATACTGTATCTAAACCTGCACGCAACTGACACTTATATGTAAACTATAATAAGCCTTAACACATTTCAGGGGGAAACAACAATTAATGTCATATGCTATAAAAGTCAGCTGATGGATGGAAGCAAATTCACAAGCTGAGTGACCGCAATTAGTTTAGCTTTTTAGTTTTAACCCTAATCCTAATGGCACTGAATGATCTTAAACTGCTTTCAAGAGTAAATTTATTATTTGGCACAGATTTAGGGGAATCATGGCTTACTGGCTGAGTCACTGACCTTCCAAGATTCCGAGCTAAAATTCCTTTAGCACAAATTGCATTAGTGTGAACTTGATACAGAAACTCAGAGCCTGAGAAAGGAGATGTGAAAGGCACCTTTCTAAAAAACAATTGATTTGCTTCATTTCATTGAAATGGCTAATGCTTTGATGGTTCATATTTACAGTGGCTTGTCCTGCTCTTCAAAGGAGTTGATATGTTGGAGTCTTTAACACCATAAACTTGATCAGAAGTTCCTCCGTAATAAACAGACCGGGTTTAAGGGGTGTGCCCCTCCCCACCAGACCGCGGGAGCCCATCTGCGCGCCAATTTGTAGCTAAAGGCGTCGAAAACGCTGTTCTTCACGCTCAGGTGCTCCAGGTAGTTGAAAACAGTCCTGGGAAGCTCAATATGCAAACTGGTTGGGGAGCCTGAAAGACCTCGGAGAAGAAAATGTGACCTTCCTTAGCAAAAGGCCACTCTCAGTTAAATACACTTTTAAGTGTGGAATTCCTGTAGCATTCAGAGAACACACATATAATGTCTACTTTCTTTTTAGGTGGCATTTTAGTCAGCTCAGAAAATCAGGAAACTGGGATTTTAGCTTCTACAATTTCCCTAAAAGCCAGAGATGAGTCAGATGGCACGGTGATTCTTCCGGCGAAGCTGAGGGTGGGAGTCGTGCTCGCTAAAGCAGTACCCCCGAGGCTGACATGTCAGCGGCTTCTGGAGAGACTGGTTTTGGGTTTATTTGTCGGTTGGTGTGTGGGTTAGACTGGTCTTGCTTTTCACCCCTGCTCCCGGAGTTGTTCTGTGTGAGTGCATTTTCTTGCGTTGATTTTTGAACAGCAAAGCCAATTTAATCTTTTTATTGCTTTTATTTTTTAATTGTGGGAAATACATAGGTAACAAATCTTTGGCCATTCCCGCACTCTTCATGTGTACAGCCCACTGACCTTAGTCAGGGCTCTCCTGCCGCTCGGTCATGACCATTATCGGTTCCCAGTTTTCACAGCAGCCCTCCCAGAACCTGTGTCCCCTGAGCAGTGCCAGTTTAATCTAGATCAGGTTGAAATGTGTTCATTAAACGAGTACAAAATACTGCTTCACTATCTCTGCTGCCTCTTTTTTTTTTTTTTTTTTTTAATATTGGGAGGTTTTCGTTGAACAGGTATGTCCTACGGCAGGGTGCAGAATCTTCCTTCAGTGACTTTTCTATCAGTTTGCAAAGAGATTTTGCCATAGCAGCACTTGAGCTTGCTGTAGCAAGTTTAGGATCAGCGTAATGGAGTCGCCAAGAAAAACTCGAACCAATACACAAAGGAGAAAAGAAGCCTAGTGGGCCTGTCTCTCAGGATCCAGGAGAGGAATAGCACCCTCTGCAGCTCCTTGGAAAGTCTTTGACAACCAATTCATCCCAGTCCTGCCACACTCCTGCCTGTTGGAGGAACTACGTCAGCTCCTTACGGAAAACCTCAGGCTGAAAATTAGGGCATCTTCTTCTGCCTTACAGTGGACTTCCGCTCAACTCCTCACCAAGGTTTCATCAAAATCCTTCTGTGTTTATGGGTTCCTGTTTGTAGCGTACTGCATCTAACCTGGTTCTTTGTGGGATGAAAAATAATTGACTCATAAGCTCTTTGTAAGAATGATGGCAATCACGGTAACAGCACAGGGAATAGTAAAAGTTATTTCTACAGGAGAGAAAAGACAGTATGAAATAATTTTATGCCAGTCTATCTTAAGTATTTTCAGTTTGAATAAAAATAAGCAGCTTAGGAATTTTTGTAATCACCTTTGAAAACAAATCTCAACCTGTAAGAGCTATTACCGATCAGAAAGCTTTTGTGTGAAGCTGTTCATTACCAAGAGAACGTTACCAAAAAAAAAAAAAAAAAGAGTTGGACCTATTAAAAAGCAAAATCACATCTTAAACCATAAAACTGTAAATTTATTTTATTGTGTTACTGCATAGTATGTGTATATATATGTATCTATGATATATGAGAATAGTTGTGCTGACTTCCCTGCGGCTTAGCCATCCAGATTGTCCATCAGTTGATGCACCCCAAAATTTAAAATCTCCTTATTTCCAAATATCTCAATACTTGTTATAAAAATAAAACATAGAAATATTTTTTTCTCAATTTCTTCTGTCGCATCTTAGTTGACAGGGAAATGAGAGACTATCAACATAAAAAATTAAGTGTAGAATTAATTAAAGCCAAAGAATCCGTATTGATTCAATTATCTGAGTATTTCAGATTGTGCAGATGCAGGCTTAAATAAGAATATTACTAAGATAAAAAATTAGTCTGATCTCGATATATGTGTGGTGTGTATATATGCATGTACATGTGTGTTCATTAATCAACAAATAATAGCCTGGAAGAAAAACCAAGGGACCATTTTTGCGTTGAAATTATAGTTCATAATCCCAGCAAAGACACTCAAGAAAATTCTAAATCACTCCTGACTTCTGTGTCGAACTCTTAGGTGACACTGTAAAAGGCACTGTTCTTTCTCCCCCAGAATGTATGTAAAATAACAAGATGACAATTTATCTGTCAAGTGCACAACAATGTTGTCAGTTCCCACATTCCTTTGAGGAAGAATGAGTATGAAGCACGACCTGCAGGATTACAAATTACAGGGGGAAATTTTAAAGAGAGCAATAATATCTCTAGTTGTGAAATCACCAACGCCACAAAATCCCATCCAACAAGGAAAGAGTTAAGACAGCAGCACTCCCAAAAGCTTAGATGACTTTGGAAACACAGATCAAAAACAAAGAGACTGAAAGTATAATTAACTCCATTACTGCTCAGTCAAATGAAAACGGCCATGACACCCTTGCTTATTTATGGCGCCAGCAAATAGCTCAATTCCGCAGCAGGGTGTTGCTGCAGGACAGGCCTGGTTCCGCAGCAGGTGAAACAGACACGAGCTGCTAAAATTTATGTCGCCAGATCATGTTATGGATAGAAGATTGATGCAGAAGCCCCATAAAAAATAAGTAGCTTTTATATCTTCTTATAACAGTCCTTTTTCTCTGGCAAACAAAATCTATGCATAGAAGGCTTGGATTTTTCTTAAAGAACATTTAGAATATTGAAAAGCGTATTTACTTAAATAATATATTTTATCTCAGATATCTAAGTTTTCCCATAATAATAAAAAAAATCCTGGAGTCACGTATTTACATTTACGAAACATTTTCATTTCTGAGTTGTCTTCCTTAATAATTGGAGAATTCATCAATGTGGTATATATTCACCACTCCACAGAAGGTGCAAAGAAGGAGGAAGAAAACCAAAAAAACCATTGCTATTGAGTCGATTCCAACTCATAATGATCCTATAGGACAGAGTAGAACTGCCTCATAGGGCTTCCAAGGAGCAGCTGGTGAATTTGAACCGCTGACCTTTTGGTAAGCAGCCGAGCTCATAACTGCTGCACCACCAGGGATATTCAGGTCATGCACAACATTTCTTCTGGGAATGTTCTCCAATTTCTCTCCACCTCTGTTCTCGCCTTTGCTGTCTAGCCTCCCCTCCCCACCGAAGTTGAAAATAATATTCCCTTCCTCTGAACTCCTCCAGCATTTGCTAACTGTGCTGTTAGGAACTCTAGTTGTCTTAATCGCTTCAGCATTCCTACTGACTAGGGCAATACTGGCATGTAGTCAAACCAAAAACCAAACCCACTGCTGTGGAGTTGATTCCAACTCATTGCGACCCTATAGGACAAAATAGAATGTCCCATAGTGTTTCCAAAGCTGTAAATCTTTATGAAGCAGGCTGCCACATTTTTTCTCTCGGATCACTGGTGGGTTCAAACCGCCACCCGTTTTCCTTAGCAGCCAAGCACTTTAACCACTGTGCACCAAGGTTCCTCAAACAGAACTCGCATTTGCTATAGATCCATTGCTACCCAGTCAGTTCCGACTCATAGCATCTTTATTGGACAGAATACAACTGCCCCATAGGGCTTCCAAAGATGTAACGTTCATTGAAACAGACTGTCATATCCTTATCCCACAGAGTGGCTAGTGGGTTCAAACTGCCAACCTTTCAGTTAGCAACTGAGCACTTAACCTCTGTGCCACCAGGGCTCCTCAATAAATGTAGGTACCTGTAAAGAATCTCACTGTACATGTATACTCTACTACCGCAGCTCTGATTGCTGGGATTTATATCTCTTTGTATTTACCTTCATTGACCTGGGACCAGTTGCCACTGAGTGCGTTCTGATTGACAGCAACACCAGGAGTGTCAGAGTAGATCTATGCTCCATAGGGTTGTCAATGGCTGATATTTTGGAAATAGATCACTAGGCCTTTCTTCTGAGTTCTCTGGGTGGACTCAAACCTCTAACCATTTGGTTGCCAGCCAAACAAATTAACCATTTGCACCATACAGGGCGTCCTAAGACAGGTGTCTTATTTGTAATATTTGTCAGTTGTCTGATTTCTCAAGTTAAATAAATTACTTAACAATGATATAAAACCTCTTATTCACCACTGGTGGGAGAAGAAATTCGTACAATCATTTTGCAAGTCAATTTGTTCTTTATACTCATGGTTAAAGATGTTCATAGGAGCATAGTTTGTAAGAGCAAAAAGAGTAGGATAAATAAATAGTGGTCTGTTCCTGTTCATATAAGGCAATGCCATAGAATAATGAAAAGAGGTATCAACTATCCTACTGGAGTCATCCTGGATGACTCCCCCAAATAAGATGTTAAGCAAAAATGACAACCACAACAACATTTATGTAAAGTTTAAAAGCAAGAAAGCAATACTACCTGTTGTATTATACATTACACTCTGTAACTATAAAAAACACTACATTCAGCAGAAGGGTTGCCTAGAGCTGAGAAAGGATTTTGGGGTCGTGAGGAGGTATCCACGAACAGAGAACACTGGGTCGCGCAATCGTATTGGTAATCGTTGACTTTTTAAGCTGGACGTGGAGAATATGAGTTTTACTCGACAGCAATGGGTTATGAGGTTATTATTACTATTATTCTCTTCATTTCTTCGATTCCGACTCATAGCTACCCTATAGGAAAGAGTAGAGCTGCCCCGTAGGGTTTCCAAGGAGTGCTCATGGATTCGAACTGCTGACCTTTTGGTTAGCAGTTGAACGCTTAACCACTAGAGGAATTAAAAAAATAAAATTTCCAGGATGGTAGCCAATCTTCATGGGATGAACTAGATTCTTCTTCTCTCGACCATGTCAAACTTGCTTAGTGAACTACTGCTTTAAATATAACGGCGCCCTGACATCAGGGGCACCCTTTAGATAAAATCTTCAAAGGGACATCGTCCTGTATGGGGGCCCACGAGAAGACACGTGAGACCTTAGAAAGCAGAGGCAGCGTACTCTTTAAACCAGCAGCCTCCAGCTGATTCGACTCCTGATGAGCCCGTGTGAGTCAGAACACAGCCGTGCCCCGTCCCGTGTGAGTCAGAACACAGCCGTGCCCCGTCCCGTGTGAGTCAGAACAGAGCTGTGCTCCGTGGCTTTTCAACGGCTGATTTTCAGATCACCAGACCTTTCTTCTGAGGCGCCTCCGGGTGGACTTGAACCTCCAACCTTCCGGTTAGCAGCTGAGTGCATGACACGTTTGCCCCATGCAGGGACTCCCATAATCTCTTTAGCTACTCAGTAATAACAACGAATAGAGGACCTGGTGGCCAAGGAACCACTGGAGGCTCTCAGGCCTTCGACTACCAGCAGCATCGATCCTGAGAAAGGTAGGTGTGCCACATTTGTGCTACAGATGCTTGTCTCTGCACCCTGCTGCTCATTCATATACTTTCTATGAATTGGTGAACAAGTAAGTTATCATCCAACATACTTTTGAAAGTGAATAAAACCAAAACCAAACCAAACCCATTGTCATTGAGTGGATTCCGACTCACAACAACCCTATAAGACAGAGTAGAACTGCCCCATAGGGTTTCCAAGGAGTGGCTGGTGGATTCGAACTGCCTACCTTTTGGTTAGCAGCCAAGCTCTTAACCACTGTACCACCAGGGCTCCAAAAGTGAATAAAGGTGCTATTGATAACTATGCCAAAACAAAAACGTCGACCTGGACTGTCCCAGGAAAACCAGAACGACTGAGCACACTATGACTACAAGAAACACAAGCCCTGAAGGCACCACTGCAGTTACGGTTTATCTAATTCAGTGGATTTTAGGGAAGCCGACTCGAGAAGGGAACTGTGAATGTTGTTCAACTAGGTTTCTAACAACACAGCTGGTAGACGCTGAATACGAAATGCTGTTGTTAGAAGAACAGGAAAACAAAAACTGACCAAAGTCTGGCGGATATAGAGGAGAGGAAAGTTAAATTCCTCTTCCTTCATAATGGCCTGTCAGGAAATTTTGTCCGATGTTGATCATTCAAGAATGGCAGGTGTAGGTATTTAAATTTAGAGTTACCGTGGCAATTAAAAAACAGTTTTAGGAGATTATCTGTGAAGGATGGAAATGTAGGTGAAAGAGGACTTTCTCATTCGATTTTCTCTAACGTCTGGATTTCCTTCAATATGATTTGAAATATTCTTTACTATAAACATGCATTTTTAGCATGTATTATTTTTATAATTTAAAAATGTTAAATATTTAGAAAAAGTACAATCTCCTGTACTGAAAACAATACGCTGTTTTTGGGTGCTGCCCTGACTCCCAGTGACTCCATTGGACAGGGCAGAACTGCCCCATAAGGTTTTCTTGGCTGTAATCTTTACCGATGCAGATTGCCAGGTCTTTCTCCTGTGAAGCCACTGGATGGGCTCGAACCAACAACCTTTAGATTAGCAGCTGAGTGCTAAACCATTGCACCATAGGGCTCCTGGCAAAGGTATAGGGAAAGTAATAACAATAGCTAATATTTATTGAGTACTTAATGATGCCACGTACTTGTTACATGCTTATCATAGATCATCTCATTTAATCTTCACAACGATCCCGTAAGTTATCGTGCCCACATTCTAGATGGGGAAACTGAGATGCTGAGAGGTGATGTGGCTTGCCAAAGTCACACAGCTTATAAATGCTGTGATTTGCACCCAAGAAATCTGACTCCAAAGCCTACTCCGATATAATTCTTCCAGTCTGCCCCCACTTGAGTGAGGTGCCGTAGGAATATAAACTGGTACAAGGGTTCATACAGTATTTTGACAGCACGTGTCAAAACTTTTAATGTGCCTACTCTTTGACCCAAAAAAGCCACTTCTATGTATTTACACTAAGAAATCATGGCAAATGTACCCGCAGGGGATATATAAAAGGAAGTCCATCTCAGCAATATGTATTAAAACAAAAAAAATCAAAATCAATATCCACCAATGGAAGACGGATTTTTTAAAATTGTGATATATTCAGAAAATATAAAGCCCTCATTTTGCACTTATTTACACGGAATGCTTATGTTGAAAAGGCAAGCTGCAAGACAATACACAGAGATTGTATTGGCAGTTCGAATCTGCAGGCGCTCCTTGGAAACTCTATGGGGCAGTTCCACTCTGTCCTATAGGGTCTCTATGAGTCGGAATTGACTCGACAGCATTGGGTTTGGTTTTGGTTTTTTTATAATCATTGTTGCTTTCTTATTTATTCTCTGTGTCTTCCACCCAATATTAGGCTGAATAAGGGCAGGGAACATCTGTGTTATTCACCACTGTTTACCAGGCCTGAATCACACGGAAGGTGTGCTTCATAAATGCTATTGAACGAATGTGTTTGCAGCAGATTTCCACTTTCTACTCTAAACAATGCTCTCGTCCATCATTTCGGCTTTTACAAGGATGATGGAGAGAGTTGCTATTATAATTAAGAAAAATCGGTGAAGCTGTTTTTATCGTGGTAAAATCAATCAACCAACTCAGCAATGCAGACGCAGTGCTGGAAAAGGTAAAAGCCCCACCAGACTTGCATCCACTGGCTGGAGGCTGCCTTCCAGCTCAGGCTCTCACTAGCTAGGGACGCCAACCACAGGCTCTTGGCTCTTTCTTCTTCTTCTCTCCTTCCTCCCTCCCTCCCTCCTTTCCTTCATTCCTTTCTTCATCCCTTCTTTTCTTCCTTCCTTCCTTTCGTCTTTCTTCTCTCTTCCTCCCTCCCTTCCTTACTCTGTTTCTCTCCTTTCAGTTTTTTAGCCTAAAATCCATTACCCTCATCAACAAGTTTACTTCCAGATTCATATGCACAGCTGAGAACAGGGCACCTCCCCCCAGAAGGCTGGAGAATCTTCCAGTCCTCCTGGCCCTACAGAGGCAGGGCTACTTAGGATCTGGGGGTTTTGTTTTTGGAACTGCATCAGGAGGTGGAGGTCCTAACTTAATGGGCTGCAAAGTCTGCTTTCCCTTTCACTCTTCTAAAGAGAATAGGCTGACCAACCCCCAGGCTCCCACTGTCATAAAAATAATAGTCATTCAATAAATATGTGTTGCAAAAAAAAAAAAAAAAGAATGAATAAGTGAACCTGTAAAATATTCTTTCCATTGGTCTTGAAGTGGCAGTGAAAACCATAAATGAAAAATGTAAGATTTGATAAATACAGCATTTGGGTTAGGGAAAAAAATGTATTTATAAATTAGTTTGTTTTCCATATAAGACCTTGTATGTCAGGTTCCAACACAGTGAATTTTTACAGTAAAGCTATAAACTCTAAAACTGGGATTACGAACGTGGACAATATAATTTATAATACTTGCATAGCTTTCAATTACTCGGATGCTCAAAGCCCACCAAATTGAATAATGATCAGGGGTAATGAATTGAACCCTAACATGATAACAGGAAATGCCGGGTAGTCAGTGCACAGAGGAATTCATGCACAGAAGTAGCCCTGAAAGAAAAACTTGTTTGAAGGACACATTTTCTCTTTCAAGCCGAAACATTTATGAACGGTAATGCAAGTAGGAAATGCTTTTAAAAAATAGCTGTTCAAGGTAGAGAACTGCTAAAATAGTACATTTCAGATGACCAAACAGAGAATTAGAATCATAAATTGGCCTGTTACATTCCCTGAGAGGGCTGGTTCCCTATTTCATTATTTTTAACAACACTGGGGGTGGGGTGGAGGAAGGCAGTCATATAAATTATGACGCACCGTCGCTTTAGATTTAGGCTTAGCTGTGTGTTGATATTGCACAGACCCTACAGCACAGAGATCTTAACAGTATTTCATACAACACTGCAGACCAGAAATTTAAATAATGAAAACGGCTTCTGAACTCACGGTTCAGACCTGGGTTGGATGATGCATGTCTGTGTCTGCAAGTGAAGGTTCTGAAGGAACGGTGCATGCTAGGCCTCTCGCCCACATCCCTGCTTCGAGTGATATGGCAGGCCAGCATAGGTGCCCTTTGCCAGAAAATCATAGTAAGGCTGCAATTAAATACAATTAGCTAAAGCCAATGAAAACGAACAATTCCCATCACTCCCGACCCCCTGCCGCTATTGCACAAACTGCTTGGTCTTCACGCCCATCGTCCCACCACACAAAGTACATTTATTCAAGGCCACATAAAATAATCTCGGTCCTCTGGAAGATTGCAGGATGGGCAGAAAAAATCACTGTATAGTGATCAGTGCATAGCCAGACTAACCGGCTTCCAATTTCAGCTTCACTGTTTTCTAGGTATGTCTTCGGAATACTGCTTCACCACCTAATTGTCAGTTTCTTCATCTGTAGGGTAGGGATAATAACAGTATGTACCTCATAGTATCATTGGGAGTGTGAAGTAAGATATGTTAAATGCTTAGCACAGTTCTTGGCCCACTGGTAGCACTCAGTGAATATTTCTGGTATTACTGGTTGAAGTAGCATCAGTCAAGCTAAAAGATGCTGGAACCTGGAGCTTACAAATACGAGTTCTACCATTCACAGCTGTTGCCACCCAATTGATTCTTACTCATGGCGACCCCATGTGTGTCAGAGCAGAACTGTGCTCCATGGGGTTTTCAATGGCTAATTTTTCAGAAGTAGATCACCAGACCTATTTTTCTGAGGTGCCTCTGGAGGGACTCGAACTTCTAACCTTTTGGTTAGCCCCTGAGCAGGTTAATCATTTGCACCACCCAGAGCCATTTAAAGGACTGTTGTTGGCTCAAGGCTCTCAATGGTGGTTAATTCAACTGTACCCTTAGAAATAACTTGGTAGCCCCAGACATGGAAACATTTGTGTGGACCATGAGTGCTCCTTTACCTAACCAAAACACTTCCAATACTTGGAACGATAGCTCTGAGCCTCTGGCAATTATTTTATAGGAGTAATCAGTTTAACGAAAAGTGTCGCATATATGTTACAACTATTAAACTGCTGTGCCTGTATAACTTGAGTTTGATTGTTCTGATCCTAAAATAATGTCACGATAGTTAACCCAAACTTGTCCTGGAGACACAAGGTTGACAGTGCACACCTCTAAAACCAGTTATTTTAGTGGGAGAATTTCATATGGAATTCTCCATGGTATTTTGCCACTCAAAAAAATAATTTTAAAAAATTGAGCCCATAAGGACTTTTCAGAGATCTAAATGTAAATCTACTAGAATATCTGGAGTTTTGCATTTCGTTTTCGGTTACCCATTAAGAGGAATATAGAAGGTGAAAATCAGTAGGAACTTTAAAGATCTTCCAATCTGACCACTTTATTTTAGAGAAGAGGAAATGAGGATCAAGACGTGAAGTTGTGCTTCCAAAACCCAGGATTCAAATGGAATTTTTACATGGGTCAGCATATTCTCAGATGACGTGGATGGCTGCCGAAATGCCCTCAAAATGGTGGTGGTATGTGTGGAGTCACAGGTTACAACTTCTTATTTAATACTTCAGGGTTACATCTCCTAATAAATTAATGGCCCTCCATATATTAATACAAATCCATGGCTATCGGTTACATTAAGGTAAAGCTTAAGCCATCTGGTCAATAGCATTCTCTCTGCATACAGCACAGATCCTATTATCAAGCATTTGTATTTTTCTCTTGCTATTTATGTTTCTCATAGCTCCAATTAACTTATGAGGCTTTTAAGTGCAGAGTTTTCTTTTCCTTTTCTAAAATCACTTGTAACGTTTGGAACACATTTAGTAAAACCAAACCCATTACCATCAAGTTGATTCCAACTAATGGCAACCCTGTAGGACACCATAAAACTGCCCTGTGGGGTTTCCAAGGAGCAGCTGGTAGATTCGAACAGCCAACTTTTTGTTTAGCAGCCAAGTTCTCATCACCACACCACCAGGGCTCCTGTATACCAAAAAAAAAAAAAAACCCTTTGCCTCCGAGTTAGATCCGACTCATAGCAGTCCTGTAGGACAGAGTAGAACTGCTCCATAGGGTTGCCAAGGAGCAGCTGGTGGATTCGAACTGCTGACCTTTTGATGAGCAGCCTGAGCTCTTAACCACTGCACCACCAGGGCTCCCGCATTAAATTCTGTAGAACGAATGAGTTCTAAGGGAAAGCATGTCAAACTATAATAGCTGATGAACTATGAACTCTTAGGAACATTGAGAAAATAATTTTGTTTAAGGGTGACCTGGAAAATAAAAGGACAATAATTCACAGTGTGACTTTGGATAAGTCAATTAGCCTCTTTGGACCTCAGCTTCTGTACCTGGAAAATGAAGGAGCTGGAGAGGATGATGTTTGAGGAACCTTCCAGCTCTAGCATGATATGATTCTGTGTTACTTCATTACCATGGTTTCTCTGTACGGAATGTTAGGTTAGACCCGTCACCCCTCCTAATGGCCATTCAATCTCACTTTATAAAAGCCAGGTCCCGCTGGTGTTGGACGTGCAACTCCACACAGCGCTTAGCAGAGAGCTCGGTGGTGGGGAACAGATGACGATGGATGCCCCTGCCGTGGCCACAGCCGGGGAGCAATTCCATCCCTTGTGCAGAGGGGCACTTTGCTTCGGGCTGGAAGCATCTGAGATTGCCAGGACGAAGATGACCACTGGTACAATCCCTACACAGGAGCCATGGGGTTCAGGACATCACTTTCTTCAAGCACGTATTCGGTCTGAAAAAAAAAAAATGTGAGTCTGTTGATCTGCTAGCAGATGGAGACTTACTCTCTGTTCATCAAAGTACAGAAATGTGTTGTATAAAACCACAGAGAGGTAGGAGAACCCCTTTGGTCTCCATTCTTAGGTCTCCACTTAAACTAAGGTTTATGGCCAGCATCAGGCATCCTTTTTCTACCCTCTAGAGATCCCCATTGTGTGCCCATTGTGTGCACAGATTCAAAAGGAACTAAAACTTCTCCCAAGAATCACAACACTGGCGTGAAGCGCATGCTTCCACGGAGGGAAAGCCAAAGAGAGGGAAGGAAATTGGGTGAGGGAAGGTGGTGTGATTATTCCACCCAGTCAGCCTTATGAGCCAAAGACACAGCCAGTTAAACAGCCAGAGGCCAGAATATGGGACGACCCTACCCGCACATTAAGGAAATAAAATGCTAGTGCAGAATTCGTCAGTTGAAGTTAAGTTTGAATGTTTTAAGACAACAGTTTCATTGTCAAAGCGGGGCTGCAAACAGCAGATGCCTTTTTAGACAAAGCAGTGATTCATCCTAAACATGGGTTTTCCTAAACTGCTGAGAGGTTCCCTGTTAACACATTGCTAATGCTGGCAAATGAGCTGAAAGGATAGACGAGCCCTTAGCAAAGTATGCCGACTGACAGAGAAGGGTAAAACAAAATTTCTTAGTGAACACCTGTTGCCGTTGAGTCAATTCCTACTCCTAGAAACCCTATATGACAGAGTAGAACTATCCCATAGGGTTTCCAAGGAGCAGCTGGTGAATTTGAACTGCCACCCTCTTGGTTAGCAGCTGAGCTCTTAACCACTGCACCACCAGGAGACAATTCTAAATTATCCCATTTGCTGCTTCCAAAGATCAACAACTTTGCTTGGCAAGTTTGTTTGTTTTTGTTTTCTAATTTAATAACGGGCGAGAAATCTCATTGCTAATGCCCTCTACATGGTCTGCCCCATTGCTTTCATTATTATTAATTAATTCATTCATTCAATTGCTCCTTCATCCTCTCAATAAAGACTTGAGGAGACAACGAAGATAATTAATGTAGGATTCTTGCTTTTAAGCAGATTATCAGGCCTGCATCTGACTCAGATGACAGAAAGTTGGAATATTGGCTCTTCTTGTAGGCTGACTGTGGGCAAGTGACGTAAACTCTCTAAGCCTCAGTTTCCTCAGATGTAAAACAAAAACGATAGAGCATTTCTACTAGACTGTTGTGAGACTAAAGTGAGGTCATGTAGATGAAATACTTGGAACAGTGCTCAGAACACAGTGGTTTCTCAATAAATGATCATGAGAGTTACCGTCATCATGGTTTCCCTGACCTATCTTCTGAATGCTGTCAGCTACTGTATCAAGTGCCTCCAGAGCAGGGTACTGTGTGTATAATACTTATGCACACGTACATACATATGTGTATGTGTGTATTTTTTACGAGATTTATTTCAAGGAATTGACTTACGCATCTGTGGATGTTGGCAAGTCTGAACTCTGCAGAGCTGGCCAGCAGGCTGAAAACGGTCAGGCAGGAGCTTATGCTGCAGTCTTGAGGCAGAATTCCTTCTGGGAATAGTGGGAAGAAACTTCAGTTTTGCTCTTAAGGTCTTTCAATTGATTGAATGAGGCCCACTTACATTATCCAGGGTAATCTTCTCTACTTAAAGTCAACTAATTGTAGATGTTAATCACATCTACAAAATACCTCCACAGTAACACCTAGATTAGTGTTTGATTGAATCAATGGGTAGTATAGCCTAGCCAGAAAACCTGGGAGTGCAGTGGTTAAGTGCTAGGGCTGCTTAACCAAAAGGTCAGTAGTTCAAATCCACCAGATGCTCCTCAGAAACTCTAAGGGGCAGTTCTACTCTGTCCTATCAGGTCGCTATGAGTCAGAATCAACTCGATAGCAACAGGTAGTGGGTAGTAGGCAAATAAACCAAGGTGTGAACCCAGGTCCCTCTTATGACTAAGTTTTATGCTCTTAAACAGCATTGTGGGTCTAGTTTTCTTCTGTAGGATTACATAAGTCTAGAGAAGGAAGAACTCTTTCAATTTCTAGTACAAGACCATCTTTAGAGAAAACGGAGACCTGATGCGTTCTCTCTATTCCAACAGTGAAATCTCTGGGATGGAGCCCAAGGTATGTATGTATGTTTCATAGTTCCCCAGGGAATTTTGATAATTTTTTGACAACCATTGTTTATCTTAAGGCTAGGTTATACTTCTAACATACAGAAATTTGCCCACATTCTTTTTTGGTCAGTTTTTATTTCCTGCCAGTTAAGTAGAACTATTGAGCCCCCCAAATTAATTATTAGAGGAGTGAAGTCATGAATAGTAATTTTTAAAATTTTATTAAAAATTTATTCAGATTACGTTTCTAAGAATAGCTATTCTTTACAATATATCTGGCTTTGGTAAAAAAGTTCAGATTTATTTTATCCATGTTATTCATATCTTCAATCTTCTTCCTTCTCAGCGGAAATTGTTATAATTTGTCACAAACTGTGACAGAGACCATCTTCCCATAACAAATCACATTCTCTTATCTCATTTCCTCAACCATATTAGTTACTTTTCTCTGAAGCTCTTTTAGCTCTTTAGATTGTTACATTAAAGTCCCCCAGTGAATCACAACTTTCAATATTGACACCCTGTGTAGTCTGCTCCCACATGGATGCTGGAATGGGCCATGACTTGCTGATGTCACAGGACACCAGCAAACAGCATGCAAGCAGAAGATACACAAGCCTCTGTGCACTGCACATTGTGGCTTGGCCTTTTGGAATACCGCCACTAGCGTGTAAAAAGTACAGGCTGTCCTGCCTCTCGGAGGAAAACTAGGGTACCCTGGCCAAGAGCCCCATCGAATCACCAGACATGTGAACGTGCCCTTTAGGATCTTGTAGCCCTTGTCAACCTACCAGGGGACTGCAGCTGGATGAGTGATCCCAGAAGAGACCAGCAGAAGAACTGCTCAGCTGAGCCCAGCCCTAATTGCATAGTTGTGACAAATAAATGATTGTTATTTTAAGCCATTACATTTTGAGTTGGTCTGTTATGCAACAAAAGGTAATTGATACAGAAATCGCAAATGAGAGTGGGGCCCTGATGTAACAAAACATGTTACGGCATTGACTTTGCTACCAGGAGCAGACGGAGATCGGAAAAGCCTTGAAGAGGCTGTTGGTGCAGGCTGGTGGAAGAGCAAACTAACCATTAGTGGAAGCTGAGAAAACTGTTGTTGGAAACTGGAAAAATGGCAACTCACATTTTATAGCAAGAAACAAGGGACAAAATTGTCTCTTCTGGTATCTTGGAAGGTACATATTGAATGAACTTATGGATCTAGCTAAAGAGAACTTCAGGGTAATGCTCACAAGGCCAGCGGACTTATTTGGCTGCATATAAGTTACAGGAAAAAGGACATGATCTAAAGGAGGGAATGTTCAGTTTGCAAGGAAAATTAAGAGAAATATAAAGGTCTCAGGACTTGCTGGGTTAGAAAATTAAAATTGCTTCTCATTCGCAGTGCCTCCAGCCAGCAAAATATTCGGATAGTAATAAATGGCTCCTGGGTAAGGTCGAATAAAGAGATGGCCTGAAGACCCCGTGTTAAGTCCTCAGAAAGATTTAAGGTGGTGCCTGGTAAACCCTTTCAGCTAGACAAAAAATTTCTAAGACTCTTAAGCACCACAATACTCTGCCCTACCCCAAAAGAGGTCTATCGTGTAAAGAATCATGGACGTGACTTATGGGGCATGGAATGAATCCTAATTTGATTATCGGAAACCTACGAAGTGTTTTAGGGATTCTTTTTACCAGCTTAGGCTCAAAAGAACAAGGTTCAACAGAGCTCTGGGCCTTCAATTTTCTATGTGCAGGAGGCAGGGACTAATATCATTCATTTTTAAGTGAAGAAACTGATGCCCAAAGACATTAGGTGACTTGCACTCAGTCTGATAGGTGTAAAAGCTACCTGAAAGTCTGGTACCTAAACTGAGGCACAAAACTTCTACTAGCCTGTCCTTCCAGAGCTATGATCCATTCCTCTTCAAGGCAAAGCCTCCATTTCCCCACATGTTGGTCCCTGTATTGGATTACTATGTATTTCTCCATCACCCTTTCCTGGAGACACCGTGAATGTTCTTCGAAACTAACACTTTATGCATACTTGTTTTATCACATCCCAGTATTGGTTTAAAATGGTCCCCCAGGGAATTCTTCGCTCCTGAATAGAAGCATCTAAGTTTGAAGGAAGCATTAACAATACTAATATAATGGCATACCCTGTCCTCTGTGTGCTTGTATTCATTCAATCATGCACTCATTAATTTATTTGGAGCCCTGGTAATGCAGTTGTTAAGTGTTCAGCTGCTAACCAAAAGATCTGCAGTTCGAATCCACCAGCCATTCCTTGTTTATTGTAGTAAAATGTAGTGATCAGAGTGCTGGTTCCAAAGGCAGACCAATTCTGTTCAAAGGCTAGCATTGCCACTCTCCAGCTGGGGGATCTGCTCAAAGGCTAGCATTGCCACTCTCCAGCTGGGGGATCTGCTCAAAGGCTAGCATTGCCACTCTCCAGCTGGGGGATCTGCTCAAAGGCTAGCATTGCCACTCTCCAGCTGGGGGATCTGCTCAAAGGCTAGCATTGCCACTCTCCAGCTGGGGGATCTGCTCAAAGGCTAGCATTGCCACTCTCCAGCTGGGGGATCTGCTCAAAGGCTAGCATTGCCACTCTCCAGCTGGGGGATCTGCTCAAAGGCTAGCATTGCCACTCTCCAGCTGGGGGATCTGCTCAAAGGCTAGCATTGCCACTCTCCAGCTGGGGGATCTGCTCAAAGGCTAGCATTGCCACTCTCCAGCTGGGGGATCTGCTCAAAGGCTAGCATTGCCACTCTCCAGCTGGGGGATCTGCTCAAAGGCTAGCATTGCCACTCTCCAGCTGGGGGGTTTAGGCATTCGACCTTTTTCTGCTTCAGCATCCATCTTTGAAAGAAGACAGTACATCTCTCATGGAATTGTAAGGATTAAATGGTTAATATACAGCGAGTGTTTAGAACAGTGTCGGGCACATACTAAACGTTGGCTGTGCATACGATATAATTATTTATTGGGTTCTAACTCTGTGCCATGGATTTTAACTCTGTGCCATGGATTGTGTTAATAGCTTGGGTTATAGAAATGGACTCTACAAATGGCTAGCTTGTACAATTTTTTTTTTCTTCCAAAATGATCCCACATAAAAAAGAAACATGTAGTTGTAAGACAGAAAGGGTACTTCGACTCTAGGTCCCTGTTTCAGAATCCTTTCTCATCGAGAAGAGGCAGAACCCCTCTTTAACAGCTTGTGGAACAGTTGTAGGGAACCAGCTGCAGGTCTTTATGGCTAAGTCTGCATGACGCTATTCCAACAGGTGTTCTGTGCAACGGCGGAAGTTTTCTGAAACTTCGGCTGAAGACGTGAGCCCTTCTACATTGCACTATAATGTGTTTAATAAGCAACTGACTGGGTTTATCTATGCCTCACACTTTCCACGGCATTAATTATCAGAACAACTCTATGAGTTAGTGACTATTTGCTATAAATTGAATTAGGTCCCCCCAGAATATGTGTTGAATTTCTGGCCCTTCTACCCATGGATGTGATCGTGCTTGGAAGTAGGGTTTTTTGTTTGTTGTGTTAATGAGGTCGTACCAGTGTATGATGAATTCTAAACCTAGTCACTTCCGAGTTATAAAAAGATCAGAAAAGACACAAAGACACACACGCAAGGGGAAGATAGGCAGCAAGGAATGCCAAGGAAGCCAAGGATTGCTGGCGGACACCAGAAACTAGGAGAAAGGCTCACAGGAGTATTGACATGGCCAACCCCCTAACTGGGATGTTTAGCCTCCAGAACTGTGAGACAATAAATTTCTGTTCTTTAAAGCCACCCACTTGTAGTATTTTTGTTATGGCAGGTCTAGGTAACTGAGACACTATTATTAACCAATTTTAAGAATGTGGAAACAGATACAGAACGGTGAGTATACAGGTCACACAGCCAGTAGGTAACAGAGCCAGAATTCAATGCCAATTTAACTGACTCCAGCATCTTAGCTCTTAAATGCCATACCATTGTGCCTCTTAAAAAACAAAGGGGCCACTAAGACTTGACAATTACATGGCTGTACACAGAAACTATGACTGATAAGACTATACCAAGAGCTACATATGTCGAAGTTCAGGAATTTGGTTGTCAGTTTCATGAACATTTCTTTTAAGAAATAGTATTTCTTAGACTTGTGTCTCACTTAGGACTGGAAACTTCACAACACCAAGCATCTGCACGGCCCAGTCCAATTACTCAAACATATCAGCCAGTTTGGTTTAGCTGGTTTTTTCACACATGTGTGAGTTGTCTGGTGTTATAAAGACACAACGTGATGAAAATGCATTGACAGAGCCCGTCTGGGGAGCTACAGGTAGCTTCAGTCTGGTCAAATGTTTTATTTGAATCTTTTAATGTTTTGTCTATAAATTTTATTGTTATTTTGTTATTCTTTTTTGGTAAGGATATTTATCTCAATTCTCTACTTCACTCTGGATTTATAGACCAAAACCAAAAACCAAACCCAGTGCCGTTGAGTCCATTCCGACTCATAGCGACCCTATAGGCACAGCCTGAAAAATAAAAATTCACATGAGCTCTATGTTTAAATCTTAAGTCTCCAGCTGCCTTGGGGCAAGTTGGCTCTTCACTTGAGTTCATCCTTGTCTGTTTGTGCTGAGACTGCATGAGGAAAAATGCAAATTGTCACATGTGAAGTGATGATTATCAAGATTGAAAATGAGAGAAGAGGACCTAGAATATAATGTCACTCTCTCTATTCATCCACCTTCATTCAGTCCACCCTCTTGCAAAACTGGTATAATCACCCTTTTCAACAACTGAGGTCTTCATCAGGGTGGGGAACAGTAGGCAATAAAAGGGAATGTAAGAAAGAAGAGAAACTACCTAGAAAAGGCAGTGATTTGTAGTCTCATAAAGGAAGGCTAAGAATCGAAGTCAACAAAATAAATATTGAAACATAGACCCTCTTCAGCTTCTCACATCCAGTGTAAATTTTAGAATATGTTTTTAAATAAAGTAGGAAGTCAAATAATATGCTTTTTCTCCATTTCACAATGACTGTGATTACGACACTGACCATGTATTCTGTAACCCACCACTTTCATATGCTAGCGGGGCCCCTCCTGTCCGAATGATGGGACATCTAATATGACCAGCTTCTGGACATATTTGGGTTCTGGAAAATAGAGAAAGGCACTTGGGGCCACTGGTCTAAAATGCTGTGGTGGAGAATTAGTCTTCTGCCCTCTACAGCCCTCAATGCTCCAGACAAGCTTATGATTTCTCCTCCCAGTGGTTCTCTCACTCATTAGAGGCCATTTTAGGGGAGCCCTGGTGGCACAGTGGTTAAGCACTCAGCTGCTGACCAAAAGGTTGGCAGTTCGAATCCACCAGCAGCTCCTTGGAAACTCTATGGGGCAGTTCTACTCTGTCCTATAGGATTGCTATAAGTTGGAATTGATTTGAGGGCAACAGGTTTTTTGTGGGTCAATCATCTGTTGAAACCACTCTCAGCTCATAACCATAAAAACAGATAATTAGCATGCAACAATACTTGTTTTAGCAGGAGAATATAAATCTAGATGAACACTGTCTAAAGCAATAAATTGAGAATAACATCCTCATTATACATTGATGTCGAGTTGGTTCCAACTCAAAGCCACCCTGTAGGACAGAGTTGAATTGCCTTATAGGGTTTCCAAGGCTGTAAATCTTTATGAAAGCAGAATGCCACATCTTTCTCCCACAGAGCAGCTGGTAGGTTCAAATCACCAACGTTTTGGTTAGGAGCCGAGTGCTTAACCACTGTACCACCAGGGTTCCTTGAGAATAACATATATAATTTTGAATTTTTCAATAGCCACATTGAAAATGTAAAAAGTAATAGGTGAAACTTATTTTAATATATTTTATTTAACCCAACACATCCAAAATATCATTTCAATATGTAATCAATGTAAAAAATATTAATGAGGTATTTTACTTTTTTTTTGTAATAAGCCTCATTTCAGACTGGCCACTTTTCTAGTGCTGAATGGCCACATGCAGCCAGGGGCTACCATATTGGGCAGCAAGATCTAGATCACCAAATGAAGTGGCTCCGGAACACAGATCAATTTTATTAGACTCAAAATTGTTCGACATCTGCTGGAGACCTTCACTACAGATTTACTCAAAAGGTGGATAAGGGATCTATGAAACAGGAAATCCACTTCCAGCTCATGCACCTTTCCACAAGGTCAGGGGTATTTCTATTTGTCATAAAAGGTTTCAACATGTTTGTAGCATACTTAGCAAAATGCTCCCTAAAAAGTTAAAATTGAATAACTATTGTAGAACACCCATTTTCAAGTCTCCTTGCTCATATAAAAATAATTTTCCTGACAAAAATCTTTATTATAAATACTCATTAATTGGGCATTTCTACTTTTAGAAACTTATCCTAAAGAAAAAATTTTAAGTGTACAAAGTATTTGTCTACAGTGATGTTTACTTCATCACTGTATATAAAAGCATAAAAGTGTAAAAATAATACATGTCCATTAATATGGGGTTGGCTACCTACACTATGATGCAATGGAACAATATTAAAACATTTAAAACTATTTTGTGGATAATACATGTTGACAATAAAGATATTGCTGTAATTTGTTGGTAAAAAAACAGGTTACTGTTTTTAAAAAGTGTATATGTATACACGTATAGCATAAAAAACCAGAAAGAATATTCACTGTGATGTTAAGAATGGTTGTGAATGGTAGAATTAAATCTGATTTTTTTTACCTATTCGTATTTTCTAATTTTCTTCAAAAATACCTATTGCTTTGATAAAACAAAAATCAGCAATTTTAAAACTAAAAACGCACATTTTCCTATTGATTATCTTTTGTCTTTAATAATCTATCTGTCTTGGCCTAAGAAAGCTCAACAAACAATTTATCAAGGAGGAAACTAGCACAAAATTTAGACGGAATGACTAAAATGCTAAGAAGTCAGCAACCTGGAGAAGAGTTCTCTCCCCACACTTACGGATGTGAGGAACCCAAGCCCACAAGTTCGGGGAAGTTTACGACAACAATTCCCATAAGGAAAAGCTTTTCCTGCGGCCTCACTTAGTTTCAGTTGACTACACTGAAGAAGTTAAAAGGGCTTGAAATCCTCAGACTTGGGGACAGTTATCGATAGGGTGGGGCCCTGATGGCACAGTGGTTAAGTGTTTGGCTGCTAACCAAAAGGTCGGCAGTTCGAATCTACCAGCTGGTCCTTGGAAACCCCATGGGGCAGTTCTACTCTGTCCTACAGGGTCGCTATGAGTCGGAATTGACTTGATCTCAGCAGGTTTGGTTTTGGGTTTTTTTTAATCTATAGGGTTGCTATGAGTCAGAGTTGGCTCCACGGCAACGGGGAGTATCTTGGATTCTGAAGGAGGCCAGGTAGCACAGAGATTTAGCACTCAGCTGCTGACCAAAAGGTCAGTAGTTCAAATCTACCAGCCGCTCTGCAGGAGAAAGATGTGGCATTCCGCTTCCATAAAGATTTACAGTCTTGGAAACGCTATAGGGCAGGTCTACTCTGTCCTAGAGGGTCGCCATGAGGTGGAATCGACTTGATGGCAATGGTTTGATTTTTTGGTTTATCTTGGATTCTAAAGCAGAGAAAAAAGGTTTTCCTAAGTTATTTGAGAATTCGTTGTTTGCTACAGAACCTAATGACCAAAAAACTATTGCCATCTACAGTGCTTGGTTATGTATGTTTTGTTAATGTACAAATGGGTTTATACGTGAGAAAGTAACAGGTGGCCTCTTCTATATTTTTCATCTTAATTTGATTAAGGATTTGTGTGCTGATGTTTTTTCTTTATTTTTCCTAACAAACCAAAATCCCGAAGAACAAGGCCCACTTTGGCCTAAATCTGGAATAAAAGCAGTAACGTGTTGACATGGAGTGAGGGAGGACCTTTCTCTTAAACCATCAGAAATAAAATGCCAAGCCTCTACGGGTAGAAGAAAATCATCATTACAATTGTAAACATTCTTGTATAATTTTTTGCAATAATATTGTTCATTGGATCCTTTTATCCATCCAAGCTAAAAGGAGTAGATACTGGCTTATTGATCCATACATCAAGAATGAAAGTGTTGGCAGTTTTGCATGAAGTCAAACATACGTGTTTTATAATGACCCAGTAATTCCATTCTTTGGTACTTACTCATTAGTAGTGAAAACATATGTTACAAAAATATTTGTATGAGAATGCTCATAAACCCGAATAACCAAACCCCTTGCCGCTGAGTCAATTCTGACTCACAGCGACCCTATAGGACAGAGTAGACCTGCCCCATATGGTTTCCAAGGACTGGCTGGTGGATTTCAACTTTCGACCTTTTGGTTAGCAGCTGAGCTCTTAACCATTGCGCCACCAGAGCTCCAGAAGGCTTATAGCTTTAATAATATTAATTAACAACTGGAAACAACCCACATGTCCATCAACAGGTAAATGAAGAATCAATTATGATATATTCATACAGTGGAATACTGTAATGAAAAGGAACAAATTACTGATACACACAACAACTTGAATAAATAAGGTGAAAATCAAAAGAAACAGAAACCCTGGTGGCATAGTGGTTAAGTGCTACGGCTGCTAACCAAAGGGTCGGCAGTTCGAATCCACCAGGCGCTCTTTGGAAACTCTGTGCAGCAGTTCTACTCTGTCCTATAGGGTCGCTATGAGTCGGAATTGACTCAATGGCACTGGATCTGGAATATTGTAGGACAGGCAAAACTCAGTTACCATGATAGAATTCAAAACAGCTGGATGGTGGTGGGAAGCACTGACTGGCAAGGGGCGTGGGGAATTTTCTGGGCTAACGGAATCATTTTTTAGCTTGATTGGGGGCATTGGTGACTCACTGGCAGAATTCCCGCCTTCCATATGGAGGCCCAGGTTTGATTTCGGATTCCAGCCCAATGCACCTCAAGGATGCTGAACAGATCTCAGTGGAACTTCTAGGCTAACAGAGATTAGGAAGAAAGGCCTAGCAATCTAATTCTGAAAATCGGTTAATTAAAACCCTGTAGATCACAACGGTCCAATCCCATTGTACATGGGGTCCCCATGACTCCCTAGCGGCTAACAACAGCAACATAGGTTGATCAGGATGGTGATTTTACTTTTGTTAAAGCTCATTGAACTAACCACTTAAAATCTGTGCATCTATAAATAATAAAATAACTTTAAAATTAAATAAAAACTGTTGAAGAATAAAAGTAAAATGGTCGCTTTTATTCAGACGATAGTTACCCCATGTTCTTGTGTGACAGCATTCTGTCTCTTCAAGCCTATTTTATAGATATTGTAACTGTCCCTCTGGTCCCCCCGCCCAAGCCATGCTAAGGATGAACAACGAGTGGTCTCTTGACAACCGTTTTCACTGCACAGCTGATATTAACTGAAAATATGGATTGGGATTTGCAGTCCACTCACAGTTCTCCATAATTTCTACAGTAGTTTGATTTTTTTTTTGCAGGTATTCAATGGTGAAAAACGATTTTTCAAAGGGTAAACAATTAGCATGTAAGATTCAGCACATTAAACAGCCTATGTAGTCTCTTTATTAATCTTGAATTTGATAATTCCTGGGAATTTTGAATCAATGGGTTTCTGGTGACTTTCCAGAGACATTTAAGAGTTAGACTTAAAAATACAGAAGAAAGCATTATAAGTTTTATCCAAAATGATTGTGGCCATCATTTGACTAAGACACAGGTTTTGTACGCTGTGAAGCGTATCATTACTACAAACTGGACTAAGTAAGGTTTGGTTCACAAACTACAGCGCTCTAACCAAGTCATTAAATCCATCTAAAAGGGCCTCATTTGAGAAGCAATAAAATTTTTAATCATTTTATTATTAAAAGTGTTTAATATGTAGCTAATTAAATGCCAAAGGCAGGTTATCTGAGTTTAACCTTCAAAAAGAAAATGATGTATCAAAGTCTGCCTCTGGCATCCTGGGATATAAATGTCATCCTCATAATCGTTGCGTGACAACTAGCTGGTGGCCTTTTCTAGAGCTATAGTTAAATTACCTGATTAAATTAATAGCCATTTAGATGTTTTAGGAACTGCACAGACCTATACTAAATGAAAATTAGGTCCATTACATTTTCTGAGTGGGCTAGGTATACCCTAAAATAAAACACGTATGCCATTGCCCACATTACTTAGATTAAGCAATTAAAAGCTCTTTCTAAAAAGCGACTAATTCCCCATAATGTACAGACAACCAGATTCACACTAATGACCAGAGGTGAGACTTTTTTTCGGCTTATTTTTCCCTTTCCTTGGACAAGTTTTGTGTGTGTTTGTTTATTTGAACATGAAAGAATAAAACTTGAACATGCCACCTAAATATACAGCTAGATAAAACCACTTGTTATTATATTTCTATATGACAATGAGCAGTGATTATATGTAAGTAAAAGAGTAAACTACAAAGCAGAGTAGAAAATCATACTAACAAAGAATTCACCAAACCATCACGGACTGAAGCAATTTTAGGCAATAGTTTTCAAACTACCGAGTCTCAACCAATTGAAGAGAATACAAAAAAAAAAAAAAAAAAACTCACACATTCTTTCTGTACTAATTAGGCTAATTCTTTCATATAAAATCTAGATCACCAAATCACTAAATATATCAAAAGATTCAAGAAATATATTTCTTAATGCATTTAGGATGCAAAGCACTGCTTCTTCCATATTCCTTCAATTGAAAATGAGTATCGATTGAGTATAAGTTTTAAGGACAAAAGATTGTCACTGCTATATCCCAAGGGCCTAGAATACTGTCTAACACATAGTAGGTATTGAATAAGTATTTGTTGAATTAAAGGCAAGCTTAGATTTTTTTTTTGCAGTCAGTTTTCATTGATAGCATTTATTTAGAAGTCATTATGAATTCTTGAAATTCCTTATTTTGATAGCACGCTTGTAAGTAAGTAGCTACTCGGCAAGGGATTTTTAAGCCAGTGCCATTCGGTATGCAACTATGTAATAAATGAACTGCATGACTGTGGTGTCTTCCTTTATATATAATTAAGGTTTTGCTTAACTTCATTTCATTTCATACTTACCAAGGATACAATGTTCTGTATCCTATTTATGGACCTTAGGAGGTTCAAGATAGATACCAACCCATAATAATATTTAGTCTCAGAATCTTCTCTATGGCTACAAAACTTAGAGTATAAAATCTGAAATTATTTACAGATAAGTTGCACCTATGATATGTTCATGATGTTCTTGAACAGATTAAACAGAAAGAACCAAGGTGGCATTGATAAGAATGTGTAGACAGACTAGTTTTGGGGAAACAACAACACTTCATCATAACTTGGTGGAATGTTTGTCAGTCTTTATTCATTGAATCATTTACTAAGAGCTTTTTTTTTATGGTTTGTCAGGCATAGTGCTGGACTTTTTGTAAAAATGCAAAGATTAATAAATCACCCACTGTCTCGAATCTATTGCTGTTGTTGTTAGGTGCCATCGAGTCAGTTCTGACTCACAGCAACTCTACGGACAACAGAGCTAAACAACGGCCAGTCCTGCACCAACCTTATAATTGTTGCTATGTTTGAACTCATTGTTGCAGCCACTCTGGCAATCCATCTCGTTGAGGGTCTTCTTTTTTTTCACTGACCCTCCACTTTAACAAGCATGATGTCCTTCTCCAGGGACTAATCCCTCCTGATTGCATGTCCGAAGTATGTGAGATGAAGTCTTAACTATCATTGCTTCTAAGGACCATTCTGGCTGTACTTCTTCCAAGACAGATTTGTTCATTTTTCTGGCAGTCCCTGGTATAGTCCATATTCTTCACCAACACCTTATTTCAAAGGCATCCATTCCTATTTGGTCTTCCTTTATTCATTGTACAGCTTTCACATGCATGTGAGGCAAATGAAAACACCATGGTTTGGGTCAGGCATACCTTAGTCTTCAAAGTGACTTGTTTGCTTTTTAACACTTTAAAGAAGCCTTTTGCAGCAGATTTTCCCAATGCAATGTGTCATTTGATTTCTTGACTGCTGTTTCCATGGGTGTTGATTGTGGATCCAAGTAAAATGAAATCCTTGACAACTTCAATATTTTCTGTTTATCATGTTGCTGCTTATTGGTCCAGTTGTGAGGGCTTTTGTTTTCTTTATGTTGAGGTGTAACCCATACTGTAACCCATACTGTAATCAATTTTTGTTTTCTTTATGTTAAGGTGTATTTGTAGATTTGGTGCATTGAACACCAATGACCAAAGACCAGATAAGTTGTTAGATGACATCAAGGACATCATGCATGAAGAAAGCAAAAGGTCATTAAAAAGACAGGAAAGAAACAAAAGACCAAAGTGGATGTCAGAAGGGACTCTGAAACTTGCTCTTGAAAGTAGAGCAGCTAAAGCAAATGGAAAAAATGATGAAGTAAAAGAGCTGAACAGAAGGTTTCAAAGGGTGGCTCAAGAAGGCAAAGTATTCTAATGAAATGTACAAAGACCTGAAGTTAGAAAACCAAAAGGGAAGAAGACGCTCAGCATTTCTCAAGCTGAAAGAACTGAAGAAAAAATTCAAGCCTCGAGTTGCAGTTTTGAAGGATTGTATGAGCAAAATATTGAACAATGCAGGAAGCATCAAAAGAAGATGGAAGGAATACACAGAGTCTCTGTAACAAAAAGGATTGGTCTACATTTAACCATTTCAGGAGACAGCATATGAGGAAGAACCGGTGGAATAAGTCCGAACTGCCCTGAAGGCATTGGCAAAAAACAAAGCTCCAGAATTGATGGAATACCAATTGAGATGTTCCAACAAAAAGATATATCTCTGGAGGTGCTCACTTATCTATACCAAGAAATTTGGAAGATGGCACCCTGGTCTCAAGTCTAGTGTAAGCCAATAAAATAATCAAAAATTGAGTATGAAAGAGTGTACAAGAGGAATACTAGTGATACTAGAAATGTGTACAAGGTACAATGGCCCATTGTTAGGGCCCATTGAGTCGATTCCAACTCATTGAAAGGCAGAAATAATGATGGGGATTGAGGCAAGTTATGAAGGGAATTGTAAAACAGATGATGTTTGAAATTGCCATGTGATGAAGAAAAAAAAAACATTTACAGACTGTCTTAGTTACCTAGTCCTGCTATAACAGAAATACCACAAAGGAATCGCTTTAATAAACTGAAATTTATTCTCTCACAGTTCAGGAGGTTTAAAGTCTGAATTCAGGGCACCAGCTCTGTGGAAAGCCTTTCTCTCTCTGTCAGTTCTGGGGGAAAGTTCTTGTCTCCTTTCAACATCTGTGGGCCAAGCATTCCCTGGAGATCTTTGTGTGTCTTGGCATCAATTTTCTTTCTTGGTGGTGGTGAGGTCCTGCCTCTCTCAGCTCACTCTCTGGCAAGATTTCATTTTACTTGGATCCCCACAATCAACGTCCATGGAAGCAGCGGTTAAGAAATCAAACGACATATTGCACTGGGCAAATCTGCTGCAAAAGACCTCTTTAAAGTTTTAAAAAAGTAAAGTCACTTTGATGTCTAAGGCGTGCCTGACCCAAGCCATGGTATTTTCAATTGCCTTGTATTCATGTGAAAGCTTGACAATGAATAAAGAATACCAAAGAAAAACTGATGTCTTTGAATTACAGTTTTGGTGAAGAATACTGAATATACCATGGACTGCCAGAAGAACAAACAAATCTGTCTTGGAAGAAGTACAGCCAGAATCCTCCTTAGAAGTGAGAATGGCGAGGCTTCTTCTCATATGCTGTGGACATGTTATCAGGAGAGACCAGCCCCAGAGAAGGACATCATGCTTGGTAAAGCAGAGGGTCATTGAAAAAGAGGAAAACCCTCAATGCAATGGATTAACACAGCAGTTGCAACAAAGGGCTCAAATATGAGGATGGCACAGGACCAGGCAGCATTGCATTCTGTTGTACGCATATATGCAGTCAAGTTGCACTGATAATTACTGGCAATTGGAATGCAAAAGTTGGAAACAAAGAAGAAGGATCAGTAGTTGGAAAATATGGCCTTGGTGATAGAAACAATCCTGGAGATCGAATGATAGAATTTTGCAAGACCAATGACTTCTTCATTGCAAATAGCTTCTTTCACCAACGTAAGCAGCGACTATACACATGGACCTCACCAGATGGAACACACAGAAATCAAATTGGCTACATCTGTGGAAAGAGATGATAGAAAAGCTCAATATCATCAGTCAGAGCGAGGCCAGGGGCCGACTGTGGAACAGATCATCAATTGCTCATACGAAAGTTCAAGCTGAAACTGAAGAAAATCAGAGCAAGTCCATGAGAGCCAAAATATGACCTTGAGTATACCCCACCTGAATTTAGAGACCATCTGAAGAATAGATTTGACCCTTTGAACACTAGTGACCGAAGACCAGACGAGTTGTGGAATGACATCAAGGACAACATCTGTGAAGAAAGCAAGAGGTCATTGAAAAGACAGGAAAGAAAGAAAAGACCGAGAAGGATGTCAGAGGAGACCCTGAAACTTACTCTTGAACATCGAGCAGCTAAAGCAAAAATTCATGAAGTGAAAGAACTGAACAGAAGGTTTCAAAGGGCCTCTCGAGAAGACAAAGTATTATAATGACACTTGCAAAGAGCTGGAGATGGAAAACCAAAAGGGAAGGACACACTCGGCGTTTCTCAAGTGGAAAGAACTGAAGAAAAAATTCAAGCCTTGAGTTGCAATAGTGAAGGGTTCCGAGGGGAAAATATTAAACAACACACAGCAAGCATCAAAAGAAGATGGAAGGAACACACAGAGTCATTATACCAAAAAGAATTAGTCAATATTCAACCATTTCAAGAGGTGGCATATGATCAGGAACCGATGGTATTGAAGGAAGAAGTCCAAGCTGCTCTGAAGGCATTGGCGAAAAACAAGGCTCCAGGAATTGATGGAATATCAATTGAAATGTTTCAACAAACAGATGCAGCGCTGGAGGTGCTCACTCGTCTATGCCAAGAAATATGGAAGACAGCTTCCTGGCCAACTGACTGGAAGAGATCCATATTTATGCCTATTCCCAAGAAAGGTGATCCAACTGAATGTGGAAATTATAGAACAATATCACAAGCAAGCAAAATTTTGCTGAAGATCATTGAAAAACAGCTGCAGCAGTATATCGACAGGGAACTGCCAGAAATTCAGGCTGGTTTCAGAAGAGGATGTGGAACCAGGGATATCATTGCTGATGTCAGATGGATCCTGGCTGAAAGCAGAGAATACCAGAAGGGTGTTTACCTGTGTTTTATTGACTATGCAAAGGCATTCGACTGTATGGATCATAACAACTTATGGACAGCATTGCGAAGAATGGGAATTCCAGAACACATAATTGTGCTCATGAGGCACCTTTACATGGATCAAGAGGCAGTTGTTCAGACAGAACAAGGGGATACTGATTGGTTTAAAGTCAGGAAAGATGTGCGTCAGGATTGTATTCTTTCACCGTACCTATTCCATGTGTATGCTGAGGAAATAATACAAGAAGCTGGACTATATGAAGAAGAAAGGGGCATCAGGATTGGAGGAAGACTCAGTAACAACCTGTGATATGCGGATGACAAAACCTTCCTTGCTGAAAGTGAAGAGGACTTGAAGCACTTACTAATGAAGCTCAAAGACTACAGCCTTCAGTATGGAATACACCTCAACATAAAGAAAGCAAAAATCCTCACAGCTGGACCAATGAGCAACATCATGATAAACGGAGAAAAGATTGAAGTTGTCAAGGATTTCATTTTACTTGGATCCACAATCAACAGCCATGGAAGCAGCAGTGATGCATTGCATTGGGTAAATCTCCTGCAAAGGACCTCTCCAAAGTGTTGAAGAGAAAAGATGTCACCTTGAAGACTAAGGTGTGCCTGACCCAAGCCATGGTATTTTCAATCACATCATATGCATGTGAAAGCTGGACAATGAATAAGGAAGGCCGAAGAAGAATTGACGCCTTTGAATTGTGGTGTTGGCGAAGAATATTGACTATACCGTGGACTGCCAAAAGAAAGAACAAATCTGTCTTAGAAGAAGTACAGCCAGACTGCTCCTTAGAGGCAAGGATGGCAAGACTGCTTCTTACATACTTTGGTCATGTTGTCAGGAGGGATGAGTCCCTGGAGAAGGACATCATGCTCGGCAGAGTACAGGGTCAGCGGAAAAGAGGAAGACCCTCAATGAGGTGGATTGACACAGTGGCTCCAACAATGAGCTCAAGCATAGCAACGATTATAAGGATGGTTCAGGACCGGGCAGTGTTTCGTTCTGTTGTGCATAGGGTCGCTATGAGTCAGAATTGACTCAAAGGCACCTAACAAAAACAATGTGTCAGAACTAGCAACAGCAGTATTGCCAGGACGTTGTTAGTCATAGTGCTGAAAGATGAGCCTCTCAGGCTAGAAGACATTCAAAATACGAGTGGTGAAAAGCTACCTCCTCAAAGTAGAGTTGACCTTAATGATGTCATCATGCTTGGTAGAGTGTCAGTGATAAAGAGCTGCATTGACACAGAGGCTGCAACAATGCGCTCAAACACACCTACTATTGTGAGAATGGTGCAGGACTGGGCAACGTTTCATTCTGTTCTACGTGTGGTTGCTATGTGTTGGAGTGGACTCAATGGCACCTAACAACAACAATATTAGCAGGAAAATTCTTGTATACATATATGGAAGTCTGTCTCCATCTAGATACCATTTTGTATGTCACTGGAACTATTGAGATTAGTGTCCAAGTCATTTAGTTGATTATGTAGATCTCCAAGGAAACCTGGGAGCTAACGATTCTTGGTAAATGTGTGGAATATTTAATTTCCTTTCTCCCAAGATGTTTCTGGTTTACCTAAGCTCTAGCATTAAAATATTGTAGGCACTGAGTTTTTTGAGGTGAGGCAACAGTAATAACCACCATTTCCTGCCCACCTGCTAAGTGCTTTGTACATAGCAGGGTTTCTCAACCTCCATGCCATTGACAGTGGGGGTCAATAATTCTTTGTTTTGGGGGATGGTCCTGTTTATTGTACAATTTTTAGCAGCATGCCTGACCTCTACCCACTAGATGCCATTAGCATCCCCTCCCGAGTTGTGTTAACCAAAAATGTCCCCAGAATTTGCCAAATGCCCCCAGGGGGAGGAGGGGACAAAATTACCCCCAGTTGAGAACCACTAGTATATATGACACTTTACTTGGTATCTTTGTTTGCCAGTGCTGCTATAACAAAAATACTACCAATAAAGTGGGTGGCTTTAACAAACAAATGTATTTTCTCTCAGTTTAGGAGGCTAGAAGTTCAAATTCAGCCTTCCAGCTGTAGGAGATAGCTTTCTTGCTCTGTAGGCTCTGGGGGAAGATGCTTGTCTCTTTTCAGCTTCTGTTCCTCAGCTCCTTGGTGGTCTTCATGTGGGGTGGCATCTACCCTCATCTGTGCTTCCTTGCTCCCGTGCCTCATTTGCTATTTTCATATCTCAAAAGTGATTGGCTTAAAATACACCCTACAGTGATACTGCCTCATTAGCATAACAAAGAAAACTTGTTCCAAATGGGACTACATCCACGAATATGTTGTTGTTGTACACCATCAAGTTGATTTCAAGCCCTGGCAGCGAAATAGTTAAGTGCTTGGCTGCTATGCTAACTAAACCCGCTAGTGACTTGTGGGAGAAAGACCTAGCGATCTGCCCCCGTAAAGATTACAGCCTAGAAAATTTTATGAGGCAGTTCTACTGTGTCATATACAGGGTCACTATGAGTCCACAAGTATAGGGGCTAGGATTTACAACACATATTTTTGGGGGACGCAATTGAATCCATAAGGCTTGGTGACCTATGTATGCTCATCAAAATCTTGCATGGTATGAATTAGTAAGCTTGATGTAAAGATGAGAAAACTAAGGTTCATAGAAGTCTTTTAACTTCAATCTTTACTCTGTTCACTATAATCTCCGCCTTCAAGAATTTCGTACTCTGAATTTTCTAAAAGATTTAACATTAACTCCAGAAACAGTCTTCTGATAAAAATCTAGACTTGTGGTTCACCATAAAATCACATTGACCATGTGAAGGACAGTGTGGCAAGATTTTTCTGGGGGGGGTTGCTCTGATCACTAAGCTTACTCCTAACGCTCTATTTTTATCCCATTACAGCCTCACGATCATTTTGGATGGCAAGCAAAGAAATTGAAGACTTCGAATTACTCTGGGTGCTTAATTTTCAGGAGAAGGAGGTGTTCTGTGCATGTTATATGGGAAAAAGGAAGGGACTTTTAAATGAAAGTTCTGAGATTTGTGAAAACGCTGCTTATATTCATTCGCATTGAACAGAAAATTTTCTCTAACTCTACAATTGTGAATCAGTTTGTAGATTTGTCAGTCTATTCAAAGATTTAGGGACTCCTACTGATTTTTCAAACTGAATTGACAAGGGAAATTACTAAGGAATTGTGTTATCTCTTTTCCCCTTTTTTGTTCTACTTCTATAATTATTTCATGTTGTGCTATAAGCTCCCCTTGGAAAGCTTTGGCTCCCTGGCTAATAGAAAAATTTCTTCCCTCAGTTCACCAAAAACAAACTTTTATATTACAATGCCACACTCTTTTCTTTTTTTTTTTTAGCCTGAACTACCTAGCCCAGAAGTTGAGGTTCAAAATTGTTTAATGAATAAATAAATGAAATAATGTTAAATGAACAAATAATTGGCATATTCCTGAATTCTGGCTACAAATAAAAGATGTTTCATTGAGGTTCGTTGCAATGATCGGCCTGCAGAATTGGAAGAAAATATTCAAAATGATCATTTCTTTAATTTCTAACATTTACTCTCTTCCCTACCACTGATCTGTGTGGTGTCGAAGATGGGTAGTATTGATTCTTCCTAAAAAAAGAATTAGGTACTTGGGAATTTTGGGATTTTTTTGCTTAAATTTTTCATTCACCTGCAGGGAAAAAAGAAAGCATACAGTATAATGAAAGAAGGAATTTTTACTTGCCCTTTTAAAATAAAAGTAGAAGGAAGTTTTCTTTTGAAAGTAGTATTTCAGCTCTTTAGGCCAGGGAAATCATACATATTGATAGTAATTCAATTTTAAAAAGGAGTTGTGTTTGCAGAATATCAAAATGATTAGTAAATTAAATAGAAAAAAATTAGTTATTTGGTATAATTTGACAAAAAAGAGCAAGCTAATCATAAATCTTGAACCTTTTTATAATTATGAAATGCTAACGTTTTTAGTTTAGTTGGTTTAATTATCATTGCTCTCCTTTCTTCTACAAATAAATTATTTTTTTAAAATTAAGGAATGCCACAGTATTTAAACCAAAAGTGATAGTGTATTATCTAGTTCAAACTACACCCCCCTCCTTTTTTTAAAGCTTCTGGGTGGGCTTGAACCTCCAATCTTTCAGTTAGCAGCTGGATGTGTTAATCCACAGATTACTGGGCCCTACACCGTTTTTTTTTTTTTTTTTACACCGAGAGTTTTTTGATACAATAGGTGTGAGGTTAGGCCATAACTTTGCATTTTTAACAAGTTCTCAGGTGACACTGACGCTGCTGTTCTGGGGACCACACTTTGAGAACATGGCAACAAGAAAGATTGTGGTGGTGGGTAGGTGTCTTAGTTATCTAGGGCTGCTATAACAGAAATACCACAAACAGTTGGTTCTTAAAGACAGAAATTTATTTTCTCACAGTTTTGGAGGCTAGAAGTCTGAATTCAGAGTGCCGACTCTAGGGAAGGCTTTCTCTGTGTTGGCTCTGGAGGAAGGTCCTTTTCTCTTTTGTGCTTCTGCTCCTTGGCAATCTTCACGTGGCTTGGCATCTCTCTTCCACATCTCTGCTTGCTCACTTGCTTGTTTAATCTCTTTTTTTTTATATCTCAAAAGAGATTGACTCAGGACATACCCTATGTTAATCCTGCCTCATTAACATAACACAGACAACCCATTCCCAAATGGGATTATAACCACAGGCATAGAGGTAAAGATTTACAAAACATTTTGGGGGGAGGGGGGCACAATTTGATTCATGACAGTAGGTGAGTTTATATTTACCCCCAAATAATAGTAAGATGTTGAATTTGACTTAGAATTTAGAGCTGAAATGGAATTTTAGATTTTCTCATCTAGTCTCCCAAAATTATACAGTAAATCTGTAGTGGTGGGACCAGATCCTGGTACTCCTGACCAAATTCTCTCTACCATCTTTGCTGCTTCCTGAATGAAGTTTCCATGACCTGGTAAAATCACTGGAAGTTGTCCTGCCTGGTGTCTGCCACGTAAAATAGCTGCTGAAATCAATAGGAGTTCTGTATTGAGAACAATCCCAGAAAACACTTATGGGTTTTAGTCCATTAATAGAATCCATGGAAGAAATGCATCTATGGTGGTCTGATTTTGATCCTTTTGCTCTACTTTGAGAAGAAAAAATTAGTATGAAAATACATGTTCTTTGTGAAATTTCCCCCCAGGCATTTTCCTTCTTATTTTTCAGGCAAAGTTGGCTGCTGTCTGAATGGGAATACAAGGCCCCATGGCCTTTGTCACCTACCTGCTATGCAGAGTCAGTTTTCCACCACTTAGAATTTAGTGCATCTTTGGTGAAGCTTGACAGGGACACGGAGGGTCAGTGGAGACAGGTCGGAGGAAAAGAAGAGGGCTAAGAAAGCAGCCATATAATTTACAATCTTCAAGTCCATAAAAGCACAGGAAGCAGGTAAGGTCGAGTGTGCTGCACAAGGCCACTAGCCAGGCAAATCTTTATAGCAGCAGACTACTACATCTTTCTCCCCCGGAGTGGCTGGTGGGTTTGAACTGCTGATCTTCTGGTTAGCAGCCGAGCGCTTTAACCAGTGAGCCACTGGGGCTCCTTCTCCAAAAGCTACAGGACCCTATTTCATTATCACATGGCCTGCATTGCAGTGCACACACTGCCCACCCTGGGGCTATAGCTAATACGCTATGACAGAATAGGAAAAGGACAAGATTCTGCAGCTTCGCCTCCCAGTAATTAGGAGACGGAATGCAAACCACAGAACTAGCATTGCCTGGTTGGCAACACTCATTTGAAAAACCACAGTGACAAGTCAGAATATCCAGAACTCATGATCAGGGTCTGACTCTGTGACTTCATAGCTGTCACCACAGTGTTTGCATGGGTACAAAGGGCTTGGGCTCTGGGTTCAAATCCTGACTCTGCCATTTGTGAGCTAAATAGCCCTAACCTTTCTAAATTTCAGTTTCCTTAAGTATAAAATGGAGATATGAATAGTCAATCTCTTAGAGTTATTGAGACATGAAAAAAGCTAATCCATGTATAATGCTTATAAAAGATTGGTACATAGTAAGCCCTAAACATTTGCTTTTATTATCATGAAAGATACTTCACCAATTTATCTGTGATATGTCAGGCTAATAATTACTTTAGATATGTACCTATATACTTTTTGGAGTTCCTGGGTGGTGCAAACTGTTAGAGCCCTTGGCTGCTAACCAAAAGGTTGGAAGTTTAAGTCCACCCGGAGGCACCTTGGAAGAAACTTCTGGCAATATACTTCCAAAAAATCAGCCATTGAATACTCTATGGAGCACAGATTTACCCTGACATACATGAGGTCACCATGAGTTGGAGTCAACTCAATGGCAACTGCTTTGTATACTTTTTGCCCACTTATCCTTAGCTACTGAAGGGACTCTCTCAATTTCTGTAGGTTAGGCTGATCAACTCAGCAGTCACAATTAAAAACTCATGCCTTCACCATATCATTACAGTTGTCTGAATACCTGAGGAAAGGTATACATGAAAAGGAGAGATTAACAAAACAATTCTCATATTTCTTATAAAGGAAAACCAAACTCGTTGCCGTCGAGTCGATTCTGACTCGTAGCAACCCTACAGGATAGAGTAGAATTGCCCCATAGGGTTTCCAAAGAGCAGTTGGTAGATTCAAACTGCTGACCTTTTAGTTAGCAGCCGAGCTCTTAACCACTGTGCCACCAATGCTCCACTAACCAAACTCATTGTGGTCAAGTAGATTCTTACTTATAGTGACTCTATTTTTTTTTTTTTTTTTTTTTTATAGGACAGAGCTGAACTGCCTCATAGGGTTTCCAAGGAGCAGCTGGTGGAATCAAACTACTGACCTTTTGGTTAGCAGCCGAGCTCTTAACCACCATGCCACCAACCCTATATATTTCTTATAATCAGTTCTTATCATTCCCTTGGCACAGCTCATCTTGGGATAGCATAAAATGAAAATGAAGAAACAGCTAAAGAAAAATAATGAATTCTCTTAATGGATCCCATTTAAAAAACACAGTATGGTTCCCAACAGTTGACAAACAATATTTGACGATACAGAAACCCATTAACATCAAAGAAAAGGTGCACGTGGGTTCTGAGAACTTCAGTTCTCGTTCAGATCTGCCTTTGTATCAGTGACTCCCTCTTTTAGTAGCCGGAGAAACAGAGGAGTTAGTAGTCAACGTTCACTCTTTACATTTTAGATTCGAAAAGAAAATGATGGAGGGGGTGTTTCTGATCTACAGTGAACCCTAACACCCCACTCGGGAGTTACGTGAGTGTGGCTATGTTGGGGTTAGGGGCGGGGTGAGGACAGGGGACCCTGCGTATTTTTTCCTTGTTTCCTCTCTCGTCAACTGGAAATGTGACAGTGTCAGTGGCAACTCTTGTACCCGGTGTATAAAAACCAGGCACTGAGGCGCCTTTGAGTGATAATTCAATGGGATTAAATCACACTCATGTGACAGCTCCACTCCACTAATGAGGTGCGTTTCAGTAAACTGTTGGCAGACCTGTCTGGAAGGTTTCTTTAATTTACCAACGTGTAACAACATGGGAAAAGCATTAGTCAACTAGATGAAGATGAATAAGCAGCGAGGTCTAGGGGTATTTTACATTAATACCTGACAACCTGAAAGGGTTTTTGTCACCTGCTCTATTTAGCCCAAGGCAGGCACAGAATCAGTGGTACCTGTTAGCGTGATTGACTTACCAAAGCAGCAGAAGAAATTATCTTCAAGAGGGCTTGGTGGAAAATGTGTCAGAGAGATTTCTTTTTCTCCCAGTTAACAGGACGTATCTTCTTTGCAAAGTACGTGATGGCTGCAATAAAGTTGAAAGAATGTTTCAAATCTTAAGGCTACCCTAATTCTTTCATTTTTTAATGTTTTCGTTTTCTTTGACTTTGTCCTGTTAGATGAAAAAATAAAATCTGTCTGTATATATATCTAGTCAGATGTTGATTGGCAATAATACAAGGTTACGCTTGCCCAGATAAATAATTTATTCCAAGCCAAGAAAAAAAGGAAATACAGGGAAGGCATTAGAGCAGTGAACAGAAGGCATGGAAACCTGCCTTTATTAAGGCATCAAATGCTTACTGAAAAGTAGCTCTAGCTAAGATTTTACTGTCCAATAAGAAGAGGGCTTCGAAACCATTTACCTTCTTTGAAAAGTGTTCTGAAACTAATGGCCCTCTAGGGTCTGGAAAGCAATATGACTGATGAGAAAAAGATTAACTGAATCTCAGTGGATGGATGTGATAACTGTCATTGTTGTCGTCGAGTCAATTTCAACTCATGGTGACCCCATGTGCACAGAGTAGAATTGTTCTGAAGGGTTTTCAGGGCTGTTGGACCTTTTGGAAACAAATTATCAGGTCTTACCTCTAAGAATAACCGTTAGAGTGTGGTAAAGTTTACTAAAAAGATTTTGGTATTAATATCTATTGTTAGGTGCTGTCCAGTCGATTCCAACTCATAGCGACCCCATGTGACAGCGTAGAATGGCCCCATAGGGTTTTCTTGGACGTAATCCTTACTAAGCAGATTGCCAGGTCTTTCTTTCTCCCATGGGGCTGCCGAGTGAGTTTCAACTGATAACCTTTCAGTTAGCAGTCAAGTGCTTAACCATTTGTTAAGCACCTTACTGTGGTCTACCTGTGAGTTATTCCTCACAATCATTCTAAATATTTTAACTCATAAATGTATTCTCAAAAGAAGGTATGCCACAAAGGAAAGGTGGGAGCAAAGATGGAAATTCTATCTTACTGTATTGGTTGACTATGAATTACTCTAAACAACTGAGTATTTTAAAAGAATTCGGAGAAAAGAGAAACTAAGCCAGTCATGATACCATTAGCTCTTTAGTATCAAACATAATAGAGGGAATGTTGGTTTAGCTAATCTGAAATACCAGTTAACCCATAAACCGTATCTATTTAGCTTTGAAAGCAGAATGAACTTTACAGGGTTTCTCTGCAGCAAGTTGCCTTCCTCATTCCATCTTGGCATGGCTATTGTTCTGGTGAACTTTCTTTTCCTGAGTACACAGCAAGGCAGGAGGCTGCTGGGAGACAGGTTAGGAGGGAGACAATGGAAAGATTCATCAAGAAAGAGGTGGGACCTTTGCAGGTTCAGCTGAGCTAGTAGAAATAAAAAAATATACTGCCTAAATGGTAGGAAAGTTGAGAAAAATCATTCAGTAATATTATCAAGGCAGATGTATTGATAATTAGTTACCATCAAACTGCCATCTGACTCATGGCGACCTCATGTGTATCAGAGTGGAACTGCACCCCATAGGGTTTTCAGTGGCTGATTTTTCAGAAATAAATCATTGAGGCTTTCTTCCAAGGCACCTCTGGGTGGACTCGAACCTCCAGCCTTTCATCGGTTAATAGCTGAGAGCATTAACCATTTGTGCCACCCAGGGACTCTGGAATATCATCAAAATTACCAAAGGGCCACGTAATTCCTGAGATGTGTGGGAGCTTTTCCTGTGTCAACGAGATAAAGCTTCTTCTTTAACTGACCCCAGATACTATCTCTGACTCTCTGGATGTTGTTTTCAGTCTGAATAATAAAGATGACAACAATAGCTAAGATTTGTCCAATTCTCTATAATTTGTAAAGAACTTTCATCATCTCATCTTCTGTGAGGTAAGTAGGGCCAGAATTTTTATAACACTTGACGGATGAAGAATCAACTCCAGCAACTGCACGACTCAGGCCACAAAACACTTCAGCAGCCTAACAAGTCACAAATATGGCTTCTCTGACTCCAATCCAGGCATTTCCTTCACTGTGCTAAACTCTCCCAAAACCTCAATTGCTGGGTCATCTAGAGGCAGAGTTGTAGACTCTGTGGAGGACTGGTTCAAACCAAGTGGAAATCAAATATCCCAGAGGGAATTTCATCTAAGTAGTTCCCAGAGATGATTCTGCAGGAAAGATTCCAGTTTTTCAGTCAGCTGAGGCAACAAGGGGAGAACCAACTTGATTCTCTTTCCTTTACCTTTCCCCAATTATGGAAAGAAATGGAGGGGAGAGTCCAAACATTCTTTTGGGTTTTTCCACTTTACCAAATGACACAAAATTACTAATAAAGCAAAGTAGAAACAGAGAAAGAAAAAAATTAGGAATTCATTCTTACAAAATATTTAAGTATAAGGTCTCATTTGAAAATACTCATCTGAACATTAATACTTCTCTCTCCAACCTTGCTAAACCTTGAAGCCTATATAGCATATCTTATCAAGCTGTTCCAGTGTTAATTCAAATAGATTGTTCTGTTACTGTGACCAGTAACAGTGGAGTAGTTAAGTAAATTGTTTAAATTTTTAAAATAAACAGCTCATTTTTGTTTAGGATGGACTCAGCTACCTAATCAATTATTTCGGAAAGTTTTAATAGTGCTAATAAATGATAATAACTAAGATGTTTTGAGTGATTACTATGAACCAAAAACTGTGCATTTATAAACATTATGTAATTTAATCCCCCATGACTTCATGGGTGTTGGTACGGTTATTAATCATATAGAGAAGATGAGAAACAGAGGCTGAGAATGGAAGTAACTTGCCTACATTGCATAGCTAGTCACTGATAGAGTCACCACTGGAACCCAAACAAAAACCCACTGCCATCAAGTGGATTCTAATTTATAGTGACCCTTTAGGACAGAGTAGAACTGCCCCTTACAGTTTCCAGGGAGTGCCTTGTGGATTTGAACTGCCAACCTTTTGGTTAGCAGCCATAGTGCTTAACCACTACGCCACCAGGGTTTCCTGCTAGAACTGGGAATCTAGACCCTTCCCCATGCTGGCTTGACTTGGCCTTGGTTAGATCCTGTTTCTCAAATAACTTTCTAGTGTCCTGCTATATTCCCAATTCTCGTTATCTAACCTAGGCAGCATGGTGGTTAAGCGATTGGCCACTAACCAAAAGGTTGGCAGTTCAAATCCACCAGCTGCTCCTCGGAACCCCTATGAGGCAGTTCTACTCTGTCTTATAACGTCTCTACGAGTCGGAATCGGCTCGTTTTTTTCTTTTTTAACCCGGGATGAAAGGAGCTCCGGTGGTGCAATGGCTAAGCTCTCAGCTGCTAATTGAAAAGTCAGTGGTTAGAACCCACCAGCAGCACCACAGAGACAGAGGCCTGGCAATCTGCTCCCGTAAAGACCTCAGCCTAGAAAGCCCTATGAGGCAGTTCTGCACTGACCTGTGGGGTCGCCGTGAGTTGCAATCGACTCAACAGCACACAAAAAACAACAACCTACAGATGGCTTCATTTGGAAAGACAAAATGAAGTTGAAGCAACTTAGAGCAAAGTGGAGTACACATTAATAGGAAAAACTACTTTCTTTTTGATGTGGGAAGTTGGACCAAGGTGTGTAACCAGTTCATGGCCTGGAACAGTAGCAGAAGTGGTTCTTTCCAAACAAGGAATTTACCTTCCAGATATGCTTGAATTTGTACATGAACACGTATTACAAAATTATAATATTGTTTGTAATAGAAAAAGACTAGAAAATTTTAAATGGTCATCAAAAGGAATAAGTAAATTACGACAAATACATACAATGGAATACTGCGAAACCATTAACATAAATGGAGTAGATTGATGTATGATTATACGGAACAATCACCATGACAACTGTTGAGTTAAAAATCAAGGTTCTTACTAAATAAATATAATATGTCACCAAATACTTTTTTTTAGAATAGAGATACAAACTTATATAAAATAGAATATAGATGGAAGTTCAACATTAATGATCATGTCTGGAGAGGGCAACTGTGAATCAGGGAGAGAAGAAAGACTACTTTTCACTGTGATATAATTTGTACTGTTCTAATTATTTTTTGTCATGTGAATAAACTACTTTAAAAAATTTAAAACTAACAAAAAATTACAGATGCTCAGTCAAGGTTTATTGATCAGAACAATGATTAGAACGTATGGAACATGTTAATTCAGAAAAATTTACTTGGAGTTGGACATAAATTTTATTTTATTTTTTGAGTTTTCCACACGAGCAAAGCTTTATTAAAGAGGCTTTCAAGTGGAGATGAGGAGGGCCTAAGCAACACTTACCCCAGTCTCACAGAACAAAAGATGTGCCTAGGCTTTTAAAAGTTCTTGGGCAGGAAAAGGTTTATGTTTATTCATAGGCACAGGCAGGCATACGTTAACTACGGTGCGCATGCAGCAGCTTTCTAAGATGGCTCCTGTCCCAGAGGCCTCTGGGATTCGTAGCAGGACTTATTATGGGGTGTTGCACCTGCACAGTCTCTTGCTCCCTGAGTTCGATTCCCTGGCTGCTTCTGCAGCCCCTCACTGCCCCTGGTAGAGGTCACACAGCAGTTACAGGTGGATGGTCTGCGCATGTCCCTGGGGCTGGTTTTATCCAGCTGCTTCTGTAAGACAACTTTAAAGAAGTTTGTAGGCTATTTTCTGATACCCTGCCCCATTGTTCTGGGGAATGGCTCTGTTTCTGCACCCTGGCCCATTCCCTGTACTTTGCAGATTTGGGGCCTCTCTGTTCCCTGTCTTACTCCCCCATGAGAGACTTCGAACCCATCGGACACAAATTTTAAATTGGCTCTGTCACAAACTCATTGGGTTTCTTTGTATAATGTATCTAACCTCTTAGTCACAATTTCCTCTTACAGGAAATTAGTATAATAATATCTATCCTATATCTCACAGGTTCATGGGGATCAGGTGCGACAATATACAAAAAAGCATTCTCTAAAGTATAAAAACGCAAGGAAATGTTGTTGTGTATTGCTGAGACAGGCTCTGGCTCATATTAGAGAGCTATGCGATAAGAAAGTGAAGACTTTATATTTATAGCTTGACTTGTTCTATCAAGCAGATCAACCAAATATTTGGTTGCCAAATATTTGCCAAATGTCCATTTTACTTAGTATCATATCCCTACTGTTTGCAACTGGATTTTGAGAATATTTATTATTTTCCTTTTAGAAGTGGGAAAATGTTTGTTGGGGGAAATACTTGGACGAATCTTTGGGGTAGAATGTATATCCAAGAAGCACCTCAGTGAGTTAGGGAGCAAGCCTCGATTATTCCTTTGAACAGTTCTTTTGAAACAGTTGGGGAAAAAGAGAGAGGAAAGGATAAGAACTGAGATCAGCACGAGATCAGAAGCTCAGCACTGGGATTCCTCCACCCCACTTAGACTTTCAAATCCACAAAATGGTGGAGGTGAGTAGATTCCAGAAGAAGGCAATGAAAGGGCCAAGTTTGACATCCAGAGGGCCTTTCAAGAAAAATGAAACAGGAGGAAATAAGAGTGAAAATAAGAGAGAGAAGCACAAAGAAGTAAAAACCCAAAACTTCCTAGGAACAAAGAGAAGAGTTTGGGACTGTCATGGACAAGGACTGAAATCTGGGCAAGATTTACCTTTTAAGTCTAAGGGGAAGGGGCCCCAGCTGACTACAGGGTGACTTGCTATTCCCTCAAATAGGTACTTGGTCATTAAGTTCAATGCGCTCTCACGTTAGACCGAGTTTACAGACTACAGCTCCAGGACAGTCAGCCCAGTGGATGGATTATCCACAATCAGCAGGAACATTCCTAGGTGAAGTGCAAATTGCTTTCCCCGGTGCTTGACCCTTCCAAACCATAATGATAATTGCCGCTGTGCTGCAAGCTGGGTTTATGAATGACTCAGGGGTTAGTGCCCTCCCTTCCGTAAGGCCACCAAGTAGTAGGGACCACATACACCTGATTGTGACAAATTCCTAGTTTACCTGCTAATCAGTGCACGGTAGCGGGTATTCTGTAACATCACCAGAGCAGATAATGCCACACTTTTCCTCGAAAAGAAGTGAAATAAAATCTACTGCCCCTATTATGTTGGGTAGGAAATGAAATAGGCTCGATTTTAATCACCTGAGCAGTAAATCAAATATCAAATTTAAAACAATGAACTACAAAGAGCCTCCTCGAAGTCACTCAGCATTGATAAATTAGTCATGTATTATTAAATTATTCATATCTTTTTTCCTCCTTAGGACTGTAATGATATACTGTACACAGCGCTGATAATTTACTTAGACTGAGTCCATTCATTTAATTACGCTGCTAAACTTGGTAGGCCAATTGGTCATCAGGAGAGTTTCCCGGCAAGCTAATCACAAATATATAGAACATGTCCCTTATTGTCCCCAGCGGCTAAGTGCTAAAATGCTATTTAGTGCTCAGAAGGTTAATGTCCTGCTTATGTAAATTGTCCAATTTAACATTCAGCAGCAGTATCATAAATTCTGGCTCCAGGATTTCATTAAACGTATGTTCAAACTAGTTGACCTTAAAGGTTAACAAGCACAAGTTAAACAGGACAATTATTTAACTCGCTTCTTATCAAGAGACTGGAGCGCACTAGCCATTTAATAGCTCCGCGTACTTCACAGTTAGGATCCTTATAAGGTCTCTGATAAAACTGCAGGTCGTGAATTTTCATAAGGATGGCAGGTAATAACTATTTATCTGCACTTGTTTTTCTTTCTTATAAACTTAAACTTTGATCTTAACATTCAATTAGAAATGATTCCACAGAGAAGGACTAGGTGACTCAAGGAGCCAGGGTTTGCTTTCGTTTGGATCTGCACGAATATTTAAAACACGGCATCTGCATTGTCATTAATGGAAATCAGTGTCAAAGGCAGAGGCTGGCTATTAAGTGCAGGAAGCTCAAGTGAAGCATCTGGCCCAAGGCTGACTTACAACATCGCTCGCTGTTGGGGGCCATTAGACTAAACATTTGATTTTTCCCTTAAAAGACGCCCCAAATGCCTATTAACCTACTGGAGAAAATACATTCGCCTCTGCATTTATATTATTATGAATTTTAATATGATAAAAAGGAAAATTTGATTATTTGACACATCCTTTTTTTTTGCCTTGCCAGTCTCGTTTCCTCTCCCTGTTCTCCTCGGGCAATTAAGAAACATGAGCAGAGCTTCTGAAGTGATTGCCACAGCCTTGCTAACCACAGCGCGGTGACGCATAGAGAGCAGTCCGGGGATTGCCATTTCCACGCAACTGCTCGCTGTGGCAGGATCGAACCGTGGCTCGGGGAGTGCAGTAAATTGGTACCCCCACACCCGCAGTCTCGAGAGTTGACAGCCAGCATACAGCAGGGAAGGCACAGGATACGCTCTCTCCTTGCAGGTTCAAGTGTTCAGACTGCACGCTATTTGGAAGATAAGGCAGCAAATAAGAGCAAAGAGGATCTTATTAATAAATCATGAGCTGGATTCCTGTTAGCAGCTGAAATGGAACAAAATCATGTTAAAATCGCTAATATGTGCATTTTTGGATGCATAATATGTAATTTTTTAAATGTGGTAATGCCTGTTAAAAGTAATTAAATGTAATGCTAGGAAAAGGATACATAGGTAGGTGGGTAGATAGATACATAGACAATGGATAGATGGATACACAGATAGACAGATGGATAGATGGATGGATAGACAGGTAGACGGGTGGATAGATAGATAGACAGACGGACAGACAGATGGACAGACAGACAGACGGATAGACAGATAGATAGATAGATGATAGATAGATAGACAGACAGTAAACAATACCTTGGCCCAGCTCCTCATTCTGCAGTCTTTATTCCTCAGAGGTTACTTATTGTGAGATGCTATTAAAAGAAATAATACAAGGAAGCAATATTTTCTAGCATGAAAAAATATGACAGTGTTTTATACCCTCTTGTGTTGCTCTTCATCCAAAACTTCATCTTTTGAATATTGGCTTCCAATCCTGCCTGAAAGGGGACATAAATAAAGCGAAATGGCTAATGGACTAAAAACACTTATGATCAGGTTTTCATAACTAACATTATTGATAGCTTCTCTCGCACATGCACTCGCACATATCCATTTCCAAAGTAAGATTTAGAGCCCTATTTGCAGTAAAAGGCTGGACCATGCAAATAAAGGAGCGGAAAGTGAGACCTGCAGATGCAGGAAGAAAGGACCTGCTTCCAAAGCTGAGCTCCAGGAACCACCACAGGGGGAAGACAGGGCACTTTTGTGGATGGCAGGTGTGGCTACCCTTTTCATTGTGCCCTGGATGGGTCTTAAGGGACAGCAAGTTGGGAAATCCTTCATTTGGAATGGTCACTCCTTTCTACTTAATGGCATCTGTATTTGAGCTTGCTAATATAAGCAGGGAAACCCTGCTGGCATAGCGGTTAAGAGCGATGGCTGCTAACCAAAAGGTTGGTGGTTCGAATCCACCAGGCACTCCTTGGAAACTCTATGGGGCAGTTCTACTCCGCCCTACAGGGTCGTTATGAGTCGGAATCGACTATACGGAAACAGATCCTGGTCAACAAGTCAATGTAAATAGATTAGAATGTACATTAAAAAAAGAATAGCAAGATTGTAATGCAGGAAATGTAACATGATATAAATGAGGTTGACAAGATGGCGCAATTTTCACGGGGTCTGGTACCCTCCAACTTAGTTCCAATGTGGTTTTCCTGTTTTTGTCTTTTTTCCTCTTTTGTACTGTTTTAGTAAAGACAGTAGAAGAAATGCTTTTCCAATGCCCAGAAACTCATTTTGTGTTAATTTTTTTTCCTTATAAATAGCTATCTCTTTAAAAATAGTTAAGCTATAGTTAGGATGAGAAGACACCAACAAAGCAGAAACTATTTTATCCGCTTCTGGCTACCCAGATGTAGTTTTGGGGGCATAGTTTTATTGAACATATTATTCCCGTGTTAGCAGGAAAAATTTTTCTTCAAAATCTGGAATGCCTTTATGATCCTACAAAAATCACATTCCAATAACATGGTAAAATGTAAACTGTGGCTTTACTAAAATTAATCCATTTAAAAGAACATGGGATTTGTGGGATTAATATAGTTACTCATGTTTACTTCTATCCCAGTAGGATTCCTCTCCCCAATTATGAATGTAAGAGAATATGTGAAAAAAAATCCCAGTTTGCTGTCCTCTTGGAACTATGCATTAGTATTAGAGATTGTCAGCTCTGAATTCCAAAGACTAGTGATAAGTTCAAAGTCCCACAGCCATCAATAGCAGAGCCTCTCCCCGTTCTTTCAGAATCCCACGGTTCCTGAAGAGAAGTACTGAGAGAGAAATACAGGAAATTGCAACAGAGACTTTAAGCACGATCGTATCAGTGTTCCGTTGCAAGGACTTATTTTTTCTTTTTTGTCCTTTTTTTTTCTGTATGTGCGTGGGATAGAGAAGGAAGAATGAAAGATGTGAAAAGGGAGGGGCAAAATGACTGCATTTTTTTTCACAAACGCCACAGCCACTGCTCAGAGACATGCCAGGGCCTCACTGCTGATAGTAGACGGAATCACAAATGCAATCAATAACATCAGGGAGGGGAGCTGGAAGGGTTAGACTTGTGTAGTACTGCTCTCCACACCTCCTTACCCCTCTACTGCCACCTCCCGAGGAACAGGAAAGGGCCAGCAGTCCAAATCACAAACCTTACCTGCTGCAGGCTGGCGTTGATCCAGATAGCACCCATTAGGGGAAAAACAGCTCAAATGGATGCTCAAATTCTATGGCATTTAGCGTTAGGAATCCTGGTTGACATCAGGAATGGCTAGCCAACTGGGTGAAGAAAGGTTGACACAGTGGCTCAAGAATTCAGTCCCAGAGAGGAGGACAAGTACTTGACACATGTCCATCTTTCTCGTTCCTACCAGCAGCTCCTTGGACTAGCCTCTGTTCTGGTATCTTCCATACTCTCCTGAATAGACCTCTCGGGCTGAATGGCACTTATTAAACCAAATGCAGAGAAACACCACACAGAAGTCTTCATGTCCTGTCTCCTCAAATTGGATCTATCACTCTTGGCCAATGGAAGGTCCCTGCATGGCACAAAAGGTTTGCACTCCTGGTGGTTCGAACCCATCCAGCAGTGTTGTGGGAGAAAGGTCTGGTGATCTGCTTCTGTAAAGACTGCAGCCAAAAAGTCCTATGGAGCAGTCCTACTCCATGACGCATGGGTCACCAAGAGCTGGAAGCAGCTCCATGGCGATGGCTCTGTCAGCGAGACTTAGATTGGCCTATTGTTGTTGTGTGCCATCGAATGGCAACTCATAGCAACCCTAAAGGACAGAGTAGAACTGTTCCCTAGGGTTTCCTAGGCTACAAACTTTAGATCACCAGGACTTTCCTACCGAGGAGCAGCTGGTGGATTTGAACCACCAGTCTTTCGGTTAGCAGCCAAGTGCTTAAACACTGAGCAACCAGGGCTCCTTCTAGTTCCTTAGAATTAACTCCTTTCCACATCCCCAAATTTTAAAAAAACAACAACTCCTGAGCTGTTTGCCCATATTTTTGATGTAGGGAAAAGAGATCTGGCAGCTCCTGCTAGCCAGTTCCCAGACGATATGTTGGTGTCTCCCCACTCTATGATGCTTATTAGCATTTTAGGTAACTCTGCCCAGTAGCAGTTATCTGCTTAGGGTTAGATAGTCACAGCCACATCAATTCTGGCAAAATGGAAAATCCTCACCACCTGTAACACCCGCAACTCACAACTAAGATATGAAGGGAAAAGGATTTGGAGTCATGAATGGCAGACCCCTTTGCCTTGGGCTTCCAATGTGCCTGAGTTGGCCAGAGTCAAACTGATGCGATTCAAATGCCTGGAGTAACTTTTACTCGGAGTATATAATTATTCCAAATGAATCATTATTGATGTAGTATTGATGCTTAGATATAGAGACCTTTTTGAAACTATCACAATTACATATTCTATGAATAGCTCCCTCCAGGTCCCTTCTCCATAACCTCTCACTTAAATATTTTAAGGAAAGAAGTAAAAAAAATGCCTTCCTGTATCATTTTCCCCTTGCCAACTTTCCTGACCCCACTTCGAAAAGTCAGCTACGATTAACAGGAAATGGCAGGTATCATGGGATTTACAAAACCATCAAAACCTTCACATCTAGCAGAAGAGATATCACTGACTTAAAGCATATGGTTGTGAAAATGAAACACAGATTTCAGCTATGGAAATTTCCCTCCATTATGAGATAAATTTCGTATAAGATTGAATACTCTTTGTTATTAACACAGCAGCCAGAGGGATTCATTGAAGAACCAGCCTGATTTTCCAGAGGCTTCTAACTAGCCGTGGGGAGAGAAAGAAACCAAGAATCAATGAATCTTGGCCATTCCTTTTGCTCTGTCCAGATGCCTCCCTCCCTTTTCTCTTCCCTCTTGTATACCTCCTTCCCATGCTCTCAGGGATTAGCGGTCTAATGTTGTTGTTGTTTTTTTGGTGCCTTTGAGTCAGTTCTGACTCATAGCAATCTTATATACGACCGAACGAAACACTGCCCAGGCCTGCGCCATCCTCACAATCATTGCTATGTTTGAGCCCATTGTTGCAGCCACTGTGTCAATCCATCTCATAGAGGGTCTTCCTTTTTTTTTGACTGACCTTCTACTTTACCAACCACCATATCCTTCTCCAGGACTGGTCCCTTCTGATAATATGTCCAAAGTATGTGAGTTTTTTTGGTTTATGTGAGATGAAGTCTCACCATCCTCGCTTCTAAGGAACATTCTGGCTGTACTTCTTCCAAGACAGATTTGTTCATTCTTCTGGCAGTCCATGGTATATTGGATATTGTTCACCAGCACCATAATTCAAATGCATCAATTCTCCTTTGGTATTTCTTATTCATTGGCAAGTTTTCCCATGCATGTGCAGTGACTAAAAATACCATAGCTTGGGTCAGGCACACCTTAGTCCTCAAAGTGACATCTTTGCTTTTTAACACTTTAAAGAGGTCTTCTTCAGCAGATTCGCCCAACTCAATGTGTCTTTTGATTTCTTGACTTCTGCTTCCATGGGCATTGATTGTGGGTCCAAGTAAAATGAAATCCTTGACAACATCAATGTTTTCTGCATTTGTCATGTTGCTTATTGGTCCAGTTGTGAGAATTTTTGTTTTCTTTATGTTGAGGAGTAATCCATACTGATTTTCATCAGTAAGTGCTTCAAGTCCTCTTCACTTTCAGCAAGGAAGGTTGTGTCACCTGCATATTGTAGGTTATTAATAAGTCTTCCTCCAGTCCTGGTGCCACATTCTTCTTCGTATAGTCCAGGTTCTTGAATTATTTGTTCAGCACACAGATTGAACAAGTATGGTGAAAGGATACAACCTCGATGCACACCTTTCCTGTCTTTAAACCATGCAGTATCCCCTTGTTTTGTTTGAATTACTGCCTCTTGGTCTATGGTACAGGTTCCTTGTGAGCACAATCAAGTGTTCTGGAATTTCCACTCTTCCCAATGTTATCCAAATTTGCTATGATCCACACAGTTGAAAGCCTTTGCATAGTCAATAAAACACAGGCCAGCAGCCTAATAGGCAGACAGAAAAAGTCCCTGAGTGGTACATATGGTTAAGCACTCAGGTCCTGTGATAGTTAACGTTATGTGTCAACTTGGCTAGGCCGTGATTCTCAGTAGTATATAATTACCCTCCATTTTGTGATATAATGTATCACCTCCATGATGTGATCTGATGTTATGAGCCCATCAATTGCAAGGGAAGTTTCCCTGGGGCTGTGGCCTGCACCCAATATACACATGGACATTCTGACAAAGCTCTCTTGCTCACTCTGGATCCTGTTTCTGGCTCATCTTCAGCTGACCTCCGATTCTTGGGACTTGAATCAGCAACCTGTCACCTGACCTGCCAACTTTGTGATTTGCCAGGTTCCACAGCCCTGTGAGCCTGCAAACTGCCACCTGACCTGCCAACTCTGCCCCTTGCAGCCAAGTGAGTCAGGAGAAGCCTCCAGCTGATGCCTGATCCACAGACTTTGAGGCTTGCCTGCCTCCACAACAGTGTGAGCCATTTCCTTGAGATAAATTTCTCTCTCTGTTTATATATATGCATATATATATACATAGATATATAAACCAAACCAGCTGCCATCAAGTTAATTCCAACTCATAGTGACCCTATAGGACAGTGTAGAACTGCCCCATAGGATTTCAAGTGAGCAGCTGGTGGATTTGAACTGCTGGCCTTTTGATTAGCAGCCAAGCTTTTAACCACTGTGCTACCAGGGCTCTCTCTCTGTGTATATATATTTATATTCTTTACTGGTTTTGCTTCTCTAGAGACCCCAGCTGAATACAGGTACTAGCCAAAAGATTAGTGGTTCGAATCCACCCAGATGTGACTCAACAGAAAGGCCTGGTGACCTCCTTCCAAAAGGTCACACACCTTGGAAACCCTGTGGAGCACTGTTCTACTCTGACACACATGGGATCGCTGCACGTCAGAATCACCCCGTCTTAGTCATCTAGTGCTGCTTATAGCAGAAACGCCACAAGTGGATGACTTTAACAAAAAGAAGTTTATTCTCTCACAGTCCAGTAGGCTAGAAGTCCAAATTCAGGGCGCTGGCTCCAGGAGAAGGCTTTCTCTCTCTGTCAGCTCTTAAGGAAGGTCCTTGTCATGCATCAGTCTGCCCTTGTTCTGGGAGCATCTCAGCACAGGAACCTCAGGTCCAAAGGATGCACTCTGTTCTTGGTGCTGCTTTCTTGGTGGTATGAGGTCTCCATGTCTCTCTGCTTGCCTCTCTCTTTTACATCTCAGAAGAGATTGGCTTAAGACACTATCTAATCCTGTAGACCTCATCAATGTAACTGCCACTAATACACCATAGTGATAGGATTTACAACACATAGGGAAATCACATCAGATGATAAAATGATAGACAATCATACTAGGGAATCATCACCTAGCCAAGTTGACAGATATTTTGGGGAGACACAATTGAATCCATGTCCACTTGGACCCCTCCAGAACTGGCACCCATCGCAGCCTCTTCCATTGGCTGGTTGGCAGTACCCCAGATGTTAAGTCTGTAGGCTCACTCTCCACATTTAGAGATGATCCCAAACATGCCTGTTAGTATATAAAGCCTGTGTGGACATGGAGGCAAGGCTTCCTGAGGAAGGGACTCTTAAGGTAATGTTTAGACGATGAGTAGGAGGAGCCGTTGGGGAGAGATTATATCTTTCAGAGAAAAGAGCATCTGCAAAGGACTAGAAATGGGAGAGAGAGTTTCAAATTTGTGAAACTACAAGAAATCCGGCATGTTTGAAGCACAAGTCAGGGGAAAGTGGCTTAAGATGAGGTCGAGAGGTAGATAGGGGCTGGGGCCCATGGTTTCTTAGCCTCAGCCCTTGAGCCAGACAATTCTTTGTTGTGCATTGAAGAATATTTAGCAGCATGCCACTGGTGCCAATAGCACATTCCAGTGTGAAACCAAAAATGTGTCAGATAGTGACAAATGTCCCCTTGTGGGCAAACTTGCTGGTGCTAAGAACCACTGGGCCTTAAATAATGAGTTTGGAGAGGGACGTATAGGACAGCACCAGGATCTGACTTGCATTTTCAGAAACCGTCATCCTATCTGCTGAGTGCATGCAGGGGGACAAACTGGGAAGCCAGTGCAGAAGTTTGTTGTTGCTGTTGTTAGCTGCCCTCAAGTCGGTTCTAACTCATAGCAACCCTATGTACAACAGGGCAAAACACTGCCTGGTCCTGCACCATCCTTGCAATAGTTGCTGTGCTTGAGCCCACTGTTGTGGCCACTGGTTGGGCAGGGGGTAACTTCTCCAGTAAGAGAAAACTTCAGGCAGGAGAGAACAGCAGTTGGCCAGACCTCTAGTGGAGGTTTGGACTAAGGCAGAGGAAGTAGGACAGAGAGACCATTTTCACCATTCTATCTGACCTTGCACTACTGGTTTTCCCCAAGCCTTGAGCTGGGCTCCGTGCTGTCTTACAACTTCTGATTTCAATTGGTCACATCCTTTTTAGATTCAGGAGCCTCTTTGCTTATTACCTGTAAGGGGTAATTTCTAACCGTGCACTTTTTATCAAGGTTGACCTTGGAGCTGTCCATGATCTAAAGGACATTGTTTGCATGTCCTCTTGACATGAAACACAGGGCCTGCAAACCCCTTTTGATTCTCTACCTGTTTTTTCTGGGAGCAGCACTACTAGCATGTCAAAGTCATTCCCATCATTCCATTGGTCTCCATTTGACAAAGAAACTCAGGGCCAGAAACCCAAGTTGAATGGAAAAATATCGTTATTGAGTTTGCTACAGTCCAAGCATCTGCTGAATTCAACAGATTGATCTTCTGGTTATCTCATAGGAAAGTCAACAGTAGTCAGAATATATTTATTACCGTCTTTAGTGGGCTTCAGGAACAATCTAATTATGTCCACCCTCACACATACAAGGCTTTTTCCATTATTAAAAGAAGGAACAAAAGGTCGTAGCTTCTCTGCAACTTCTACCCACTAATTAGAGAGGCCCTTTACGAGGTGAGGGTGAACATAATTGGTCCATTACTGAATCCCACTACAAAATAAAAAATATATAGCTTCATTCTTGTTGGTTTTCCTGTGAAGTGAGACATAGGTCATCAGTAGATGATCAAAGAGCCATGGGATGCTAGGCCCAGGGATTCTATTAATAGTCTTTATATTAAAGGACCCTTTTGGCCAGGTAGCCATTTGGGACCTGCCTCTGATCCAAAGCCATTTTAAACTTTTAGTTTAAAAATAGCAAAGCATCTTCATTGGTAAGCTCAGGAAATAATATTGATACTGGGAGGAGGAAAACTCTTTCAGTAAGGGCACTGAGGTTTTCATTAAAGCCAAAGGTAGTACAGGAACAGTGTGATACGGCTTTTTCAAAAAGAGATCCCTGGGTAAATATACATAGTAACACAATCTGTGGTACTCATTTCAACCTAGAGCTGCAGGTACAGGCCTGGAGCTGGACATCAGGGTCTGGCCTCAAGTCAAATAGAGAACCCCCTGCTTCATGGTGGTACCATCTTCCTTGGAGGTGAAAGCAACTACCAAATTTGACTGCAAATCTTGGTGTCCCCCCCCCCCGCCCCATTTCTCTTTACTCTTGTGCACTGAAGAGGCCTTGGTGCAATTAGTTTGTGCCAGTGACGGGGACAAAGTCCAATGCTGTCTGGTTTTCTTCTTAAGAAAATTAAAATTTCATATTTTCTACTTCCATATGAGAGTCCACTGTAAGTAAAAAATGAAAAAAGCCTGTAAGAAAATTATTTAAGTCAGTAGGCAATGTGCTATATAGCTCACCTTGAAAATATTTGTTGTAATAATGGCCATTTTCAATTTGTTGTGATAGTTACTAAAATTAGGCAAGCACCATTTTTCTTAAGGAAAGTTCTATATGTTAGTATCGGAACAACTTCCCAGAGTAGTGGGATCCAAGAAAAGGGAAGGTAAGTATTCTAGTAGAGTCTAGGAGACAGCCAGAGAGGCTGACCTTGTAAGACAACATGAGGCAGAAGAAGGACCACTGCTCTGGGAGTCAGGCTCATGAGCGCTGGACAGTTCCTCCACCTGAGTGGCCTTTGGCACATCAGTCTCTATTCACTTGAGTCTCCAATACATCTAAGGCTTTCTCTGGCGTTAAAATTCCATGATTAAAAGAAATAAAATTCTGGAGTCCCTGGGTAGTATAAATGGTTAATGAGCTTAGCTGCTAAATCAAAGGTTGGAGGTTGGAATGCACCCAGACACGCCTCTGAAGAAAGGCCTGGTAATCTGCTCCTGAAAAATCAGCCATTGAAAACCCTGTGGTTCCACTTTGACACACACTGGGTCACCACGAGCCAGAATCAACTTGAGGACAACTGTTTAACCGGTCCCGCTACTTAAAAAAGAAAAGAAAAAAACTCACAAGATTACCTCTTTTACTCCTCCATGACTTCAACATGTTCATGAGAGGGAACAGAGAATCTAACCTACTGCTATCTCAGTGTGACAGCTCACCGACTTCATGCACTGAGCATTGTGACGGCTTTCTGTCCACATCCAGGATCATCCTGAAAACAGAAATGTTCTTCTCACACCACTTGGGAGCAAGCATTCAGAGCAAGATCAGAAGGCTAGACAACTATCTTTGTTGTTGAAACTTGAAGCTTGCTCTTATTACCATCTGTGAATCACACAGGCTTCCTGTTTCTCAGACAAGGAAGCGTGAGGGCTAAGTGGTGCATCGCGCTTCAGGCTGAGCCCGTATTTTGATCTCAGTAAGTGTATCCAATACCCATAATGCATCCATTCAATCAGGAATGACCATGGAGTAGCACTGGGCCTCTGGGCACAGCATCACTCCCTCCCAGGTACTTCAGTGTTGGCAACGGTGCAGTGAAACGGAAGAAAACTCAATGACCAAGACTCTCCCGATACAAAGGTAGTGAAGAAGTAGTGTATATACAACTATGATGCAAATTATATTTAAATATAAGCAGATATAAATATTTTTCTTTATATGCATTTGAATTTTTTCAAGATTCCAGCAATGAAATTTATTAATGATATTGTAAAAAAACACAACTAATTCTATTTTCAAAAACAAAACAAAAAACTCAGAAATATTTAGCAAAGTTATGTAACTTGAGATAGGAGCTCTGGTAGTACAATAGTTAAGCAGTCAGATGCTGACCCAAAGGTTTGAACTCACCAGCCCCTTCATGTGAGAAGAAAGACTGGTAATCTGCTCCCATAAAAAGTATAGCCTGGGGTGGTTCTCCTCTCTCCTGTCGGGCTGCTAGGAGCTGGAATCGGCAGCACACAACAACGTCTAACTTAAGAAGCTACTCCAGGTTTAATTTTTTTTTTTAGCTGTATCCATACGTTGATGTCTTTTTGATTGGTGTGCTGAAAACTGATGTGTTTTTGGGCTATGCACAGGAGAGGTGAATACTCAAGCCTTCAAATACTTTCTTATTCTTTTTTTTCCTTTTGTTGGAAGAATACTCAAGCCTTCAAATACTTTCTTATTCTCTTTTTTCCTTTTGTTGGAAGAGGATTTTGTGACATAGCAGTAGAAACCGAAGTATTACTACAATCAATCTCATAGCAGTTGGCATTATATAAGCATTTGTCTACATTTCTTTATTGTGCAATTAACCAATTTTTTTTTGCTTTACAATAACTAGTTTACAAATATTACAACTTTGTAGATAAGACTGAATGCATTGCAGCTATCTTCATTGAATCAATCAGATGGCGCCAATGAAATTATAACTATAAAGCTAATAAAATGAAGTTAAATACAAAAGACTATATACTGTCCTGCACCATTCCATTTATATGAAATTCTAGAAAAGGCAAAACTAAGCTGACAGAGAGCAGATCATTGGTGGTCTGGGGCTGGGAGTGTGGAGAAGGGATTGAGAGCAAATGGACTTGGGGAATTGTAGGGTGAAGAAACTGTTCTATATCTTGATTATGGTGGTGTCTGCAAAATTGTGTCATCAAACTGTATGGTTCAAATTGGTGAATTTTAATGTGTATAAATAATATCTTAATAAACAAAAAAGAGAAGGGAAATGCCCAGGATTTGCCAGTCTGCTTATTTGAGGCATGACCTAAATTTCAAGAAGAGAAGCAAATGGCACCATTTATTATACATGTTTGCCAAAATTATATACACACATTGGACATCACTAGTTGCAAGGACGTGTACTATAGAGTAGAATATGTCCAAGAAACAGTGTCTTCCCTCAGGGAACTTAGAAAAAAGATCTCTGCAAAGTCCTGAATTGAGAAATCCAAGTTCTGATCTTGGTTCTTTACAAAAAAGTTTGTGGTAAAAAAGGAAATAAGAGATGTGTTATAGATTGAATTGTGTCCCCCCAAAATATCTGTCAACTGGGCTGGGCCATGATTCCCAGTATTTTGTGAGTGTCCACCATTTTGTCATCTGATGTGATTTTCCCGTGTGTTGTAAATCCTACCTCTATGATGTTAATGAGGCAGGATTACAGGCAGTTATGTTAATGAGGCAGGACTCAATCTACAAGATCAGGTTGTGGGTCTTGAGTCAATCTCTTTTGAGATATAAAGGAGAGAATTAAGCAGAGAGACAGGGAGACCTCATGCTACCAAGAATGAAGAACCAGGAGGTGAGTGCATCCTTTGAACCCCAAGTCCCTGTGCTGAGAAGCTCCTAGACCAGGGGAAAATTGACGACAGAGACAGACAGCCTTCCCCTGGAGCTGGCACCCTGAATTTGAGTTTCTAGCCTCCCAGACTGTGAGAGAATAAATTTCTGTTTGTGAAGGCCATTCACATGCGGTATTTCTATTACAGCAGCACTAGATAACTAAGGCAAAACGTAAAAGCACTTTAAAACTAATTTAAAAACCTTTTTTTTTTTTTTGGTAGAAATAGGATTCACGTAATATGGACAAAGCAGACTTATGAAGCCTATCATAAAGTAAATCCCTGTAAATCAGAGGGGTCACTGGGCTGCTATTTAGGTTATGGGAGCATCTGTGTGAACCAGGAAACCCTGGTGGCGTAGTGGTTAAGTGCTACAGCTGCTAACCAAAGGGTCGGCAGTTCAAATTCGCCAGGTGCTCCTTAGAAACCCTATGGGGCAGTTCTACTCTGTCCTATAGGGCCGCCATGAGTTGGAATCGACTCGATGGCAGTGGGTTTGGTTTGGTTTATGTGAACCACCCGGGTGGTTCAGCTTTCTTCATAGGGCTCCCACTCAGAATGACCTAGTAGGAAACTGCTGTCACTTTAACAAAAATAAACAGCAGAAATCAGAAAGGACACGATCTGTTTACTTGCCCGATGCAATATAACGTGTGCATTCACTTCTGTGCAACAAGAAAATACAATTCTAATGTATTTAAAAATATAAGAAATACTGTGAAATGTTAAACCTACCTAAGTGTGGGGGAATTGGTGGTCCAGAGGTAGAATTCTCTTACCATGTGGGAGACCTGGGTTCGATTCCTGGCCAAGGCACTTCATGCACAGCCACCACCCCTCTGTCAGTGGAGGCTTGTGTGTCTCTATGATGCTGAACAGGTTTCAGCAGAGCTTCCAGACTAAGACAGACTAGGAAGAAAGGCCTGGTAATCTACTTACAAAAATAAGGCATTGAAAACCCTGTGGATCACAATAGGCCGAGCCTCAGCCCATCATGGGGATGGCGTAGGATAAGGCAGCATTTAGCTCATTGTGCACAGGGTCACCACGAGTCAGGGCGACTTGATAGCAGCTAACAAACTTAAAAGTGTAAGATACGTTATCTCTAACCCCTTTAAAAATCTAACCCTAACACTCACGTGCATAAAAGCTAATATGCTGATTAACAAATGTTTCTATTACATCTACCCCCTTTCAAATTTCACTTAAAAGTAGCAAAGCCAAAAACCAAGCCAAACCGTTAATGTCAGGTTGATTCTGACTCATAGCAAGCCTAGAGGACAGAGTAGAACTGCCCCATAGGGTTTCCAAGGAGTGGCTGGTGAATTCCAGCTGCTGACCTTTTGGTTAGCAGGTTGGGCTCTTAAAAAGTAGCAAAAGTGCATCTTTTAAAGGAAAAAAAAAACCTGAAGCATGTGTGAAATTGTGCATTAAATTTGACAGGAGAGTTGCTCTCTCATTCCAAATTCCAACTTAAAAAAAAATAAATAAATAACTTAGTGAGGTTTAATACATTAATTCGGCATTTATTTATGCTGTGTTCACTATGTGTCAGGACCTGTTCTAGGCACGGGACATACACACTGAGCCAAAGGGACAGGAAATTGTCTTAGTCACAGTTCTCCAGAAAAACAGAAAGAGGGAGAGACTGTGGAGGCTGTCAAGTTCAAAATGTGTAAGTCAGCCAATAGAAAGTGTGAAGAGAGACAGTTCTGCCATAAAATCTATTTATATAGATTGAACATGGAATAAAACCTAAGGAAATTCCCTCTTCAACTGATTAATTGATTACATTAGGTTACATTACAAAAAGAGTCCCTGGGTTGCACAACAGTTAAGTGCTCAACTACTAGCCAAAAGGTTGGCAGTTCGAACCCATCCAGAGGCACATCAGAAGACAGGTCTGGAGATCTGCTTCTGAAAGGTCACACCTCCAAAATCCTGTAGGGCAGTTCTACTCTGCACACATGGGGTCACCATGAGTTGGAATCAGCTCGACAGCAACTAACAATAAGAACACCACATTAGGGAAGGTTATTACATTGCATTATGGAACAGCAGCCAGACTAGAGTTTGGCCAAGCCACTGGGAACCATAGCCTAGCCAAGTTGACATATAAAATTAACTGTCACAGGAGCTCATACAGCTCCTCTCATGGAGCTCACACACAGAAGGTACACCGACCAACTAGGATGTTGCTGTTGTTGTTAGATGCCGTCAAGTCGGTTCCGACGTAGAGCGACCCTGTGTACCACAGAACTCAATATTCCCTTGACCAACTAGGATGCCCCTTCTTAAACACCTGCAAAAGCTTTCTATTCCACTTGGAATAAAATCCAGGTGCCTTGCCCTAACTAATTAACCAGCACATGATCTGATCTCCGCTTTGCTTTCCTTCCTTTTCCATTCTGCCCCTCACCCACAGTGCCCCCGCCACAAGGGTTTTTTTTGGTTGTTGTTTGTTTTGTTTTGTGTTTTGGTGCCTCAAACATGCCAAGCTCACTCTTGCCTTGGTCTTTGCACCTGCTCCTCCCTAATATTCCCAGGGCTGGATCTCTTACATCATTCATGTCTCATCTTCTCTAAATGGTCACCTTTCCTGTCTAAAGAGGCCCTCTCCAACCACCCATTAGAAACTATCTACCTTTAACTCTTTTTTTTCTCCCTTAATAATATTTTATCTTGTTTTTGGTGAAGGTTTACACAGCAGTTTAGGTCCCATTCAATAACTTCTACACAAGTTGTTAAGTGACATTGGTTACACTCTTCACAATGCTAAAACATTCTCATTTTTTCCATTCTGGCTGTCCCATTACCATTAATATAGCTTCCCTGACCCCTCACATTCTCACCTTTGTTTTAAAGTCATTGTTGACTGTTTGCTTACCCATCACTCTTAATCCTATTAACATTCTCAATTCTCTACAGAGGATCTGACATTTATTTTATTTCTTGTTTGGTTGATTGGATTATTGCCCACTTCCTCCCTCCATGAAAGAAGAATCTAGTTTGTCTTATCTGAATCAGTTTCCTAAGCGACTAGAATAGTGTCTGACGCATAAAAGGTACTCAGCAAATATTTCTGACTGAATAAAATGAACAAATACATAATTTCCAATTCTAGTAGGTGCTATAAATATTCCTTATAATAATTACGGTTCTCAATCACCATTTACCTGAACTAAATATTTCCTGTAAGATGAGTCTGGATAATTCTGAGATATTAATTTGTTTTGTTTTCTCTAAATCTCTCCCTCCTTTCTAGCTGCAAGTAGGTAATTAGGTCCTTCATATTTCATTGGCCCTGGGATTTGTGTAAAGTGGAAAACAGAAGCTGTTGGAAGTCTGTTGCTCTTTAAGTCTTTGTAAAATCATGAACTCACTGAAGAGATGTTATGTCACAGGACATTGGGAGGAGAAGGAAATATTCTTAAAAATAAAAAGGGAGAGAAAAGAGATTTCCTGTGGAATAGGAGCAAGGAGGCAGAAAGGTCTGGAATCTACTTCTGAAAAATCAGCCGTTCAAAACCCTATGCAGCACAGTTCTACTCTGATACACATGGAGTTGTCATGAGTCAAAGTCAACTCAACAGCACTTGGTATTGGTTGGTAAGGGCAGCAGAGCTGGGTTATTCCAAGGCTGCAGGACAGGGACGCCATGACTAAAGGCCATGACAGCATCACAGCACATTTCCCGATGAGACTGTCCCTCCCCTACACTGCCACGGGATTTCACACTCACTCAGAGGCCCCATACCCACCAAACAAAGCCTCTGGGCTGTATCTGAATTTTTCTCACCTTCCACTACAAAACTTCATCATTATTTCATCTTCTTTACTTCATTCACCACCTGAAGACTAAGTCTCCCAGGTCATCCGTTTTTCACCCAGATACGTGTGCCCCATGCAGCTTGGGAAATCTCTAATCTGATCCAATCAATCTCTTCCTTCCCCATGCACCCAAATCCTTCTTCTGTGCATCTGTCAACCAAGACTTGTCATCAGCAAGAGGCCCTACATCCTCAGCTGTTTCTGTGAGGATTCCTTTCACATCCTTGCTCACCTGTAACTTGGTTGGCCCTAGAGCTCTCTCATAGGAGGTTGGTCTTTTCCCTGCCACATCTGAAGTGGCCCAAGTATCCTTCACATCCCCCTTTGCTAATCTTGCTTCTCTTTCAAAACCACAGCTTTCCTGAGCTGCCTGCTCCCTACTCATCATATTGCATCAACCTCCAATCTCAGCACCTAATTCTTTAGGGTTTTTATCATCCCTGGTGACTCCAACATTCATACAGACTCATGTTTCTTGCACTCACTGTGCATCAGAATCAACTAGGGGGCTGTTACAAGTTGAGTTGGGCCCCCCAAAAAAGATCATGTTAAGTCCTAACATTTGGTGCCTGTGAATATGACCTTGTTTTGGAAATAGGGTCTTTGCAGATGTAATCAGTTAACACGAGGTCATACTGGAGTAAGACAGACCTAGTTGAATACAACTGCTGTCCTTACAAAATGAGAGAAGAGGCACAGACACAGACAGGCACACAGGGAAGGCAGCCACGTGAAAATAGAGGCAGAGATAAGCGTTAACGCCACACAGGCCAAGGAACGCCTGGGACCACCAAAGGCTAGAAGAAGAAAGGATCTTCCCCTAGAGACTTCAGAAGACTGTGACCCTGCCAGAACCTTGATTTCGGACTTCTAGCCTTCATAAAAAAAAAAAAAAAAAAATGAGGAAATAAGTTTCCGTTGTTTTAAGCCATTTAGCTTGCAGTACTTTCTTACGGTAGCCCAAAGAAAGTGATACGGGGGCTTTTAAAAAACTACCAGCGCTGGGACAGTGAGTGTTATGGATTGAATTGTGTCCCCCCAAAATACGCGTTGTAAATCTTAACCTCTATGCCTGTGATTATAATCCCATTTGAGAACGGGTTGTCTTTGTTATGTTAATAGGACAGGATTAGTGTAGGGTGTGCTTTAAGTCAATCTCTTTGAGATATAAAAAGAGATTAAACAAGTTAAGGAAAGAAGCAGGGACGGGGGAAGAGAGATGCCAAGTCACATGATGATTGCCCAGGAGAAGAAGCTCAAAGAGACAAGGACTTTCCTCCAGAATACACAGAGAGAAAAAGACTTCCCCTAGAGCCTGCTGCCTGAATTCAGACTTCTAGCCTCCTAAACTGTGAGAAAATCAATTTCTGTTTGTTAAAGGCACCCACGTTTGGTATCTCTGTTAGCAGCACTAGATGACTGAGACATCAAGCTTATGTTAATGAGGGAGGAACAGCTCATAAACCGGTGGACGGGGGGATGTTTATACATCTGAACAATGTAATCAGTGTCATTAAATTGTACACGTAGAAACGGTTGAAGTGGTGTATGTTTTGCTGTGTACATTCTCAACAACAACAAAATAAATAAAATTAAGGAAAAAAAAAAAAAAAAACGAGTGCTGAAACCCTACCCCTAAGGGTTTGGGTTACATTATTTTGGAAAAAAGTGCAACCCTCAGTATTTTCTAAAAAGCACTTGAGGTGATACTGGTTGCTGCCAAGGTTGAGAACTGCTGACTTAGACGAACCACCCGCTATCTAGCCTTCTCTGGTTTTGAACCTCCGCACAACCGTGTTTTCATTTCTGTTTATGTCTCAGTATTTCTACTAGATTTATGCTTCGACCTATGCATTGTTTGCTAGATGCGCTTTTCTTTTTAGTTTGCAAACGTAGGTAGCTATTATTATTTCTCCGGGTAATAAAAATATATATAGACTGGTAAATTAATAGCATTGTAGACAGAGAATGTGGCCTGTATAATCCCAATTCTTTGAAATTTATTCAGATTTGACTTACTGCTGATTTTTATTTGCAAGCACTAAACACGAGCTTAGAGTTCTATCTGTGGAAATTCCCTGGGGCCTAAATTTAAAGTGCACTTATTCAGACAGATCTGATATGCTTCTGCCCAGTGCCTGGGAGCACTTCTAACTAAGGACCATTTTAAAATAAATCTTTGAGTTTTGTTTTCTTGAGTCACACAGGTATCGTAATTTCAGTCCCTAAACCCAAATAAATGCATGCTTACGGTTAGGAACTGCCAGAAGAGACTATAATTATTTTCCTCTCCACCTACAGCCAAAGCGAAGACAGTCAAGTTTCCTTCTGTACATAGGTTTTTTCTTGGTTCACCCGCTGAGGTTACCATCTTTTGAGGATCTCAGCTTTATGTGGGTCCACAACCCATCTTCCTGCCAGGATCAAACTGTCAACCTTTGTCTGCTGTTCACCAAGCATGGGAGGAGCAACAAAATCCATGCCCTCGGCCACCAAGGATGTGCCAGCTGCAGCACAAATTCACCCTGTGGATTTGCATTTCATCACAGTCTCTGGCTCTGATTGTTCCAGTTGGTTTTCCACCAGCTGAGTCCCTGGTGGCGTAGTGGTTAAGTGCTACGGCTGCTAACCAAAATGTTGGCAGTTCGAATCCACTGGGTACTCCCTGGAAACTCTATGGGGCAGTTCTACTCTGTCCTATAGGGTCCCTATGAGTCGGAATCGACTTGACGGCATTGGGTTTGGTTTTTTGGTTTTTTTGAGTCATGCTTTTAAAAATATGTTCTTAAAAAGCTATGCAATTTCCTCCCAGGTCCTCTGATTTATACAACAAACAAGCAAAGGAAGATGCTGAAAGGTGGGAAGAAAAAGTCTTACTGCCTAGGAGCCTTGGGACTTGAGGAACAACATCCTGGTGAGTTTCCTGGACCGGAGGCTGCAGACGTCATCAACAGAGAACTGCCAATGCATTGTTGTTGTTGTTGGTTGCTGGGGAATTGATTCCAACTCATGGGGACCCCATGTGCGCACAGTAAAACTATTCTACAGAGTTTTCAAGACTGTGATCTTTCAGAAGCAGATTGCCAGGCCTGTCTTCCTAGGCGTGTCTGGGTGGGTTCAAACCACCAAACTTTCAGACAGTAGTCAAGCACTTAATTGTTTGTGCCACCTAAGGACTTCTGCCCAACAGGCATAGACACACACACACACACACACACACAAAACAGCCCTAAGAAAAGCCCATTCCTGCCAGCCAAAAGGATCAGTGGCCTAACACTAGGGTACCTTTTCAGCAATATCTATCACATACTCCAGCCAAACACCAACAAGATTCTTTATCACTCTAGGTATTAAAACAGACATACATAACTCATCACAGTGTACTGATATCAACATTTTACCACTTAAAGTGAAGTGTAGAAACCATACTTCCATTTTGGTCCCTTTACTCACCCCACTTTTAAAATATAATTTTCTTAAAGTATTTATTTAACATACATTGAGTACCACATCATACAGTGTTATAATCTTTTCCTCAACCATCAATAAGATCTAACAAACTCATGAGAAGGACAGTCTATTTTGTTTGCCCCTGCTTCTACCCATTCCAATTCAGAAGAGGACGTGGAACCAGGGATATCATTGCAGATGTCAGATGGATCCTGGCTGACAGCAGAGAAGACCAGAAGGATGTTTACCTGTGTTTTATTGACTATGCAAAGGCATTCAACTGTGTGGATCATAACAAATATGGACAACACTGCAAAGAATGGGAATTCCAGAACACTTAATTGTGCTCATGAGGAACCTTTACATGGATCAAGAGGCAGTTGTTCGGACAGAACAAGGGGATACTGATTGGTTTAAAGTCAGGAAAGGTGTGCGTCAGGGCTGTATCCTTTCACCATACCTATTTAATCTGTATGCTGAGCAAATAATCCAAGAAGCTGGACTATATGAAGAAGAACGGGGCATCAGGATTGGAGGAAGACTCATTAACTACCTGCGTTATGCAGATGACACAACCTTGCTTGCTGAAAGTGAAGAGGACTTGAAGCACTTTCTGATGAAAACCAAAGACCACAGCCTTCAGTACGGATTGTATCTCAACATAAAGAAAGCAAAAATCCTCACAACTGGACCAATAAGCCACATCATGATAAACAGAGAAAAGATTGAAGTTGTCAAGGATTTCATTTTACTTGGATCCACAATCAACACCTATGGAAGCAGCAGTCAAGAAATCAAACGGCACATTGCATTGGGCAAATCTGTTGCAGAGGATCTCTTTAAAGTATTGAAAAGCAAAGATGTCACCTTGAAGACTAAGGTGCCCCTGACCGAAGCCATGGTATTTTCAATCACATCATATGCATGTGAAAGCTGGGCAATGAATAAAGAAGACCGAAGAAGAATTCACCCCTTTGAATTGTGGTGTTGGTGAAGAATATTGAATATACCATGGACTGCCAAAAGAACGAACAAAGCTGTCTTGGAAGAAGTACAAGCAGAATGATCCTTAGATATAAGGATGGCGAGACTGCATCTTACATACTTTGGACATGTTGTCAGGAAGGATTAGTCCCTAGAGAAGGACATGATGCTTGTTAAGGTACAGGGTCAGTGGAAAAGAGGAAGACCCTCAGTGAGATGGGTTGACACAGTGGCTGCAACAATGGGCTCAAGCATAACAACAATTGTAAGGATAGCGCAGGACTGGGCAGTGTTTCATTCTGTGGTACACAGGGTTTCAATGAGTCGGAACTGACTCGATGGCACCTAACAACAACAGAGCAACCAGTTAGGCAACTATACAAGTGATATACTTACAAACACTAAAAATAAATCAAGATGGAATCCTAAAAAATGTTCAAGTAGCCAACAGGATGGTAGGAAAAGGAAAACAGGGAAATAATAAACAGAGCAAACAAATAGAGAACGAACAATAAAATGACAAACAAGCTGTAACATATTAAAAATTACTTTCAATGTAAATGGTCTAAATATATCAATTAAAAGACAGAGATTGGCAGAAGGGATAAAAAAAAAACCATGATCCAACAATATGCTGTCTATAAGACACTTACTTCAAATACAATGACATTGGTAGGTTGAAAATAAAAGGATGGAAGAAGATATACCATGAAAATATTAACTTAAAAAAAGCAGAAGAGGCTGTATTAATATCAGATAAAGGAGGCCCCAGAGCAAAGAAAATCACTAGAGAAAAAGACATTACATAATTACAAAAGCATTAATCATCTAGGAGGAGACAAGGATCTTAAATGTGGGTGGACCAAATAGTAGAAATTCAAAATACATGAAGTAAAAACTGATAGAGCTGAAATTTTGCCTCTGGGCATCTCACTTACTCTCTGAGTTTCAAATTTCTTGTCTGTAAAGTGAGAATAGTAAAACACCTAGCACATTGTCTGGTACATAGCAAGAGCTCAGTAAATGGAGTACTGGAAATCTTTGTTTCTAACAGCCATGTGAGAAGCCTAACATCTCATTTGTCTTATTCAGGTGAAGCCTCCCCTCTTGCCATCACAGCAGCTCAGGATTCAGGCCATAGCTACCTGAGAACAACTCAGGGCTGCTCTAGCCAAGAGCTGTACACACCTCTACAAAGACGGGTTTCAGGTTCCTGCTATGGCCAAGCATATGGTAGGGCTCTACATGCCCCAGTGTAGATTGTGTGTGTTCAGCAGGCTGTCATTTTTGGTGGTGTAGTCTAGAGTTGTGACGATGTGGACTTCAGAGAGTGTCTTTTCTGCCCAATAGGGCCAGATGGAAAAGTTGCGAGATAGCCAGGGCTAGCCAGAGCCAGAACATACTCCTGGTACATTGCTCCCTACTTAACTCCCTCCAGGAGCAGGGAGGCCACAGTAAGTGCTGGGACATTTCCGGGGAAGGGACAGTGGGGTGGTGTGAAGACCATGGTCTGTACTTGGTTAGCCCCTCTGCACCCCAGCATTGGCTTTCCTCTATGGAAGGGCCACTATCCTTTCATCTGAGCCTGAATGAGATAATGATAAAGCTCCCCTATGTTGAGTGTTTGTCATGTACAGTGCATATCCTTCTGAGATAGATGTGATCAGCCACATTTTATAAAAAAGCAAATAGAGGCTCAGAAAGATTCGAATAATTGACCTTGTCACACAAAAGGACAGTAAGCAGATCTAACTGTAGACATGATCTTTTAATGAAGCCACGGGGATTGCCAACAAGCAGTAGCTAGGGCATTGGATGATGTCTTTACTTCAGGGCATCTGGGGAATGTTCAAAGCCATTCATTCATTCAATAAGTAGCTATTAAAAAAAATTATTTTTAGGTGTTCCATATCTGGAGGAATTTTCCTGCACATCTAGTCTATCACATTGTTAGAAACAAAAGCCTCTATTTTTTTCTTAAACCTCTCTGTTGGGGTTTTCTTTCCCAACATTCCACTGAACTCCTGACGACATTCCCAATTAACTTCCATTTGAAAAAAATCCTCACCTAACTTGACTTCACAATAGTGTTTTGCAAAGACGATGCACAATTCCGTTTTGACATACTTTCTTCTCTTGCTTTCCTAATTTTCTTCCTATTATCTGACTATACATTCTCATGTGTTGCCTCCTCCCCTTTAAATATGAGAGCTCTTTCCAACTGGATCTTTGCTTTCTTCTCCCCCACTTTCTAGAAAACCTCATCCATTCCTGGACTTTAAATACCACTAATATGGTGTTGACTGTCAAATTTCGCATCTCATATCTCTAGCCCTGGGCTCTTCCTTGAGTTCAACTACTACCTCAGTATCTTTACTTAGATGTCAAGATCTTAAACGTAACAGATCCAGATCAAAACTTATTATTTTTTCCTACAAAGCTCTTCTTCCCCAGCCTTCTCCATATCAGTAAATGGCACCATCATTCAAGTAGCTGCTAAGTTAAAAACCTAGGGGTAAACAGCCTCCACCTGACTGAGTCCAGCACAACTAGATGGTGCCTGGTTACCACCACTGACTGCTCTGACAGGGGTCACAACACGGGGGCCTGGACAGAGCTGGAGAAAAATGTAGAACAAAATTCTAAGTCAAAAAAGAAAAAAAAAGACCAGATTTACTGGTCTGACAGAGACTGGAGAAGCCCTGAGAGTATGGCCCCCTAGCACCCTTTTAACTCAGTACTGAAGTCACTCCCGAGATTCACTCTTCAGCCAAAGATTAGAAAGACCTATAAAACAAAAATAGACTAAATAGACAGACCAGTCCAGGGGCAAGGACCAGAAGGCAGGCGGGAACAGGGGAGCTGATAACCCGAGGTTGAGAAGGGGAGAGTGTTAACATGGGGTGGGGCTGGCTCTGTAAACATTCATCTAAAGTACAAGAAAAAAAATCTAGGGGTAAGTTTATTCTTTTTTTTCCCTTTCTTCCCACATCTAATCCATCAGCAGTGGTTTGTTTCCACATCTAACATCCTAAATTCATCCATTTTTATGTATCTCCACCAGTGCCACCTTAGTCTAAGCCACCATGACCTCTCCTGTAGACTTCTACGATATGCTCCTAATGGTCTTCAAATTTCTCTCTGACCTCTACATTTGCCAGCGGAACTAGAGGCATCTTTTAGAAACACACTTCTGATTCTATCACTATCTTGTTTAGACTGGTTGTGTGGCTCCCCGTTTATCCCGGGATAAAGCTGAATGTTTTTGCCGTGTGAGTCGGAATGGACCCAATGGCAACAGGCAATGGGCTGGACAAGGGCATTAATGGTCTGGCCCCGCCTTCCTCTCTTACCTCACCGCTTCCTCACCTGCTTCACTAAGCGTTTACCGCTTACAGGGGTCTGAGATCGCTTCCTGAAACATTTTCCCCCATTCATGTCCTGGCTCAAATGTCCCCTCCTTAGAAAGACTTTCCCTGACCTCCATCTGAAGTAGACCACTTCAGACGCCACCCCATCCCAAACCAATGTATATTACATTGCCCTATTTTACAATTTTCCTACTGTTTACAACTACCTGCAACAATTTGTTTTACTTAATTATTTACTAATTGCTGTTTCTTTCACATCGTATGTAAGCACGATAAGAAGAAGGATCTTGTCTGCCTTTTCTAGGAATTCCTAGGGCTCAAAACCTGGGGGTGATGGTGGTCCAGTGATAAAATTCTTGCCTCCCATTGGGAAGAGCTAGGTTCCTTTTCTGGCCCATGTACCTTATGCGCAGTCACCACCCATTCATCAGTGAAGGCTTGCAAGTCGCTATGATGCTGAACAGGTTTCAGGGGCGCTTCCTGACTAAAATGAACTAGGGAGAAAGGCCTGGCAATCTGCTTCCAAAAATCAGCCAGTGAAAACCCTACGTATTCTCTACAACAAAATAAGTAAAATGAAAAAAAAAAAAAAAAGGACAAGAAAACCCAGTCGACCACAATGGTCTGATCTGCAACTGATAATAGGGATGGTACAGGATCCTGTAGGGTTTCTTTTTTGTGGGGGGTCACCATAAATCAGGGCTGATACAATAGCAGCTAAGAACAACAATAGTGCTTAAAACAGAACCTGACACATAAAAAAAAATATAGAGTTCATTAATTATTTGGTGAATGAGTGAATGCGTAAGAAAGCTGTACCCTTAGATCTTGTTGTTAGGTGCCATCGAGTCAGTTCCGACCCATAGTGACCCTATGTACAATAGGCCAGTCCTCTGCCATCCTCATAATTGTTGATATGCTTGAGCCCATCATTGGAGCCACAGTGACAATCCATCTCGTTGAAGGTCTTCCTCTTTTTCGCTGACCCTCTACTTTACCAAGCATGATGTCCTTCTCCAAGGACTGATTCCTCCTGATAACATGTCCAAAGTACCCAAGACGAAGTCTCGTCATACTTGCTTCTAAGGATCATTCTGGTTGTACTTCTTCCAAGACAGATTCATTCCTTTTTCTGACAGTCCATGGTATAGTCAATATTCTTCAACAACACCATAATTTAAAGGCTTCAATTCTTCTTGGGTCTTCCCTACTTGTTCAGAATTTGTATGCATATGAGGTGATTGAAAATACCATGGCTTGGGTCAGGCACACCTTAGTTTTCAAATTAACATCTTTGCTGTTTAACACTTTAAAGAGGTCTTTTGCAATTGATTTGCTCAATGCAATAAGTCATTTCATTTCTTGACTGCTGCTTCCATGGGCATTGACTGTGGATCCAAGTAAAATGAAATCCTTGACAACTTCAGTCTTTTCTCCATTTATCATGATGTTGCTTATTGGTTCAGTTGTGAGGATTTTGTTTTCTTGAAGGTGTGGTGAAACCCATGTGAAATTGTTCACTACAGATTAGTAAGTAAGCAAAAGTAAGCCCGCACTTACCTTGCTTATTGGATTATCCGCCCCTGTTTAGGATGTACTTCTTACCAGCAGAAAAAAAGTGCTCTTTCTTTGAAAAAGAGTCTGAATCTGGCAGGATCAAGGTAGCCCCACTTTTCTTTTTTGTTTGCTTGATCATTCAGAAACACTGGGCAAATCTTGTCATTCCTGATGAATTCTGCCTAAGAGACTGTTAACTCCCATAGCGAGGTGAGTTTTTAATGGGAAGGTTTTATGCAAGGTGGAATATGTCTCCTTGATGCATGATAGTACCCGTCTCACTATGCAGGCTCTGAGACCAGGAGTCCAAGAGTAATTTGTTCAAGTGAAATAAAGCCTATTAGTCTTGCCAGTATTCACCTGCTTGGTTGTTTAACACCAACCAGATGATGTAATCTGTCCCTTTCTTGTTTACAGGGATGTTTCTGAAGAGGCAATCAAACACAGTACAAAGGGCTCAATCTGGCTAGGAATAATGAGGTCACTACCTGGGTTGTAATTGTATCAGAAGCAGGAGTTCCCTGCTAGAGGTGAGAAAAGATAAAGAGGGGAGAAATCCCTTTCTAAAGGATGTTCCAAAGAATTCAGAAGCTTGTGTCTTTAAAGCAAAGATCACGAGATCTGGAAGCAGCCACAAGATCCCCAAGAATCAAGTCTAAATGTTAATAATTTAAAAAATTTAGTTTATTAATCTTTTTATTGTGAAATATATAAAATAAAATACTTGCCTTTGACCCATTTTTCTGTGTACAATTCAGTGACATTAATTACGTTCCCACGTTGGGGACCTTTTACCACCATCAGCTTCCTAATTTGTTCATCACCCTGAATGGGGCACAAGGCTGCTAACAGGAGAAAGATGTGGCAGTCCACGTCCGTAAAGCCTCGGAAACCCTATGGAGGCAGCTCTACTCTGTCCAAGAGAGTCTGCTACAAGTCGGAATTGACTTGATGGTAACAGTATTTTTGGTTTTTAATAGAAACTCTTTAAAACTTGCTTAAATCATATCCTTGAGCACTCAATAGTAAAGTTAGAGATCGTCGGACTTTGTTTTAAAGACAGCTTCTTTCTTCTTTCCATTGTTAACCTTTCTTTACCTCTGAAAGCTGCTGTAACTTTATCCTACTAGCGTTCAAGGATTTAGCACTCCTATCTTTTTTTTTTTAAAGGATTTAGCACTGGAGGTGCAGTGGTTAAGAGCTGGGCTGCTAACCAAAATGTTGGTAGTTCAAATCCCTGAGCAGCTCCTTGGATACCCTATTGGGCAGTTCTACTCTGTCCTATAGGGTCGCTATGAGCCGGAATTGACTCAACGGCAATGAGTGTGGTTTGGGTTTTTGCTGCTGAAATGAGTTTTTTTTTATGTGGCCTTTTGCCTTAGTTCTTTGGAAAAACAGCTTGAGAGATTTTTACCCTAAGCCCTGAGGACTTACCTTTGCCCTAGTTTTTTACCCTACAGGGTTTTTTACCTTTGTCCAGGTTGACTGACCTTTCCCAGGTAAGAGGTAAACAACTGGAGGTTTGATAGTTTTTTCTGACCCTGCAGCCTGACCTGTGATTGGCCTATTTTATGAACCCTGTAGGAATAGGTCAATACACTTATGCAAATATAGCCTACTATGCAAATACAGTATCCGTGGCCTACCGAGAGGGGATTGGTCAGTTCATGGCCCTGGTGGGATGGCCATACCTTTAAACTGACCAGGGATTTGCTTATATACCATATTTTTATGCAAATAACATATGTTTGTCAGCTGTGCCCTCCCTCTGCACGCTATTTTCGTAAGTGTGCTATGCTAATTTTTTTTACAGTGACATGTAAAAAAAATTGACATAGTGGTGCTTATGAAAATATCTCAGGGAGGTAGGATGTGGCTGGCAAACAAACATAGGTGTCACTTTTTTGGGTAAAAATATGGTAAGCAGCCAATCCCAGAGGTGGGTAGTCAAAAATATAGTAATAGCAGAGCCCTGTTGGTGCAGTGGTTAAGAGCTGTTGCTAACAAAAAGGTCAGCTGTTTGAATCCACCAGCCACTCTTGGAAACCCTATGGGGCAGTTCTACTCTGTCCTATAGGGTCACTATGATTCGGGATTGACTTGACGGCAATGGGTACGGTACAGTACAGTAACAGCAGGTATGTGGAGCAGTGGCTACCCTCAGAGCTAAAGAACAGTCAAGAAGAGCCCCACTTCCCACTTATGGCTGTGATACATACCTTGCTGGAGAGGACAACTGGGCTCACTGGATGGCAGAGGGGTTGCTGTGTCATGACTTGCTAGAAACCCATCCTCCGAATTTTCTAGACATCTGTGCCCTTTAAGGTACTGGGGAAAGCTATTATGACAGGTGTCTCACTAAAGGTGCTCTGTTATGAAACTGCAGAAGGGGGTTGCTGGGGTGGGCTGTGGGTGCTGCTGACCACCGTGCATGGCAGGGATAGACGCTGGAGAAGTCACCTGTGCCACAGGAGTCTGGAGCTGAGAAACCTGGTGCTTGAGACACTGAAGCAGATGCTGAGAGGCACACCCGGGAACCTGGAGAAGGACCCTTTCTCTTGCAACGTCTCTCTAGTGCCCTCTACTGACAAAGCTTGACATCCTACCAGTTGGCAAAGGAAAAAATATTTAAAGGACCCAGCCTCATTTTCACAGAGCAGCCAAAAAGGATGACTTCGAGCTGGGAGGCAATAACAGATAACTAGCACAGGTATGTTTACTAATCCCCACACAAGCATCTAGGTGACTTTAACTCTTTCTATCATGCAATGGACATTCTATTTGAATTCTCTTAATTATTCTGTTCATTGTAAGGACTTTTTTTTTTTTGGTCTAATTTATTAATTCTTGTGCTTGCCAGAAATTTCCACTGCTTATTCTCAGCACACATTTGCTAACTGGTAAAGTGTATGGCCTGAGAAGGCAGTGTAGCTTCTTGGTTGAGCAGACTCTGGATTAACTGCTTAGGTCTGAGTGTGATTCTACTTTTGTGACCTTCAGCAGGAATTTAATCTCTCTGTGCCTCACTTTCCTCATCTCTAAGGTGAAACATAATCACACTACTTAAAATTCACTGATTCATTGTGATTGTTAAGGGAGTTAATGCAGGTATCTCTGATTTAACATCAACAACCCACTTCCGGAAGTCAGATTTCTGCATGAAAACCCTGAGTTTGTTTCATATTACTTTTTAAAAAGAAAAATTTGAATGTGTAACCCATCAATCCAGGAACCTGGGTGGTGCAAGTGGTTTACAATCAGCTGCTAACCTAAAGGTTGGGGGTTGAACTCACTCAGGGGCTCCACGAAAGAAAGGCCTGGCAAACTGCTCTGTAAGGATTAAAAAAAAAAAAATTACAGCCAAGAAAACCCTCTGGAGCAGTTTTACTCTGTAACAGGTGTGGTTGCCATGAGTCAGGCATTGACCTGACAGCAGCTAACAGCAACAACCAATCGGCCAGCCGGCCAGGCAATTTCTTTACTTGCAACTAAACACATTAAAATCCTTGTATATAAATTATCATATCAGTATGAACTCATATGCAAAATGCTCAAAACACCACTTCCTTATCACCAAATCGTATTAACAAACGGTGCTTCCTATGCAGAAATATCTTTTCCGTTTTAATCTTTTTTTTTTCCTGTTTCCTTTTCTATAATTTTATTTTTTTCCAACTGGAACTCACAGTATACTAGGCAAAAACAAAGACTAAATATGAAAGGCAGCAGGAAACAGGCTCAGTGAGAGCTTATGAAGGTGCACCTCTTTTGTTGACAGCTATTGTATTGCAGTCTTCAAAAGTTTGGTGCAGGATTCTACTCTTATACTAATTAATTGTATTTGGAACGTAAGTTCTTCTTCAATATAAATGTTGTAGCGAGCTTTTGGTAAGTAAATACAATTTTTTCCTATACAAACATCAACCGTCTTTTCTTAGCGGAGCCCTGGTGGCGCAGTGGTTAGGAGCTTGGCTGCTAACAGAAAGGTGGGCAGTTTGAATCCACCACCTGCTCCTTGGAAACACTAGGGGGCAGTTCTACTGCAACCCACTCGACGGCAAAGAGTTTCGTTTTTTTTGATTTTTAAACATCAACCGGAATATGTCGAACTGAGAGATTCTTACTTTGTTAGGACGTTTGGGCATTAAAAATTAGGAAGTTCTCTAGCGGGAAACCACTAAGCTAGGAAAAGTCTTCAGAGCATGCTTGGCCCGTAAACCACTATTAATCTTGACAATAGTTGTATTCATTCATTCATCCTGTCCAAAAATATTTTTTGGGCTCCTGCTGCTGGCCAAGCCCCATGCTAGTCTTGGGGGTCCAATAAAAACAAAAAAAAAACCCAAACCCATTGCCTTCAATTTGATTCCAACTCAGAATGGGATATGGTCAAGGACCCAACACTTTAGGGGTTAAAAAAGCAAAACAAAACAGGCACCGATTATGGAAACTGCTTCCAGGGAAGCGGGGCTGCGAGAGCCGGGATCCGAGGCTCACCTCCGGGGGCAGCTGGCCCGGGAAGGCGTCGCGCGGGGACCAGCCGCTCGGTCGGGCGCGCGGTCGGGCGCTAAAGCCCACGAGCCGCTCGGTCGGGCCCGCGCGGTCGGGCGCTAAACCCACAAGCCACTCGGTCGGGCGCTAAAGCCCACGAGCCACTCGGTCGGGCCCGCGCGGTCGGGCGCTAAACCCACAAGCCACTCGGTCGGCCGTGCGGTCGGGCGCTAAACCCACAAGCCACTCGGTCGGGCGTGCGGTCGGGCGCTAAAGCCCACAAGCCACGCGGTCGGGCCCGCGCGGTCGGGCTCCACAAACCCGCGTGGCCGGTGCGGGGGCGGAGGCAGAGGGGTGAGGCTGGGTTCCCTAAGACCTGAGACTGTACTCGGTTTGCCAGTGGAAGCCACTGAGAGGGTCACTGAGAAGGAAATGTCACTGTCGCTTTCGGAAGAGATCTCGCGTGTGCGTTGTGCATTTGGGGCGCTGGTGGTGGAGCAGGGGGCAGGTCGTTAGCCGCCGTGCAGTGGGCCGTGGCACTGTCTAATTATCCACCCCGAAGGCATTTCCCTCGCTTCCGAGCGGCCGCGCGCTTAGCAGGCACGTTAGGGACATTGTGGGACACGGCAAACCCGCATTAAATCAGGCAGCTGATGGAGGAAGCGGCCGTGGGAGAACACGACGTGGAGGCGCACTGGGCAGCGGACCTCGGGCAGAGCGAGGTCACCTCGCCGGGGTGGCAGAGAAGTTGGCTGAGACCGGCCACGCACTGACCGTTGCCCGGGAACTAACGTCACGCAATGACGACCGTCACTCAGCCTTCTCTCCAGCCCCGGAACCCAGGTGGGCGACCCCGCCCCGGAACCTGGTGTCACCGGAACTAACGCCGGAGTTTCTTTTGTTGCCGCCGGACGCAGCAGTGGCGCTTCCGGTGGTGAAAAATGGCTGCGGCCATTCAGGGCACGCGCGTGAGTGCGGGGAAAAAGCTGAAAAACTCCCTAAAGAAGAAGAAGATGAAGAAAATGATAGCCGGGGCCGCATCATCTGAGCTGGAAGTTGAGGACAAAGACGCTGCCGACAGGGAAGGTAACGTCCATGTCAGCTTTGGCCGCTGCGATGCAGAGCCACACGGAGTACGCGGGTAACGGGGCAAGAGAGCGGGTTCGCTGCAGGGCGCCCCGGTTTAATCTCCTCATGGCGTCAGGGGAGCGACTTTGGCTCCGTGAGAGGACTTGGGGGAAGTGGCCTTCAGGGAAGGGGAGCTGTCAATTGGTATTCTGAGTTTTCATTCTTTTCATCACGTTTCCGGGGTCACTGTTACTAAATGGGAGAAAATGGTGCTGTTGGCAAGAAACCTACAGGAGCAAAGGGTGAAAAGAAGCGTAATAATTGATACTACAAGTGTGGAATAAATTTCAGGGAGCGAGAAGCAAAAGACCGAAAGCAGTAAGCGAAAGACGTGTGGTGTGCTTGATGTCTTGTGTCGTAGGTGCGTGCGTGTGTTTGGGGGATAGAGATCACATAGTAGCGAATCAAAGAAGAGTAGATGATTCAAGTAGGATAAATAAAGGTAGCAATTGATTTCTCTCTCTCGTTAATGAGAAGAAGGAAGGAAGTATTTTGAGACCTTCAACCGCTTGACCATACTGCTCCTCTTTACCATCATTCTTGGTTACAAGGAAGTGCAGACAGTCCCTGATTTCTTACTGCCCGATTACTGCTCTTGTGTACTAGCTGATACGCACATACCATCCAGAGCTGTTCTTCTATAATGCATATCACATCACATCAGTCAGCTGCACAAGACCATCCCTTTTCAGAATAACATCTTCAATCTTTGACCTGCGTGGTCTGGCTCACATTGTTCATGAATTGCCACTCTGCCCCTCACCAACTGCTAACTCTCATCTATCCACACCGGCGTCTTGCAGCTTGCTTTACACGTCAAACCCAGTATTGGGTTTACACACTTGCCGGTCCCACAACGTAGAGTATTCACGTGTGTGGCTCTGTCTCCCTCACTTCCTACAGTCTATGATCCAGTGCCTAATCAGACTTCCGCAGCCACTTTGTCTTACGTAGCACCTCTACTCTTCTCCTTGCCTTTACTTTTTGACTTACTACCTTGCTTTATTTTTTTTCTCAGCACTTACCAAACCACCTCACATCTTACATATTTGCTTACGTTGCCTCTTCCAGCTAGAATATAGTTTCCATGAGAGTAGACTACTGTATCCCCAGTGCCTAGAAGTGTTTAGTGCGTAGTGGGTCCCTTACGGATACTTGTTAACTAAATGTGTGTATGGTCTTGGACTTCCAAGACCAAGAAGAAGAAACTGCCGTATGCTACTGCAGCCCCCAGGACTCAGAGGCCTCATCCCCTGCTGGAGGAGTTAAGGAAAACAAGCTGTTTATTGAGTAGGAATTAGAACTTCTGGTTCTGATATTTTTTGAACTCTATTGACTAATTCAAGCAGTGTTGTCAGAGAAAGAAACACTACTACTTTGGGAGCAAAATATCACTATAGCTTATAGATTTCGGTGGAGGTTGAATTTCTCTATTCAAGTACTGGCCAATTTCAAGTTGGGACTGTTCTGGTTTCTCAGTGCATTGTTAAAAATATTGATTAGGTTCTAAGGTTCTCTTGCTGTTATATATCAGTTACATCCATGGATTAAGAGACTTTTGCTACTATGGAAACCTAATTATCCAATTTAGTTCATTGAACGATTGTTGTATTTCTGTTCTGTTCTAGGCACCCTCCAGGTGTTGAGGATACAAAGGATGAGTAGAATATGATTCTTAGCGTAGAAATACTTACAGTCCTAAGGAAGATATTAAACATTAGGACTGTAGTACAGTATAATGACTGGTATCAAAAGGTGGTTGTAAAGGTAGTTATCAAGATAATGGTCCAATCAGAAGTGATAAGGAAGGAGACAGAAATTCATATCTACAGAAACTTACCTAGGCATTGCTTCTTTGTACCTTACACATATTTCTATTATTAGTCACAGTATTCTACATTATTGTGGTGTCTTAACATGTGTCTCTCCTTATAGATGTAAGTTCTTCGAATGCTGCAGTTATGACTTATCTTTCCATGGGGCCTTGCACATTTTGGTATTCAGTAAATTTTCTTGTCGAATAAATTAATGGAGCTCTGGCAACGTAGTGGTAAAGATCTTGGTTGCTAACCAAAAGGTCAGCAGTTCGAATCCAACTTGGAAACGCTATGGGCCAGCTCTACTCTGTTCTATAGGGTCGCAATGAGTCGGAATTGACTTGATGGCAACGGGTTTTTTTTTTTTTTTGCACATTATGGTATTGTTGAATGAATGAATAAAGGGGCATTTCATCTAGTCCTTAAGGGTAAATAGTTTTGTAGCCCTGGGAGTGGAGAAGGTAGTTTTCTCAGACATGGGGAAAACCATACACAGCGGCATGTAGTCTCTTAAAATGTATGGCCTGTTAAGGACAAAATAAATTGTCTGCCTTGGCTCCACTTTAGCTCTTCAGAGAAGTGACTGTAAGTGAAACTGGGAACAGAGGTTAAAGCCAGTTTGTAAAGGGCCTTGTGTGCCGTGAGGAGGAGATTGGCTTCTTGTGTATAGGTGGTAGGGAGCCACTGAGTACCTGTGAACAAGAAAGTGTCACATATTTATAAGTATTACTGCTGGCTGTATGGGGACTGCCTTCGAGTGCCAGAACAGTTAGTGGGCACTTGCAAAGCTCCATGTTAGGGCCTACACTAGGATAGGGAGACAGGGAAAAGGGCCCCACTTGAAAACTTTTTTAGAAAAAAAAAAAAAAAAGCTGGTAGCACCGTAAATTTTGGGCATTCTATACTCTGAGGGGAATTAGACGATCAGTAATAGCTGTGGAAACCCTGGTGGCGTAGTGTGTTGTTGAATTCTGTGAGGTACCAGATACTGTTCTAGCTCCTTATATGTATTGCTTCATTTAACTCATATTACAACCCTGCGGGGTAGATGCTGTTATTATCCCCATTTTACATGTAAGGAACTGAGACACAGAGGGATAGCTTGCTCGCCTCAGTAGTACATAAGCCAATAAGCGAGTTGGTAAATGGCACAGCCATTGTTAACAGTTTGGCTCCAGAGCCTGTACTTTTGACCACTACCCTGCTATAGTTGAGGAACCAGGAGAACAGACATCATCCAAAAAAAAAAAAAAACTATCCAGAGAGTGAAAGGGTAGGTAGGACAATAGAATCTGAACAGGTGAAAGAGGAGATTGGGAACAAGGAGACTTTGATGTGGAGACAAACTTCTCTCACACTCAGGAAAGTTCCATCACTAGGGGATATTTTTGTGACCAGATTTCTGTAGCGCTCCTTCCAGTGTTCTTAGCTGTAGCTTCCTTGCTGCTTGCTTGCTTTGTTCCTTTCTCCCTCATCTTCTCTTTGCTTCTTTCCTTCCTTCCTACCTCCCCTTCTAAATTTCCTATTTCTAGAAACACATTCCCACTTTCACTTAATTGTATAAGAAGCGCCTATTTTTGCACTTCCTTTTGGAGTGACTTTAGGTTAGTTACTTCCTAGTATCTGCCTCTGTTTCCTTATCTATAAAATGGGAATGAGAGTAAGTGTCTGTCTCAGGATTGTTGTGAAGATTAAGTGAGTTCATATATGTAAAGCGCTCAGTGGTTTGCATACCACAGTGGTATTGCTATTGTTGGGTGCCAACAGGTCGATTCCAACTCATGGTGACCCCTTGTGACAGAGTAGAACTGTTTCATAGCATTTTCTTGGCTGTAATCTTTACGGAACCAGATTGCCAGGTCTTTCTCCTGCAAAGCTGCTTGGGGAGTTCAAACCGCCAACTTTTTGGTTGGCAGCCAAGCGCTTAACCAATGCGCCACCAGGGCTCCTTGCATAACACAGTATACCAAAATCAAATACCTACTGTCGTTGAGTTGATTCTGACTCATAGCGACCCTGTAGGACAAAGTAGAACTGCCCCATGGAGTTGCCAAGGCTGTAATCTTTACAGAGGAAACCCTGGTGGCATAGTGGTTAAGTGCTACGGCTGCTAACCAAGAGGCTGCTAACCAAGAGGTTGTCAGTTTGAATCCGCCAGGCACTCCTTGGAAACTATTGGGCAGTCCTCCTCTGTCCTATAGAGTCTCTATGAGTCGGAATCGACTCGACGGTAGTGGGTTTGGTTTTGGTTTTTTGGTAATCTTTACAGAAGCAAACTGCACGTCTTTCTCCCATGGAGCAGCTGGTAGGTTAGAACTGCTGACCTTTCTGTTAGTGCCAAGCGATTAACCACTGTGCCCCCGGGGCTCTCTTAGCATTGATGACAACCTTTCTTCTTCCTGCCGAATAAGCCACGTGGATAACAGTCACGTTTACGAGCTGGAACTTTCTCCAGGAAAGGGGCTTGATTTCCCCTAGTAACCCTGCAGGGAAGCTGATGGCGTTTCTCTTTCATGGAAAAAAGGCTTGGAGGTGCTGTTTCCTCTATACTGTGATGCCTCCCAGTGGAAAACTGTCACACCCATAGATTCAGGATGTCGTCCCTGTTATTCTCCTCTTCATAGTCCTTAGTCTGATCATTTGATTCTGTATTTATGGTAAAGTTCAGGATTAATGATAATGATTTTCGTATCTATTGTTTACCTTTGCTTAGTTATTCTATAGACGCCTCAAACTTAATGTTTCCAGAACCAAATTAATAATTTCCTTTCTCAAAGCCTCTTTTCCTGTCTCTGGGAATGGCATCACCATCTACCCCCACTAGAAGCATGGCTGGCATACTTCATTCCTCCCTCTCTTTCCACATCCGTTGGGTTTAACTTGTGCCTTGGCCTGCTTCCTCCTGCTTAGTTAGTTCTTGACTTCTATCTCTTGCTTACGTTACCACAGAGGTGCGCTGTCTGCAGCCCTCTTCCTGCAATATGCCCTCTAGGCATTGCTGCTTAAACCGCCGTGGTGAAGGACCATTTTGTTTTTATTTTTTAGCTTTCAATCTGTCATAGACAGATAGTTTTAAAAAATCAATGAAACGAATGACCAGAAACATGACCACAGGCTTGGATATCACAGCAGTGTCAAATTTTTATAAACATTTCTAGATGATGAGTGTCAATTTGCAGACTTAAAATATTGCATTCCTGACCTGTGTGGTCTGCTTACCTGTCCAGGCCCCTGCCTGGTCACCTTCTGGCTTACCTGTGCCATGGCATTCTCAGCTCTGGTGTCTCAAAGATGGTATCCTCTCGTTCCCCACCTGGCTGGCCTCATGCTGTTTTTCTCCTAGCATACTCTCTTTCTTTATTTCCCTCGACCAGCGTTTCTCTGCCTTTAGGTTTCAACTTTGATGTCTCCATCCACTTTTTCTCTCAGGATTAAGCTGTGAATTCAGATTAGTTTCTTTGGTTAAAGATGGGACATTCTTTGTTGTAGTTTCTTTGGTTGATCATGGAGTATTCTGCTTTGGTTTACCTTAGAATTTGCTATTTAGTGTAGGAGATTGCTGTTTTCCTCTCTAGTGAAATCAGATATTCCTGGAAACGTGATCCATGAAAAACAGCCTTTCTGGTTAATATATTTGTGTGTACATGGCTTTGGCAGAACTATTAAGTTACTGAACATTATCAGATGATGGGCACCGAGAAACCAAAGGGCAGAGACTCTGGGTGTGGCTTCAGACAGGTGAAGAGTCTCTGCAGATTGTAGACTCATTGAAGATGCCATCTATGTCGGGAAGCTGAACCAGACTCATCTTTAAATTTTAACTGGATCGTAAAGATTGCTAGGGATATGCCTTACCATATCAACATTTGAAAGCAACTTTATTTAGCAAAGATGCTAATCACATTTCATAGAAAATCCACAGATACAACTCATATATTGTTTGAACTTTTTCACCTTCCAAGTTTAATTTTTTTAACACTGTGCAAGAAAGGTAGAACACTGTTCTTATGAGTGTAAAACTTGTTTATGAGACTTTGGAGAAGTTCTCTAAATTCTTTGAGGGCGGGGACCATGGCAGTTTTGGTAACAGCTGAGTCTTTGAATTTGGCAAAGGTGATGTTAAAAAATTTACTATCTATTTATTCGCCAAATAAATTGGAAGCTTCTCTCAGTGTGACTTTTACACTCTTTTCTCATGTATCAGATACCATTGAGAGTAAAATTAACAGAAGTTGTGTATAATATCAACTTGAGTGACAGCACAATGACTCAGATTGAATTCCTGGTAAATTACAATACTCTTTACTAGAATTTGAAACTTGGTCCGAGTAAAATCTCAGGTTACATGAGTCAGATTAGTGGAAGGTGGAATGCTTCAGTCAGCAATTTCACACATAAATGTCAAGCATTACAGAGGGGAGGATGACCCCTCTACCAGAGTTAGCTCCTAACTACTCAGATTTATTGAATTGGTACTTCGTTGGAGGTTTGTTTAGATGCAGCAAGAAGCGCTGCTGGCACAGTGACTGAGTGCTGGGCTGCTCGTGGACAGGTTGGCGGGTGAACTCACCAGCCGCTCTGAGGGAGAAAGATGTGACAGTCTGCTTCCGTAAAGATCACAGCCTTGGAGACTCCGTGGGGGCAGTCGTACGGGCTTTGGCTTTAGACACAGTGCATACTTGGTTCTTAAGTTTGCAATCTTAACAGCAAAAAACAACTTTCATAGTAAGTAAATAAAAAGCCAGTTGCCATCGAGCCAATTCCAAGTCATAGTGACCCTACAGGACAGAGTAGAACTACCCCACAGGTTTCTTAGGCTAGCGGTTAACCACTGCGCCACCAGGGTACCTTAGGTGAATCAGCTCAGGTGAAAGGACAGTGTTTGATGACATCAGCTATTATAAAAGGGACCCCTCTACCTCTGAGTTATCCTCAAAGTGCTCGAATTTATTGAATTGATACATTGTTGGAAGCTTACACACAATGCTAACTTGGTTCTTAAGCCTTGCAGTCGTTTAAAAAAAAAAAAAAGCTTCTGTAGTCAGTAAATCGACTCAGGTGAAAAAAGCCTTGGCCATCATCCAGTGCCCTGGTCTGACTGGCCGCTCCCTCTCAGAATGTGCCCTATGACTATAAACTAGTAGGGAGGAATGGCAAGTTCATGTTTTCTGGACAGTTAAAAAGCCTGAGTTGTTCTGGTCCCAGATATGAAAGATGGCCACGTACTTCTGACGCAAGACTGGATAACAGTCCATTTTACAAGGTCCTGGGAGGTATCCCGTCATTTTGATAAACTACAAAGCTGTGTTTAAGATATAATAACCTAGCAGATAAATGTGCTTTTCATCAAACTGTAGCTTATAGCCTCCTTTGTCCTGTAAGTTACTTAAAATAGCGAAGGAACATGCCTCAGAAATGAAGTCTATCAGAGTCCTATTTGAGTGGTTTAGCAGTTCATAGGATAGGCTGCAGGAAGCAGACGGCTTCCAGGCCCTATCTGGTTTGGCTTGTCCAGATAGCACGTGGGATAACATCTGACGGCGCTGTCCCCTGGTAGCACTTTCGTTTTATTTTCAGTTATTTTTGTGGAAACCTGGGATGACTTCATTTTTTTTCAAAAGTGAGTGGTTTTTAAAAAGTTTTCAAAGCATCTATTTTGAATATTCTAAAATGTAGTAATAACTGGCAGGAAAGACCATGTGACAGGAGCAGAACAGATGATTTACGGCCGGACTGGGGGGCGGGGGTTTCAGAGCTTTCAGTAAGTGGAGGATGCCTGTACTTAGGGGATACCAGGGCGGGTCGAGAACGGCCTGTTCTGGTTCGTCGAAACTTAGAGAGTCCTTTTTGTTTCAAGCCTTATTAAAATATGAGGACTTTAAAGTATTTAATGAAAGTTTTCTGCGTTAATTTAGTACGCATCAGTCTGAGTTGAATCTTTGATTCAGAGCTTTGTAATAACGCCTCAGAAGTCAGACAGCCCCTCCCGCCTTAGCTTTGTGACTTGGGGCGAGTTTGTGACTGTTCTAAGCTTCGGAATCCTCATCTGTATAAATAGCAGAGTGAAAACTCGCGGAGTATTGTGAGGTTTAAGGTAATGCGTGAAAAGCGCCATAAGCAGTACCTAGCTTTCAGCACACCGACGGCTGTGGAGTCAGCTCCAGCTCATGCTGACCCCACGTGTGAGAGAGCAGAACTGAGCTCCACGGGGCTTCCTTGACTGCGGTCTTTGTGGAAGCAGATCACCAGGCCTTTTTCCTGTGGTGCAGCTGGGAGGATTTGAACTGCCAACGGCTCAGTCAGTAGTTGGCCATAGACCATTTGTACCACCAGTGACCTCTTAGCTAGTTAGCATTGTTATTTTGCAGTACTTTGAAAAGCACAGGACAGAGTCACTGGCTACATCTGAACTAAAGCCGGAGGTCCCCTGTATGGGCTGATCACCTGGTACACGGGATGCTGGCTTTGACTGAGACCTTCGGCCAGTTACAGTGGGCATAAGATGCATTTTACCCTCTGTGTTTGGGCGTTCTCCTCTGCTCTGCCCCCTAGCCCTAGGTTTCCAGTACTTTTGTCTGTCCGCTGGTTACTGCTGTCCTTTACTTAGCGCCTACTGTGTGCCAGATCCATACCAGGTGCTTTTCATGTGTTATCTCATTTAATCATCGTAAAAACCCAGTGAGATGGGTACTATTTCTATGAATATTTTACTGATAAACAGATGCAGAAAGGTTAAGGAACTTACCCAGGATTATGCTGTTCTAGAAAGTAATGGAACCAGAACATAGAGGGATGTTTGTCTGAGCTCTTAAACACTGTGTTGTGACTATCTGGCCACCTACAGCTTCTCTATCAATACCTCACGTGCCTTGCAAAGATGCCAGACACCAGTTACTCTGGACTTCCTTTCGTCTCCCTTTCTGCTTCTCTACCACAGCCACATTAAAACTCTCATTCAGTGGGCTGTGTGTGTGTGGACACTTAAATGGTGTTTACTGTGAGCTTGGCACTCATAAGAACTTTATACATATTATCTCATTATCACAAAAACCCAGTGAAACCACTATTTTATCCTCATTTTTATAGGTGAGGAAACTAAGACAGAGAACTTCATAAACTTCAGAAAAGTCGCATAGATTTGTGTCTGGAGTTGAAACTGAACCCAAGCAACCTGACTTCTGTGTCCTTACTCTTAATCAGGACTAAATGATCAGTCAAGCTTTTTAAGGAATTCTGTGTATTTGTTTTAGAGTGAATTCTAAAGGTGGTGTCTTAGTTAACTAGTGTTGCCATAAAAGAAATACCCCAAGTGGAGGGCTTTATCAAACAAATTTATTGTCTCAGTCCAGGAGGCTAGAAGTCTTAATTTAGGGCTCTAGCTTCTGGGGACTGCTTTCAGTCTGTGTCAGTTCTGGTGGAAGGTTCTTGTCATTAGTCTTTTGCTGGTCTGGGAGCTTCTCAGCAAGAGACCCTGGGTCCAAGGGATGTGCTTCAGTCCAGGCACATTCTTGGTGGGATGAGGTCCCTATTTCTCTGCTCCCTTCTCACTTTCATCTCTTTTAAGATAAAAGGTGATGCAGGCCACACCCCATACCCCAGGGAAACTCCTCTTACATTCGATCAGGGATGTGACCTGAGTAAGCATGTTGCATCGCACTCTAATCCCCTTTAACGTAAGCTAATCTTGCCTCATCAACTACAGGCAGAGATTAGGATTTACAACAAAGAGGATAATTACATCAGATCACAAAATGGAGGACAACCACACGCTACTGGGAGTCAGGGCCTAGCCAAGTTGACACATATTTTGGGGACACAGTTCAATCCATGACAGGTGTGATATAGAATATTAACGGCTTGAAAAGAAATAGGCTTAATGCTCCTGGGTGATACTTGCATTTTGAAAGGAAAAAAAAAAAAAAAGCTTCACTATAACTTTTAAAAAGTAAGGGGCTAAGGTAGGTGCTAAGTAAAAAAGCACTAGCAGCTTGCCCTCTCCTGGAAGCACATACCCGTGGGCAAAACTTTTCTTCTCTCTCTTTTTTTTTTTATAATTTTTATTGTGCTTTAAGAGTAAGTTTACAAATCAGGTCAGTCTCTCACACAAAAACCCATATACACCTTGCTTCACACTCCCAATTACTCTCCCCCAATGAGACAGCCCGCTCTCTCCCTCCACTCTTTCCTTTCGTGTCCATTTTGCCAGCTCCCAACCCCCTCCACCCTCTCATCTCCCCTCCAGGCAGGAGATGCCAACATAGTCTCAAGCGTCCACCTGATCCAAGAAGCTCACTCCTCACCAGCATCCCTCTCCAACCCATTGTCCAGTCCAATCCATGTCTAAAGAGTTGGCTTTGGGAATGGTTCCTGTCCTGGGCCAGCAGAAGGTCTGGGGGCCATGACCACCGGGGTCCTTGCAGTCTCAGTCAGACCATTAAGTCTGGTCTTATGAGAATTTGGGGTCTGCATCCCACTGCTCTCCTGCTCCCTCAGGGGTTCTCTGTTGTGTTCCCTGTCAGGGCAGTCATCAGTTGTAGCCGGGCACCATCTAGTTCTTCTGGTCTCAGGATGATGTAGTCTCTGGTTCATGTGGCTCTTTCTGTTTCTTGGGCTCGTAATCACCTTATGTCCTTGGTGTTCTTCATTCTCCTTTGCTCCAGGTGGGTTGAGACCAATTGATGCATCTTAGGTGGCTGCTTGCTAGCGTTTAAGACCCCAGATGCCACTCTTCAAAGTGGGATGCAGAATGTTTTCTTAATAGATCTTATTATGCCAATTGACTTATATATCCCCTGAAGCCATAGTCCCCAGACCCCCACCCCTGCTACGCTGGCCTTCGAAGCATTCAGTTTATTCAGGAAACATCTTTGCTTTTGGTTTAGTCCAATTGTGCTGACCTCCCCTGTTTTGTGTGCTGTCTTTCCCTTCACCTAAAGTGGTTAGTTCTTACCTACTATCTAATTAGTGAATGCCTCTCTCCCACCCTCCCTCCCTCTCCGCTCTGGTAACCACAAAAGAATGTTTTCTTCTCAGTTTAAACTATTTCTCAAGTTCTTATAATAGTGGCCTTATACAATATTTGTCCTTTTGCAACTAATTTCACTCAGCATAATGCCTTTCAGATTCCTCCATGTTATGAAATGTTTCACAGATTCCTCACTGTTCTTTATTGATGTGTAGTATTCCGTTGTGTGAATATACCATAATTTATCCATTCATCCGTTGATGGGGACCTTGGTTGCTTCCATCTTTTTGCTATTGTAAACAGTGCTGCAGTAAACATGGGAATGCATATATCTGTTTGTATAAAGGCTCTTATTTCTCTAGGATATATTCCAAGGAGTGGGATTGCTGGATTGCATGGAGATTCTATATCTAGCTTTTTAAAGAAGTGCCAAATTGATTTCCAAAGTGGTTGTACCATTTGACACTCCCTATGGGCAAAACTTTTAAACTACTTGCTTTTCATTTTGGGGTTAATGTATAATTTATTTCTTGAATCATAAATCAGATTTTTATGATATCCCCAATCTGCCTTTTTGTACTGACTTCTTACCCAAATCTCCCATTTCAGCCATTCTCAACTTCTTGTCATTTTATAGTTATCTTATTTAAGACTCTGCACTTCGGGACATGCTGGTTTCTTCTGTCTGGGATGCCAGTAACGATGGTGATGATTCCAGTAATTTTCATTTTCATACAGAGCATTGATTTAAACCTTGAGTGTTCAGGCTCCAGATTCAGTAATTTGCCTTCTCCTTTTTTCAGTTGACCTGGGCCTGGAATCTCCTGTCCCCTCCTCCCTTCTCTCGTCATTCAGACTCTTCTTTACCCTTTAAGAAGCCTTGAATATTTACCCTTGAACATCGCCTTTGTGAAACGTCCCCTGAGGCATCCCAGGTACCCTGAACAGTCACCCTGTCCTTGATGCTTTTCTTTTAGAGCATTTACATGTTGTATTGCAGTTGGCGACCCGATTTGGCTACCCTTCTAGGCTCTGAGTTTATCAAGGAGAGAAAGCTGTGTTCATGTTTTTTGTTTCCCCCTTTTCCCCATCATTCGTGGGTGCCCAGTTAATGTTGAAGGACAGTGAGCCTTGTTAGAATTTTATTTCAGTTCCAAAGGCTAAGAAAAATGGCTCACTTTCCTGCCGGCAGCTAACCGTATGAGGAATAAAGGACAAGTTTGAAAGGAAGCTGGAGGTTTGGGGAAAAGGCAGAAGGGATGAGAAATGCCTTGTGTCTGCCTCACCACCCAGAGGTCTAATTCTGCACTGTCCAGGATGGCAGCCACTCCCCACATTTGGCTGTTTAAAGTAGTTAAAATTCAATAGAATTAAAAGTCCATGTCCTCAGTTATACTAGCCAATTTTGAAATATTCACTAGGCTCTTGTGGCTGGTGGCTAGTGGGCAGCTCTGATATAAAGCGTTTCCATTATCGTAGAAAGTTCTGTTGGAACTTTTAGTCATTATTTCCAGTGAGCATCTCTTGTAGCCCTTTTGTCTTAGTTATCTAGTGCTGATGTGACAGAAATAGCACAAGTGGATGGCTTTAACAAACAAATTTGTTTCCTCACAGTTTAGGACCCTTGATGTCCGAATTCAGGGTGCCAGCTCTATGGGAAAGCTTTCTGTCTTTGCTCTGGGAGAAGGTCCTTTTCTCTTCAGCTTCTCTTTCCTGGTTCCTTGGAGATCTCCATGTGTCTTGACATCAGTCTTCCCCCATTTCTGCTTGCTTAATGTGGTCCTTTTTTCTTTGTAAGAGATTGACTCAAAACACTCCCTACTCTAATGCTGCATCATTGATGTAACAAAGACAGTCCATTCCCAAACGGAATTATAACCACAGGCATAACCAAAACACCTGTTGCCATCAGGTTGTTCCCAACTCACAGTGACCCTGTAGGCATGGAAGTTATATTTACAACACATATTTTGGGGGGACACAATTCAATCTGTAACACCTTTCTTAATTTCCAAATTTTAATTTTTTTCTTTGTCTTTAACTGCTTCAGCATTTCAGAATATAGCCTCATACACCTTTCAGGAGAGTCAGTTTAGCCAAGTAATTTGAGATCAAACATGACTGCTATAAAGCAAAATGCAAAATTAGAATTAATGTTTAAGACAGAGCTGCAGAGGAGCTTTTCACTCATGCGGTGGCTTCTGTCTATGCCACCAGACTCCTGGGTTTATCCATGTAACTTCTGCTGGTGAAGATCTGTTCCTGGAAAATTAGAAAAATCTCATCTAGGTAGAATTCAGTAAAAATTGAAGAACCAGTTCTCCTTCTGTTTTGCATAATGATAACCCTCAGTATCCTAGAAGTAAATCTTGTTTGTCACTGTGCTGGGAAATCACATTACATTGGCGTTTTGCATGTATTTATGTAAAACATCACCATTTCCTTAGGCAGCAAATGCTTGACCGAAAACTCCTGAGCTAGAACGTCTCTTAGAACGTCATAAAATAGCGAATTCTTCTGGAATTCTTTTTATTGGTGGGGTGAGTGCAGGTTGTAGAAACTGATGTTTTAAACTTGTAATGGGTTTATATGTGTCCTTAATACGCATGTTGTGGTAGTCAGTCTGGGTGAGAAACCTACCAGTGCATATTAGCCAAGGTTTTGAAGTGGAGAACTGAAGTGGTTTATATACTTGTAAGTTTGGCAAAGAAAGATGGGACAGTCTTCTGTCTTTAAGGGTTACAGCTTTGGAAACCCTGTGGGGTAGCTCTGCTCCATGGTGTAAAAAGGCTATAAGTGGGGATTGACCTGACACAACAACATTCAACCCTAAAGCCTTTTGTCCGCCTTTACTGTGCACCTCTCGACAGACAGCCTTGGGATTTGCTGCAGTTTGTGTGTGAATTGATCAGCATAAAACACTAGATGTCAGTGTTGTCATTCTCACATTTTACCAGAAGCTTTTCGGAGACTTTTCTGCTTTTAATTACCCACGTATCTTTAGTAACACAAATTTTAAGCCCTCCTGCCTTTTCACATTTAAAAAATGCTTGCTAGAAGAAGCAGTTTTCATAGAGTTGCTTATTTTATTACTAGCGTCTCTGTGGTGCTGTTGACCCTGGGGGACACAACATATACAATGTTCTCGTACCTTTCGTTTTCAGCTGACTGCATTCTCCAGACTTTGTTTCTCACTGTACTTTCCAGGAAACACTGGTCCTACCGGATGCTTCCTGGGGAAAGAATTTTATGGCCCTGGAACCTGGCGTATACTAGCAGACACTCAGATTTGGGTTGAATTGAATGATAACACTGTCAACTTTTGTTTAGCAGAATTTAGATACCACTTTAAAAATATCATGGACAATAATATAGTTCTTATATCATTTATATTTCCACATCAAGCCTAGAGCTATACATGCCTCCAGATTTCTTAAAATTTCAGCATCAGGACATGCAGGAAGCTTCAAATTAAATATGTAGCAAATAAGTTTCTATTTAAAAAGATCTTCCTCTTTACTAAGCAACCTGCAGCTCCATTTGGGCAGTAGGATTATTAGTTTTTTCGTTATTTTAACATTTCCTGTAATATTTTTTCATACCACGGACACACTTTATATTTTGAGATCTTGTGTTTTAAAAAAATGTAAAGCATTGTTTTCTGTGTTTAATTCTAATTTTCCATAATGTTTAATTTTTTGAAAATACTTAATTTTTATTCATGTGTTTGAGGTTCACTTTTGGAAGAGTATGTTATTTGCTGTTTTCTATATGTTACAGATTTTTTATTTGAAATGTAGTATTAAGTATTTAATTCCATATCCTTTTCGTTTCATGATTCTCAACGCTTCAAATTTAAGGGTTTTAAGTAGTATCAAAGCTACAAGTTTTAAAATCAGTACCTGAAAATCAGATCTTTCCAGAAATTCTATCTTGACTCAGGGGTTAAAGCCAAGAGATTAGAGGAGAAATTAATATCGGACTGTATTCTCTCCCGTTTACTTTGGACATGGCATTAAGCTTCTGTAAAAAGGCTACAAGAATAATTTCACTTTGTTGAAATTATTTAAAGAAGAAATGGGGGCTTGGAGTTTAACAATCGGTAATTTTGAAATAACGACAAGAAGCAATAGACTAAGAAAGTAGGAGCAGAGAAGGTTAAATGGACATGGAGCAGACCTGCTGAAATGCAGTGCTTTGATGGTATGGGTTGTTCTGATTTGGTGAGGAGGACATCAGAATTGAATTAAGTAGGGAGCATCAGGAAACTCGTCTATGCCTAGACCTTTTTTTTTTCTTTTCTTTTAGTGTTGCTTTAAATGGTGTTTTATCTTAGTGCTGTTAAGTCAGTATTTAAATGTTGTTATTAGATGCCCTTATGTTGGTCCTGATCCATGAGAGAACGAAACAGCTGGGTCCTGCACCGTTCTCACAATCCTTGCTGTGTTTGAGCCCATTGTTGCAGCCACTGTGTCAGTCCATCTCATTGAGGGTCTTCCTCTTTTTCCCTGATCCTCTACTAAGTATGATATCCTTCTCCAGGGACTGGTCCCTGCGGATAACATGTCCAGAGTATGTGAGACGAAGTCTTCCCATCCTTGCTTCTAAGGATCATTCTGGCTGTACTTCTTCCAAGACAGATTTCTTCGTTCTTCTGGCAGACCATGTTATATTCGATATTTTTCACCAACACCGTAATTCAAAGGTGTCAGTTCTCCTTTGGTCTTCTTGTTCATTGTCCAGCTTTCGCATGCATATGAGGGGATTGAAAATATCACGGCTTGGGTCAGGTGCACCTTAGTCCTTCAAAGTGATGTCTTTGCTTTCTTAACGCTTTAAAGAGGTCTTTTACAGCAGAGTTACCCAATGCAATGTGTCATTTGATTTCTTAACTGCTGCTTCCGTGGGCGCATTGATTATGGATCCAAGTAAAATAAAATCCTTAACAACTTCAGTCTTTTCTCTGTTTTTCATGATGTTGCTTATTGGTCTAGTTGTGAGGATTTTTGTTCTCTTTAGATTTAGAGGTGTAATCCATACGAAGGCTGTGGTCTTTGATCTTCGTCAGTAAGTGCTTCAAGTCCTCTTCACTTTCAGTAAGCAAGGTTGTGCTATTTGCATATTGCAGGTTGCTAATGAGTCTTCCGCTGATCCTGATATTGCAGGTTGCTAATGAGTCTTCCGCTGATCCTGATACCACATTCTCCTTCATATAGCCCGGCTTCTTGAATTACTTGCTCAGTATACAGATTGAATAGGTGTGGTGAAAGGATACAACCTTGATGTACACCTTTCCTGACTTTAAACCACGCAGTATCCCCTTATTCTGTTGAAGTGACTACCTCTTGGTCTATGTACAGGTTTGTCATGAGTACAATTAAGCATTCTGGAATTCTCGTTCTCCACAATGTTATCCATAATTTGTTATGATCCACACAGTCAAATGCTGTTGCATAGTCAATAAAACACAGGTAAACATCTTCCGGGTATTTAATCGATTGCTTAAATTACCAATATTGTTACTTAATATAGATGCTGTGATAGAAAAGTTGCAGGTAAGAGTGTTTTCTGTGTGAATCTTTGAGAGTCATATACTGTGGTTCTGGAGTTGAGCGAACAAAGCCCATTTGTTACCCAGAGACAGTGCTGTCAAGTGGCAGCTGTGGGCGTGTCTGCTTATCCCCTTCTTCGGTAGCTTCTTAGCCTTCCTTGTTCACTCTTCTGCTTATTAAAAAACATTTCAAGTTACTAAATTATTGAATGATTTTGTCTTTTGAAGTATTTCCTGATAAGTTTGATAGGTTTCTGAAGAACGAAATAGAAGCTTTCCTGAGTGCTCTGGGTTGAACAGATGCACGCAGACACCGCAGGCCACTTGTGCTGTCTGTGAAAGGTCACTTAGCTTCAGAAGCTGAGAGAGGCTGCAAGGCTTAAAGTACCCAGTTTCTTAAGTTTATTTTTAATTTCTAAGCAAAGCCACCAACTGGACTGTAGTTTCTGACAATTCTCAGTCCTCATCCATTTTATGGACTGGTTCATATAATGAACTAGTTTGCTGGTACCTGTATATGCTGTTTTGTTGGCTCTGCATAGTAAAAGTTAGCAGTGTTGTTGTTAGGTGCCATTGAGTTGATCTTGACTTATAGCAACCCCGTGTGAGAGTGGAACTGCCCCACAGGGGTTTCTTGGCTGTAATTTTTACAGAGGCAAATTGCCAGGTTTTTCTCCCTCAGAGCTGCTGGGTGGTTCAAACTGGCGACCTTTTGGGTAGCTGTGCATTTAACCACTGTGTCGTCCGTTATGTACCTGTTGCCATTGGGTATGTTATGACTCATAGCAGCCTTACAGGACAGAGCAGAACTGCCGTATAGAGTTTCCAAGGCTGTAAATTGTTATGGAAGCCAACTGCCATATCTGTCTCCGGCAGAGTGGTTGGTGAGTTTGAACCTCTGACCTTTTGGTTAGCAGCTGAGCTCTTCAAATGCTGCGCCACCAGAGCTCTTTAAAGTTAATGATGCACTTAAAAATTTGTGTCTTCAATGCAGAGTTTGGCATTTTCATTCAGTTACTCAGCAGTGCAATTGAATCATCTGTACCTTGGGCGTACGTTACGTCATCAGATAATTTCCTTCTCAAAGATGTCAAAACACTTAGTATCACAGTGTTATGTGCAAATTATGTACAGTGAGATTGGTTTTTAGTTTTTCCTACACACAGATTCAGAATTTTAGATGTCTTGCCAAATAATCAGAGAAGCTAATTAGATAATACTATACCATTTTCTTGATGGATTAAAGTTTTTTGTTGTTGTTTTTAAAATCAGCTTTATTGGTCTCTTCAGGCAGCTGAGTGCCATAATTAAGGTCCCTGCATTTGAAAGCACCCTGCACTGGCCTCTCTCAGCAGCGTCTGTAACCATCTCGACAGCAGGGATCTGATAGGTGTGTTGGATTTACTCCTGCTGCCTGGCTCCTGGGTCTTAAAGCCACTATGGCGTCCCCTGTCGACTTGACTCAGCCAGGTCTTTGGGGGCCATTGGAAGTGGGCTGGCTGGTCCTCTTGTTCTTCACTGTTTCTGCAGCTGTGGGACTTAGAGAAGTCCCCTCCTGCAGGAGACAGGTGGAGAGCTGTTAGCTTCATGTAGGGACTCAGGGGGTCTGGTCATAGCCTTGGCAACCTCTGCTTAGGGCCAGACCAAACCAAACCCATTGCCGTCAAGTTGATTCTGACTTGTAGAGAGCCTGTAGGCAGGGTAGAGCTGCTTCCATAGGGTTTCCAAGGAATGGCTGGTGGGTTCAAATAGCTGACCTTTCAGTTAGCAGCCAGGCTCTTAACCACTGCACCACCAGGGCTTGGTATTAAAGTTTAATTTGTTTCTCCTCTTCGGTTCTGCAGGAAGCTGCGGATTGGAGGAGGATGACTTTTCCTCTGATGATAAAGCAGTAGAAGCTGACAATGAGGAGGATATTGGACCCTGTGACCAAGAAAATGAAAATGCTGCCGAGTCTAGTGTTGGGACAAATACAGGCTGGGCAGATGCCATGGCTAAAGTTCTTAACAAAAAAACTCCTAAAAGTAAACCCACCATTCTGCTGAAAAACAAAAAGCTGGAAAAGGAGAAAGAAAAGTTAAAGCAAGAGAGACTGGAGAAAAGAAAGCAGGTGTGTCCTACCAGGTGTCTTTTAGAGTCGATTGTCTTTCTAGTTCGTTTCTGTACCACATTGTTCTTTGCACTGTTTATCCAATTAACATTCCAGCTTTAAACTTGCTTTTTATGTGAGGGTAGATCACCAAGGTTATGTTAGTCTAAATGACTCCATTGAGCATGTTAACTTTAGTCATCTAAGCAAAGCAATACAAATGTGAACTCCAAGGAGATTTATTCTTTTAAAATCAAGTAATTGTAGATGAGGCAGTGACTCTTGGGTCTCAATATTTTTTTCTTTTTGGTTGTCCATATACTGACTTTATTAGGTCCTGAACTAATCTTTAGATTTTAACGTGTTTTATAAGAAACATGTTACTTTTTGGTTGAAAACCTATTTTATGATAATATGTGTGAAAATTTCACAGGTCAGAGATGGTTGCAGTTTTGTAAACTGATTATTTCCCTGCTAGATAAGCATGAATTTATTATGCATTTTGTTACACCACTGATGGTAGAAGTTAACTAATGTAATCTATTAATTAAAGCTCAAATGTTAGACATGAATTTGCTGTTATGTATTATAAGCATAAAGAAACCATGGTAAGGTATAAGTATATCCCTTATATTTGATGACGTATCTCTATGTCTAAAATACTTAGTTACTGAAGCATGTATTATATTCTAACAGAAGAAAAATAATTTTCTACAATTCTACTGGCAATATAGAAATGCTAATTTCTAAGAGGGACCTTATAGGTAGACTACCTGGGTAATGTAAATGGTGAATGCACTTGGCTGCTAACCAAAAGATTAGACGCTTGAGTCTGTGCAGAGGTGCCTGGGAAGAAAGGTCTGGCAATCTACTTCTGAAAAACCAGCCATTGAAAACCTTGTGGAGCACAGTTCTTCTGTGACACACATGGGGTTGCCATGGTCAGGATTAACTCAAAGTCAACTGGTTTATTTACTTTATAGATAAAAATAAAAGGAAGACAGATTTGAATTGGCATATATTTCCTGTTATGGTCACCATCCCCTTATCTTGTTTAAGACGAATGTTTCTCTATTCTTAATATTGGTTGCTTTGTATGAAAGGCCGTATATAGGTAGACCTTTTCAAGCATCGCTCTTGGAAACAGTGTACTCTATTACTAACTCAATATTCTCATTGTACTTTAAGATAAATTTTCTCTCTAAATCTTACTGAAAGGAGCCCTGCTGGCACAGTGGTTAAGCACTCAGCTGCTGACTGAAAGGTTGGCAGTTTGAACCCATCAGCCGCTCCGTGGGACAAAGATGTGGCAGTCTACTTCTGTAAAGATCACAACTTTGGAAACCCAATGATGCGGTTCTCCTCTGTCCCGTAGGGTTACTATGAGTTGGAATCGACTTGTTGGCAGTGGGTAAATCTTCCTGATAGCTTTTGAAGAAGCTGTAAAAAAAAAAATGAGAATCCTTAACTGCCTCTAGTCCTGATGTTCCCCTGTGGACAGCATTCTGAAGCCGAGAGGAGGGGTCTGACTCTGTTCTAGCCCACAGCTTCGGGTACATGAAGGCGCTCGCATAATCCCAGAAACGTGACAGAGCAAATGTAGACGCTCATTGTATGTGTTTCTAGGTGGGGTCTACATAAATTCTCATTACTTCTTAATGTGAAATATTACGAATTTCCAGTATATCAGCTACTTATTTCTAATCATAAAAATACCTTTCAAAGTTTAAAAAAAAAAAGTTTGGGGAATAATGTCTCCTATCCCTTGAGTAAACAAACAAACAAACAAACAAAACCAAACCTGTTGCTGTGGAGTCGATTCGGACTCATAGTGACCCTATAGGACAGAGTAGAACTGCCCCATAGGATTTCCAAGGAGCCCCTAGTGGATTCAAACTGCCAACCTCTTGGTTAGCAGCTGTAGCACTTAACCACTACGCCACCAGGTTTCCATCCCTTGAGTACTACAGATAGTTTAAAATGCATTGTTTTAAATTTTAAAATAAGACTTTTTTTTGTGGAATAATCTGAGTTATGACAGTGGATTTTATGGCAGTTAAAATGAATTTTCTGATTTGGGGAGGAAGCTGTTCCTTGAAAGCAGTCAGACTAATGTTTACATTGAGAGCAGGAATTTGGTGATTAGAAGCTTTCGTTAATACAAAATTAAATACATGAGTGGAGAAAACAAAGAGATGAAAGGAGACATATTTTCATTGGTCCTTCTTACTGGCTTTGGCACTTACCAACTTCTTGTTGATTAGTTCCCCATAGTTAGTACATTTGATATTTGGTGAAATGTTCATCTGAGAAGGAGATCTGGAGAAGTCATTCATCGTTACCAGATGCCTGGGACCTGGGTCCTACTAGATGACAGTTTGGAACTGGATTATGTTATCTTCTGGATTTCCTCATTTCCCAGCTCCCCTTCTACTTTTGCATGATGGTGGAGAAGCCATCTGTTGTAGTTTGTGACTGATCCGCTGTGTATGACAAGGACGCGGTCAGATGTGCTGCAAGAGGAGAAACAGATTAAAATGATTCACTGTAAAGAAAGTCACTGTATAAACAGGGTCTACCTGGGTATGATGCTGTTCTTTCAAAGGTGGATACAGATTCTTAATTCTGCCTGTTAAAGGAGTCAGTTTCTGAAAATAAGGAGAAATAGCCTTTAACCTTGTAGTTACGAGAGGGGGTAGTTTGGAGCCTTACCTGTGTGATCTGGGATGGTGGGTCAGGCATGGGGCGCTCTGGCACTGTGCCACGGACTGCCTTGCTGAGTGTCCTGGCAGCTCTCCAGACCCCTGCTGTCAGGCCTCTCACATGACACGCTGAGTGCTAACCACAGGCTCCCTGAGCTGCACCCCTAAAATTGTAGGGTTTTAAAGTCTCTGTGACAAACTAAGCCAGAATGATTTATTACCTTTGTCCTTTCAGAGTATCATATCAAAGTTTGCCGCACTTTCAAAAATGCCTAATATTCTTTCACATAACAATGTTTATAACGCAGCTCGATAAGAGGCGGGAGTGGGAAATGATGTGCAGAGTAAAGCCAGATGTTGTCAAAGACAAAGAAACCGAGAGAAATCTTCAGAGAATTGCAACAAGGTAAGACACTGTTTCTGCCCTTTAAAGAATAAATATATTCAAGCTTTGATCGTGATCGGCTTTGGCCAGATTTGAGTCTAAGTCTATTTTCCGGAAGCCAAGTGATTTATGTCTAAGCCTGCTAGTCAATGCCGTGTTCAAGCAAAGGTTTTGCAGGTCTCGTGAGGCATGGGCATAATGTCCTAAGTGAATATTCAGCATGAACCTAGTTCAGATTATCTTGTTTTCATAGTCAGGAGAACAGTGTAATCAGACCTCTGCTGGGATGGTTGTCTGAATTTAGGGTACCAGGTGATTATTTTTGTTATCTTGTGGCATAACAACTTACACATGCATTACAACAGTTTCATGCTATCCTTTCACTCTACTTTTTATCATCAACACCAAACATGCATTTGATGTCCACTGGGTCCAAAGATCAATAAGATATGGTGGCTGCTGGGTGGTCCCTGCCCACTCATCTGTATGAGTGAAAGTAATTAATTACAGTCTCTCTGAGAATAGAGATACATCTGATGTGTTGGGGACATAGGACAGGAGATTGTCTGGGAAGTTGGGGAAAGCTTCACAGAGGAGAGAACACTTAGGCTGCTACTTGAAGAGTGTAGCAATTACCTTTAGTGGAATTAGTTTTGAATTCTTAGTTACCTGCTTTTTTTGTTTATTTTCTAATCCATTGCAGGGGGAGGTGTTACGTGAGATGATGAGGTATGGTGTTTAAGAATGTTGGTGATAGAGCCAGACTGCTAGGTTCAAGTCCCAGTACTGACTTTGATCATCAGCTGCATGTCTTTTTGGCATGCTACTTAATTTATTTCTGCCCCAGTTTCCTTATATGTAAAAAGAGGGTAATATACCTACCGTATAGGATTTCTGATAATTAAATGTATTGATACACATAAAGCACACAGAAGAGTGCAGGATTGGTGCTTGTACAAACCTCAGAGTGAGCGCCTCCTTAAGTTTTGTACCATAGGCACTTTACTGGCCTCATCTTTATCCTGTCTCTGCTGCGAAGGGCCTGGGATTTTACCCACCTTACAAGATGTTAATGCTTCTTGGCTGATGGCAGAGGACAAGAGACTCTTGGGTCAGAGACAGAGGGCCTTGTTAGTGATGGCAAAAGCAGTAGCCAGAGCTTCATGTTCCCACTGGTCCCCCTTGTCCTACAGGGGCAGTGCAGGTACCCTAGATGGATTCCTGCACGTGCCATGGTTGGGTTACAGGAGAGGGCCACTCTGCTTGGGACACTCTCGCTTTTATAATGAATGGTAACAAACCTGCTCTTTGTCTGGGGGATGGTTACCTCATCGTTGCTTGCTGCAAACACAGCCCTGAAATGACCTGGGTACAGAGAGGTCAAGGCCTTGGCGTTCTTGACAAACCCGGTAAGAATATGCAGGAGTGCTCAGGCCCATGGTGGATTGCCTGTCCCAATAGTTATTATAAAGAGAGTTCATGGATTATAGAATTTTAGAGCTACAGTGGATCTTAATGGTCTGAGTTCGTGCTGTCCAGTAGAAACATACGGGCGACATATGAAATTGCTTTGATCACCTCCTCTTTACCTCGTACCTGATTGGTGAGGGAGGGATTCTTGCCCTAGGATTATGGGGATGACCAAACACAATGGCACCAATGCTGGACAGATGAGATCAATAGCAGTTTATTAGTCACATATACCTGCAGCCTGGGGGGAGGAGAACACCACACCATGAAGGGCCACACAGGTCGCACACAGCGTGAACCAGTAGGCAATGTGGAAGGTAGGCTTTGTAGTAACAAGAGGGTGAGGTGATTCCTAGGAGGATGTGATTGGCTTGTTTGAGTAATTCCACAGGCTGGCAGGGAAATGAAGCCTGCTGTTGCGGGGGTAAGCAGGCACTGTGCCTTATCCCCCTGATAAGGAGAGTTGCTTGGCTGGGAGAAATTATCTGTGCGAGTACAAATGGGGTTAAGGGAACTTGTGGTCAGGCCATTCGAGTCCCTCCCGGCTTCAGATGTCAAAGCAGAACATAATATTAATTTAAAATTTTTTGGTAATCACATGGAGAATAAAAAGAAAGGAGTAAAATTAATTTCAATAATATATTTTACTTAACCAAATATATTCAAAATATTTCAAAATGTAATCAATATAAAACGATCAGTGAGATCTTTTTCATACGAGTCTTTGAAACCTGGTATATATTTTATACTTACAGCACATCTCAATTCTAACCAGCCACGTGTCAAGTTTCCAATATCCATGCATGGCTAGTGGCCACGGTATTGGGCACCTCTTCCCAGGACATCGTGTCTTCATTGCCTAGGGCGACCATAACAAAATACCAAAAGTGATTGGCTTTAAAGGAGAAAAACTTACCATCTCACAGATCTGGAGGCTAGAAGTCCAATTCTGGGTATTGTCTGTGCTTATTCCTCCTGAGGGCTCTGAGAGAGACAGTTCCACGCTCTCTCCTAGCTTCTGGCAACTCCTGGCCGTCCTTGGCGTTCCTTGGCTTGTAGGTGCATCCTCACGTAGTCTCCCCCTGGTCTGTCTCTCTGAGCCTCTCTTTTATAAAACACTACCCAGATGGGAGTAGAACCCCCCTATCCTGGCGTGACCTTGTTAACTAATGTCTTCTAAGAAAGACCCTGTTTCCATACAAAGTCACATGCACAGGCACAGGCATCAGGACTTGAGCGTATCTTTTTGGGGAACAAGTTCAATCCATAAGGCACTGTAAGGCCTTACATCATTATACGGTTATATTTGAGAGATAAACATTTGTGCTGAAAGCAGTTCTCAGTTTTAATTGCACAAAAGTTGATTTAGAAAGACCCAAACTGAAAAAAGTCACATACCAATCCACATTTATTCTCTGTATCAGAGATTTATGTTCATTATTTGAAATGTGTGTTTATTTTCCACATGTATTTAGCCATTTATTCAACTCTTTCATTTGAGTACTTTCTTCCTTTCTAGGCAGTGAATGTGCATCGCCCCCACCCTCATAGAGTTGGCTTTTCTAGTGTAATTGTTATTTAACTACATTGCGCTGGTTGTTTTACGTTCCATAGGGGGGTGGTGCAGTTATTTAATGCTGTTCAGAAGCATCAAAAGAACGTTGATGAAAAAGCTAAAGAAGCTGGAGGCTCGATTAGAAAGCGTGCTAAGTTGATATCAACTGTTTCTAAGAAAGATTTCATCAGTGTTCTTAGAGGAATGGATGCAAGTACAAATGAGAGAAGTTCTACTGGGAAGAACTTGAAAGCCAAACAGGTAAGACTTTTATATAAGACTCAGTGCATCAGACATTCAGTTCTTAAGCTAAGGAGTTTGGGGATGGAAAAGCACACTATAGCATTTTGTTGTTTAATGTCTTTGAGATTCCTGTGTCCCACAGCCTAGTTTGAGAGTGTGAATTCCTTAGTACCATGATGTTTCACCTGGTGTGGAAATAGCCAGTTACAGTTATCATACTCTTGGTATTAGAACTCAGGAGCCAGGTAGATGCTGATACAGTCTTTAGAGATAGGGCTGGTGTTTCCACTGTCTGAATTCCTCCTGTTGGAGCGTTTGGACACTAGAAGCCTGAGTGAGTGGTAGGGCCTTGGCTTGAGACTTTTGCTTGTAGAGGTAATTGTGATAGTGTGTAACCCCCACAACAGGAAGATTGGGATCTTTAGGAAATATGGTGGAAAGCCATCTTTGCGTTGAGGCGGCTTTGGTGATAATTTGGCTGGTTGGGAGATGAAGATCTTGAGTACTTGTCATGTTATTATGTCAAACATAGTAACTTTGCCTCTCTAGCTAGGCCTTTTGACCTGTGGACCTCAGTAGGTCCCTTGCTGAAGTACAGGGTGAAAGGTTCTGAAATGTGCTTTCATTGCAGAAGTGCTAGTTTTTCTTTTTGAAATAAAGGAAAGTACAGAGTTGTATGTAATAGCTTAATTTCTATTTCTTGATTTCTAAAGTAAAAAAAAAAATAAATAAATTAGCAGATGAGAGTTTCGGTCTTAAGTTTTTTGCTTGTGTTTTGGGCAAATAATTGAAACCCCTCAGGAAGAGCTTAGGAATTCCATGCCAGTCTAGCACTAAAGTATTTTCACGTTCCTTGGTTAAACTGATACTTTCTTAATTCTGGCAAACATTTTCCCAGCCTTTTGATTTTGTCTGTCTTGAAGTATCTTTCAGAAGTAATTATAAACATGTGAGCACTATCTTTGGGGATTTATACTTTTTAGTTGAGTCCAAACAGGCTGTGTTCTCATTAATGACTTTTTACTGTAGCAGCTGGAGAAGGATCCAGCAGGACTGAAGGAGAAATGGCTCGTGGGAGGAGGGAAAGTAAAGGCATTTTTTTTCCATCCCTTATTGGTTTCAAATGAAGTTTTATGGGAGCATTATTCGCTTTTGCTTTGGGATTTTTTCCACAAGTTACAAAGACACAGGAGGGGCTCTTTCCAGTAACATTACATTTTCTTTCTTACCCTTTGCACTTGCCCTCACTTTCCTTTTTACTACTTGAGTGATTGTAGGCATACTTTTAATCTGCGACAAGGTCAAAAATTGCTTGAAACCCAAGCCAAAGAGGCTTTGCTGTAAAAGTCACGTGTTTTTAGGAGTACCTGCCCACCCATATGGCATGGACACTGCAGCGCATCTCTTTCTCTTAAAGATGGTTGTCTTCATTTTGGTTTCATACATGGAAAAGTAACCAGACTTGTTTTTTTAATTATACTTGAGTTTGCATCGGAATAACTTATAACTATATTGCTATGAGATCAGTTATTTATATCAAAGATATTTATTACATGCCTGTTCTATCCCGGGATCTTTTAAAGTCTTAATATTAAGGTATATAAATGGCTTCAGGTAATTAAGTAAACAAGATTCACCTGGCAGTGTACAGGTCCTAGATTTGTAAGTCTGGAGTCTCAGCACCGGTACTGGCCTGTCTAGAGTGCACGTTATATCACACCAGGTGGGGTGAAATGGTGGAGTTAGCGGCTCTCCTCGTTTGTCAGGGGAATTTTGAAGTAACTGGGAATATTCGTGTGGAACATAAATCAGTAAACCTATGTGTGTTTCCTGAAATAGGCAGACTGTTAGGCAGCTGAGGGAGGGAAGGGAGAGCCGAGTAGATTTGGTGTGCCAAGGATCTATTCAGAAGTGAATCCCAGATTAGTGACCTAGATACAGGGAGACTCACCCATTGCCGTCAAGTGGATTCCGACTCATAGAGGCCCTATTGGACAAAGTAGAACTGCCCCACAGAGCTTCCAAAGAGTGCCTGGTGGATTTGAACTGCTGACCTTTTGGTTAGCAGCCATAGCTCTTAACCTCTATGCCTCATTTCCGATAAAGGGAGACAGTAAGTAAGAAATCACATTTACCTTTTTCTCTTTTATTTCACCCTGTCCAGCATCATAGCTGTCACACCCTTTCCTAACAGATGCTTCTTCCCTCCTTACACACTGTGACCAAAGAGATCTAATGGGAGTTGGTGATTATCTCCCCCTCGGGTTGTAATGGTATCCAGAACACAGGTTTTTTAGCCGGTAGTCCTAATATTGTGAAATCTCTCAGTTTAGAGTTCAGCCACAGATAAACCAGATTCAGTGGCAGCTATCTCATAGAGGCCAGTTTGGAAACATCTTTGTTATAATTTCTTCTTCTCCCCTCCCCGCTTATATTTGTTGTTCTTCATTAAGATAGTAAAGTGCTGGACTCAAAAACAAAAGGAGTCTATAGTTTTATATTAAAGCAAAGCTGAATAGAGTTATAATAATGTTACACAGAGAATGAATCAGTTATCATCAACACGCTTATAGTTTGTTTTTTTTTTTTGAACTCCTCATGAATTGAATGAATACCTGTAACTTGGAAATCTAAGAGTCTTCCTTCCCTCCCCCAGTTGTCAGAGTTTTCATCAGCGATTTCATACTCCCTCAAGGTATATGGGAAGTTGAGACATTGTGACAAATGTTTCTTAATTGTTTTATGTCCCTGAACAAGTCACTTTTCTCAATCTTTTTTCTTTCCTTCCTTCTTTTTCCTTTCCTTTCCTTTTTTCTGCATTGGAATCTTTACAGAAGTGGACTGATGACTGAGGATAAAATGCCTGTGCCCTTCCCTGCCCCTTGCTTTGCCCCCCACCCTGGAGGTAACCAATTTAAACTCTTAGATCTTTCTTCTAGTATTTACCTCTTGATCTTAAATAACATATACACTATTTCTTTATCAATATTAGATATTATCTTCTATTGAGGATAAAGAATTAGTATTCTCAGCTTCCCTTCACTCTGAGATCTCCACATGCCCTGTCCTTCCAACATGGTATTCTCATATTTTAGCTAACTCAGTATTCGTTATGAATACTCACTGCTGGGCAAAGTTGTGTACAATAATTATATTTAATTTCTTCTTATAATTTTTGTTTTCCAAGATTTAATATAGCCGTTTCTTTTCTTTCTTTTTTTTTTTTTCACTTTGCTTAGTTTTCTTCTATACCGGGTCCTTCCCACACTCACCAGGACTGCAAAACCCTTCTCACTGTGATCTCCCCTAGTCATCCTGCCACAGTCTAGGCTGGCTGTCCTTTACCTGCCCTTCACACTGTGATCTCCCCCAGGTCCTCCTGCTGCAGTCTATGCTGGTTCTTCTTACCTGCCCTTCTCACTGTAATCTCTCCCTGGTCATCGTGCCGCAATCTAGGCTGGTTATTCTTTACCTGCTACGCACTTTGTGTACTTTGCTTTATCATTGTCCTGCAGGTTCCCTTTGCCTATCTTCTGTGCTGTAGCCTCTGTCTCATGGATTACATTCTTTCTCTTGCTTTTCTCCCTAATTTTAGTGAAGACACGTTCACCAGTAGCTTTCTGAGAAAGGGCATCAAACCAAACCAAACCCATTGCCATCAAGTCAATTCTAACTCAGAGAGACCCTGTAGGACAGAGTAGAACTGCCCCACAGAGTTTCCAAGGAGTGCCTGGTGGATTTGAACTGTCGACCTTTTGGTTAGCAGCTGTAGCTCTTAACCACTGTGCCAGTAGGGCTTCCCAGAAAGGGCATAGGCATTCTCATTTTTGGTGGATATGCTGGTTGGATATAAATATCCAGATTAGAAATAACTTTTTTCTTAGAATTTTTAAGATATTGTTTCAAAGATGTAACTTATCTTTTTGCCATTGAGAGGTTCAATGCTATTCTGATTTCTGATTCTTTTTAGAAATTTCTAGGGCCTTCTCTTGATGACTGTTGTTCTGAAATGTTTTGGCAAAATGTCCTAGGTGGATTTTTTTTTTTTTTTTTTCCATTTCTGTGCCGAGAACTTGGTAAACTTTGTTTATTGATCCAGTGATAAGTTTATGTTTTTTGTTTCTAGACAGGTTATTTTGTTTGCTAATATCCTTGATTACTTTTATCTGGAAATTTTTCCTGTATTTTATGTTTCTGGAATTTCTGGAAATTCTTTGTTAGATCCCCTGCACTGATCCTCTGATTTTCATAATTATCTTTTACAATTTTTTACATCTCTGACTCATTTATGGGAGTAGTTCTTTTTTTTCTAGCCCTTCTGTTGAATTAAAAAAAAAAAAATTCTGATTTCATATTTTTTAATTCTGAAGACCTTCTTTTTTGTTCTCTAATTTTTATTTTGCCCTATTTGATTTCATGGATGCAGTTATCTTCTCTCTCTCTAAGGAATTACACGGTATTTTAAAATTTTCTTCTGCCCTCTGCATTGTCTTAGTTTCTTCCGAGCTCCATTCTGCTGTTTGTTTTGGTTTCAGTCTTTCCAGGTGGAGGCCTTCCTCTAACGAATGGGGACCATCCTCACTGTTTGTTCACATTTAAGAGGAAGGTACTGAAGAGCTGACTGAAAGTTTGAATGTGAGCCCAGAGTTTGCTGACTGGTGAACCCATCTATAGGAAGACCAAGTCGAGTGGGTTCTTTTCATTGGGGGATGACCAGCTGTCGGTTTCGGTAGGTCTTTCTTCTGGAATTGTTTATCTTTTCTACAGAAGAACCCTACAGTCTGTTGTCTCTGGAGTCAGCTGTTTGCTGCCCATATTCTTGGATCTAGATGTAGGGAAAATCTTGGGGTCTGTGGCATTCAGTATTTATGCATTTACTCAGTAAAAGGCCTGTGCCTCAACTGGTGTTCCGGAGTCCGAGACCTCTCCAGTTTAATACCAGGGACTAAACTAGCTGTCCATGTCAGGGCAGCGTAGGGTCAGTCACTAGCCTTCATAATTGGGGAGAGGGCCTACATTGACAGCCATGCTTGTGTTTTCATTTGCACCTTCCCCCATTGCCTCCTGTTCCTTAATGTGAATCCACTTGTTTCCTGCTTAGATAGCAGCTTTTTTCTTCCCTGCTAATCTTGTACCACTACTCTGTCCAGTTTTCATCCTCCCCAGATTTGTTGGCATCTCACGTCTACTATAGTTTTTCTTCTGTATTGTTTCCTCGTTTGTCTCTACCTTTTCTACCTTTATTTTCTTTTTAGTGGGTTTCCTGTAGGAAGCAGACATAAATGTATGTACCCAATCCGGCATGTTTTCCTGGAAGCCCTCCTTTTGACTTTAAGAGCAGAAATGTTAATCTGAGCGCAGCTTCCTCGAGCTTTAATGGGTATGTTGGTGATCTTAAAATCGATTATAAATATTTCATAAGCAAAAAACTTTTAACTGTTGGACACTAGACATTTCTTATGTTTTGAAGTGAATTATAAAGAAGTACTTGTTAATACACATACTTTGTAAAATTTTAGCCTTAGAAAGAGGAAAATGTCCACTTACACAAAACACACGTGTTTAAATTCTCTGTTTTTCTGGATTTGCATCTTCTTTGAAAACCACCTTTGTGATTGTCTCTATTCTCTGGAGATACCTTATATTTTTAAATATTTATGTATGGTGTGCATGTGTCATTGTTTTCTAGAAAATAGACTATATACATTTAAAAAAATTGTGTAATAGGTTGATTTTTGTTTTTTTAATCTTAGAGTTACCCAGAGTTACTCAGATTCGTTTCTTTACAGTGAACTCACACGTCTATAATTTGAGTGTGTTTTCTTAAGGGTTGTATGTATTTGTGCATTACATGTCTATATTTCATTGTGTATTTTCTAATTTAGTTAGCTACAATTTCAGTGG